>NC_053198.1:7500000-10000000 GCF_905163445.1 Pararge aegeria
TGTGTGTGTTTTAAACAATTTTCTCGGTAAAGAGCGAGGACTCTTAGTGTTAAATGAAGTTTTAGAAATGCACAGATCAGGGATTTTCACAGTAGGTAACATTTTATACTTTTATAACTAATTTAAAGGGTGGCGATGGCCTTGTTTTTAGGACTGTGGCTTCTCTTTTGGGAAGTTGTGTTTTAACCCCAGCATGCTAACTTACTTTCTTAAGTTATGTACATTTTACGCAATTAAAATATAACTTGCTTTTATTGTGAAGGAAAACTTTGTGAGGAAACAGCATGCCCAAGAGTTCTCCATAATGTGCTAATAAAGTTCTCCAAAGGTTCTCCTAAAAAAAGTTCTCCATAATGTGCTCCAAAAGGCATGTGATGTCCACAAATCTGCACTGGGCCTGGTGGACTGGAGCCTAAACCCTTCTCATTGTGGGAACAAAACCACCTAACTAACACTAAACAAAACCACTAAACTAAACTAAACCTAAACCCTTCTCCTTTGCCCTGTAGTGCACTGGTACCTAATAGGTTGATAAGAAATGATGATGATTATTATTTTTAACTGATTTCATGAAAAGAAGTGGTTCAATGTTTGACCGTGTTTATTCAAACATATTTTGAAAACTCTTTTATTGTTTAAAAGTGTAAGCTCTCGGGGTAGTCCTATTGTCACCAAGTTAAGGTCTGCAGGACTAGCAAAGGCAGGTGACAAAAGTTATATCCCCCGATTATACCTGCTGACAATGGATATAATTAACATGTCCCCCTACTAAAGCACCATGGAAGAGGAGAAGTTTACCCATGTTTATTATTACAAATAATATTATTTGGATATTATTACCAACTTGAGCGCCAGTGCTCTGAGAGTTGATAAAGCTGTTGGTGGGGCTACAAAATTATTTAAAATTTACTTACTTGTTTAAAAAAACTAGTTGATAAGGTTGATAAAGAAGATAATTTTTTCATCCTTTCCCCTAGGAGATAATTGTCTCATGCCCATGCTAGCTGTGCTGATGAGGGGATCCTATGGAAGTATAGGGTAGTGCACATTATCTATAGACTTGTACAAAGTGTGGGATAAACTCTCAATAATCAAATGAAACCTATAAATGATACAATTATGATTAAAGTTTTTTTGTAGTATGCTTTTGTTAACTACAACAAACTTCTCTAGCCTGATTTTGAACTGATTTGTTGAATTTTCCAGTAACTACATCCTCAGTCAGTGTTTTCCAAAGGTGTATAAAAAACTTTAACATAGAGAGTGCTTAAAAGGATTCAATGATATATATTGATAGCCAAGTTTAATATTCATTTCTCATAAATATATTGAGAAAGTTATTCGTTATAAATGTTAGTGTAGGTTAATTGACATAATAATCAGCTTGCATAAAATTATATCAATTTCCAAATTTAGAACTTCTATGCAAGTTAGCGAGCATTAAAGATTTTTATCACACAACCCAGGATTCAAAATCCAGGGTCTCCTACATGGACTCACAAATAAATAGACTAACGAGACAGTTATCTCATAAGCTGCATAACTAGCTGGCTAGTATTGATATCAAATGTTGTTGATCTCTATGAAGCAATGTGTATGCTTGCAATTCAGGTATTACATCACAGCTCTTACCTAACAATTACTGGTATTGCCCAGTTGGCTAAGTATTTGACTCAACCTTGTTTATGTTTGGTATAATGTAAACAATCAATATAGCAATATGTTTTATTAATAGGTGGGGATTGGAATATGTCTAGAACCAAGTTTATAAAAGGTTTGTTTACTTTTTGTAGGGCTACAAATTAAATTAAAATTTACGTATTTGTAAATGATATCAGCAGGGGGACAGACTAGTTATAATTATTTTGATCTGTACCCTCGTCGGGAGCAGGGATAACAGATCGCACTTTTTATTCCCATCTGTCCAGAGCAGGAGGACAGATAGTAAAAATCCCAATGTAACATGATTGATTTCCGATAACAGTCCTGTCTTAATATAGTTACATATTTTTAACAACATTTTAAACATTAATGGTTATTTTCCTCAGGCAGGTCAACTAGTATCAAATCCGGGCAGCACAGAAGCGCAGACGATACGAAGTGATCGCATAACATGGATCGATGGCAAGGAACCTCATTGTTACCACATAGGACAGCTTATTAGTCAAGTATGTACTATTATTATTTACTATTACCCGCCAAACCGCATTGAACAGTGCTTGACGGCCGATAGGCCCAGTGGGCAGCACCCTGCTTTCTGAGTCCAAGACCATAAGTTCAATTCCCACAACTGGAAAATGTTTGTGTGATGAACAGGAATGCTTTTTAGTGTCTGGGTGTTTATATGTATTTTTTAAGTATTTATGTATGTTATTCATGAAAATATTCATCAGTTATCTTCGTACCCATTACACAAGCTACGCTTACTTTGTGGCTAGATGGTGATGTGTTTATTGTCGTAGTATCCTACTTAAAATTATAAATGTCAATGTAATTTTGTTTGTTACGCTTTCACGCAAAAACTTCTTAACCGATCCTCATGAAACTTTATACGCATATTCTTGGAAGTGTTAGAAGTAATATAGGATACTTTTTATGCCGACAGTAAGCTCGGTTCCTTTGGGAGATGGGATAAAAGTGTTTGACAATTTTACACCATAACTCCGACAAATTATAACCGATTTAAACTATACTATTTATATATATATATATATATATATATATAATTTTGGTACTATAGAGATATGTGTTTAATTTTGCCCAAACTGTGGTTGAAGATAGAGGACAGAACTCCTCAGCGGACAGCAGCAAACCTCTCATTTAAAGCTTAGCGGTACTGAATACTTTAAAAAAAACGTTTTTAGAACTACAATTAAATTTAATGCCACATCAAAATACAAAACCAAACGCAGACGAAGTCGCGGCTAATAGCTAGTAGTATATAGTGTTATGGATCTAAGCTTTATAACTTTCTCAAATATGAATGATGAGGCAAATAATAAATCGGCTTATGATGGTGATGATAATAATTATGAGACTGCAGTTTTGTTTACTTTACAAGTTAGAGCTTAACTTGCTCCTTGGTCTAGTGGTTACCGTCTTAGAATGCGGATCTCGAGGTCTTTTAATCGATTCCTGGCTTGGGCTCAAAAGTTTTAGTTATTAGGTTTATTTATACGTTTGTTATGAAATCGGCGCTGTCCACTCCCACAGTCCTTGTGATTATCACTAACATATGATAATAATCTATGGAGCCCGTGATCATGTCTTGGAGCAGCGTGATAGCTGTATGCTCTAAAACCCTCCTGGGCTTAGTAACCTCACAAGAACCCGTATTACTAGTCTAACGTTACTAGTCTGTTAATAACGACTTGTCTAAGACCCGCAGGTTGATTACGTATATCACGACTGGCGTAAATCTTGCAATCTTTGCTGTCGAACGTCACTTTTATATTCAAATTTAGTTTCAACGATTTCACCGATGAAACTAAAAGGGATCAAGCTAGTTAAATTCAGTTTTTTTACGACCTCTCTGGTGAGTGACGTAGTCTTTTATGCCGATGGATCTTAATTTTCTCTTGTCTGGGCTGTTGGGAGGATTCGGCCGCATCTAGTTACCATCAGGTGAGATCGTATTCAAGGGCTAACTTGAAATGAAATAAAAAAAACCCGCGGTCACCCGGGTTCTGGGGCTGCAGTTTGAACATTTGAACGTAGAGCGAAACTTCGTTTTATTAAATTGGGTTTCTTCTTCTTCTTTCTCTGGGCTTGTTTTCGTACTTGGTCGGCCGGAACCTTCCGCTGTACGTAGTGCCACTGGTACGGCTCCCCGCTGGTTCACTCCAGTCAGCCGAGCTCACTCCAGAAGCTTAGCGGGCAAACCAGGTCGCCAAGTGCTTCAGGGAGTGATGTTGGAGAGCCCAGGTATGCTGCACTTGGCTCGGCTTCTCCTCTACATCGGAGCAATACGTGTGTCGGTGTTTAATCAGTCTTCATGCATGCTCCGCACAGAGGACTGTCGGTTATACCTAAAATGAAAAGGTGTTTGTTTATTTGGCAATGCCCTGTTATCATGCTTACTACTGTCCTTAGTTGGTTCCGACTTAGTTTTAGTAGTTTGGTTGTTAGTCGTGTGTTAAGGTTTGGAAAGGCCTCCTTTGTATGTTTACACTTATTTCCGTTAATCCACAGCTCTGAGTGTGAATTGGGTTTATTACTATTGTTAATTTAATACATTCGTTGAGTTCATTAACTTAAATTTAAAAAAATATGCTAATATTATTGTGTAGTTTAGTATTAATTCCTTCGAATTTTACCGTACACCGCAGTCCCATGCCGCTGCCGTCGGCACTATGTTATTAGCCACTAAATAAATTATCTACGAATAGTTGTACTTACCCACCTAATAACTACAACAATCTGAATTTTAGACTTTTGACTTAATAATAAAGGGTTAAGTCTTATGTATGTATGTGTGTAAATACTTTATTGTACACCAAATAAACTTATCATTATGACATAAAAATATGAAACTTAAATGTAGTAAGATTCTATCTTATTTAAAACAAACTCTTATCGTACCTACTATAACTATATATAACAAACCTGACCAATTTTTAAAACTTAAGGTTAAATACGACCTTTAAGTTCTAGCTGGACTCAATAATGCCATCTTTTAATAATTCAATCTCACGCATTCCACAAGGCTCTCGCGAATCCGGCGTGAGTACCGTTTTTTATTGGCCTAAGTTCGGTTGAAGTCTCGGAAGCTATTTAGAAAATTGACAGTTTAGCAAATAGCGTCACTGGCTTGGAACGCGTTTTATTGTAATTTATTTTTTTGAAGTATTACCGCTTACAATTAAATAATGTCCTTGGCGTCATACTTAAATGAAAGAGGCCTATTGAAAAAAACGGAAGATAAAAGAACTTTATACGTAATACATGATCGTATGTTCAAATTACAACAACCATAGCTACTTTATTACAAGGTGAAGATAGGTCTAACTTTCTAAACTCAAGTTGATTCAGGTCAAGCTGAATCATACATTTTGATTTAATCTTAATCGCCGACGGTGTTGTTGACTAACCCCTCGTTATATTTTCAAATCAGAGTGACTCAGTTATAAACTTTAACGTTGATAATATGGATGAAATTTCAACAAATAAAAGCTTATTTTTTTGTCCTTGTAATTACTGTTACTGTAATATCTATTACTTGGTCTTAAGCTCCGCTAAAATAATTGCGTATAATTTTGCACTACTTACCTATTACTGATGATAAAATTCCAGACTGATAATGAAGCACTGAAAGTGATAACTGTTGATAAAATTCCAATTTAATGGCGACGTAATATCTAGGTATAAATAATATAGGTCGGCAAGGCGATACTTGATATTTCAAGTGTAAAATACTCTGTCAAAACTAACACGCAATTTCTTACTCACTATAACACGTAACTAATTTAAATAAGCTGTTCAAAAATCTGCAGTTACAAATTTTCGAATTGTGTCTTAAAAGCGGCTAAAATTGCCAAACTAATCCAAAAGGTGATAACTCAGATATTGAGTAATCGATCAATACTAACACGCAATTTCTAAACAACAATTATATTTACTACCTACCTATTGTTCTACTTTAAATAGTGTCATGCATAAGACTCGTCGAAAATCTGCATCTAATATGTTAAAGCGTCTAAAATTGCCATACATAAGTGATGTTGCCTAATGGACTGCAAGACATATTAATAGCTTGTAACTCTTCTTTTGTAAGCTGCTAAAAGTAACTTCTTCTAGATTCACAAGAAGCAAAACCCGAAAAAGCATAAACTTGTTTGTTTGATAACAATTAGGCATGCTATTACCTCAGACTAGAGAAAAATATGTAGGTACCCTTGGTGTAACATTTGCACACTCGCAAACGTGAAGTCGCTTTCGCGTACCGAAACATTTTACCATCACAGTAAAACGGACCTAATATCACTCAGTTTAGAGTAGCAAGTTCTGTACTGTTGATTTCCATTTTAAGCACTATCTGTAGAATTTTATGGGGCAAAGAGTTTTAAAAGAAGTTCAATTTAAGTAGTTTTTTATGCCATATTACAGTGGTCAAAAAACCCTGCCAACCCAATTCCAGCTAGTAATCAGCACGGCTAGCAAAAGCAGAAGATAAAAATTATATCCCCCGTATGAATAAATATATTATCCCCTGACAAAGATTAAAGTTAATGTGTCTTTGCCAAAGCATGGCAACCGGGAATAGAAAAAGTTTACCCCCGTTTATTATTTCCAATTGGGCGCGAATTCTCAGGCAGTTGATAAAGCTATGGTACCTATAAGATAAAATTGTCCTTTTCTCTGGGAGAAAAAAGTCTCCTACCCATGCTAGCCGTAGTAGGGTGTCAGTTTTGCGATCCGATCCGATGGGAATGTCAACGACCAGGCACAGTACATCCAAGTCATGATCTTCGCTCTTTGCGTAGTCTTAGTCAGACAAACGTTGTTTATATAATCTCACAAACTCCACTTATGTAAAATGTTTCTTGCAAAACAGATGACTCGGTACCTCGAGCTGCCTTTATTAGATTACTAAGAAAGTACTTGTAACTATCTAGTACTCGTAACTACTTGTAAAACAACAATAACAGGAGTGCCACCGACGAGAAGTTTTTGAGATATGATAATCAAATCAATTCAGAAATAACCTATAGAATATTCGGGTTAAGAATATAATTAAATTTTCCGTACGCGAAACTGCCTCGTTTCTCTAGTGGCTAGCATGTTTAACTTTTCCTGCGTTCTAATTCCGGATCAGACCAGAAAGGTATTGGAGTTATTCTTTTAAAGAATTCTCAATACCAGCTCGGAGGGCGGTGACAACCCACGTACTACTGTGGCTTTAACTGCTAAGAGTATTATAGCTGTTAAAGCCGCATTGGTGCATAGGAGCGTAGTGAGTCTATGTCTATAAGCTCTCCTATGTAAGAGGAAAAAAATATAATTATTTTCATAAGGCAAATGGATTTATATTTCAAACTAGCTATTGACCCCGTTCTTCGCTCGCGAATATTACTTTTTTTTAAAAACCCCATTAGAACGATACATTTTTCTGGGTTAAAAATTAGGCTATTTTACTTTCCGTCCTTTCAACTAACTCTAACAATAAAAGAAAACTAAGCGTTAATAAAGTAGATCGGCTGCTTAGTTTGGGCGTGAAGAAAGGACGAACAAACAAACACAAATTATCAATGTGAAAGTTCACATTTATAACATTAATAAGGATAGGTTTGTGGACGGATAACGCCAAAATGCAGTATTCGCATAGATCGTAAATTATACAATCTTGCACGTAGGGCCGTTGCCTTGCGCTTCACAAGAGGCAGAGATAATATTAGTAATATCAGTCATCTTCCTTGCGCTTCACAAGAGGCAGAGATAATATCAGTAATATCAGTCATCTTCCTTGCGCTTCACAAGAGGCAGAGATAATATGAGTAATATCAGTGATCTTCATCGCGTTTCACAAGAGGCACAGATAATATCAGTAATATCAGCCATCTACGTCAGTCATCATACGGATTTGTGTTCACTTATAGGTGTAGGTTTAATTTGCGAACAACCAAAGTGTAATGTATTAAATCCAATATTAGGCAATATTTGCGTGCTACTTACACATGAGTAATTATGTTTTCTATAATGGCACAGTAGGCTCTTTGATCGAGGAAAAAACTATTTGGTCACGTATACAATTTGGGTTTAAAAGCCATAGGCTTAGGTATGTGCAGTAAAAGGTCTTAGTTGGTAACAGTGTCGGGAGTCACGTATGCTTACGCATGATAATAAATAGGTAGGAAATACAAATATGGTTTACCACCTGTTGCCCGCGGCATCGTACGCGGTTTTTTGTTTTTCATGAATCCTGCAAGAATTGTACATTTTCCTTTATAAAAAGAAGTCTATGTGTTAATCCAGGGTATAATCTATCTGCATTCCAAAATTCTGTCAAATTGGTTCTGTAGTTTTTGAGTGAAAGAGTAACAAACATCCATCCATCCTTACAAACTTTCGCATTTGTAATATTAGTGGGATTTCAACGAAGCCTATTTGAATTTATTAATTTAATTAAAACCAAAAGAAGTGTCATAGTCATAAACCATGAGAGATATGGACAAGAAAACTGTCATCTCTATAAGAGATCTCTTGGAATGACCCTAGGCTATGGGAGAGCTTTAAAAAGTAGAATTTAAGTAGGTAAATGTATTTATAGTATTAATATGAATATACGTATACACTTTCATATATTAAATATACTTACAAGGCTACTTGTAAAGGGAGTATAAACTCTAGTTCATAATTTTGAATGCCTACTGCAATACATGCAATAAATAACAGTATCTAAGTATTCGAAATAATAAAATACCATTATAAAAAAAATATTGTACAGCTGTCAAAAAAATACGCAGTGACAACCATAACATCAGCTTAATTTAAGGTCAAATGAGGTCACGGATTACAATGGCAACAGAACAAACAACCAAGTGATATACACACATACACGTGTACATGCGATTTCATATTATTAGAATTAGTTAGAGCCATAAATTTATTTTTAGGTTGCTTTTCATGTTTGTCTCTCCCAGTACTCTCTTAATTCAACTTACCTTGTGTATTATGTTACTACCTTTTGCCCTCGGCTTCGCTCGCGTGGTAGGTAATTATAAAAACTTTGCCAGGAAAATAAGACACCGACCACCGACAAGACCATGAATACAGAACTGTATTTAAGTTGTGTTAACAATGTTGTTTGTCTTTCCATTCACCGTTTGTTGAAGCCGATGTTACTCTCCGCCCATTCAACTAACACGATGAAAAAAACAAGTTATTTTCTAAGCAAGCGCGCCCCAACTTAGACCGCATCATTGCTTTACATCAGGCATGATAGTTGTCAAGCGCAAAAAAAAAAACTTACGATGCAAAAAAAAATATAAATACTAACTATGGGTATATACATATATTATATCATATCATATAATTCACATACCTATTACATTCTTATGAAAATAAATATAATGATAGATAGGTAAGATACGCTTGTACTCCTTGCGTTACTATTAGACAGGAAAGATCCTGTTTGATAGTAACGCAAGTAGTGTTGCCCAAATGCAAGAACAAGACGAGACTTAGCCAGTCTTGGTCTTGGTCTTGCGCCAATACACCTGGTCTTGGTCTTGGTCTTGGTCTTGCGCTCCCAGTCTTGGTCTTGGTCTTGGTCTTGCAGCAAGAGTCTTGCAAGTCTTGCAATTACCTATTAGTCTATTACTATTTATTAAAGTTTACTTTAAATCTTAGAAAAACGTATTAGAATTGGAACATTGTGAGCTTGAATTAACATAGCCATAGTAAAGATCAAGCAGATTAATAAATAACTGAAGATTTGATAAGAAATTCGAAAAATCAACTGACCTATATGTCGTTTTCCATGGAAGTAACTGTTTCTTAATAAACATTTATGATTTATAAGCTTACATTTGCTAAAACATGTAAAAAAACAAATTAATTACAATAACTTGACTGTATTTTAAAGAACAATACTTATCTGTCTAGAAAGAGATTGAACCCTCAACTTATAAGAAATTTAATAAAAGAGTTTTACGATTTATCATTTATTTGAATAAAAAATAAAATACAACACAAATCAACAGCTTTATCATTAGGTTATGATACTTTATATCAATTCTTTTGACCAAGAATTAATACAAAGTAACCATCTGGCTGACTCATCACTTAACCTATTTCTATGTTTTCTAATTACTAATGATGCTTTAGAAAATAACCTCTCAGCAGGTACTGAAGTTGCAGGTATTGAGAGAAAATCACGGGCCATTTTCGATAAAATCGGATACTCTGTCCTCCACCAATCTAAAATCACCAATCTGAAACTTATTTATTCTTTGGAACACCTGTAGGTACTCTTAAAATTCGAAATTATTTTGCATGAATAGTGTCAAATGTTATGATTTCGGCGCGGCGGCAACGATTGTTTTAGATTTCAAAAGAAGCCGCCGGCGCGTGTATCATAACCATGTACTTCCGAAAAGCGGCAAATTTCTTTGAGAAGTAAGTACAAAACCTTTGATGCCGCATTATCAAAGTGCCGATGGTTAAAACATAACTATGCATGCACTCAGTTTGATTTTAATAGATATTTTTTTATTCGCTATGTTTATGGTATTAGTCGTAATGCGCATAGGTCCAGTTTTTCATATTCTTTGATATAGTTTTTTGCGTCTCATAGAATTCCTAAGCGTACTTACCTACCTATACACCGAACTGTTACACCTAACTACTCCGTGAAATAGCGCTAAGTCCTAGCTGCAAGACGCAAGAGTCTTGCAGGCTATGTCTTGTTCTTGCTCAAGTCTTGCACGGTCAGTCTTGGTCTTGGTCTTGCTAAAAATACGCGGTCTTGTTCTTGGTCTTGGTCTTGCAAAAACGCAAGAACAAGACCAAGACTGCAAGACCAAGACTGAATTTGGGCAACACTAAACGCAAGGTCTGAAAGCAAATTCTAGACTACAAATTGGTACCTACGGGCTGAGACCTGTGTAAATTACCACATCCAGAATTCTGAACCTCCGCCTCTTTTGAAAGTCTATTAATAGCATACAAGCGAGATTTGCAATTTCTATTGATTTTGCGGTTATAAAAAAAATTTTCGTTGAAATTGATCCTAATTAAGTATATTGTCACGAATTAAAATACTCGTAGATGATCCAAAAACATAATAGGCGTTGGTCATCATCATCAAGAACCCATAACTGGTCTCCTCCCACAATGAGAAGGGGTTAAGGCTGCAATCCTACACGCTGACCCTGTAGGATTGCAGCCTTAACCCCTTCTCATTGTGGGAGGAGTGTGACCTTGATCGACTGCACTAGAAGATGCCACTTACGGTAAAGTTACAGACAAGGTTCGGATTAGAATTAGGTTAGGAAATTGCCTTTTCAGCTGTTATATCAAAAAATATATATAGTGGGCCGATCTGTTCTTTGCCGGTGTCGACTCTCCGAGACGATCCGTCTGTAGCGACCATGACAATCGTAATTTCATGTTACCTTAACATACTCGTTCTTCAGGATCGAAGCGCGCATTCCGGCGGCCTAACAAGACTGTGGTTTATCTGTGTAGAAAATTGTATGGCCTGTTAAATTAAAAAATGTTTATTACTCTTTGCAGGTAGATAACATTATTTTGAAAGCGAACAAAATGGTAAACAACGGCAAGATGGGCAATTACATCATCAATGGAAGGACGAAGGTATGTTTGATTTTCTTTCCACACCGCTCGCTCGACAATACCTTATTACATAGGCATTGAAAGGACTATGTATTGAAAGGTCATGTACGTCAATACATCCTATAGGCTTGACGGGTTAGTAATGTTTTACTGTCCCTATGTGCTTTTATGATTTGTTGTCAATCTAACGTATGATGTGATGTGATGTAAGTTGTTAACGCAGTGCATATTTTGGATGTGGATACCAAACCGATGGTCACCGCTTTGTTACCGTTGGACAAGTTAGTAAATTGGGCAGCAGGCCACGGGTCTTTGCTTTGAATGGGAAAGGTTTAGGCCGTAGTCCAGCACGTTGGGCAAGTGCGGATTGGTAGACTTCAGACGTCTTCGAGAACATAATGGAGGTATGCAGGTTTCCGCTTCTTTTTTTTCACCGTTAAAGCTAGTGACTTTAATTTCTTTAAAGACTTCATAACTCTGAAAAGTTAAATGGGCGTGCCGAGGAACCAAACTCAGACCTGATGCCTTCCCCTCTTCTATATAACTTACAAATTACAGTGTGCTTAAATACGAGGCTGCTGTGTAAACATTTAACATGTAAACAACATCTTATTTACTTCGTAACCATTTGTTACTGCGATCGCAGAAAATAATAATTAAATGAATGATGTTTGAGACAATTAAATTTAAGTCATGAAGTTTACGCGAATAATATTAATAATTAGCAAATTCATCCTTGACTTTGCGTATCGCTCCAACTCTAGGCCCTAGGGCTGTCATGGTAAAATTAATAATAAATAAAATAAATAAATATACTACGGCAATACACACACCGCCATCTAGCCCCAAAGTAAGCGTAGCTTGTGTTGTGGGTACTAAGACAATTGATGAATTTTTTTAATGAATAATATACATAAATACTTAGAATATACATATAAACACCCAGACACTGACAAAGATTCATGCTCATCACACAAACATTTGCCGGCTGTGGGAATCGAACCCATGGCCCTGGGATCAGAAAGCAGAGTTGCTGCAAACTGCGCCAATCGGCCTTCATTAATCAATCCTCAATGTTCAATTTCTTTAATTTGGGCAATAATAATTTCATTTTCGCGTTTCCTAGTGATAAGAACCCATGTATCCGTACTAATATGATAAATGCGTTCAAGTTTGTTTGTTTGTTTCTTTCTTTGTTCTTTCTTTACGCCCTAGCTAAGCAACTTATTAACTTGGTTTTGGGATAGAGTTATGGAGGAAAACAGGCTACTTTTGATCCCGGAAAATCAAACGGTTCCCAAGATATTTGTAAAAAAACTGTATAAGAAACGCGGACCAATAACGCGGGCGTCACCTAGAACCTAAATAATAAAAACAAATGAACACAATTTAGTAATAAAATATCCTCATTATTTGAAAAATTGTAGAACTACTTTTTTTTTTGTTGTTGAAGTAAACTAATATATTTTTATGACGCTGCGTTTATATTTCCATCCAATTAACAGTATTCGAAGCATTGATTGCAATCTCTTTGTTAATATAAAATACACAATGGAACGTTGTAATCTCAATCATCTTATTATTAAACTTATTTTAAGTTTAGCTTTATCTATGACTAGCTGTGGCCCGCGTTCTTCGTCCGCGTTCCTAGTGGACTCTATGCCAAAAAGTTATGATTCGTTGCTTAGCTAAGGCGTGAAGGAAGGATAAACAAACAAAGACACTTTCACGTTTATAATGTTACTAACAGTTACTAGAATGACCTATGAAAATCATATGAACGAAGAAGTAAACCGATCCAAAGAGGCCAAAACACACCTACTTTTTAAATATAGAAATGCGAAGGCAGATTACACTATCGTAGCTTGGCGCCGTCGGCTTGCAAACGAATTTGCACGACTCTTGCCAAACTATTCGTAGTTTTCGTCTAGCAGTAGAGATACTACTATAGCGCGGGCTGCGCGTGTCGTACGATCAATTTACTAGATGTTATAGAAATAAATAAAAAAAATCAAAACCCCCGACTTAATACATTGTTCATTATTCTACTAGTAAATATACCTTTCATTTGATACCTAGATTGAGGGAATTGTGAAAAAAATAATGTACTTAATATATAATACTTGGAATTTGCCATAGCGTATAGTGCTATACTATTTAAGCACTTTCATTTCATACCCATATTGAGTTAGTTGGGAAAAGATATGATAATGGTTTTATCCAGATATAGACAGACACACAAAGACACGTAAAACTCATAACACCCCGACGTTTTTGCGTGGGGGGTTAAAAAGGTTTACTAAAAAGGTGTTAGATAACGGTGCATTGTTTCGACCAGCAAGAGGATTCTTGATGTTTATATTGACTTGAGGTTGATGTAAACTTTAACACAATGTAGCACCCGTATATAGTACCGTGCATTCCATATATGGGCAAAGGCACTGCCCACCCAATTTTCTTTACATAGCTCGTATAGGAAGAGGATTTTTCCATTTAATGCCATTTTCCAGCTTAATGCCTACCCTTCCCAAAAGCCCTGTGCACGCCACTGCCCGGGTTTAACAAAATAGTAGAGCTCATTTTTGTATAACCTTCGAATTTAAAGCGAGACTTCTTTACGCTCGTCTGTTTTGTACCTACTTACGGGATTTTCAGGATGGAGACAGAAATTAAACGAGCAAGCAAATCAAATATATAATTTGGGCCTATTGCTGAAATATCGTTGCTGTAGATCAATAATAACACAATTCAATAAATCTGATTATACACGAGTTCGTTAATATTTTTAAATATTTACGAATTATGTGTGCTTTTTTACACTGAAAAAAAAATAGTTGGAGGTGATTTCAATATAGTATTTTAAACAATTTGTATTGATACAAAGCAGCGATATGTGGAAACCCTATGAATCCCCGCACACACGTCAATGTTATTGACAATAATTACTAAATGTCAGTTAGTTAACGAATGTATCCTCATCACCTCACAATAATAGAAGGTAACAGACATTATGTATGTATGAACGCTTCATAAGTGCCTGGTGTAGGTCTACATGAATAAACCAAATTCTAATTTTTAATTTGAATATTGTCAATAATATTGCCTATTTGCAGCGTAGATTATTGAAGTATTGATAAAAAAATACTATAAATAAATAAAAAAATAAATATACTACGACAATACACACATTGCCATCTAGCCCCAAAGTAAGCTTAGCTTGTGTTATGGGCACTAAGACAGCAGTTGAATATTTTAAAGAATATTATACACATAAATACTTATAATATAGCGATAAACATCCACCATATTGTCAATATTTATATTGTTAATAATATTGACTGCGGGCAGCTTATGAGTGGGAAAAACTTTGAAATTTATCGTAGATCGCGTGTCCGTACTACAATCGTTATCAGTGCGAATGTGTTTAGAATCGGGCTGATAGCGCGCGGGCGGGCGGGACGCATGCGCGGCGGCGGCACTGCGTACGTGATCGGTGGCATGGCGGCCCTGCGAGGGGCACGTGTGGGGGAGGGGGGCAGGCAGCTGTAAACATTGGTGTCGTAGTAGGAAACGTGTGAAATAATACTTTATGGATAAGCCGTAGCCGCCCGCCACTCGCACGCCGGGCAGTGTTTACAAACGTTGCGATCGTCACTTCAGCCGTAACGAATAGGTACAGAGTGCCAAGTGTGAGACTTTCAACCTACCTTTACGTATATGATCGCGTGAAAGTTAACAACGATTTATATGGCATGAAAGGAGTGCCATCTAGGTGCAGTAGGGTTTACCAGTATTGTAACTAGATGGCGACCTTCCGAGGATTATTCCTATGTGTCCCCCTGTCCCTGTCCCCTCAGGGGTGCAAAAATGAAAAAAAAGTGCGAACTGTCTTCCATACGCCCGAAGTGGGGACGATACCAAGTAAATCGTAGGTAGAAAATCTCACACTTGGCATTCTATGCTATCAGAGACGTTCGCACATGCAATTTTATACGCAAATAAATAAACAAGTATATTTAGAGATTTTCTTAAAACTTTATAATTTATATTTTTTTAAACTGTTGAATTTTTAATCACTTTGCTATTCACAATTGATCCGTTTGAAAATATTGGAAATAAATAATCGTTATTGATTATGATGTTTGCCACTAGCTGGCGTATAAGTCAAGAAGCGTGGAGTAGGTATATGCCATATACTTACGACCAATCCAAATTATTATTTTTAAATAGCGGAAACTACACAGACGTCTGACGTAAGCGTTACTTCCGTCAGGAAAAAATCCGAGTTACTCCCTGGTCGCGCCTAAAGAAGTTTTACTTCAAAAAAAGATGGGTAATGAGCCTAACTTAATCCGGGCCATTGAAGCGTAGTCGTTTAATCGTCGAATAAAACCGTACGCCACTCTTATACCATAAGAAGTTGCGTGCCCCGGGTACTATGAAGGCGGGCAATACAAAATGGACTAATGCACCTTTCAAACATATCGTAAGTCATAGTTACCATCATTATCATCTCATCCTCTGGACCTCCACTGCTGAACAATTGTCTTTTGTAAGGTCTGTTGTTTTCAACTTATTCTATGCTGTCTGTCCACCTCGTGAGGGCCTCTACCAACACTGAGCTTGAGTGCGGGGTCGTCACTCGGGCACCTTGGAACCCCCTTGGTTCTGCGAGCCGCCCCGCCCATTGCCAATTCAGCTTCGTAACTCTATAAGCTATGTTGGTAACTCTAATTATTCTATAGATCATCTCATTTGTAATTTTATCACATAGATAGATTCTTCAAGCATAGCTCTCTCCATCGCCCGCTGAGAATTTGCAAGTGAAGTTATGACATGGCGTTTCGTAGGTACAAAAAACGACTGTAGAATCACTGTTAAAGATTTTTGTACATTTCGCAGCCATTAGTCTTGCGTTCGGAAAGGAGTTAACCAACTTTCTAAGATACGAAGGAAAAATTAAGAGTGCATTCCCACATGTGTAAAAATACCTAGTTGTAGATAAGTATGTTTAGTTAAACAATGTATATTTACATATCCTACGTACCTGAAATGTACCTATGTATTATGGCAATTAGCAATCACCTCTATTATAAATAACTCGTCTCAGGGATTTCCCTATAAAAAAAAGCACTAGAGCCGACCTTTTCTCGTTCAATGAGATGTAAATATTTGTTTTTGCTAATACAAACTAACAAAGCATTATGAAAACATTGTTAGTGTTTACCATCAGTATACCTTTAGCTTTATTTTCCGCTGTTATAACTTACGCTGATTTTGATATTTCAGTTTCACGACTAGATATACCTACACGAAATCCTCGGCATAGGGGGCTGTCGGTCACACCTACACGCTACATAGTCTAACCTGTATGGCAGTCATATTAGACTATATTAGACACCTTATCGGTTACTGCAAGACATCGTACCGGGACGCTAAATCGCTTGGCTGGACGTCTTTGACAGTAGGAAGGGTAATGAAAATATCATGAATAAAAATTATATGTGCAACAAATAGTCTAAAGAAGTTTTTTAGAAACATGTTTTCAATCAGCAGTTCACGCTTTTGTATACAATTAACAATTAATTGTGAAAAACTTACAGTAATCGAGCTAAAAGTAAACACAAAACACGATGAAATCTTATCAATAATAAAATGACTAAAATGCGCGCCACGAGATAAATATGTCTACCATTTTCTCGTCGTATTTCTATGAAACTCGTCCAGGATACGACGAGGATACTCGTCCTCTGAATAAGATAGAGATAGATTCTACATAGCGCGCATTTTCCCTATTGGTGTAGGATGCGACCTTCGTTGGCATATAAGTAACGGATACACCAAAGGAGCGAATGCAGCTGCCGAATCAATACGAATGCCAATGCGTATAAATATTCAGTTATTGAAAGGATTTAGTTTTTGCAGTGGGACACGAATCATTTCATAAGCCTTCCGATATTTCTCGTTTAGGTCAGTGGGATCTAAAAGTCACAAAAAATCAGTCCCTGAGTGACTTGCCAGTGAGATCCTCTAAGATAAAATAGCTCTTGAGCTGACGCTTATAACGACGCTATATAAAGCAATACAAAGAAGTTATAGCCCCAGAGTATTTATTAGAAATGGCGCCCGTAAGTGATCACCTACATCTCAGGTTGAAGGAAACAAGATGGCACTTTGTAGCACATGATCCTTGCATGCCCTGCGAGGTGTTGCTCTGTTTATAAGCGATGATTTTCCACTTACCTTAAGATAGTCCATCTGCTAGATCCCTAAGTATTACAATAAAAAATAAATTATAAAAAAAATGATCCATTTCCTAAACAAAAAACTTGAATAATGGCCATGACACATATCAAAAAATTTGCAGGTGTCATATCTTCTACATACCCTTGAATATTGTGAGTGGATTTCGATTTGATTAAATGTTTTCAATACTAAAATTTAGACCGACAAGGTCTGTCGAGTCAGCTAGTGATTTATATAATTAAATTCCCAATCGACACATGTACGATTGTTCATCCTATCCAATGTTTATAAACATTAACGTATTAATAACCGATTCAAAGAGAAGGACATACTCTTATCACTATCTGTGTTTTATAAGCTCTAACAGAAGCAAAACAGCGCAGCACAAAAATAGACGCACGTGCCATAACAAATGAGGTGTTATTGCCCGAGCGCGAGAGTTCTACATCTCAGATGGAGAGCCATCACACAGAGAAAACGCGTGGCCCTCAAAAGACGTAGGTAGCACGCGCGTCATTAAAGAATAGTTGTATAAAAGGCGGCCGATGAGGCGCTAACTCATTCAGATGCCCGTATATTGTGCGAAAGAGAGAGGCACGTCATCGGTCGCCTATTGTAATCCACTGGCTGTTGCCCGCATTCTTGGTCCGCGTTTATTACAGTTTTTGATACATCCCGTGAAGACCATTTGTTTCCTTGAGCTAAGAAGAAGCCTATGTTACTCTGCGTCCTTTCAACTAACTCTATGCCAAAAATAAATTTAGTTGGTTGCTTAGTTGCTGAAAACAAACAAACCTTCGTATTTATAATATAAGTAACGATTATTTAATGGCGCGGGTTATACCGTTAGATTTATTATTTGTACTAACTGTCATCTACGCTCGTTTTAGACGTACGATGACTGGTATTAAAGGCACTTCGCTAACGTAGATACTTTTTTGTTTGGGAAACCTCACTTGAGAAGGTCACTTAGGGGTAAATCAAAACAAAGCAATCTATAAGTCGATTTACAAACATACACCGTAAAGTCGCACATCTCTAATAGAAGGGCAACTAAAGATTTCAATGTAATTTATTGTTAGTTACGTGGTATGATACAATCTACGATAATATCTTATGTTTATTAAAACGCAAACAAGATTACAAATAATAAACATAAAATTTTAACTGATACTCTTAACATATCACAAAGAAAATTGTAATTACGTAAGGGAATTCCCAGGCGAACGATAAAATTTTAATCGCGCAATATTTATGTGCATTCTCATTGCTCAAGTATAAGGAAAACATTCTATCTGTGTAAGCAATAAGTACCATAGTGGTGTTGCCACATTTGATACTTTCTATTCAGTTAGGCTATCTAACTCATCGAATCATTACCGCTAAAAAATATAAAATTAGTATTGTTAAGTACAAACCAAAAACTAATTTAATATTTTTTAACTGTTGAGCCTGTTGAGGGTAAACGGAAAAGGAAATTCAACTAAGTTTAAGGTTTTTTTTAATACTTTTTCCGATTAATGTGTTGTTAAATTTAAAGGAGATTGATCATGCAAGGGCCCAGTCCGTCCAGGTTGTGTCAAAAATTACTGTGGTTCGATAAAATATCGAGCTATTACCATCAACACAACCACACGTGTTTGGTTTGTTAAATACAAACCAAAAACTAATTTAATATTTTTTAATTTTTAACTGTTGAGCCATTGACGCCTGTTAAGGGTAAACGGAAAAGGAAATTCAACTAAGTTTAAGGTTTTTTTTTAATACTTTTCCCGATTAATGTGTTCTTAAATTTAAAGGAGATTGATCATGCAAGGGCCTAGTCCGTACAGGTTGTGTCAAAAATTATTGTGGTGCGATAAAATATCGAGCTTATGCCACCATAACAACCACACAATTTTGCGGCATTAGCTCGATATTTTTACATTTATCTGTCAAAATATCGAGCTATTACCCTATATGTAAAAACTTATAAATTTGGAAAAAATAGCATAACCATATCACGCCAATCGTGAGCTGGAACTTATTCAGAGTTAAATTCGCAAAAAAGGAAGGTAGGACGCTGTAATAAAATTAAAATATAACACATTATTACAACTATAATATACTAAATTTAATTGAATAGCTCATTAATCTGTAAAAATATTTAAAAAAAAAACCATCTTGTGTAATTTTACTTTGGCGCTTTCGCTATGTCAGCAGTAATGGCACGTTGTTGTTCATTTCCGTGTCTGAACAGAGTGATCGAATAATTTGAAAATACTTAATACTTCTTTAGAATTTTAATCTATGTCATAAAATACCAACGTCCAGAGCTATAATATATTATTAATACCTACCAACTTGGGTGGTCGACGTTATTCATAGTTTTAGTAATTGCTAATAGAAGCATTTTGCGCGTCTATTAATTTAAAGCCCGCTACACATCCTAATTTACGGGGCGACGCGACAAGAACAATGTTATCACTCTCGCAAATGATCCTGGTTCATACCTGCCCAGCACGGCTAGCATGGGTAGGAGACAATTATCTCCTCGGGGAAAGGATATAAAATTTACCTTCCCCCACAGCGACAATAGTGGAAATAATATCCAAATATATAATGTATAATAATAAACGGTGGTAAACTTCTCCTATTCCACGTTCCCGTGCTTTAGCAGGTGGACACGTTGATTATATCCTTTGTCAGGTGATATAATCGGGGGATATTGCCTCTTGCCCGTCTAGCCCTGCGTAAAGCGTGCAAAATAATCTTATTTTATTCCAATACAAGTAAGCCCTTGACGGCGTTATCACCTGATTGTTAGTGCTGTTACAGTCTCAGATGTTAGCTGGCTAACCTGTAAGGGAGTATGGCGCTTATTTCAAACCCATACCCCTAATCGGTTTCTATACGACGTCGTACCCGTCGCGTCGTCGTAGTGGGGTGATAACTAAGCAAAGCCTGCCACCAGAAAAAATAAAGATCGGCGAACAATCACAAAGATTGCATAAAACGAATGTGGAGCGGCCTTTAAACTGTGGATAATTTCGCAATAACCTTTATAACCGAATGCGAAAGACAGCAAATATTTCTATTTCCGTTCCCTTATCTAACTTAGGTATGTAGTTTAACCTAGGGGTAACCCTTATCAATATAACCGGGAATTGGAAGGATATTATTTCAATGCTAACAGAGTTCTTGAAGGCATACATAACAGGGTATGTGATTTTCCACTTCCGTATACCTATTGAATGGCGTGAAAGTTAACTACTTCTTGAATAGAATCGAAACAGAGCCATCTAGTGGCAAAACAGTAGTAGTGTATCTGGATAGCGATACCGCTGTTTTAAAAATCTAACAAAAATTCGACAGAATTTGTATTGTCTGTTCTGGGCCTAGTTGATTATAGAAAGTTTTGACTTTTTACTTTTGAGATCGAATATTTCAGACTATTGGCCTTGACATGGCTAAAAGTAGAAGCACCATTGAATTTATAGTAATACTTTGTTATCGGCGTGCATTTCAAACATGCACAAAAGCACCGCCTACCCTAAAATTTTCATATAGCTCATAAAGAAAGAGACTTTTTCTATTTAAAGTTATCTTCCTACTTATGCTTACCCTGGACAAAAATGCTGTGCACGCCGTTGTTTGCTATTGCTATTAGAATACCTAATTCTATTGCTATTAGAGTTGCGACTTATGTACTACTATTTTCGCCATTTCAACTTTTACCGAAAGTCCAGAGCAGCGCGTATAGCTTCTTTTCCGTTTAAAGTTTCAATGGCCTCCTACTGAACTAGGTGGGACTGTTTGATATTTAAACAGAAATTTTTATATTTAATTATTTTTTTTAAACAGAAATCTAATGATGGCCGACTGGTGCTGTGGGCAGAGACCCTGCTTTCTGAGTCAAATGCTTTGGGTACAATACCCACCACTAGAAAATATTTGTGTGATCAACAAGAATGTTTTTGAGTGTCTAGTCTTTATCTATACAATAAATTAGGGTATATCGATGTATATTACTTATAAAAATATTCATCAGTCATCTAAGTACCCATAACACAAGCTACGCTTACTTTGAGGCTAGATGGTGATGTGTGTATTGTCGTAGTATATTTATTTATAGTTATATTTAATTATGTTCTTAAATATCTTCGGAGATCAATAATTCAAGAACTCAAACATAGTATAGTGACACATTCGCATGGTAACGAATTAATTAATTAGTGCAATAGAAAAACAGTATAGTAATTTACAATTATTTATTGATACTTAAACTTATGGTTACGAGTATTAGAAATGAGTATATTTAAGTATGGTTACGTGGTTACAAAAGGTGAATAGAAGGCTATCATCCCAGGTAAGACTTCGGGGTACCAAGTTCGAACCCCGACACGCGCCTTTAACATCTTGAATTTATGTACGAGGAAGGAAAACATCGTGAGGAAACCTGCATGCCGGTCTCCGTAATGTTCTCAAAGGTGTGTGAATACCACCAAACTGTACTTGGCCAGTGTGTTGGACTACGGCCTATTTATTACCCTTCTAATTTTTAGCTGAAGTAAATGAATAACTGGAATGTTGTTTTTGTTTGCAGGCCATGGTGGCATGTTACCCAGGCTCAGGAAGCCACTACGTGAAGCACGTGGACAATCCCAACAAGGATGGTCGATGTATCACCGCGATATATTACCTGAATCTCGACTGGGACGTCAAGCTGTGTGGTGGCTTGCTAAGGTATACTTTCTTTACAATTAATTATTATACTTACATCGTTTGTAGGAGTATTTACGTGTGTATTTTATGAATGTTTTTATGGTTCAAAATTCGTAATACATTGTCACACCACGCGCTCGACAATGGTGCCAATCATGGACACTGTGAAATTTACCTAATGTTACTTGTTTTTTGTTTATGTTTTGGAGTCGCTAATTCTGTACTACCGGATTTTTATTTGACCAAGGTTTAAAAACCATTAAAACTGTCCGGCTATAGAGGTAACATTTTGTTATAGGTTCCCAAGTAACATATATAAAATTTAGCTTTTATACTGTTACGAAAGTATAATTATAATTTATTAAAATTTAGGGGTGTCTGGCAGGGGTAGCAACTGTCATAAGTGTCCGGCAATGGATGACGAGATTTCTAAAGTTATGCCTAATAAAATATAAAAAAATTGGGCTTTATACTTTAACGAATTTAAGGTACTATTTTATAAACCTTTACTACCTGTTACCTGCCCAAGTAACCACTACCGAAACTCTATAGTCCCTGGTCGTTCTAACCTGTATAGGGGACACGCACAAAATAATTTTCAATAAATAACGAAGGTCTGGCCGTCGTGGGCTCTTACTCTATTATAATAAGCCTTTTCTCGTTACAGGGTGTTTCCGGAAGGTACGAACCAAGTAGCAGATATAGCGCCCATCTTTGATAGAATGCTGTTTTTCTGGTCAGATAGGCGAAATCCACATGAAGTTCAACCGGCGTATGCGACGAGGTAAAGTCCTAAAATAAAATTTGGAGTTCTATTTAATGTAATGGGTTTCAATAAATAATTTTGGGTTCATATGAGGAGCAAAATGGCTCCATATGGTTCACGTAAATAACATACGGAAGCTGCATCGCACGTTCCCTTCTCTTGGCTTAAACTTGGCTGACAAGCTTCCGCATGTCTAGATTTTATCTTAGCCGAATAAATAAAAACCGAAATAACATATCAGAGGCCTCTTACCTTATTTGTCTCTGAGACTTATCTGTAAAACTGAAACGCTAATAGTTTTTGAGTAAACCATTGCCATAATTATCACTGAATGAAATCAAATACAGCCCTAACATGCAAAAGTAAATTCAAGTGAATCCTGTCCTATGCACGTATCGGTCTTTTGTCTTAAATAGAGTTGTCATAACTAAACACAAAAAAAAATTAAATTAGTTTGTATGGAAAATTAAATACGCTTCTATGGATTTAATATTTTTACAGGGTGATTTCTTATGAAATATACTTCAACAGTATTTCGTAATTCCATTACACGTTGTATATATATATGTATATTAATATGTACCACGTACCTGTCTCCTTGAGTTTTACGCCATTGGTCGCCTGGAAGAGATCGCTACAATTTTCCTGTATTTTTTTGTGGGGTACAACAAAAGTGTATGCATTCATCATCATCATAGTCATATCATCATAGTCATATCAACACATTACCGGCCCACTACAGGCTTCGGGTCTCCTCCCACATTGAGAAAAGTTAAGGCCGTAGTCCACCGCGCTGGTCCAGTGCGGATTAAAGTGGTATTCATTCATTTAATTTATATATATATATATATATATATAAATTAAATATATATATATATATATATATATATACTTGACGGCCTAGTGGCGCAGTGCGTAGCGACCCTGCTTTCTGAGTCCAAGGTCGTGGGTTCGATTCCCACACCTGGAAAATGTTTGTGTAATGAACATGAATGTTTTTCAGTGTCTGGGTGTTTATCTGTATATTATAAGTATTTATGTGTATTTCATTCATAAAAAAAAAATATTCATCAGCTATCTTAGTACCCATAACACAAGCTACGCTTACTTTGGGGCTAGATGGCGTTGTGTGTATTCGTAGTATATTTATTTATTTATTTATTATTTATTTATTTATATAAATACTACGACAATACACACATCGCCATGTAGCCCCAATTTAAGCGTAGCTTGAGTTATGGGTACTAAGATTCTTTTTTTACTTTCAGGTACGCCATAACGCTATGGTATTTTGACTCCTACGAAAGAGAAGAAGCGCTAAAAAAATACAGTAAGTACTTTCAAATTAAAATCCACCGTCATCCTCTTAAGTTCACTTATATGACTAACACTTCAAAGATGACAAGGCGGTAAATAAAAAATTGTTTATAATAAAAAAGTAAAAATTTTTATGTAGGTTTGGTATAATTTTACACCACCTGTCTGTTCTCGCCCATTTCTACCCTAAGTTGCCTGGCAGCGGTGGCGTACACTTCATATATGCGCAAAAGCATTGCCTACTAAATTATTAGGATTTTTCCAGATCGCTACTAAGCGATAAGGCCGCCTTTTGTATTCTACTTACGTCTTTGTATTCATATTCTTCTTTTATTTCCTACTTTACTTCATAGTTCTATACAAATTAAAAGTTAAATAAATGAATAATAAAAAGAAAAGCTGATAGGTGCAAAATTATAATGATTTATAAACGGTCATTTTTTAAAATAAGTATAGTTACATATTACAGAGATGTTGTGTGATTGTGGACTAGTCTGTAAAAAAAATGGATTAAAAGAATTGTATATGATTCGCTCTCACAAGATTGAGTTATAGGCTACACGTTTCCACATTTAACACAATAAGAAAGATGAATATATTTTATGAATAATAATATAGTTTACTGCAATAATTTTAATTGGTATAGAGGTAATATCCCGAAAAGGAATATATATAATTTTAATTGGTATAGAGGTATATCCCGGATACACCATCCGTGATGTCGCCCTAGGTCCATCAGAAACAAATGAAAAGGAATCATCCTCATCATCATCAGGCCTCCACTCGTAGGTGAGATGGTTGTAGAGCATAGACACACCACGCTGCTCCAATGCGGGTTGGTTGGCTTTTATCACAAGTTATTGATAATAATCGGGAGCAACGACTTTAATTCTTCTAACTGCGGGCTGATACTCAAAATTCTTCAACGAAAAAAAAAAAGGCAATGCCTAGTAATATTTGACAATGCAAACGTACCAAACTTAATTTTATTTAATTTACTTTTATGTATAATTAGTTTGTAAAGTGCATGTAATTTATTTTATCACCTGTTGTTATCCTGTTTTCCCATCTTCGTCAACTTCATTCTACTATAAAGGGTTGTCTGGAGGAGATCGCTTAAAGCGATAAGACCACCTTAGCGCATTATATATATATATATATATATAAATAAAATATTTTTTTGTTTGGTTATTTCTGGATTTCACTTTTAATTTGTGCAATAAATACGTTATCTAACTATTAAACTTACACAGGACACAATAAATATCATGTTTTTTTTTTCAATAGAACGCGTGCAACCGTCATCGAGTAAGTGATGTTGGATGCAACGGGGTGGACGTGTCGTCTGCTCTAAGCGAACCCTGCACTTAGTGAAGCCAGACGGTGCGTGAGTGCAAGAAAACCTCTTATCCCAGTGACTTGTAAAGTTCAGACCCTGGTCAGTAAGCGGAAGATGCTCCGACGATGAATCCATCAACTAACAGATTTGTGAATATATGTGTGGACCTTCCTATAGAATTGTGAGGTTTCTGCGCGACGATGCGAAGCTAAGCTGCGGAAAACTTTCCCACCTATACTTAAACCAAGGGAGCTAAATTATACGGGCTATAAAGACACATAACCGATAAAGGTTAAACGAGATCCGAATGAAGTGTGAGATTTTCTATGTCCATCTAGTTACAATACTGGAGAACAGGCTTGTCGATAGATTTCGCTCTTTCTAAACCATACAAATTGTAGTTAACTTTCACGCGATCGAATAAGTAAACGTTTATCGAAAATCTCACACTTCGCACTCAGAACCTACGGCGATACAATAAAAACTTTTTCTTACAGTTTGCATAATAAAACTTGGCCGAACTGAACTTAGAGACACTAGCACTTCGAGACATTCGCTCATATATAAATACCTCAGGCTACATTGAATGCCTCAAAACTATATCTGCACCGCCATTCGTGACTTAATTACAACTCTGCCAAACTTCCATGCATAGTTCCTTTGGACACGAAAAGATGCAATCTCATTGGTCGGTTTCCGAAGCCCAAACCGATCCTTCTCCTTACCCAGATTTTCTGGAATATTGCCAGAACACTACAACCTTTTTTTTTCAAACCTGATTCGAAATTCAAATCAGCCCATGAAATGCGGTTGACTTATTTACAGTGCTTCCTGTATTGTATTTGGATTTTTGTTTATTAAAGTGAACAATATGAGTACATTCATAAAATGCTAACGCCTCGTATCGTAAGCACGTTAATTTTCTTACTCCGAGCTGTTGAGGATTTGAATCCAAAACTAACAACTTTTGGAACAACCCGAAAATCGATTCCAGGACCTCGTGACTCCTTATCGAATAAGCTACCCACTAGCCGAACCCAGTCGAAAATATAGATCCAACAAAAAAACCTAAAAAATATAAAGTTAAAGCGTTTAAATTTTTTTAAGGGATTCTGCTCAAATTATTCCGACCAACGCAAATTCGTATGGAGTATGTTCTTTTTACAGTCGCGGACGTAGTGAGTCACTAATCGTAAAACTCTCCTATTTTTATTCGGCATTATTAACTTGTGGTCGATTTTTTTCAGTATCCTTGTTCATATTTTTTTTTTTATATTAATTTATTAGCAAAATGTCTATATCCTTATATCCCCCTCGGACCACATAGGTATTCAACTACTGTTTAATGGCATATTGATACCTGATTCGTTTACAGGATCTGTTTACTATCCATTTCCCTTTATCGGTGTCGAAAACATAGAAGAAACTTCTTGAATATACACTCAATTTTTTTTAACTTGTCTTATAAATGTGAACCATCTTTTCAAAAAATTTTAGTGTGAAGTATTTTTTTTAAATATAAAAAAACGAGTGCTATGAAATAAATAAAAACTTTATGGATGTGTGTTTTTATATTTTCCGAACTAATAAGTAACGAAAAGATTGTTTACATAATAAGACAAGTAAGAAAAATGTCCGTTGTTCTAGGCATCGGCTAAATCGATTGCGTAACGATATGGGTGATGGTTATAGGAAAAGAAAACGTTTCACCAACTCTTTAGGTGATAACTATTGGTGAACGGTTAATGTATGCCTAGGAATCTCCTAAGATTGGGCGTTACTTGCTCAGGCAATTCATTGTTCGTCGTCGTCGTAGTGTAAACTCGCATTAGTCTAGGTTCATTGAAATCTGTGCTAATATTATAAATGCGAAAGTATGTGTATCTGAATGTTTGTGAACTTTCCACGGATTAATACAGAGTAAGCCTTTAGCTACTTTTAGTGCGGGAAAGCAGAAATTTAACGGCGACGTGGTCGCGGGTTAAACCTAGCTTAATATACATCTAGTTCAAAATCTAAATATACAAAATGTAATATATCTTTGTCAATATGTCAAGAGTCATAGATTAAGATTAGGTGACTTAAGTAATTGTATTTTTATTAAAATTGTATGATTGTGCAACCTCTAGTATTATGATAACAAATATCTTTGTTATTTCACCTTATGATTCTAATTGCCGTATTCCCGAATTACTATGAAGTCTCACAAATCATCCGAACGCCGTAGTTTTAACCAATCAGATTGATATATAACGATATCACGTTATACTCCAATATCCTTATGGGTTGAACATGCGTTGCGTTGCTGTGCGTTGCAAAGGAACTTAGATTTCAAAGTTAGTAGTGGTAATTCTGTCACTTATATACTAAAATGTGTTACGAGGAACGTTGTAAAAATGATAGCACTACTTGTCAATTTCGTTAAGAGTATCGCATGCAATAAAATTGGCACCAATGTTTGAGGATGTCGGATTAAGTTTGGCAAATCCATTGATAGTAAATTTTAAAGTTAGATTTCAATTTATCGGGTCAAATATATCGTGTCACACTTTCGAGGTTCGTTAGAAATATGGAAATATTAAGTTCGGAATACATAGTTGAATGGGACCTCAATTATTAGCCTGTATATCTCATTTCTGAATACAGGACTCTTATATGCAGCGCTTACACTCTTTAACCTTGGTACCTCCATTTTCCTCTTTTTTATCTCAAATTACTTCGTCCTTTCTATTCTACACATCAGTGGATGGCTAATAACTTAAGACTGAATAAATAATACACCTAGAAATTCAGTGCGTAGTTATACTTCAAAAGTTGTATATTTATTTTTTTAACATAACTGTACATATATATATAAAACTAGTTACTATTGAACTGTCGTGTAGATATAACAATAAGAGTTGATACTATATTATAGCTGTATAAGAGTTGTAAAGAGTGTAGCGCTATAAGCATTACACTTGCATAGATTTAAATAAACATGGCATAGCATGTCAGATTATCGCACTTCAACTGACATGTAGCTATTGGTTGATCAATACGTATAAGCAAATGCGTGTACCAATATTGTTGGCCTTAATTGGTGTACCAACAGAGTTGGCTGTAATGAATTTAACAGTATTGGCGCTAATGTGTGTACTAACTTTGTTGGTGCAAATGTTTGCAACAGCTATTGGCATATTCTATTGGCACATAGCGAGCCCTTCACGCCGACTTAGCGTAAACGACCAAAAACGAATACATGTAAGTTTTTTTTTTAATTTTATGCAGATAAAACGTGCTGTTAAATTAAAATTTTATGATATTCAATCAAATAAAAATTTAACAGTATATGTTTTATTTTACTTCAATAGCATATTTATCTGAAAAATTATTTAAATATAACTTCTTTTTACAGATGTTTTATTTAATTATTGGAATAGTGTAATTAGTGTTTTCTAGGATCGAAACTCGTAATTATGTATGCGGTTTTGTTGGACATTTTTATCATCTGTCGTAGTTGGGGCATACATTTGCTTATATTTAGTGATTAAAAGCCAAAAACAGGATTAAAAATAATAAATAACAATAGACCTATGTCCAGCAGTGGAAGTTTATCGTTTTTATATGATGATGATGTTTTATGGACAGCACGTTCCAAATGATGATATCAGCGTGAAAAAACACTTCCTAACTATTGGGGTTCAGTGGCGTGCATAGAGGGTATTCACAGGTTATACAGATGGTATAATATGAAAAAAATCTCCAGTACGAGTTATAAAAAACTAAAGGATAGGCATTATAAGAGTTATAAAAAGTATTATAACTCTTACCTACTGGAGATTTTTTTCATTTCATATGATCTGCAAATGGTGTCGAAACTCAAAGAGTAAAATGGACTCAATGCCCTTGTCTTAGAGTCGTACATTTTATACTACTAATTATTATTTTATTTCCGGTCGTAGAAGTGTAGAAGAATTTAAGCTCTAAAATAAGGGGAAATAGGTCAATTTTACTCTAACCTTACAGTGTTTCGTTACTGAAAGCCGGATCTATGAGTCCATATCCCATTAACAGATGTCATTTTATTAAAGTCATATTACTCTCTTTCAGTCTAGATATGGCTCAATTTACCGATAAGGCTTAATGCCACTACCTATTTAAATATTTTAATTTAATGTAAATAAATATTTTCAATTACAATCAAAAATTTAAAATCACAACTTATTTTATTGATAGTCAGTTTTTTTTACCGGCTCGTACAAAATTTGCTTCTGAGGGTACTTTTAGTAATTTAGTATTCTAGCTTTACTTTAAACTATTTCAAAGTGTTCTTACGCGATATTATATTTCATCATCATATCAACCCATTACCGGTGACAGGGCACGTGTCTCCCTCCCACAATGAGAAGGGGTTAAGGCCGTAGTCCATCACGCTGGCCCAGTGCGACGATTGTTACTTATTATCAATATCAGAGCGATTTCACCAATTGTGTGTGCAGAAATATAGTATTGAATTTTATACAAAGTAGTTACAGTTGGTTACTTATAGAAAAAAAAAAAAAAAATTAATTCTGAATAAATTCGGATTATTATCTCTAAAATTTGATAATAATCGTTAAAGCCTATCAACTCGAACCCGCGGCGTGATGAGTTAGTGTTCGAATACACTCTAAGATTTCCAAGCTCGACGTCGAGGAGTCGTTTCGAGTAACAGTAATATGCTAGAACAGCAGAGCATCTTATGCAAATTTAATTAAATCTCAAATTTGCCTAAAATTCCTCAGCTGGAGCTTTTAACAAAACGTTTGTGAAATAATCATTATAAGAAGAGGATTTGCGACTGTGTGTACAGTGCCATAAGATCGATTTTACTTTGACGGTGTAGAGTTCGACTTGCGAAAACGAATCCATGATTGCGAGCGAGCAAATCTTGTACTCTGTCTGTAGTGAGCCGTATTTATTCAGAATTACGAGTACAACGAAGAATGGAAATTTTAATGATGGAAATACTTTTAATATACAACTATTATAACATAGATAATGTAGTTTATATAATGAAAGTGTTTTTATTAATTTTGTGATTTTATAGTTTGTTATTATAAACATAAAATACAGTGTCGTCCCACAAATATCGTGTTTATTTATTTATTTAGTTATTAAAAATAATTCATGTGATTTAAAGTCATAAATTGTGGATAGTACCGGTATTAAATATCTCTTATTTGAATTTTGTTCTTTTATTTCTGCTATCGACTATTTACAATGTGGAAGTAATAAAGTGCAAATAATCCATTTTTGTCTTAAAAAAAATTAAATACTTTTATTTCATACTTGAAATAAATGTATTTAATTTAAATATAGGCCTACTTTTGAAACGTCAAGTTTGCCTGTATGTATTGACTATACCGTCGGTCCGGAAGGCAGGTTCTACTGAGAAGATACCAGCAAGAAATTCTGCAGTTTCTCTTTACCAACATCATTGTAATTGTTCTAGGTATCTTGTGAGAGAAGGTAGTGACCTTTTCTCACCATATACCTACACCTAGTGCGGCTTGTTTCCAAGCATCAATGTCATTAAAATTTTATTAGACCACTGACCTCTTTAATATTAATAATAGAGGTCTTAAATGAGTATTTATTATAATAATATCTATAGGCCCTCTTTTCTGCCCTTGTGTTAAAAGAATCAAAGATAATAAAGTTCCAAGATGACGTCAACTCATTATTTAATGTCATTGTTGTTTTTAAAGTTACTTTTACAATTCACGTTATTCGTGATTTTGTAGGAATTTTACACATATTTTTGAGAAATGTTTTTTTAGATTGATTTTTCGTTTATTTTTATGATATCCACGCGACGAAAAACCGCTGAGTCAGTCCCATGGGGGCGTTTGAGCGAAACTATCGCCCGGAATGGGTGTCTCCGGGTAAACATGCATCCTTAACTATTTATAGGGATAAATTTAAAATCGGGGAATAATTTTGTTTGTCTCCCGCTTGTGCTAGCCCTGCAGGTGTCGAAGGACTCAAAGAAGAACAGAAGACTCTAGTGTTAGGACTTCGGCCACCCTTTCGAATCTGGAACATTTCAGAGTTATGCGTGTTTGAAGCATTAAATATAAATATAATTAATGCTTATTTAATGCTTAAACAATGAAGGATAGCATAGGAGGTAATCTGCATGCCTGAGAGTTCTCCATAATGTTCTCAAAGTGAAGTCTACCAATCGCATTTGGACTACCTTAACCCTGCTCATGACGAGAGGAGAGAGTAGTGTGTATATTGATGACAAAGATGTACTCATTGTGCTCTTGCTTTTTAGGAACGTGATATATACGTGGAAGATATGCGTAATTACAGGTAAGTAGGTATTCTAGTTAATAATAATTATTCATTCGAAATGAATAATATATTTTACCTTTCAACTCCTATTGGGGGCCTTGGTCTCCTGTCTCATAGGAGAGAACTTTAGAGTTGATACCCTCCACGTTGCTACAATGTCTGTTGGCGGGAGGCTAATTCGAGTTAGTAGTAAGTATTACTTATATAAAAGAAACGGGAAAAATTTATTTAGCGTGGATCTAGCAGCTGGGAACATCTTCTTTATTTATAAAATAATGGGCTACCTATCTATAAATACAGGTTGCCGTATTTCAAAGCGTGCTTGCTCGCTACCATCTTGGAGGATGTGATCCCGCAGTTACGCATTCTAGGTAAGACTATAAACGTATACCTACAGCGAAATAATCTTCTGTATACTTATGTAAAGGTCTATTTAAGTCGTCGAAACGTCGAATTTTTACAAAGAGCCTAGAATGATTGCAATTGACCAGAGGCGTGCATAGAGCGTATGCACAGGGTATGCAGATGACATGAAATTAAGAAAATCTCCAGTACGAGTTATAAATACTTAAGGGTAGGCTTTTTAAAACTATTACTGTGTTATATTCTTAACTTTATAATAAAACACTGGTAACCATTTCTAGCTTGGTTTAATCAATGACCACAGAATGTTACACAATACAGACCCATAATAATAATCGAGTCATTCACAACATAGATATATGACATCTCCCTTTTTATATAGCAAATTATACAATTCAAGTTTGTTTATTTATGTTAACATTGTTTTAATTATTTTTACAAACTATGACCTTACATTAAAATATTCTTAATTTTTGTCTGTTACATAATCCATGAGATGTGAAGGAGGTCTAACATCTCTATTAGACCTTCTTAACAGAACTGGTTGAGTAGTTACTTCCTTAGATGATGGATGAGTGATGGCCACGGGCTGCTCTGTAGGCACAGCAACTTGAGACCATGCTGACTGTGTACAGATTTTGTCACTAGTTCTATCCTGAGATCCATCTGCTTTAACAAACCATGTATTTCTGGTTTTAACATTTCCCATTTCATCTTGTAGTGTTATTGATCGGGGATTTTCATTTATTTTTATAACCTTGGCTGGTTTCCATATATTACTATGCTCATTTTCTTTAAATACTACCTTTTGTCCTTCCTTAAATATGTCAGTTCTGGGTCTTGTATGTTGGTCATAATATGTTTTGTTTTTTAATGCAGTATCTCTTAGTATATTTTTTATTTCTGGATGTAATTGAGGTCTTAATAATGTATTCTTAATAGGAAGTTTTGTGCGACATAATCTATTATACAATAATTGAGCTGGTGATATGTTCATACCAAGTACAGGGGTATTTCTATATTCCAATAAAAATTGCTCAATATCTGTGTTAGTTTCATTAGATTTTTTTAAAAAACTTTTGCAAATTGCTACAGCTCGTTCAGCAGCACCATTACTTTGATGGTAATGAGGACTTGAAAAAATTGGTTCAAATTTCCATTCTTTACTAAATTCTATAAAAGCTAGTGAATTAAATGGCATATTGTCTGAATATATTATTTCTGGTATACCATGTGTTGAAAATATGGTCTTAAGGATGGTAATAGTAGCTTCAGCTGTTTTATTGTTTAATTTATGCAACTCAATCCATTTTGAATAATGATCTACTAGAGTGATATAGTCATTATTACCAAACTGCAATATATCTATTGAAACATATTGAAATGGTAGTTCTGGTTGCTCTCTAATGACCATGGGCTCTTTTATGTTATTATTAGAAAATTTTAGGCAAATTTTGCAGTTTTCAATATATCTTTCAATGTCAGAGTTCATGTTGTGCCAATAGAATAACATTTTTGCTCTTGCTTTTGATTTGGTAATTCCAAAGTGACATTCGTGAAGCTTGCTTATCATTAAGGTTTGTAGCGACACAGGAATGTACAGTCTATTATCAATAAAAATTAAATTGTCTTCATAGGAGATTAATTTATTCAATTTATATAAGTATTTGAACTCTGTAGGAACTTTAGTGAGTGAATTTGGCCACCCATTTTTATAAAAATGTATTAATTTTGATGCTATAGGATCCAAAAATGTTTCACGTCTTATTTGACATAGTAAGTCATCTGACACATTTACATTGTGCACTATTTCATTAAGATCGGTATCACAGTCTTGTTGTACACTAGCAGTAGAACAAGCTCTGCTTAATGCATCTGCAATGTGCATTCTAGTGCCTGGTACATGTTTTAAAGTAATATTGTATATGCTTAGTTTTAATTTTATTCGTTGTAATCTAGTTGAGGGAATGTCACATAGTGATTTTTTCATTATGGAAATTAGGGGTAGGTGATCTGTTTGTATGACAATATTTTTCCCATATATGAATGTATGAAATTTTTTACAAGAGAACAACACTGCTAAAAATTCTTTTTCTATTTGTCCATAATTTATTTCAGTCTCTGTTAAAGATTTTGAAGCATAATATACTGGCTTGTTCTCCTGTAAAAGCACACATCCTATTCCTGTTTTACTTGAGTCAGTCTGAATAGTAATGTCTTTGTATGGGTCAAAAGTACACAAAACAGGGTGAGTAGACAAAATAGTTTTAATTTTTAAAAAGGTGTCAGTGTGTACTTTTTGCCAAACAAATATAGTGTCTTTTCTTAATAAATCTCTCAGGGGACTAGTTACAGTAGCCATATTGGGAATGTAGGAACGTAAATAGTTTATAAGACCAAGTAATCTTTGTAAATCAGTTTTATTTTTTGGGATATCATATTCATTTATAGCTTTAATTGAATCTGGATCTGGACGCACAGTGCCGTTTTCAAAAACCTGTCCCAAGTATTTTACTTTTGTCAACATTATATTGAAACTTTTTTTTATTGAATCTTATGTTATACTCTCTCGCTCTTTTAAACACCTGGGACAAAATTGAATTCATTTGCTCCTCCGTTTCAGCAAAACAAAGTATATCATCTATGTAATTTACAACTCCTGTTATAGAGCTAAATATTTCTGATAAAAATTTTTGAAAAACTTCTGAGGCAATAGATACACCAAAAGGCATACGATTAAATTTGTACATACCAAACATAGTAGCAAAAGTACAATAATTAGAGCTGTTTTCAGACAATGCAATATGCCAAAATGAATCTTTGAGGTCTAATACTGAAAAGAATTTAGATTTATTTAACTTAGTAGATAAGTCTGCAATAGTTGGTATGTAACAATAATCTTTAACAATTGCATTGTTTAGATCCTTTGGGTTGAGGCATATTCTAATGGTTTTATCGGGTTTTTCAATTATTACTAATCTATTTACCCATTCAGATGGCTCTCTTACTTTACTAATAATGCTAAGACCCTCCAGTCTAATCAGTTCAGCTTCCAATTTGGGTCTTAGTTTAAGTGGTACTCTAAATGGTGGCTTGGAAGTTGGAATTGTCTCTTTCTTTAACTTAATATCATAAGTTTTATTAAACTTACCAATACCTGTAAATAAATCACTATTAACTTTGATTAAGTCCTCTTTGTTCCATTTATTTTCTTTTAACACAGAGAGTACTCTTTTTACCAAGTTCAGCCGCACACATGCATCACAACACAATATTGGCATTGAATTCTCATTTCCTGCTATGCAAAATGTCTCTAAATATGTTTTGTTATTTACTCCAATACTCATTTTAGCTAATCCTTTAACTGGTGTCTTAAAACCATTCCAACTTTCCAGTCTTGCACATGTGTCGGACAATATTATAGGATTAGTTGAATTTATTTTTTCAAAAAGGTGCACTGGCAAAATATTAACATCAGCTCCAGGATCTAATTTGAAACTTATTTTATTGTTTCCTGGTAGTATTACATCTTGATACCAGGCTAATGAATCGACTGACAACTTGCAGGTAACCGTTTCAATGTAGTAATCTACCTCAGGTTCGATTGTCACTTCATTAGCAGTTTTAATAGTTCGGCACATTCTAGCAAAATGGTTTTTTTTATTGCACTTTGCACATGTTTTAGACCAAGCAGGGCACTGACCGTATGGATGAGTGCTCCCACAGTGCAAACACTTCCTTTTATTGGTTTTTTCTCTATTATAGGCCAAAGAGTCCACCTCATTAGTTTGAATTTCTTTTATTTGAATGTTTGTTAACTCAGCTACTCTAAAGGCCTCTATAACATCTTCCAATGAAGGATCCCCTTTTTTTATTAATTTTTTTTGAGTTTCAAGGTCACTTGACCCAAATACTAGTCTGTCTCGCAGTGCCTCATCTTTGTTTTTTATAAACTCGCAGTCACTACAGAGACGTTTCAGGTCAGTCATAAAACTATCAAATCTTTCTCCTGCTTTTTGACTCCGATTATAAAATAAGTAGCGTGAGTGTAGCACATTTTTTTTAGGATTACAATAACTTTCTAATACTTGTTGAACATCTTTAAGAGTTCTTAACCCCTCTGTTTCTAACGTATTATATATATTTAATGCATCCTCACCGATAAGATTCAGAAATATTGCTATCTTCCTCCCCTCAGCAACTTCCGATAAACCGCCCGCCTCCAAATATATGTCCAGAGACTGTTTAAATTTTTTAAAGTTTTCACTTAAATTGCCTACTAAAGATAATTTTGCTGGTAAATTATAACCTGTAGCCATGATTGACGACTGCGCCATGTGTTATATTCTTAACTTTATAATAAAACACTGGTAACCATTTCTAGCTTGGTTTAATCAATGACCACAGAATGTTACACTGTACACAATACAGACCCATAATAATAATCGAGTCATTCATAACATAGATATATGACACTTACAATGCCTATCCTCAACGTTTTATATAACTTCCATTGGCGATTTTCTTCATTTTATATAATATGCATACCCTGTGCATACCCTGTATGCACGCCACTGCAATTGACTAAATTGGAGACTATTTTCCGCAAACCGCAATTATCCGAGCTATAGGTATTTCATAAGTATTAATTACCTAATGAAACCTAAGTTTACCTAATCTGTGGCCTAGGTCATATTTATGTGTATAAAGTTAGGTATACTTACTTTAGATTTTGGTAACAATCTTATGAAAATAGTGCGAAATCTTTATTCGTTTCCAATTACGAGTAACTACCTATGCGTTCTTTTGTTTGTTCCCTAGGACGTTTTTCCTAGGGTTTTCGAAAATACCTGATAGGATTTCTATAAAGCACATTCACTACTTTACCCATAGTAGGTATAACTGGATGTAAAGTTCACAGTACTTTGGATCTCGAAAAAGCCTATAATTAGATACCTACCTGTTAGCTCGGAAGACATTCCTAAGACTGCCATCCTTTTATGACATTTAGTCTTAGAAATGCAGGCCGAAGAGTCCGATGGTTTTTTATCTAGCAATAATATCCTTTCGTCTTTGAAGTGCTGCATAATTGACCCCTTTTTAGATGCATGCAATACCGAACTGCGATTTATCAAGACGATATCCGCAATGGATGTACTCCTCGCCGACAAGTTTGGGGTCGAGAGCCAAAAAACACAAAACGATATAAACGATATAGACCTAAAAAATATTCACTGCATGAAATATAAATTGGACAAACTTCAAGCGGACAGGTATTGTATAGATTGATTTGCATGCATAAGGTCGGTGAACATATCGCATTGCAGTGACGCAAAATATTGCGCTTGTAAGTTGATCTAAGTCGTCGGGTACCTACGAGTGCATGGGTCCCAACTGACGACTAATCCTAAATGATCGCAGTGTTTATCAAATTCTACATTGTTTTTATGTATATATTTACGTTTGTTGGAATAACATAAGGCTATATCTATGAAAGATACCTTTTAAAAATGTCCAAAAGCACATTAAAAAACGAAACTTTCAAACACATACGATACAATAGACGAAACAGTGATATCCTAGTGATTAGGAACCTGGCTTCACTTCCAGGGTTTTGGGTTGGAGTTTGATCCCCGGCACGCACATCTAACCCTTGGAATTGAAATTAAATAAGTTATATTGCGAAAGGTGTAGAATTCATTTGTGGGAGTGTGTATATCTTTTTATATATATTTCTTGTGTGCGTGTGTATGTCACTGAACTCCTCCTAGACGGCTGGACCGATTTGAATGAATTTTTTGGTATACGTTTGTGTGGCACCCTGGATGGTTTAGATTTACAAATTAGCCCGACAGATGGCGCTGGGGTCCGCTAGTGTTCTTATAATATGATTCCAAAGGTAATTTTGGACCTACCAATGCACAAGTTAAAACAATTTGTTAAAAAGCAAGTTTGGAAGCAAGCTCCGCTCTCGTCTCTCGCAAGATAGACTATTTTAGATTGTAAACTGTAACTGATTTTGAAAAAGAGCAATCTGCTGAGTTTCTTCTCGGTGGAATCTGCCTGCTGAACCGGGGGAAGAGTCACTACAAATAGACAGACTTGCTTGGAAACAGGGCCTACTTATATGAATGAATTTTGAATTGTGAATTACATTTATTTAACGACAATGCCTGAGAGTTATTCATGTTATTCTGTTGACTACGGTCTAAATCTTTCTCTGGAAGAAGACGTGCCCGTTACGTTTAAAGAGTGTAAGTAATAATGAAGTTAATTAATTTGTATTTTGCAGAGATTTCATATTGCAAGTCCTAACCGAGACTTATAAAAACCTATGTATTGAAAGAGATTTCCAGTCTCTCACAGATTCAGTGACGCAAATAGTTCAGAAGGACGAGAATCTACACAGTCTCGCTGAGGTAGAGCGCACGAACAGAATGTTAGCTATTTTTATTTAAATCATAACACGATTATTTATCTTTGAATTGTCTTTATTATGGACATGTTTATTTACAAATCGATCTGGCTCAGAGCCCTAGGGCAGCGATGTGCGGTGTGGTTTTCCCGGGTTCTATCTCCGGCAGAAGATTTACCCGTTCCGGTTTATTGGAAGGCTTCGCCCGTGGCTAGTTAACAACCCAATGGCATCGACGTGCCGCTTAGCGCTTTAGATTCCGGTCGCGTTAAAACCAATTAAAGGTATGGGTTTGATATAACTGCCATTCTACCAGGTTAGCCCGTTACCATCTTAGCACTCCCCAACAGATGAGATTGCAGTCAACGGGCTGAATTGTAATGGCCTAAAAATAAGCCTTTATATACAACAAGTAAATGAAAACCGAAATAATACTTCACATGCCTTGGAAGTACATTATGGACTGTTACTGAGACTTACCTGTGAAACCGAAAACCTAATAGTTTTTGAGTAAGCCACTGCCAGTCTTTACTGAAGGAAATCAGATACAGCCCTAACATGACATGAAAAATTAAAATCAAGTGACTCCCGTCACTTTATTACGCGTCGCGTATTCCTTTTATATATTATATCCTCCTGGCCGTATCCGACCACGGCGACTCCTAGCTATTATGAGCGTACCTGATGTGCTCTCAAGTGACTGGCATAACCACTCTTTGTTTAAAATGTGCGATTACATTGACAGCACGTCAGTAGGTACCTACTCCACCAATTATATTGTAATATATGGCCGGCGATGGTCTGGCCTTTATCTCATTACGCCTATCATCTTGCTCTGCGCGCCTTTTAACTTCAAACTCCGATACTTTTTTATTTACGGAGTGTCTCCATCGCGGCCGATCTTCTGCTTCAAATTCCCACAGTGATGGGTCCATATCACATCTCTTCATGTGCCCCTTTAGCACATCTTTGTATCGCAAGAGTTAGTTAGTTATTTACGTTTCCCAACCTGCAATTCGGAGTGAAATATGCGCTTAGCCACTCTTTTTTCACCCATTCTGGATATGTGTCCACACCACCGGAGTTGCCGCCTTATTATATAAGCCTCAATCCCGCTGACATTTACTCGTCGTAAGACTGTCGTGTTCAGATAGTACTATGCGCGTGTCAATATTTTATCTTCGATAGGGTTGTCATAAGTAAACACTTACAATGTTTTGAATTCGTTTGTATGGAATATGGAGGGTAGAGGTAAGGAGGATCATCTGTGTATATGAAAAAGTGTCGTCAAAATGTATTAAATTAGGATGGCGCCACATTTGCATCAAGGTAACTCTTACAAGAAGCGCTAAATATAAATATTGTTAGAGTAGGCTTGAAAAATAAACAAGGAAGTACGGTTATATTTACCACAATATACAACGTAAGTTGTTGAAATTCTCAATAATTAACTACTTTAGTCGATAATGACATTAAATTTTTTAACTCGGCATACTTCAATTCATCTACGATTGCTACATTCATACCATACCCTGTGCATCCACCAGCGCCATTGTGGAGGATTTTTGAACTGTTATTTAGCGCATACAACTGGACACTTTTTCAACTTTTCTCCCATATAAGATGACCCTCTACCCTCCATAGAATGGAAAAATAAATTTGCTTCTTTTGATTTAATATTTTTACAGGGTGATTTAGTATGAAATATACTTATGCATTCTTCAACATTATTTCGTAATACGGTTACAAATTGTATAGAAACATAAAACCTAACAAAACATAATCCTAATAAATATCTTATATTTAAGGTTGCGGCGTGAATCGCATAAGCAGCTTCGCCAGCAAAGGAATCACATCAAATCCGTCTGTTACGAATCCAACAGTGAAATCGAGTTTCTAAGATTACATGTGGAAGTAAGTTGCTTGCTGATATTTTTATATGATAACTGCAAGTGACGATACAGTCAGAGATGCAGTAGCACTAATCTGTTATTCATTAAAGCGAATCGTGTAATGTTTTCGACAGTCGCCAACACAACAAAAACATGATTTGGAAACACAGGTTAGGTATACACTCGTCGAGTAATCTCTTTTTAGCCGTTCAAATAGCAACCGTCGTAGAAGTTTGGTATCTACATAATACGCGGGCTGGTAAGCATAATAGGTTTGGATTTCTAATCCGTCTAAGACCTCGCCAAGTATAAGCTAGCTAAAGCCATAAATCACTTCTATCGCATAAAGCTCAAAGGATCTTTAATGCATAGCTATATTGGTACGCCTGATATGTATCTAATGATTATAGTTTTCAAACAAGAGTTTATACAATATTAAAATACTAAGGGATTGAAGTAATAGGTATACTTAGAAATTTAAATATATTATAATTATAATTTCCTAATAAAAAATGCTTTTTGAATGGGCCATCAGCCGTCCTTAAACCTAGGTATCTACTTTTATAATAATGATCTTACCAAACAAGGATGCGGAATTAAATGCCGGCATCCGCAACCGCTACATCGAAGGCTGGCAGCGGTCGCGCACCGAGCAGCATTTGCAGACCTTATACAACAAGGATGAAGTCCCCACACAGGCAATCGAGGAGTTCAAGCGTAAAGTAGAACAGGAGCAACGCGTGCACAGTGACATCGAGCTTCTCACTACCATGAACATAAATGTTAGCCCATCAAACACCTTTAAAATCTTCTAGGCAAGCAAGCACGCCTCAAGTGCCAAAACAAATACTTATACCCTGAGTCTAGTAGTCACTAGTCTACAGGGCTCGGTTTCGAAAAAACTGTTTTTCTTAGTGGTTTTGGTGTAACCAAGATAGCTTGGGAATGCTATATCAAACCGCTCTCGACCACGTTGTGAAGGTAAAAAGAAATTCTGAAAGAAACGCCCGCTTCGCCTCGCTGCTAAATGTGAGGTCGAATACGAGTGGTCAATCAAGTCAACCCTCACACAAGGAGACTGCTTATTAGCCGGTAAATGGATTTCGTATCGTGATATAGTGCCGGCTAAAGCAAACTTCACGAATTTAAAAGCTAATTACTAGAGTCTAGACCAAACACTAAAACAGCCATAACTGCTCATACACCCACTACATCAGAAAAAACAACCACTAGTCCACATATCCGGTAGGGAAACCAACTTCATCATTATCAACCCATTACTGGCCCCCTGTAACTCGGCACAGGTCTGCTCTTAGAATGAGAAGGGCCTAGACCTAAGTCCAAAACGCTGGCAAAGTACAACTTAATAAAGTTTACACGCCTTTAATAATGTTATCGAGAATGCATGCAGGTTTCAATTCAGTCTTCTTACCTATTCAGTCTTTCCCATAATAATTTACAACGTATGATTTGCGTTTTCAGGAAGTTCTCGCAAAGGTAGACGAATCAATGGTCAAATATGAGAAAGACATCGAAAGCATTGATCTGAAGATACAAATAATGAGAAATTACTACGAGACCATGCAAAACAAGAATCAGCTCCTTGAGGAAACGGTTAAACTACTTACTTAAATATTAATGCTAGATGTTCGCGCGACTTCACGTCCCTAGAAGATCATCAGTAAACTTTTTCGATGGAAAATTACGTCCAGTAACTAGCCATCATACAAGATCTGCTCACTCGCAATCGAGGGGTCGTTGTTGTATATCAAACTCGCTCTTTTAGAGTCCAAATCTTCTAATTTTTTTGACAAACGTTCTGTCAAAAGTTAGAGTTTAAATTAATCAATTTAATCCGATTTTCGAGTGTTTCCATACTCGAAAACGACTTTTTGATTGCGATCGAGAAAATCTGGTACTAAGGCTACAGTATTCTACACAACTGCCTCGTTGATCTAGTAGTTAGCGAGATCGCAAGTTCCCGGGTTTCATTCAAGAGTAATCAATAATTTTGCGGGCGTTGCTGTTGATCCCGGTTTTTATCACGTACCTACTGCTGATTATACTGCTAATACTTTATTGAAGCAGCATTGAGAGTATAAACCTCTGAATCTGTCACACGGCTCCCTTTAGAAACTGCTTACGCCCAATAGTAGGGTATAATAATAAGCTGAGAATGATGAAATTCTCATTTCAGATTAAAGAACACGCGGAATTCATGAAGAACTGGATTACTTTCAAGGACGACCGAGAGGCCGCTCGTAAGCATTGCGAAATTATGAACAATTCCGCAATTATAGTACAGGCGTGGTGGCGAGGTTTGCTTGTACGAAAACAGTTGGGTCCCTACAAAACCGTCAAGAAGAAACAAACACCATCCAAACCTAACGACAAATCCAAAAAGAAAAAGTAGATAAAAGAGTTATTTTATAGTATTTAGCTATTTCCCCTTAAATTTGTTAGCTACGACTTGTTTTTGTAAATAAATTATTTACTATTCCTGTGGTTATTCTTTTTTTTAATTCTTCGTCATTTATTGGTGTGGTGCAATGCCCAAACGGAAATCTTTTTTAAAACAGATTAAATATTATGTTTTTTTCCACATCGTTATGTTTAGTGACGACAATTTCCCTGGCGTAGCGGTGGTTTAATAAGAGAGGTCCTGGACTCGATCTCGGGAGCCTACGGCGGGGGCTCGTTACTACTAGTCTATTAAAAGCTGATTAGGGTTTATTATAACTGCCATACCCGTAACAGCACTCCTAACGTGGACCATTTTCTGCATAGGGAAAGGATAAAATGTTTATCTTCTCACCCACTCTTCGAGCATGGGCGCACGTATAGAAATAAGATCAAAATGATATACTTGTTATATAAAACAGTGATAAACTGCTCCCCCTTCTTCCCTGTTGCCGTGATAAGTAAGCCGATTTTATCCCTCGTCAGGGGATATAATCGGGGGTTATAATTTCTATCTCCTGCATAAGCTAGCCTTGCAGGTTTGCCAACTAGGTACCACCTTAGACTGCATCATCATTTTACCAGCAGGTAAGATTGCATTCAAGGGCTAACTCGCGGAATAAAACAGTGCAATGGTATCTTCGCAAGTACGTTAGGAATTCCTATAAGTTATCCCATACCTACAAAATATACAAGATAGAAACCGGACATTGACATTATCCTCAGGTGAGGGTTTTCAATAATGAAGCATAAAAGTTTGTCTATGACATCCATGTTAGGCTGAGATATTAGGGATTGCATAGAATATGTCGATGTTTATCGATAAATGAACAAATTAAATAAAAACTCTGACCTAATAAAGAAAAGGATTATTTTGCATCGACAAATTGATTATCCCTGGCTGGATAAAAACTGTTGCCCTCGTAAGGCCTTTAAAAATATTTCTTCAGTTGGACACCGGTTTGACATTTTTGATCAAGTCACTAGAAATTTGTTTATTAATTTTATTGTATAGTATTTTAAATATGCCGCCCTTAAGACTTGTTAGCGAAGTAAAAGGTGACTGGGGAACAGGTTCTGCATATGAAGTTGAAGCCAGTGAACAAAAAATGGTAAGAAAATTGCAACTAACTTGCTTATGACGGCCGACTGGCGCAGTGGGCTGCGAACCTGCTTCCTGAGTCGTAGCCGTGGGTTCGATTCCCACAGCTGGAAAATGTTTGTGTGATGAACATGAATGATTTTTAGTATCTAGATGTTTATCTGTATATTTATAAGTATTTCTGTGTATTATATTTATGGAAATATTCGTCAGCTATTTTAGTACCCAAAATACAAGCTACTCTTACTTTAGGGCTAGGTGGCAATCCGTGTAATGTCGTAGTATATTTGTATTTGTTTGTTTTATTTGTTTCAAAACAGTATTTAAACATGTTCTTCCTCTATTCTGAGCTTTAATTCAAAAGTTTTCGGTGACTACAGTCTTTGCATTTTTGCCTACCTAGATACCTATATCAGCATTTAGTGTAGGTAATAAAAAGCTACCCGTCTTAGGTTAGCGGATTTGCAATAATTTAAAGCCGGCGACTATTATAGGGCGCTTTGGTAAATTAAACAACTGTTTTTTTTAGGTGACAAGTTTACCAACACGAGCTAGCGGACGAGTACCACTTGTGGTACATACTTCTCTAGAGAAACTGGATGAACAAGAGGTTCTAAAAGATGAAACTTTAATAAGGTTCTAAATAAACATTAATATGATTTTCTAACTATACCTGTACTAAAGTGTTTATATGCAGGATTCCTATTTCACGAATCGCGCACTACGCGCCAAGATACATTTATGTTTATTTTTAGTTAAATACCTATATGAAAATATCTAGATAACCTATCATGGCTTTTTAATTAGCTTTCTGCATCTTAATCATGAAAAAAAAATAGAAGCTACTAAGCTAGATATCTGCAAATTTGCATAGATTTTTTTTGAAGAATATTTCCACAAAAAAACATTTCCTTATTTCATTGGAATTGATTAAAATAGCATAAAGAACGTCTTTTTATTGCATTTCAGTTTGCCCTTTCTGCATTCTGCGCTATTTGCTACGGTTTTAGAAGATGCAATTATTGAAATGCGCATATTAGGTAATATATTCATATTAGGTAAACTTGAGAGACTCCAGAATTCTAGCATTCGTTTCATATTTGGGTTGCGCAAATATGATCATATTTCTCAATTTCGGTCTCGTCTCAAGTGGTTACCTATCAGACTTCGCCGGAATTTGCACATTGTTTCTATGCTGTACTGTGTTTTATTTCATCCTTCTACTCCTCTTTACCTGAAAGAGAGGTTTCAATTTGTAGGACTCCCAGACGAACTTCGTTCTACGAGGAAGTTAGTCTTGAAGGTGCCTGGTCACAAATCCTCCTTCTTCAACGGATCATTTACGGTTCAGGCTATTAAAATATGGAACGCCTTGCCGTTAGATATCCGTGAGGCACAATCGATTGGGACCTTCAAGAAACTAGTAAAGGATCATTATTTGTCTCTTTCAGCCGAACAACGCTGAAGCGAATCATTTTAAGTGTGTAATTTGAATTATTTATGTATTTCATACTAATTGGGGATGTTATATGTAATATATTTATATAGATATTTATGTTATATATTTTATTTGTATTTATATGTAATATATTTATAGATATATATGATAGTTATATATATATATATATATATATATATATATGTATTTTATTTAAATTTATATATTTGTATAATTTTTAAATCTTATTTATTGCACCACCTACCTCTTTTCTATGTTTTTTCCTTTTACGCCATTGGTTGCCTGGAAGAAATCGCTATGTAGCGATAAGGCCACCAAATTGTACTCTCTTGATTTGTATTTATATCTTTGTAACTACTTTTTGTTTCTTTTGTGTACAATAAAAGTGTATTCATTCATTCATTCATTTATATTCTACACACTTTATGTTGTAGTTGTTTATTTTAATAAGGTGTTTTTATTGTACTTAAGATGTTTTTATAATTTTATGTCATTCAGTTGAATGCAATAATGAATTGCGTGTAATCAAGACAATGACTGATATGGGCGTACATCTGGCGCTAAAATATGGAGTGTCACAGCCAGATGTAAAAGATGAATTAGATGAAATTGATGCTAATAAACTGGATTGCAACGAATACAAGTTAAATAAACTTGATAATGATAGGTTAGTGTACTTGAATTTAAGGCTATTACTAAGAACCAATTGTTATAAATAGTAAAAAAATATGAATGAAAAACTGTCATAGTATTTTTTTTTGTACACTAAACTATGTAATACGAATAGGTCGTTGACTAATAATTACCTGACTAATAAGGAGTCGGGTTTAACGCAGTCTTGTCTTCTGTGTAATTTTTTTGAGTACTTAAAAAAGCTTTTGGTATTTTTGCCATGGTATAACTTTATTGGTACATAATTATTTTTTTACAATTAAATACAGAATTTGGCCTATGGTAGCACTAACAAATACCTACATACGTCTAGTAAGAGATAAAACTTTTGAAGCACTAGAAGAATCTGTAAGCAAAATTGAAAATTTGGATAAATATCGCGGTGAGCTCTTTGAAGCAGACTCGAAGAACAGATTGTAAGCGTGCATTTAATAATATTTTATCCATCAGTGTAATTTATATATTATATTTAAAATGAAAATTTATTAAATTATATATTTAATGAAATTATTACAGAATGCGACGGGACCTAAATAAACAATTGAGGCAGCAGCGTAACCATATAAAATCTGTCATATATGATACCAATACCAAAATTGATGAGCTGAGATCTAAAGTTGAAGTTTGTAATTTTACCTCTAGATATACTATGTTTAACAACAAGATCGAAATTTTTAACTCTGATTATTAAAGTTTGACTTGATAATTAGTTTAATATAGTTGAAATTGTTTTTAGGATGCTAGTTTTAATACAGAAATTCGTAGCCGGTACGTTGATAATTGGCAACTTGCACGCACTGAACAACATATAAGGAAAATTCATGACACAGAAGCAACACCTACGAACACGATAGAATATTATAAACAGAGAGCCTATTGTGAACAAAGAGTTCATACTGAAGTAGAGCTTTTATTCAATATAATCATAAATGTAATTGACTTCCTTATTGTTGTAATATAACAATTTGCTATTTTCTAGACAATTTACTAAAAGTATATTTTAAATTTCAGGAAACTCTTGATAAGATAGAGCATTGGATGAATAAATACGACAAAGATATGGAAGAATTAGATTTAAAAATACAAATAAAGAAAAATGACTATCAAAATATGCTAGACAAACGAATCAACTTTGAAGAAACGGTAATTAAAATGCAATCTAAATTAAATTTTTAAAATGAAATGAGTTCTATTCTCATAGTATTATGTTTCGTTTTAGATAGAGAAACATGATATTGCAATGAAGGAATGGGTTTATTTCAAAGAAGAACGAGAAAAGGCTCGTCTGTTTGTAAAGAAGATGACGAACTCAGCGATAACTATCCAAGCTTGGTGGAGAGGCCTGTTAGTACGCAAACAACTTGGCCCGTATAAAATTTCTAAAAAGAAAGGAGAAGATAAGAAGAAGAAGAAATAGTTTTTGGTAGTCTTGTTAATTTAGAAGAGGTTTAAATAAATATAGTAACTTTATTATAGTAGTCTTATTTGAAAGCGTATTATTAAAAGAAACCATATTAATATTAATTAAAATATGAAAATACTAGATGTCCTGTGAGTCCGCCCGCGACCAAACTAATACTATAAAACAACATGACGATCCTTCCAAAATAAACAAATCTATCCCTCGGGAACCGTATACACAGAGATAAAAAGTTAGTTTGTGCTGTTAATAAACTCTGTGTGAAATTTCCATCTAGATATTTCTAGCCGTTAAGACGTGTTACTTACGTGACTTAAGTAACAAACGAAACATACTATTTATGTATGTGTCGTTTGTTACATAAGTATTTATGTATGTTATTCATAAAAATATTCATCAGTCACCTTAGTACCCATAACACAAGCTACGCTTACTTTGGGGCTAGATGGCGATGTGCGTATTGTCGTAGTATATTTAGTATATTTATACTAAGTCATAAAAAATATTTTTAGGTAAGGATTTCTATCCTTAACTAAAAATATTGTGTGGCACTCTAGGACTACAGCTAAAATAAAGTAGCCCGTGGACTAAGTACTGGGTCAATCCACTGCGACCACGAACGCTTCATAACTTTGCCAACGACGCGGCACCACCCACTGGTGCTGTTCTATAAGAATACTAAACTCATAAATAAACCTTACCTTCACAGAAGATAATATACCAGGTAAACATGAACCACTAAGGTTCCGACTGGGTTCAACCATAAATCTATTTCCATTTACTCAAAACGTAGTGTAACGTTATTGGGATTGTACGATATTTGGTAGATAAAAGGTATTAAAAAGTAATGATTGCTGCAAAATGATACAAGTTGTCAGTAACTAAGTACACAGAAACTGTAAATAGCCACAGTATCCCATTTTTAAGAGTCGGCATTATCGATACGAGCATACAAACGCTTTACGGTGCGTCACTGCTATCCACAGACTACTGCGAGTCTATGAAGCTATGCCTGCCTTGCCATGTCAGTTGCTGAAGTTGAATTCGGTTTATGGTTTATGGTATGCGGCTCCGTTTTAATTTTTGTGACCTGTAACGTATTTTATTAATTATTGTGAACCTAAGTGAATTTCAGTGTTGTGAAAGACAGAAGTTTAAGTGTGACTAAAAGTTGCAGGAGGCAATGAAGACCAAATGTAAAAACGACGACAATGAGACTGAGGTAAGTGTGCTACCTAACTAAAAACTATTAAAACTCAAGAAGTAGTCAGTGTATTAACACTCTGCAAAAGTTTGTTAAAAATAATTTCCTAAGAATGTAATATTTATATAATTCTACGTAATTAACCTTTTTTGTGAAACAACAAACTGTCTGTTTACGACATTTTGACAGTTTGACAACACAATTTTGGTTTTTTTTTGCCGACTGTACCTAAAAGAGGGTAATGTTGTTGTTTTAAAATAATGGCAAAATGAAATGTTATCTAGGAATCTAAAACAAAACTAAACAAAAAAAAAAATATTATTCCAATTTAGGTTACTTGGTTACCAGTTTAGTGAGTGTTTGCACTTACTACTAGTTTTTACAAGAAATGCTTGTAAAACTACAAAAATTCAAAGAAGTATCACAATTTAAAATAGTTTTATTTTAAGAAGGCCTAATAGACGCTCATTTAAAATGCCAAGTTTTGTCTGTTTGTGTCAACTACCATGTTTTGCAAGGGAGATTCTACTGAAAAGAACCTAGTAACAAACTCACCACCAACTTTGAAACATCTCTGACAAGAGGTTTCTTAATGAGGTTTTCTTAATGGCAAAAACCATTTAGAGATAAATGACATGTGTAGTATAGAAATAGAAAACATTTTAATAGATTCTGTACATTCTGCAGTCTTATTGACTTATAAAGATAGCAATTATATTTCTTCGTTGTATAGCTCAGTATATACCTAGGTGACTAAGGTATACCATAGTCATCCATAATGTGTGTGAGACCTTAGCATATATGAGTCGTCAGCAACTTATTACCAGCCCACTTTAAGGTGGTCTCTTCTCAGTTAGAAGGGCTTAGGCCATTGTCCACCACGCTGGCCAAGTGCGGAGTGGTTGACTTCTTATGTCTTTGACTTATTAATTCATTATGGAGAACTCTTAGGTATGCAAGTTTCCTTGTGATGTTTTCCTTAACCATTATAGCAAACCCTGGAATGCACCTGTGAATTATGTTATGGCCAGCAAAGTGGGAACCCCATGCCCCACTTTCTGGTAACCTTGTTTTTTTGGCAAATACATTTTATATTTTCTCTAATTGTTTTAAAGTTCTGAACCTTTTTGCAATTCAAAAAATATAGTTATTGCCTCATAATAATGCTTATTTTCTATAAAAATAACAATTGCGCTGCAAAAACTTGCTCAAAATATTAATATTATTTGTGATGCTCTGCTATTACCCAATAGAACCTCAGTAATACATAAATGTAGACATTCTAACTTATCCTTGGCTTTTTGCTCTATCTCCTCTCCTGCCCTCCAATTTGTGGCCTATGATTAAACTAATAAAAGGCAGCAAGCCTTAGTTATGATAAGGTCATAACTTAAGGCTTGCTGCCTTATATACCAGCTTGTGGAAAATATAGTTTTAAATTAAAGAATTCAATTGCAAAAGTGTATCTAACCAAAATAATAAATACATTACATTGTTTTTATTGATTATGTAAGTTTATTAGTCAATAAACTTTCAAATGAAGGACACTTAAGTCAACTTCAGAAAATTTATTTAATTACTAGCGGACCCCAGCACCATCGGTTGGGCTGATTTGTGAATCTAAACCATCTAACACATACCAAAAAATTCATTCAAATCAGTCCAGCCGTTAAGGAGGAGTTCAGTGATATACACTCACAAGAAAAGATCACACTTTATATATATATATAAAGATTTTCATAGCTGTACTACATGTCCATACCATAACATGTGGTACATGTTGTAGTTGTAGTTAGCATTGCTAACTTACACCATCATGTACTGTGCACATGGACTGTAAACATGATAAAAGATAAAAATAATCCTTATAATATAAGAGAACAACTAGTAACATAACTCTACTTGCCATGGGCCTGCTTCACAATGTATATTCGTTGAAGCCTTGTTTATGAGACTAATCTATTGATGATAACTTGAATTGACTGCTACACTGCTTTTTCAATAGTCTTTAGGTGCAGTTGAAGATGAGTAAACCTATGGAGATGTACATAGATAAACCAATTATAATACATTGGAGAACAAGATGCTGAAGTGATAGAATAACATTAAACTTACCCTACTTACTTATAATAGTTCTAAATCCAATTTAAATACATAAGATTGCCCTTTTATGCAAATATACCAAAATACAATATCTTCCTAAATTATGTCATTTTTATCACTCTTCATCAAGTCTGATTTCAGCATCATGTAAACAAAGTTTATTCACATCTATGTATATAAAAGAGAAAGTGTGTGGATATGTTCCGTATAGGCTCCGAAACGGCTGGACCGATTTCAATGAAACTTTCAGGGAATCTCCGGATTGACCTGGCGAGTAATCCTTTAAAGTTTGGTGACGATCGGAGCATTTTGAAATGTCAAATACAGCTTTTATTTACTATGATGATATTGTATTGTTGGGCGTACATGGGTGTAGATAATGATCTTCACCCGCTCGAGAAGAGAATAGAAGAGAATGAATACGGAGAGAAATAAATGATTTAATATATTATGAGACTTAAATTAAAAATTTAATGATGTAAGTTTATTGTTAAATTAAAATAAAGAAAAATCTAGCCCAGCGAAGCGGGCTGGGTACGCTAGTGATTTATAAATTAAAATAATCATTCAGAAAGAATATTTCATCCTGTTAATCCACAATAGAACAATTATTAATTTTATCATTGAATTGTCAATATTATAAAGGACTTTACAATTCAAGCATACACTTGAAAGATACGCACGGAATATCCGCACACGCGATTATAGTACTTATTTGCACATATTAAAGTAAATTATTGTAAATGTAAATTGAACATAATAAGATAATTTCATGTGTTGTTGTTTGCTAAGATTTGGCACTGCTCTCTATTTGAACGCAGTCTGTAGTGCGTTCGGAACATAGGTGGTGCCTGTAACGTCGCGTTTTATTTTTTTAATCTTCATAGGTATGTAAGCTGTGTCTCGTTTCGATATTGTTTACGTGCGAAAACGTAGGTACTAATTAATTTATCTGTGTGGCATACAAAAGGTTTGGCATTTTTGCAATCTTTGGCAGCATTCTGGAATTCGTTTGCGCTCGCATTTACATAAACATAAAGTTTTTAAATAGCTAGCAAGCAAACCGTGCCTTTATCTGATGCGCGTCTGTTACCTTCTATTTTTACATTGTTTATGAAGTGAAAAGATTCGGCTGGAAGTTTAGGGTTATCAAAATTCGTCATTCCCGATTAATTGTAAATAACCTGAACTAGTTTTTTTTTGTGAGAAATTTCTTTACTTTAGTGTGACCACTTGGGAGTAAACCATCTAAAACTACTTTTATCTTAATACTTTTATAATTCATAAATAAAAAAATATTTTAAATAAATTAAGTAAGTCTTTACTAAACGATAAACAAAATATGGAAAAAAGTATGTTTTGGAAATCGTACGGAAAAAATAAGAATTTTTTGCGCTACGTAAAAACAGCTCATTACAAACCATTGATTTTGTGATTACAAACATTTAAACATTTGACAGCCGGTCGCCGTAGTAGGCAGCGACCCTGCTCTCTGTGTCCAAGGTCGTGGGTTCGATTCCCACTACTGGAGAATGTTTTTGTGATTAACATGAATGCTTTTCAGTGTCTGGGTGTTTATCTGTATATTATAAGTATTTATAAAATAATATTAAGCTATCTGTGTATCCATAACACAAGCTACGCTTTATTGGGGCTAGATGGCGATGTGTGTATAGTCGTAGTATATAAATAAATTCTGGATTGGGTACTATAATTTGATCTGTGCCAAATATTTTATTTTGATTATTATTTTAAAGACTGATCCTAAAATTCGTATTGAATTCATTGATAGTTTTCAAGAAATAATAAAAATTATATTTTGATATAAATACGGGTGCATTTTCTATACATGTCATGTGTGCGACTCAAACAATGCAAATAAATAAATAAATATAGTACGACAATACACACATCGCCATCTAGCCCCAAATTAAGCGTAGCTTGTGTTATGGGTACTAAGATAGCTGATAAATATTTTTTTATGAATATAATACACATAAACACTTATAATATACAGATAAACACCCAGACACTGAAAAACATTCATGTTCATCACACAAACATTTTCCAGTTGTGGGAATCAAAAACACGACCTTGGACTCAGAAAGCAGGGTCGTTGCCTACTGCGCCACTCAGCCGTCTAAAGAGGTGTCTTAGTCGCTATCAACTGAATAGAAGACTCCGACGTTATGTCACTTTTTTATTTGCATACGACAGCCGGTGTCTCTTAGTGTCGTATCTTCTGTTTTTACAAAGTTAGCATGTAGGTATTTGTTCTCGCAAAGCAATTTTTCAGATTTAAATGATAACGAATTTACACAATGACAACAAGCAAGTATTATAATCCTGCAATAAAGTCTTAATACGAGTAAGTTTTACTACTCCAAGGTTTTGGGATTTTTTTTAACGAGGAAGAATATAATTTAATACGCGTTTACGTTGATTTGTAAGGTTCATGTAGGTTTCCTCACGATGTTTTCCTACACCGTTGCAAGTGATATTTTAATCACTTAAAACGCCCATAATTTAAAAAAGTAAGAGGTGCGTGCTTGGATTCGAACTCGGCTCCTCGAAAGTGAAGTCGAGCTCGTACCCACTGGGCTAACATTTGCTAGGTTAGTTATTATAAAATGAACGTTTTTTCTTGATTTTCGACACCTTTCACCTGTTGTTCCTAGGAATATGAAACAATAATGACAACTTAAATATTGCGTAAAATAATATAATAAGTTGTACCAATAAAAAATATTTTTAATGTAAAGCAACGCCTTTTCAAAGTTACAACGTCTATTCAATTAAGACCTGTCGGGAACGATTTTTTTCAACAGCTAAACTAGAATATAGGTGTGTCATATATGTATATTTTGCTATATGGTTTAGCGCTTCCAAGTTCGACCGCTAAACAGATTGATTTCATGTGGCTTGGGCGTTGTGTTGGTTATTTTCCTGCTACAAACGTATTGCTTTACGATGTATCGAAATAGAATTGATGCTGTAGAGATGAGTTTCCTAATCGATAACATTTTGATACAATATAACTGTTACGTTGCGTTCACTCAAATAGTTTGCGCGCCTTTAAAGCGGCCGCCGGCTCATGTCTTTAAAGCCGGCGTCTCGTCAGCTTCTTCTTAAGACTGCACGTAGGTACATTATGTGTGTAAACTGCAAGCTTTTTAAAGGTAAGAACTGTATTGCAGTTATTAGACTATACATCGACAATTATGCTCATTCTGAATACATTAATATTTAATCTAACCTTTTCCACAGGAAAAATTGTGAATAAGACAAAACTGTTTTAGACCTGTCAATTTACTTTAGATATTTTTGAACAACAGAATTGGCACCATTTCTTTAGCTCAGCAATGAGTAACATAATATCTTTTCACTATCGTCGAAAAACGTTGACATGTAAACAAAAATAAAAAAATTAAAAATAAAAAATACAAAAATGTTGTTTGGAATTCCTTAGCGGACAACCATCAGAAGAGTTTTATAGAGTGATGCAGGGGTGGACATTCACTGCAGATATCAGTATCACTTTAATAGCTGTTATCTTTGAAACGTGTGATAAACGACCAAGACACCGGGAAGTATCTTTGCATCGTTCGAGTCCATATAGGACTGGAGTGTATCGATAATGCAGTCGTATTTATATCGAAATACCCACCAACTGAATGTCATGAACATTGGTTTTTAATCAAATATAATTTTAATTGTTTCTTGAAAACTGTCTATTAATTAAATAATAATTATTAGCGTATTTGTAAAAATCCTAATCAATTTTATAAAATCTGGCAAATATGAATTTATGGTTATCGAAAGTTTAATTACTAACCCATTTTTTAAATTTACTGTAACACTCTTAAGATTTTTTCCAAATAATATCTACTGGTATTGATGCCGGCCGATGAAATGTCATGGCAGTTGGTGAACAACGCTCCGTACTAAAATATTGAAACCCCCAAAACCTATCTGAGAGGCAGGTTCTATGAGAAGACGCAACCGAAAAACTCAACAATAGCTCTTTTCCAACCTCAATGTTTTACAACTTAAACAATGTATCTTATGTACCTACTGGTGGATCAAATTGATTTCAAGCAACTGTCATTAGGTGCCTTATTCTTCAATTGGCTTGTTTCCTTAGTAGCCTTATATGACACCGGGAAGAGGAGGTACAGTGAGAAATATATTCTGATCTGCCTTCCCCACACGGCAAATGTTTATCTTCACAGTTTGGGTGTTTGTGTTTATTGTCTCTTGCACGGTTATTCCAATTAATCAAGTCTGTCAAAAGATTCCATAAATAGACCAGAGCTAATTCGTCCAGTTTGTTCTGCCAAGGGTTGTTTGAGGGCGCGTCACGTGGTGCGAATGATGTGCGTAACATTGGGTTAATGAAAATTGCCAATTAACGCGCCCCATTTCTAGCAATCAAATAGTACCTAGCCTCAGACGTCAGATTGTTTGTTTATGTAACATAACATACCAATCCATATGTAGAATCCATAGGTAGATGGGTTATATAAACCAAAGGATTCATTTATAGATTTTGATAAAAAGGACTGACTTCTTGCCATTTTAGTCTCGTGGTTATTACGTTCAACTACAGATCACTTCCTCAGTTTGACTCCCGGCTTGGGCCAAATATTGATAGGTATTTTATTTTATTGAACTAGAGTTGCCGACAGCTCAGCGACCGCGACGCCGAAGTGGCAATGGGCGGGGCACATAACTCGGAGTACAAATGGACGTTGGACGATGCTCCTAAGATGCTGGAGTGTCCACGCCGCAACGGTAAACGTAGCGTTGGTCGGCCCCCAACGACGTGGACATCACCACGTGGTAATCGAAAACCCATCGCCTATAAACAGAGCAATAATTCGCAGGGTATGTGAGGGACACGCCCTGCAAAGTGCCGCCCTGTGTCTATCAATTAGAGATGTAGGTGTGTAACAACGCCTTTCAGACCGGAACACAGCAATGCTACTTGGCGACAGCAATGTTGCTTTGCAGGATATAGAGGCATGCCGGTAGTACATCCGCGAACGAGTTCCGTCTCGAAAAGATCTACTATCTACTAATAAAACTTGTTTTGTCATATAAACTCATTGGCGCGCTTGCTCTTCAATTATATTTTAGTACTCCATGGAATTGTGTCAATAAGTCCTAATACTTCGATACAAAAAGTCAAATTCGCCACTTTATTGGAGAGATACGAAACGTTTGAACTGAACCCCGTTTGGAAAATTTACGCTCTGTTTAGTTTTCGGGTGAAGAATGCTTTGCCTCGTGTGAAGTCGACTATTTTAAACTTATCTTGTGTTCATGTATTTGTCTTCCAGTTTGTTTATACTGAACATGTTTTAAGTAGACTATATACTCAGCAGTCATGTTTGATAACATCCACTACCAACAGAAAAAGAGACATGTTGCACCAAAGGAACGGATATTATGAAGCGTTGGTATTAAATATTAATGCTATATATTTTGGGACCTAGCGATGATCTTCCGCGAAGCCAGTAAAATTGTCCGTTGAACGGTACAAACGGAATTTAGTGGATTTCTTTGGTGTATGTTACCTAAAATTTGTTATCATCTGATACGGATGAATCCGTACTTAACCAGCGTCTACTACGACCCTTCTAACTTTCGGGAAAGCCTCTGGGCCGTAGTGGGCCGGTTATGGATTAATAATGATGATGCCAGGGCAAATTTTACTAACTACCAGATAAAGAAACAATGAAATTTTTATAGGTGGTTAAACTTAATGATTTTAACCAAGCTATTGTGTGTGAGAGTTTAATGATTAATCTATGGCTTTTCGATTTTTGCTCATCTTCGAGCTACTGAGGCACTGGGTTAAACATACTTTGAATGTTTATCAGGTAGGTATACTAAGTTCGATGTATGATTCAAATTTAGATGTAGAGAATTCGCAAAATAACAATAAATGCGAATAATAATAATAAACTTTATATATAGGTTTGTTCTTAAAAAAATAATCAACTTACAAATTTTAATTGATATGTACTTATTCTAATGGTTTTGTATCAGGTGAAAACACGGATAAAACGAAAGTTTTCTAAAAATGAAACCTATTTACAACGATTAGTTTAGATTGATATTCGATAGGTATATATTATAGTTACATATTAGGTTGAGGAAAAAGTTTCATCGCATTTTTTAAGGAAATTCAAAACATTTTTTAATATTGTTTATTTACATTAAACTAGAGTGTGTAGATACCATTTTGTTTGATAACTTTTTTCCATCTTGTAGTTAGGGACATAATCCCATTGCTATAGAAAATCTGGGGCTTCTGATCTAAAAACCGCGACAAGTAGTTATGACTGTTCCCCCTTGATGTTAACCTGACACTGCCTAAAGAATTCTGAAGGGACCGAAACAGGTGGAAATCTGAAGGTGCAAGGTCAGGATTATACGACGGATGCATTAACACCTCCCAGCCAAACTCTCTTGATTTTTGCTGAGTGGCTAAAGATGGCGTTTTTATGATAAAATACACCCCTTCTGTTGATTAATTCCTGCCGCTTTCTCTCAACTTCTTGCTTTAATCTCATCGCAGTTCGCAGTAGAGTTCAGAATCGATGGTCCTGCCTGGTGTTTACAGCTCATAAAGAATAAAAATCGCACATCCTAATTTGAATTTGGAATTTTCTTCTTTAAAATTTAAACTTTTAATGATACCAAAACCAGCCAGATACAAATATTATAAGAGATTTTATTACAAGTTCATACATACTATAATGTGAAAAGACTTTTCCCCCAACCTATTATACACAAGAATTGGTCGTTTAAACGATTGCGTCGTGTTCAGTTATATTTATTTTATACAGTTATACAATATTAATATACATGCTGTTATTTAATAATATTGGCAATGACGTGATATATTTGCTTTCTCTTCCACGTGGGAGGTGTATGCGAGTAATTTTTCCGATATTTTGGAACTGGATATAATGAGATTAACACTCAAATGCGTGGTCCGGATTCGCAAATAGATGAATGTTTATTTATGAATAGGCATTGAAATGAATAGCAGTGAAAACCTAGTGGTTACTTCTGACTTTAGGGGTTAGGGACACAGTTCGATCAACCTGGCACGCACGATGCCAGCTCTATCTTTTCGAAGGTATGTGAGATTTTTTTATTGCTGCACTTCTGCTGAAATATTAAGGCGTACAAAGCAGTTTTTTTACGTTTGGCGTAATATGTGAAAATTGTAAACCGACTGCGCAGTCCGCATGTAGTTTGTGTGAATTTCTATATACCTACTGCACGTTGTATAATTTAACTGCATTAGTCCTCCGTTATTTTGCAGTCAATATGCAGATACAACTGCAAACTGAGTCGGTGTGTGTAGACACTTATGTCCATTTTCTATATTCAATCTCGTCATTTCAATAAATCAAATCAATCAATCTATAGATTACGGAGAATTTACTGAGTTTGATTGAGAGACCTAGCAAAGGTTGTTATTGTCCAAAAATATCCATAAAATTTTCAAGAATTAATAACAACTTATCAACAGATTACAGATAGATTGAATAATGATAAAAACGTTAGTTTACATTTAATAACAACCAGCAGATGTTAATGTTATAACGCCAAGATCGGACTGTAATACGAGGCACGGAAATCGATCCAATTAACACCTCCAAACTAGCATACCCATCCAGTCACCAAATTCGTACTAGCTTAACTAATTTTTAACGTTAGTAGGTTCTTTCTCGCATAGGCTACAAAGCCTTAAATTCCTCTATTGATCGTTTCTTCACTATGAACCCATTACCGACCAACTACAGAGAACGTCTATCCTCTTAGAAGGAAGAGACGTAATCCATCAAGCTGGCCAAGTGCAGATTGGTAGACTTCACACGCCGGAAAAAAGATCGCAGTTACCTAACTTTTTATCGTAAAAAATCATACTCACCAGGTATATCCTGTCGACTGCACCCAACTCTCGACCGGTGAGAATTGGGTGCAATCCTAACATCTTTTAGAACCCCGCTGCTGACCACAACCTCTTTTCATTTATTTAAGAGATTAAACTTTACTCCAATGCGGCGTGGCGGGCTATTATACTTGACGTTTCAAAACTGCTTATAAACTGGGCCTACTTGAAATAAATGAATTTTATTGTTTCCTATTATTATCACAAGCGATGATAACCAGGACGGATAGCTTAACATGCTCTCTGGAAGTACCTTATTTCTGGCTGACGTTGACAAATTCATAACAAAAACCACAAAAGCTAACAAACTTTGCCTTGATGTGGGTATCGAACTTTCGAACGAGCTCATGATCCGTAGTCGAACATGCTAACGACTCGACCGATGAGGCAGTTACTCACAGACAGAGTAAGTGGTTGGTTTGAGTTTATTAAATCGATATATATATATATGTCCCTTCCAGAGTAGCGCAATTCAATACAAAACGGACTTACATTATTCCAATACCATTCCAGTCCAATAGCAATCCAAATCTTACAGTGCGAATGCCACTGGAATAATTCACACAGCGTCGTGGTGCCAGTACCTATAGTGTATATTTTTCTTTTTATGTGAATATGTAAAAAGTATTCCCATTGCATTTTTGTTCAAATTATGTTTTTAAAAATAATAAAAACATGTAAGTATTCGTAAAGATGATCTGTTTTTTCAATCATAGTTTTAGTGTAAACTAAATAATGAAAATAAAATTTTGATGCAAGTGCTGAAAAGATGTCGTACCACACGTAGCCCGAGCTGCATTTTGTAATGTCATATTAATTGTGACGAGTGAATGATAGTTCCGCGCGTGTCATAAAGCCTTTTTTAAATACATAATGTAAAAAAAGTCATTCATCACTCACTCTCAAAGTCACTCAATCAGCTGGTGGTGAAGCGATTATAGACTTCGACTTCGCTGTCGGGGAACTTTTCTTAGTTACGTGCGTTTTAAGCAATTTGAATATCACATGCTTTAACAGTGAAGGAAAATATATTAAGGTGCCTAAACCTACATGCCTCAGAGTTCTCCATGGTGTGCGGAGTCCAACAATCCGCACTGAGCTAGTGTAAACTGAAGTTCTCTGCCTTAGTATAAAGTAATGATCTTTAAATTGCTAAAATAATGATGTCAACACAATCCATTCTATTCCAGCGCTGCAATTAACTTACTGAATCACTTGATTTAAATATCGTGAACCGTAAATTAGATCGCAGCTTGAAAAATTTGGAAAATCCAAAAGTGCACGCCTCATAATCTCATTTTTTTCACAATAAAATTGAATTTTTTTTAACTGAAACTTTCAATGCTCATTACAATTTTTTTTTTCATATTAATTATTATTCATTTTTTGTAAACAAGACACGGGAATGTCATAATGATTGCACATTGAAAGTTACAATTAATATTAGCTAGAATAATTACATGGAAATTTAACGACAGTGAATTGAACGCTCATATTAACTAAGAAATTATGTGTTACTTTAGATAATTAAAAAAAATTCCGATACGATCATTTTTTCGACCAATTTTGATGCCACATACACCCGTCCATACACGGACGTCCAGAAAAGATTATGTTTAATGTTATTATTTACTATGTTAAACAAAAAAATTGTTATTGAAATGTATTTTATGTGCCTGACAAATTATTTGACTTGATATTAGTGTACTCAAATTAACCTGTAAGTGCAATATAAATAACAAAAAATCAATTTTAGTTTCGAGAAAACTGCTTTTTTTGAAATGTCGAGAGTAGAGCACAACCTCAACGCTTCGCTTATGAGGCGTGCAATTAGAAGAAGCACTCGCTTCTTATCGAACGAAAAATATTAATACTGATTATATCCCGTCGACTGTACCCAACTCTCAACCGGTGACTTAATGCTTTATAATTATAGTTAATTTTTATAGCCATGATGTCAGTGTGAGTTGACGCTGTAAATAATCGAGATAATGCTGCTGTAAAAAAATAATTTTCTGGTTTTATGACCTCAAATCTCGTGCCACATTTTATTAAGAACGTAGACAACGTATTTCATATGTCACATGTTTAATGCCGTTTCTTCTAAAACTTATAAAAATTGCAACGTTTACAAATATTCTTGGATTTCAAAGTACCTACTTCCGAGTTTTACGAAAGAACCAAAAAACTAAGGAAACTGTAGAAGTTTTCATTAGTTTTTTTTATTATCCTATTAACGTCCCAATTCTGGGCGCCCACGGAACGCGTTGTCGGGTCGAAGCGTTTCATTCAGTTTTATACAAAAGAAAAGAGCTGATAGTAATCTTAAAACCATAGCGATCAAAGACTGTATCGAATAAAAAAAAAATTCGCATCAGACAGACAACGCTTCTTTTGGGTCAGGGGCTAGTAAAACGTTTCCAAACAAACAAGCAATCAATATCAAGATTTACGTAGCCCCAAAACAAGCGGCGACTCCGGTAAATAGCGCGGTGACGCTTTTATCCGTCCATCGTCTAATCTAATTTTATATGAGACGATCGCTATAATTCTTTTAGTGTCCGTCTGAACACAGTTGCCTAAACTTCCAGCCAGTGTATGTGACTCATTTGCGAAGAAAGTTTGTGTACGAACAATGGCTCATACTATGTATTTGCGAGCCACCAATAACACCGGGTCAAAATTCGAAAACACGTTCGGTAAAACATACAGCTGCATTGCGAAAATAAGCAATAATACATTAAATATCATCTTTATATTTAATCACGAGTAGATGTGTTCGTTACTGAGTTAGTGAAAAAGTGAAAGAACGCATTTAAAGGTATTTTGACTGTGTTAAAGTTCTGAAAGTTTGGTCAAAATGTTGGCCTCCGCCGCTACGGCTAACATGAGCCGGAACTCCTTGTCTACGGTTTTTCAAAAGCGACGTTCCGTCGACCGACCACTTGTCATGGTAAGTTATTGTTTTGTCAAAGATACCGCAATGTGCCTTTTTACGTATTGTTGTTACATACCTAAAATACTAGCATACATATTGCTTACACTTATTATTGATTTGCGTAATAATAGTGTCATACCTAAAATACTAGCATACATATCACTTACACTTATTATTGATTTGCGTAATAATAGTGTCATACCTAAAATACTAGCATACATATCACTTACACTTATTATTGATTTGCGTAATAATAGTGTCATACCTAAAATACTAGCATACATATTGCTTACACTTATTATTGATTTGCGTAATAATAGTGTCATACCTAAAATACTAGCATACATATCACTTACACTTATTATTGATTTGCGTAATAATAGTGTCATACCTAAAATACTAGCATACATATCACTTACACTTATTATTGATTTGCGTAATAATAGTGTCATACCTAAAATACTAGCATACATATCGCTTGCACTCATTATTGATTTGCGTAATAATAGTGTCATACCTAAAATACTAGCATACATATCACTTACACTTATTATTGATTTGCGTAATAATAGTGTCATACCTAAAATACTAGCATACATATCGCTTACACTCATTATTGATTTGCGTAATAATAGTGTCATACCTAAAATACTAGCATACATATCACTTACACTTATTATTGATTTGCGTAATAATAGTGTCATACCTAAAATACTAGCATACATATCGCTTGCACTCATTATTGATTTGCGTAATAATAGTGTCATACCTAAAATACTAGCATACATATCACTTACACTTATTATTGATTTGCGTAATAATAGTGTCATACCTAAAATACTAGCATACATATCGCTTACACTCATTATTGATTTGCGTAATAATAGTGTCATACCTAAAATACTAGCATACATATCACTTACACTTATTATTGATTTGCGTAATAATAGTGTCATACCTAAAATACTAGCATACATATCACTTACACTTATTATTGATTTGCGTAATAATAGTGTCATACCTAAAATACTAGCAAACATATCGCTTACACTCATTATTGATTTGCGTAATAATAGTGTCATACCTAAAATACTAGCAAACATATCGCTTACACTCATTATTGATTAGCGTAATAATAGTGTCATACCTAAAATACTAGCAAACATATCGCTTACACTCATTATTGATTAGCGTAATAATAAGGTCATACCTAAAATACTAGCATACATATCGCTTACACTCTAATATTGATTTGCGAAATTAATGAAGTCGAATCAGCAATATGTCTCTTGATAAGACAGTTTAATTTAGATAACCAATCAGTAGTTCTGGTATTAGCCGAATTGCTGCCCAGCTACGGACCTAGTTTCTGCCAGCCGGCTGGCTCAGCTATAAGCTTTCCTCCTGAGCACAAATTGCCGAAAGACCTTTTGTAGTCTGCGTCTAGAACAAGGCTAAAGTGATTTAAGTATCTAAAGTCTAAGTCTATAATTATGGAATATTTACAAAATAAATTAACAATTTCTAGTTCTTGTGATGTGTTTTTATGGGTCAGATATGTGCCAGCGGCGTCTAAACTTATGTAGGTATTTCCAGCAGGAAAAATGTTACGATAAAGCCAATAAATTAGTTAAATGTCAGCCAAAATAATAACTACACATACATTTATAAGTCATGTTCGCATGGTACGGTGCTAAGAATATTGGCTGCCGTTCTACGCTAAACAGCTAGGGTATCCTTGGGAAAAAAATTAGGCATTCGCCGCCTATACAGGTAAGATAGCGATGTGTACTGTCGTAGTAAATTTATTTATTTAAGGACCAAATCGTAATACTCTTCAGGTCTTCCTACCAGATAAGGCATAGTATAGTAAAGCGCCAATTTTTGTATAAGTATAGAAAATCTGCCATATCTATTCTTCATTAAGATTATCTAATTATTAAAACATCGGACATGACATAGGCCGTAACAAGAAGTATTTTTAATTATCTAAAAATAACACAAGTTAGTTTAAATTTGATAAATTAGTTTTTTGCTAGGGTAGTCTAATGAATGTCATCGTCTTACGATAACGGCATGTATGAGACACGTTGCAGATACCTAGTTAGGTGGAGTGAAAGCTCATAACTTATACATATTACCGCAAATAAAATATGTCCGTCGTACGTACTATATTTATATTGATTTTTTTAGAAACTAAAAGAAAGGTTAAAAATTAATAAACTTTTAACAATCAATAATCCCGCTACCATTTAAGATCTAGATTACCTTTAACAAGGTTTATTTTGGAAGAAATTATGAAAGAAGCTTAAACAATAAAACTGCCATTGCATACTAACAAAATCGTGTGAAATAAATTGTATCCATCTAAAAAATACAAAAAGTCCTTCCAAAAAAGGAAGACGTTGTTCCATCAACATTTCCGTTATTAATTCTTCTTTAATTTTAGAAATAGAAAGTAATAAAAAAAAAGATTTTGCACATTAAAATAAATAAATTTGTAAGATCTGATAAATTTTGTAAGAGATAAAGGACATAACTCTTCACAGATAACAGCAAGTCGCAAGGCACATGAAACAACTGTTATAACCGATTTGGTGCAAGCGAACCGATTCGGTTGCGCGGGTCAGCTAGTAATAGGATAAATACTTAACCTACTTCTGACTTCATGCTACTAATTCTTGGAAGTGAATATTAGCAAGTAAAGTAGGTAGTTCGTTAAGGAGCTCTGGCTATTTCTGTATAAGACTTAAAAGATAATTGCTCGTTTCAAAAAGCACATCATTGAATTGATAGTAGATATAATCCTCTATTGAAAACTGGTTAAAAAATGCAAACATAGCGGAAACATCATCAGCATCATCATCACATCAACCCATTACCAGCCCACTACAGAGCACGGGTCTCCTCCCACAATGAGATGGGGTTAAGGCCGTAGTTCACCACGCTGGCCTAGTGTGGATTGGTGTACTGCACACACCTTTGAGAACTTTATGTAGAACTCTCAGGCATGCAAAATGGTTTCCTCACGATGTTTTTCTTCACCGTTGAAGCAAGTGATATTTTAATTACTTGAAACACACATAACTTAGAAAAGTTAGAGGTGCGTGCTGGGATTCGACTCGGCCACCCGAAAGGGAAGTCGAGTTTCTGCCCAATGCGCTATATTATGCGCATATTATGAATTATTTTATTCAAGATAAATAAAGCTTTAATGAACATGTTCTTTATAATAGCTGCATTGAAAATAACCATATGAATGAGTTACGTATTCGTCTCGCCGCAAATGTCCTTCACACATTAGTGACGGCCGGCCATTATGGCTACTTATTTCTTTACGTCTTTGAATACGAGTGGAATTTGCATACATTTTTTTTGATAAACCAAAAAAGTTTGTAATCTTGACTGCTAAACTTATTACTAGTTGTGGTCCGTGACTTCTTTGCTTAGAAGTTTTATTGCGTGAATGCTTTTATAAAAGTATACTTTAGTAGCTATTCCAGACTATAATCTAGCTCTGCAACATTACATCCAGATCCGTTCAGCCGTTCTGGCGTGATTGAGTAATAAACCTCCATTCAAACTTTAAAATGTATAATATTAGTGTTAATTTATGTTATAAATTACACCATACAGATTCTCCTGCTTTTCGTGGAGTAGAGCAAATTAGGCTTAATTTTCATGATATATCGTGGATTTCCGCAAAGTAACGCCTGCTTCTAGCCGATACCTCAGAGCAAACAGTTAATTTTATTTTTAATAAAATAAAAAGCATAATATCTATATTATACTTTTTAGATAGGTACATCATTTAATGTTATTGGATGTAATAAGTAAACAATAAGTAATACTTGTAATACTTTATGCAATATTAGCGTTGCCTTGCGGCATTGCTCGCACAAATTACGGGACGCGGGGTACTGTTACACAGTCAACATCCTTCATCAATAAATACAAAGATACCTAACGTAAAGATATTTTCAATCGTAATGGTAGTGATAAATATACAGACCTATAATATTAAGTAGTACGGATATAAAATATAGCCACCCATTTGAAACTTTCAATCACGTAAACATTACCAATCGCGAATGCCCTTCCAGAAGTCTACTCCCGTATCGGCTAACTTACTACGGCTGCAAATTATGTGTGGCTTAATAGCAGTACTACATATTATTTGATAGCGCCTGGTAAGCAATAAAATAAATATACTACGACAATAGACACATCGCCATCTAGCACCAGAGTAAGCGTAGCTTGTGTTATGGGTACTAAGATAGCTGATGAATATTTTGATGAATATAATAAAAATAAATACTTATAATATACAGATAAACACCCAGATTCTGAACAACATTCATGTTCATCACACAAAAATTTTCCACTTGTGGGAATCGAACCCACGGCCTTGGACTCAGAAAGCAGGGTCGCGCCCACTGCGCCAGTCGGCCGTCAAATGTTTGGTCAAGCGTTGTTGACCCAATTTTCAGTAAATGGATAAGTACCCGACTTTAGATGCTTGCAAGAGATTTTTGTATCCACCAGTCTCAGCTGCTATCACTAACAAAGTATAGTAATCTAAAGTCTCAAGTAGACACACATGTTGTAATTATCTTTGGTTAACCTTATAACTTTAAATTATACTTAATTTTGATTTATATAACTTTGATCTACTTATTTATTTCAATTTGTATATTATGTTATGGAAGAGCGGGGCCGCCTGCCACAAGTGCTAGTAGTAATACTAGTAACTTACTAGGATGACCCCAATTTCAATGTATTATTTTGCTGTACGAAACGAAATAAATAATTTTTTTTTTTTTTTTTAATTTTTAAAGGAAAAATCGAAATCGCATTTTTAGTTGATTCGTATGCTAAAGATTAACCAAGACCTTTTTTTTCAGTCCTAGTGAAGTCCTCATAAATTTGGCAACACTTATGTATTCAGTTTTGTTAAGCCTTAAGTGAGGGGTTTGTTGCCGTACGCTGAGGAGATCTGTGCTCTATCTCCAATCATGTTCATCATTTTATTATAAGTATAGATATTTGTAATGCATATTGTAATAAAATATCCTTTTGCGTACCCGAAGGGTGTCAAAGGGACCTTCTTAGTAGGAAGCCGCTATTCGTCTGTCCGCTCGCATGTCTGCCATCGGGTTCGGGCTTTATTTGATAATGATCGTTATACAGTCCATGACAATCATGTTCCAGTGGCCCTATACGAAAAATGCGAAAAAAAATCTGTTTTCAAGCGAGTCACCATATTATTTCCGACTGGTAGTGGCGTCCCAAGTTTGCGTCTTGCATGCTACCTATGAAAAGATGCTTGCTGGAACGTGCGCTTGTCATTTGTCGCTCGATTTGCGAAAGTTTGCACGCCGCGCCGCGCCGATAAGCTCGCGGTTGGGCCTTGCCTTAGTAATTGCCCTTTGAATAATTTTATAACATGTGACTCTTATGTCATAAACGCTATTTATTTTTAGATTCGGCGGTTGGCTTGGTTGGTTTGGTATTGATGAATCCGTCAGTCAGCTCTTTGTTGTTTTGAACAAGATGTCAACAAAATAATTAATATTTGTTTACTTATGTTCATATAACCAAATTAACTCGACATTATACCGAAGATATCCCAGACGTCAGCCTATACGAGATTAGTGTGGCTCTCAAGCAGCTTAAAAATGGCAAGGCGCCGGGTGATGACGGAATAACGGCAGAACTCCTGAAGGCAGGTGGAAAACCGATACTGAAAGTCCTTCAGCGATTGTTTGATTCCGTTATTCACCAAGGCACAACGCCAGAGGCATGGCACAGGAGTGTGGTGGTTCTGTTCTTCAAAAAAGGTGATAATACCTTGTTGAAGAATTACAGACCCATCTCGCTGCTGAGTCATATCTACAAGCTGTTTTCGAGAGTCATTACGAATCGTCTCGCTCGTAGGTTTGATGACTTCCAGCCTCCCGAACAAGCCGGTTTCCGTAAGGGCTTTAGTACCATAGACCACATTCATACGCTGCGGCAGGTTATACAGAAGACTGAAGAGTATAACCGGCCACTTTGCTTAGCGTTTGTGGACTATGAAAAAGCCTTTGATTCGGTGGAAACTTGGGCTGTGTTTAGGTCACTGCAGAGATGCCGAATTGACTACCGGTATATCCAAGTGTTGCAGTGTTTGTACAAAAACGCCACTATGTCAGTTCGTATACAGGATCAGACTACGAGACCAATCCAATTGCAGCGAGGCGTGCGACAGGGAGATGTTATCTCCCCGAAACTATTTACCGCTGCGTTGGAGGACGTCTTTAAGCTTCTGGAATGGAACGGACTTGGCATCAACATTAACGGCGAGTACATCACTCAACTTCGGTTTGCCGACGATGTAGTCATAATGGCAGAGACTCTGGGAGACCTAAATACGATGCTCGATGGCCTCAGCAGAGCTTCTCAACAGGTTGGCCTACGAATGAACATGAGCAAGACGAAGATTATGTCTAATGCTCATGTTCCGCTTCAACCAGTAATCGTTGAGAACACTGCACTCGAAATTGTTGACGAATACGTATACCTAGGACACACGATCCAGTTAGGTAGGTCCAATTTCGAGAAGGAGGTGAACCGCCGAATCCAACTCGGATGGGCAGCGTTCGGGAAACTCCGTGCCATCTTTTCGTCAGAAATCCCTCAGTGCCTGAAGACGAAAGTCTTCGAACAGTGCGTGTTGCCAGTGATGACCTATGGCTCTGAAACATGGTCGTTAACTATGGGCCTCATAAGAAGGCTTAGAGTCACTCAGCGGGCGATGGAGAGAGCTATGCTCGGAGTATCTCTACGCGATCGAATCAGAAATGTGGAGATTCGTAGAAGAACCAAAGTTACCGACATAGCTCAACGAGTCGCGAAGCTTAAGTGGCAATGGGCCGGGCACATAGTTCGGAGAAAGGATGGACGTTGGGGTCCCAAGGTGCTGGAATGGCAGCCCCGTACTGGTAAGCGCAGCGTTGGTCGACCCCCAACGAGGTGGACAGACGACATTAAGCGCGTCGCAGGTAGCCGTTGGATCCAAGCGGCTCAGAATCGTGGAACTTGGAACTCCCTACAAAAGACCTATGTCCAGCAGTGGACGTCTATCGGTTGATGTGATGATGATGATATGTTCATATAGCTATGATGAAGACGGTTAATGGGTGTCTAGCTTTAGAGACCCTGAGCCACTTTACTTTTTTTTTATATATGATCTTTCTTTAATAATTTATTGTCCAACTGCCTCGTTGTTCTAGTGGTGAGCATGTTCGACTTCAGTTCACGAGGTCCTTCCCCAGATCCGACCAATTAATGGTATTAGGTTTTTCAACCAGGAATTCTTAGCCTGGAGTTTGGAAATTGGCGGCGATTCACAGGTGTGAATCGCCTGCCACGGAGAGCTGCTGTCCGAACGGACTATGAGAGTGAGAGAATAGTGAGTTCACATGTGTTTGCGTGCACAATTGTGCACTATAATATCTTCCGCGTAGTTAAAACTTAAATCTCTCTGGAGATTGACCACCGAGGCCGAAATCGGTCAGGGAAACTGTTCATTTATCCAATCAGTAGTTTATCGCTATAAAAACCTTTACCGTATTTATACATAAGCCGTAACAGATGTTTTGTTAACAAGGTCAATGCAAGCTCCTATAGATACTTTGACTTTATTAACATCAGGCCACATAATCTATTGTGTTGAATTGTGTATAGCTTCGACTACAATCAGTATGAGAAAATATTCTTTACGTACAATAAAAATACTGAATTGGAGATTCATCGATCGTTGAACGCTCTCATTGTTTTTCAAAGAAATGTTTTACCGGAACGGATGAAAGCGAAATGAAGAATATTTCTGTACAATAGTTCGAATCGTTCATTCCATCGCACTGCAGGCCAACTGATAAAACTTGTATGTGGAAAGTTATTTAATACAGATTCACTAGGAAGGGCACTCTATAATTCTTTCTACAAAACTACTTAGTAATAACTGCAGTATATTGTTGGTTTAGTACTTAGCATGCTATGCTAAGGTCCTATGTGCGATCGGTTTAAGAATTGGTAGGTTTCTTAGTTTTTCTGTTAAGAAATTCCCAGTAGGTATACCATAGATAGGTAGGTAGGAAAGAACCATGGGTATAGCTAGTTCACCGAAACCTACTCCGGTTCAAGAGACGCAATACAAGTCCAAAGAGTTGAAATTCCGTCTGGAGACCTATATCCAGCACCACTAGAGACGACTACGGTGTGGTGAGTGGTGACAGCAGATCAAAATAAAGCCTTCTACCATCGTCTAGTGCAATCACTAACCCCTATGAACTGTTATAGGATATTGATGACGATGTATCGAATACTCATTTGCAATTTTAGTTAGTTCACTTCAGTTGGAGAAGAGTAGGTCATACAAAGTAAACAGGCGTGGTTGGCTTGCATCAGTGTTAAAATATAGCGTGCTGCAACGCTGGCCATACCGACAAACAGTAAAAAAAAACCGTTATTGGCGTCTGTTGCTTGGGTAGAGTTACGTTTTCACTTTTTTTCAGCCAATTTACAGACACGAGTCTTGATGTGATTGGACATTTCTTGCCTGGACAGCCAGTGTCTGTCCGTTGTGGTGATGAGCTGTGTCTTCAAATATTTTTGTCATATTATCTTTACTTAAGTACGACGGCCGATTGGCGCAGTGGGCAGCGGACCCTGCTCTCGGAGTCCAAGGCCGTAGATTCGATTCCCACAACTGGAAAATCTTTGTCTGATGAACATGGATGTTTTTCAGTGTCTGGGGGTTTATATGTGTATATTATAAGTATTTATTTATATTATTCATAAAAATATTCATTAGTCATCTTAGTAGCCGAAACACAAGCTACGCTTACTTTGGGGCTAGATGGCGATGTGTGTATTGTCGTATTATATCTATTTATTTAAATATATGAAATGGAGCCTGTTTAAGTTTCCTTTAAATTTTGTTGTATGAAAAGTTATTAGATTTCAGTAAAAATAGCCAACGGTAATACGTGAATCCTAAAATCTAACACTTTTAAATTAGATTTTAAAAAGGTGGGGTATATATTCCTCCCGAATTATATTTAAAGTAAAAGAAAAACTTCTCATAATTACATTCCTTTAGAAAATTATTTCTAAACGGACGGTTTGCATACACTAGAATTCTGCATGGATCGTCAAATACCATTTTTTGCCCATGGACTTCCACAGAAAAAAAAATTTCGACTTCACTTTCGGGGGGCCGAGTTCGAATTCGCTATTATATCTTTTCTAAGTTATGTGCGTTTTAAGTAATTAAAATATTATATTATCACTTGCTTCAACGGTGAAGGACCTGCATGCCTGAGAGTGTTCTTAAAGGTGTGCGGAGTCCACAAATTAGCACTGCGCCAGCGTGGTGGACTACTGCTTTAATCCCTTCTAATTGTGGGAGGAGAATCATGCCCTGTAGTGGACTGGCAATGGGTCGATATGATAATGATGAATAGATATGTAATTTTTTAAAAGTCTAATTCCAAAAGTGCTCAAAAGTTAATTAAACTGTTCTTCTCATATTTCACTACAAAATAATGTTTGCCTTAACTTCGTTTCCGTACACCAGCGAAATTGCTAAAGCCAATACTAATCCCATTACCTCTAGTTGAAGCTAGGTACCTCATAGTGATCCTATTTCGTTGTGGAAATCCCAAGGATTCACGTAGATACGCGGACTAATCGCCATTAATTATTATTTGTAAGTGTTTTCGAAGGCCAAAGCTATAAATAGCATTTTCTTGTTTGTTCTTTCGGCTCCTAGTAGGAGTCTAATCCGGCTTATTTGTTAAAATTTATAACGCCTTTACAGCAAGTATTTTCCACATTTATTTTGCTTGGTTTTATCTTTTGCTCATCTGATTGTCTGGATTAAAAGCGAACTCAAGAAACAGTGATCTCGAATCCCGAGATCTAGAACTCTCAATTCCAGCTAGCAATTAGAGGATTAGCGTTGTCCAACATTCGTGCCTTGGATTTCACGTTGAACCTCCAAACCAATTTGTTATCACATGATAACTAATCGTTAAAAGCTTACCAACTCTGGCAGAAACTATAATTGTGGCTTTGTGACGAGAGTGGAGAGCTGCTTGGCCTTGAGAACGAACCTATGATATTTCCCCATCCTTTCAACTACGTCACTGACTTTTAATTAAGGAGCTTTTCTATGGTAAGATTAAGATATTTTCGAATGCAATCTTTACTGGTGGATCGCTTCCATTGCTTAAAGTAGTATTGTTTTGGAAAATTACACTTTTATATGTAATATGTTACTGTCCCTTAAATAAAACAAAGTCGACAATACTAAAATAATATTGCTAAAGGCGAAGGTAGTATTACTATAAATAAAATAAAATGGGAATAAAATAATAGGACTAAGTATTTCAAAGTCGGTTCATATTAAAAGATAGTAAATGATTTATGCTTTTTAACTCTACTCATCACGTTTTTAAATAACTACCAGAATTCGTCATCATCATTTTAATTCCCGATAGCTGAGAACAAGCCTCACTAAAAATGAAAGATACCATCCTTTCTCGCTGCTGCAGTGCGGACTTTATTGATTATCATCGCCTTCGCGCGACTTCGTCCGCGTACAAATTCTGATTTAAAATTTGTCCCATACAAAATTTTTAGTCTACAACCCAAATAAAAAAACAGACACACTATTACATTTACAATATTAGTATTGAATATCTGAATCGATTTCTACTTGCGATTGCGACGAAATTAATAATTTATGAGCAATTCTGCTTCTACGCATTCGCGGCTATAAACTTGCAAAAAAAATATATTTTTGTACTAGAGCATTTACCTTGTGCTTCGTAATTGCTTTGTTTATCGTTTCCCACGTTATAAAGTACCCTAAATCACTCCTTGCTCACCTGCTCGAATGAAAAGCCTTGCGAAGTCCTCTAAACTATCTATAAAAAAGCCATCAAAATCGGTTTAGATGTTTCAAATATTAGATTATATCCAAAATAGGATATATGAGATTTGGCGTTTAAATAATTAATAAATGAGCTTGATCAGATCAGTAATAACTGCATCAAATTGGTTAATCCCAGATATTAACTTTAGTTTTAATTTAATATAGGTTACCTAAGTTAGCTATATGAAAAATGAAATTACCACATGAAAATAAATTAGCTATTTATTCAATGTTAGATCTTCGATCAAATAAACTTGATCTTTATCAACTTAAGTAATATACTATTTGGTATTGCAATTATTCTTGCTCTTCATGGATCAATGTGAAAGTAAATTTCCTAAAATATTTTTTCTTGCAAACTTTGTTTAGGTATATCTCCTAAATTTTTTCCTTATTTTCGTTTAAATTATTGTAATACTCTATCGGCTTAGTTTTATTTTCCTTATAAAGGAATACTATAATATATGAAATATATAATTTATGATAGTAAAAGTACTGTTTTCTTGCCGCCAGAGTCCAGACAAGCCCGTCCTGGGCACCCGGCCGCCGCCACCCGCGGCTATTGTGCCCAAATCCGTCGACGGGCCGCGGCCCCCCGGGTGGAATGGTCAGCCACGGAGGCACGGCTCCAGTCGCTTTAGTGTGCACAGTCACAATCAAGAGCTCGTCAAACTACCGCCTATTAAAGGTAAGGACACTGTAGTTGTTAGTTATATTCTTGTATCACGTTGACATCTGTGCCGATTGTCTAGTCGATAGCATGTCCAACTACGGATCATGAGGTCAAAATATCTTTAGGAGTAAATGATCATTATTATCCGCAACATGGATGGATTGGTTTCCCCGGGATAAAAACATGCAAATTTCCGGCTCGTTGTTATCCCTCAGTAAAAAAGACACGTTGACATACATAGTCAAAGTCAAAGTCAAAGTAAAAAATATCTTTATTCAAGTAGGCCCATAGGTGGCACTTTTCATGCGTACATAAGAATTACACGGTAGTGAGATACATACGACATTAATAATATTAGCATGTTAAAATGAAATCATAGATGAATGAGCGAGCATTAGAGAGCGTAGTTCGTTAAATGGTGTCAGCAGCGTCGCGCGAATTAGCCTGTAGCAGTCTGTCCATAATAAGGCTAGTTTATGTAAAATGGCTTATCAAGTATGATGCTTAGGTTGAATTTAGCTAATATTTTGTCTGATCTTACTTAAAATAACACAAACCGTTCAGTGAGGTAATGATTCATCACCACTCTTCAAGAGAATTTGTCTTATTAACAGTGTTGAGGAAGTGAACCTTTTGTATCCGTCAACAGGTAAAATTTTTTTTACAAAACACTGCTAAAAATGTACCTATTTTTAATTACAAAATGAAGCAAAGGGAGGTAACAAAACCCCGGAACTTGTTTACGCCAGAGGGTTCTTGTTCTCGTTAGCAAATTAATTAGAAGAAACAATAATTGTGAGGAATAGTTTAATAGTTTGTTAACTTTGGGATTTATCACCATCATCAGCATTATAAACCCATTACCTGCCCACTTAAAGGCACGGATATCCTCTCAGAATGAGAAGGGTTTCGACCGTTTCCCGCCATGCTGGCCAAGTGCAGATTGGTAGAATTCATGACATTTTCGCGCCATGGAGAACTATCAGGCATGTAGATTTTCTCACGAAGGAAGCAAGTAGCAAGTGATATTTTAAAACGGTCACAACTCCATAGCTACTACGTACTACATGCGTACTACGTAGGTAGGTACGCGTCAGGGATCGGACTCAGTCAGTAAAAAGAAGGCCAAAAGACATAAAGGTTTTTTATAGTCGATCTTTGGACAGCAAAATTTATTAACTTTAAGTTTCGGCTATTTTTTCATAAGAAATCTGGAGGATTTTCCTCAGTTGGGTGATATTACGCTTGAAAAATCAGCCCTCATAGAATATCAAATGAACAAAGCAAGCTGAATCAAATATTAAATCGTGAACGAAGGAACTGTTGTGAGTAAACATTGCACAAGTTGACTTCCGAAAAGGTGCGAATGCCTTCAATTTAATAGTAGTTTTCATGAGACTTAGCTACGTTTTTTATACATACTCTACTAGATTTATTCGTGTTAATAAACAAATATTATTTAACGTAAAACATTGACTATTTTTTTTTTACCTTCGTAAAGCAAGTCGCGCAGTGCATAATCCGTCTGAGATTTGCTCAAGAACGGTCTCGCTGCTAAGCCGTTTAAAAAATTACACTTTTTTTAACCACTGTGCATTTTTGGGATACAAAGTATAGTGAGTATATCCTTATCCTATCTTTGTGCCAAATTCCATCAAGATCGGTGTAGGCTGAACAAATCATAGATAAATGAACAGACATACGGAAAATATTTCACATTAAACATTACTTACTACGGCTTCATCTTACCTGCTACATTCACTCCGTTATACAATTTACTGCTAATCATTCAGAGATGTGTGACTTAGAAGTAGCACGAAAAAATAGTCGATAATGTTTTTAATTCCGGCTGCCGCATAGTAGGTATAATGACGGAATTATCTTCTATGGAATACCCATTGGTAGATCTAGGCATTAGTGCTGACATAAAAAATAATGGTACTTATTTGCGTACATTTTTACACAATGAATAGCAGGGGAAACGGAACTACTCATATAAAAACAATGCAAGGGATGTTGTATAAACCGGGACAAGCGCACGCCACTTCAAGAAACGGGGCGAGTGTTGCTCACATCAACCGTAAAGTTAATATAAAATCTTTATATACTCATATATTTGTTTGGTAAGCGCCTATCAATACATTTAAAATACGGAAGGTTATCAACAAATTACAATTTCAAAGTACAATAACAGTTAATTCCTAAAAATATGCGACAACTGAACATCCTGTATTGCGTTGCTCAATGGACGTTCGTGGCATTAACTTACCGCATTTTTAAACTACCTGCTTTGTTATCCACTTAAGGTTTTTTGTAAATAGCAATAGCTACATTAATATTAAAGTTATAGGATATAGGTTTAAATAACATTGTTAGTTAATATTAAAATATATTAATAGTACCTACCTGCCTACGTACTACCAATTTTAAACTTCCGATGTATCTACCTAATTATATTGAGGGAATTTTCTTTATATGGAATATCTTGATTGATGTAGTGAGTAGGTGGGTGTTAACTAATTTCTTTAGATGTTACCTTTTGTCGACGGCACGGTGGTGTACTGTAAAATTCGTAAGAATTTATGATTACACCATAATAGTTTCAAGTCTACTTGTGAATTTTGGTTAATAAATTTTTATATTATGATAAGAAAAAAAATATAGATTTATTAATATACGTATAATGAGGCTTTTCTTTGAAACAGTTATTTTTCCGTATGCGTTTGTGTGTGAAAAACACTATAGTAGCAGGGCTGTAATTTATTTCTGGCGTATGTACAGACGGCGTATCTAGCGTTACCATGGACACTGCCCGACTTGGTAAGCTTCTTGATTTAGCTCTGTAAATTTTATATTCCGTACCGTGTTTTATTTTTAATTTTATTTTTATTATGTATAGACTAAGGTTTTGGCATGGATGAAGCAGTCGCAAACACGTCTGTGAGCACACAGGGTCCCCCTGAAAACCAGCGCTGCAGCTCACTGCGGCTTCTTGCTGAGGCGGAACCCTATTTGTCCACATGTTAGATATATTTTTGTATACAATTGTAAGAGATTTTGTGGGCAAATATAAATTTCATTTCATTTCATTTTAATGATAGCTCTATTTATTTGGCATCCAAATAGGGTTTTTTGAAATGTTAATATAAAATGTTAACATGACAATCAACAAAATTGAACTTAACGTGAGCGAAGCCTTGGTTAAAATCTAGTCAAATGATTTGAAGGATTGTGATATTAATTAGAATACACCTTACTTTTCAAGTAACCCTGACTTTTAGTATACAGGAAACCGATGGTTATATAAGAGGTACTTATCTTAACTTTAAACAAGAAATTCCCCTTGCTCCAGTTTTACTTGTGACGTGTATTCGACGTACTTATTTTTTGTAGTCGCGCCTTTTCCAACTGTGCACTTGGTTCCACTTCCTTTGCTATTTAAAGCATTTTTTTGCTTCGTCAAGCTCACTCATAAAGCCTTTGTTTCTTAAAAGTTAGGTTATTCTGAATCCTTGAATTATAATATTTCCGAGAATATTCCTTGGTCCATTTCTAGAAGTAGTAGTAGTAGTATGTTTACTACAGCACTATAGCATCATCGTGTACGTTCATCACTTATATCGATAGAGTGCATTGCTGGACATAGATATTAGGCTTCTGTTTCATAATTAGTTATCTGTGTAAGATGATTTATGTTCAATCTATGCATCTGTCTATGACAGGTTCAATATGTTCAGTGGAATCTAAAATCTGTAAGTTTAAGACAATAAATGTCCTGTGATTTGACTACTTGTTTTTCTTAAATAGTTATAATAAAATAGCGTCCATTTATACCGTGAGGTTTTTAGGAGAGGTGATCGAGGCCAGCCTTTGCTGCGTTTTCCGTTGCAATATTGCCACCATTAAAGTTCTTTCCTATTCCATTAAATTAACTAATTCATTCTATTAAAATGTATTTACTTAACTCAGTGCGAATTAGTATTTGTAACACTTAATATTATAATTTGCATACAGAAATAATATTTCAACATTTTATTGCAGAATTAACCTACATTATCTGTTAGATTCCTAAAAAAAATTCATACTAGATTGTTAGACGCCCATTAAACTAAGAATTTAGAATGTATCAATGAATCTTAATTAATTTCTTTAATTTCAACCGGTTATCTTACCAATAATATAGAGAATTATCATTGATAAATTTCTCCGTGATAGAAATATTTTTGGGCCCGAGATTCGTTTCTATCCTAAACCATTCATCCATAGTTTACGTCAAAAATATCTTTATATAGAACATTTGCTACATTGAACTAGCAAATTCTAGGTAGTATGCACGCGTTACATCAAATACTAGGATGCAAGTTTAGAAAGCAGTGGAGTGATGTCACGTTTTTCTGTAGTTCCATCGTATAAATTTATGCGTCAATATTATTTAACGAGCTGCTTCACGCGGTTTCTCCCGCGTTAACGATATTTTCTACACCGGTACAACCTTACTCATAGTCGTAAACTCCCCAGGCGCGTTTTAAGCTATGGTAGAAAACCTCCTGGTCGCAACTCTGTACTGCAAAGATATCCTACCGAAAGGCGCGGTCAAGAGCTATTTATTATTATACCGTTTAATTAGCATATTTGATAAAACTACGTAGCCAAAGTAAATGGAATTTTATACAATTTATTCGAAGGCATTCTTTACCAAGTAAAATTAGTTATTATTGTGATTCGTGACATGATCGGATTCGATTTCAGTATGCAACGATAGAGGTAACTTGACAATTTTACCAATCCAGAAAACTTACTGAATTTTATGGTCATTTATTTATTACCTGGCCTAAAATAAAATATATTGTTATCGCTTATCGATCACTAATAAAAAGTAGTTTTCGATGTATACGCTGTGAAAAACTACATATACATAATTATTAGGTTAATTTGACCCCATAAAGCAGTACTCAGCACTTTAAGGCAAATCGCCAAAGAAACGACGATGAAATCTGTGCAATGGACATTTTTTTTTAAGGTGTAGTTGAGCTATTTTACGGGTAGTAGAGCGTTTTGTGACAGAGCTCCTCCGGGAAAGTGCTACCACCATGCTCAGTCTCCGAACCTTGAACTGCTGAGTAGCATTGTTGCAGGCCTGTGTTCCCGTCTAAAAAGCATGGTTCCCTTGCTGAAAATCTACTTCTCATATTGGTGGACACAGGGCAGCGCTTTGTAGGGCGTGTTCCTGCAAGGTGTTGCCCTGTTTATAGGCGATGGTTTTCCACTTACCATCAAGTAGGCCATCTGCTTGGTCATTCTAATAAATGAAGGGAGCTGAAACGATAATACTATCCAACATACACTTAAACTCAAACATCATCCGTAGCCTATTAATGTCCCACTGCTGGGTATAGGCTCGTCTCTCATGAGAGATACGGTTTTAGATAATAGATCCACCACTCTCATCCAATGCGGGATTGTGGGCTTTAACGTTTACTTCCACAAAGTGATAATAATCGGAACCAACGGCTTCACGTGTTCACCGAGGCACGGGAGATGACATCGCCTACTTCCTAACTCCGTGCTGGTACCAAAATTTTTTTAATAGAAAATACACAATATTTATGGAAATAGGCCAGACCCGGGATACGAACCCAGGACCTCGTGGTCCGTACTTGAAAATGCTAACAACTAGACCAACGAGGCAGTCAAACTTAAAGTTAAGTAACTTAGGTTAAAGTTTCAAATAGACTCCGCGCCCACTTACACAATACTTGTACTCGTTACTTCGAGTATCAAGTAGGTTGTGCAAGTGGTCACGCGAGCGTGGCATGCTCCGTATTGATTTGCATGGATGTCGCCAAATCTTCACCGTTATATGGAAGCACGTAAGGAAGCATAAAAATATAGATAGATTAGTTACCTACTTGTTATATTAGTTGAAAATTAAAATGCAGCAAGGAAATATAATCCCTATCCCTACTTCCCCACTACTATTATAAAAGTCAATGTAAGTTTGTTTGTTACACTTTCACGCAAAAACTACTTAACCGATCCTCATGAAACTTTGTACACATATTCTTGGAAGTGTTAGAAGTAATATAGGATACTTTTTATCCCGACATTATTCTCGGTTCCTTTGGGAGAGGGGATGAAAGTGTTTGACGACTTTACGCTATAACTCCGACAAATTATAACCGATTTAAATAATTATTTTTGTTCTATAGAGGTTATAATATGTGTTTAATTTTGCCCAAACTTTGTGTAGATCTGATGAATGTGGTTGGATATAGAGGACAGAACTCCTCAGCGGACAGCAGTAAACCCCTCATTTAAAGCTTAGCGATACTGAATAGTTTAAATTTTAATAAAACTACAACTAAATTGAATGCCATTTCAAAAAACAAAAACAAACGCAGACGAAGTCGCGGGCAACAGCTAGTAAATTATAAATTAATTTATACTTTAAGCTGAAATAAGCGGTCAAGCTTATCAAAATTAAGCTTAATTTGCTATACTCCGCGAAAAGCAGGAGAATCTGTGTGGTGTAATTTATAATTTCTTCAATCCTGATACTCCACACTAAACAGATCTTCGGCAATATACCCTCTACGCACGTTTCGCTCCGAAACCGGAGCATCCTCAGGAGATGTTGACTTTACAATGACTTTTCTTAACAATTATTCATTGTAAAGTCAACATTTATAAATAACAGAACAGAAATTATAAATAACACCATATAGATTCTCCTGCTTTTCGCGGAGTATAGCAAATTAAGCTTAATTTTGATAATATATCATGGATTTCCGCAAAGTAACGCCTGCTTCTATCCAAGCGGTCAAGACTTTAGAGCACTTAAAATATAATTATTACTAGCATCATCATCATTAGCAACCCAAAAGCGGCCTACTTCAGAGCGCGGGCCTCCGAATGGGTAGGTTTCAGGCCGTAGTCAACAACGCTGACCAATTCTGGATGCTATCCTTCCTAATATTACAAATGAGGAAGTTAGTAACTAGGTTCTTCCTAACTAAATAACCAATGATATTGATTTTTGGCATAGAGTTAGTTGAAAGCTAGGAGAGTACTAAGAGATCCTTTTATGCTAGCAAAGTCAACAGGCAACAGCTAGTTGTAAATTTTATAAAGAATTCTCAGGCATACAGGTTTCCTCGCAATATTAATAATCCTTTAACATTAAAGCATGTGATATGCAAATGCATTAGAGTAAGTCCAGTGGCGTGCATAGCGGGTATGCACAGGGTATGCAGATGATATAAGATGAAGAAAATCTCCAGTACAAGTTATAAAAAACTTTAGTATAGGCATTGTAAGAAGAAGTATAAAACGCCTAAGTATTTATAGCTCGTACTGGAGATTAACTTTTTATTTATTTATTTTTATTAGAACTACCAACAACAACTACAACTATTACATGAATTATAGTTATGAATAAAGCTAGCCTTAGGTTACTAATGACACATAGTTTCACTTATAGGTAGTCAGAGCATGCACTGGTTAGTATGTACGATAACTCACTTTTATACAAGCATTATTAAAAGATATGTATATTTATAATAATAAAATTTTAACTGATGTGTGATGTGTGTGTGTGCCTACATGAATAAAGAAATTATGAATTTGAATTTGAAATAGAAACTTACATTACCAATGTTTATATTTAAGGAACTTAGAAAACAAAGTTGGGGTACCTAATTATCAGATTACGAGTCACCTTCTAGCGAAGTGCCAAACGTTTTAATAATTTTGGTTTTAAATTTTCCTAATATGTTTAACAAATCAATACACTCACTTTTAGCACTAAATTCATTATACAACCTACTTAGCCCAGGTATTAAGGAGTGGTGGCCGAGACTAGAACTTGATTTTATATCATCTGCATACCCTGTGCATACCCTCTATGCACGCCACTGGGAGTAACTACGTATGGTCAATAAATCTGTAAATTCATAGTATATCCAATGTGTAATTGCTTAAAACGCACATAGCTCCGCAAAGTTAGGGGCCGAGTGCTATCCCCAGCACGCTATCGAACTCGGACCAACTGGAAGTAAGAACTAACTTTGAACCACTAAGCTATCACCGCGTACAAGGACAGCATACAATTGATATTCTTCCAAAAAGCTTCCAAATTCCGCCACTGCTCATGTACTCGTAGGTGACTTATAAACTATCCTGAGCCCTTATAATACTATATGTAATAAATAAATTAAGTAAATACAAATAAGTATCTATAGAAACGCGGCTTTTAAAGGTTGTCTGTCATTTCTCATGGAAGGATAAACTTCGTAATTTGATTGTCATTTCGCTTCTGATAACTATACAAAATAAATAATAAGATACACAATACAAAATATTTCTGACCATAAAGCCACATCAGGCCGGCAGATAAGGTTTCCACGTTCCGTTCTAACTTCTAGCCATCACATAAAAGAACATAGAAAGTTCAAATAAAATAGACTCAGCATTAATACGTTCATAACGATCTCTTCCGGAAAACCTTTAGGGCTTTGGGAGTTATTAAAACCTTTACGTTGTGGGAGTTTGGTTCTACATAATGTACTGAACTGTTAGTAGCCAATTTTGAAAACATGTGAATGAACGAGACAGTCGGCACGTCTGTTCAAGGCGGTGATTGTGTCAATATAGTAGGTACTTCCACGGGGCAATAAATATTCCGTTCCGTCCAATCTAAGTTCCTCTGTTGCCATTAATCTTGAAGCTCTTGTGGAGAGTTAAAGGGTTTATGTTTTCCGTATCGGCTATTTCAGAAATACTTAATTAAATGTGAAGCTAAAAGTTTCAAAATTTATCGACTTTCGCGTTCTCTAATTGTAAGGTGATTAACCTAAAGACGTAAAATAAAGGCAGACAATTCTTTTGCCAAATAGACGTAGTAGTTTTTTATTGTTCTCCTGCCAGTTTTTAGTATCTTCTTCCCAGACCCACAGAAATGTGATCTGTGATGGGAAGAAGTTATAATCCTTTTTTATGTATTTGTAGTCCTCAGAAGAATTTTATAAGATATCTTTGTCAATAAAACGTGCCTATAATATACAGCATAAGGTGTTATCGCGGCACTTTTACTTCCTCAGCTCTTACAACTTTAATACTCAACAAGTTCCTTATTAAAAAAATAATATACACGAAGGTCGAACACAACCAATTTTCACTTTCTAAAATGATGCGAATACTATCACAAAGGATGAGAAAGGATTCTGATACCTCCCATTAATGCAAATCTGTTCAGAAATTTTCAGGCTATTGAGAAAGTTAGGTAAGAACAAAGAAACACAAACATAAATGAAACCTGAAAACAGGAAACTCCTATTTTGGGAAATCTTGTAGGTAAGTACCATAATTACAAAACTGCCGAAAATAACGCCAAGATAACAGTCGACATGACCATGTACTGTTAAAGCCACACCGTAGTCAAAGCCAAATTTATCGTTTCAGTTGCGACGTTTAGGGTTTTCTTGATATAATACTGTGGAAGTTCCTGTTCTTTACGGATTTGTAACTTCTAAACATTAAGGTTTTTAATTCCAACCATAGTAAAATATTGTGAGATACATTGATAAATTTATAGGGTGAACCCTATTGCAAAATCTTGTGAACTTAATTGAAGATTTAAAAGCAATCTTTTTTTTACACTACTGAATCACTACACAACAAGACTTCTGCACTTACGAATATATGTTACGTAGAGAAATTTTTTATCACACCACACTTTTCAGTTTTGTATCTTAAGTGCTATGAAATTTATGTGAATTATTTGTATTAAAATTTTCTTCCGTGATTAACATTTTTTTCGGATTACATTTGTCATTCTTTGTTTTACCTCTTTACCCTTCAACTGATAACGAAACTCCTCCATTGTAAGTGTCAGATAAATGAAGTCATCTAACAAAGCTAATTTCGCTGAGAGGCCAATTATGCCTTTTATCATAATTATTGCGGTCTGACCTTAGTTGTTAAACAGAGCTGCGCAAACATCTTAACCGCAAATATTAAGTTACACTAGTTTTTTTTTGCATTTCCCATTATTATCTTGTAAAAGAGTAGGTACCTATATAGGTTATCAACGATCTTCAAATGTTAGATTGAATTATATAAGTTATTTAACCGTCGCGGTCGACCCTGCCTGCTTAGATCCACTGGTGGGAGCCCAAGACCGGTGAGAAAAAGGGGACTTTCTGATAGGGGCGTATGCTACTTAGTTCCTGCGACCAAGAAGGTCGCTTGAGAAAGTCTTTCCTTAGGGTTCAGGTGATACCTCTTTTAAAGAGGTCTTCTTGTAGCTTGAGTAACTATTGGGTCCAGTGTCGGAAAGTGTAGTGCTGGTGACGGTATTAGATGGGACTTATGGAATCAATTAATGAGTCATAAAAGGCGGAAAATATAGGCAGCTCAAGATCGTGGTTTGCAAATCTCTATAAATCAACTATTGTTGCAAAAAATCTGTACGGTTTTTAAAAGACTGCTTACCTTAAATGCGAACAAAACCCGTGTTGCCAATTATTGTAAATGCCTATATGACACATATTGTTACATTAATTAGGTCATCCAACAGCTCGTATCGCCACAGGCGCCTAATTATATCTTGTTCTTAATCAGGGCCGGGGATTATTCTTTGTTTGATATTACTGGATGTCTTAACCATGATGTAGAGATATTATATATCACAAATTCTGTAAATTTTCAAGAAGCATTTGAGTTAAAATTAAATAATAAAACGTAGCAATACGATCGATGTCAAACTTGAGAATGTGTCGAAATTGCGTAGTAAAGTTGATAAAATATGACCACTGAGAAACGTTTTTTTCATACGATATCAATTACTATTAAAAGGCATCTATCGTTTTAACCCCGACGCAAAAACGGGAGAGTGTTATAAGTTCTGACGTGTATGAGTGTATCTGGGGCATAGTTGCTTTTGAATGGATAAACCGATTTGGTTTTTGTTTTTTTTTGTTTCAACCATGAATTAGTCGGGAATTTTCTCAGCTGTTTGTGGCTTCTTTCACAAAATGGAGGATTACAAATCAATCAAATTTTCAATATGGGTATGAAATTAAATGGATGTATCACTCGTCTCGTGATAACTTATTATGGAAATGACTACGCAAAACAACAGAACCATAAGAACTTACAAAAGTTGAAGAACGTTCTACAAAAGAAAAGTTGTTCTATAACTTCTCAGGAAGGTCCACCCAATTAATAGCTATTTATGCAACTGTTCGTAATAAGCGTCATTTTTAACTTAAGTTCTATTCTTCTCGGCAAGCCTCGTACCAAAACAGAACAGCACGAGATTGAAAATGACTAATGACGAACAGAATAAAGATGTTATCTACGACTAGCAGGGCTATTCTGTATCTCAGTTGACAACAAATTTAGCTAGCCACTGTGGGAACTTGCCATCGAGTTAAAATGAACTCAGTTGAAAACTTAGGTTCAAAATAAATTACTAAGAAAAAATATAAATGTGTAAGTAACTCACAAATTTAGAACCTCTTTGAAACTTCTTTCGAAAATAATCTTAAAACAAATATACAACTGAATATTAATAATCTTTCTTCCAATCAATTTGTTAATAATTCGCTTACAGCCGAAAATAGCAAACATATTGGAGAACTGGAATTTAAGCAACGAAAAATCCGTTATCCATAAAAGTTAGCTGTTACATTGTCGCGACTGTGAACTTGCCAAAATGCAACCGAATGACTGTTTTGAATTGAGTTGATTGAATTGTTACGTGAATTGAGGCATGGCATGGTCCAAACCCAGCTATGAAGTCTGGAAATTAATCACCGTATACAATAAAAATTAAGCTTATTTCGCGAAGAGCAGGAGAAGATCTTTCAACTTCACACTAAAAAGTTCTACGGCAATGTAGTCTCTAAGCACGTTTTGCTCCGACGCGATGCCGGAGCATCCTCAAGAGATGTTGACTTAAAAATGAATAACTGTTAAGTGAAAAATTCATCATCATTATCAGCATTTCTCAAAGGGCTTGAATTTCCACAATGCTTTATGGTTATACTACATATTATAATAGGCAATTACTGCTATCGGTGACCTAGAAGGAGGTTTTTGTAAGGAGTGGTCACATAGATTTGCAGACAAACACTATGATGTTACCCGTATTGCGGCAAACCGGCCGGTTTAAGCAGCTATCACCATCGCAATATTCTGTTGAAACAAACCGCGCGGACAACCACATGTGAACCGCAGCTCTTCAAGCGATAGAAGCGTTTATCGCAATGGGGGCACCCGCACTGTAGGTATGTAGGTAAACTAAACTGAAATTCTGTAAAATATAATGTTAGTGCCCGGTAGGACTCGAATAAGTAATTATAAATAACTTTTAATGTTATTCGTTAAAGCCCAACCAATGCAATGGAGTAGCTAGGTGGGTCTATAGTCTAAAACCCTCTTTCCTATGAGAGGCTGAGGGTGAGCCAGACTAGCAGCTAACAAGTATAGACGCGTGCAAACATTAGACTACCCATTCAAAGAAGTACCTACTGTAGAGTTTAAATGCAATTACATCACAATTTGCTGCGTAAGGTTAACTGTATTCAAATGATAGTAATTCGTAGGGTGGCTTTGGCACACGCGTAGATGTAAAGCAGTTTTTACATGACGCATCATCAAGTTCGCAATATTTACCTACATTTATTTCTGTTCTTGCATATTTTTATTTCATGTCAAGTAAGCATTCTTGCATTGTTGTGTTCAGGTCTAAAGTGTTCCTTGTGTGCCCTGCTTTGTGTTGCCTTGTTTAAAGGCGTAGCGGTTTTCTATTTACCATTAGGCATGAGGTGGGCCATATGCTTGGTCCGTCAACTATCGTTATACAAAAACAAAAAAAAAAAACTCTGCAGCACGAAAAGGAGCAAATAATCATTTAATTTCAATTTAATTATGCGGCCGTCTTTACCTATTTTTTTGATACAAATGTCAGATAATTCAAGTAAAATAAATACTGTATGCTTTAGGTGTGTAGGGTCCTTTATATCAACGATTTTCCTAAAGGGCATTTTAAATATGAGTCAGGACTTTTCAGGCCTAAAGGGATCGATGGTTTGAGTAAAGGGGAAGTGAATGCGTCTGCCGCAGGAATGCTCCCCTCTGATAGATTTCCCCGTAGATAAGCCCAAACAAAGACCGTAATATCCCGTCCAGACGGCCAAGCGAGACTGCATCGTACTCACAACCATAGTGCCAACTGTGAGAATTTCTACCTACGTTTACCTATTCGATCGCTTGAAAGTTAACTAGAAAGTTGACTTTTTATCTATTCGATATAATTTGTAAGATAAAAGCGCCATCTAGGGACCAGATATGGCACCCTTCGACGCCATAGCAAATCATAGTTATTATCTTTTACGCGATCGAATACCTACCTAGATGAAAAATCTCGCACTCAGCTCACTGGTAAGGAAGACGTCATGCATGAAGTTTTTTATATAGAAAATTTAATAAAATACACGGTCTTTTTAACTAGTATTTTCAATGTCAGCGTTTTGTTCATGTATTTATTTATTTTACTAAGAAATATTAACAGCTTGTTGACGGAACATACTGTGAGAGGAAATGTTACATATTATGTTTCTTGTGACAGTCCACTTAAAGGTTGTATATAATCGTATTTTATATAATTATATAAAATACGATTATATACTGTGCTTCAATTCAGTATGATACTTTACATCGCAGATTTACCATCATCATCATTATTATCCTTAGCTCACTATCGTCTCACTGGGCATTGACATACCTCTCACACGGGAGAGAGGAATTTAGAACTTCGATCCTAGAAATTACTCTCTCACATGAGGGACCCCAAAGCCCTTGTGATCCGTAATGTGAGAAAGTAATTCGTAGGATTGAGTATTTTATAACAATTGATGAAGAACAAGCTTCCAGCCCCACTTTCATCTCTCACAAGATAGAAAATATAAAAAATTTAAAAAAATCGTGTGTGTAGTTATGTACATGCGTTAGAAGTTATACTTCTTTGGCGTAACAAGATTAAAATCTTTTCAAAAATTTATCTTTCACCTTATTCTACGTTTGTAGAAAAAACGACATTAACAATAGAAAAAAGGTATTGTTTGTATTATTAAAAGTCAACTGTCCAAACCTTTTTTACAAAAACTAATATGTTGACTATAGCTTACTTCATGGTGTCGGTTTTTTGTGACGGTGTGCGCGCGCATTTTAAAAATTTACTCTCACGATTAAAAATGAATACAAAATTATAAAATGCTCATTTTGGAAAAGAGTGAGTTTCTTGCAGGCTTCTTCTCGTCAGAGTCTGCGCCTTTCGAATTGATGGTAGACACTACAAATGGACAGACTTGACGTTTCGTAAAGCTTATAGAGTACCTAAGCCTACTTTTTTTTTCATGAAACATCTTCACGGCCTCTCCCAACGGGTGGGTTAGCACACAATCACCGTTTAGGGCATACTCTCCCGACGGAAGGTTTTGCCCATAATCACCAAGGGTTGGTGATCCCAGTAGAGTAGGCAGTGGTAGCACAGAGGTCGCTGCTTCAAGTTGTTTGTTATTTGGTTAGCATGAACATGCTAAACACTAGACAAACGTGTCAGTCTGCAATAGGAGATTTATATAAAGGACGTTTTAAGTATGAGTCAGGACACTTTAAGCCTACAGGCGATCGATGGTTTAATCAAGGGGGGAGTGAATGCGTCTGCCGCAGGAATGCTCCCCTCTGATAGCTTCCGCGTAGATACACCCAAACAAAACTTTGTACCGCAACGATTCTTGGAAAAAATTCCACTGCGTGGGGTATGATAATGTATTGCACCAGTTCGATATTGTTACTAAGGGAAAGCTTGGAATTCCATGGCTGTTTTGGGGTTAACCTTGCTATAAGATATTTTTGGATGATTGGAAATAATGATAAGTACAACACAATTATGTACAGTATTTACAAGATTGCTAGGAAGCTGGAACTTTTGGAAGACAAATAATTTAATAATTGTAAAAATGCTGATGGTGGAAAAGAGCAACAGCTGAGTTTTTTTTCGGCTTTTTCTCATTAGAATTCCTTCCTTTAGAGTTATTACATTATATTTCATCATATCAACCCATTACCGGCCCACTACAGGGCACGGGTCTCTTTCCAAAATGAGAAGGGGTTAAGGCCGTAGTCCATCACGCTAGCCCAGTGCGGATTGGTGCACTTATACAAAGTTCTTAGCTAGGTATACATGACGGGTTGTCCTGACCCTTTGATTGTTTGCCCTACTGACAAATATCTCTAGGCAATGTACTGTAGAAATATAACATATATATATATATATTTCTTAACGGTAATATATATTATATATATATATATATATATATATATATATATATATTACCGTTAAGAACGATCATGCGTTGCAGCATTTGTATGTTTGTTTGTTTGGATTATTGCACACAAATAATAGAAAAGATACAAAAAGGAAAAGAAAACAACACATACTTGTAACTTAAAAACTAGTTATTTAGACGTACAAAAGCGAACTCTCCCAAGGTTGTCTACCTTTAGTTTTTCGGTTTATAGGAATTATTGAGGAAAGAGTAAAGTTGATGTTTTGGATAAAGTTGAAACACCTAGGCGTTATTTGAATCAGCTGATAGGACATTCGGTGTTTGACATATTAAGCGTAACACAGGTTGCATAGAATGTGAGGCGTTCGGGGGAGGACGTGGCCTGAAGTGGGGTGGTGGCTGCGCGCGCAGCGGGTGGTGCGGGTTGTCGGCAAAGCCTCGGCGCGCGGCAGTCCGACCGCCCCCGCAGCTCGCCCCGGTCCCGGCGCCGCCGGCTCCCGCTCGGATGCCGCTGCCGGCCGCCGCCTGCGATGGTCCACGCCGGGCCGGCCGCGCGCGCGCCCTTACGCGCTATGTTCACCGCCGCTGAGACGAAGCCGCGCCGCGCTGTCTCGCCACTCGGTATCCCCAAGTCGCCTTCATTCCACTCGGGTCTAGACCTCGTCGCCAACCAGGGCACCAAGCGCTCCGAGAGTGTATCTGACGTAGCGCGCGCGTTCCGGTTCGCGTTGTTCGGCATGGAGGGTCAGGGGCCGCAGCAGAAGGCGCCCTCGCCGCCGGACGCTCGCTCCCCGCCGCCGCCTCCTGTCAACACCGTCGCCGCCGTCGCCGTCTCACCAGAACGGCCGCCGGTCCTCAATGATAAAGAGAGCTTAATGGTTCAGCTGCCGCTTCTCAAAGGTTGGTCTTCGTGCAACCATCACCATATCTTGCCATTGAGGCATTTGTGCCCTACAATTACTTTTTGAATGACCTAAGTTTTACAACAATAGCAATGGTTGCGATCGAACTGATTTGTTTGCATTTTCAGTAACGTAGACGCTTGTCTCTGACTTTATCGACCATGTATGTTAGTGTGTGACTAAATGCCGCCTACGCCTAATCGACCTTGAATTGTGTCAAGCTAGCATACAACGTTTCTAAAGCTTTGTGCATATTTCGAACTTCAGAACGACAATAAATAGCGAAGCACGTGTTATAAAGCCGCAGTAATTACTTTGCCCCACCAGTTTACCCATAGTAGATAAAAGACAATAATTATGTACGATTTCCTCACTATCTGCCGTATTACATTTTCGATTAAGTAAAGGGAACCCGTGCTATGGCTTAATAAGGTCTGCAGGCATTATTATTATAAAGACGCAAGTTGTAACTCTAACAGTAACATATCGACCCATTATTCAGAAGGCGGCAGTTGCTCGACTCATAACGACATACAAGTAATATAGGTTATGGGAAGTGGAATGTGACGTCCTTTCGTCCTACATCTCGTTCGTACAAAGTATGTTTAATATACTCACGCATACAAAGCCTGGATTTAAATATTTTAAACAGGGATAAAGCTTTGTTCTTATGAGACATGTTAACAAGAATGTTAATATCCCAAATTAAGAGCATATATTAATATGTACCTACCCACCGTTTAGCGCTTACTGTTTGATCTGAGATCATATTATGTTTTGTCAACCGGATTAGACTCTAGTCCTATCGTCGTCCTAGCTATAACATTAAAATCTATTTATCAACCATCTTGGATGTGAATTGTTTGGACAAATATTTGGCACCGTAAAGTGTATTTCTAGTTTGCAAGCGTGCGGAAAATATTATATCTATTATTTCGCATAAGTTTATTTATGCTCAGATTATATTTCAGTGTTCTAGTAAGTTTTATCCAGTATTTACGTCGGCTTTAGTCCAGTACATTACAGTTAACCTTATATAGATCTGATATGGACGAAAATGGTTTAAATTCTTCCAGTCATTTAGTCGCGACTACCTATACTAAATCCAGTTTGGATTTCGTAGGTAACACTCATCATATTATTCCAGTAGGCACCAATGCATCGCCGGAATGCTATTGGGGTCATGTGAACCCACAGGTGTAGATTAGGTTAATAGAAATGCTGAAATCGCAGGAGTTATATTTATAAATAAACTAGTTGTTGACTGCGTTTTTCCTTTGCGTTTGTTACGGTTTTTTACTAATCTCGTGGGAACTATGAGTTTTCCTAGGATAAGAAGTAGCAAATGTTTCTCTTCATCCTTTCAACTTACTCTATGCCAAAAATCAAGTTGATGGGTCATTCATAGTTTGGGCGCGAAAGAAGGACAAACAAGCAAACACACTTTTGCATTTATTATATTAGGAAAGATGTAATGCTAGAAATGTCACATACAGCACACCAGCCGACGCGACGTAAGTAAGGTCTCCAACTCCACGTGTTCAACGCGACACCATTGCCGAAAGCATTTTGTAAAATGACAGATGTGACGCGTTACAATTTTTTTTTCTTTGATAATAATGCTATTTACTTCCTCCTTCTCCTTCCAACCTTGTGAAGGGTTTAAGCCGTTTCGGATTGGTTGGCTCCTCTCTTCTTTGAGAACATTATGGAGAACAATCAAGCATACAGGTTTCCTCACGATGTTTTCCTTCACCGTTGAAGCAAGTGATATCTTCATTGCTTAAAACGCACATAACTTAGAAAAGTTAGAGGTGCGTGTTGGGAATCGAGCTCGGCTCCCCGATAGTGAAGCCGCACTCCTAACCACCAGGCTATCACCGCTTCACCTCAAAACATAATTATCTAAGAGTTAGTGTGTGAAAACTCTCTTTTTTGTCTTGTTATGTTACTTATATTATTTAATTACTTTTGAGCTTGAGCTTCAAGAGTTATTATCTAAGAAGCTGCTAGTGGTGACGACAGATCAGAATACAGTTGTCACCACCCCTCCTCTTCCCGCGGATGTCTTACGATGCGACTAAGGAAATATAACGGATATCGAACAGCAGCGTCCTCTGTGCTAGGTATTAGGTACTACTGTCTACTGCAATTATCAAAAAAAAAAGCTATAGTGGTTGCACCAATTTCCGATTAATCGGTCCAAGAGGAGGGGGTTAAAATATCAATTTGACAGCCAATTGGCGCAGTGGGCAGCGACCCTGCTTTCTGAGCCAAGGCTGTGGGTTCGATTCCCACAACTGGACAATGTTTGTGTCATGAACATGAATAGTTTTCAGTGTCTGGATGTTTATCTATATATTATAAGTATTTACGTTTATTATTCATCAGTCATTTTAGTACCCATAACACAAGCTACGCTACTTTGGGGCTAGATGGCGATGTGTGTATTGTTGCAGTATATATATTTAGTAAAAAAAATAAAAATAAAATTTACCTACCAGTGGCGTCCGTAGACAGGGAACGTCCGTGCACAGGGAATGCAGATGATATAAAATGAAGAATATCTCCAGTAGGAACTACCCTTAAGTATTTATAATTCGTATTGGAGATTTTGTTAGTTTTATATCATCTGCACATTCTGTGCATACCCTCTGCACGCCACTGTTACCAACACAAACAAGGCAAGTTAAATGAAACCGTTTAAAAACCTACTCGTAGCTTAAATGATCACAACGCGCTATTTTTAGCTGTATGATATCTAAAAGTTTTGGAATCAGTCCAGTCGTTTCAAGTTTACCTGTTATGTGATGAACATACCTACTCGTAATACTTGATATCTTTTTATAACAATTACAGATATTGTGCATTATTTTCTATGGCGTGCTATAACGTTGTTTGCTTTAGTGGTTTACAATTGACGTGACGTGAGATAATATTTATGGATGTGATAAGTTTGATGCTATTATTACAATTGTGGATTTTATTCTTTCTTCGATATCTTATCCGAGCTATGTACGTAAAATATTACTAGTCAGCGTTTGTTTCGGATTTCCAATAAATGCTAAAAAATATTTGTTTTCCGGCTAAAAAAATAATCCTATTTCTTATGAATGCAAGCTATTTCAATACAAAATGTGTTTAAAATTCAAACCTTTATATTATCGACAATAAACAAAATGTTTACACTTCTCAAATATATAAGTAAGCAATGAAATAGCAGCTGAAGGAGAACCCTTGAGCCGCATACCCACCCTATTTATTTCTTCTTCAGCTTCACGACTCGCTAAACTATTGCACACGGTGTGTCTGGCACAGATAAGTTAATGTTAAATTCAAAATTTCAAAATTCAAAATTAATTTATTTCAAGTTGGCCTAATATAAGAACTTTTGAAACGTCAAGTATGTCTGTTTGTAGTGACTCTACCACCGGTTCGGCAAGAAAATCAACAGTTGCTCTTTTCCAACATCGTTTTACTATTTAACAACCTTTGGTTGTAAAGAAGAATGTTAATAAAGAAGACATTTACATCTGGCTTTGAGCTATCTGTCCGTTGCTACTTTGGCTTTGCGATTCGCTAAACTATGTCGGTGTCTCTGGCACAAAAAAGGTGCAGGTAATTACAGAAGATTAACTTTGTCGACAGTCGGTAGTGAAATAGCCGCTATAACTGCATAACACGCGCTGCATCTCCAACGCTGTATTAGCCTACATTTCGATAGTGCGCGCCAGTTAAATCAGCTGTAATACGGACATACTGAACAGTAAATATTAAGGGCCGTCACGCGCAAAACGCTGCTGACACTATTTAACAAAATGCGCTGGTTTCGCAGGAAAGTATTGACAGGACATTTATATTACAAATAATTAAGTCTAGCCATAAACGAACTATTGAGTTTATTATTTTTTATACGGAGTCGGTTTCACAAATATTATTGATATGCGTTTCTAAAAGGTTTATTTGCAGTGAACAGTAGCGTTAATAGGAAATAACAACAGTAATATCTATAGATTATCGTTTCAATGCACAAATCCATAAATAAATGAAATAACTAAGAGCATTTAGATAAACAAGAATGAATCTGGAGGTTTTTTTATAGTGAATCCTTAGATAGAATAGCTAAACTACTTGTTACATTGAATATGATTATTATGTCGTGGTTACCTTTTTCAACGATCCTACAAAACAATATCTTTATAAAATTATGTCTGTATGTCAGTGGCCTACATAGAGGGTATGGACAGGGTACGCAGATGAGATAAAATAAAGAAAATCTGCAATACGAGTTATAAATATTTGAGGATAGGCTTTTTATAAGTCTTACAATGTCTATCCTTAAGTTTTTTATAACTCTTACTGGAGGTTTTCTTTATTTTATACCACCTGTATCCCCTGTTCATACCATCTATGTACGCCACTGCTGTATGTGCATTCAAAATAAAAGCCTGTTATTAAGCTCAAATATGTTTTTTGAACGATTGTGAACACAAGAACACACTTTTAAGAAAATGTCTATTTGTTCGCGCCAAAATTTGCAAAAAAATATCATCTTTACTTCTTGCCGCGAGACTGACTAAGCAATTGCGACGGTACTTTTAGAGTTGGTAAAGTGGTAGAGTCTTTGGGTACTTCGTAGGATAAATACTCTCTAATAAGTGAACCTATTTTAATCGAGGGAAACAGACGGTTTTTAAATAATACAGATAGTTAGAAAGGAAACTTGTGTTTTACAAACCTGTTAAAAGAGCGCATTAGTTTAAATAACGAAGTTACCACAAGGTCTGCAATTATTAGCATTTAAGGGCCAGCCTATTTATACGATTGATGACAACGAGTAGTCGTTGTCGTCAAATGGTAGCCACCATTTAATACAGGAAGTCGATTGTTATGAAATTATAGCGACATTGTGAATGTCTCAATGCTCTCGGTTTGGCTGAAAATATTCCTATTGGCTAAATCTAAAAATTCTAGCGAAAGTCCCTGCTCTAAAATTAACCAATGTTATAAATGACGCTTATCGCAGTGTGATAACCACAATTTTGCAATATAAGTTATAACACTAATTTATATTACAATTGCGATAGTGTCAGCACACTATATGTTACTTTGTCCCTGAAGCAGCAACGGTTTTACTTGTTTTCTGCTATAGAACCATACATAGCTAATAAATTGAAGAGGGGTACTTATTTCCCGGGGAAACAACAACACTACCTGGATAGAGTCACAGGTATTAATATAAATATATGCTTTTGGGGTTTTATTATTTGATTTGCATCGAACGAATTTATTATAGCAAATATTTTTTTATGCATCAAAATTTCCACAATAAATGATGCCCGTTTGAACATCTGTTGGTACAAGACAAAGCTATGCCTATGCTTTTACGCATTTTGCTTCAAAGTCAGGCCCTTAATGTAAGTGTAAGTGCTTATGCAAATATAATAACAGTTGACACGGAATCAACAAAACCATCAGATAATACCATGACACGCTTTGTAACTAGTTAAAGAACGTATAATATTTGCAGAAAATTAGACGCGAATTCGATCGCGGTGCGATTCGGTTCAACGAACTTTTTTGATTTTACTTCAACGATCAACAAGGTACACTAAAAATATAAGCTTTTATAAGGTTTCATCTAGTATGGTGGCGGACTGATGACATCAAACGAGTCAAACAAGCAAGCAGCAAAAGACTGTGGTACTCGAAAATCCCTACAAAACATATGTTCGTTCCAGTAGTGGACGTCCATTGGTTGACATGATGATGATTATGATTAAGTTTCACAGACAGAGATCGATAGATAGGTTATTGTACGGGATTGTGATGCAAACAGGCGGTGACCATTTCATAGCTTTGGCTTAGTTAAAATGTTATAAAAACCTATGAAATGTGCATGCATGATTGATCGGTATGCCACCGTCCGTTTAATTACAATTTATTAAAGGTATCAAGCTGAAATTGCCAGAAATTTGGACTAACAGATTTCGCTGCAATCAAGTCAGTCTTAGCGTCGTATCGTGCAAATTTTTCGCAGCATTAGCCTTATAAGGACCATAGTTAACGTCAACATTTCGGAGCCATTAGTCATCGCACAGACATACCGCACCGCTCGAAGAGTTTCGTCTTTAGGCATTGATGAATCGCGAACGAGAAATGAATGCTGACATAAAATATAACTAGCTGACCCGTGCAACTTCGTCTGCACCAAATTATTTTCTAAAAATGAATCCTAGCTAGATCGATTTATTGCCCCCGAAATCTCCTGTATACTAAATTTCATGAAAATCGTTGGAGCCGATTCCGAGATGCCATTTATATATGATATAAGATAAGATATGAAATATTATTTTGTTACACAGATGCGCCGGCAGCTGAAAGAGAACAGTTATTCGTACAGAAGCTTCGACAATGCTGCTTGCTGTTCGACTTCGCGGACGAGCCGCTGTCGGACCTCAAATGGAAGGAGGTCAAGCGAGCAGCATTGCTCGAAATGGTGGAGTACGTGACCACTCAGCAGGAGGTTATCACCGATGCTATTTACCCAGAGGCCGTTAGTATGGTAAGTCAATACACTATCATCTTCATCAGTTTAATTAATCTTTCACTGCCGGGCCCAGGACTCCTCTCGAATAAAGATCGTCCTCTCGAGAAAAGAGGAATACTTTGGATTTAAAACAAAGTTAATTTTGGGTTCAGGGATTCAGTCTGCCTGTTTACCTGCAGGGCTTACCTTTAGAACTGAATTTGGGAGAATTATACAGGAGAGAGTATTTAGTAAGAAGTACCTAATCGAAGGTACTTTTTCAGATGGTAGATACAGGAATATGAAAGCAGCTTTCGATATAGCGCAGAAGACGGCAAAACGGAAATTATGCCCTAACATATGTTTATTAGTTAATACTCATGATGATTACCTATTGTAAATTGATAGCTTCAGTTCTTGTAATTATTGGTTAACAGGTCAATAAGCTAGATATTATAATCATCCTAAGCTCAACACTTTGTCGTTATGTTTAAGAACAGGGTTACCAGGTTTAAACAGTAAAGATATGTTGTACTGTATTGCCATCGCCGTATGCCTATCACATCGGCTAATGCCAGTTGCCACTAACCCTGTTAGAGAGAAGCTTAGCTTACTTGTGCATTTAAACATTGTGGGGCAGAGTAGAGGAATTTAGGTGAGGTGATATTTTGAGACGGCTTAACGGATTGAACTGAAATATGGCATAAAAATATTCAAATATTTTAGTACGTTTGAGTACCCGTCAAAACCCTGTAAAAATAGAAATTTTACGAAGTTTCGATTAGAACGTAGTAAAATGAACACAGGTAATTTTGTTGATCTATTGCAAGGTAATTTATCCATACTGGAGCATCTCCGTTCTGGGCATAAAGGTGTTTTATGCGAATGGAGTTCTAAATCCGGTATTGACGATTTCCTGCCATGAAACCAGTACCTCACAATTTTCGGCCCGACCTATATTAATAGAACTAAAAAATTAAAATTAAACATAAAAAAATTAAAAATTACATTACAAAATTAAACACACCGAATACTTATCGGTTAGGAAGTTACATGACGCTTTGTCAATGCTATTTGCACTTGTCATTGACGTGCATATCAGTTCATGTTTTTGTGTGTGTGCTATGTTTAAAAAAGTGTAATATGCATGTTGTTAGTGCTCTTAATAAATAAATAAATAACATCCTGTGCCTCATCCTAGCCGAACATGCTTACTAGTAAATATTATGAACGATATAGGCTATAGGATATCGCGCTTTTGTTCAGCGACAGGGTGTTACAGTAAAATGAATGCTCTTTACAGGTGTGACCTAAATTATTCGGTTTGATGAACAGATAGCTGGGATTCCTCGAAGCGCATATGCACTCTAAAATGACATTGGCTTTAACCTACATCCCTTTACTCGCGGAGTGTTTGCACTAACATTGAGACTAAAAATAAATAAGCAGACTCATTCAACATGCTTTGCATTTGAATGGAGCTTTTTCAGCTCATTAATGTACAAAGTATGCGGTCTTCATTTTTTGCTTCCGAATCTTTGGTATTATAATATGATGTTTTATTTATTGCTTAGGTGTGTTTCAACTCAAAATAATGTAACAGGTGTGGGGATAAAAGAAGATTCTGCTGTCTCTCAAGAATCAAGCGTTTCCTTTTTTTATATTAAAGTTACCAGTATTTATGTCTTTAAACGTTGCTTCGTTATAGAAGCGAAAACAAATATTGTTTTCTATATCGCCTGTGATTCAAACTTTTCTTGTGTATAGATTTCTGTTGTATACATAATAAAAAAGCACTAATGACTTGAAAAAAAACAATATTTTCATTAATTACTTAGCATTGTACGAATGGTTTAATTGTCTGTAAATCGTGTTATAACATTAAAATCAATCCATATAATTGTTAAAGGCACCCACGAGATAGAAATGCCTTGGGCGAGTACCATCGGATCCATCGAATATCTGTAAAAATTTTGTTCTTGTTAATAAACAACTTAAAATTTTCATTTCATTTTCAATGAGATTTCAAAGTTCATGATCACAAACATTCGTTAAGAAAAGCACGAAATTACTACGCACCTTTATACGCGGGGCTGTGTAGAAAGCGTTCTTAAGGTTGGGTAATATTGTATATGATTGTCATAGTGAAGAGATTCGTTGTTCATGACTGGAAGACATGTCAAGATTGTTTATATGACCAAGAAGAAAAACTAAACTATAGTACCACTTGGGTACCTGCCTCTTATCATCCTCATCATCCTATCGACCTATTACCGGCCCACTACAGGGCACGGGTGTCCTCCCACAACGAGAAGGGTCACCATAGTCCACCACGCTGGCCCGGTGCGGATGTGTGGACTCCTCACACCTTTGAGAACATTATGTAGAACTCTCAGTGATATTCTAATTACTTGAAACGCACATAACTTAGAAAAGTTAGAGATACGTGCTGAGATTTGAACTCTGCCCCCCGAAACTGAAGTCGAGCTCCTACCCATTAGGCTATCACCTCTTATAGTCGCCTGACTATAAGAAGAGGTGATACAAATGACAAATAAAAATGACCATTATATATTAATACCTTTTTCTTTTGACAGTTCGCGACCAACTTATTCCGAACACTACCGCCATCTTCAAACCCTAATGGTGCAGAATTTGATCCAGAGGAGGACGAACCAACGCTGGAGGCCGCCTGGCCACATCTCCAGCTGGTTTACGAGCTGTTCCTCAGGCTACTGGAATCACCGGAGTTTCAGCCCAACATTGCCAAGAAATATATCGATCAAAAATTCGTTTTGCAGGTTAGTTGACTGTTTAGTATGCTTCAAATTATACACGGCACAAGATGTATCTTGTTAGGAATTAAGTACACATTTTTGCATTTACTTGCCGATTGGCTCAGTGGGTTGCGACCCTGCTTTCTGAGTCCAAGGCTGTGTGGGTTCGATTCCCAAAACTGTGTCAGGATGTTTATCTGTATATTATAAGTATTTATGTATATTATTCCTAAAAATATTCATCAGTAATTTTTGTAAGTACCCATAACATAAGCTACGCTTACTTTGGGGCTAGATAGCGATGGCGATGTTTGTATTGTCGTGGTAGGTAAGTGTATTTATTTATTTAAGTTTGTTTAAGTGTCTGTGACATGTTAAGGTTAACTGTGACATGTTAACTTTCAAGATGGTAAATCCATACTTCCATATATTATTATCTGTCATTTATTTTTTGTCTTCCATATTATTATTACTATTTGACGATTTCCATATTATTATTAATGCTTGACGGTCGATTGGCGCAGTTTGCAGCGACCCTGCTTTCTGAATCCAAACCGTGGGTTCGATTCCCACTACTGCAAAATGTTTGTGTGATGAGCGTGAATATTTTTCAGTGTCTGGGTGTTTATATTCTAATTATTTATGTATATTATTCAAAAAATATTCATCAGTCATCTTAGTTCCCATAGCACAAGCTAAGCTTACTTTGGGGCTAGAAGGCGATGTGTGTATTGTCGTAGTATATTTATAGTATATTTTATTAAAAATTCGAAAGTGTGTCGGTTTGTTTGTGTGTTACCTGAACCAATGTTAAATGAAATTTGGCATTCGTGTGGCTTGCATCATGGATCATTTGGACATTTATATCATAGTGGCAGTGGCGTGCACAGAGTTTTTGACCAGGGTATGCATAAAGAAGGAAGATGCCATAAAATGGGAAAATCCTTCGCATTTATGAGTTATACAAACATTTTAGGGTAGCCAGTGCTTTTGTGCATGTATTAAGTGCACGCCACTGCATAGCGAGATTTAATTTAAAATTAACTTTGACATTAAATTTTCAATAATTTAGCACTTATGTAATTACGACTCGTTATTTATTGGCCATTTGATTTATTTTTTAAATTTTAAATAGATATTTTATTTTAACTATTTTGTTAATTAAATTAAGAAGTTGACTTTGTATTTTTGTACATCAACTTTATATCTTTAAGTATTTTGTGCAAGTCTGCCTTAATTGAAGAATTAAATAACTTAACTTTCATCTCTAAAATCTTGCTCATTAACATAGTTTTATTATATCCTAGTCGGCCATATGATACATTTTATCCCGCGAAAGTAAAGGGTTCCAGCGATATTTTTAAAAATCCAAAATAATTGCGGACGGAGTCTCGCGCAAGAGCCAGTACATAATTATATATTAATGATGATAAACATTTAGAAGTAACAGAGGCAAACAAACAGTCCGTAAACATGTAATTATTTACACGGGCTGCTTGTTGTTGTTGTCTTTTGTAAAAAAGATACCACAAATTAATTATTAGAACTCTTGTTAGGCCTCATGTCTCTGCTATTGACAGCTAAGTGATGTAAGATTCTAGGCCAACAAGAGACGGGGACGCGGGGAAAGTTCATAATTTTCACAAAAAATATATTAGTTTTTCGATCGTCTGTTGATAAACATTCATGTTGTAAAAGCTCAGCTCGTATTTCGAAATATAGAAATATGGTGAGTAAATGCTGGACATATTTATATCGTAGCGCGCTTACATTTTATATCCGGCAAAGTATATAACAGGTAAATAATAAAACCCACACGGACTTCCCCTCCGTTGCTTTGCCAATAAAATCAATACTTGTACATTGTACTCGTGTTCTATAACCGACAAAGCATCAAGCAACGCGCCTGGTAGTTGACATAGTTATTCTAGCTCACGTCATATACGGAGTTATAGAATTTTGTGGGGTTAAACATTGTAATTTAACCAAGTAGGATGTTTCATGGAACATTTAACATTCATCATCATCATTGTCATCATCATCACATCAACCTGCATGCACAGCACAGGTCTCCTTCCACAATGAGAAGGAGTGAAGGCCGTAGTCCATCACGCTTGCCCAGTGCGGATTGTAGGACTCCACACACCTTTGAGAACATTATGTAGAACTCTTAGGCATTTAGGTTTCCTCACGATGTTTTACTTCACCGTTGAAGCAAGTGATATTTTAATTACTTAAAACGCGATTCGAACTCGGCCCCCCTCGCTGAGCTCCTACCTAATGTGCCATCACCGCTTCGCGATTTAACATTATTCGAACATAATTTTTTGTTGCTGATCTCAAAAATATAAAAATCTAACTCTATAATCTAATCTAACTCGAAATTAGAGTCCTATACCTACTTGAAGTTAACCATCAAACCAAAATGAGTTTGCGTTACTTATTGCTTAAACCGAACGACTGGTGATGAAAATGTTTTGCTGACCCGATGGTATCATACTTTGGCGAACAGGGAAGCATTTAGCACCTCCCCTATGAGTAGAGCGGTCGCGTTCCTTTTTACCAACAAAGGAACGTCAGGAAGTTAGTAGCGGACGTCTGTTCAAACGTCACGCCCGTCCGCCCTTGACCGCTGCGTGAATAGTAGAACGCGAGCGCCATTTTATTATTTTTCGATTTATATATCGACTACGTAGCTACCTTCCTGGGCAATATTGCAAGCAGAATATCATAACACGTAATGAAGAATCGTATTTCCATTTGACATCAGTTTCCCATTTATTCTTAAACATTTAAAACATGCATCATCACATCAACCGATAGACGCCCACTGCTGGACATAGGTCTTTTGTAGGGAGTTCCAAGTTCCACGGTTCTAAGCCGCTTGGATCCAGCGGCTACCTGCGACGCGCTTAATGTCGTCTGTCCACCCCGTTGGGGGCCGACCAACGCTGCGCTTACCAGTTCGGGGCTGCCATTCCAGCACTATTCCATTTAAAACAGAAGTAAAATAATAACCCTCAACTGCTAAAAGGTTTGAAATGAGTAACCGTTTGTTCGGGAAACCATTCTTAAGTGGAGTGGTTTTTGATGCTTCAATATTAATCGTGTAAAAACAAGAAAAATAAGAAAGCTTACCTTTCAATGTTTTAATTCGAATCGAGTTGGTGTCGAGTCGATGTGATGAGCGAAGGCCCATACCTACCTTGTTTACGCCAATTGTTGCTGGGTCTTCAACGAGTTCTGTCTTTGTATCCGATTCTTTGCAATGGCGGAAGCTACTTTGACAGCGCTTTCACTTGTCAGTGGTGAACTTTTCATTAAATAATTTGTACAATTTTTTACCGACGGCCGATTGGCGCAGATGGCAGCGACCCCGCTTTCTGAGTCCAAGGCCGTGGGTTCGATACCCACATCTGGAAAATGTCTGTGTGATGAACACGAATGTTTTTCAGTGTCTGGTTGTTTCTATGTATATTATAAGTTTTTATGTATTTTACTCATAAAAATATTCATCAGTCATCTTAGTACCCATAAAACAAGCTACGCTTACTTTGGGGCTAGATGGCAACGTGTGTTGTCGTAGTATATTTATTTATTATTTACCTTTATTTATACAGAACCTATTGCGCTAAAACTTTTACGTTAAGTGGAATGTGGAGTATTATACACTGGAGACTATGTAATGTATTATAATGTTTCGGGAAAACAGAAAATCTGCTTTGACGACGTCGCGAGCATATACTGAAAAACAATAAAATTCAACATCATCAGAGTACGGATTTCTTCGGGATTGAGGCCGTAGTCCACCACGCTGGCCATGTTTGGATTGGTAGCATTCCCACGGCCTTGAGACCATTATGAAGAACACTGAGGCATGCAGGATTCCTCGCAATTTTTTCCTTGAGCGTTTACAACGCACATTACCCGAAAACTTAGAGGTGCGTTCCTGAGATATAGAACTCTGTCAACACGAAAGAGAGGCCGAACCACAAGGTTATCACGGCTCAAATTCAACATGTCAAGCAGTATCTTTTTAAATAGTATACATACTCGGTCTGTAAACATAGAGTCATGGAATGCTAAATAACATTTATTATCATAATATAATTAGAATAAGTTACATGTAACCTTATTTATTTGGAAAAAAATTAGACTGTTATTGGCGTGATGCCAAGATTTGGTGGACGCCAATTGCCAAGATAAGATTGTGTTGTTCCATATTTCAAAATATTCTAGCTGCTTTTTTCGACTTGTTCGGAATAATAATTCCTTTTTTTTTTTATTATAAAAGCACTATCTATCTACCCTAACATGTTCATGTAACTTGTTTGGAGGAGGATTTTTTCATTTTAAATTATACTTCAGCTGATGCTGTTGATGAATGGACGCGCCAAGCAGGTGGCTCAAATTGTCCATCGTCGAACGAACTTCTATGATCATAGCAACACTTCGCAGGGCATGCAAGGAACACAGTCCTGCATAGTGCCGCCTTGAGTCCATAAGCCTGAGGCACAGGTGTTAAGCCTAATGTGGAGTGGCTTTCTGCACATCAGGCTCAGGTGGTGGTTGGCATCCATATGATGATGATGTTTTATCGACAGCACGTTTCAAATGATGATATAAACGTGAAAAACATTTCCTAACTATTGGGGGGTTCAGTGGCGTGCATAGAGGGTATTCACAGGGTACGCAGATGATACAAAATGAAGATTTTTTTTTTTTATTTATTATTTATTTATTTATATTCTTATTCTATTAAAATGTCCAGTGCAAGTTATAAATACTCAAGGGTAAGGGCTTTTTATAACTCTTACAATGCCTATCCTTAGTTTTTTTTATAACTGGTACTGGAGATTTTCTTCTTTTTATGTCATCTGTATACCCTGTGCATACCCTCTACGCACGCCACTGCTGATGTGCCCATAATCAGGTACACACTCGTCAGGCGCGTACACAGCATTGCCACAATGCTGCTAAGCGGAATAAGTAAGCAACATGATAGTATTTCCCCGGACAAGCTCAGTCACAAAAAGCTGATCTATACTAATAATTAATGGACGTAGTGACCTGTGCCTCTGTTATTAAAAACTGAAGATGTTATTAATTACTACTGTACTATAAAACTAAATGGCAAAATACAACAATAAAATGTAAAATTAAAGCCCATATTAAAACGTAGCTGCTAAAGATTTTTAAAAAACTAGCCGTGTTTACTGAAAGGTATTATTATCTTGAAAGGTATTACTATAGATAAATTATATTTCCTGCTCCGATTGCCAGTTATTATTATGAATAATATTTGTATTATCTCAGTTTAACTAGCACTACAAAGCAAGTCAAATAAGCGTAGTTTTTAGGAGACGCGATATTTTATACAAAAATCATGGGTCGATGGGTTTATTACCTACTAGCTACGTGCCGCGGTTTTACCCGCGGTGAAAAAATCGTTAGGTTGCTTTGTTGGGTTAGTGGAGGATAATGGATATATGATAAAAAAAACGAATATTCAAAATCATCAAATTTGATGTTTTTCCAGGACTAGAAATAAAGTCATCATCAGTAAGATATATGTTAATTTCCGTCATATTAACTAACTTTAGCCAAAAGCCGTCAATTGGTTGAGTAGGGCGTAAAAAAAGCACAAACAAACACAATTTCAGCATTTATTATATTAGTATGGATTCAATTTTTTCACTGAATTGGAACAGAGTGCTTTTGTGTGTCCTGAAAATAAGTACCTATTTGTTAGCTAAACGACGATATATGAACATAAAATATTGTCTGGCTGCTATGAATAAACTGCACAGAACAATTTTTTGTTACGTAGTTCCATGCATCACTGTCACAAAACTTGACACATGTCGCATATCATATCAATGCATATTTAGATCGGTTGCTTCCGTACTTTGTTTGTATTTGTGACATATGCGATCATCCTCATCCTATAAATGCCCAATGCCAGGCTCAGGGTTAGGTACTGTATTTTATATGATTTAGAGCTTAGAACCTCCACTATGCTTCAATGCGGTGGCTTTAACTATTTTTGATTGGTTAATTGAAGTCTTAATTGCACTCACAAAATATAAGATACGATAAAAGAGACAGACGAAACTAAAACTAGATATTAAGGCGTGCAATGGCGGTCTTATCGCTTAAGCGATCTCTCCCAGACAACCTTTTGTGAGAAGACAAACGAAGTAACCGGGCTGATGTTACAACAAATATACAAAATATCCTTAGGTTGCAATAAATTCTATTACTACACATATAAGTGGTTGTTTATTTTTATGTGAAGCAAAAAATAATTGTAAAACGACAGACAGACGGTTAAGTATCATGATTGTCAAGCTATTACTGGCTCACTATAAGGGGGTCACTCGGGTCTCCTGTGAGAATGAGAATGGTTCAGGCCGTACTCTACCGCTCTGGCCGAGTGCGGCCTTTTCCTTTACCGTTAAGTAAAGTGATATTTAACACTTAAATGATGAATGAAAAAATGAAATCCATACTAATATTATAAATGCTAAATAATTAAAAATGATAAAAGTTTTTTTATACTTTTTTAATGCCCTACCCAAAACCAAGTGACGGTTTTTGGCTAGGATTTCGTTAATAGAACGGACAGTTACATAGGCTATATCTCACTACCATGTACACATTTTTCATGGAATGCACGCATCAAAAGTGCACGCAACTCCTAAAAGTTCGACATTCATGCCGGGGATCGATCTCGGTCCCCCCGAAATTGAGACTGAAGTATTAACCACTAGGCTATCACTGCATTGTTTGTAGATATAGGAGTACCTATTAATGTAATGGAATTAAGTCACACACCCACAATGCGTCATTCATTAACGTGCAACCGCTAGTACCGTGAAATGTAGTACGTTGGAATACCATCAACCTGTGGAAATCATATTGGTAAATATAATACAGGTTTGTCTGTACAGTTAACATTACATCTGTAGAACCGCGCAGGTACTGCAGTTATAGTGCAATTATGTCAGTCATACATTAACGCTCAACCGTTTCAATCTAGGGGTACTAAGATAACTGATGAATAATTTTTATGAATAAAATACACAAATACTTATAATATCTAGATAAACACCCAGATACTGAAAAACATTCATGTTCATCACACAAATATTGTCCAGTTTTGGGAATCGAACCCACGGCCTTGTGCTCAGTAAGCAGGGTCACTGCCCACTGCGCCAATCGGCCGTCAAATTAATTGCTTTGAATTAATCTATGCAGTTTTGTCAACCTGCGCAGAAGACCGGCGCAAGATCTAAGAAAATCAATGCTTTTGCAGGACTCGTTATGTGGAACCTGAATGCACTGGCCGTATCCTTAGCTGAATAAAAAGATCGGCTAGTCTCATGGTTCTCTGGTAAAAACGCGTGTGCGACTTGCCTTTTCATAAAGCAACTGTTCAATGAAATCTTTAAAAAATATTGTGCTCGGCGAAGCTGGAACTACGACAATTTCCTAATTTCAGGGCGGCCACTGAAAAATACTAAGTCATCCCTAACATATTACATTTTAAATCAGAATTCGAACCCATGACCACGTTATTATCGATGTGAGGCACGCTAAAACGCAAAGACAATCTTGAATTTCGAATGTCTTTAAGACAAAACTTTTGTATACCTAGTTATTTATTGAGATTGTTTATTTACTACTTAATTGCTCTAGGTATCTAAAATTAATTTCTGTATAGGTCCTTTTTAGTACAATTAAGGTACAATCATTTGAGAGATATTTCATAATTTTTCCAACACTACATGTGCCATCCTTACGTTCACTAAATCCGACACGTATCTCTATACAAATGTATTTTGCATGTTTCGCTGAACGTTTCGGCGCAATGCTGGTAACGTTCCTGTAAAATCTGCCACATCTGTGGAGGCAAGATGGGTATAAAGAATAATAATAGAGTCGTAAAGTTTTCTTTGTTTGAACGCGCTAAACTCTTAATCTCTGGAACTACCGGGTTTGAACTCGACCTCATTTCTCTTTTACTGTGAAACTTTGACTTTACTCCAAAGACTTTGAATTCTTCCACAATTCTACAGCTACCATGAGGAATGTTTGTAAAATAATAAAACAGTAGTAAAGAATACATAATATGACGTTATCGTGAAGTCGTTTTCGAGTATTGTAACGCTGGAACGTCAAGAGTAAAATGGAACATAAAAATTGTTTTAAAGCTAATGCTACAGCTATTGACACAACGTTTGTAAAATAATAGTATATTGTGCAACAAGTGCGATAAGTTGTCGAGTGAGCAATCGAAAACGTCGCACGGGTTGCAAATATTATTTATTATTAGAAATGCCGAGATATATGTGGGCACAAAATCCCAAGTCCCAACAAACGGATGAAAGTTTTAAAAAAAGAAACAAATATACTTCAAACAATGAATACAAATTAATTAATATTAATAAAACTATAAACTTTGCAATGTCAACCTCACTTCTTTTATATTGACAGTTAGATTGTGTTTTTTTTTTGTTATTTATTTAAATTTTAGCAGTTCGTGCGCCAAGTAAACTTGTCGCACTCAAATAACAGTTTCATTTACGAAAAAACTCACTTACTCATTTTAAAATGGACAAACAGCTCATTTGCAACCGCAATAACGAGTACTAAGATACTACTTATCCCGTATGAGTAATAAAAAAATATGTATTACATAATTTCTGACTCAACAATCATTTCGCTAAAGCGGTACAATATTTCGATACGCGAAAGCTTCTCCACGTTGGCAAGCATGTAAATCTTAATACTAAGGGTACAGATTTTTATGCTACGGGTAGACCTATTCTAGTCGCTACTAAACTAGGTTTACGACTAATCCTACTTGAGTCGTCTGGATGATGACGTAACAAATGGGGAAGCTGTCTTCTCCGGTGAATACCGTTGTCTTGATGTTGTAGGTTTGTGAATCCCTTCGTCTCGAGAGGGTGCAGTCGTTATCTGATTGTCTGGGTGCTAAAGGCATGCTCGGGGAGCATCTTGTAATGGGAGTGGCCTGACATTGGGCGTATAAGAGGAAGCCGCAAATACGTATAGGTTGGACGGTCAGAGGGAGTTAGCAAACGTGTGACAATGACTTGCGATTCGATTGGCAGCCCATTTATCAAAATCGCTGATAAAGCCATCGTTGAATATTCGTAACATCTTGACATACATGCATAAATAGACTGTTATATACATGACTACTTCACAGTAGTATATTAAAAAGTAGACGTGTATAAGAATAGATTCGTGGTTTTTTCATTTTCAAACGGCGCAAAATCGATAATCATTTAATTTTAGTGGCATCTTACATTGAATCTGTGTGTCTATGAGAGTCCTTAGCTGGATAAAAAGATTGTCGGGTTAATTTTTTTATTTCGCGTAACATTACATCACTAAGTACTTTGTTTTTTATGTGAGCTACTGTCAACCATATTTTCAGCCTTAAATTAAACTGAAATTTTTGAAAAGGTAGTCTCAACGAAGATGCTCAATGCAATTACTTTGAAGCTAGTAAGAGGTATTTGAACGGTTTTAATTTGTATTACAAATTTTTGTCTTTAGTGTTTGTGTCAACGAACTGCTTGGCACGCTCTTAGTATTTCAGTAGTTTGGGAGTAAACAAGTTTGACCTACCCTACCGCCTACTCAATATCAATCAATACTTACATTTGTTTTTGTTGTTCGGCTTTGTGTCGCTTGTATTCAGTAAATCCACTTTATCTCGTCTGTCCACCTTATCGGTGGACGTTGGGGTCCTCGCACCTCCGTCGGATCGTCTAGCTATGTGCCACCCATTTAGCTTCGCAACTCGTTAAGCGTATCTTGAGGAAGTCTACAAAAGAATAAGTATGTATATATCCAGCAGTGGTCTTACGGTCCGGTCCTATGGTGGATATAATGAAGATGTTTCAAATATAGCCTAAATACTTCATTAAGCAATAAACTCTCATGCTAATGGGATCTGTGATTTCGAAATAACTGCCATGAATAACGGAATAGCCTAAATATACAGTCTTAAATTTTCCCTTCTCTAATTTTCTGAGTTCTTTGGAATCATTGAACTTATTTTGACGGGACACACGCGCATGTAAATATGACTGCTAGGCGCGGTACTCTTAGCAAATTTCACTGACGGATAGCCAATATATATGATAATTTATTTTAGTTAGCAAGAGAACTTTGATTGGTTTGCTTTTGTTAGAGGAGAATCACACCATATACCACCATAACCACTAGACATCTTCATGTGTTCAAGAACCAATCACCAACCGTTTTGTATTCACTTTTCTTATTACGTACTGCTAAAGTGTGGCACGCAGTCTGCATTCCTTGAGTATATTCAAGGCAAGAGTGAATAGGCATTTCTAGATATCATTGCTTTCAATCAGGCATGATTGACATCAAGTTAACACTAGGACACTCGACTACGAATAATTAGCACTTTTAACCGTCATATTTTATATCAGACAAGAGCTTGCTAAGAGCTAACTTAGCAAACTTGTGGAATAATTATAAAAAACCTTTTTGCCACTATATCGGTATGAGGAAGGAGCTATAAACATTGGCTATAAATTAAAATATTTATACGTCCACTGCTTAGCAAGGATGCCGATAGTAAAGTGCTGAATCCACTTAGCAACTTAACGCTCTTTCTCCATTAGTAGATAAATTCCATTCAATTCTTATTTATCTTTTAACGCTTGCTAGCTTTTGCTTTCAACTTCGTAGACGTAAAATTCGTGTCTTTCTTAATCTTTGGTTTTATAGAAGTATTTAAGCCCTAAGGACCTACTTAGTGACTATGATAAGATCGGTCGGATATTTTTACTTTTCCTTTCATAATCACGTAATGAGTGTCAGGTGAGTGAGTGATTGGCTCCCTGCATCCTAGATTCGGAGATGGGGCTGCCATCTTTGGCGCTGATTCACGCCAGGTTTTGTTTCGGTTATATCCATCCCTATGCTAGATCCTATGCCATCTTCGCTAGCATTCGAACTTGTTATAATTTGGTACCGCACGACGGTGCAGCTGCAGTTTCTTCACTCTGTAGGTCTTGTGTGTGTGGGCCAGGTGTTCAAGGCCCTCCTACCTCCCTTATCCAGGCTTGGGACTGGCACCGAGTGACCCCAGTGGCGGAGTGGATTATGATAAGACAGGTTGGAAATTTGTCAGAAAATTTATCGAACCGAGCAGTACGGTGAGTTTTGAACTCTCATAGCTCTACTTAAAGAGTTTACACCATTACTGCGCCATCATTAACTGACCCATTATCGGCCCACTACAGGGGTGGGTCTCCTCTCAGAAGTGCGGATTGGTAAACTTTACTGCCTTTGATAACATTTCGGAAAACTCTGGCTTGCAAACCTGCAAGATACCTACTCACGATGTTTTTCTTCACCGTTAAAGCAAATTATATTTAATTGCTTAAAATGTACATATCTCCGAAAAATTTTAGATCTTACTTGGTCTTACCTAAGATTGCGAAAAAATATGTATGAACAGTGGCGAGCACTTCATACATTCGCGAAAGCACTACATACCCTAAAATTTATTTATAACTCGTATAGGAGGAGATTTTTTGCCGTTTTATGCAATTTACTGTATGCAACATACCCTGGGAAGAAACCAAGTGCACGCCACTGTGTATGAAGAATTCCTAAAACCTGAAATAGCATAGATTACATAAACAAACATACACTGTGCGTGTTATACGTCAATAACATACACACACGTAGACACGCACACACACATTGATTTTTAACGGTATTCTTTTGTTTTCAGTTACTAGAGTTATTCGACACAGAGGATCCGCGGGAGCGCGACTTTCTGAAGACGACACTGCACAGGATATACGGAAAATTCTTAGTACTACGCGCCTACATACGGAAACAAATTAATAATGTATTTTATAAGTAAGTGTACGTTTCTTAGTCATTTTACAAGTGTCAGTGCCGTTTTTGAGAAACGTGTAAATACTGTTGGACTTCACACGCCTTTGAGAATTCGAAGATGCCATCCATATCCCAACCCGGGGCTTGAAGTGAACATTTTTAATATAAAAACCCAACAACAATTCTTGGCCCCAGCCGGGAATCGAAATCTCATCTAATGTTACGTTGGAGAGAGTGGGTTTTCGGCAAATATCACGCAATTTTTTTTTTCGATTGAAACAAAAAGAAAATTATACTATTTTGTTCCAATGGTTTTTTTACACTAACAATCCAACGCGTTTACGTAAGAAACCCACATTTTGAATAATCTCACGTGAGATTGAGGGATGGGGCCCTCCCCCATCCCTCAAAAACACCTCACGTTAAAACAAAACAAAATCCCACGACATCTCACCAGGGGGGGAGGGAGTGACAGAAAATTTAAAAAAACACCTCACGTTATTTATGGATGCCCCCCAAGAGATAGAAAAAAAATATATATATATATAAATACAGTTAATACAAAGGCGGTCTTATCGCAAAAGCAATCTCTTACAGACACCCCTAGGTGAAAGTAATTGAAAACATGAAAGCAACTTGCAGCTTGGTGATTTTGCAAATTGTGGGACAAGCCCGTGGCACCGCTGCACAAAAACTATCAAAAAAATCCTGTTTAATTTATTCACACGCGGCAGAATGTGTAATGTGTTCTTAATGTGTTCTATCTCATTCTCTCGCCAGCTGAATCCTATACATTTATGTGTTTGTGTCTCTATTTTTTCGTTTCATCGAGTTTGAAATCACAACGATTCTAAAGAAGTTTCACTTCAAATTTTTTTTTTATATTTTTAAGTAACCACTCGATCTTTTAGAGCCAGGAGCGCCTGCGCCCCTTTACTTTCTACGGCGCGGTTGGGTAGCCCTGGTATTCAGTATAGATAAACAACAACAACCTTTTAATACTGTTCTGAAACATCGAGACCTTGATTTTTTTCTATACACATGATTACCGGTCGTTTGGAAATTACAATGATCGTAGATATAATGTCCGAGTTTCGTGACTAATGCTAATGCATATTTCTGTTCATTGCCTACTGTGTATTACGATTACTTATTGCTAATTTAAGGGTAAAACCAGTTATGTAACGTATAATCCAAGGAAAATAAATGGTTTTTCTCCTTACTTATATTTTACATCGTTATAGATTCAAAAGATAGTCCGTTGTTAGGTTTAAGATGTAGAACTCTGCCATTGCAATCACACTCGGGCATCTTCATGAATATCTCTCTTTCTCTCTATTTTATGAGAGAATTCGACCATATAGCTTTACCGATAGGTTAGTGAATATTACCGAAACCAGACAATTTCTGTTAGACAATTATAAGTCTTGAATTACACGGCCCCCAGTAGTAATGGATTTCAGTAACATACTTTACCTTTAAATAATACCAGTGTAATATAATGATAAGGTATTGTCGTGCGAGTTACATGAAAAACTAATTTGTTACAGGTTTATATACGAGACGGAACATCATAACGGTATCGCGGAGTTATTGGAGATCCTAGGGTCAATCATCAATGGTTTCGCGCTGCCGTTGAAGGAGGAACACAAACAATTTCTACTTAAGGTGATTACTATAATAATGTATTATTGCACGCCTCATAAGCGAAACATTGAATCGATGCTCCACTCCCGATATATGAAAGTCAAGGACTTTTCGAAACTAAAAATGACCGTATTTTTCTCACATTGCACTTATGGGATAATAATCTATATACATAAAAATGTTATGTTGGTTTGTGTACGCTTCAAAAACTCAAAAAGTTCTGCACCGATCGAGCTGAAATTTTAGCATGATATATATATATAATACGCATCAAGGATTGTTTTTATCTATTTTTTGCATCAGTCACATAGCAGACAGTGGAAAAACAAAAAATATTGTATATCCACAAGTATTGCAAAATTAAACTTATATGAAATGTTTTCTTTAATTTGTTTCTCATTTCAACCATTCAATCACAATGTGCCACATGCGAAGCGTGGCAGGGTACATCTAGTATCATTCATATATATATCAAGAAGAACCATTCGTTTTAACGTATTTAATATTTAAAAAAAACAATTATTTTGTTTAAAGTAAAAAAAAAATTAATTTCAAAAATACTCGAGGACGGATGTCTGTCCGTATGGATCTGGCACTCTCACGACCGTAAAAATTACCGTTTCAAAGTATTTCTTTTTAAAGCTTCATAATCGCAGCGCGCTGTTTGCTATTGAAACTCTCTGTGTAATTCTTTGTCGTTTAATTACAATTAATAAAAAACTAAAAAAAAAAATTGTTTATGTGTCAATTATGAAAATTGTGTTCGTTCACAATGCTTGTGTTGCTTTACGTCGAGAATGGCGCGAAATGTTGAAAGTATTTTTTTAAAAATTCCATTTACGACATCGACTAATAGTAAATGATAATAATAATAAAAAAATAAAATAACAGATGACTTGGAGCTCCCAAATCCGGTGAAAAGTTATTTTTTTTAGTGAAATGAGATTATGAGGCGTGCACTTTGGTATTTTCCAATTTATTCTTTACCTTATTACTAAAGATATAAATGCAAAATCGCGCAATACTTTCACGCAACGATACAACCGGTTTACGTGTTTTTGTACAGAAATTGTTTATGGTGCGGAGAATGGGCTTCTTTTTAACCCATAGAACTACATGGTTCCTATAGGATAGCAAAAATTGCAATATCTTTTTATGCTTTAATGGCTGAACAGGTTTTGAATAACTTCTTAGGATGCTTCTTATCTCGATTATATTAATTATATTATATGTGTGTTAGCTTGTCATTTTGTGCAATGTTTTATTGCATTTAACCATGATTTTTTTTTTTTTTTTTATTTATATAAATTGAATAGGTACTGTACAAAGGAGAAACAAATTCATCTAGAAACTTGTTTATAGTTTTTGTTGCTTCGTCCATCTTTCAAGCATTCCATATTTTCCTTGTCAGGTGCTACTGCCACTACACAAGGCGAAATCGCTGTCGGTGTATCACCCACAGCTCGCCTACTGCGTGGTGCAGTTCCTCGAGAAAGACCCCTCCTTAACACAGCCCGTCATTAGGTGAGCTATATAATTTAACAAAAACATCTTAAGTCGTACGCCAAGTGATCGATCGCGTGAAAGTTAAGAACGATTTATATGCAACGAAAGAGCGCCATCTAACGACAGTACAGTTTCCCAGTATTGTACATTTAAAAAGTCGTGGTTGTGTGATTGTTACGTCAAAAGAATGTGATTAATATTTTTAAATGTACTTAGATTTCTTGATAAATATCCAGTGAACAGTGGTAATTTTAAAGTTTTGGAGGTGGGCGTGATCACTGTTACCCAGTTTCATACTTTTACAGTGATCATCGTTTCATTAATTAGCGGTTAAGTCATGTTATTGTTCACAAAATGAAAGTAAATGAATTATTTTAACAGTGTATTTTTCTACAGGGCATTATTAAAATACTGGCCGAAGACACACTCACCGAAAGAGGTTATGTTCCTCAATGAGATGGAGGAAATTCTAGACGTTATCGAGCCTGCGGAGTTCCAGAAGATCATGGACCCACTTTTTAGGCAACTGGCTCAGTGTGTCTCAAGTCCTCATTTTCAGGTATGCAAAGACTCTGATTGTGGTCTTTTATGATGATGTTATTACAATGATATAGTTATATCAAGCAGAGCGGAAGCTGTCAAGGCTCGTTAATCTAAAAAAAAAAAATAATGATTGTTAGTTTTAATATAAGAAAAATTTATAACATTTAGATTTTGTTAATCATAAAAAGAATGAATATAAATAACAGTCAACATGTATTATGTTACTATAATGAATGAATTGTTAATATACACTTAGTGAATGGCGTGATTGGCTAATGTATATTCCTACATGTATACATAATTTCAGTCTAACAGTATTTAATCTATATTTATAGAAAGAAAAACTCTTATTCTAAAAAATCTATATTTATAGAAAAAATGGAATAGATGTTGTGTTATGATAATTGAAGTTATTCTTCTTTTGGCGCGTTAGGGGAAAATGTTGAGAGTAAATATTTACGATGCGCGCGCACACACCATCACAAAAAACCGACACCATGAAGTTAGAGTCAACATTTTATTAATTTTTACTTGGGTATGCCAATAATTAAAACAATAATACAGTTCTCATCAAGTGCCAGAGCACCAAGCCCTAAGAAGTAAGAAATGTCCCAACCTAGTTTCAAGTAAAATTGGGTCAAATCGCAGTCAGATATTTCTTAATTTTAATAGGAAATTTTGGACTTTGACTTTTACGCACGGCATCTTAGCTAAATTGACAGGTCTAAAAATAAGGCTATCGTTTTTTATAGGGAGCTTTGTGAAAAGGCAAGACATTTTAGACCTGTCAATATAGAATAGTTCAGAGATTTGTGTACAAAAGAATTGATACCAGTGTGTAATTATTTTATGTCCAGAGTAAAAAATAAAACTGTACTTTGATTTACTAATAAAACTCAAATGTAATATTTTTTGTATCATAGCTAGAGTCTTCTTTTTGTCAATATTATCAGTCATTTTACTAACTCCTTTTACACGCAATATGCTCTTTTACGCAACCCATCCATTTTATCATTTGTCTTCCTTTACTTCTTTGTCCTATTAAGGGATATACATCGTTAATTCTCGTACGTTCTTTTAAAATTTTGAATAAGGAATAGGCTGTTTCTTTTTAATATAAAACTCCTTTGTCATCCAGGTGGCAGAACGAGCGCTGTACTACTGGAACAACGAGTACATAATGTCCCTAATATCGGATAACGCGACGCACATCCTTCCCATTATGTTCCCGTCTCTATACTGCAATACCAAGACCCATTGGAACAAGACCATCCACGGGCTGGTGTACAACGCGCTCAAACTCTTCATGGAGATGAACCAGAAGCTGTTCGACGAGTGTACGCAGCTGTACAAACAGGAAAAACAGAAGTGAGTTAAAAAAAAATTGACCACACTATATTATTATTCTGTATATATGTATTTATTTCTATATTAATTGTATTTGTATTAGCTATTTATGTATTATTGTTATAAATAGTAGATGAAGTTTATGTTATGACATATTTTTAAAAATTGCAATATCCCGTTTCCATGATCATTTTCTTCTTTCACTAAGGGTTGTCTGGAGGAGATCGCTTAAAGCGAGATCGACTTTGCGCATTTTTATTTTTCTTGTATTTCTGTTTTTAATATATATTATCTTTATCCCTTAATTGTGTGAAATAAAGAATTTATCTATCTATCTATTATTGATACATATTAATTATGCCCCTCCTAGCTTTAGTTTTAAGTTAACGAATGCAGTTATCATCATCACAAACATTAGCGTAACATTTTAAATGTATGAACGCTTCATAAGTGCCAGTGATAAGGTCTACGTGAATAAAACATATTTGAATTTGAATTGGATGTACAGAGGAAACAATACATAAATATATTAAAATTATTATTCGTTTCAACGTGTCGAAAAAGAGTCATTTATTTCGTTGATCAGGTCTGTTGATCTACTACAATTAGGTATCTAGCGATGTTCATAGTATAATTACATATATATGGCGGTTCCTCTACCTTACCAGAATATGTAAACCAGACCTACCGACATTTCCAGACCAGACAGAAGCCAGGAGAACTACGGGCATTAAAGACTTTACTAGACTTAGACTACCGAGATTTATGAAATAATGTGGGTTCATTTCAGAACGAAATGTTTTCACCAGACAAAAACTGTGTGCCCGCGCGTGTTTTTGTAGTTGTGAAAAGTTTGGAATAAAAAAAACAACTATAGAACTCTACTATTATAGTAAAGTCTTAGGCGAAACTGACCTAGGCAAATAAACAAAGAGCGAGCTTATAAAGTATGAATAATGAAATAGCATGTTTCGACCCTGACATAAAGAAAGTGGTCATGCACATCCACGATCTATAGAAAGCTTTTAGTCATTGCAGCGAAAACACAAGTTGAATAGTAAGAAATGTGCCTGCAGCCAACTCTGTCCTCAATCTGTTTTAAAAGAACTTTGAAAGAAACGTGAAGAAATATGGCATCATCTTAAGTAAAATTCAATTTTATAGAGACCTAAAAAATTGATTTCAGTTCTGTTTTCATTTCAATTGGTGTAAGCATCTCTGGTTACTAATTTCTCAATTGATAAAGATTTGATCCATTAAATTGAACAATAGCAAACCAGCCCCATATATTATTAATAATAATAATAATAATAATAACGTTTAATTCATATAAAAATCTATAGCTACAACAATAACAATTATCTTAATTACTATATTATATAAATTAAAATTAGCCAAACCTATAAATAAAAAAAAAATAAGAATCTCCTAACTACGGTAAATGAAATTAACTCTATTAAAACTTACTTTTAAGTGTGGCACTCTGAAAACATTTTATTTTAAACTCTTTATCGATGATAAATATTTATTCAAAGTATCAAAGTGTTCAAATATTACTTTGTTCAAATAGGCACATTGATTACATTTTTGATACGTTCGTACATAACCTTAAAAATGTGTACCTACAGGTAGTGGTATGATTTAGATTATACTATATTCGTCATCCTCAGGCTAAAGCTTCGAAGGTTCCAAACGCGTCCAGTAGGTCTAATATGCGTCTCACAGAAAAATTATGTCTACCTAATTATCTCGTCCATCGCTATAGAAATACGAGTAAAGGGTAGACATATTTATCTCGTGGCATGCATGCTAGCCCTATAGATCTAAGAAAGCTCTATCGGATATTGTCTCAGATCTAAGGCGGAGATCTAGAATAGAATACACGCCTAATAACATCTATCTATATATATAAAAGAGAAAGTGTGTGGGTATGTTCCGTATAGGCTCCGAAACGGCTGGACCTGGCGAGTAATCCTGTAAAGTTTGGTGACGATCGGATCACTCCTATTTTTGAACTGTCAAACTGTCAAATACAGCTTTTATTTACTATGATGATATTCTATTGGGTGTACATGGGTGTAGATAATGATCTTCACCCGCTCGAGAAGAGAATAGAAGAGAATGTATACGGAGAGAAATAAATGATTTAATATATTATGAGACTGAAATTAAGAATTTAATGATGTAAGTTTATTGTTTAAATAAAATAAAGCAAAATCTAGCCCGGCGAAGCGGGCTGGGTACGCTAGTACTATATAAAGTGGTTTGACTCATCGATATGCATAAAGAAGAATGTCCGAGAATCTATCCGCAGTTAGCTTCATATCCCAGGTTTTCTTGTATAAACGCTTGCGGAAGTCTAGAACTTTTATTGATCTCCCTGTCGCAATGGTGGGAGAATGGAGAGCTACCGAAATATACATGCCGTCACGCAGTTTAGCGTTCCGGTACGATGTCGCTTACTAGGAGTATGGGTTTCATATAACTGCCAGACCCCTAAAATGTTATACCTATAACATCACAGACTGTATCTTAATTTCTAATCATCATCATCATCATCATCACCTCAACCAATTAACGTCCACTGCTGGACATAGGTCTTAGGGAGTTCCACAATACACGGTCCTGGGCCGCTTGTCTCCAGCGGCTCCCAGCTATTCGCCTGATGTCATCTGTCCACCTCGTTGCGGGCCGACCTTCGCTGCGTTTGCCGGTGCGGGGTCGCCATTCCGGCACCTTAAGATCCCAACGTCCATCGGTTCTCTGAGCTATGTGCCCCGCCCATTGCCATTGCAATTTCTTATAAGATGTGATTAAAGCAAAGAACTTGTAGAAGAATAAAAATGGAATTTATTTTCAGAGAATGGGAACGGTTATTACAAAGGGAGGAGATATGGCAAAAGTTAGAGGCGAAGGCGGCTGCTAACCCGGCGAGTCGCACCATTTTGCGTTCCACAGAGCCCCTTCCAGAGCTGCCGCCCAACGATGTGACGCTTCCCAAGTTGGACTCGGAAACCATTGAGGTGCGATCTATTTTTTTTTCTATGCTCTTAACTTTCATGGTGTTTCATCGGAACTTGCACAGATCGGTGTCATCGTGTAGGAGTTATCAGAGCCTAAAAAAATTTATTTAATTAAAGGGGATCTTAGTGGAAAGAAATCGGCTCCACTTTAAATTGCATACGAGATAGATATATAGATCGCTACCGTTTACAAAATTTCACAATATGGAGGTAGGACGAAATTCTCGTCGCGAACTTCAGATAGCTGAGCCGCGCTTTAAAAGTTAAACTTCTTTCGAATCGTTGTGACTTAAAACTCGATGAAACGAAAATGCAAAATAAAATGCGAAAGAATCACATAAATGTATGAGAGAAAATGAGATGAAAATTAAGTATTTCAAGGAATGAAATATTTTTACGGTATATGTATGTACGCATCGACCTATTTTATGTATTGGTTTTATTGCTAAATCGCTATGCAGCGATAAGGCCGCCAAGATGTATACGTTATTTTGTTATACCTACTCTTCTTTTTTTTGTTCGTTTTATGGTGTGCAATAAAAGTATATTCATTCATTCATAAAGTACATTACACCACCATTTTATTTCCTATTTTAGTTACCATGGAAAATTTATAAAATATTATACATAATTACGTATAATATTTTAAAGTAAACCATAAAATAAATGTAAGTTTCGTTAAAAATAATATACCTACATTTATCCTCTATTTTTATCTCTTATCTTTGGTCGGCTTCTTTTCTAAAGTTTTACTTCTGTGCGTGTCTGAATTAATTGCACAGGATTTTGAAATTATAACCACTGTATTCTTGGTTACAGGCGCGGAAACAAAGCTACAATGCGAGCAAACCTCTACTTAGAAAAAAATCCGAACTTCCGGCTGACACGTCAACAGTTAAAGCTCTTATTGAGCACAAGCGAGCAGACCCCTTCCTGACCACTCCGCCTGATGCCGATTGCTAACGGGAACTGTGGCCTCGCAACGTACACGCGAGTTACACCTTTAACACATACCAGTATGAACTAATTTACTGTGACGCTTGCTGATGCTCAATGTGAGACGGTTTTAACCATTTTTAAGGAAATGCGACTCGTATCACGCGTCCAAAATACGAATAACGGGTAATCTTCATGTTGAAACTTACTCTAGAAGTCAAAAAACAACTTGTAACATGTCGTATTTTCCAAAAACTAAAAAAGGCCTTATTATGTCACAGTAACTAAAGTCACCAACCTTGCCCAGATTTGACAAAACAACATTGACTTGTCCACTGTCACACAATAAATAGCTTAATATATTTGAAAAACGGGCATATTATTGTGTAGTGGATATAGTCCGTTAAGAATATAAGACGTATCAACTAACTCAAGGCTCTCATGAAATGTTTTCATTAAATTACCATGCCAAATTTACCTGGACTTGACACTTTAACTTATAGTTAGAATATTGGCTTAAGTCAACAACACGGTGGGAATAATGGTTTTAGAATAGGGGCATTTTTAAAGTGTTGCTTTATTAGGAGTAAGAAAAAAAAACCGAAATTTGGGGTAATTAATTTTTCCAACATCTTAGGTATCCAAACTACTAAGACGTTGGGAAAATTATAATGTTTTTGGAAGCATCTTTAAGTCCATCCTGTAGATTTTTCAATGTGTTTTAAAATGTTAAATATCTAGCCAAAGTAACCTTATTAAAGTCATTCTTCTAACCGCGTGCGTAACCCTTTAAATTTCACTGACGTATTGCTGTGGTAACTACGTGCTATTGATTTTTGTACGCTTATTACAGTGTACCCAAAATTGAATGAATCCTCCTATAATGCAGCATCATTCTCAGTCGATTGCAGACTGTCGCAAAAGCTGCAGACTGTCGCAAAAGCTGCACGACGCGTCTTTTACCTAATAAAAATGCGAATATCCGTCAGCACAAAGAGTATACGGCATTTGTCCCGCCAAGGTCACTTATCCTTTATAAATTTCTTTTAAGCTTTACAATCTCGTTACCCCTTGCCCTTTTTATCTCTTCTTTACAGCAAGACGGTGTTATATAGTTAACATTCAGTCGACCCACACGATTTACCTTTTTTATCCACGCTTTTGATAAGAAACGCTAAGTTATAGGGACCCTATTTCGACTTCCGTGTTTCTTGATAATAACGTGAATCAAAACTAAATGGGCATCTTATGGAAAATTGCGTTGCAAGCTAAACCTCATCAATTGCTCAAGATCGTCAACCACGAGCCCATTTTGCATCTAAGAATACCTTTCTTCTGACGTGGTTCGTAAATTCAGTAGGTAAAATAGTCGTTGCGTGCATCTACTGTTGTGCTTGTTGCGCTTTTAATGGTAATCTGCAATCAACATTAAGTCACTTTAAAGTCACGTTTTGTGCTCGTAAATATCTAGAAATCAAGAACTTTTACATCTATTTTTTATTTTTTTAATGTTTTAAATGCTAGCCCAAACCAATTACAATATATGTCAAAATACTACATCGAAACTTGTTATAGGACTGCTCAAATACACCGACCCAAAGTATGTTTTCGTTGATTATATATACGAGGGTCATGGCCAAATCATTCATATGATAATAAAATATTATAGTAATGTCCTGTAATATATTTAATAAATTAAACTTCATTTCTGGCCTTGTGTCTTTGCGCATGATTAATAAGAGGCAAAGAAACGAAGCGGAGCTAGGCCGACAGAATTCGACGATTCAGTCGCATTTTTTTAATTACTTTAAAAAACGATGTACTACATTTTAGTTGTCCGGTGCAGAGTTAAAGCGTTATTTGTCACAATTCGCTCAGTTCCGCTCCTCTCTCTTGCCCGAAGCAGTGGTCAAATAGTCTATACCCGTTTTCACTAACGACGAACTAGGCAATGCTTAAATAATCGAAGGAAATTCCTATACATCAACATTTCATCAGTAGTTATCACCTAAGAGTTTGTGAATCTATTTTTTCTATAGATATCACCTCAATCATTAGGCATTCGATTTAGGCGATACCTAGGTTTAGTTGAAAATGGGCATTAGACTTTGTTTTTTTTGTCGTGCAAGTTGTATAATTTGGTCTCGACCCATAGATGAATCTGCGTGTATTTGCGGGGCATGTTTTTCCAAAGAACTTGAGGATTCGTATCTGCACAGTCGACGATAGCATGCAAAGAAAACCTACGCATTACCCTGCGTCCGTCAACTATCATGTCAACATTTGACGGCCGATTGGGGCAGTGGGCAGCGACCCTGTTTTCTGAGTCAAGGCCGTGGATTCGATACCAACAACTAGAAAATGTTTCTGTGATGAGCATGAATGTTTTTCAGTGTCTGGGTGTTTATTTGTATGTTATAAGTATTTATGTATATTATTTATAAAAGTAATAAAAAATTGCGGTGAGCAAAATTGCTCGCTTAGCAAATATGTGGAAGGAACGTTTTATTCTTTTCGATTCGACACACATTTTCGCTGTGCTATTAAGATATAACATTGTAAAGTTTATAAGAATGTCAGTAAGGTGCTAGGGTTTATTCGCAATAATTGGGGAATCGCAGCGATACATCAGTGAAAGTTATACAAGATATGTAATTTATAAATTATATTGTAGTACATTTCTCAAATAATCGTTAAGGCCTATTTAGATTGCGTTAAAACATTAAAAAAATAGGGTATTTTATTTCAACTAAATATCGATTTATTATATTGATGATGTGAAATTAATTGAAAGCCTTAAATATTTTCCACTGCCGGACATATACCTCTCTCTCGATCCTCCAATCTGGTTGACCGCCGATGAGCAGGCAGGATATGTCCTCGATATATCTACAAAGTTTGAACGAAATCAGTCCATTTGAAGAGGGTCAGAAACAAGTCCAATGGAGTCGGTCACAAACATACAAACAAACATACAGTTCACCTGTATGTTTGTTTGTATGTTTGTGACTGATAATTCCAGCTAATAAAATAGAGTAAATCAAGATTATTGGTTGCTGAATTAGGGCGTGAGAGAAGGACCAACAAACAAACACACTTTCGCGTTTGTAATCTTACTTATATATAATATTGGTAAGTTAACGTGTTAATAATAATCGATATGCTCCGCCAGCCAAATATTGGAGAAGCGACGTTTATCATCTTAAATCTCTATCGAAAGAGGCCTATGTGTAGCAGTAGGGCATAAACAGGTATTAGTAATAAAATACCCTATAGAAAATTTCTTAAGGCATTCATCATTAAAAATTTATGGAAAGATTCAAAAGAGAAATTCGAGCCCAGTATAAATAACATATCTAGTTTTAATTATAAATAAAATCCAGACTTTTTCAAAGATACACACACTGTTATAGTATTGTAATGTTTGTAGGGCTTCGACGATTGTGCGTCTACGCACGTTTGTTTGCAATCGTTTAATAATTCAAAAGAGCGCGCGTAAACGTGCGGTTACACGCAGTAGTGTTTATTGACCTTTAAAACCAATGGTTCAAAGATAAGCACAACCTACCAACTCATATTAGATCAGCTGCCCAGTTAAGTAACTTTTACAACTGTTAAAAATATACAATAGACAGAGCTGGTCTTATAATAAATAGTTCACCTAAAGTTAAAGATAGATATATTTGTACAGCAATTTATATCCCACCTTTGAATCCAATATCATTTGAAAAATATCAAGTAAATGATTTGAAAACCATTGTCATAACCAATTATTTTTTGTAAACTTTAGAGTTCTATGCCTCAAAAGTCCAAGACCACCTCGTACTTCCCCCCTTTTTTTAAGTCCAGAAACGAATTGGAACTGTTTGAGACTAATCAGATCATATTACATGAAGCTTTGCCAGTGGTGCTATTTACAATACACAACTTAAAGTAAATTGAACAATTTAAAATTAGTACAGCATGATTAGTCCAGTCGATTCAGTTTATTTTATGTGCTCAATCGAATTTAAAACCTTAAAAAGTCACACTGCGTCTAAGGGTGGCTTTTCCATGAAGTGGATTGGAGCGCGTTCAGCAACAGACCAATCAGATTATTAGTCTATGACGTGATAGTGCGATCACGTCATCTGCTGCAAAATTCCGCTTCGCTCGTTTTAGTTTTGGTGGCCACGAAAATGAGTTCTCATTCAAGAAATGGGAGCCTGTTAGTCCCGTAATATCTTATTTTGTAAAGGACGTAATATATTATATAATTATGAAAAACAATCAAATGCTTATTTGAGAAAAATTCAAAAGTTGATTATAAGATGTACCTTTTCAATATTGTTAATCCTAACAGATAACCATAATTTTAAAGAAGATCCGTACCCCTTTTTGCTAGATTTTGTGTGAGAATGCATATATAGTACTTTATTGATCCAAAATGAATACTCTCCGTTATAGGTGACATAGCGGATTTTTCGTTCAAACATTGAGAAATCCTTATTACTTCGGATAACATTACACATGTGACATGACACAATACGTAGCACCACCATTTAAAAAGAAGATAAACGCTACAATGAAAAATTGCAATAAAATAATATTGAAAACTGTTAAAAACAAAAGGAAGTGTTAATACAATTTATTGCCACTGTTAAAAAACCACCTGCAATCACTTAAATATTTTTTTTGTAAGGAATATCCATAACTGAATTTGTCGTAATTCTCAGATTAAAAGCAGGTATTAAACTTGGCAACTTGCGGTAGTGAAGGATTCTAAGATTAAACCGCCAATATATATCCGAACAACTTTCCATCTTACTACAGCGAGGCATTATAGATCCATGAAAACTATTCAAATATATAATCAATCATTCTATAACAAAGTATAACTTTATACTTAATAAATAAGCGCACCTCGAACATTGCATAAATAAAGGTTAAATGTGAAATTACAGCACTGATAATAAGTCGTACACAATAAAAGTTATGTGTTTATTTGAGACTGTAATTTTTCCACACCAGCGGATAAAATGGATTTTGCGCGCACGTTTTTCGAACAATAAAGCAAGCATTTCCAGGCGTAGGCGTAGTGAAGCGAATAAATATTTTGGTGTGCCCTTGTGCGCGAGTCTCGTAAATCACCCACCGCTGATTGTATTAAAGTACATAGGTTCAAGTGCTTACATATTATATAAGATAAAAATCATACTTTTATATAACTATATGTATAACGTTTTTTTGGAAGTTTGTATGTACATTGAAAACTAAAAAAAAAACGTAATTACGAGCATCTGGGAACTATTCTTTGTGAGGTTGAAATCGTAATGCAACCATAACTTCTGCATTTGTCGAAAACTGATTCATTTTTTATTTCCACTCAGTTTTTGAGCCTCACATTCTAACTCTTGCAAGCCTCCAAAACAGTTGCGATTTCAGTGTCATAAAAAATCTGAGCCCTGTAAATTTGTTGAATAAATACGAGAGCACATTAAATATGTTAAATATAGATTAACCTATTGCAATGTTGTATTGTTGTAAATCTGGTAAATTTAAAAGCCTGCCTTTTTAAAGTGCTATAATATATCAGAATTTAATCAGTGTGTTTCAATGTTAAGAATGATGTTAAAAGATTAAAATTGCCGTTGTTGTAATTAGGTATAAGTCTCATCACGTTATAGCGGGCTGTCTTATTCAGCAGTGGACAATGTATACAATAACTACATGTGAATATGTTAGTTGTGTTGAGGCTCTTTTTTCAAAGTCAAAGTCAAATATTTCTTTATTCAAATATTCACATAGATGGCACTTTTGATGCGTACATTACATGTAAAATATGACAGGAGTGAGTTGATGGCGATAAATAAATTCGTCAACTTAAAACTAAAGCTACGAGGGTTCCAGGGTTTTGAAAGCCGAGCCGTTAAATCTTTTTTCACACTTTTTCCTGGTATCAACATAGAACTTTTAAAGAAACAATGTAGTTTGTTCTATTAAAATACGCAATGACAACCAACATCAACTTTGTTTACGATTTTGGATAATAGAATACAACAGATCAAAAGTAAAAGTGCACACGTGTCAGTTTATAAGAAATTCCGATTAGGTTTGTCAATTTCTTTTGAAAGGTAAACTTTAAAGATTAAGCATAATTGCAAATCAAATATACATTACTTGTATTTATCATCAGTTCTCTAAATTGAGTATTAATACTATTTTTAAAGGTGGTTTCATAGTGAGGTACTCATTTCAAAAGGTATTTAACCTTCCAAGTAAATATTTAGTATTTTTCGCAATTATTCGCATGAAATTGTACAAATTGTCCGCTGTGATAATTCACTACAGTAAATAACTGGGAATCCCCTCTTACGCTCTCTCATCATTACGCATAGCGATGAAACAATAGCATGTTAAAAAAAGGCATTTTGAGATTATAGTAAAAATTACGATTCTACAGGTAGGGTTTTTGTGTTACCGCTTAAAGTAATTACATTGTTCACAATAACCGTTCAAGGTCATATATGACGCACGCTTTTTCTCAGAATGAACTTCTCAATAATATAATAATTCTCTGTGCTCATAATATTCTAACTTATATTAACGATAGTGTTGGTTACTAAAATATTATTTCATAGAATGAATTATGGCTGTGTAGGCAGGCTGTTTTGCCCGCGACTTTCGCATAGATTTTTCTTAGCTAAAAATAAACCTATGTCACTAACCGGATCTATAACTATCTGTATCCGAATATAATTACGTAAATCCGTTGCTGCGTGAAAGAATAACGTGTATGCAAATAAATTATACTCTACCTTAAAAAGAGGAACGGAGAGTGATATTGAATTATCTAATTAATACAAAATGTTGCGAGCAAGGCGTATTTAAGTGAGTTTTCAATATTTCTTGGGCTTACGATAAATCGGTAATTATGTATTGCACGTGAATTGTTCAACAAACCTTGAGAAATCAGAAATTATGAAAATGTTGTACACAAAACATTACTATGCCTCTAAGAGTGTCAAAATCTTCATCGGTTAATTTTTAACTGATGCGGTAATGAAGCATAAGTAAAGGAAACCTCTGTTTATAGTTTAAAAGGTCTATTAACCTAGGTACATTATATTGACTTTATTTGGTATTACAATTTTGTGCGCTTTATTATATGTGACATGAAGCAAACCTTTCAACATTTATATGCCAGTATTATACGAGTGTACCACGCGTCATACATTTTAAACAAGATTTTATAGCACATATTATAAAGCTCATATTTCAATGCTATAATTTGAGTCAAGTGAGTGTTGAGTCGATTTGTTTTGCGGTCTTAATTTGAGATTAAAATTATGACGTCCGAATTATTTTATCGACGACAGATGTATGTTAAACCATAAGCATACCAATAATTTTCCAAGATATACATCTAGTAATTTCATTCGGTTAAAGAAATCTAAATGGAATCATAGACGAATTATAAAAAGGTTTATTTAAAAAAAATCATAAACATATTATTTGTATCATTCCATGTTTTTTAAATCATATTTTACCTTGGAAGTATAAATCTGGGCAACATCCAGTTTCGGCCTGGCCACTTCCCGCTTTGCTTCTTAATTTATAGGTCGTGATTAATATAAAATTCGAAGAGAAAAAAATCATAGAAGTCTAGTTCCCTGATTCTCTATTCTATCTCTACGTGGCTCTTAAATTTTATAAGTAAATATGTCTTCAATGACTTAATTAGTAAGCCACGCATGAAGTGGCGTTCGCTTTTCCAAAAAAAAAAAAATGGAAAATAACCATCTGAAAATAAAAGAAAATCGCAGAACAAAGTCAACAGTACGGTTGCCTTATTTATTAAACCGGAAACGATTTATTTGTAAATTTGTGTATATTACGAATATGCAATTTAAAATTAAATTTGAATTCAAGCTGGAATAAAGTTTTATCTACCAAGTGACACTAATTTGTAGCTTGCAATGAAAGTTCACCAAGTACTGGGCCCTAAGAGGTATCGGTCGTGGTCGTTCCCCTTCAAACTGAAGAGTCAAGTGTCTGAGAATCAGGGCTTTATTAGAGAAGTCACATTAATTTACATATGAATATATGCATGTAAGTTGAGCGCATGGGTGTAATCAGATTATTTTATATGTGTATTTAAGTACCATTGAGGTGATTTAGGTACTTAATATAATTTTCCTCTTGATAATGAAACAGGCTTAATAAGATACAGAACGCTGTCAAGCATACAGACAGCGGAAACTTAGTAATTCGGCAACCTTCGGGGACGGTTCTCTAAAAAGAGCATAACGTGCCCATGAACAAGATGTCAGTAAAGATATTATAGTCACAAAACAATAATAAACTAATCATTATTTAAAAAATCATTCATTGAGCGAGTTTGGTTTTGTTTATAAAAAAATATAACAGAGTTTTGTGTATTTCATGAAATATTCCACGTCATTGTAAAACGCGAGTCAATTTGCTAAAAACACTTACATTTATTGACGGTGAAGGGGTATATTATAAACATAATTAATTTTATGAGTTGTATATTTAATAAATTATAAGTAGTTTGCATTAAATCTCACTGTGCAATTATGCTACTAAAATTAATCGTGTATTTTGCAGGAGTCTGAGTATATAATGATAACCTAGGGTCTGATTCTATAGGCATTCGTAAGTTTGAATTTGTAATATCAAATATGCAGAAATGTATTTTGGTTTAACAATTCAAATATCATTGGTAACCAGATCCTAGGCTATTAAAATAAAACGATACATTTAATTTAATTATGTTATGTCTCGAGGAGAGAGTAGGCAACCTTTAGGGGGTGCTATGATATGTAAAGTTTATTTATTTGGTTTAAAATATATAAAGTTTGTACAATAACTGGTTTACTGAGTAGCGAGAAGTACGGAGAACTAATATTCTGACTAACTTATGTCTATTGGACGTAAATTTATAGAGCCATAGATTCCATTATAACAAAACGAGGTTAACAACACGAGGGAGTAGGCAAAAAGATAATTTAAAAAACCTTTTGTCAAACACCCTTCTAAAATTGTCTACGCACTTTCGGTACATCACTATTGGCTCTTTATTTCTATTAATTAATCTTCACCGTTTTATAAACTATATATTACCTAATATCCCATCTCTTGGGTAACTTATTAATATGAATGAGAGTATCGTCGAAATGTTGATTTAGTTTATTCAATGCTAAAATTATGAATGGACTGAAAGAAACTTAACGGTTATAAACGAAATTTAATTTAATATAAATGTGAAATTTTAAACACAAATAATATATAGTCACTTCAGTTAGCCCTAAATGCATCCACCTTTTATCTTTACATACCATTATATGATTATACTAAAATATGTCGAGTGGCTGTATGTACCGAGTGACATATTTATCTATTACACTTATGAAATTTTTATCTTTTTTTTGTCTAACTTGTCTTATTATGTAAACATTATTTTTTTTAATTAAATAAATAAAAACAATTGTGTTAAAATAAACAAAAACAAGTAAAAAATTAAAAGAGATTTATTTAATGTTGTTTGTTATTTTTTTAAATATACTTTACAGTATACAACGTGTAACGGAATGACGAAATAATATTGAAAAAATGAAAAATATTAAATCAAAAGAAGAATATTTATTTTTCCATTCAAACCAATTCAAAACATTCTAAGTGTTTACTTATGACAACCTTATTGAAGATAAAAGAGCGACACGCGCGTTGTACCTACGATACGCGACGCGAAGGTACCTTATAAAGTGACAGGAGGCCCAAGATTTTATTTGCATGATGATGCAAATAAAATCTGATTTCTGTCAGTAAAAAGTATGACAGCGATTTACTCCAAAACTATTAGCTTTTTGGTTTCAGAGATAAGTCTCAGCGAGTACATAATGTACCTCTAAAGCCTGTGAAGTATTATTTTGGTTGTATATTGATGACAAGATTGTTTCATAATAAGACAAGCATGAAAAAAATAATGTATAAGTATTGTATATGAAATGGTATATTTTGCTTCTGGTAAGCGAATGTGTGCAATTTTTGTATGAAATTTATAATTATCGTTACATACAGTGGCTCGAGCACGTTATTATATTAAGTAGGCGTAGATCTCTGTGTGGGAGTAACTGGACTGACCACGTTAGCGATAATTTGCGAAGCTGTTCAACAAATTGATAAATTTTGTATAAATATTTATAACGATAATGTAACTGTTGAAAACAAACTATTGTAACAGATGACATATTGTAAGGTGCTTATGATTAATGATTATCGTTATAATATAAAGTTGTGCATATATTTTTCGTGTTTTATTCTTGCAGTCATTATGGCCGACAATTGATGTGGCGTAGAAATCTCCTTATCAACGCTTTGATTTAATATATTGATATTCTAAGTCGATATAAATTATTTCGATACACCGATAGGTAATTACAGGTACCGAAAAATATGAAATACGATAAATTTCCACTGACTGAAAATGCTGGGGAATCAAGAGTCTAGAAAAAAAAACTCGTAACTCAAACTTCATAAAGATCTATTCTTGCAATATGTAGCAATCGATATCAATAGATTGGCACATGTTTTTGTCAATAAATGCGTTGGCGTGTACAAATAACAAGCATCCAAAATTACCTACTACACCTTCATTAAATATTATATTTAAATGAACCTACCAGAATCACAGTAACTTGAGCATCGTGTTTAGATAATATTTTCTTAAACTGTGGTATCTCGGGTAAATCGATATTAAACAATTTAAGGTCATTATGGCAACACATTACTGATTTTGATACAAATAAAAATAAGCATATTGTTAAGTGCCGGCCAATAGCTCAGAGTAAACTGAGGCGATTAAAAGGTGAAATATCAGCCAAAATTCCTGCATTTTTTATGAATACTGTCATCCCGACAGACTTTATCGAACGCTCTCCAATGTAATAGAAAATGCATTTAATAATATATTTAATTTTAAATACATAAATTTTTAATCTGTCATTAATCGAATTTATCTTAGCAAATGTAAAGAAAATTGATAAAAATATAACGTTAAATGGAGATTGACTAAAAAGTGAGACCACAGTTTGCGCGTGACCTTGGATAATAAGCTACAGTGGGGTTCTCATATAGATACACTAGCGGGTAAAATAAACTCGGCTGCCTGCTGATTAGAGATTCAGACGCGAATCCCTCCTTAAAAAAATAAAAAAAATAAGTATACTTACTGTAGCTTCACAATATATTTATAATAATAGTATTTGTAAGACAAGATATAAGGATGGACGTTGGGGTCCCAAGGTGCTGGAATGGCAGCCCCGAACCGGTAAGAGCAGCGTTGGTCGACCCCCAACGAGTCGGACAGACGACATTAAGAGCGTCGCAGGTAGCCGCTGGATCCAAGCGGCACAGAACCGTGGAATTTGGACCACCCTACAAAAGACCTATGTCCAGCAGTTGACGTCTATCGGTTGATATGATGATCATGACGATGATGAAGACAGTCTTTATAAACAAATGTGGATATAAACAGTAGACTTCCAAGAAATGGTCATAAATTAGTGTCATCTGCATAACGTCTGCGAAAGGTACAGAAGTAATTTGTAGGATTGCGTATACGCTTTTATAATATGATTCCTAAGGTAATTTTGGACCTACCAATGCATAAGTTTAAAGAATATGTTAAACACATTTATTACAGCGAGGTTACTTTACAATTGATGCATTTCTTAATGACAAGGTTGCTTAAAAGCATCCAGCTCCGCTTTCATCTCTCACGAGGTAGTAAACTGAATGTTAAATTGTAAAATGTAAATAGTTAATGTTTTAAAAGAGCAACTGCCGAGTTTCTTGCCGGCATCTTCTCGGTAGAATCTGCCTTCCGCACCGGGATAGAGTCACTACAAACAAACAGACTTGACGTTTCAAAAGTTATTTTATTAGGCCTACTTGAAATAAAGGAATTTTGAATTTATTACATTAGCACGACAGAAACAGAAAGACAGTATTTCTTTCTGTCCTGAATATATAAGTATCTGCTCTTCTCCTCCTCAGTAACTCAAAGTCTTCAAAATCAGAAAAGAAGTTTTCCCATGGCAAAAGCCTAGAGACCAATTCGTTTACACTTAGCAAGCAGTCAAGGTTTTTTCCGTTACCAGTCATAATCCATTTTAAGCAAACATACAAACAAAAAAAACCGTCGTCCGTTTATGCTGTCAAATGAATAATCACAGACACAAAATTTTGTTTACTATTTGTTAACATATTTTCAAATAAATAATAAAAAGTCAAATATTTAAATCTATTTATTATTTTTTTATAAATACACAATTGTATACCAAATTGATTTTATACATATAAATAATTACAAGATTTGAATAATAATAAAATTTCTCTTATGTAGCGTAATTTTAATTTAAGTGCACATATAAAACTGCAGGTTCCACAGGACACCTATTTTTTTTACTTATATTTAAGTCCACAGAACTTAGGTTCTGAGTATCTATCTACATAATATTGCTGTGGGCCTACTATTATTGCCAGTCAATTATTATTTTTATTATTAACGACTTAAGAACAGCTCTTTCGTAACATGACATGAAACACAATCGTTCTAGTAGTTGTGATTTTACAGGTAATTCACAAACCGGTTTATCGCATTATAAGTTTTCATCCATAACGTAGAAAATTTCATGTGATTTTTTTGCAAATCCTTTCCAACGAGCCTTAGTTTATACGATGAATTCTGCAATCTCAACTCATAGTACTTAAACATTGGTAGAAGTGACTGTGTAGTCTTAGGATATGGGATAATCTAGAATGTACCTATTCCCTTTCCCTTCCCTTCGATTTAATCCCATACCAAGAAGTCCGGAACGAAAGCTTTGTGGTATATCTTTGATAGTACGGTGGTAACTAGCCGCGGCCAAAGTCTCTCATCAGACTAGATTTTAAACGAACCCGGGACTTCGCGTATTGACCACCTCGCAAAGGAGGCCATGATACTATATTATTGTATCTGCATCTTCAATTCCTTACTTTAGAAGAAATAAATCACTAGCCGATTAAAAAAAAAAATGACTACCATTAGGCCTTGCACATTATAATAGGAATGCTGAGAAAGATTATAATAATATAGCCCGAAAAACCATGTGAGGGGATGGTTGATAGAAAATACGATGTGACGGACGTATATGAAGGAATTTCTTTTCGTATCCTGAAATATTTAAAACCAAAACAAGGAGTTTTTTAAAAATCTTGAAGACAATGCAGGTCAAGGACTTATAAGCAGGCAATTTAAAGTTAGAAATGTGCCAAAAGTTACTTCGTAATAGTTGAATAGCCTGAAGTTCGTTTTTCTTTTTAATCTATACACTACCGCTTGGCTGTAGATCACATCCGATAATAAGAGATGACGCGTCTTAAGATGGAGCTCGCTTGCCTAGGGGATTCGCTCTGGATTTGAAAGAACCCATATAGGTGTCGGGGAATACTGAAGCCGAAAGGGCATTCCAGATCTTTGCGGTGCGAAATAGGAACGAGGAAGCACGTAACGGCACAGATCCTTACGATGCCTTGTCGATGGTAAGGGGGTGAAGATGGAACCAAAATATATAATAGTTCCTGAACACACTCTCCGAAATATAACTTTGTAGGACTAGCTTTCAATTCTCTGTAGGTATCCTTAGATTATAACAACATTATACTTTCGAAATAATAAACATATACGGAACTTATGAACCTTCTTTTAAAGTCGAACATTTTGTACCAGTGGCACCATTTTTATTAGACATGATAAATAGGAATTTGGACTGAACTAAAGCTATATGAAACAGGATAAATTATACGCACCACATCCACGTTAGCGTAAATATGTCACTTTATATTCAAGAAAATGCCGAAGTTTGACAACTTCTATATAAATTGACAGTTCTACATTACTCCTAAGCTTGTTCAGGTGATAAGTGATACTAGACAGGAGAACTTCCTTACAAAATATTAAGCTTTCAAACATCCCCTCAAAATCGCTAACGCCCTCTTGGAATATCAGGTGTTTTATATACACATAACAATTAGAGGGACGTAAGTGTTATTTTACAGTCTATTTGAAATTCAATCGTATTTTTTACAGATTATTACTTTTTAAATCACCTTTTTTCACTAATATTAACAACCTAAGTTGCAAACTTATAATCTCATACAGAGATCAATTTTTAACTGTTAATATACTTAATATTTTAGGTACAAAACATATTATTGCCTATATATTTTTATAATAAATTATATAGGTAATAATTATGAACAACACAGTGAACAGTGAAAGTTTCTTTTTACAATTCTTATCAAACTACTGGACAATTTAGTTACCTTTCAAAAAAAAAAAAACAAAAAGAATTTTTTTTTTAAATATCTAGGCGATATTTTCTTCATAAATTACATTACAACTGAAGTTTTGTTCATTCATTTGATTTTTCTTCATAAATTACATTTGAAGTTCCAACATTATAGGAGCAGAATACCAAATTTTTAGTTTTTCATTTTTCTAAAACATTTTTGGTGTTGCTTATGTCATATTTCTTAAAGTAATTTCTTGTGACAAAATCATTTGGAATGCAAAAAATATATCTGCATCAATACTATGAGGCACTCTCCGTTCATCGTAACTTGACACGTTAACTGATTGGCGGATTGGGAGAACTGGAGCGTTCAGTGTAGCATGTTTTAATTTGAAAAATTCAAACATTTATTTTAGTTTTGTAACTGCAGTCCCAAAACTGAAATATTTGTTTGAATTTTCTATATTTCTTTATAAGCTAAATAATATTTCTAAAACTTTCCCTAGAAATGATAGTCTTCTTTAGTCTAATCTTTGAACAGGTGAGTGATCCTGTTAAGGGCAAAAATATAATAAACCTTGGCCTTTTCTTCTAAACTTGAAGAATATTTTCTCTCTTATAATTTCTACCACTTTCGGCAATATAACTTGATCATATTAAAAACACACCATAACACAGAATAAGCGACCAAGATCGACATCTTGTTATTGTTCTTGGCTTTTCAGAATACATGACGAAACAATGCTACCCACTAATTACTAATCACTCAGGCGTCAAGTTAAGCTGAACAGGTGTGGTTCAGAAAGAAAAAGTTTGCATTATTTTAGGCTATCTAACATTAATATACTGAGCACCAGTGCAAATTGGAATTAAATTGTTTAATGGTCAACAAAAAACACTTATTGACTGAAATTGGGTACTGCCCGCTTTTTTGAAGTCTTTTGAAATAGTACCTATTTAACAAAGTTTCATATATTATGACAGTGTCACAGACAGATAGACAAGTGATGTTTCTAGGTGTGTTAGATGATGCTCTTCGATGCCAGGCTGGTGATCAGACCTGTAACTAAAACTTGTATTATGTACCTAGCGAGACACGCATAGCATAAGCGACCGGTCATATTCGATCTATCACTTAAGTTAGGCTCGCGGGAATGCGTTTTAAATTCCTTTGATACATCGTTGCCATATAAATTTGCTTAATAGGAATTAATTTAACCTTTATAAATATTCATCGGCATCAACGCATTACCGGCCAACTGTAGTCCACGGGTCTCTTCTCAGATTGGTCCAGTCCTAGCCACTAGGCTATCACCGCTTAGAAACTAGTTTTAAGCCACGATGAGAGTCACCTGTAGAAGGATGAGCTACTTCCTCCTACCGTCGCGTTGGTGCTTCAACACCGTGAGCTGGTCGTGTTGTCGCGCGATGTGCTCATTAAGCGCAGCGACGTGTTCCGTGAGTACACCTAACTGCTGCTCGTAGTTCCGCGACGTCGATTGTAGCTCCTCTTCCTAATCACACGGAAATATCTAAATGATTAACTGTATTTTCATTTTGGATCAGAATCAAAATGAAAATTTTTTTTTTTGGCTTAAACTTAACTTGCATGGCTGAATGCCATGCCCTGATGGCTTCCCAACCTGAGGGCCGCGGCACCGTAAAAAGTACATAGGTGCACCGCGGTTCAAAACAATCAAGAAAAATAATTGGGTTGATAGAACTAGTGCAGTGGTGTAACGGGCCAGTTCCACACTCTGAAAAATAGTGCGGAGATCGCCAAGCTCAGCCATCCCATTGTTCGGGTAGGTTTGTTTTTCTTAATTCTTTGTTTATTATTTTTTATTGTTTTAATAATGTTTTCAACAGTTTTCATAGTTTTTAAGTGATGCAATGATACATTATTTTAATTTTATATGATTTTTTATAAATAGATGTAATGTCCGTAATTAAAGATTATAATTATTATTACTATAATGAGGATGTTTTATTTTAGCTACTCGTAGGTTAGGGCGCGGGCCCGAAACATAGATTGCATAGATTTTATATACTGAATAATTAAAACGTAGGAACAATGTTTCGCAAGGGCATGCAAATATAATAATACATAAAAAAACTAAAATAATCTTATATTAAAAATGAAATGAATAAGTTATACAGTTTACTTATTAGCATACTCTTGAATGCTAATAAGTAAACTGTATAACTTATTACGCTTTATCTATTAGATTGATTCGGTGTGTCTATTATCTATTTGGTATTCGTGAATTTTTTGCTTAGATAGACTGTTATTATGTATTTATAGTTTTTTGATGTCATACAAGTCCGATGTGAAAATTTGAGAAAATTGATAGTTGCTATTGTCACTTTGTGAAATAATGTTGCCACATTTATTGTAATAGTGATGTGGTAACATCACTATTACAATAAACTAGTACATCAAATCACACCTTATACTAATAATAATAATTCTAAACTAAGTCTGGTCTAAATAGGTAATAGTTAAGTGTTTTGAGTCACGAATTAATAAATAAGTGTTTTGAGTTACAATTCATCATTCATATGACTCATTTTGTCAAAACACTATTTTCTTTATATTAAAATCTCATACCACGATTAACGTCAGTTTACTCCAGAAAATTAAAAATCTGACTTAAGGATATTATGTTTTATATTTTATAATTATAATTAAAATGTTTACCAATCTGCTGATGGTGTTGTGTTTGTCCTGTATCGTGTTAGCGTCGGTCTCCTTTTCCAGTTCCATCACTTCGAATCGTTGCCGAAGCATCTCGCACTGTTTAGCAAAATAACAATGTCCTTATATTAAATCTACTCATACACAACGTGGCGAGTTAGATATGGAGCTCGCCACTAGTATTACCTATCGATATATCTATAAAATAATGCTCAGCTCTTTAACATAATTCTAGCCCCTTTAAAATTATTCCCACCACTTGAACATTATTATAACCTCTTTTAACACAACGCTCACCTCTTTGACAAAAAGCTCACCTCTATAATAATTCTCACCTCTTGAACGAATGCTTACCTCTTTATCATAATGCTCACCTCTCTAACATAATGATCACTTCTTTAACTTAATGCTCAGCTCTTTAACTTAATGCTCAGCTCTTTAACATAATTCTAACCCCTTTAAAATTATTCTCACCACTTGAACATTATTATCACCTCTTTTAATACAGTGCTCACCTCTTTGACAAAAAGCTCACCTCTATTATAATTCTCACCTCTTGAACTAATGCTTACCTCTTTATCATAATGCTCACCTCTTTAACATAATGCTCAGTCTTGCTCTCTCGTATGTCTAGCTGCGCGCTCAGCTCACTCAGCTTAGCGCGGTAGTAGGCCTGCACACGTTCCTCACGCTGTAGCAGCTCGTGGCTTATAAGGAACGGTACTTCTAAGCTGCCCAGGAGACCCGTCACTCTGCCCTCCGCGTCTTTTGAAAGATGCAATGAACATAACGCAAAGCTGAGCACAGTACTCTGATTCTCTGTCACTGTTTTACATATTTAACAATTAATCACAATTTGTAATGTAATTTTTTTTTTTTTAGGTTAGTCCTTGTCTGCAAGCTCACCCGGGGGTAAATGATGATGCAGTCACAGAATTAAGCAAATACAGAAACCGTATACACGACTACAATTAAAGCATCAAAACCACTCCGGCTCATTCCATTTAGCAGTTGACAGTAATTATTTTATCTATAATGTTCTAAACGTTTACCATATAATGGAGAAAATAGGAAATTTTGTGAGCTAGCATCATTCCGCGGGAATGAAGTGAGATGTGCACGGGTAGTTGTGTGCTTTAGGTGATTCTTAGAGAAAAAAACGTTCCACGAACTCATATGTGATGTCTAACGACATTAGGCGCCGTCTAAAGTTACGGTGAAAGAAACGGTGGATCGCAAAGCTTAGGGGACTGGATTTTTTTTTAATAACATTAAAATATGATAATACAAACACAAAATACCACACCTTGTTGCAAGAACCATAGACAATTTAGTTGCCTAGGAATCTTTTTTGATAAGGCGTTACTAACATAGGCATTGCATTATTCGTTATTAGTGAAAACTGGCATAAGTCGAATCGATATATACCCTTAGTCGCATCGTACGACACCCATGGGAAGCCGAGGGGTGGTGACAAATATATTCTGATTTGCCGTCAACACATGGCGCAATCATCCCGAGAATATAATAAATCATTATTATATTAGAAGCGGTTGACGTTGCGCTTCCGAAACTTTTATAAAAGCCAATATTTTGCCCGTTTAAATAATATATCAAAGTGGTGTAGAGAGTTTTCCACATCAGAGGTTTTAGTGCAGTTAGTTACACTTACCTACAGAAGTTTCGCTAAAGCAGTTGAAGTCTCCAGAGTCATGCGTCTCTCCTCTCCTCTTTTGCGATGCCGACACATATTTACCTATTTCTAGTTTTAGACTTTCGTTCTCCATTTGTAACAATTCATATTCCATCCGTAATTTTTGATTTTCCTAAAAAAAACCTTACATATATTATTACACAAGTTAAACTTAACAAGTTATGCGAAAAAATACCAATTTTTTACAAAAAGTTTTATAGATGCGACCGGAAATAGAAAAATAAAAACGTTCAAAAACAAAACGGGAAGGTATCGCAAAACCGGGCAGTTCGAATTTTACGTCCGCTAGCGTCTTTGGTTTTTTCGTGTGTATTGTCGTAGTATATTTATTTATTATTTATTGGGACTCGTAGCTGCGGCCAAAGTCGCCCAATTAACATACGCCCAAACTGCACATAAAGATGTCCTTGACTTTAATATACAATACAAGCATAAAAAGATAATTAATAAGTTTTACTTCATGTTATGGAACTAACAACATAGAGATAATATGAATAGACATTTATTTTTTGGCCTAATCAGTCTAGATACGAATATAATTAATTGATTTGAGATTGATTATGCCAGTTACGAAATATTTAAACAGATTAATGTTTTAAATACCTGTTCTAAGTTGTGTGTTTTTGTACTAAGCTGTTCGTTGACATTTAAATCATCTACAGAACTAAGTGCATCTTCACTGCCAACCTAAAACAAGACATAAATATAAAGACTCATAACAAATATACTCAGAATCAACTCAGTAGTTAACAAGTTACTGTAACAATAAACAAAAAACTGCTGAAGCTTGTGATTTAGGCGCTGTTATGATCTGGTAGTCCACCAATCTGCACTGGGCCAGCGTTGTGGACTACGGTTTTAACCACTTCTCATTGTGGGAGCAGACACCTTTTGTGGGTCAGTATTGGTTTGATATGAATGATCCGGTAAATTTACATTATGGACAGGAAAATTCCTGCATTAATTTAATCTCTTTTAAATCATTTTTATACTAGAAATATGTATTTTTGTTTCTTTAAACTATCAGTTAGATTTGAAAAATGTATTTGAATTTGATAGCTTAATTCTTCGGAAAGCACATATATAGGTAACTGTTAAAATATATACCAATGGACGTTTAACCTCCAAATACTAATAGAATATGGAATTAATGTTTGTATAAAAGTGTGCCATTTTCCAGAAAATACCAATTAAAATGGTATTAAATTTATATTTTAGGACTCATTCAAACCCCAGAGGGATTAAAAAGGGGATAAATTTATTTGTTTTTGATAGCCAAATTCTTGACGAACCCCATAATCTATACAAACCTAATGAGTAAGGCAATGCAATGCAGTGGGTCAAAGAAATGTAGTATGGGACAGAAGTAGTATTTTATAAAAAACATTATTACCAAGCTTCCAGCTTCAGACAGAAAGTCGCCATTACAACTGGCAGCTTGACTACTTGTTTGGGCCTTTGGTGTCACTCCTAGTCTTTCCTTTTGTACACCTTCTAATGAAAATTGAAGCTCCTGGTTTTTATTTTTTAATTTTGCAATATCACATTTATATTTACTCTCGCTTTCATTGATATGCCTTTGGTAATCGTCTATTGTGGCTTGAAGCTGAGATACTTCAAATGTCTTATCTGAAAGCTGTAAAAAAATGAAAATAAAGAAGTTATGCTCCTAGAGAGAACCATCTTTGAAAATTTATACCAACTTTACTGATTACAGATTTTACCATCAATCAAAACATATGTTTGTGTTTCATAATTTATATACATCTCAGTTCAGATCTGGATATATGTATAAATAAATAATAATAATAATTATACTACGACAATACACACATTGCCACCTAGCCCCAAAGTAAGCGTAGCTTGTGTTATGGGCACTAAGATGACTGATGAATATTTTTATGAATAAAATACATAAATACTTAGAATATACATATAAACACCCAGACACTGAAAAACATTCATGCTCATCACACAAATATTTTCCAGGTGTGGGAATCGAACCCACGGCCTTGTACTCAGAAAGCAGGGTCGCTGCAAACTGCGCCAATCGGCTATCGGCGTATGAATTTTGTTTACCTGAGACGCATACTGGGCATTTTCAATGATTTTCTTTTGCAACTCTTCCTGTAGAAGACCTGCATCTAATGCTTGTGAATTACTTGTAGTTGCTACCTTGTCATCACCTTTACTTTTTGACTTTTTGCTTAATTTATTCTAGAAAGAAGGATACACTCTAATTTTATTATCAGACAAGAGACTGTACATACCAAAACACATAAGTGAGACGTGAGTCATATAATACAATGGCATAACAAAAGAGAAAGATAACCTCTAAATTGAAGATTAGATATATATATGGCAATAAACACTATCATGATGTCAAATTACCTAAAAGTTATGAAAAAATTATAACTTGTTATATTATAACGTGTTCTTTAGTGGGGGGTTTAACCCAACCAAAGGATTGATTGTTGTAGAATATAGAAAAAAAAAACACAGACAAACTGTGGGCAAAGAAACGCTTTTTTGCTTTTTTGACATGCTGATACTAATCAACAATTGTCTAAAAATGGCGATGTGAGGGAGATATCATTATTAAATGATATCTATATGTAATGTATTAACATTCAGCGAACAACAATTGAACAATAAAGAATGTAGTATTGACAATTTTCGTTTTACCAACAAGGCTGCTTGAAAGCAGACTGCACTGCCTAAATCTCTCACATGATAGAAAAAAATGATTGCTAAAGTGTAAAATTATGTCTGAAAGCAGCAATGCTACATTCTTGCTACTTTGTGGTAGAATTTGTTTTCTGAACCAATTGTGGTCACTAAAAATAGATTGATATGTTGTTTCAAAGTGCTTATAAAAAATGCCTACTTGAAAAAAAAAATTTAGTGATTCGATTTTTAATGTGTCTTTCACCATTAATTTGTTGGTTATCGAGCAACACACTCATTTTACATTTATATGATTTGTTTTAACTTTAGTTAGTTTCAGTCATATCTTGTAGTAATGGAACAAATGGGCATAGTTAAAAGATTAGGACCAACCTGCAATGAGATAGATTTGAAACATTTAGAGTTTAAAAATAATTAATTAACTAAATAATTTGTCCTAACATAGTAATAGGTAAGCAGTATTATGAGACATATTAAATTATTATTGTGAACATAACAATGTTAATTTGTAAGGCCCTTAGATTACTCTCACTTAATATAAGTTTGATGTTTTTTAAACACATCTACATAGTAGGATAATTGATTATTGAATACAAATAAAAAATCATTTTTATTCCTCACAAACTCAAAATAAGCTGATAGTTATTGTTATATATGAAGGTAATAGTATTTTTACCTCCAGCACAAAGGTAAGGGGTACAAACAACTAGTAAAAAATAGTTGGTTAGTAAAGTTTAAGTAAAAATCTACTATTACTAAAAACTGCTAATTAGAAGATCATGAAATGATGTTGCAAGACAGCTTTGCTAACATATGTTGGTTAAAAAAACTCAGACTGTAACAATAGTTAGTAGATGTTTTCAGACATTATCAGTGGGGGCTTTGAAAACATGTAACAAATCGTAACAGAATACAATGTTAGACAGACATTATAAAATGTTCATTAATGTTGTGTTGGTAAATGTTCATTAATGTTTTATAACATTTTGTAACTGCAGTATAACAGCATCAAAAAAATGTATTGCATTGATATGAATGTATGAAATAATGTTGCAGATACATGCCTGCAGAGTATCAAGTTCATCTTGAAGGACGGAGACGCGGCGCGTTAGCTGCTGGTTTCTAAACGTTAGTGAATCAATTTCGAGTTCACCCTTCCGTAACGTTTTTTCCTTCTCCTTCAAAGATTCTCGTAGTTCATTTGATTTAGCCTGTTCATCTAGTACGCCTTTCTTCAATACTTTAACGTGAACCCTCAGCTGTGAACGGAAACAATGAATTTACAACGAATTGCCGACAACACTTATGTTTTAATAACGTAAACAATTTACTTTTGAATACTCTGCCGCTAATTTTTGGTACTTGGCCTGAATGTCTCCAGAAGGCAGTCCCTCCATAGTTAATTTTCATGAGTTCATGTCTCCCATATATCATAAAAATAATTATTAGTTGTATTTAGTGCTGTATCGAACACCCACTTTCGTATGAAGTATGAACGAAATCGACATCTGATTGACATTGACAATTTACATACAATTCTGACGTTTGCAAAAATGGAATTTCAGTTTGGATATTTTGAGGTTCAGGTAACTGTATTTTTTTTGTTGATACAGCTTTTGTCTTTGAATACTAATAAAAGATAAATTGTTAAGTTTAATAATCAAACAACTATCACGAAAATATTTGCAAATATTATAGGTATACGGTATTCAAATGGTCACCCAAGGGCAGGGTGTTTAAGACGCTGGCGGTATTTCCCCTCCAAGAGCCAAAGCACCATTAAAAAATTACAATAGTAAACTGAGTTAAAACTAAATAAGCCCTTGAATTGCAACATGTATTAAATATTTTATCAATACAATAATAATATTATCCTTGGTAAACGGGTGAAATACCTTACCGTTGTGAATATAAAACTTTATATTATTTATTTAGTAAGGATTTGAAACAAGTATGTCATGTTCTAACACTGTAAAAAATTGTATTGATATCTGAGATTTTTGTAGTTATTTACTACATGTAATTAAATAATTTTACACTCATCTATTTAGGATTGTTGTCTGATTTGATTCAACCATAGTGCACAAGCGCATTATGATTTTTAATCTGTTAATTGTTAATTAAATTGAAATTTGTAGTTATATGGCAACATTGTTTCTGTTGATGTGTCGTGATTGTCCGACCTAAAATATCAATATTTTGGAATTTATGAAATAAAAATACTAATTACTGAGATATATTTCGTACTTATTTACTATTTAACTTATTCTACAATTATATGGTACAGAAATGGATGACAGGTAAGGGTCAGTCTTGTAATACAATATCGTATCGCAACAGGTAAAACTTATTCAGAACAAAGTAAATTGTGATGAAACTGTATGAATAATCCACAGGAACATGGAATCAAGCAGCTCAATTTTACCTGACGATTCAAGCGACCATTCTAAAAGCATTATACACATAGACGTCGATTGTTTTTACGCTCAAGTAGAGATGGTGCGGAAACCAGAACTTCAATCCCTTCCACTTGGAATCCAACAGAAAAACATCGTTGTGACCAGTAATTACGAAGCTAGAAAGTACGGTATACGGAAATGTATGCTCGTGACGGATGCGTTGAATGTATGTCCAAATTTAAAATTAGTTAACGGCGAAGATTTACACGACTATAGGGCAGCCTCAAATAAAATATTTACTGTTCTTCAAAGTTGGAAATGCCCAGTCGAAAAGTTAGGTATGGATGAAAACTTCATTGATGTCACAAACTTAGTACAAGAAAAACTAAAAACTGTAAATATAGCCACCATCACACTCTCTGGTAATATGTATAGTGAATCAAGCCTGGAGTGTATCTGTGGCTGCCAAAAAAGGTTAAAGATAGCATCACAAATAGCTAGTGAAATGAGGAACAAAATCTACGATGAATTAGGCTTCACAACTTGTGCTGGTATAGCTCATAATAAGCTGTTGGCTAAACTTATCTGTCCGTTCAATAAACCAAATGACCAAACCACTATTTACCCAGAACACGGGGCCAGTTTTATGTCTACATTGCAGAATGTCCGCTGCATACCTAGTATTGGATCAAAAACTACTGAAACTCTTATCTCTCACAAAATTATATCTGTGAGTGATTTACAAACAGCCCCTTTGGATGTACTCAAAAAGCATTTTAGTGGAGACATGGCTGTTAGACTGAAAAATTTAAGTGTAGGTGAAGATAATACTCCAGTAAAGCAAACAGGAAGGCCGCAGAGCATTGGCTTAGAGGATAGCTTTAAGACTGTTAGTGTGAAAAGTGAGGTTGAAGAGAAATTTGCTGCATTATTGCAAAGATTGCTAATTTTAGTTAGAGAAGATGGACGCATTCCTGTTTCACTCCGAGTAACTTTACGAAAGAAGGATGTGAAACGGTTAAGTAGTCATAGAGAGTCCAGACAGTGTCAAGTGTCTCCTTCAATATTCACTATTAATAATGGAGCACTAACAGTCACAGATGCAGGTCAACAAAAATTGATGAGCATAATAATGAGATTATTTAACAAACTCATAAACTTGTCTAAACCATTCCATTTAACTTTAGTGGGTCTAGCCTTTACAAAGTTTCAGGAGCGAATGACAGGGAGAAGTTCAATTGTAAATTATTTAATGAATGATATATCTGTGCAGTCTGTTCTAAACATTCAAAATGATTGCGACACATCAGCTTCCTCTATGGATTACTCTGCAGCCTCACCCAGCAGTAGTACAACCACTGATCTATCTGATGCTGAAGTGGAACCGTCACCTAAGAAGCCTAAAAAAGTGACATGGATAGCAAAAAGAAGATGTTTGTCTAAGGAAGAAGTTGCATCTCCCAGTAAATTGAAAGTAGGTGAACTGAGATTGAATTCAAGAGAATTGGAAAAGGTTTCAGAACTGAGATTAAGTTCAAGAGATAGATCCCTCACACCTCGAGCAAGTCCAGCAAAAGATAATCTCTCCGATAACTCAGACACTATGAAAGACATTGCAGAGGGAGACAATTGTGATGACTGCCCCAGTTATGTTGATAAAGAAGTTTTTAATGCTCTACCAGATCAGATGCAACAAGAGCTTAAGGCTATGTGGAAAAATCCCTCCAGCTCAGATATGGTAACCAGAAGTAGCCCCAGAACCATGAACAAAGCAAAACCCAACTCAATCATGAAATATTTTGTTCCACACAAATAGTATTTAGTAAGATTTTATCTTGTTAATTATGTTAAGTGAATGGTTTCTATTTTTTCAAATCATACAATTTTTATTCAGCTGATCAAATACATGTTTATGTTATAAAGCTGATTTTTATTATTCTATACCAAAAGGATTATAAGTCAAAAGCCAATATATATAACAGGGCCATATCATTTAATATCTATATGTTTTACAGCATCTGTTACCATTGATGATAACTCTGTTAGTTTGTGCACACTATTTACATTAACAAAAAGGCACTGTGCCAGGCTGGTGTAAGAGGCAACATCCACATTCAGCTGTAATCTAATCTTGTCTCCATCAGTGATGCCGGTGCTATCACTGTTTTGTTGAGTACCCATATCTCGAATTTGCTTCAATCTTCTTAATGACTCTTCAGTTCTATGCACAGAAACCAAAACATCTTCAACATATTTATAATATCTGCAAGAAACCACAAAAGTTAATTTAAGGAATTATTCTTTAGGGTTTATACCATTTAATTTAAACCTATGAAATACTTACAACACAGTCATAACATTAAACAATGAATTATAAAGTTCTCCTAAAAAAGTTTGATCAACTTTCTTTGATGCATCCTCATTGAACTCCTTAATTGTTTTGGCAATCAAATCAATGTAGGTGCAAGGTTTAGTAGGTACACTCCTGTTTGTTTTCCTATACAATCTTGGTATGTCACTAACTTGTTTCAGCTGCACATTAAAATATTCAAAAAGTTCATTTACAATACATTCACAGATTTTAGATTTTGTTCCTTGTAACATTTCTTCTGTAGGTTTTAAACTTTGTCTTAGTATATCTTTACTTTTATTGTTATGAACTTTATCTTCAACTAATTCTAGAAATTTAGGCAATCTCAGCAGCAACGTTCTACTGTCAATATAAAGGTTTATACTATTGTGGACAAGATTCTGATTAATACCAGTAGTTTCTATTTTTGGAGCAGATTTCTGAATACAAAAAAAAAATAATAAAGTTAATAAGTATAACAAAGAAATAAAAGTAAATTATGTTGATCTTTTGACTTACATTTGAACAAATACTTGTGATCCATGAAGCATATCTGGAGATCAATTGTAGTGACAACTTCCAGAACTTGTGAACCAGAGCTTCAATGTAAATACCCTCAGACCAGCAGTCTTGGAGAGCTTTCCAACACTTATAAGTCTCCAGTAAAATGAAACCATCAATATTTTGCAATGTAGAGCTGGACTTTAATGAAGCTTCAAAACCACCTGTAAGATATCATTGACATAAATAAATTACTTGAAATAAACATTCAAAATTATTTGCTGTATGTTATTAAAATTATGTTCAAAAGGTTTTTACTAAATTGATATGATATGATAAGATAACATTTATAAGCAATCCTAATTATTAAGTATCTTATATTGTGTAATTAGAATTGCTTTAAATTTCAATTCACTCTAAAATATATGTTTTATTTATTTTATTTACCTGCAATTTCTTGAAACCTAATTTGAAAATAGACTGGTAAATTCCATCTCCTCAGAAAGCTCTTATATTCTGATGTTTCATGTAATAGTTTCACAGTTTCCTTTGTAGAACAGTATTCCTCTAATTTTCTTATAAAATGCATACTTTCACTGTACCTTCTATAGAACAGCTGTGGGTTACCAGGAGCAAATATTGACGCTAGATTGACCTCTAGGCGGTTCTCAACTTCACACCAGAAACAGTTCACTAAAAACCTATATTTATTTGTAAGAAATGTTAACTTGGAATGTTGTGTTACTGTAAAAAGCAGTTTCAGTTTAGTGTCTAGTAAAGACAGAATATTCTTATAGACTCCCTCAAGACCTTCTTTATTTCTTTGTAGAGCTGGTTCATTTATAATATTCTGAAGCAAAGGAGCTACAGCTTGTTTTCTAATTAGCATCTCTGTTTCAGACACCCTATCCAACGTTGTCAGCGTGATTAATGTTTTAAGCAGATAATCTTCATTATTATCATTCCAGAATGTAAATAGCAGTTCATTCAACATCTGAACTAATTTACCTCCAACTTCATTGTATTGCTTCTTTTGTTCAGGTCTAATAAGGCTGTCACATTTTGAAATAGAAAACTTAAGATGATTATATTGCATTGCAGCTCTATCTGCTATAATTATTTGCTCTAGTTTTCGCTTGTCTGTAATATCACTTAAAATATTTTCCAGTGTATTTAGACAATTTATAGTTTGGCTGTAACATTTGAGTAGATGTTTTTTCTTTATTAATGCATGCCTCTGATTCAACCAGAGCATTAATTCTTTCATAGCATCTTCCAAGCATTGTTTTACATTCTAAAATACAAATAATATTTCGAATTATCAGTCAGTCAGACTGTACATAATTGAAACCAAAAGATTATGTCAAAGTTACACAAGAAACTTACTATAACTTCCTCATTTAATTGGCTTAATGGCACCTGAACTTTCACAATAGCCTTGTCGAAGCCGATTAGAGTAGCACACAGGTTTACAAAATTAGCATAGTCCTTGTTAATAAGCTCTATCATTGCTAATCTTAGAACTTTCAGGTAGACACCCAGGTCATCTCGCATAGTCTCCAAGGATGCGACATTGTGATGATCTGCAAGGAAGTTATCCACCGAAAAACTTGTCTGCAAAACATATTAGAGTTATTTGTGTGGGTTTATTAATAGTAAACAGATTTATTAGCGACAATCGTACAATACATGAGTAATACCTTGACAAAATCATTTCGGTCAAAACATAAGCCCCGCGGCGCCGGTGGCAATGTAAATTCTTTTGTATCGTTATCCATTTTAATAAAATATTTATTTTAAGGCACCATTATTATAAGGAACAGTTTAAAAAATATTTAACTAAAAATTCTTCCCTGTACTCGGAAATCATTTTGACATTTACTGACGTCAGTAGTCAGCTTGACACATTACACGTCAGATATCGTTCGGATAACTACACGAAATACGTTCATCGCAATCTTTTTTTAGCGAAATATAACGATAGCTCTTTAGACTTTAAATAAACTGATATTTTTTTTCAAAAGATGATAATAATAATAATATACTGTGATTGATTTTTTTTTATAAATAAAAATATTGTTACAAAATCTCAGATTCTCAGATCAGATAGGTACTTCAAAATCTTCTGAGAATTCTTTCCTTCTCTAACGTAAAAAAGATAGCACCATATTGTGTGGTTCACAACCAAGATCCAAGTGTACTTAGTATACACTAGATTCATGCTATACAGATTTAATCTTTTGTCTCAAAAATAATTTTGAATAGCGTGAAATAGGTGAAAGTTGTACGAAACGTCCTATGTTTTGAAGGTAGATTCGTGGAAATCGGCATTTAAGTTAGCTAATAAAAAAATCTTTGTACTTTTTTTTTGGAAAATATCTCCTAATGGCTGGTTAAATAGGGGATGAAGTTTTAGCTTACGAAAGTATTGGTTTATTATGGCTTGTCTACGCCTATATGTTACGCCAGGATTTGTGTATTCATGCTGTGTTTCATGACCTTTTCTGTGACTATAGCAGTGGCGTGCACTTTACACATGCACAAAAGCGCTGCGTACCCTAACATTTTTATATAACTGGCAACAGAGAAGGATCCGACCCACTGATGGAAAGTGAAGGTTTAATATGGCATACGCCTAAACCTCACGCCAGGATGTCTGTATTGATATCTACATCGTCCCTACAGTCTTGTCGACTCCGTATTTATACCGGTCTACCACTTTATAAAGTGGAGCAATCAAAATATGTTACCGTTGCATAGGTATTATGTAAATTGCCTTTCAACAAAGACCGATTAAGGCATCATTTTACCAAATTATGCTAATAGCGTAACAGCTATAAATTACAATAATAGATTATTTCTAACTACCCACTTAAAAACACTAACAGTATTATACTGATACACTAAAGAAAGCCAATGCCTGGCAGAAGTTTTTGAAGATGGTCATCCAAAAGTCAGAGGATCTTTATCTTAATAGAGCAAAATTTGTGATGAAGTATTTAGGCGTTTGGGTGCCACCATTAAACGAAAGGGCATCTTATAAAATTTATAGATACTTTATGATGTCTCTGCAGTATTTATTTCTGATTTTTCAAATGATCTATATAATCCAGGTTTGGGGCGACCTGGAGGCGGTTTCGCAAGCCTCTTACTTATTGTTCACTCAAGCGTGTCTATGTTTCAAAGTCACAGTTCTACAGATGAATATGGATCTTCTAAAGGATTTGTTAAGACGAATGAATGAGAAGGTTTTCCTGCCGCAGTCTGCTAAGCACGAGAGGTATGTGAATTATCGAAATAGCACGTACCTATGAGGTAAAGCGAATCAGTTAAGAGATGACTCGAAAGCTGGGATTACTATCGAGTCATCAAGCAGATTTCCTAGATACATATTTTATACCTAAGTCCTAACAAAGTCAACCTTGAGCTGGTTGGGAATTCATATAAATAACCTGCTTACAACAATACTTTTGAGTATCGCTTTGAAGAGTCCCCAGTCCTAGCCTTTCAGGTAGTGCAGCAGAAGTTTTCGAAGTTACGTGCGTTTTTAATTAAAGCAATTTCAATATCACGCCCTAAGCCCTTCCCATTCTAAATTCCATTCTTCTATTTTATAAAAATTATGCTGATCTCCGTAATTTTATAGTAAAGGTAGAGTAGTCAGAACATTTGGCCGCAGTGAAATCGCGTATTTATAACATGGGAGACGAAAAAACAACAAATACCTACTTTTGACGTCCTCGTGGCGCAACGGTGAGCGCAGTGAATTTATTTAGGAGGTGCCGGGTTCGATTCCCGGTAGGTTTTGGGATTTTATTATTTCTGAAATTTCTCTGGTTTGGTCTGGTGGGTTGCTGGTTACAGACAAAGAAGTGCCGCTAAGCGATTTAGTGTTCCGGTGCGATGTCGCGTAGAAACCGATTAGGGGTATGACTACCAGACTCCCTAACAGGTTAGCCCTCTACCATCTTAAAATGCATCATCACTTACCATCGGGTGAGATTGCAGTCAAGGGCTAACTTGTAGTGGTATAAAAAAAGTGAATGCGTGTAACCTTTACGCGCGATTGAAGTAAAACTTTTATTATTATTTATTGATGAAAGAGTAAAATGTTCCTGGGATCCCGCCATTTCATATAATATAAAATCATTTTTTTAAAACTGTTGAATTTTTATTCACTTTGCTATTCACAATAGATCTGTTTGAAAATATTGCAAATAAATAATCGTAATTGATTATGATATTTGCCATTAGCTGGCGTTTAAGTCAAGAAGCGTGGAGTATATGACATGTACTTACGACCAATCCAAATTATTACTTTTAAATAGCGGAAACTAAACAGACGTCTCACGTAAGCCTTAGATTGCAGTTTCTGTTCCTGACTCCAACAATTGATAGAGTATAATTTGATTTCTGTAGTATACTGAAACTGCAAGCCAAAAGGATCAAGCGTCTACTTCTAGCATTTATGATCAGTTCACAAACAACTTGCGGTCTGTGGGCACTGAAGCCGCTTTTCGACGATGCCGGTAGTCGAAACTTCCCATTCGATATGTGGTAAGTTTGTATGACATTTTTTTTCCTCATCATGTCTTGTGTTTTTCCCAGAGATGGCAGCACAAGGCCTTTTACCGTAATGGCGGGCGGTATAATTTTAAATGCGGTAGTTTCATGCAGCAGAAAAAAATATTCGAATATATACTTTATTTGATCAGCTTTCCTAATTTCTTTATTCCGAAATTAATATTTAAATTTTTTATCAATCAATATCAAAAGCTACTATAAATCGAATCGAACCGAATAAATAAAAGGGCCAATCGATTTTCAGCGAAAAAAATGTCACTGTATGGTTTGTATTTCTAGGTGGTACCTAGTTATGTTTTTGAAAAGCGGAAGTGTACACTGTAAAACTAAAATAACATCGTGGTCAGGTAAAATTTAATCACCATTCATGCGAGGTACTTACATGTGTTTAGAAAGTTAGACATACCTTCTCATAGCTTGTATTAGAGTAGGTAGTTATAATTTTTACACATTTTAAGAGCTGCTACTTATTGTAACAAACATTCCTTTTTAATAAAAGTGGTTCCAGAGCGTTACTAGCGGGCTTATTACATTAATGCCCGTTTCCACTAAACCAAGGAATCGCCTTAATCCGATTTAGGCGATTCCTGGCGAGTGGCTGTGTTCGTAGGACTTTTTCAGCCCCTTTCAAAAAAACCCTGCAAAGAATGTACTGATGAATATGTAAGTACCTACTACCTAGGTATTGTTATTCAACGGTATATAAGAATATGCCTCACCTACCCAAATAGCGTAAGTTTTCAACTGATTTTGTACATTATCCCAAGGATGCCCGTGCAGCCAGAGTTCTCGCCACAGTACGAATTGGGTTACGCTTTCCAACTGGTGACCATTTGTATGAGCGCTTACATGTACTTCGGAGTGGACAGTGTGACTTTGTCGATGGTAATTTTTGCCTGTGCCCAGGTGGATATAATTAAGGACAAGATTTTAAGTGTAGGTAACGCATTTCATTATTTCTTTTTTTCGCAGTTTCATTGTGCTACAAAATATTTAATTTGTAAAAATATTAAATTTAATGCTAGCGGTCCCTTGCGACTTCGTACTATAAGTCAACCTTAAAAGATGTATGCTGTCGCGGACTTTTGAAACATTATTCATTGGTGCTATGCAGTATGCTAAGATTTATAAATGGTCTATCCAACACTTAAACATTTTTTTAAATTGTACCAGACGTTCCTGAGATCATCGCGGCCAAATAAACAAACTCTTCAGTTTTATATTAAACCAAAAAAATTCGGACTAAAATTTTTTTTTTATTTCTTTCTCCTGGCTTCTATCGTAATTTATTTTGGGTCAGCTCTACTAGTGTTTCTTTGCCGCATAGTACGATTTACCATTTTCTGTACCTATTGGTGATCGCTATCATGTAATTTTATATACCTAGTTGTAGTAGCCAGGTTGCTGTAATAAAACCTCATTTAATTTTCTTGTTTTATAGATTCAACATATTCAAAAGGAAAACAAAGATCAACATGAGATAAAGGAAATCCTATCTGAGAACTACAATAAATTAATAGAATGCGTAAAACATCACCAGGCTGTAGTATCGTATGTATCCTCAATGCAATCCATATCAATTTTTAAATCCCATATATGTAGATCTGTATACTTACAAACTGTAATAGTTCCATGAACTAAGTATATAGTTACAATGAAGGTCTAATCAGTAATATCAACTGGAAATGACTAGAAGGCCCCATGAACATCTGCAACTTCTGAAGAGCAAGCCACTGATTCGCCTCGCCTGCCCAAACTGTACATGTAGCTTGGAGATTACTAATTGTAGAATTTAACAGTTCGCGGCAAAAACTATTAGGATGTAGAAGAAAACCAGACCTCAAAATGGTGGAGAATTTGTCTCTGCGGTGTGAGATAGCTAGCGGTGTTTAACAATAATAAATAAACAAATATACTACGACAATACAAACATTGCCATCTAGCCCCAAAGTAAGCGTCGCTTGTGTTTTCGGTACTAAGATGGCTGATGTATATTTCAATGAATAATATACATAAGTACTTCTTAAGTCTATACAGATAAAAACGCACACACTAAAAACATTAATGTTCATTACACAAACATTTTCCAGTTGTGGGTATCGAACCCACGGCCTTAGACTCAGACATCTGGGCCGCTGCCCGCAGCGCCAATCGGCTGTGCGGGTCAGAGAACATATTGGAAGTCATTATTATATACCTACGGCTACCCTATTGGTAGCCCACCAAACCGTTTTTGTACCCTCTTTTGGCCGATAATAGGCTGAGGGTGAGTGGATGGTATACCTACCCTGTACGCGAACTTATAATAAAAATATTTTCAGTTTTACTCAACTGGTAGAAGACGCATACCACACATTTTTATTATTTCAACTCGTTGGGAGCGTTGGACTAATCTGCATGTCCGCGTTGCGTATTTTAGTGGTAAGTACTTTTTAATGATGAGAACGAGCAAGCAACCACGCTGGTCATTTTTAATTCAATTCCGTTATAAGTTGGAGCTTGACTGCATTCTAAAACGCCGCCTTATTTGATTCAGAGACTTCTAAAGCAATGGCATCTGTTCAGTTTTTAAACCATAGTTATCCAATTTTTGCAACTGGTAGTATTGAGTTCACTCCTGCTTACTATGGTTCCGTTCCGGCGATCGCTGATTGGCCGAATGCCCGGTGGCACAAGGCACCACCAGCGCTCCTAGCGGTCGGATAACGTATAGACTATCGCCATTATTGTTCGAAACAACGTTCGTTCGTAACGACATCAAAAATCAAAACCTATTACAAAAGAATTGCTCTAGGCGTAGTTCAAGTCCTTTTCTTCATTAGTTTTGCGTTGTGCCGTGCTCAATCAGCTGGAAGAAAACTGCTGCGTAACCTGGACGTTCCAGTAACTGTGAGTAGTTCTTTTTATTGCTTGTTGCCGAATTTGTGTAACTATTGGTAAAACTGAACATACTTAGGTCCTTCGAGATAAGAATCCCCCATTTCTGGTCCTTCGAGCCGGATATTTAATAGTATATTTTGCCAAATACCTATGGATAACCTTAAAATCCACGACAATATCGTATTTGTTCTATAATTATTTACTTCAGTATTTATGCATATTTTACTCGTACGTAGACAATTCACTTATATTTACGTATAATTGATTATATATATTATTTTACAATAATTAATTGTAAATTAGGTATTGCATCATTCTTTTGAGTGCGTATCGTCGGTTGCCGGTAACATTTTCTAACTGATAAAACATGGCGGAACCTACGCGTACTGAAAAGTTAGAATTAAAGTTAAAGACATTGCAGTTTAAACGAGATTATCTCTTTACGAAAGCACAAAAGTTATTTGATTTGTCGAGATCTATTAAAGATGATACTAATAAGATGCAAGGTTTTCTTGCACAATTTGCCGAGTTAGACGGTGTCAGAACTAAGTTCGAAAATACTGTTATGGAGATTTTAGAAATTGACATGCAACTTAAACCGGGTATGAAATTATCTACGTCCCAATTAGATGCCTTTGAGACGTTATACGATAATTGCAATCTTGTTGCTCGAAAATATCAAGCTAAACAGTTGCGCGGTAGTTCGGAAAAAAATAATAGCGAGTTAGCTAAGCCGTCGCTTCCTAAGTTGACCTTATTTGAATTCAATGGTGATATTGAGTCATGGACAACCTTTTATGACACCTTTTATTCGCTCGTGCATAGCCGAGACTTTGCAGACATCGATAAATTTCATTATTTGCTTTCGTGTGTCAAGGGCAATGCTCTTAATATTATTAAAAAGTTACCTATCACTGCAGCTAATTATCCGCTAGTGTGGCAAAGCTTAGTTGATAAATATCAGGATAATCGTGCGCTAGCGGGTCGATATTTTGAAAAAATGTTAAACTTTACTCCGTTAAATAAAGACACAAGCGCAAACCTTACTTTATTTATAGAAACATTCGATCATTCACTTAAAGCGATTCAAGCGCTTGAAATTGATAATCTAGACGACTATTTAATTTGCCACCTCGCTTTGAGAGGCCTTGATACGCATACTAGGAAGCTATTTGAAGAAAGCCGTGATCAGAAGGACATTCCTAAGTTTAGCGAGTTAGTGGACTTTGTTAATAAACAAATTAAGGTGTTAGACCACACTTTTCCCCAGTCGTCTTCAAATGTAGCGAAAACGAAACAGGGTAGCAATAATATTAATTTGAAAGGTACTCAAAATTTGTCTTCGCGCCAAAATTCAAAATCGGTTCTTGCTACCTCGCGAGTTAATAGGCCGAATGACGAAAATAAACTAAAATTAATATGCCCTCATTGCAATCAAAATCATATGATTTATAGGTGCGAACCTTTTAGAAAATTGTCAGTGGACGATCGAATTGACCGTGTCAATTCATTAAGACTTTGCGGGAACTGTCTTAAGTCCCATGATAAATCAGTCTGCACTAGTACTTGGACCTGTGGGGTCTGTGCAGCACCTCATCACTTTCTTTTACACAAAGATATGGGCCGCGCGAGCCAGGTCAACACTTCGGCCGTACCGATAAAACCACCCGCGCAACCCACCACGTCGCAAGCGCAGCAAGCGCTCGTGTCGGCTCGCTCCGTGAGTGACTCGACTGCGACGCAGAATGTACTGTGTTCAAATGCGGAGAACCAATACGGGGTAGTTTTAGGGACTACGCGGACTCACATTCTCGATATTAGCGGACATTATCAGGACTTCAGAGCCGTAATTGATTCCGGAGCACAAACTTCGTTTATCAGCTCAGAATGTGCCCAACGTTTGGGACTACCTCGTAAGAAATGTCCATTTTCTATTTCCGGCCTTGGCGGAGAATATATTAAAAATCAAGGCATGGTAACTTGTACCATAAAACCGCGGCGTCAGGACCGTCCAACCTTAATAGTGGACATGGTCGTAGTAGCTAAGGTTGCTTCGGAAATGCCTAACGTCAACTTCCCGTGTGACGTTATTAAACAATATACCCGCTTTAACCTAGCGGATCCAAAATTTTACAAAAGGGCTCGAGTAGATATTTTGTTAGGTAACGATGTCGTCTCGGAAATTATTAAAAGCCAGCCCTTATTTGTTAATGATAAAATTCCTAGTGTAATCGAGACTGTATTTGGTTCCGTGATTAGCGGTAAACTTATTATAGATTCCAAAGATCAACTTAACGGTGCGGCACAAAATTATTTTTTATCAATTACGGAGGATGAGTCACTGGACAAAACGTTACGTGCCTTCTGGTCTATCGAAGAAGTTCCGTGCACACCTTCGATAAACCCCCTCGATCAGTTAGCCGAAGACATCTTTGTTAAAGAGCACTCGCGGGAACCGAGCGGCCGTTACATAGTGCCGCTTCCCCGCGTGCCGAATCATCCGCCACTCGGTAACTCGCGCACCGCGGCTGAGCGGAGATTGTTGCTCACGGAGCGCAGGCTTGCGCGCACACCGTCACTGTCGCAGGCGTACGCCGCGTTCATGCGGGAATACGAGGCGCTCGACCACATGGAGCTATATGTAGGCGCGGCGCCTAGTAAATATATAATCCCTCATCATAATATATTGAGACCGGGTTCTTCTTCGACCCCTCTAAGAGTAGTTTTTGATGGGTCCTGTCGGAGCACCGATAATAATATATCGCTCAACGACATATTGTTGACCGGGCCAAATCTGTATCGCGACATTTCGGCGATCATTTTAAATTTTCGTCTTTTTAATTACTGCCTTGTGTGCGATGTATGTAAAATGTACCGAGCGATAAGACTAAAGGAATCCGATCGTGGCTATCAGCACATATTATATCGTTCATCTCCCACTGAAGCGATTAAATTATACGAATTAAAAACCGTTACCTACGGACTGAGTTGTTCACCGTTTTTAGCTATCCGTACCTTAATTCAATTAGCGCAAGATGAAGAGGAGCGTTTCCCGTTAGCAGCTCAGGTAATTCGAGAAGGAGTTTACATGGATGACATTCTATATTCTTGTAATACGTACGTAGAGGCCTGCACGATGCAGGACCAACTGATCGGTATATTTGAAAGCGGACAGTTTTTATTAAAAAAGTGGACGAGTAACAACGTGGAATTACTTGAGCGCGTTCCCACTGATCACAGGGAATGCCCCGTGACCTTTATAAAAGATGGAAACGAATGCACTGTTAAGGTGCTAGGCTTGACTTGGGTACCTCTGTCTGATAACTTTGTTTTTTCTATTTCCAAAACAGATCCTGTATTAACTAAACGGTCAGTCTTGAAACTCTTGGCATCAATTTATGACCCGGTCGGTTTTATCGCTCCATGCACTTTCATTGCAAAGTCAATTATGCAGGAGCTATGGAAGCTAGGCCTCGGGTGGGACGACCCACTACCACGCGAAATCGGTGATCGCTGGGCATCGTATATTGCGGAGTTACCACGTTTAGCTGAGATACCTATTGCGCGGCACATGCTGTTGCCCGGACAGACGGAATGTGAGTTAGTCGGGTTTTGCGATGCGTCATCGCGCGGGTACGCAGCCTGCTTATACGTTATCTCTAGAAATGAACTAGGTAACGTTAAAGTCTGCTTAGTAGCGGCGAAATCGAAGGTTGCCCCGGTTAAACCATTGACGATTCCTCGCTTAGAGCTCATGGGAGCTGTTTTACTAAGTAAATTATTAAGATTTATTTGTGATAATATAAAACGAGTTAAAATTACCCGAATCACAGCGTTAACTGACGCGACAATCGTATTGTCGTGGCTTCATACAGAAGCCTATAAATTAAAAACATTTGTTTGTAACCGTGTTACACAAATTACCGAGGTCGTACCTTCTTATATGTGGCGGCATGTTAACAGCGAGAATAATTTAGCGGACGTTTGTTCACGTGGAGTTTCACCGTCGCAGCTTGTGGCTGAAAGCTCGCGGTGGCTACAGGGCCCTGATTGGTTATACCAGCCCCCCACGGAATGGCCTGTGTCTGTTTTTATTCAGGACCACGAATCGCAACCCCCTGAATTAAAACTGTCACAGAATTTATTTGCCAAACAAGTTATACTTGACCAACCGGAGACCAAAGCAGAATTTTGTGAACGTTTGTTAAATAGATTTTCATCATATACGAAATTACAGAGATCCATCGCTTGGATTCTTAGATTTCGCAATAGGATACACGCACCTATCCAGTCACGATGCTTGAACACTGAGGAATTAAATGCAGCTCAAGAAGCACTGATCCGTTTGGTACAAGAGTCTTACTTTACGGATGAAATAGATCGTTTATCTAAAAATATTACTTTTATTCCGTCTCTTAAAAAACTATCTCCTTTTCTTGATGCAGGGGGCTTTCTCAGGGTAGGGGGTCGTATCACCTATTCGGAATTGCCTTACAATTCTAAACATCCACGTCTTTTACCGAAAGATAGTTTGTTTACTAGATTATTAATTGAATATTATCATAAAAAATATTTACATGTAGGGCCGCGCACGCTTCAAAGTATATTATCAGAACAATATTGGATATTATCCGCTCGTAGCATTATTAGATCTGTCTTATCTAAATGCAAGGTTTGTTTTAAAAATAAACCGCCTCTTTTGCAACCAGAGATGGCGCCACTGCCACCGACTCGGCTGCTCCCTCATAAAGTATTTGAGCATGTAGGGGTAGACCTTGGCGGCCCATTTTTTGTTAAAGAGGGCTTGCGCAGAAATGCAAGGGTTTCCAAGTCTTACCTAGCCTTATTCATTTGCTTTTCTACCAAAGCCGTTCATTTAGAACTCCTATCTTCGTTGACGGCCGATTGTTTCCTAGGATGCCTTGACAGGATGGTATCTAGAAAAGGACTATGTCAGACCCTGTACTCTGATCAGGGAACTAATTTTATTGCAGCCAGTAAGCATTTAACAGAAGTACAGAGATTTCTACGCGATAGCGAGGCTATTCTGGATGGTTGTGCTCAACGGCAAATTTCGTGGAAATTCAATGTACCTAGCGCACCCCATATGGGAGGTCTTTGGGAAGCGGGAATCAAAGCTGCTAAATACCATTTAGTACGCTGTGTAGGAGACAGGTCTTTGACATTCGAAGAGCTGTCAACGGTTTTCTGCAAAGTCGAAGCTATCTTAAACTCTCGACCATTGTGTCCATTACCAGCTAGCGATAATCCGGACGAATTTAACGTATTAACTGCGGGACATTTTCTTATTGGAAAAGGTCTAACGGCCGTGCCGGAATATAACCTGGAAGAAGTTCCGGTCAGTAGACTGTCTCGTTGGCAGTATATTCAGAAAAGTTCCCAATTATTCTGGAAACGCTGGAGTCGCGAATACTTAAACACTTTGCAACAAAGAGCAAAATGGTTCACATCTAAGGGTAATCTTAATGTGGGCGATTTAGTTCTTATTAAAACGGATAATGCCCCGCCATGTCATTGGCCCTTGGGTAGAATAGAAGTATTACACCCAGGCCCCGATGGTATTGTTCGTTGCGTTACGTTACGCACTCAAAAGAGCAGGTTACAAAGACCTGTGAACAAATTAAGCCCTTTACCTTATGTTGATTAAGAAAATTATCTTTTATTATCCTTTAACTTAGTATCTTATTATCTTATGTATATTTTGTAAGGCTTATATAATAACAATAATTTTAAATACTTCTTTCTAATTTTTCTACTCTTATCCTTCACCGCTTGGAGGAAACCATTATATGGTTTCGGTAGGGGGTGTGTTCAGTTTTTAAACCATAGTTATCCAATTTTTGCAACTGGTAGTATTGAGTTCACTCCTGCTTACTATGGTTCCGTTCCGGCGATCGCTGATTGGCCGAATGCCCGGTGGCACAAGGCACCACCAGCGCTCCTAGCGGTCGGATAACGTATAGACTATCGCCATTATTGTTCGAAACAACGTTCGTTCGTAACGACATCAAAAATCAAAACCTATTACAAAAGAATTGCTCTAGGCGTAGTTCAAGTCCTTTTCTTCATTAGTTTTGCGTTGTGCCGTGCTCAATCAGCTGGAAGAAAACTGCTGCGTAACCTGGACGTTCCAGTAACTGTGAGTAGTTCTTTTTATTGCTTGTTGCCGAATTTGTGTAACTATTGGTAAAACTGAACATACTTAGGTCCTTCGAGATAAGAATCCCCCATTTCATATCTTATCCAAAATTTGTGATGTAAATATAGGTAGGTACCTCCTGGCACAAGAGATGGTATCCTTACAGAAACACGGGGGCTGAAAGTAACTGACCACACTTTAAAGGAGTACCTACCTATGTCAATTTTAAAACTGGGTTCCAAAATTCTTTTATTACCTACCTAAATGAAAAGTTTTCCTCAGTTTTAAATATTTTTCAAAGGTGGACTGGCGAAGCATGCAGTTCTTTTCAATATTGACTTACGTGTCGGTCATGATCAGCCAGTTGTTTGTGTGCTGCTGGTGTGGCCACGAATTAACAGCTACAGTAAGTATTTACGCTATCTTGTCATTAGATTTTTGCAGAGTTCCTACGCTTTATGTAATAAATCATGCCTACTACGGCGAAGACCGACTTCAATGCTTATTTAGTCTCGTCTCGATCACTCAAAGTGACATACGTGTCTTGGAGTTTCATATTAACTCCTTGGTTATTGGTTAGGTAAGTGTAGTTTGACCACAAGTGTTTGAATGTTAAATGGTGCCAGCCCAAAGTACAACCAAGCATCTCATCTAGCAGTCAGTTGTACCTTGCCATGTTTTTTATCCGTTTAGTACAGTAGGTACGGATAAAATATGCTTACTAAACAATTCGGATTTCTATGAGATTTCTAGATGCAGAAGGGCTCACAGATAGTCCTAATGGAATAGCTGTGAGATGTTTGGAGCTTTTGTTTGGCTGGTTTGTGGTGTAGGTTCTCGTTCATTCAAGGTCCATTGGGTCCCTGGTCTATCAGTTGGTCACGATCTATTGTGAAGCCGCTGCAAAATTCAAATCTCCTAGCAGCAACTATTCTTTAGCAGCAGTTTCTTTGCTGGAAGAGATTTGGCATCCTCTGGTTGTATTAAGTAGTGCAGGTTAATGTATAGTTACCCTAACCCATATTGACCACGGTGGTTCAGAGAGAATTTTCAACTACGCAGGGGATATTGGGGCACAAGTGTATGCGCAAACACCGATGTATTCTCTATTCCTTCACGATCATAGGGATGGTATATCCAACAGGACCGGTAAGAGATCGTGCGCAAGGGCGGCGTAACGTGCTCTCCGAGGCACGGAAGGAATCAGCGCCAACTTCAGGATACTATAGGCTAAGAATTTCTCAATAGAAAACCCCAATTCTATTTACTGGCCCGACCTTGACCTATTGATCAACATGTCAAAAAGTCAACCATCCCTAGACCAACGAGGCAATTTTTAATATAAAGGGTTTATTGACATTGTCATTATACGGTTAACGGAGTGCTTTCAAAGTAAATCTTCTGGTACGAATAAGCCTGTTAGTAAGTTATCATTTCATTTTGTAGAGTGAAGATCTTCACACAGTGCTGACTACATGCTTCTGGTATGAGCAGGACGTGAGATTTATGCGAACTCTATACTTTGCTCTGATGAGCATGAGGCGGCCGATGGTTTTGCGCGCGGGTCATTATATTAGTCTATCCAGACAGACTTTTGTATCTGTAAGTGTTCTTATTTTAAAATTATAATATAGCATACTCACTTATATATTAATCAACATTTTTGGGAAGACAATTGCTACAGGCATGAATTGTCTGAGGATCTGCAGAATGTTTAAGGGTACGGTCCGTTACAAACTTTATGTAGTCACAGAAGTTAACTGCGAGTGTATCGTCGCACAAGTAGTCAACTGTAACACAGCTTAGGTATATATTTATAATTTACCTCCTGTGACCGTCCCGCTGATAGGCGGATACTTACCGAATATTTATATGCGCATCGAAACGCACGAATTTGTCTTACTTAGTTTGGATTTGACTGTACATTAGTATAAATTATTTGGCACATAATATCACCTATTCAATTGTTTCATATAAATGTCGATAGTATGTAGCCACGGCAAAAATCAAAGACAAGAAACAACTAGCAACTTATTATTTAATAAGATTTTTTATTGTTTTACAGATCCTACGAATGTCTTACTCCTACTTTGCGGTTTTGAATCAAACAAAGTAATTGTATCTCATTACGAGATATTCTCTACAAATATTAAGTTTGAATTTAGACCAATTAGAATAAAAATACGTAACCTACTTATTTTGTTTTTTTCACATTGTACCTACTAATTGTGAGATATCGGCACTCTACCTACTTTGTAAAAACAATTTGCTTGTAATGATTAGCATACTTTACCTCTCTTTTTTCTACTACCTGTCTCTTTCACGCTTCAGAAGAGCGCGCCAAATGTCCTGTCAACGCGCTCCTGTCAATGTCAACTCATAGTCCTCCAACCACCAGCAAGCATTTTGCTCTAATGCTGTGTATTTTATAACACACATAATAACTGTTTTGTTAGAATGCAAGACAGTCTTATTATATGTGTTTCCAAAACACACAGCATTGGGTATCTTACAGGAAGTTTCACACTAAAACCACCAAGTAGGTAGGTACTAAATAGATTTAAATGTAAATCTGCTTAGTTAGTACTGTCAACTAATAATATTTTTGATTTGCCTGTCTTACTGGTTGTCCCATTTGGCTCAATTTTGGGTCCTTTTTCTATTTTTGGTGTATATCTATGATCTAACACACCATGCATGATGCAAGTAAAACTTGTGGCTTTGTACCCACTGTTTCCAGATGAAACTTCTAGACAACGGTTTTAAAAAAAGGTAGAAATAAGGACATTTCTGATGATTTAAACCGTAGGTACTATGTCAAATGTGTCTTACTGGAACCGTCAATAACTTACTACTTACTTAAATGCTAAGAAATGTGAGGAAGATTGATAAAAATATAAAGATTTGCCGGGAATCGACAGAAATAAAGAATTCCACAGTTTTTGGAAAAGTGACCTTTGATTGTAAGCTTCAGTGAGGTGCCCATAATATGTTACTAATGGGTAAACTCCGCTCTGCTGCCCATGCAGTCCGAAAAATTAGACAGTCTACAGATGTTGAAATTGCTAGGCTTGTCTATTTTACGCATTTTCATATGTCCTACGGGATCTTGCTTTGGGGCAAAGCCGCTAATAAATTTAACTACGAAGTATATTTATATTTCAGAAAATAATATTCCGATCGATATACAAACTTAGATCACACAAATCCCTCGGTGAAAATTGAAAGTGATAGTAGTGGCTTCACAATACATTTATAACATTAATTTAATATGTAACTATCGTATGCCCTAATATAACCTTGGTGAAACAAAATCTTTGTATAAAAGTGGATGTAAACAATCGACTGACAAGAAACGACATAAATGCCTAGGTAGGTAAGCCCACTTGAAATAGTTAAATGAATTTTGAATTTTGTAAAATAATCGAACATTATGAAGAATTCAAAAAATCCGCCATGATGTCATACGACAAAAGACGATGGTAACAGATGCCCTTCATTACTCCCAAAGATTAAAATGGCGATGGGCAGGCCACATAGCTAGGATGGTTGACGACCGTTGGACATTAAGGCTGACGTCATGGCCAGGTCCTGCAGGCCATAGAAAGGTAGGCAGACCGTATGCAAGATGGTCTGACGATATCGTTAAAGTTGCCGGCATAAACTGGATGCAAATAGCCAAGGATAGAGACCGGTGGTCATCTCTGGAGGAGGCCTTTACCCTCGCATGAGAGGGGTTCCTGCTAGAAGTTATATAACACCAGATAACACTTATTAATTGAATCACTTGTTATTTTATTTTATTTATTTTTTATTTTTTTCTGTTTATTTTTGTATTGTTGATGTTATCAGTATGTTGTAAGCAAGAATTAAAAGGCTTTTTTATTTTTTTTATTTTTATTTTTTATTTTTTTTTTATTTTTTTATTTTATTTTATTATGAGGACTTTAATGATTACAAAAGATAAGATATTAATAAAAACGTTAGAGTTAAAAATCTATATATATAAAAGAGAAAGTGTGTGGGTATGTTCCGTAAAGGCTCCGAAACGGCTGGACCGATTTCAATGAAACATCAGGGAATCTCCGGACCTGGCGAGTAATCCTGTAAAGTTTGGTTACGATCGGAGCACTCCTATTTTTGAACTGTCAACTACAGCTTTCATTTACTATGATGATATTCTATTGTTAGGTGTACATGGGTGTAGATAATGATCTTCACCCGCTCGAGAAGAGAATAGAAGAGAATGAATACGGAGATAAATAAATGATTTCATATATTATGAGACTTAAATTAAAAATTTAATGATTTAAGTTTATTGTTTAAATAAAATAAAGCAAAATCTAGCCCGGCGAAGCGGGCTGTGTACGCTAGTATTTTATAATATGCAATCCAAACAAAGTTTCAGTTCAAGAATTAAGATTAAGGGGAGCTTCGTTTGGACTTAGAATTTTTTCCTGTTGAGATATCTATAGATGTGAAACTGATGACTGGGAGACAGATGCTTTCTTTAAGGGGTAACTTCTTTAATATACCTAACAATTCAAACACAGAAATAACATAGGCAAATTATTTAAATGACTTAATTACTGTTTCCCTTTAATTCCCACCTAGGGCAAAGTTTGTAAACAAAAGCCATTAGAGTTTGCGGGTGATTAAAGTTTGTATTAATGTAGCTAGGTAGCGACCAAGGGCTACATGGTGTTACAATACTTTACAATTTAAATAAATATAGTAAGTTGGAAACGTGAGTATAAAAAAATATTATTCTATATTTAATGAATGAATGAATGAATACACTTTTATTGTACACCACATAAACATAACAAATTAACAGTAAAAATTTAACAAAAGGTATACAATATGGCGGCCTTATCGCTACATAGCGATCTCTTCCAGGCAACCAAAGGCGTTAAAAACAGCTCAAGAAGAGAGGTAGGTGGTGCATTTAACTGTACTCTGTTGCAAATAAACATGCATAAACCTATATATACAAATATAATATGTACATATAACAAACTTACAATAAAATATATAGATAGTGATAATAATTAATATATACCTATATAATTAATATCAATAATAAATAAATATATATTGACTATATTGACTATTATCCGATAAATTGTTCCTAATATTGATAAGTACCAAGTACTTGTAATAGTTAGGAACAATTTATCGGATTAATAAGTACTCACCGCCTATTAAGGTCCCACTGCAGGGCACAGGACTCCTCTTATGGGAGAGAGGGTTTTAGAGCAAAGACTCACCTTTTGCTCACTCATGTTTTGATGTGAAACATCTATGGGCGCAGTGTAAACCTGATTTTTGGCGTGGCGACGCATCGCCATTGGATTTTTGTATATCGTATGTACCAATAAAAATGAATATTAATTTTGTAATAAAACAGTCATTATTAACCGACTTATAAAAAGGAGTGGTTATCCATTTGGTTGTTTTATTTTATTTGTGGAACAAATTTGTAATGCTTTATTTCATAATGCAATATCTGCAATAACTTACAGAAAACCATTTCGATGTTTCACATCTGCCAGGCATCCCGTGACGGCTCACACGTTTTTTACAATGCTGATAGGAGGGCTTCAACGACTATTATCACGAGTAAGTGATAACAGCCGGCAGCGATAGCTTCAATCTAGGCATGTAATGAGAATTGTTGACAGTATAGCCCAATAGGTACATCACAAGTTCTGGCCCGGACGTACGACCTGACCACTGGAATAAACAGGCAGTTAGTTAAAATTTGTACATCCTGTACATATTACTCACGTTCGTCAGACACTTCTACATCGAAAGTATGGATGTATCTGATATTCAAGCATAGAATTTAAACAGTAGCAAGGAACAAAATGGCTTTAAACTCCGTCGATATATTTCTCGGTAGACCACGAAATGTGTTGGTATTTTTCGGTTTTTGGTTACCACCAAAGAAAAATGCACTTCTTCATACCCTGTATAAAATTGCGGTGATGCTGACGCAATACTCCTTCATACTTTTCGAGGTTATTTACGTTGTGGTGGTTTGGGGAGACCTGGATGAGGTATCGGAGGCTTCGTACCTGTTGTTTACTCAGGCCTCAGTATGTTACAAGGTTACCATTTTTATCGCTAATAAGAAACAGCTGAAATATTTGTTGGATTTTATGAAGCTGGATATATTCGATCCTCAGACTCCGGATCATGATAAGTAAGATTTTATTGTATACCTCGCGATAACCTTGCTAAGAACTTTGACTGTAAAAACGTAGCCTAGAACCTTTATGTTCCTATGTAATCAAATAACGGCGAAAGCAGCATTTACCGTAGTTCACGGAAAAGTCATGGCGAAGTCCTCTTTCTGCCAGTTTAAGAGTCACATCAAAATCGGTTCAGCCTTTCTAAGATCTGCTTGGACATATAGGGGTTATGTGGACACATCTTTGACAGAGTTCGACCGGAGAAGCACCTACCTATGTTATTTTCCGCCAAGCAGCATTCTTTTGTTCAGTCTGGTTTGGTTGATGGACTAAAGGCGGCACTTTTTGCGACGTTCCTGACATGCTCTGCAGAGTGTTGCTCTGGTTATATTTATATGATGGTTATCAACTAGGTGCCATCCGGTCAGCCATCTTCTTGGTCGGTGAATTATTACCATAGAAATTCTTTTGTAGAGTTATATTCACGAATGCAAGAAGAATAAAGAGATTGTGTGCAATGTTCCTGACCGCCGCATTAGTTACTGTCAGCCTTTGGGCTATCATGCCGCTGTTTGATAAGGCAGAATCAAGATATTTTCCGTTCAAGATTTGGTAAGCTTTGCTACTTAGGCATTTTTACCATTAGTAACCAAACCTGGAAGCTAAATTAATTGTTTGTAGGTCTAGAGAACAACCTACATTTTTTATAGCGTTTCTTGAGACTAAAATAGCTTGTTTTGCCGGTATCAATTATTGATTAATGAGCTTTTCTGTTATGAGCGTTGAGTGGGTTAATTGACCGCTCGTGTTTAATTTGCGAGTATAATATTAGTAAGTAGTTTTGCCCGCATTAGAGTAGCGTGGTAAATGTAAGCTTTAATTCCTTTTTCTAAAAGAGTAGGGGCCCAGCCACGGATTTACCATTCGATTTGTTCAAACCGAGGCAGAGGGGTGGCTCTACAGTGTTTGAGATAAATTACATAAATAAACTTATAAAAACACCATAATGGTCGCCCTATATGCAGGTAAAGCAGTCTTCACAGCAGTTCTTCTTTGTAAAAATAGTAAGAAAAATAAAAAATAGTAGGATATTCATATATTGAGGATAATGATACCTATTAGGAAATTTCAGGATGCCTGTAGACGCCCAGGATTCGCCTCATTACGAGCTAGGGTACATCTATCAGATAATGAGTATCTACTGTAGCGCCCTGCTATTTTTCGCAGTCGACAGCACGATTTTGTCGATGGTGATGTTTGGATGTGCCCAATTAGAAATTATTATCGATAAGATACAAAAGGCAAGTAACGGATGTCATATTTTGTAACTAAATAAAAATTAAGCTTAGCTTAACTATACTTTATTCTCATCTAGACTCTCAACTATACTGTCACCAGGCCCCAGCCCTGAGACAGAAATATGGCGATGTCAACAGTCAACGGCTAACTCGCAGAGCAAATATCGCACTTATATCGGATCTGTGACTTAGAAGGAAACTATTCACGAGTATCATGCAGCAACGTCCTCAGTCAGTTACTACTAGCATCCACTGTGATTATCAACTCGTCTGCTCAGCGTCGTAATTATGTGCAAACCCTTCCGCTTTGAGTCAGGTTCAGTGCCCTAAAATACTTTGTGTGCGCTTATGGTTGATATGGTACAGATCTTACCACCGCTCTCCTATTAACGTGAAATCTACTCGACACATTAGAGATACTCACAAAATTTTTGTTTTTAGGTAAAAAGCACGCCACTATCTGCAAAATTGCGGCAAGAGGAATACAAGGAAGCGATTGGAAAAAACAATGAATTGTTAAAAGAATGCCTCCGCCAACACCAAGCTGTTATAAGGTTACTTTTGTTAAATTCATGGTCTTTTACTAAGTTAAATCTTAACAAAACGGATGTTCCAGGCAGTACTGTAACTAAGGCTTGGAAGGGCAGTGTCCTGGGGCCCTCAGCCTCTATTAACGATGTTCGTAAAAGTCAAAAAAATTATTTTCAAATTTGTCACTCCACCCTGTAATAGCTCCGAGCTCTGCACTCGAAATTGAAGACGAGTACATATATTTACACACCATCCAGTTAGGTGGTCCAATTTCGCGGAAGAGGTAGGATAGGCAGCGTACGGGGAAACTTCGTGACATCTTTTCGTCCAAAATCCCGTGTGGAAAGAGTTATGTTGGGAGTGTCTCTACGTGATCAAATCAGAAATGAAGATGCGTTGAAGAACTAGAATTACCGACATAGCTCATTGAGTTGCGAAGCTGAAGTGCAATGGGCGGGGCACATAGCTCGGGGAACCGATGGAAGTTGGGGTCCCAAGGAGCTGGAATGGCGACCCCGCACAGGTAAACGCAGCGTTGGTCAGCCCCCAACGAGGTTAACAGACGACATGAAGCGGTCCGTGACCGCTGATTTTGGAGCTCTTTACAAGAGACTTATGTCCAGTAGTGAATGTCAATCGGTTGACATTTTTGGTCTCTTGCCAATACCAAACTCGATCCGTTCGGAGGAAATCACATAAAAAAGAAGTTTTGCACCGTTAAATTATTTCAGCCCTCCATCATCAGTCCTAATGATGACCTTACCTTTCCCCTCAAGGCACGAGTGTGAACACCGCTAAGTTTGAGCTCGTGCTGACGAATTTCAAAGTAAAATCACATGCCTAACAGTTATTTGAAACTATTTGTTTAGTTATGCCCAATTGCCAAATTTTTAGGTTTGGTTCCAGGTTTATAGAAATGCTGGAGAATACATATCACGCCAATATATGCTTCCAGCTTTGCGGTACAGTTGGCATCATCTGCATTGTAGGACTACGAATAACCATTGTAAGCACTTATTAGAAAAACCTACCAGTTAATCTCATTCAAATATATATTGATGATATATTCTATGATACTCAATAGTAATTAAAAAAAAAATGTTTTTAGTACGAACTAAGTTCTTACCAGGCACTAACTGAATCTGGTCGCAGATCCTTTATAGCGCATGGCTGGCATACACTGGATAATCCAAACTAATACTATAAATACCTTGCTGTGTGGCGAAGGTGGATAGAATAAAGTTGTAAAAAACCCCTCCTTATCCCGCGGGTGTTGTACGAGGCGACTAAGGGTATATAAGGGAGAACTGGCTTCAGCGCCTTCTATGCTATTCATTCTATATACCGCGATCACCAACCCGTCTGCTCAGCGAGGTGATTTTGGGCAATCCCTCCCGTTAGGAGAGGTCTTTAGTCCAGCATCGGACTGGTATAGACTATTGATAATGATATCATACATTCGAAGGTGTCTGTGTGTTTATTTGCTACCTATGTTCCGTTCAACCGCTTGGCACACACCTGCTTATACAATGCATCTTGAAGACAGGTTGGTTTATTTTTAATTCCTAGAGAATGAACGTTTCTCGAGGAATAAAAAAAACCAATCGCGCTGGCTTTCAGCATAAGTTGGCGCTTGGTGACGCCTTGCCTAGACTCAAAAACAAATTTGAGTCCAGGTAAAGTAAGGGTTATTATTTATTTAGTGTATGTGTATATATTTACCTAACAAAAAAAATGTTTGAATCAGACTGAACCTGAAAGCGTCCAATTCTACTCGATGCTGAACTACATGCTCACTATGCTGTCGCAGCTCTTCCTCTACTGCTGGTGCGGGAATGAGCTCACTACTAAAGTAAGATTGGTAATTTTGATCAATAGTTATTATTTATTTATTAACACTCCAGTTTTGTTACGTGTACTGGAAAGAAGGAAGAAAAACGCTGTATAAATATCCGGGCTGGCAATTGTTATGTTACGGTGGGCACTACTTGCCTACTCTCTGTCTACCTGAGGAAGTCCTGTCAAAATCAGTTCAGCTGTTCCGAAACGAGATTTTAGGTTATCATCATTAATCATCGTAATACGATCTGTTTTACAGCATGAGAAGCCCACTGAGCTGCTTTATCGAATACTAGCTGTTGCCCGCGATTTCGTCTGCGTTTGATTTAATTTTTTGAAGTGCCATTAAATTTAAGTGTAGATCTAAATAAAATTAAAATATTCAGTATCGCTAAGCCTTAAATGAGGGGTTTGCTGTTGTCTACTGAGGTGTTCTGCCCTCTATCTCCAACCACAGTTTGGGCAAAATTAAACACATATTTTAACCTCTATATTAAAAAATAATTATTTAAATCGGTTACAATTTTGTCGGAGTTATGGTGTAAAATCGTTAAACACTCATCCCCTCTCCCAAAGGAACCGAGCTTAATGTCGGGATAAAAAGTATCCTATATTACTTCTTACACTTCCAAGAATATGTGTACAAAGTTTCATGAGGATCGGTTAAACAGTTTTTGCGTGAAAGCGTAACAAACAAACTTACATTGACATTTATAATATTAGTAGGGATTACTTATTACATGTTACTTTTTAGTAATTTATAGCAGTGCCGGGCGACTTTACGTGCTCTCCTTTTGGTAAAATTACCTTAATAATTTATATACAACCCGGAAATAGAAACCAGGTCTTGATGATCCTAAAAATAAAATGAACCAGATAATTAAATTCCAAAAATAAGTAAGAATTATTATTAACTAATATATACTTCGGGACTAATATATTCTTCGGGAACATATTATACCTAGAAGAATAAACGGTAAGTATGTCTTGTGTTAGTGCCACTCCACCACAAGGATGCAATCAGCAAAAAGCAATCTGTATTTCAGAACGGATCAACAAAGCCCCGTTTTCAGACGGGGGATTAGTGCCCATTTTTCTTACAGCTTTTATTCTCGTGAAAGGAAAACAAGGCTATGTTACAGAGGTCGTTGTACCGTCTGTGGTTGTGTTATTTTCTAGTTGTAGGTACCTATCCCTTGTTTTATAAGCAAGTGTAGTGTTGAAGAACGTGGGGATAGGACTTAGAATAATACTATTTTTCACTTTTTACATTTGATATATAATCGAGCAGAGTTTCCCCCTACAACTACTTGATACAGAATGAATGTTTGAGAAGGTAATTGCTTCTACTTTTATACAGCTCGGGGTAGCGTAGGTATCAGCCAGGGGGAGCAACCGCTAACAGTAGCGAGGTAAAACGTATTTTTAATCGCAACGCGACGTAAATTTGACGCGTGTGTGTGTTTCCCGAACGGATGAACCGATTTTGATTTAGATTTGTTTGTTTGAAAGTAGTGTCGGAAGTGTTCTTAAAAAGATGGCTGCCGCCACAAAATGGCGTATTATATATTTTTTCACAACTTTCTCCATATGGGTATAAAATGAAAGGGCTATCTATAGAGAACTGTTAGGCATGCATCCTCACGATGTTTTCCTATATTGTTTAAGTACCTAAACGATATTTAAGTCCCTAAATAAAATAGGCACATTACTCCGAAAAGTGTAGTGGTGTGGTAGTGGAACTTTTTGCGACAGAGCTCGTCCGGAGAAGTACCACCGCCAAGTTGTATGTTTATGTCGCCAAGCAGCACTGTTGCAATGCTGTGTTCCGGTTTAAAAAGCGTGGTTTCCGGTGTGATGCCTATAGCATATGAGTCTTAACGCCTACGCCTCAGATAAACGGAAACAGGGTGGCGCGTTGCAGGACGTATTCCATGCATGCCCTGTAAAGTTGCTCTGTTTTTAGGCGATGGTAAAAAATACACCACCGCTCTGTCGGTCATAAGGTGCTTTGCTTATCTTCAATGTGTCGGTCTTCGATTGATAATATAGCTTCTGGGAAAATCCTATTACGTATAATATTAAGGGTTACGTAAAAGATAAAAAGCTTGGGTATTAATTGCTCTATCCACCTGTCTGTAATATCTGTCCACCAATCTGAACTGGGCCAGCGTGGTGGACTACGGGCTTAACCTCTTTTCAGTTCTTAGTGGGCCGGTAATGTGTGGGCTTCTTCTTAGACCAGGGAGCGTTTGGAACCCTCGTAGCTTTAGTTTAAAGTTGACAAATTTAGTTATCGCCATCAACTCACTTCTATATTGTATTTTACACGTAATGTACGCATCAAAAGTGCCATATATGTGCCTATTTGAATAAAGAAACATTTGACTTTGACTTTAAATGTGTCGATATGATGATGAATTGCTCTAACTTCATAGCATATCATTCATTGATTGTGATATGGTGATAGCAGAAAAAATACCAGGCAATAATTTCACGAATATATGTATGAATGCTTTGTAAATGCCTGTGATAGGCCTACATGTATAAAGTTTTTATTCAATATGAAATTTGTGATATTAATAATGTTATAGAGTCAAGATTTACGCGAATGGCTGTACCAATGTCCGTGGTACGAGCAAGACGGCAAGTTCCGAAAATCGTTATTCACAGCCATGGAGCGTATGAAGAGACCCATCATTCTGAAAGCTGGGCATTACATTCCACTTTCGAGACCTACTTTTGTTTCAGTAAGAAAAGATTTTTAAAAGTATATAATTTTTTTTTTATTTAACTGAGAATGATAAACTTTCTTTTTTTTTTTTGCAGATCTTAAGATCGTCTTATTCCTACTTCGCAGTGCTGAATCAAGCTAAAAATAAATAAATTAATAAACTTTTATCAAATAAGTTATATTGTCTACAATATTATTTTAAGGCAACCAATCCCTCCACACAGCAAAAAGGCTTTGCCTTTGCTGTGGAGACCAAAGGCAAAGCAAAAAGGCTGTAACATTTGTTTGCGACTCAGAAACAATTGAAAGCTTCTTTAGCATGTTTTCAATAGTGAAGTGTAAGTAAAGTAGAGAGAGATAGAGTAACTATTTATTCTAACTTGTCTTATTATGTAGACAATCTTCTTATTATATTTTACACACAGAATAGAATGAGCTTACCTCTATGTAGGTATGCTTTTATAACTATTGTGAAATAATCTTTAAACTAATAGTAACATAAATGTTGTTTTCATCACACTTGCTCGTAACGTGGACCTTACTAAATCGATATCAGGCTCATAATTCAAGATGTGTGTGTTGTGTGTTTTATTTAAAAATACCGTAGGTACTTGTCCTTTTTTATGTAGACCCGCCGTTTAGGTATGGCAAGTTTGTGCCTCACTGCAAGTTATATATATATATGAAGATAGACTTTTTTTAAAAGATTTTTTCTTCTTCGGGTAATATATTCTTTTTCTACCAACAAAAAGGTTTTACGCGGCTTAAAATTGCAGGCATTTCCTTAAAGTGATATTTTACCTTCCTAATAATGATAAATTAACGTTTCATTTTATAAAATTATTCACAATTCATAACTATTTATGCTTTAAACATGTTTTAGATACGATATTCCCTTTGTTATATTTTTATATATAGGCTGTATGCACGTTGCTGGCTGTATATCGGTTTACTTTGGCGTGCGGAAAAAAACCGCTCGCGCCATTTTCTGAAATTAATATTTTGTTAATATGTTCGCTTTTTGGTCTTATATTAATAATTTAAAATGTGCAGTTTAAATTGATTAGTGATCAATAGTACTAGATTTTACTACGCCGGGAATAATAATAGAAGCACGAATCGCGAGTGAATAACCTGTTTCAACCATAATATAGGGAGCGGCCTACGAAACTTTCATACCGTGGAAAAACAACAAAAAACGGTCAGTTTTCTTCAAGTGTGATGAAAATCGTTATATGAACTCTCTTTACACTCCCGGCTTTCTTAGCGCGTTCGCTTTTAGCTCACACGCCTAATACCGCCTCGACTGTAAAATGTAATATAACCATACTTGATGCATAAACTACTATAACTTAATAAAAGTAAGAAAAAAATATATACCTCCTTACCTAAGCTATTTTTCTAACTCGTCTTGTTATGTAAACTCTTCATTACATTTTAGTGTCAAGTATGTTTTAAAAGTAAAATAAAAAAAGTGCTGAAATAAATAAACACAAGTACAAAGGGATAATTTATATGAATGGAATAATTTATTATTATTATTAAATTCTTTATTGTACACACAAAAATAAAAAACAAAGAAACACATTTACAAAAATAATAAAAAAAAAAACTAGTTTAGGTGTGCAAAGGCGGTCTTAAGCGATCTCTCCCAGACAACCTTTGGCGATAGTAGTTTTTGTAAGGAACGGGTTGATGCGGCAATAAAAAATTCTACCTACATAAAAATATAGCAAACTAAACTACATACATGGTATAAATTCTAATACTAAACATATAATTATTATTTATAATATATATTGTTCATACATATAATTATAATAAACTACATACTATAACGCTAACGCTACATACATAAAAAATAGTTTTTAAAACGACTTTTAATAAGAGGCAAGGATTTTGCCTGACGTATGTCATCAGGTAGGGAATTCCAGAGTCGACACAATTAACTGTAAAAGAATTACTATAGTATTTCGTGCGACTGTACGGAACCTGTAGTTTGCTGTTGGTGCAGGAACGTAGCCTGTTACTATCAAAAAAGGTAAAACGTTCTTTTAAATATTGCGGAGTCTGAGGAAGAAACAGGATACGATACAAGAGAGACAAGGCGTGCATCTCTCTCCGCTGACCGACCGACAACCATTTTAGTTCAGCGCGGAACTGAGATATGCGGTCGAACTTTCGCAAGCCAAAGATAAAGCGGATGCAAAGGTTCTGCAGCCTATCAAGCTTATTAAGGAGATCCTGCGATAAGTCAACATAACATGCATCACCATAGTCAATGACAGGTAACAAAAGAGAATTGGCAACAGCGATCTTAGTTTTAATTGGCAGAAGATTCTTCCACCGCCTAAGATAACAAATAGCACAAATTTTCCGCCCTACCTCAGATACATGAGGTCCCCAAGAAAAGGAACTGTCAATCGTCAGCCCAAGGTTTCTGACCGTATTGATGTAAGGCAAAGCTACCCCATCAAAGTAAACAGCTGGAAGGTTATTAATTTAAGTCAATAAATTGCGATTACCTATGACGATTACTTGTGACTTAACAGGATTTACGGCAAGACCGTAAGGTTTGCACCAGTTACAAATATTCGCCAAGTCTGTATTCAGTTTACAAATAGCAGAGGAAATTCCATCAATGGTTTCTGAGGAGTTAATCTGTAAATCGTCAGCATAGAAATGAAATGAAGAGGAGATAACAGAAGAGACAGAGTTAATAAAAATGGAAAAGAGAAGAGGTGAAAGCACCCCACCCTGTGGAACACCTGCAGTGAGGGGGGAAAGCGAGGAACACTTACCATCAAATCTGACGCATTGTTGACGACCGAACAGATACGACTGAAACCAGTCAATGGCTTCAGATGAAACGTTCACCTTCGACCTAAGCAACGCAAGAAGCAAGTCTTAATTCATATTATTGAAAGCATTGCTGAAGTCAAGAAGAACCAGAATAGTAACCAATTTACTGTCCATCCCTTTCCGAATATCATCGCAGACTTTAATTAGTGCTGTGACCGTACTGTGTCCTTGTCTAAAGCAATAATTAAATATTAATAATTTATTGCTATATTAATAATTTATTGCTTTTATTATTTATTTTTACGCTTAAAACGAACTTTACACTAAAAAAGTAATTGAAGGATTGCAGATACTTAGATTAGAATAAAAAGCAAACCTTTAAAAGGTTGATACGAGAACGGGGTTCATAAAATAAAATGTCCATGATCACAAATGAATCGATTTATTCATAGGTAAACCGTGTATCACATATGCGTTGTGTACATCCACGACATTTTAGGCAAAAAGTGTGCTTAGTTTATGAAAAATTATGAAAAAATACACATTTTTTCCAACACTCAACGACGCTTAACAATAATTTTAAAAATTTAGTCATGTCTGTAAATTCGTGCGCTTAAAGTAAAGACAAGGCGAGCGTGTATCAAAGAACAACAACCATGTTAAGAGTGTTACATTTATTGTAAGGCTGGACGTATGCTGAGGCGCAGAACAGAACAGCACAGAGCAGAACAGATTTTATTATGTATTAACAAGCACGGAATTGCTTACCATGGGAATTATGGCAGCAGACATGACGTATCCATCCCATAAAAATCTTGATAAAAAGACACTAGATATTTTCTGTACGCGTAAATTTGTCGCTGCGAACGTGACTCAGAGCACACCAATTGATTGATACTAGTAAACATTTGTAGCAGATAGCGACCTAACTGAAATTTTTAAAACACATTACCTCTCATGCTCTAAAACAACTGATGTACGCTTTTGTGACAAACCAAAATGCTCCCAGAAACAATATTTCCACTCCGAACTTTTGGTGGCATGGGTGCTGGGAGACGTCGACAAGTGTTTGCCTTACTTAGAGCGCTAAAGCGCATTTCTAGTGTCTTGTTATTAAGATAACTATGGTCGCTCCATATCTGCGACTCTGTCTTAGAAGTCTATTAACATTTCGGTATATAATTAAGTAAACAACGAATTTCCATCATGTAGGTAGATGCAAGATTCAAGCGTTTTAAACGCAGCAAGCAATCAAAGATGCTTGAAACAAAATTACACATACTTGATTTAAGTCATGTGACTGTTTAGGAGCTCCGCGTAGGTATCTCCAACACAAGTGTTCAGACACGTGTGTTGGAGACAGGAATGCTCTGCCAATTCTGCGATGCGTCCTAGCATAGGTACACTAAAAGCCTTGTTATCGTGTATCCGTTAATTTACATATCTGATACCATTTCTATGCTACGCTTAGAAGTATGGTCATTATTTTATCACAGTGCGACGCACAGTGACATAAGAACTTACGTAAATACGTTAACGTTAAACTTTTTACTAGCCTTGAATACTTCACAGCCGTACACAGTTAAATTGTTATTAACGGACGTAATTGTAGCATAAAATGGTATAATAAATGGCAAATAAATTATTATTGTTAAAAAAACCGTAGCGTAAATAAAACAACCTAAACAATAGCTTGTGTACAAATATCAAAAGATAACGACCACTTAACATAACCACGTTTATTTTCACCCTAAGGTAATTAGAAAACGATAAAATACACATCAATATGTAAACAATGGATATTTCGGAGAAGCCAACTTGGCTATCATTTTCATCACCCTAGTACTGTGTAAATTCTTTGTCAGTTACTTAAAGGTATTTCTTTCATCAATCCATACAATATTTGTAAGAAGAAATATAGTAGTCAATCCATTCAAAAAGTTACAATGTACCATAGCTGAAGGCTTAATGTAAGTACTAACTCTTCGAATACAATTCAATTTAGATCCCATTTTTCAATCGCCAATTGTGTTTATGACATTTAGGTACTGTAGTCTTAGTACACGATTTAGTATATTTTATTAAATGCTTTAGAGCAAATATCGTTCTTCTGGTTTTTTAATTTTAAGATTGTTTTGCCAGAAGCCCTAGTTGAGGAATTGCAACAAATTTGAGCTTCAAAACAACACATTCATACATTTCGATCCTCTAAAACGATTGCGAGCGACCAAATTTTGTACCAAGGGAAATCTATGCAATTTATATCTCAGCTTATCCAACGATTGAAAAATGAGTTAATAAACATTTACTCATATTTTACATTCAAAATCTAAAAAAAGAATAACTTTATTTGGTAAGAATAGTAACAATCAGTCGCATGTTTTTTTTTTTGTGAAAAAGCTTAAGATAAAATGATATCAACCGTCTGTGACGCTTGTAAAAGTCTTTCGCGAGATGGTAATTATTTAATTACATAAAAAAGAGATATTATTTAATTATTTTAGTTCGTTCAGCTTTTGAATATTTTGTTTGATAGGATTATGTAAATAAAATAAATTAAAAGTTATAAAACATTTTCTTTTTATTAAAAAACCAGTAGTAACAAAAAATCACTGAAGAAATTTCTCTGTTAAATTTATTTACATCATCGAAGTCGCTTTTTGTGATGTAATTACTTATTCATATTGAAAATTACGATTAAATTTTAAAAGAAATTACATTTACATTAAAACTGATTAAAAACACAGTAACAAACATACAATTTTAAAAATACGCGCATAAAGATAAAAAACACAACCGAATATTTTTAAAGATAAAGATCACAACTTTAAAATAACTGTTGCACTATTACAATTGAGCCCTTGTGTACATTCAGTGCTTGCATTATACATATATATAACAGGAAATAATAGGAGACTTGCAACACTACAAAACGGGCAAGCAAATTTTTTAAACTTGGTTATTTTTCTTCGCACATCTTATCGACTTCACACCAAATCAACTCAAATTAAAAGGCGAGGCTTATGTCATGGAATACATATTAAAGGCGTGCTTGCTAGAGTTTTTTGAAACGTCATCAACTCTTCTTATACGAACTCTCTAACGCAGTGGTGAGTATGTGGTTTTATAAGGGGCCGGTTTCAGATTCAGTTTGGTCAATTTGGGAATATAGTTTTAGAGATTTCTTTGGTCTACTGATTACCTAGCTTTCATGGCTAGTCAATCCTACCAAAAAAGATGTAACGCCAACGATTAAGCGTATTTGGAATTCCTATGTCCATTGTCCAGCAGTGGTACTCCGTTGGTTGACATAATATTGATGATGATGACAGAAACTTGAAAAGTTTGCAGTATTCACATAAAATAATGCTCACTTTGCCATGCTTTGATTCCATCCGAGTCGGTGTTGAGTCGACATGATGTGTGAAGGTCATAAAGCGTATCCAAGGCAGAGGCGGTCGCAGAAGTATACGTATAGCGAATTCCAAACACACGCGGAGAGGTCGCGATATAAAAGCGGATGATCGCAAGGCAATCCCCGATTCCCAAAAATACAATGGTCTTTATGAATATACGATATTTATGATTCATGTATTTTCATCCTCACGCATCGCCTTCAATTCTACATCAGTAGGGCTTTATGCGTGCTACGAGATTATTATGTCTACCCATTTTCTCCTCAAAATGGTAGCCATAATTATCTCGTAGCTCGCATTTTAGCCTTACAGCATGGCTAGTATTAGGAGGAGACGTTTTTCTTCCCGGGACAGGATAAAATTTTAATTTCCGACATAGCTTTATCAACTGTTGGAAATAATATCCAAATAACAAACGGGGATAAACTCTTCTATTCCGTTACCGTGCTAAGCACGTCCACCTGGACACGTTAATAGGCATGATGATTAATTTAAAAAAATGCTCAAAGACATTTTTGTTCATTTAAATTGCAAATCATATTTTAAATAAATATTTCCCCCGTAAACGCTAGCCGGTCGTCATGGCCGCACTTGTGATGTCAACGGCAAATTAGAAGCCCTTGTTGCATAGCTAAACATTATTGATTTTGGTATTGATAACAAAAAAACTTAACAACTTTTTTAAATTACAAAATGACAAATACTTGATATACGCGGAGATTTTCGACGTTCAAGCGGTATAAAATTATGTTTATAGAGACGTGACGTCATAATTCAACTGTCATGGCGGATCGCCAGATTTTGTAGTTTCTTTTAGTGAAAATAAATACCAATCTCACTTCGAATTTTAATAATAAAATGTCGTATAATAGATAAATTCAATATTTTAGCCATTTTTTATTACTGGCATCATGCTTATTTTTTCCCTTGTCAGGAGATATAATGAGAGGATAAACTGCTAAAATCTCTCATTGCGATAAAAACTACAACAATACTGTACTACCATCTCGCTATTAAAGTGCTCTTAAGTGCCTACGCGAGTCGATTGCGACCGCGACCGCCTCAGTTTGGGAACCGCTTCATTCTGTCACTAAAAAAATTGTATGAAATGCATGATCTAACATTGCATAAAAATTAATGAACATAAAATAATTTATTTTAGATTAATATAGCTCAATTTAATAATTTACAATACTTAACCAATACATAATTTTGACCCTAAAATTATTAACTCTGAACCAAATTATTGTTAGCATCAAATATTCTTTCAAACGTGATGAACACGTTTGAAAGAATATTTGACACGTTTGAAAGCTTTCGACTCAAATTCTTAATATAAAAATATATATCTTAGAATAAGTTCAAAAAGTTGTTAAATATAAAGGGCGCGGGAAAAAAAAACATTACGGCAGATTGTATGAAGCTTTGTTCAGTTGCAAAATAATAATTAAAAGCTCCTTTAATAAATTGCTACGACACAGAGGTTCTATAAATTATTAGGTCTAAGTCTACGTTATCTTGTGGAAACACAGCTAATTGTCTTTAATATGTCAATTATATGAGTTTTTTTTGGTAAGCTGCTTTCTTATATACGCCACAAGTGATTATAATGAGAATTACTGTAAAAATATATTAGCTACATACAATTCTACGCGGATAACTACGTCGCTTTTTTATAAGAAACACACAGGTATGAGATGATATCTACATAATAATTTCATTAATTACTTTAATTTGAGAAGACTACGATTGGGTTAATTTACGGAACAGTCTACGTAAGACTAAATAGTATCTATCCAACTATACCTCTAAAAGCTTAAACTAAATTTAAATAAGTGGAAACTATGTTTGTGTTAATTATTAAATATTACCATCGTTAACATTATTTTTTGTAATTACATAATATTACCTATATTATGTAATTACTATTATTTAATATTTATTAATTATTATAAAGAGGTAAAAATGCGATATTTATCAATGTGTATATATTTCTTTTTATATATAAATGACAACATTTATAAAGGTCACTTATAGTTACTATTTAGTCCTACATACAATTAAAAGGCGCCACGGAGATCAAACATCAATGAATTAATTTAAATATTAAAAATGAATAATTTACTTGATAAAGAATACACAATATAGCATAGTAAAAGAGTAGCTTAAAGATTAATAAAAGTGTGCAATTGAGCAATAAAGTATTAAGTAATGCAATAAAGTAAATTAATTGGTACTTTTCTCCATGGCTCCATAAATATTGGCATAGACTAAAGAAACACCGTGTCGAATGAGAATACAAACACTTGGTACCGAGTCTGTAAACCCAATTAAAAATATTATGGGTGCTAAATTAGTATTATCCACAAAATCTGAACTAACTTGACAAGAAAATATTGCCTTCTATTTTCCACTGTTACCAGTGCTGTGAAGAAGAAGAGCTGTGGATTCAGGGTTTGCGTACAACGTAATTTGCATAATCTATTTGTTCATCTTTAGTCTATGGCCAAATAGACAACTTCTTCACCCCGCGTAATAAATGGCACACTATACCAAACCTACTAATAATTGCGTGGTCCTGTAATCGATATTGATTTCATAATTAAATACTTTACAATAATTATTTAGATCGAAGATATAAGTAGTAATTTTTATAACAAACTATGAAAATATATATTTTTCTCCATCATCGTGCCCGAATCGCAGTTTTTTAACTACGCAGTTTCGAGCAAGTTATCTTCGATTTCGGAAGCTACCCGCTTTTACTGTCTTTTTTTTTTAAGTGGTTCGTCTATTCATAAGATACGCAGCGTAATAATATTGTATGATCTTATTGGTATTATACGTCAACAAAATTAGGGCAAGAAGTATATTAAAAAAATTAAAAAAAAAAACAAACATATTATTAATCAACAGAATTAGAATAATTTCAATAACAACAACAAATTTAAAATGGATTTAAAATGTTTGGATGTTTACTGGAAGGTCGCGCGAAAGTTGTCATGAATATATTATATAATATACTTACTGGACATATACATTGTGTCAATGAATAGCATTGGAATCCAGTATATATTTATATAGGGGGTGTTCCTACTGAAGAGTGCAGTGTTGCAATTATAACGCAATATAATCATAAATATAATCAGTGTATACTTGCTGTTTCTATCGCGAACGGCGAAAATGCATCCTGTGAATTAAAAATCGCGCGGCCTTCCACACATTTTCCTGGAGTAAAATCAAGAATTATCTAAGCTAGACGGTATGCATTAATTTATCTACGTCAAACACGCTTACTGCCGACAATCCAATCCTTGTAACTTGTCCACAACTAAGACAAAAAAACCAACTGAAAAGACCATACAAATTTGGTCTGGTCTTCGGGAGTCGGTCAAAAAGTTCTTTGGTAGGCATTTTTACTACATAAAATGCACAAGGCTGTTTTATTTATGTTTTGTAGAACAGAAGAATGTTTTTAAGAAAACAGGTACACAATTATTTGTTGTTAGAATAGTAGATTGTTCAACAAGGGGCTAAAGCAATAAAGATAAATCCCAAGCAAGCGAGGGATTTAAGAGTAGCTCCCGAGCGTAGCGAGTGTGTTGGATCTAGAATCCTGAGTGTAGCGAAGGTTTTAGGGGCCCCCAAAACTAAGGCAGCTTTAAGCCTGAGCTGAATACTCTACTTTTTACAACTCGCGAGGGCGTTCGGTTTCAAACCCACAAGCAAACACCATCTTAAAATCTCTTCGGTTGTTAAAATACATGGATTGTCGACAACTAATAAAGTAAACTTATATAATAATTGTAAATTTCATTAAGCTACATTCAATTGCAACATATTCATACACTTCCTTACATCCAAATATACAAAATTATGAGGTACTAAATTTAAAACGGTTAACACATATTTGTACAATGATTCCAATATTTGTTCACTTGTTAAGGCCAAACTGGTTGAAGGAAAGTCCACAATCACACACAATGATGAATCTTCACAAAATAAATGTATAGAAGGATATCCATCCGGCATTAGGTATTACGGCAATCTTACAGTGTGGACTAACCTCTATATAATTAATACACAATTTTTTTTTTAGCTAGAATACTGACAATGGAAATATGAATTGATGCAACATAAAACATGAGCATTTAAAAAATTTAAATAATGTCTAAAAGTAAGTAAAATTTAATTCATAAATTGCTTTTTTCAACTAACTTACTATAAAATAGTTTTAAAACGAATTTTAAAAATTAACATATTCAATTTCCATTGCGTATTTGCTGATGAAACGAATACAAAACTGCTAAAGGGTTTAAGTTAGCGTGCAATGAACAAATGCACATTATGGAAAAATAAGCCGCGCGAGCCAAAAGGATGAAGAATATAAAAAATTATGGATTTTGTCTTATATATTGGATTTTATCTCACAATCTTAGTAGGGAGACATACTTGTTATGTAACACCCGTAGCGACACTACGTAACGCGTGTTGAGTTGAATCAAACCGCAGTTAATTCGATGTGGGCCAGCACGCCTACTACGGGCTTCGAACGATTGGAACAACGCAACGACGTATTTTATACTTATTTTGTAAAAATGAAATTAAACGACTTTCGTTGACTTTTTTGTTGCGTATTTTTTTTAATTCTATGTATGGAAAAATACATTTTTTAAGAACATAATAAATGCTATCGGTTTCGTTTTTATAATACAAATATTCATGTCTTTTAATGAGCGGTTGCTTGGTGTATGCGTAGACTGGGTTCATTGACTGCTCGTCCTTGATCGCGGTAGGGACTGAGTGGCGGTTGAGTAATTTATTCGAACGAACCCGAAATGACGAAACCGGTTTTGAAGCACTACACTCTACAAATACCCGACGCGTGGGGTTTCGGTATTATTTAAACTTACTACGTTTTTGCTATTATTTTCTAACTAGGATCCTTTTGACTGGACGGGCTATGGGGAATGTTAAACGTTTCAATAAAGAAGTGTGAGGTGCGTAAGCCTTTTTTACATCTACAAACATCGAAAGCAACTTCATCATTGATTCGAGTAACATTTCATCCGCTAATTGGACAGGTCTTTTTACGAGATCAAATTTTCCTATTTCAATTTTTTTTTGTCTTCTAAGACGTTTTATGGCCATAAACTGTGGCGAAATGCTTGGCAACTACAGTCAAAACCTGGTTGTTTTTGACTAGACGAGTTTTAAATACTCCGATTCCTACGATACAAATAATACTAATACATTAAATTCAAAACAAATCATTCGGTTAGGCAATACATTGGAATTTCAAAAGGGAAAAGTTTGGGAGATTCCTAAAATTTGAGCGATATACAAAAATTCTGGAATAAATTCATTAATATTTAAAATTCAAACGATTTACTTGCGACACCGACACATATTCCTTATAATTATTGACTCACCTCAAAGTTATTATTAGCCAGTACCTACCTGAAAATAATTAATATAATGTTAGTACACAACAATATTTTTTATTTTATACTTAGCTTTTGGGGACCATTGAGTCGTCGATTTTCGACTATTTCTGTTAACGTGTATAAATAAATATACATACTACGACAACACACACATCGCCATCTAGCCTCAAAGTAAGCGAGGCTTGTGTTATGGGTACTTAGATGACTGATGAATTTTTTTATGAATAATATACACAAATACTTATAATATACAGATAAACACCCAGACACTGAAAAACATTTAGGTTCATCACACATCCTAGGGCTCAGAAAGCAGGGCCGCTGCCCAGTCGGCCGTCAATTAAATTGAATAATTTTATGTCTTAAAAATTAAAATCAATTCGACATAATTGATTTTCAGCCACTTAACTTAATCTTATAGGCATTGAACAGGTATTAATTAGAAAAGAATGAAGTTTTGATTATAGATTTTTTTATAACAAATGTTTGCAGCTGACTTTGAGCTACACAATACGAATTTTTTTTTTGTCGGTTGCTGATCGAATCGGTTAAACTATGATTTCTTCTTAAGTAATAATTAATTATTTATAAGTACCCCTTAAAGTTAAGCTATACGATGATGAAGATACGATGGACCTTTAAACACAAATGCAATGTGCGACAACACAAATGTAATCTTATTACCTGTATATAAAGTTTAAACTCCTAGTTCACCGTATTGCACAGACCATTTTTCATAAGCGACGAGACTATGCGGTGAAACAGACGGCCGAATCCTCTTCAGCGCATCCATAAAGTCTTGGAAGGTGATGCTTCGAACGAGTGAGAGATCTAAGCATTTTACTTCCTCCGGGTCCAACTCTGCAACAAGAAGAATTAATTTAAGTTTAGAACTTTTGGAGTTTTTGTCTATGAAAATTCAAAATGATTTAATTCTTAATGTTTTCTGCGTCCGGCCTGGACGCAGAAAACATTAAGAATTAAATTTAAAATACGGAAACAAGAAAGGATGTATTTAACCAGAAACCACACTTTAATCGAAATTTTACGGTAAAGAGGCCCAGGCCCCAGAAAGGTTAAGTCAATTTCGTAAGCCAGTTTTGAAAACTATGGTACTGAATTTTACTACTCATAAAATTGGTGTGTCCATACGTGCTACAAAGTACTGCCCAGTGTCCATCAACTTATGGCTTAACTTTATAATTTTTTATTAGTGTTATACCTACACTTGGAGGAATTATTAATTTTATAAATTTAATTTGCATATAAAAATTTTCGGAACCGACAGGATTTGATCCTGCGACTCTCTGGCAATCACGGCCTGAGCGCTTTTTCCAATTAAGCTACGGCTCTCCTACCATCGATGCCGAAATTTGGTATATGCCTTTTACATCAGTCTTAAAGCGACTGTAGCGTAATCTAGTAGGATGTTAAGTCCCATGTGCCTGTAATTAACAGGCAACAACGCCCTTCAGTCCGGACCGAAGCAATGCTGCTTGGTGGCAGATATAAACATGGTGGCTAGACTGGGTACTCCCGCCTGGTGCTCTTTTAACGTTTTGGAACTATAAAATCTGTGCGATTTCGTTTTAAATGACCCAGTCCATAATCCACAGTAATAAAATAACTCAATGAGTCAACTCAACCGTCCACGAACTATTTTCATCAATATTTTCAACGTAGTTGTTAAATATCGAGAACATGTTAGAAAGGTTCACTTAGACTTAAATGTTATATTTCGAGAAAGCAATCGAGAAGTCGCGAACAGCACATGAGGTAGCTTAGAAAATTCTACCGTAACATTAGCGATAAACGCTGGCGCATTGCCAAGCGTTAAAGTCGCTAAAAGCATTTCAGATTTACCTAGAACACGAAATGTGAAGTACAATTTTAGGTCTCTTGATTATCACCATTATCCTACACAGCCTAATCAATGTTGGGTACAGAAAAATAAGAGAACACACAATTGAGAACGTTGATCCAGCTGTTTTATATTGATTTTATCACTAAAATATGATATAATGTCTTATGTTAGTGATAAAAAACTGCGACTTAACGTGCTTTCCGAGGCTGGCGGATGGACAACATCAATTTGGTTACTAAGATTTCCTGAGTAGAAATCTCAAGTTACAGCGTGTTCTGGAATCCAAACATACTAACCATTCGATCAGAAGTGCCCAAACTTTATAAACTCGTGGACCACCAAATTTTTGGTAGAGAAGCTAATGAATTTTCGCAAAAATTCAACTACTACAAATGTGGTTTTACTGCTGATATAATACTTATCATTTTAAAAGATTTAAAGTTCTAATCAGTACATTCATGCATTACCTAGATTAAATTTACGAGCTACTCGCTAATTAACGGAGAGCCACAAACGTTGATCTCCATTCCCATTTCTTGTCCCCCAATTTTGGTTGACCAATGTCGACCTGAAGGCCATTATATAACCCCCAGGGCTCACTTTGGGTATAATCGCCCTTGATCACAGGAAGTATAATACCTACCTCTAATGGGCCCTAGAGCAGCGTCGCGGCACAACGCAGTAAGGTCACTGCCCGAGTAGCCATCAGTCAGGGCACCCAACCTCGCTATCTCATCATCCGTTAGTGATGACGCCGCAGCTCCTCGCGCTAAAACGCGCCGTAGAAGTGCACCACGTGTTCTCGCGTCTGGCAATGACACGTATACTCGCTTTGGAAACCTCCTGCGAATTAAAAAAAAAAACATGTTCTCTATATACCAAATGTCATTTCCGTGTAACGCGAAATATGAAAATGTTACTGCACTCAAATAGGTAGGATTTTGCTATGATAAAATTCAATTACAATCCGTTCAGTTTTGCATGAAGAATTTCTTCACAGAATTGCGTTTTCATTCCATAGGTACCCTCGGTATTGCCTCTCCGGTCCATTATCTATCTCTACGAAAAAAAGTCACGTCGATCTGTTCTGTTTTTGTGAGACAGGAAGGGCAACTTAACCAACGCACTTACGTATTAATCAGCAAAATACCTTTAGTTGAAAATCAGAAGTGGGATCAAAAGACACTGTTTGAACTTGAAATTTACACAAAACTAAAAGCTAAATTTGCGAGAGCAAGAAACTTTATTGTTCAGTCAAAAGCGATGGTTAGTCAAACGATTTTTAACTACAAGTTTTTGGATTTTGTTAAGTTATTAAAACATCTAGTTACCTTAACGCAGCCTCATCCAGCTCCTGCGGTCTGTTAGTAGCTGCCATAACTATAAGCCTATCCGCCCCAGCGGCCGGAAGACCGTCGAACTCCACAAGAAATTCCGTCTTCAAGCGCCTGGACGCCTCGTGTTCTCCCGACGATCGCTCGCAGAGAAGCGAGTCTACTTCGTCCACGAATATTATTGACGGCTTTTAAGAATAAATTAAAGTATTTAATACAAAGAACACATTCTTAATTAATATCGATAAGTAATTAAAATTAAATTTGCTGGCGTGCGTATTAAGTTTTTATTATCTGACGATATTAAGTCCAGTCAAACTGTACATATAAAAATTAAGGCTCGGTTTTGGTTGGATAGTCAGTTATAAGGACTCCGGCTTCCATTGCGGGGAAGGAGTTTGTGCGTTTTAAGTCATTTCATGTTACTTGTATTGACAAGACAGACGTTCTCCATAATTCTCGAAGGCGTGTGTGGTCTACCAATATACACTTGCCAAAAATCAATCCAAAATTGTAGTTTGTGCAGTAATAGGTTGATAACGATGATGATTTGATTGATTAAGCGGCATGGAGATAATCCACATTTTGTATGTTATGTAGTAAGTAAAGAAGATTTATACCCTGATTATAACATAACACTGACTAATAAACATTGTTTTGTATAGTTACACAATGCTTTATATTCTTCTATGGAATTTCACATTACTGATTATAGCAAGATATAAATCGGTGCAAGTCACGCGCAATACTGTGAAGTAAAGGCCGCGTGTGTTTTTGAGCTGATAATTACTAAACGGTAATTTATGCAGTTCTTCTTCAGTTATTTTTTTAAAATGCACGTTTACTGCATTTTTGACAGAATGGAATACAACCTTCATAAACATAACAATGTTGGAAACGCGCCAAAGCTGGAAAAAGATCTGAATGCAGAAGTCTAGCAAACACAAATCGTTCAAACAGAAAGCTCTGAACAATGCCAATGTGGCGAAAGTGATATGCAGTTTTGCTAAAATCGGTCGCATTCTCATCTGTAGTTGAGTTTAGCTTTGGGTATGTAGCTTAGACATTTATGAACTCTTAACATAGTATTATTTGTGTCCACCTGTCAGTTAAAATTGTTTTGTATTATTATAGTTTCAAATATTATTTTCTGCAGCTGTAGATCGTTAAGTTAGCGTTGGTATTATTTTTAATAACCGCACTTCGTGAATTCTAGAAGTACGATGCTTTCAACTGCATTATTGTTCTAGTCGTTAACATGGTCGTCTACGGATCATAAGGATATGGGTTCGAATACTGAGTCAAGCAATAATAAATAATTATTTATTGGCTCATACTGTCATATAATAATTTATGGAGCTGCTTGTAGCAGTGGCACGAAAACTTTTGACCAGGGTAGGCATATAGGAGGAAGATGATATAATATATACATCCCGGACAAACGTCGTGACACTGGAACTATATATAATAGATATAAACCATCAGAATAATGTTTTAAATGAATTAGAAGTGCAAAATGCATGTTTTCTAACTATTTGTAAAAGCCACCACGGTCAAAACATCGTTCTTGTATTGCGCACATACACAGAAAATTTTTCAGCTCTTACAATCGTCGCGGGCTCTTAGCTAATTTTGCAAAACTAAAGAGACCGCTGTATTATGCAAATTTCCAGACAGATTGCCAAACAGCCCAATTTTCACATAGCGTATAATAATTTGACTGCAGCTGATGCAAATCGCATTTATATATAGAACTGACAGATTGCGATCGGTTCGCAACTGCCAGAAAAGTTAAAGAATACGGAAGCTAAATGTAGAACTCACCTGAAGTTCCCTGGCCACTTGGAACAGTGCTCGTACCATTTTCTCTCCATCACCCACGTACTTGCTTGTTAATGTTGCGGCAGATATAGAGAAAAATGTCGCAGAGCATTCTGCTGCCACGCATCGCGCCAGGAGCGTCTTACCTGTTGTTAAAGTCAAAAGTAAGTTTCAGTAAGTATATTATATTCTTATAAAGTTTACTTTTAATAAAAGTGGTGTAGCGTTGGAATTGTTACACTGTGTTCGTCAGGTTCAGACATTTGAAAGGTGCTGTCAGTGGAAATGTGACAAAACACTGTGGAAATATTCTGACGTTACGCCAGGTTTATTAATATAACGGATTTAACGGATGAGGTGATTCACGAAACAAACTATGTTTTAACCTAAACATGTAATTTAAACTTCTACAGAATTAAAAATGAAATATTATATGTTTTCCGATTCCTTAGTGATTGTTTACTTTTCTTTCTTAACCTACATCGACAGAATATAGAGAGATATTTATCTTGTTGGTATTTTTATGGATTATGGTTTAAATTCCGGTTCCAAAATAACGAATGTTCGTTATTTCGAAACCGGTTTTTGAAACTTATAAATTAATTACCATTGCCTGGAGGGCCAAAGAGCAGTAACCCTTTAGCTGGTGATCTTAATCCCGTAAAAAGTTCCGGTCTTAACGATGGCAGCACCACCATCTCTTGTAAAGCTTGCTTGGCCGCCTATAAGAAACATTCCTGTTAATATTACTAATAAGTAAGGCAGCCGATTGGCGCAGTGGACAGTAGCCCTGCTTTTTGAATCCAAGACTGTGTGTTAGATTCCAATAACTGGAAAATGTTTCTGTGATGTTCATGAATGTTTTTCTATGTCTGGGTGTTTATCTGTATATTGTAAGTATTTAAGTACCTTTATGAGTCCGCCTAGGAAAGAAACATTTTTAGCCGTTTCATCTTTCAACGGTGGAAACAGATCACCTCTATTATAGAAGTATTGTGACGCCAATCAAACTAGAGAATTCAGTCTGAGTATGTCTGCGTGTGAAATGAGGTAGAGGAGTGAATAATAGAGTAATCGTGATATAATCACACGTGGTAAAACCTGCTGCCAGTGAAAAGCCCGTCAAAATTGGTTCAGCCGTTTCAAAAATAAGCTCAGACCAACAGACTTACTATTTTATTTATTTCTGTTTAATTAAATCTTCGTCGAGAAACTCACCTCTTGACCAGTAATATCATCCCAATTTACTTTCGGACCACCTTCCACAATCTCGTCCAGTATAAGTTGAACCAGTTTGGGGTCGACGCCTCGTACTGCGAGCGTTGGCTGTGGAGTTCTACTTCTGGTGGGCGTCCCTCTCTGAGAGCCTCCTCCAACGACTCGTCTCACTGGCGACCCGTTCACTGGCACCTGGTATGCGCTCTAGTCATGAGAGGAGAAGTTGCGATGTTAATGGCGATGGAATGGTTAGTGGCGTGAGGAGGAAGCTTAATAAAGGTTTAACAAAAAACACACACACAATTACAATATGAGGGTACATATTGAGCACCGAAACACTCTAGTTTCAGGCTAAAAAGGACCATAAAGTCTTTGATTTAAAGCTTCAATTTGTCAAAACTTTTACAATTAGCACTTCTAGCGGAACAACTATAACATTCAAAGCGCGGATAGAGAATGTATGTTTTTCAAACGAGGCACTTAAGGTTCATTTTTCTATGAAGCTTTTGCATTCAATCGCTATGGATGTGAGCAGTTAGAAAAAAATAGACTATCGGGAGTAGTTAAAAGGCAATAATAAATTTAATATTATGTTGATATATTATTTAATATGATTGTAGTTCCTATATTAGTAAATGGGAGACATATTATACGAACAGAAACATTACAGTTATATTTTTTTAAACTTGCGGGTATTTGTTTTAGAATTTTGTAATGATTGAGGCAAAGTTTTAAGGTAAACTTAACGACGATGATGAGATGAATGACATGACATGCCAATTTGTGTGACCAATATAATATTTAAGTATAAAATATATATAATTGTTACCTACTAATAAAAAACGAGATTATTACATAAAATCAGAGCCAACTGAGTAAATTTTCAGAAAAGGTTAGAATCTGAACCTTAAAACTAATTTTACTTACAGATAACTGTCGTTTAACAGCGGGCGGTGTAGAGGCCGGTTTCACGGGGTATCTGCTGTAGCCCCCGTTGGAACTATTCGGCTGCGAGGACGATCTGCCCATAGACCGCGGCAAGGTTTGAGACTTCATCAGTGGCCCTCCACCGCTGGGCACTCGGCGACCAGCAGTTGTTAACTTTCGACCTGCGACTTTAATATTAAACAATTCATGTTACAACCACTATGACTAGACCTTCGTCAGATATTACGCTTGTACTTAAACCCAAGAATTGTTAGGGTTTATAATGCTAAAAATTCTTATTACCAGCCCGAAAATAGGAAAGTGTCGGCCCTCGCCTTTTTAGCTTTTTAAGCAGTCCTGTCGGTCATCGTCCATCAGCTGGCCGATTTACTGTTCGATTTGATACCAGATTTAGCTAGCCACTGTTGGAATTCGCCAGCTAATAACCTGTTAAATTCATATTTTGCTTTCTGAAACCTAAGTTTCCAACTGAGATAATTTCATCTCGGTTGGCAGGTACAATTACACATACCTATAATAATGGTTTGGGCTTTATTTTATGGTAACTTTCTATAGTGGCTAGCTAAATTTGGTGTCAACTGAGATAGTAAATTGGCCTGTAGACTTATTAGATCAGCGTGGTGGGTCTTATAAATCAGGATAACAGAGGCCAGCAGAGAAATAGGATGATGATGATGAATACGCCCCAAATTTCAAGATTCGATCGTAGATTAATCCGATTGGACCGTCTATATGGTGGTCTTAAAATACCCAGGATGACTAAAAAAAATGTATAACTTTTGTTGACGCAATGACAACAAACCTCCGCTAACCACCAGCGGTACGTCGATTCAGGTTAGACATTTAAATTGGATCGTGTGTTGACACGTACTAACTGCAGATTGAATCAAGCTGCAGGCCGATGAGAGAATATCCAGGATGGTTTAAGTGTATGAAAATATATTTACTGTAGGCAGTGTTTTGTACGTGTGGATTTCGCTTAACCATCGCTGAACTGAGGTTACGTACACTTAAGTATTCTACGTAGAGTTGTACAACTGGTAGGTAGATGCTTTTGGTATCAAGGTTTCGATTTGAGCAGTGACTCTCAATGTCACACTAGGTTTAGGGCGAAATTCGAGAAATGTCTATTAAATGCATTAAAGTTGAATTCGCCGCATGGCTTTTGAATCGGGCACTACGAGCCTCTTTGTTGACTATGAATTCCAGTTTAATTTAAAACCACTCCTGTTTTTCTTCTTTGTTAAAAGGATGTTACCTTTTAACAAAGAAGAAAAACAGGAGTGATGAGCAGTAATACTGTATAAAAAAATAATCCGTGTAGCTATTATGTTTAGGCGAATATAGATATTTAGCACATATTGTATAGGATATAGGTTAAAAGAAATTTAATATAAGCTTTTCGCTCATACTTAAAAAAATAAAAACTTTTTTGTTAGTATATTATTATGTGTAACTTATACTAAGAAAGAAGTATTTATATATTACCCGCTAAACGTTAACTTTATCAGGAAATCTTTATTTTTAAACAAGCTGTTGCCTACGTTCATCCTTGTTTGTCCCCCTGGGATATAAAGTAGCATATTTACTCTCCATCCTTTTAATTAAATCTATGCCAAAAATGGAAATAAATTTTGATTGGTTGCTTAGTTAAGGCGTGAAGGAAGGAGAAAGAAACAGACATGCTTATGTATTCATAATATTGTGGCGGTCTCCACATTACCATACTAGATGGCGCTACAAAGATCCTGCATCGTGCCACATAAAATGACTAAGTATACGACTTCCAAAAATGAATGGTCGGACCTCGGTCCCCAAGCGCAAACAACCGCTCGGAGGAAGATCTTCCTATTCCTGTTGTTACGATCGAGCAAATCACCATAGCTCCCGTACAATATTTTATTGTTTTCCTTATAAGTTAACCTTAATACGCTTTGTAACCCGAAATGTCGTTAAGAATGTGGATTTGTAACGCAATTCTTTGACGTTCAAAGGACGTCTGTAAAGGACCGGCTCTGTCTTTAAACCTTTCCGTGGCCTTTGTAAGTAGGTAGGTATCTGACCTGTAATGTTAGTTCCACAACAGTAATTTACTTGTTATTGACCAACTGACCTAAGGACGCGGTTTGATAAATTTGAACCCAACAAGTAGGCATCCAAATCCAGTAATAACAATCTGCATATGTGGACGGGAAGGAAAACTTGCGCGTATAACAGGCCCATAATAATAAACTCCAGACGTCGCGTCGCGTCGACATTCTATATAGGGTCCCCATTAGTCATTCGTCTAGTATGTTTTGTTTAATGTTTGATTTCTACTAATACCCGTTGATAAATCAGTTATATACAGTGAAGTGAAAGAGGTAAACCGCCGAATCCAACTGGGATGGGCAGCGTTCGGGAAACTTCGAGACATATTTTCGTCCTAAATCCCTCAGTGCCTGAAGACCAAAGTCTTCGAACAGTGCGTGTTGCCAGTGATGACTTACGCATCCGAAAGTGGTCGCTTACTATGGGCCTCATAAGAAGTCTCAGAAATGAAATGAAATGAAATTTTATTCGCTGAATATGAGCTTACATAGGGTCTTATTATAATATAACATTCCTCCATATTCTACTATTAAGCATGCGAAATGTAAAGTGCATAACAAGAACAATCATTACACATGTCTGCATAATCTTGTTGAGCAAGCATTGAAAAGTTATACAGTATTTATTAAATTATACAGGTAATATCAATGTTATCATAATAATATCATATTTAATTCGAAGTCAGATACTCGGATATTCGATAGAAACATTTTGTACACAGCCAATGCGCCAGATTTTTCTTAAAAAAACGCGTAGGGTGATTTTTTAGACCTGCATCTAATTTATTGTATATTTTAACGCACAAAAGGGGGATTTTGCGGTTTGTTTTAATTTATATTTATAGTTGCACAGCGGAATTTTATTCCTCGTGGTGGCGATGAACGAAGACTGATATTTCGTAGATATACAGACAAGGCAGAGTAAGGAGATTGTGTTTTTGAAATATTGGTCTGCAGGAATCCGTTGGCTCTAGGTATAAGAAAGATGCTTCTAATACACTTTTTCTGTGTCACAAACAATTTGCTTTGAGAATCACTCAGCGGGCGATGGAAAGAGCAATGTTGGGGGTATCTCTACGTGATCAAATCAGAAATGAGGAGATCCGACAATAGCTCAGCGAGTTGCAAATCTGAAGTGGAAATGGGCGGGGCACATAGCTCGGAGAACCGATGGACGCTGGGGTTTCAAGTTGTTGGAATGGCGACCCCGCACAGGTAAACGCAGCGTTGGTCGACCCCAAACGAGGTGGACAGACGACATCAAACGAGTCGCTGAGAGCCGGTGGAAACAAGCGGCCCAGGACCGTGGATTTTGGAACTCTCTACAAACTCTCTATGTCCAGCAGTGGACTTCAATCGGTTGAAGTGATGAGGATGATGCTACAGTGAAGACTGTAAAGTGTCTAGCTTAAAGTATTTGTGATTGTAATATTGTTGGTGTACTGTGTAGGGTCCAAATCTGAATTAACTCGCACACTTCTCGTATCAGTTGTATAGGAGTTCACAGGAGTCGTATTATATATTCAAGTGCAAACCTATATTTATATAATAATATAAAAAAATTGAATAAAGATAACAAATGCTTACTTAGTTTTTTCTTCTTCGGGCATAGTTAGGAACATAGTTTAAAAGTATTTTTTTCAAAAACTTTACGCCATCGCGGTGGGTTATACCATAAGCGATAATAACTGGTAGTTTAGAACCCACCAATCCGCACTGTGGCGTGGTGGGTTAGTGCCCTTCAATGAAACTGGCCTTTGCCCGTCTGTGGCACATTATTATACTGGAAGTGATGATGATTTCTTAAAACAGGCAAAAACTAATACCTACCTCTTTATACTACTAGATGAAGATCAAATATTACTCATTACTATTCCAAAGAACGAAAAAGAATTTATGTATAATTCTTATCTACAGTCTACTTTTGTTGAAACAGTCAAAAAAGTAAAAGGCCTTCGAAGTGATCTATCAAAGTAATCGACAAAAGAGGTCATAGAAAAATCAATCGATAAAATTATACGAAATTGCAGTTCATTACTTTAACTCGAAATTAATTCTTTTGAATGACAGTAATAAGTTATCTTCTCACTTACGAGTAGGCCCCTTAGTACGATTTGCAAATATTGATGGCCGATGGTTTTCGAATATATTATTATTGTAATAGAAACACGTAACAACAACAATAAGAAACACTTTTTTTTTCAGATTATATACATGTTTCCAAGCAACTGCTAAACAGGCTAGTTGCTTAAGCGACTCTTCGGGTTTTGTAAAAAAACAAATAACATCATTATAGGGGCGCAATAAACAGATCAGCCTGGATATGACTTCACCATCACTTAAAAAGGAATAACTTGTAGTCGATTAACAAAAACATCCTTTGAGGCTCGGATCTGGACGACCACAATGAAGTTGAAGAAAATTATATTGGAATAGATGGCTCATTGTAATTTGAGAATATCTCCATATCAACCCATTACCGGTCCACTGCAGGGCACGGGTCTCCCACACATGAGGAGGGTTAAGGCCGTGGTCCACCACGCTGAGCCAGTACGGCTTGGTGTACAATTTGATATACTATTTCCTTATTTGTAAACGTAAGTGCTTAACGAGTAACAATACTGTTTGCGAATTCGTACTAAGTGTATACTTACTCAATGGAAAGTGGATATTGGTGGCACTAGTGTCGCCCACTCATATTTTAATTAATCGTCATAAAAGAAAATAAATCTTTCTCCGTGGTCACGAGAAAGTAGAAATAGTTTTCTATAACTCTTTTCGCTGTTGTACATATTAGTGGCAGTGGAGGTTACATAAACTACAGGTACGCGTCCATTTACCGGGACGTGCTCTCTTAGGAAGTCTGTATTTGCTTTTAATATATGTGTGTCCTGAAACTAGGTACCTATACTTATATACATTCCTTTTAAAATTATTGTTATTTTATTTTAATTTCAATAAGTAACGTTTAAAAGGAATAACCCAGATATAATTCGACGCTTAAGGGTGCGAAGAATCCATCCCTTATGTAATGTTTTATTAAAATATAAAGTTAAGACAAGTTAAGTTGACTTATGCAATAGGATCTATTAAAACAACGTACACTATGTAAAGATTACGCGAAATCTTTCGTGTATTTATTTTGCACCCTTGCTTAGGTTTGAACCTGGTCGATATCGATAGTCTGCACTCAACAATCGATCTGAAGCCTAGGTATATTATAAATGGTGATTTTTAAGATATCCACTGTAACTCTGTAAGGTAAACTAAATTGACATGAATGCATGATTTTTGAAAGTATAAAGAAAAAAATTTAATTTAAAAAACGTTTCTGTTGCCTTTCGCGGAAATCGAACCTGCTGCATAAAGTGATAAAGGCTCCAGGTATTTATCCCAACATCGATGTTGGCTATGACTTTTTATTATGTAACTACCAATTATAAAAATATATTGAAAATGTCATCAATATTAATTTATGCAATTTAAGTTTTCGACGTGTAAAAGACCTTGCGATTCGCCCACTCCGCCCACCACTTAATATCGAACCGATTACGATGTCTCGATCAAGAGGCGACGATTCAATCGTCACTCCACACTGCATTAGAGTGAAAGCTTGTTTTGTTTACTTGTACAAAGCTACCAGAAAGTACAAGAGGTTTTTAATTGAAGTTTAACTGTGATCGAGCGGAACAAGACTTAGTTGAAATTAAATTTTCTCCTTCTGTAAATCTTTTGAGGTAACTCAAAATTTACAAATATAATGTAAATCTGGGACCCAATATGTATAGAAAATATATACCTAATACATATATTTGAAGTGAGTCCAGTGGCGTGCATAGAGGGTATGCACAGAATTTGCAGACGGTATAAAATTAAGAAAATCTCGCGTTACGCGTTATAAATACTTAAAGGTAGGCTATTTATAACTCTTACAATGCCTATCCTTAAATTTTTTATAACTCGTACTGGAGATTTACTTCATTTTGTATCATCTGCATACCTTGTGCATACCCTTTATGCACGCCACCGATTTGAACGGGACTCAAAAGCAATATCCAATATTTTAATTTTTACTTTTACATACGCCTGTGGGGTATTAAATACTTATCGTTAAAATGCCTTGTTTGACCAGAGAACAAAAGATTTTCATTTAAAATATTAAAATAAATATACTTAGTACTAGCGTAGCTTGTGTTATGGGTACTAAGATAACTGATGCATAGTTTTGTGAATAATATTAATAAATACTATATAATATACAGAAGAACACCCAGACACTGAAAAACATTCATGTTCATCACAGAAACATTTTCCAGTTGTGGGAATCGAATCCACAGCCTGGCACTCAGCAGGGTCGCTGCCCACCGAGCCAGTCGGCCGTCAAATCTAACTTTATAATTGATGACCGGAGAGGTCAAAACGGGTGGATGTTCAGCTCAACTACTAAACCAATCTTGATGATTTTTTTATGGAGATACCATGCGTTGGAGAACCAATGGATATTAAATATTTAAAACAAATACCTTGGCTTATTTGTTAAAGGACGATTATTAACGGTTTAATAAAACATTAAACACATCTTGGCGAAATTCAGCATGGCCTTAAGACGGTCATAGGGTAATACTTAACCCATGAAAACAAAAGGTTTCCGCGGAATATTTACAAAACTGTAAATCGGATGAAGACGAAGGCAACAGCTTAGCGTGTGTGTGTGTGTGTGTGTGAGAGAGTGAGTGAATGTGTGTGTGTGTGTGTGTGGGTTTGTATGTATGTGTGCGGCCAGTGCATCAAATAAAATATCAAATCAAATGAAATATCTTGGACTGGTAGAATAATGAACACTATATTCAAAGTCAAAGGTTTAATTTTTTTTAATTTATATATTTTTTTAAAAGCAAAAAACAAAACGGACTAACAACCTAGAATAGTAACGTAAGTGAAGTGGATGTGGAGGTCCCTAGAGTAATTCATTTACGAGCAGCACATGTAGCAGGCAAAACGAATTTTTCCGCATTAATTTAATGACGGTGGAACGAGTTATCGATAATACCCGATGAAATACCACTCGATGTAGGGTTGCTTTTTCTATATTGACTTTTACAATTTTAGAATCTGCTGAAGTTGATAATGCGCTTCTTTTTCGGATGATTCAGATTTACCATCTGATGGTAAGTGGAAAACCATCGGCTATAATCAGAGCAACACTTCGCAAGGCATCCAAGCAACACGTCCTACAAAACGCTGTCCTGTGTTCATTAACCTGAGGCGTGTTAAGTATCATTTTCCTATAAAAAAAAAAAAATTCTACGACAATACACACATCGCCATCTAGCCCCAAAGTAAGCATAGCTTGTGTTATGGGTACTAAGATGACTGATGATTATATGAATAATATACATAAATACTTATAATATATAGATAAACACCCAGACACTGAAAAACATTCATGTTCATCACAAAAACATTGTCCAGTTGTGGGAATCGAACCCACGGCCTTGGCTCGGCAAACAGGGTCGCTGCCCACTGCGCCAATCGGCCGTCAATATACTAATTTAGTTGTTTGTTATACTTTGTGCCCTTAGTAAGCCTTATTTCTTTTGTTTTTCATGGCATAAAGAAAACTCCCGCGTTTTCATATCAGGCCAAAAAATGTCAGCGTTGATAGTATCGATTCTTCAACGGCCGACTGGCGCAGTAGGCGGCGACCCTGCTTTCTGAGTCAAAGGCATTGGGTTCAATGCCCACAACTGGAAAATGTTGGTGTGATGATCATGAATATTTTTCAGTGTCTGGGTGTTTATCTGTATATTATAAGTATTGATGTATCTATTATTCCTTAAAATATGCCTCAGTAATCTTAGTACCCATAACACAAGCTATGCTTACTTTGGGGCTAGATGACGATGTGTTAAGTATATTTATTTATTATTCTGCATTTATATTAACGAAGTTCGGTCGTACCCTGGTTTACGTGCACGTGTTGCGAAATTGGGACGCATATTGGGCGACACACGTTGCTGCAATTTTTAAAGATTAAATAACATAACGCCCGAAGCCTTTTAAATTTCTCAACAAAATCCACCCACGACGATTTATTTTGTTAAGGATGACAACTGTGACCTACAACTTACACGTTAAAAATAATTGCCCCATTCGTAAGAGGTTTATTACATTGCGATTAAAAACTCCACATTTAAAAAAAAGTAACGTAGTAATTATGAATAAGGATATTTTTACGGTTTAGTTAATAGTTGTACTAGACGATTTATTTCCTAAAGTTCGAATCGTCAGGAAAGTCGAGAAAATTATATAAAACGTAAGGTACCTTTTTACTAATCAAGTGTTCAGTGACACTAGGGTGTAACATTCAGGTGTTAATTACCTACCTTTTAGACATTCGAAAAGAATCAATGTTAATAATATGCTAATTTCTTGGTGGCTATCTTCTACAGGTAGCTCAACAACTTTCATTTTTATATTGAAATATTCATTATGCTCATATAAATATCATGTCTTGGTTACTTTACACAAAAAATAGTCACAGGATAAAAGCTGTTTCTAGATGATGCGATGTTTTAATTAACGTGTATATTGATATTATTTTCACTTTCAACGAATCTCTCTTTTTTCGATCGTATAGCGTCCGTTGATGATCGGTTTTAACAACAAAATGTTTCATGTTGCATTATAACTTTCGCTATTGCTCTGAAAATATTTTCAATGGTCTTATTAAACAGGTATATATAACGGATCTATATACAGGTACATCCATGGGTAATGAGTATACTACTTGAAAATCATCAGGCTTGGTTAATGTCTGAATACTAGCCACAAATATACTTCCTCAAAGGTTAAGGTAATCGTCCTATATCATATAAGTCAGATAGAGATCAGACTCAAAAGTCACAAGGCATTTCCAATGCAGGAGAGCGATCTGTGGATATGTATAGATAGTATCTTGAATTTTTTCAGGTACCAAATAGCTAGGACGATCGATAACGGAAAACGTGTGATGAACTTGAATGTTTTTCAGTGTCTAGGTGTTTATCTGTATATTATAAGTATTTATGTGTATTATGAATGGAAATATATATCAGCCATCTTAGTACCCACCTTTTTATATATGATTAGATGGCAATGCGTGTATTGTCATAGAATATTTATTTATTTAAAAAAAAATGTCTTACGTTTGTTACGATGACAATGACCATGATAATGATCTGACTTTTAGAGGTTAAGGTTCAGTAATTCGAAAGTAATCTTCATAGTTACAAACATCACAAAACTATCTTTACGGGCAAGGTTGCATAGTTTTTATTCAGCATATTTTTTATGGTTACGTCTATATTGCGAACAAAGAGACGTCTCTAGACAAAGGGCCGTGAAACGACACGAAAATTGTTTGAGATTAAATCTCATAACGAGCTCAAAGCAATCTCTATTTGAAATACGAAATTCTTTGTTGTCCGAGGGGCTATTTGTAAAGTTCAAGAAGAATCCATATTACTTAGCAGGGTGGTCTGAAATCAAAAATTCACAAGAATTTTTATTTAGTGAAAGTAGTTCATAAATAATAGTTAAGGAAAGGATCGGATATGTTAACCTAAACATATCTATCTGGTGAAGGAAGTTTTCTGTACACTCGATATTAATTGATTCGAGGTCTGTGGAAAGTTTTAAGCCAGCATTATTTAGACAGTTTGGATTAAAAAGGTAAGACCATATCATTGTAATCTGTAGTGAAGGGTTATACTAATTTCGTCATTTCAAACTCAGCAGGCGGCAAGGCAATCAGATCTTTCATCTAAACAACCTTAGTTTCGATATCTGTTTCGAGTCGTTAAAACAATATATTTACAGAATTGAAATTGTTTTAATTTTCACCTTTATCCCTGTCCATATATATTGCACTTTGTGTAACAAATGCATAAGTTTCTCAACTAGTCATGGAGAGAGTACGACAAAACATATTGGGCTCATATTATTAGTAAACAGACAGGAGAGACAAAGCTTTTCGAGTCTAGAGTCTAGTGTCTAGACGGCGCGGCGGCCAATCGCAATCGAACCAAAAATGTAGAAGAGGGTGAGGAAACTCGGGTCCAGATAGTGCACTGTACGATAAAAGCATACGTCAGGGAGGTCGGAAAAAAGGTATTTTTAAATTGTATAAAATTTAAACCCACGTTGCACCAAGATATTTTATTACAAGCTGATACTTTACTGCCATCTGACCTGGTGATAAGTGATGATCAAACTAATACTTTTCGAATTGATTCCAACAATCCACTAACGGACAACAAAGAAGAGGTTTCCATTATAAGGGTTCAGTTATTTCTAGACAGAAGAAATATATAATTCAGACGAATAAAAACAAAAGCTGGTAGTACCTACTAGGTACCTATGGAACATTTCTTATTAGATGACTCATTCTCTAACATATTGCGGGCAACATACTATTGTTTGCACGCGCCCTATAAGGTAGGTTTTATGGACGTTAAATGCAGATAAGTAGGTAGGTATTATAACATGGTACTTCTTGCGCAATATATAGGCGAAATACAGAGCATTTATCATGTTAGATAAATAAACGGTTCGTGAAACGACGAAGCTGATAAAATTATTGAATACAATTACTAACTGATTGATTCATTTTATTAAGTTGATATATATTTTTTTATTAAGTGCGTACGGGACCATCTCGAAGAACGAACGACCTTTATCGATTAAAAGAGACCTTTGTATACGTAGTTTCTGCGTGTCCAATGTCAAAATACAAAAAGATAACTATAGGTATTTATATTTTCTTAGTTTTTAAGGTTTATATTATTTTAGTTAAAAGTATACCAAAACATGAGAACAATATTTCACTACGAATTAAGATTTTTTAAAGTCTAGTAATTAATATTTAAATCAGACAGTCCATTAGTTTGTCAATGCTCTGTAAAAATTTGCACGAGCTGTATTATAAAAATCGACGTAAAGAAATCCTTTGAAACAGGGGTGTAAAAGTGTTTTCTTTGAAGGAGAATCGATTCCTTTGAAGCAAATATGAGAAGAATAGCTGAATAAACTTTTCGTGGGTCATTGACGTGAGCAATAAGGTTTTTGATGTATCTTAATATATTCATGATATTTTGCAATTTAAAAAAATGTTATGTATTATTTCAATTCAAAAATGTTTTAGAGCAAACTTATAAATCTGAATTTATGTTAAAGGGACGTATAAATGAGTTAACTGATTGAAGAAATTATTATATGAATAATAATCAAGTAGGGTTAATGTAAACAGTTTTGAAACGTCTAGTCTGTTAATTTTTAGTGACTCTACCTTCGGTTTGAAAAGCAAATTTAACCGAGAAGCTGAAAAAAAACTAAACAGTTGCTCTTTTCCAAAATTAATAGCTGATAATTATTATTTGGTCTTCCGAGAGATAAAAGCGTCTTGTTATTAGGAGTTAATCAATTTTATACTAACCTCGATGTTAGCTTGAGCGTGCTAATGTAAAAGACTGGCCATTTTCCTAAAACTGAGTTTCAGACCTGTTCTGCATTTGCAAAAGGACCTCTACCTACGTCGCTTACTTTTTTTTTTCCTATTTGTGTACTAAAGTGAAACGTCCTTTTGCAGATGCAGGGCAAATCTGAAATTCAGTTTTAGCAAAATGTCTAAAAGTCTCAGATTCCATGAGCACGGCACGGCAATTCCTTATCTCATTGGAATACAGAAAATGTGCCAGGACGATATGACAGACCGCGGCTAGCGTTAAATAAACAGCTCGCCAAACTACGTCAATGAAGGTGAGGGCAATAACACTGTTTATTGTCGAGCGCAAGAAATTTCAACTTGCTATTAGATCCCAACTCCTAGAACTCACGCTAAATTAGTTAAATGCTAGTTTAGTTACTATCATAGCAAATTGAAATAACCGCTTTCAATCATTTAAATGCTGCGGGGGCGAATGTTAAATTATTCAGATTAGGTTACACTGCAAATTCAATATAAATTATTATTATTCCATGCGGTTTCACTCACACTAATTAAGGGGCGTAACTTAATGTTATAAAATTATAGTTTAATAACCGCGTGCTTTTAGACGTTAACTCACCAAGCTTCACAGGTTAACTACGAGTTTTATTTTATTTTTTGATTATGCTTTGCAATTAAATGCGGTAAGAAGTAAGGATTTTTCTTTGTAGTGCATGGTATTTACTTGTGACGAGTAAGACACTCCGTGATTAAAGCAGCTCGTAAGCGCTATTTCTTCTGGCTTACTTTAGAAATACCATAATTTTGGAATGAAATCAGAAGAAAACAGCTTTCTGATAAAATAGTGAAAGAATGAATGAAACCGGTTACTTAGTTTTGATTTATCCGTTCCAACATTAACATACACACATACAAAAGATTTAATGTATTAAATATTAGTAGGTATAGATTAAGCCCAGCGTTTATTATATAGACAGAGAGTAGCCTATTACGACAGATAAATGGAAATCGAACAGTGAAATTTGTGGTTTTTATCTCTGCCTACCGCGTTTATATATTTTAATAAGCACCCGATGTTTTCCAAATATACGTGTTCAAACTAACTGAAATGATTTCGTTTATATGCACAGCAGCTTCGTTTCTTTCTTTTAGTATAGCATGTTGGATTGCTGATCGAGGTCCTGTTTGAGATTGCCATGTCGGGTTAAATATAGTTTATACTGTCAAAAAGTTCTCAATGCTAGCCCGACACGACGTTAGGATTATAGGCATTGATGATTACGACATCAATTTAAGCCTTCAGTCCCGATTGCTACCACAAGCATGAGAAAAGTCGTTTAAACCTTGGAACAGTACCAAGGGCCCTAGCTCTTACAGTCTCTCTTTTCAAAGAGTAGACCAGATAATTTTTAACAGTAGAAGACTGGATGTTGGGGGAGCATTAGCATAGCATTTAGTATACTAGCGGACCCGCGCGACTTCGTCTGAGAATTAGTCAACTTCAAAAAGTAGTCGCATGTTGTCGCAGACTGTTTTATAGAACTTTAAAGAAACAATTCCGATATACTTACTACATATTTCCGTCGTTTAGCGTAACGATTACCGTTCACGCATCGCACGCATCGGAATCTCTCAAAAAGGATATTTTTAATATTTCAACTATGCCTATCTAAAAAAACCTCGTCAATCTAAAACTCCGTTGCGCGGATTTTGAAAGACAAATGCGGAAAAAATAGCGATGCTATCCTGTAGGAACTGTTTGCTTTACCGGGATAAAAAGAAGCCTGTGAGCTATTCCAAAATGGTACGCATGCATTCGAACGTTGTCCCATATGCCTTGCGACGTGTGTTATGTGTGAAGAGTTATGTCCTTTATCTCCGACAATATTTATCAGATCTTCATTAAAGTTACACAACACATTAATAGTATACACTTTCAAATAAAAAAAAATTATAACAATCGTTTCAAATTTAACGGAGGTATGAAGTAATATTGATTAAAAATTTCATCCCATTTCCCGGAAGAAACTTACTGTTTATCGGGAGAAAAAGTATCCTATATGTTTACCCAGAATATCAGCTACAACTATACCAAATTTTATTTGAATCTGTTCAGTAGTTTTCACGTGATGCCCGGACAAACAGACAGACAGGCAGACAGACAGACAGACAGACGGACAGACAGACAGACGAACAGACAGACAGACAGACAGACGAACAGACAGACAGACAGACAGACAGACGAACAGACAGACAGACAGACAGAAATTAAATAAAAATCTGTTTTGGAGTTAGTTTGGTGTCTGTCAGTATCGATTATAAGGCATCCCCCGGTCAAAATTTTCAAAATATATTAAATGCACAGAAATCTTCCAGTTACAGATTTATTATAAGAATAGATATTTGGATCAGGAATAGAAGAAAAGGACTGATTTATTTAATATGAAAAATAAAAACTTTAATATCTGGCTATACAAATTCTGTACTATATCATTTAAATGATGATAATATTGATAATGATAATGAATATTTGGTTCGACTACGAACCGCTGCAGCCAAAACAAAACAATTCGCTATAAGTATGTAGATACAAAATAGCACTCAGAGGAAATAGTGGATGTTTCACGTTTGATTTATACGACAGCAGTAGAAGCGAATCGAATCAATACAAATATAAAAAAACATCAATACATATACTTTTATTTCTGCGCAATTTCACTTACATACGATACGGTATACGAAATACGTAACGCAATATTTTTACTATCAGTTTACGCGTAAGAGGAACTAGGAAGAAGAAAACATCGTGAAAGAAGTTGTTTCTAATCTTATCTATAAGGCTAAGGCTGACGATTAAAAGTAAACCTACTGACTGGCAACAATAGCAAAGCAAATGTATGATAGTTATAGATTTTGAAATACGTAATTATAAATCTTAAAAGTTTTGTTTGACTTCCACTAGGCTTTTGAACTACCAGTCAAATTATAGAAGTTATATTTGGCATTTGGTAGAAGTTTTTGATCAAGGGTATAGAATATAGGCTATTTAAATAAGTCCAATTACGGGCAATAATTTAAAGGAAATGTATGATAGTTACAGATTTAAAACACATAATAATAAATCTTAAAAACTTGTTTGAAAGCGCTAATATTTGGAACTACCAGTCTGATTACAGAAATCCATATTTTATTTGGTAGCCCGAAACATGAAGAAGGTTTTGGGCTATTTAACATTACGCCACCCTTAGGAGCCGAACAGATATAGCACGGGCGGTCAGGTAACATTGTGTACAACAAATGTGTGGAAACTTATCTCGGACGAAGTCGCGGGAAACCTCTTTAATATTACTTTTCGTTCGCGGGTGAAAACTGGGAGCAACAGCCAGTAGAAAATAAACAAAAGCACTACTAACGTTCTATTCCGGTAATATGATGAGCCATGATAAGTAGCTTTAGATCCGTTCAATAACAGAACAGACCAGTAAAATATATGCACTCTTATTTCATATTACCTAGATAAGTGACCGTGTCTGAATCATTAACCCTGAACTCAAACACTAAACATAGAAAACAGATATGATTCACAGACTGAAAAGGGATAAATGAAATTCAATCCGTAAAAGGGTGAAACACTGGACGGAGAACTTTGCGTAATTCCTGCATGATATACAATTAACATTATGCTATAATTTGCGACAACTACACGAATATACAATATAGCTTTTCTCTCACAGACAGACAGACCGAGTTTGATACCCTGCACACACCATTAAACTTTTGGAGTTATATAGTGTTGCAACGCATATATTATGTGTTATTGCGTTTCAATAAATTCTAGAGCCTCAACCATTCTCAGTCCCGGAGGAGACCCGAGACGTGTAGTTATCCGGGTTGATACCTAATTTTAAATCTGTAAAATATATTGTAAAATATATTAACGTCATCGACTCATTTTCAAAATAAGTTGGGTAGGCTTGAGAACCAATGCTGAATTAGAACTTTGCAAAGCTTTCTTTTTTTAATGGAAGCCATTTCTTCCATTTATTTCTGTTACTCTAGTAAAGAGATTGAGAGGAATTCATTAAACGTACATATATATAGTACAAGTCTATCGTAATGAATTCCTCTGATGATGAAGTTATATCGGAGCGGTCAAATCTATTGATCCATAAGCCCTATTTTAAGCGAACGAATTCGCGGACGGTTTGCTATCTATTAATAAAATGGGGTTAAGCCGACATATAAAACTGTCATGTTGTAAGTAGTTTAAATTCGTACCCGCTTTATTTATCAAACGTTGAAGATCTCCAGGGATTTATCTACGAAATGATAATAATTTATTATCATCTTTATTTGAACTAGAAACGTGGACTAAACTCAATTTTTAATAATTCTTACAGGGAAAATCAGAAAACGTGTTTAAGTTATAATGCGAAGGGGCATAAGTAAAAATAAGGCATCAAGCAGAAGGAAATTCGAAAGGTGTATATCCAGATTTTGACATTGCCACTCAGACTTTTCCCTCAGAATAATCCTAAAAGAAGCGTAGTTAAATCACACTATTCTACTTATTGCAGATTCATGTTAATGAACGAGTAGAACTAGTAGAAGTAGGAGTAGAAGTAGTTTAAGGGTAGGTAATCTGTAATCCTTGCGGTTGATAAGTGTGGACGAATTTGAGCTGCAAAGCAAGGTACATAGATTCCTTATTCTAGCGCTACAGAGTGTCTCCTGTAACGCACTGTCCCTGATACTCTGTAACGGACAAATTATAGAGCGTTCAAATCTTAAACTAAGAGTACTAACCCTGAGAAAGTGAAGACAAAGCGCAATACACACATGTGATTTGATATTGGTTTATGAACAAAGGTTACTTACAATAAATATTGAAACACTGGATTGCCAGCAATCTCAACTGTACAAAACAATGTCATGGCCGCGAACATATTTTAAGTCCCTACGTATAATACATATACGTGCATAAAAACCGTTGTCGCCAAGTGAACTAATGAAGCGGGTGGCGCCTGACCATCCGTAACGTGATCCCATTGTGGGAATACGAGTCAAACGGAAACGGCCGGCCCACTGTTTGCGCTCCACCGCTTTCTCCCTATACCGAGCTTAGGATACTCTATACTGGCTATCGGGTACCGGTTCAAAATTAAAGGTTCAGTAGTTAATGAAGGCAGTAGTCTCTTACAATAGTTTCCGTTATCCGTCGATTTTTTTTAATGTTTATAGGTATTTTGGTTCCCGAATTATTAGTTTTTAACACTAGACTTTTACTCTTCGAATCTAGAAAATCTTTATCGTTCTTTCCTCGAAGAATATTGTCGCGAATTGTTATAGCTAGTTAAATGACTTATTACAAAACTATAAAGTTCTGGGAAATATTCAATTCTATTACATTTCTAAAGTTTTCAGTATAGACGTTTCAACTCAGGTCTAAACTTTAAAATGCATAATCACGCCGTTAAATATTTTACTACATAATTTTTCCCAGCAAAGTGCGAAAAACCTTTTCACAATTTTACGTAATAGGGAACGGTCGAACGGCGTTGAATTACGTACTCAAAACCTTTTCAGCAACAGCTGAGTGAGGCTTTTCCGCTATTCGACACAGACTGAGGACAATTTTATTATTAAAAAAGAAAATCGATGTCGTTGGGTTCTTGTATAATAGTAACATGAAAAATTAATTTTATTACAATTAATACATGGATACATCGTTGCATATCCAGAAACTTAATTCAAATTCAAAGCAAAGAAAAGAAGTTTACTTGTTCAAATTCAGGAACACCTATTTTAAACGAAGTACAAAACGACGTAAGCAAAACACGAATTGAATCATACGCTCATATCTTCACAATACTGAGGGAGAAGTCTTTTTCTTCTTCGTGAAAGAGAAATAGGCTGCCGCTATACTTAGAATATGAGTCGTAAAGTGATACGAATGTCTGAAACTTGAGTAAGAGCCCGTTACAAAGGTACCTATTTTAAGCCACAGCGAATTGGTGACGAGTTCGTAACAAACGATCAACTCGAAATAAAAACTATGTCAGCTTTGGCGAATCTTTTTAGCTTCAAGCTTTTGTCTACCGTCGTTTGTTTGTCAGTTCGGGTCAAACCTCGTTTGTCGATTTAAAGACACTTTCACAAGTGAAAACCTCACCATCACCTATTATTATCTTCAGCGCATTAACTTACAAGAGCTGGGCATAGGGATATTTAATGAGATCGGGCCTCGAACTGGTTTACGCTGGATTTTGCCGGATACGCAGAACTTGCGCCGGAAAGGTTTCGCATTAAATATAGAAAAAAATAAGACAAAAAACTTCTTCCACCGTAACAAAAGAGCAAGGCTCGCTCGAAAGAATAAAATTTCTTGTCGCAGTCTACGGAAAAATATGAAAATCTTTCATAACTTATAACTTAACTTTAGAAATGAATAGTTTTACGAATTGAGTGAGGTTTTTGCTTCTTTGGACCATTATTTTACTATGATTTTATTAAACAAAAAAAAAACACAGTAAAATAATATATTTATATAAAACACCGTAGAATGATCCAAATGGTTGAAATTGGAACAAGAAGTAACCGTTACAAAAACGGTGTCTATTAACCCAAAGCGAATTGATGACAACTTGGTGACAAATAGATCGTAATAATCGATTTTCCTGAAATCGAATCGAATTGGGAGCCATTGGAAGATGGATTATATCTTACGACATCAAGGTGTTATTATACCTACCTAGATTTTTCAGTATTTAAGAATAGACTTGGAAATCCATATTAATATTACGTTTATTTTGCTTCTCTTTAATCCTGGAGAAACTCCTATTTTACGGACAATTTTTGTAATTTGCGAGGATAACTTTTACCAGCCGCTTTTCCAGGATAAATATCGTATGTCCATCTCCAGGATTCCAGTTCATTCAGTGCGAAATTTAATTAAGATCTGTTCAACGGTTGAGCCAAACAAGGGTAACAAACAAACATACAGACACACATCATCGTAGGTATGTCTTCTTACGATAAACCTATGCACAACAGATCCGATATTGCCAAAATAAACCGATATTGTAAGATCGGCTTAGCAGTTTCTAATATTGACGGCATTACACAAAAGATACTTTTCATCCTGATGGACTTTATAGTTTCGATAAAACACGTTTAAAGCGGGATTTTGAAAACTTGAAACTAGGGCGACCTATCACAGGTATTAGTTAGTAGTAAATATATTTCTAAGTTACGAGTGTGTAAACAATAAAACCTTGCACACTGTTAATGAATAATGAACAAGACTTGTATAACAAATGCAATATATCAAAATGCTAATAGGTACTAGGAATCCTTGTCCATGCTTGAATTGTCACGAACCTAGAATGTATACATTGAAACAAGGTTGTAAACCGACTATGCATGCTAAACCAGCTTGCTTTAAAATGACGCATCTGCAATTTGAATGAATGAAGTCTTTTGTTTAGCAAACAAAGCAGCTGTCTCTACCAGCTTTTTCATTCAACATGTGGACAGAAAAATGTAAATGGTTTCTGCATTTTCAGAATTACTAACATATCATACAAAATAGCACAAGCTGCAATTGCATAAGTACAATTAAAACTTCAATATATTTCTTTAGAACAGCTGCAGATATTTTTAGCATGCACCTGTACACTTTGAAATTACCTGGTGTTTCAATAGTTTCATTAATGTACTGACTAGAACTTTGCGTCTTTATGGTACAGCCGTAATGCAAAAAAGCATTAAGGGTATTATTTCGGAGTGTGAATAATCATCATATCAGCCCATTACCAACCAGCCACAACCTTAGTCCATCATGCTGGTCAAGTGCTAAATTTCAACCATGTGCAACCATGTCTCTGAAAATGTAATAAGCTGATTTTGATGCTATGTTAAGCAGTATCTACATTTTTTACTTCGGGATTTCTTATGTCTCATGGCTATTGTATTTTAAAGTTTTATATTGATATTATTGCAAATTGCTGAAAAATTACAATGCTTACAGCATTTTAATTAATTTTGTTTTGTATAATTAAGTAACTTTTTAAAATTTCTTATAGAACACAACTAAGTGGTAGCCTGTAGCTATTTGAAACAGCATGTATATAATATAACTAATAAGGATATTTAGTAGGATGGTTAGTCTGGAACAGTAATTTTTCATAAAATTAAGCTGCTACCATAACCCTAATTAAAATGTGACTAATGCTCGAAAATTTTGAATAGTTTTTATGTGAGTATTTTTGCTCATGTATCCCCACAACAATTCATAAAATTTTTAATTAAAAAATGTTGTCATTTGGCACATAGTAAATCTTATTATTGGTTATTAGATTTTGGAGGAAAAAACACTGCACTGATAAGCAAGTGAACTATGGCCAAATTTCAGAGGCTCAATAACCACAATAGTTAGCGAGTGGAAGGTCGGAGTTTCCATTGATTAATAAATATATTTTGGGGTATGTTATAACCAAACCTTTTATGAATTATTTCCTATTTATATTTATCTTATCTATATTTTTTAGTACAAACAAATGAAGCTGAACAGTGGTAACACACAAAGCATAAAAAAAAAATTGTAAGCACAGTGAACCCACATGCAAACACAACATTCCAATTATTTAAAATTTAAATATAAATTTGTGTTAATGACATGTCACAGGTTAAAGTGATATTTGTGATATTTTAAAAACTTTGCATTAGGTTATGTCAAACGAAGCAAAGCTATGGGTATTCTACCTTCATTTGGTGGCTTTGTTTGACCACTGTTACTTTCAGTGTGTGCTAGTAGCGTTGTCTTGGACTTCTCTAATTGCCTGCGCGCCTTAAGAGGAGACTCCGTAGGCTTTTTGTCGCTCCGTTCGGGCTCACTCTCTAGGCCCAATTTACTGAGGGCGACTAGGTTTGCTACATGGGGGGATAATATTTACTTTTATTAAACTTTTAAAAGAGTATTGTGTGGCTATATGAGTATATCACATCAAAAACTAAATTTAACAAGCTAAGCATGCAATAAACAGCCAAGTTCAATTGAAACTATCAGTAAACACAGAATGGCTTGGAAGTAAAGATAGCGTGTAGAACAATTAACACTAAATTATAACAGAAAAAAATATCAAAGTTTTTACCGAGGAAATGTAAACGATCCTTGGCCATGCCTAGGTTGGTTTTCATCTTATCGTGGAGCCTCTGTGCACGCTGCCAGGCATCTCCACGACCCCCCCAGCAGTCAACAGCGATGCCTCGCTCCAACTCATAGATACCTTTCTTGTACAATTCTATAGCTAGCTCTTTTTGGCCTGCATTAAAAAAAAAACTCATACTCAACTTTACAATCTATATTTACTATCTAAACCAAATAATGAAAACGGAGATACAATAACTACATATTGTTTGTAAATATTGACATAAACTGCTATGTTTGATTACTAAATATGAAGCACAAAGCAGTCCTAACACAAGCGACTTACCCTCATTCTCTTCATCTATCTTGAGAGCTTTCGATATATATTCGAAAGCTTTTCGATGGTGATGCTTCTGTTTGGCCAGAAGCGGGTCTCCAGGACCCACGTTGTTTACATATGACATATCCTCACTATGCGCGATCTCCGTGGACACCACACCGTCTTTCACGACCACCTCTAAGTTACATTCACCGTTCTTACGAGGCCTATGAATGAAACGGTGCGACGCGGAGTACAAATATTTAAAAATTATAAATAACTGGTACAAAATGGACCTTAGTAAATTAAAAAGAATAATTATTGGGAACGAAACCACATAAAGATTTCTCTTGTGGACAGAGGGTTGCGAGCCATTTCGCAACGCAGAACCCTTTGCTAGGTCTGCATCAGACTTCTTGGATTTTCGGTTCGGCGACCTAGTAGTTTTTCGCGGTAAACGACCACCATTGAAATCGTCACCGGAAACCATCAAGAACAATAAAGTCCCGGCTGGTTTAACACCAAATAGCCATACACTTTGTCACAAAGACACGCACGCTTATTATTCTACTAAATTATTTCTAAATACAGCAAGAGTACATGGTGATGACTTAAGAGTTATTGACAATATTTGACATCTCCAGTTGCATTGCATGTGACAGAAGTCAGACCACTTTTTTTGGGAAAAAAATGCAGATAACGTAAACTTAACACCTAGTTTTATTTTACTCAACTTTATTTTATTAATTTTATTCAAAATTGCTACAGAGCAGCAATCAACTATTATTTAATTTTCAAATAAAATTATTACATCGTTGTAATTAGCATTGCTGAAAGCTAGTTTATCTGTACCTGTAACTTCACACCCGTAACCAGAAACGGAATACCATGTATACCAATATTTTATCACAGACTTTTTTTTATTTCAGAACAGACCGCGTCGAGTTGGTTGGTCAAGTTTCCACTTTCTTGACAGTGACAAATGTCATTGCCAAATAGGCGCTATTTGGTACACGACTGCACGTTTGGCAGGTGTTGTCGTCTGTCTAATGCTGTGAACTGTGACACTTGGTGTCACCTAACCTAACATATTATGCTGTTTCGTTTTGTAAAACTGAAAGTTTCGAAATAAATGACATCAGGCATAGTTTTACTAATAATTAAGTGTTAATCAAATTGCAAATAAATAAGGTGAAGCTATAAGTTTATATTTATATTTATTTCATATTAAATTCACTAGAAATTATTTTTTCTTTTATCTAGATCTTGAGGTTTCAATTTAAGATATTTGTGAGGATTTTCTGTTTAAAATAATCCCTTAATATCCATAAATAGGCTAGTAAACGTTGCATCTTAACAAAACGCACTTTTATTGTTATATTCTGTATTGCAGTCTAAAAAAGGCTTATAAATATCTTAATTGTTAATTAAATAAAGAAATAGGATTATGAATTTGGTTTTAGATAAACCATGACCGAAGAACAGATCAGTGAGTTGTCCATTAATGAGGATGATGATGTAGTGGATCCGTGGAATGTAGCCGGGAAGTCACAAACTGGAATTGATTATGATAAATTAATCAGTGAGTATAATCTCTTAGTAATAACTACAATATGAAGATAGCAAATTGACAATGGGAAACTCAGTTAAGCATAAGCCAAAAGAAATAATATAATAAATAATATATTATATTTAGGGAATATTTTATGACTTATTTTTTGATTAATTACTAGCACATGTAGTCAATCAATAGTTTTAAGTGCTAAACTAAATCAAAATCCTATGAAAACTCGTTGATTTTCCTGACCAATATATGATGTAAAGGTTGGGTAATTTAAAAAAAAAATCTCTTTCAATTAACCTTTTATAATTGCATACAGATGTCTGATAATGAATGTTAGTTGGGTGGGTTTTGTACGGTGCACTCTGAATTTGATCTAAATTTAAATGTGTATTCAAATAGATGATGGTAATTTTTAACTAACAAGCTGCTGCTGTTTCTGCGGAAATAAAAATAAAAATGCAATTTGTAACGTAACTCAATAATTCAGAATTAAACTACAAAGTTTTTGTAAAAATCATTAATACAATTGAATGTGATTGATAGAAATTAAACATTCAAAAGACAGAAAGAACGTTTATTTTTGTAAAATTATCAAAAATACTCCCCTCGCCAAGAAGATGCATAAAGCTTGCAGTAGTGTGGTTCGGCACTTACATCCTTATGCATTTCTTCTACCCCTTAATGGAGAAATATTTAGTTTTTGAAAACATATCACCATGCAAGACAGAAAGTAAGATTAAAAAACTGTAGAAATTTACTTTTTTAAATATGTACTTTATATATTTAAAAATAAAATGTTTAATTTTTCAGAAAGATTTGGAAGTCAAAAGATAGATGAAGAGGTCATTACAAGGTTTGAGAAAGTTACAGGAAAGAAAGGTACTATAAAATAGTATAGTCAGATTCAACCCCTCTTTACCATTAATACTCGTACAGTATCTTAACCTATGTTGAACTGCTGATGAACCACCAAATTAAGCTGCTCCAACACATATTGCCTATTGTTAAATTGATAAAAAGTTTTTAATTTTAAAATCATTTTTAATTTTGAAACATAATCCTAACTATACAATACAAAATGCATGGTCACCCTCTGCCTATCAACCTTGGCATACCATATTGTATCGACTTAAAACATTGAAAAGTTAATTATTTGTTTATTATTCATATTCGACGACCGATTGGCGCAGTTTGCCTGCTTTCTGAGTCCAAGGCAGTGGGTTAGATTCCCACTACTGGAAAATGTTTGTGTGATGAGCATGAATGTTTTTCAGGGTCTGGGTGTTTATTGTATATTGCTTTTTATTTATGTATATTATTCATAAAAATATTCATCAGTCATCTTAGTACCCATAACACAAGCTATGCTTACTTTGGGGCTAGATGACGATGTGTGTATTGTCGTAGTATATTTATTTATTCTTCTGGCTCTAAAATATTGAAAAAGTTATCTTTATGTCACGTGACAGAAAATTCACGTTTTAAGGACATCATTTCAGCTGAGTTAGGGTTGATTTAATATGGTGTGCGAAGTAATTACTTACGCATTTCGGGCCACTAACCTTCTAGGATTTTAAGTTTGGATGCTCCATCAGGTTCTGATGTGGGTTGGTTTTGCTGTGATAATTAATATCAATTGTTATTGGTAAAATCATATCTAACTTTACTCAAATTTCCTAACTCTGTTATTACTGGAACCAAAGCATTTGACCATTTTGTCTGGATTGCAAAAAAGTGTCAGTTTTGCTGTTTTATTTTACGGTTCATGTGGCATATTTAAAAGTCTTTTTTTTAATCACTTTTTAAAACAGAACAGAAAACATACATAAATAACTGTCTTTTTTCTATTTTAAAAGATTTTATTTCTAAGATCACAATGAAATGGTTACTTCATTAAAAAAAAAGTTGGTAATAGGCAATATAATATATTTAAATTTGAAACATTATTTTAATAACACCAATTATTTTTATTATTTCAGCTCATCACTTTATTAGGAGGGGCATATTTTTCTCACACAGAGATATTTACAGTATTTTGAATCTAGTAGAGGCGGGAAAGAAGTTTTATTTGTATACTGGCCGGGGTCCCTCATCAGATAGTATGCACATTGGGCATATGATACCCTTTATGTTCACAAAGTAAGTTAAATATTTAATATAAACCATAATAAATTTACCTAGTCGGTACTAGTCTTTATCATTAGACATAGCTCCTTACCTAAGCCTCCTAATATTTGTTGATGTAGTGTGGTGGGTTTAAGCTCTATATCTCTTTCTGCTGTGAAAAGGCAGCAACTGTACATTAATTAAGTTGATGATGATTCTTATTTTTGCAATCCATTATAGGATGAATATCTAGTTATTTTTGGGTTAAGCAAACACAAAATAAGTATGCAGTGATTAATAAATAGTATACGCTTATATAACTTGATCTGTACTTACTCCATGTTACCGTTGGAAATTAGGAATTAAAAGTTTAAATGGAAATCTATATTTCTATACTTAATATCATGAAGAGGATTTTTTTTTTCTACTGAATAAGCTCACTGTTTCAGCTTAGAGCAGCCGATTCAACAATTTATTTTCGAAAATTAGAATCTTGAAGGAAATTCCTATAAAATTCAATATTTGGCTTGCAAAATTCAAAAAATTCAAAATTAATTTATTACAAGTAGGCCTAATACAAGCACTTTTGAAACGTCAAGACTGTATGTGCGTAGTGACTCTACCATCCGTTCGGAAGGCAGATTCTACCGAAAAGAAGCCGACAAGAAACTCATCAGTTGCTCTTTTCCAACATCAACAATTTACATTTTACGTTTTACAATTAATTTTTCTATGGATGCTTCCAAGCAACCTTGTCAATAAGAAATTCATCAGTTGCGCTGAGAAAAGTATTGATACACATAAAAATTATGTATTCCATATACTAATTCTTATCAACAAAAAATCCGCTAGGAAATATATCTAAGTATAATAGTTAAGACATGGCCAATATAACATTGTGTTACCATTGTTCATCAATTACTTTAAAACTGATTAAATATTTCTTAATTTTACATTCTCAGATGGTTGCAAGAAGTATTTGACGTTCCTCTAATCATCCAACTAACGGATGATGAAAAAGCGATGTGGAAGGATATAAAAGTCGAGGACGCCCGGCAAATGGCGTTCAGCAATGCGAAGGACATCATAGCGGTGGGTTTCGACCCCGCTAACACTTTTATCTTTAACGATCTGGATTTTATTGGGTGAGTGAATAGAAAATACGAATAGGTCCTCAAAGGAGAATGCCGGATGTAGTATGGCTATGGGATTTGGTTTCACATAGTACTTATTAGGTGCCTTCATGGAATTTTACTCATTTGGAAGGGTTTAATAATCTGCGTTGTTTGTTTTTGCGCCTGATAATAAAACAAAAAATGTCGTGTAAGTACCTTGTGAGGTACTTAAGTGAAGAGCAAACTATGTACTAAAATACAGAAATAATAATAAATGATTAATGTAGGTAATCATTTTTTTGTACTTTTTCCAATAAAAAAAAACACAATCTGCTTATTTATTTCCATTAAGGCGGAACAAAGTTCGCCGGGTCAGCTAGTTACAATATATTACCATAAACATTAAAACTCCAGTTCGCCGGATTTCAGAGTTACAAGCAAATGAAGTTCGTGAATTAAGGTTATTTTTGACACATGCGTTTATTGTATCTACCTTTTGATGGTACTGTTCATAATATGTATTTTTCGTTTTTATTGTTTTTTACGTACACAAGTGACGTACCTCTTCTGATTTTAACAAGATGACGGAAATAATAGAACCACTAATTTATTTCATTAAAAGATTTTTAACTGACGAAGTTAAGGCTTGAGATTTTAGAGGTTTTTTAAAAAAAAAAAAACTTAATTTTGATACCAATATGAATGAGGCACCAAACGAAACCGTGTTCCGGCATTCTCCTTTGGTATTAAACCCTTCTCGTTCTGAGAAAATCACGTGCCCTGTAGTAGGCCGGCAATGTACGATAATGATGATTCTAGAACGATTTAAAACCATAATACAACTATAATACAATTTGACGGCCGAGTGGCGCAGTGGGCAGCGACCCTGCTTTCTGAGTCCAAGGTCGTGGGTTCGATTCCCACAACTGGAAAATGTTTGTGTGATGAACAAGTGTGTTTCAGTGTCTGGGTGTTTATCTGTATATTATAAGTATTTATGTATATTATTCATAAAAATATTCATCAGTCATCTTAGTACCCATAACACAAGCTACGCTTACTTTGGGGCTGGATGGCGATGTGTGTATTGTCGTAGTATATATATATACATATGTCGTAGTATATAATTGATGAATTTCTTAATGACAAGGTTGCTTGGAAGCATCCGGCTCCGCTTTCATCTCTCACAAGATAGAAAAATGAATGTTAAAATGTAAAATGTAAATTGTTGATGTTGGAAAAGAGCAACTGCTGAGTTTCTTGCCGGCTTCTTCTCGGTAGAATCTGCCTTCCGAACCGGTGGTAGACAGTACAAACAGTCAGAATTGACGTTTCAAAAGTGCTTATATTAGGCCTACTTGAAATAAATGAATTTTGAATTTGAATAAATATCAGTTCATATTCAACATGTATTGTTCATTTTAATTACAGACAATGCCCAGCATTCTACCAGAACATGGTTCGGATACAAAAGTGCGTGACTTTCAACCAAGTAAAAGGGATTTTCGGTTTCGGAGACTCTGACGTCATTGGGAAAATCACTTTTCCGTCCATAGAGGCCGCGCCCGCTTTTTCCACTACATTTCCTTTTATATTCGACAATAAAATTGTAAGTGTTTACATCTTTTTAGATTTGCTAAGACTATTGAAATATTGTCTAGGTTTTGGTAGTGGAAACAACGTTTAACTGAGTTGAGCGATTTCGGTAGGGGAATAACTTATGGGTTGGCGTCACCGATGACCTCGACACGCTCGTGACGAACGCTCCAAACTAGTGGCACGTCATGCGGACGCCTCTGTACATGTATATACGTATGTATGTATATACGTATTACGTATATAATATACATATATCATGTTTAGTGATAGAGTTCGTACGGGGAAGTGCTATCGCCATTTTTATTTCTGCTGCAAACCAGCATTGCTATGTTCCGGTCTGAAAGCGTTGCCGGTGTTGTTACAGATGTTTTTTTTTGCATGCCCTACGAATGAATACTAATTGAATGAATGAATACACGTTTATTGCACACCACAAAAAATACATAAAAAAAGAATAGTATAACAAAAAAACGTATACAATTTGGCGGCCTTATCGCTTCACAGCGATTTCTTCCAGGCAACCAATGGCGAAGAAAACAAATACAGATAATAGTTAGGTGGTATATGTGTATGTGCATACACATTTACCCATAAAAAATATTTCATTACTTAAATAAATATACATAATATATAAAAAACAATACTTGTAACTAAAGGCAAATAAGTAAATAAGTAACTACCAATATAAATCTATATATATAAAAATGTTATGTTTTTCCGCTTCAAAAACTCAAAAAGTTCTGTACCGATCAGCTGAAATTTTAGCATGATATATAATACGCATCAAGGATTGTTTTTATCTATTTATCTACATATAGTATAATACATAAAAGTGATTTTTACTTAAAGGAATAATATAATAAATTAAATATTAAACAAAAATAAAATACCTTCAAACATAAATAATAAAAATTTAAAAAAGAGAAGAAGGGACCAGTGAAGTATCACGGGTCATCAGATGAACAATCATTGTCAATTTATTACTATAAAAACAAAACATTGTTTATAATCGATTGTATCATATGATACACGCATATGCGTGTTTGATTATTTAGATGGGTAAAAAACAATCAATTTTAAAATACAGGTACCATGTCTAGTTCCCTGCGCAATCGATCAAGATCCGTACTTCAGGATGACGCGTGACGTGGCCGCGCGGCTCAAAATGCCCAAGCCAGCGTTGCTGCACTCTACATTCCTGCCAGCGTTGCAAGGAGCACAGCACAAAATGTCCGCCAGTGATCCCAACGCCTCGATATTCCTCAGTGACACACCAAAACAGATAAAAAATAAGGTGAACATTCGTATGCTTTCCTTTAGTTAAAAGATTAGTGGATTTGCCTTTATTGTATTACAAATAAATAATAGTTTAAAAAAAACTAAAAAACACGCTTTTTATAGAAAACCGAACTAAAAAATAGAAAATAAATTTTAATAAATTTAAATTAAGAATAGTGTTAAAAATTTAAAAAGCACCCCACGCTTTTTTTGAAATAAAATATATTTTTTATTCACACTATTATTAGTTTATACTTATTGAAATTTTTAACACTATTCTTAATTTCTAAAATATTAAAATTTATTTTCTATTTTTTAGTTCGGTTTTCTATAAAAAGCGTGTTTTTTAGTTTTTTTTAAACTATTATTTATTTTCTACTTTTTAGTTTGGTTTATTTTAAACTGTTATTTGATCTAATCCACTATCAATTCCGTGATAACTTATTTAAAACAGCCCATTAAAAAGTAACAGCTAACGCCCTCTACCATCTAGTAGCTTAATGTTTTCTGTGGTATTTGTTAGGTACGCGAACGCCATGTGTTGGAAACGCCATAGGTTTTTTACATTTGGGTCTAGGGTTTTTTACATTTGGGTCTAGATGGCGCTGTAGTAATTGTAATTAATAGTTCGAAAAAACTAAAAAATCTTATTTTTTATATTGAAAATTGGAATAATCTTCTCAGATTAGTGTATTGTCATCGATCCTCGATATGTCTACAAAGTTTGAATCAAATCTGATCGTTCAAAGTGGGTCAAAATCGCGCCTAAAGAAGTCGGTTACAAACAAACATACAAACATACAGGTGAAGCTAATAAAAAGCTAAAAATAAATTTTCAGTACCAGCCCCAACTAACTGTGCCTCGAAAAGTACCTACATTAAACCGTCGGTCCGATCGATAATTTGGTGGCTTCTCATGCCTCTCTCCATTTAGAGTGAAGTGTATGTATACATAATTGGGACATTAGTATAGGATAATGATATTAATGCTTGGCAATGCCTTATTACTTATTATTGAAAGGTCAAGTTGACGGCCGATTGGCGTACAGCGACCCCGCTTTCCGAGTCCAAGGCCGTGGGATCGATTCCCACAACTGGACAATATTTGTGTGATGAACATGAATGTTTTTCAGTGTCTGGGTGTTTACCTATATATTATAAGTATTTATGTATATTATTCACAAAAATTATTCATCAGTTATCTTAGTACCCATAACACAAGCTATGCTTACTTTGGGACTAGATGGCGATGTGTGTATTGTCGTAGTATATTTAGTATATAAGTACGTTACATCCTATAGGTTTAGCGGGTAAGTAATGATGTACTGGAGTCCCTAGACGCTTTCATGATTTGAATATGGAACATCGCGCACCGCGTTAATTCATGATTTGTTTATTCTAATATTGCTATCTCGCTCTAACGTATGGTGGCGTCCCTGTTACTCACCAAAGTCTGAAGCGCGAACCATAGAGTAGAGATTATAAAAAAAAAAACCTAAAAAAAAACTTGATTTTATTGCCTCGCGAGATGTGAAAAGTAGAGTACGCAACTCAGGCTTAAAGCTGCCTTCGTTTTGGGTGCCCCTAAAACCCTCGCTACACTCAGGATTCTAAATGCAACACCGCTACGCTCGGGATTAACTCTAAAACATAATACATTGCTTTACCCCGCTTGTTGAACAATCTAGTATTTCATTTTGATTCGCTGTGCATGAAGAGAAAATTAAAAAAAAATGTTTTTTCCACAGATAAATAAATACGCATTCTCGGGCGGTCAGGCCACAGTTGAAGAGCACAGAGAAAAGGGTGGCAACACCGAAGTGGATATCTCTTTCAAGTATTTAACGTTCTTCTTAGAAGATGACGATAGATTAGCAGAAGTAAGTCTTTTTAAACTTTTTTTTTCATTGACATTATATATTTAGCTACCGAAGTATTATTGTATCCCCATAAAAGTTAGGAATGGACTGCATACTCACCTGTTGTATACTTACAGTAGCCTCGCAATATATTTATAATAATACTAGCTGTTGCCCGCGACTTCGTCTGCGTTTGATTTTGTTTTTAAAGTATTCAGTATCGCTAAGCCTTAAATGATTATAGTAGTATATATATCTTAATATATATAAATCTCTTGTATATATATATATAACATGTGACTGTCAATTAATTATAGACAAATAATTTGCAATAAAATAAAATTGCGACTATAATTAAAGATCTAAGCTATCCTATCTCTTAAGTTGGACCAGACTGCTCACGGTGTGCCCATTTAATTCAAAATCGGTTAAGTAGTTTAGGAGTCCATCGCGGACAAACATCGTGACAGGAGATTTATATATATTAAGATAATATTTATTAAACAAAAAATAAGTAATTATAAGCAAAAAGTAGATATAAACAGTCGACTAACTAGAAACGGACATAATTATCACATTAGTGATATCTGCATATCGTCTGAGAAGAGTACAGAAAGATTTGTGGGGATGGGTATATGCTTTTATAACATGATACCGAAGGTAATATTAGATCTACCTTTACCTAAGTTTAAACAATATATAACAAATCGTGGTTACTACACGATTGATGACTGTTGGCGCCCAGTTTTACGGCCGGGCTTCAATGAAATTGTGCAAGCCTTCATCTAGTAAAAATATAAAACTTTTTTTTTTTCAGATAAAGAAGATGTATGAATCCGGCGAGTTGCTCACGGGAGAACTGAAGAAGATGGCGATAGATACAATAACGCCCATCATCCAGGACTATCAGGCGAGAAGAAGCAAGGTCACTGATGACGTCATGCAACAGTACTTCGCTATAAGAAAATTGAACTTCTAGTTATGTTACAATTCAACTATTAGGATCTTATTAAACTGAGGCGAATCTAGAATGGGACGCGGCAAGATATTTTGAGTAATTCGCTCGCTAGCTTAGCCTCTCAAACTGACCCGACTTTCCGCGTATTATTCTTCCTAATTCAATGAGCGAACATCATATGTCCTAATTTTTAAATATTAACGTTTTTTTTTTATTCCACTATAAGTTAGTCCTTGATTGCAATCTCACCTGGTGGTAAGTGATGATGCAGTCTAAGATGGTAACGGGCTAACCTGTTTAGTAGTATGATAGTTATATCCCTAAACGGTTTCTACGCGACATCGCACCGGAACACTAAATCGCTCAGCGGCACGTCTTTGACGGTACGGTGGTAACTAGCCACGGTTAAAGCCTCCCACCAGACAAAGACTAAGTTTTTAAGGTGTAACAGGGGTAAAAGAAAATTAACAAGATTCAAGGCAGTACCAATAAACTCGTTTATGAACCTACGAGGTCAAAATAAAACCGCATCTCGACTATTCGCACCAGTTTGAACACTTCAATATGATACAATTGCCTTCTATTATGCGTTTAGCTCGGTTTTCGTCTCACTTTGAACAGAACTTAGGTACGTGTGATAAAAGTTGGCCGTAATGAAGTTATTGGATAGAAGCAGGCGTTACTTCGCGAAAACCCATGATATATTATGAAAATTAAGCTTAATTTACTTAACAATTATTCATTGTAAAGACAATATCTCCTGAGGATGCTCCGGTTTCGATGCGAAACGTGCGTAGAGGGTACATTGCAACAGATCTGTTTGGTGTGGAGTATACGGATTGAAGAAATTATAAATAACTTCATATAGATTCTCCTGCTTTTCGCGGACTATAGCAAATTAAGCTTAATTTTCATAATGTAATGAAGTTAGCTGCGCAATTACATTTTCTAGGAGTTCTATAATAGTTTTAAGATGAAATGTTACATACGCGAATTTCAGTTCTGCCAAGTGGGATAGTGCGAATCTCTCCAAATTTAGATTTACAAAGCGCATTTACACAGGAGCTGTGCGATTTAGCTTATGAGTGAGTTTTGTCAATGTTAGGCTACGAAACTATGTTACCGTTTCCACTAATGCTAAGATGTCCCGAGCGCATCCCTAGCTCATGTGAGCTATAGATGGGAGCTTAATGTTTTCTTAGGTCTCTCTCTTTATACAATAAACGTAGCTTCGTTGAATGTGTTTCCACCAGTCCTTAGCTAACCTTAGGTACGAAAATGAACAAATATTAACCACAGGATGTGCTTGATCTTTACCGTTATTTTCATAGCCTTAGCACAGCTTAGCACAAGTTTGGTGGAATAGCAGCCTAAAAAGCGCTTTTTATATGACATTTTTTTATCTTAAATAAGGAATCTTTATTTTACTAACAGAATGCGAATTTTTTGTATAGTTTCTTTTATTTTTCTTGAAGATTTATCTTAAAAACTTAAATCGGCTTATATTTGTAGATAGGTATACACATCATTGTTTATACTGATAAATAGCTTCAAAAAAAATTTAATAAAACTAAATGTTATATTGTGAACTGCAAAAATGATGAAGTGTTAATTTGTTATTCTCTAAAACAGGAATCTAGCTACTGTGAGGCGTTACACATTTCTTGCCACTCATTTTGTAGGTAATGTTAGTCACGAGTTGTTCGCCGCACTTTATGGAATAAATCATAATAATTTAATAAAAAAACAATGAGTCCTAAGTGTTTATACATTGATTCCAAGAAAACTAAAGCGCTATAAAAATATGTTAAAGGAAAGATTTAATAAATATTATATTAATAAAGCACTAGCTGACCCGTGCAACTTCGTCTGCATCAAATGGAAAACACGAATAAAATTACATTTTCTAAAAAAAATCCTAGCTAGATCGATTTATCGCCCCCCAAATACCCTGTATACTAAATTTCATGAAAATCGTTGGAGCCGATTCCGAGATTCCAATTATATATTATATATATACAAGAATAGCTCGTTTAAAGATATAAGATTTATTATCACAATATTTCTTGTTCAGAATTTTTATTTGCCTATATTTAAATAGGTTATTCACAAGTCAGAAAAGGTTGTTTACTTATATTCGATGTGCTTCAGTTATTTTGTATATAAAGCTTATATTGTAAGTTTTAAAAGACGCTATTTATTACGGTTGTACCTCGCGTATAATATATTTATTTTTATGCAAATAAATCACACCTAAAACTCGAGTGTTTGTTTGTATTCTTCACTCCTAGCCTCCTTCATGCATGGTACAGCGGAAACAATGGAAATGTGTTCTTATATGAATAGTTCATTATTCATCTTAAAACTTAGTAGTTTTTTATTTGGTTTATTATCTTTGTTCATTCATCATCATCATCACCCATTAACTGCCCACTATGGGGCACGGGTATCCACTCAGAATGAGAGAAGGGTTTAGAGCTTAGTCCACCACGCTGGCCAAGTTCGGATTTGTGGACTTTACACGCCCTTGAGAACATTATGGCGAACTCCCAGGCATCCTTCACCGTTACAGCAAGTGATACCTAATTTTCGGAGTAATGTGCGTTTTAATTTAAGCAAATTAAAACGCACAACACCGAAAAGTTAGAAGTGCGTGATGGGATTCGAGCTCGGACAGTTCGAATCCAAGCACGCACATTTTGTGAGTTATTTGCGTTTTAAGTAATTAAAATATCACTTGCTTCAACGGTGGAGGAAAACATGTTCTCCAGGGCGTATGAACTCCACCAATCCATTGAGCCAGCGTGGTGAACTACGGCCTATATCCTTCTCATTATGGATACCCAACAATTTGTTGGCCCGACCAAGAAATCGCCCCAGGACCTTGTTACATGTATACAAGCATGCTAACTATTAGACCAACGAGGTTAACATGTAAGTATAGAATATTAAAAAGTTACATTAAACCGAAAACAGAATGGGCTGAACAATACAAGAGGCAAACACCTCTCCGAACGTTAAGAAGTACAACACTTGTGTACACAATACCAACTTTGATAGAATATGCATGACAATAGGACACCAGAGTGGATGACACAGTTACAGCCCGCAACAGGTAGTCTGTGGACGAAATAAGTGTTATTTTAAGTAAAATATCTGTGGAAATTATATATAAACAACAGTTTTTCTTGTCCCTGTAAAAAGCTTTTACGTAGCACTAATTTTCTTATTAGTTTTGTACTTAGTTTTGAACTTAGAAAAATTCTAGTGTCCCGCCCGTTTTTTTAGGGAAATATACCGTCGTTGATTGTCCCATATCACAAATAAGCATTTTTAAAAGTAGGTCGTAATAATTATCTGAACCGTTTGAAACAATACCTTAAAGCGTGTAAGTGATTTTGTGATCTTCCAGGAATAAAAGGAAATAGTGTATTAGTCTAAAAAGAATTAAAATAGTTCTAAAATGTATTGTTTAAATTGTTTTAAGTCTACTTACCTCAGTAACTGAGTATGGGATTATGATCGACGATACGTTACTTTCCTATCTGAATCATACTTAGTTTCTGTGACGCAGCCAGGTACGATATTAAAAGCTAGGTTAAAATGTATAGTCAAACTTACGAGGACACCCCAATTCCTCTTATAACTAACTACACAGTTATAAAAGAGGCAGAAGTGGAGGATAAAAGAGAAACGGAGGACCGAGTGTTGCTTGAAATAGGGCGACCCGGCGACAAACCTAAAGAGGAACACACGTTTTCGCATAAGAAATACGATAAAACAATATCGCATCACAGGTCCTATGTGTTGGAGGACTATACCGAACCCAGGAGGGTAAATTACTTCCGGCCGCACGAATTGGAATCGCCTCATAGTGGTAAGGAAACTTAGATCATACTATTTTTTTTTATTTTGGTTCTGTTAGCTTAATTGGTTTTCTATAGGACATAAAAAGGCCACATAGGGGATATAAAATCTAAACTCACACCCCTGCTTAAATGGGGGTTTGTGGGCTAAGGATATGATGAACATTAAGGTTCATTTGCTATACTCCCCGAAAAGCAGGAGAATGTGTACGGTGTAATATTTTATAATTTCTTCAATTTTTATACTCCACACCAAACAGATGTTTCACAATGTGCTATTTACGCACGTTGCTCTCCGTCACCGGACCATCTTCAGGATATGATGATTTTACAATGAACAATTGCTAAGAGATCGTGGACTTCAATTGGTTGAAGTGATGATGGTGATTGAAGTCCGTAGTCCACCACGCTGGCCCAGTATGGATTGGTGGACATTTTTAGTAGTTAGTTTAAATAGTGCCCATTTTTTTCTGTCCTGGGCGTTTTATCAGGACTTTACGCCACGGGTTTAAACAACGTCTTTTTATACCTAAGGGTCCAGATACTATGAAAACGAAGAGTATAGAGATGTAGCTTTGCTTGAGGCGAGCAAGTCACCGACCGAGTTCTCGCACGAATCTCAGGATGCCAGCAAGTACTCCGACGATCAGCAAGACTCTACGTTGAACTGGAAGGAACGGGCTTTGCAAATAGAAAAAGGTTTTTTTTTTTGTATTACATTGATAGCGGGGTATCCTTTGGGAGTATTGCAGTTATATTAAACCTTAAGCCCCTTATCGGTTTCCAGTTCCACGCAACATCGAACTGTAATGCAAAATCACTTAGTGGCACGTTTTTCTCGCAATCGTGATAACTAGCCATAGCGGAAGCCAACCACAAGACCAGACCAGAGAAAATTAAGACACTATAAATTCCCAAATGCCCCCGCCGGGAATCGAATCCGGGGCCTCCAACTACAAACCACGGCGCCTCTGCGCCATCGAGGTCGTCAAACTAATACTACTACTAAGTTCCCGTGACTGTTTAGGTTTATTAAAAATTCCGCAGGAGCTTCACCGAAATTGAAATTTTCATTGCATTGGTTGCTTGCATCCTGGTACAAGGAATACTTTTGGTCCGGGATAACAAAGGTTCCCGCAGGATTTTTTCCACAAGATAGGCTTGCGTTCGACGACAATAGTGCGTCAAGGTCAGAGCGCAATGGAGGCCTATTTACGTGCCTTGAGGTACTCACGTCAGATACGAATGGCAGGAAGGTCGTTTAAAATCAAGAGCGTAGATAAAATATTGTTCATCGGGATGTTTACTAAATGTTAACTATGAATGCCACCGGGTACATCTGGCTGTTCTGTAACATAAAGAAGGATAAACAAAGCCTGAAGTTTCTAAGCAAACTAAACAAAGTTTCTACCCGATACATGCAAAAATCAGATAAACTGCTAATGTCCTCATAAGGATAGAAAAGAGAAAGAGAAACATACTCAATTTTAGTGTGAGGAATGCCGCTCTAAATATCAGAAATTTGCTTGATCACCTTCCGCGTATGTTTTGTTTTTCTTTAATCCCGAAAAGCTGTTCAGTTTTTCCGGGCTTAAAAGCCAAGATCGATAAGCCGTTCGCCGTGGATAGGTAAAAAGTTTTTTTTTTATTAATCTCAGGAAACGGTCCTGGACATCGATCAAGAATAAAAAGTATCATACGTGGAGAAGTTTCCAACTCAGTTAATTTCAACGTATTTAACAGATACAATTACGCAATATATATTAATGGTTTGAGGGTTATTTTATAGCAACTTTCCAGAGTGGCTAGCTAAAGTGTCAAGTGTGATACAGAATGCCCTGCACCCTCTCCTTCGCATTTATAATATTAGAATGGATATTTTGCAGAATACAAGAAGACAGCGTGCGACCGAGAACGTACCAGAATGAAGGACATGAATAGGGCATTCGATTTGCTGCGTTCCAAATTGCCCATAACAAAACCGTCCAAAAAGAAGTACTCAAAAATTGAATGCCTACGGTAATATATCAAATTAATTTTTAATTATATGAAACTATAGTAACTTTATACTAGTGTCGAATAGTAGTGTTCGTGGAGTGAGTAGATCGTTCCAAACTCAGCATCTCAATATACAAATGATAATTAGTTGATAAAAAGATACACATAATCTCACACCGCCTCAACTAATGATGGCGGTCCTGTAGTAAAACAATATACCAGTAGCAACGTTTTAAGTAGGTAACAAAGGTCCCAAATTATGACATTTGACCGCCTATACTAATTAATAGATTTACGAATACTCTAATAGCATTACTTTGTTATCGTCAGTTAAATTTAACACATACACCAAGGCCTCAGTCGTTAAGAGATTGCTGCTTGATATTTCGCTGCTGCTAGATTGAAGAGACGTACCGCAGCCTTATTAAGCTAAGCCTTATTAAGTAGTCGGTTTACTACACCTAATCGAGTACCTACCTATTATATAAAATAAGAGTTTTATACGACTTACCTTAACGTCCTCCAAGGACTACATTTATAAAACATTAGCGTCCACAATTTAAAACTTATTAAAATAATACTGCTCCTAAGCGATGGTAGTACGTAAGCCCTCAGAATATAATATAGCCCGCCTAATAGGTAGCAACTACTCTCAACTACAATCTTATGCAGGTCCTCCGGTTAAAAACCTTCTGAATAAAATATGTCAATATTTTATTCAGAAGGTTTTAGCCTTCTTATTTAAATGCGTTAAATAACAGCTGAATTTACGTGAATTTTACGTCGGAGATTGGCTGACCAGTTTCAAACCATTCAGGGCTCTTAGTCACAAGCTTCTCCGACGGAAATTTACGTGAGTTCAGCTTTAATACCGCATTTAGGTAAAATCTAACCACTAGGCTATCACCGCTTAACCTACCTAATATTTAAATTTCGGTTACAGGATAGCCATCTGCTATATAAGGCACTTGGAGTACATGCTTGCGGGTGGCTCTCCCGAAGACAATCCCATCTTCTTCGATCCTCAATCTGCTGATATCACGGAGCTTAGACGACGCCAGCGGTATTAATACGTGTGACTTTAACGCCAGAGCAAGGCGCTGTGGAAAACTACACTTCTTGTTACGAGACAAGACATCAATCGGAAGTAGCTACCAGGAATAATCATTATTTTTTTTACTTTCGTATATTAATATAAATGCTCTCTCGATGCATACTTCTTTGGATTTACACTTACTGTCTCTTTAGCCGTAAGTTAGATGACTCTACATAGTAGCGGATTTGCAGTCTTGGGCACTCTGGGCCCTAGCCTGAAGTATATTTAGAGCTCTTTCTTGTTTACCAGTTAATTTTTACTACGATTGTCCGACCTTAATATCTGGCCGCCCAGACATCTTGGGCCTTGGGGCAAATCCGCAACTGTCTCCAGATTTAATTTTTAAAACAAATAACAGACTTCCTAAAACTTTTGTAGCCATATAATACAGTCTGATTGGACCACGAACTCGGTTTCCTCGTGGTCCTACTAATATGACAAACTTGAAGGTACACGACAAAACAGCCAATTTAAACCGTTCTGGGTGACACTGGCTGGACACAAGACAACTCAGTACAGGAGGTACCTACTTATTTACTCAGTGTTGATACATTAACGTAAAAAGACAAGTTAAAAATTTGAGGAGGTTATTATTTACTCAATGGTTTTGTACAACATTTGTTCGGTACAGCAATGAATATTTTTACAATACGGTTATTGCCTTAATACATTACATTTTTGATTTATATATAATTTTGTATGATATAAATTAAACAAATTCTCATGACACTTTAGATGTTTTTCTTATTTTCCTTTCCTTGTCCAACTCATCTCGTCTTCTCTCCAAAGCTTTCAGGTAATTTATATAAGCACATTTCACTAATAAGGGGACTTTCACAACACCTGCAACAATATGAGAATCCTATGAATGATTTATTAACTGTTAATTATCCGCGACATCGTCTTAATTTTTTTTGGGATGAAATTGTAAATACTATTATGCAATTCGGTTGAAGCCACATAAGCCACGATCTCAGTGGTCACAGCACGTCATCCCCCTGGCACCGGTTGCTGTCTTACGCAGGTCGCTGAGTGCGTGCTCTCAGACGCATATTATGATAACCTGACGCTCGAATTAGATTCTCATGTACCGGTTAATAAATGCTTAATACTGATCCTATGAACCAGTTCCTAGCTTAAGGACTGCTTGCAAACGCGCATTAGTTTTTAAGAGGGAACCATAAATAAATAAAATATAGTTATACTACGACAATACACACATCATCATCTAGGCGTAGCTTGTGTTATGGATACTAAGATGACCGATGAATATTTTTCATGAAAAATATACATAGATACTTATAATAAAAAAGATAATATTTGCTAGAATATGAAATGCAAGGCTATTTGAAAAGTCGTACCTAATGCAATAAATGCGTAGAAAAAAACAGTAAGTGGATAGTTTAGGGCGATAGATTATCGTCATATCGCACGAGTCTTCTCCCACAATGAGAAGGGGTTAAGGCCTCAGTCCACCTCCCAAAATTTATTATTTAAGCGTAGTAGCCGGCCTGACCAAGGCGCCGCAACATGGCAGTCAAATGCTCTCAGCATTTGGCTGCCATGGTGTTGAGACCAAAGTAAGAGGTACTGTGGTTCGGCGAACTGAGATCGCGCTTTGTGATATCTAAGTTCTCTACGATACCTCACCTGAGAAACAAGTTGTAACAAAATATTTGTAAATTGCATAGGCAGGCGCTAAGAGACTCTCGCTAGATTCTTTTCTCTGAAAAACAAAAATGAAATTCAGTATACGAATTCGATCATAGTTTTTTTTATTCCACGTTATCCAAGTTATCCCTTAGATGATGATAAGTTGATGCAGTCTAAGCTTGTTGCGGACTAAACTCTTCGGGTAATGGGCTTATTGCAGTTAAAATAACTACAATAAGTCCCTTATGCCCTAATAAGATTCTATGTGACATCATGCCCCAACGGTAAATCGCTTGTCGGCACGGCTGTGACAATATGGTGGTTACGAGTTACGCCCACCAGAGCAGACTAGAAAAGTTCCCAAATTGCTTCAGCCGGGAATCGAACCTGGGCCCTCTAACTTATGAAACAACAGCGTTCACTGTCAGTTTTGTTCTATTTAGAACTGATTTCATCAAAAATATCGAAACGATGGAGTTATTAAATTTTATAAACGATCGCTTTTTCGAATATGCGGACTGCGTACAAATTAATTCAAGTTTATCAATTTAATTTACATGAATATTGTCAATGATATGACCCAATTATGGGAGCTATCAAGGAAGCAGCTTCCTGCGTACGTAGTAGGTAGGAGTTAGGCGATACGAGCTAAACCGCGTCGCTTTATGATAAATGGTGGTTGAATGTAAAAATATCAGTAATAATACTGTATGTACCGATACATTTATTGCTATTATTCTGATTTAGTTAAAAAAAAATACTAGCTTACTCTATAAGCACTTTTGACCCGTCAAGTATATCTGTTTGTAGTGACTCTACCATTGGTTCGGAAGATTGACTATGCCGAGGAGAGGCCGGCAAGAAACTCAGCAGTTGCTCTTTCAATTTAGCATTCATTTTCCTATATCAAAGATAAAAGCGGAACCGGATGCTTCAAAGCAACTTTATTAATTGTATGTATATTACCTCGATGTAATAAATGGGTTTTAATGCATTTTTTTAAACTTATACATTGGTATGCACTGAGGTATTTCTTATAACGTCAATATTGGTAGCTTCATAATTACCCTAGGAATCATGTTATAAAAGCACCAATCCTACAATTAATGACTTTTGTATTTTTCGAAGACAATATGCAGATGTCACTAATTTATATCCATTTCTAGTAAGTCGGTTGCGTAAATATCTACTTAAGAGTAATGTTTTGTCTTACAAATACTCTTTTATTATTAACATATTGCGACGCTCCTGTAAGTTCATATATTTCTGTATATACGAGTCAAGTTCAATAATAAGTTTCTGAAAAAGTACTGAAGGAAATTATTTTAGGTTTTCACTAAATTGATTGGCAATTGGATAAAGTTAGATATAGTAGTAGTTTCTGGTTTTAAAAGATAGCTATATCATTAATGTTCGGTTGTCCACCAGAAAATTAACAGAAGATACAAAAATCATAAAATCATTGAAGGATGGAGTTCAGAGAAAACTGTTTGAAGTTATTTATGGTGTAGTCAGCCTTACGGGAAATAATCAGTATTATTTCAAATGACAGTATTATATCATATATACATAACTTGGCATCCTAAAAATCCCTACTATCCCTACTAATCCCTACTAATATTATAAATGTGAATGTAAGTTTGTTTGTTACGCTTTCACGCAAAAACTACTTAACCGATCCTCATGAAACTTTGTACACATATTCTAGGAAATGTTAAAAGTAATATAGGATACTTTTTATCCCGACATTAAGCTCGGTTCCTTTGGGAAAGGGGATGAAAGTGTTTAACGATTTATACCATAACTCCGACAAATTATAACCGATTTAAATAATTATTTTTGTACTCTAGAGGTTATAATGTATATATGTGTTTAATTTTGTCCAAACTGTGGTTGGAGATAGAGGACAGAACTCCTCAGCGGACAGCAGCAAACCCCTCATTGAAGGCTTAGCGATACTGAGTACTTTAAATTTTTTTAGAAATACAACTAAATTTAATGCCCCTGGTGGGACACGAACCCACAGTCCCCGGCTTTTTGTTTCCCCGGGGAGCACAAAAGATCCTGGAGGGTCGAAGTGCATCCGCTGAAGCGGGCCTCATTACACGATAGAAATTTAATGCCACATCGAAAAACGCAAACGCAGACGAAGTCGCAGGCAACAGATAGTATGGATTATTATTCTGAAATTAAACGTCAAAAGTATCGATAGCATTCAAAAAAATACGATATCTTATAAAAAAATGACTGGTGGTTTGGAATGCTACTGACTCACAAATCACCTCGCGTTACTCAAGGAATGTCGACCCTCGTATGTAGTTCACGTGAGGGTACTAGGATGTCATCATGTACTCGTAGATGTACATAGAATAGAATTACAGCGAACACTACAGTAGTCGCGTCACTAGTAATTCTCAATTCTGATCTCTCCCTCTCTCTTTCTATTCATACAATGCGCATGTTCGATTTACATTAGTATCTATGAAAATGTAGTAACATCAACTTATTTTGCGAGTGTAGCGACTTGCGAAGCGCGAAGTGCGAACCATTCGGCCAAATGGTGTGATAGAGAGAGGTCATATTTGCGAGTGATCCTTAACGAAGCAAAGGTTTCGTCAGCGGGCATAAGAACAGATTGATTACTAGGACTTCAGGAGTGAATTGGAGCTAGATTAGAGGTTTATCTAGACAACGATTCATTCGGCCTTTGGCCGCCTAGAGCTGTGGATGCACTTAGTTTGCTCTCTCTGACACGAATCCGTACAATACTGGACACAATGGGATTCAATGTACTAGGACATGAAAGACGGATAAGAGTTATATAGTTCACAGCAGTGGACATATGTTTTAATTGCATTCAAATGTAACTTGTTTTTAGAATGAAGTTTTACCTTGAAAATCAATTCCATAAATTTGTTTTTATCTCCTAATTCGGCTAAATTATACACTTATTATTATACTACACACCAAGGCATTTATTCAGCAACGAGCTAAAACATACTATCATAGAATATTCACATAACACTTACTGTAAAATTGCAACCACTAATTGGTGACAATTCCGGTGATCATAAATCTAAACTAAATAATTTTTAGGATACTACTACTACTTTTAGGTATATCTATTAATTATTGACATGTCTAAAAAAATATATATATTATGGGTTTGTTCTGTTTGATAGCAGACGTGTCAACGGATAAGCTAAAATTTTAATTCTTTGGTTCACGCTTTCGAAGGAGTTTCATTTCTCAATATAATTACTGTAAGTACTTATTTTTAAAGGCTCATGTCGGGGTTGAAGTATAACAGCTAAAATACCCTTATTAATTAGTTTTTTCCAAGCTTAATTAAAGCGACTACTAATTTATATTTTAATCCGTTTTATTCAATACTTATAAAACTTAATATCATGCTATCATTACAACAACAAATAGGTTTTGTTATAACTGTCATGATTCAACTGACGGCTCTCATAACGCGCTTTTAGCTAAGCATGAATTTTTTTTGTGAATATTTCTCCTAACACAACAACTGGTGACGTAACTATAAACACTAGGAAAGCATAAGCTCGTAGCAGGTACCGTTCTATTTGACTGGTTATCACTGCTGCGGCGAACAACATAATAAAACACGTTTTGCGAGACCTAAAATAAGTTTTGTGCCTTTGGGATAGACTTCATTTTCATTTGGTTAGAACATACGTACAATGACGTTACCGCACTGGTCGAAGACAGGTGGGCGTCGCGTGTTGATACTGCGAATGTATTCTTGCCAACGACGAATGCATTCTGTGACGTCTTGTTGGTTCCCCCACACACCTTGGGAGTACGTAAAGTAAACACTGCCTACCAGGAGCCCAGCCTGCAAAAGGAGTAACTTGCTACAGTTCACTATTACTTGAATTGTTACTAATAGCTACGAAACGATTAGGAGGTATTAGATAAATGCTTAGACTACAAAATATTTATTATGTCATGAATGAATTTAAACTTTATTGTAGGTACAATCAAAGCACAATTTAAAGTGCTAGAACATAGAAGGTCCATCGGTGCTCTTCCGTAATTTATATAAATATTTTTTTTTCCCTTCCGAAATATGTAAGAAATGAACATCAAATATTGAGATGAACTTACTTTAACAGCATACATTAGTTTCCCATGTGCGTAAGGTAACGGTATATTTTTAACCTTTTTAGGCGTTTTTCTCAGATTGTACTCTTCTTTGCTGCATACTTTGATGCAAGCAGGCTGGACCGGTAGTTCTTAAGAAAAAAAATGAAATCACTTCAAAGATTATTAAAGTATGTATTTATAAGTATCAGCTAGGTAGGCTTCATATATAACGTTGTTTATTTACCAGAACTACACGTACAGATGTACAGATTTTTGTACGGAGTAACTTATTTTTTATTTATCTCTTGACCTAATCAGACCCAGCTACTACCATAGTTCAAAGCAATTTTGATATTGTTGACATTTTGTTTCAGGATTAAGTATAATCGTTATTTTTAGGTTGATAATAATATGACTATCATATTATGATAAATAGCCTGCCAGTAGTCCACTGCTTAACTAAAGGCTTCTCCCATGAATTGGCCATGATCATCACGCTGGACAGACGGGTTGGTAATCGCAGCAGATGGTAGACTACCCTACCCTGCTGTCCGTTCATTATAATGTTCCCTTACAAGCCTGGCAAGAAACCTGCGATTAAAGGAGAGTAAGAACTGTATTCTGATCTGCCATCACCACACGGCATATGATATATTATAAACTATAATAAATAGAACCGGTTTAAGCGATGTTAGGAAGTAAGTCGCGGGCCGAAGTTTTCCTATTATAAAAACTTACAACGAATTTTAGTCCAACAATTTAATCGTAGAGGCCGGAGAGTTAGTGTTTAGAATTCTCCCCCTCCCCTGCCATTTCATTCATTATCCTCGCGTAACACGAATTGTTACATAATTTGTAATATTCACTAGGATAGCATGAACGCGAGGAGCTGCGCGTTACAAGTCATTTCGTGTTACATGTAAGTGGAACTGTATGAATGGCAACGCACACTCTCACACGACACAGGGATTTGTTTTCTGGAAACTCTACTTAAATTTAATTGCCTATTATTGTATTTTACGTAAACTTTTAAGACTTGTTCCAAGGCTACTTAAAGTAAACTTTAACGTTTTTTAAATAAGTAAATATATTGTACTCAACTATACTATAATATATAAAGAGAGGTCAAGTCTTTGAGGTTATATCGGGTAATCTCTGTATATACGAAACCGATTTTGAATATTCTTTTACCATTTGAAAACGACATTATTTGTGAGTATCATAGGCTATATATTAAACCAAAAAATTAAGACTTCTCGTGGTAGATTTGCAAACTAAGTCGGAAAAAACGGCCAGGTTTATTGCAAAGAGAGATATATTATATGATTGAGTTGTAGAGCTTGATAAACCGTGCAAAGTCAATCGATCAATTTTATTATTTATATTAGAACCTTGCGAATGGAAATTCGCAACTAGCCAGATATTTATCATAAGGTTTTATACTTACCTTTATTGTGGCGATCTGTATTATCATCTTACAACCCATTACGGGTCGACTACAGGCCACGGGTAACCTACCAGCATAAAAAGGGCTAAGGCCGTAGTCCACCCCAGTCCCAGTGCGGATTGTACTTCACACGCCTTTGAAAACATAAGAACGCCTTGTAACTGTCAGGCATGCAGAGTTCCTCATGATTGTTTTCCTTCACCGTTAAAGCAAGTGATATTTAAAACGCACTTAGAAAATTTTGCGGTGCATGCTAGAATTCGCACCAAGAAAGAGAAGCCGAAGTCCTAGACATTAGGTTATCACTGATTGTCCGTCGATTATTAGTATAAAATGTATTTTACCATAATATTAATATGGTAAAGGTGGTTTCGAATTGTAAAAGTTATATTACCAGTAACTTGAGGACAATCTAATCTTTGAGTAGGGCTGCATTTCTCATACATCTGCATATCTGGTTTAGGATGACTGCCGGTCTTGGCCAAGTTGATGGTTCGGCATGCAGTGCATCTTATGCGATCTGGTTTTAAATTTTCGCACATTTCGTTGGAAATTTCTCCCGATTTATTGAATAAATAAAATAAAAATTCTGGATAAGTAATATTTTTAACTAATAATTTTTATTTATGGCACATGACAGAAGAATTTTTCGTTTATGTATAAAAGCTTTTTATGTATGTATTACGGTCCATGAGCAAAGAGCATACTAGCGTCAGGTTTAAAATATACATAATAATTATAAACAATAAGAAATAAATGATCTTCATCATCACGTCAACCGATTGACGTCACATGCTGGACATAGCTATTTTGTAGAGAGTTCCAAAATCCACAATTCTGTGCCGTTTGTTTCAAGCGGTTCCAAGCGTCTCGTTTGATGTCGTCTGTTCGCCTCGTTGGGGGTCGACAAACCCTGCGTTTATCGGTGCGGCGTCGCCATTACAACACCTTGGTACCCCAATGTCCATCGGTTCTTTGAACGATGTGCCCCGCCCATTGCTACTTCAGCTTCTCGACTCGTTGAACTATATCGGTAACTCTAGTTCTTCTACCGATCTCCTCATTTCTGATTTGATCACCTATAGATACTCCTAACTCTGAGCCATCTTATGAGGCTTTTAACAAAACGCACTGTTCGAATACTTTGGTGTTCAGGCACTGAGGGGTTTTTGGACGAAAAGATGTCACGAAGTGTCCCAAACAGAGTTGGAAATATAAATAATATATATATATTTCGTTTTATTTATAATTATTATCTATCACATCATAACATTATGAGCATTAGGCATTTATTACATAAAGAAATAAGTCATAAATCGCTGTGCTGATTTAATTTTAATTACTCAGGCAATAGTAACATTTTCAATCAATGGTTTTTATCTCACATGAAGGAGCTACTATTGCTTTATTTAAAGAGGATTTTAAGCCATGGTGTCCTTAAACATGGTATACGTAACGTCATCGAGAGCCAACTTCAGGGCAGCCAAGTAATATCGTGCGATCTTTATTTAAAGCATAATAACATTTAGGTATATTAATAAAGTTTTCATAATCAAAATCTCAGAGAGCTAGATGATTTAAATTATTATTGGTTTACTGATTTTCGTTGATGTAAAATTTTGCATTTCCATTTACATAATAATTAAACTGAAGCTGTTTTAAATTTTAATGTTTATATTACGTTAACAATAAGCGGATTTGATCGAGGACGACCGTTTAATAGAACGAGGGCAGTTTGTAATAGGCTACACACTACTTTTAATTAGTACCTTCATTTTTTTATATCATCATGACAAAGTTCAATAAAAACAAAAACGAAAAGTAAATTAACAAAAATACACAGACTGCTTTCTACATAATGAATTTTCAATTCACGTTTTCAATGTTACTCCGTGTTATACTAACAAAAATCTCAAGCGGGTGGCGTAGTGGATATACCCGGGGGTGGAGAGCCATTCAAAAGTATGGAACTGGCAAGCGGATGGCGTTCGTTCGCTGCGTATGCTACTGGCGATGTAAGCCTGCGAACGGGAGGGTATTTCCCCTCTCTTGCTTTCTCCCCTCCTTGCTCTTTCTTGCTCCTTCTACCTTAGGAGCACTTGCGGGTAATAGAAACTGTTCCCGCACACCTCGCGAAATTGGCAGCTTAGTGCCCGAGGCGGGTCTGCAGCACCCTTGGCGGAGTCGAGGTTGTGTGCGAAAGAATTCCAGTGTCTTCATCGTTAGGTGGTTAGTAGGAATAGCGTGGGGTTTTAGTCAGGAGTCTGATATAACCTCTGATCCTCCACGTTTAAAAAAAAGTACTTAGTACTTGCATTACCAATAGCCCTTAGCATCCCGCTGCTAGACTAAAGGCCTCTCCCGATGGGAGGTTTTGCCCGTAATCACCATGCTGGGCAGATGAGTCGGTGATCACAGCAGATTGTATAAGCACATTATAAGCACATTGTCTTTAAACAATAACAATTTCGTCTTTAACAAATATTGTTTATTATATATTACCCGTGCAACTTCGTCTGCACCAAATCGGTTATTACCGGAAAACACGAATAAAATGACATTTTCTATAAATGAATCCTAGCTAGATCGATTTATCGCCCCCGAAACCCCCTGTATACTAAATTTCATGAAAATCGTTGTAGCCGATTCCGAGATTCCAATTATATATATACAAGAATTGCTCGTTTAAAGATATAAGTTATTTATATATTTAAGTAATAAAATATTTATTTTATGGGCATACCTAACTATTTTCTGTACCTGTTTTTTATCTGCGCCATTGGCTGCCTGGAAGAAATCGCTATAAAGCAATAAGGGCGCCAAATTGTATGCGTTGTTTTGTTATACTTTTCTTTTTTTCTATGTACCTACTTTTTGTGGTGTGCAATAAAAGTATATTTATTCATTCATTCAAAAAAAAAACCTTTATTAAATACCTTGGGCTGTAATAAATAGCTTACATATAAAAAAATGTAATAGCGTTAGCGCAATGAGTCGCACGGATGTGTGATAACGCCCACCAGCCGGGCGTCCTGTTGCCTCAGTTTCCTATTGTAGATAATGTAGTAGTTGCGAAATTTTGCCAAAATTCTGCGCTACGACTACGTGGCCCGTAGATTAAAAAAAATAAATATTTGTCTATATACCTACATAAAGTGCATTGTGTCCAAAAACGGCGAAGACGCCACGCGCATGTCTTACTTTACGACCGCGGAATGTTAGTAGGTCACATTTTGTTTTCCATTTTATGGTGAAAGCTTAGATATTACAGGTAAAATAATTACTGTCAACTGCTAAATGGTATTAAGGGACGAACCGTTTGTTCAAGGAACCAATCCAAACTGGAGTGGTTTTCAATGCTTTAAATTTAGGTCTCACCGAAGGCGGGGCAGCAACAAGAACCGCAATTGCAAATGTGTCCCAGTGCTCGATAGCTAAAAGAACGAATAAAAAATAATTAAAACCTTTTATCAGTAACCTATAACACTAAACTCCTGGAATAAGTTTGTCCATAATCACCACGCTGGGCAGACGGTTTGGCTATCGCAGTAGATTATGGTAGTGATAGCAAAGAGGAGTTCGTTCTCCTCCAGAGATTGCTTGCAGCAATAAGGTCGCCTTTGCCTGTCTACATTGTGTACTGTATACTCCTTACTGTTTCTTTAACTCTATGTTATACGTGCAGTAAAGTGTTTCTTCTTCTTCTTCTTTTGCTAGTCCCCTAAAATGACACCCGCGGAAGGAGGAGGGGTGACAACTGTATTCTGATCTGCCGGTACCAAACGGCGCAACGTTTAAACGTTTATTACAATATGATGTGCCACAAAGAAGTTTGTTTTTAGCATGTTTCCATTTAACATTAGCTAAGTACTGCTTTCTTAAATAGTTAATTTATTGTGAAAAAGCTTAACGTGTGAAAAGCTTATGATAGCGAAAAGTAAATAAAACTTGAATAAGCATCTACGATTCAGCAAGTGTTTTTCTTCTTTCTTTTTGTATACTGTAAAATATGTATTATAATAGGTAAACGATTTTTATATTTTTCTTTTTTTCTTACTCCTTTCGAAGACCTCTTGTAATTTCTGCATTTTCTCTAAGTCTAGTCTGCTGGGAAGTTTCAGCTCTTTCATCTCTACCGAGGATTGTTACCATACCGTCAAAGATATGTCGTTAAGCGATTTAGCGTTCTGGTACGATTTGGTATAACATAACTCTTTTATTACCTCTAACAGTTTAGTCTCCCTAAGATCTTAGACTGCCACATCAATTTCCACCAGGTGTGAAGTCTGCTAAGAAGTGAGGTAAAGAAGTAAATACATGTGGATTGCCTCTATGTACATAGCAATAACTTGAGATACCCACCTAGCTCAGTGTGGAGGATAAACTGAGTGTGTGAGTGTGTGTGAGAACTATATTGTTTCGCATTGCAACGCGTGTGAAGGAAACGTCAATCAAAGCTCCGGACCTTTCAAGTTCATATCAAGTAGCTTTATAGATTGACGCTTTATTAGAACTTGTCTTGACGCACGGTGATAAGGTGTCGTTGGCTTTGTTTAAACATGCCATAAAAAAGAAAGCATTATAGAGGATGCGATAAATAAACTACACTACAATCAGTGGCGTGCACTGGGTTTCTTACCAGGGTATGCATGCAGCAGGAAAATTTCATAAATGGCAAAAATCCTACTCCTACAAGAGTTATATATCTAATTTTAGGGTAAGCAGTGCTTTTGTGCATGTATGAAGTGCACGCCACTGACTACAATTTACAAATTAACACAGAGGCTGTTGTATTACGGACCTCTAGAAGTTAGCCTCTGACTGTAATCCCTCCTAAAGATAATGGACATTTTTTGTTGTCGTAGAGCTTTTTGTGGCAGAGCTCGTCCGCAGAAGTACTATGGCCATGCTTTTTTCTGCCGCTAAACAGCATTGTTGCAATGCTGTGTTCCGGTCTCAAGGCTTGATTTCCGGTTAAGTTATAGGCACATGAGGCTTAACTTCTACGCCTCAAAACGATGGGTACAGGAGGTTAACGGGCTTATCTGTTAGGTGTGAGGCAGTTTAAAGCTATAGGTGACCACTGCGCTAGGGAGGTCGTCAAAAGCATCCGCGCGCCTCAATGCACTTAAAATTGACGGTTTAGTTATTTAATCCGTAAATATTGGATTTTTTTAAGCGTTACTTTGCGAATTCCATGATACTTATACAATTAACATTTAACTTAATTTGCTATATATATTTGTCCGCGAAATGCAGGAGAATCTGTGTGGTGTATTTTATATTTTTTTCAATCCTTACACTCCACACCAACCAGATCTTCAGCAATGTACCTACTCTCTACGCACGTCTCGCTCCGAAACCGAAGCATCCTCAGGAGATGTCGAATTTACAATGAACAATTTCTAAATCAAGTTCTTAGCAGTTGTTCATTGTAAATTCATTAAGACCCCGCTACCCCACATTGGAGGCTGGGTGGGTTTAATAGTCCTAAACCTTATTAAGACTCTCAACGGAATGTTTACAGCTTTGGAACATTAATGCTATGGATGTCATTTAGCTTAGCTGGATATAAAGATCTAAACTATCTTATTTGTTGTTTGTCTTGTATAAATTGATCTATTTTTTGCCATTACGACAGCTATTATGGTGTAATAACTTTGTGATGAGAATACCTCGACGTATTGATTGAGCGACGAGAACAAAATTACCCTATGAATCTTGTCTTTGGATTTTCTTTTTCAAGGTTAGTCTTGAATGTATTGTATGAAAACCTTTTATCCTACTAATATTATAAATGTGAAAGTGTGGATGTTTGTTACTCAATCACGCAAAAACGGCTGAACGGATTTGTATGAAATTGGACGTGCATGCCTTTGACACGGAAACGAACTTAGGCTACCTTTTATCCCGATTCGTCAAGAAATTTTCGAGGGAAAATTGAAAAATGTTTACGCGCTAAGCCGCAGGCAGACAGCTTTGAAATTTGGTATGCCTGTCACCTATGCTATGGAAAAGGACATGTACTTTCTATACCGATCTCTCAAATAGTTCCCGTGGTAAGATTAAAAGTTGTTAACGATCGAAGCTTTAGACCCAATTCTAAAGTCCACGCAGACGAAGTTGCGGGAAAAAGCTATTGTTTCTATAAAATTACTTTTTGGTGTTCTAGCCATATCATCAGCGGGTAAGCCCCATTACAATAACTTTAATAATAATAAAAACTTGTCCAGTACCGAAAGTATGTTAGGAAATTTGTGTAAACATCAAACGGGAGTAAACTTCTGCTGTGGACAGGTTAATTGTATCCCTTGTCAGTTGATATATTTATAGGGCGATACAATATTTGTCTCATACCTTTGTAAATAAACTACTACAAAAATATTTACAAATAATATATACGCCATTAAAATGCTCAAGGGCAAGGTGCACAAGGCGCTTGCTCTATTTCCTCTCTGCACAGCTAGCAGAAGATATCCCCGATGAATAAAAAATACATCATCAGGGAAGATGGAAGCTGGTAGGGCATTCCAATTTTTGGGGCGCTACCTATTAGCGAAACAGCAAAGCTCAACGCTTAGGAAGTAACCTACTCGTGAGTTACTAGAGTACTTTAAAATATTTTGCCAAAAGGAGGTACGTACATAAGAACCTAATGGTACAAATATGCATTACTAGCTATTTCCCGCGACTTCGTCTGCATTTGATTTTTTTTTTGATGTGGCATTAAATTTAGTTGTAGTTCTAAAAAAATTAAAGGATTCAGTAACGCTAAGTCTTAAATGAGGGGTCTGCGCTGCTGTCCGCTGAGGAGTTCTGTCCTCCATCACCAACCACAGTTTGGGCAAAATTTAACTCATATTTTAACCTCTATAGCACAAAAACAATTCGTTAAATCGGTTATAATTTGTCTGATTTATGGTGTAAAATAGTCAAACACTGTCATCCCCTCTCCCAAAAGAACCGAGCTTATAATCGGGATAAAAAGTATCCTATATTACTTCTAACACTTCCAAGAATATGTGTTCAAAGTTTCATGAGAATCGGTTAAGTAGTTTTTGCGTGAAAGCGTAACAAACAAACTTACATTGACATTTATAATATTAGTAGGGATAGGGATTATCATCATCAAATCAGCCCATTAACGGCCCACTACATCGTACGGGTCTCCTTCCACAATGAGTAAGGTCTAGGTCCTAGTGCGGATTGGTGGATCCACACGATTTGAGAACATTATGGAGAACTCTCAGGCATGCAAGTTTCCTCACAGTTTCCCTTGCCTTAGAAAAGTTAGAGCGTGCGTGCTGGGATTCGAACTCGAGCCCCGGAAAGTGAAGTCCTAACCACTGAGCTATCACCCTTATTATACTTATTATGTCGTGCACAATGATTCTGACGGATTTCTCGGTTCCGATTAGAAACGCATTAAACATTTTTGTGTCCTCTGTTTTCAGTTATCGTACGGAAGTACCTACTGTCATACTAAAATAAAATATTATAAAATTTAGGGCGCAGGATACATATTTATGTCACTGTTTATTATCTTTAAATGTTAAATTTAATTCGCGTCGAATACGGCAACTGTAGTTGTTTTCTTTTCACGTAGAATATAGATAGATGCCGTATCACAATCGCAAACTTTTCTGCTTTTTCAATTGATAAATGTTCAAATAAGGAACTGGCCTTCATAAATGGCTTAAAGAGGAGGTTCTATTTGCAGTGCTTGTTCCATATCCATCATAATGAAGCCATTTTATTTAAAATTTTAACAAAAAACACCGACTTTTTTTATCAAATGCTAAAAGAATTAAATAGTTTCTACAACTATTTTTAAGTCAGTGCCAAGTCGAATGTAAAATTAATAAGATTATACTAGCTAACAAGGAAAGTTACTTATAATCTCAATCCGCTTGTTTCAGTACAAGATAATGGGACAACATAAATCCGTATCTGTGGCCAACAGTGTAACAAAATGTATCACTTTATTTTAGGATAGGCTGCTTTAGATTAACGGACGGATTAAACTGATGGCCAACCATGAGTGGAAAGTGGAGTAAGAAGTGGAAAACTGAGCAAAGCATTGTCTCTATCGGCCGGGCATTGATGGGAATGATCACAGTATTCTATTTTGTTTATTTCGTATGCTGTACATTTTTGAGGGTTCTTTTATTACTTTTTATTTATTAATTTTTTGTTTAAGGTTGTATATATGTATGAAATATATATTATATTTTTGTACATATCTTTAATATGTCCTATGTTATATTTTTATTTTATAGTAATTTAGTTTAAAATCCTAATGTTTCAATAATGTTTGTTGTACCACCTACTAATTTCGTATAGCATTTTCTTGTTTGCCTTTGGTTGCTTGGAAGAGATCGCTATTTAGCGATAAGGCCACCAAATTGTACGTTCTACCTTATTGTGCTGTTGTATTTGTATCTCTGTAAATTTTCTCTGTGGTGTACAATAAAAGTGTAATCATTCATTCGTTCAAAGCATTGCAGAGCATGCAAGGATCACGTCGTGGAAAGTACCACTCTGTGTCCATCGACCTGAGGCATTATGTTAAACATGTGCCTGTAATTACACAGCATTGCATCATGCTGCTATGACAGTAATACCTACTTCCTCGAACGGACTGTGTCACACAAAGCACTACTACTTATAAAACGAGAAAAGTATAATCATCGTTTAGAATTGTCTAGAATACAGAAGAAATGTCTACAATATCTGTAAAGGAACAGCGCGACTTAAGAAAGCTCATAAAATGCAAAGCTCCAGCAGTAGCTCTAATCCATTGATCGCCCGTTTTCATGAATGGTAATGGTGGGGATGAGCTTACGGCCGAAATCTGCGCCCGCGCAGGAGGCTTGACAAGTGACGACAGTTCACTAGAAGCTACCGCGTCTGCGCGGACCGTCCGCTCACTGACCGAACGGCATCCCTCCGAGCTAACGCGGGAAATTTAAACTGATCCAATAATAAATTAATATTCCCGAATTTAATTCGGTTTTGTCTTTTTGTATGGACTAAGACTGTGACGTATATACTGTGCCTGTTTTGTTTGTGCGTTGCGGATTTTAATCGGTTTTCGGGCATGCAGTAGAGATGGGGATGTCTAATTTAAGGTAAGCAAATACGTATTTTTTGTGTCAAATTATTAACAATTCTTATATATTTAATATGGTTTAATAACAATAAATGGAAAAACATTAAAAATACATTGCGGCGATAATTATAAATAACTTAAAAAATTTAATACATCGTATATTTCCTCGTTATTATATTATTTAAAATGCAATCCAATAATGTTAACTCAAGTTAGTTATTCAAATTTAATACTTCAGTCATCATTAAAACTCATAAAATCATTATATCGACTTTCCGAGATTATTATTATTTTATGGGATGTTTTACAAAGTAGTTCAGTATATTATATTAAAGTCTTCTCATATGGTCGTAACAGGCAAGCTTTTCTTATTATTTTTGAATATTAATTGTTAATAATGATGTATAGTAAGGAGAATAGCAAAAAAAAGTTTTATTTTATTTTGTATTTTTATATAAAAAATTAAGATTCTTTTTACATACAGATATTTTATTTTTAATACAAGATAATATCTCATAACTAAAATAATTTAAAAAGCTCCTGTTAATATATCAAGCTCTGGTAGAGTTCTTTTGTGAAAATACATTATTGCAATTCTTAAAACGTCAGGCGTTTTACATACAGTAAGTAAGGTTTCTTTTACTATTTAAACCTAGGTATAATAATAATAGTTACATTTGAAGGCTGAGTTTGTACTATGGCAGTAAAACCGCTTTTTTCTCTCTCTCTCTCTTTAAAAAAATCTGGTTCCATATGTTTTTGGCTGCACAACTTAAAAAGAGGACAGATTAACTATAATTTTGTGCAGCACGTCGCATTTTTGTAAAAAGTAGGTATCTTTTTATACTATTTATTCCTAAGTTACCATTGGAATGGTTTATATTGAATAGCAGATTAAGCACAACAACTGCAATATATTGGTGGATTTAGCTACAATGAACCTACGTATTTTAATATAAAAACGAAAGAAAAAGTAACATGCATCCGCCATTCATCTCCAGTACGATAGATACTCACATATTAAACTTTACCCCTCTTAATATCTCTTAAGGATATGGGTTGTTTTTCCAGAAAAACTTACATATATATTCTAATTTTGAAGCCATGATAGGCCAGTGGGTAAGACTTCGACTTCACTTTCGTTGTGGCCGAGTTCGAATCCCAGCACGCACCTCTAAATTTTCTAAGTTATGTGCATTTTTGAGGAAACCGGTAAAACTTCGTGAGGAAACCTGCATGCCTGAGAGTTTCCGTGATGTTCTCAAAGGCGTGTGGAGTCCACTAACCTGCACTGGGCCAGCATGCTTCAGCTTAGACCAGGACGCGTTTGGAACCTTCGTAGCTTTAGTTTTAAGTTTACGAATGTGGTTATCGCCATCATCTCACTACCGTGTAATTCTTATGTACGTATCAAAAGTGCCACCTATGGGCCTACTTGAATAAAGATATTTTTGACTTTGACTTTGACTTAACCCCTTCTCATTGTCGGAGGACCCGTTCTCTGTAGTGGGCCAGTTATAAGTTGTTATGATGATGATAATGATATTTCAATATTTAGACTAAACACTAAATGACAACATTTTCCTTTTCAAACTTACAGATGTATTTTCGTTTGTATTAAAATGTTTGTTTAGTACTTCTCTCCATCCTAAGCGATGTTCAAATTACACATCATCAGGTCAGAGTGATTCGGCATTGGTGCCTTGTATATAGGAGAAGATATTTATGAACATAATAATTTCATTAAACCATACTTTAGCGGTTTATGGGCTTAGTAAAATCGGAATAGTCGAACGTTTAGATCTACCTCCTCTACCTTATCTATTACCGGATTACCATAAACTGTATGCTTAGGTTAGGTAGGAGACTATTTATTCTTTAAAAAAAATTACATTCATTACTTTTTAATCTTTGAAAAAATTACATAAATTTTAAAGTAAGTTTATTTTAATAAATAACGGTTTCAATAATAATAATGGTGTAATGGTTGTTGTGTTTTTAAACATGCTAAAATTTAGGTATGATTTTTGACATATTTTTTGCGTGTATAGCTTGTTCATTGTGGGAGGTTATGTAGGGTTATAAATTATACTATGGGTAGAACTATAAAAGTAGTGATAGCTTTTTAGTGAGGATTTTGGCTTTCCATGCGGGGGGACCGAGTTGGATTCCGGCACGCAACTCTAACTTTTTAGTGTTATAGTGCATTTTAAGCCATTAAAAGGGGGGAATACCGGGGGAACATCGGCGGGAAACTTACTTACAATGATGCCTGAGAATAGAATAGAATAGATCTTAATTTCCATAAAACACACAGTCACAGTGTATTGCTATTAGCTAGCGGGCAAAACTTACAAACAATTGATTGCGATTATAAAATCAAATAAATTAGAATAAGGTAATTTGAATAAAAACTTAAGTGTAAAATTTAACCAAAATTATGTATATTACTTAGTTGAAAATTTCAGTTTCAGTTTTCAGTTGTTTATATTGAATATCAGATTAAGCACAACAACAGCAATATATTGCTGGATTTAGCTACAATGAACCTACGTATTTTAATATGAAAAACGAAAGAAAAAGTAACATGCATCCGCCATTCATCTCCAGTACGATAGATACTCACATATTAAACTTTACCCCTCTTAATATCCCTTAAGGATATGGGTTTATTTTCCAGAAAAACTTAAATATATATTCAATTCAATTCTTGTTTATGGCTTTTGTCTGTGCCAACTGGGCACAAGGTACTTCGCCAATGTCTTGTAGATGAAGAAGGCACGAAGGAGATTGATCGGTGAAACTAATGAAAAGTTAATTTTGAATTTGTACCAAAAATATATAATTTAAATCTCGAGATAAAGTACAAATGTCACAATGATTTTTTTGTTATGTCGGAAAATATCATGTAAGATGTCATATTGGAAATAATCATCTAATTCATATGCCACTGAGAAAATTGTTGAGAACTCTCACAATAATATGCAACAAAAGCATGTGAAGTCTACCACCAATCGTCACTTGGCCAGTGTGGTGGATTACGCCGCAAACCCTTCTGGCTATGAGAAGCCCCTGTTTGTATCAGATCGACCGGTAATACTTCCATAATGATGACGATAGGTAAAACCGCAGCAGACAACTAGCAGTTTTATAAAAGTTTATAATAGATAAGGTGTCAACGAACTGCCGGCTCGCCCTTTTACCATGTTGCCAGTAATTTTTATCCATTACCAATTACCAAGATAATAATGAAAAAAGTAGAGTGTCGGGTACGATTAACTTAACAACATCATTTTTACATAATGCGCCTCTTAAACAAGGTACTTAATATAAATTATAAATAATGGATAAAATCGGAAACGCTATTTCATCTGATATTAGTTATACCTGTTTCGGTTTTCTGACAAAATAAGTTTTGTTTTTTGGCACAAGAAAACCTGGTTGCGAGTTGCGACACAGTTAGTTCTGTTTTCTACACAAAAAATATATGTTTTAACGCTGGTATAGTTCTGTGTTGTTATGTGTATGTGGTTTCTGTTTCCGAAAATAAGCAGTCATTTTTTTCTGACACAGTTTCATTTCAGGTTATAATTTCGGGGATTATTTTAATAGTCATATTAAAATCAGTCCGTCAAATCGAAAAAGAATTTAATAGACATTTTTAAAAGACTTCTCGTTGGTGCGCTTAATTTGGAGTGACAGTAGACACATATTCGCTCATAATCAGTGCTAAACTTAACTTGATATAGTTTGTATACTTATGAAATTTAAAGCATTAATACTTATGTTTGGAGGGTTAAGTTCAAAATGTAATAAAAGGCTAACGTCAAACAATGGCAACAAGCAAAAGAAACGTATTCTTAAAATTTACATAACCGGGAAACGAACTCGTTGCTGACATGCGAGCAATTTGGGTCTACAAAATGAGCTTTCGTCCTATAAGAGAACTAAAATATTCGCAAATAGCCGCACGTCACATCTCCCGCTATCGAAAACGAGAGCGGCGTCGCTGCCTCCCGCAAACTGGATTTTCAAGTAAAAAAAAAAACAAAAAAGCGGGATTAAACTAAGCCTATTGTTCCTTTTCTCCCGCGCGTCCCGACCAAGTGAAATTCTCTACTGCTCATGCATAAATTCATTGCCGCTTTTGTCCTACAGTCTCGTATAATTAAACGGTTTGCTGTAGTGATGTACCAAGTAGATTGTGACATTACATGATGGCATTTCAAAAGGAACTACTCGTATTTAGAGGACTTGAGAGCAAAATCTTAAAACAATATTCTATATTATTGTACAATTAAAGTATTCCATCTGAACCTAACTATATCGAAACATTTCTTCTCAAGTTCAGCTGTGTTCAGATAGTTTAAACTTATTTTATTGTTTATTAAGATACTAGGTATATATAATTATATTTAAGAAGTATCAAGAACACGTAAAAGCTAACAAGATGTTTATAGTTAAATACCTAGTAAGCTTTTTTGTTCTATCTATTTTTAACTAAAAGTACTCGTAAGGCGTACGTTGGTACCTAAATTGTGACTTTTTTCTTATTGACACCTAGGTACTGCTAGATTGAAAACAACAGTTTTAACCGGCTGGGTAGGATGCTTTGCCTGGTTTAAGTGCCCAATCACATCAGGAAGGAAATGGCCGAAGGTTGTGTCCTGTAAGAATCAGCTAAGGCTTAGGAAAATATTACATGGAATGGTTTCCTTGGTCTTCCTAGAAATTATGCTTCTCTAGTGTGTCGCCGCAAACGCAACATGTTAGTTAGGTGACGTCAGGAATCCATTACGGTACATCTCTAGCTGACAGATTTAGATAAGGGATGAAAAAGGCAGCATTTTAACAACTAATCGAATGTTGAGCGGTTTTTACTTTAGTACCTACTTACGCACGCGATTTCTTTGAAATCCCGCTTGCGTTTTGGCGCGTTCGTTTTTTCGGCTCGGTAACTTTTTGGCCGACTTGAATTTGAACGGTATCAAGTGTTTTTAATCTGTGTGTACAACCATACATAAGTAAAATCCCGGCCCTTCAATGCTTTCGTGGTAGCTTTTGCTCGCGACTTCTCACGCCGCGATTTCCACCTGCCGAATAAAAATTAGCTCTTGCCATGCCCGACTCACTGACATTATTCTTTTCCATATAATATCACCCCTTTAGGAATGGATTTCCGGCAAGCTTATTTCGATTTCATTCTCTCTTTATATAATCATTAGTAGAGGCGGGGTGTTTTCTGATATTCAGCATGTTAACAATCCTACGTTGTCATTAAAAGGCCAAAATTCGACCGACTAGAATAAAATGTAAATTTCAATAAAAATACCTAAACAGTTCACGGCGTTATAGGCCTTCTCAGTATTCATACACTCGAGAGCCCTCATTAAGGAGAATTAGGTCATTCTTTGCGTCAAACAATGCTTTTCAAGCGTATTTTATGGTCGTTGTGTAACCTAGACCAAATGACCTAAAATTAGACTCACATTTACTAAATTAACTGAGCACAAGCAAGGAATACATAAATACAATTGGCTACCTTAGAAATGAATGCCGTGGGATCCATAGAATAAATTAACGTTTAAATATACGCTCATTTAATAAAATAGGACCTAGACTTTACTGAATGGTTTAATCGTGGAGCGCACGTTTCGATCTAGTGCTTATGAATCTCCCAGCGTTTATGTACTCCTGGTAATTGTAGGTAGAACGTAAGACCTAAGTCTAGACTTTAGTCAGACGCGGCCACTAAACGTGAGTTTTTATAGGATTATTCTGGTTGAATAACTAGTTTAAGATATTCAGACTTGTTTGACAAATAAAATAGTAATAAAATAGTGTTTAGAATTCTATTACCTAATGCATAATGCACAAATTTCTCGGTTGAAGGAATTATGGAAGAAATAGCTTATTTAAGATAGGTCAGCGTACTGTCATTTCTAATTCTATAAAGATATGTGTGTGTGTGTGTGTTTTAGCCGAGGTACTAACTACTTTATACAGAAAACTAATTCTACGTGACTTTGCAATGCATTTATTGGGCATATATTATATATACCTAAGAACAATGACTGACATTGTTCCTATTTATTTATTTTATTTATTTATTCATTAGACACACCAGCAATTAATTGTAACTACATTCATAATAAAATTAAATTATATGTTAAAATTACAAATTCTGTCTAGTGCCATTACAATAATCAATTAAGTATCGGTCACATTATAAAAAAATAGAAACTAAAATAAGTACTAAACTAAAAACTATTAAAAATAATAATGTAAACATGAATTAAGTATTTATAACAGATTGATAAGTAATATTAAATTTAAATTTAAATTTATAATTAAGATTATTTATATGTATTTAATTCACATGCAATTTCCTCCCTAAAACTTTCTAGGGTATCGTAAAAGTAATCAATGTTAGGGTTGGTCAGGTTGTTTTAACTATTTACTAGACGAGTAATTGGAGCAAATCTGCCCAGATTCCTAGATTCATACAACTCTAATCAGTAGTAACATACAAATAAATGGATGTTACAAAGGGTTTCAATATCTGAAATATTGAGACCTGGCTATGGAGCCTGGCTTACTTACAGTCCAACATGTTTCTCCAATACCTCGGAATATTGCCTAAAGTGTCAAGTTTTCGATATATAAAATTTACAGATATACGCAAGTTTTATTACTGGTAGGTAATTCGTACACTTAATAAAAAAAAAACTACAATTAAAACGAATTATTGCTCTGAAGTATTGTTTTATTTATGATAATCCAATACTATTGATTAAAAGTCATCAACCAATCAATCTTTAAGTATGGTATTTTCACGGTAAGTAAATTTTAGATACGTTTAGTGATTTTTTAGATACGTTTTTCTCTAGCCTTTATATATTAATACGTGAGGCATAAACTTCGTACCCTTTTTTACGAAAATTGCGCGTACGCAGGAGTGAGAAATTTTCCATACTGTAGTTTATATGGATTCTCTATAGAAAATAATATGCATAAAAAACACATTACACGCTATCATGTATTTGACACACTGGCTGTGTGTATATACTCTATTTCAGTAGTGACATAAGACAAATTAATAATGTAGCCTTGGCGAAAACTGTGATTATAGAAGTAAGTATATGATATACACATATCTACATAATACTGCTACTACTAGATTATAATGTTCTAAGTTATAATTAAAATTAATTATGGTTGCATTTAATCTTTAAATATTTATATTTAATGATTAAAATATACTCGTTGGCAGTGGCGTGCACAAGATTTTTGACCAGGGTATGCATAAAGAAGGAAGATGGCATAAAATGGAAAAATCCTTCCCCTTTTTGAGTTATACAAAAATTTTAGGGTATGCAGTGCTTTTGTGCATGTATGAAGTGCACGCCACTGCTCGTTGGTCACAAGCGTAGAAATAAAAACTGGCAGATGATTAGTAAGCCGAAATATTAAAACCCGATTTCAATTTCCCTAAAAGGCAGATCTATTTGGTTAGTGTAGCGTGATCCATCCATGATTTTTCCCGTTCAAGTTAAAAGGAAAACAATAAAATGACATCACACGTGTACCTATGTACTACCACAGTAGGTTCACTGTGCTAAAGATAGGAGTATAAAAAATTTGTAAACTATTTTTAAAGTCCATTTCATAATTTATTTGTAGGTAATTAAGACAAAGCTGTATCCCGGATGCGCTTAGATGAGATTCTGCTTAATATTATACCTATATATAAAACGGTTTTCCTGTGTAGTTCCCAGTAAAGCAACGCCCATCGAACTCGCCAACAATGTTCATAATAATGAACTTGCATGGCATTTTTCTTCTGTATACTATCAATTCCATAAAAATTAAGATAATACAGTATGCTAAAAAACCAAAATTCATCCATTTCAAGTAGGTCTAAACCACTTTTAAAACGTCAAGTCTGTCTCATGTCTGTTGTTAGCGGCTATACAACCGGTTTTAATGGAAGATTGAACCGAGAAGAAGCCGGCAAGAAACTCAGGAGTTCCTTTTTTTCAAATCAATACAATTTAATAATCTATCTTAGTGAGACAAGTTGACGGCCGATTGGCGCAGTGTGCAGTGACCCTGCTTTCTGAGCCCAAGGCCGTGGGTTCGATTCACACAACTGGAAAATGTTTGTGTGATGTACATGAATGTTTTTCAGTGCCATATTATTCTTAGAATATTTGTCAGTCATCTTAGTACCCATAACACAAGCTACGCTTACTTTGGGGCTACATGGCGTAGTGTGTAATAATATTATATTATATTATATTAGAAAGGCCCTTATTCCAGCGGTGGCCTGTTATTGGCTACTGATGATGGTGAAATAAGAAATATTGGGTGATGATTTTCTGACAAATCACCTGTTTTTAAACAAAATCCCTCTTTGCCACCCAAATGCTATAGTAATCTTATTCGTGAAAATGTTGATGTCACGATATTTTTTTCAAGAATCGAATAATTATTCGAGTTGAGGACTTCCCTGGCGCAACGGTGATCGCTCTGGTTTTTAGTTTGAGGTCCCGAGTTTGAACTTCGCAAGGGCAATTTGGGATTTTATAATTTCTGAATTTTCCCTGGTCTGTTCTAGTGTTACGACCCTTCTGTTCTAGCGTTCCGGCACCTTGGGTCGACCGATAAGAGGTTTATTATAATTGCCATATGCACCAAGTGAAATTGCAGTCAAGGGCTAACTTGTAAAAAAAATGTAATAGACAAGAAAGTTAGAGATCATTGTATCAAGTTTTCCAATTACCTTTTTCTTCTTCTTGATTGTACTTACTAAGGTACTATAAACACGAGTTAATGCTATGTATCGTTTATTGGTTAATTCGGTCAAGGTTGAGTATTAGTACCGATCATTAGGGAAAGTACGCTGCGTGGGCGCAATGCTTGCTTACCTACGGGGTGCGGGTGTTTATGAGAAGTTTCACGTGGGAGTTGATGGGTTTGATTGGTACTATTTTGGGTTGAACCGATGCTGGAAAACAGATTTTAAAATGCTTAAGTTACATTAATAAATACCAAAATCGCTATATCATCATCACCTCAACCAATTGACGTCCACTGCTGGACATAGGTCTTTTGTAGGGAGTTACACGGTCACAATAACGGGACAATACACGGTCCTGGGCCGCTTTCCTCGAGCTGCTCCCAGCTACTCGCCCTTTGTCATCTGTCCACCTCGCTGGGGGCCGACCTATGCTGCGTTTACCGGTGCCATTCCAGCACCACAAGACCCCCAACGTCCATCATTCCGAGCTACGTGCCCCGCCCATTGACACTTAGCTTCGCGACTCGCTGAGAAATGTCGGTAACTCTAGTTCTGCTACGGATCTCTTCATTTCTGATTTGATTACGTAGAGATACTCCTAACATAGCTCTCTCCATCGCCCGCTGAGTGACTCTTCTTATGAGGCCCATAGGTGTGCCGCTATAGGTGTGCCTATAATGCTATCTATCTATCTATATATCTATATATATAAAAGAGAATGTTCCGTATAGGCTCCGAAACGGCTGGACCGATTTCAATGAAACTTTCAGGGAATCTCCGGATTAACCTGGCGAGTAATCCTGTAAAGTTTGGTGACGATCGGAGCACTCCTATTGTTGAACTGTCAAACTGTCAAATACAGCTTTTATTTACTATGATGATATTCTATTGTTGGGTGTACATGGGTGTATATAATGATCTTTACCCGTTCGAGAAGAGAATAGAAGATAATGAATATGGAGAGAAATAAATGATTTAATATACTATGAGACTTAAATTAAAATTTGAATGATGTAAGTTTATTGTTTAAACAAAATAAAGCAAAATCTAGCCCGGCGAAGCGGGCTGGGTTCGCTAGTATATAATAAAAATTAAGCAATTTAAATATGACTTGCTGCAACGGTGAAGGAAAACATCGCGAGGAAACCTGCATGCGTGAGAGTTCGTTATAATGTTCTCAAAGATGTATGCAAAATCAATCCGCACTGGGCCAGAGTGGGGAAATACGGCCTTAAACCCCTTTGATATTATAATACTGATAACAAGGTGGTTATAGGTTTTTTATTCTTTCGTCATACTTGAATTCTTAATGATTCCGTTGTAACCTTTTTTTATATTATCAGCAGTAACAGTAAGTACAAATTGTTCATACTTGTGTATCCACCAACTATTTGTGTATTTAAGCGTTAGAACGTCCGAATTGTACGTTTTCCTAATATACCTTCCATAAGTGTTATATGTAGCAAGACATTACGCTACGTACTGAGTCCGCGTGAAGTTAATAGTAATGCTTTCAGGGTGGTGACAAAAGCAAAAGAGTAGGTGCATATAATAGGAATAAAACGATATTTAAACTATCGTCTCCCTTTAAGGGAACAGAGTTTTTCAGTTATGAGCAATTTAATTTTAGCAATGAAAGTACCACTTGGTTTAACAGTGAAGGAAAACATCTTAAGGAAAACTACATGCCTGAGAGTTCTCCATAATGTATTTGAGAACATTATGGTGTGGAGTCTAACAGTATTAAACGTAAGCTTATAGAAAAGTCCTATTATAGTATAAAGGACTATAACAGGACGTAATGGATAAAAAAGCTTGGGTGTGAATTATTGCTCTAAACAGGTTGCTCTTCTAATAATTTTAAATCACAATGTGAGATGGTGATAACAAAAATAAACGCGCAACTAAGTTTGTTGTGGGCTTCTTCTTAGACCAGGACGCGTTTAGCACCCACGTAGCTTTAGTTTTAAGTTTACGAATGTGGTTATAGCCATCATCTCACTACCGTGTAATTCTTATGTACGCATCAAAAGAGCCATCTATGGACCTTTTTGAATAAAGATATTTTTGACTTTTCTACCAATCTGACTTTATCACTTTAGTTTGACAAGCGTGGTGAACTACGGCCTCAGTCCTTTTCATCCTGTGAGGAGACCTTTGTCCTTAACGCCGGCACTAGGTAGACATTGCTGATTAACGTACACACATGTACATAAACTGTCAGACAAAGATACATACGAACAAACATTTATTTGTATGTAGCAAAAGAAATATTTTACTTATTGTTTACAAAGTTGACAGCCCTAACGTAAAGTCAAGTTAATGTTCTAGAGTTAGGAGCTACATCCGCGTACCAACTTGCGTTGTTAAACATGTGCTGTGCGAAATATGCTCTTGGTTGCATGCAGACTATATATCTATATAGCCTACCTACCGATGGCTGTAAACACGGAACACGAAAAAGTCCGGTTTAAGTTAAAGGGAAATAAGTCTCAATTAAACCGAAATCGTTCAAGACATTAGGGCTGCCAGTAATAAAATGAATTTCTAATAATAATTAGTATGTTTGTTTATGTCTACTAATTTGCCATAGAATCGGTTCAAAGAATATTATAGCCTCAGCGCATGTGTACGTTTTTGAATTTCGAATATATGAGTATGAATTTATAGCTCGACAGCTGTTTACATACTCATAGAAAGTATAATAAAATAGTTGTAACAGATGAAGCCAAATCCGGTCCATCCGACTGTTTAGGCCAGACAGACGTGGCAAAAAACAAGCCAAATTATTAAAATACTCTAAACTTTAATAGACCTACCATAAGGGTTATGTCATTTTACTTCCATAAAGTTCCACGCACGCGCGTGACTTTATTAAAATTACAGTCTTGCCCTAAGACTAATTAGTAACATTTCATTCTAAACTTATACATTACTTTATATATAAGCTGTTCATATATGTGAGACACTTTGTTCTTGTAACCTTCAAATTGCTCTAGCACTACACTTTAACTACACTATACTAGCTCAAAAGGCTTAGTCCTATTGAGTCTTCTCACTATATCCGTATTGTCGACGAGCTGGATGGCCTCGATGTTTTCATGATCATGAGGCCTATATTATTATTCGGTAATACAATGATTTCAAACCACACCAAATGTTTCAACACCAATAATAGAAAATGTCATTAAAAGCTTAGTAAGAGTGAAGTAGGAAAATAACATGCTTGTAACTTAATAAGTCAATTAAAATTTGATTATGCTCGTCAGTCGACATGAGAAAGTATGCGATTCGACGTGACAGCCGGTTGCCACGTGTGTTGCCGGTTGGGGGTGGTCATATGCACTTAGTTTAGGGTTGTGTTTTGGAGTCAGATCTACCAATTGTATGTAAACAAAGTTAAAGCATTTAATAATTTTTACCACTCCTTATATGTTATAACTGACGGGATAGTCACTTAAAAATACTATATACAGTCTATTTTTTCTTACATGTTTTGTATTGTTTACAATCTTATCGGTATTTTAGTTGTAAAGTTAAAAATATACTTACATATTCATTAAAATCATTTTTTTATTTATTTAATTTTTTACGGAGCACTGATACTTGTTATTTGTTATTGAACAAAAAAATTACTTGTCACTAAACAGCAGTGCTCTTTTTTACGTACTCTGTTGTTACGTACCATGTTGATTTTATCCTCACACCACAAATTTCAATCTCTCATCGGAAGATATTGTATTAACGCTGGATTAAAACACGATTGATGAATTTGCCGTCAATTAAATATCTGTCACTATTACATATAAAAATATATAGAATAAAATATAGTATTTTATTTTATATTTTTAGGTTATTTTGTTTATATTCTCACCTAAAAATATTACCGTGAGGTATTGTGAAAGTTTGTTTGCCAATAATTGTTGTTAATATTTTTCTCAGTTTTAACCATTATGTCACAACGTTACGCAATGTATGACAGCCCTACAACAATGCGCGGTAAATCACCCGCAGAGCGCGTCGGAGTAGACGTCGTGTGCTTTGACGAGCCGCTATGCATTTTATGACAAGCCATTGATGTCTTCCTGACTAACTCTTCAACCATTCCCATCGTGCTATGACAATCCAGCTCCGTACTTTGAACTTAGTGGTGTACCTACTGTTAGGAGTAAAATATTAATGTATCATCTTTAAATAGTTATGCAGTTGTACATAAGAAAAGGCACGAAAAAACAAGTTAACATGTGGAAATTAATTATTATTGAACAGCATGACCCTTATTATCATATAAGATTATTTTTTTATTAAACAAAAAACTGCGAGTTGGACTTTCAAACGAAGGGGAAGGTGCAGGCAGGGGAACAAAACATAACATCGATTACAATTTGCCAAAAAAACGTTGATATGGGGAACCCCCTTTAATTTACAAAGTTATATGTTATTTTTATTATTTCTTGTTATAGCGGCCATTTCAAATAAACTCTTCGTTGATTTGTTCTTTGTGCACTGCCATTACTAGTTATTTTCTAAAAAGATAAGTACCTTGCAAACATGATATATTGCCGCGGTAATGGCATGGCGCAGGTATAATTACATAAACTACGTAAAATGTATTTTAGTATTTTCTTAATTTTAGGTTGTGTATAAAGAAAGCAAGGTACCTAATAAATTGAAACAACTTGCAATTTGTTCTAAGCTACATTCTGAATGCCTGTATTTAATTCTAGGAGATTCTTCCGTAAGATATTCGCCATAAACGGGCTATTTAATATTACTCACAATATATAATAATAAAGACACTAAAATAAGATCTTATTTTAGTAAGATGTATAAAGATGTTTGTTTATACATCTATTTTAGATTCACACAAACATGCATACTTGACGTTTCAAAAGTGCTTATAAAGTAGGCCTACTTGAAATAAATGAATTTGAATTTGAATTTGAATTTATAAATATGAACTCGTGATGGATGTCAAATAAAAAATTCGAATCTTTATTTGCGTGATTGCAGGTTAACAAATTTGATCTTATAATAAACCATAACAAGTTCCGTGCTACAATCTGCCATTCGAAGGCATGCAAATTATAACAACACCTTAATTATAAAATTATTTTTCCATTTTATACAAAATGTCAGAAAATTAAGGTATCAAAACTGTGAAATAAAATAACAATGTCAACTTAAAATTAAATAATATAAATTTAACCAAAATATAAACCTAGAAACACAATTATTTAAACCTTTAGTTTTAGATATTTGTCCACTGAATAAAACTGACGAAGCATAAGCCATTCAATAATTTAAATCTTAAATTTAGGCAGACTCGTATGTCAATTAAAGTATTTGGTAATTTGTTATAAATTGTTATTGCCATACAATAAACATTTTTTTTATATAAAGTAAGGTTTACTTTGGGCCATACTAATTTATACCACGCCTACAATCCTTCGACTGCTGTTCTTTTTTAGTTCTGAAGTGATGTCCATACTTTTTTACAAATAGGCACATTTCCTTAATATACATGCAGGGTAATGGTAAAATATTGAGTCTTTTAAAGATTGGTTTGGCACTATCCAAAAAATGTGCCCCAGTTATTGCCCTGACACATTTATTTTGACCTCTCTCAACTTATTCCTTGATCTGGTTCGACTTCCAATCGTTCTGTTTATTGAAATAGAGCTGTGATTTAAACAAAAATGAGACAGTGGTGAGACCCGGAATCTTATTTTTATGGCCCGGTGACGGGACGCGAGTTGCTGCAAGGAAAAACGCTACGCTAGCCTAAAAGCGAAAAAAATGTCGAGATCAATCTTATACTCGAACAAATTATATTAAGTATCTATAACATTGCATATTCAAAAAGGTTTAATTCATGTAGACCTAACACAGGCACTTATGAAGCGTAATAGAGAATCCGGATATGTATATTGTAGTAGATAGCCAGAAGTAAATAATAATATGACACTAAACTAACCTCGATTAAAAATTCACACGTGTAAAATTTTTTAAACATATTGAACCCACATATATATAAGTTGATTGCTATTAATGTTTAAAATAAAATACCTAAGTCATGTAATACAACATGCGATAAAGTTTAATGTCCTTTTTGAACATCAATGACTTGATATAACTCACACTCACACAGCATCTTGCAGTAACTTTGTGAGAAGGGCACGAAAGCTCGCCCACTTACTTCAACTTTTCGGCGGTCGGAGACCCGGTGCGCGATTGGACTCACATTCAACTATACCTTCATATAAGTTATGTTATCCTAGTAGATATTACAAGTTGTATTACAAGGAATTTTGGTTCTAATTATGAATTTACATAAAATTATTATTATTACAGCTACAATAAATTACCAAATTATTGATAAACATTATTTTAACATATCTACTGATGAAACAACATAAAATTACGTCTTGCTTATACATTTAGTATAAACATTACATGTAGTAGCCAGATATTACATATTCGGAGGTAACAGTGTAAGTTCTACAAATCATATCATTTATCATTTGTGAAACCTACACACTGCTTTCGGTTCAACTGAAGACTTAATAAATTTCAATTGGGGTTCACACTTTTGGTCATAAAGTTAGGTACTAGCTTAGCTCTTGTATCTTTGTAGGGCTTACCTAATAAGAAAAGCTACATGTTTTACGACTCGTTCCAGATTTACGACTCGTGAGATTGTAAATACCATGGATAGGTATTATTTGTGCAACATTTTTGCTTCATTCGTGCAAAACTTTGAGTCAAACTTGATCGAAGTTTATTAATAAACAACCTGAAAGTTAAAACAATATATTATAAGTCTTATGGCTTATGATTGGCCTGATTTTAGATATTCGTCTATTAAAAAAATAATTACAAAATTAGTACAAAGGTCTAATTAAAGTGCATGCATTATTATTTCATGACTTTAATTCTGTTACAGAAAAAACTTTTGCCTCTATTGAAAACATGAATTCACGGCATATGCTCCGTTGTCTTCCGAGGTAGAATCCAAATTTGTCAAATACAATTTTAACTTTTCTTCCCCACCCTCCTCTAGCTATTGATTTATTATTTCGCACGTGTAGCAGGTTCTTGTTTCTCCTTTAGAGCTATGCTCGCCTGGTACTTGCCGGGCGATAGAGCACCGCACGCCCGCACCGCGCTCACATGCGCAGTGCGTGTGCTAAAAAAATATAGAGAATGGAAGGCCCAGGTATTCAGATATTCACTATAATACCCACAATGTTCAGGATGGCACTTAGATCTTTCATTAATTAACAGTATTATTGAAGCTAAATACCTAGTTTCTCATATTAAAGTATTAATTTTATAAAAGACATCATTAAAGCCCACCAACCTGCTTTAGAGCAGTGTTGTGGGTCTGTACTCTATAAACCTGACTTCCCAAGGAGTGAAATAAAACAACTAGACTGACTCTAATACTGTATATTAGGCTTCTCTATAATTCATATTACTTATTACCTTCAAATGACTCTACTACCAGTTCGGAATGCTGTCTTCGGCAGAGAAGACCACTGGCAAGAAACTCTACCGTTGCTCTTTTATTCAATCAATTAAAACAAGACTTATAAACACAATTACAACATTATCATATGTTATAACACTAGGCCCTTTGATACAAGACATATAAGACAGGTCAAACATAACTACTATTATCACTTATAACATCAGGACTTTTGAAACAAATTGTTTGTATAGAGCAACGTATGCTACATAAGCTATCTGTATGAAATAATGCTAGGGCTCCATATATGATACCTGAATAACCCAAAGGATATAAGAGATATACTTATCTGATGCTACATCAGGTACAACCATAGTACCAACAACTTTTAACAACTTATCTCAACTCCATCACCAGTATATACGACTCTTGTTTTGCCACAACAATATTTCGTTAAGTATGTCGTTTCCATTATAAATCATCTATTCCCAATTTGTAACGTTCTATCCACAATACTTTACTTAATCTTCTATTCTCAATTCATTAATTTAAATCCGTCCTCACTTTTCTTTGCCGCCAATCTAACTTGTCAAACTCGCGTCTCCCGCCATAGATCCTATACTTTTATTTGACAGTCTACTAAAGTCCATTATTCTATTTTCAATACATTATCAATGAGTATACAAACTATGATTTGTTGATATATTTAATATAATCATCGTGTTTATCATAGATAAAGTGCTGTAATTCCCTATTTCCTAACACGGCCATTCTGACAAGTACTTCGTTCTCGAAGTACATAGGGTTATTCTTTTTTAGGTATATGTTTTGTATCATGAGTCCTTAGGTACATAGAATATCCTAACAAGTACATAATCTTATGTACACCTCTATAACGTTAGTTCAAATGGTATATAAGCACAAATATCATAAAATCAGTTACATTCTGTATACACTTTTATCAATAAACTGTAAACAATATTCTATCAAAAGATAGGCATAATCAAAACATTTTATAATTAAAGTGAAAGAGACCAAAAAAAAATTTCATTAAAATTCCACACTATTTAACATATAACAACAATATAATACTTCTAATAAAGTAAAATGATTAATTTTCAACAATGTAAATCAAAAATACTCATTTTCATTTATCTTGTACATTTTAACATGTACAATCACAATCCAAATATTTCCATCTCAATATAAATCTCAAAAAATTTATCCTTTTGCCTCTAGTCCAACTTTATCAAAATATCCACACAGGTAATTGTATTTCCCATCAATTCTGTCATTAACATTGTTAGTCTCATTTAGTCACAGATGCAATCGGTACAGTCTAATAGTCAAACCAATATATACCAAAACACCAACACCCACTGGTGATGTCAACAACATCATCACTCTCAAGTGATATCAATAACATCATCACCCACTGGTGATATCAACAACATCATCACTCTCAAGTGATATCAATAACATCATCACCCACTGGTGATATTCATATTTTTTCCACTGTCAAGTCAAGTAATATATAAGATAAATATAAATAAATTAATATAAAAACGCTAAGATGGAATTATTTCTATTATGGAGGGTTTACCTCTTTTTTTTATCATATCATCAAAAAAGCCAAGGTTTATGTTTAATTGTTATTTCTATTATTCAAAAATTATTTCAATCTAAACATCAATAAAATCACCCGTTTAACAGAATCATTTATCATACAAGGACTATTAAAATTTCAAATAGAAATTGAAAATTTAAACAACTGTAGACCTAAGTATAATATAATTATTTATAATGCAACTAATATATTTTCCTTTGCAGCAGCAACATTAATTTAGTTTATATTTGTATTTATTCTTAGATAATTTTAAGAACCTCTCTAACCATCATACTGAAAGATTACTAACCTAACCCATAACATTTAAGCTGACTCCCAATTATTTTCTTCGCACAATCCAACATAGACACTAAACTATTTCATTTAGCTATTCAGTAGTAATTTTCCCTATATGTATTGTTCTGATACATAATCATATTCTATTCTATTCTACCAACAAAAATTTTTTTTTTTTTTGTTTTTTTTTTTGTTTTGTTTTATGTGTATTCTTTTATATGTTCTGAATAATTTACATAATCTCTCCTATCTCGGCTTTCCTGACAAGTACTTCGATCTCGAAGTACATAGAAAAGTTCCTAAATAAAAGTTAACAGCTCGGCTAACCTGACTAGTTGCTCAATATAAACTTGAAATCTTGTATGTAATAAATAAGAATCAAAAGAAAAATCTATTACACATTCCGTTCGGCTAACCTGACCAGTTAAATTATTTTAACCTGGACAGTCTAATAAAATAAAACTTAGCAAAAATTCCATTTGGCTAACCTGATTAATTATATAAAACTTGATAATTCAAATTAATCAAACTTATCACACATTCTGTTTGGCTAACTTGACTAGTTGGTTTATAACAAACAAAACAAATATAAATCAAATCTATTTGACTCCAAGTAAAATAGAGCCACTAGGCCATACCAGTTTCAAATAATAAGTACTATCTTTGCAAAGTAGAAACAAAATAAAAAATAAAAATATCACATCAATTGGTTCTCCGGACCACATATCCTTATATAGAATTTCAACAAGCATGGTGCTTTGTCTCCAGAGTGTTTCTGTTTCAGCACATAGCAGCAAACAGTTGAGGCATCATTAAAAACATCAAACTCTTTACTATGTCCACATTTGACGGGATGGTTCTAAAAAAAGTAAATCTGCATTAGAGAAAGGCATAAATTGGACATGAATAGGATCCCACTTCTGATGCTAAAAAAATATAGAGAATGGAAGGCCCAGGTATTCAGATATTCACTATAATACCCACAATGTTCAGGATGGCACTTAGATCTTTCATTAATTAACAGTATTATTGAAGCTAAATACCTAGTTTCTCATATTAAAGTATTAATTTTATAAAAGACATCATTAAAGCCCACCAACCTGCTTTAGAGCAGTGTTGTGGGTCTGTACTCTATAAACCTGACTTCCCAAGGAGTGAAATAAAACAACTAGACTGACTCTAATACTGTATATTAGGCTTCTCTATAATTCATATTACTTATTACCTTCAAATGACTCTACTACCAGTTCGGAATGCTGTCTTCGGCAGAGAAGACCACTGGCAAGAAACTCTACCGTTGCTCTTTTATTCAATCAATTAAAACAAGACTTATAAACACAATTACAACATTATCATATGTTATAACACTAGGCCCTTTGATACAAGACATATAAGACAGGTCAAACATAACTACTATTATCACTTATAACATCAGGACTTTTGAAACAAATTGTTTGTATAGAGCAACGTATGCTACATAAGCTATCTGTATGAAATAATGCTAGGGCTCCATATATGATACCTGAATAACCCAAAGGATATAAGAGATATACTTATCTGATGCTACATCAGGTACAACCATAGTACCAACAACTTTTAACAACTTATCTCAACTCCATCACCAGTATATACGACTCTTGTTTTGCCACAACAATATTTCGTTAAGTATGTCGTTTCCATTATAAATCATCTATTCCCAATTTGTAACGTTCTATCCACAATACTTTACTTAATCTTCTATTCTCAATTCATTAATTTAAATCCGTCCTCACTTTTCTTTGCCGCCAATCTAACTTGTCAAACTCGCGTCTCCCGCCATAGATCCTATACTTTTATTTGACAGTCTACTAAAGTCCATTATTCTATTTTCAATACATTATCAATGAGTATACAAACTATGATTTGTTGATATATTTAATATAATCATCGTGTTTATCATAGATAAAGTGCTGTAATTCCCTATTTCCTAACACGTGCATGTCCCATGCATACAAGAACCCTATAATAACGTACACACAACGGTGTGTCTGTGTACAGTGTTTACCTATGGGTGTTGATACACTACTATCAATGACTGCGGATGTGTGAAATGAGACGACAATATTATTACAACTCGGAAACATAATATTCACAGTACATTCAAATATTTCCAAAAGTGTAGTATTAGATCGTAGACGGTAATAGTTTTAAAAATAATAATAAAATGTAAAGAGTTAAAAAAATAATAATAAAATTATGTATAACTTTAAGCAAAAAAGTATCATAAAAACCGCAAGGTCATTCGATATTGTACGATACTACTTTGGCTCGATAGAGAAATAAGCTGCCGTTATAATAGTGTCCCGTTTTTGTGGTTTGCTTTAATGCATACCAGAGAGTCATGTGACTTATTATGTTAGCTAACAGTATTAAAACCACATGAGTCCAGGGGATTGAACTTATCTGGACAGCATTGTTCGTATCATCAATGTATTGATTGCCATGTGATCTATTTACCTACAGTAACTTGGACACAGTGATATTAGTTTAGGATATAGAAACCATGATATTAAAAATAAGCACTTATTTAAATACTTTTTTTAAATATTTAGATTAGATTAGTTTTTTATAATTTTTTTTACTAATTCTTATTGATTTGTACATTTGCCGTAATATCATGCTCGATAAGCATCTAGATAACCATGGTTTAATCTTATAGTACCATTTCTCTTAGCTCCTAGCATTTTATGCTTTCCTAGTAACATAGTTGACATTTTTTCTCTTGTGTGACGTGGTTCGTGGCACGAATGAATTGATTGAAAACATAATTTTTTTGGGAATGGTCACGAATTAATTCCAGCTAGACTTAACTATTGTCTTAAGCTGGTTTTCGTTCTTTGAATAAGTAAGGTGACAGCGGAGGAGCGGACATAGTGAGAAAACCGACATGCCTGAGAGTTTTCCTTAACTCTCTCAAAAGGCATGGAGTCCACCAATTCGCACTAGGCTAACATAACTACGGTCTAAACCCTTCTCATTGTGGGAGGACACCCGTGTCCTTCATTGGGTCTGTTATGGGTTATGTCTATGAGAGAAAACATACAAATGTAGGTAGTAGTAGTAGTAGTATCGATTCTATCAGTCTATTATAGACGTGATTAAATATCCAGAGTCCATTGTTGTAGAGCATTCACATTTCATGACTGGCGAGTAAAATATTTCACTTAAGCGTAGGTAGGCACTATCCGCTATAAAGCAATTATGCTAATCACCATGTGATAATCACGATTATCACAGGTCACCGCGTTTGGCATTCCATTACTATTCATATCATCAATTACATATGATAGAGCCCTCAAGCTGTTGTTTAAGATAACATATTGTATCTATTCAATACTTACGCAAGCAAGGTTGAACTAGCACAATTCATAAAAAAGTTTGAGGAATATTTACCACTGAGGATTTGATTTGTCTCAGTCAATGGATTGACGATCTTTACTTATTTGACATGTGTCCAATTGCAATAAATATGTAAATATTATTAATATTGCAAACATCGTCACGTTTGCTTGACTCATATCCTTTAGAGCAGACGGCCGGGCAGTGCGACAGACAACAGCCGACTATTATAAATTTTGTGACGCTGTCGAATGATGAACCAAAACAAGCCATCCATTGTTCTAACCTTTTATGTAGTTCCGCTTTTGTACAAAAAATACACAGTTAGATTCATATAAAACATAAATGAATTGCTCCCCTCGGCTTGTTAGTCTACTGATTATCATGTTTGAGTAGGTACGTATCACAGATTCTTGGATTCCCGAGCCAAAAGTTGACGGTTATATTACTAAAAAGCGATAGCACCAAACTTAAAAAGGTAAGGCATTATAATGCGTCGGCATCGATCCTGAAAGTATTTAAAAAGTCTAGTAATCCAATATTATTAAAACAGTATTTTTTGTTTTCTATATTCGGCTGATTTTACCGAATCTCCGCATTACACACAATTTCCAATTTAACATTAATTTTTCTATCTTGTGAGAGACGATTTTCATCCTTGTCACTAAGAAATTATTCAATTGTATAGTAACCTCGCTGCAATAAATTATGTGCTTTAAAACATTGCTTAAGGTTAAAATTGCCTCTTTGCCGTATCGATAAAATATTTATGTTAAAAAATACTTATTCATTCAACAGTCAACAGCAACATTTTGCCCGCCTTGTGCAATGTCTTACTAAAAAGGGTTAACGCTTGGTTTTTTTTAAATATTTTTTTCTTAGTTATGGTTCGCTATAACTCAAACATGACCGAATATTTCAGTTTATGATGCATCTGTCAAAACAGTGAGACCGAAACAGACAGACGTGTTGCGTCAACCGGTAAATAAAAGGGCTAGAATGTAGGTGAACATTCCCGGTAATATAAAGCGATGTAAACGATGTAATTGATACGGGAAACATACGAAGAAGGAAAATGAATTAGCAATATTAAGGTTCAATCGACATTTGGGTCATAATTAAAAAGGAAATACTTCCTTTTGGTCAGTTTTACAGCAACATGCAATCGCTGAGGTCAATGAATGCCGTGGGATAGTTCGATTGTTTAGTTCCGGAGTGCATAATGGTCTACTGTACTGTTTCTTAGCGAGTAATAAATGGATCTTTAATGCCATGTCTCTGAATTGTATGGCACTAACCCTTAACCGTTAGAAATAGAGTTAGGTCTTAAAAATCCGTCTATCTCCCATATTTGATTTGATTCCCATATTCAGGGAGTTGTGAAAAAAAAATCGCATTTTGTAGTGGCGGCCATCTTGGACCGATTTTAATCAAACATTAGCTGTGTTTGATAAAAAATTGTCGACTCTGACCCCACTAATACACCATTCACACAGAAAAAATAAATAAAAATCGGTTTAACCTTTTTGGAAATACGATGCCAAAAACACACACGCACACATACAGGTACTTCAAACTCATATCACCCTGCGTTGATATAAGTTTGCGCACTCTATTTAGCGTCAGGATTAAAAAATCTGGTCTGGGGGCGCCATATTTGTATCATGGCAATACATTTGGCAGAGTAGGTGTATAGAAAAAAATTGTTCTCTTTTTATTCGCTCTTATGGCAGAGTTTTTATTTTCCTGGCCAGGCTTTACTTATGAGCGTGACATGACCGGATTCGATTTCGATGTGCGACATTGCAATTTACTTTAGTATTATTTTTTGCAATTTTTGATGCAATCTGCGAGTCATCGAGTCCTGAAATTTTAAATTAAATTGATTTATTCATGTTTCTTTATGTACTTACACTTTGTGGAAACATCAGTATAAATTAGTATTTAATATGAAATAATTAAGTTAGTTAGAAATATCTTCCTATACAGTAGTATTTATTATTATAAATAAAAAAACTCTTAAAAATGTTTTGTTTGTAACTTTGTAACGGTAACTTTGACTTCTTTATACTAATCGAGAAAATAGAAAAATCTAGTCAGTGCAGTGGTAGACTTACATTAGAATACAAAAATCAAGCATTATCGGGCAAATAATTAAACTTTATGTAGATAAGTAGGTATAGTAACCTCGCCCGCTAGTCTCTTTTCAAAAAATTCTAAATTCAAAATTTTTTTTTTTTAGTAGGCCCAGCTTATACTTTACCACTACTTTAGTCGGTTTGACGTCCATACAAAACCATTTAATTAACTAAACTACGTGTAAGTACAAGAAAGTTACTAAGTATGAAGTAGGAAACTACACGTGAAACGAGCATAAACAAACTCTTAAGTTGAAAATGTAATTTAGTCCTGAGCCATACAAAGCGTTTTAGACAGCCGTAGATATACGTTAATGTGAGACACGTTTCTACTTTTATCGTACATATCACTTCCTTCCTTCAACTATGAACACGGAAGGCTGACTGTGTAGTTCTATTTCGGGCGCAATTAATTCTCTGCAGCGTTTTAGTTATCGGCCCGCGCATAAATTAAACGAAAATGAACGCTTTGCCTACGCAATGTGCACGCGCATCTAAATAGGACGGCATGCATAAAAATTTTAATACTAAAAAAACACTGTCCGTAATACCATAAACCAAAGGATAAATAAAGAAATCTTGTCTGGTTTATCACACGTTAGTGATAATTCACTTGTATGTGATAAGATAAGAATGCTATGTTGGAGATTTTTTTAATGATGATTGATGAGGAAAAATTTAATAACTGAACCTCCGAAGTTCACTAATTCCATATGTGCTACGAAAGATGCCCCCTGTGCCCGATAGTAGAGTATAAATGACTTGAAAATTATGATGTTTATATTAATACTAGCTGTTACCGTCGTTCTTCGTCAGAGTTTATTACGGTTTTAACTAAATCCCTTCTTGTTTCTTCTGGAATTAAAAGCAGGCTATGTTACTTCCGTCCTAACAATCACTTGATTTTTTTTGCATAGAGTTAGTTGAACGGACGGATTCTATGCCAAAAATCAAGTTGAGTGGTTGTTTTGTTAAGGCAGAAAGGAAGGTCTAACAAACACACACATTTTCGCAATCATAATATTCTATTCTATTCAGGTCAGGGCTACAGTCTTCCTGTCAGGGAAACCGCATTCGATCCAGGCATGCACTACTAACTTTTCAGAGATATGTGCTTTTTAAATTATGCAATTAAATATCACTACTTAAACGATGAAAGAAAACTTCGTGAAACCTACACGCCTGAGAGTTCTCTATAACGTTCTCAAAGGCGTTTGAACTACCAATTCGCACATGGCCATGGTCTTTCGTGCCTTGAAGTGCTCTAAAGTAAACGGGCAGTGGCGTACACAGGGTTTTTGACCAGGGTATGCATAAAGAAGGAAGATGGCATAACATTGAAAAATCCTCCTTCTTTATGAGTTATACAAAAAATTTAGGGTATGCAGTTCTTTTGTGCATGTATGAAGTGCGTGCCTTAAAGTGGACGGGTAATGGGATGATAGTGATTTTATTAGATCATATAAAATTCTTAGGTAGGTACTCCAATGAAACTATGAAATAAATGGATATGCAATTAGAGCCGACCCTAAAACAAGAATTAATGATATCGGTTAAAAGTTTTTATTTCGTACCATTAAATTATCATAAACGTATTCCTTAATAGTAACAAACCATCAGATCCATTAGAGAAATGCTGATACTGCAAGTGCATCGTAATAATATTGTAAACAAGCTTATCTTTCGACTTACTTTCTTTAGTTACATGCACAGAATTGAGAACCCACAGAATTCGAGTACACGACTAATGTTGAAGCATCAAAAACCATTCCACTTTAGTAGTGTGTCTCGAACAGGTGGTTAGTCAATTCAATCATGTAGTAGTTGATAGTATTTATTTTACCTCTAACGTTCTAAATATTTACCATAAAATGAAGAAAATGTGAAAAGTTTCTAGCTAGAAACATTCCGCGGGTGTGAGTGAGACGTGCTCGGGTCGTCTTCTCTGTTTCTGGATACAATGCACTGCTTGCAATAATCGCTGAATGTGGATTCTGTATGTTCTTAATTCTGTTGTTACATGTTTACTTACCACCTATTCTATTCGACCGCTGGTAGGGTCACTACAAAGAGTGTTACTCGGTGTTACAGAAGTTCTTAAAATAGACTCTATTTTAAATAAGTTAATATTGATTTTTTAAATTAGTTAAGCCACTTTTTTGAACAAATAGTAATCCAGAAGTAAAATAAAAGGAGCACTCAGGCAGCAACGATAGATGCCAGACCTAGCATGATTTCGCACGGTTGCCCGCTGGTTCCCAGAATGTATCTGCTGACGGAGAGTAACTCCTCGGTATCTCGAATACGATACCCGGGTGACGACACTGAATTCATCAAGTGTCAGATGGTGTCTTCAGGGAGTTCGACTAGATAACTTAGTACCATACTCTAACGGACCATATTTTGTAAAACTTTAATTTAACTTTTTGTTTTTGACGGCCGATTGGCGCAGTGGGCAGCGACCCTGCTTTCTGTGTCCAAGACAGTGGGTTTGATTCCCACAACTGGAAAATGTTTGTGTGATGAACATGAATGTGTTTCAGTGTCTGGGTGTTTATATCTGTATTATAAGTATTTATGTATATTATTCATAAAATTATTCCTCAGTTATCTTAGTACCCAAAACACAAGCTACGCTTAATTTGGGACTAGATGGCGATGTGTGTATTGTCCCAGAATATTTATTTATTACTTTATAATAATAACTGACAGATAAGCAGATGGTGTGTGGAAAACCATCGCCTATAAACAGAGCAACCCTTCGCAGGGCATGCAAGATATAATTCCTACACATTGCCGCCCAGTTATCAGCGCTGTTTTTACGTTGCATCTATTATATCGAGGTTATATAAAGAAAAAACAGTTTTTCAGGTTCTTCTTGCATTAAAGTTTTCTGTTTACTTAACACAGGATATGTATATAAACAAAGCATGTAAAACTGCTGACATATGTTAGGTATATAAGCTGTCTGATGTTTATTAATAATCCTTTAAACACAATAACTTTACGCACGCAATACAATGAGCTCATTACATCATTGTTAGCTAAATCCAAGCAGATGTGCGAGATGCTGACATGAGCGACCTTCTCAGTGTAGAGTCTAGACCTAGGGTGGGATACTGGACTTTTATCGCAAGCTTTACCGTGTGACCAAATGTTTAGGTTAACATATATTTTTTAAAGACTAAAAAAAAACCGGACGAGTCAGACACGCCCACCGAAGATTCCGCTCTGTAGGTACATAACATTATAATAATTTCAGGAATCGCGTCTCGCAGTTTTCCTTGTTAGACCTTTTGGTCCAAAAATTTTTCTAACCAAACTCTCTTATTTAACTTTAATATTTCGAACTCCAGATTTTCCCCCGTTTTTAAGCCACTTACAGAGCGAGGTTATTAATTTTTTTTTATGACTGCTACCTCTAATCTCTGTTATTTCTAAACCGATTTGAAAATATTTTTTTGAAACCGTATATTTCCCATGTAGCCCTATTTCCCCAGGTCAAATTCTGTTGAAGGGATCCTGGAGAAATCTTGGGAACTCTTTAAATTTGGTACGGACATCTATAGTGATTTGAGAATTGAGATTTGAGATTTGAGATTTGAGAATCACTATAGATGTTGAATATCGTTATGATAGGATGTAGGAATTTTAGGTCGCTGGGTTTTCATTTAAATTCTGTCCAGCCTTCGTCGAATTCGTTCGTACGTGAATATAATATAATGTTACTTAGACTTACCAAAAAGGGACAGTTCAGCACTATACCACACGAGCACACCAATGGTTTTAATCTATGAAATAATTGTTCACAAAGACGGCCGGCACGCCTTTCCTTGGTTAATAACAACAAGAATATTAAAGAATGGAAACTTGTGAGGAAGATATAACACCTTCCTTCACAGCGTAATTCTTGTAACCAGTCACTCAAACTTCTAATGGCCGCGATAACAGTTCGCGCGCACTTTACTCACACCCCATTGGCTGTTGTTATGTTGGTATGATAAAGATTATACAGGGAGGACAGCTTAAAAAATTAAAGATAAACTATAAAATATAATGTCGTAGACATTTTAAGTAAAACTTTTAATTGTATAAGTGTGTTAACTAACAGACTGAACAATAGAAGTTACTTCAGCATTTGCTTTCGAAAAGCACCATTTGGTCAAGTAAAGTGATGTTGAAAACCATTGAAGGCCACCGGAACTTAGAAAAGGTAGAGGTGCGTTCTGGGATGGATTGAAGTCCTAACCATTGGGCTATCACCAGTTCCTCTTCTTTCTTTTAATTAATTTAAGTACTCAACCCTAAAAATCTTAACCGCAGATAAGCCACAATAAATCAAAATTTCTGCGACCATCCTAACGAGTAATTAGCAATGTGCAGACAAACTGCTCTTAAAATTAATTACGCGGTGACGAGATACAGGCATGCACAAAAATGTCTTAAAATATATTAAAGCTGAATAATAGTGAAGCTGAAATATATTGCACGATTAAGTTATACTAAAATTTAAAAATAAATGAAATAAAATAAATATGACAATGCACACATCGCCATCTAGCCCCAAAGTAAGCGTAGCTTGTGTTATGGGTACTAAGATGACTGTTGAATATTTTTATGAATAATATACATAAAAACTTATAGCATAAAGATAAACACCCAGACACTGAATAACAGTCATGATCATCACACAAACATTTTCCAGTTGTGAGAATCGAACCCACAGCCTTGGACTCAGAAAGCAGTGTCGCTGCCCACTGCGCCACTCGGCCGTCAAAAGTTTTAATAGTATTATGCAACGAGTTTGGGCCATTGTTTTTTACAGTCGAGGCGACCATTTCTGTTTTCGTCTGTACAAAATAGGCATAAGGATTTTGGGCATGTGTTAACAGTGTGTAAGCGACGGATTTGTTTATTTTCTTTAATGTTTTATTAAAAACGACTTCCACTCCTAACGTAACCTAGTTGTTCGCACGGTTACCAAGGAATATTACTCACTTCAAACACTAACTAGGTACGGTGCACAAAATCCATTTCTGTTTTCGCTTGTACACAGTGGACATGTGGGTGCATGTACCTCTTAACAGCGGACGGATTTGTTTATTTTCTTTAGAGTTTTATTAAAATGGGCTTCCACTCGCATCGCAACGACGAAAATAAAACAATATTGACATCGTAGGCGCCATTTATATTCCATCGGGCGTCGATTATAATATCCGGCCAAGTGCGAGTCGGACTCACGCTCGAAGTATTCCGTACCATAATCTATGATAAAAGCCAAAAAATATGTCTGTTATATATATGAGAGTCTCCTTAAATATTTATTAATATCATCTGTGAAAATTTCAACGTTACTTTGCGGAATGGCATAATATATAATAAAAATAAAGCTTAATTTGCTATACTCCGCGAAAAGCAGGAGAATCTGTATGTTGTAATTTATAATTTCTTTAATCTTAATACTCCATACTAAAAAGATCTTCAGTAAAGTACTCTACGCACGTTTCGTTCCGACACCGGAGCATCTTCAGGAGATGTTGACTTTATAATGACCAATTGTCAAGACTAAATAAAGCTTGAAGATTTTATAAATTAGCCTCACAATAGCCATTCTCCTGCTTTACGCAGGGTTTAGCAAATTAAAAAAAAAAAAAAAACTGTCTAACTATCACGGTTCATTAGATACAGCATAGTGACAGACGGACAGACAGACAGACAGATAAATGTAGGGACCGTGGAGTCTTAGTGAAAAGTAGTAAAGAGTCCCTTTGCACTTTGGGTACGAATCCCTAAAACAAACTGTTTGTGGAATTCCGATTTTGATATACAATTTAATGTAACACTATGTGTGGAAAGTGTAAAACTTCGAAAGCCAATAAATATTTTTCCAGACATTAAACGTTAATGTACCAATATTTCATTTGTATGGTGTAAAGCATTGATGCCGGTTTACACATACTTTATGAGTTAGAATCTGTTCCGGGCAGTTTATAGCCATACGCCCAGTTTGTAGTATTTACTTTTTTATTTTACCGAAACGAAACAGCGCAGTGGTCAGTGGGCAGGGTACCTCTCAAATACACTTATTCTCAAGAGTTTGTTTAATTTTACATTTGAAATCATCTCAGGGAGTTTCTTTTTCTTTTTTAGAAGAAAGAAGAAGACTGAAGATGAAACAGTTTATTGGAACTGCTAGGTTGTGATCTCACCCTAACCTGGGCTACCTTCCCTTCTCTTGGATATTTAGATTGATGAGACTTTGTACGGATGTGGTTAAATAACGGAAACGTGCTTAACTTTTATCCATGGAAAACGAAATATCCTTTTATAATTTCTAAAAACACTAAACACACGCAAACAATATCGTATGAATGAATGAATGAATACACTTTTATTGTACACCACATAAACATGACAAATTAAAAGTAAAAATTTAACAAAAGGTATACAATCGTATTCTGTTTCTGTCCGTTGTTTTTTCCATTCTACTTTTGTTTCTTCAATATTCAGTGTGGAAATAAAGAGTATAAATAAATATATACATATAATATGTTTAGAATATCAATACCTCCATTGTGAAGACGCAAAAGGCAAAAGTGAAAATTTTGCTGCATTTACGTGTATAACTTCGACCTACGTTACCTTAATATGCAGCGATGCTTAAAATCTCATCCGGGTGGTCCTGTCAAATTGGAAACTTGATACTAATGCTCTGATATACTTAGTCGATTAGCAGAGTTACCAGTGACTTTGCCCCCTCAGAGTTTCTGTTTTCCCGTTAACCGCTCTATAAGGCTTGACGATATCGGGAGCCCCCCTCTGCTGTCACCATTATGTAGCCTTCACTTCGTAGTACTTAGCATGAAACTGCTACCTATATATATATATATATATATATATGTATATATATATATATGCTATATATATATAGTATATACCTAGATATATAATATGAGCGGTGATTGCCTAGGAGTTTGATCCCTGGTACTAACTTTTCGAAGTTATGTGTAACTTCATCGTTAAAGCAATTAATGAATATCAATTGAAGTGAACGTCGTGAGGAAATCGATAAGCCCGAGAGTTCTCTACAATGTTCTCAAAAAGCGTGAGACGTCTGTCAATCTGCACTTAGCCAGCGTGGTGGAGTACGGCAAATGGCGGGTAAATGTGATGAGGCATAGTGCCTGAGGTGCTTGGAGCATTGCCACTTTGATTGGCCACACTAATTCCTTGGCCAAGGTTTCCGCCAGCTCTACCATCCCCAGTAGACTCGTTAACCCTTTCTGTCTATTCTTTAAAAGGCGCTTGTGCCACCGCCGCTGACGCGGGGCGCATTTAGTATTTTAATATTTTTTTATTCTGTTTACAATATTAGGCTAAGGCTCCGTACTCGTGAGCCCAGCATTTAGTGAATAAGAACCGCAAATCGCGGACCGATTAGTTTCATTTTATCGCTCTACATTACTCTGGTATTTATGTAGAGTCGTCACATTTATATTTTAGTTCAGAATTTTTACAGTCCATCAGTTTAAGCACGATTTACCGTTTGACCTTTGTAGATCATTTTGGTTTTTCTTAGTGCATAATTTTCCACTTTAGATTAACGATTACCGGTGTATGCCTCGCTTGATAGCATGTTTTACTACAGATAAAGAGTTCCCGTAGGTATTCTGTAAAATAAACTCTGAATGGTAATGATCATTATAACTAACTACTAAGCTATTACGTTACGTGTCGTAGTATATTTATTTATTATTATATTTATTAAAAGATAGACATGCTGTCACCTGTACCAGGCTTTTTTAGAACTAATAAAGGGAGAAACTTTTTCATGCGTGATTTTATCGAAACTTTAACCGTTTACGCAGCGCACGTGGCGTAAGCTAAGTGGCCGATTTTGAAACATTCTTCATTGATCCTATGCTTCTTTTAGTCTTAGCGTGATGGTATATACTCCTATATACTCCTCCTATAGCCTTCCTCGAAAGATCAGCTATTCCACTAAAATAATTTATCAAATCAAACTCGTACCTGAATAAATTTAGCCGTTTAGTTGCAGTATAGATAAATAAACTAGATACCAACTGCAGCGCCATCTTTCGGGCAGATTTGTGAATCTAAACCATCCAGGATGCCACCCAAACGCATACAAAAAAATTCATTCAAATCGGTCCAGCCGTTTAGGAGGAGTTCAGTGACATACACATGCAAAGAAGAATTATATATATAAAGATGTGAAACTTATTCTAACGGATAGAAATCGTCTAAATTAAATCTCATTATAAAACCAAGAATGCATAAAAGCAAGAGGTCTACACAACAGAAGTCAGCTAGCTACCAATAAATACAAGCACCCATTGACTCTAGCCTGTCAGTACTCTACAGCGAATCTGTCCAAAGGGGACTGTGAATGAAAGTCGCTGTGTAACACAAATAGTTATTTAATAAAGATTTAAATGGAACTATGTAAATTGAATGCATTTGTTCCGTAGTAATAGTTGATAGGTACATATTTCTCGTAGGGTTGGCAGATACAGGTTTACCATTTTTCGGATATTTATCAGGCTTCTTAACCGTTAACCGTTTTCTTAAGGTATTTAAGAGGGAATGAGATATATGAATGTGATAAAATATTTATATTACTTTAAACCAAGAGGATGTTACATGACACAACCTTATTACCTACCAATGTTATACAAGAAAATGGTAACAAACAAATGACAAAATATAGATATCAAAATAAATCTACATTATTTCTTCATTGAAAATCAAAATGTAATTGTCAGATGCTGTTACTCTAATTATTTTAGAATAATTATCACTATACAGTTTTTCTGCGTCATAACAAGATCAAGAGTTAAAAATTCACATGGGATAATTAAACTGTCCATTTCTAAGCCTTAAAATTTAGTCGTAAAACCTGTATTGTAGCAACCCTAATGCCTCGACGCTCTTTCTTATTCACCTGTGACTTAGAAAGTTGTTACTGTAGAGCTTACTAAGCAAAATATAAATATTGATTCTAATGTCAATACCAATAATAATTTATATGAAAGAGCTATAAATCTTTTCACATGAACATGTAGGTAAGCACCTCACCACCACTCAACCATGCCCCAGTAAGTAAATATTTTACCCAGCATTTAAAATGATCACGAATCATTCCTATTTAGAAAACTGTTCTTTAAAGTATTTTTGACACTTATTTGTATGAAATATTTTTAAGAGAGATCTTTTCTGTAGTAATCCATACTAATATTATAAATACTAAAGTGTGCATGTTTGTATGTTATGTATGATCAACTGTTGAAACGATCTTGCTGAAATTTGGCACATATGTTGCTTGCATATTGGAGATGGACATAATATTTATGGACATAAATATTATGTCCATCATGGATTGTATAAGTAAAACGCGGGGTTTAAAATAATGCATTTGTTACGTGGCTTAACCGCTTATCTTATTTTGGTTTACTTTTGCGTTTAAACAGAGTCCATCCTGGCGGCGGTTATAGGATACATTTTAATAGTTCCTGCGGGATTTTTAAAAACCCATCGACTGGCAACAACTAGTAATTTAATTTACTTATAAAAAAATCTTATGGTCCTAGTCAGTGGTAGAATGTTGGAGCCTTATAACTATTACATACTTTGCAAATTGAAACGGTATGAAAAAACAATCAAATAGCTATAGCGCCAAAAATAACTATTCCAAAAATTTAGTTTAAACGCATCAGCTTTAATGAAACAATGCCATATACATCATATTTAGGCAATGTGGTAGCAATATGGTAGACTCTAGGTACGTCATCGTGATACCAAGATATTAGTTAGGTCTTCAGGCAGGGCATCAATCTTTACAGGAGCTTATTCATGTGGTAATAATAAATTGTACATTATTACCTAAGCTTTATGCTCCAAAAGCATTTATGGACAGGAAACTGTGCTTCTACATGTGGCTACGAAATAGCATATATTTAATAAACAATATATGTCTTGTAATTTGAATTTTGATGTTTATTCCCATCGAAATTTGATCTCATCTCTAAACTACTAACGTATGGAATAGCACAGTTTTTATGTCTGTATATCATGAAGGTCTACATTACAGAATCTTAAAAAACGACATTTAGATTTTGTTCTTACTGTATCATTGGTTCAGAAGCAGGTTCTACTGGGAAGCCTACTTAAGTATGCTTCCCATCTCTTTTCGAACGTCGACATTTTTAAAACAACAACGTTAATCATTATTTAATATCATGAATATTCTAATGGAATGTTTTTTTTTGGGCAATTCTTATGCAAATATTAATACTAAGGACTAGTAAGTACTATCGCCGTGCAGCGTTACTGTGTTCCGGTCTTAAGTGATTGGTTGCCGGTTACAGGCATATGAGGCTTAGCAGGTCCTGATAGACATAGGTCTGCTTGGTCCTTAAATTAAATGAACATTGTAATGAAATTGACTTATGAATACTTCGATAAAATTTATATTCGATGGAAATTTCAGTCAAAATCATCAACCGCTTAGGAAATATTCGACGGCAGAGTGGCGCAGTGGGCAGCGACCCTGCTTTCTGAGTCCAAGGCCGTGGGTTCGATTCCCACAACTGGAGAGTGTTTGTGTGATGAACATGAATGTTTTTTGGTGTCTGGGTGTTTATCTGTATATTATAAGTATTTATGTGTATTATATTCTAAAAAAAATATTCATCAGCTATCTCAGTACCCATATCAAAAGCTACGCTTACTTTGGGGCTAGATTAATTATTTATAAATAGGAGGCGAATTGAAATCACGAAAGCTCATAGTACAGATAGATTGTATATAGATTTATATAGACTGTAGGCACATGACTTGTTTACCCGCACAATCTAGTTTTTCTTAGTAACCTAAAAGGTTTAGAGCGCTGGTATTACCCAGACAAAAGCCTGCGAGCACTATGCTTGACACGACGCACCAGATTTTCTTAAGATAATTTTTAATAGTAATAAAACATTTTAAGTACATAATTGTGCTGAAAATCCTGTTATGTGTGGATGAAAGTTGAACCGTTTCAGTTGTTTTAAGACCTTAATAAAAGAAACTATATAATAATAAGCAGCTAAGAAATATTGACAGGAGAGTTTTTTTTTATTAAAAACAAAATTCGAGCCTAATTTTTCATTGCGCTATGGCCGTTCTTTTCGCAAACGGACAATAAAACCTTTCAAAACTACGTAATGTTCCTGTTTCCTATTGTTTTTTTATCAAACCAGTTTGAACGAAACCAATGAAAACGCTATTGGCAGTTAATCCGATCGATCACGACCTATATTTTAAGATCGACCAGTCACGTCAAAGGCGACCGCAGTCGATCACAAGACGCGTCTTATGAAACATCCATCTCTCAGACAAAACTACCTAATTCATTTTTGACTTTTTGCCCGTCTTCTTCTATCTTAATGATCTGTGACGCGCCGTGTGTCCCGCCTAAATAGGGTTTACACGTATTATTATAAACAAGGATAGAAGCGCAAACAAATATCCTACTGTTAACGTATCTTAATTTATCCGCGGATCAAACGTATACAAACAAATGACAGGTCATTAGCGTATTGAAGGGGAAAACAACATTTAAGTCTTCGGTAAAATTTTAAACAATTGGCTTGCTGATCATGCCCGAATTGACCAGGTTAAATTGGGTTATAAGATCTTGGATAACTCCGCACTTTTTTCAAGAAACTAAAAATATACTTCCTCGGAGGTAGTATATTTTTTTTAGCTTTTCTGAACTTCCCTTATCTCGTAATCATCACGTACCATCAAGTAATATACCCGACAAGCGATAACATATCATCAAAAAATAATATGTGACTTGTTACCGTCATTCCGTTTTACACCATATCAAGAAGTGAGTTCGCAGTCAAATTGGTACAATAAAAAACTAGTCTAACCCATCTTTCTACAGTTGGATAATAAAGCCTTCTCTTTTAAAGTAACATAAATCAGACGAGTTATAGTTATTTTTCTCTGTATGTTTGAATGTGCTTACTTCAGGAACTAGTGCAATCTAAAAACAATTGCGTCAATTACATTACAGGATATGTAAAATCACGTGACGAGCCATATTTAATACCATTAAACCGTGGTATATATCCAAGTTTGTTATAAACGATATAAAAGGGGATTCCGTAAAAACGAAGACGAGTGGTGTCCCTACACTTGTCGCTACGATGGTCTCGCGGCTACGTTGATGTGCTTTAAAAGCGCCGACGCAGTAATAATGAACATACAATATATTTTTATTACATTGAACACTTAGTACGAGCCCTGATTGGGTAATCCCTTGGCAAGTACTCGTTGAAGTGTAGGCATTATTTTGAAGACACATATTTATGCCTGTAGCGATAACGATAAGCTCCCACGATCACGCAGGGATGCTACACTCGGGAACTAAAATTGAGTAAGTAAAACCATTTGTAACTGCTTCGTTAGTTCAGAGGTATGTTTGGTTTTTTTGTCACGTAATTCGACACCAAGTGCTCGAAGAGCACGTTCATTAAAGCCCGCGATATCATAGGTATTGAGGCCATATCCAGTGCCCAACAGTGGCGGAGTTAATAGCAGAGTATGAATTCCTCCAGCTTCTGTGTCCTTTGAAAACAATCGTACAAATCATTGACCGTACAACTTTTTTTTTTACCTCTTTAAGTCAGCCCTCACATTCAAAGATGTCAAGATAGTAGATGGACAAAAATTGTTACCAACTGGCATCCCATGGATTGGAAGAGAAGACCCGTTAGGCCATTGAAAAGATGGGAGGACGACATCGCGAAAGTTGCGGGTAAGACATGGAGTACTCTTGCAAGGGACAGGTGCAAATGGAAAAATATGGAGGAGGCTTTTACCGCCGCTGGCGGTCCTTACGTTAATTAGATAGTATAAGTACAATAAGGGCAATATATTACTTAGCTATGAAAACATTAAAATAGAAAATAAGAATTTAGGATTAAGGAAAATTGTATTTACTTAACTCTATTATATTTAGCCAGTAAGGTACTTAATTGTAAGGAATGTAAATAAAGCTTTATTATTATTATTATTATAAGTCAGCCCTATTCGGTTTCTGCGCGACATAGTACCGAATTGAAAATTTCGGATCAGTCCAGAGAAAACTCAAATTTTTTAAATTACCTATTTGTCTTTGCCAGGAGATTGAAAAGATGTTTAAGCGTATGATCACCGACTTGACGTGCCTCTTCAATGTGTAGTTTTGCATTCAATTTAAAAATCTTGGTATTTAAAGTACGTAAATTAATAATTCGCGACAACCCTACTTAAACTTATTACCTTTTATGAAAGACGGAAACATTATTATTAATAGATATGAAATTATTAATTGGCATCATAAGGCTTAGGGCCATGATGTACAGTTAAAGTAAATGTAATATTAATCATGGGAACACGTGAGTCTCATAATTCTTTTACAAAGTCGGATCGGACCGGATCGGAGCTAAATCGATGTTCTTGGTACGCTATATTCTTTAGCTTATCACGTTTTACAGTTTACACGATTTTATTCGGCAAGCCTGAAGTTGGCAATTCGGTTGTACATCGATCTCTTAACTAAACTATTTATTAGAAATTTCTAAAACTTGTGCTATCCTTTGAGGATGTAGGATGTAGGATGGAAGCACTATTTTTCCATAGGATTGTTGTTGTTGAATTTTCTCGGCAGGCCGAAGTCTGTCGGGACGCGGCCGTCGAGGTTTTGCCTCCTTACCCGGGCTGATAATCACAGGGGAGATTACTTCCCTGGTGTTGGTCTTTAAGCCTTTAAGGTTGCTAAGCCCTGCCATCTTGGCTAAGGGTTGTTGCTTCTGTTTGTGTGTTGCCGAATTCATGTTGTTACGCTGTGTGCGCAGTTCTCGTCGCCGCCATTTGCAAGGTTGTTGTCATCACTTAGATTATAGTCAAGGCCTAACTTGTAGTCGAATAAAAACAAAAAAATGTCGAAGGACTTATGTGTAGTTTACCTGAGATAATTGGCATAGGTACGACCTTTTTCTTCTTTCTTTTTCTTACTACTTCCTTGCTGTATAAATAGTTTTCTCACCCATCCAAGCTCGATCCAGAAACCAAGCAGGCAACACATATCGCCTAGGACTACATACATCTTCTTTGACTTTAAATGTATCTAATGCTAGCTTGGTCCAGTTTTGAACATAGGATTTATTGAGACTATTGGCTGGTTAACGATGTCTTGTCGCTAGGCTAGCGAATGGTTGAGAGTTCAAATTCCAGAGACACTGATATTAAGGCATCTATATTGCATTGACGTAACTTTGAGGTCTTCGTGCAACATGGTAAAACCGACTGTCTGAAATATTGAAAGCCACTCCGTATGCCGTCATACTCATTCCGTAACATTTCCATTCCGTGACTTGTAGACTGTATATTCAGATTTATTCGGTTAAGATGCTGCGAAGGAATCCACACGAGAAGCTAAAGCCAACGTGTTCCTTAAATATGTTTTATAGTCAGTATTTCTAGTTATTTATTAATGTGTACGGAGTATAGAGTCCGGGCGCAGGCGTATATCTACCTACGTGTTTGTTATAAAATTAATCCCGACAAATAATATTATTGATTGTGCTTTTGACTTGCACCAAACGATAACACATCAAAGGGCATTTAGGGCCGGCAACGATCAAGTTTACAGCCTAGACCTTGGTATGACTCTTCCAGAGAGCCATTATTACTTATCGTAAAATTTATTTTCTCGTATCGCTCCGTAAACGTTTTAGCACCTTACTTTGATATTATTTACTAGTTATTCAGTATCTACCTATCAATTCGGTTGCCCATTTTTTATAAGAAGTTTTATAGTTTTTAAGATATTAATTTGTTAAGTTTTTAGTTGTTGATTGTGTGAAGGAGTCATATGTGTGTGTGTGTCTCTCTCTCTCGGTGTGTGTATGTGTGCTTGTGTGTCTATGGCATCGTAGAACTCGAACGGAATTTCCGATTTTGTTGAAAAGTAAATAAGTCGAGATGTTCTTAGTTTTGGTTTTAAAAATCGGTCTAAGATTGCCGCCGCTACAAAATGGTGGATTTTAATATAATATTTTATTTTAATATTTAGTCACAATTCCCCTCAATAAGGATATCAAATGATCGATATTAATTGTCTAGTGTTGGGGCTTTTAAATTTTAATATAATTTTTTATTTTAATTTTATTAGGTTCCTTTAACATTTTCTGCTTGAAAGGTGTTAAAATTGTGGAATTATTCGCACCAAAAAGCTAGGTATAATTGCCAAATGTGCGTAGGATAACAGGTGCATAGATATACTTAATATACTAAAATAAAAACAAAAATAATATTATTTTTGTCGATTATATTCTACTAGCTGTTGCCCGCGACTTCGTCTGCGTTTTATTTTGTTTTTTTGCTGTGGCATTCAATTTTGTTGTAGTTCTAAAATTTAAAGTATTCAGTATCGCTAAGCCTTAAATGAGGGGTTTGCTGCTGTCCGCTGAGGAGTTCTGTCCTATCTCCAACCACATTAATCAGATCTACACAAAGTTTGGGCAAAATAAAACACATATTATAACCTATATAGTACAACAATAATTATTTAAATCGGTTATAATTTGTCGGAGCTATGGTGTAAAATCGTCAAACAATTTTATCCCCTCTCCCAAAGGAACCGAGCTTAATGTCGGGATAAAAAGTATCCTATATTACTTCTAACACTTCCGAGAATATGTGTACAAAGTCATGAGGATCGGTTAAGTAGTTTTTGCGTTAAAGCGTAACAAACAAACTTACATCGACATTTATAAAATAAGTAGGGATAGGGATAGGGATTTAACATAGAAAATCTAAAATTATAAAAATAGAATGATCGAGCTATTTTCTATATCAAAGGATTTTGATGTTTAGGAATCGTTGACCTAAATCTTTCCAGTAACCTGCATAGTGACTTTCTCCTGGTGCCATGTAGATTACGATAAGCCGTCGATCCCGGTTGTCATCACTTACAAGTACACAAACTTACATAATAACCGATAGTCGTTAAAGTGAAAAACAATTTTAAGATATCGTAATTCATATTGCGTTAATTGGATCGAAATTGTTTCGAAATAGGTAAATTCCATGGGCAAAGAAAAAGAAAAGAAATATATATAGAAAATATGTTTTTTTCTAAAATAGTATTGCATTTAGAGTAAAGAAAATTCAGAAGGCGTAAAGGCAAACTAACAACTGAAGCGTTATATTAAAATATGTCAGCTATGTGTTTTCAATTTAAATTAAGTTTAAGTAAATTGCTGACATTCTTTCGCCTATATGCAACCGCGAACTAACAATAAACCGTCGTAGCTACAAGCAAATGTATTATTACCTACTTTCAATGGTACAACACACTAAGTAAATACATAATCAAAACGGAAAGACGAGCTAACTAGAACACTTTGTCAGACCATGTCGCTGCCGGTCCGCGAAAACCCGTGACCTTTGGTCCCTACTGAAAATCAGCGTTGTAGTATTCTTTGGCATTTACTGCCATGGTGCTGCGGCACAGAGCTGAGTAGGTGACCCGTTGACCACAACGAAGCAACATACGCCTAAATTATTATATATATACTAGCGGATCCCAGCGCCATCTGTCGGGCTGATTTGTGAATCTAAACCATCCAGGGTGCCACCCAAACCCAAACCGAAAAATTCATTCAAAACGGTCCAGCCATCTAGGAGGAGTTCAGTGACATACACACGCACACAAGAAATATATATATAAAGATAAATTATTATATATATATTTTATCTTTTTCTCTGTCCTCTGGTAGTATGTTGTAATTTATTTATTTATTGTGGTTAATAAATATTTTTATTATTATTATTATCTGTGTACACTTTAGTGCCTCAGCTAACAGCTAGTATTTCAGGTGTGCACGGACCTAAGTCAAGTGCACACCCAGAGTAAAAAAAAAAGAGACTTATACGGTAGTAGGACCTGATTATTGCCTCATTGTATACATCGGTCCATTTCACTCTCAATTTGTTAGCTTTCAATATGGCGGGCACAGATTTACTGACAGAAGTTGTCTCCTGTGCAACATCCACTGAAAACTCGCTGCTTACATGTGATGACGGTGATGTTAGTATCGCGGATTCGTGAGAATTGGGTGAAGAATTTGGTGACGGAAAAAGGCTTTTTGTTGATGATATTGGTGACGATGAATCCCTTGCTAGGGTGATATCGTTATTATTATTATTATTAGAAAGCTTTTTGATTCAGAGCTCATGCGGTCTTTACTGTCCCTGCCGCCAAGCCGCATTCCGGTCTAAAGGGCATGGTTGCAACTGTAATCCTAGGCATATGAGGCTTAGAACCTACGCATCAGGTTGATGGACACAGGGCGGCACTTTGAAGGGCATGTTTCCTGCATGCCCTGTGAAGGTACTCTGTTTAAAGGCAATAGTCTATTTAGTATTTACCATTAGATAGCCTGCTTGGTCCGTCAATTAAACTTTAAATAGTTGGAAAATCCAAAAGTGCACGCCTCATAATCTCATTCATTACAATAAAATTGAGATCATTTGTAAATAATAATTAAAATACTGAATTAAAAATTTAAAAAAAAACCAACTCGATAAGTGAAGTATTTCGCTCGTTATCGTGACCACAAGATACGGGATCCGCACATATAGACACACGGACGTTCAAGACAGGACTTTTTAAACAATTTTTTAATTAGTTTAAATAATAAAAAGAGATTTAAAAATATAATGAGTGTTAAAAATAGTGTTTTTTCTCAACATTTGTCTATGTATATTCACTTATAAAAGCAATAAAGAATAAAAAAAAGTGACATTTTTAGTTGGAGAATCACTCGGTGTGCGTAAACTGACAGTAATACCCACCTCAACGCTTCGCTTATAAGGCGTGCAAAAAAACACTTTTGTCGTTTAGTAAAGCGATCTCTGCTATGATTAGTAGTACATAAAGGACAGAAGCATACGAGGTGCTTCCCAGTTATTTTGAGCTTAGTAATGGATGCTTATCGTAGTTAACTTATTTTTAAAACTTAATAGAGACCGCCACGAAACCGCCGCCGAGAATTGGTTTCTAAGAAAGTTCCCTTAATTAAGTAAATTAGTAAGTTAAATATCCTTGCAGATAAGGCAAGGAATTTGGTTTTTTATATAGACCCATGAACGTGTTATATTGTTATCGGATAAAGATGGAATGGTAGGGAATAAAACTTGTATTAGTAAGACTTTAATTAATTGCACAAACTCCGAGGGAATCTTTAAATTTCCTGGGATAAAAAGAAACGTATTTAAACTCTGTGCTTTCGAATTTTTTTTTTTCGAAAAAACTTGATTGGTCGATAGCTAAGGCGTAAAGTGAGGGCAAACAAACAAACAAAATCACGTTCGTATTTAAATTATTAGTATTGATTAGGTTTAGGAAGATTAACTGAGTTATATGTGCTATATGAAATATAGAATAGAGATTCTTACTGGGCCTAATGTTGATTTAATAATAGTCGACTAAAGAAGCGTGGCCTTCATCGGTCAGGATAACTTTTTTGCATCACGTCCTGATCAAAAGAACTATCCCGCCTCTAGACAGCTGCATTGCAAACAGCACATTAATAGTTTTGTTTTAAGATTCAATTTACAATGTCTAGGGTGTTCTAAGTTTTTATTTTTATTTTCGGAAGGAGCGATAATTTTCTTTTAATATTTTTAAACTAACAACTCTTTATATACATACATAAATGTTCGCTTATGAGATTTTTTGATCTCATATAGTACCTACTTAATGAGATAGCTAAGTAAATAGCACACAAAAGTATTCGTAGGTAATGAAACACTTCGTATCAAAGTAAACGTTCCTCGCAGAAATAGCAAAGATTTTCTAAAGTAAACACAGAAGCACCGGCACATCATCGCTGTAATGTAAACTTATCTAGTTCGTAAGTAGGTTAGGATGGATTCTCTGCTTTGTGTCGAGCCTATGTTGTAAGGCCGGAGCGTAGGCCTAATTTATGGTACAATTTTGACTAGAGTTTATATAATCAGTTCGTTTATAGACATACCGCGTACGTACCTAATATTCTTAAATTGGTACTGCTTAAGTAAACTTTGATAATTCATAAGAACAAAAAATAAAAAAAACTAGATTCCCTTTAACTAGCCGATCTAAGCAAACTGGTGACTATTTTTCTCCGTTTACCTAATACATTAATAACAAAGATATTCGAATTTCCTTATTTACAAAACGATTTAAACAAAATCGTTTTAATCATTCATTCATTTTTAATTTGACTGTTATTTTTTAATAATGTGATGAACTTAATAAAATTAATTATTAAAAGAAACTTCATTTAGAGTTCGAATAGAGTTTACTTGATTAAAAATTAACTCAGTGTTCATTGCATATTGTTTAAGGGTAGTTATAAAACGTAAAGGGTATATCATATAACTAATAACTCGATTGGTAAAAATGATATAAACGAATTCAAATAACGAATAACTATTTAATCATATAAATTGTAATGACTTAAAATCCCATTTACACATTTATTCCTATGAGTGCGTTTCTAACGTAACCTCTATACGATTGGGATGATAATCCGTGTTCCGGGGTCATGTCATGTTGGGTCAATGTTATGGTTGTCACTGGGTATTTTTTTAACAACTATGTACAGGTATTTCTCTAAATTTCGGTCATAGGAAATAGGTTATAGAACTAAGGGATTTCTTTATAATTAATAGACTTCCGACATGGAAATGGACTGACATAAAGCATAGTCTTCCTATATCAGGATAAACAACATCAAACAACGTGAATGTAAAATCACCATAAGGTCGATAAACATGTGTCAATCCCATGTCAATCCAAAGCTGGACATTTTCTAGAAAGCGTCACCATATCCTAGAGCTTTCCCGTCCAGTGGCTTTACAACAAGCTTCAGGGGTCAGATGGCAATCTCTCTGTTTAAAACTGGTAGTAAATTGTTATATATGGTTTTCAAATGAGTACAATGCACATGTTAGATGAATGAAGGAAATGTAGGAGACGGTGATTTCCTTATAGATAGTAAATCACCGTCTATGTATTCTTAGTACAAGTTCTTTGCGTTTTTTTTTCAAATTTGATACGACTGTATTTTTAAAAATTATCGTCGTTTCCCGAATCTGAATACGTTTCTTTTTTTATATCTTCGTAGTGGCTTTTGCAGAGGTTACTTTTATAAAAAAATGTGTGTACCTATTAGATAAACTCTTGGATAGTTCGTATTTCATAAACAACCTTTTCTCCACTTTTCTAAAGTAGGTTAATGACAACAATTATATTAAATAACATTTTTATTACTACTGTTCTTTGATATGTAACAAGGTATATTTACATAGGACTTTTCAGGTAGAGATACGTATGTAACCGATTCCTCCAAATCAGATGAGAAGCTTTTTGTTTATCTCTGTAACAAGCGCAAATCAGTCGATTACACTGGTTAGTAAAGTTCACAGAACAATATTACTCCAAGGGTAAAGTTGACCCAAGTCGGGAATTGGATGGGCCTTGATCACTAACATCTGGTAATAGATTGGCACGCCAGTATTGTCGTAATAATTGTCGTAGTAACCATCTTTAAAGCGCATTGTGCAGATCTAGGTATATCTCTTTTTCTCGAATTAGCAAGAAGAAATTATGAAAGTTAGATTTAAAAAGGTTTAGTTTGTCTATTTCTTTCCCCAGAAAGCGTTTCCATCGGTGACGTAACATTCATTTCACCTCGAGTACTAGGATAACATGAGCGCGTAGGATGTTAGTTTATTTGCAGGCCGGAGAAGCCTTCCATACACGTATTCCTTCCATACACGTATTTTCACACACTGCACTCGGCCCATGTTGTTTCAATGTTAATTGTATACAAAGTAAGGTCAAAAATAAATAAGTCTCGAATAAAAAATACGTCATTAATCATTGCTAACGAGTACTGACAGCTCGATACGCGTCAGATAAGGACGGGGAATATGAAAGGGATAGTGGCGCATTCCTTCGGGACCCGCTTGTCGAGAATTCCAACGAAAGGGAATCTTTTATACCCTCTTATTAAAGTTTCGTGAATAGTATTAATTATAATAAAAAGATTTCTCGTCTGTGATATATTGTTAACTAAAGCTGTCGTGGAAACTGTGAGAAATTCAAGTTTTTTTTGTTTACATCATTGAAGAGATAATAATATGTAGATAAGTGGCGGTAACCGGCACCAAGATTTATTAACTTTAATTACACTTCCATAAAATATACAAAATATTTTATGAGAGTAAAGCATAACTCAATAATTAAAATAATTATTGTGAATCCAGTACTTAGCACCTACTTTTTAAATTGGTTAAAAAATTCAATAATTACGTACCTACTGTTTCTGTTCACACTAAATGAGGGTTATATCAATATTGTGAGACGTTGTCAACGTTGACAGTTAGGCAAACAGAACTTGCGCGACGCTCACTTTGCGATGCAGTTTACTACAAATACAGACTTCTAAACTGAAATAATTCAATCATTGACCTCAGAATCTTTACATCAGTCTATGTCTCCCTGGCCTCATCTTTTATGGGAGAGAGAGACTCAAAGCACCACGCTGCTCCAATGTACACTCTAAAAAAAGAAAGCCAACTAAGAGAGATTTTCTCTTAGTTGACGTTATATAAATTATAACAATTATGATAATAAACATAACAACAAAAGCTGATTAGTTATAGCAGCAAGTTCATTATAGATTGAGCTAACAATGTAGGTATGTTCATTGATTTTAACAAATAAATACGTTGTTTCTATTATTATTTACTTCTTTGTATGATTAGATCATTTTTAATTATTTAGCTTAAACAAGTACGTAAATTGAATCAGTTAAGAATATGCCTTAGTTAAGTAACAATAATAGGAGCAATACAGTTGCCCAGTCCATTGAATTATGATAAACAATCATTATCATCTTATTTGATGTATCTATGTTCTTGTTAGGCTCGTATGGAATCAAGATGCTTGATCACAACCATCACTATCTTGTTAGGAATAACCAATTTTTTTTTAGAGTGTAGGATCGATGTTTTCAGAGCTGCTTAAAAGAATCTATAAAAATTTGGCTAATGATTTATACGGGCATCATTAGCCAAATTTTTACATGAGGCCGTCGATATGAATGAGTAGATATGATCATGGGTGTGTGAACTAAAGCGTAACACTGGTTAGACCCACAAATAATTTAGTGCAATTTCTCTACAAAATCAAAAGTATCTACAAAAACGACGAATAAAATCATGTCTGTTGTATGGGAGCCTCCTTAAATACTAATTTTATTCAGTTTTTTAGTACCTACTTATTGTAACAGTGGCAACAGAAACTAGATTATGAATAAGAAAAAAATTAAGAATTGGAAAAAAAATAAATAAAAATAAAAATAAATTAAGGCATGGACCCAGGCCTCACTTCCGATAGGGTATGGCGGTCTTGGAATTCGCAAAATTTCAATTGTTTCGCTGCCAGCTTTTCTTTCCTCTGTGTACAGTACACACACTCTTTTTCAAAAAATTATATCCAATTCTTTGGGTTCCTTAGAAGTGTCATATTTGGCAGAGGCAAGAAATAGTTGGTCGGCTTTTAGTCCCAGTATTTTGCCGGTTTCTTTTTCTTCACAGAGACAGTGGGACGACATTATTTGCAAAAAAACTTTTGACACACTTTTAGACCAAATGCCATCTAAAAGAGACCGTGCTCGTCTTCTCGCTCTCTCTGCTAAGGAGTCCGGCTACTGGCTACATGCTCTCCCTTCAGCTAACCTTGGCACTATGTTAGACCACACTACTCTATCGGTGGTGATTGGTCTTAGGCTTGGCGCCTCTATAATTCAGCCTCATCGATGCCACTGCGGTGACAGCGTTGACACCTACGGTCACCATGGACTCTCCTGTTCAAGAAGCGCTGGTCGCTTCTCTCGCCATAGCACCATCAACGACATCATCCGACGTTCTCTAGCTACCGCTCACGTACCAGCTGTATTAGAACCTATTGGTTTGGCGCGGAGCGATGGCAAGAGACCTGATGGTATGACGCTCATACCTTGGAGGCTTGGAAGGTCACTTCTGTGGGATGCAACTTGTGTTGATACCCTAGCTGCCACACACATCCAGGCCACTTCGTCGATGGTAGGTGCGGCTGCTTCCAGTGCCGAGCAGGCTGTTCCGTCGGGGAACACAAGTAATACGCACGGTTGCTATTATGACACTGCTTTATTGAACAGAGTTAGCTAGCGGTGAGGCACCACCGCACACATGCATACATGTACATACATACATAACATTCCTCCCTCTAGATTGACAATATCTTAAAGGGGGTTAACTATTATAAGTTTTCCGAACGCTGACGTTCCCGTAACAACATCCTTCGAGTTCGGGCAGAAGGAATAGCTACGTTACTTTCGACACATTCGAAAAACTCATCATCATCTGTCGCTGGTCGACGCACCCCTCTCGTCACCGTTACTCTGGTAGGTGTGTCCGGTGATCCAACCTCCGCCCTCACAGGTGAAGCTGGTGTGACTGAGTTCTCGACCGGATCGGATGTATCCGGTTCTGAAACCGGTTCCTCATTTCTCCCCCCGCCCGTTGGCGAATCCTGGTGCTGTTGGGTTGGAGATAGCACGGATGATGTCGGCGACTGCCCAGTCTGTGTCGTAGTGACTGCTATATTTGACGATGACTGCTGTCCTATATCTTTATCATCGTCCCAGAAGTCAAAGTTGTTACTACTTAACCCTTTGTTTATAATAATTTGATTTTTATGTTTTTTAACAATGAGTGATGTTTCACAATCCTTCACTAAATAAACTACTTTACCAATTCGTTTCACAATTGTTCCCTTGGCCCATAAGAATTTATTACTACTACTAAATTTTTTATAAAGAACATTGTCACCAGCGGAGAAAACCTTTCTATTACTCCCTCGTCTTGCTTCCACTTGCAAACACTGTTGGTTTTTGACAAAATTAGCCAAGGCGACAGACGAGGGTGACGATGTGATGGGATCGAGTAGGTCTAATCGCGATCTCAATTTCCTACCATATACTAACTGAGCTGGCGAGGACCCTGTGGTGGAATGTAATGAATTTCTATAGTCAAATAAGTACTTCAACATTTTCAGTTTACATTGCTTAATATTGTGACTCGACATAAGACTCGATTTAATGCCTTTCTTTACAATTTTGACATAACTTTCTGCTTGACCGTTACTAGAGGGGTGGTACGCTGGCGACGTCAAATGCGAAATACCATTTAAAACACAAAATTTCGAAAATTCTTGTGAACAAAACGTAGTAGCATTGTCAGTTATGATGAATTTCATTAAGCCAAAACGTGACATGAACTCGTATAGTTTTTCGATAACCGCTGTTGATGTTGTCGTAGTGACCATATCAAATACTTCTACCCATTTTGTGTACGCATCAACCATAACTAAATAGATACGACCGTTAATTGGACCCAGGAAGTCCATATGTATGCGCAGGAAGGGATGAGATGGATACACCCAGGGTGAAATTGGCGTGCGAGGAGCTGTAGGACGTAATTGTTGACAAATTTCACAATTACTTATCATATTTTCCAACGTGCTATCTATTCCTGGAAACCAGAACCTCGACCTACATTCCGCTTTAGTTTTTACCATACCCAGGTGTGAAGAATGTAATTCCGAAAGTATTTTAATTCTTAAAGAGTCTGGAATAATCACTTTGTGACCTCGCATAAGGCATCCATTTTCGTACGAAAGTTCCATCCTACAGAAAAAATATGGCCTAATATTAACATCGTTTATCTTCGGTGGCCAACCCTTTAAAACATAGTTCACCACTTGCGACAAGATTGCGTCCTTTTCTATTTCCATACGCAACTCCGCAAGTGTCACCGGGAGTGTTCCGTCGACTACGAAACAGACGTAAGTCGCACGGTCGTGCAGAGCGGCCGCTGCGTCGGCGCACTGCCCCGCACTCCCCTCCGCCGCGCCGCTTGTATTCGAGCTACCGCTGTCCGCTGCCGGGGCGGGGAGACTCGCACTCGCACACATGCATACATGTACATACATACATAACACAGGCCAAGAGGCGTAAATATGAAAACCTGGATAGCAGCTTCATTTTTGTGCCTTTTGGAGTAGAGACTTTGGGACCGTGGGGTCCGGAGGCAAGAGCCCTTTTCAAAGAATTATCGAAAAGGGTTATCGAGTCTACCGGTGATCCTAGAGCGGGCAGTTACCTTGGCCAACGTATTAGTTTGGCCATCCAAAGGGGCAATGCTGCCAGCATCTTAGGAACTGTGCCTCGCTGCGGTGGTTTCGAGGACGTTTTAGATTTTATTTAGTTTTTAAATAGTTTATTTTAGGTTATATTTATAATTTTATTTCAAACTGTTCTAAATAAATAAATGTCATTTCTTGTGTGCAATAAAAGAATTGGAATTAGAAATCGTAATACGAAAACATCGCATTGGCTAGAAAATTTTGAAATCTTTGAATTTAGTTTAAAGAAAAGAAACTGTAGTTTGAAGTCATTGATAATAAACTTAATTCCGTAGTTCATTAATTCAATCCATCTCATAAGGAGCCAATGAAAGCGTACAAAATAATATGTTTGTTACGACATCACATTACAAATCTCTCGATTTCTATGCTTTTCTCTGAATGCATGTTTAATACACCTATATATATAGAATAACTCTATCTATTGCTGAAAACTGAATTAGAAATCCTTGTGATGTTTAAAAGATCTAAGCATATATATCTATCTAAGTACGAAAACAATGTAAAAAATATATAACGTTTTATAAATAATGTGCATATTTCATTAAACTTACGTTAAAAAAATATATTTTTTTGGACATTTTCTTGCTCTTTGTAAAACACAGAGAAAGTGAATTCACGGCGATCAATCATACCGAAATTGTTAAGTTCGTCGATTTGTTCCACTTAATATAAAATCAACGTGGGTTAGAAAAGTCAAGAGCTTTTGAGATGCTTCTAATGAAACGTTTGTTGAAATAAAACTGTACCATAGATTTATTAAAAGATCAAATCAAGGATGATTCTTAATAAATTTAAAGCGACCGAAGGTAAAAATTGTTTTAGAAATGTTAATATCGGATTGTTCGTTTATTCTTTTTTTTTTAATTTTCTTCTACAACGGCGGTAACCCAGTAACGGACTCCTAGTAATTATTTGTACCTAATAAAAACAGTAAGTAATAATAATTGTAGTAAAAATATAACTTCGGGTAGATACTACTACTAAATAAAAATTGGTTGTCTGTAAAGTTGGCTTACTGACGATAGTTGAACATGACAACGTCGTAAGAAAATACTGATGGAATGGTTGCATTTTTCAAAAGAAAATTTTAATTTTATTTGTTTTATAGATATTATCGTTGCTATTAACAATTGACACCACATTCACTTTTCACTGCACTTCATCTTTGCCGAAAACATGTAAATGTATTATTGTATAGAAGCTGTCCACGCGGACGCATCGCTCACTCAAGTAGGAGAGAGACAGATGTAGAACGCGGAGGCCGACTGTTCCTCTTTGTCGCTCGTTCCGCGCTCTCGCTTGCACTTCAAGCCTTGAATGGAACGCCTCAGAGCGAGGTAACGCCGCATACGTCATGTTTTTTCGTGCGTGCAGCCGCTCCATCGAATTATAAGACGTTGTCACGTCAAAAGCGATCACCTACTTTAAAATTCAATTATTTAAATGTTTAAATTTTGGGTAAATTTTAGTAAGCTGTGCAAATTTTAATAGCGCCTACAGATACTTAAGATCTAATTGATTGAAGATGGTATAAGATGTTTTTTTTTTATTAATTCTATATTTACTCGTATGTATGACAGTGTAAAGCTAGCCCATGTTAAATAGGTTTGTTATTCACGAACTCTTTTTGGCCCATGCCGCCGCTACAATCTAGTATATACAATATTTACATGCCTTTACACTGGCCCTATACCGGCAGCAATAACGGAGCGCCAAGTTTTAATGTACACACCCAGTAATGGTGCACGGAAGTTAAAGAAAGAAGTGCTAATTTTGCATTTTATCGCACACATTGCAACGCCCGAAGGAATTTGAGGCATTCTAGAATTATTTCTTGTAAATCTACGCTATATACGTACACGATACATTATATATTTAAATTTAAGATTGTTTAGACTAGGACATTGATTTAATATGTTACTATTGTAAGCTCACTTGTCTAGAAACATTACAGTGTTGCGAATAAAGAAATTATAAATAATTTTTTTATGTTCATTATCTATAATTTTATGAATCATATATCAAACCTACAAAAGTTTGTAAATCCCCTCCGTCCGAAACTACCATCTAGAATCCCCCATTTTTCTTTTCTGCATAAAAGCTTGAAATCGTATTTTCTCTTAAAAACGCGTAATCAAGTTGCTTTTGATATTTTATTTGCAAGTGAAAAATAAAGGAAAGCCGGCCGGAAAGGAAACCTCGTAGGATTTTCAATCAACGTCTACCTATCGATCACGTTAAATTTGTGTGAAAACTATGATTTGTAGGAAATCGAAACAGCGCCGAACTAGTGACAATACCTTTTCTCAATATTGTAACAGACGAAGGAACTCAAGATTGAAAAGCTTATCAAAAAGTAGTTAGTTTTCACGCAATCGAATAGGCAAAACATCTCACACTACGGCACACTGTTCTAAATTTTAAATTAAAATACAAATGAAACAGTTAATCTCACATAGTTATTAGTTAATCGTTAAAATTCCGTAAGCCTGTTAGCGTATTGAAATAAAGTCATTAGAAGTTGCTACTTATATCGTAGGTATATCGGGTTTAGTGGGTACCTTTATTCGGATTGTTCGCATAATGACCGTATTTCGCGGTCTGTTGACTCGTCCCCGTTTTAACAACGAGCTCGGTGAGCCATGCAGAACTGGTATTTTAATAGAAATTATTAGATATCTAAACTGTATAGAGATAATCGAGTATAATCAGCTTTTGTTTAGTTTTTAGCTTTTAACTTTTGTTTCATCTCGCAAAAATTCGTAAACGACAACACGCTCAATAGAGCGATGTCGAATTTCAATTTAGTAATTAATAAAATTTTGTGAAAACGTGTACATATATATGAAAACTTAAGTACAACAGATATCTAGAAAAATGGCAGGCCTTCTCTTCGTTCAGCTGTTCTACCCACACACACAATAACAAAAATAGTCTACGCAGCCTTACACATTTGTAGGCCTACGCACCCTTCAAAGCTTTATTGCCAAGGCTTTATTAGCAAGTCCCCATGGAACCCTTACCCAATTGCCCTTTTTTATCAAGTTTTGTCCTAAAATGGAAAACAACTACCAGGCACCCAGACTTACGGAACAGTAAACGGCCGCTACCCTTATATAAAGTCAAGATGCGCAGACTCGAACTTGTTCTTAGTGTCCACCGCAGTCCGACCGGCATTTATCTAACTCCCTCTAACGCTCGACCTGCGACGTGTCCCTGATCTCTTTCCCTCTTACTTAGACAGGGATGCGTTGATGTTCTTACAGGTGTGTGAACTTGTTTGTGTGTTGTAGGTTAGGGAGCATACGACAACCCCTTGGCTATGCAATGCGTGTGTGTATATGGCGTGTGTTATGTCCCACACGGAGACATACGTGAGACTGCTTCCTGTTCCCTTCTGCTATCCTGGTTTACGAGTATGTGTAGAGATTAGAATTTGCTAAGCAAATGCTGATTTTTTTTTCTAATACACTCATACGAGGCTAATGTAGGCTTCTAATGTTCATTCGTAATGCATGTTTTGTAGTACACATATCGGGAAATTTCTAAACATGCCGTGACAAACTTTGTTCCAGAGAGCGTTTATGAGTAACAGAGAAAACAGGGTATTCTCATCCCTTTTCCACTCATGCCTATTCCCGGGATCACACACGTTGGTTGTGCGAGTATTATCTTGTCCCTAAATGGTAAATGATGTGGGTTTAGATGTGGAAAGTTATTAAATTAACATGTTTATGTGTGTTTACACTATATTTATAAAATTAACGACTTAGAACTAATCTGTGATCGTATATTTATTGAATAATTTTTCTTTCGAAGACCTTTACTTATAAATTATTATTGTTGAAACAAGGAAAGGAACGTTGACCCAAGATGTTTACAATCCGGTCATGCAACCAGATAGGGCAACTATTGGAGCTCCGAATGTGGCCGATTTACTTTCCTTTATAGGCACCTTGAAAAGCACGGTAAGCCCAGCTAGTAATGGTTAAACTCGCTGACAGGTAACTGGCGTTGTGGGTTCTTACACTGATATTGTAACGAATGAATGAATACACTTTTATTGTACACCAAAGAAAAAAAGTAGTTACAGAGATATAAATTCAGATCAAGAGAGTACAATTTGGTGGCCTTATCGCTACATAGCGATTTCATCCAGGCAACCAATGGCGTAAAAGGAAAAAACGTAGAAAAGAGGTAACATATTTAATTTAATTTAATTTACGAGTACTTGTGCCTTACGCTGTGTAGAGTATCTAATAATATATTACTTTATAGTGATACTAAACTGTATTGTGTAATTATACAGATGATATAGCGTCATATTAGATTATAGGTGTGGTTAATCAAATAGGTTCATAATATTATACTAACTTAGACTTTGGCACATAATTTTGGTTGCAATTATTTTATCGCCATAGTCAAGAGTTTATTATATTTTAACGAGTTTTTTTGTTGGATAGATGTGTTTAAAATTTAAATAAATTGTCATTTGTCACCTTAAGCACACTTACTTAGTGCTGAAATACCATTGTAGTTACAAACTATGTCATAATTTTCAATTAAATGTATTTAATTGGAATACGGTTTTTGATATTAAAAACAGTCTTAGTTATCAATTAAAACAAAATGTATGTCATTTTCAGATTAAAGAAAGCATTTCATTTTGGTGGCTTCCAGAGCTTGCTCAAGTTGCATTTTAAACGCTATTCAATAAAATACAATAAAGCCTTTAAATACTTTTTTTATAATAATCATAATAATCTATAGGAGCTATATTTTCCGATGTAACCAATGATGAGCGAGTCTTACTCGCACTTGACTGATTTTTGTAAACTTTTGTAGACTTATAACAGTAAATTTCTAACGAAATAAGTGTCTGTGAAGATAAATACGCGAGCTATTTGCACACTGACTGCAAACAGTTCGCTTAAACTGCAGTTACCGGTCAGCTTTCTTTTATTTCGGTTTGTGTGTTTACATCCTCTTATCGAATCACTTGATTGGCAACGAAATGGCGACAAATTATGTCATGCTATTTATAACTACGGACTTGTTTTAGCTCGTTGCAAGGTCGTTGTACAAGTTTTACCAGTCAGATGTTTTACATTAGTTCCGTACGAACATGGTAAAAATTTAATTCTTACGGTGCATAAGAGTTCAATTAAGTACCTACATATAACATTCTCCGTCCATCCGTCACAGCTGATTGTTTTACAAAAAAATATTGGCAAAATTCTTAATATGTCTTTTCTTTATATAGCGAGTGCTTAGATAGCAAAGACACCTTTTTTGCACAGGATTAGTTAAAATCAGTTATTGTTAAGCTCGATTAATGTTTATACGTTTAGACGAAATTAATGTTTATTTGAATGTCATGATCAGCGATTTTATGATTGAAAAAAAAAACGTTACACCAACTCTTAGGTGATAACTGTTGGTGAACGGTTGATGTATGCCTAGGATTAGGCGTCACTCATTTGAGCATTGCCTTGTTCATCGTTATAAAAACAGGCAATCATCTTGGAGTAGGTATGTACCTATCTAACGCAAATTTAAGACCGCGGTCATATAGTTCGGTGCCCAGTTGCGTGCACTTCATGCACGTACAAAAACACTGCATACCCTCGTATTTTATGAACTATACAGAGAAGGTCTTTACCCTGGTCAAAAATTCTGTGATCGCCATTCTGCGATGCCGTTAACAGTTGTCTCCAAAGTTTTAGGCCGCCCGTAGTTTAAGGGATTCAATAGTCTGCATACCTTCTGACCGGCCTGAAATTAGAGTAGTACAGGGCTGCCAGAAGATTGCCGACTACTGTACCTGTCGTCGATTGCCGCCACTTTTCGAAACTTTCAAACAACAACAAGGTAGATAATACTTTGAATAGGGGTTCTCGCAAGCTTCCAAGTTTCTCATCCGCCTGAAATTTGAATAGCATAGTAATAAACGAGCATAGCCTTACCTTATAAATACTTACTATTAAACTGATCTGATGATGGAAGCGGGCATGAGAGGACTGTCGAGTTTACTCATTTGTGTTACAAATAATACCGAGAGTTTGATTATTGATAGATTGTTTTGTTGATAAAAAATAGACATAAGTAAATTTAATTTTATTGTTACTTTCTCAACAGTTTATTACATGTAACTATTTGGTAACCTTACCGTGTTATTTCTCAGTGTTGCAATTAAACAACTATTCTATTTTTTTTCAGGTAAGCCGCGCGCAGGTAATAAAGGATAAAGACTCCCCCAGGATACTGACCTTAATAACCTCTAAGCCTCGCTTCTTGTGTGGCCTCATATTATAAAGTTAGCGGTATAATATTTTTATAACGTTATTATATCCCAGGTTTAACAGTGTGATTTATTGCCATATATTAAAGGTTTCCAACCTTGCCGATTTGTTTAGTTCTAGGTTTTACCAGAGCTGAACCTAAATTGTCGTAAATAGAAAATGACTTTGCCAATCCAATTTACACGATAAGCTAACAATATTGAAGAGTTGGATTCTATAAGACCTCTAAAATTGTTGTAAGCGGATTCTTCATGATTTGAAAGATATGCACTTTACCTTCTTTGGAACGTTTTTTATTATTAGGAACGTTTACTCGCTCAGTTTTTACGTTTTAACTTCAAGGTTTGTTAGTTGCCAATTCTTAGATATTAATGGTTGTTATCTATAATTTAATATTTATGGTCTCTTACAAAAATGGCAAAAATGGACCCCTTTGTCCGTCAGTCGGACACTCACAGACAGAGATTTTTCATTTTAAGCCCACGTTTCCAAACAGTTTTCATTTAACAATAGTTTAAGTGGCCTATAGTGCCCTAAGGATAATAATAAGGATAGGAGGAAATAAAAATATTATCTATTATGGAAATTTCTTCTTTGCGCTAACTTTGTACCAGAAAGACATAACACTGAAGGAGGTTGAACTGTTCATCAATACGCGATATGTAACGGACGGCCGATAGCGTTTCCGCCGCCCACGGTGTCCGCAGAGTCAGGGTCTCACTTAAACTGTATATGTTTAGAACAAATAATACAGAATAAACATATTTTACACAGTTTTATTTACAAAACAAAGTATGGTATTACTTAAGAAGAAACTAGGGGAATGTAGGTACCTTAAAAAAGAGGGCCTATTATGATTTAATAATTCGGACAGATGTCGTTTGCTTTTTCGCGTTGACTCACCGTAGTGCCCTGTGCCATTGCCACTACAAGTCTATTTTTTCTTCATCATATTGTCCCATTACCGGCTCACTACAGGGCACGGTTCTCCTCCCACAGTGAGAAGGGTTTAGGCTGTAGTCCACCACGCTGGCCCAGTGCGGAATGGTGGACTCCACATGCCTATGAGAAAATTATGGAATTCTCGGGCATGCAGGTTTCACCTCACGATCATCACTTTCACCATTAAAGCAAGTGATATTTTAATTGCTTAAAATGCACATAACTTAAAAAGTTAGAGGTACGTGCCGGGATACGAACTCGGCTCCCCGAAAGTGAAGCCGAGGTCCGTACCACTAGGCTATTACCGCTTAATTTTTTCTTACTTGTCTTATAATGTAAACAATCTCTTTGGTACTTTTTAGTGCAAAACTTTACATTAAAAAGTAACAGAAAGATTGTTTCCACTATAAGACAAGTATTATCAAATTGTTAAGAAAATAATAAAATCAATCCCTTTTTATTGTGTTTGTTTTTATTTATTTTACATTACAGCAGTTATTTTTATATTTTTTTAAACTTACTTTACATTAAAAAGTAGCCAAAAGATTGTGTACATTATAAGATAAGGTGGAAAAATGGAGATGAGGTATATCGAGTGTTTGCGTGCCGCTTTTATGTAAACTTGGCTTCAGAGTTTGCAAAACCTTTATAAGATATTCTACCTTTTACTGTAAGCTCTTTACTAAAATTTCGAAATTTACTTTTTTTTCTGCTTCTAATATTTATTGAAGCGAAATACCACTTACTTTACTGATTTACTAAATCAAAGAGGGTTTAAATGAACGTTGCAAGGATGTATAAAACTCCTATGTTTGCGCCGTTAGAAGCACCAAAATTGGTATTTCATTGTATGAATTAAAAAAAACCTTTGATTAGGCCAAATATTAGTTTTGTATAATATTCGGCATATTTAAAGGCTTTTTTTTGAATATTGATTAAAGATTATTTTACAACTGTATTTCAGTTGTAAAATAATCTTTAATAAGTAAACTTAGTTAAAAATCTGCTGAAGTAAAAGTAAAATATATTTAAATAAGCCATCACTACTATTCATCTACGCGACTGCCTCTATGCAGAGTTTGCCAGACAGGATATGTCTCGAAACGTCAACTTGTACGGCTGCTTTTAGTGAACCTAAGATTAAAAACCTGACTTCAGTTTATCTAATGCCCTGGAAAGTAATTGCGATATCGAAGGGAAGTAAAAGACAAAAAAACTTTTTTTTAACTATTCACTCGCCTCGCACTCGATAAGCAAAACACGAAACATTAACTTGTATGGCAGCTTTAAGTAAAATTAATTTGAAAAAAAAACAGGTCAAGTTCAAGTCGAGCCACACGCAGTGTTGGGTTCCGTAGTTCCGTCACTATTAGATAGTTGAAGCGGTGACGGTAGTTAAAGTCTTAAGTACCGTCACCGCCAGTCAGTTTCCGTCAGTTTCCCACTCGGACTCTAGCTTCACAGGCTTTTGAAAAACATTATTTAATGTCTCTGAGACTTATCTGTGAAACCAAAAAGCTAATATTTTATGAGTAAAACACTGCCATAGTTTTTACAGAAAGACACCAAATAAAGCCCTAACATCACATGCAAAATGAAAATCGTTAGGATTAGGTACGTGTCGCATAGCGTAGGTACTATGCGCGTGTCGGTCTTTTATCTTCAATAGGGTAAAATAAATATGCTTCTTATGAAATAATATTTTTACGTGGTGATTCCTTATGAGATATACTTATGCATCCGTTAACAGTATTTCGTAATTCAGTTACACATTGTATTTATATTGTATAGTCAAATTGCCGCTTTCTAGTATTAAGGGTCCTGAGCTGAGCGGACGGACTACGGAACCCTAAAAACCTGTGTTCACTTAATCTAATGCCACGGGAGATTAATAAAAATAAACTTTTTATCCTTTCCGATATCGAAGGGCTTCTGGGAAGGAAGTCATCCACCACGTTCTTTTATCCGCCGAGGATGATATATCAAGCTTAGTGCAAGTGTGTCTACTGCTATTTTTCATATAACTATTTTAGTATTAGTGTGATATTACAAAGGGTTATGAAAGTCGGCACTTTTATACAGTCGTAAATTCAGTCGATCGTGTTGTCGTTTTATATATTCTATTTTTTAAGGTGAATGTGTATTTATATAGGACAGACCACACACCTAGCAAGTAGCATTATAGGTATTCTACCTACTTATAAACAATCTATCTCTATCTACAGCTATCTTTACCATAATTAAGTAAAAAAAAAAGCATTTAATAACAGTCTCTTGTATGACAGGAACCAACAATCCGGTTGGGAAAACTTCACGCTGGCCCATGTTGAGGGACGGAGTAAACGTTTTCTGTGGTATATAACATAACAGATTTATGGACGCCGGACTGGGGGGTCCAAGATGGGGGATTGAGTGCTGCGCATTCTATGCAGTTCTTCAAAACAAAAAACATATAAACGTACTTGACAATATATTTTCTGAATAGATAATCTCTATTCCAGTTAGAAGATTGAGTAAAATTTTATCGATAGAAAAAAAAAAAGAGTATATTATTGTCAGTTATTTATTATAATTTAGCAAATAAAATTTAAGTAAACAAAACTGAGTATTGTGGTTATTTTTGTTGTTTTTCTAATTACCATTACACTTACTTAAATTTATTCTTGTTCTGTCAAGTTCTTAACGCGACGTGACGGAACAAGAAATCTCATAATTTGGATACCTACCAACTTTGTCTGGAAATTGTAAAGAACAAGCGATAAAGTTGACGCGTGCTTCAGCTCTTAGTAAAGAAATACTAATAAAAAATTCCTAAAAGCTCAAATGTGTAATATCAACACCGTACAAAAGATCTTAAGATGCAAGATCAAAAGGACCGACGGTAAATATTAGTGTAAGACACATACATACCTTCGCTAATTGCATTACGTTGTTTCTGGAGTACTCACGGACTAATTGCCAAACCTCTAGGGTTTCTAGAGTGGCCTAGCTGCTAGCATTATCATCATCCAATTATGTACCACAGCTGGGCACTCCTTCTTTATAGTAATAATTGACGCACTAAGCAGGTGGCCCACCTCATGGTACGTGGGAAACCATGAATGCAGGGCATGCAAAGAACACGCCATACACGAGTGCCTTACTGTGTCCATCAACCTGACCCGTAGGTGTTAAGACTCAGCCTGTAATACGGGAACACAACAATGATGATTGACGACAGAAATAAGTATGGCAATAGGATTTCCTCGAATGAGCTCTCCCACAAAAAGCTTTACAACTAACAACTCTTTCTCATAAGAGAGAGAGTTCAGGGCAGTCATGCCCAAATCGGTCTATATCGAACTTGAAGGGTCGAAGATGACCTGGAAGTTGATTTTTAATTTGCGTTATTGCCGTATTGCCGTCTGTGAAAACTAGAAAATGGCTGCACTGAGTTGAAGAGTTAAGTAGGTACTTTTTGTTGCACCCTAGCACTAAATACTATTTCTGTTTTCCTTGTGTTTTTCCTATTGTGTTGTGTTGTGTTGCAAAAAGGTTTTTCTATTCTATTCTATTCTACTTTTATATTTTGTTTGCCTAAAATTAAGAAGCGAAAGGAACAGCATAAAAAATGCTTTGTATGGGAATCGCCAATGAAATTTAATCATGAACACCGAACCAGATTTTAAATTGGTTAAATATAAATAGTCTGTGCTTTCAATAGGCGTTCTTTGATGGTACAAAGTCTCCCGGTCGTCTAATCTGATAATATTAAACATTGGAGTAAAATTATTCACAAATCTATAAACTAAGGAAATCTGCAGTTCTGAGAAGTACGATCCTTTTCACTATGCTCTTTGTGGACAAAGATAACACTATACTAAGAATTGACAATTTAGTTAACTTTAGAGAAAATTGGTACCAATTATCCATTAGTGGCAGTACGTCTAGTATATTTTGGAGTTCGTCGGTCGAACCCATGGATCTATTACCTTGACCATCGATGTGTCTCACATCCACAAATGGCATTGTTTTAACTAAAAGGCACTGTAATTTTCCGTTTAATAAACAGATTTCAGTCGTAACTGCAGAACTACGAAATCTTAGGTGAAATTGTCGTGGTATACTTGAATGGAAAGCAAAAATTACACTCCCATCAACGACCGCACCGACGCTTGCCAGTCATAAAATACACAAATGAAATTGTAAACAGGTGTGCAAGAGCGCATGCGTATGGGGACGCCCAAACCAATAAACTTCGACCTTTTATGTCTCGTACAGCCGCATATAACTTAAACGGAATGGACGCGACAATGCACCCTTCAGGTACCACACTAAACTGGTTGTTAACGACAGGTAGAACAGGTACAACGCATGCGCCAGGTGAGAATGGTTGCCTCCTAATAATTCCTGCTAGCCTAGTACTAGGCTGGCATCTTGCCACAGGTACGCTCCCAAATGACAGGTGATAGGGCTCTCACGTTGGCCTTACTGACCCCAACCTTGACATACCAACAGGTAAATAGGAATTTCAACCCCGGTGCTCCGAACTAAACACTCGGAACTGATATTCAAATTCATTCCCTATTACTACTGCTGCAAGTGCTATTCGCTTTTGGCGATGAGTTAATAAAAGCCTTCAAAGGTGAACGGCACGAACAAGTCGGTTTTATCCTTTTTGTTAGGGCATTTTTTGGTGAACTTTCAATTGAAATTTATTTTTAATTACTGGATTATTACGGTAAACATCACAAAAAAGTTTTGATCCCCCGCTTTTATTGGTATTGGATTCGCAGCGGCTGTCTCATAGTAATCGCGGGATTAATCCGAAAAGTCATATTTCATTATAATTAACGGAGAAGGCCGTAGGACTCGTAAATGTAATTTGATAACAATTTTTAATTAAGTAATTTGCAATCGTCAATTCGCAACTAATGAGTTTAAAAATCTAACGATTGTAATTTAAGAAGATAAGTATTTTGACTAAGTTTACCGGCTTGGTACCAGAACTAGATATTGAAGATTTATTTTTAATCAATGTTACATTGCAATTAACAGGCGCGTTAGTTTATAGCGAACCAAACTAGATTCATAATCTAGTATTATACTTTCTGAAGTACTGTTACCTGCAGATTACCAGACATTTTTTTAAAGATTTTTTAAAGAGTTTCATTAATACAAGTTTTTTACCTAAATCTTCTAGGTTCAAAGATCCATAAAAAATTGCATCGGGTTCGATGCCCGAGTTAGTCAAGCAAAACGGTGCGATACTAATGGATTACGGAGATCAAATTTGGCTAGACTCAACCCGTGACCTATCTAGATCGAGCAATTAGACTTGGTCTTTTTTTAAAGCCCATTACTTAAATCAAAAATTATTGTGGACAATTGGATAGCGCATTTTGATGTCATTCCCATTAAAATTGTCGTGGGAAAAGAGTAAGGTTAATTTAAAACGAAACCCAAGTTATTTTTACGCGACTATGAAAGGATTATTCATGAAAATATTCATCAGTAATTTTAGTACCATATGTGCAAGCTACGCTTACTTTGGGACTAGATGGCTATAAGTGTATTTGTCTTAGTATATTTATTCAATTTGACGGATAATACATTCAAATTCAAATTCCATTTTATGAATAGTATGTATTCGAGTAATCGTCAATCTGTTTGTTGGTATTCATTGATTCGGGAGGCAGATTTTACCGTGTAGTGCTAGGAAGAAACTTAGCATGTTTTTTTTCACAAATTATATGGCGCAATAATTTAATAGAGCCACAGAACTTCAGCTTGTTTATAGCATTAGAGAGCTATTGCGCTGGTTGCTATATGCTAACGCAGAAAGGTCAATATATGGGTTTTTGGTAGTAGTAGTAGATGTTTTTGCTTGTCCGGGGAAATACTATCGCCATGCTTATTGTTGCAATGCTGTGTTCCAGCCTATAGGTTGCTGGTGTAATTACAGGCACTTGATTCTTAACACCTACGTCTCAAACTGATGGACACAGGGTGGCATGTTGCTAGACGTGCTCCTTGCATGAATCTCCCTGAGAAGTGATGCTCTGTTTATAAGCGATGGTTTTTTACTTACCATCTGGTGGACCATCTGCTATAAAAAATGGTCATATTATAACAAATGTCGAAAGAATTACGAAAAAAACCGAACTTTTCCCACAGAAAAATTAGGTCTTCTGAACACAATGGTCTACTAAAATAGTTCAATTTAAACGCTTACTTAACCTAAATGACCTAACTAGGTCACAGCCAGCTAAAGTTTAAACATCTCTAATTTAGAATCTGTCTAAACTGTATCGCAAGAAATAAACCGTCTCGGTTACTAAGACAATTATTCATCTTCTAGGAACCTAATAGATATAAACCTAAATATTCTCGGATAAACTGGGAAACTTATTAGTTCGGAACACAGGTGGAACTCCATTAAATACTCCTTTTTAAAAAAAGTTTAAAATACCTCAGTGCTAACAGTTCTTTCAAACTCAACTTGAAAAAGTAGGTTATCAATTTAAAAGCAGCAGTAGATATTCGAAGTTGGAATCCCAACCCTAACTTTTCAAAGTTATGTTTTATTCAATTAAATACTTTGACGATGAAGGAAAACATTGTGAGGAAACCTGCATGCTTGGGAGTTCTGTATAATGTTTTCAAGGGAGTGCCAGGCCCACCAATTTGCACTGGGCCAGCGAGGTGGACTTCGGCCTAAACCCTTCTCATTGCGGGACCGTGCCCTTTAGTGGCCCGGTAATGGGTTGATATGATTATCAATTTAATACTGTAATTGAAAATTGCCTATTACTTTTTTTATTCCACGAGCTACGTCAGCGCTCGTAGATAAAGTAGCTCCATTTTGTCTAGCTCAAATTGACCCGGAAAGTAATTCAAATAAAACTTACTAGAATGGATTATAGGTCAGGTGACCGCGACAGGTGAAACTATATAAAATAAATAATAAGTATCTATTGTATTTTTTGTCCTTTAAATCTACGTATGATCCGACTAAGATGCATGTAAGCGTTGCGCTCTAATAAGCAAATTCTTAAATTAAGGACAGTGGGTGACTGTTGCAACAACGTTACTAATTTATCTGTAGTCCCTTTATCAAATTTTACGGGTCAATACCTACCGCACACCGATGGGATGAGTGAAGTTGGTCGACTTTTTATAACCTGCTGCAAGGAAGAAGTAGTAGAGTTTTTCGAGACAGAAGACCGAGCAACACACCTCAGTAAACACATTTAATTTTTTAAAGAGACATTATATTTTCTGCTTCATGCTTATAAAATAAACTTTATAAGTAATGATAGAAAATAGTACGATATTTTCATCATTATCATCATAGCAGCCGACTACAGGACACGGGTCCTCTTAGAATGAGAAGGACTTAAACACATAAGCGAGTTTTTTTATAGTAATAATTGGTCGGCCAAAACAAAATATAAAAAAGAAGTTGTCGATATGTACAGTTACAAAATTGAATTGTTAGACGCAAAAAAACCGTGACAATAATAGATAAGATAAGATAATATTTACCTGTAATTATCTCAACCAGTTAAAAGATGTTCTTGTAGCACCAACTAACATCTAAAGCGCCGGCGTCGCACTTATTCTGCTACCAACAATATTTCGCCAAAAGGGGGGTTTTCACTTGACAAAGCAGGACCGGCGAAAAACCTAACACCACCCCGTCCTATTATCATAAAATTAAATCAATATTTTAAGACTGTGTTTAAATGCAAATTTATATTGATACATATTATGTATCAAAAACAAAACAATCGCACTGTAACAATTAGATAAAGTTTATTTGCCAGCCACTTTCTTTTAGATCCACTGCTGCGTCCACAGGAATAAAATATAGGATTAAATCATAATTATTATCAATCTATTATTGGCCTGCTATTAGTCACGGGATGAAAGGGGTTTAGGCCCTTGGTCATGGAGGTGGACACCTCACGGACCAAGGGCGTGTACGGTTAGACTTCTCGTCAAAAATCTCAGGCATGCAGGTTTCCTTACGTTGTTTTCCTTCACCTTTAAAGCTAAGTAATATTTTTAATGTTGAAATTAAAGACGCACATAGCTAAAAAAAGTTAGAAAAGTGTGTTGGGGATGCAACTTGGTCTCCTGGAACGAAATTAATGAAGCTATAACCGCTCTCTAGGCTATAACCGCTTCTTTAAACTATTTTATGGTTATTTTGATACCTAACCAACTTTGTTATGACTTATGATGTCTTTATTTGTTTCTAAGTAAATATATGTTTGTATGAGTTACATATAAACAGTTATCATCGTATAAACCCGTTACCGGCCCACTACATGGCCTCCTTCCACAAAGGGCCTTTGTCTTTTGCCTTTTTTTTCTTATTTTGGCCTTAGTCCACCAAGCTGGCCCATGGATTTGTGGACGCAGTTATAATTAGTTCGATTACTACGCAAAAACACTTTACGTAACTAAAGATTAAAAATCGTTAAGGGTATGTGTAAACAGACCTTAGGATAATCTACATCAAATTAGTTCGTTGCTCCCGACTTACGTACAAACTGCGAGTACGAATAAGAGATACGAGTCATTGCTTTATTATCGTTGGCTGCGCTCTGATAAACGGGCCACGCGACTTTATTGTTGCTCAAAATCAAAAAGCAACGCGCCATTTTCCGTTGAGGCAGAGACGCTAATTCGCAATAAATATAATATTATGAGAGTAGTTAATATTATATTTACCATAGTTAATTATTTTTAGTTATTTGTTTATTAAATTTCATCCATGCATTAACATAGTCATGTCAGGGCGTAAAAATAAGAAAAACTTTGACCCTTATATTTATTACAAATACACGATTTCTGTCTTAGTATTCTAATTGGCGTTAGTAGAAATGAACATTTATTTTAAAATAATTAGTCACTATTAAAACATCATTATTAAATCTATTATAATATAAAATAATTGCTAGTAATTAAATTATGATAAAACTACTAAGATAAGATGTCACGAAAATCAATTGAAATAATGCGATTATGCGTGTGTAAATAATCATTATTTATTTACAATTTAAATTCCTATTATCTACTTTTTACAATATAAAATCGATTAGAAAAACAATGTCGAGATTTTGAGGTCTATAAAGATTGAAATTCTTGGATATTGTAGAAACAAATTTGTATACAAAAAGTGAGACAGTGATATGATCTGGTTCATCTCTCTACCTTGCAGCAACGAATTGATGATATTTTCTCGCACCATTATAATTATTTTCATTTATTGATAAACTTCCGCGTCATAAACCAATCCGCTCTGTAAGTGGGCTGCTAATGGTTTAATGATGAGATGATGAAAAATAACCTAAGATTTCAATTACGCTTGTAATGATAGAAAATATCGTCCCATTTTCTTTCATTACTTATAAATAAATAAATAATAAATCAATAAATATACTACGACAATACACACATCGCCATCTAGCCCCAAAGTAAGCCTAGCTTGTGTTATGGGTACTGAGATAGCTGATGAATATTTTTTATGAATATAATACACATAAATACTTATAATATACAGATAAACACCCAGACACTGAAAAACATTTATGTGATGAACACAAACATTTTCCAGTTGTGGGAATCGAACCCACGACCTTGGACTCAGAAGGCAGGGTCGCTGCCCACTGCGCCACTCGGCCGTCAAATAAGTTATAAATAGGTCTATGATCAAGATAGCGCATAGGTTGCGTTCTGGGCACGTTCCATCCAATAAATTTTCATTTTTAATGAGGAAAACGGTTCTCCAAATTGTTATGTATGTGGAGTAGTGGAAAATGTACACCATTTGTTGATCGAACGTGCCCGTAATGATCAAGGAAGGACATTATAATAAGGGATTTAAAATTAAACCTTAGTGATATAGGTGTGTTTCATACCATCTTGACTTCCACAACTTCTAGGGAAGCCAAAATGATATATGATTTTTATAGAAGTATTCATAAGTTGTACAAAAATAGAATAAGATACGATAGATCTGACATATTTTTGTAAAATAAAAGCCCTTTAATAAATAACAATAAAAAAAATATATAATGTTATATGCACAAAGCGGAAGTACTCTTTAAAAAAAAATGTCTTTTCTTAGTTGTGTTGCTCGATGTTGTTATTGTTGAAGCTGTTTATGCGAGTAAAGATCCAGTAGATTAATCTTAAATGACGCGGTCGCGGAATCCTTTGAACTTCTTCTGGGAAAGTAAAACAGCAAGTTATTGTTGATAAAATAAAGATCACACGAACACGTTTTTCTCGGCTTCTATTTAAACAATTAGATTGTGCAACAATAGAAAATTGTAGCGAGCGTAGCCAGGGTGTTGACAAAATAGCAGATAGTAATAGTAGACCTGCATTTGTTATTCTATTATTGAAACTTTTGGAGACAATAAGATCGAGGCTCCATAAGCGCCATTCAATTTCATACTTCTTTTTTTTACTTCTTTATTTATTCGGGACTTCCCTTAAGAATTAGAACGTCAACCCCATCATTCCTTATACGAACATTAATAAGAATAAATCTTCTAATTTCATCTTAACTTAAAATCTAATAACATTCTGGCTGCCTCTGTATAAGGTGCACACAGGGTACGTTGCGTTGCTTACTCGTATTTATGTTTAAAATGAATATTTTTAATGTGGAGATTTACGTTATAAACAAAAATTCCGAACTTAAATATGAATTGGTCCCTCAGTGGTCTATTCTTCAACTTCAGACTTCTTTATCTATATTACAGACTAATGTAGCCCACTTTTGATTCTACTACCGGCGATCTAATAAAATTTTAGAACACAAAAGCTGCTTTTGCGACTTAACTATGATAGTTAGACATATTCCCTCGCGAACTTCTTTGTACGTAATAATTAGTACTTTAATTATGGCATATGTCATTTTTATGTATCATCAATAGTTTTCTCAGCGCACGCCGAATTAATGAATTAGAAATGTGAATTTTATAGGAAAAATGTTGCTACTTTGGCATATATATTATTGAAATTGTCTTAATTATTTCCAGTTTTTTTGACAATAAATTATAGCCTTTACCTACTAATGATGTGTGCATTGTCGTAGTAGTTATTTTTATTAATTTATTTATTTAATTACCACACATCTTTTTTTTATTAGTTAGCCCTGGACTAAACTTAGCGGCACTGTCACACGCCACGACGAAGCTTCTAAAAAAAATTAAAAACAAAAAATTACAAATTTATAAATGCCTTTGCCGGGGATCGAGACCGGGATCTTCTGCTTAAAACCACATAAGCGCTTACCGCTGCACCGTGGTGGTAAAAATCTTGGATCAATTCTCGCGCCAAACTTTCGTGCTTTATATTCTATTCTTTATTTTTTAAACACAGTTTTATTTAGCCATTTGGTCGAAAGCGAAAATCCAGATACGAAGGCAAGTCATAGATCGCGTGTTCTAGTCATCAGGGCCGTTAACCTCGCTGGCCGTGGGCGGGCGCGTAGGAACACTAAAACACTAAAAACAACACGAAACACACCATCAATTTCAGCCCAAAAACACTCGCCGGAACCCATTGAAAGATTATTCGGCTGAAAGATGGACGATCTGTTTAAATATACTGTAAAGAGGTAAAAATTAGGTATTTAATAGTTTAGAGTGTGTTATAGATATATAAGACCCGTTTATCTTAAAAATTCTTTCAAGTGGATTTTAATTTTTTTTTAAAGTAATCCTGATATTATTTGGTTATATGATGGTCTAAAATGTTAAACCCATATCCCTAATCGGTTTCTACGCGACATCTTACCAGAACGCTAAATCGCTTGGCGGCATGTCTTTGGCGGTATCTAACCATGGCCGAAGCCTCTCATCTTACCAGACTAAAGAATAAAATGAAATCATGAATGTCTGGATTATTACCTACCTAAAGTTAATAAGTTCGAGGTCATAGATTGTAGAAAAACTAGTTGCATGAATTATATTTTCCATTAATGTTTTTCATTTTCTTAAACATCCAAAAGTAGCATTCAAGTAGGTACTCGTAAGTACATGCAATATAAATAAGATTATGTGAATCACGAGTATTCCCAAATGTATTTCTCACAGTTGGTAAAGTAGATTTGTTTTATCTGAGTGATTTATTTAAACCGCTAACAAATTTGGCTCATTACAGTTAAACTGTTTTGTACATGTAGGTACTGATACTTTTTCAGCGTTCTTGATATGAAACCGATTTCTGTTTTTATTAAGGAATGCGAGTTATAAATAAACTTTTAAGTGTTTTACGGTCGATATCTCATTGTTAAATGCTTTGAAACTAGGTAACGACTGTTACAGTAAATTTGTAAAGTGGGTAAATAATTTTACTTTTGATAGCTATGACTTGATATGTGCCGGATATTTAATTAAATTAATTAGCATTTAAAAAATGTGCTTATCATTCCTATTCAATTAATGAAGTTTTGAAAATATAAAAAAATATAGTATTTAATTTGACGGCCGATTGGCGCAGTTTGCAGCGACCCTGCTTTCTGAGCCCAAGGCCGTGGGTTCGATTCCCACTACTGAAAAGTGTTTGTGTGATGAGCATGAATGTTTTTCAGTGTCTGGGTGTTTATATGTATTTTCTAAGTATTTATGTATATTATTCATAAAAAAATTTATCAGGCATCTTAGTACCCATAACACAAGCTACGCTTACTTTGGGGCTAGATGGCGATGTGTGTATTGTCGTAGTATATTTATTTATTTTTTTAATTTATAGCCAATGTTCATGGCATTTTGTCGGTGGATATCTATATATATAAAAAAGAAAGTTGTTTGTTTGTTTGTTTGTTTTAAGTCTTTATTGCACACACACATTTTATATAAATTGAACACAAATACAGAAGAAACTAAAAATAATAAAAATAAAATAGAGCGTGCAAAGACGGTCTTATCACTAAAGCGATCTCTTCCAGACAACCTTTGACGTTAGGAAAAAAAAAAAAGTTGTTTTGGTTACAACATTTATAACTCAAGAACGGCTGGACCAATTTTTATGTTATTTGATTTTTTGGATTCCTCTTAGACCGGAATAGGATAATAAGTGTTAAAATATAACATTCATCAAAAAAAAAAAAACGATCCGCGGTACGAAGTTCGCCGGGACAGCTAGTTTTGATATAAATATGGATTCGTCGCTTTCTTTTCGTTCGTTCATTTGCAATCTTCAGCCTTGTAAGAGACTCAGTTGGCGCTAAGATACTTCCCTGTGTCTTAGTCGTTATCACTACGTAACTACATTTATATCATGAAGCTGAAATCTGCATTGGATCAATCGTTACAGGTAACTTTTATAATACATTTTGTTTTTTCTCTCTGACCAGAAACGTAAAAATGGTTTTGGCTTTATAGCCTTCACTTAAAAAAGAGGAGGCCTGCGCCCAGCAGAAGGATGGAAAATAGGCTGATAATAATAATTATAATAACTGATAGCATACGTAAAAGTTGCGATATTCGAACAACACATAAACCTATTAAAGTCCTACAGCTTGTGCCAAGCTCCTCCGGCCTCCCCTCTGTTTTAGAGCATATACTCGTACCACTGTTCTGCTCGCGCATTAGCGCGATAGTGGGTTTTGAGGACTAAACCACAATTTACTAAGGATATGCCTACGCTTATCATGCTCTCAAATACACACTCTACAATACCTATTTCAATACCGAACAATTTTGACCCAACCCGGGATTCGAACCCAGGATCTCGGGTCATGTAGTTGAACATGCTAGCCACTGGACCAACAAGGTATTTACGACTAAAGACGGTTATGAATCATAAATCAATCACCAATGAAATGTCATCATAGATAGAGCTACAATCAATATATATCTGACTTCACATAGTGATGACCTCATGTGACACTTGCGCGATTATCATTTTTGCAGTCCTAAATTGGAAGTGATGTCTGCCCCAACTCCGTCACCGTTTAAAATAGTCAATTGTCTATGGCGCTAGAGACCTCAATGTAATCCCATTAATTTTATTCAACGCTTTTGAAGCGTGGAAAAATGTGAATTAAAAAAGGATTTATTGATTTCTATTTTGTTTTGGTAATATTTTGGTTTTATAGCGAAACGAAATAGATAGACTCTGAAAAATAATGAAAATAAATAAAGTCGTGCCAAGCCTAAGGTTCCGACTAAGATTTCTTTATTACTATACACACAACATTAACTATAATGTTGTGTGACTTGGCCGTTTAAGGGTACATAAGTACAAGAAAAGACAGTAACCAGTCAATTGTAGGCTTAATAAAGCTGCGTATTTTTTTCACTGCCGTGCCCCTCGATGTTAGATTTAGAAAGTCTCTATTTTTCAATTATTTAGTTAAACAAATAAATAAAATTTAATATTCAACAAGATTCAAATAAAAATTATTGAGTATTATAACTTATTGCACGCCTCATAAGCGAAGCGTTGAGGTGGGTATTACTGTCAGTTTGTATGTGTGTACGGATCCCGTATCTTGTGGTCACGATAACGAGCGAAATACTTCACTCATCGATTTGTTTTTTTTTATAGGCTTTAGTATTTTGAGGAATAGAACCCTATTAATTTCACTGTATAATTAGATGTAGTTTAATTATTATTTACAAATAATCTCAATTTTATTGTAATGAATGAGATTATGAGGTGTGCAATAAGCCATAATACTCAATAAATTTATTTGAATCTTGTTGAATATTGAATTGAACATGAACTCGCAATCCGTGTCTGAACACGCTAACTGTTAAACAACTATGCAATACGGAGTACAATATAGTTTGTAGTTTCTTAATCACGTTTAAAATAAATCCAGAGAGACTCAGACTGACCTTTTATTTAGACAATAGTAATTTAGTATAGCGCTTGAAGAGGATAATTACAATAATTTGGGGAACCAAAGTGGAGATTCCAGTTCGTGATTTGGTTCTGGACCTAATTGGTGCATCACTAACGAGAATTAACTGAGAATGGAATTGCATTCGCTTTGCAAAATAACGCGAAAAACATGACTTTATGTATTATTCGAAACAGTAGGTAAACCTGTAAAGCCCGTGTCATAAATAAAATATAAGATATTTCACTTAATTTGTTTTAGAGTTTTAAAAATACCGAGTAAAATAAAGCAAAAAAACTATGGGTATACCTACGTAACTAGCAACAAATCATATTTTGCAATAAGCGCCAAGTCATCCTCTTTCAATTTGAGAATAAAAAGGATCAAAACTTTCTGATGAGTTTTGATACTTGATTATAAATCAGCCCTTGTGCCGACTAATTGAGGGACGCGTCGGATGGTCGGATCCGTTACGTCGGGTGTCCGGTTGCATCCTGCGGAACTGCCGCTTGCAATGCCAAGTTCATTATGATCGTGGCATTCAATATGGTGTTGTTCAATTTCCTACCCAGTTGTAATTGTACATTATTTTAGAATTTCAGAAGTTCAACTTCCACGCTTACGTAAATGTACAAAGATAAGTACCTGTACAACGTGTAAATGAAAACCAAAATAATACTTCACAGGCTTTAGAGGTACATTATGTTCTGTCTCTAAGACTTATCTGTGAAACCGAAACCTAATAGTTTTGAGTAAACCACTGCCATAGTTTTTACTGAAAGAAATCAGATACATCACATGCAAAATTAAAATCTTGTGCCTCCTGTAACTTTATTAGGTACGCGTCGCGTAACGTAGGTACTATGCGCGTGTCGATCTTTTATCTTCAGCAGGGTTGTCAAAAGTAAAAGTAAAACACTTAAAAATTTTTGAATCCGTTTGTATAGAAATATAAATATGCTTCTTTTTATTTAATATTTTTACAGGGTGTTTCCTTATGAAAAATTCTTATGCATCTTACAATATTATTTCGTAATTCTGTTACAAATTGTAAAAAGCTTTGTTCATTTGCGTAAATTTACGTACACTTTTAATAAGATTGACGCTAGTCAAGTGACCTGGATTGACGGTAGTTCCTTGGAAACAAGGACACATAATACTCGTCTTATTTATTTAGCAATTAATCTCTGTAATTTAATATTTTAAAAGATTGACGATTAATTGAAAAATTTAGTAAACAAACAATAAGTTTTAGTTAACTAAAATTAAGTGAAAAGTTTAGTAAACAAACAATAAGCCTACGCCTATACATGCCTCTTTTGTACACTATATCAATGTTAGATTATATATTTCTCAGTTCCATTATTCATCGGCCGAATTTGGTTTGTTAGTTTTTTCACTGCCCACGTGATGATCTGTTACTTTCATTTGTAAATATAAAGCTGCGTGATCAGTGCTAACAATATTTCCACATATTACATAACTTAGCTACCGGTAGAGTTACTTAATTGTTACTCAGCAGATGGAACAATCGTTCTTTATCTTTTAAAGTATCATCAACTAACGCGGATGCTAGGAGTTAACGATGAAGCAAACACAGAATTTGCACCAACCTATTCGATGCAAGAGAGTATCATACGACACAGTTAGAAATATAAAGGACGAATAGAGAGAAACACAAAGACTGGGGTAGAATACAAAAGGTGGCCTTATCGCTTAGAAGCTATCTGTACCAGGCAACCTTAGGATAAGGACAACAAGAGCGAGAACAGATAGGTGGTGTTAAAATTATTATAAACCTACTTTCAAATAACTACATACGAACATATAAACAAACGTCACACAAATAGAAAAAAATATACGAAATAAATAAAATAATATATAAGTTTGAGCACAAGTTCCGAGGTTCCAGAGGCTTTAACACAGTCGGATTCCTCTTGTCCGTGCCATTTCTGAGGTGACCGTTGAACGGCGCGGCGGTCGTACAGATCCGCGCAGATCGCGCTCGAGATGCAACCAAGATGTGATATATATTTTCCTTATTTTCTGGTAGGTTCCTTAATACGACTAGGGTTTTTGAGGTTTAAAAACCGTGTCACCTCAACAACCCACCCCACTGCTGTTGTTCGAGTTTCAAATCATATCATATTTCGTCGAAACAAGTAAACCCTTACCTCATACCCACCCGACATTAATTGATTGGTTGGCTTTTTGTTTTTTTTATGTTTGATTGATACATCATTAGTGGGTTGATGGTTTTCTACTTAATCTATATATTTTTTTACTTTCTGCCTTTTAGTATTTTTTTTTTGTTTTTGTCTGTTTATATACAAATGTAGTGAATGGGGTGACTAAAAACGTTTAGTGCACAAAGCGAGCTCCTTAGTCACACGTCTTTCATAAGGAATAATAACAATATAAGGTACGATGAAATGTCTGGCAATAAAGAACAGCTTTCTTTCTTTTTTATGTGTAAGTTTATTAAAATTACATGTTTTTATCCCTACGGTGCCTGTATACCGTATCGTATTCTAACCACCAGCCTACAAGGGCTCCTGCATCCAAAAACCGTTAAGCCAACAATCCTCGGCACAAGCATGCAATGTAAACGTTTATTAGCATCTCAAACGTACGCTTGTTGATTTGCAAGGTTTACCAAGCTCTCGGATTCCCTCTGAAAATGTATACAGTCATTGTTTCTACACATCATGTTTATATAACATGCAACTTGTTTTACTCGCAAGCTATGTTCGAATTGTATTTATTTTCCTTAGTGGTTTTTACTCTTAGAAATCTCAGTATAAATAAGTAATTAAAAAAAATTAAATACTCAGAAATGTGTACATGTATCGTATATTTTTTTTTATCCCAACAACTTAGAAAAGCGTACTAAATCGTATCGCGCCAGAAATATGGTATATATTATTTTCGATGTTAGGATCAACATAGATTAATCTATTCGTAGTTTAATTTCTTTCAATTTCATTCAGCACTCAGCACTCAGACCTAAGAACTCTGCTGCTGCTGACATCTAGCTTGATACGAAGTCTTTAGATTATCGCGATACGGACTGCAAATATTTTTAATGTCCCCCGGCTCGCGTTTAAAAAGTGAAGTATTGTTAATCATAACAATCAGTAAGGGTTCACAATTTTTTTTATTGGCTTGGTAACCGCTTATCATTGGTGGAATTGGTTCATTAAAACCTCTTCATACAAGTGCCTTCTAATTTTGTGTGAGCCTTAAAATTTACAGTGCGTTAAAGATTCTTAATCATTGTGTATATAATTCTATTGTGCGTGTGTATGCCACTGAACTTCTCCTAAACGGCTGGATCGATTTGAATGAATATTTTTGGGTGCGTTTGGGTGGCACCCTGGATGGTTTAGATTTACAAATCAGCCCGACAGATGGCGCTGCAGTTGGTATCTAGGTTATTTATCTATACTGCAACTAAACGGCGAATTTATTCAAGTACGAGTCCGATTTTAAAAATTCTTTCAGTTGGTCCATCGACGAAGGCTATAATTGTATATATCATTACGCTAAGACTAATTGGAGCATAGCACCATTTTTTTTTCCTTTTGAGCACTTACGTTACGTCCAACAACAACGTATGAAAAAGTTGTCCCCCTTTAAAAGTTCAGAAATAAGCCCGGGACGGCATATATCTATCTTTTAAGGTTGACTTTTTCGCGGACGAAGTCGCGAGGGACCTCTAGTGTAATATAGAACCAGGGCTCTGAATATAACGCATACATTGTTATGTGCCCAAAATAAGATTTAAGATTGCAAATTAGTTCATGCAAACAATGTTTAAATTAATCTAATGTATCTATTGTTTTGATAACAAAAGTTTGACCTGCATTTTTAATATTATATGAATATTACATATGGAAATAGTATGGCATCATCGATTTGAAATTCATTTCGTGCGTATCTCATTTGCATTGGGAAAAATTAAATTATTCAGGTTGCTTGAGTCATCATCATAAGACCTAGGTCCCCTTAGCGGACTGATGCATTGGCATTGAATAAACTTTTTTGGATTATTTGACCGGAACTTTAACACATTTTAAAAAGGACGCTAAAGACACTGACACACTCACAAAGGCTTAGAGCAAGAGAAGTCTTATTTAAACTCGTGTTTCATACGATGGGGTGGAACTATGAAGATGGAAATGTATTATAATTGCACGTTACTAGTTCCTCTAATCCTGCCGAGCAGTAGGGAGTTGAGAAGGTGAGAGTGTTTTTAGTAGGACTATTTTTACACTACCCTATTTGGGTACGTTTAGTGTTTAGTTTAATACATCTTATAGGTACTAACTTCATCATCATCACCAATGGACGTCCACTGCTGGTCTTATGTAAGCAATTCCTCCAAATATCACGGGGAGCATCCTAACTCTACGTTAACCGGTGCGAGGTCACCAACTTCATCTAGTCCTAGAACTGTATTAAGTATGCTTTAAATCAGCGAACTCCTCTCTGTACTTATAATTTCAGGGTGCAATAACCTTACCGTACCTATTATTGAATTACTGTAAGCTGGCATGAATACTCGTTACAAGAAACCTATAAGCACGCCCGTTAATTAACTCATTCTCCTTTCATCCATTTTGTTAACGATCTTATCCCACGTGAGGCGAATAACTTTCTTAAATAGGTTCAAGTGACTAAATGATCGCGTCTTTAAACTTTTTACTTTTTAATTGTTACCTTTTTACTTTGTTTTCCATTCCTAGATAAAATAATTAAGTAACACCGTGTTAATATTAAGAATTAATGCTATTCAGTAGTAAGCTAGATTGTTTTTTTTTTCTTTAAATTTTCGAAATAGGATTTTAGCAATATAAAAAATTGGAACATGTTTAAGAAAAAACCGAAAGGGCTTTTTTCTATAAACTTTGGACAAGACAACACAGGTTGACTAGTATTTAATTAATAGAGGCAATTTTATGATGTTTTCAAGGAAAGTACAGAATATTTTAAATGTGTGAGTTACACACTAGATTTGCCGCACAATTATCTACGTAATCATGGTTATTTAATAGACTCTTCTTTCTCCCAGCAAGCACCTCTAATTTTCTAGGGAATATGCGTTTAAATTATTAAAATATCACTTGCTTCAAGGTGAGGTTTTCAAGGTGAACGAAAACATCGTGAGGAACCTGCATTATGTCAAAAAAGGTGGCTAAATATGACGATCTAAAAAACGTAAATGGCGAATTATGGATATGATTCACATTAGGTTCAAATGTTAGGCCTTAAAATGATAGATTATGGAAAGAACAAAAATTTTATTTTTCTACGATTATCGTGTTCAAAATAGAGCGGCTGTCACTTGGCCTATAATCTCATAGAGATGTTATCATCGACGTCGAGGTTTACAGCCTGTCGCAAGCGCAGGTTTACAGTTAGTATCGTGGATCCTTTATCGCCACATGTAGGTTCTAAGAGCTTATTTATTATGAAGATCATTTGGTTCAATATAACTTTAAAGTGGGTATAGCGCATTTAGTCCGTAAAAAAAAATCCTTCAAGTGTACGCTTCAAAAACGTACACACAATATGTTGTAGTGATGATAGGTATAACGCTACGAACAGTTTTAATTGTTTATTGTAATTTTTGACGACCTCGCTGGCCCAACGGTGAGCGCTGTGAATTAAGTAGGAGGTCCCTGGTTCAATTCCCGGCAGGGGCAATATGGGAATTTATATTTTCAGAATTTTCTAATTTTCTCTGGTCTGGTCTGGGAGCCTTCGGCCGTGGCTAGTTACCACCCTACCGACAAAGACGTGCCGCTTAGCGATTTAGTGTTCCGGTGCAATTTCGCGTAGAAATTAATTATGACTACCATACTCCGTAACATGTTAGCCCGCTACCATCTTAGACTGTATCAGTCACCAGGTGAGATTGCAGTCAAGGGCTAACTTGTAGTGGAATAAAAAAAAACGGATAAAATATTTGACAGAGCAACTACTTACCTTATCGTAAGTGGAAAACCATTGTCTATAAACAGAGCTAAACTTCGCAGCTCATGCAAGAAACAAGTCCTACAAAGCTTCGAGCTGTGTCACAAAAAAGGCTAAATAAAAGAATAAAATATCAAAACTAAAACTGTGAGGATGAGTTCCAAACGCTCCCCTAAGAAGCTCGCAACAAACTCCGTTTTGTTATTACGATCTCATATTGTCTCTATAAACCGTTTAAGAGCAACCTGGTTAAAGCAGATCATAGGGAATGAAATCAGGTGTCAGTGCTAATGACCGAGATCGATGACTCTTCGATAAGTGGAGGAAAGGTGGAATAAAAGGTGAAGGCCTACAATAAAAAAAAATACTAGGACAATGAACTTATCACTTTATTTTTGTTCACAGATCGCTGCTTATAGCAGCCATCGTACTAAGTAATTGCATCCCATGGATAGCATCCAGACACCACTTTAAATATAATGTAAGTACCAGCATTTAATTTTTTTTTTCATTTTTAATTAAATTTAAGCACCCTGGGACCCCGTCTATCTGTCCTCGTCCATCGCAACATTAGCTGGGCGACTCGATATATTGAATGGAATCTCCGGAGAACCAGATCAACGGATAATATCAATTCACATTTTGTCCTGTACACATTGAGTCCTGTTCATCACCAGTGTAGTGAATGAATGAATGAATGAATACACTTTTATTGTACACCAAAGAAAAAAAATAGGTACAGAGATATAAATACACTCTACTCTTAGCCTTTTTAGCTCTTATAGTGTGTTAATCTGCATCAATACAGCTTTTAAACTAAGTTATTAAAATTTCACTTCATTATAACCATAATCTAGAATATTAGATTCGAAAGATAATAATCTAGATTTAGAACATTATCATTCAGACGCTTTTCTATCAACGGGGAGATGGACGGAATATTAAAAAAAATCTTAAATAAAAAATATTTTGCAAATTAAACATGGACGCTTTAAGGTTGTAAAGCAATACTTAATTTGTCATAATATGGGATATAAATTATTAATTTTGTGTACAACAAGTTTATTTTTGCTTCTATATGTTATTTAATTGCATTGCTAACGAAGTAGCTGTAAGTGTAATAAATAGCTCATTTAAGTCGCTTATGTATTATTAGATACATTTATAGCATAGTGTTATAGTTGTTTTAAACAGTATTTTATAGCAGTTTAATAACAACGTTGAACTATGATTAAATGTAGTGTTTATGAATTAGGCAGTGCGTTGACCAGTTACCGTGCAGCCTTGACTTTGCAGGGGCATTCATAATAAATCGCAATTTAAATTTTACGCCTTCCCCTATCAACGCGACAATCTATTACTGTCCGGACTAGTGGTAGCAATTTTAAAGAATGTAAAGATATTTTATATTAGGCAAATTAAATATCCAGTACTATTGAAAAAACTGTATACACCTACATCTTATCTTATATTAAAACTGTAACTGGAAGATTTTTGTACATTTAATATATTTTGAAAATTTTGACCGGGGGATGCTTTATAATTGATACTGAGTCCAAAACAGATTCTTATTTAATTTTTGTCTGTATGTCTGTCCGGCTGTCGGTCTGTCTGTGTGTTTAAATAAAATTTGGTATTGTGGTAGCTGATATTCCGGGTCAACATATAGGTCGACCTTTTATCCCCATAAATTTAAAGAAAAAATTGATCAATTTTACTTCATAGCTCCGTTAAATTTGAACCGATTTTAATAATTCTTGTAGTGTCTAATTTTATTGAAGATCTGATATATATTGTCGGAGATAAATGACATAACTCTTCACAAATAACAGCAAGTAGCAAGGCATATCGGACAACGATCGAATGCATGCGTACCATACTACTTAATATTATAAATGCGAAAGTTTGTGGGTATGGATGTATGGATTGATATATGTATGTCTGTATCAACTAAAATAGTGACATCTTACTAACTCAGTATACCACGTAAAATAATAGTAGGTACATTGCTAGCCACGATGATTATGGTGTTAACATCGGATCTATTCTAGCTTCTCTATTGACTCATGCGCAGACGAAGTCGCGAGGGTCCGCTAGTGTATAATAAACCAAATAGTGTTACATTCGATGCGCAAGTGTAAGCACTTGTGCTCAAGTACCCTCTGCCTCGATCGCAATGCGCCATGCAAGTTGTTTATAGTCATAACGAGCGACGAAATGTTCCCGCGGTGATCTGCATTATGAATTTAAGGGTTCCTGTACTTTATAAGAAACAAGTATGGTGTACGTTAGAAAACTAGTATTGGTTTTTTAGGAACATAATTAAGCCAGAATTGTTGAAAACAGTCCATTTTGCCCTTTGCCAATCCATCTGTGTGGGGAGGTATCAGTTAAACGCATATAATTCATCTTGAACGGGCCCCAGCGATCTGTTCTTAAAGACATGGGTGATAAATCCTACCGTTTTCCAACTCACTCACTGTATGAATAAACTATTATAGTACTACAGTACGACAACTATTTTGGTTGTCCATTACCCTTAAGACACATTTATCCCTTACATTTGATCCCACATTCCCCGCTTAATATCTATCCTATGACGAAATACCTAAAATTAAAACGAAAATTACTACATGGCTACTGGATTGGTGGACTCCACCTTTGAGAACATTATGGAGAACTTTCAGGCATGCAGGTTTCGTCACGATGTTTTCCTTTACCGTTGAAGCGAGTGATATTTTATTTTATTTTAATCTTAATATATATAAATCTCCTGTCACGATGTTTGTCCGCGATGGACTCCTAAACTACTGAACCGATTTTAAATTAAATTGGCACACCGTGAGCAGTCTGGTCCAACTTAAGAGATAGGATAGCTTAGATCTTTAAGTAAAGTCACAATTTTATTTTATTGCAAATTATTTGTCTATAATTAATTGACAGTCACATGTTATATATACTACTATACTCATTTAAGGCTTAGCGATACTGAATACTTTAAAAACATAATCAAACGCAGACGAAGTCGCGGCCAACAGCTAGTTAATTATATATACTTAGAAAAGTTAGAGGATCGTGGTGGGATTCGAACTCGCCTTCCGTATCGAAGCCAGGCTATCACCGCTTCACTACTACTACTCATATTTTAATTATTATTCGTATTCATAATCTTTCAAATATGAATTATAAAAATGAACATGGCTGAAAAATCCACATGGACATTAAAGATTAGATAGTATGGAGTCGCCCTTACTTCTGAAATTATCTTTAAGTAGTAATTGAATTGGAAAGAGCTCGAGCTATAACGATGCGAAATTCTTTCAAATTTAAGAAGCAAATAAGTATTCATTAACGAAATTCTTTAAACCTGCATTTTATTTTATATTATTTATTATATATATCGTTAAATATTAATTAACCTAGGAATAAAATGTACAATTCTGTTGTACATGAATCTCTAAATGAAATTATACCTATCTAAAAATAGTTTTTCCACTCAGTGTAAAACGGATAGCACTGCTTTTTTGGCGGACAATTAATTAGTTTAGACACTTTTGCATTGATTTAATATGTTCCTATCGTTGCAATTTCGTACTTGCGATGCCAATGTGTTATAGGTACTCTTAAGAGTACTTGTAAGGAAGTAATTGTTTTGGAAACACTTAGACGTCGAGTTACAACGATTCCAAATGTGTTCACATTTCACATTAATTAAGCAAATACATGAAAAATACTTACATAACATACATTTTATATTATACTAGCGGTACCCCGTGTCATCGTCTGCGTATGATTCAACCTTAACATATGCTGTCGTGGACGTTTTTTTAGAACCTTTAAAAAAGAAACAATTGCGTCATATATTTTTAGGCGTAACTTTAAAAGTTTATGCAGTGCACGCAAGCTTTGAAAATGAATATTTTCATTGTTGCTCGCTCTTATTGATGGTAGCGGTATATAGCTTAAAGCCTTCCACGATAAATTAACCAACAAAAAAGATTTTTTCAATCTAACCAGTAGCTTCTGCAAACAAGCTCTTTAGCTTTATAATGTAACTAGCGGACCCCCGCGACTTCGTACGCGTATGAGTCAATCGAGAAGCTAGAATATAACTGATGCTAACATCATAATCATCGTGGGTATCTATGTACCTACTATTATTTTACGTGGTATTTTAGTTGATACAAACATACATCCATCCTTACAAATTTATAATATTAGTAGGATGGTACGCATGCATTCGATCGTTGTCCCATATGCCTTGCGACTAACAGTTATTTGTGAAGAGTTATTTCTTTATCTCCGATAATATTTATCAGATCCTTATTAAAATAAGACCATACATGCTTGATAGTATTCACTTTCAAATAAAAAAATAAATATAAAAATCGGTTCAAATTTAACGGAGATATAAACTAAAATTAATAAAAATCTGTTCTGGACTCAGTATCGATTATAAAGCACCTCCCCCGGTCAAAATTTTCAAAATATATTAAATGTTCAGAAATCTTCCAGTTACAGTTTTATTATAAGTATAGATTAAAGAATGTAGACATTGTTTATTTGAATACAGGTAAATGGTCACCGCAGCAGACATAGGCGGCAAGGTGCCGGACTCTATCTACCAGCATCCTACGTCATACCCGGCGGAGAGGGTGAAGGGCCGTGGTCAATGTGGGGGGAAGTGTCTGCCTGCTCCCGGACGTGCGGCGGAGGTGTCGCCAAGCAAAAGAGAATATGCCTAGGCAGTACGCTCAGGTATGCTGTCTCTAATAGACATGCTGTGCTAGGAAAAAAAAAACTAGTCTGGGCGTGCATTGCAATATATTTGTTTCTTTTTTCATTACTCATAGTAAAGAAAAAAAAGTTTAACCGCAATATGGCGAGGTTTTATGTGTTCCTAGTAAAGCTTCACGTACAGGTACTTTTCTCTTTTGATATATATCCTTTGCTTTTCTTTAATATTTTAATTTAAAGAGAGAAATATAACGAAACTAAGATATTATTTAAGATTGGCAGTAATTAACTTTAGTGCGATTGCCAACGTCACTTCTCATCATATCACAATTTTTTTTATCAAAGATAAGTTGTTGAATATAAAAATTGTACTTAGTTACAATTTTATTATTAAAATGGAAAAAATTTGCTATGAAACTTAGAATTCTGTAAAAAATGTTCATTATATTCTGTAGCTGAGGATTTTGGCAGATTTTGTCTTTGCTTTCACTTTTTAATGAAGACGACAGGCACCACCACAGAGGACGGTTCTGCCTGCTGCCCGCTCTGGGTTATATATATGGAGTTTATATTAGTTATGTTTCTTGCTCAAAAGCGATGATAGCCTAGTTGTTAAGACTGCAGCTTCTCTCTTTTGAGGGACTGAGTTTGATCCCCGACCTATAACTTCTCGAAGTTGTGTGCGTTTGAAACGATTAAATTTGTATTACTTTAATGTTTATGGAAAATGTAAGGAATCCTGACTAAAAGTTCTCCATGATGACTTCAAAGGCGTGAGAATTTCGCAACGCATTTGTCCCGCGTGGTATACTACGGCCTAAGCTATTCTCATTCAAGAGGCGACCCGAGCCATATTTTTTTTTTTTACGACAATACACACTTCGCCATCTAGCCCCAAAGTAAGCGTAGCTTGTTGTATGGGTACTAAGATAGCTGTTGAATATTTTTATGAATATAAATACTTATAATATACAGATAAACACCCAGACACTGAAAAACAACATCACACAAACCTTTTTCAGTTGTGGGAATCGAACCCACGGCCTAGGACTCAGAAAGCAGGGTCGCTGCCCACTGCGCCAGTCGGCCGTCAATTATGGGCTGATGATGATGATGATGATTTCTTGCTTCAGTTCAGATGGCCAGCCCCAGTGCAAGGGAGGTGACACCAAGTACTTCTCCTGCCAAACGCAAGATTGCCCAGATGGTGCCCTGGACTTCAGGTCTGAGCAGTGCTCCGCTTATGACGACAAATCATTCAAAGGCAATAGATATAGGTAAGTCCGTATACCTTAGATCGGTATAGGTGAGATGGCATGACCGGATTAAATTTCAGTAAGAAAAGATTTTTTTATTCCACTATAAATTTACCCTTAACTGCTATCTTAAGATCATAGGAAGGAAGCTGTTGTGCTGAAGGTAAATATGGCAGTTATATTAAACTCATATCCAATTGGCTTACACGGTATCGTATCTGAACGCTATTTCGCTTAGTCACTCTTTTATCCACAGGGTAGTAACGAACCACGGCCAAAGCCTACCATACGAGGCCAGAAAACATTCAGAGATATAAATTTCGGAATTGTCCCGCCGAGAATCGTATCCAGGACTTCCCAGTCATAAGAAAACAGCGTTTACCACTCCGCAAACGAACTCTTTTCTAGATTGAGACTTTCCATATTTATTTATTTTTTCGTCTGCCTTAAACCATCTGTATGCTTAAGTTCACCTATCACGATGTAGCTTATTGACATGGCTAATTATTAACTTAATTTTAACTTAAACTTCTAGTTATATTAAGTTACAACTTCGATCATGCACAAAAAAATAATCTTAACTCTGTTTCTAACACGTTCACTTTGTTCTCGTGATCTGACGACTTGTATCGCCCACTGTGATGATTAAATCAGTTGCATATTTCTTTTTATAAATTTTGTAGATGGGTGCCATACACAAAATCTCCGAATCCATGTGAACTCAACTGCATGCCTCACGGTGAGAGGTTCTACTACCGACAGCAGCCTAAAGTTGTGGACGGTACGAGATGCAACGATGAATCTTTCGACGTCTGTGTGGATGGCGTTTGTCAGGTAAGCAAACACAGTGCCAATTTAACATTTACCACCATTCCCAGCCCCGCTTCTCATAGGAGCGCAAGCACAGTTCCAATTTTAAATTTATCATCAATCTTAGCTCCGCTAGTCATAGTTTTCCAAATATAAACCAATTTTACTTACCATTAATGGTCTTGCTAGTCATAAAGCAAATATAGTGCCAATTTTACTCAATATTCTCAACCCGGTAGTCATAGGTAAGCAAACACAGTGCCAATTTTACATTTATCACCTTTCTTAGCTCCGCTAGTTATAGGTATGCAAATATAATACTAATTTTACTCAACATTTTCAGTCCCGCTAGTGTTAGGTACGCAAATACAGTGCCAATTTTACGTTTATCACCACTCTCAGCCCGGCTAGTCATAGGTTTCCTCTCCCACTGCGATATAGAAGAGGAAGAACACTTCATGTATCTTATGTTCACAATCACAATTTATGGTCTTCTTTTTCTTTGTCGTAACACTCTTGCCAGAGTGGTCGTGGTCATCACGGTGGGACATTGTTTGTGGCAGTTGTTACTCGCCTCACGATCATTCGCCACTTCTCCCTGTTTGCAGATAGTCTGGTACACTCATGCAAGGGACCTCCCACTGAAGATTTGATTTGATCAGTCCATCGCATGGGTGACCTACCGCGTGCTCTAGTGCCTTCTGCCTTGCCCTGCACAATAAGGCGTTCTATGGAGTTGCTGTCTTTCCGAGAGACGTGACCGAAGAATTTTAATATGCGGCTATGCACTAATGTTGAGAGACGTTGCTTGATGCCCAGTTCTCGGATAATGGAAATATTGGTGCGAAATTCATTCCATGACACTCCAAGCATACGTCTCCAACACCACATCTCTAAAGCATCAATTTTCCTCTTCTCGACCTCTCGCAAAGTCCACGTCTCCGCGGCGTATAAAAATATGGGGAAAACAAGTGTTTGTACAAGCCGGATCTTAGTGGCCTTAGTAATGTTACGGTTCCTCTATATTTTTTTCAGCTTTTCCATAGTAGTTCTCGTTATTGCCATACGTCGCTTTACCTCTTCTACGCAACCACCATTGTTAGTTATTAAAGCGCCAAGGTATACGTAGGATTGGACAACCTCGCAGTTCGCGATTTGAATAATTTCCGGCGAATTATTTTTGGCTCTGTCTATAACCATCATTTTGGTCTTACTGCGGTTAATCATTAATACCATGTACCCTTGCTTAGCAAAACATTCCACAGCTTGGACCATTTTACCGAGTCAAATGCCTTTGAAAAGTCCACAAAGCAAATATAAGTTGGCTTGTTAAACTCTCGGGCTTTTTCTATAACCTGGCGTATGATCAGGATCTGCTCACGAGTACCCCTACCTTTTACAAAACCAGCTTGTTCAGGTGCAATCTCTTTGGACAAAAAAGTCTTCAGTCGCTCATTGAGAATGTGTAAAAAGACTTTGCTAGCATGAGATATAAGTGCTATGAGGCGGTAGTTGCTACACTTTTTTGTTGAACCTTTCTTATGCAATGGAATAAACACGGTATGTCCCCATTCTGCCGGCCATATTCCCGTATGCCATATCCTATTGCATATAGTATGGAAAATATTGACACCTATATCACCTAAAGCTCGTATTGTTTCTATTGGTATTGAATCTCTCCCTGTGGCTTTTCCATTCTTGAGGTGCATAATGGCGGCCTTGACTTCTGATTTAAGAATTTCTGGTTCTTGGTTCTCAGATCCAGGTTCAGTATCAGGAAACTTGTCTGACTGAATGTCTTGGAACAAAGACTGGCAGTAACTTTTCCAAACCTTACTTACAAGGTCTAGTTCAGTAACTACTCTACCATTACTGTCTTCAACAGCCCAGGTTCTGGAGGAGAGTGTTTTTGTAATGGACCGAATTTTATGGTAGAGATCTCTAGACTCATGTCGGTTTGCATGAGTATCGATTTCTCTGCATATTTTGCAAAGATACGCATTATGATCTCGCCGGCATCCTGCTTGAATTTGCGCCGAAAGTCTGTTTAACTCACTTACCTCCGCCCCTGTCGCCTTCAATGCGCGTCTCTGTTCGACTAATTCCAGTGTATGGTTCGTCATCCAATGTTGACTTTTCTGTGTTACCACTGGTAATCCAGAAATCGAAACCGATTCCAGAATCAAATTTTTTGTTCTGTCCCATAGCACATCAGGTTCCTCGGTTACATTTTTTTCTACAGCCCATTCGGCCCATTTCCGTTTTGCAACAACATAAAACTTAGAACTATCTTGCACTTCGATTCTTCTCTGGATTCTGAAACTTCGAGCCGCTCTTAGTTTGAGTTTAACTTTCGAGATCAAGAGTTGGTGGTCTGACCCGCAATCTGCACCGGGTAACGTGTGCGTGTTTCTTATTGATGTCTTCCACCGCGACCTAATAAGGATGTAATCTATATCAAATCATGGATATCAATCAATAGATATCAATCAATTTATGGTACATAAATAATAAATAAATAAATAAGAACAAGAAAAGTCTTTATTGCACATACAAATATAAAACCAGGTTAACAAAAAAAAAAAAACGATACTATTCATATGCACAAAGGCGGCCTTATCGCTTCAAGCGATCTCCTACAGACAACCTTTGGTTGAAGAAACATATTATAGAAAACGGGATAGTGCAATACCTGTGTTAAAATTGTGCTAATTATAAACATTACATATACAATACATACTAATACTAAATAAAAAAATAAAAAATACATATAGTAAAACCATATATATATATAAACTTAAATACATATTACTATTTAAACATACACATAAATACATAGATATTTTGCTACATACTAGACAGGAAATAGTCTTTTAACCGCGATTTAAAGATATTTAATGATTTGGACTGTCTTATATCGCTCGGCAGCTCATTCCATAAATTAACCACCTTTACCGTAAAAGAATTGCCATACGCCAATGAACGACTAGCAGGAACGTGTAACAAGCTGTCATTATTAGATCTCTGTTAGCTGTTTAGATCCTCCACACTGCTCCGATACGTGTTGACGGACCTTAAGATCATTCATCATGATCTTCATTACCGGCCCACTATAGGACACTGGTCTCCTCTTAGAATGAGAAGGGTTATTTTGTAATGATTATTACATACCACATGTTAGTTAATAATAACCGGGACTGAAAATTTCTCGTGTTTTGAAGCAAACTACGCTGAATTCCCAGCTCTAGGCTTATTGTACTGAGAATTTGAGAGAGGAAAAATCTTTGAAACTCCCGTAACTTAGTATCCGTTGTTGACTTACGTCGATTTTAATAGAACGTCGGAACGGACGGAAGGATTCTCCGTAACTATTAGCTTGCTATGATCTATTCTACTTTAATCCAATAACCTTATAAAACAGGTTTGTAGAAAAGTACCACTCATTGCTTATTAATCCATTTATATTTTGTGAGCTTTCAAACCATAATAAATATTTGACTATAAAATGTATAATAAATATATAACATATATAATAAGAATTATCACTTTTGTTTATTTATTAAATTTATTTGTATTTATAGCCCGTTGGTTGTGATATGATGCTGGGCTCCAACGCACGCGAGGACAAATGCAGACAATGCCGGGGAAACGGCACTAACTGTCACACCAATATCGGCATCATTACCTCAACAGAGTTTAGATTAGGTAATAAACTATCATCGCGCATTTAAAAACTTTTAATAAGTATGTATTTTTTATCTTTTTTTTGTAACTCAAGTGATGTAAAGATCATTTGCCATATTAATCAACGTGGTATAACTTCGGAATTATTAAGCAGTTTTGAGTACTTGTTTTTGCTGGCGCAGCGGCGTGCGCTGTTATTTAGGTGGGAGGGCCCGATAGGTGCAATTTGGGAAATAATAATTTCTGAATTTACTCTGGTCTGTTCTGGTAGGAGGCTTCGGTCTTGGCTAGTTACCCTACCGACAAAGACAAACATACAAGGTCGCGTATAAAACCTTATAGTCATATATATAGGTTTAATAAAACTGCCATACCTCTAACAGGTTAGCGGCACAAAATACTACGTAAGATTGTGCTAATTTGAATAAAAACAAAAACTAACTGATAGCTACTTTCCTATGCTAGAGCGTGAATAAACACAGTATGCTTTCCGATTTTATATCCCAATTATGAATAAGACACATTTATTAATATATTAAACAGAATAGGACTTAAATATTTCCTATAATTTACCAGCAATTTAAGAGTATGTTTTTTGTCAACCACTATTCTTAAGATACCAACTAATATATGCTTTTATTTGCAGGGTATAACGATGTACTTTTAATACCGCAAGGAGCCACAAATATAATAATTGCAGAAGTGAGGGCATCAAGTAATTATTTAGGTAAATAAAATATATTATTAAAGTGCATAAAACAAATTAAAAGGTTTCTTTGTAAGACCAATTTCATTTACATTAACAATGCCGAGAGTGAGGTTTACTACCTACTTTTACTTATTCGATCGCCCAAAAGTTAAAAAAGAAATATATGGTATTGAAAGAGCGCCATCTAGTACCAATACTAGGAAACTATTGCCAACAGATAGCGCTCTTATATGGGTAGACAATCTTATTTTCGGCACTCGGATGGTTTCCGTAAAAATAATGCAGATAAATTTGCCTAATGCCTTAGTCTGGCGATCAAAGCAAGCAAGATGGCTTTCACCAACGCCACGGCATCTGTCCAGTTACTTTCTCGGGTTATGATTTATGTTTGTTAACCACAACGTATTTATTGTTTATTTTCCTTATTATTTCAGCCCTGAGAGCGAAAACAGATAACATATATTACCTGAACGGCGAATACCACATCGATTTTCCGCGAAGTTTAATGATAGCGGGCTCGCTCTGGCACTATGAACGCAGCCAGCAAGGCCTCGCCGCTCCTGACAAACTAAGATGTCTAGGGCCCACCACTGAGCCTCTGTACCTCTCTGTAAGTCTTTATCGTATACTATTGTATTGTTTAAGCTTTACAGCGTAACTCTGCACCTAAGGTGGATGACGTCCAGTGGCGTGCATAGAGGGTATGCATAGGGTATGCAGATGATATAAAATGAAGAAAATCTCCACTAAAAAAAGGATATGCTTTGTAAGAGCTATAAAAAGCCTACCCTTAAGTATTAATAACTCATTTTATATCATCTGCATACCCTGTGCATACCCTCTATGCACGCCACTGATGACGTCATAACAATTCAAATCCAAATTGGCTGAAGTCGTCTTAAAAAAAGTTAGCCATCTCGATACGCAATGAAGTAAAATTATAAACAAGAGTAGAGTTTCGTCAAAAAATATTAACAGAGTTTCAAAATTAAATTAGACAATAAATTAATGACGATGATGATAAAGATGACTGAAAATTTTATATAATAATATACCTGTATTATTAATAGATAGAATGATTCAAGAGGGAAACCTCACTAATAGCTAGTTACCAACCCTACCGATAAAGGCGTGCCGCTAAGCGATTAAGTGTTCCGGTACGATGTCGCGTTAGGTATGACTACAATACTCCCTAACAGGTTAGTCCGCTACCAATTTAGACTGCATTATCACCACTAGGTGAGATTGCTGTAATTAGCTAACTTACAGTGCAATCAAAACATATATATGCAGTATTAGTGCATACATAAATTTATAGCAGAGAAAAAATTAAATAAAAAGATTGCAAAGTGATGTCGTAGCAAACATAGTTTTGTGCGCTTAAGTTACAATCACTGACTTAACCTTTCTAGATAAATCAAGTCATGTAGATACTATGGAATTGTTTATCCTTAAAACATCGATCCATGAATTTACAATATTACAGATTCTACTTCAAGAGGATAACGTAGGCATCGAATACGAGTACAGCGTGCCCTCGGCTCTGGCACCTCCCCCCAATCAGAATTACAACTGGGTGCACGATGAGTTCTCAGAGTGCAACGCCACCTGTGGTGGAGGTAACTTTTACTCACTTCTATGACATATTTTACATGGAATTAAAAGTCCATACAAATCAATGTGCCTATTTGAATAAAGCAATACTGTGGCTTTAACGAATTTTGTCTTTGAATTTCATTTTCATTACTTATAATACCGATGAGAGGGTGAGATGGTGATAACAAAAAGAACACCCGGCTAAGTTGGTTGTGGGCTTCTTCTTAGACTAGGGCGCGTTTGGAACCCTCGTAGCTTTAGTTTTAAGTTTACGAATGTAGTTATCGCCATCACTATTCACTGCTATGTACACATTTTGTATATAATCAACGCATCAAAAGTGCTATCAATGTGCCTATTTGAATAAAGAAATATTTGACTTTGACTTTGACTCTGATGTTTCTGCAGCGTTAATATAATGCCTCGTAACGAAATATTCACCTGTGCTTATGAAAACTGAGTTAGCTTAAACTGAGTTTCTAAGTTGAGCTTCATCTGCAAAATGTATCCTACTTGTTTTTATTTTGAGACAAAAAAAGATTTGTTATTTACGTGATAGAAAAATTTGTTATGTACGTAGTTTGTTATGTATGATACAGCTCATAATTAGCAGATGCAGGACAAGTCTGCAAATACGTGCAAAAAAAATGTCAAAAAGTCGCCTTATTCGTTAGCGCAGTATTTAAGCTTTAGAACCGTGTAGCTATAATAAAACTCAAATCCAACTCAACGTCAGAACCGCCTAGTGCAAACCGCACGACCGAGAGCCAGTTCAAGGTATACCGTGATTTATTACGAACTATATTTGAATTTTTCACCACCTCCTAAATTAATAACTCCATTATTAATAACAGAGTTCAGTCGTCTAGTGAGATAGTATAAACAACCCCTTGAACTTTTAAGGTTACCAACAACGCCAAGTCACATGCCGGTCACGTGATGATTTGAATAGGGTCGACGATAACCTATGCGATATCAACTTCAAGCCTGCCACCAATCAGAGCTGCAACATTGATGCTTGTCCCCCAACGTGGGTAGAAGGACCCTGGGGAAACTGCTCCAAGCCCTGCGGACAAGGAGGCACAAGGTCCAGAGAGGTCTACTGTGAAAAAATCATCACTAATGGGTAATGACATACCTATAGAATCTTAGATGCACGACTTGGTTGGCACCTTTCCTGCTAGCTAACATTAGGTGTGGAGCGCGTATCTGATGAACGCAACTTCGTCAAAGTTTATTCCATTTATCTTTAATTGTATTAAATACCAAGGGAAGTATTTTATTTCCTAGCCTGAAAAGTATTTAATGTCGAGAAACTTTCTTTTTGCAAAATTTCGACACAATCTGTTATGCTGATTTGCATTTAACAAAGGTTGCTTAAATCTCGCAGAAACGGTTCCAAGGTGATATTTCGGGATAAAAGATATTGTATTTTAAAACCTGACAATATAATAATGGCCATAATATTAGTTACGACAATCTTACTTTTCTGAAACTTATTTTCTGTATTAAATCTTTGAAATTAATATCATGTCATGTTTTAGTGTAACATTCCGATTTCAATCGAAAGTAGCGGACAAGGAATGTTTCGATCTTCTAGGCCAAAAGCCCGAGGCCTTTCAGGAGTGTAACCAGAACGCAACCTGCCCTACATGGTTCATAGGACAGTGGACACATGTGAGTATTGCGTTTTATAGATATCTGTACTGTTAGTATATGGTTTGAAAGCTCAATATCGAAGGATATTTTGTTGATAGGTCGTTACTTTGTAACGTTTAGATATCAGACTAAAATGTAATTTTGCGCCTTTTAAATTCGTTCACATTTCTACGACAAGCAAGATTCCAGAAATTGCGACTCTAATAAGAGTCTCATTAAGTACATTTCGCTTTGACATTACATTACTAAAAAACGACTCCACTTTTGCGAGCAAATATTAATAATAAAGAAACTTACTCACTCACAAAACTGGTGGAAGTAAGAAAAACAACAGGGCACCAAGCATGAGCCATAAAATCTCACAATTTCACCCGAAATATGAAGGATTTTTTATGTTAGCCTTCACAGTAAAGCGCCAAAATGTACCGTAATGTAAGTATGTAAGTAAGTATGTATGTAAGTAAAAAATTAAAAATTGTTATGTATACTTAGGAGTTCAATTAATCAGAAACTGACGACAGTTCGAACCAGTGACGTTTTAATTTTTGCCAAAACGAACTAAGAATCACGGAACTTTCGCAGATTCTATGTTCGTTTTTGATTTTATGGGCAATAAAGAGAATTAAGGCGCTTATCCCACTGGCGTTATGCGAGAGTTTGCGTTTCTTCATGGCCTGCACAGCGTTGTCACGATATTAACGTCGCGCATCCACTAAACGAAACGTCACCGTCACATGCTGCGATTTAAAAATGAATTACTTAAAAGAAAAATAAATAATAATCGCCAATTTTGGGAAAATCCTACTCGATCTAATCGATTACTTACGAGAAAGTGAATATTTCGCACTGTACTCTAACACCAATTCAAAATTTAATGATGGAGCGGGAAGACGTAGGTAATTGTAAGTATTTTTTGTCAATAAACGCAACGTTAACGTGGGGTTGCGTTGGCGCGACGTTCGCTAACGCTCGAATAACGCCACGCCGGTGGGATAGAGGCCTAAGTAGGGCACATTTGCTGTTTATTAGTTCTTTTTTTGTTTTATTTCGGTTTTAGCAATGTTATAAAGAGAAAGTCGTCGGTATCTACCTTCAATTGTGTAAGTAAAGTTAATTTAATATAATTTTTTCAACTAAAGCAATACGGTTGCAGTGCGATAAATTACGCGGTGTAGGCAAGCAAACTCGTCAAGTGATTTGCCATCAAAGGATAAACGGTCGCGTCGAAGTGTTCGAGGACAAGGAGTGTGTTGAGGAGAAGCCTCCGACGGAGAATCAGTGTTTAATTCACCCTACAGATGGCGTCGACTGGGTCCTGGGAGAGTGGTCAGGTGTAAGTAACCTTTTTTTCTATATTTCAAGTACATATTATAAGATCATAATTTTACATGGAAGGGGACTTAAACGTAAACTGGTATCTAGTCCAAATTAAACGATCGATCAATTCTATTAGGTATTTATAACAAAACTAGATCTATCTATCTATCTAGTGTTCCGAATACATTAAGTACTTCCATTCCACGGATTTGTGCGTACAGAGTGTCTATGAATTTAGGTATTTGATTTGCGTTAATTCATAGACACCCTTTTACTAATACATGCCTTTTTATACAATCTGCATGGAAAAGTCTTTACAACGAAATATAAAATAATACAGCGTTTTACTTAAAAATAAATAAAAAGATGTTTTTCTTAGGATCTCGCTCGACTCGATTCGATCGATTTTGCTCCGTTTTTCTTGTTTGGTATTGTTCAAAACGTTTAATAATAATAAAATTAGTTTGTGGTAACTAGGTGCATCAGGTTTAATTTCTAAGATAAGAGCGCCAACTCGCCAATTAACTCTCCGTCCAGTTTGGCGAGATACTCAATAAATGGTGCATCTAAATGGATCAAAAATATAAAATAGGTCTGGGTTATTAAAAATGAAGCACTACAGGTTTTTTTTTATTTTATTTCGACAGCTACCAATCCTGTGAACCCCGAATGTTATCATTTTCTCGATTGATCCAGCCATCAAGATAAATTTGAATGGCTACTTTCGAAGCGCTTTGGCGATGAGAGCGAATGAAATATAGATTGAGCACTGAGTTACTAGGTATATTGATAATGTGATTTTTTAGTGTGATACCTGCCTATCGACTGTCCGATCGCGAACAGCGCAATGCACGACGAAGAGCCACGAAGTTATAGATTCCAATTTTTGTTCGTATCATCCGACGCCATTGCTGGAAGAGCCTTGTGACCCAGCTAAGTTACCGCCCTGCCAAGCACTGTGGTACGCCTCACAATGGAGCAACGTAAGTTAAGAAAACTACATGTATAGCGCGCGCCATTATACAGCGTGTAACCGAATTACGAAATACTATTTGAGGGTGCATAAGAATATTTCACAAGGAATCATTCTGTTAAAATACTTAATCAAAAGAAACATAATTATTTTTCCATACAAATTAATACAAAACAAGTGTCATTTATGACAACCCTATTGAAGATAAAAGACCGACACGCGCATAATACCTACGCTACGCGACGCTCACCTAGTAAAAAAAAAAATCCTCTGGCTGGTGTTGGTTTAGAGGTACCGACCTTCGCATCCAGTTAGTTCCTGTTTATTTTTCAGAACCATCACGTCTACATTGTAAATTACTTTATTTACGCTTCATTATAGATACGATTAATGAATATTATTTTATCTTTTATCGGTATAGAAATGTTCCAATTTTGAATTTTACAGCAGTATTGAAATGGAAACCATATTTATAACATTTACCAGCTATTGTCCGAGACTATCGCGCTTGTTTCGTTTTTTTTTCATCCCGGGGAACTATTTTTTAAATCCTATTGGAATGGTCTTTGGGGGATTTAAAGGGACAAAATTCGTCTCGATTTTTGTCCATCTCCATGATACAAATTATCTTTTTGCCAATTTTTATCAAAACAACTAACATACCGAAACACTTTTAGATTTTAGAACAATTTTAGGTTGAATGATTATTAGGTTGGTATTTGATTAATAGGAAAAATAATATGAAGATGAGAGATGTCATAAATATTTTTAGAAATACTTTAACAATCACAAATAAATATAATGTATACTTTCAGTGCTCAGTACAGTGCGGTAAAGGTGTTCAAACTCGCGATGTATTCTGTGGAAATTTTGATGGAACCTTTGTTACTAAAGTTGAAGATGAGAAATGTGACAAAGAAACTAAATTTAAAACCGAAAAGGAATGCGAGGTTCCCATTGAGAAATGCCCAGCTAAATGGTTTGCTGGACCTTGGTCTGAAGTAAGTCATATGTTACTTCTTGCTAAACATGTAACTTATTATACTAAAGTATATTTAAGACCTAACTGATAGACAGTTCGGAAAAAAATTACATTAATAGAACATGAAGTAAATAATATGAATAAATATTTTTATTTTTCTCTTATATTTATTTAATAATAAATAAATACTTTTCTGATCCGTTAGTATGGAGCAAAGATTAACTAGCTGTTGCCTGCAATTTCGCGTTTATTTTGGGTTTTTAAAAACCAGGGTTTTCCGTCTCCTGGATACTAACTCTAATAATGTAAAATTTCCCAACGATAACTTGTGTAAGTACTTAAGTGGATAGGTTACAAACGCGATTTTTTTTTAATCTCTCGGGTAACTTTTACCAGGAGCTTTTCTGGGATAAATATTATCTATGACCATCTCTAGGATACAAGCTACCCATGAGAGAAAATTCATCAAGATTGGTTCAACGGTTGGGCCAAACATATTTAACAAACAAACAGTCACATTTGTGCTATACCTATGGATAAATATTAAACAATTTTTTCTGCTAGTGCTCGGCACCTTGCGGTGGAGGCGAACAGCGTCGTGAGGTCATGTGTCTAAACGGTGACAAGGAATCACCCGACTGTCCTGAAGATTTATTATTGGACTCATCACGGTCATGTAACGAAGGACCATGTAATATAGGTATAATAGATTGAATAATTACAATTTTCTTTTTAGTGTTGAAAAATACATTTTTTATAGTAATTATAGACGGACCCAGAAAATTGCCCTACGTGATGTTAAGTGAAAAACAATGCCCTATTAATGAAGCCCCTTCACATGACTGTGCTAGAAAGGCAGCTGCCAGAGAGGAGTGGCGACGAATAGTCAAGCGTGCCACAGCACTTAAGTGACGACAACAACCGCTCTGACAAGAGCGAACCGACTGAGAAGAAGGAGAATTAATGAAGCAACAATTCGCAGGGCATGCAAGGACAGGGCGGCACGTTGTAGGATGGCAAGTCCTGCAACGTGCCGCCCTCTCCGTCCGTTCTGTCCGTCAACGTGTGGTGCAGATGTTATTCCTAATACACATTTTTGTATTCAACATTCGGTTTCAGATCAAACAGTGCCCATAAACCCGAAGACTACGCCTGTCATTGAAGATTACGATTACAAAGATTGTGAAGAGGAAGATGAATTTCCTGATGAGAACGCTGAGGAACTTACCAGCGAAGAAAGAGCAGTAACGCTGGTAAGCTGTACAATTAATTTATTCTCTTATGTAGATTTCTAAAACATACAGAATCATTTATATGGTTCAAAACATTCATTGTTCAAAACATCAATAGCCTATAAAAGTCTACTGCTGGACTAAAGGCCTTTCAAAGAGGACTGTTTTTCCGACGCAATAGACACTCTGGACAAACGGGTGTATAATCGCAGTAGATGGTAGAAGTAGCATAGAAAACGCTGCTTCAGTTTAACAGTATGCGTGAAAACTAGAAACTTCTATATACTATTCGGCAACTTTAGTAACAACAAAGCGCTCATAAAAACATCAGCTGTGTTCTAATTCAAGTTTAAAGAGCAAAAAGGTTAAAATAAAATAATAATACACATACTAAAACACACAATTTATACACACATACACGTGTTAAAATATTTTCATTTAGCAACTTTAGTAACAACAAACTGCCCATAAAAACATCAGCTGTGTTCTAATGTAAGTTTAAACAGCAAAAAGGTTACAATATAATAATATTACACAAACAAAAACACACTAGTTCATACGCACACACATACACGTGTTAAAATATTTTCATTACGCAAAACCTAAAAATTATGTTAATAATTTTTGGGTTTTGCGTAATGTTGTATAAATAACTATAACCTGTTATGGTTATTTAGTTGGGTTATGTATATTAATATATTTATAAAAAAATATATTATATAACGATCGTACGACGATCTAATGTAACTTTAGCAATATTCAAAATTACCACATCATATCCACAGTGAGATAGATTAAGGTAGTCTACCACAATGGCCCAGTACGGATTGGTAGACTCCATGCGCCTTATGATGTTGATGATGATTTTCCTGATTTTTCTTTTTTACCAAATGAATAGTAGTCACTGTTGTAAGACAACAAAATCGTGTGTAGATACCGTGTCATATTATGTATATAATAGGACACAGTGTCACGGGTGTTTATAAACGTGTTTAACCCCGTTGCCATACCTTGTATATTGTGTTAAGCACCTAATCTATATTGTTACAGTTTCCGGATGATACTCTGCAAGATCTAAAAACCGAACCGGAATATTCAGGTAGGAAGGTTTTTATGGTAATAAAAAAAGGTTATAGGTGTATGTTACTATACATAGAATTTGAATAATACGCAACCAAACAGTCAACGAAAGTCGTTTATTTTTTCGCCTTTACAAAATAAAGTATATAATATGGCGTTGGCCATGTCGTTACGTTGGGCCGCTCGCGAACAATAGGTTAAAAAAAATATTGGCTTTAAAGGTCTGGAGATGGATATAGGATATTGATACCGGGAACTTTTTCATATCACAAAATAAATAAATAAATAAATAAATAAATAAATATGTATATATATATACTAGCTGACCGCGCCATCTTTCCACCCAAACGCATTCCGAAAAATTTATTCAAATCGGTCCAGCCGTTAGGAGGAGTTCAGTGACATACACACGCACACAAGAAATATATATACATATATATTTTTATAAATTTACTAAATAATATCAGTCAAGTAAGTGGTTCAACCGAGAGAGATATCGTTAAATGAATAATTATTTTTTTATAAACCTTACGAGCTCTCTTAGTAATTGTTACCTACTTTTATTTTAACATATATTTTTGAGTGTTTTATGATTTTTGTGTAAGCATATTTTTTATTTTTAGGAGACGATTTTACAACAGAAAGTGAAACAGAAGATACAACGGGTACAACAGATATTAGCGGGTCTGATTCAACACTAACGGAAACTACCGAATTGGTGTCAGATTCAACAGAAAGTAGTACAGAACTTAGTACAGAGGAGACTAGTGAGGCTAGTACTTCTAGCACAATAACTGAAGAAGATATAACTGAGTCTACAATCGCAGACCTAACTACACTGACATTCCCTAGTGGAACCGCTGACGTTAGTACAACTGCAGACTATGATACAACAGAAGACATTAGTACAACCACAGACTCAAGTACAACTGCAGACTATAGTACAACTGAAGGCCTGAGTACAACCGCTGACCTCAGTACAACCACTGACCTAAGTACAACCGCTGAGCTTAGTGCAACCAACGACCTAAGTACAAATGTAGATCAAAGTTCAACCACCGAACTTAGTTCGGCAGCAGACCTTAGTACTTCCGCAGATCTTAGCACAAGCGCAGACTTAAGTACTACTGCAGAAAGTAGTACAACCGAAGGCTTAAGTACAACCGATGACCTGAGTACAACCTCAGAACTTAGTACTACTACTGACCTTAGTTCAACCGCTGACCTTAGTACAACCGTAGACCTAAGTTCAACCACCGAACTTAGTTCGGCCGCAGACTTTAGTACAACCACAGACATTAGTACAACCACAGACATAAGTACAACTGCAGACCTTAGGACAACCGAAAACCTAAATGCAACCACAGACCTCAGTTCAACCACAGACTTAAGTACGACTGCAGACTATAGTACAACCGAAGGCCTTAGTACAACCGTAGAACTAAGTACAACCGAATATCTTACTACAACTGCTGAACTCAGTACAACCGCAGACCTTAGTTCAATCACAGACTTTACATCAACCACAGATCTCAGTACACTCTCAGACCTTAGCACTACCACAGACATTAGTACAACCGGAGAACTTAGTACAACCGCTGAAATTAGTTCAACCATAGACCTTAGTACAACTGCTGAAATTAGTTCAACCGCAGAATTTAGTACAACTACAGAGCTTAGTGCGACTGATGACCAAAGTACAACTGCAGACCTAAGTTCAACGACAGACCTTAGTACAACATCAGACTTAAGTACAACCTCAGACTCTAGTACACCTACAGACTTAAGCACGACCACTGGCCTTAGTTCAACTCCCATTGAATACACTACCGCTTCTTGGATATGGACCAGTTCAACAGCGCGAAAACGGCAATGTAAACCAAGAAAACCGAGCTGTAATAAGAGCAAATTCGGTTGCTGTCCGGACAAGAGAACGCCAGCACCTGGACCGTTCGATGAAGGTACTTTATTACTGCCTCTTTGTTCCTATCATTAAAACTAAGAACTTTTGTCCTAAGACTTTTCAAAACTCAGTATTAATATATTTCATACAAAAAAAAATATTATTTATGTAAAGTGACATTGCACTGTAAAACCAAATACTTACATGTTATTCGACAACGTCGCCTAGTTAGGTCATTGACTGCACGATAGAATTGTTGTTCGCGCTATCTATATAAAATACTAGCTGTCCCGGGAAACTTCGTACCGCAGATTTTTTTTTTTGTGAATGTTATATTTTAATACTTATTATCCTATTCCGGTCTAAGAGAAATCCAAAAAATCATATATCATAAAAATTGGTCCAGCCGTTCTTGACTTATAAATGGTGTAACTAACACAACTTTCTATTATAAATATAGATTTAATATTTAATATTTCACAAACTATCTAGTTAAAACTAAGTCGTAGAACAATAGTTGTTAGTTTTAATGTAAATAACTACAGGCCGAGAGCTTTCTGGTATTTTTTTATTTAACCCTAACTAGTTAATTTAAATGATGTAAGTGTATAAACTAGCTAATGTAAACGAACTAACTAGTTAATATATCGCAATGTGAATTATGGTTGTATTTTATATCTTCCTATGAAGAAGTCAGACTTTAAGCTCAGCTTAAGTTCATCTGTTATAACAGCGCACAGTGAACTGTCAAGTTTGATACCTTCAAAACATGGTTCAATTTATTCGACCTAGGAAAGAATTTGGTCATAAAATAAGCTCGGTCCATTACATTATTTGGTAGTACCATACTCGTATGTAACAATAATTTCAAAATTCAATAAGTAGATACATAATTGAGGTGCTGCTACATAAGCTGTGATAGCCCAGTGGTGCAGACTTTGGCTACACTTTTGGGCGGCAGAGTTCGAATCCCACACGCACCTTTAACTTTTCTAAGTTATGTGCGTCTTGACCATATTTCAGGTTTTATATAATGTACTAGCTGTACCCTGCCACGCTTCGCTGTGGCACATTGTGATTGAATGGTTGAGAAAAAAAAGATAAAACCAATCCTTGATGCGTATTATATATCATGCTAAAATTTCAGCTCGATCGGTGCAAAACTTTTTGAGTTTTTGAAGCGTACACAAACCAACATAACATTTTACATATATAGATATACAAACTCTGTTTGATATGGGACTAGCGGACCCCAGCGCCATCTGTTGGGCTGATTTGTGAATCTAAACCATCCAGGGTGCCACCAAAACGTACACCAAAAAATATCATTCAAATCGGTCCAGACGTCTAGGGGGAGTTCGTTGACACCCACGCACACAAGAAAAATATATATAAAGATAAAAATTCAAAATTCAAAATTCATTTATTTCAAGTAGGCCTCATTAATAAGCACTTATGAAACGTCAAGTCTGTTTGTAGTCACTCTTCCACCGGTTCGGAAGGCAGATTCCACTAAGAAGAGCCGGCAAGAAACTTAGCAGATTGCTCTTTTCCAACATCATTTTAAAGTTTAACAATCTTTAGAATTTTTCTGTTTTGTGAGTGATGAGAGCGGAATGGCCTGCTTCCAAGCAGCCTTGTCGTTTATACAAAGTCTGGTTTTTATAATATATGTAGTGGTAGACTATAGGGATAAGTTTTTGGTAGAGTTGACCGGTGTTGTGCTTTTATGAATTACCAATTTAATTTTAGGTTGCAAGGAACCAGACACCTGCAAAGATTCTGAATTTAGATGTTGTCCCGACGGCGTGTCACCAGCCAGTGGCCCTCATTATAAGGGATGCGAGATAGCTCCGTGTAACCAAACTCTTTATGGATGCTGTAAGTCAGACAACGTCACGGCAGCTGAAGGTAACGATCAAGAGGGTTGCCCGCCTGCCTGCAAATCATCTAAGTAAGAAATATTATTATTATATTATTTACACATAAATTATTAACTTATATACAATATTGTAGTCCTATTTTTAATAGACTTTATCGTTAATATTACCGTGTCTGTCTCGCAATCTCAAAACATTTATGTTTTGATCGCCTTAATTCTGGAGCGATTTTAGAAAATAAAAAAAATAGAAAACCGGTGAATAATCGAAATTTGTTAATGTCAATAGATGGTTTTTCTTCGGTGGTAAAACATTTATCCAGTATAAATTAATAAAAGCATGTTACAGGTATGGTTGCTGCAACGATGAAATTACCGAAGCTATTGGTCCTGAACATGAAGGTTGTCCAGAAACAGGTAAATAATATTATGATATGAAACTTCACACAGTTAAGTACTTATTAGTAGCCACCAGAAATTCCCAAGCAACGAAAATATGAAAATTTAGAGAATAATTTTACATGTGTGCCGTTTAGAGTTAGAGCAATGAACCTCCATTTTTAGTATCTGTCATCCCGTCTAATCGAATCAGCTAGTGGAAGACGAGAAATGTTAAATGTATTAAATGAGGGAATCATACATACATACATTTATAATGATAGTAACTACACTCATTTACCTAAAACTAAAGCTATCAGCTCGGCTAGTATGGGCAGGGGACAATTATCTCCGCGGGGAAAGGATATAAATTTATCTTCTCTTACAGCTTTATCAACTTTCAGAGCATTGGCGCACAAGTGGAAATAATATCCAAATAATAAACGGGGGTAAACTTCACCCGTGCTTTAGCATCTGGACACGTTAATTATATCCTAAGTCAGGGTTTATAATCGGGAGATAATATTTTGGTCTCCAGCCTGTGCTAGCCCCGCTGGATTAAAACACGCTCTAGTTTAAAAAGAAGCCCGCATCTAACTTAGCCGATTTAGATTATCACTAGCTGACCCGTGCAACTTCGTCTGCACCAAATCGGATATTACCGGAAAACACAAATAAAATGACATTTTCTAAAAATGAATCCTAGTTAGATCGTTTATCGCCCCCGAAACCCCCTGTATATTAAATTTCATGAAAATCGTTGGAGCCGATTCCGAGATTCCAATTATATATATACAAGAATTGCTCGTTTAAAGATATAAGAGATATATAGTAGTTATAGTTTATATACGATACTAAGGTAAATATTTCGTTTAATTAGAAATAACAAGCACCGAACCTACAAGAACCGAAGCAGCCACACTTCCAACAACAGAACTTGGAAACTGTGACACGACAGAGTTTGGATGTTGCTACGACAATGAAACTGATGCCTCTGGGCCCAACGGGGAGGGTTGTCCGTGCAGTATTAGTGAATTTGGTTGCTGTCCCGATGGTATCACAACAGGTAGTTTTTCTTACACTGCTATAAAAATAATCTGCTCTAATTAGAATATTAAGAATTGCTTTTTAATATTATCGATTATTCTATCATTTATTGGTTTTCAGTTTTTTTTTAAATTCTTAACAATGCTTACAAAAACAAAAAACACTATTAAAATTTATAAGAAAAAAAAAACCACCCTCCGCTTGCGAGGCTTTTGTATGCCCAAGCAACCGGCGGTCAGGGCTCCAGAGTGAGGAACCTCCTCACAATACGCGACGTTTCAAGGACTGCCTTCTGTATCCGACCCTTGATCCAACAACCAAGCGAAAGCTTCTTAATATGTTGGTCGAAGCTTTTCGCGAGAAGACCATTGACTGAAACGACGATCGGAACAATAAGTGTCGACTCACTCCACGTGGCGCTAATCTCGTGAGCAAGGGCCAAGTATTTAGATACTTTTCCTTTTCAGCTTTCACCAGATTATCGTCATGTGGAATAGTAATGTCTACATTAATTGCACGACGCACTGATCGATCGACTAGCACTATATCAGGTCTATTAGGTGTAATATACCTGTCAGTGATAATCGTTCGATCCCAGTAGAGCAATGCACTGCTATTTTCAAGAACTGACGCTGGGTCGTACCTATAGTAAGGCATCTCAAAATTGTTATTTATTGTTATCCATTATTATTATTATTTTTCTCTCATTTATTGTTTTTTTTCTTAATAATGCTGAATTATATAAATAAAAATAACATTATTAAAAAGTGCCTGCCTAATTTAGCTTTATTTCTGTTACTAATTGTAGCGTTCTTCGTCAGCGTTTATTACGCCCGAAATCCCGTGGGAACCGATTTTTTTCACTTTCAACTAACTCTTTGCAAAAAATCAAGTTGACTATGTTATTTTAGGACGTAAAGCAAGTCAAGCAACTTTAATATAAAAATATAAATAATTGTCTCCAGCGATGGGTGCCAACTTGGAAGGTTGCATAATGTCTTGCAATACATCTGCGTACGGTTGTTGCCCTGATGGTGAGACACCAGCTCATGGACCAGAGTACGAAGGTTGCTGTCTCCAAAATGAATTTGGCTGCTGTCCAGATAACTACAACCCAGCTAAGGGTCCTCATCTTGAAGGTTAATGCAAATATATAGTAAAACAATATTTTAAAAAAGAAGACTTTAGGGAAATGTGTGCAGGAATACGTACCAAGACGAATAAAGATTTATTGATTTATAACAAATATTAGACTTATACTTTGGTATACTATACAAGGTTCTGTACGCAGGTTGCAGTTGTCAATATGCTCACTTCGGCTGCTGTCCAGACAATGCATCAATAGCCCATGGACCGAACAATGAGGGTTGCGGTTGTCAGTACACACAGTTTGGTTGCTGTCCAGATAGGTAATTTCCTCTAATTCAACCAGATTTCGTTTTTTCGTTTCGTTTTTTGTTCTCAAAATTATTCATTGCATTCTATGTTTGTAGGCGCACAGAAGCACAAGGCCCAGAATTTGAAGGATGCGGTTGTCATACATATCAATTCGGCTGCTGCCCTGATGGCATCACTATCGTTACCGGACCCAACCTCCAAGGATGTCTGTGCATGCATTCCAAGTATGGCTGCTGTGGAGATGATGTTACAGCCGCTAAAGGACCCAATAAAGAAGGATGCGATTGCTCCAACAGCAAGTTTGGCTGTTGTCCTGATGGAATAACTGAAGCTAAAGGCAAAAAGTTCCTCAATTGTTCTGACATACCTGAGAAAAAACAAGGTAAGTAAAACAATTGAAACCAAAACCAATGGCATTGGTTGATAGAAGTGCAGCTAGCTGCCTCTCGATATGCTGAAGTCGTACAAGAGAAAATATTTTAGCACCTAAGCACTCAAAGTTCCGGCTTGATGCAAGGACGAGTTCCTTGATGTGGACTTCTGGCCTCAGCTCGTAGTCTACTGTCGCTTTTGAAAAGCAAAATATTGTTTTTCATATAGTGGAATTTTAATTTTTGTAATATATTTTATGTGTTTTTATATGGGCCTGCCGGAAGAAGAACAAATAAATAAATATAAACATATGTGTGAGACTGCATCTTATTTACTAACTTTCTGTTAATTTGCAATCCGCAGTGGCCTGCGGATTGCCCCAAGACAAAGGCCCATGTGCGAACTTCACCGTGAACTGGTTCTATGACGTATCATACGGAGCTTGCGTACGATTCTGGTACGGTGGCTGTGAAGGCAACGGCAACAGATTTCTTAGCCAGGATGAATGTGAAGATGTCTGTGTACGACCCCCACCAAAAGGTAAACTATTACTTTATTATTGACTAGCTGACCCGCGCAACTTCGTCTGCACCTAGAAAAAAACCTAGAAACTAATTGCAGCGCTACCTACCAGGTGGACCTGTTTTATTTCCTAACTATGTTATTCGCGGCCGTACGAGTTATTCTATACCCGTCGCAACTTTTAAGCGATAGGTTCAATTTGAATATATTAAAACTGAATTTGCAGGTATATAATCAAACTTAATATTTATATTACTTTATTTCTTTCGCATTTATAATATTAGTATTTAGTAGGATGATACGCATGCATTCGATCGTTGTCCCATATGCCTCGCGACTTGTTGTTATCTGTGAAGAGTTATGTCCTTTATCTCCGACAATATTTATCAGATCATTCATTAAAATTAGACAAAACATGCTTGATAGTATACACTTTTAAATAAAAAAAGAATTATAAAAATTGGTCGAAATATAAGGGTGCTCCCTCACCGGGAGCATTCACGTGTACTGTAACATTATAGATTCGTCTTTGAGCATTACATTACAATTCTACCTCCCTGACGCTCCCTCACCGGGAGCATTCACGTGTACTGTAACATTATAGATTCGTCTTTGAGCATTACATTACAATTCTACCTCCCTGACTGACGAGTATTTGCGTATATATCAATACAAGGTGCGCATTGTAATGCTCGGTTCTCCTCCTTCACTGATGTATGCCCGTTTTGTATCATTACAAGGTGCGCATTGTAATGCTCGGTTCTCCTCCTTCACTGATGTAATGCTCAAATCTGTAACGTTACATAACACGCGAATGCTCCCGGTGAGGGAGCACCCTAAGGGAGCTATGAAGTAAAATTGATGAAAAATTTCATCCCATTTCCCGGAGGAAACTTATTGTTTATCGGGATAAAAAGTATCCTATATGTTGACACAGTATATCAGCTACCACTATACCAAATTTTATATAAATCCGTTCAGTAGTTTTCACGTGATGCCCGGACAGACAGACAGACAGACATACAGAGAGACAAAAATTAAATAAAAATCTGTTTAGGACTCAGTGTCAATTATGAAGCATCCCCCGGTCAAAATTTTCAAAATATATTAAATGTACAGAAATCTCCCAGTTACAGTTTTATTATAAGTATAGATTAGTGGTTGCAAAAAACATTCAGCTTAGTTTGCTACATTTTTTAAAAAAGTAGGAGAATTGTTTTATTTATAATTTCTTCAATCTTTATCTTCTTTAAAATGAATAATTGTTAAGTTAACATAACCTGAGGATGCATCAGTGTCGGAGCAAAACGCGTGTACAGCGTATATAGCTCATTGCCGAAGATCTGTTTGGTGTGGAATATAAAGACTGAAGAAATTATAAATGATACCGGACAGATTCTCCTGCTTTTCGCGGAGTACATTATAACAAATAAAGCTAAATGTTCATTCCATATATAATGGAATTTCGCAAAGTAACGCCTGCTTCTATACAATGGATTTTAAAAATTTGTACCACTAGCAGTCTATTCTCTTTTCCTAATTCGAAGATTGCCTAGCAGAGATCGCTATTAAGCGATAAAGTCGCCTCTTGTATTCTTCATGTTTTTGTTTTTATTTTGTATATATTAATGATGTGGTATACATGAATCGCTTCATGAAATCAGTACGAAATGTATAAGACTAATCATAGTTTTTTTTCGCAGAGTCTTGTGACCTACCAAAGGTAAAAGGAATTTGCGAGGGATACAATGTCCGATGGTACTACGATGGGTCTCGGGAGGAATGTTCTCAGTTTGTTTACGGCGGGTGTTTGGGAAATAACAATAACTTCGATTCAAGGGACCTCTGTCTGGAACGTTGCGAGCCAGAAAAAACCGAAGGTAATAAAACTATATATCTATGTCGTACTTACGTAATAATGCGTTTTTTTTATTTCACCATGGATAAGCCCTTGACTGCAATCTCACTGGTGGTAAGTGAGGATGCAGTTTAAGATGGGAGCGGGTTAACCTGTTAGGGAGTATGGTAGTCGTATAGTAGAAATCGCCCTGGAACATCTAATCGCTAAGCGGCACATCTTTGTCGGTACGGTGGTAACTAGCCACGGCCAAAGCCTCCCACCAGACCAGAGAAAATTCAAAAATAATAAATTCCGAAATTGCCATTACCGTTGCGCCACTGAATTGTAAAAAAAGTACACTGAGCACTGACCAGCAATCTGACAGTTGAGACGGTGTTCAAAGTAAAGCAGTCTCATTTTCCATAAATTAAAAAATATTTTTTACATAAGTGCATACATTAATTATTTTAAATATGCATTAGTTACAGACTGTAAATATTTTAACCTGTTTGTATGGTTGTACCTATTGCCAGTATTGGTTGTCATGAGTCCAAGAGATTAATTTCTCAATGATTCTCTTGGACTCACTTTGTAAACCGCACGCCACACTGCAGGCCTTTTTGTTTGATTGACGGTAGTGATATCATCTCTTTACCGGCCCTTTACGTACCATCAGGCCTCCTCTGAGAAGAAGCGGTGATAGCCTAGTGGGTAAGGCTTCGGCTTTCCTTTCGTGTAGACCGAGTTTGAGCCCCGGCACGCACCACTAATTATGTGCGTTTTTAATTCAAGCAATTTAAATATCACTTTATTTATTGAGACCTGGCATGCCTGAGAGTTCTCCATATTGAAGGGCGTATGAAGTCTACCAATTCGAACTTGGCTTGCGTAGTACACTACGGCCTACACCCTTATCATTCTAAGTGGAGACCAGTGAACTGTAGTGGGCCGGTGATGGGTTGATAATGATGATGATCGGTCTACTCTGAGAATGAGAAACCCTTAACACTAAGCAGTGGACCTGTATCTCTTCAATATTTGACGGCCGAGTGGCGAAGTGGGCAGCGACCCTGCTTTCTGAATCCAAGGCCGTGGGTTCGATTCCCACAACTGGAAAATGTTTGTGTGATGAACATGAATGGTTTTCAGTGTCTGGGTGTTTATCTGTATACTATAAGTATTTATGTGTATTTTATTCATAAAAAAATATTCATCAGCTATCTCAGTACCCATACCACAAGCTACGCTCACTTTGGGGCTAGATGGCGTTGTGTGTATTGTCGTAGTAGATTTATTTATTAAAAAAAAAATGTGATATTGTCTATTTTCCAGATCAATGCAATCTGCCGATCGAGCAAGGCTCTTGTTCTGGGAACTTCGCCCGGTGGGGCTACAGCATGGAACGCCGGCGCTGTGAACAGTTCATCTGGGGCGGCTGCGAGGGCAACACCAACCGCTTCAGTTCCGAAGCGGCTTGCATGCTTCGATGCAACCCACCCGGCGCCCCGTTACGTGAGTCACTAAAAAAATGGGGAAAAGCAACTAAATTTATACAGCACAGAACGCGTAGTCATCGTTTAAGGATAATATAACACACAGCTATGTTAAAAACAACTTATAAAGGTTTTTTTTTTTAACAGCAAAGAGCTATATTTAGTAAAAATATTAATGTTAACGTCCGTTCAGACAGTCCATGGCTTACTGATAATTGCAGGCTGATTGTCGCAATGGGCAGTGACCCTTCTTTCCCAGTCAAAGGCTGCGGGTTCGATTACCACTACTGGAAAAATATTTGTGAAAAACATGAATGTTTTTCTGTTTCTGGATGTTTATCTGTATATAATAAGTATTTATGTAGGTATATGATATGTAAAAAATATTTAGCACTAATCCAAGTATCCATTACACAAGCTACGCTTACTTCGGGGCTAGATAGCGATGTGTGTACTGTCGTAACATATTTATTTATACTGTAACCCACGTTTTGTACAGCCATCAAATGTGAAATTTTCTACTTAACTTTTTTTATTAAATCGAGTGAAAACTAACTACGGTTGGTATGGTATTGAGAGAGCGTAATTTTGTGATAATACTGTTTCCCCGTTTTATAAACAGATGGCGCTCTTTCGATCCATACAAATCTTATTTACTCTCCAGGTGATAGAATAGGTGGAAGATCTCACATTTGGCACTCTGAAAAATCTCATTCCGTTACTTACTTTATTTACTCGAATTTTAGGCTCGAAGCTAGTACGTACGGTATACTTTAAGAAAATGGTTTGGGTACACACTAAAACGAAACTAAAATATATAGTATGCATGCATGTTTGCAGGTCTCTACTTGAATAAGGCTTGTTGGAAAAGGTACAATAATCTTAACGATGAACAAGAAATAACCGTTGTCACGGAAAGTGATTTTTATTGTTTATCCCGCGGAGTGAAATATCCGTTTTTCGAAGTGATAATCATTTCTCTTAATCGAGTATTTTTGATACCTACTTGATATTGATGGTTGCCTAGTACCCCTTTACCATAAAGCCTTTTTATTTTTTCTTGGTTCCATATGATCAGTCTAGAAAGCAATTATTAACACAACTATTTTCAAAGGTGGTGGTGTGCACGGTAGTTGCAGTAGCTAGGTTAAAACGCTTGTATAATCTTAAGCCCTGATGCTCTATGGCGTTTAAATCTTAACTGCGCACTTAATTTATTTTGTGACGCAGATTTTGACAAGTTAAGTTTGTTTCTATTTATGCGTCACAAATTTCGGTTAAGGTGACTCTAGCCAGTCGCATCTTTATACAAAGCACTTAATAAGCAGAACAATGTAAAAGCATTGTGTTGTGTTCTTAACCTTAAATTAATCAAGATATAGCAAACAAATAAACAAACAAACAAGCAAACAACATAAGTAATATAGGTATATTACTTTTGTAACTTGCCCTAAATTTTACCTTCATACTGAAATTATTATTATTTTACCCTTGGTTATAAAATTCAATTCAATGATTTTTGTGTAAAATTATCATTTTTTTATGATTATGAATAAGTATATATATATATTTTTATTTTTTTATATATATAATTGCTATTTCTCGTCTCTCATTGCCTTATTCCAATAGTTAAGGTAGCCTGGAAGAGATCACTGTTAGTGATAAGGCCGCCTTTTGCATATAATTTATGTTAATGTAAGTATTCATGTGTGTGTTTCCTTTATTATGCAATAAAGTTGTCTAAATAAAATAAAAAATAAATAAAATTTACACACAAATGAAAAGATAATAGGGCCAATTATGCTGCACTCAGTTCTCTAAACGGAGCTGAATTGATAGCTGCTAGAGAAGTGCTGCCCATTTTAAAATGTTCCTGTGCAAGGATAGTACTATTTCCAGATCTGTCAAATCTGTTTAGATTACATAGATTTGTGTGCCTATCTAAAAACCCCACATTAATCTAAAACTCTGTTGCGCGGATTTTGAAAGACAAATGCGGAAAAAATAGCTATGCTATCCTGTAGGAGCTGTTGGCTTTTCCGGGATAAAAATAAGCCTATGAGCTATTCCAGGATGGTACGCATGCATTCGATCGTTGTCGCACATGCCTTGCGACGTTCGAATATTGTCGGAGATGAAGGACATATCTGAGAACAGTAATGTCCTTTATCTCCGTCAATATTTATCAGATATTTATCCGTCAATATATATCGTTACCAATATCACGGTGTGTGTAGGTGACGGGCTATAGTGAGAAACCCTATATCAGGACTAACTTAATAGTATGTTGCGATAGAAACGTGATATAGGGCATCAGGACTCTTATGGGTTTGAATTTTTGCACTATGGTGCTTGTGGTAACCGGTAAATTTGATGAATGTGACACTATAAAGTTTCATCTGTAGATTGGTCTTGAAAGATGTAGTCATCATCGTAGTTCCCGCAGAAACTTAAATTTTTCTAGATAACATGTGGCCGATGTGATAATCCAAGGCATATGCCCTTTGTAATTTCAAAAACGGCGTTATGCGCTTACATTTCATTAGTACAGACACTCTTGTTTGTTGAATATTTTATATTCGTACAATGAATATAAAATTAACCAATGATACCTTCGCAGTTACCAACCAACTTCAAATTTGTCTTATGAGAAACATTAATAATTTTCCTTAGACTAATAGTATCTAGATTAACTAAGCAAAATAAATTACACAAAACTACGCGCCATTACCGCAAGCACGGCATTGAAGGCCGCCCATTGAATGAAACCATATCAATACATATTAGAATTGACAAAGTAGACCTTAGTTTTAGTAGTAACTAAACATACTTATAAGTTAAGAGTCATCCATAAATAAGATCACACAAGTTTCATGACTTTTGAAGCAGCCTATTAAAAGACACAAGACCTTACAACTCGTACTATGACTAGACATCTCACTTTGTAAACCCCTTTCCTACCCCTTAGTGTGTGACGTAGTTTATGGATGGCCCCTAATAACTAATGCATAGTAATTGAAACTAACACGGTTGCACGGTACAGAGGCGTGTTCACTACCACAAGATAAAGGAAACTGCACCGAGAAGCAACCTGCCTGGTCCTTCAGTCCCACGGAGAATCGCTGCATGCCTTTCTATTTCACTGGCTGTGGTGGAAACGAGAATCGCTTTGACAGTGAACAGGCTTGTGCCAGGGCCTGCCCGAGTTCATACGGTAATTCTTCTACGTCCTAGCATGCTGCTGATATTTATGTTCACCAGAAAAGGAAATACAATACAGCTACAACATTGTTGGTGGCAACGGTCTCGAGGCGCAAAACACTGATACAGAAAAAAGGTACTCTGCTTATTATTCTATACCAATTTGTGAGATAACTAGGTTTAACAGGAAGCGATCGCCATCACCCACAACAAACAACAAACGAGTTTAGAATAACCAGACTCATCTTTTGTATCATAATAATATCTTGCAAGAGTCCGGTTTGGCAAATGAGCGTCGATTTCCTTCAACTCCTCAATACAAAGGATCGAAGATAGATTGCATTCACTCATTGTTTTAGAGCATCTCTCGTAGATCTCTACGAGTGCGGCACGGAGAACTTCTCTGATTACAGAGTAAGTATACCAAAACCCTGAGTATATTTCTGACTGTACCGTAGGCATCAAAATGTACCCTGTATTCAAGATTCTGCTTATAAGGTATGTTAAGGCTATCTCATCTATAGAAACACAGATGGAAAAACTCTTGCAAGCCAAGTATGTATGGACACATTTTATTATAATTGTTTTAGCTTTGGTAGTACTTATTTCACAAATTAACTCCATGCAAATGCTATATTTTTTCTTAAATCATTAACAAGAACAGCACTAAGTAGTTGGTACTTTCGTAGTTAGACTGGATCGAAATTGTAAACCTTTTATTTAATCAAAGTATAATTTGGCATGATCGGAATTTATAATAATTTATTATTGTTTTTTTGCACATTTTTTGTACAATTTTGATGAAATTAAAATACAATTTACAGTCCAAGAAATATGCACGCTTTCGGCTCAAACTGGTGAATGTGCAGAGTATACTCGAAAATGGTACTACGATACGACACACAAGAGGTAATAAAAGTTCAACTAGTTTAATTCCGTTTATATTATTTCTTATTGGTTAATTTCTCTCATATCTTCTCTCATAGTGTGATAAACATGAATGTTTTTTCAGTGTCTTGGTGTTGATCTGTACCTATGTTATAAGTATTTATGTACACAGTAATCCCCCCTATAACACGGTAGATTGGCTCCGCGTTATAGGAATTTTTGTGACCTTGACGTAAAAAATATTCACGTTAAACTTTTTTCGCTAAAGGGTTTTTAATTGAGTATTAAGAATAAAACCTAGAGTAACATAACGAGATATGGATGTTCTATTAAAATCAAATTAAACAAAGAAAATTTTAAATAAAAAAACTTATATATAGTACAAATTTTAAAAATAAACAAATTACAATTTATGCATAAATTATAAATTTCACAGAGCAGAAATGTAATGTGGGAAATCCCCGTTATATTGGGGAATGCCCGTAAAATGAAAATGCTTTTTAAGAGTACCGTGTTATACACAAAAATGGATTACTGTATTATTTATAAAAATATTCATGAGACATCTTAGTACCCATATCCCCAGCTATCCTTAATTTGGGGCTAGATGGCGATGTGTACTGCACACATCGCCATCTAGTATTGTCTAGTGTATTGTCATAGTACATTTATTTTTCCCATGTCTGTAATTTCTGTATTTCTGTAGATGCCGTGAGTTCTACTACGGTGGCTGCGGTGGTAACGAGAACAACTTCGTGTCAGAACTCGAATGTGAAAACCGATGCATGGAGCAAACCACCACGACAGTGGTACCTCTGACCACGGTAACAATGCAGCGCACCCCACCAGTGACAAAGGCTCGACCTGATGCCGGTAAACTAACCCCTTATTACAGTTTGATCTTTACGTCAGCTTAGGTTGGTTTTAGGAGTAAAATGAAAATGTAAAAAACGAGCGTATAGTGCCATATAAATAGCAACAACTAAAAAAAACAAATGGCTAAAATACACTTAACTATTTCTACGTAATGATCAAGATTTGTTATACTAAGTAATTATTCACAAACTATGAATTGAAACTAGGGTTTTCGACGTAAATCAATTGCATTCGCAGATTTCTGCTTGGAAAAACTTGACTTTGGGAGTGCGTGCGAACAAATTGAGCAGCGTTGGGGGTACGATTCTACGAGAGGCGCGTGCACACAGTTCCAGTATGGAGGCTGTGGTGGTAACCGCAATAACTTCCCCACGCTGGAGTATTGCCAGTACTACTGCGCACCCGCAACGGGTAAGCTCGATGAAATGTTTTCTCGGACCCAAGTCTGCCATAACTATTGCATGTTAATGGTCGATCAATGATAAAAAATACCAATATTTTTTTTTATTCTACAATTTATTAAATCTCCGTTCATACTTATACCACAGAATTAAACCATACAGAATCCTAATTCAGCCATTAATGCATGCAGTGCATTGTTTCCAAGAACAGAGAAGTCGTCCGGAGCACGTCTCACTTCAAACCCGCGGAATGTTGCTAGCTCACAAACTTTTCCCATTTTCGTCATTTTATGGTAAACGTTTAGAACATTAGAGGTACAATAATTACTATCAACTGCTAAATGAATGAATTGATAAACCGGCCGTTCGGCCTTCGGGAAGCACTACTAAAGTGGAGTGGTCTAATCTGAGGAATTAATCCTGTGATCCAGTAGGTATACTACCTATGCCTGTATCGGATAACTATTCAATTTTATATTTACTTTACGCTCGATAACCTTAAGTCACAATGAACTTTTTAAAAAAAGAATCCTCTCGCAAACAAACTTCTTTAACCATTTGTTGCACTTTATTTTGTTTTTCATTAATACTTTATAAATAAATCAATAAATAAATGAATATACTATGACAATACACACATCGTCATCTAGCCCCAAAGTAAGCGTAGCTTGTGTTATGGGTACTAAGACGACTGATGAATATTTTTATAAATAATATACATAAATAGTTAGAATATACATATAAACAACCAGACACCGAAAAACATTCACGCTCATCACACAAACATTTTCCAGTCGTGGGAATCGAACCCACGGCCTTGGACTCAGAAAGCAGGGTCGCTGCAAACTGCGCCAATCGGCCGTCAATTATGATTGTTTTCACGGATTGTTGCCCTGCACGTTGCAGACCAACTATCCTTAGCGGAAACGGATATGTACCTACTATGCCGATGGGGTATTACAGTATCCAAGTTAAAAAAAAACTTTTGTTCTCAAACTTTTTCTTCAGATCAATATTTTTAGAGAAATAAGATTTTCATAGAAATACGCAATGACAACCACATGGCGTTTACATATATGAAGAAAATTAAATGAATGTTACAAAAATAGGAATTTAATTTTGTGTATTTTTAATTGATATTATTACTCATGCATGTGTTATACTTGTTTATAAGTATATCTGGTTAAATCGTAAATGTAGCCTGGGGATGCGAATTTGGCTTGTTAGACCTATAGGTAACTAAATCACTAATTCACTCGCATTATGAATGTCTAGTGATTAAGGCCATTAGTTAGAGGTGCCAAAAATCGAATTGTGTTGTTTTATTTCGTTGTTTTTCGCAGATATTTGCCAATTACCGATGTATTCGGGCCCGTGCGACGCGTCTCTAATGCGTTGGTTCTATGACTCGGCCACAGACTCCTGCAGTCAATTCACGTACGGTGGATGCGAAGGAAACGAAAATCGGTACATTCAAAGATATTTTTTTTATTATTTATAATCGAATTCATGACGGACTTGTTCTCAACAGATATTTAACAAAGAGCGATCTATGAGAATGTTAACCTAAAAAATAAATAATGGAAATTTTACTTTACAACAAGTAAAATGGAGAAAATTTCCTGATATCCTTTTTATTTTTTTTATAAGATTTGATTCGCTGGAAGACTGTGAACGACAATGCAGATCTAGATCACCTACGACATCAACGACGACTTCTACCCCCACGTTGGCACCGGTAAGTACAGAAGCTGAATTCATATTGCATTGCTCTAATCCGTTCTAAAGGGCTTAGTTGCCGGCGTAATACCAAGCACATAAGGCATTTACTGGGATTCTTACCAGGGTATGCATACAGCAGAGAAATTGCATAAAATGTCAAAAATCCTCCTCCTAGACGAGCTATATTTCAATTTTAGGATAAGCAGTGCTTTTGTGCATGTATGAAGTGCACGCCTCTGATGAGGCTTAACCTAACTCCTCAGGTTGATGGACACATGGCGGCACTTTGCATGACGTGTTCCTAGCGTGCCCTGCAAAATGTTGCTCTGAATATAGGCTAATGCCTAATGTCTTTCTATTTACCATCGCCTATTAACAGAGCATAGATTGACGGCCGAGCGGGCAGGGACCCTGCTCTGAGTCTAAGGCCGTGGGTTCGATTCCCACAACTGGACAATGTTTGTGTGATGAACACGAATGTTTTTCAGTGTCTGGGTGTTTATCTATATATTATAAGTTTTTATGTATATTATTCTTAAAATTATTCATCAGTTATCTAAGTATACCCATAACACAAGCAACGATTACTTTGGGACTAGATGGCGATGTGTGTATTGTCGTAGTATTTTTATATTTATATATATGTTTGACAGGCAAAACAGATGCATGCCCTGCAAAATGTTGATTTTTTCGACTATAAAAAATAAAAAAGTATTGACACATTTTTTTGATAGGAGTACATACCAGTCGAGTGCCAAGTGTCGCCCACGCTGGAGCAGTGCAGCGAGGTCGGCGTTGTGTGGTACCTGGACGAGCAGCAACGCGCGTGCGTGGCACACATCAACGGGTACTCCGGCTTCGTCTGCAGGAACACCGGTGCCTATCCGTCCCAGGAGGCCTGCGAGCGCTCCTGCGGCGTATTCCGAGATTTAGGTCAGTAATGTTGCTATGGCTGCAGTAAAAGTTTTCAGATAGCGAACTATGGTCCACCATAAATAAAAAATCATTTTTTTACAATGAAAATCAAGCTTGATTTGCTATGCTCCGCCAAAACCAGAGGAATGTGTAAGGTGTAGTTTATTATTTCTTCAATCTTTGTAAGTACTCCACGCCTTACGGATCTCTGGCCGAAGCCGTAACAACTAGGCTATCACCGCCTATAAAAATATATCAATAAGTTTATATGACAAGGAATAACAAAAATATATAGAGCAATACGTGTTTCGGTTTTTCTATAACCACAGTAAGGTGCTATACCTAAACCAATTTTTTTGTTCTACCATCAGATGTATGCCTGTACCAAGTAGATCCAGGCCCATGCGGAGAATCGGTCCCTAAAGTATATTTTGACCACAACACGGGTCGTTGCGAGCAATTCGCTTACGGAGGATGCCACGGTGGGCCCAACCGCTTCTCATCCGTCCAAGAGTGCGAGCAAGTCTGCAGACCAGCCGTAATTGGTAAACAAATAACTAATTCAATTAAACATTTAAAAAACCCCCTACACAGTAAACTGATACTCTTATTAAGGCACTTATGTTATTTGCCATTTTGTGGTGGCGAATAAGTAAGTATTGTACTAAAGACCTTTCAATTGATACTCATATTGAAGAAGTTGTAAAAAAAATTATAATCCGCTATTTTGTGGCGGCGGCCATCTTGTACCGATTTTTATTAAACATAGCTACCGACTTTTGATACCCCGTCGTATTTGTTCTGGGGATAACCGGTTTATTTTAAAACTACAACACAATATATGTATATAATTTAAAAAAAATCCTAAAATTGCAATCATATAATATTGTACTATTATGTGCTATTGGTTGCTCTAAGTTTTTTTGTGTATCTTTAGCATGAGTAAATTAAAAATATAAGATATAATACCTATAATAACGATAACACTCGTTTATACGGATTTTGCAAGTGGAATTATTTTGATACAAAATATGTACAAAATATGTACACAATAAATAAGTATTGTGGCTCGAACTGTATTTACATAAGTAGATGAAAATAAACATGCAATAAAGCTTTATCATTTATTAGATACCTGCCATCAGACCCCGGAGCGGGGCGACTGCCAAGAATATTCGTACATGTGGCATTACGATGGGGAGCGTGACGAGTGCAGGCAGTTCATCTACGGCGGCTGCAACGGCAATGATAACAGGTAGGATATGTCAAGGAAGGTCTCTATCTAACTTGCTCTATGTATTCCTGTTTTCTGTTAAATTTTTTATTTCTAGCGTGTACAATTAAAATGTTTTTATTCATTAATTCATTCTTAAGTATATCTAGCGGGTCCTCGCGAATTTGCCTTCGTTTCCCACACAAATTTTCTTTCCGCCAACCTACCGCGATTTGTCGCCAGCTTGCACTATTCGTTTTAGTAAAAGGATATTCCTACTTTTAGGTTTGTCGTTCTACTTCAGTTCATATATTTCTGTGTGCCAATGACACTATTTTTATTTATGAGACATGTAGTACCTTCCTAAATTTCTCTTAGCTCTAGATTAAAAGTTACTGTCGTAACTTCCTGTTTTTGAACAAAACATTTTTAATTTTTTGATGTGAAACATCTATAGACGGAGGGTAATCCTGATTTTTGGCGTGGCGATATAACTTACAGAAAACAATTTGGATGTTTCACTTCTGCCAGGCGTCCCGTGACGGCTCATTTTACTTAAAGATAGGCATACTGATGCCTGAAGCTTGTGAAAACCATGTTCTTTACTAGGATTACTTCTAGGTTTGGAACGCGCGAAGAATGCGAAAACCGATGCAAGAAAGGCACGACGACTGTCGAAATCAGTTTTACAGCAAAAACGACACCCATGCCCGCCAGTACCCCAACCACGAATCCGATGACTACAATTGCTCCATTTGATCCTAACGTGAGTAGAAACTTTAATTTTGTTTGTAATTGGAGCTTCTTGTGACAGAGCTCGTCCGCGGAACGACTTCTGTCATTCTCATTACTGCCATCAAGCAGCATTGCTGTATTCGGGTCTGAACGGTGTGGTTGCCGGTGTAATGACAGGCACATGAGGTTGAATACCTACGCCTCAGTTTGATGGACCATCCAGCTTACCACCAGCTGGGTCATGGGGTCCTTTAATAATTATTACTATTGAAAAAAACGAAAGTTTTTTATTATGCACGTGTAAAACAGTAACATTTTCTCTATGATAAAACTGCTCAGTAATTTACTAACTAAACGTCTAATTGACGCCAACCGAAGAATAGCGTGGCGGGTCTATACTTTCGAACCCTTCCTACTACGAGGAACTATATTCCCAGATGCGGGATTTTAAATGATGGTGATGGTGATTTTAATTTGATAGATATCAAACACAACTTGGCACTAGAGTGGTCGTCAATCTCTCACTTTTAAGATGAAACAAAGAGTTTAAAAAATTCTGTCCAGTTTTCCATATATTATAATTTCTTACTACATTTGTATTGCGTTCTTGCACTTTTAGGAAATTCGCAATCCACCGGAGTGTACGACCCCTGAATCAATTGCTCCCTGCGGCAGCAACATCACGGTATATTATTATGACACAAGAAAACAGACTTGTTTGATTGGCGATATTGGTGGATGCCAACATCCGAACAGCTACCACAGTGAAGAGGAGTGTGAAAGGAGGTGCGGAGCCTTCAAAGGAGTTGGTAAGAATCAGATCATATGGAAGCTTGAAGATTTAGCTTCAAAGTAAAATACTGCAAGTTACATTTTATCTTTTTGGAAATATCTTCTTGAAAACAAGAACTTTTCGTTTAGATGTGTGCGCTGCTCCCCTCGACCCTGGCCCTTGTCTTGCCTCAATCCCCAAATTCTACTGGGATGTAGTATCTGGACAATGCTCAGAATTTGCATTTGGAGGTTGTCTTGGCGGACCTAATCGATTCTCGAGCCAAGAGGAATGCGAGGAAGTCTGCAGTTCAACTGGACCAGGTATCCATGCCTTCTATTTCAAACATTTACAAATCTTCCAATTCAATCTATCCAATATTCTTACCTAACCGAAGCATGCTTCTTAATTTTCCTTGGGGATTGACTGTTTTACATAATAAGCCTGAAGTAGATTAGTACGCATAAATCCCACCCATTTTAACTTGAAAGATCTGCCAGATGGTAGTGTATAGCCAGTTAGTGTAGCTCTGGGTAGTGGGTACGGAACTAACGGAGTGAGGTGGTGGGGGCAGAGCCGGCGTGCCTGCAGCAGGTGTCCACGGGTGAGCCGGGATGCGGTCTGCCTTCTCGACGCTGGTACTATCACAACGTCTACGGAGAGTGCCTCGCCTTCGTCTACTCCGGCTGCGGAGGCAACGACAACAACTTCCCTTCCTACGAAAAGTGCGCTGGCGCTTGCAGGATATCGGGCCCCATCGGTACTTTTACATCGTCGCTTTGCTCAAACCCGCTCTACCACGCTGAAAACATTTAAATGGTTTGGTATGTTAAAATAAATTGCCCAAGACAATTTAAACTTTTTATTATATCTGGTAGAAAATATTTCGAATACCCTTAAAATATACTTAGCGTGGTAGAGCTGGTGTGAAGAATTATCGTCCCGTTATGCTTATGCTGTCACTGTTAGCATCGCTTGCACGTTGCCTTTTTTCTGGCTCTAGCTTCTAAGTATAATCACCAACAATGTAGTTCCCGACTTTATTCCACAACAAATTGTACACTAATTTTTAAAGTAAACTGAGTTGACAGGTCTTTTAATAGCGCTGTCCTTTTCACACTGTAAAAGAAAACACTGTTTTCGGTGCACTATTTTTAGAAATTTACATTTAGTATAGTTTATTTACGTTCAATGGAATCGGTAGCAATATAGTCGGGTGCTTGGGTGGTTTTGTCGGGTGCTTGGGTCGTGACTAAAGTTTGACGTTTTTGTATTCAATGACAATGGACTTATTTTCGATCTGATACTAATCACACTGGTAAGTAGCGATAGAATCGCACTAACCTAGATAGGTTATGGTCGTTTGGTACTTAGTAACTGGCCACCTGGTATAGCTTCCACTCTGGTTTGGCTGAACATCTGTCATATGTATAGTAGCCTCTAATGTTTCTTGTTCGTAAATTTGCTAATAAATTACATCTGAAGCCGAATTTTTATAGTAATAGTTAAAGGACCAAGCACACCTGATGGTAAATGGATAACCATCACCTATAAATAGAGCAACACCTCGCAGTGCTTACAAGCAATACATCCTACAAGGTGCGGTCCTGTTTCCATCAACTTGAGACGTTAAACCTCATCATTGTCAGCCCCTTACCGGACCACTACAGAGCTCGGGTCTCCTCTCCACGGGTCTCTTCTCCACGCGTCTCCTTTCCACGGGTCTCCTCTCCACGGCTCTCTTCTCCACGCGTCTCCTCTCCTCGGGGCTCCTCTCGTTGTCGACCAGCTGGCATAGAATTTACACGCGTTTTAGAATGTTACTGAGAACTCTCACGATGTACTCCTTTAGCGTTAAAGCAAATGATTTTCTATATACATATATGAAAACACATCGCTCGTAACTCTGAAAAGTTGCGTGCCGGGGATCGAACACGGTTTCCCCGCATAGCAGGCCGAAGCTCTAACCACTAGGCTATCAACACCGCTAGTTATTAGCCTAATGTGTCTGTCACCGTCAACCACGCCCGAAATACTGCTTTGCAGCAGAAATAAGCATGCCTCGTCGCAGTTAACGATTTTGAAGCCTTGACATTGAGCCTTTCCACAGTGGAAAAAGATAACGACCCAGGCTGTGATAGCTACGTGGCGGAGTGCGCGACGCTGAGTTGCGAGTACGGGATGCAGCGCATGCGCACGTCAGGTGGTTGCGAGCGGTGCGTGTGCGTGCCCGTCGAGGTGAACTGCGCGCCGCTGCGCCAGGAATGCGAGACTCTTGAGTGCATCTTCGGCATCGAGAGAACCACCGGCTCCGATGGATGCGAGAGGTAATGACAAGGTCCACTTCTCCCACGCCAAATTTCGTGGAGAAACATGTTGACAACATATTGAATACATAAATGAAAAAAAATACAATATCAATGTAAAAAAACCTAGACTTTCGTCATTGTGCACATTATTCTACTAGTCAAGCCCTTTCATTTGTTACCCATAGTAAGTAACTGTCATTTTATATAGGCGGCCATCTTGGACCGATTTTTGTCAAACATAGATAAGAAAGAATACGCCCCAACAATTCACCTTTCAAACCAAAAAAATCAAAATCGGTTCATTCGTTCGAGCGTTACGATGCCACAGACAAACACGTCAAAGAAACCATTTTTATTTAATTTTAACAAATGGTGCATCTGGTTATTTATTTTCGTCGTTCTAGTCTTTTTGAATGTAGTCAGAATCGAAGGATCGAGTCGGACTGCATTTTCTGTCTATACTTTTAAGATAGACATAAAATGCAGTTCTAGTCCGTTTACTTACTTTTACGATAGCTGAGAATCTTCAAGAACATGAGAATTGCACATATTATTTTCCATTAGATGCCGTTGCATTGAGGACCCGTGTATCAACACTAGATGTGCGGGTGACGAACGTTGCGTAATCACCCCCTACAAGGACCCTATTTCGTACGGCGACATCCGGTACACGACAGTATGCAGAATGGGTAAAATATTCAGTGCTTTATGATTCTAAAGAATATGAACATGACGCTTCTACCAGATTTATTTAGGAGAGTGTGCACCATTTTATTAACCCCTTCACCTTATTGCCACAGATATGAGCATCTTAATCATCTGCACCAAAAAAACAAACAAACGGTTTCCTTAGTCGAGCTATAGTTTTAATTCAATATAATTTGAAGAAAAAATTTTACATGTGGCATTTTTTAATCAATAATTAAAGAAAAAACTGTTAAGTTAAGCGTTATTTTATCGAAATGCCGAATTATTTTTTAATCCTGAGATTTCACGTCATTCCCAAAATCCAACGGCAATCCTGATCAGAGCACCAAAATCCTGAAATCTTAGGATAAATGCTTACATATTGTAACCCTTGTCCATGCGCACTAAACTATATTGTAACCACTTGGATTCCCCCTTCCTACGAAAGTACGAAAGAGTTAAACACCTGACTTCAAAAGACGGGTAAACCAAAAAAATATATATCCTTTATAGTGGCATTTCGTAAGTCAGAATACTGAGAAGATTTTTTTTACTTAGTCAACAAGACCGGTACGTGTCCACCGAGAGCTGTGCACTCTACAACGGAGGGTCAATGCCGAAATGAGTGTAGGGACGATGCTGACTGCGTCGGCGTTGGCAAGTGCTGCGAGCGCGGTTGCAGTAGCCTCTGCCTCGAGCCTGTCTCCCTGGTACTCTCCAGCCCTGCACCCCCAGATACCACATTTTCTCCTGGTAAATGAGTACCTTTTTATATGTAGTCTATTATTTACCAATATAACATTTGAAGAAGAATGCTTGAAAACTCAGAACTCAGCACTTTAATAAACGAGTCATTCAGTATTCAAGCATTCGTATTTATCATTAGAATTGGGTGATCTTCTATAAAGACTACCACATTCTTTGTATGTTATAGCAAACTTTTCCGTTTATAGATTTGCCATATGCGCCGCGACCTAGTGAACAAAGAGAGCCTGAAGTGCGAGCCCAAGAAGGTGGAAAAGCAGTACTGCGTTGCTTCTTGCACGGCAACCCACCGCCGAGGATCACATGGCGATACGGCGAGATCACAGTAAGTTAATTGAATCCAGGAGAAAGAACATCAACCTATTAATGCCCACAGATGGACGTAGATATTTTAAATGGATTAAAAATTTCCACGGTCTTATGACTTTCTGATAGTCTTTTTTTATTTCGTACATCCACCTAGTGTGGGAAAGGATCCAGCTATCAAATAGTGATAAATTGGGTGAAATTATAGTCTATTTTTCTTTTTCCCATTACCATTTCGGCCTAGACAATTTCACAGTGGAAAGTGATGAAGCAGTCAAAGATGACAGTGGACCACCCCAGCCGAGTACAATACCACGTGTTATAGTAATCCGTCGCTCGCGATATAGAATCGGATTGCCAATCGCTGGATTGCCACGTGTCTTTGAAGACTGTCGATAGGCACGGTATACATATAGCTCATGGAAAGTGTTCGGTTACGATGCCACGAATTCCATGATTATTCTTGACCCCAAAAGTACCTACCCATATATACTCGGTAAACACGTAGCTCATGGAAATCGTGCGGGGACGATGACAGGAGTTTCACGCTTTTTTTTCGCCCAAAAAGTTCACATATATACACGGTATACATATAACTCGAGAAAAGCGTACGGTGACGATGACGCGAGTTCTAAGATTTCTGTTCACCCAAAAAAGATACATATATGTAGGTTCTTTTTTGGGTATACTCGGTATACAAATAGCTCATGGAAAGCGTACGCTGGCGACGACGCGAGTTCCATAATTTTTGTTCGCTCTAGAGTGCTCTACGTGCATAGAGAAGTTTTCACTTCAAAAAAGCGTCTTTTTGTAATTTCAAACAGATCGAGGGAGACTTAGGCCGGTACAGGATGTTATCAGATGGAGCGCTTGAGATTGTGTCTCTTTACCGCAACGACACTGGCGTTTACATCTGCGTGGCGGACAATGGTATCGGCATCGCCACGCAGGAAATACGACTCGAAGTGCTTGGTAAGTGACAGTAACAGTTACTTGAACTGTTCTTAATAAACGTGGCATTGTGTTGTTGTCAAAGTAAGTTCATACAAAGTTTATTGAGTATCTATTTGACAATCTTTTGAATCTTATTTTTATATGGAACTTAAACCGCGGTTGGTTGCCTCATCCGGTGACCTGGGTTGACCCATTTTTGTGCAAACAATCAGCCTGCCAGTTCAGCACGGAATGCAGTCAGCATTCTTAGCACTATTCCACGCGGGCATGACAGTAATAAGTTCAGTTATAAGTTTTATTGTAACACAATCTAATTAAAAAAGAAGTACTCAAGTAGTAAACTAATGAGTTTCTTGCCGGTTTTTCTCAGTAGAAAACCACATTCCGGACTGATGGAACTTAATATTTAGAACAGTTGTTTTAGATTAAATTATCCAAAATATTACCGATTTGGGCGACATTAGTAGTTAATTATAGTTTCTTGAATAAAATTGACTCCAACATTTGAATTTGAAAATTCATCTGGTAACACATTCTTTAACTTAAGGCATTAAAACAAAAGAGAAGTCTCGATGACAATTTTTTTTTGTGTCCGGCAACTAAGCCAATAACATCAAAATGACTTTTTTCGTTTAATTAAAAAACGAAGTCAAACTACTACTATTACTACATCAATATAAAAATTATCTAAGGCTAGTTTTGGTCTCACTTCTATAAAGCGACGACACTATGTCGCAAGCCAAAAGCTCGTACTGTGGAACCCGCCTTGAGCCAGAATTACGAGAACGTAGGTAAAAAAGTAGATTGCCCTACGCGCCTTTACTTTCTCTAGAGTAATGTTTAGGAACTCCTAAGATAATCTCAAACTACGGATAACAACACAATGTCATAAATAGCTTTGTACTGAGGAATGAATACGTAGCGTAGATTGCTAGGACTTTTCTAAGTAACTTTATTTCTTCCTTAACTTATCTATCTCTTTCTTCTATGGTTTTCTAAGTTGAGTTTGATATTAATTCCGCATTCCTAAATCACTGAGAGTTGAAACTGGCTTATCGACGCGAGTTAAAGGTATCGGTTTCGCATTTTAAGGGCACTCACTAACTACACACTGTTGCTAGTAGGGATTTTTAACGGATGTTGAATAGAGACCAATAAAGGTCCTTTACCCAGTGGCAAAGCTAGTTTATATGAGTATTTTATAACATGCACAGTAAACAACTGCGATTACTGTGCATTTTAATTGTTACCGGAAAACGTAACGTTGATAGCAAAGATTTCTATGGTACGTAGGTTCGAACGTTCGGAACACTGTACTGCGGCCAACTTTTGTTTAAGAGTGTGTGACAGCACTGTTTAAAATTTTTGAAGACTATTACAGGTTGCAAAACAATTGCTTTTCGCAGGACAAGCGACCATTATATAGCGTAGATAGGTAAAACGCAAGTAAAAAACTACCGAAATAAGACGTATTGACAGAGTCAGTGCTGCACTGGGTTTCTGTTTTATGATTTTGTTACCCTAAAGTTAATAAAACCACAATAGAACACCACAAAGGGTCGCTTTATTATCGCTTTACAAAGTCTCAATTTTTTTGTGTCCACAAAAGTTTATCTTGTAACATTTTTGCCATCGGATGTCCGTTATATTTTGCAGTCAATAGTCTTTTATCTACTCAAACATGAAATAACATTTATTTAGTGCGCGTACACTACGCCCCTTGCTCAGCTCAGTGAGTCTCGGCACCCTCCAAGCGAAGCGCGTCCTAGCAATGTTGCGTCTCTCAGTGACTTTAAGTTTAATGCTGGTGTGCACAGCATATAGAGGTTAATTTTTTATTTAACTGTGGTTTTTATTAACTCTATCGTCATCATTAATGGGTTTCTTTTTTTTGTGTGTTTAATTTTTTTAAGGTCATTTTGAGTTTTCATAAAAATTCTGAAATCCATTATATGATGATATTTTTCATGGAAATTATGCTTACATTGTAGATATTAATATTCTAGTTTGTGGAATGTTCAGCTCATCCTTCGCTGCCTAAATACTGGGCGAAATTGACACTGGAAGTGAAATAGATAACTTTCTAGCATCGGGTTCATTTCATAAAATATATTATCGTAATACCATTATCAGGTTTCACAAACATTAATTTCATATCAGTATGCATCACATATGGGTAAACACTTCCATTGTCAATTCCTCGAATCTTTCGGATCTTTTAACTCCAACTCATGCAATATAATTAAAATGGGAGAGCATCCACAAACTGCAAGTTAAAAATTAGTTACTAACGGACGGGTGATTAGATCCTGAGGAAGGACCGGCTGGTATCTCCGGGACCCCTAACGCAGTGATTATGGGCGAGATGGGCCGCCCGCTTAGCATCCGCTGCCTCGCGTACGGCTACCCGCAACCCACCATTTATTGGTACCGCGGCCAATACGGCCCCATGGTACCTTATAGCAGCTCCTTGTACGAAGGCAGAGGAAACGTACTTCTAATACGACAGCTATTGCCCGAAACTCTCGGAGAGTATATGTGCCAAGCTTACAACGGGCATGGCCAGCCGGCGGACTGGTCGTTCGAAGTACGAGCGCAAAGTTTAGAAGAATCCGACGAATTCCCCAACGTTGTGTCCCGACAGACTGAGCGATCTGTGAATGCTTATGAGTATGTGCGACAAACTGAACCGACCACCTCTACGACGGAACGAACAACGGAAATTGATATACCCTATACCGGTAAGATCGGGCCTTTGACAAAACGCTTTTTTCATATTATTTGATGTGAAACATCTAATGGTCAGACCGGCGCTTGGCGTGGCCACGCACATTGAGCGTAATATCGGACCTCCCTTTCGTAGGATTTTGAAATAATTTTTGTTTCAGATTATGCCATATTTATTCGAGGACTATAATGGATATTTTCTATACAAAATACTTAGTTTAGATGTTTCACATCTGCCAGCCATACGGCTCAATTTTTATGTGCATGGTTTATTTTCTGCATGTTGCATGGGGTTTTTGAAATTAAAAGAAAGAGTTTTTAGTTGGACATTACTTTAATATCATCTGTACATAGTTCCGGGTAATTCGTTGGTGTTATCTAGCGATGTTCTTCAACTTTGACTTCTAAGAAATTCTGTAACGACTCATTATCGTACCATGTTTACATTAATGTGACCATAACTTGGATGTTAATTGCAGAGCGTGTAAATATTTTGATTCAATCTGTAGGTACCTACTGAAAGATACCATTGATAGGTATATAATTATAAACATATAGTAATCTACAAGATATAAATTTGTAAATATATTTTTTAGTTGCTATTATTTTTAGTTTACTGGCCACTGCCAGTTTCCACCCTTACCTAGAGATAAAGTTAAACCCTCGGTCTGAGTTACTATCCAAAAGCGAGAATTATCATTAAACCCGCTGTGACGGGTTGGAGGAGGTCTGTGCCCAGACCTATAATAAGATGAAATCTATTAGATAGGCTTAAAATAAGATGAAATCAGTTTTCTTTTAAATTAATAGTTCTACAATCAAATCGCTTAGTTCAAATCATTGCAATCGTCTTGATACAAGGTTTTTGTATCTGATAGCTAATAAAATGTTTGTAAACAGTACCGGTAAGGACGCGCATCGCGACAGACCGCACTCGGCTCACGGCCGGATCAGAGATCAACCTGCCCTGCGACGTAGACGGCTTCCCCGTGCCGCAAGTTCACTGGACAAAGGATGGTCTTCAGATCCAACGGCCGCCGGATAGCGACAGGATTTATGTCACAGGTAACAACACTATCATAAAAAAACAACAAATTCCTTGATGGACCTATGAGCGAGAGTAGTAAGGTGTAGGTGCTTTATGTGACAGAGTTCGTCCAGGGAAGTAGGTAAGTACATTCCACAGCCAAATTTTTTTCTGGCCATTTGCTTGGTCCGTCAATAATAACCTGTACGGGATACCCTAGCGTATTCATAGGACGCCAGGATTTGACCCACCACTCTTCTACAGCTGGTCCCATCGTCATCCAGGCGCTATTTTTGGGTTTCGAAAAGGTAGACGTCAAAAAAAGTGGACCTTATTTAATTCTGCGCCTTTTGAGCTGCTAGTTTAATGCGGCCTAATAATTCTGGATGAATTTTAGCTTTGACAGAACGAAGAAAATGATATTTTGACCTAATAACGATGCACGTTGTCTATAACAGATACGAGTACATACGTGCATTACATTACTAAAAACAACGTAACTGTTTGAGGTTTCAAAGACAGGTTATAAAGCTATCTGTATATATCGTGTACCGATAAAAAATTTACTTAGTGAATAAACAAATTACTGTAAGCAGTTTATTCAACCCATCTCAATCCAACTAATCGGTTTCTAAGCGGCATTATTCTTACTCATCTGAGTACTGACCTGGTAAAACTTTGTTGGGTTATGCTTGATTGGGTATCTAACTAATTTTGTAAGAAGATTATCTCGCGTAAGATCTCGCCTCTAGCGAATGTTAAAACACGTCTTTTTTGGTAGGGACCGAACTAGCCACGGCCAGAGTCACCCACAAAACCAGACCAGACAAAAATCAGAAATTATATATATTTCAGAGTTACCGCTGAAGCGAAACGGACCTTCCACTTATAAAACACACACAACTCTTTAACAATTATTTAAAACAAATAATTTCATAAAGATAACATTTCTATGATATATTAAATTTGGGTGTTTAAAACGTATCTTACCTTTGATTTTATTTTTATTAACAGAGGCGCGGTTGACAATTTCGCGCGCAAACATCAACGACAGCGGAGTTTACGGGTGCCACGCCAGCAACGGGTACACTTCGGACTACTCTACAGTGCAGATCAGCGTGGAAGGTAAGATGAGCGTCTCAAATGGACATATCCCATCGGATATGAACCCCTTGTGCGTGCATCCCTGGATGTTAACCCATGGTTAATCGGGCGTCCAACATGCTTAAACAATGCAAGTGTTTAAATATAAGTCCTGCACAGGCAGGAGACAAATATTGTATCCCCCGATTATTTATTTATTTATTTTAACTCTTTAACGAAACGAAAAAAAGAACGAATAGAAAACACAAAAACTGTAGGAGAATACAAAAGGCGGCCTTATCGCTTAAAAGCGATCTCTGCCATGCAATCTTAGGATTAGGACAACAAGAGCGAGAACAAATAAATAATGAAAAATTATTATAAACCTACATTAAAATAACTACATACGTGATACGAATACATAAACAAAAATTAATATTAAAATAATAAACGAATATATATTATGATATAATAAGCTATATATATATAATATAATAAAACATTGAAAAATATTTTGATAGACCTGTGAAATTTTATCCTTGAGAAAAATGTCTCCAGCCCCACAGAATTTAACGTGAACAGAAACCGTGTACACCGCTAATATTGAAGCATCAAAAACCACTCCACTTTATTAGGGTTTCTCGAACAGGCGGTTATAGTCGTAAAAATGTAATAGGTCCGTTTTGACATTTGTGCAAGACCATAGAATGTAACTTGGAACGAAACTGAAAGAAACATTAAAATAAAAATCAATTACATACGGTGTTTTAAAAAGTACGTAATTTTTTTTGGGACGTTCAATAATATGAAAGAATATATCGCGAGTATTCTTTTTGCGCTTACTTTATAGTAGCATGCAATTTATAATTGTTGCGAAACGTTCTCAGTCTTTTTTTTTTATACTAGAGCTGTAACCATTTTTTTACTGAATATTGAAAATAAATTTTGTGTAGTAATCTTTACTGCAAAGAATGAGCTTGGTTCTCAAAATAGGTTCTAAATAAAGAGTCTGAGTTGATGTATGTGACCAAACGGCACATGACTGAAGCGTCCCCGCGCGCACTTCGCAGTTTTTCATTCCTCATCTTGTAAAGTTGACTGTGCACTCGTTTAAGTTTGATATATATTGTTTACTATTGCGTTAACTATGTCTCTTCTATTTTGGACATTAATTTAAACATAGTGATTTGACTCGATTTTTGTGTTTGTTGTTATATAGTACTAACTCTGTTTCAACATGTTGAAAAGTGGACGTATAATCAACTGCCAGTCACGCGTATCGGTTGTGAAGTTAAAGGAATACTTTGAACGAACGTACACTTTACAATACATAATAATATCAATCAAGTACTGATACAAACTTGAATTGATTTATCGTGAGTATCGAGTCCCGAGTCTTATGGTTCCATAACTAGTTACGTCGCGATGACAAATGTCAAAACGGGCCTATTACTTTTTTACGACTATAGTCACTTCCATTTAGCAGTTGACAGTCACTATTTTACCTCTAATATTCTAAACATTTACCATAAAATGGGGAAAATGGGAAAGTTTGATAGCTAGCCACATTTCGGTCTGAAATGAGAATTGCGCGGGCTGTATTTTCTTAGTTCTGTGTCCTACCCATGCTAGTCGTATTGGGATTGTTTATACTTTATATCTGTAAAGACCTATTTTAAGAGCTTAATATAAACTTATTCATTTTATACCACCAGGGCTATACATACCACCGAATTGCAAGGATAGTCCGTACTTCGCAGATTGCAGCTTGATAGTGAAGAGCAAATTCTGCCATCACAAGTATTATTCCAAGTAAGTGATTTCATTACAATCTTATCTTATATTAAATTTGTATAAATAATAGGTAATCATTTAAGGACGTGCGTGCACTTCATACCTTCATACAATAACTGCCTAACCTAAAATCAAAGAATACAAAAACAATTCTCGTTAGCCTCGGTTGTAACCCATGACTGGTTTCGAAAAGGCCCTTCCTCACATTTCATATTACAGATCACATTTCGCTAATCCAATGTAATTTTAAAAATGCGAAAGTGTTTTAGTTTGGTACATATTTTCGTACTAGCCGTACTAAAAAATCGTTTTATATCATATCATTTTTATAAAAATTAGTTTTAAAAATCTTTACCTAAAATATTTAAATATTGTGGGTAACTTTCGTTTCCTACGCCTGCCTTAAACCGCTATACTCATCTTGGTGAAATTTTGCATAGAAATAGTTTTCATCTTGGGGATTGCCCTAAGTTACATTTTATCCCTTATAGGATATAAGGGATAAAAATAAAGATTTTTAAAGCCCAAAATAAACGCGGAAGAGGTCGCAAACAACACTAGTTGTTGTTTGTCTTTAAACAAGACGAAGGAGTTTATTATAACGGGATTAATCTTTAACCTTAACAACAAATGTTATAGATTCTGCTGCATGTCCTGTGTGGAGGCCGGGCAACTCGACCCCAACGAACTGGAGATGCAAGCTGACACAACGTGGCGAAAAAAGTAGATACCATCTCAAATCAACGACCATCGATTTCGACTACGCGGATACTATGAAAACACAAGTAGTACCTAATTTATAAATATACCTGCTTCTGTATTGTATTATTTTCCACAGTGAAGTTGCGTAGGGGGAGTTGAGAAGGCATGTCCCTATAAATACCGTAAGTTCAAAAGTGAAAAGCTCCTATTTCAAATAACTACGCGGCAAAAATTAAATACGCGTCGACACTTCTCTCCATCTTAGTAATTCTTAAAACATTAAGAACAAATTAAGCACTTATGGTTTGCACTTTTCCAGTTTTTTTTTTTTAGAAGAATAATGAAAGTAAGAAACGAGAATTTTGTTTTTATTTTAGTGAGATAACGAGATTTGAAAATCATGAGCAAACAATTTTAGCTCAGCACCGGGCGACTCTCTCACTCTCCGTATCACGCTACACCACTGATTTGCTAACAGTTACCAACCGGTCATCTTCATACAAAATACATGATCTAACAGCACCGAAGGCGAACCAAATTTTGTGTGGAAATGACAGGCAACCACAAGCCACCTGTTGGTAATTGTCAGAAAATACGGGAAACTAACACAATACGGGATCTAGGTGAATAGTAAGTACTTGCAATAGCGATAATCTTCTGCAAGTGTACCTTTAGATATACACTTTTATAAGGTAGGTATCTTTAGTGATTGTGAGGCAATTTGACCACAGATCACAAAATAATACTCAATTCAATCTCATTGATCAGTTTATACTGTAAAAATTAATGACGTTTTAAATAAAAGGAGGTCGATATACACTGACGACAAATTAAACGTTATAGATACCTACTAATACATATAAAATAGAACATTTCATTTTACTGAGTGCTAGTAATTTAGCCAAGTTTTATCTCGTAGGTACCTATGTATATCTTTTTTTTACTTAAAACACCATTGCTCTTAATGATTAAATAATATAAGGTATGGTTTTATGTTTTATATTAGGAAAATTTAAACCTTTTGGTGCCATACATTTTTCAGGATTGCAATAGTAAAGTTTTTTGTTAATTTTATATGAGTTGTCTTTCACGAGGAAGAACTGCGAGTGTGAGTAGGTACTAGTAGGCTAATAACGTGGGTACTGTAATGGTGCCTACTGTACTCGTAGATAGGTTAATGTAAGTGTATATAAAATATTGTCACAAATAGTTCCATCTGTGATGGAGATTAATAATGGTTTAACGCTGCGTATTGTGTTCTCCCACAAACTGTGCTTCGTACATCTGTTCCCTAGTAAATAACTTTGCGAGGGTTTTCAAAACGATGCAGGTTTAGGACAGCTCTGATTCTATTTAAATTTCTTGACAATTCAGTATCAGTTATCAAAATTTACTCCAACTTTTTAGTGATTGAGGCGTCCTCTGGCACTCTCAACCTCACAGGTCCCAAACACGTCTTTATGAACCAAACGATCAATGATTCTTTATCCCAAATAGAATGACACTGATACAACCTCTGCATCGCGAATTTCTAACATGACGTTACGGAAGTTTCCATCCAATGCCTACGTGTAGAGTTCCGAGCCTCACCTATAGATGTTCTCTCTAATTTCTTCGAGCCCTAGGGCTCAATTTCTTTTAAAATTTCTGCGGTCATCCCACCTTGCAACGAAAACTCTGGTTAACCACACATCTCCAATAAAAAAATAGTTTCTTGGTGGTGGTGAGGTGTCAGAAATTTGATGGCCAATAAATTAAAATTGAATTGAATTTATGCAGTTTTGCATATACGCATAGCTAAGTTTTTGGGTGAACACAGTGGATAAGCTTCTTTAGATAGATTTTTATTAAAGAGTTTTCTAGTTCACATAAATAGAGGATTTTCATAATGAGAAAAATACTCTTATATCTAAAGCGATATTATTTCATATATCTTTCGATTTTGTATTTTCAATAAAATGTTCCTGACAATAAATTATAATAATTTTGGTAAATGTTGGAATTTTGGGCACGTATTTATTGTTAATAAAATGGGCATAGCCATTGTTCATGATAAAATAAATACCAAACTTTAAATAATGCTGCACCATATGGGATGTGTAACTGTAACACTTAATTATTGTACTGGCTCACCCATAACAAGATGTTGAGAAATTATAATATAAAATTAAATTCAATACTTAGATGTTCAGGAGTCCTCAAAAAATATTTAAGTTTTAGATATAGGCCTTCAAAAAAAAGTTCTAAAATCAGTGTGTAATTTGAACATAATAAGTGTAAAGAGTAATAATAATATTGTGAGTCATAATAATTAGTTACATGAGGAGTTGAAAAGGACCATGTAAATATACCTAAAATAAAATTAAGTGAAGATAAATGTGTATTTTATTTGTTTTTATTTCGTTAAAGTGAGTATACTCACTTATTTTGTTTCTCTGATGGTAGCCGATGGTAGATGGATGATAGCACAGGTAGGAGATAAAAATTATATCCCCTGACACGTTAATTATATCCTAATTAATGTGCCCACCTGCTAAATCACTGGAACATGGAATAGGACAAGTTTACCCCTGTTTATTATTACACTTTTATTATTTGGATATTATTTTTAACTGTGCGGAAGTGCTCCGAGCTAAAACTGTAGGAGAAGATAATTTTTTATCCTTTCCGCCCATTCCCGCTTCCTTTCCATTTTTAATATTAATCATTCATTCACTAATAGACACTATTTTATTTTAGTTATAATAAAATTCGCTAAATAATCTCAGGCTCAAATAATATTATAACTGAAATAAAATACAGTCAATGACACGCTAAAAAAAATATTAAGTAGTTATGTGTATCCATTACCAAAAACCATCTATTGATATCTAGGTAATGATAAATTAACCTTTATTCGGTACTGGACATATTCCTCTGAGTTCGTCGATTTCGCGATTAGATTATTAATAGCAGCATATATTGTAGTCGTACCCAAAAAAATAAATTGGTTTCAATCAATTTAATTTATGTATAATTTATCTACTATTTAGAAAAGTGTAGTTACTACGCTGGGCAAGCGTGTATTGCTAAATTTCACACAGCTTTAAGCACATTATGGAGACAATTCAAGCATGGAGGTATCTTTTAGATGTGTTTGCTTCCCCCCTGTAACGGTGAAGTGCCGGACCCGCGGACCTAACTCGGCCCTCGCGCTATCACCGCATTAAATACACAAAAAAGGTTGTTTTAAAATTAAACAAAAGGAAATGCAATAACATAAATTTTTATTTACATCCCGAAGTTCACAGTCATGTAGGTATATAACAAAGTAAACGTCCTACGTCTATCTTACCCGACAATTAAAGTACAGCGAGACAATGCGTGAGCTAAAATGATGCTTTATATACGTATGTACATATACAATTGTTTGTCGCCCATCGATATCAAGGGCGAATGCACCGCGTTTGTTAAAAACGAAACCGATTTAAACAGGGCGTGACGTAAATAATTGAATCATTTTTTAATTAGTTTAATAATGAAATAAATTGTAAATTTAAGACTCCACAGGAAAATCATTTTTGTGAAACTGGTGTTGTTTTTTTATGACGTATACTTACTAATACCTTATATAAAACTAAGGAAGATGTTACAAGAAAAAAAACTTATTTGGTACAAAGTATACTCTAAAAATCAAAATCCCGCCAGAATTGCAAGTAAAGTGCAATTACACAGGAAACTATTCTTTTTCCAATGTTTTAAGGCATTGAATACGTTTGGAAAAACAATGATGGGACGAAAAGTATCTAGTTTCAAAATTTGGCTGTATATTTAGTCATCTTTCCGAATTCCGAATTGTCGAATGAGGAAAGGGCAATACAGAATAATTTATGTAATGAAACGCAATGTTAGGCAATCCTTAGGAATGTATTTATCAATAATTGCCAGGTAATTAAAAATTACACGTGTAGTTGCAGCTTCACAGTCTTAAAATGTGAGGTTGTCTAATATTTATGCCACGCCTGTATCGGCTTAACAAAACTTTGGCTAGGCCTGTACATAATTTACTACTGTACTAATTTATATATTTTCTTAACTCCGTCGCGCGATGCGGGAGTGCCCTAAAAGGAGTATATCGCGATACGTATATTATAATATATTCTTAAATACAAAAAATAAAAACACAATGAAAGTTTATATACATCAAATTATAATTTAATATACATACAGTTTGGACAGCGTCGCTCGAGCGAAACAGCGGACGCGGCGAGCGTCTGTCAGAACCGGTTTGCTCGAGCGAGCCTAGTGTGCAGGCAGCGCGACATAGCGACACGTTATCATGAACAGCGCTCGAGAAAGAGATTAAGTTGGCGTCCATCAGGCGGTGTTCGCTCGAGCGAGCCCAGTGTGAATGTGCAGGCAGCGTGATATAGCGACACGCAGTCATAATAAGCGCGCGAGACAGACGATTACTTGAGCGGTTAGTGCCCGTCGGAGCCGGTGCTCGCTCGAGCGAGTCAAGTGTACAGGCAGCGCGATATAGCGACACGTAGTCACGGTGCAGAATAAATAAATCTTGTGTTCAGGACAGGGTTCCTACCAAACTGTTCACTCGAAACGCTCCCAGCGAACCACGCTGCGTGCCGAAGACAACCGAAGCTACTGTACGACGTCCCGGTCTGGAGGTACTTCATCTTATCTACCTTACTGGGTAGTGAGCCCCTTATAGTATCACAATACGTTAAACTAAACGAAGAAGGTCAACTAATCTATGTATACCGCTATTAAAAATATTTATAAAAAAAAAATGCGCGCATCCGTAAAATGTACGATCGCGAAAGTAGTGAAACTTCATCGGCTTACTTTCATACGCTTATGTGTTACACTCAAATTCATATTAGGTTGTGTTAGATCGGTTCGATCCTTGTCTAGGTAGACTGGCATCAACATGTTAAATTTTTTTCCCAACTGTTCTCAAAATATCAAGCCTAAAGAAGTTTCACTTTAAAAAATAAAAGGAAATTCTGTTACGAATAAACCATATTAACACCTAAACAATAAACGCGCAGTGAAGCGCGTGTGTTTAATAAATATGAAAAACGCAATTGCGCCTCAAGTCTATCTAAGTGTACGCAGGGGTGAATGCGTCGTCATCCGCACGCAACGTGTCCATCTCGTGGTGGGGTGCGCGGTACACACGTCGGTCGTCGGGATAATAGCTTCAAACAATTTGTACAAGAGTTTCACGGGATACAGTGTAAAACTACGGAACGACACGAAACGCTTCTCTCCCGTTTTCCGATGCAAATTGACGCAATAACGGGTACGATTGTTGTACGCGTCCGCGGAAAACCGTTTCGTGCGCGTCGCAGGGAAATTCTATGCGGGACCGGTGCGGGCGAGGTGGCTCAGTCGAGTACTTGCGCGACGATCTTCTCCATGTCGTGGTCGATCTCGTCAGAGGAGGCGGGAGGCGGCGGTGCGGGATCGGGCGCGGCCGCGGGCTCAGGCTCGGGCTCGGGAGCGACAGCGGGCGCGGCAGAAGTGGCGGCGAGGGCAGCAACGGACGCGGCGGTCGCAACTGGCGTGGGCGGAGGTAGAGCGGGTAGCTGGAATGGCTCATCCAGGTCCTCGAGCCCAGGCGGCATTGGCAACCTGGACAGCTCCTCTTGCAGTTTCACGTAATGCCGCTAAAACAAATAATGGTTCCAGATTTTTATTCGAACGATGACTAGTTAAACGTTTGATCGCGATCTCGCTTGGTGGATTCTTAAGATTTCGAATTGCGATTAAACTGGTGGTGAAAAACCTCGATACGGAAACAGAATACGGATCTTTCCGCAGCGGGAACTTCTTACCGGGCCAGACCTGGGGCTTGTTAGAAATTACAAATTCAAAATCATCAAAGAAACACTCATTCCCACAGCGCCTATGCGCAACCCACATAGTAACATAGTGATTGCGAAACTAGTGATTACATTGCTGAAATTATTACGACTAACGGTAAAGCATCTAGCCCTAGTGGCTAACGAATATATGCAAATATACCGAACATGGATCGCGCCAAAACAGCACCGTGCGAAAATTCGCGCACTGCCGAAGACAAGACGATTAACAGTCGTATAAGTATTTGCCATTAGCAAGCATTTTGTTAGTTGCATATTCGCGGTCATGTTACGTAACATAATTTATCCTCTTATGCATCGCACATAGCGTCTTTTGAAACGACACTCACCTTGAGAGCCATAAGGTTGAGTTGTATGCTGCGCTGCGTACGCTCGTCGCCCGTCTGTCCCTCCAGTTCCGTGATCCAGTTGGCCACAGTTTGCATTATTTCGTTGCGCTTTATCCAGAAGTGCGTTTGAATTACCTGATATGTAAACAGAAAAAGGAATTATGACCTGCCGAGTACAAGCATGCTCTCTCACGCGAAAGAGGTATAGAAAAGCACACTGCACACTGGTCCAATACAGATCGATAGCTTCGGTTTTTAATTAATTACCGATAGGCTAACGCTAGAAACAATCATGCGATGGAAAACAAAGATGAGTTCTAGGTTAGAGCGCGCTTGCCTTGACAACCGTTGCCTTGACTAAAGTTATACGTGGCAGAAAAGACAGTTGTCGGGAGGTCGTTCACACCTTACCGGTAACTAAAAAGTAAAATTTTGGTAGGCTTAAATTAATCTTGAATACTCTGTGCTACTACACAGCTTTTTTAATCTAAAACTAAATATTTGTGATAGAAAATGTGGCTGTACCCCGATTATACCGAATACATCTGTACCCCTTCGATCCCTTTCGAGTGTACAGGCGTGATGTTATATTGTATGATTGCGTAAACGATGCATATTTATACGAAACCAGAATACGCGGTTGATTTGCTGTCATTCTTGAAGAGTTCCTTTGTCTGCATCCAAAACTTTTCTACAGATCTAAATGAAATTTAAATGGACCCATTTGTAACAAAAAATAAACAATTTGCAAATCCCTCTACATAAGATACATGCAAAATGCAAAATAAAAAATGCTATATGCCTGAACAAACATTAAAAAAGTGTGTTTTGTGCGTATAACCTTTACGATTGAAGAAAAACTTTTATTATTTTTTATTGATAAATGAGTAAAATGTTCCTGGGACTCCACCATTTCATTTTATATTCTACTAGCTTTTGCCCGCGGCTTCGCTCACGTTAAGTTTTATTTTTGATTTGTTAAATTTTCTACAAAGGGTTAAAAAAAGGTCTTGCTGCTTATAGAAAAATATGAACGGAAATTACTTAGAAAATCAGAAACTTTCATATAAATTTTGATCCCCTATGAAATACGTATTTCTTTATTATAAATCGATAACCTAAAATCAAAGTTTAATTGATGTAGCTTGAAAAATAAATTGATAAATGAAGAATTTTTTACAAACTTTCATCCCATATTTAACCCTGATGGAATTTAAAAAAATCCTTTCCTAGCGGACGCCTACGTTGTAATAACTATCTGTGTGCAAAATTTCAGCCCAATCCGTCAAGTGGTTCGAGCTGTGTGTTGATAGATCAGTCAATCAGTCAGTCAGTCAGTTGCCTTTTATATATTTTGATAATATAAAAGTTATCAGCTGCTCAATAAATATTTTACGCAAAAAGGGTAGGTTAGGTATACTTTCGAAAATTTGTGCAGTTATGCTGATAATGCGTTTGGTGAAAATAATTGGTCATATACAATGACCAATCAAGTAATCGGTGAGTACTAAAGCAAAAATGATAACTTTTAGTTTTTTAATCGATGAAGTGCGTTTGAAATAAAAAAAATATTTTCTAAGATTACGTTGACGAAACAGAGACAACTATTGCAATATCCTGTACAACCAATAGCTTGGACATGGTAATTATTAATGATATTATCACTCGCGTTTAGATGTAATTAATGTTTTAAAAGATAAAATTTAATTTAAAAAAAAAATTAGGGATTTTTCATAAAATAAACTTCTTTCTAAAAATATAAGATAAAATTAAATTTATATTTAAAAAAAAATTAATTAAAATAAAACGATAATTGTAAATAAGAAATGTTAATAATAAATGATTAAATGTAGATTAAAATTGTAGCTATATTTAATTAAAAATCGATTAAAATAATTTCTCAGCTTGAAATGACAGCTTAATTTATGTTATTTTTATTTATAAATAATAAAGACAAAAACAGGTTATATTGATAAAAAAAAATCTATTTCAGTTTCATCTATATATATAAAAGAGGATGTTTGTATATCATCGTTAATGCATTGAAGCGCTATATGATGGTGATATTTAATAACATGAACATCATATTTACATTCTCCGTGGAAAAATACATGGTCATACCAATTTTTATGACAATCGGTTGAACGGGGCGGAAGTCGATACTTGACAGCGCCGCCTGGTGGGGAGTTACATCAATGGACATAGCATTTTCTTTTTCTCCGAGGAAAAATACATGGTCATACCAATTTTTATGACAATCGGTTGAACGGGGCGGAAGTCGATACTTGACAGCGCCGCCTGGTGGGGAGTTACATCAATGGACATAGCATGTTCGTTTTCTCCGTGGAAAAATACATGGTCATACCAATTTTTATGACAATCGGTTGAACGGGGCGGAAGTCGATACTTGACAGCGCCGCCTGGTGGGGAGTTACATCAATGGACATAGCATGTTCGTTTTCTCCGTGGAAAAATACATGGTCATACCAATTTTTATGACAATCGGTTGAACGGGGCGGAAGTCGATACTTGACAGCGCCGCCTGGTGGGGAGTTACATCAATGGGCATAGCATATAAACCTTCTCCGTGAAAAAATACATAAGCATACCAATTTTCATAATGATCGGTCAAATAGTTTCTGAGTTTATCGATGACATATATACAAACATCCTCTTTTATATATATAGATTTAAAATTCATTAATATCACTTTCACGTTTTATAAATATTTGTATTTGTTAAATAGAATAATTTAGAGTGGAACATTGAAGGTAAGATCAGCACATGTCAATATAACTTTGTCATTGAATATTACAGAAAGTCGCAATCGTCAGAAAATTTATTAATATTTAAAATATTTTTTTTAAAACTGTCGAATATTTATTCACTTTGCTATTCATAATTGATCCGTTTGAAAATATTGGAAATGAATAATCCTAATTGATTACGATATTTGCCACTAGCTGGCGTATAAGTCAAGAAGCGTGGAGTATATGCCATATACTTACGACCAATCCAAATTATTATTTTTAATTAGCGGAAACTACACGGACGTCTTACGTAAGCGTTACTTCCGTCAGAAAAAAAACTGAGTTACTCCCTAGTCGCGCCTAAAGAAGTTTTACTTCAAAAATTAAAAAAAAAAACAATTGAATTGCAAAACTTCTCCTTTTTGGAGGAAGTAGGTTATAAAGTACGTGTAAGTTTACGCACCTCCTTGAAGCAGGACTCGGGCGCGCGCAAGTGGTCGAGCATGGCCCAACGCACGCACGCCTGGTAGATGTTGGAGTTGTACTCCAGGCTGGCGCTGTTGCCGACGCGCGTGCCGCGGCTGCGCTCGTAGCCCGGCTCGTTGAAGTACGGCTCCGGCACCAGTATCAGCGACTGGATCGACACTAGCACCTGTGCGCAGAATACACGTATGTTGCAGTGCGATTCCAACTTTGTGTCCATAGATGGACATAATTAAGGCCGCGTTTTGTATACTACTCCAGTCTTTGTGTTTCTCTCTAACCATCCTTTATTAACCTAACTGTGTAGTGGTGTAAATAAATAGTGGTGTACAAATCAAGAGTTTAAATGAAAATAAAATAAAGTTGGACCATCATCCGCAGTCCTACTGCTGGACACTAGCCTCTTCGGTAATAAGACGGACGGTTTTAGAGCATTGAATTACCACGCTGCTCCAATGTGATTTGGTGGGTTTTAACGATTTTCATCACAAGTTAATGATAAATGATAATCGGGATCCGGTGGGCTTAACGCGGTCGAATCCTACGACAATCGCGTGTAGGGTTTTCTTTTGAACATTTCCAAAATTCTATGTTCTGCATAAATCTTATGGTTTCATAGAAAGGTATGAAGTATTAACCGAAATGTGTAAAGTGAAACATAATTTTTATTAATCTACTAAACATCGTAAATACGTATCTTATTTTTGCCAATTCTTTCGTACGTGTGAAACGTGTACGTACCTAGGCACCAACACGTACGGCACGTACTTACTACTAAGATAAAATAGGCGAAATCGAAGGCGAAAATAAGACTGTTAAATTCAAGAAACAGGAATGTCTGACATAACATTCCTTTTTCTTAAACAAGGTGTGATGGCCATTGCTCTGTATATAGTTATTAGTCTCTGTAAGTTGTTTTCCGTTATAAAGGGCTTGATTGCCGGTATAATTACAGGAACGAGAGGCCACTGCAAATTGCTGCTTTGTTGATGAACATGAGCATGAGCATGCCCTGCGAAGTGTCGCACTGTTTATAGGTGATGATTTTCCATTTACCAACCGGTGGAGTATCTGCTTGGTCCGTCAATCTTTAATAATATTTAAAATGCGAAATTAAGTTAGTATGGTCTCCCTTTACGACCTAACGATTAAAAACAAAATATACTGCGGTAATACACAAATCACCATCTAGCCCCAAAGTAACCGCAGCTTTTGTTATGGGTACTGATTAATATTTTTATGAATAATATACATAAATACTTATAATGTATAGATAAAATCCGAGACACAGAAGAACATTCATGTTGATCACACAAACATTCTCCAGTTGAGGGAATCGAACCCACAGCATTGGACTCAGAAAGCAGGGTCGCTGCCCACTACGCCAATCGGTCGTATAAAAAACAAGGGATCAACTTGATTCTTTGCATAGTTAGGTCAAAGGACGTAGAGTAACATAGGTTACATTTATCCAAAAAAAAAAACAACGGTTCTCACAAGATTTGTTCAAAACAGTAATAACTAGCAAGATAGCAGGTAGGCAACAGTTAGTTATTACTATACAACAAAAATGTCTTACCTGTAGGAAGCTGGACGTGTGTGCGTTCCACTTCTCCTCGGGGCGGCCGTGCCACGTATTGAGCACGGACAGACACACCTTGCCGTCGTTGTAGAGGTTAGGGTTAAAGCGCACCGAGTGGCGGCCCGTGGTCTCCAGGTTGATGAGCATGGGCACCGCGGGGTACTCCGCCGGGAAGTACACGTCCAGGATGAAGCAGCCGTTCGCGTACGGCGTGTCCGACGGGCCCGTTATCAGCACCTACGGATGGAAATTACTGATACTAACGGGAATTTTCATTACAGAGTCGATCTTTTTATGAGTTTTCATAACTATATTTATAAAAGTTTATTTTAAAATATTACAGCATTAAATCATAACACAAAATGAAATTAAAAATAAACAAAAAAAAGCAATGTGCATTTTGACTTCAAGTTGCGCGCGGACAGCATTTTTGTCTAAAAATTCGTGAAACAAAAATCAGAAAAATAGGATTCGCAACTCAAAAACGAGTTCCATTAACTCCATTGTACTTTGACGATACAGAGTTTAATTCTCGATAACGATTATTCGACTGCGAGCGAATTTTGTACTAAGGCCTACTGGTGGCGTGGGGCATTGTTGATTAGTGGCGGTACCTTCATGACGTCAAGGCGGTCGGTGTCGGTGCGTACGAACACTGAGGAGGAGTAGGAGAGCGGAAGACTGGTGGCCAGAGTTGCAGCCTCCTGAGCGAGGCGCTTCATGCGGGCCGGATGAGCACGTTCGCCGGCCGCGCGTACCGTGCCCTCGAAATGATACGGCACCGTAAACCGGAACCCGCCCTCAGCACTTTCCGCCATCATCTCAAAGGTTTCTGTACACACAGACCAATTGAGTCAGCGAAGTCGTTTCAAGTTCATCATAGATGAATATCTTGAATAATAAAGTTTAGTACATTAATCAAATAGGAAGATACAACATATGATTACACTTCTCCTCACATACTTAGATATCAGCAGTTCAAAACAAGCTGTTTCTCAGCTAGGGAATTATATACGTGATATTTTTTAATATAGCACAAATTCAACACCGAACCAAAACTTTCATCTCGCTTCCGCAGTGGCGTCTCTCTTGCAACCAATCACAAAAATTGCTCAAAGTAGCGCGTGTTGCAATTGGGCGTAAATTTGAACACTACAGGACGCATATAAAATTATTTAGAATCCGAAAACTGTTAATTTAAGAAATATTTTTTTATAGAGCCCCTACCTCTACGCTTTACCCAATTCTTTCCTTGATCAATGAAAAAAGGGGTAAGGAACATGAAGGCGTTATTGAAACGCTTAAATTTCCAGTAAACGCGCTACCCGTAACAATTATTTAACGGCCGCGCGTAATCATTATTATAATATGAATGCGAAAGTGTGCCAGTTTGTTTGTTTATTATTACGTTACCTATCTTCAGACCAATCGTTGAACCGATCTTGATGATATTTCACACATGTTTGATGAAGTTTGCATCCTGGAGTTGAACATCGGATTATACAGTTTCGGAAAAAGCTATAGGTAAAAGTTACCTGCGGAATTATAAAATATTGTATTGAAGAAATTTGTGGCCTAATTTTGTGACAAAATATTTACAAGCGCCAGATAAGTTGGGTGCAGGCATACGCTAAGACTGTAGTAAGTTTACCGAACAATTTATCTATTGCTTGCAAAACGGGTGTCCCATTCTGTAAGTAGTATGTTGTATTCATTAGAGTATGTGGTGTGGGCGTATGTGTGGTTATGTCACGTAGTGTGGATGGCTCATATAGTACTAGTGTTAGACTGTGTGTTGTGTAACTGATTAATTTTATAAGAAGTATATGAATTTGGAATGTGACTTTGCCATAAACATACCAAATTGCATGGTGCGCATGAGATCGATGTAGCGGGCCTCTCGCGTGGCGCCGTGTAGCGGCCGCGCAATGCCGCCGCCCTCCGCCTCGCCCTCCGTCCGGCACACCAGTGCTGACGTGGCCTGGCACAAACGAGTTACATAAATACTAACAAATATTTTAGCGTGCAAACGCAATCATTTGTAGCATGAGAGCATTTAAAAATTCAGCGTTATAGCAGTAATATCAGCCTTTCTTTCAAGGCCACAGAGTTAGATCATCGCCACAAACATATAAATTTTGAGAAATCAAAACTTCTTAAAAGTTACTCGTAAAACTTAAATATAACTTGATTATATTATTTATGGTGCAGGAAAATCATACAGATCTCCATAATGTTAAGGCATATGGAATCTACTATTTTGCACTGGGCCATAGTGGACTACGGCCTGAACCCTTCACATTCTGAGAGGAGTGCCCTGCAGAGGGCCAGTAATGGGTTTTTGATGATGATCATGATGATGGTGATGATGAAAATAATATGTATCTACAAGCTGCCAGCGCTTTATTCCATTATCATGTATACACATCTGGAACATTTTATACACATTTTATGACGAATACATATTTCCCGCCTGGAGATTAGCATATTTGACTACTGATCAAGGGCTTTGCGATTTCCAAGGTGAGTTGCGACTCTGCTACCGAAAAGGCATTAGGTTGCTCGGTCAATAGTTTTCTGTACTGGCAAGTTAGGGACTTGGTGTTGTCTACCATGACATTGCAGTACTGTCTAGGGTCGGTCTAAGGCCATAATCCATCTCTTCTGATTTTCGCCCTAAAATGGAACCTTAATAGACTAAGTATGATGATCTAATAAACTCGATAAAGTTTCCGAAGTTGTCGCTTGCCGCACATTGTCCTTGAGTATTCTATAATATGCGAACGAAAATGTGAGTTCGCTAATTATACTTCACATTCGTAAAAACTTTTATTAATTAAGGACACGTCATAAAACTTAAGTTCTATTTAACATAAAGTACCTGTATATCTGCAATTAGCAACGCGAGTCCTTCGTCCTCTTCAGATAGTTCCGACGTACTTGAAGTACTAAATCTTGGGCTATAGGTCATCTTTCCAAATATGTTCTTTTTACTCATTCTGCCAACAAAATAAATAACAATATTATAACAAATGACCGGTTTACGTTGCAGTTTACCGATTCCGTTTTTTTTGTCCACCCCCATAGTGTAAAATAAAAATAAGTTTTTGCATGTAGCAAATAGCGCATAAGTAGTATTATGTGAGATCGATAATACAAGTTACAAGTATAGTAATATATATCTGAATAAGAGTTAATAATGTGCTTGCCATTGGAAGCAGCACAGTTATAAAAGATAAAAATAAATAATTTATTTTTGCATAGGTGATAAAATTAAGTTTTAGTTATTGTAGTTTTATTCACTCGTTGTATATATTTGCAAAGGTGTGTTAGCTTAAACAACAAAAAATATTAGTTTACGTTAGCAATAATATTTCATTATATCTATTGTCTAACTTTGCTACATTTGTATTTAAAATATATATATATATATATATATATTATAGCAAACTGAATAACTTCGCTTGCAAAGTATTAAATGCTTATATCAAATCGATATATCTTTTAAAATGATTATTTCTTTTTCATCCTTATACTTTCAGGCAGTGACAGTAAGTGGGGGCCCTGTGAAGGCGGCCGACGCCGCCTTCGTTTTCTTCTATGCCGGCGTGGTTCCGACACCAAGGAACTGCAAGATTATATATGCCCAATAGAACAGGCTGCAAATGAAGGGGTACCTGAGCTTTGTGGCGTAGGAGTTGGTGGTGCGACTCATGCTGGCTAGCAGCCTCGGCAGCGCTCGCAGCGAGGGCGCGAGGCGGCGACAGCGCAGCGCACGTAACGCACGCACCGCTCGCAGCACGCACACGTACAGCGGGATGTGTCTAGACATATCCAGCACTGGAACAAAACACGATTCATCATTATGAAGCTGTTAATACTGGCTCACTACAAGGCGCGGGTCTCCTCTCAGAACGAGAAGGGATTAGGACTTAGTTGACGACGCTGGCCACGTGCGGATTGTTAGACTTCACACGCTTTGAGAACGTAATGGAGAAACTCTCAGAGAAGCAGGTTTCCTCACGATTTACACTTAATGCAAGTTATATTTTAATTGCTTTAACTAAAAACTGGTACTTGGAAATGTTAGAAATACATGCTGGGGAATAAACTTGGCCCCCCGAAAGTAAGGGCTAAAAAACACACCAATATAACTATTTCATGTATTCCAAACCCATCATAAGTCCGATACTTATTTTCTTTAGTTCCACTACCAGTTGCTTGACTGTGATATAATCTGATGGTGTTAACAGTTTAAGATGGTTGATGGTGAAAGAGGAATATTTTAACTTGCTCTTAAGAAATCAAATAATACCAGCTAAACCACATTCTGAGATTTATTGTGAAAAAAAGAAGTTAATTAAGATATGTAAATGGTGGTAAATAATGGTGCGGCGGAAAATGGCAGCGGACTATCATGTTAGGGGTACGGCTATTATATTAAACCCATGGCCCTTATCAGTTTCTACGCGGCATCGTTCTAGAACGGTAGAACGCTTGGCAGCACTGCTTTATCGGTAGAGTTTGTCGTCAGAAAAAATTGAATTTCCAGAGCCCTCCGGGGACCACACCATCACCCATTGCGCTAGGGAGCTTTTTAGACTCAGTATCATACTATCAGTGTCTGTTAGTTTGTTTGTTTGTTATATAAAGTACAGCTCAAACGCTTTAGTATTCCATCATCTTGTTGAAATTTTGTTAATAATATTGCTTGCATTCTGGAGATCGACATAGAATACTGGAATGGCAACCCAAAGACGACCCCACACCGGAAAACGCTGGTATCCTGTCCATTTGGTGGACAGGGTACATTAAATTTGTGGCAGACTGTCGCTGGAGACAGACGGCCCAAGACGATGGAATATAGAAATACCTTACTTAAGACAAATGAACCGCATTCGATGTCCATCAGTTGATGAACTGATACGCACCTGAGTCGTTCCGGAGGTAGGAGCATATAGCAGGAACTAGCGAGCTGGCCGCCACCAGGTCGATAAACTCAGCCGGAAGCTCGTGCGCATCGCCCTCTTCGCTCTCGTCGGTGTCTTCACTCGCCTCTTGCGAGCTTTCTTCGGGAGGCCACTTCTCCCCGGGGTTCATGTAGGATACTAATACCTGTGTATGAAGACATCAATTAAATTTTGATCAATAATCGCCACGCTCTATTAACAACGAAGTAAGATACAAATTCGTAAGTGAAATAAATATATTAGATTAACTATTCTTCCAGACGTTTGAATTATGAATTTCGTATAAGTGTACTAATGCCCGTTATCGCTTAAGATGAACCAGCCTCTTTTAAAAAAGCTTGTGGATCTATAATACAACAAGGTATATCATTGTTGTCTTTCAATAATGTTACAGTAAATTTATAAAGTGGGTAAATAATTAAACTTTTGATTACTATAAATATATATTTATGTACATGACATTGAGTTGGTGGGTATGTTGATATAAATACGACTGCATTAACGATGCACCGCAGTCCTACATGGACTGAGGTGCATCGTTAATGCAGTCGAGTCGTTTATCAATAACCTACCTGCAGCAATACTGTGACATGTTCTTCCTCAATGCGTTGTCTTACTAAAGCTTGTTCTACATTCCAGCTCTGTTGGGTGGAGCCTGTCCCGAACCCGGTTCCTTTAGCCCAATACAACTGCGCCTTTTCTTCGCGTGCCTCTCGCCCTTCCTTGCTTGAACCGTTAGAATTCTGACTATTCTGTGAGACAAAATATAAAAACCAATATCTTAAAAGTCACAATCAAACCATGATAATCCGACGCCGAACTAATATTATGAAAGCTAATGTAAGTCTTATTTATTCGCTGCGCTTTCACGTTTTATAACGGCTTTCGATGGTAACCGTAAAAAATAGTTTTTACCGTAACGTGCACATTAACAACCACATTAATAATATGGATAACGCTTGTGTGATTCAAATGTGATATATAATGTTTCCGATCATCAGTGTTATTGGCTAGTTATACATAAACTAAGTCTACATAAAATAGAAAAAATTCTCCTTCATTTTAAGAAAAGTTGGGTAGGCAGTACTTTTGGACATAAATGGTGATTGACCCCACCCCAAATTGCATTACCTATTCCGATCACTGTATATAAAAGTCAACGGGTACGCAATAACCATTTCGCCTCGTATCACACCAAACAACACTCATAGTTTCAACACTCGTGACGCGTACCTGTGCGGTGGGGCGATGATGCGTGAACACGGCAAGGCAGGCCAGTACGAGTCTCACGGCGCCCAGCTGCAGTAAAGCGAGGCGCAACGAGCGTCCCGCGGGGGAGGCCCGCGGTGCCGCTTCCAGCAGTTGCGCGACCACGCGGAACGGGAGCGTGCCCAGCGACGCGGTGTTGCCGTTGCCGTTGGTGCCACCGCCCACCACTATGTTACCTGGAATGCATATGTCCAAATTGAATACACGAATACGAATACACATGAATGAATACACTTTTATTGTACACCACAGAAAACAAGAATACATAGGGCAAAAATAGATAGGAGGTACAATTTTGCGACCTTATCGCGATTATAGCGATATCTTCCAGGCAACCAAATGCGTAAAAGAACATAGCTATAGATTCATCATCATCAAAATCTACCATTACGAGGTCTTTACAGCGCACTGATAATCAGTTTGTGTAGGCTGTAAGTCCACCATGCATTTTTAGATTGGTCTAAAAGGTCTTCGCACGCCTTCATTTTCGGTTAGACAGAGTTCCGGTACGCACCGCTAACTATTCGGATATATGTATTTTTTTAGCAATTAAATACATCTGCTGTAACAACGAAGAAAGAAAACTTTCCGAGTTCCCCATAATGTGCATTAAGGCCGCAGCCTGTCTCAATGTGAAAGGCATGTGTTCTGTATTGGGCCAGTAATAAGTAGTTGATAATGATGACGGATGATGACTCTTTTAAACGTCGGTACTAAGGTCCCAGGGGTCTGTTTCAAAGAAGTCTTTAAACTTACCGCAGCGAGCGTATACACGAGCACGAGTATGATGATGACAGAAATAGATGACAGTTGGCTGACCCATATGAAACACTTACGTCCTTCCTCATCATGCGCCACACCAAGCAGCAGTCGCAACAGATGCACAGCGCGTGCGCCCTCGTCCAGCAACGCCGCAGCGTATCCGGGCAGTTTAAGTAACAGCGCCAGTGCAACAAGTGCGTGCGCTGGAACTCCCGCGCATCCACTCGCTTCTTCACTGCTAGAACTACTCGCCCCGCCGACTGTACCGGCTGAGGTAACGCCCATTTCTACCACCTCCTGTTAGCAATAAATTTAGCTCATAAAATAATTAGTAAAGGCAAGGCCAAATCGCGACATCCTTCAATCGACCAATAACAAGAGCCCCGCTCGATCGCACGCGTCAGGTGATTGGTCGCACGCTGGAAGCATTTTTAAATTTTGTGAGTTTTTAGTGTCAATGCAAATTACCGATTATTGACGGCCGAGTGGCGCATTGGGCAGCGACCCTGCTTTCTGAGTCCAACACAAACATTTTCCAGACGTGGGTTCGATTCCCACAACTGGAAAATGTTTGTTTGATGAACATGAATGTTTTTCAGTGTCTGGGTGTTTATCTGTATATTATAAATATTTATGTGTATTATATTAATCAAAAACCTTAGTACCCATAACACAAGCTACGCTAACTTTGGGGCTAGATGGCGATGCGTGTGTGTATTGTCGTAGTATATTTATTTTTTTATTAATATACCTATAGCTTCAGTTATGTATGCGTTTCGAGAATGAATTATTTTGGTGATGTGTAAGTTGATGGTTGATCGCAAAAGTCTAACCTCATAAGCGTCATCCAATTTGACCCAGTCAAGGTCATGATGCGCGGCCGGTGCCGGGGGAGGTGCGGGTGCCGCGTGCGGGCGGGGAAGGCGAGCGGCAACTAAAGCCAGGCCACCACACGCGCCGAACTCGCGAAGGACTGTCCCACCCGCGCAAGTACCACTGGAAGTACCTGCTTCACTGCCGCCTTCCCACATAGGGCCGGTCCACGTATCTGAAGCAACAGAAATCTTCAATAACATGCCATGTAGGAGTGCGAAAATTTACCAAACCTTTTTAGATTAATGACTTTTCAGGTTCTTTTATTTCTTTTATACGGTCAAGAAAAAGGAACTTAATATTACCAAAATATGTCTGAATGCGACGCAAACTGTATTGCAATGCAGTTTTAGTGGCCGTTGTATTCATTCATAAAGGAGATAACCAATACTTTGAAATGTTGGAGTCGCCGCCTTATATAACTTTTTCAATACATCACCTATCGAACGCAAGATTTTATTCAAATCAGACTAGTAGTTTCGTATATTTTCGTGGTATATGAAACTTATAATTATTTAGCTTTAAAATATTAAAATAGAGAGTATATAGGATAGCAAATTGCTTAAAGCCGTTCTTTAATAACCTCCACTGGTGTTAAGATGCAAGTTGAGCGTGAGATGTGGTCCGAACACGTGAGGCACGGCGGCGGTGAGTTGTGCGAGCGTAGTGCTTGGCGGTATGAAGCCCTCCAACCCGTCCACTTGCACCCGTATTGTTGACTCAATTATATCTGAAATAGGTAATTAAGCTAAGATAACGGAAATAAGCGTAGAATACAGGCGCCAATATGACGAGATTTAAACAGAACCTTTAGAAGGATATGTCTACAAAATCTCGGCATCTAGTCCGCAGTGGTCGCGCTATTCGTAGCTCGGGTAGGGATTATGGTAACGCATTGAACACAACATTAGTAGATCACCCACTTGGTCACAGGGAGCAACTGGACACAAGTGGACTGTAGTGTTTGAAATCCCTACAAGACTCGCTGTCTTATACATAAGTACAGTTAATTAAATAAAAAGGCAAAGAATAAAAAACCGAGCAGAGCAGTACAAAAACAGAAATACATGTAAAATCGGGAAATTTATATTTAAAGAAGAACCACCTGCCACGCGAACGCATCTCGTGGCTGTAAAATATATAAATCTGCCAAATCACTCACCATCAGTGACAGAAAGCGTATTGGCATCGTTGCTAGCTTTGGTCTGCCTTTTTTTATTGCTCTGCTGTTTCAGCGAGGTATTCTTCACATCTTTGACGCGCTTGTCCTTCGAGGCACTCGCGGCTGCGAGAGAAAGTTCCCAAGCCTCGGCCACTGTCAGTATGGCGGGATCGGACGCACTGCGCAGAACAGTGCCGGAGCTCCCCGTACCGTTAGAGCCTGAACTGTTACTGGCGCACAACCGTGTCGCTTCTTCGAACAATGGCACTACGGATAAACAATGAATACAAACATGTAATAGTCTTCCCGTAACCATCCATATAAAAGGTTGATGTGCCAATGATATTATGGAGAGATATTGGGTCCCATTGGTATTGGGATAAAGATAAACTATGAAATGAAACAGATTTTTGGACATTCTGAGAATCACTGTAACCAATATATTAAGAAAACAGTAAGGAATTCCCTTTTTTTACTCGCTTGCCCAATTCAAGCCATTCATCATTATTGCACGTTCATCGGGCTTAATTTCGGATATTCTATATCGTAGACTAACCTTGTGGTCGATGGTCCTGTAACAGCACCCGGACTGTGGTGTGAAGGGGTAGATGCAAGGTATGGTGTGCGGAGGCGGGATGTGGTGGTGCAGCGTGAGGTGGCAGGGCGGGATTGCCCACACCACCCACGTTGCCCACCCCGCCGGCCCAGCGCAACGCTACTGTTGCACGCTCGCCCGACAGCACAAGTCGCAGGATGAGGGCTCGTGTGAAGCCAGACAGACCTTCTGGACCTGTACAAGTAAGTTATAAAGTATTGTACAGATAAGTCACGTTACAGATAGATAAAATAAATGTCCTAAGGGAACCCCTATAAGCCGCGTGTTTTACATATAGTTTACCCACTAAATTTAGCGCAAGCTACTGTAAGTGTGACAAACTATGTAACATTAAATAGGTTTTGTAACATATTACTGCGTTTTCTTCTTTTTTATATGTATTGCGTATTATCTATTCTTACAAAAAGTATTAAATAAACAAAGTACTTTTTAGGAATTCAATAGTTGTGCATACGGTTAATGCTGGAATGTCTCGGAGAGCTAGTTTCAGGCTGGACGGTCGTATTACCCAAAAAAGAAAATCTATGGATTTTTTTAATGAAACTGAGGGACGATCGATGGTTATTTAACATATTAGTCATACCAATATTTACCTGAAATTGTAATGTATATACTTATAAGGAATCAAAAATAATATTCCTCACCTGTATATTGCATAGACTCTAAAATACTGTGTAACGTAGAAGCGAAGAGCTTCTGGTTGGCTGTGTGGCACACAGTCAATTCAGAAAACAACCTTATTGTATTTTCTTCAAGCTGTGCGTACTGCGCGTTTTCTTGCCATGTACTGCAAACATAATATATCATTAGTATAATTCGTGTCACCAAAAGTTGTACTAAAATACCTTAGTAGTGTACTCAAGGTCATTCACGTAGTAAATAAACATTGGTGTAGTGGTGTGTTGTAGTGGTGTGCTGTAGTGGTGTGCTGTAGTGGTGTGCTGTAGTGGTGTGCTGTAGCGGTGTGCTGTAGCGGTGTATTGTAGCGCTGTATTGTAGTGGTGTATTGAAGTGGTGGGATGTAGTGGTATGTTGTAGTGGTTAAGTGTATTGGCGGTGTGTCGTGAGCAGTATTTACTAAGTTGATATTTGTAAAATACTTGTATAATGTGATAGTAACTTATTTTATTTATTACGTGATAGAATTTGTGAGTTATGATGTATCTTGCATTAGGGGACCTTTACCTGTATTGAGGGCGTGGGTGGCATAGGAGCTTTAGCAGCGGTCGCCAAAAGACTGCCCCAGCACCGCCCAACCACTCTTTGACGCGCCGCTCTGCGCAGACCAGTCGCGCCCACTCCACGACGTCGCAAATACTCTTCATCGATGGTAAATCTGTATTCATTTATTTCTCTTAGGACTTGATTATTATTACTCTCATTTAATTCACCGTTGAATCTAAACGCGATCAAGCAAGCTAAAGGTCTAAAGCTCTGAACATTTGAACGGGGACAAAACATGGTTTTGTAATTTAGCTTCCAAAGCAAATAGTGAAATCATTCACATAGAGAATAAGAGAATAATGATCAAAAGTCTCATCTCAGAGAGAAAATTAATTTTTTTTCATATAGGAAGCAAACTTGCACTTAAGCAAAGAAATAAGACTGTTGTATGTAGTCTCGGGCGAGCTATGTAAAATCTGGCTCCTTTAAGGCTTGTGTGAGGACACTGGTCTAACAAGTAGAGAATACGTAAAACAATTCAACTAAACTCACGGTAAGATACAACAATCGAATGTCATCTTAAACTAATAAATATGTTTAACAAAATGTATGTTACTTGTTCATTCGCATCGAAACGCGTAAAATATCACTTAAGGACTGGACCCAGTGGTACTTTTGCCAAAGTTTATTTATCAGCATATAATATTGAACGGTAACACTGTATATGATAGAACTTATGAGGCATAGGTGTGTATGGTACCTTGTAATCGTTTAAATTCTTTGCTCTCAACGTCAGCCATGTGAACGTCCTCTTGCGATCCTGTCTGGGCCATAATTGATTCCAGTTTCGCTTCACTAAAATCTGCAAGAAAATTCACTTTCAAAAAAATGCATTTAAAAAGGTAACATTTCACATTAATAAAATATAAATATGTTCATAGAATGATATAGTTTCAAATGATAATAATCATTGGTTACATACCAAAGGAAAACAAATAACTATAAAAAATTGTTTATCGTAAAATAACACTACTAAAAAGTTACATTGTCAATTGAATCACGACCCGTCAGGCATGCATTCATGCAACGACCTAACCATTGTAAGGTTTAAGCTTGATGTTCAGAGGCGAGTTTTGGTGTAGTTAAGTTTTTGGTTAAGTTAACTTTTATTGACTATTATATATTAAAAGACTATTCTTGAAAAATTCTTAGTTTTCACTTCTTTGAGTAACGCACGCTTTTATTAAATTAAGTTCTGACCTGCCACAGCGCGTACAAGTGCCGCCGGTAACGGACAGTGCAGTAGCGTCAAAGTTGCCGCAGGCGACATAGCAGCCGCAGCTAGAGTACGTAGCTGCCAACCTCGTAGTCGTGCCAACATACCCCTGTCTTCCCATGCACCTATATTCTCCCTTGACGTGGACGCTTGCATTGGACGACGTACCTTAGTATCATCTGTTAGGCCCTCCATACTAAAAAAGATTTTTTATTTTGTTTTTGTTTGATTTTTTTCAGGGATACATACGGAAATATAACACTTATAAGATTTTTTTTTAACGTTAAACATTGACTTGATGACATTAACCACATAGGTAATAATAGACTAAAGAAAATGAGAAATGTTTGTCTCACAATGTTTTGCGTTTGAAAGTATTGCACGCACAGGATAAATAGTTATTTAGTCCCATCACAATATCATAAACCTCCACACAATTTTATGATTATCTTAACAAAACTTTATTTACAATGTTCATTAATTAACATACAGTAATTATTATTAAATTAAATAATTGGTAAAGGTAACTCACCTCTCATCTGTATCCATAGGAATTTCCATCTGTTCTAGAAGAAGCTTGAATAGCTCTGGCCTTATATAACACATTGAACATAATACTGAAAGAAGAAAGAAATTTATGTATTAGTAGAAAATCAAAATTTATATTTATTGTCATTTTAATTTTATTAGGTATCTTTAATATTACCTGCATCTAACGATTTTTTAAGTAGATTTGTTTCTGGAACGTCCTTCACCCACGTGTAAATTAATTCAAATAAGCCGTCAGTTATCATTTCTTCCAAATGGTCTAAAATTCGTTCCTCTTTAAGTGTCCATAGTACCTGAAAATGAAAACTTGTGTTCATACACCTTACAAAGATATAGTTTCCTCAGAACTTTCCAGATAACTCTTTAAAGGAAAAATCTGCTTTTTTATTAGACAAGTACCTAACAACTACTATGCCTGATGCAAAGGAATTATCAAATCAAAGTTGGAGTGCACCTATCTAGAAGGTATTTATTCACTCTTGCTTAGCAGTGGCGTAGAAACCTCTTGTGATATCGCTATCGTATCGTATCGTTTTTATTAAGTAGTTAAATAAACCAGTTAGCTTATAATCGAGCGAACGCCCAGCAGGGCTTGCATGCCTTCCGCGAGACTACTCTACTACGCGTAACTCACGCCCTGCAGCAGGGCTAGCCGCGAAATATTTTTTTCTACCCGTTACTCATATATTTTTTTTATAGTGATAGACGATGAGTAGAGATAATTTTCTCGTTGTGCGCATGCTACCCCACTGGTTTAAAGCACAGCTGCACTTACCGCAGCGAGCGTATGCACGAGCGCAGCGGAAGGCGGCGCGCGGTCCCTCAGTGCTCGCTCGGCGGACGCGGCCAGCCAACGCACGTACGCGTGCACGCTGCCCTCCGGGCACCAGCGGCACAGCGCAGCCGCCAGCGCGCACACGCCGCCCATGCTGCCCGCCCAGCGCCCGCCCGTGCCCGTGCCCGCATTCGGTTGGAATGCTGGACATGTAATATAATAATTTTTTAGTTCTTAAACATATTTCTCTTAACATATAATATGAAAATTAAACTAATGTGCTATACTACACGAAAAGCAGAAGAATCTGTATGGTGTATTTTATAATTTCTTCAATACTTATTATACTCCACACCAAACAGATCTCGGCGGAAAGCGAATGTACGTTTCGCTTCCGAAACCGGAGCATCCTCAGATGTTATAAAATAACATAAATAAAAGCTTAATTAAGCTTAATTTTCATAATATATCATGGATTTCCGCAAAGTAACGCCTGCCAACAACATTGTTTCTACCAACACTTGGAGAAAATAACCAATCATTGGAGATAAGATTCTTACCTACCTGATGGTTAAAGGAAAACCATCGCCTATAAACAGAAGAACAGTTCGCAGGGCAGCACCAATGTACATTGTTCTTAAAAGAAACTGCCGACAGGGAAAACTCAACACGGTGTATTAGTGTATATAGGCGTGGCTGTGTACGCAGGTCACTATATTGCGCGTCACTATTCTGGCGCAATAACAAAACTTGCTTAACGTAGCTAAAGTATTCTTCACTTCAAAAAAGTTCACATTATATGACAAGTAAGAAAAATGGAATATACATATAACATCGAATATATATACCGTGTGTGATCAAATCAGGAGTGAACAGATCCGTAAAAGAACCAGAGTTAATAACGTAACTCAACGAGTCGCAAAGCTGAAGTGTTATTGCCAATTGCTTGTTGGAGACCCAAGGTCGCCATTCCAGCACCTCGCACCGATAAATGCATTGTCGGTATACCCCCGACGAGGTGGACGGACGACATCTAAAGAGCAGAGATCCTCTAGATGTAAGTGGCACAAGACTGTGGTATTGGGAACTGCCTAAAAAAGACCTGTGTAATGCACATACCGTGTGCATGTGCATGTGCGTCCATGCCCAGCAGCGCGGTGACGAGTGGGTCGCGGAGGGCGGGCGAGGCGCGTGCTGCCGCCAGCAGCGCACGATGCGCGTACTGCGCCGCACTGCCGCCGGCCACCACGCACGAGCATAACGCGCTAACCACGCCCGCACTGCCCAGTGCCGCCCAGCGGTTGCTCTCCAGCCGCGTGCGCGTGCACTCCCACACTATACGTGCCCATCGGTTTCTGCCAAACAGATACGATTGTTTAAAACTCTCTTAAGATTATGAGAGCTGTTAAATCAGGTTTAAAAAAAACAATTAACCATGAGGCGTAAGTGTTAAGCCTCGCGGTACATTATACAAAGCATTACGGTAGTAATAACCCGTAGACTCCGTCACTGAAAGTTCTATTACTAAACTATTAATAATCTATGGAGTTACTCGCAGCGAAAATAACAAATGATTATTCTTGACCATATTTATGACTAAATTACCGCTTAACAAACTTACCTGTAGCGAAAATTCGAAATACGTTTTTCGTATACGTTAATACAATTTTGACAAAAATACATGTAGTTTATTGATCCTTCGAGCCGGATTAAATTGTTTACACACTTGAATACTTCTGTATCTTATCCAACTCATTCTTGTCGGTCTTGCATTGTCGTCGAGTTCATTGTTCATACAATATAAAAGTAATTTAAATAAGCCAACTCACTCTTGTCGCTCTTGCTGGTCCGGAGAAGCAGCAAAGGCGGGTCCGGTCAGCAGCCGCAACTGCAGAAGGCCCATGTTGGAACTATCGCGTGGCTTGTACAGGCGCAACGTCACGGTCGTGACCACGACGGGTCGGACCAACGCCAGCCGGATAAAGGTCATGCCGGCCGTGTTCTGCGGCGCACCGAGCGGGGCCACCGTGCCTCCGCACCCGGCTTCTACTCCGACGGCACCCGGGCAAGCTGCGGATAACGCATGTGTTAATACGACGAATTAATATTAATGCTAGTCAATGGTACCAATTCTGTAGTACGCAAATCTCCCTCAATTCGCAGGTCTAAAAATTGTGCTATTTTTTTCACAAAGGCCACAAAGAAAGATATCGTACTACTCTTACAGGTAGGGCAGTTATATTAAACAGACATCATTAATCGGTTTACACGCTGGAGCCGGTAAAATAGTACCGGAACTCTAAATCGGCCCGTTTCTGTCAATAGGGGGTTAACTATCCACAGCCGACGCCTCCCACTAGAACGCACACACAGACCTCCCACATTATAAGTTACAAATAGCCTCTGCCGGGGATCGTATGGCCTCCCATTTCTTAGACCACAAAAACGCTCAACAGGGAGTTCCATGAATCTATTTTTAAAAAAACAGTTTTCTAACTCTCATAGTTCGATGGGACGGCAGCTCTGACAACCGGAAAGAGATCAGGCGTAGAACTGACAGCTTAACGTGCTGTCTGGAGCACGGGGGTGAATCACCGCCGATTTCCCAACTCCGAGCTAGTACTATAAATTCCTTGATAAGATAACCCATTACAATTGACCCGACCCGGGGATCTAACCCAAGTTTTCGTGATCTGCAGGCGAATAGCTAAACACTAGACCAACGAGGAAGTTTAAAACTAGTCAACTATAAGTGGCAGGTGACTTACTTGCAAGACTAGTGAGGTGCGGCTGTAGGTGAACTTCATGAAGCGCAGCGGCGTAGGGCAGGGTGATGGTGATAGTGAGCGACGCATCGTCAGCGCTGAAGAAATGGTAAGACCAGGCGGCGGCTCGCACTCGCCTCGCCGCGCATGCGCCTGTCGCACCGCTGCCGCCTAGCAGCACGTCAGCTGCCTGTGCCGTTGGATTGCCGCACGACACCGTACCTACAGAATATGCATTATTGTTAATCCATAGTATATCATTAGTCAATAGTCATTTATTCATAAATATTAATATTATACGTCACATAGTAATTATTAAATAATAAATTATCTCATGCAAATTTATATGAATTCATAAATTAATTGTAATATTCTATAATAACAAAAAAGTAAAGTCAATCTTCACGATATTTTGCTTTCCAAGAATTCATTATAACTATAGAAAGCCTTCTCGACAAGCCAAGTCTTCAGTTTTTTCCTAAATAAATTATTATTTGGTGCATCTCTTATACTACCTGGTATCCTATTAAAAACTTCTGGGCCAATGCCTGCTACAGTCTTTGTTGCCTTTTTAAGGCTGTGATATTTGGATAGAAGTCTATGAGGGTACCGTAAGTAACAATAACTCCTTTTGGCAAACTCGTTTCTGTGCTGCGCTACGTATACTGCTACATTATAAATGAGTAGGCAAGGTAGCATTAAAATACCTAATTTAATAACGTAGGGTCGATCTGGGGAGTCTTGCGATACGTGAGCAAGTATCCTAACTGCCCGCTTTTGCACTACTATATTATATACTGATATTGTAGAGATATCAAAACTAATGAAACTAATGATCTGAGTCCAAGGCCGTGGGTTCGATTCCCACAACTGGAAAATGTTTGTGTGAAGAACAGGAATGTTTTTCTGTGTCTGGGTGTTTATATGTATATTATAAGTATTTATGTGTATTATTCATAACAAAAAAATATTCATCAGTCATCTTAGCACCCGGACACAGGCTACGCTTACTTTTCGGCTAGTTGGCGATGTGTGTACAATACACATCGCCAACATCGTAGTATATTTATTTATTATATTATATATTTTATTTCAGTAATAATTAGATAACAGTCTGATTCGTAAACCAAAACAGAAGAAAAATGCGCCTTCTAAATGGCCAAGTAAAACAATGCTTTAAAAAAAAAAAAAAAAACTGGCATTTGCATGATTATACAGCTTTTCTCACAATGCTTTCGCATACTGTTGAAAGTGATGTTTAAATTGCTCAAGCATGTGGTTAGCTTACTTCATGCATTAAATAATTAGCGAAGAAGCAATACGCATGGATAATAAATTAAATAGTCACTCACAAAGTGGTGCGATGTTAATAAGGCCGTTCGCAGCTTCAAGTACAGGTGGTTGGCTCTTCTTACTACCGGATGCAGGTATAGACATGTTGATCAGTTGTGGCGGCAGTTTAAGATGATTCATGAGAGATGACACTAGTCCTTGATTGGTACTCGGTCCCGCCTATGATAATCAAAAAAATATATAATGAATTATGGGATATAATACTATAATATATAAGGCTAGTTGGACAGGCTAATAAGCCGATTGGGTATTGCAGTGTTCATTATATTGCAAAACTTGTATCACAAAATTTTTCCGAGAGAAAACATTTTACAAAGTATAATAAATATAAACAAAAATATCATAAAAAGTTACACAATCACAACCATACAATCAGGGTGGAATTGAAACAGCACCATCTATTTATCTTGAAAAACAGTACTGTCACTAGTTGGCGCTCTTTTGATGCAATATTAATCGTAGTTAACTTTCACATGATCGAATAAGTAAACGTATGTAGAAAATCTCAAACTAGGCTTTCTTATATACATATCAAGTTTATCAGGGTTAGAGATTACTAGCTACAGAAATAAATTTATAGGACAAGATAATATTAAAATAATAATTCATATACACAGTTTTAAGACATCTCATATGCTTTATATCAGTATTTTATAAGTATTTATGTATATTATTCATCAGTCATCTTAGTTAGTACCCAAAACACAAGCTACGCTTACTTTGGGGCTAGATGACGATGTGTGTATTGTCTTGGTATATTTATTTATTTATATTAATTAATACCAAATAATATTATTTCAAAATCGAGTATTAGTATTGTTTATTGGATGGAGTATTATCTTTTAAAAGTAATGAAATAAAATAAATAGGAATCTTACCTGGTGGCAGGCCGCAAGTTTGTCGAGAGCCAGTTCAAGCCCACCCGTATCTACGAACGCGGCGAGTAACTCGGGTCGTTCTAAAGCGCGCACGAGCAATTGCTGCATGCCCTGTGACAGCTTTACCGTGTCATCTTTTCCTGTAAACAAATTACCTCATAAAATTTGTATGCTAATAAATTAAGACCCTATACTGCATAAAAATATTTACTTAAGAAACAAGGCAAGACCAATGCCCGCTATAGTTTTAGTTGAAAGAAACGAGACTAAGACGTCATGATGAATGGGCGATTGAACTTTGAAGTAGCTTTGCTTAGTTATAAAATTTAAACATATTTTTATTATTTATATGCCCTAAAAGCAAATGTTTATATTGTTATAACAACAAATACATTTTTTTATACTTTTACGCTAAATCCATTCTGATGTTACAAAATGTGAAAATGGGTCTGCCTATATTTAGCTCGATCACTGCCCCGATATCAATGGAATTTAGCTTGTATCCCAGAGGATAGGATTCTTGCTGTCCTGGGGAAAGCCCCTACGGGATTCATAACATCATTTGTTTTGTAGCATGTGTTACCTATGTTTGCCTCTACCGCTAAAATAATCTTAACATTACTAAACAGAGAAAGATTGCAGAAGACAGACCAATTTAAACTTAGGCTACATACTTACATGTACGCGGACCAAGCTTTGAGACTCACTAGACCTCTTTGAAATTTTTTTCTCAATTCTTAATTTTTTTTTAATACTTCTCTAAATCTGCCGAAAGATCAGAAAGCTCTTTGCGCTACCTGCCACGAGAACTCTCTCATTTAAACAAACACAATTCTTACTAAGGAATTCCATAAGGCTGGGCAGCATAAGCGTAGGGTTTGCAGCGAGCGCGGGCAATTTGGCCACCAACCAAAACACTTCTTCCTTCAGCGACCACTGTTCTGTTCCGCATGCACTGTTACTACCTGCGAAAAAAAATAACGATAAGAATTAATTTACAAACGTTTAAAGCTAATTCAAATAAAAAATATAGTATGAAACGACAAACAACGCCAAACGCAATTATTATTAAGATAAATGGAGAATGCTTTCATGAGGATAAAAGCAAGGGCAAATCTCAATATCTATCTTGCTGCAAATCTAAAAATAATATTTATCATATCTATCTATCTACTTCATAATATGATTATTTGTGTTTCGATGAAATATACAGTACTATAAAAGAACTGCTTTTAAATTGTGTAAGTTAAGTAAGCATTTGAAAGTGAGATTATAGGCCTACTTGAAATAGATGAATACTTGAAGTAGATATAATTAGGCCTACTTGAAATAAATGAATTTTGTTTTTTTTTTTAATGAACAAACAAAATTTAGAAGGTTTTAACGTAAACTCACCCATAGTCAATACCAGTGCGTTCATGCCATCGCACGTAGATAGCGTCTTATAGAATTTTTGCATGATTTCAGGATTTTGCAACACTGAAATAAAAGCAAATACATATTGTATTCAAGAAATGATAAGGTTACTCTGGGTCTCCAGTTCCAGAGAACAATCTTCGTAGTATATCTTGTAGCCTCTCATGCCTTAGCAATAAGGACTCACCGGTGTCAGCGAGACAGGGCATCTTAGGGGCTTGCTGTTTTCGTTCGTCTTCTAAGTTGGTGCCCTCCTGGACGGCGCTGTTCTGAGCTTTGCTCTCATCTGTCTGCGACATGTCACCGCTGGATCCGCCGGGGCTTGTTGCGGACTATAAAAGTTCATTAAAAATTTATCGAATAAATCATATAAACCATCCCAAGGTCGATAAAACTTTATAAAAAACTTAAGGATAGGCAATGTAAGAGTTATTAAAAGCCTAACCTAAAGTAATTATAACTCGTACTGGAGATTTTCTTCATTTTATATCATCTACATACCCTGTGCATACCCTCTATGCACGCCACTGCTATCCCTACTAATATTATAAATGTCAATGTAAGTTTGTTTGTTACGCTTTCACGCAAAAACTACTAAACCGATCCTCATGAAACTCTGTACACATGTTCTTCGAAGTGTTAGAAGTAATATAGGTAAGTTTTTTTATCCCGACATTAAGCTCTGTTCCTTTGATGAGTGTTTGACGATTTTACACCATAACTCCGACAAATTATAACCGATTTAAACAATTATTTTTGTACTATAGAGGTTATAATATGTGTTTAATTTTGCCCAATCTTTGTGTGGATCTGATGAATGTGATTGGAGATAGAGGACAGAACTCCTCAGCGGACAGCAGCAAACCCCTCATTTAAGGCTTAGCGATACTGAATACTTTATTTTTTTTTAAGTTCTACAACTAAATTTAATGCAACATCAAAAAACAAAAACAAACGTAGACGAAGTCGCGTGCAACAGCTAGTATATATATAAAACAACAATATCTCACCGATTGAGTACCGCTGCCGCCAGCGGTAGGTGTCGACGGCGGTGGAAGCGGCAACGACAGCAGGCGACGCGCGTACAGCAACAAGTGCTGTAACACGGCACGTCGCAGCGGCGCGCGGCGAGTGTTGCCAGCCAGCACGTCGGCAAGGAGGCCCGAAAGCCGCGCCTCCCCTCCCGTCGGCACGTTGTTGTTGCCTCCCCCTCCCCCGGCTTCAGGCCGCCAGCCACTGCTCTCGCGTACCCACCAGCCGCACTGGTCAGCTGTCGAACAAACGATTGCTTACATTCCGGAAGATTACTGACGCATTTTTTACTTAACAAACGTCTATCGTCGAACAACGGTCGATTGCGAAACTTGTGTATATGTTGGATAGAAGCAGGCGTTACTTTGCGGAAATCCGTGATATATTATGAAAATTAAGCTTAATTTGCTATACTCCGCGAAAAGCAGGAGAATCTCTATGGTGAAATTTATAATTATATTAAAACAGATCTTGGGCAATGTATTCTCTACGCACGTTTCGCTCCGAAACCGAATACGTATAAACACATTTATTACAGCGAGTTTACTAAACAATTGATGAATTTCTTAATGACAAGGTTGCTTTGAAGCATCCATCCTCACAAGATAGAAAAATGAATGTTAAAATGTAAGTTGTTGATGATGGAAAAAAGCAACTGCTGAGTTTCTTGCCAACTTCTTCTCGGTAGAATCTGCCTTCCGAGACTTGACGTTTCAAAAGTGCTTATATTATATTAGGCCTACTTGAAATAAATGAATTTTGAATTTGAATTAAATAAAGGGCATGAATAGACTAAATAAACGACGACTTACTGGAAAAAAGCAACTGCTGAGTTTCTTGCCAACTTCTTCTCGGTAGAATCTGCCTTCCGAGACTTGACGTTTCAAAAGTGCTTATATTATATTAGGCCTACTTGAAATAAATGAATTTTGAATTTGAATTAAATAAAGGGCATGAATAGACTAAATAAACGACGACTTACCAACAGCTTCGATGAGGGGCAGCGCGTATCGGACCTGCCTATACGTAAGCGCTGGCAGCAACGAGTGAGCCACTCTGAGCAAAGCCGCGTGTAAATCTAATGCCGATTGCGACACGGGTGGGGTTACGTTGGGGTTCGGAGATCTGGTCCATAGTGCGGTCAGTACTCTGAGGGATACGAGGGCACCCACGGCGCCTCTCGCTTTCACTATCCGGGACAGGACAGACTGGAGGGCGGATGCGGCTCCGGCCCCGGCACCTATGCTTGCTCCACCCTGACAAAAAATTATGGTAATTAAAGCGTGTGTTACACTAATGCAAATACATTACGGTATTCAATAGACCGCTGGAAACAAGCGGCCCGGGACCGATGATTTTGGAACTCTTTAAAAACGGTGATGTCCGGCGGTAGACGTGAATCGGTTGAAGTGATGATGATGTGATGACGATTCCATAGGACTACAACTTGACGAACTCCCTGGCGTAGAGATCCCCAGCGGGGAAAAATTTGGGAATTAATAATTTCAGATTTTCTCTGGTCTGTTCTGGTGGTGGGCTTTGGTTGTCACCAGGTAACGGTTGTCATTGTGGTCAAAGAACAAAAAATAAATTTCTAAAAATAAATTACATTCCACTGAATGAGAACACTTACAACTTAATTTTATGTAGGTAATATTAAAACTATAGACAACGGCACGTACAAAACAATCGGAAATTATATAAAAAAAACTTGAGGGTAAATTGATAAATACTTCATACACACTCAGGTTTTGTCAAGGTTTTAAGTTTTTTTATTAAAAAAAAAAAACTGCTTTTTTTTAATAAAATAAATGCTTTCTGTCAGGCATGATATTTGTAAAGCGCAAGCCTATCTAGTATAAAAAAAAATTTATTGTACAATAATTTAACTCAGTCTCTTACCATTCATTCAGATCTGATTACACCAGTTTTATTTATATTAAACTTATTTAAATTATATTAATTAATTTATATCAACACTACCTAGAGAACAGGGGTTGATAGCATGTTGAAATAAAATCCTTTGAACGAGAAGAGGGGGTTGTGGCCATAGACACAACTTATTACAGCCTTCACACTGGATGTTCGTTATTGAGAATCTGTGAGGCCTCTTCATTAACATGTATAACAAGTCTAGCTGGTGAGCATCGAACTAAAGAAATAAATTGAACTTACTAGATAGGGTTCAGAGGTGATAACGGCTCCGTCGGCTGTCACGTCGATGGAGATGAACTTAACAAGCGCTGGTACAAAATACTCGCATTCCAAGATAACGCGCGCCATTGTGTGCATCAATCCTTCCGTCTGGCAACAGAATATTCGCTATTAAAAAACTTCAACGGTTTTAAACAAATGAAAATACAACATAAAGAGAGAAGATATTTTTTTTAATTTTTTATTTAACATGGAAGAGGTTTCGTATTCTGTTTTATGTCTATTTTACTCTTATTCCTACTTATATGAGCTAAGAGATCTCGTCGATCTTTCGGACACATTATTGAACATGATCATGACTAAGAACTATGTTTATGTATCTCACCTGTAGAGGTAAAGTGGCAATCCACGCCAGAGCCTGCATCGATAACACCCAACATCTCAATGTTACGTGTTCCAATCTAGAAATAAATGATACATACAGAATGGTTCTCAATCATTATAACAACTGCAGGGCTAGCACGGGCAAGAGACAAAAATTACATCTCCCTATTTTATCCCCTGACAAGGGATATAATGAAGGAGTCCACCTGCTAAAGCACGGGAACAGGGAATAGAAGAAGTTTACCCCCGTTTATTATTACACAGATATTATTTGGATATTATTTCCACTTGTGCGCCAGTGCTCTGAGAGTGGAATAAGCTGTGGGAGAAGATTTTTTTTTTCTTTTATATTTATAGACGTGCGCTTGACTGAAATCACACCTGATGGTAAGCGATGATGCAGCCTAAAGTGGAGCGTGCTTGCCTATTCACTCTTGATTTGAAGGTACTCATATTGTAGGCACTGGGGAAAATGGAAGCTGGAAGAGCATTTCAGATCCTAGCGGTGCGGATCAGAAGCGAAGCGCTTCGTACGCGTCCGCGGTATATCGACCACGTAGGGATGCAGATCCTTACGGTGCCTCGCGGTTCGATGGTAAAAAGGCGAGGTGGGAACTAGATCAAATAGTTCTTGAGCACAATCTCCGAAATATATCCTATAGAATACCGAAAGGCAGGCAACCTTGCGACAATGTTCCAAACTCTGAAGTTTTTTATTGGCTAGGTCACCGATGAGCCTGCGATCCACCAAATCCAGGGCATCAAGCTGATACTTGGCAGAGCCATCCCATAAATGGGAACATAAATTTTTATCCTTATCCTGGGGATATAATTGTCTCTTGCCCATGCTAGCCGTGCTGGAGCGGTTGTTGTAGTTTGTTTTTATATCCAATTAATTGACGCCATTTAGGTGGGACGCTGCAATAAGATTGTCCAATTAACAATTTTAAGTATTAAAACACTATAATAAGTAGTTATTATATTAAGTATATTAGCTCCAGAGCCACTCGTATGTCACATGTGAAGCTTCAAATGGGGACATTCGTATGACGCGACTAAGGGAATATACTGGAAAACGGGCGGTACTACTACCATTTAACAGCGATCAACCCGTCAACCAAGCATGGTGATTATGGGCAAACCCTCCCATTGGTGAGGCCATTAGCACAGCATGTTATTGATGACGATGGTAGCATTGTATAGGGACAGTTTAGTGATAAAAGAGATCAATGGGTAAAGTATTCTCAGGGACATGTTCGTACTCTGAAATGATGATGAAATCATGGTGATGATGATGAACTTACTGTGTGAGCGACCGCAAAATGGCGACGATTGTGTCAGACGCAAGACGCACGCGAGGAGCGTCTGCGGGCACGGTGAGGGCTCCGAGAGCCCAAGCTCCACCCCACGCCGATCCGTTAAGTATCAGCCACAGAGACACAACGTTCTCCAAAAATGTGCAGTCCACCTGTATTAATTAATTTTTAGAATAGAATAGAACAGAATTTTATTGTTCACTGTTTACATAGACAAGGCCTAGAAAAGCATTATCAGTATACCCACAGCCGGTTGTACAATTATAGTATTTAAAGTATAAAAAGTCTAAGTATAATCAATGTCAAAAATATGTATATATATATATATATATATGATTTTTAATAATAAAAACAAAATTGAAACAATCAAAAAAAGAAAAAGTCATGGAATAAATTAAAAGTAAACAGATTCTTGTTTTTTTTATTTATTTCATAGTGATGACTAGCATAGTTTGCAGAATAACAATTACGGCAGGTAAATTTATAAGTATAGATAAAAAATTGATTGGGAGCGGTGGTAGCGGTGGTTGGGACTTCTTCAATTTCGGGGGACCAATATCTAATCCAAGCAATTAAAATATGACAAACTTCAATGGTGAAGGAAAATGGTGGACTACGGCGAAAAGGCTTCTAATTGGATTGGGAGACCCATGCCCTGTAGTGGGCCCGTAATGAGTTGATATGATGATGTAGATAAGCAATGACCGAATATTAAATTCGCTAGGCTGCCAAACTATGAAAGGACAGAGTGATCCCGCGATAAGGAATTCGTAATTATTTCGATGTTCTGTCATTTTTCTTAATAAGGCCCCCGGCACATGCACTGTTAACTGCAATTGAACACCTAGCAGTTGTTCGTTCTATAGTCATCATCTCCTGAGAATGCTCCGGTGTGGGCGTGAAACATTGACGAAAAGCATAGAGGATACATTGCGGAAGATCTGTTTGGTGTGGTGTATAAAGATTGAAGAAATTTAAAAAAACACACCTAAAGATTCTCCTGGGTTTTTCGATGTATTGCGTTTCATTTCATATCATGGAATTCCGCAAAGTAACGCCAGCTTCTATACAATATATAAACAATATTCTTGTTTCAATTACCTGATTGGGGAACTCCAGCGCAAGGTGTCTGAACACGTCGTACAAAGAATGCGCGAGTGGCGGATGCAGCGGTAACTGTGGTGGGGGTTCTTGTTGAGGCGAATCGGCAGGGGTTGTGTCCGATGGGGAGTCTTGCACGGGACGAGTTGGCGGCGCCCGCAGTGCTAGGGGCAGGGCAGCGGCCGTTGCTGCTAATACTCGCCTAGCGAAAGCTTCGCCGGCACTCGCCGCGCCATTCTCTAGACGCGCGTCCACACACGTTGAAAGGCTATATGTAATTTCAGACCGTTAGGAGAGCAGGTATTACAGAGTAGGTAATCTAAGATATTAATTATATGTTTGAATGTTTTGTTTTTATTATTATTTTGAATTTGAATTTTTGGTTATTGTTCCATAGCTTATTTTTTTGTTTTAATTTAATTCAATTTGTTGTCATTATTACTCGTTCATACATTCTTTTAATAGCCCCGGTGAGACGAATTGGGCAAATGTAATGTCTTCACGGGGTGCGTAGTTGATAAATAAATAAATGACCGGATTCGATTTCATAACATTGTTAACTAAAACAATACCTAAAATGCTACGTGGTCGCTGGCTGCATATTTCGTTTGCAATTTTTAGTTGCTTATGCAGCAATTATTACAGCAAGCAACCGGATTTCATATCCGGTTGCAGGATTCACACTGAACTAAAGTATCGTCTCGCGAGACGTGGGTAGCTGCCTAACAGATCCATATATTTTATATAAAGGCGTGCATCCTATCTACCACAGTATTTCGAGATTTGCTTGCATCTTCAGATGCTCTCATCTTCAGAGCTCTGATGTTCTGAACATAGATTTATGAATAATAATAAATAAATATATTTCCTATTAAACATACCAGTTACTTCCGTCTCCAACTGGCTTTAACCTCGACTCCTTTTTGCCCGCTTCAAAAAAGTATTGCTCCAGTTTCTCTTCAGATTCAGAGTCGTCAGACTCCGGTAGTTGAGGCACAGGATCTTCGTCCATATCTTTCAACAAATCTGTGTAAATAAAAACATAATGTTGTTAAAATAATGATGGCTTATAAGAATCTAAAAGGCCGGCGCTTCTTTGGCGCTAAGCTCTCGCTAGGGATATGTCTCTCACAATACCACCAGACACAGAACGGACAAAGACGCGGTATGTGAGCACAATAAATTTTGCCCGGTCGACAACAAAACAAATTGGCCGAAAGAAAAAATCTGGTGAAAATCTGGTGAAAATCTGGTGAAAATCTTTGGACGGAACTCCCAAACGGCAACATCTAAAAGTGCATTCAGTGATTGTAGTTTCTAGTGGAAAATACGAAGAGAACTAAATAGAAAAAAAAAGCCGCTAATGGAGCCCTGAGCTTTCATAAAGATATACTAAAATGTGTCATCAAAGCGCCGCTATATTGGTACGTCCTAAATATATAACGTGAAATGAATTTGGCATCCGCACCTGTAGGTATATATCTATCCACCAGTGAAAGCAAAATGCTATTAGTAGCAAACCAAGCCCGTCGTTAGTACCTTGACAAAGCACTTAATCTACTGGCGAGTAAAACTATACAGTTGAATTGCCGTTATTACTGCTTACCTGCGATTGATGTTTGTTTTTTACATAATGTATCTTTCGCAATTTAATATAGTGCACCCACCATTTTCGGGATTAAGATTCCAACAGTAACAAATTCGTTGACTATATACTTAATAAAACAACTCAAAAACCTTTATCGCCAAGCAATTAAAACCCTGTAAAGCCTTGCTAAAGTTTGCTCAGTTTGCAAATGTGCCATAAATCTACTACTATGTTTACTCATAATTAAAGTTGTGATTTAACTAATTAAAAATAATACTATCGTTTTTTTTAAATATAACATTGTAAGCTGGAAAAGCGATGAATATATAACATTATTGTTATCAATTCAAAGTTTTATAGATACAAGTTAAATTAATTATAAAACTGCGTTCAAAAAGATTTCGTATCACTTTTTATAAAACATGAGAAAGTGAGGTTGTTAGAGGACTTTCATATTGTATTAGAACCAGCAGGCGGCATGCAAAAAATAAATGTACGCTGGTTCTAAATTCAGATAACAATAGAAAAAAAATTCGATGCCTACTTCTCAGAGGCCTATTTAATGAATGGCTTTCAGGCGAATGCTAAAACGCTACTTTATTTAATGTTTGCAAGTATATATATATAACAATTTTGCTTAAAAGTATAGACCAATTAAATTTCAGTCAATTGTTTTGCTATCTGTAAATTTACCATAAGTTGCTGCAAGTTACTTTCTACATCCTGTACTCCTGTTCGAAATTACGAGCTATTAAATAAATTGTATGCTGTGATCTCACTCGCCAGTGAATAAGCAGCTTTATAATTGTTATCTTACTTGCGGGATTTATTTTAGACTTGGTGAAGTTGTAGGTCCAAGTCTTCTCCAGCCCAAAACTGTCTGCTAATTTATCTGTAATCACAACCGATTGTTTGATATCCCGTTTTCACTGGTAGGTAGACATTTCAACCATTACTCTACATTATTCGAAATAAGTTGCGTTTTGAATATGTAAGGTTAGGTTAGGTTAGAATAACGCAAATGGTAAACAATCGGCGATTTACCTTACTTTATAATTTTTATGCTTTACATTATGTCATGAGTTAATGTTTATTAGTGAGAATTAGTACCAAACAGATAGATAGATCCAAATTTTTCATGCCAAATTCCAGGCCATCTATCACCAAACTTTTTAAAATCATTTGCTATCTTTACAACTATTATGTTGTTATATGCAAAAAAATTACTAACAAAACATAGTGGTGCGAAAAATCATATTTCAAAACATATTGCTCAGAAAGTTCCGGACAGAACCCGTAAGCGAAGAAAATTCATAAATTAGAGCATTTTTTTTTTTCATTAGAACCTTGGAAAACTTGACGTCTCCCTGGACTGAGAATTGCAAATAAATAATCCAGTTAAAGCTATCTTGCGAAGTTCGAAGTAATTCGTTTCCGCCTGCGTAGGGGGGAACTTTCATCGGCGTCATCTTAACTCAACTTTCGTGACGCGAACTATATAGGGCATACCTGCAACAGTCACGAGCTTCTTGGTCTTTCCAAGAGATTTGCCGAAGCCTTGCTCTTCATAAACTACGCGGGTGACTCGTGACGTCCCTGATCCACCCCATTCGTCGCTCGGCATCAGCGGTAGTTCCCCACATTCTTGTTCCACTAGATCCTATACGAGTTTAATAATAAAATGTATATATTCTAAATGAGATTTCTTAATATATAAGATACATTTAGCAGAGTAAACAAAGCTTAATCTCCGGCACGTGCCTCTAACTGTTCGTAGTATGTGCTTTTTAAACCATTAAATATAACTTGCTTTAACAGTGAAGGAAAAAATTTTGAGGAAATCTACATGTCTGGGAGTTCTCCATAATGTTCGAAACATCGTTTGAAGTCTTCCAACCCTCAATTGGTCAACGTGGCCAACCCATTCTCATTCTAGGAGGAGACTTGTGACTTGTAATGGGTGGTATCATGATGATATTGATTATAAAAGTTTAGAAGAATGTCGCGCGTTTAACCGGTTAATCAGTTAACCGGTTAACTAGTTAACTGATTTAATCGGTTAACTAGTTAATTTATTTAACTGGTAAGTTTAAGTTAATTAGTTGGCTGCTGAACTAATTAACCTGGTTAAATTTTATGGCCGGTTTAAACGGCCAAATTGTACAGCACTAGTTACTACTAACTGCATCATATTCTAAACAATAAAAAAGCTCTTATTTTTTCCTTTGGCTGTTAAGCATATAAATATTTTTTTCCTCAGTTAAATAACTCATCAACATCGACATCAACTACTACGATTTAAAATTTTAAAGAATTCTCATTGGAGAATCATATCCTGTATGACTTCTGCGCTCAACATTTGTTTCATTTTGAACAGTTTACATTAATCTTACTCTTATAACGCATAAAATTAGAATGGTATACGCCGAGGATTACAGTTCTGACAGTATATATAGTTATTTCACTACTAACACTAAAACACTAAAATGCATTTTTTTTATTATCTTCAAACTCAAAGCGAAAAGAATATAAACTTTTTATTAGCCTTCTTTTTTCTTTATAGATCAAAGATGGTCTAATACATAATCGAAAGGAAATGAGCCGTCCTCAGAAACGGTTAATCTATGTCAAAATACACCCTTAAAATTACCTGCAACAGTGTGGTGACTGCGTGCCTTGACCAAGGCGGCAGTGTGACAGCGAGGCGCGCCAATCCGAGGATACAGGAAGGCGCCAAAAGCGAAATGTCTCCGCAAAGTGCGCACAACCGTCCCACTACCTACACAAATAACTTTACGCTTGAAAAATTATCTGAACTAATAATGATCTGATTGCAATAGTTTAGGATATTACAAAAATTGTCGCAATTTTTATTGGAGTCAAGAATTTATCGAGAAATAAACATTACAATACACTTAAAATAATTTTATTACTACAAAGGGCTACTTGGGTTATTGTTTTATTTACTACAAAGGGCTACTTGGTTTTTTTTTTAAGTTTAATTATAACAGACAGAAAAGGCTAAATGAAAAACAATAATATAAGATAAGAAAAGGACATTAGCAAAAAAGGTAAGGATAAATATGCTAGTATAACATTCAGTCACTAATATTCCGTCAACAACTGTTCTACAGTTTTATGGAATGTTTGTTATTTATTAATCAACAAAATTGTCAAAAAGGTTGCTTGGAACAAGGTCGCCCTTGTAACAAAAAAAATAATTACTTGGACCTTTGTTATTTCTTCATTATTTTTACTTTGTTGTTGTGTTGTACGAAAAAAAAACACTACAATATTCACTGTACAGCTAGTAGCTTTATTAAGTTACTTTACCTTGGCAGATAACAGAAGATGATCAGCGAGCAGTGTAGAATCCATGGATAACATGTGCGTCACAAGCGCGTGCGCCAACGTCCCACCCAGAACCGGACTCAGCAGCCGCACGCCCTCTTCACCTTTACTCGTTGAGCTTGATGGGCCCCCCGATGATGAACCCGAGCTTCCCGCGCCGCCGCCACGCTTGGACATCATCGCCATACGTGCTTTTAAATTGACACGGGCACGCTGTTGGTAAATAATTTGTTGGTAATCGCTTTAGCGATAAGACCGCCTTTGCACACCTAAACTAGTTTTTTTTTTATTATTTTTGTAAATGTGTTTCTTTGTATTTTGTTTTCGTGTGTGCAATAAAGAATTTAATAATAATAATAATTTTACAGTCAGGATATTTTCATACCAAACATACTGTCAAACTTCGAGCGTTACGCAGTTTACTAATTTTTCATACATATAGAACTTCTCGTTCACACCGAAACGACAATACCGTTTAACCAGCGATTAAGCTATGCGTATTCTGACTATCGACGGCCAATTATTGTATAATATACTAAAGGCTGCACCACGAAAGTAGACAAGAAGAATGTTAGAGTGTTATCAGCAGGGTGTGGCCGAAAAATGCAGTTTGAATGCACATTCATACTGAGACTGCAGATAATCGGCTGCTGACTCGTGATCCGTTTGGTGTGAGCAAAGCCTTACTCCAGAAAATATTTGAAAATCGACCATTTAAAAACCTTTATTTAGAAAGTTGCCTTCCTTTGCATTGCATTGCATTCTGTGGAAATTATGTGTCCAAAAGAGAAAGAAAATCGCACTAGTATCCTTCGCGTATTCTCTTGCACTCATTCCTAGCATCACTTGTAAGCTGGATTAAGGATTCTTCAAAATCTCGACTCACACGAACCGCGCGATTTTGGGCAAAAAGCTTGCGAAGTAACACATTTGTTGAAACTTGAAGGGCCAAGATTTTTGCCAATGAGCATAAATATTTAAATGAAACGAATGCGAAAATGTAGCATAAATTTACGGCGAGCGTATTTAAGGCCGCGTATCTTGGCGCAACTGCATAAATCGCTCCACAAATCATAAAAAAGTTAAAAAGCAGGAAACCAAAATCATACCTGCTGCTCCTCTAGAGCGACCTGTATGCCTCGGCGTGCAGCTTCCAACTCCTGCATTTGGTGTAAAAGTTTCTTGTGCAGTTTGCGGCGGTGTAACTTGCACTCAGCGGATCGTGGGGAGGGAGTGTTAGCTTCCGACGTATGCGGGCGCGCCTTTCCGCCCGTCACCCAATCCCATCTGTCGAAGTTCGTAATTATAATTCACTTCACGCATTACAATAGTCCGGTTTTTATCATACAAACTTCCGACCCCCATTTCACCCCTTTCAAGTTAATTTTTTGAGACAAAAGATGGCGTATGTCCATCTCCAGAATATAATCTATCGCCTTACCAAGTTTCATTATGATCCTTTTAGCCGTTACCGTGAAAAGATAACAAACAATCAAAAACAACCTAACTGAACTGACAGATAGTCAGACAGGCATACAGACAGACAGAGTTACTTTCGCATTCATAATATTAGAATGGTTTAGTATGTAATAATAGGTTAAGTTTTATGCCAATGTTGCCAAACAAGAAACAATTAGGTATTAGCCACTTACCTATTATTCCTCTTCGTGGGTGGATTCGTGTTAGCAGATACAGCGGCATCTAGTACAGAAGCCAGTGCGGTCAACATAACAGCTAAAAGTGCAGGTTGCGGGCGCGGACTCTGCATGAGTTCCAATGTTCGCGCGCAGAGTGCGTGCATAACGCCTCCACTGCGCGAACCGTGTGCGTACATACTCTTTCTTGCCATATACATCACAGCTACTAGGCATCTAAGAAAGAACATAACATTTCTATCATCTTGTCATATGTTAAGATCTTGTGCTACGATGTTGTTGGGCATCTTAAACCTTATCACTTTAATCACTTTATGATGTTTTTTTCGATATAACACAATCAATTGTTTGTTTTTTTTAAATATTTATACTAATCGGTATCGCTGCAACCCTATTTGGGATATAACTTATGTACCTAATAGTGTAGACCGTTTTGATACCTAGTATTTTTTTTGTAGAAAATAAACAAAAAAGCTCCAAAAAACACAAACTTTCTGGATGGCTATTATACGCAGGAGACATTTTATTTGTGTGGGACAAAATGAATACTGTATATGCTAGCCTTGCTGAAATATATCAAAGACAGCTGTAAGCAACACAATCGACTGTGTACTTGTAGTTATGTATGTAGAAACAAAATGTGTTATATTAAAGCACAGATATTAACTCACCTGTCCAGCGGTTGTGGAGGTGCATCTCTGCGCTCAAACGGCTCAGCAAGAGTGTCCGCCAATAACGGACCCCACCAGCGTGCGCCACCGCAAACTTGCGCCAACAGCGCGCCTGCACCCGCTGCGAAACGTCCGCCCCACTCCCATGACAGAGGGGCCACGCCCCAACACCACTCGGCGCTTACGCCACTGTATTCCTGCACATTATATTCATATCGGGTGATTGGATTTGATTTCAGTAAGCGATGTGACAATTTTAAGTTTAGAGTCGTAGAGTTATGTTTACATTATATTATACTTTAGTCATTAAAAATATTAAAAATCATTTAAAAACTCATTAAAAAAATCTTAATAAAGCGCGTATGAGTGGATTAAAGATTGCGGAGATGACCTTGCAAGTACTTTCCAGTCTTTCGTAATAGCAACTTGAGAAGTTGAGATTAGAATTGTGTTGTAATCCAAGAACACGCTATATCAAAGAAAAGCATTTACATATTCTAATATTATTAGCACTCACCACATCCATTTGGAAAACGAAATATAACAGCAAATCAATGACATTTTCTGTTATAACCCTCAATTTATCCGTAGAGGCAGTTTCCAACAGTGCTTCTGGGGTAACCCTTCCCCTGTCTAACATATCCAGTACTTTTTCATTACAATCCGGCGTGTTCTGCAGTCGTTTCAATATATTATTACAGTTGTGCAGCTGCTGCTGTAGTTCTATGCACTCCTGGTACGCGGCAATCACTTTTGGGTCGGACTCACTGGGCTGGTTGAGATATGCCATCATGTGTGCTGCATTTCCATTATACAAATCCAAATAGGGGTTCAATAAGTCAATGAGCTTCCCGGTCGCTAACCTGCAATTGTGTTTTAATATTTGTTTAGAATACATTAATTCATACTTAATAGTTATTAATAGCTCTAAACGCAGGTGTTTATCCTCTAACTTTTATTTATCTGTTTAGTTTGCCGTATCGTCACTCGGCTCTCAGCTGAAAATCAGCGGCATGCATGTACTTAGGTACAATGCATGGCAAATTCTGAGCTGTACACTCTTTCTGTCTGGTGTTACACACAGACTATATTATTATAAGATGTACTGTTTGTAAAACTTAACATTATATATAAATTTCTTTCTTTCTTTCTAACTGAATTTTGTCGCCCAACCATGGTATAAACCTAAAAAAATTCAATCAGAGCAGCACTTTGTCTGGATTCTTACCTAACCTAACTTTAAACTAAAAATAATTAATCTGCTTCTTATACATAGCTGACATAATTGCGTTGTGTACATTTAGGTAAGTATTTTGGCAAATTTGATCCAACTTTGATTCGAGCAATAGAATTTGTCTTCGAATCAATAATTAGGGCATAGCATTACTTGTAGGGCATTTGTCACGAATTATGTCTACCATTTTCTCGGCTTATTTTTCTTAGATAATACAACATATTGAGTAGTCAAGTAGACAAAAGTATGTCGTGGCGCGTATCTTAGCACTTACGAGACAGGATACTTTCGCAAGAGTCTGTCTTACGTTTACAAACGTATAATGGGGCACTTACCGAAATCTGCACGACAAATCTTCGTACAGAGCTTTAAGCGCACTCACGGAGGCTTGAACGTTGGCGATCTCAACTATTTGACCATAGAACCAACCCAGCGGTATCTTGCACTTCATTGCTGCCATCCCATACCGCCCTATCGTTGTTATCTTTTTGGACGAATGCAATAGTGAGTTAGATTTATAATTCTTGTGTATGATATAAAAAAAACATTAGTTCTGTTCGTATTTCGAAGTCGAACTGGTATTAAGAAAGCCGAATTAACGACTGTGACTTAAAAATAAATATTTGTACAACCACAGTTTACTGCTTTACTTTATATTGAACATTAAGAGAATCCTTCCATTCTCTCTGTTCTTCCTTTATTTTCGTAACTGTGAAGTGATGTACAACATAAGAGTTTAAATAAATAATTTAAAAAAAAAAAATCTGGATAATGTTAACACTCTTTTCAATTATCATAAATAGTCTATAACTGTTCAGTGCTGTCCTTACATCTTAACGGCAGACCTTATAATAATCACCACGCTGGACAGATAGGTTGGTGATTGCAGTAGATGGTAGCATCCTTTGTCTTATTGTCTTAGTCGCCACGTAAGACATCCGCGGAAAACGAGGGGTGGTGACAACTGTATCGCGATCTCCTTAATACCGTTTAATTTTTGTATTGTTTGTTTGTTAATTAAGTACTTAAAAATGAACAAAAATTTGTTAATTATTTTTTATTTTATGCTGCTGACTTTATAGACTCATTTCAAAAGTTACTTGATTTGAGAGGAAGTTAAGGGCTAAAATACCTTCATATATCTGCAGAGTGGAGGAGGCTGTATGTCGGTGAGCACAAGGTGTTTGGTGTTTATATCTGTGGCGTACGCAATTTTTACGCAGTCTGTCTCTTCACCCACTGTCCATATATCAATGTACAAGGTCACTAGATCCGAGCACGCTGGTATTACCTGTTGAACCAATAAGTTATTTGGAATTATTAAAGGCGCGTTCGCATTAAGCTTTAATATAGAGCTTTTCATCTTCTTCATGGTAGATTTTGAAAAAATAAATTGTGTCTTGTAAAAGTTATAGCATAATTTGAAATAACATACACTAAGAACCTATTCAAAAACATAAAGTGAACATACATGGTACATCAGAATACAGAGTAGTAATCATTATTCAGACTATTAAGAGATGATGTTTTCCGTTATCGGATGCATTTTAATTTATGTAGATGGTATTTATAACATTTCTGACTAAAGGCATTTCAGGATTGATAGTAATTTTGGTGAATACAATAGCATCTAGATGCTTAGTTTAAAAGTTTAGTAACATGCCGGTTGCTTAATGTCATTTTTTTATTATTTGTTTTTTATAGTTTTAATTGACGGACCAAGCATATGGCCCACTGGATGGTTAGTGGAAAACCATTGCCTATAAATTGAGAACACTTCGCAAGGCATATCCTGCAGCGTGCCCCTCTGTTTCAAACTGAGGCATAGATATTAAGCCTCATGAGCCAGTAATTACGCCGGAAATCACGCTTTTCAGACCGGAACACAGCAATAAAAAATCTGCTGAGTTTCTTGCCGGCTAATCTGCTGAGTTTCTGGCCGGCTCTTCCCAGTGGAATCTGACTTCCGAACAGGTGGTAGAGTCACTACAAACAGACTGACTTGACCTTTCAAAAGTGCTTATAAATTAGCCCTACTTGAAATAAATGAATTTTGAACTTTTGAATCTAATTTTTTGAATACTGCTTAGCGGCAGAAATAAGCATGGCGATAGTACTTCCCATGACGAGCTGCCACATAAAACTCTAGTTCTACTATATAATTACCAAACATGTTAAAAAAAAAGTGACTGACCACGTCCGTTAGACGAACAAGATGACCGAAGTCAAGCACTATGTAACGGCGAGCGCCTGAGTGCATCCGCTCTACCAGTAATGTGTGCTGAGGCGATCGAGTCACCAGCGTAGCCCACGGGATACCACACTGCGCTCCTTCCTGATAAAAAAAAAACTCTTATTTTTTGATACGACGCTTGCCGAATATCAAAAACAGAACAAACAGCACGAGCGTGAAAATATTTAAAAACGTACGAAACAAATTTTATTAGGTAATATAAAAGCTAAATCATTTTAATAAGATTAAAATACAATAATTTATGTACAGTTCTGAAGTTAATAATTCGTATTTTACGATAGTGTTTATAGTAGATACAAAAAAAACCTTACATCTTACATCGCATAAAATCGAGTTTTAAAACATTTATATATATCATATAATTTAAACTTCGCGAGGCAATTTTGTTGAAAACGCGAAGCCACTGAATAGAAAATAAGAGATAGGTTACAATAGCTTTTTACAACCAGCTTACTAAGAAGTCAGCAACCCCTTATTAATAAACATGACGTAATTTCCGATTAAGAAATTAGTGTTCCGGCGCACTTCACCTGACAGCACCTTTTGAAATGTAAGAGCGTGAAAAAACCCTGCGAAAGTATTTCAACGTTTATTTATAAGGAGCAAATGTTAATAAAGACGAATCGCACGCAACTGACAAACATTATCGTATGGTATAATTGCAGTTGGTACATGATTGCTCCTTTTATTGGGACAGGTTGTCATGCAAGAGAACCTAATTTGAAATTTGTCATTTATCAGCCATTTTAGAAATAATCGCATCATAGGTCTGTGTTCTAAAGTCGTTAAAAACTATGCGGATTTCCTGCATTTTGTTATATCACTTAATATTGTTTAACTACATGATTCCTAATCCAACCCCGGTGACTACAGTAACCCTTTTTAACAGCTTACACGAGCCGAAATTGAGTATTCCTGCGCATATTTACAGTGTTTAGTTGCTCACAAATAAAGCAGCGCCTTTCGTACGATAAAAGTAGGTACTGCTATTTTATTAGTATTGTATATCGCGCCAGTAAATTGTCTCTGAATTTAACTTACCTTAAACAGCTTTTCTTCGGTAAATTCCATTCTTTCCTGCGGGTCACACTCCATAAGAGAGCTCTCGACGTCGTCTAAAGAGTCAGGATCTTGAGACGATTGCTTTATTTGCCCCTCTTTTACCATTGTCCATAGCTATGAAAAAATAATTATTGTATTAGTTAGTGCTTAGAAGTTATCTAAAGCCAAACGTATGCGTCACCACAATTACGGAGCGGGCCGCATTTGGTTACACTGAGAAAAACATTTCCTTCGCCCATGCACCTCTGGCAATATTAGAAACGTAGTACTACTATAAACGCATTTTTAGACTTCACTTTGGGATGGCCAAGTTCGAATCTCAGCACGCACTTCTCACTTTTCTAAGTTACGTGCGTTTCAAGCAATTACAGCATAACTCGCTTCAACAATGAAGGAAAGCATCCTGAGGAAACCTGCATGCCTCTAATCCGCACTGGCCCAACGTGGTGGACTAACAAGATAGACCCTTCGTGGTTCGGAAAGGACAACGTAGACCTTTGTTGTCAAGCTAATCTCCACGAACCCCGTTCTAAATTAGCATTTTATTTTCTTGTAAAGATTATAAAAATATGCTTTTATCTTCATTTGTTGAAAATTGATGTATTAAGTTGAAACAGTTTCGATTCAGAGGTGCGAATTGTTATATCCTACAAAACTAGCTATACTAGTAATATTAGCGGTTCTGTGAACAACCTTCCATAACTATTTAGACAACCAATCAAATAGGATGTAAGAGCGTTTTCTATTTAATACCAAGTTAGCGTTTTATTTTGCCAAGATGTGGTCGCCTTAACTAAAGTCTAAGATGGTAGCGGGCTAAGCTGGTAAAGCTATGGCAGTTATAGTAAAGCCATGTCCATCAGAATCGGTTTCAATGCGACATCGTATGCGTTGGCCAAAGTCTCGCGCCAGAACAAATCTAGGAAAGTTCAGAACTCATAAATTGAACGGAAACCGCATTGCATAGCGGCAGAAATAAGCACAGTAGTAATACTGTCCCGGACGAGCTCTGTCACAAAAAGCACTACTTCTAAAATTAATTTAACAGAATTAATACTATACCTGATGAGGGTCTGCAGAGTGTGCACTAACAACGGTGGGTGGATGCCTTGTAGCGGCTGTCTCTAATTTAGTGCCATCTGAAGCGAGATGGCACGTGACATGGAGTGGTGTTGCCTCTCCCAAGCCAGCAGCCACAGCTTCCAAGTCACCGAGCCCCCACCATGCACTGTTGTTTGTTTTACCTTCTAACAGACGATATTTTTCAGTGTTAACTTGAGTTTTGTTAATGCCCACTGCAAAAAAAAAATTATCTCCTTTAATGTAGAGCAAATATTTTTTTTTCTGTATTATATCTTGAAAATAATTTTGACACTTCTTGGCAGCATTATTAGCACAGGCAGGAAACATAAATTCTATCCCCTGATTATATCCACTCACAAGGGATAAAATTTAATTGCCAAAGCACAGTAACAAAGGAAATGAGAAGCTAGGTTTGACATTAGTTCCCACCCTTGAGCCTATGCTAGAAAGGTGGATAAAACTGGTGCGGGCATTTCGTATTTTCAAAGGTGGAGAAAATGTATCCTGCCCGTTGTAGCCGATCGTAACTGTTTCTGTACTTAATAGCCTTATGCACATACATACACATTTAAATGAGATTTTATAGTCATTACGTCAACCAATGGACGTCCACTTCTAGACAGAACTTTTGTAGGGAGTATCAAATATCAGCCTCGAATCGCTTGAGTCAAACTAGCCGGGGACTAGCGTTTTCCGGTGCGAGGTAATTCCAGCACTAACGTCCATCGTATCTCAGAGTTGTATGCCTTGCTTATGGCCACTTCAGCTTCGCGACTGAATGTCGGTAACCTCCTCATTCCTGTTATGATCACCGAGCATCTGATCACCTAGAGGCGCTCCGAGCATATCTAGGTGTCCTTGCCGGCTGTCTGACTTCTAAGGAGACCATAGTCAGTAACCATGTTTCGAACCTTTAATTATTATTATTTCTCATTTAGTTTAAATGCAAACTGAAATATTAATGTTATAAAATGTAATTTGGTTTAATGTCAAAAGATCTGTATTTGAGCTGTTAAGTTTTGCCCATTTTGCTCTGACTTTCGTATTTTTTTACTTGAAATCGAATCATTGATTGCGAGCATACAAATCTAGACATGGACTTTTCTTTTTGAAACCTAATTGAATTGGAAATAAAACCATGGCAAAGAATACGTACCGGAGTCCAGAGGCTGATTGAGCATGTCCTTGAGTAAATATTGAGGGGCCGGCTGCAAAGGCGCAGGGGGTTCCCCGGCAAGCACGCTCGCGTAGGTGACGGGCGTGGGCGAACCACGCACTAACTCTGGCACTTCTGCGCCAAAACGCGTGCTCTCTAGCGGCAGTCCGTACAGGCCGAACCTAAGCAACATGACAAACTAATTTAAAGCACGTCTAAGCTATCAAATACTACAAAAAATGCTCTACTTACACATTAAATATGTTATAAATTAGAACTATTTTAATCAACAGGCCTAAGCTTATGAACGCGATCATAGTAAAGAGATGCAGAGCATAGAATCGCAACTAATAAAATTTGCTTAAATCTGCGAAAACTAGGCTAATCTGTCTCAATCTCACGATTTTATAATGACTTCAATCTAAATAAGCGACGTCACATAGATTTTCCTCATGCGCTCTCTACGTACGTTTCGCTACGACACCGGTGCATCTCCAAGAGATGTTGAATTTCTAAGTAATTCGGATTGAAGAATTTAAATTCGAATGTATGTGTACTTTAACAAAAAAAATCTTTATATTAAAATAATCGGTTTCGCTACTATACACTACTTCCATCATCATCAATATTATCAACCATTTAACGGCCCACTACAGGGCATAGGTCTCCTCGCCGTATTCAACTAAGCTGGCCAACTACGCTGCGAAGAACTCTAAGGCATGCAGATTTTCTCACGATGTTTTTCGTCTCTGCTTCTACTTAAGTCTTCAGTAATTCATGTATTCGATTTAAAATTTGTCATCACTCAAACTACTGTTTTTAAAGCATCCTGAATAATAGAATAGATTATTTGGGAGATGTGTGGCATTCAATTAAGGTGTTTCACTGATATTTTAAGTGCTTATTTTAAAATCCGGGTATTATTTTTAGAAATAACATTTTCAATTAAGTGTCTCTGAATATAATCTTTTGTCGTTTAGGTATATAGCCCATCAAACTCGCGATAAATTCTTAATTAAATGCATAATAATATTCTTGATGATAACACTATTTATTTAAATAAGAATTAATACTGCAATAGTAATCTAACCCATTTTTGGTACCACCGGCAATTTCATAATATTTAAGAAAACAAAAGCTACTATTGCGCCTTAACTATGATAGTTGATAATATATTCCCTCGCGGATTTTTTTGTACATATGTATCAGAAATTTTTCCCAGCGCGCGCCAAGTAATGCATATTATAGTTAAAATTATGCTATTTTGGATTCATTATTGCAATTTTCGTAAGGATCCTAAATTTTTTTGAAAATATGTAATAGCCTATTACTTCGTGATAGTTTGTTTAGCTTTCTTTTGGAGTAGAAATGGTTAAAAGTGGTCCAGTACTTTCGGAGCTTATTGGGTACAAACAAACACAAAAAACCTTTCTTCCATACAATATAAGTTAGGATTAATATCATCATAAAATCTTGTAATAACGATGTAACATTGTGATGATAGTTCTTCTGAAAAAATGGTCATTGAAATGGAAAATGGAAATATTATTGCCGTAATTACCTGGCTCGCAGTAAGTGGTGATAAGGATCCGCACGCTCCCGTAAGCAGCGGGCCGTCCTCTCCAGCAATGAGAAGCCCTTCGCCAGGAGAGCGGGCGCGGCTGAACCGCGAGTGCAGTGCTGAGCCAACGCCATAAGCCACTTGAGTGCACCCGGCGACTCGCAAGCGCCCACAAGGGGGATGCAAGATATGACACTGCTGACTAAAGTTTCGTCGAATGTCGTCTTCCATCGTTTAGGAAGCTCTTTCACACCCCTGACATAATGAAATTTGCAGAGTTAACATACAATATGATTAAGAAAAATATCAATGTTAAATATCAATTTATAGAGCGAACCCCATGAAAATTAAACTAAAACAGTGAATGATCACTTTTATCAAAAAACCATGTCACAAAAGTGTTTGTCACTGGATAATTGGAGAAATAAAACTTTGCAAAAACATACAATCAATTTCAAGTTTTAACCAAAGACGATAAGACATAGTCACTTTACTTTTATGGCAATGTTCTGACCACCCAAATAAATATTTTGAATTCATCACATTAGCCAATGATCATTCATTGTTTCACGTACCAACACTTCCCGGCATTCATTCAGAGAATAGTGTATAAAAAATTCTTAAACTTAAAAATCCTGTCATTTGCAATCGTCCTCTTGTTTTAGAAAAGATTTCATGTTTCCAAATTCCAATTATCCTATTAGATTTACTAAATACGAGCTTAAATTAAAATTACTTACTCGCTTGTGATCAACATAATTTTCACACATTTCTTCGCGATACTTCTATTCGCGCAAAGTATGCAGTTTTTAATAAAGGCTTCCGTATGCTCTTCGATAACGTCAATGCACTCCAACTGTTGAGTTTCTATTGTAGTGCACTCAGCGTCCTTCTCTTTGCCATTGTCAGATTTAGTGAAACGCATACGTTGAAGTCGTATTGATAAGACCCAATTAATAAGATCTAATGCCAGTTTGCGCTTTTCAATATTCTCCTTGCTTATTACGATTTTGCATAGATTGCTTAAGAAATGGTTTGATTCTAGCATTGCTATGCGCTGTTGCTTCTCCATCGGCACGTCCGTGTGTGGACACGATCGGACTGTTATAGATATTTGATGTAACCAATCGCAACCGATAAAACAGAATTTTTTCGAAGAGTTCTCAGCCGATTTTATTGGTCCCTTAGCCATATCTTTAGCTGGATCGAATAATGTTTTTATATGTATTAAGAATGTCCGTCCCCTTGCCCGATATAAACGAGGACTAGTAAGAATCAATGTTCCGGATTGTTGAGTCGCATCTAAGCCGGACGATAAAAACAATGGACCTGCCAAAATTTCGGCATTATGTGATTGTAAGTACTCTTCGCTATTTACAGGGTTCTCAAGATTTGTCACATCTGCCTCTATGACAGGCGAATGTGCTGGAGAATCAGCTCTCTGACCGAATGAGGCATCCTTTTTGTAACCTATACCATGCAAGTTTTGCTTCAGCAAAGTAACTTGTATTATAGGCAAGTTTTCGGAACTTGCAAAATGTAGGGTAAACCCAAATTCTATGTGTGCTAAGGACGCGCTATAGGGCAACGTTAATTCTAATACGTGTTCGTCCCAAGTGGAGGAAGTGTTTTGTAATCGCCACGACCGGTTATTCTGATGATCTCTCGATCTTTGAGCTGGCGAAAGTTCACACCAAAACCCTGGCACCACAGCACTGTACGGTACTGTAGTATTCATGCCGTAATAACCTGTCAAAGATATAAGGGTCTCTAGGTCGCTGTGATCTAATTCCGGCTTGTTAGCTATAATTACCGGTGCAGAAGTTGGACCACATACCTCGTCCCGCGGCGCTTTTTGCAACATGTCAAAATCTAAATTAGCAAACTCATCATCATTTACGTCGCTTCCTGAATCCTTTTCGCCATTGTTCAGCGCATAAAAATAAATCATGCCATGTTTCGTCGAAACGCTGAGACGTTCAACGGAAGCGCAATAAACAACCGATGTGAACTGCCCCTTAGAGACTCGTTTTTCTGATATTATTTTAAAATCAGGTAAAAAGTAAAGCCTCAAACTGCCGTCGATACCGACCGAGGCAAACGAGTACTGCCCAAGTTTATCGGCTGGCAGAAGACAAATGTCCACGGGACTTTCGTTATAAGGTAGCTCTATAAATGATATAGGATTATCTTCTAATGTGTATATAGAAGTGTCACTATTGATTTTATAAAGTATAAAGTAGGCTTTTATGTCAGAATTGTCAGTCTTATCTGGTTGGTCACCAACTTCGTCGACGTCCATTTTTGTCTCACTGTCGCAATCTACTTCCTCTTCGATTTTCACCTTCTCAGGATCAATACTGGATATAACAACCAATAAATGTTGCTTGTCTTCTATAGGTAACAGATGGGTCACTCTAGGATCTTCTCTAGTATTCAATTTGGCTGGTAGGCTCAGACACTGTACTGCTACTCCCTGTGATACTGCTTCTTCTTGAGGTGGATCACTATCGAAACCGTCGTTGTTACCGTTGTTCACTGCCGTTTGTGTTCCAACCTTAATACCTCCGAACATCGTCACTTTGACGTGTTTCTCTGTACCGTCACTATCTATATGCCATTTTAAATCAGACAAGGGTTTCTCAATACCGTCGCTATCTACATACCATTTTAAATTCGATATTTCCAAAGGACCATTTTCATTACTCATGTTTAAGTATTGCGATAAAGGATCACTGGTTACAGCATCAGTTTGATCTACTACCTTTGTACCCGCAGATTCTAAATGTCCACTTTTCCAACTCTTGAGTTGAGAAACCTTGCCTACGAAATCTAGAACACTACCTTGTCCGGTCTCTGGCAGCTCTGGCAACAGAACAGTGGGAGGTGGTGGTGGCAATGCTTTGTGGAGTTTGGTAAAAATGATTTTCTTTGCCTCCCAGAACTTGCAGTCCTCTTTACTGGATGAAGCATTTAAATTTAATACATTGCTAATTTGTTCTTCCAACAAACTACTTGTGCATTGCGGTAGCTCCGTGTCCTCGTCTGAATACTGAAGGTATATGTCATCATATATGCTAGCATCATCTGTTCTCGGTACGGGACATACTTTCTTACTGCCACCTGGTTTAGAATTTCCACTACTGCTATTAGATGTGTGAACAACTGTCGTGATCGAGCCAGCTAGTGAACTATGTATGTCATAAGTTAACAAGAATATCATCTTGTTTGATGGTGCAAAATTGCTCTTGGCCTCATTTTGATCATTCATAGCCTTAACACTTTCTTGAGACTTATCAGGAACTCCTGAATCAAATAAAGCTTTACTCGAATCATCTTTGATTGGTTGATTGGTAGGTGTGGTAACTGTGCGCGTAACTATAACAGCGCAGACGAGGGACGGTTTCGGTTTGGTAGTATTGGCCTCTTTTTCTGTGTTTTCGGAATGTTGTGCTGGTGGATAAGCTTTCTGTTGTGATTCCATACCAAGAAATGCCATAGCCGTTAGTGAGATGCCATAAGTAGCTAAAAATAAATATTAATATAACATCAACGTATCTTACACGAAATAGCAATATTCGGCAGCAGGTGATAAGGGCTAGATGGCGATGTGAGTATTGTCGTAGTATATTTAATTTTTTATTTAAACACAAACTGTGTTGTGTGAAACTATGTTAAGAAACATACATGCAGCCCCAGGTGGGACAGTTTAGAATATTTTATTCAATTTGACTTAATTCACAGTATATTTCTAGGTGAAATTGTTTTTTATTGTATATAATAAGCATATGCTATAGTCAGTGTAAGTTTATAATTCTTTTTTTTTATTCATAGAAGGGGCATAAGGTAACTGAACATGCCTTTTTACTATTCTTTTGAAAGAACCCAGATTATTTAATTAATAGTATCTGTATTATCAAGAAGCATTACGAATTAAAAGTTTCTGATTAAGATCTAAAGATAAACCTAGCATTAAAAGCTTGTTATAAAAAAGTTTAAAAATCACTTTCTTAATTAAATTATACTCACATGAATCTTTTTCTAAACTTGCCGACCAGACTTTATTGTAATCTGTTGTCAATATCCCACTAAAAATAGAGTCATACGGTGATAGATGAATAAATTTGACCAATTTGAGGCCACAGTCAAATTTCCAGATGTTGACCTTTCCATCTAGTGTCCCAGTGGCTATTAAATCACCTGTATTACCTTTTGAAACTATCCTTACATTTGGACAAGGGACGGCGCAAGCTGTAGCATTGGTTACCTGGGAAACAACATGTTAATAAATTTTTTGTGCAGCTATGTTTGTCGAGTTTGTTGATTATATATGTTTGAATCATCTAGTATATAAACCCTCCAACAGAACCAGTTATGCCCAAGTAATAAGGTTGAACTATCACGCAAAGATAGAATGCTGAAACTAACTAGAGCAGGGATCTTATTCTATGAGATAATGCTTTGACTTTCAGGCAATTTGAGTAAGTAAAAGAACATAATTATCAGAAAAATAGTAATGATGCACAATTTAAATTACTACCTATCTCACAAAAAGAACATTCCATTACAATGCTTGAGAGCTAGCAAAATGTTCCACCATTTTAAACATTTGGCCATGGTTTGGTCTACTGTGCTGCTAGGATTTGGTTGATTACCAAGCCTTTCTTTATAAATAAAACTGTTTGTTTTCAACAAAAAGGTTGTCCATCGCTGTACAGCGTGGCAAGACTGCCAGCCTGATGGACATTTTTCGACAAGGCGCAAGCCTGTTTTTATCTTATATCTAAATATATACTATGTTTATTTAAAAAGTATTTAAAAATCTACCTCCAATAAATTAAAAAATATAGTACTCAATCTCTACAAATCTTACCGATATAGGCACATTGTGCGTATACTCGCCACGAACGAACGGGCAGTTTGGCGAATGGCGTTCATGTTCCACCCAAGGTTCGTCCGACTTCTCCCAGCACACAAGACATACCATGCAGGTGAAACACATGGCCCGATCGTCGCCACTTGGAGACGGTTGATGGTAGAACCCAGCTTGCGCCATTCGAGCTGGTAGTGCCCATCTACATAAAGAATTAATATTAAATGAAACCGTCATAGAACAAAGGTATGTAGTTAAATTTAACTTTTCTTGTGTTAGTATAAAATAATGGTAAACTGTAACATTAACTTGCAGATGAGGAGAAGGGCAGAGATTTGACAAAATAATAAAAAAAATATATTCATTGGTCTCTAAAAATAACTTTTTATCTATTGAAATATTATATATATTATCTATTTTATAAAGATTATATATTTTTTATAGATGACTAGGTAGTCATCCCAGTGAAGTAGTAAGAACGCCATGTATGTATTTGAGTATGTTTAAATGTCTCAACAAAAAGGTCTCCACAAAAATATATATTTAACATTAAGATACAAACTTGTAATCCATGTGCGGCCATCTTTTAAAGGTCCGTTTTCTTTCCGCCTCCGAGTACATCAAGCCCTTCATTTCTTTTGTATAAACCATAAGGTCCGTAGCTTGTTGAGCCACTGCAGATGCTATAGCTAGAGCCGGTATCCTTCGGTTTTGTGCTTTCAAGTCTTGAACAGCACTGATCATCACGAGGCGTAGTGTTGAGTGAGGTAAAGAGATTGTGACTGTACTCCACTATAACAAAATAATTTGTGTACCAATCAATAAAAAAAACACAAGACTTTGATTTCCACCCTATTGTAGTGTAAGCCTAGTGTAACCCTAACAGTAAGTAAAATAAATGCACAGATAAAGACTTCAGGATGGATCATTTTTTGTGACAAAAGTAGATGTATATGATATACATTTACTATAGTCACATAATCTCTTTTTTTGGAATGCATGTGGAACCTTTTAGATGTACAATATCAAATTACGCAACTTAAAATTATAAAAAGCAGTTTATTATCGCTTGGAATAATTACAACTAAGCTTAAGCTTAAGTTAATCTTACTTTTTGTGCTTTGACACCTTTCCTTACAGGTTCAGCATCAATTGCACTCTTCAGTTTCTTGGTGAAATCTGCTAATCCCTCTATAGAATCTGAGTTCAGGTTTTGAACACACTGATATAGTAGAACAGCCTTAAACAATTACAACACAATTAAAAAATTATCCACAAGGTTATTTTAATCAATATGCATATACTTAATAGCTACAGAATTTGTAAAAATAATCATTTATGTTGTGTATAAGTGAGTTTTCTTGTACCCTAATATCATTAAAATTGTAAACATTTTTACACTAGCAACATACATGTCAAATGGGTCAAGCCATTTGACTAAGTAATATGGAAAATATTCAAAGTATCTAAACTATTAGTGCACAATATTTCTGAATGTATCACAGCAAATGATTCAATTTTTTTAATATAAATCAGTGTCTGATGTTTTATTTTCCATCGTGTACCAGCACAGTACAGCACAGCATACATTATAATACAAGTATACTCAAAAAATCCTTACCTCGGACAACACTAGCTCAATTCTGACTTTGCAATTATCAGCCTGTGCGGGAAACACAGGCCGTTGTAAGGCTGTGTGTAAGAGTAAAACTCCATTGTAGTCCGTTCGAGCGCCTACACCACTGTTATCCCATAGGAACACCCGGTCAGCTCCTGGTGCATATTCCACACCCAAAATGCCCCCATCATCTACAATCACGTTGAAAACATATCACTATAAAGTTTACCGGCTATTATGAGATAAAAGTGTCTGTATAGTCGGAATTGTTTACAGAGACCTGTCACATTTTGGACAATGTAGGACACGATAAATTCGAATAGAGCAGAACTCAGAAACCATATTTTCATGACAAGGGAGTGATTTTGAGTAAAGATCGCCAGGTAAGAGTAAAGAAAGTAGTAGCAATCCAAGCTTACCCGCTGATAAACAGGATGACTGAAGAATCACACCAGAGTTCACATCCAAAACGTGTACACCGCCAACATCAGTCTTCACTAATATTATGTTTAAATTACTGTGACAAGTTAGTGCAGTAACACGAAAGTGCATACGTATATAACCATCTTCTCGTAATATCAAAGAATCATCGCCCATCGTGGCCGTGAACACATCTGTCTATTCTACGTAAACGCCATTTGTAATTATTTTTTTTATGTCAAATATTCTTACGTAAAGTAGCCAGCATAAAAAAGTAAAAACATTATGGAAACCAGAGACAATATTTTTTAATTTTTATTGATTATTTGTTGCATATTTGACCAACCATTGTTTCTTAGCAGCCAAATAACATAATGTTGTAAAAAAACTCAAGTAAAAAAGGTGTGACAAAAAGAAAGCACTTTTACATAAACAGACAAATAAAAAAAATAAAAAGTTATTACTTAAGTCTGAGCCCTTTATGGCCCTATACCATAATACCACAGATCAATACTTGGACAAAAAGATAATACAAACAAAACATTTTGTTTAATACTCGATTGAAATCCAATGCATCTTATAAAATACATTAAAACACAATACAGTAAAGTTGACATATAGAATGAAATTTCAAAAAACACTTCTAGTTTAGCACATATTTCTTTACATAACAGAAAAACATATACCTAATTACCTAGAGAAGGAAAAGTTTTTTACACTGTGAACGCCGCGATTAATATAATTAGATACGTACAAGGCTAGTACAAGTAGGGAGTAGATAACATTAGTGTTTTTTAGTAATAGCATATCTCATCCACACCACACCCAATATGGTATTTGACTGTATTGAAAATTTACGTGTGCTGGTGTTATCCTTAATGATATTTTTTTCAAGGTCACGTGACCACAAACGCTCATCATTTGTTAGATCTGTTTACAGTCTTGTGACGTCATAAGAGTAAACCATGTTGTACTGCTATTGTAAGGATCATAACCATGCGTGACAACGTAGGATTTCCATGATTCTCAAAACATTCCTCATGTATTCAAAAATGGTTTAAAACTATTGTTTCTCCTATAATAAAATTTAACAAGACACTTTTTATAATAATTATATAGACTTGTGACGCCTTTGCAGACACGTGCCTCTTTGCAGAATCGAGCATTTTCATAATATTTTTTTGCTGAATTATAGTAACTGTTAACTTTAAAATAACAATAGGGTTCATTTGCAACGATACATACGAGTACGAAGCAGTCAAAAACCCTATTGTTGCCCTGTCGAGCTGCTGAGTTGACTCACTCGCTCTTTACACTGATGGCAACAATCAGGAACATCAGTAACCGTGTACACTACATGGGTCTAGTATCTGGCTAAACTAAATGGTACTTGTAGCCTGTAGAGCCTAGAGTAGAGTCCCATTAATTTATGGCGTGGACGCTAGGTGGCGGGGAGGAGGAAGTATGACCGTCTAGTTTAACTATTTTCTAATAGAAGATCTACATAAATATACGCAGTAATACATATTAATATTTTTTAAACTCCCTGGCGCAGTAGTTAGCCGAGTCGTCTTAGTAAGTGCAAGGTCTTGGGTTCGATCTTCGGCAGAACAAAAATATTTAGAATCTTGTCTGGTTTGGCCTGGTTACCGACTTTGTCCATGGCCAGTTGGGTAACACCCTACCGAACGAGGTTCACCAAGCGATTTAGCGTTCCGGTACGATGCCGCGTAGAAACCGATTAGGGGTAGGTATGGGTTTAATATAACTGCCTTACCTCCATAGCTCATGTACAGGTTCGCCAGTTACCATCCAAAATCATTTACCACTAGGTGAGCAAAATGCTAACTTCTAGTGAATTAAATAAAAAATATAATGTACTTTACGTACCTATTCTACGAATAAACAGCGTCGCATCGCCCATAGCTTTCGTTAAGAATTGAGCTATCAAATGCAATCTTTTTAATATTAAGAAGTTTAAAGATATATTAGATAAATAGATGGTAAAGTGTGTCTGTTCGTCTGTTACCTACGAGTATATATGTTCGCCTCAGCCTTTTCACCTTGCAATGTGGAGGATAACAGGATTATTTTTAATCTGGAAAAAAAACCTTGTTTACGTATACGGCGTACACACTAAACCGATCTTGATGATTTTTTTCTAAAAAGATAGCTTGCAATCTGTAAACAGAAATAGTACAGAGGACTAGGTATTTTCTACTTAGTCCGGGAAAAAGAACAGTTCTCGCGGACTAGAAAAAAACAACAAAACATATACCACGAAGTGGTAGGCAACAACTGATATTAATTAGTATTATAATAGGATAATGTATAAGGTAGATATAGGTGGTACTTACTGTTGATGATTTTTCAATGTTCAAAACCGCTTCTACTCAATTAATCTTTATAAGTAATAACGCATGACGTCAAAACGGCTTGAGTTTGTTGCGATAATAACGTGTCATTTGAACAGCTATAAAAGCTCGTAGTAGTATTATTGCTCTTCTCTTTCGCAACCATGCAGCCGACCAGTGCGCTTGCGTTGATACCATTCTTGGTTCTCATTGTCTTGGCACAAGCGAGACCCGACGCAGAAGAAAATGTAAGTGTCATATCTAGTTTTTTTTTATGCATTTAAATGTAGAACCTATCTTATAAATATAGGTCTTGCACAAACATAAAGTATATGTAGGTTATTTTTTTGTATATACTTATCATAGACATTTATATCTATAAAAAAAAATACGAGCTTATAAAACGCCAGCGCTATTGCCTCTTTTTATTGCCAGGCTTACCCGTTCGGCTAAATAATAAATGCAGTATGTCTGGTTAGGTTTTTTTTAGCCACAAATTGATCCCCGCATGTAAACTTATTTTTTTGTTATTTGCTAGCTTATCTAAATTATGTACATCGTCTACAAACATAAAACAACAATAACGTCTTGTTACTATTGGTTTGGTATTGAAAAAAAATACTTTGTTGTGATAAACATAGCGTAAGGCATTTTTATGTCTCGCCATGTGTAATTAAATAAGTAGATATGTGGTAGGTACCGCCCTAATAAGTACTTACCTTAATGAATTTTAAGCGGGTGAATATTATATTATATTTTTATTTTATATATGATATGATAGCGAATGATTTACTTTGGTCCATTGAGGATTCATATTTAGGATTACAAGGTCCAGTGATCTAACCCCGGGTCATTATTTTTTGTGTTTCTGCGCTGGGTAATGCTTTTACTTTCGAGGGTAGTTTAGTTCGGCTCAGAAACATTATAACCACTAAATCACAGCGATTGTAGTTTTATTTTAGGACTTAGGGTGAATACCTCAATGCGAACAGTATCATCCTCGATGTCTCATACCTATTGTGTGAGTGGAGGTAGATTTGTGAGTTAGGGGTGTAGCGTATGTTGATGTAAGCTTGTATTGAATGTATTGGATGATATATGTTTATAATAAAAATGTTATCCACTAGTCTTGAAGTGGTAGGTAATTGTGTGAGTAAATTGTGTAGTGAGCAAAGTTTATACAGGATTTTTATGCCAAGGAATTCTGAGCACCAGCCTGAAGTTAGGAATTTCGCAATGGCCGCCCCATGCCTCGGGGAATACGTAATCACACGTAATCGTTAAAACCAAAAGAGGGTAAAGGCTCTTATCTCACTCTCTCTCTCCCATAAAACAAAACCCCTGCTCAGCACTGGAAGGATGAATCATCGAATAGAACCATCATCCGTGGTTCTGCGAATTGTTTTTGAAGTCTGTTAAAATATAATATTTTCGTTACACCTTTAAAATGTAATATTTTGACGAATTTTCTGGTGTAGAACATTGAGCGCTGCAGTTTTTAGTGGGACTTGTTAGGATCCTACTGGCAAAGAGTTGCCGCCCATCGATTTAGCTTGACGGTACATGTCGCGTAGAAACCGATTAGGGGTATCGGTTTTATATAACTGCCATACCCTCTAACAGGTTACCTCGTAATATATCAGACTGCATCATCACAACCATTTTACCACCAGGTGATATTGCAGTCAAAGGCTAACTTGCAGTAGAATAAAAAATATATACTTATAAAGTATATATTTTTTATTGTAAGAAAATGAACTAATAAAGCGTGTTAAATTCCAACCGTGCCCTATCCACAGCGTACATAATTGATTGGAATTAAATGAAATGTGTGTCCGTGTGTCCGAACTATTGTTATAATTAGCAACAGTAAATACACTAATAAACGTACCTTTTGACAGAGAAAAAGGAGAAATTTGACAATTTAATTCGTGGGCATGGTTCGTCGATGTTCCCGCTTCGATTCCAAGTGTGTTTCTTTAAAAACACTTTCAATATTAAAACGGGGTATACACCCTGTGCTATTAAGCCACATGCGTCATGCGCCTGTAACTACAACGGGAACCACGTCCTCCCGACTGGAATACAGCAATGATGCTTGTGGTAGAAATAAGCATGGCGGTAATACTTTCCTCGGAAGAGCTCTGTCACAAAAACCTCTGCCATTACTAAACCTACCTGAATAAAGAGTATATAAGTGTCTCGTCAAATTTATTTAAGGAGGGACATGCCCATAAAATTTTTGTCCATAGAGCAGGATTTGAACCCTCATCACAATCGCAACCAGCAGTACGTACGGCTAGCATGGGCAGTAGAAAATTATATCCCCGGGGAAGGATAAAATGTTTCTTTTTCCATAGCTTTATCAACTCAAATAATATATATGTTACTAGCTGTTGGCCGCGACTTCGTCTGCGTTTAATTTTGTTTTTTGATGTGGCATTCAATTTAGTTGTAGTTCTAAAAAAAATTAAAGTACCTATTCAGTATCGCTAAGCCTTAAATGAGGGGTTTGCTGCTGTCCGCTGAGGAGTTCTGTCCTCTACCTCCAACCATATTCATCAGCTCTACACAAAGTTTGGGCAAAATTAAACACATTATAACCTCTATAGTATTATTTAAATCGGTTATATATTTGTCGGAGTTATGGTGTAAAATTGTCAAACACTTTCATCCCCTCTCCCAAAGGATTCGAGCTTAATGTCGGGATAACAAGTATCCTATATTACTTCTAACACTTCCAAGAATATGTGTACAATGTTTTATGACGATCGGTTTAGTAGTTTTTGCGTGAAAGCGTAACAAACAAACTTATATTAACATTTATAATATTAGTAGGGATAGGGATAATAAAAATTATCGCCTGTTCCCGTGCTTTAGCAGGTGGACACGTTAATTATATCCCTTGTCAGGGGATACAATCGGGGGATATAATTTTTGTATTCAGCCTGTGCTAGCCCTGCAGGCCGATTATGTACCACAGTGACATCTTCAGCTTGCCACTGTGTAATACGAATCTATACGTACGCTATAAACTACATATATCTACATATTACATAACAGAACCGCGTTTGCGTAAGTTATTGATGTCTGGTAATTTAGCCTTCATGAAATTGTAGGTAACAGGTGTGTAAACATCTATTTGTACTTATTAAAATTAATAAGAAATAATAAAAAATTCAAGAAATTTCACTGAGTACTCAACTATATTTTTGGATATTCTGGTTATCACTAACCCTCCGGTGCTAAAATAAATTATAATCCAAAAAAATAATAAGAATAGATTATTTAATAGTGTATGCAAACTACGTGTGTGTAATGTTTTCCGTAAGCTTATAGAAAAGTCCTATTATGGTATATAGGACTACGCAGTCGATAAAAAAGGGTGTGAATTATTCCTCTAACCAAGATGCTCTTCTAATAATTTTAAATTACAATGTTAGATGGTGGTAGCAAAAAAAAACACCCGGCCAAGGTTGTTGTGGGCTTCTTCTTAGACCAAGACGCGTTTGGAAACTTTGTCGCTTTAGTTTTAAGTTTATGAATATGGTTATCGCCATTTTCTCACTAACTTGTACTTTTTATGTAATGTACGCATCAAAAGTGCCACCTGTGCAATCCAATATAAAAATATCCTTATATTTTTGACTTTGACTTTGACTTCCAGCTGCAGGCAAATTTTAGCGTTAGTACAACAAGATGTGATCCATTTTACTCCGACATATTTCGATACGCGCATCGAAGCGTCAAGTAAAAAACATCCGTGGCATATTATGCACACAGCTACAATACAAGGCACATATAAGGATAAAAAAAAAATTGACAAGCTTCTCAAGTAAAAGGCAAGAAATAAGATTTTCTACAACATTTTTAATAAGTCGGTGCCAAGTAAAATGTAGAAAGTTACCTACTATGTAGAGATCATATACTTCGTATTCGTTTTTATATTGAAGGAAGGAAGGAAGGTTTTATTTTTTCTCAAGACGATTTTACTTGGCACCGACTTAAAAATGTTGCAGAAAATATTTATTTCTTGCTTTTTTAGTTGTATTACAAGGTCGGTTTTTTTGACAACATTTTTTTTTACCCGGTTTTTAGTGTGTAGCTTTGCTATTATATCTAAGTTATAATAGCCGACTGCTCATAACCTTCTACAAAATATTGCCTTTCCCGAAGCCGGGGCGTTAATGCTTGAGGAACTCTCAGCAACCAGTGTAACTTTATTATTAATGCGTAATCTTTGTCATCGGTTTAACTTGACCAAATGGTGCTTTCCAAAACCAATTCTCAAGTTACTTTCAAAAACTACTCAATTCGCTATCGGAGTCGATATAATATTTGAAGAGGTCCGTCAATTTCTCCAGGATCCCTTTAACAGAAAATGGGACCACATGGGAAATATACCGTCTCAAACAAAAAAATATTTTTTCAAATCGCTTTATAAATGGGATTAGAGTTCTGAGCTAACAAACATAAAAAAATATATTTAAAAAAAATACAGCCGAATTGAGTGAATCCGCGGGGCTAGCGCTGATGGTCCCTTTAATGCTCTTCGACTCTTCAATAGGGTACCCCGACCCGTCTAATCTAATGACACTATATTTAGGTAAATATTTTGTCTCCACGATCTGGTCGGTATTTCCAGTCATGACATTTAAAACAGGATTTTAATGTTTGATACTTCGATATTACCTTATTTATTGGCAATTCCATTTTATTTGCTATTTATTGTGAATCTTTTTGTACACTAAAATAATAAGTAACCTGCCCAGATTTATGTGTTTTTGTTTCTTTTATAGGTTGATTCTGGGCCGCCATGTTTAGGCTGTGAAGTAGACCAAGATTCTAATAAGTCCCTTTACAAAAATATGGCAGAAGAATCAATACTAAAGTATCTAAGAGATAACAATTTTGACAAATATCACAAAATCATAAAAATCACTAAAGCTACTCAACAAGTTGTAGCTGGATATATGTATAGAATAGATTTCGATGCCTATCCGACTAACTGTGATTTGGAGAGCGACGAGGACACTTCTACCTGTGAAGTGATGGACACGTCAAAATACTTAAAATGCCATTCGGAAATTTGGGATCGCGCATGGTTAGATCAGAAACAGATTAAAGTTACTTGCGAAGACAAGCGTAGGGAGAAAAGGCAAATTACAGGTGGCGTAAAAGAGCAAGACCCTAAAAATCCTGTATACGCAGACCTAGCTACGGAGTCATTAGCACTTTATGCGAAAGACAAAGGTTTGTCTGGATCTCATGAAGTCGTAGAAGTCACGAAAGCAACAACGCAAGTGGTGGCTGGATACCTTACTCACGTATACTTTAACGCTTTAATAGGCTCTTCGAATCCTGTGACCTGCCACTCGGTAGTATTGGAACAGGCGTGGCTCAATGTAAAAAATATTACAGTCACTTGTGACTTAATAGAAGAGAAACAGAACAATCCTGGTGGCGACCAAGAAAAAGACAAATACGATCCCATTTACTAACAGCTAGCGGAGGAATAATTCGCAAAATATAAAAATGATATTAGTTCAACGGAATGCCACCAAGTTTTAACAATTGAAAGAGTTACTGAGCAAGTTGTGTCTGGATACATTACAAGAATCAACTTTTATGTGAGGTTCATAAACTCAAACGACACATTATTATGCCATTCGAAAATATGGCAACAACCCTGGTTGAATCGAAAAGAAATTGATATTGATTGTGCCTCCAAAAACTAATACCATTAATGCAAATAAACATTTAAAAAAATATATATATCATTAATAAAAAAAATGTATTGCAATAGTTTAATTAACACATTTTATTATGGATTTCTATTCTGAGAATATAATAATAAAATAATATTATATTTGTACATTTTATTTGTATCTAACATTTTTAGGGAACAAGTAAGTCCACGGCTTAGCGTAGAGAGAGATGTAGATTATTTACGGCACGGGTAACAAATTAATTAAGGCCGACAAAGTGGAAAAAGAAAACCTAAGAAATAGGAGACCTACGTTATACGCATACTCTAGGGGAACGATTTTATTGTTTCATCTCGTCTCTCAAAGATATTGCTGTTGTGAAAACCATTTTGCTATTCATTGATCCGTTTGCGAAATACCGGGTTAATTAAAAAAACCAAGAAAGCTCTCGGCCTGTAGTTGTTTACATTAAAACTACAGTTTCTGAAATATTAAATTTTTCAAAAATAAATATTACATAGACACTCTACTTTTTACTACTCTGTAATGTTACAATATAAAAAAAAGTTACAAGGAAACTATGACAGCTAAGTATATTTTATGAGTTAAAAAGTAATAGTCGACCAACTTATAAATATACTTTAGAAGTTATTTCTTTATATTATCTGCACTAATATTATCTTAATATATAAAAAAAACTTCCTGCCCTAGCGGGCAATTACGGAACCCTAGATTGCAAGTGGCCCGACACGTGCTTGATTGGATTTAAACATTGAAATTAATAGATAATAAATACACGATTTTAAAACTAGCATTGAAACAGATCTATGAACATGAAACATTCAATTACGTATGCCTTTTAATCAATGCATTATCCTAAACACTAAAATCTTCGATTTGTCATATACGGCTTTCTTATAGAATAGTTTTTTAGTATATAATATCTATTATTTTAAATGTTTCAGGTAGGTATCTTATTATTAACACACATAAAGAATAAGAAGTGAAACAAGATTGTACTATATTATAATAATATATTTTTTAAATTACAAACATGGGTATAAACATTTACCAAAAATAACTGTATTTACTATACCTACTTATTTCTTAAATTTATATTTTGTATATAAAATTACTCAATACGGGACGGATAATATTTTTAGTATAAAATATTTGCTAAAATTTAAACGCATCAAACCTTTAATCGTTTTCTTGGCATTTTAACTATACAGTTTACATAATATAGTCGCCAATCGTCAATCTTGAAATTTGAAGTACTTATGCTCATAATAATTAGGCCTCCTTTCCACTAAAGCTGATTGGGACAGAGAGATTCGTCTCCCAGTAATCTCCACTCAATTTTTTTTTAGTAACCGGGCATTTACGGCTTCGTATTTCCAAGTTTGACAAAGATAGCTTATACTCGAAAATGGAATAGGGCAGGTCATGTTTCAAGGGCTGGAAATGACAAATGTATCATTGGCAATCCATTAGCGGCCTACTATAGGGCACTCTAGCTTAAGTACAAGATTTGCTCGTTCGCAATCGAGGATTCGTTATCGAATATTTAACGCTTTAATGCCAAAGTAAAATGAACCTAATAACACTCGTTATATACTCGCAAATTCTGTATTTCTGATTTTTGTTCTGTTAAAAGCCCGAGAAAGAGAAAGAAAAGAATTGTACAAAAATTTCAGCTTTAACACAAAGCGAATAAGATACATTTTACTCCGTTGTTTAAGTTTTTCCATACTCTAAAACGATTCCTCGAATTCAAGCGAGCTAGTCTTGTACTAGGGCTACAGGTCTTCTCTAATTATGGGAAGGGCTCAGGCTGTATTCCCAAATAATACTTGGCTTAAATAAATAAAATTCAAATTAATATCAAAATTCCCACGTGTCCAGCCATTTTAAGCCCGTGACAGTGGAGTTAGGTTCGTTAGACATGGGTCCGCTCATTCCGTACGCGAGTGGCGAAAAGAGATAGAAACTGTACACTGTGGTCGTTATCACGAGACCTATCGCGCTTTGATACACTGTCCGTCCTAATTCCGGGCTCAGAAAGCTCTTGATGCTCTGCAGTAGGTAAACTGTGATGATACCTGATGGAAAATATTTAATTTTATAAAAAAAATTTAAAACTCATATTATTAAGTTATTTATCAATTCTTATCCCGTTAGGGATATTAAATTTTTTTTAAATAATAATTTGGTAAATATTATGTAATATTTTTGTAGCTCATTTTACAAACTGTATCTCTTTTAAAATTTGACTGACTGAGTTGAAACAACTTGGCCGTTTGAGTCGAATTTGAACTTAGAGATTATAACATAGTTGTCAGTTGTTGTCTGCTAAGAAAGTTTTTTGAAAATTCATCTTCTACATTGCCAAGGTATCAGAGCATTAGAGAAAAGAGAAATGATTATCCGCTGCGACAAAAACAAATATCAAACATCTACCTAGGTTTAGTATAAAAAATACTTAATTTTATAAAGATATTACTCATACTGTTACTATATTACTGATTACTTCGGTTATATTTAGGTCATTTTAAAATTTAATAAGTCTAAATGTAATATTGTACGTAGCGGCAACTTGAGACGTTAAGGTCGCGTTTTAGTTTGCAACGTTCCGAATTCGAGTGCGGCGTGACGCTCTTAAACGAACCGTCGCCCCATGTCGGTTGCTTACCTATTTCGTTGTGTACATTTTTGGCTCGGTAGAGTATTTACTCATGTGGTGCACGTTTTCATGTAAACAAATATGTCGTGCAAGACGTCTCGTAGGCAACACTTCTTTCAGCATCAAGTAAAAAGATATAAAATAATATTGGTTCCTTCATACATATTTTGGGGATAAATTATTAAAAACCGTTTCTTAGCGGACGCTTACGTTATAATAGCTACCTGTGCGTTCATAGATAGATAGATCGATCGATCAGACAGTCGGTCGGTTGGTCGGTCGTTCGATCGGTCAGTCAGTGGCCCATCTGATGGTACAACCATGTCCTGTAAACCGGGCATGTGAGAAACACGTCCTACAAAGTGCCGTTCGGTGCCTGCAATTTCACCTGCTACCAGTACAGCTGTGGGTACTACTTCCCCTGACTAGCTCGGCAAGATAAAGCTCTAATACTTCTAGAATTTTGTTCCAATAAGTCTACATATGAGAATGTAAAAATACCTGTAAGCATAGAGCTAAAGACGAGCGCTGGGAAGTAGTGATGGAAGTAGAGCACACGGCCCATCGCCCAGAACGGTACGTAGTGGAGTGCCCACCCCACAAAATTCCACCCAGCTGCGTTCAGTAGAGTTGCATTTTCACCCCCTGAATTAAAAAGATAAAAAATCCCCGACTTTATATAAAGTGTACACTTTATATAGTAATAGTTATTATTTTACTAGTCAAGCGCTTTCATTTCGTACGCATATTGAGGGAGTTTTTAATTAAATTAAATGTAATAACTTTAAATGTGTAATTCTCCATTTTGAGGAGGCGGCCATTTTGGACCGATGTTCATCAAACTAATATTTGATAACCTTTAAAACAAAAAAGAAATCAAATCACGAACACACACACACACTCACAGACCCACAGCAGACCGACACACGCACACACACACACGCACAGAGACACACTCGCAGACAGGAAGACACACAAAGAATCATCAACAGACACACATAGACGCGCGCACACAGATTAAAGCAATATTATTTATCAATAATATCAGACAAATTTATTGACTTACCTTCCACAGTTTTTCCGAAAGCTTGCGCGCGCTTTTCCCTTATACAGTTAACGAGGAAGAGCAGGAAGAAAACTGCGAGGAATGCCAGATTTCCCCACCATACTACCGGATTACCCAATAAATAGATTCTGTGAGAATTTGCTGAGAAAAATTGTCCCTGAAAAAAATTATTAAAATTATCTGATCAACCAATCAACAAAAGCGGAATTAATGCTAAAGTATTTTAAACTTTGACCTTGATTTTATCTCGATACGAGTTTCAAGGTTAATAATATGTAAGAAAATAAGCGTGTTACCCTGTAATTGATGGGCCATTGCCAGGGTTGCGAAGTCACCTCTCCCTCTTTCGGTTTCAGACCAGCGTTTCCATGCAGCATCACCGCGTGGGACTCTATGAACCGCTCTAGAAAGCTTGATGCGTACACCTCGAAACTCATCTTTGGCACTAAAAAGAATAATGCTATCTATTTAAATTCTTAATATGAAATCACGTAGGAACCTGCATCTGACAATGATGATATACAGAATACTGCATGGTAAGTGTCCACCGTACCTGTACGAGAAACTGCACTGGCAAAGAGATAATGATACAAGGCGGGTTATTAATAAATGGAAACTAGCCACCCCTAAACATAAAAAGGCAGGGTTCAGGGGCTGCTTTCGATTCGCTGCGGCCAAGATCTGGAATGATCTTCCTCCTCCGTTCCGTACATGTGATAATATTCTTGGCGAAATAGTATTTAAACACAAGCTAAAAAATTTATACCTTAGCTTACAAATTGAAGCAGCGAGATTTGTCTATGCATAATGAGTACTGTTTGGAATAATTATGTATTATATTTTTTGTTTTTTCTACAATTTTATTTTATTTTCTTTAATTACTTTTATTTACCTACTTGTTTAATTTAAGTTTGTGTTAGTTTTAGATTTATTGGCTCTCTTTTACAGTTTATTTGGATTTTTTAATTTTTTTTTTATTTAAACTTCTTTCTTAAATTTACTCGGGCGTCGCGGTTGTTTGCTCAGTCTGATACTGGTGCAGACTGAAAATCAGCGCTGTATCTATATTTCGAAATAAATAAACTACGAACTCACAGACATCAGATGGTGACATCTAGCCTCAAAGAAAGCTTAGTTTTGCGTAATGGATACTAAGATAGCTGATGAATATCTTTATGAATATAATATAAATAAATATGTACTTATAATATACAGATAAACACCAAAAATCCAGATCCTCAAAAACATTCATGTTCGTCACACAAACATTTTCCAGTTTTGGAAATCGGGCCCACGGCCTTGGACTCGACTCAGAAAGCAGGGTCGCTGCCCACTGCGCCAATCGGCTGTCCAAATCTAAGGTCACCGAGAAAATTGTTTTTTTTAAATCATCTACTGGTGAGAAGTCATATCCACGCCTACAACTGCATGGAACTCGATTAGTTATAGTTGCGGGAACTTTTGATTTTACACTAATACAAAATAGCCACGTTATTGACAGATATAAGCAACTTGCGTTCCAAATGTGAACCAGGTTCAGTCAATGTGGCGTGAAGTGACAATTTACAAACATAAAAACTTTCATATACTTATTTTCATCATTATTATCAGGGTCATTGACGACCCAATGTATAAAAATGTTTCATGTAGTACAGACAGTATTAGTAGAGCTTTAAGTGACGGAGCTCGTTCAGGCAAATATTACCACTATGCTTATTTCTGCCTCTAAGAAGCATTGTTGAAATACGATTTTTCAGTCTGAATTGTGGGTTGCCAGTGTAATTAAAGGCACATGAGGCGTAACACCTACGTTACAGGTTAATGGACACAAGGTGGCATGTCACAGGACGTGTTACTTGCATGTCCAGAAAAGTATTGCTCTGTTTATAAATGATGGTCCAATAACATCAGGCTATAATAAAAGAAGGTGAGAAGTTAAGTAGCATCGCGGAATACAGCTAGTATGGCTTATGTATGGAACCTGCTTCTATCCAATATCATCATCCACGATATTGGATAGAAGCAGGCGTTACTTTCCGGAATTTCATGATATATTATTAGCTTAATTTGCTATACTCCGCTAAAAGCAGGAGAATCTGTTTCTTGTAATCTCTTTGTTGTAATTTATAATTTGTTAAACTAATTAACAGCTATTGTAAAGTCAACATCTCCTGAGGATTCTCCGGTTTAGGAGCGAAACGTGCGTAGAGGATACATTGCCGAAGATCTGTTTGGTTGCGGAGTATAAAGATTGAAGTAATCATAATTTCGAAAATACAGATTCTCCTGCTCTTCGCGGAGTATAGCAAAATTAAGCTTAATTTTCATAAGGATGATGATGATGATGAAAACTTACGCTGATCGAAAATATTGTCCTCGACGTTCCAAAGCGCATTGTTGTCCCGCAGATTCGGATTGCACGCGACCTCTTGCTGTTCGAAGCCCCACTTGGGCAGCTGCTTACCCGTCGTCGTTAATGCACACGCCTGTACGTTTTTTAATTTTTTTATTCCACTACAAGTTAGCCCTTGACTGCAATCTCACCTATCACTCTTAAGATGGTAGCGGGCTAATCTGTTAGGGAGTATGGTAGTCAAAGCCCTAATTGCTTTCTATGCTAAGTTTAATGTGTATATGTTTTAATAAGGAAAGCCTACTATTGTGTTAAAGACTATTTAAATGATAAAGAAGTTTGGACATAGGTTATTGATGGTGGAGTAAATGCATAATATTAATAAATTCACCCAAACATTAATTTATAACAGATTGCTATATTGGTGATATATCAATTATAAGACAACAAATAATTAATTAATGCTTTAGAACAAAATTTTATTAAACATCTCTTATTGAATAAAGATTTGAATGATTGATTGATATGCGACATCGCAGCGGAACAATAAATTGCTTAGCGGCACATCTTTATCGGTAGGGTGGTAACTAGCCACAGCCAAAGCCTCCCCAGACAAAAACATAAAGAGCACCTATTGCCCGTTTTCACTAACGACGAACAAGGCAATGCCTAAATAAGTAACGCCTAATCTAAGGAAATTCCTAGACATACATCAACCGTTCACCAATAGTTATCACCTAAGGTTCGGTGAAACGTTTTTTCCCGTAGACATCGACTAAATCATTAGGGTTTAATTCCATTAAGGCGTTGCGTAAGTTTCGTGAAAACGGGCATAAGTGATTAAATAAAGAAAGCGACGGTATTCTATGCTTTTTAGCTTCCAGTACCCAAAGGTGAAGAGGAGACCTTATTACTAAAACTCCGCTGACCATCCGACTTTCCGCCGGCAATCCAATGGCAACTTTGGGAAATAATAACTCTGACGTTACTGGGTTCTCAACTGAGGCTGAACGAAAAATTTTTGGTGACATAAAAAATATCATCAAGCCACAAGCAGATTGTGGGAGTTGGGACAGGCCTTTAGTCCACCGCTGAACTAAAGGTCTCTCCCAAAGCTCTTAATCACCACGCTGGAAGGACGGGTCGGTGATCGCAATCGATGGTAGTAGTAGAACAGTGAACGCTGCTGTCCATACTCCTTTATATAGCCTACTATCTGGTGTCCGCGTTTATAACAGTTTTTTGCAAATCCGTGGGAATCGTATTTTTTCCTATTCAATTGGGATAAAAAGTACCCTGCGTTGCTCTCCGTACTTTCAATTAACTCTATGCCAAAAATAAGTTGACCCGTTAGTCCGTGAACGAAGGAAAAACAAACAAACACACTTTCGCATTAACAATATTAAGTAAGAATGAAGCGGTGATAGCCCTGTGCGTGGGAGCTCGACTCCACGTTCGGGGGGCCGAGTTCGAATCCCAGCACGCACCTCTAGCCTTTTCTGAGTTGTGTGCGTTTTAAGAAATCAAAATATCACTTGCTTCAACGGTGAAGGAAAACATCGTTATGAAACCTGCACATCTGAGTGTTCTCCATATTCTCGAAGGTGTGTGTCGTCCACCATTCTGAACTAGGCGATTGTAGTAGATTACGGCCTTAACCCCATCTCATTGTGGGAAGAGACCCGTGCGCTGTATTGGGCCGGTAAAGGGTTAATATGATAAAGGATATAAGAATAAAACATACCTGCAAATAATGTATAAATACAAGTTTGCTCCGCACAGTTTGTATCTCATCGCCATCTTTGCCGCCCGACACTATTATCTTCCAAACATCGTTAGCATCTCCAACACCATCCTAGAATATAATTAAGGATAAAATTATAATTATTGTATTTTTATTTAATTAGAAAATTAGTGTATACTAATTTACTATTTTCAAACTATCATAACAATTTTTGAATAGTAAAATGCGCTAAATCAGAGACTTGAAAAGATAGGAAAACAGCTGTCAGGACATAAGTTTTCCACGCGGCATTTTTTTTCTATATTAACTGTCTTATGCCGTTTTAGCAGACGCTCTTGAGTTTTTCGCGGAGTGACGACATCGACAAAGGAGCTTGCGCCCAGTTAACACATACGGCATAAAAGCCATAAACAAGAATTGGATTGTTTAAGTTTTTATTAATACTACCAAACGTTTTGTTGATCGTTTTATTTTATATTGTAATAATTGAGGGACAAAGCAGGTATACACAAAGTAACACTTCACAGGGCATGTGAGGGTCACATCCAGCGACATGCCGCTCTGTGTTCACCAACTTTAGGCGTAGGTGTTAATCCTCATGTCTCTGTTATTATACCGGCAAGCACGACCTTCAGATCACAGCATTGCTTAGTCACATCTATGTCACAAAACACTATTATGTAAGGACTTTTCGGTTTATAATTAACTGTATGTATAATCTCTACGTGATGGTTATCAAACTATATCTTAAAACTGAAGGTAGTCAGATAATTATAAATATAATCACCTACTCTGAAAGTCTCGTCTTAAATATTAATTGGTGTGTACTTAATAAAGCATAACCCAAATCATCTTAATATCGTTTAATTTAACTAAACCAAATGTTACTCGAGCATTTAAAATGCAAACTAATAATTTAATCATTGGCTGGTTGCTGAGTCTCGTAGAAAGAGACTGAAGTTTGTATCGAATCGCTCCGATATCTATACTAAAACTAGCTGTCCCGGCGAATGTCGTACCGCGGATCATTTTTTTTCATGAATGTTATATTTTAATACCTATTCCGGTCTAAGAGGAATCCAAAAAATCAAATATCATAAATATTGGCCTAGCCGTTCTTTAGTTATAAATGGTGTAACTAATACAACTTTCTTTTATATATATAGATACCCACCGACATCAGGTTACATAAACACTCGCGGTAAGTCAAATTTTATTATGATTATTTCTTTAAACTATTCAATAACCGCCGAAAATAGGCAGCCGACTGGCGCAGTGGGCAGCGACCCTGCTTTCTGAGTCCATGGCCGTGGGTTCGATTCCCACAACTGAAACATGTTTGTGTGATAAACATGAATGTTCTGGGTTGTTCAGTTGGGTTTTTCAGTGTCTGGGTGTTTATATGTATATTATAAGTATTTGAAAGAAAGAAAACTTTATTTGTATATACACCCACTAGAATTAAAATACTACTTAATAGTCTACACAACAATTATAGGAACGGTGTGATCCCAAAATGGTCTTCACTCAGAATTTTTGCAGTGCCTGTTAAATACTCAGCGCTGATCTTCCGTGAAGCCAGACGCAGTTTATGTATATTATTCATAAAAATATTTATCAGTCATCTTAGTACCCATAATACAAGCTACGCTTACTTTGGGGCTAGATGGTCATGTGTGTATTGTCGTAGTATATTTTTTTTATTTATTGATATTAAAAAAATAACTACGAATTATTATCGAATTCAAATGAATTTTACAAAGAAGCTAACAAAAATCTAAATCTATCTTTTGGTAACACGACCCTTACCTCGCCGTATCCAGTGACCTGCATGAACTTGCTGGTCATGGGAGCCCTTTCGCGGTGCGAGTGCAGGTTTCGCCCTGTCGCAGCATGCGTCAAACGCACCAAGTCCCCGCTCCGTACCAGCACAACACCGTCTACTTGCTCACGGTCGTAAGGCTTGACGATCCATTTATTGTTCTCGTCTTTGTGCGTGTATGTCGTTATCTGCAATAGTTAAGTTTAAGCTTACTTTGATTAACTTAAGTACTTAACCATTATTCATTGTATAGTGTTACTTTGACGAATTTTGACCCTGCATTCTGAGTTCAAGCCCAAAATTTTTGTGTGAATGTTTTTCAGTGTCTGGCTGTTTATATGTATGTTATAAGTATTTATGTGTATTATTCATTAAAATATTTACCAGTCATCTTCTTAGAAGCCATAACACACGCTACATTTACATTGACGCTAGACCATAGATGGCGATGTGTGTATTGTCGTGCTATATTTATTATTACTATTATTAACATGTCGTTAACAATAAATCATTGTAAAATCAACATATCCTGAGAATGCACCGGTGTCGGGCCGAAACGTGTGTAGAGAGTACATTGCCGAACACCTGTTTGTTGCGGGTTATAAAGATTGAAGAAATTTTAAATAACACTATAGCAAACTAAGCTTAACATTCATTGTATATCATGGAATTCCGCATAGTAACGCCTGTTCTATCGAAGTAGTTTCTAAAGATTTGAAGCTAAGATTTTCGTGGTTAATCAAACCTCAACCGTGAGGACGGTTTTAAATTAGCAAGTGTGTGGAATCCAGTGGTAGAATTATGCAAACAGGGAAAGCATCTAAAGCTTCTCAATTTAAAAGTGTCGTTGTCAGTGTAGTGTGTCGAACAGTTCGTAAAATACCAACAAAAATAACACTAAAGGTAGTCAGATTCTGCCCGTGTCATCCAACTTGACATCTCGTACCTCCGCAGTCCTGTGGTGACCACGATCTATGCAACTGGGTCGAAATATCGACAAATCCCAAAATATTATCGTGGTACCCTTTGAACTATATCGAAGTAGTTTGTCACTCACCTGTTGCTGTTTCGCCCCGGCCCCAGCAGGGTAGAGATGGTGGTGCGAATGCAGATAGCCACCCCCTGTGCGGTGGTTCTTAAGTGTGACAGCCGCTTCAAATGCCAACACCCGCGGCGCGCTGGCATTGTTCAAACTGTTGCCCTCCAGGCGCGCTTGGAAACCCGACGAGTAGAACCCATCGCCATTACCGCTTCACCATGCAAAATTATACGAGATCCAATGTTTCAGCCATTGGCGCTATATGGTATACTAGCTGTTGCCCACGACTTCATCCGCGTTTGTTTTTGTTTTAAAATCAGGTTTTAAAGTATTATATTCTTGTAAAAAAAAAATCGGGTGTAGTTTTTAAATAGAACCTTCCCAATTAAGTTTTGTTTAAGTGTCCTTAATTTTTTTTAATCTCACAGTGATATAAAGTATTTTTTCTTAAATAAACGTAGCCTAAGTTACTCCTTATTACATCAACTACCTGCCTATAAAAGTCCCGCCAAAATTGGTCCAGCCATTTCAGAGATTAGCAGGAACAAATAGACAGACAGCCAAAAAAGTAAAAATAAAAAAAATTTGATGTATGTGCCATATTTATAAACGTATATACACAAAAATAGTATCATCTACACTTAGTAAAAAACGGTTATTTCAATATTACAAACAGACACTCCAATTTTATTATATGTATAGATTAGCTGTTCTTTTTTCGCGTTTATTACGGTTTTTAACAAATCCCGTGAGAACCGTTTATTTCTTGGGCCTATGTTATTCTCAGAACTGTCATCTAACTCTATGCCAAAAATCAAGTTGATTGGTGTCAGAGTTATAGCGTAAAGGGCTTACAAACACACTTTCACGTTTATAATATTAGTAAGGATGCCATTTCTTGTCGGCTAGGTTGTCAACTGACATTTCCTATCGGCTGTTGACAACATTTCCTATCGGCTGTTGACAACATTTCCTATTGGCTGTTCACAACATTTCCTATCGGCTGTTGACAACATTTCCTATCGGCTGTTGACAACGTCTCCTATCGGCTGTTGACAACGTTTCCTATCGGCTGTTGACAACATTTCCTATCGGCTGTTGACAACATTTCCTATCGGCTGTTGACAACGTCTCCTATCGGCTGTTGACAACGTTTCCTATCGGCTATTGACAACATTTCCTATAGGCTGTTGATAACATTAGAGCATTTTTAATATTGCCGCTGTGATTACAGGCACATGAGACTTAACAACTACGCCTCATCAACTACGTTAATGGACACAGAGCGGCTGTCCAGCACATGTTCCTTGCATACCCTGCGAACTGTTGCTCTGTTTATAGTCGATGGATCCTGTTACGATTAGATGGGCCATAGCTTGGTCCGTCAATTGCACTGACATGTGAAAAGTGCTGTCAGTGCATGTGTGACCAGTGGCGTGCATAGAGGGTATGCACAGGGTATGCAGATGGTATAATATGAAGAAAACCACCAGTACGAGTTATAAATACTTAAGGGTAGGCTTTTATAACTCTCACAGTGGTCTCGCCTATGCTTAAGTTTTATTATAACTCTTACTGAAGATTTTTTTCATTTTATATCATCTGCATACCCTGTGCATACCCTCTATGCACGCCACTGAGTGTGACTAAACATAATTTCGACGTTATGACACGTTTATTACACCAAGTTTATCGCGGAAAAATGTATGGATCCCATTGGTTAAATATTTGTTTTTTTATTACAGATTTAAGAGTCAATTCTATTTTGAGCGTTCTTAATTTATTTAAGTTAACTGCGACTTTTATTTGTTCTTACCTTTTGCTAAGTACAGTGAGATGAATCCAGAAGAAAAACACGTAGAGCAGTATCGGCCAAAGGATCAATGTTATGGTCCTACCAATCAAGTGTTTTACAGTTAAGCTCTGCAAGGAATAAAGAAAGTTGGTTAACATTTGAAACTGATTTAACATATATTTATGTAACAGTTAAAAGTCGGAAATGAAATAAATCTTCTATTAAAAACTAAGATTCTACAGATCATAGATAAATTATATCCTATTAATCCTACTTATATTAAAGATGTAAAAGTTGCATTAAAATCTGTTGCGTAGTTTAAAAGAACTAAGCGTACAAACAGGGGTATCGACCTTGTTTTTAACTAAGTAAAGATAAAGAAGAGTAAAGTTTTAAAATAGATCTTACGACAGGCTTCGTCAAGTCACCGAGCACGTTCCACAAATCGGCGATAGTTCGCAGACCAGCAAACAATACTACGAATAAGCCGACGAACTTCACTGATATGGTACAAGCGAGCGACGCGCCCAGATAAAGCTGCCACGCTAACATTCGGGACGAGAAAGGCGGCAGGCCTTCGTCGGTTAGAGACCGGACCTGTTGAACGTTAGTTTTTCTCCTTATTAAAGCTGAAGTGCCTCATCAGCCTCGGTTCAGTACGTTCGAGACAAATCAAGCGGTCCTCGGTATTACCGGGCTGATTCAAAAATTGTAAGGTCTATTGATTATACAGGATGGCTCCAAATTCAAAGTATAACCAATACATATTTAAAAATTTAATTGATTTACATAAAAATATAACAAAATTTAAAAAGTGGACTGTAATAATATTAATATAATATTAATATTAATATATGTAAAATTAAACTTGTAGTGCAGTTTACCAGGCTGCATAAAATTAGTAATTCATTTAAGGATAATTGTATATCATTTTATAACAAATTATCAGATCCTTGAGATGTCTCTCAATAAGTTCAAAGTTTTTATAAAACGTAAGCTTATAGAAAAATCCTATTATAATATTAAGGATTGTATGGTAAAAAAGCACCCAAGCTTTTTTTGAATTGCTCTAACTTCATATCTCAACATTAACTAGACTGTGGTGATAACAAGAAGAAAACCTGGCTAAGTTGTGGGATCTTCTTAGACCAGGGCGCGTTTGGAACCCTCCTAGCTTTAGTTTTAAGTTAACGAATGCAGTTCTCACCATCACTAACATTAGTGTAACGTGTTAAATGTATGAACGCATCACAGGCACTTATGCCTGTGATGAGGTCTACATGAATAAAACATTTTTGAATTTGAATTTGAAGTCAATCTTATTATCGGATCGATGTTTGTTTACGTGGACCAAAAAATGATCTTAAAATAGAACTGTTTTTTAAAGTCTACATGACGGCAGATCAGAATAAACAGTAAAAATCCCTCCTCTTCTTTGAAGTGTCGTATGAGTCTACTAACGGAATAAAACGGAGACTACCATACTGCGATGGTACTACCATCTACTGCGACCACCAACCCGTCTGCCAAGCGTGGAGATTATAGGCAACTGGACGCTTATAGGACTGAACGCTTTTCCCAACGGGAGGGTCCCGTTGGGAGAAGCGTTCAGTCCAGCGGTGGAATTTTATTAATATTAAAGCATTTCTTTGAAATTAAACTGAAACTAAAAATTTACCGCACAATGGTGCCAATAACTCTGTTGGGCATCAACATCTGAACTATATTGACAAGTCTACATACAGTGCTTTCCTTTATCAATGGAAGAATTGTGAAAGGCAGAGAAAATGTCAACAGCAATTTCAGATCTGTCAATTTAGTTTAGAGATTTGTATTCAACAGAATTGACACCAATGCTCCTTTGTAAAATAACAACAATAGATATAAGACATACGTTGACAGATTTAGAACTACATTATAATATATATATTTATTAAGAAATACATACCTTAAACACTCCATATATAGTACAGCTCATGAAGAACAACAGTATTGGATCCAATAAAATGTATCTATTAAGTGTTAAGAAGCCTATATCTGAAAAAAAAGGTAGATGTTTATTACTTAGGTATTCCACTAGACCGAATATAAAAATATAATGTTATGTATAACAAAGAAAAAGTTATAAACTCATAGTACATACCACATAGTAAAAGTAAGGTACCAATTACAGTTGAGTCCAGATTCTTAGTCATTTCCCATATTGTCAGGAATGTTAGAGGTATTATCAAGGCTCCCAAGGTTGTGCAAAACTGCAAATAAGGTTTAGTCTTTAAGACTGGAATTTTACAGGGTATGCAGAACAAGTCCCAGTGCCTCTGGGCTCATTTCAGATCTGTTGTGAACAGGGTATAGCACAAACGATACTTGTTTGATCATGATTATTATCAACCCCTTACTTCTGGCACTCGTCTCCTGTCAGAATAAGTAGGGGTTAGGCCTCGGTCCAGCGTGCTGGCAAAGTGCAGATAGGTAGACTTCACTTGCTTAAGAATGATAAGGAGCAGCAGGTTTCCTCACAAATTCCTTAATTTAAAAACGCACAACTCCGAAAAGTTTGAGGTACGTGCCGGGGATTGAACTCAGTCACCCCAAAAGAGCATTGCGGGTTGAATTAATATGAAAGTTTAAAATTAATGTTAATGCTGTGCTGTGGGGATTTGGCAAAGTACCTTAGCTGCTCCTTATTCTAAAGCAGACAGAATGCTATTAGAATTTAAGTTAAGATAAGTAATTACTGTTATTAGTTTTTATGTAGAGAACGACGCGAATTAAAAAAAATATATATATGTTATTTTTTTAAACTATATGTACATGTGGTAACATTAAACTTACAATTCGCATCCCTTCATATCTAGCACCATCGAACTTACTACCTGGTTTTTCGAAATGAAATGTACCGTCATAGCCTGTCAATTTACCAGACAAAGCTATGAGCATCTGAAATTTAAAAAAATAATTTTTTACAAGGCAATTGATTTTTCAACACAACATGAATTATTGTAAAAGAGAATGAATACCTTTCCGAGGGGTGGATGAACATCAAAAAAGAAGGTTCTGTTAATGTAACTGCTTGCCATTTTACCAAAATGTGTTTCATCCCAACTGAAAATATTATATAATTTGAAATTTTTTTGACAACAGATGGCCCACCAATGGTTAGTGGAAAACCATCGATAATAAACAGAGCAACACTTCACAGGGCAAGAGCATGTCCTACAACACTGTGTCCATCAATTTAGTCCATCAGTTTAGCCTCATGTTCCTGTAATTACACTGGAAACCAGGCCCTTCAGAAACACAGCATTGCAAAAATGCCTTAGCGGCAGAAATAAGCATGGCGATAGTCCTTCGCCAGACAAGCTCTACAACTACTACTATTTAGTTATTCAATGAGTTGCAAAGCCAAAGTAGTGAGACACTTAAATAATGTGGAAACTGTATAGTTACTTCCTCGGCTAGCATGGGCAGGAGACGATTATCTCCCCAGGGAAAGGATAAAAAATTACCTTCTCCCACAGCCAGTGGCGTGCACTGGGTTTCTTACCAGGATATGCATACAGCAGGAAAATGGCAAAAAACGGCAAAAATCCTACTCCTATACGAGCTATATTTAAATTTTAGGGTAAGCAGTGCTTTTGTGCATGTATGAAGTGCACGCCACTGCCCACAGCTTTATAAACTCTCTGAGCATTGGCACACAGGTGGAAATAATATCCAAATAATATATGTGTATTAATAAACGGGGGTAATCTTCTTCTCACATGTTCCAATGATTTAGAAGATGGATGGGATATAATCGGGGGATATAATTTTTATCTCCAGCCCGTGCTAGCCCTGCTGTGTTCATTAATAAAAGATAATATACTGGGAATGATTAAAATTTTAAAACACAAACGTATAAAAACACTTACCATACATGATCTGGCTCTAACACTTTATAAAATCGCGTCAGAAAAGTAGCTCCACAAATTAATCCAAAAGTAATCAACCATCTGTAATAAATAGATTTGCATTAACTGATTAATTAAAAATTTGCTACCGTATTTATTGTGCAGTAGTAAACTTTTATCAGGTAAAATTGTAATCAGGCCACCAAATGAAATTGTTTCCGATGTTTGGCAGTTAACATAACATTGTAGTAAATAGTGCAGCATGAATGGAATGAGCTTATTTATTTGGCATTATAACAAAAAAACTTGTAGAAATTATTTAAAAAAATTATATATTTGTGTACAGTATTCTTAATATCTTGTTATTGGCTAAGCTTGCATGAATTAAAGTCAGAGATTGCCAGAGTAGGTTCAACCCCATTCAGGGCTCTTGGGGTGATGAGAATTAGTATGTTACACATGGCATATCATTTAAAATATATGGAAAACAATGATTGATATTTAAAAATGCAATAAAAGAAGCTGAACAAAAGTATAAAATATAAGTAAAATACTTGTTTGAGTAAGATTTTACATAATGTATAGAAAATCCAATATATATTTTTAAACACAGCAGACTGAAGTCTTTTGGTATGAATAAAAAGGGGCACTTTTACACTTGATCTTGTAAGGACTGCAAAATTAAAGTGTGTAGGTATTAAACAAAAAAATGGATTTAGCAAATGACCATACACTTCAGGATAAGATTAGGGTCTAAGGCCATTCCTAAGCTACTTTAAAAACCAATATAATGTAGCTTATATGTATATAGTGCGAGTGCGAGCAAGGGTCACCTAGTGTTAAGTGATCACTACTGGCATGGACATCTGCAGCACCAGACAAGCAGTGGTGTGCATAGAGGGTATGCACAGGGTATGCAGATGATATATGATAAAGAAAATCTCCAGTACAAGTTATAAAAAACTAAATGATAGGCACTGTAAGAGTTATAAAAAGCCTATCCTGAAGTTTTTATAATTGGTACTGGAGATTTTCTTCATTTTGTATCAACTGCATACCCTATGCATGTCACTGCAGACAAGCCATTTGTACTCGCTTTTATGAAATTTGTTTACCTTCCCCTTAAATAAACCCAAACCGTAGTTTTGAGGGATCATCAGATAGGAAATTGTTCAACAATTTGCAATTATGCAGTAGAAACTATCTAGCATCTAGATGGTCAGGATAGAATGTTTCTAAAGCGTGAGGTGTTTGACTATTGAATAAAATTAAAATTTAATATGATTTAATCTAGGATGTTTGAATAAAAAGCTATCACAGCTCTTTATGAAGAAAACCCTAGACAAAATCTTAAATGAAATGATTAAAAATTATCAAACACCACCAGCATAATTTATATTAGTAGTGTGATTTATATTATGTTAGCCATCCTATAAACATAAAATACTTTATGATAAAATTAAATGTTATACATTTTGGATGATGAAGAGCATTTTTCACGGGTCTGGGCCATTTCTTTGTAAGATTTACAAGGCACAAAAATTTTTAAACCCGACTACGGTTTTTTTTAATATATTAAAAAACATACGTCATTCGTTTGGTTACCCGCAAATAAATGGAAAAATAACGGTATAAAATTAACGGTAGGTAACAAAATGATAAATAGTAAACACATAACAATCACTGTCAGGTTGTCACTGACAACCCACAGACTCTAACCTTATAAACCACTGACCACTAAATCACTAACTAAATAACATAAAAAATACATTTTAGACACTGTTCGTAACATATTAATGTGTTTCTTTTTTAATTATCTTATTTTTAATTCTTTTAATAATAAATGCTTTTACAAATATATTTTTAAAGTGTTTTTAGGTTTAATATTAAATGTTCAAAAAAAATAAAAGTATTTTTTATAGTTATATTTAAGCTCTATTAAAACACATACTGTAAAGTTAATGTAAAGTAGTGCAATTCACTATCGTACGGGCGGATAGATGTATGTATGTTAATTAAATGGTTGATTGTATGATAGCAAGGGCTTTTAGAGCTTTGAATGTTTTGAAATTATTAGCTAAAACCTACTGGGGAGCTGATCCAAAAATATTATTTTTACTCTTTAAGTCATTAATCAGAAGTAGTTTTGAATATTTATCTTTATGTTACGCTTTATATAAAGCCTTGTTATAAAACATGAAATTATAAAAAATGCTAGTTTACGCCTTACAAAAACTCCAGTTAATATAACCCAAATTGAATGCGATATTCCTCCTGTTTGAAATAAATTATATTCAACTAAAACTAATACCTATGTTATTAAGTAACCTTTTAACCTCACAATCAATCTCATGAAACATAAATTCCTTATACTTGATTCATTAGTAACTCTGAGTATTAGTCTTTTTTCAAGTCGTTGAACATTCATAGAAAAGAGACCACTTGGTAGCAAATATTTTAATGTAAGTACAGAAATAGATCCTTCTCTTACCACAAAGGAGTCATGCTATGTAAAGTTTTCGAAATGACCTAGTTATAGTAGCATATAAACTCGGCTCTCAGCGTTACAACACGTTGAAAACCATAAAAAAATACTGTTTAAAGTTTAAAATAGGTGATTGTTAGCGATAATATGAATGTCTCTATCCCATCCCTTAAATCTCTATCCCATAATAAACTAAATATGAAAACGAATTATGCTCTTTACGAAATTAAGAAGAAAACATACAACAAAAAGCCATTAACCCAAAGATGAGGAGATAATTGTAGTAACATAAATCAATGCTCCTGCCTATGCCACGGCTATGTAAGTATTATGGAGGGTAGAGGTAAGGAGGATTATCTGTGTATATGAAAAAGTGTCGTCAAAATGTATTAAATTAGGATGGCGCCACATTTGCATCAAGGTGACTCTTAAAAGAAGCGCCAAAAATATAAATATTGTTAGAGTAGGCTTGAAAAATAAACAAGGAAGTAAGGTTATATTTACCACAATATTTTGTACAACGTAAGTTGTTGAAATTCTCAATAATTAACTACTTTAGTCGATAATGACATTAAATTTTTTAACTCGGCATACTTCAATTCATCTACGATTTCTACATTCATACCATACCCTGTGCATCCACCAGCGCCATTGTGGAGGATTTTTGAACTGTCATTTAGCGCATACAACTGGACACTTTTTCAACTTTTCTCCCATATAAGATGACTCCCCTTACCTCTACCCTCCATAGTAAGTATGTGACAAATTGTAAAAATACAAAGAGAAAGATGAAAAATTCAGATGAATCATTGCATCAATATTTTAATTTAAAATGAGTATAAATTAAAATAACTAAAAAAAAAAGGGAAAACATTACTGAATAGGCTTTGCCTTAATTGTACACTATTCAAGCATAAATTATGCAATTGAATAGGCTGTACTGTCAATAATCTCTGCCTGTCCTGAAGTGGACAAATTAAAAAAACATCAAAAAAAAAATTGTCCCTTGCTTGTCACTGTCAGTCTTGCCAACAAAGAATGTCAACAAAGAATTGTATCATATTTTGTTGTTGTAAATCTTGTTGAATCATTCATTACCACATACTTATTTTAATTAGCTATTGTGTCGCGACTCGCGACGCCTTCTCTTCATTTTGTTAGTGTATATTCAGCGATGTTAGCGTCTTGATTTACCGTCATGCAGCAGTTTAAATGTTTATTAGCGATTATCTCGTGTTTACTAGTTGTTTGTTTTGGAGAAGTTAGCATTGAAAACAAAGATAAATTTCTAAATGGATTCGTCGAATATTTAAACAATTTACCTGATCAAATTTACACGTACGATGAAGGTGTACTTCTTAATGCGCAGAAAACGGTATGTCACTTTTATTTCATTTAAATTTTTTACGCAAGGTTATCAAATTCGAGACCTTAGGTATTTGTTATCTTGTCATCGTATAATTGTCATAAGTAGAATGTAATGTTCTCGCACACACAATTCATTCGCAGCAATATTTCACGTTTTCAAAATTCGACTACCGTAAATTGGTACTGATTTTTCGCAGGCAGCCTATATACCACCGTGTTCATATAATATTTCATCACCATCATCATATCAACCCATTACCGGCACAGGGCATTGGTCTCCTCCCACACCGCCGATTGGTGGACTCAACACACCTATTAAAACATTACGGAGAACTCTCAGGTATGCAGGTTTCTTCACGATGTTTTCCTTCTCTGTTGAAACAAATGGTATTTTAAACTTTAAAAAGTTAGGATTGCATGCTGGGATTCGAACTTGCTCCCCCAAAAGTGAAGGTGAAGTCCTACCCACTGGGCTATCACCTCTTCAAATTAATATTTATTTTAATTCAATAATATTAATATTGATTTACCTGTTGAATAACCCAAGAGCTGCAACTGGAAATGGATAGGCAACCTAACTTTTGCAAATTTTAGGGGCTTTATACTTTTGATTGGTATAGAATTTGTCTAATAATCAAACCAGTGAAATGATTACTATAATGAAAAAAAAAATGTAAAATTTTTGGACTGGACTGAAATTTGTTAGACAACCCATATGTTATATATTTATTGACATATTTTGTATAAAATATTGTTAGAAAACCCATATGTTATATATTTATTGACATATTTTGTATCAAATATTGTTATAATATTGTTGTTATATATGTAAAATTGTAGGATGAGGGCAGTGGATGTTATTATATTGAAGCCAGACTAAGGGTAAACAGCATCCACAACTTAGACTCTTTCAAATACCAGAAATGTTTTGCTACAATCCAAGATCTAGATGAAAATAGCATAACAATACGAGAAAATCAGTACCAGTGTGAGGATGTTGATCAGGTTACACAAACAAGTATTAGCAGTGATGATACCTTAGAGGATGTAGTCATAGATGAACAGACAACAAGAGCTACAGTTCATGAACCTATACATTTGGACAATGAAGTGCAACCAAATTCTGGAGTGAGGTTTTCTTCATTTGTTTAAAAAAAATATATTAATTAATTCCAGTTTCATGTTGTTTTTTCTGGATGAATTCCAAAACAACTAAATTGTTTTTAAAATTTTGTTGTTCTTCCTTAGTATGGATAGTTTTTATCTTAATTTGTAAATGCAATATTATTTTATTGCAAATTATTTGTTAAGTACCTAATAATTGAACAAAATACAAGAAACAACAGCAACATGTGGCTGGGTCTGCTGGTATATATAACATATAACTTGAAAAATATTATGTACATATAATTCATATAGGGATGGTTAATAATAATCAAGCTAGAAGACTTGATAAAAATCTGCTTATATTGAAGGGCTACCCTACTAAGGTAGTTCTTTGTAACAATTCTGATTAATTCAATTCAAGAAGGATTTTTTTTAATTGACCCCTGCACCAATAGTGGAAGCATACATAGCACTAGCTACAATTTATAACTGTTGAGTAGAATCAAATCTTGTTATTTTGTATACACATAAACACATCATCATACTGAAAACACCACAACATATCACATCAAACAATTCAAATCCATTGATAATGTTGTGTAAAAACAATTTATATGTTAGTTGTCCTCCGCCCGGCTAATGGCTGCAGTAACTTTAAGTGTTGGTATGATATGAGTTTTTGAGACTACAAAATATAAAGATTTTATTTGTGTGATAGTGATTAGACAGTTACCAGTTACCTTTTTCTTGATATTTCTTCAGGAATTAATTATATAATTAACTCACATAGGTTACCTCTGGTGAGGAATTCATTGCAGTACCGAGGAAAAAATATAGTGGCACTTGTATAGGCTGCTCGAGCCATGTTAATCCTCAAGCACCAGGAGTCAGCAATTTGGCTGAACTTGCTATCAAGCATTTAGATAGACATGAACCAACTATTAAGCACTCATTGCAGTCTGTGCTTGATGTGGAAAGACAAGTGCAGGTAAGTAAAATACTAATAAATTACTATAAAGTGCTGTTTAAATAACGATTTAATTATATGACTTTACTTATTTATTCTTGTAGGTAGTTAATGGCGTACGATATACCTTAACACTTCAAATAGGTTTTAATAACTGCACGTCAACCACATTTGATACCTGTTATGTTATTCAAGTATGCAAGGTGTCTATATTAGAAAAGACTTGGATAAAGCTACCTGATGGTTCAAAATATAGAGCTATTTTATCCAACAATTGCACTCAGGAATGGATATTTGGTGATGAGGGTGAATACATTCCAAACAATGTAGCACACAAGGAAAGTAATGACATTGATATCAATCCACTAACAAATGTACCTGACAAGGTAGATAACACTCCTAAACCCTATCCTGACTATGACAACATTGCTAACACTGGATCTGTAGATGAAATGCTCAAAGCTGTACATAATACTGATACACAAGCGCAAAAACAAACTGATCAATCTATTACTGAAAAGGAACTAAAAGAATTAGAGGAACAGATAATTCCCCATGATAAAATTTATGAAGCTTCTTTAACTTATCAAAATTTAAGAAAAAGTATGGAAACGCCAAATGTCAGAATGCATCAAATTTCGGAATTTCAAAGAGGAAAACCGAGTACAGATCGATCTTTTCAGTTTGAAAAACCTAAATACGAAAAAAGAAGTAGTTTGATAAGTGAAGATAGGAAAAAAGCAATTGATGATTTGATAAATTTTTTCAACTCTGCTGGGATTGATAGCGTTCATGAACACTTTTCTAGGGTAAAAAGAAGTTACGAACATCAATTAAAAGCGAAAAAACACAACTTAGTTACCTTTACCGGACCTTATATGGAACCAAATCAAAAGAATATAGAATATGTAGTCGACAGTAAAAATATGCTGGAAAATAGCAAAGTAGACATAGATGCTGTTTATTTCAGTCCTTATATAAATAATAATAGCCACAGGAAAAAAAGAGCATTAAGTGGGAAAAAAGTAAAACAGGACCCAAATTTGCCAAAATTTAAATTGTTAGCACAGGAATCGTTGCGAAAGTACCAGAAAAGACAAAATATTAATGAATCATTACATCATGACGTTACTAAAGTAGAAAAAGTTGATAAACAGTTAGTTTCAGGAACAAAGTATAGCATAGATTTTATAGCTAAACCACTTCAATGTATACAAAATGAGCAAAAAAAAATCGTATGTAATCATAGTGAAAATGATACTTTATACTGTCATACATCTATTTGGAAGCGTCCTTGGAAAGGTCGAAATAAAATTGAAGTAAATTGTAATAGATATTATGATTTAAATGTGGAAAATCATGACGATTACAGAAAGAAACGTAACGCATTAGGGCAAAACGATGTTGCTAATGATAATTATATATCACTAGCTAAACAAACGTTAGCGATGTATCAACGATTATCTAATGCCAAATATATATATAAAATTATTAAAATACACCATGTTAGTCAACAGGATATAGCAGGTACTTTGACAACGCTTGAGTTCTCAATATCCCCGACAAAATGTTTAGTTGAAAGTAGCACACTTTCTTTGCATGAGTGCAATTTGCTACCACAAACAACTGTATTACGCTGCCAAGCGGAAGTATTGAATCGCCCATGGATCGCCCAATCTGACAAGGATATTAACATTGATTGTAAAGAACAATTTACTGATGAAACCAAAAGCGGTGAACATAATGAAATTGTTAAAGATGCGTTTGAAGAGGATGTAAAAAACTACTATGCTAATCGTGCAGTAAAACATATCAACGATAAGGCCGATACAAATAATATACAAAAGCTGATTACCATTCATACTATTCAAAACGTTATAAATATGGGCGTAAATACTGTCCGAATGTATATAGAAACGGCGTACACATACTGCATACGTCATCAGGATCAAGTAGAGCTGGCACATTGTGTTGAATTATCTGGGATGCACCATAGACTCTGTTATGTTCGCTTATGGCCTTCACCTGATGATGAGTTAGTAATTGAAAGCATGGCAGTAGTATGTGATGATGAACCTGATTTTAAAAGTATAACTGGCATATCAGTTGTAGATCTTATAAAAGCTTCGTTAAAAGATATAGAAGCATCCCCAAAGACGAAGTATAAATTAGTGCACCAGGGAGAACTTAATATTATCCCCAGTCTTGATTCTCGGATACCTATCGTATTGAGTTTTATAGTTGTATCCACAAATTGTTCGAAATACGTAGATATTGACAAAAATCCTTTGTCATGTTATGTCGATACATCTAAACCTCTAAGGTCGTGTACTTCTTCTATATGGTTGGGGCCAGACAGTAAAAAAATCAAGAAAATTACTTCAACTTGTGGTCAACCTTCTAGGCAATATCGTAGTAAACGGTCGCTTTCTTTAGAGTCGACAAATAATATAACAGCTGATGAAAAAACAATACAAAACTTCGTTAAAGAATCGTTAGAAAAACTAGAAATGTCTTCATTACACAAGTATAAACAACGAGTTTTACAGATAAACAGCTATGACACAACAATAGTTAAGGGTAGATTGACAACTATAGATTTTGACGTCGGATATACGACTTGTTTAAAATACGAATGGGTCGATAATATCACGCAATGTGAATTTATAGATCATCTGCCTAGAAGACATTGCATATCCCAGATTCAGGAGCGATTGTGGTTAGATAATAGAAAGAAAATAGACGTTAATTGTAAAGATGACGATACCCCATTAGAAGCGACGATCGAATTTGAAAGCGCAGAAAATTCTATGCAACTGGCAACAGAGGCGTTGAAACATATCGAGGCAAAATATCCTCATCCAAGAAAACAGAAAGTAGTTCGAATATTCTCTTTAGATAAACAGGAAATAGCCGGTGTACACTATAGAATGAAGTTGGAAGTAGGTTATACTGATTGTCTAGCATTGAGTGTTAAAGACGATTGTAAGTTGATCAACGATGTAGCTTTAAACAAATTCTGTAGAGCTAACATTTGGGTACGTCCTTGGACTGAACATCCGCCTACTTACCGCGTTTCTTGTGATTATCAAGACGGTATAACAAATGAAATATATCATAAAATACAAACTGAGCACTTATTTTCCGATTTCTTGGCGACATATAAACCGGATTATATTAACGATCACTTGGAAATGCTAAAAAGGTATGAAATATTCCAAGATAATGTTAGAAAAATACATGAATTTAATACTCACGAGCGAGGAACTGCTAGATACGCGGTGACAAGATTTAGTGATTTAACTTATGAGGAGTTTGGACAGAAATACTTGGGATTAAAGCCAAATCTTCGCGATAGTAATCAAATCCCTATGAGGAAGGCTGATATACCACAAGTGCATTTGCCTAACGGGTTCGACTGGAGGCATTACAATGCTGTTACAGAGGTGAAGAACCAAGGATCTTGTGGAAGCTGTTGGGCTTTTAGCGTCACAGGTATGAATATCCATATTTCTGTTATTTATCCTTTATATCTTTACTCGCATAGTGCGACAACAATGGGAACAGCAGGTCAATTGGCGCAGTTGGCTGCGACACTGCTCTCTGAGTCAAAGGCTGTGAGCTCGATTCCCACAACTGGAAACATATGTTCAAAGCCAGTGCAGTTTCTACGCGATTCACATTCACTTATCTCCACTGACGCTACTTCCTATACAATTTCTAACCCGTGATTTATTTTAGAAAGCGTTGATAGCCTAGTGGATACCAAGTTCCCCGGAACGCACCCAGTGGCGTGCATAGAGGGTATGCACAGGGTATGCAGATGATATAAAATTAAGAATATCTCCAGTACGAGTTATAAAAAACATAAGGCTAGGCATTGTAACAGTTATAAGAAGCCTACTTTTAAGTATTTATAACTCGTTCTGGAGTTTTTCTTCATTTTATATCATCTGCATACCCTGTGCATACCCTCTATGCACGCCACTGAACGCACCACTAACTTTTCGGAGTTGTGTGCGTTTTTAGTTAAAGCAATTTAAATATCGCTAGCTTTAAACGGCGAAAGAAAACATCGTGAGGAAAACTGCACGCCTGAGAGTTCTGCATAACGTTCTCTTTCTCTTAACTTGGCTTGCGTAGTAGACTATGGCCTAAACCCTTCTCATTCTGTGAGGGTACCCGTGCCCTGTAGTGGGCACGGTAATGGTTTGATGATGATGATGACATATCTTTTATTTATGTTCTTTACACTACACAATAAGGAAATAAATGAGAGAAACTCAATGATTGGTTTATAATACAAAAGGCAGCCTTATCGCTTAGTAGCGATCTCTGCCAGGCAACCTTAGGACTAGGACAACATGAGCGAGAGCAAACACCGTCACTATAACTTCTGTACATGTATTGTTACACATAAAGTCGACGGCCGATTGGCGCAGTTTGCAGCGACCCTGCATTCTGATTCCTAGGCCGTGGATTCGATTCCCACTACTGGAAAATGATTGTGTGATGAGCATGAATGTTTTTCAGTGTCTGGGTGTTTATATGTATATCTAAGTATTTATGTATATCATTTATAAAAATATTCACCGGTCATCTTAGCACCCATAACACAAGCTACGCTTACTTTGGGGCTAGATGGCGATTTGTGTATTGTCGTAGTATATGTATTTATTTATTAAAAATGAATAATAAAAGTTATTCTATCAATTATTATCAATATCCAGTGTGATTTAATAAGAATACCCAGAATTATGTTTTTTTTATTGTTGAATATAACATTACTAGCTTTTGTCCGCGTTTATAATGGTATTTTGCAATTTTTTTTCCTGGGATAGAAAGAAGCCTAGATTACTCTCCGTCCTTTCAGCAATTTTTTTTACCAAAAGTCAAGTTGATTCTTTGCTTAGTTAGGGCGTAAAGCAAGCACAAACAAACAAACAAACACACTTCCGCTTTTATTTATTATTAATATTGGTAAGGATTATTATACGATACACACGTGTAAAGCCTAAAAAGCCTAAAAAAAATTTCAGTACCTAGAGTAGGTATCTTGAAATTATTCAAGGCATATAAAAAATAATAATAAAAAATAATAATATTTTTTTGCATGCAGGCAACATAGAGGGTCAATGGAAGATGCAGTCTGGCAACCTTGTGTCTCTATCAGAACAAGAGTTGGTGGACTGCGATAAACTTGACGAGGGCTGCAACGGTGGTTTGCCGGACAATGCATATAGGTATATATATATAATATAGTAACATAATTAACGGCTAATTAGCCTGACCGGGCATAGTCGCTGCTGTTTTAAGCGGATATCGATTCTGTGTTACGAGACACTTGTGAGAACTGAGACAGAAAATACGTAAGTACCTTAATCCACACGACGTTAAAGCTATGTGACACGTGAAGTCCATTGAAACCATACCGATTTATCGCCGAATTAACGTAACCATTGTTAAAACCAAAAGGAGGTTTAAACAATATTTAATTACACAAAATTTAATTTTTGTGCGTCAAATTTTTGAGGTCGGTTACGCTAATTCGAAGGTAAAGGCATCCTACTCCTATACAAGTTATACACATTTCCTAGGGCAGGCTGTGCTTTGTGCATCTATGAAGTGCACGCCACTGCTGCAAAAATATTTTTTGCATTTGATGAAAAAAATATTTTTATAATCCGACTGGTACTCGTAGTTCCAGACATAAGTGCGTTCAAATAACCAGAAAAAAAATTACACCTTTTAATTAGTAGATACAGATTATACCTCAGTAACTAATAAGGATTTACAATGGAATGTTGTCACATATTAACTATGACTAAATTTGCAATAAACAAATTATGCAGTAAACATGTTAGGAATTCATTATTAATTGGTTAAAATTGGTTACTCATTTGTTTTTGTATTGATAAGCCTCGTATTCAGTAGTACTTTAGCAAAATATATTTAGATACAAATTAGAACGCAGAACATGATTATAAAACGTTACGTGTTTCGAGATTTATTAATCTATTTTTTGACTAGAACATTTTCATTGTGTATATAATGTATATTCTCGCTAAATACATAGTCCAATTTGAAGTTGTGAGATGACAGTTTGCGTAGGCACAGACAATTTTCACCGCTCACTAATCTGCCTTTATCAGGGAAGTGTTAAGTGTTATGCATCACTATACTGTATGGCCTAATACCAAAAGAAGTAAAAATTTATTGTATTGTAGTAAAAACTTTTTAGTAAAAATACATAATTTTATGTCTGATGAATCTGACGATTGTATATATTTTGTTGACCTGCCTTAAGCAGTGGTGGGCGCTGGGAGGTCAAAGACGATTTAACCACCTCCATGAAATTTAGCATTTATTTATTATTATTTATTTATATACACTGCATTATCACTAACCACATGGTGAGATTGCATTCAAATTAAAAAAAAACAATTAATGTTTTTTTAATTATTTACTGTTAAATGTTCGTTTATAAAACGGATGTCCCCTATCCTGCTTAGGTGTAAATAAAATAAAATCCCCTGTTTTTCCACGCAATTAATAACCAATGCATTAAGTATGATGTAAGCATCGCGGCAAGGAAACTACGTCATCATTATACACACGATAGCATATAAATGTTTTCTTTCGACATTTGTTTTGGTTCAAAATAAATAACACATATCTCGTTGTCTCCGCTATTGAGCATTTTTCAGGAAATAAATGAAAAACTCTATTTACTTTGAATTTCTCGATTGGAAAGCGAAAACAATATTGAATTTTTCCTTGGTGTTCACAAAGCCGCGATAACTTTGCTGAACATTTGTACTAGTTTTTAATGTGAAATTTAAGGCTACGTCACATCAACGCGTCCAGCGTGCTTACGCGGTGGCGTAGAAAATTAAAACCAATTATAGCATGCGCCTGTTTAATCCTGCGCCTTGATTGGTCGCAATTACGCACACGCAAACATGGCACCGATGCCCATGTGAGACCTGTAAACCACCCTTCGGAATTTGATGTATTTCCAGGACTGAAAGTAGTGAAGTAGCCTATTTTACTCGCGTTTTTAAGGTTGTTTTTAAGGTTGTTAAGGTGTAAAGAAACAACAAACAAACACACTGTTTCATATATAATATTAGTTAGTATTAAGTCCGGTCGTAACTCAGCCGTGGAAACTGACATGGATACACGTTAGCGGCCGCGTGCGTGATGATTTATTGCGTATTTCTAAACCAGTCTGTGCAACGTTTGCCATACATTCGGAATTTTGCGCGAGTAAAAAGGATTTCTCGCATTAAACTGAAATATCATTCTGCACACAAAAAAACACTGTTATTTTTACTTTGAATTTCGGAAAATCACATTGGTTTAGTAGGTACTGCAAAAACATTTACTTTGTTAACAAATATTTATGGTCAAGTCAACATCTGAGGATGCTCCGGTGTCAAAGTGAAGCGTGCGTAGATAAAACATTGCCTATTTGGTTTGGGGCATAAAGATTACAGAATTTATAAATTACACCGTACCGTAAACTTTATGTTACTTTTCGCGGAGTACGATGGAATTCTGCCAAGTAACGCCTGCTTCTATCCAATATTCATTTACATCAGTTCAGCCTTTCTGGCGTGATTGAGTATTTGTTACTGAATCACGCCATCCATTCAAACTTTTGCATTTATAATATGAGGTATAGATGTTAGATTGTCTTTAGGCCACTTAAATTTAGTACCCTATATTATCTTCCGGCTGGAGTTCTTTGTTGTAAAGTAATATTGTTTTGCGAACAGTAACGTCGTGTCTTATACTCGTTTTCACTAACGGCAATTCCTAAGTAAAAAACGCCTAAACAAAGAAGATTCCGGGGCATATATTTTACCTTTCACCGATCGATTTTCACTATTAAATCAAATATACCTTACTTATCTACATGTCTGGCATGTTGTGTTTGTATTATCATATTTTTTAATATGGTTATATATAATTTAGATTCAGTTAAATATAAATTCGGTTTAACAAAAACCGAATTTATACTTTTTTTTATCTGTCAAGTGTCAGTTTACGAGTCCATAAACTTTACGATCCGAAGAATCGGTATGGTAACTTTAAATGGCTCCTAACGTCGTTAGTCATCACTTAGGAGTTCGTAAAACGTTTTATTCTCTAGGAATAACCTAAATCACTAGGCATCCAACCAAGGTTATTCCTAGGATTTGTGAAAACGGGCAAAAGGACCTAAAATAAATGCACAAAATTGGTTTTACTAATCATGTCGTTAAGTTTTTGGTGTTTGGGATATTTCTTTCAAACAGGTACATCATTTTCTCTCAGTGCGCGAACCTGACTCGCTCTTGATTACTTTTCTCACAGAGCCATTGAGCAGCTAGGGGGTTTGGAGACTGAGAATGACTATCCGTACGAGGGAGAAAATGACAAGTGCGCCTACAATAAGACCCTCTCCAGAGTTCAAATCAGTGGCGCAGTCAACATCTCCTCCAACGAGACAGATATGGCCAAGTGGCTGGTGAAAAATGGACCTATATCTATCGGTAAGTGCAGTCGTCTTATGGCTCTGGTCGAACGTGGTCGCTAACTATGGGTCTCATTAAAACTAGAATTACCAATAGCTCAAAGAGTCGCGAAGATAAAGTGGCTGTGGGCGGGGTGAATATCTCTGAGACGGACGATCCAATATCCAATGGACGTTGGGGTCCTAAGGTGCCTGAACGGCGACCTCGCGACCCAGGCGACCGTTAAACGCAACGTTGATAGACGCCAACAAGATGGGCGGATGATATCAAGAAAATCGCTGGGAGCCGCTGGAACCATGCGGCACAAGACCGTAGTATTTGGAACTCCCTTCACAAAACCTATGTCCAGCAGTGGACGTCCATTGGTTGATACGATGATGATGATGATGAAGTGTAACCAAGTCTTAATATTTTTTATTGTCGTAATGTTATATTGACCACTCAGATAACTTTAACTACGTGACCAAATTACATGCTGTTAAGGTCAAGGTTTATCTTCATAAGATTAGTTCTCTTTTTTTGTATGGATTAACATTCTATGCCTGACGATTGAAAATACGATTTTAATTTTATCGTCTGCATATTTTTGCGACCAACCGCGTACCTGGATCCTCTCTGGATTATTTAATAACCGCCACCTATCTGTTTAAAAGACAAGTCAGTATTTGTAAGACAACATATTAGTCTTTATAAACAAAAAGTGGACATAAACAGTCGACTTACAAGAAATGGTCATAAATTAGTGTAATCTGCATATCGTCTGCGTAAGGTACAGGGATCATTTGTGGGATTGAGTATACGCTTTTATAATATGATTCCTAAGGTGATTTTGGACCTGCCAATGCACAAGTTTAAAGAATTTGTTAAAACACATTTATTAGAGCGAGGTTACTATACAATTGATGAATTTTTTAATGACAAGGTTGCTTGGAAGCATCCGGCTCCGCTTTCAGCTCTCACAAGATAGAAAAATGAATGTTAAAATGCAAAATGTAAATTGTTGATGTTGGAAAAGAGCAACTGCTGAGTTTCTTGCCGGCTTCTTCTCGGTAGAATCTGCCTTCCGAACCGGTGGTAGAATCACTACAAACAGACAGACTTGACGTTTCAAAAGTGCTTATATTAGGCCTACTTGAAATAAATGAATTTTGAATTTTGAATTTTGAATTTTAAAAGGGTAAAGTGGTAATCACCTTTATTTTGCAAAAGTGAGTAACAGAATCTCAAAAGACTGTTCCATGTTATCCTAATATCCACCTTGCAACTTCAATCCCATACGCACATTTCATGTGGTATGGAGCTGTCGTATTCTTTAAACGGTTAAAAATCTATTTTTATAAAAGAAAGTTGTGCTAGTTACACCATTTTACGAACGATTAGAACGGCTAGACCAATTTTTATGATATTTGATTTTTTGGATTATTCTTAGTCCGGAATAGGATAAAAAGTATTAAAATATAGTGTTCATAAATAGAACTGTTTGGCGGTACGAAGTTCGCGGGGACAGCTAGTTTGTAATAAATTTAAGAAACAAACGTAGATAGCATTACGAAAATCATATGTTCAGTTCTTATTAAGGAGTTAGGGTAAACCCCAATAAATTTTCAGGTTTTCCTGATGACCTTGAGCAATACTAGGGCATTAAGTAAACATTATTATCAATATCATTGAAGATTATAAAACATAAATTAAATAAATAATTGGGTCAGTTTATAACGAGAACAATAAAATTTAATTATAATTCAATAGGATAATATTATAATTAATGACGCGTTTACATTGATAAGTGATGTTGTTACTGAATTATTAAATTATTGCATTTAATATTAGAATCAAAAATGGCTTTGAAGAAGCGTGTCTCAGCACTGAGCCCCTATTTCTTACGGGACCCTGTGCCCACCGCTGGGTTATTCAAAACCTGAGAATAATGATGACAATAGTGGCAGAGTTCGAATTCCAGCACGCACCTCTCACTTTAGTTATGTGCGTTTTTTAAGCGATTAAAATATCACTTGCTTCGACGGTGAAGGACATTGTGAGGAAACCTGCGTGACTGAGAAATTCAAAATTCAAAATTCATTTATTTCAAGTAGGCCTAATACAAGCACTTTTGAAACGTCAAGCCTGTCCGTGTGTAGTGACTCTACCACCGGTTCGGAAGGCATATTCTACCGAGAAGAAGTCGGCAAGAAACTCAGCAGTTGCTCTTTTCCAAGAGGGTTCTGCATAGTATTCTCGAAGGTGTGTGGAGTCCACCAATACGCACTGCGCCAGCTTAGTAGCTTGCGGCCGTAACCCCTTCTCATTGTTGGAAGAGACTCGTGGGCCGTGAAGTAGTCCGGTAATGAACTCATAATAATGATAGTAGTCATAGACCAAGTTTTTTAAGAACAGTTTTTATGAAGTTTTAGTACCTTATATTTATATTGTTTTGATTTGGTTTAAGGTATAAATGCTAACGCAATGCAGTTCTATGTTGGCGGTGTATCGCATCCATGGAGATTGCTCTGCAGTCCGAAAAATCTTGATCATGGAGTTCTCATTGTTGGCTACGGCGTGAAAGGTATTTTAAACATTATTTTTTTATTTTTTTCATGATTTAATTTCTTAAAGCCGATGAATTTTTTTTTGTGTATCAAAAACCGGTTATCCTTAGGAATAACCACATCGATTCACACAACTGAAATTTAAAAATATAATAATTTTTATAAATATATCACAAACTAAGGGGATTAAAATCGGTCAAAATGGTTCATGTATAATGTGTTCTGAAACGTTTTCCCGTGTGCAATCATAGATGGCGCGGTGCTACTTTCAAAGTTATCAAAGGCATCACTTTCTTCTCCGACACAGATCTGTCAAGTTTATTTAGTATTTGCTTTTATACCGGTAATATCATTCGTTACCTTGAAGCTGTGATATTGTTATTTGTTTAACTGTATCCACATATATATAATAAAAATATATCGCACTTCTGATATCTTCTTTGTCAATTACTATAATTGTATTGTGGAACTTTTATAACTAGCCGTTGCCCGGGACTTCGTGTATAAATCAACACAAATATCAACTATAAATGTACCAAATTTCACTCATTTTTTCGGGTTGCCCGCAACAACTGACATACAGACAAACAGTCAAATTCCTATAATTGCATGTTTACGATCTATTGCTTATTTCTAACGTCTTCCAGTTATCTATTTCGCAAAACTTTTTAATGCAGAGACACAGCTAGTATACGGTTTTATTGTATGTACTTAGTAGGTAAATTGATATATTAAAAAAAAAGTTATAATACACAAATATCATCTACAGGGTTTATTGCAAAACATTGCTTGGACAGATATTTTCTTATATTTAAACGATCACTAAGTTACACAGACTACTGATTTTATACCCTCTTTGAAGTCTTTGAGGACATTTTAAATTCCCTTATTTCGCCTGTCTCTTACTTGAATTATAATCAACGTGTATTTTTTTCAGACTACCCTCTTTTCCACAAGCGGCTTCCATATTGGATAATCAAGAATTCGTGGGGCTCTGGCTGGGGAGAGCAAGGCTACTATCGCGTGTACCGAGGAGACGGCACGTGTGGGGTCAACCAGATGGCAAGCAGTGCAGTTATATAGTTAGAGATTAGCGAGACCAGCGGAATGATTACGTATCTGTTTTGTTTATTTATTGTGTGGAAAAGTGACGTTTGACAGCGGTGATTGCAACATTTACGCCTTTCGCAAGACCGTCGCGAGATACGTAATCACCCAGCCGGTCCAATGATGTACGTATATACAGTCGCAAAATTACGTGATTGGATATTTGGATGCATATCTCCGTTAAGTTTTATGCTAAGAAAATATGGAAGCGGCATCTTATATATTTTTTAAATTAAATCTCTGTATGCTGACAAATCTCAGAATGCGTGCTACGGGATGTACTTTCTAAAATTATTTCTACATGAGAGAATAAAATTTAGCTAAGTAAATATAACGATCATACCCCTTATGATTTTTAATAAAATTATTAATTTAAAAGGAGTCGCTTTTATACTAACACAGCATTGAACTAGCTGTTTAACTTTTGATATAAGTATATATTCGCAATTTTAAGCAATTAAAATATAACGAAGTAAAACATCGTGAGGAAACCGGCATGCCTGAGAGTTCTCCATAATGTTTTCAAAGGCGTGTGAAGCCCACCAATGGGAACAGGGCTAGGTGGTGCCGTCTAAACCCTTCTTACTGTGGGAGCAGACTTGTAATGGGCCGTTAATGGGTTGTTAAGATGATGAGAAGATATACATCCGAATATCCGATCCCTAGTGATAAAATATGCCACAAATTTTTGGCATGGCACGGAACAACGACAACGATATTATTATAATTTATGATAATTTCTAGAAATTTTTAACGTAAACCTAAAATATACACACATACCCTTATCATATTTTAGTTCAAATGTTAGATGTAAAAAAATGCTGATAATACGTTAACCTTAATAATCGCCCGTGGACTTTAAACAATAATAATTCAAGGTTGTTGCCGTCTTAATTCGTTTAACGCCAAATTTAGTTCATGTAAGCTAAATCCTCGATATAAGGTATTGAGGATTTAGCTTATAAGGTTAAGCCTCTCTTCCCTCTAAAGTAATATAGCCCTCAATATAAGGTTACCCCAAATGCAAAACCCAGTTTTTGAAAACATTTCTCGTATAAGTAAAAGTAAATTAGTAAATTATGAACTGTTTGGGATTTCTTTAACGCCAAAAACATATTTATTTGGGGAAACCGAATTGAATACGTAGTGAATAAAATAAAAGTAACCTAACCTAACACTTTATTCTTATGATTTCTTATCTCACTTTAATAATAATTTTCATAGTTTAATAGATAGAATAACTCGTTCATTTTTTATTTTAAGTTTATTAATTGTTTTTAATATACTCATTTTTGTTCTGTTACGTAATTCAACAATAAGACTAAGCGACCAATACTTTTTTACTTTATAGCGTCCGAGAGAAAAAGAAAGATATACTAGTGGCGATCTATCGTATAAAAATCTCTAGACTGGATTAAATAGTGTAAAAGTAGTGCTGTCCTTTTCACAATGTTCGCCTTGGAAAAGGAGAGCACTATTTTTAGACATGTCAATTAAGTTTAGGTCCAACTGTCCAACTGTAGCGTTTAAAAGAATTGGTAACTAAATTAACTTCCTTCCTAGTCCTTTTCTCTCGCAGGCAATTAATTTTGAAATTGTTGTTTTTTATATTGCCTTCCTAGCCTTTGACTTCTGTGCCATATTCATTACTATAACCCTAAAGCCATGTCCATCCACAATCCACATACTATATGACATTTGTCCTATCCGATCACCGTTTCAAGCTTCCTATCTCATCGCCGTTAATCGGTACCATATGATCGGTGTTTATATCGTGTGTGTTTTTCTATCAAGGAATTTAAAGTCAAAGTCAAAGTCAAAAAATATCTTTATTCTAGTAGATAGCATTTATGATGCGTCGGTAAATAACATGAAAAATGTGTACATGGTAGTGAGATGATGGCGATAAACATATTCGTAAATATAAAATAAAGCTGGTTCGAAACGCTTTCTAAGAAAAAGTTCACAAAAAGCCTGCTGGTTGTTCTTGTTTGTTATCACCATCTCACATCATTTAAAATAATTAGAAGCATGGTAAGAGCTTAATAATAGAATAATTCACACCCAAGCTTTTTTATCAGTTACGTAAATCCTTTATATTATAATAAGACTCTATAAGCTTACGTTTAATACAAACTTTGAACTTTTTAAGAGACGTAAAAAATAATAAACATTACATATATCTTCATAAACCTGATACTCTATACCCATCTCAATCTCTCGTAGGATCTCGTTGCGAAATTTCGTTGTTTCATTTTATTCGTGTTTACCGGTAATAACCGATTTGGAGCAGACGAAGTTGCACGGGTCAGCTAGTACATTATAATATGGACAAGACTTTATATTTTCTGTCGTTTTCATGCGCTACATATTCGTATTCTTCTTCTTCTCAGTCGGTTCGCTCTTGTCAGAGCGGTCGTGGTCGTCATTTAAGGGTTGTGGCACGCTTAACTATTCGTCGCCACTCCTCTCTGGCAGCTGCCTTTCTTGCACACTCATGTAAGGGGACAGCCACTGCAGCCTTTATTTGGTCAGCCCATCTCATGGGCGACCTTCCGCGTGATCTGGTGCCCTCAATTCTTCCTTGGACAACCAGACGTTCAATGGAGTAGTTGTCTCTTCTGGATACGTGACCAAAGAACGTGAGAATACGAGCCTGTACTATGGAGGATAGACGTTGCGTGATGCCGAGTTCTTCAAGAATGGCCTTCTTGGTCCGGAATGCATTCCAAGGTATTCTTAACATTCTTCTCCATATTCGTATACCATTTGCTATTATTTTGTTCGACTCGAATCTCATGCTAAACCAAATCACTTTTCGCTAGGTAGTTTTAATAACGTAACTACTTTTAAACCTGCCTAGATATTTTTTGTACTGCTGAGGTATTAATGATGCGAAATATTTACTATAAAGTCTCACAGTACTTTAAGATTATGAGGAACGTTTCTGAATACGCTACTAATAAGAAAAGCTACTAATTGTGCTACTAAAATGTACGAGGAACAATGTTTTTTATAGTTTTCAGGTTCACCTGCTTTACTTAATGATACTCGACATAGTGTTACTTAAAATGCTTTTGTATATTTTATTTAGGATAAGGCATAAAGTTTTTATATAACAGTTGCGAATAAGTTCACAGTTTTAATTAATAAAATGATTTTGTATATTTGTTTTTTTTTTTAAAACCAAAAGCGATTATAGCATATAGAATGAGTTCGATATCCGTCACGAACCTCTAACTTTTCAGAGTTACGAGCGATTTAAACAATTAAAGCTGGTTTTAACAGTGAAATCTGCATGTCTAAGTACTTCAGAATGTTCTCAGAGGCGTGTGATGTCTGCCAATCCGCACTCGGTCAGCATTGTGGACATCTACGGCCTAAACCCTTGCCCTTCTGTGAAGAAATCCGTGCCGGTAATGAAATTAAAAAAAAATTGTTCTCATTTAAATTAAGAACAAAAGCTTTTCAATGCAAATAACACGATGACACTCGAGTGGACTCGAGCGTGTTTTCCATTGACTTGAATCACGATAGATATGTGTTGTTGAATTTTCTACAATATCTTGTGTCTCATAACAATGTTGCAGCTTAGACTCCTATCGATGCTGTATCTTTTTTTTAATAGTGTAGCGGACACGAAAATAAAAACAATATTGGAACAATAAAATATTTTAATAACTTTTCAACACAAACAGTATCGAAGGCTACGTTTACAAACACGCGGTAAATGCTTCCACGATTTTCCGTGATAAAAAGTATCCTATTAAAAGTCCGCGGCTCCGATATGCCAACATTTAATGGCCTTGGCTCGGATATGTCAGCAATTTCTATTTTTTTAAGTAAACCCGGACTGACTGGAATCTCAACTGATGGTAAGTGATGATGCGTTTTAACGTAGTAACGGGCTAACCTGTTAGAGGTGTGGTAGTTATATTAAGCCCACAGCCGCAATCGGTTTGTACGCGACGTTGTACCGCAGCACTAAATCGCTTGGCGGCTCGTCTTCGCCAGCGGTAACTGGCTGGCCAGATCAAACCAGAGAAAATTCAGAATTAATAAATTCCAAATAGCCCCTGTCAGGGATCGTATCTCGGTCTGACTTATAAGATCATAGCGATTAGCGATGCGATAGAAAGGTCATCATTAGTACCAAATTATCGAGATCAAATAAATAACCAGACATACACATATTTTCGGTCGTAGGGCGAACTACAAAAATAAGAACTCATAAATAATTTTAAACATTAAAATTCATGTTACAAACTCTTCAGAAATTGTCACTGTTGTATTTTATCTGCATATTTATGCAGCTTAACCCCATTTGGGGTGTACATTCGCCGCCCTACTTCCGCGGCCTCGGCGCACAATACCCAGACACCTAGTACTACAGTTACACGTAGGCTAACTGTTTTAAATTAATCCAAACCGGGACACGAACACACCAACCATTTTTTTATTTATCAAACGACCTTCCAAAATGTACTTTATACTATACGCACATTTCGCTCCGACACCGGAGCATCCACTAATTGCTAAGTAATGTGAGAGTGGGATTTTCCAAAAGAATAACAATTCTTATAAGAATAAATATGTTTCCCGCGTTCTTCCTAATACGTTAATGACGTATTTTTTACTTAATACCGTGGGAACCGTTTCTTTTGATAAAAAGTAGCCTATGCCACTTACTGCCCTTCCTTTTAACTAACTCCATGCAAAAAGATCAAAATGATTGGTTGCTTAGTTCGGGCGTAAAGCAAGGACAAACAGACACTACCGCATTTATGACATTGATATGGTACGAGTAGCTAATACAAACATGCTTGCAAGTGTATACGTCTTCGCACGTACCTGTATTGAAATAAACTAATTTGGCAGGTTTAAAATCATGGCTGCTCGTTTATATTTATTTCTGCGTTGTGAAAATGATGGGCTGTCAATTGAGTTTAAAAATATTTTTGAACCACAGAATTGGCACAATTAACTGTATGGAAGAAAAATATTCGAAGTTAGTATCAGATATACCACCGAGATAACTTAGCGAGTCCTATAGCTCGGAGAACCAACAGATGTCGGGATTCCAAGGTGCTGTAATGGCGACCCCGCAGCGGTAAACGCAGCGTTGGTCGAGCCCCACCGAGGAGGACAGACGACATCAAACGAGTCCTTGGGAGCTGTTGTACCTAAGCAACACTAGACCGTGGTATTTGGAACTCCCTACAAAAGATACAACAGTTGACTTCAATCGGTTGAAGTGATGTTGATGATGTTGATCAGATTGAAGACGCAAAACACGCGTTTCCGCGTATAAAAGCGGGAAAGTCCGAGGAAATCCAGACTGTTGGCCGACCTGGCGGTACAGCCACCAGACATTCAGCGCTTCGTCTAGGCGCTTTATTGAATTACGAACTACACGGATACCAATTGAATTACGTCATACACTAACTTTATAAACTGGATCGATTTGTGAGGACCTTATTCTTATTTTTCTTATAAGCATGTACCCACACAATGTTTTTGCAAAACATTGTTTTTGCAAAACATTGTGTTCGAAAAACTTATTACATAAGTAGGTACCGACTTTGTTAATTTTTTACTCTTACGCCCGTTTTCACTGACGACTGACAAGTCACAAGTATAGTGCATTTACGTTTCACCAAAAGATTTTTACCAACTTTAGATGGCGCCTTAGGATTACAAAAGAGTTCTTTAAACGTTTGTTTCTCTAGGAATCACCTAAATCACTAAGCATTCGATTAATGCAATTCCTATATTTTGTAAAAACCGGAATTATTCTAAAACGGCGATATAAAGCTATGTTAGTTAACTGTATAGCTGATAGCTGATTTGTACAATGAACTTCAAAATAAGATAGTAACATATTAAACCAATGGATTTGTAATTATTTTTGTGTTTGAAGGGTATCTTAAAGGAGTATAAATATGGGGCCCAAGACTCTGCTCTGCCTACGAAAGTCACGTCTCCAACAGTGGCCGTCGATCAGTTGATTTAATAATGACGATGACGCTTTTAACTCATTTGTGTAGTTGAATAGATAAATAGAATTGTCAAAGGGTCAGCATCTTAGCCACCATGCCTTGCTGCGGTATTTTCGAAGACGCTTCTGATTTTATTTTAATTTATTTAGGCACTAAAGGTTATTTTAGGTTATAATTGCTATTTTAATTTTTTTTTATTCCACTAGAAGTTAGCTCTTCAATGCAATCGCACCTGGTAGTAGGTATTAAGTGATGATGGAGTCTAACATGATAGCAGGGTAACCTGTTAATCGGTTTCTACGTGTCAACGTACCGGCCACGCTAAGTCGCTTAGCGGCACGTCTTTGTCGTTAGGTTGGTAACTAGCCACGACCGAAGGCCCAACTTTTTCCGAAATCGCCCCTAGCAGGGATCGATCCCGGGACCTCCAACTTAGAACCGCAGTGCTCACCGATGCGCCAGGGAGACCGTCAAAATTAATATTATATATGATATATTGTATAGCCGATAACTAAAAGTCAAAAATTTCTTTATTCAAGTAGGCCCATAGGTGGCACTTTTGATGCGTAAATAAGAATTACACGGTAGTGAGATGATGGCGATAACCACATTCGTAAACTGAAAACTAAAGCTACGAGGGTTCCAAACGCGTCCTGGTCTAAGAAGCCCACAACAAACTTAGCGGGGTGTTTTTTTTTGTTATCAGCATCTCACAATGTCATTAGAAATTATTAGAAGAGCAACCTGATGAGAGCAATAATTCACACCCAAGCTTTTTTATAGATTACGTAGTCCTTTATACTATAATAGGACTTTTCCCTTAAAAGGTACCTACATTATAGCTATTAGAGTTAGCATTATCGTAGAAATTCTATCTCCTATATAACAATTTATGTATGCATATATGTCTGTATAAGTGTTTATATTAATATAAGATATTATTGTATTAAATGATAAAATGTATTATTGACGGCTGATAGTCACAGTTACCCTGCTTTGTGAGTCCAAGGCTATATGTTCGATTCACACAACTGGATAATGTTTGCGTGATGAACATGAATGTTTTTCAGCTACCATCTTAGACTGCATCATCACTTACCAGGTTATATTGCAGTCTAGAGCTAACTTGAAGTGGGTTAAAAAACATAAAAGAAAACTTTCTTATTACTTACTTACTTACCTATAATAATAAAGTTGCTACCACCTGCCTATTATTATTTTGTAGCGGCGCAATGCATAATACTTTCTAAACCAAATTAAAATGAAACCTCTGCAAGAGCTTTTTGTTATTGTACTACCACTTGATGAATTAAAAAGTAGTGGAATTCACAAGAGCAGTTTACCCGCCTGGAGCGGGGCGTAAAATTGCACTTTCACCTCCACGGCGCACAAAAGAATTTTATAAAAATCAAATGGAGAGTATTTCTTCTTACAAACTGTTTGTAAGAATGATGTAGTTTTTGAAGTTATACTTCTTTTGGCGCGTTAGGGAGAAATTATGAGAGTAAATTTTTACGATGCGAGCGCACACCGTCACAAAAAAACGACACCCTGAAGTTAGCTATACGGTTTGACTGTGTACACTTTCAATTGCGGGCGCATTCCGATGATTCAATTGATTCAATGGTTTATAAATCTCAAATTTTAATATTGGTTGTCCGATAATGAGTCTAATAGTATTCCAAATTTAATTATGTTTATTATGTCCATTTCTTTAATTATATAGAATTTTTTTTTGTATTATATAAATAAACTTTATTTAACTAACTGGCATTGCGTTATATTAAAACTTTCAATGTTTTGAATACCTTTTTCTTCGAACGTAGAATAAGGCGAACGATGTAATTTTTGAAAAGGTTTTAAATTTTTATCTCGTTACGCCGAAGGAGTATATACTTCTAACGCGTGTACATAAGTACCCTCCCTTTTTTTTGTATTGCACTACAAGTTAACGTTTGACTGCAATCCCGCCTAATGGTAAGTAATGATACAGTCTGAGATGAGATGAATTTACCTCATACCTGTATGGTTTCTGTACGGCATCGTACCGAAAAGCTAAATCGCTTGACGGGACTTCTTTGTCACCCACCAGACAAGACCAAAGATAATTCCTAAACTAAATTTGAATATTGCCCCCGCCGGAAATTGAACCACTTACAAGACTACAGCGCTCACCACTGCGCCAGGAGGGAGACTATGTATAAACCGCTTTAAGTAAGAAACCTCGTTGTTCGTTAGGTATCTAAGAAGTAATTTACCGCTGCACTCTAATTAAGTATCCACCTACTGCTTCTACCTCAGAAACTATCCGTGGAGTTTTTCAACCGAATTCCAAAATGAGGCTAGGTTATCCTAATATTTTTATTTAATTTTTTATTATTTATGTACCATAAATTGTGATTGTGAACATAAGATACATCAAGTGTCCAAAGGAAAGCTTATCTCTGTAAGAGATCTCTTCCAGCTGGATGTGAGTAAGATGATTTAATTGTGGTATAGGTCAAATAAAGGTACAATATACTACATAATAACTACTAAGGATATGCAATATATCTTAATATTAACAAAATTCTACATACTAATATAATGAAGTAAAATTTGAAGATATACAAAATACATAAAAATAATATAATAAATATTTCCATTTCTCCATATATAAAAATGTTATGTTGGCTTGTGTACGCTTCAAAAACTCAAAAAGTTCTGTACCGATCGAGCTCAAATTTTAGCATGATGTATAATAATAACGCATCAAGGATTATTTTTATCTATTTTTCTCAACCATTCAATCATAATGTGCCACAGCGAAGCGTGGCAGGGTACAGCTAGTATCTTATACATATATTTTTTGTGTGCGTGTGTATGTCACTGAAATCCTCCTAAACAGCCGGACCGATTTTTTTGGTATGTGTTTGGGTGGATGGTTTAGATTCCCAAATCAGCCCGACAGATGGCACTGGGGTCCGCTAGTATATATGTATAAATAATATATATCTATACTAAGTAAACAGTACAGTTTTATGTACTTTATTATAATTCTTTTTATTTCGCGTGCCATGCTCATATACCGTGTTGCGACGGCAGCTGAATACAGTTGTCACCAACCCTACTCTTTCCGCGGGTGTCGTACGAGGCGACTAACGGTTAATTTACTGCGATCACCAACTCGTCTGCCCAGCGCAGTGATTATGGGCAAACCCGCCGTTGGGAGAGGCCTTTAATGTATATTCTCTAAGAATCTAGCAACGAACTGTTATAGGATATTGATGAAGATGACCATGCCCCTAAGTGAACACTGTTGGACGGCTCATACTTTTTGGGAATATTTTTGTTGGTATTAGGTTATTTCTACAAGCTTTATATTCAAAGTCAAATATTTCTTTATTAAAATAGGCACAAAGATGGCACTTTTGATGCGTACATTACATGGAATATATGACATAGTGAGTTGATGGCGATAACTAAATTCGTCAACTTAAAACTAAAGCTAAGAGGGTTCCAAACGCGCCCTTGTCTAAGAAGAAGCCCACAACAAACTTAGCCGGTTGTTATTTTTTTGTTTTCACCATCTCACATTGTTTTTAAAACTATCAAAGAAGCAACCTAGTAAGAGCAATAATTTACACCCAAGCATTTTTTTCGACGTTCTATAATTGGATACTATATTAGCTTCACCTGTATATACGTATGTTGGTAACCAAACAGTCTGCTATCGTTCAGACTTTGTAGATATATTGAGAACCGATGACAAAACACAAATTTGATAAGATTATTGCATTTTTCAATTTGAAAAATAAGATTTTTGTTAATTAATATAATTTTCATCAATGAATGAATGAATGAATACACTTTTATTGTACACCACAAAAACATAATTATAGTAAAATTATAAATAAAAATTTAACAAAAGTATACAATTGCATTATCGCTACATAGCGATCTCTTCCAGGCAACCAAATTTATAATCTATATAAGGCAAGAATGATGTTAATTATAATTGCCAATCATTATCTTTAGCGGATTTCTCTTATATTAACAAATTTGATGGGGAATGGTTAACCGTTTTATTTTGCTGTAATAAAAATAGTAGTTTAAGAAAAACTAAAAATCACTCTTTTATTAATAAACTAAACTATTTTCAAATTAGTTTGGTTTTTTATACCAAGCGTGATTATAGTTTGTTTTAACTATAATTTTTTTATTTGCACATAGTTTATGTTTAATTCTACATGGTGATCGCCTAGTGGGTGGGACTCCGGCATTATTTTGGGGGGCAGAGTTTAAACCCCGGCACGCAACTCTAAATTTATTAATTTATGCGTGTTTAAAAATTAAATATCACTTTAACGATGCAGGAAAATATCTTGATCAAACCTGAATGCCTGAGAGTTTACCGTAATGTTTTCAAAGAGGTGTGAAGTTCCCTTGGCCAGCATCGTGACCTACGGTCTAAACCGTTTCTCTGAGAGGAGACCCGTGCCCCATAGTGGGCTTGTAACGGGTTGAAGATGATGATTTTTTGTTTATGTAATTACTAGCTGTTGCCTGCGACTTCGTCTGCGTTTGATTTTGTTTTTTGATGTGGCATTAAATTTAGTTGTAGATCTAAAAAAAATTAAAGTATTCAGCATCGCTAAGCCTTAAATGAGGGGTTTGCTGCTGTCCGCTGAGGAGTTCTGTCCTCTATCTCCAACCACAGTTTGGGCAAAATTAAACACATATTATAACCTCTATATTATAAAAATAATTATTTAAATCGGTTATAATTCGTCGGAGTTATGGTGTAAAATCGTCAAACACTCTTCCCCTCTTCCAAAGGAACCGAGCTTAATGTTAAAAGTTAGAGTTGCTCGCTGGGATTCGAACCACACTACTTCGTGGGTGGTGATGGCGCAGTGGGTAGGAGCGGGCGTTATTATAATATTGTTACTTCTCAAGTAAATTTTTTTATTTTTTTTATTGATGTCTAAAATAATTGAATACGCGAAAAAGCGAAAAAAATATCTGTAACAAGGAAAATATTATTAGGTACAATAAAGAATATTGTAATATTGAAAATGTAATACGGAACTGCAGGCGCTTTTCATGGTAGCTACATTGTATGTATTAAAACGGAGTAGAATATCCGAGATGCAGTTTACCGGTCAAGGGGACGACCGAAGCGCATGATTGTTCACTAACGAGCGCTCTGCAGAAAATATAAAATGTTATTTTTTACCTACAACGTAGGTTGTAGGCAAGGTCGCTTGGGAATTGGCCACCTAAATAAGTAACACTAATAATATAGAAAAGGTTCCAAGTGAACGTATTATTAAGTACGATATTTAAGTTTTCTTGAAAAGTATCCTAAAAACTAAAATTAGGTTCGCGCGCACCAAAAAAGCTTGGTTGAAAATAGCGTACCACGGGGTTATTAGTTACCGCTAAAAGCCTGATGAAACCAAAAGTACTGTGCTGCTTTGATTTCAGTTTTCCAGTTTGGCGTATTTCGTTTTACCGTACGGTTAAACCACAGTAAAAATTTACAGCAAAATTTCTCATATAATAACTCATAAGAAATACGATGTGGCAACTATATCTAACAATAAAATAAACTATATCTAATAATCTTTGCATAAGTTAAATCTTCTGTTAAAATAAAGAAATTCATTATTTAAAATATTGAACACAAAGTTACTCTTACTTAAAAATTTAAATATTACCGAATAACCGTGATTATAACATTACTTAAACTATATTATATTCATACTTAAAATATAAATATCTTTACTTTATCCTGGGGAAAGGGCCTGGTGGCTTGAGATACAGGTTCTACCTAGTTCAAGCATCAGTCCCCACATTATAAATGTGTAACAAAATAGCCCGTAAGCAACATTATATTGTACTCATACTTATAAGTCATGTGGAGAAATAAATAAATCATTCATTCATTCATTCATTCAAAAAAACTCAGGCTTTTCAAGATCCGTTATGTTCTTTTATTCAAAGGCCCGAGTGAGGCGCAAAATTGCCGTCCCACTTGCAGGCTCCAACGAATAACAAACGATGCACGAAATTTGAAGAACTAGTGCTATAAAAATATATTATTGTTTGAAAATCTTTTAAAGTACATACCTGAGAAATACTTACTGATGAGTTAATACTTTAAACATTGGATAGGATCAGGCGTTACTTTGAAATGATCTTAGCAACATCTCCTGAGGATGCTCCGCTGTCAGAGCGAAACGAGAAGATATGTTGGTTGCGGAGTATAAAGATTGAAGAAATTTTTATAAATTATTACCTACACCGTACAGATTCTCCTACTATTCGCGGAGGATAGCAAATTAAGCTAAAAAAATGGTCATTGTTTTGTGTTTTTTTTTGTCAAACGTACTAAAGAGGACCTATATGGATTATAGGTAGGTAGGTAGAAACGTATTCGTTATCCGTCTGAACCCTAAGGTGAAACACTTATAACCCAAACGGTTTCGGAACTTTACAATAATGAAACGGAATACCTTTTATTATCAGTATCGCTCGAAGTTAATGATTCATCTAATCCAAAATTTGCAGATGGCATCTTGAATTTAGTAGTGCTGCTTTCTTTATCATTAGGCAAGAGTAGGAAAAGGATAACACTACTAAAACCAATCTTTCATCTGTAGATTTTGGATTTATTTTACTATTATTAATTTTAGGTAATTTTATTTTAGCGTCTCTTTTCATGTGTTATTTTATATGCACAAGTACTACAAAGTAGTTTGTTATATGCCAATATGTCCGTCTGACCGTGTGTCAAGGTCTTTTATCTCTATATGGCTTGAAGTATCAAATTAAATTTATACTGCATACTGAAACCAAAAGTCACTGTAAAAATTTTAAGTTTCTAGTTAAATGCAATAAAAAGACCTTTCAAAGTGTTTTCAAAGAAGAAAGTCTCACTCACTAACTGCAATAAAATCTTAGCGCACTTCCCGATGACCTAGATAGAATATCTAAAAATTGGCACGATTTTTAGACGCAAGTGAAGAGAAAAGTTCGAAAATTAATTGAATGTTTATCATTACCATGCCTTTTATTTCATTCCTGATTTGTTCACATAGAAACCACGTAGTTCTCGAAAGTTTATCTTTTATCCCCAATTTGCAAAAAAAATCTCCTATTGTATTACATGGTATATAGATAGTAGTATACGTATAACATGGCACGTAGGTTGTTTGTTTCTAAATATTAAAAAAACAAACTAAAGTACTGTATGAGTTGTAGGTTCTGTTGTTTTATTCGCTTTGGAAACGGTATTTTACACCATTGGAAACTATAAGTATATCGGTTTATATGTATCTATTAGGAATGTAGCAAATTCCGTAACTCCGTCAAATAGATTTTTGCCGGAGTTACGCCCGAACATACAAAAATATAAACATCTGAATTGATAACCGATTGATAAGACGCTTCAAAAAGTAGTTTTACTTTATTAAAAACAATTGTTTTTAGGAACCTGCTTACCCATCAGTTTTAACAAATGTAATAAATTGCTGTTTGCTTGAGAGCTATAGGCAAACAGTCTGCTATCGTTCAGACTTTGTAGATATATTGAGAACCGATGACAAAACACAAATTTGATAAGATTATTGCATTTTTCAATTTGAAAAATAAGATTTTTGTTAATTAATATAATTTTCATCAATGAATGAATGAATGAATACACTTTTATTGTACACCACAAAAACATAATTATAGTAAAATTATAAATAAAAATTTAACAAAAGTATACAATTGCATTATCGCTACATAGCGATCTCTTCCAGGCAACCAAATTTATAATCTATATAAGGCAAGAATGATGTTAATTATAATTGCCAATCATTATCTTTAGCGGATTTCTCTTATATTAACAAATTTGATGGGGAATGGTTAACCGTTTTATTTTGCTGTAATAAAAATAGTAGTTTAAGAAAAACTAAAAATCACTCTTTTATTAATAAACTAAACTATTTTCAAATTAGTTTGGTTTTTTATACCAAGCGTGATTATAGTTTGTTTTAACTATAATTTTTTTATTTGCACATAGTTTATGTTTAATTCTACATGGTGATCGCCTAGTGGGTGGGACTCCGGCATTATTTTGGGGGGCAGAGTTTAAACCCCGGCACGCAACTCTAAATTTATTAATTTATGCGTGTTTAAAAATTAAATATCACTTTAACGATGCAGGAAAATATCTTGATCAAACCTGAATGCCTGAGAGTTTACCGTAATGTTTTCAAAGAGGTGTGAAGTTCCCTTGGCCAGCATCGTGACCTACGGTCTAAACCGTTTCTCTGAGAGGAGACCCGTGCCCCATAGTGGGCTTGTAACGGGTTGAAGATGATGATTTTTTGTTTATGTACGAATAACAAACGATGCACGAAATTTGAAGAACTAGTGCTATAAAAATATATTATTGTTTGAAAATCTTTTAAAGTACATACCTGAGAAATACTTACTGATGAGTTAATACTTTAAACATTGGATAGGATCAGGCGTTACTTTGAAATGATCTTAGCAACATCTCCTGAGGATGCTCCGCTGTCAGAGCGAAACGAGAAGATATGTTGGTTGCGGAGTATAAAGATTGAAGAAATTTTTATAAATTATTACCTACACCGTACAGATTCTCCTACTATTCGCGGAGGATAGCAAATTAAGCTAAAAAAATGGTCATTGTTTTGTGTTTTTTTTTGTCAAACGTACTAAAGAGGACCTATATGGATTATAGGTAGGTAGGTAGAAACGTATTCGTTATCCGTCTGAACCCTAAGGTGAAACACTTATAACCCAAACGGTTTCGGAACTTTACAATAATGAAACGGAATACCTTTTATTATCAGTATCGCTCGAAGTTAATGATTCATCCAATCCAAAATTTGCAGATGGCATCTTGAATTTAGTAGTGCTGCTTTCTTTATCATTAGGCAAGAGTAGGAAAAGGATAACACTACTAAAACCAATCTTTCATCTGTAGATTTTGGATTTATTTTACTATTATTAATTTTAGGTAATTTTATTTTAGCGTCTCTTTTCATGTGTTATTTTATATGCACAAGTACTACAAAGTAGTTTGTTATATGCCAATATGTCCGTCTGACCGTGTGTCAAGGTCTTTTATCTCTATATGGCTTGAAGTATCAAATTAAATTTATACTGCATACTGAAACCAAAAGTCACTGTAAAAATTTTAAGTTTCTAGTTAAATGCAATAAAAAGACCTTTCAAAGTGTTTTCAAAGAAGAAAGTCTCACTCACTAACTGCAATAAAATCTTAGCGCACTTCCCGATGACCTAGATAGAATATCTAAAAATTGGCACGATTTTTAGACGCAAGTGAAGAGAAAAGTTCGAAAATTAATTGAATGTTTATCATTACCATGCCTTTTATTTCATTCCTGATTTGTTCACATAGAAACCACGTAGTTCTCGAAAGTTTATCTTTTATCCCCAATTTGCAAAAAAAATCTCCTATTGTATTACATGGTATATAGATAGTAGTATACGTATAACATGGCACGTAGGTTGTTTGTTTCTAAATATTAAAAAAACAAACTAAAGTACTGTATGAGTTGTAGGTTCTGTTGTTTTATTCGCTTTGGAAACGGTATTTTACACCATTGGAAACTATAAGTATATCGGTTTATATGTATCTATTAGGAATGTAGCAAATTCCGTAACTCCGTCAAATAGATTTTTGCCGGAGTTACGCCCGAACATACAAAAATATAAACATCTGAATTGATAACCGATTGATAAGACGCTTCAAAAAGTAGTTTTACTTTATTAAAAACAATTGTTTTTAGGAACCTGCTTACCCATCAGTTTTAACAAATGTAATAAATTGCTGTTTGCTTGAGAGCTATAGGCATTTGTTTAATGTAACAATTAAATCATGGATACAGCTCACTGGAGCAATTTCATTTGATGTTCGCAGTGGTCTTATTGATTGATAGTTTGGGTCAACGACTGTTAACTGTATTATTATATTGAACGCGTTAGTCTAACCAAATTACCGACACCGACAGCCGATTGGCACAGTGGGCAGTTGCCAGTGACTCTATTACCTGTTCTAAGGCTGTGGGTTCGATTCCCACAACTGATAAATGCCCGTGCGTCTGTTTGTGTAGATACTGTATATTATTCATAAATACAACCTACGCTTACTTTGGGGCTATATGGCGATGAGTGTTTTGTCGTAATGTTTTTATTTTAACTTCTGAAATATGTGGTGATTAAACTAAAATATTTCGGGGCAAATAAACAAAACCTGGACTAGGGTATCAGATGAAAATCAGCGCTGTATGCTTTTATGTCTGGCAGGGCATGCAGCACAATGCTAAGCTGGAGTCTCTCACTAGGTTGTGGCGTTGGGCCACACATGACAAGCGTAATTCTGGCGCATCTGTTATTTATCTAATGGAAGCACCTGGTGGCATCTAATGTAAATTACCTAATGAGCACGTAAGTTGTTGCAAATTATAATGTATGGCATAATTTATAAAAATATTTATCTTTCTTCATTTCTTTTTTTCTAAGCATAGCTAATATCATATTTAATGAATAAAAGTGTAGCTATTTGTTTATATTTTTGTCCTTTCTTCATGCCCTAAAATCATCCAACCTTTTCGGTATAGAGTAAGTTGAAAAGGCGGAGAGAACATAGGCTTCTTTTGGAGTTTTGCAGGAGAATTTGTATTTTCAAACCAAATACTTATCGTCCTTCCTTCACGTTCAAATGAATTATTTACCGCAGGTGTAACCGCGGGGCGCAGTTAGTGCTAATAATATATATATATATATATATAAGTTTTAAGTAATTATGATAAATGCCCGTGCGTCTGTTTGTGTAGATACTGTATATCTATATATATAAAAGAAAGTCCTGTTAGTTACACTACTTATAACTCAAGAACGGCTGTACAGATATGGCTGAAAATTGGTAGGTGGGTAGCTTAGAGCCAGGAAACGGACATAGGATACTGTTTATCCCGTTCGACAGTCCTTATATATATATCTATATTCTACATCTATAAAACAAAGTCGTGTTAGTTACACCATTTATAACTTGAGAACGGATAGACCGATTTTCATTATTTTTGATTTCTTTGATTCCTGTTAATCCGGAATAGGAGAATAAGTATTAAAATACAATATTTTTTAAAATTTGAAATCAAAACAATTATCTAGCCGTTCATTAGTAACAAAACACAATTGACAGCGCACGTCAAGTTGTATATACCTAATCGTAAAACTGTTGATGTGACCTATAGAGAGATTCCGGAGTAAGATGAGTTTTATGTATTGTACTTTAAAATGACATTGAGATGTAAAATATACTAAGGCGAAATGAAATTCGCGGGGATAGCTAGTTATTCATAAATACAACCTACGCTTACTTTGGGGCTATATGGCGATGAGTGTTTTGTCGTAATGTTTTTATTTTAACTTCTGAAATATGTGGTGATTAAACTAAAATATTTCGGGGCAAATAAACAAAACCTGGAAAGTAATAATTCACGTGACGTTTTTGTAAATCACATCAGCGCCGTGGACGTACCGTCTCCGTCGTCATCGTCATCGTCGTCGTCGTCATCGTCGTCGTCGTCATCGTCGTCGTCGTCATCGTCGTCGTCGTCATCGTCGTCGTCGTAGAGCGACAAATCGCGCGCGTCGTCGTCCGGCTCGGGCGGCGCGGGCGCGGGCGCGGGCTCGGGGCGGCGGTAGAGCGTGTGCGGCGCCACGTCCTGCGGGAACACCTCGAGGTGGTGCTGATATATATTAATAAATTTCTTTAATAATATAAGTTTTAAGTATCATAGGTAAGTATTTTATGAAAATATGCTTCTAGACTCGATTCAGTCCTATTGGAATACAAATAAATCATTGGAGTAATAACATGAAATATAAACAAATCGTGTTAAATTCACGTCATGAAAATTGAGTTTGGTTCTCTAATGAAGTGTTGCCGCACGGTAACCCTGCGTGAAGAGCTCATGAATAAAACCGGAAGGATTTAAACTAGGAAAAAACGATATTTCTCAACGTTCCATGATATTTTGTCGTGCAAAAATAAAGTCTTTGAAGCTAACAATAAAACTTGCTAAGCGGCGTCTTGCTATGGCGTAAGCACAGAGTAAATTTGAATCGTTTTGTAGTAAAGAAAGATAATAGGCTCATATTAATTCAGGGACAAATAATCGCCAATAGCAGAAAAGCATACAGGAGAGAATATAAAACTAGTATACTTATATAAGTATACGAGTATACAACTTGTAACAGAATTAAGAAATAATATTGATGGATTCATAAGTGCTTCTTGGGTTTTTACCACAATAAAGAATAATCATTCTTTATTGGGTAACTATGACAATTCTTCGCAATTATTTACGCAATTACAATTATTAGCAGGCAAAAAAGTCATCCCTCGCGAACATTTGATTGTATTGATGCACTACGATAACGTGGTTAGCCCAAATTCAGTAAGCATTCTGAGACCATCATTATACTTAACTCGAAGGGCGCTTACCGATGCCTCTGTATAGCCTGGTCCTGGGTCCACAGGGATCTAGTGCAAAAGGTTTGACTAAAGGCTTAGAACAAACTAACTTTTGCTATAACAGCAAACCTTTGGATCAACATATTACAGCCTAAGCCCTACGCTCTCGTCTATGTCTACATCATCCTTAAGGTCATCGGTAACAATGTGGTCCTAGACATTTAAAATGCTTACTTAGTATATCGACCATTCATTACTTCACACTCTTTCGTCGGTACACCTTTGGCCATAAAGATCATGTATTCGCTCTTCTTCTCATTACATACGAGTATGAGCCCATGGCTGTCTGCGAACCCCTCACAATTTTTTAACACATCCTTTATTGACCTAACTGTTGGACCCAGCAGAATCATATCATCCGCTTAACTAAGATTATTAACACATACATTGTCAATCCAGCATCGAACGTGTCTTCTGCTAAGTTCAACAATTAGATCATTCACATAAAGATTTAAAAGGATTGGCGAGGTTATAATTATAAGAAAATTTCATGAGGTATCACCCTGTTAAAATATTAAATTATCTTTTGATTTAGCATATTTATTTTTCTTACAAACGAATTCAAAGTGTTTACTTATGACAACCTTATTGAAGATAAAAGACCGACACGTTCCCTAGTACGCGCCACGATACTTTACTCAAAAACTATTAGGTTTTCGGTTTCACAGATAAGTCTCCGAGACAGTACATAATTATTAATTACCGCTAAAGCCTGTGAAATATTTTTTCGGTTTTCATTTACACGTTGTATACAGGGACGTCTTTGCTACTGGCTTCAACACTGTTCCCTCTCAGTATCTGGGATCTTCTGCGGTAGTGTTCGTATCCTCATTATTTGTATCCATCAGGGTTTATTTATTTGGCATTGTGAAAGTGAAACAAAGACGGAAGACTAGCCGTTTGTCATTAATGAAATGAATATGACTGTGTCATTATTTCAGTTCAAATAAAACTTTGAAATTAAAAATCCGTAAACAATTTTGAGCTATGTTTTTTAAACTCCATTTTTTATGAAAATATAAGTGAACTAAATTTCTAACAGCATCTAGGTACAAAATATCTGCCTGATACAGATACACTTTTAGTAATGTCTGAAAAATGTTGGTTAAGGACCTGTATCGGTGACGAAATGTTGTGTACTTCTTCGCATATAATTGAAAACAAGCAGATGGAATCGTTCGAAACCAATAGTAGTATTCCACGCGAAGTTTTTAGAAACGATACAACAGCAGTCGAAGTTGTTGTAAAGCAAATTAAGAATAAGAAGAAAATTGAAAATCCAAATCATAATGTAGAAGCTTTAGTAGAAATAAACGACAGACTCTGCGAAGACATGGCAAAGTTAAAAAGAGAATTAAATAAAGCTAACAGAAACTTGGAAGATATGAAAAAGTGTTTTAGGCTAGTAACGTTTGAAATAGTGAAACAATTAGACGCGGCCAATCAAAGAGAGTTGAAACAGCAAACACAGTATTTGCTCCAGCAATTAGAGAAAGAAAATTTAAAGACGGTATTGGAGTCTAAGACAAACTTAGTGAGAAAACTACGAAAGGAATTGATTAATGTAAAGCGTTTTTTTAAGAAAGTGATCAAAGGCATAAGACATGTTGTTCCACTATCTGAAACATTCGTGCAATCGGACCTAGAGTACACAGAATTTGAAAGTGATATGAAAATGAAGTTACCAAACACACATATCGTGAATAAAATGTTTGGCAGTCATGAAGCCTCATTCGAAACTATATTCTCGAACAAGGTTTAATTATTATTAATAGTTTTAAATATTCCGACAGTTTGCAATGTTTCAATGATGCTTACGAGTAATTTCCAAGTTTTTAATTTTTTTGTTGACCGGTTTTTCCATTTTGTATTACAATATTTATCACTCAGTTTTGTTTCCAAGGTCATCAAGGTCACAACTGGAAAAGGTTTGTGTGATGAACATGAATGCTTTTCAGTGTCTGGGTGTTTATCTGTATATCATAAGTATTTATGTGTATTATATTCATAAAAATATAATACACATAAATGTGTGTATTATATTTTTATGAATATAATACACATACACATGGCGATGTGTGTATTGTCGTAGTATATTTATATATAGTATATATTTTAACAATCTTCCCATATTGTAATTTTATAATTTTCAATAGATAATAGACAGTGGCCATTGTTTTAAAATAAAAGTTTAAGAATGAGAGTCGTCAAATAATATTTTTCTGCACCCTCTTTTCTTTTAAATTTCATAATTTAACCCTATAAGATTTAAACATGGCGCCAATAAGTTACTATTAAGTATTACTGCGTTTATTATAGACCACCGTTACCAGCAACTGCGTCTGCGTAGAATTTCAGAATGCCCCTCGACAGATACACAGGGAAAGGTTAAAATCTAATGAAATTTAATATCATGGATATAATTTGTATACTTTTGCCAAAATACAAATTTTCGTAGACATACATAATATTAATGTATGAAAGTTTGTTACATACAAACTATCCTTCCCTGTTTAACCCACTAAGGGGTAGGATTAAAAGCCATTTAAGTTAATTAAGAGTTTTATAATTGTTTAATAACTTACTTATTGACGCCTAGCCGAAAGGGGAGCTATGAACTATAGTATCTCGCAGTGTCAAAATATTGGCATCATAGTCAAAACAAAACGCGGGCCCTCGTTCCCGAAAATGTGAATCAATGTCGCTGCAATTTTGACCCGGTCGCATACTGCACGTAAACCGGGTTACGATATGACCGGGTCACGCGGTCACAGAACAGCCCGGTCACCCGGCCGAGACACGCCCGTCCCCGGGTTCCCCAGTCACACCTCCTTCCCCTCGCTCCGCAACTTGTTTGCGAAGGATAACGATGTTTGTACCATCATTTATTACACAAGGAGGTTTCCGAGAAGGACTACGCTTACGTGCTTTCACATGTAAGCCGTCAACAGTATATTTAACAAGCTGTAGTTCGTTTAACTACAGCTTGTTAAATATACTGTTGACGCAGCGGCATGCACTTCATACATGCACAAAAGCACTGCCTACCTTTTTGCCTAAAACTTTTACTTTTATATTACACTTATCGGAGGACAATTTTTCCATTTTATGCCATCTTGCTGCCAGGTGTGTTGACGACACCTTTGCTTTTAATGATACTCCGTTATAACTTGAACACAAGCCTAATAGTAGATTATGCATTAAGTAATGTTACATTGCAATTTACAGTCGAGGCGGTATTAGGCTCGGTAACTAAAAGCGTAGCAATTTTCATAACACTCGCGAGGAAAAAACAGGATAATTTCTGAAAATAGCTGACCCTTTTTGCTGTGTTCCACTGTATGAAAGTTTCTTAGGACGCTCTCTAGATTTTGGTTAAAATAGTTTGTTCACTCGCCATTCGTGCCTCGATTATTATTCCCGACAGAGTATAATCTACTAAAGTTAATTACGGAAAATGGTGACATCTTTTATTCGCACGCTATGGTAAACCGATGTATAGCCAGTATCGTTCGCTGTTATAGTCTAACTATATTAAAATAGCTTGTATAATTAAGTCATGTTTAAAACATATAAGGTTTAATATTTAATAATTATGAATTATGAATAATTTTATAACATTAACCTTATTAATTATAGTACTCTTATCATAAATGAGAAGGAAAAAAATATTTGTTCACTTAAGGAACTGCTTGCTATATTAAAACCTTTTTGGTTATATCTGTATGACCCGGCTAAATAAAAAATGGTCCATCTTCATACATATACAAACTAAACTTAATCGGGTCATCATAAATAAAGCACAAGTAAGGTAATTTAAAATAAAACACGCGTGTCTAATATCTTGGATTACCTGATGATCCTTATATCGATGAAATAAGGTTCACGGTAAGTGTGATGAAAAACTGATTACCTACTTATAGTTCATGCCCATTGTGCGACCATTGTAAAAAAACTATCATCTACCACAGACAAAATATCTGTGGTTTAAGATAGGTTTGCTTAATTCCGTTTATATAGATTCCGTAACTACGATTTTTCACAGTTTTTGTGAGAACTCTATTTAAATTCACGCCAATCCAGTCACTTGGAACTTTTCGTTGCGTTATTTTCGCTGGTGGCAAAAGCGATTTAATGAAATTTCTCTATGTTGTGTTTTTTATCGCTGGAAAATGCATTAACGCATCGCGAAAGTAACGAAGTAACTCTTCAAATTACTTCGTTACTTCCGAATTCCCACATTCCGTTAGAATTCCCACAGCTGAGCCTTACGTCGAAAAAGGGGTCGTCACAGTATCGCTTTCGCATACAAGTGTGAAAAGTTAAGTCTATTATTTCTCACTTGTCTTATAATGTAAACAATGTTTTTGTTACTTTAAGTGTAAAGTTTATTTTCACATTGTTAGAATAAATAAACAACAAAAAGAAACATAAAGAAAATCTCATTCAATTGTGTTGGCTTTCATTTATTTTATCGCACTAGTTTTTTATCATTATTTACACGAAAAAGAAATTAATAGGTTTTTTTACACTGTAACTCAAGTAAAAAAATGGAGTGCATGTTGCCTACGCAAAGTCTCATTTACAACACTATAAACGTAATACAAATTTTATATCCTGATAATTAGGAATTAGGATGCCTACGGATTAAAGTATAGTGCAATACTGTTTATTGTATTATAAGGCTGCGTTACCGCTCTTAGCAGTTAAGTTAAAGTTAAAATTAATTTTCATTTCCTTCACTTTTAATTAGAATTTCATTTCCTATTCTTGTAAAACTTGTTCAGTAATAACTTTGAGTTATTATTCTTTAGCAGTCGTGGTAACTTCGCGTTCTCTTTAAGAACGGCTGTAACTTAGATTGCACTACGGCATTCTTATTTTTAAGGTTCCGTTACCAAAATTGTAAAAACTAACCCTGCTTCGACTTAGTCCGTCTATCACACACTTATTTACGAGAGAATCTATACTAACAATAAAGCGTAAGAGTTTGTTTTTGTTTGAAGGTTATAGTGTATTAAATGTTACGTTATGAACTTATGACCCTTAGGAGCTGAAAAACGAAGTAATTGCATTTGTGGGCGACGCGATTCGGGGTATTTTGTGTAGAATAGCGGATGAAAATTTGTGTGTGAAACAAACCACAGGTTGAATACGCACGAAGTCGCGGGGAATCGCAGTTTAGATATTTTTCTTATTTGTAATCTACTACAACTACCCTGTAGTTGTAGAAGTTTGCAAATAAAAAAAACTATTAATATGTTTATTTTCATTACCCAATGGGAAAAACAGGGGAGCATCTTGCTGAGAAGGGTTTGTGGAAAATTAAAAATATGTCTCAAACTTGCACAGTTGTTGCAGAAATCAGCAATAAATCGTTGCAAACAAACCTAGTTATGCGGTTCGATGTTTTCAAACGTCAAATAATATTTGAAAATCACTATTTATATTATTCTTCCCAATGTACGGAACCCCTGGTTTAGTCTCACTCGCACTTGCCTGTTTTTTTAATAACTTACAATTCTGTCTTGTTTAATTTGTATTTCAAGAAAGAAATGTCAATAAATTAAAGTTTGCATTATTGTTATTAAAAACCTGGCTATATCGTCTAAACAGAAAAATTCCTCATAACAGAGATCAAAATTCAAAAATTCAAAAAATTCAAAATTCAAAATTCAAAAAAATTCAAAATTCATTTATTTCAAGTAGGCCTAATACAAGCACTTTTGAAACGTCAAGTCTGTCCGTGTGTAGTGACTCTACCACCGGTTCGGAAGGCAGATTCTACCGAGAAGAAGCCGGCAAGAAACTCAGCAGTTGCTCTTTTCCAACATCAAAAATTTACATTTTATATTTTAACATTCATTTTTCTATCTTGTGAGAGATGAAAGCGGAGCCGGATGCTTCCAAGCAACCTTGTCATTAAGAAACTCATCAATTGTATAATAACCTCGCTGTAATAAATGTGTTTTAACACATTCTTTAAACTTATGGATTGGTAGGTCCAAAATTACCTTAGGAATCATATTATAAAAGCGTATACTCAATCCCACAAATGACTTCTGCACCTTTCGCAGACGATATGCAGATGTCACTAATTTATGACCATTTCTTGTAAGTCGACTGTTTATATCCACTTTTTGTTTATAAAGACTAATATGTTGTCTTACAAATACTATATTGTTATAAATGTATTGTGAGGCTACCGTAAGTATACCAATTTCTTTAAATTTTTCACGGAGGGATTCACGTGATTTAAGTTTATATATTGACCGTACAGCTCTTTTCTGCAATATGAATATAGTTTCAATATCAGCAGCTTTGCCCCATAATAAGATCCCGTAAGACATCACACTATGAAAGTACGCGAAGTAAACAAGTCTTGCTGTTTCTACGTCAGTAATCTGTCTAATTTTCCTGACGGCGTAGGCAGCCGAGCTTAGTTTACCTGCTAGTGTATCTATATGGGTACCCCACTGAAGCTTACAATCCAAGGTCATGCCCAGAAAAACTGTGGAATCTTCCATTTTTAGTGATTCTCCATTTATTATTATATTTTTATTAACTTTCTTTACATTTGGTAAAATAAATTCCACACACTTAGTTTTTTTTGCATTTAAAAGTAAATTATTGACAGTAAACCAGTGCGACACATGCGACATAGCACGGCTTACATCGTCAGAGTTGTCTCTACCTCTATCAGTTTTAAAAATTAGAGATGTATCATCAGCAAACAGTACAATGTCACAGGTTTCACTGACATGGTGTGGTAGATCATTTATATACACCAAAAATAGAAAGGGACCCAAGATTGAACCCTGTGGGACACCCATTGACGTAGCCGACCCCTGCGACTTAATGTCTTTTATGCAAACCCTTTGGGTTCTGTCACTGAGATAAGAGGCAACCAAATTTAGTGCAACGTTTTTGATACCATAATGGGCTAGTTTAAGAAGCAAGGTTTTATGATCGACACAATCGAATGCTTTGGATAGATCACAAAAAACACCAATGGCATTCTGCGAACGTTCCCAGGCATCGTACACATGTTTTAAAAGTTTAGCGCCTGCATCCGTGGTGCTACGACCTTTAGTAAAACCGTACTGCTCCGGATGTAGTAAGTTATTTACATTGAAGTGATTCAAAAGTTGATTTAATATAATTTTTTCAAAGACCTTACTAAGAGCTGGTAAGATTGAAATGGGTCTGTAATTGTTAATGTCGTTTTTATTGCCAGATTTAAATAGAGGTATAAGTTTACTATGTTTCATTAAATTTGGAAAAGTACCTCTATCAACACATTCATTAAAAAGTATGGCTAAGTAAGGGGCAATAACGTCTATAATGTTAGATATTACCATTACAGACATACCCCATAAATCACCGGTTTTTTTCTGTTTCAACAACTTAAAATTCTTTATTATATCATATGCAGATATATGTTTAAAATTAAATAAAACGTTGCACTCATTAACGTTGTTCCTCAATAAACTCTGAGCTGCAGTAGGTGAAGAATTAAGTGAATCAGTCAACAAAATAGGAACACTCTGAAAAAAGTTTTCAAAGGTACTTGCAACCTCACTGTCAGCGGTAACTTTATTATCATTAATAATTAATTCAAAGTTTACGTTGCGAGATTTAGCTTTCCCAGTTTCATTATTAACAATTTTCCAGGTTGTTTGTACTTTGTTATCTGATTTTATGATTTGATCCTTAAAGTATAGCGACTTAGCATGAAAGCAAACGTTCTTAAACGTTTTAGAGTACATTTTTACGTGTTGTAGGAAAGCTGGAGTATGGTTATATTGTTTTTCACCATAGAGCTCATACAAATTATCTCTACTTTTGTATATGCCAATAGTTGCCCAATCGCTAAACTTTATTTTTTTATTGAAATCTATATGTTTGAAATTGAATATTTTGTTAAATTCATTTTCTATAATATTAAAGAGCGTACCATAAATGCTGTCAGGATGACCGTTCTTAAAGACAAGGGCAGGAATTTTGGATGATATTTCACCTTTGAATCGCGTCAATTTGCTCTTAGTTATCGGCCTACACTTGACGATATGTTTATCTTTGTTTATATTATTCAAAACAGTAATTTGTTGGCCACAATGATCTGATCTTAAGTTGGTTATTATCGATTTACCTAAGATATCACAGTTGTGAAAAATATTATCTAAACACGATGCTGAGGTTGCTGTGATTCTAGTAGGTTCACTAAAAGCATAATTTAAATTAAAACATTTAAATAAGTTTAGCAACCTAGTCGTAGTTGCATTACTAAGTAAAATATCAACATTAAAATCCCCGCACACTATTGCTTTTTTTGTGGATACAGACAATCGCTTAAGCACATCTTCCATTACATCCTCAAAAAGGCTAAAATCACCTGAGGGGGGACGATATACACACACTATTATAAATCGCTCCAGCTCCACACAAGATAGTTCTACAGTGCGTTCAACAGAAAGACTAACTATGTCTTTTCGCTCCTTACAAGTTATATTATTGTGTACAAAAATTAAGGACCCACCATGAATTGCAGTCCTTCTGAAGAACACACTTGACATTTTGAAATTCCTTAAGATAACTGCTGGATGTGCACCAGTGAGCCAATGCTCAGTAATACACAGAATGTGTATATTGAGTTTTTCCACAAACAGTTCTATTTCAATTTCTTTGCCGGTTAAGCTCTGTATATTTTGATGTACAATGTTCATATTGGAGAGCTTCTCCGTTGTCTGGCTATCTAGTTTAAATAATTATAAGAAATTTTCTTAGTACTTGAACAAGTACTTGGGTCATTATCAGAAATATTGGTACCTAAAGTACAATTTGTAAAGTTGTCAATAGACTTAGTTACAACACTTGTAACTGTATCATTTAAATTGTAAGCTAATAATGAGGCTATATGTTGCTTACATTTTTTTGACAGATAAAAAGTATCCCTAGTCAATAACAGTGGTGAAATAAATTTATTCACATCAAAATAAAAAACTGCCTCACTATGACGGCATGTCAAGTTATAAATTAATAAATTTAAATTATAAATTTGCTTATTTCGCTTAGAACTAAGTGTGCCACAGTACGGAAAGGCACACATAACAAATCTACATTTAGATTTTTCATGCAAAGCCAGCAATTTTTCTACACATCTTATAATTTGTGTCTTTTTTACATTTAAGCTGTCTCCTAACAAAAATATAACATTTTTATTCACATCTAAACTGTCTATGTTCAAACTATCAATAAGATAGTCTAAATTAGCCCCCGGTGAACATCTATTAGTCACTGAGTGATCTAGGTAACAGTTCATAATAGGACCAAAACCTTTACCTAGCTTGTCTGAAATTACTAAAGTGTGTTTTTTATGCTTACTTGATAAATTATAATCTAAGGATGTAGTGACAGGAATAATACTTTCACACTGCTCTTGGCAGGTCTCTAGCTTATTAGAGGACAAAATACTACTACTTAAGTCTAGGTTAGCCGTAGGTATATCTTGAGAACATTGACATTTATTTGCCAATGACTCAAAACGAGCCATATTGTAGGTACCTAGAGCTAACAACTCATCAGCTGCCAGAATTTGTTCATCAATTTGTTCATCAATCTGCTTTTTTGACAGCTCATATTTAATAGTCATAGTTTTAAGTGAGTCTTCCAGCTGTTGAATAACATCATTTAAGGTTTGGATTTCACTCTCATATTTTTCCCTGCTACTTTGAAAAGAAAGAGAAAAGGTAAGGTAGGATCACAGAACTAATAGTTACGTATGGGACACAGGTCTCCTCTCGTATAGAAGAAAGGGGTTCTAGAGCATAATCACACCAAACTACTGCAAAGCGGGTATCTTAACTACCACGTTGCATCGCCAGACAATTATTCGTCATGGTAAATTTTATATCTTTAAACGAGCAATTCTTGTATATATATATAATTGGAATCTCGGAATCGGCTCCAACGATTTTCATGAAATTTAGTATACAGGGGGTTTCGGGGGCGATAAATCGATCTAGCTAGGATTCATTTTTAGAAAATGTCATTTTATTCGTGTTTTATCGATAAATATATAATTTGAATCTCGTAATCGGCTTCAACGATATTCATGAAATTTAGTATACAGGGGGTTTCGGGTGCGATAAATCGATCTAACTAGGATTCATTTCTATAGAATGTCATTTTATTCGTGTTTTATTGAGATATATATATATATATATATATATATATATATATATATATATATATATATATATAAATATAATTGGAATCTCGGAATGGGCATACAGCTCATATTTAATAGTCATAGTTTTAAGTGAGTCTTCCAGCTGTTGAATAACATCATTTAAGGTTTGGATTTCACTCTCATATTTTTCCCTGCTACTTTGAAAAGAAAGAGAAAAGGTAAGGTAGGATCACAGAACTAATAGTTACGTATGGGACACAGGTCTCCTCTCGTATAGAAGAAAGGGGTTCTAGAGCATAATCACACCAAACTACTGCAAAGCGGGTATCTTAACTACCACGTTGCATCGCCAGACAATTATTCGTCATGGTAAATTTTATATCTTTAAACGAGCAATTCTTGTATATATATATAATTGGAATCTCGGAATCGGCTCCAACGATTTTCATGAAATTTAGTATACAGGGGGTTTCGGGGGCGATAAATCGATCTAGCTAGGATTCATTTTTAGAAAATGTCATTTTATTCGTGTTTTATCGATAAATATATAATTTGAATCTCGTAATCGGCTTCAACGATATTCATGAAATTTAGTATACAGGGGGTTTCGGGTGCGATAAATCGATCTAACTAGGATTCATTTCTATAGAATGTCATTTTATTCGTGTTTTATTGAGATATATATATATATATATATATTATATGTTTATATAATTATATGTTTATATATATATATATATATATATATATATAAACATATAATTGGAATCTCGGAATGGGCTCCAACGATTTTCATGACATTTAGTTAAGGCATTTGTAACTTCCACTTAAAAAAATAGTCGTATGGCCCATACGACTATTTTTTTAAGTGGACTCATTCGCGGACGAAGTCGCGCGGGTTCGATAGTAGCCTATAAACTACCTCAATAATTATTCACGTAACAAAGTTCCAGATTAGCGCACTACACGTAGCAAACACTACAGCTTTATTTTTTCTGTTATATAGTAGTGTAAATGGGTCATAGTTACCAAATAAAGAATTATTATTACTATTATTATTATTATATTAATAGATTTATTGTTTCTCGTGAGTCTGTAAGATCGATTTCCGTATTGTGATTGAAGTCCCGGGCTAACTTGTTGTGGAATATAAAAGACTTATAGACCTTTGGCACAGCACATCAAACGCTGCAAAGAACATTTAAATTCTAAATAGTTTGCTTTTTTACGCTTTTTAATGTGATTAAATTAATGGATAAATAAATATTTGATAGAAGCAGGCGTTATTTTCCGGAAATCTATAATATATTATGAAAATTAAGCTTAATTTGCTATACTCCGCGAACAGCAGGAGAATCTGTATGAGAGACATGAGACTTTACAATGAATAATTGTTAAGAACAACAATTATTTATTGTAAAGTCTACATCTCCTGAGGATTCTCCGGTTTCGGAGCGGAACGTGCGTAGAGGGTACAATGCCGCAGATCTGTTTTTTGTGGAGTATAAGGATTGAAGAAATTATAAATTGCACCATACAGATTCTCCTGCTGTTCGCGGAGTATAGCAAATTAAGCTTAATTTTCATAATATCGATAAAAAAAAATATACTATGATAGTATATAGGTACTATGATTTGCTACTTGGATTACTATAAAAGGGTAGTATACCGTAGTTCTACCAGTAACTAAAACCGTTGAACCTTGAGCCCTTTACGCCAATTTGTTTAGAACTTCAGTTGTCCTTCAGATTTCTAGCCTTTACCCGGGTCTAGCCTAACCTGAAAGCCTATTCTGTAACTATGTTTAATTAAAGAGCTTTACACAAACGTATTCTGCTCACCCGTACTCAGTGGCGTGCATAGCCCTTGGACCCAGGGTATGCACAAGGTGTTCAGCACAAACATAAAGTAAAATTTATATTTTAGATATGTCGGTTTATAATCAAATTACTTTACGAAAGTTATATTTTTGATTGATTTAATACTATCGTCTATCTACTGCTAATTGAATAAAAGTACATACCCTGATTTACGTCACAAAATTATGACACACCATTCGGCAGTATTTTCTAAGCACACTGAAGATGATAATATTTTTTTCCAACATGTTTTTAGCGTCTTGATGAAAATTATTAATATCACAATATCCTTTATCATTTCAAACTTTACGTATATTGGACAATAAATCAAAAGGAAAGCAAAATAATCGATTGGTGTGTACAAAGCCGCTTAGTCAAGAATAGTTTTCGTAATATTTATTATTACACATACGTTTTACTTTATCACCTTTTTTTGTGGATATTTGTAACATTGGTACACACCTTCCTTTGCGAATGATTTCTAATTTTACGATAAAGGGATAGAAATTAAAGTTGTCTCTAAGTACTTTTTCCAGGCACACTGAACCCAAACAAAGACCGCACGAATATGCTTTCATTATAAAATGAATGAATAAACTATAAAATAACGTTAACACATTAAACTATCACTACTCAAACTTTTATAAGTTGCTGAATTTATGCACTTTAACCGTTTATTTATCACCAACGCCATAGAGCATTGTTCGGAGGTAAACAATAATGGCGATTGAATATGCTAATGATAATATTGCAATCGAAATTAGTCAAAATATGTCTTTAATTTTTGTGTAAGTATGGGTACGAACGCTATTTTATTTTGATATGTCAACAATAAATAGAAACAATATTTATTGTTAACTTTCTCACTTTCCAATTATTCCTGGAATACTTTTCATAAAAAAATCAAACACGTAATTGATTATCCACTTCCGTAAGCAGTGCTTATAGACACCCATACATAGAGAATTTATGAATGAAACTGTTCACACAAGACCGATGCTAATCTTGTAAGTACAAGCGCACGATTATAACATTACACGACACACACTACTAACTTGCACGCACACATCTAGCAGAACGATTCTATCTTTGGGCGTGCTTATTTTATTTGATATTTCTATGCAACAGTAGATGGCGTCATATGTCGAGTGATTCATAATAATTGATTTACCCTGCAATCGATAACATGAGATTTAAATGATAATATAGGTATTTTTACGTGTTTTAAAAGGTAAATGTTTAGCATTTACGGTTAAAAATTAAAATACGAAGTAGAAAATTTTATTTTATAAGCTATACCTACGCCTCGCGCGCGCTGGTTGCGCTGTCGCCTGTCTAGCGACAATTGACCTAGAAGTTTGGCCGCTCATTACTAGATGGCGCTTTCATATATTTTTTACTTAGTGTTTTTTTAATTACAAAACTTTAATGGTCCTATCTGAAGGTTCTTTAAGACCCTGAGGGTAGGGTATGCACTGCTTATTTGCATATATGCAATGCACGCCACTGCCCGTACTAACAGATTGTAGGACTCTAGGTAATTGAAATAATAAAAAGTGATTGAAATATATAAGTATCTAGTAGACTTCGGATTCACTTTGGGGGAGCCGAGTTCGCCAAACTCGGACCTCTAATTTAAGTGCGTTTTAAGTAATTTATGTTTCACTTGCTTCAACGAAAATGAAGCATCCTGAGGAAACCTGCTTTCCTTTCCTTTCCTCCGTAATGTACTCAAGGGTAAATAATAAATAAATAATAATAAATATACTACGACAATACACACATCGCCAACTAGCCCCAAAGTAAGCGTAGCTTGTGTTATGGGTACTGAGATAGCTGATGAATATTTTTGTAATGAATATAATACACGTAAATACTTATAATATACAGATAAACACCCTGACACTGAAAAACATTCATGTTCATCGCACCAACATTTTCCAGTTGTGGGAATCGAACCCACGGCCTTGGACTCAGAAAGCAGGGTCGCTGCCTACTGCGCCACTCGGCCGTCAAAGGTGTGTGGAGTCCACTAATCGCGCATCCAGCGTGATGGACTACGGCCTAAACCCTTCTCATTTTGGGAGGAGACCCTATAGTGGGTCGGCAATGGGTTAATATGATGATGATGGTGATTTTATAATTAATGCCTTTTTTTTTAAATAACGAAGAAAAATTTTCTACAAATTTTCATTAGAGGTAACTTTGTTTTTTAAAGCGCATAACCCTTTAAGTAGTCAAAACTATAGTCAGGAATAACATATAATATTTTTGCTATAAAAGACTTAGTTTACGTTTTTTGAAAACCATTTAGCGGCACTCGGCACTTGATACTTTTAATTTAATTTAATTTATATTTTCGTGGTCTTTACATAATATTTTATGTTTTGAATTTTGTCATATGGGTATTTGATCTGAAATAAAAACATTTGTTATTTTTTATTGTTATTATTTGTCAACTTCATCCCGGAAAATTTCAGTAACATGTGAAAACAGTGTAGTGTCATTTCGATTTTTGCCAACCAGTATATATCTTCTAATAGTGAGTCGTGAGTTTAAGCTTTATGCCTTTGCCCGGCAATGGAATATTGACTAATACGTCCCATTTAGCTCGCAGTCATATAAATAACCATTTTTTTAACTAAGTAACTGCTAATAAGTCGGTAAGAGCGTATGTTTAAATTAGCACCCGTCGTTTACAGGGCTCTACAAATTTGCACGGACATCAACACGAATTCATATTTAGTTAGCTGCTTTCAAGCCGCATTAATAACAAAACTATAAAACTTGTTTTGATATTACACAAAACAAGTTTAATTGTTTTGTTGTTATGTGAGCAAGGCAAATATAATAATATTGTATATATTTAATATTATAATTAATATTAGCTATTTCTGTTTTACTGGGCATCGATTTAAAAATGTGTTTTTTATCATCCCATAATTTATACTGAAATAACGACCGAGAAGTCATGAAATCAATCCAAAAGAGATTAAAGCTGAAGTTTGCACTCCGATTAATAATGAAATTTGGGCTTTTTTTTTTATTCCACTACTCGGCAACTCTTGACTGCAATCTCACCTAGTCTGAGTGATGATGCATTCAAAGATGGTAACGGGCTAACTTGTTAGGGTATGGCAGTTGTATTCAACCAACACCTCAAATCGTTTTCTAGGCGATATCGTTCTGCATCACTATTAATAGCTTGGCGGCACGTTTTTGCCGGTAGGGTAGTTAACCGCTGAAGCCACCGACCAGACCAGAGCTGAGAAAGTTCAGAAATTATAAATTCCTAACTGCTCCTGCCGGGGTTCAAACCCGGGGCGTCCAACATATAACACCACAGGGTTCACCACTACGCCACGTTCGCCAAAAAACTTCTACGTGTACTTTTGCAATGTAAATCCGGCTTAAAATATCACTTCCAAAAAGCCATTATAAAAATAAGTCGTTGCTCTCGCCTCCAACTCAGAAATTGGCACTCGTTTAAGTGCAAATCCATTTGTATGCGGTATTATTGCATTTTTCATCAAAGTGTGAACTACATTACGGCAACACACTCGTCCTGAAAGCTCTATCCGATGTCGATTACATTTACGCGGCTACAGTCGAGTATCTCCGATAACGCCCGAAGCTCGCAGCAGGGCCAGTCCGTACGAAAGCTTCGCGAAAAGCACACGCTTGTTATGTTGCAACCATTTTAGCACATGTGATAAAACTTTTTTTTAACAGTGCCGTGACAGACTATACAAATTTTATACCGTATATTGTATGTTAATACATTTTAGCAGTGTTAAATATGGGCATTATTGATGTACCGAGACTGAGATTGTAGGCTGACACAGGTTCGTAGATATAGCTGTCTAGAAACGCTGTGTTTGTATTTCTAAAAACTCTGAGTGTAGTACCTTAGAAGTAGTTCTCTGACTGTCCGTAGCAATGAAATATTAGATAAAGTCTGGGTAGAATCATCTAAAGCAAAAAAAAAAATCCGAGAGAAATCTTTACTTAAAGTTCCGCTTCATAAATACCTCTCTGATATTAATCACACCAGTAATTTTTATCATAAATTACAGTTTAGTTATAAGTGTAAGTGTATCTAATATAAAAACCAAATTATTTTTTATTTATGTAGCTACTACCTAGGTATAAAATCCCAAAGTTCAAACCTATAACCGTATAATGTATAAAACCTCATCCAAATCGGTTCAGTAAAGTTTAACATATCATATAAAGGTTTATTTACCTTAGTATCTCCTGAGACGTAGACAGGGTTTTGTTTGCCTTAAATTGGCGCCTTATTATTCTTCTGAACTTAGTTAGCTGAAAAATAAAAATACGAGACACTAACTTTTCAAACTTTTAAGTTTTGCTTTGCAGCTTTGCAATTGTTTATTTGAAGAATTATGCTCATTTTTAGGATATTAGGGAATTTTGTGCACATTGATATCTTTGTTCAGCACTCTACTACGGAGATAATAATGGTTTGTGCAAACTAATCTTTTCTGTTAGTAAAGCTGAATAAAAAAATACTAAACCAGTCTAAGTATATATTTCAATGATTGGGAGCTTCACTCATTAAAATTTTGTTTAAATTGAAGTACTAATAAAGTAATCTTGCTCAGGCCCTCAGCAATCGAGTAGCTGGGTATAATTTTGATAACACACTTTATTTACTCGTACATAACTTAAAACTTAGTTATGCTTTCAGGCTTAGACTTTATACTGCGATAAATAAGTTTAAAGCTTTCATAATTTAATAAGTAAAACTGAAAATCTGTAAACTATGCAAATATATGTGTTAGGTTAAAAACAAATTATGAAAGTAAATTATTTCTATACTTTTTATCTTTTTTGGTATATTATCATCGGTAACAGTTATACTTCAATAAGTGTAATTAAAGTACCTACTTCTGTAACTTCTGAGTTTATTAAAATACATAAATTTATTAAGGGCTTTCTTCAAGAATGAATTCTTGAAGTCTGGAGTTTAGTTATTAAATTGTACAAAAACTTTGCTATTCATTTTTATTTTTTATCAAATTAAAATGATCTCACAGATTTTAATCAGTTTGTTGTTTTTAAGGAATAGATATAATTATTTAGATTGTATGTAGATTAGATAGATATACAATAATATTCACTTTGAGAATACAAAGGATGGATACTCGTATTTCTACTAATTTCAGTATTAAACGTCTTGAGTCGAAAACTTTGAACTATTTTAAAATAAACTTTTTGCACATTATTTGTAAACCTACGAACAGTGAGATGTTTTTTTACCTCTAGATGCTTTACTCTTTGCAACTGACATTACGTGTATTGTGTCATTACGTAAAAATATTATATTATTTTTATTTTTAGTATATCCTCTATATATTTGATACTTTAACTTTGGAGGTTTGCGTCAGTCTGCCCATCTTTCGTAATCGTGGTATCTAAGAATACATAGAAAAATACTTAATTTATAATTTCCTAAAATTTCTACTGAAGGTACTACCTTAACTAAACTTATGTTAGAACCACTTTATCTGGTTTACGTTCGAACTTAAAATTATACCATGTCAAAGTGAACTGTAAATTTTTCTCTTTAACTATTAAAAATAGGTGTTGAATTTAATTGTTTTTCACTTTTTTAATTTCTATATATTGTTTGTATTGTCACCCTTCTCATTGTGGGAGGAGACCCATGCCCTGAATTGATGTGATGATGATAATGTTTGTGTTCTCTTTGGATCAATTAAATTAATAAATTGCGAACCGCACGAGCTTTACCGCTCTACCGCATTAGTCGACGTTTGATGAATTTTAGGAACTCTACTATTCGAAAATAAAAAGAGGAAATGATGTTTCTGGCCAGCTTCTTCGCGGTAGAATTACAGTAGAATCTGTTTCCGAAACAGTGGTAAATCCACAACAAACTAACATACCAGACTAGCGTTTTCCTTGTAAAATAAATTACGTTTATATTTGATTCGTAGTATTTCTTAGACATAAGATTTCAATTAGGAATCCCTCTTGTACGTATAGTCACTATCTCAACTTCTATTAATTGTCATATTTTTTTCAGGCATACGGACTGCTGTGACAAACTAGTCACAATGTTTTCCTTATGCCGGCGATATAAAGATGAACACGGTGAGTATTCGAATAGTTTTAATATCATCAACAACAACAACAACGGGCTCTGTTGCCCTTTGTTGTTGTTATCCTTTCCTCATAGGAGAGACGGTTTTAGAGCATAGACCTATCACGTTGGTCCAAAGCGGTTTGGCGGTCTTTAACAATTTTTGGACAATATTATAAATCAAAATACTGTCATGCTGCTGAGTACGTGCCTGACATGCCTTCCCAGAGCTTAGCAAAAACCTAGGAAAAGTATATAACGACTAAAAAACAGAGCGGCGAGGGTAATCTCTCCGCTCTGTTGTTAAGTCGTTTTATGCTTTAACCATTATTGGTCAATATTATAAATCAAAGTAATGTCATGCTACTGAGTACGGGCCTGCCCTCAGATAAGAGTGGTGGATAGATTGCAGAGCTTAGCAAAACAAGCAAAAGCTTAAAATGACTAAACAACACAGTGGAAAGGTGAATCTCTCCGCTCTGTTGATAAGTCGTACTATGTGACCAATCCACTGACGCATTTCTTATTTCTTCTGTGAACCAATTTTGAATCTTAGGTAACGATTACTATCACATTTTAGTAAGATTGACCGCAAAACCGACGACTGTTTTAGACCTCCCTAGGCGAAATTTGAACAGAGAGCCAACTTTACAAGCGCAATCGACTGATTTGCGATACCACCCTCAAGTTTAAGTTAAAATATACGGCCTAGAAGGTAGAGCAAATAACATGCGTACCACGAAATAATGATTTTCTCGCCCTATTCTCGAGAAAATCGTAGACATATTTTATTCGTGGCGGGCATCTAAACTCTAATGGTTAAACAGCTTAAAACCAGGATTCGTTTGAAAACTAACCTACTCTTTATTTATGAGTTTCTACGTAGCATCGTATCGGAACGCTAAACTGCTTACAGTTTTAGTTAAAACTAACCCCAGCAGAAGCCTCCGACCAAACAAGTGAAATTATATAATGAAGCTTCCGCACAGCTAGCTTGCCACGTGGATTGTCATTATATCAATCCATTACCGGCCCACTATAAAGGGTACGGGTCCAGTGCTGACTGGTGGACTCCACACGCCTTTGAAAACATTATCGGGAACTCTCACGAATGCAAGCTTCCTCACGACGTTTTCCTTTACAGAACCTTTTAAGTAAGTGATGTTTTAGTTGCTAAAAACTTAGAAAAGTTAGAGGTGAGTGCTGGGAATTTGAACTCGGCCTACTGAAAGTGAAGCCGAAGTCTGACACACTGAGCCAAAACACTGATTAATTATTAATAATATATTATTGTAATATTGTAATGAATAATGTATGAGTAATGTCATATAAAATGCAAATGAATTTCAATTGAATAATAAATAGAAAGTTACATACTTGCCCATTGAACATTATTTCATAGAGATGGTTCTGTTGGAAATTCTAAAGCATTTTCATAATGCTAACGAAGTCGGGAGTAGACACTCTTGAAGACCTGCATTATATAATTTTATATTGTCTGTAGTTTTGTTCCGGTTTCTCTGAGGATGCTTCAGAGTGCGTTGGATAATGAAATAGTATAAAATATGTAGGTAGCTCAATTCAGACTTCTGATGCAGATGTCAGTGTCCCAAGTACCTAGGCTCTTGAGACGATGTTTTTATTTTACACACGCTGAAAATAAATACGATTGGAATAAACTCGATATAAGTTATTATTATGAAGCGGCGATAGCCCTGTGGAGACGACTTCTACGTCACTTTCGAGGGGGTGAGTTCGGTTCCTCGCACGTTTATTTGAGTTCGAATCCCAGCACGCACCTCTAACTTTTCTTAGTTATATTCGTTTTCAGCAATGAAAATACCACCGATCCACACGAGTGGAGTCCAGCAATCCACACTGGGCCCAACTGAAAACTAGTAAGGCTTCTTTCCCAATTAAATGACGCAATTCTTTTAGTTATACTATTTTAATAATTGTAATCTACCTACAGATTTCAATGATATAGATTCATTAATTCTTCTTTTAAAATAGGAAATTATATTACACCTAATTTCACCCTTTTTGAGGTGAATTATAGAATGGGGTGAATTATAGAAAACCCATTCATAGTGTCTACAGCCTAAAAGTACCCTCCGTTCTGGAACAAATAAACCAACTTGCACCAAATATTCTATTAACTACTGGATTTTCTCTGAACAGAGTGTTTACCCATTGAAGCTGCCCACGCTTGAAGACGGGTTGGTGACCGTAATAGATAGTAGTACAACTGAGGATGCTGCTGCCGACTATATTCTGCCCGCTTTATTTATTTCGGACTTTATAATCGAGAGTGTTCTAAAGAGTTGTTGCATTGATACCTCCCCTGTTCTATCAGCGGTGGATACTCTGGGTCTGCAGACGTTTATGGGTGGCGTTGAAAACTCTACATCAGGTGACTCACATATTCGTTTGCCCGCTATTAATATAAAAAATCCACGGGAAGAGGCGTGGTAGTGACTGTTGTATTCTTATCTACCATCTCACACGGTATATATCATAATAAGAGCAGTTATTACGGTATCACAGACAGACACTTCAATTTTAATTATTCGTATACAGATTCATTACCGTGCGTCTGGTACGGTCAGGATTAATTAAAATTATGACAGCAATATAGCAGTGTAGCCCGATACCGGAAAATTGCAAAACGAAGTGCCTTTAATCTTTAAGCCTATCACCAATTTTCATGCCTGCTGCGCTATATAACAACATTTTCTGGGGCAATACAAATTCCCTTTAGTGAAAACTTTGTAATCGCCTTTTTTAAATGGAAAAATAAATGACAGTGGGACTTAACATCGAATACTTTAAGCTCACCGACAGAAAATTGATCTTTTTTTAGGTTTCCATGCTTCATAATGGAAAACCCGAAATTTTATTTGTTTATAGCTCGCTTGTTTGTCCTATGTTGGTTACATACTCCGCTTCGAATAGTTGAGTTTTTTTACATAAGGTTCAAATTCTGTTTAAGGCCAGTTATTTTTCGATTCTTTGAAGTCATTTGTGATAGGGAATGAAAGTGCATTTGGTGCAGACGAAGTTGCACGGGTCAGCTAGTAAATATGAATTGTTGAATATACGGTTAAGGTTTTGGTACCTACTACAGTCTCAGTCAGGAGACTGTAGTAGGTTAAGGTTAAGTGAGACTGTAGTAGGTTCCAAAACCTTAACCGTATATTCAACAATTCATTTTTACTAGCTGACCCGTGCAACTTCGTCTGCACCAAATCGGTTATTACCGGAAAACAAAAATAAAATGACATTTTCTAAAAATGAATCCTAGCTAGATCGATTTATCGTATACCTACTAAAATTTCATGAAAATCGTTGGAGCCGATTCCGAGATTCCAATTATATATATACAAGAATTGCTCGTTTAAAGATATAAGATACTTCATATCATAGAGCTTGCAAAAGACCTACGTCCAGAATTGGGCATTGATCGGTTGAAGTTGTGTTGATGATTGCGATGAAATATATCTTGCAGCCGTTCGCAAAGTAGCACCAGATTTATCAAGTCTGTTAAAGTGTTATTAGATTTCTATGTACATACATATATTTTACCGTACACATATTTATTTCCCATTCCAAGAAAAACGTCATTCATGAATCCGATTAAAGTAAAGAGGGCCTTAAAAGCATGGCCGTCACTTAAGAGTGATGAGGGTATAAGCGTAGGTAACAGGTAGATTTTTTTTTATTCCACTACAAGTTAGCCCTTGACAGCAATCTCACCTGGTGGTGTGATGATGCAGTCTAAGATGTTAGCAGGCTAACCTGTTTGGGAGTATGGTAGTCAAACCCACAAATTGTTTCAACGCCACATCGCACCTGAACACTAAATTGTTTAGCTACACGTCTTATACTTAGCCATGGCCTCCCACCAGATAAGACCAGAAAATAATAAATTCCCAAATTGCCGCCGGGAATTGAACCCGGGACCTCCCACTTAAATTCATAGCGCTCACAGTTGCGGCAGGGAGGTCGTCAAATTGTGGGTGGGTGGGTGGTTTAAAAAATTACTATTCATAACTTTAATTAATTACTATTGGGGACTTATTTTATTGACCGATCACAACGTGCCTATTTCATTAATAAATAAACAGGTATACTGTATAGGTACAGGGAATTTAAGAGTAGGTATGTTATTTATTATTTCTTTTTTTTTTAATTTAATATTATAATTGCCACACAAACCCGTCCCTTTGTTTTTCCCTTTGCCAAAGGTTGTCTTGAAGAGATTAAGTTTCGTTTTTGTTTGTGTCTCTTTACCTTTTATTAAATGTGTGTGTGCAATAAAGTATTCAAACAAACAAACAGATATGTAGGAGGTAGGTTGTCGTATGATTAATACATTTAAAACTTCCTAGGCACTTAAAACGGTTGATTAAGTATGTTTAAATAGTTTGATTTTTTTTTGAAATTTTTGAAAGTTTTCAATGTGAAAAACGGATATAATAGGTACTTGTTTTTTTTGTTATGTAGCTATAATAATCTAGAGCATAAACTTAGTTATACATATCAGTACGATCTCCGTATTCATCATGATCATCATCATATTAACCGATTGGCGTCCACTGCTGGACATAAGTATTTTGTAGGGCGTTCAGAACTCCATGATTCTGGGCCCCTAGTATCCAGCGGCTCCACTTGATGTCGTCTGTCCACCTCGTTGGGGATCGACCAACGCTGCGATGGGTTGTCACTCTAACACCTTGGAAGCCCAACGTCCACGGTCCATCTACGTATTATTTTCCTACAAAAAGCTGATGCATATCGGGTTTTTGCTTTTCTTGAAATATACTGACAAGTGACAGTGCATTTTTCTACACTAAAAGTCTTGGTTTAGTGAAAGACAGGAGGCAAAAAAAAGCTATTTTAATATTTATATACTTACTAGCGGACCCCAGCGCCATCTGTCGGGCTGATTTGCGAATAACCATCCAGGGTGCCACCCAAACGCATACCAAAAAATACATTCAAATCGGTCCAGCCGTTTAGGAGGAGTTCAGTGACATACACACGCACAGAAGAAATATATATATATAAAGATATTTATAACTAATGTTGAGATTTTTAGTTCCTGCAGTTCAGCCGTGATGCTAAGGAGCTAGTCATATATAAATATACCTACGAGTATGTTATGTATATTATGTACACATAAAAATGGAATTTTGTTAAAATCGGGATAAACCTTGAAATAAGTCTGTTTTTGTTTACTAAGGAATGTAACGGAGAGCGGGCAGCAGCGTCCTCTATGCTACTACTATCATTTGCGATCACCGAACCGCCTGCCAAGCGTGCTGATTATGTGCAAATCCCCCAGTTGGGAGAAGTTTTTAGTCAAACAGTATAGTCTGTAGATGATGACAAAATCGGTTGAATGAATGAATGAATGAATAAAATATACTGTATTGTACACCAAATTAAAAAAAATACACAATTAAAAGAAATGAGACAAGGTACAATAGGCGGCCTTATCGCTTAAAAGCGATCTCAACCAGGCAACCTACCAAATTGAATACCAAACCTACCTACATGACGTTAAGAAGAAGGTTTAGGGTGTACACAAAGTAATACTTAAATAATAAAAATAAATTACAAAAATAAATACACGCACAGAAGAAATATACATATAAAGATATTTTTAACTAATGTTGAGATTCAGTGGTTTCGAGGACGTTTTAGATTTTATTAATTGTAAATAGTTTATTTTAGGTTATATTTATAAAACAAAAATAAATAAAAAATTTATCCAATTTATTTATTAGCGTGTTCGTAATATATGTAGACTTTAGAAGTAGGTATCTAGTGGTTAGATTAGCAAAAGTTGTTTCCTAACTAGTTTAAACTATTCCGCTGTAACTCCTGAACTATCATTTCAAACTTGCAGTTTTGAAACTGTGCAATGGTAAAGTTAACGTGTCATTAGTGATAAGTCAGCATTAACTTTTGCGTTAAAGGAAAATTTATGTCGTAAGTAGATACTTATACAATCATCGTCTTTTTAAGTCTATTAAAGTCTTATTGCACACACAGTAAATATATACAGGCAGTTTGAAAACTACGAACAAACGTTTAAACCAGCATACTCCTACAGATGCACACACCGACGATGGCCCAAAGCAAGTACCCCCTGGACTAGAATCCTGCATTAAAAGCTTTTTTTAAATAGATTTTTTATGGCACAGACCACATAACAGAGAGCGTTTAAGGTTCTTTTTTTTGGTTAGAATTATTATGCATAGATATATCTAAAAATTCCTATTTCCTTGTTAGGTACTGCACTATGCTCTTATTATTTATTTTTATAAAGTATTTTTCGTTAAAGTTTTTTTACCTTAGTAATTTCTATGCTAATACTATTATAGCCAATCAAAATATATATATTTATATATATATATATAAATATAATATCCGCTTGTATATATATATATATATATATATATATATATATATACAAGCGGAGCCCCAGCGCCATCTGTCGGGCTGGTTTGTGAATCTAAACCATCCAGGGTGCAACCCAAACGCGTACCAAAAAATTCATTCAAATCGGTCCAACCGTTTAGGAGGAGTTCAGTGACATACACACGCACACAAGAAATATATATATATATATATAAAGATAAAGATAAAGATATATATCATCATATCGACCCATTACCAGCTCACAATAGGGCACGGGTCTCCTTCCACAATAAAAAGGGTTAAGGCCACACTGACAAAAAAAGTATGTTTCTTAAGAACAATTAAATAACATCCGTATTGCGACCACCTTGATGCATTTATGCAGATGTTTTGATATTCTGGTTACTATACTCATAGTTATTTGAAAACATCTCAACATTATTCACTGTTCGCGAAGTGGAATGGGTCAGGTACACTTGTCGTCGAGTGTACTTCATATAATAATTTTTGGTTCAGAAACTTCTTGCGAGCGAAGGTCGAGAGAGATACCGAACGTGACCGAACTTTGTTAAAGAATTCAGGATGACGCGGACGCCGTGTTACAGATGTATTTTATACTTTCTACGCGAATCTAAAACTCCCATTTCAGAAACGATTATTTTGCCCATATATATCGATATATTTTTACATAATATCTGTTTTTATCTATTTATCTTCTATGTATTATTTATAAAAAAGCAAGAGACTTCGTCCACCCTTTCTTCGGTTTTCTACAAAACTATTTATTTATACATCCTCAATCGTTACATCATGTTTTTATTGTTTTATTTTATTTGAAACTTAATCATTGTTTTATTTATCTTTTTTTTATTGACTAAAATTCTTTTTTTTCTTGGCATTTACTATGTTCTACTTTTGTTTTATTGGTACTATACATTTATTGTTGGAGGTGGGTGTTAATTGTTGCGACACAGTTTATACTACTGCAACAGTTATCGTGGCACCATGTTTATTGTGTCAATTCTGTACCCTTAACAATATTCTGAATAAATAAATAAATAAAATAAATCATAATATCAACCCATTACCGGCAGCGGCGTACATAGAGTGTATGCACAGGGAATGCAGATGATATAAAATGAAGGATATCTCCAGTACGAGTTAAAAAAAAAAGTGAGTGTCAGCTCCGACGCACGACTGGAGTTTATTCCTTAAGTACGATTGTCGAAAAATACACAAAAAGAGTTTATTTAGCTAATTAAGGATTAATACCATATGAAAGGGTTAAAAACCCTGTGCAATTTATTCACACACGGCGGAAGTGAAACTTCTTAAAAGTAGCCTACGAGAGATTGAGGTGGATGTAGAGTATCTGAACTATTAGGATAAATGTAATGTTAATTATTTAGTTTCCTTGGTAACTGTTTTCTATCACACTCTGTCCCATAGGTACATTTATGTGTTTGTTTCTTTATCTAGATATTATTTATTCGGTTTCCTTGGTAACTTAAATAAGAAAAATAAGTTAATTAAACGAAAGCGACGTTGCATGTTTGCGCATCACAGTTACCGGGCATGCAACGTCGCATAGCGAAAACGTAACGAGAACATTCATCAGTAGATTTTACTCCTCACATTTTTCTCATACCGGGCGCCTTATATATGAAAATCGATTCTTAAGGAGTAAACTCCAAAAAAACTTAAGGAAAGGCATTGTTAGAGTTATAAAAAGCCTAACCTTAAGTATTTATAACTCGTATTGGAGATTTTGTTAGTTTTATATCATCCGCATACCCTCTATGCACGCCACTGATTATCGGCCCACTACAGGGCACGGGTTTACACCCACAATTAGAAGGAGTTAATGACGTAGTCAACCACGCTGGCCCAGTGCGGATTGGTGGACTCCACACACATTTGAGTACATTATGAAGAACTCAGGCATGCAGAAGTTTTCATTCAACGTAGAAACAAATGATATTTTAATTGCTTAAAACGCACATAACTTAGAAAAGTACGAGCTCGGACCCTGAAAGTGAAGTCGAAGTCCTACCCACTGTCAGCAGGGCTATCACAGCTTTTTATATGCAAAATACTATAAATAGTTAAATATTAGGAAGAATAAAATACTTAATGTCGTCTTTATTGCACAAGGTCATTGGCTTCAACAGCATTTTTGAATTCATCTCGTGTTTTTGACTGTCCGCAATCGATGTAGAGTTTATATCTTCCATGTATAGTGGGTTAATGGCAACGGAATTCACAGACTATTTTCCCTGACATAAAATCGGGACCGTCGAATTAGAACTCTCTTAGGTATAGGGGACAACGTCAGTTTAAATACGAAAAGCTGGCAATGAGAATTTGCCGACAGAAGAACCTTATTATTCTAAACAATGTATGTTAGGCCTGAATCGGTAAACTTTACCAACGACTCTTTAATTATAAAATTATGAAAAATACGTAATAGTCTTTTTAAACTCATACGTAGGTATATACCTTTAATATTAGGTATATCTTTATTTGATCAGTGAAACCTAAATTTTACGTTACTTACGACTTCATTGTGATACTTGAATAAGAATAAATTCTTCATTAAAAACAATTTCAAAAGTTAGTTTATATCTATTGATATTGGAATTGCTTCAGCGAGAAAAGACTGCCAAATAATACAAAATATGCAAACTAATACAAACGTCTCCGTTGCAAAATTCAAGAGACCATAGCATATTAAATTTCATGAAAACAAAGGCTTAAACATACAAAGTATGTATCTACCTATGTAATTAATTTATAGCTTAGATTTGGTCACGAAAAGAATAAAGAGACGTCGTATCGGCCGGGATTTGGAGCCAGTCGTAAAATGACTGGCTGGTTGAGCCTATGTTCTTATTCTCACAGCTGTTACGCCTTACGATGTAATGAAGGCTTATTGAAATCTTTACTGATCTGAGAATAATGAGAATACGAAAATCTGTACCTACCCAAAATATATTTCTCATGTACGGTGTACCTACCTACGAAATATTGTAACGTCAATTTTTTCTCACTTGTTGTTGGTATACGGTAAAAATCGAAGTCTATAACGCAACACTGGCCGGCGATAAAGCAGTACTGGCGAGTGATAATTGTTTAGTTGTCCTAGCTGATTGCTATTCCGATCTGTCACTTTCGTAATCATTCTATATTCAAATTCGATTTATTTTCTGTTATCTTTTTTTACACTTTTACTCCGAATATATTGTGCGACCCATATAATATATACCAACACTTGTCTTATAGCTGTTATGTATACAACTATAATACATTAATTTCAGATAGTTTTTCTGAATACAGTACGGCCTCCCTTTCGGCGGGACCGAGTTCGTTTTCCGGCATACACCTTTGGGAGCTAAGTACGTTTTAAGTAATTAAATTTCACCAATTAAAATATCGCTTGCTTTAACGGTGATAAAAAACATCGTGAGGAGACCGACATGGTTGATAGTTCTGCATAACGTTCTTAAAGGCGTGTAAAATCTATACCAAAAAGGCTGAGGCCAGTAATGGGTATGATGATGATTTTTTTAATTAAAAAAAAAACATGAACAATAAAACCTTTTAACTTTACCCGCTATAATAAAGGGCTTTATCCTATACTTAAAAGGAGAAATGGGGTTGGAAGATTATAAAAGTCCTAGGTTTTGGAAGCTAGAGCATTAAAATCGCTGTTACAATAATAAAGTTAGATAACATTTTCAGTTTAAAATAGGAAGTTTGTAGGGTCATCGGCTTAGAATATCACGTATTAGAAATTTTATCCATACTCCCAAAAAATCCGTTTTATTTTAAGTATGTATTCAGACGACAGATTAAATTGTTTAGTGCTATCCTTTTCCACTTTTCTGTGGCGATAAGGAAAGCACTTCTTAATTAGAACTGGCATCTAAAGATTTTAGATTAGATTGACGTTAGATGAAAACTGTTGGACAATCCTTTTTTACGATAAAATACATCCGCTGTTGATTACGTATTTCGCAACAGGTTTGCGACAGGCGTAAATATTGCAATCACTGCTGTCAAACGTAGAGACGTTGGAAAATGGAAAAGAGTTTCCATATACTAAATAAACAAAAGTGACGTTTGACAGCAGTGATTGCAAGATTTACGCCTGTCGCAAGCCTGTCGCTAGATCATAATCACCCTGCCGATCTGTGAAAAGAACTAATTGCTAAGTTTTGAATACGGCACTAAATTAAAATAAATAAGTAGGTTAACATTAAATAAACCAAAACGTTCCTGTAGCTAAATCCTTTAGTTAATTAACTCTAAAACACCAAAAGGATAAAGGATTAACGTGACTGTAAAGTATAACGACTGAGCAATAGAAAATACACGCTACGTTTTATGAGGCAATCATCCAAAGTAGCTGAATAGCGATTAGTGTACCTTGAAGCACCTCCCAAGTACTTAAAGGACGAGGGGCGGCCGGTGCGGCCATTCACAAAACAGTCCGATCGATAAGGAGCGTCTCACCAATTCACTTTCAACTCCAATTACACTTTTCCGTTACCTACATCCATTACTTGTCCGGTTCGGTTCGCCTGTCACAGACGCACGTCTTCGAAACGAGCAATGGATAGTCCGTTTTGCGAAAATATTTGGGGGTTTCCCGTAAATGTATTCCTGGAGAATCTCATTTCGTTTCCCAATCTGACGTCAGCTTCTCGGGTTGTCTAGCCATAAAAATAGCTATTAGGGAAAATCCAAATATCCGTTTCAATTCATATAATATATCCTGTGTCAATGTGAGATTTAAGGGGCAAATGATAAAACGCCCCAAAGACAATTTAGATCCTTGTGTATTATGTATGTTAGAGATAGAAGGGAAACTATAAATTGGTGGCGCTTTGCTGAAGGGAAAAATACGATTTTCAGTGAGTTTCCTAAACGATGTAACATTTTAAATGTCTGCACCTTTGTTTAATTATTTACGTAAAGTATTATCGGTTTACCTAAGTATACCACAGGTTATTTATAAACTAGCAGGACACATACATATCCCTATCCCTACTAATATTATGAATGTCAATGTAAGTTTGTTTGTTACGCTTTCACGCAAAAACTACTTAACCGATCCTCATGAAACTTAGTACACATATTCTTGGAGAAGAAGTAGAAGTAGAAGTAGAAGTAGAAGTAATATAGAATACTTTTTATCCCGAAATTAAGCTCGGTTCCTTTGGGAGAGGGGATAAAAGTGTTTGACGATTTTACACCATAACTCCGGCAAATTATAACCGACTTTAATAATTATTTTTGTACTATAGAGGTTATAATATGTGTTTAGTTTTGCCCAAACTTTGTGTAGATCTGATGAATGTGGTTGGAGATAGAGGACATAACTGCTCAGCGGACAACAGCAAACCCCTCAGTTAAGGCTGAGCGATACTTTAATTTTTTTAGAACTAAACTAAATTGAATGCCACATCAAAAAAACAAAATCAAACGCAGACGAAGTCGCGGGCAACAGTTAGTACATATATATATATATATATATGTACTTTATATAAAAGTCGACCAACTTAATTTTCAAACCCTAGAACCAAAGTCCTTGTCAAGGTGAATCAAACGAGCTCAAACTCTTGTAAAAGATAAGATTAGCCACCTTCAGCTCCAACATCATCATCATCAAAAAAAAAAACTAAATTCTTTTATTTCAAGTAGGCCTAATATAAGCACTATTGAAACGTCAAGTCTGTCTGTGTGTGACTCTACCACCGGTTCGGAAGGCAGATTCTACCGAGCAGAAGCCGGCAAGAAACTCAGCAGTTGCTCTTTTCCAATATCAACAATTTACATTTTACATTTTAAAATTAATTTTTCTACCTTGTGAGAGATGAAAGCGGAGCCGGATGCTTCCAAGCAACTTTGTCATTAAGAAATTCATCAATGTATAATAAGCTCGCTGTAATAAATGTGTTTTAACACATTCTTTAAACTTATGCATTGGTAGGTCCAAAATTACCTCAGGAATCATATTATAAAACGCTTTTATAATATGATTCCTGAGATAATTCATATTAATTTTCCTGAGGTAACTCAATCCCACAAATGACTTCTGCACCTTTCGCAGACGATATGCAGATGTCACTAATTTATGACCATTTCTTGTCATAAATTAGTGACATCTGCATATCGTCTGCGAAAGGTGCAGATGTCACTAATTTATGACCATTTCTTGTCATAAATTAGTGACATCTGCATATCGTCTGCATCATGACGGATGGTGGTCGCAGTTGATATTAGTAGTAGCACAGAGCACGTTGCTGCCCGTTCTCCGTATTCCCTTAGTCGCCTCGTACAATACCCGCGGGAAGAGGGGTGGTGATTAATGTAATCTGATGTGCCGTCACCACACGTCAGGTTTTTGTGACTGTTTGATAGCTCTTCTGGGGAAGTATTAACACAATGCTTATTTTTGCAGTCGAGGGCATTGTTGACAATGCCGGCTTTGTTCATATCGCATGGTTCCTAAAGGGTATGGTAGCAAGTAGCCGGTGTAATCACAGGCACATGAGACTTAACACCTACACCTCAGGACACAGCATGGTTATTTGTAGGTCGTACCTTGCACGTCCTCAGTGGCGTTCACCGGGTTTCTTACCAGGGTATGCATACAGTAGGAAGATTGCAAAAAATGCCAAAAGTCCTCCTCCTATAGAAGTTGCATATCAATTTTAGGGTAGGCAGTGCTTTTGTGCATGTACGAAGTGCACGCCACTGCACGCCAAGCGTTGCAATGTTTAGGTGATCGTTGTCTACTTACCATCAGGTGGGTAATCTCCTTAGTTCGTAATTTATAACTATTAAAAAAAAGTGGAACGTTCCGCACATAAAAAACATTAACCTAAAGTTATTCAAAATAGTCATGCCGAAAATGGCAACAAATTAAATCTCCTTATTCCGTCAATTATAACTATTAAAAAAGAGAAACGTTTCGAAAATTAAAACATTTACCCAGAGTAATTAAAAATACTCAAGTGGAAACAAATTTTACTAGTAAAAAAGTTTCAGTCGCGGAGATGGTTGCCAATTAAAAAAAAAAAAGGAGTACCTAAATCTAATTTCAGATAGGGTAAATAAAGAATTTATAAAAAAAAAGGTGCTTTGATTTGAATTTTAAAATGGTCTGCTTTTTGCGGCACATGCCTATTTGTCAATATTTGTAAAACAATTGTATGACTCAAAATATTCTAAAACTACATTTTGTCGTAATAACACTACATTTTGAAGTAGTAGCCTGGTATTCTATTTGATGTCACCATATAGTAAAAAAAAAAAAAATGAGTTTGTTGTGGGCTCTTCTTAGACCAGAGCGCGTTTGGAACCCTCGTAGCTTTAGGTTTAAGTTTGCCAACGAAGTTATCACCATCACCTCACAATTATGTAATCATATATGTATGAACGCTTCGTAAGTGCCTGTGATAGGCCTACATGCAGCAGTCGCAGTTGCAGTCGAAGTCGAAGTCGCAATCGCAGTCGCAGTCGCACTCGAAGTCGAAGTCGCAATTGCAGTCGCAGTCGCAGTCGCAATCGCAGTCGCAGTCGCAATCGCAGTCGCAGTCGCAGTCGCAGTCGCAGTCGCAGTCGCAGTCGCAGTCGCAGTCGCAGTCGCAGTCGCAGTCGCAGTCGCAGTCGCAGTCACTATCACTATCATATTTTACATGGCGGGATACCCAGTAGGCCTACACCATGAATCAACGGGAATATCAATGCCATCAGGTTTAGAATTTGTTACACATATCAACTGGAAGATTTCTGTACATTTAATATATTTTGAAAATTTTTGACCGGCTTTATAATCGATACTGAGCCCAAAACAGATTTTTATTTAATTTTTGTCTGTCTGTCCGGGCATCACGCGAAAACTACATAACGGATTTAAATAAAATTTGCTATAGTGGTAGCTGATATTCCGGGTTAACATATAGGATATCTTTTATCCCTAAGTTTCCTCCGGGAAACGAGATGAAAACTTTTAACAATTTTACTTCATAGCTCCCTTAAATTTGAACCGATTTTAATAATTATTTTTTTATTTTAAAGTGTTAAACATGTAGTGTCTAATTTTAATGAAGATCTGATAAATATTGTCGGAGATAAAGGACATATAACAGCAAGAAAGCAAGGCATCCATATGCCTTTTATCGTTGTCCCATGAAAACGATCGAATACATGTGTACCATACTACTTAATGTTATAAATGCGAAAGTTTGTGAGGGTGGATGTATGGATGTATGTATGTATGTATCAACTAGAATAATGACAACTTAATAACTCAGTATACCACGTAAAGTAATAGTAGGTACATAGCTAGCCACGATGATTATGATGTTAGCATCACATCTATTCTAGCTTCTCGATTGATTCATACGCAGACGAAGTCGCGAGGGTCCGATAGTCTTAAAATATCTTTGTAAAACATACACCAACAACATATTGAGTAGTTGATAATAAAATTATACCATACAAACTTATTTTCATTATTCTACGACCCACCGGATTGCATTTGCCGCCCGTTTCGATGTTCAGCTCGTTAGGGTCGCAGCGTGATGTAACAAATAGCCTTTAACCCGAAGAAAATTGTATATAAATATACATCTTTTTAACCTTTATGGACTACATGTTTAAGTATTTATAAAAGTTCCCAACGGGATTGAATAGGGGATCAAAATTCATTCGGTAAAGTCGGGAAATATCAGTCCGATTTGAAAAATCTTTTTTCGCATTTGATAGTCTATTTTTTGAGAAAGGTAGGTGAATCGACGCTGTGGGCCGGGGTTCATTATGTGGGATACCAGAATAAAGTCTGTGTGGAAGTTTGAAACTTATCAGAAATTGTACGAAACATAAATAAATTCTATGAACATAAATTTTTAAATCTATCTATATATATAAAAGAGAAAGAGTGTGAGTATGTTCCGTATAGGCTCCGAAACGGCTGGACCGATTTCAATGAAACTTTCAGGGAATCTCCGGATTGACCTAGCAAGTAATCCTGTAAAGTTTGGTGACGATCGGAGCCCTCCTATTTTTGAACTGTCAAACTGTCAAATACAGCTTTTATTTACTATGATGAAATTCTATTGTTGGGTGTACATGGGTGTAGATAATGATCCTCATCCGCTCGAGAAGAGAATAGAAGAGAATGAATACGGAGAGATTGTATAGAAGCAGGCGTTACTTTGCGGAAATCCATGATATATTATCAAAATTAAGCTTAACTTGCTATACTCCGCGAAAAGCAGGAGAATCTGTGTGGTGCAATTTATAATTTCTTCAATCCTAATACTCCACACCAAACAGATCCTCGGCAATACACCCTCTACGCACGTTTCGCTCCGAAACCGGAGCATCATCAGGAGATGTCGACTTTACAATGATTAATTGTTAAGTGAAAAATTCGCCAAATGTGTCGCCTTTTATACCTTTCTGACCCCCACCTAATCTATCTAAGCCCCTCCCACCTCATTAGTGCCTCTAAATATGTTCAATAGAGGTGAAGTTGATAAGTTTATTTGTTCGTTTAGTAATTCGAACCTCCCATTCCTATGTTTAATAATTTCTAATTGTTCCCTCAAATCAAGTCTCAACCCTTTGTCGCAAGCATGTAATATTTCGTATGAATGATTACTGGCTACGTTATGTCCACTGTCTAAAAGATGTTTTGCAAATTGAGATTTTTCAGGATGGTTATGATTGAAGGCTGCCATATGCTCTTTGTAACGCGTTTCAAATTTACGTCCGGTCTGACCCACATATGTGGCGTGGCATTCAGAACATTGGAGTTTATATACCCCTGATCTGTGCTTATTGTCCAATCTGTCCTTACCGTTACAAATAGCTCTCTGTTGGTTATTTGTTCTAAAAGCCACATGAACGCCATGTGATCTAAGTATCCTTGCTACACGCTCTGATATAGATCCGAAGTAAGTCAGACTGGTCTTATACCTATTCAATTTGTCCATTGGTACGGCGTATAACTCCTTAGCAATCAGCCTCTGTTGTTTCTTTTTAATTATGCTATCAACCAAACTGGTCTTATACCTATTCAATTTGAAATGATTGATTTTAAGAAATGCTGCATGTTTATGCTTCATCGTGTCATCCTTGGCAGCATAAACATGCAGCATTTCTTAATTATGTTCATAGATTATTATCTATTCCATTAACTGAGGAGGATTATAGGAAAGAGTTATATGTCATTTATCACATGGCAAATGCAAACGGTTACAATTCAGGTTTGGTTGATAGCATAATTAAAAAGAAACAACAGAGGCTGATTGCTAAGGAGTTATACGCCGTACCAATGGACAAATTGAATAGGTATAAGACCAGTCTGACTTACTTCGGATCTATATCAGAGCGTGTAGCAAGGATACTTAGATCACATGGCGTTCATGTGGCTTTTAGAACAAATAACCAACTGAGAGCTATTTGTAACGGTAAGAACAGATTGGACAATAAGCACAGATCAGGGGTATATAAACTCCAATGTTCTGAATGCCACGCCACATATGTGGGTCAGACCGGACGTAAATTTGAAACGCGTTACAAAGAGCATATGGCAGCCTTCAATCATAACCATCCTGAAAAATCTCAATTTGCAAAACATCTTTTAGACAGTGGACATAACGTAGCCAGTAATCATTCATACGAAATATTACATGCTTGCGACAAAGGGTTGAGACTTGATTTGAGGGAACAATTAGAAATTATTAAACATAGGAATGGGAGGTTCGAATTACTAAACGAACAAATAAACTTATCAACTTCACCTCTATTGAACATATTCAGAGGCACTAATGAGGTGGCAGGGGCTTAGATAGATTAGGTGGGGGTCAGAAAGGTATAAAAGGCGACACATTTGGCGAATTTTTCACTTAACAATTAATCATTGTAAAGTCGACATCTCCTGATGATGCTCCGGTTTCGGAGCGAAACGTGCGTAGAGGGTGTATTGCCGAGGATCTGTTTGGTGTGGAGTATTAGGATTGAAGAAATTATAAATGGCACCACACAGATTCTCCTGCTTTTCGCGGAGTATAGCAAGTTAAGCTTAATTTTGATAATACGGAGAGAAATAAATTATTTAATATATTATGAGACTTAAATTATTATGAGATTAATTAATTATGAGATTTTATTTAATGATGTTTATTGTTTTAATAAAATGAAGCAAAATCTAGCCCGGCAAAGCGGGCTGGGTACGCTAGTAATTTATATAATCGTCTGCAGGCTGAAATGATGCTGATTATAATATTGATGATGCAATATATAAACACGAATACGTACTTAATAAACGTGTTTTGTGCTAGATTAATTTGACGACCTAAAAATTTATTCTCGTGGCAACATACTGAAAACACGGCAGCTAATGTCCACAAATAGGTAAACTGAATGTGGAAAATACAACGGCACACCGGGCAATATTTTTAAAGAGCTTAATAAATTATACAAAGGGTTTTGACGTGTTAACGCCTCGTGTCCTATAGGTAGATAATAGTCTTAGCTGAGCGTCTGATAAACTTAACAACAAAAGTAAGTATTTCACACATTTTTTTTTGAATGTTGGTCTTTGTAGACAATTACACACACTCAACGAAGCTACACATAATCTATTGTATTTCAATTCACGCCTAGAAGGACGTGCAAATAATTAAAATTTATAAATAATAATCCATCGTACCACTGCGACCAATAGTTTGAATAAAATAATTCTTCTTATTACGCCGCTTCCCACGACGCGACGTTTACGCGGCTCTGCTTTGAAATTAGTGAAAAGACGCCCACGCCTGCGCAGAACATTCGTCCCCACGACGCCTTGCCAAAACTCACCAAAAAAAGGTATGTCGCTCCCGCATCTGGCGCTTTCTCACCACGCCACTTTAGCTAGAATTGAACTTTCGGTATACGAGGTATAAAATAGTTGTAAAACTTACACACAACACACAATATTTTTAACTTAGATTCACATGAACCGAAAGGGGCGGACTGCTATAATATACGTACAAACAGACATAGACACAGACATGATGAAACTAAAATGGTTTCTCTGGTATCATTACAGAGCCCTCAAGGAGACATAATTGTATTGTATTGTTAACGCAGCGTGGGCCTGGCAACAACAAATATTGAAAGCTTTATGAACCACCTTGGAGGCGTCCTTTATCCTTGCCATTGTGAAAGCGCACGTATTTGGTTTATCGTTTTGAGGGCCTACTTGTTCGTTGCTTCATTCTGAGGTTGCGAAAAAATAACTTCTACAATATATTTTCCTACCCGATACATAAAGGTTTGTTCTTTTAACTTCGTCAAGAACCATTTAGTATCGCTTCACGGCTAGCGTAGGACATCCATCGATGATAAACAATAAAATCCCCCGATTACATCCATTGACAAGTGATATGGGACAACATTTACTTATACACCTGCCAAAGCAAAGTAACATGGCTAACATGAACATAGGTATTTTTAGGGAGTTCCAAATACCACGGTCGTGTGCCGCTTGGGTCCTCCGGCTCACTGCGATACGCTTGATGTCATACGCCCACCTTTAGGGGGTCTACCAACGCTGCCTTTACCGGTACGAGGTCGCCATTCCAGCTCCATGGTAGCGCAACGTCCATCGGTCCTCCGAGCTCCGTTTGATACAACACAAATATTATATTCACGTGTAACATTGCCGTGTTTTGGTCTGAAGGGCGTGGTTGCGGGTGTAATTACAGGCACGTGTGGCTTTACACCTACACCTTAGGTGCGGATACAGGACGGTACTTTGTAGAACGTGTTCCATGCATGCCCAGAGAGTTGTTGCCAGTGGCGTGCACTTCATACATGCACAAAAGCACTGCATACCCTAATTTGAAATATAGCCCATATAAGAGGAGGATTTTTTTCCATTTTATGCAATTTTCCTCTGCATGCATACCCTGGTAAGAAACCCAATGCACGCCACTGGATGTTGCTCTGTACTGGCTATGGTTTGCCACTTACCATGAGCCAACTGCTTGGTCCGTCGGTTAGTTTTAGTCATCTAACTACCATTTACACATCTTTTACGTAATGTACATCAAAAGTATCCACTATGATCATAATTTATCCCTATCCCTACTAATATTATAAATGTCAATGTAAGTTTGTTTGTTACGCTTTCACGCAAAAATTACTTAACCGATCCTCATGAAACTTTGTACACATATTCTTGGAAGTATTTGAAGTAATATAGGATACTTTTTATCCCGACATTAAGCTAGGTGTCTTTGGGAGAGGGGATGAAAGTGCTTGACGATTTTACACCGTAACTCCGACAAATTATAACCGATTTTAATAATTATTTTTGTACTATAGAGGTTAGACTATGTGTTTAATTTTGCCCAAACTGTGGTTGGAGATATAGAACAGAACTCTTCAGCGGACAGCAGCAAAACCCTCATTTAAAGCTAAATTGAATGCCACATCAAAAAACACACGCAGACGAAGTCGCGGGGAACAGCTAGTAAGACTATAAATAAAAAAAAAAAAATAGATATTATTTCCACCTGCACCTAGCACAGGCAGGAGACAAAAAATATATCTCTGATTAAATCCCCTGACAGGGGATATAATTAACGCGTCCACCTGCTAAAGCGCGGGAACTGGGTATACAAGAAGTTTACCGCCCTTTATTATTACAAATATATTATTTAAAGAAAAACTATTTATTTATTCTTTAAAATAATTGTTTTATAAATATAACCTAAAATAAACTATTTAAAACTAAATAAAAACGAATAATTAAACGAATTAGTTTGGCCATCCAAAGGGGCAATGCTGCCAGCACCTTAGGAACTGTGCCTCGCTGCGGTGGTTTCGAGGACGTTTTAGTTTTATTTAGACGTTTATTTAAGTTAAATAATATATTATTTGCATATTATTTACACTTGTTCGCCAGTACTCTGAGAATTGATAAAGCTGTGGGAGAAGATACATTTTTTATCCTTTCCCGGGGGATATAATTGTCTCCTACCCATGCTAGCCGAGCTGTGCGCCTATGCTTGGAGAGTAGATAAAACTCTGGGAGAAGATAAACATTTTGTCCTTTCCCCGTGAAGGAAATGTCTCCTGCCCATATTACCCGTGCAGGCTGAAGAGTATCCTATATCCGTCTCCAGAATGTTTATAAAAGCTATATTTGTGTACAACTTTGTCAAGATAAGATAAGCTAGCTAAGCCGAGGAGAGTTGACAGATGTTGTTGGTTGTATATCGTCAATTTCCTAACTCCAGCTTGGAGTTTTTTTCACATTATTTTAGAAACGTACAAAGGCAGCCTTAACCTCGGCTAACGCGTTGGTGAATACAGCTCGACTGTGCGGTTCGCAACAAAGACACTTGGAAGTCAACTTACGTCCTACCCCTTTATGTAATATTCGACCCAGTAACTCGTAAATAAATTAACATTCAACCGCAATTTATACTGCCCCGGCACAAGTTATTCATCGGAATGATTGAGTTTTAAATTAAGACATGCCTAAATGCGGATAACTATACAAATTGGCTGACTCCACATTTTAAATGAATTCAGTAGAGGCTTATAATATTATACTGGAAGTTACTTGCCGTAGTACTTAATATGATTAAGTATTCATGTAGTGTTCCCGAGAACGCGGTGCTTTTAGGCTATGTAGTATAAGGCGCTTCTTTCATGTGCGAGTTTATCGCGACGATTTCGTTCACGTAATAATAGCGACGGGTTTAAAAGAGCACGGGTTTTTTTTTTTATATTCTATGCAGCTTAGTTTCTTTAATATAATAAAAGCATGTGCTACACGGTTTTAAACGGCGGTTTGAAACAGAAAAAATGGATTTGCGCTTTACCGGCTACACGGTTTAAGACATGTTTAAAACCATCAGTTTTTATAGATCTTTGCGTGAATAGGGCGTCTCTACGCTCCGTACCGTACCGTATATTCACTACAACGACGTCATGGCACCTTACCTATCTAAAGAACAAAGAATTGGGGTGTCTCTTGCTCTTTTGTGTGCAATTGAAGAGAAAAAAGAAAGAAAAAAAAGAATATGGATGAAGCGATGGTTAAAGGAGAGATTAACCCTTGTCCCATGACTAAATGTGAACTTAATTAACCTAGTGGACTTTGATAACATACATAACTTTCTAAGAATGGATAAAGAAGATGAAGAAATGGATGAAGAAGTCCCAAAGGCAGGGCAAGTCTCTATATAGCGCGAGAAGTTCTGTAACTACTTCTCGTTCTTTTTCTTCTGCCATTTTGAGAACCGCGTATTCGTCGCGTGCGTCCAATGCTTTTCAATTAAACTATTATGAAACGGAGGATTTGATGCAACAGATGTACGTATGAATTTTGCATCACATACCTTGTCACGCAAAGACACACAAGCACACGTTTATAACACACTTATACATACATTCATTTACACATACACTCACTAACAAACATGCGCACACGACCACACACACACACACACACACACACACATATTTACACACACACAAACACACACACACACACGCACACACAACCACACACACTCACTAAAACGCACACACACACACTCACTCAAACGCACCTCAAGTAGGTTAACCTTTATAACTTTAAATTATACTTAATTTTGATTTATATAACTTTGATCTACTTATTTATTTCAATTTGTATATTATGTTATGGAAGAGCGGGGCCGCCTGCCACAAGTGCTAGTAGTTATCCTAGTAACTTACTAGGATGCCCCCAATTTCAATGTATTATTTTGCTGGACGAAACGAAATATATATATTTTTTTTAATGCTTCTACCAGTGGTTTCAAACGCAAGCCTTGCTGCTAAGGGTGTTGAAAGGTCAAACGAAATTTATTGGTATAAAACAACAACCTACACTGTTTTAAACTTTTAAAATTTTAAAAACTTCTATAAGCAGAGCAACACTCCGCAGGGGTTGCAAAAAACGCGACCTAAAAAGTGTGTTAGTGTTAAGCCTCTTATCCCAGTAATTACACCGGCAACCACGCCCTTCAGACCAGAATACAATTATGATAGATAGATAGATAAAGTTTTTATATTAACAAAACAATAAAAATATATATATATAAGATGCGCAAACGCGGTCTTATCGCTTTAAGCGATCTCCTTCAGACAACCCTTTATGGTAGAGAATTAGGTTAGGGAAAACGGGATAGTGCAACCAGTGATACAATTAAGTTAAATACATATAATTATAATGTATACATAAATATAAATGTAATATATATATATATATATAGACATACAAATGAACATACATACAGTATATCATATTAGATAAATAAAATTCTTTTAGTCGATTTTTAAATATGTTTACTGTCTGTGACTGTCTTATATCTCTCGGCAATTCATTCCACAGATTTACCACTGTTACAGTAAATGCTGCTTGGCGACAGTTATTGTAGTACATCAGAAATGTTCGCGAGGGCTCATACTGATGACTTTTTTGCCATCAGAAGAAAACGAATAGCATCCTTGATGAACTTTTTGTAACTTTTTGTATATTGCATATTAATATTTAATGTAAGTTTTTTAAATTTAGTTTATTTTTTAATTATTCTGTTATGTAATAGTGTAGATGGGTCATAGTTACCAAATAAAAATAAAATTTCTTGATGTTGCAAACAGTTCGAGATGTTCTGTTTATCATAAACAATAGTCTCTTAACTTAACTCTTTAATGTTTATGGCAAGGTGGAACTAATAATTTATCTGTGCGATACGCAAACACTCGCTCGTGGAGGTGGCGTCTTATTAGATGGAATCTGTATAATGTATCTTAAAATAGACAAACACGCTGCTCAGATGGAGGTATTTAACAAGTTGGATAGAAGCAGGCGTTACTTTGCGGAAATCCATGATATATTATCGAAATTAAGCTTAATTTGCTATACTCCGCGAAAAGCAGGAGAATCTGTGTGGTGCAATTTATAATTTCTTCAATCCTTATACTCCACACCAAACAGATCTTCGGCAATGTACCCTCTACGCACGTTTCGCTCCGAAACCGGAGCATCCTCAGGAGATGTTGACTTCTTGTTGTCAATCTTAACAATTATTCATTGTAAAGTCAACATCTCCTGAGGATCAATCCGCTACACGCCAGCGTGTAGCGGATTGGTAGACTTCACATACCTTAAATACGCATGCAGGTTTCCTCACGATGTAGATATTACTTACCGTTAAAGCTAGTGATATTCTAAATTATAATAAAATAAAAACGCACATAACTCCGAAAGGATCGAACTCTTTCACCCCGAAAGGGAGGCCGACGATCTAACCACTAGGCTATCATCGCTTTTTTGAAGATTTAAGTAAGTCAAAATGCTGACTTTGAATTCGAAGAAGCCGGCAAAGGTTGGTAGCGAGCTCTTTTACCATATGATTCCATTCTACAAAAGATCGTTTTCGGATGAGCCTTTGAAGGGGAATAATAAAGTATCCGTTGGATTTTATCTGTGAAAATGGGAGCTCTGACGGTGCTGCCTCTCTTTTGAGTCAATAGGCATTAGCATAAAACCAATATCGGCACAGCTGTCATGCCGGACCGACACCTGCGTTAGTGCGAGATGAAAACGTTTTAGCTGAAGATATTTGTATTCCATCCTTCCGGTTCACTATCGGCTATTATTATAGACTAGCTGTTGCACGCGACCTAGTCCGCGTTTGTTTCGGTTTTTAATTCCAAGGGAATAAATTGTTTTCTGAGATGAAAAGGATTCTATGTCCATATAATGCGTTGGATGATCTCTCTGGCGCAGTTGTGAGAGTTGTGAGAACTTAAGCAGAACTTGTTTGATCCCCGGCACGAGCAAATTGGATATTTCCAATTATTTTCTGGTCTGATCTAATTAATCTTCGGCCGTGGCTAGTAACCGACCTACCGAAATACCAAGGCAGATTGGCGCAGTGGGCAGCGATCCTGCTTTCTGAGTCCAAGGCTATGGGTTCGATTCCAACGAGTGGAAAATGTTTGTGTGATGAACAGGATTTTTTTCCAGTGCCTGGGTGTTTATCTGTATATTATAAGTATAGTTTAGACTAGATCGCGTTGTGTATTGTCATAGGATATTTGTTTATTTATTTATTTAAAAGCCGTTAGCCGTTGGCCGTAAAGGCTTGAAGTGCAAGCGAGAGCGCGGAACGAGCGATAAAGAGGCACAGTCGGCCTCCGCGTTCGACATCTGTCTCTCTCCTACTTGCTCGCGTGGACAGCTTCTATACAATAATACATTTACATGTTTTCGGCAAGGATGAAGTGCAGTGAAAAGTGAATGTGGTGTCAATTGTTTATAGCAACGATAATATCTATCAAACAAATAAAATTAAAATTTTCTTTTGAAAAATGCAACCATTCCATCATCATTTCTTCGCAACGTTCAACAATCGTCAGTAAGCCGACTTTACAGACAACCAATTTTTTTAATTTGTGTATTCCTTTTTTTCTTTAATTAGCCTTTGACTGCAATCGTACCTGTTAATTAACGATGATGCAGTCTAGTAGTTAGGGAGTATGCCAGTTATGTTTAACCCATACCGCTAATCGGTACCGAACCGCTAAATCGCTTAGTTCAGAAATTATTAGTTCCCGAATTTCCCCGCCGGCAATTGTACCCGTCCGGGTTTCAACTTAAAACCACAGCGCTAGTAGACAGTTCAAAAGAGAAACCAATTTGTGATATTTTGCATTGCGCAATATTATCGATTATTAGGGGCCACATATCTAACAGTTGGGCCTTCCTTTAAAAAAGAGAGAAAGTATCTTATATTATAAGAACATCTTACTGATTTTATATTGTAATTTTAAATCAAATCTAATTGCAGTGAAACCATATTCTATTCTATAAATAAAATGACACTCATAATAAATTGCGAACCTACTTTATTTTCGCTTAGTAGCTACAGATATTGTACTTTAATTTCGAACGTCTACTGCTTGGCGACCACTAATTTAAAAAAATATTTATTTGAAAATCCTATGGAAGTTTGATTTCACGCCCTGTGCGTCGCCACGTTTGTCACACTAGTCACATTAGGTGGTTTCCAAAAAATAACCAACCATAATTGTAGAGCTCACACTCTACTCTGCTCACTAACCTGTTGCAAAAACCTAAACAAATTGGCCCATCCGGTGACACTGGCAAATAAATAGACACAAAACATTCCAACTTATAAAATCCCCCTTTTTGTGAAGGCGGCCAAAAAAGTAGGGCGCGCAATTTTTAATTCAGAACATCTCTTTTTCATTTCCAGTTGAGCCTTGACCTAAGTATTTTGCTTCGGAGTTGAAACATAAAAACTCCTGCCAATCTTAGTGAAAGGTTTTGGATTAAGCTCATCATACAAAGGTTGTATAGAGCTACATAACATAATAGCTCCATTTCATACCCAACGTATTTTATACGTAAAACCTCGCAGTATAAATAAATATAAGCAAAATCCCGGATAGCGGGAGATACCTAGCTGATAATATTTAGATATCCTTACTTATATGCGAAAGTGCGTTTGTTCACGCAGCAATAGATTAATGGAGTGACGTGCGTTTTTTATAGTGACAAATTATGGGATATATAGGAAGCTTCCTATAAGATCTGAAACCCAATCCGGCAGTTAATTTTCGTATTTAAAGATTTAAAATGCATATATAAATTTGCAGAAAGACTTGAGCCCGAAATCACGGAAATCACAGCCTATGCCGGTTTTGATACTACCGATGCAAAGTGTCTTTTATAAAGCGAGTCGAAGACCGTAGTATGTAATACGGACCTACAAAATGTAGACCAATGCTATGTTTCGCTATTAGATGTGATAAAAAGGCATGTGATAACTTCGGCATCGGCGACTCAAGCCGCGCCTGAGAGATGCGGATTCTAAAATTACAGTAAGTAATAAAAATATATTATCTTCATTATCCCCATCATATCAACCCATTACCGGCTCACTACAGGGCACGGGTCTCCTCCTACAATGAGGGGGGTTTGAGAATATTATGGAGAACTCCCAGACATGCAGGTTTCCTCGCGATGTTTTCCTTCACTGTTGAAGCAAGTGATATTTTAACTGCTTAAAACTCACATAAGTTTGAAAAGTTAGAGGTGTTTGCTGGGTTGAAGTCCTACCCATTCAGCTATAACCGCTTCAATATATTGGATATTTCCTCTAAGTGTCAATTTAAACAATCTAATAGGAAATATGGAAATACCCCGTCATGCTAAATAGCTGAACGGTTTATGATGAAAACTTGCATTTATAACATTTGTGGGGATCAGGTTAAAAATATGACAAAACTGTTCCAAAATTGTATAAGTACGGCTGCAAAATAAAATTCTTAATCTATCTTAATTCAAAAAATTAAAATTCTAAATTCATTTATTTCAAGTAGGCCTACTTTATAAGCACCTTTGAAACATCAAGTATGTCTGTTTGTAGTGACACCGGTTCGGAAAGCAGATTCTACCGAGAAGAGCCGGCAAGAAACTCAGTAGCCTTATATAAAGGTACATATGTTAGGGGTTCGCAATTAATATTAAAAAGGCACAGTAACGATGAATAGCAACGGCTAAAACAATAAAACACTGTTCTATTTCCTCGTGACGTCGCCGTTATAAATAGGGAAAAATAATTTCAACAATAGTTGCTTTTGCTTCAGTGAATCGAATAGTGAAGGGAAACAAATTGCTCGGGGTAATCACGAGAACAATGGGGGGAAAGCGTTACCCCCATTTGTACAAGTGTAAATGTGGATTGCTATTAAAAATAAAAGCGCAATCGTAGACATTGCATTCCATTATTCTATACGTATTCCATCTAATGATTATTAAAAACAAGATGTTCCCAGCAATTTCACCCGCGTTTATTCTGGATTTCTAATAATCCCAACGGAACTCATATAAAATGTATCCTATTGCCTTCACTAGGCTAATATTCTATGCAAAATTACACCAAGATTAGGCATTCAAGCTATGCAATAGGTAAAGAAAAGTATTTTCCCATGGGTCTTTTGCCAGCAGCTCTTCTGGGATAAATTTTATCCGATATCGCTCTCCAATATGCAAGCAGACAAATAATCATACACGTTTTCACATTTATAGTTAAAACTATCTATTGCCAGCATTTTTCGTCCGCGTTTATTACGATTTTTTTCCAAAACCCGTGGGTACATACAGTGTGTTTTTTAAGGATGAAAAGAAGCCTAGATTACTTTTTTTCCAATGCAATGAATGAATTAAGTTGATTCATTGCTTAGTGAGGGCGTAAAGGAAGGACAAACAAACAAACAAAAAAAAATATATATATTAATATAGTAAGCTGTTTGTTTGGTTTTTCCTTGTGTAAAATGATGTGTGGAAAAGAGCAACTGCTGAGTTTCTTGTTGGCTTCTTCTCGGTAGAATCTGTTTAATTAACAGGAGAAGATATCTTCTTAATTTTAATAAACCTCAACTTTTTTAAATAGAGCATGTTTAATCTAATTATGTACCCATATTTTCGTAGTTACAATAATTAAACGGTGGATTAGCCCGAACAAACAGACAAGAGTTTTAATTTGTGTGAATTACACATGATTTAATTTTTTTGTTACATGAAAGCTCCAGACTGCACAAGTAGCCTCGCGCAATTAGAGTAGATTAGTAAACTATTTGCGCACAAGGCTGAACATAAAATATTTTGGCGTGTGACGTCATCCAACGCTCAAATGAAAGGCACTGAACTGAACCGCTGTGGCAGTGCTCGGGTACACATTCGCATTCGCATAAAAAAAAAGCGTTCGGTACCCTCGCTGTAATATTTGCAAGCTCCAATCCTAGAGTCCACACACCAAATCCACGCATCACCAATTCAGAAATATGGGCTTTGTATCATTTATATTAAAGTGCAACGTAAAACGCGCGACAACGTACACGCGTTGTATACTATCCGTACGCTACTAGCACACAAACATTGAATAGTGTATTATGCAAATTAAGCTTAATTTGCGATACTCAGCAAAAAGCGGGAGAATCTGGTGTAATTTAAAATTTCTTGATATACGACGAACTTGAAACATTCCAAGTTCAAGCGATACAAAATTATATCTAAATAGACGTGACGTCATAATTTTAAATTCGGCGTTTCAGCGATCCGCTGTGACAGTCACAGCGGATCGCTAGATTTAGCAGCCATATTTATTAGCAATAAATAAGTAACAATCACTTCAAAAATTATTAAATATACGTTTTTCTTAATACATAAATAATAAATATACTACAACAGTATGCACACCGCCATCCAGCCCCAAAGAAGTTTAACTTGGGTTATGGGTAGCTACTAAGATGACTGATGAATATTTTTATGAATAAAAAATAAATCTTTATAATATACAGATAAAGCCCGAGTCACTGAAAAACATTCATATTCATTACATAAACATTTTGCAGTTGTGGGAATCGAACCCACAGCCTGGGACTCAGAAAGCAGGGTCACTGCACACTGCACCAATCGGCCGTCATACATGAATCATATATCATTATAGCGATTCTTTGTTACTGTCATTATGCCTGTTGCATGGCAGGCCCTTATTTAGCAGAATAAGTGCTTACCTCGAGCGAGGCACGCTGACAGTGAGCTGCCGTGCTAAGCATTGTCCACTCAAAAAATCTGGACTCTACTAAGGAATAACCTTGGTATAATAGCGATAACAATGCAGAAAACTTGATACCCATGTTTTCAGTGTAACTGAAAAATAGAGCGAATATTCATACAAAAAAAAACAGTATTCCATTGTTTGTCTAAAACAGTTAGTTTTCTGCTTTACAATGGCTCAATGCACGTTATTGTTATTTAGCTTTCATGTATTATGAAAGTTGCACAAATTAGGAAGCGATTTAGTTTATTCATCATCAGCATCATCACATTACCGGCCCACTACAGGACACAGGTCTCCTCCTACAACAAGAAGGGGTGAAGACCCCTTCTTGTTGTAGGAGGACCCCTTCTAGTCCACCACGCTGGCCCAGTGCGGATTGGTGGACAATTACGTATCGTACTATAATATAATATCTACGCGTTATATTCTTCTGTGGAACAAAAGGCCGAAACGCCTCATAATGCCTGCCTGAACCTAGTCCTGCTAAACCGGATTATACGAATGCCCGGAAAAATATTTCCGTCGACAAATTTCGATACAAGGATAAAAGCAGTTCATCAAAATACAGCGAATACTTAACCTAATTTTCGTGATTAATCAACATTTCTTAAATATAGTTCAACGGGTACATACCACGATAATATTTTTGGATTTGTCGATATTTCGACCCAGTTGCATGGATCGTGGTCACTAAGGGACTGAATTTTATTAAATGTGTAATCTCGGATTTCTAAGAGCGGTTAAAAGAAAATTTATCTTTAAGTCCATACAAAGTTCTAACATGAAATCCTGCAACTACGATGCATTTTATTTCCCAAAGTTTAGGTCTTCAATAAATGGATACTTACGATGTCTGCGGCTATGTCTAAATATAACTGGTGAACTTTTAAAATGTACCATTTTACGTTGTCTTCAATCTACCGAGATTATTTCACGGAACAAAACAAACTATATTTAGTCGTTGAATTTCCCCCGCAACGTGACAACAGAAAGGTACCCATTACATAGGTAGTAATTAGCAACGAGACTCCAATAGTTTTATAAGCTCTCTGTATAGAACATCCAGTCAAGAACGAATGTCACGGGACACCTCACAATTCATTCCCAACCCTGAAATTTAAAATTAATTAATTACAAGCAGCTTTTCTAGTAAGATATATTATGTTAACTTGAGTAGTAGTCGCAAATAATGAATGAATCATAATTCGTTGTTGGTCGATTCATTCATAAGTAATTAACTAGCGGACCCGCGCGACTTCGTCTGCGAATTAGCCGACTTAAAAAAATATTCGAATGTTGTCGCGGACTGTTTTATAGAACTTTAAAGAAACAACAATTCCGATATACTTACTACATACTTCCGTCGTTTGGCGTAACGTTTACCGTTCACGCATCGCACGCATCAGAATCTCTCAAAAAGGATATTTGTTGCAGTTTTTGCCCGAGATTCCAATATAAATGAATCCTAGCTAGATCGATTTATCGCCCCCGAAACCCCCTGTATACTAAATGTCATGAAAATTCCGCAGATGCTCTTTTAAGGCAATATTTTACAATTTAACAATCGGTTTTGTATCTTGTGAGTTGTGACCGATTAAAGCTTCATTCATGGTTTCATAGCTTGCATTAAGCAATAAATATATTGCTTAAACTAATCTTAGAGAGGTTCAAATTTACCGTCGGCATCATGCTATAAAAGCATATCAACAACACAAACGTGTATTCGAAAGATTAGTTTTAAGAATGAGTATGGAAGTTAAATTAGGAACGTTTTTCCTCGCCTGGACGAAGTTGGTATTTGTGAGCTAAGAGTTTGTGCTCGTTGTTTATGTCCGTCAACCCGCATTCTGCGTTTTAATAGTAGTAGAACTCGTCCGCGGAATGACCACAATGCTTATTTCTTCCGCCAAAAGGTATTGCTGCGTTCCGGTCTTTAGGGCGCGGTTGCCGTTGTACTGACAGGCACATGAGAGTTAAAACCTACCCCTCTGGTTAGTAGGATGTGTTGGATGCATGTCCTGCGAAGTGTTACTCTCTTTTCTGTTGTTTCTGTGTGCACTTACCATCAAGTAGAATTTAAGATCATTATGACCTTAAAGTATATCTCGTAACTATATAGCACATACACCAAACTTTTTAGAATCTTACCCATGAATATTTATTTAAGTGTTGTTTGTATCATACTATATATACCATAACAATATACGAGTAAAACGTATCGAGTACATGGGGTTTATCTGCGCCTATATCGTCGGTAAACAGGAAAATTTAAAAGCGCTTGCGGTATCTTTAGCAAGCGTGACACACATTTGAGATAAACTCACAAAAGGTATTTCCCAATATAAAATATTTAACCACCTATAACTTATGATTACCTGGTATATTGACAGAAGTGGCATGAACTTTTACTATGGACTAACCTAGTCTAACAGATAAGACTCTAATAATAAATTTGGCTATAATTCTCTTGTATTTCGTTTACGTATTTCGTTCAATATATTATCTTTACCAGCTCTATACATATATGAAATGTGTTATTTTATTAAAAAATATATTAAATTTTTTTCCAAAAAAGTCTATATCCGCAGCGGAACCAATGCAAAAACCGTGTGTATACAAAAGAAATGTCTATTGCATGGCTATAAAAATATACAGCTACTTACCAGACCGTGTTAAAGATTTAGCTATTAATAAATTTAAAAATTACATTTTTAACAAACTAAATAATGAAAACTTATATATGATAGAAAGATTATTAAATTAATAAAATTTGACTAATAAATAGACATTTCTAAATTTGTCATTTTTGAGTTGACCAAAAAGTTGACATTTACCTAATTTTACTATTAAAACTGAATTTACTATTGAAACTAAATGGATTAATCTTAAATACAAATTGAATAGATTTGTATACTTAAAAAAAATTTCACGCCTTTATGGCAAAACATGTTTGGATCAATTTTATTTTGTACCTATTTACCATATAATATGTAACCCATGTTTAATGCAAATAAATGAAATTATTATTATTAATATTACGGTTAAACGGCAATAGTACACTATATCAAATGAGTTTTAGTAGTAGTAATAGAGCTTTCTGTGACAGAGCTCGTCCGGTTAAGCAGTACTGCCATACTTATTTCTTCCTCCCAAGGGCGTGGTTGCCGGTGTAATTACAGGCATATGAGGCTTAACCCCTACGCATCAGATTAATTAGCTTAGCCTCTTCTCTTTGTGGGAGGAGACCCGTGCTCAGCAGTGGGCCGGTAATGGGTTAATATGATGATGATGACGTTGAAGTACATGGTACGAACTTTTATGGTGTGGTACGCCCTATCTGTGTTTCTTAATATTTTTCAGTTGATATTAATGGAAATTTTGCAGACGTATAGTTTGCATCCTGGCCTAAGAGATAGGATACTGTTTATCCCAAAAAAGAGACCAAGAGAACGTTCCCAGCATGTTCCCAGATAAAATTGTAACTTCTCCCATAGCTTTATCAACTCTCAGAGCACTGGCGCGCAAGTGGAAATAATATCCACATAATATATTATGTGTAATAATAAAAGGGGGTTAACTTCTCCTATTCCATATTCCCGTGCTTTAGTAGGTGGACACGTTAATTATATCCTTTGTCAAGGGATATAATCGGGGGACATAATTTTTGTCTCCTGCCCGTGCTAGCCCTGCTGGGTTTTTTAAATATAACCTTTGTTATTTATGCAGAGCTTTACAGCTCAACCGGTCTTGTCGAAATTTTGTGTAGAGATAGCTTTGCATCCTGGACAGGCATTGAATACTTTTTATCCCGGGAAACAAAAAGTCCTCATGGGATTTAAAAAGCATACAAACGATATTGCGGGCAGCAGCGGTGACAAAGAAATTTTTATACCAGGGATTTCTTTTGTTACTGCAGGTAAATAGATATTCTCGAGGAAGTCGTAAATAGACCAATAAAAATGCCCAACCTTATGCACTGCAACATGTTGATCGAGCGTACAGGTTACAGGGAAAATTGAATAAATAATAGAAATCTGTTCTATCCATCACGACAAACAATGATGGATTACAGCAGTTGGGATGTCAATACCTACTACCTTTATCGGGACACAGGAACTGTTGGCAACACATGTTACTATTCCAGTGAATGATTGGTATGTGATCTGGGTGCCTAGTATAATATCTCCGACCTATTCGATCGCGTGAAAGCCAACTACGATTTTTATGGAATGGATAAAACGCCATCTAGTGACAATTGGTATTTTAACGACTACCTAGTTGCCCCTAGATAGCGCTCTTTCGATTCCATACAAATCGGAGTAAACTTTCACGCCATAGATTAGATAGAAAATCACACCCTACACACTGAGTAGGCGCGTCAGAGTGCCGTTTACCTGTAACTAAATTAATAATTAATTAAAATAATTTCAATAGTTTTAGCGGAAAATGTTTAAAAGTAGGAAATAACGAAAAAAACCACGTATGAATGATCAAGCGCAACGACAGTATAATATCACCAAAGGAGTATTGATGAAAGGGAGAACTTGCGTCTGCCATCTTTGAAAAATAATATGACATACCTACCTACCTATGTCGACTATAGAGACTAAAAAACTGAAATAAATAGGAGACAAAAAAACAGGAGCTATTAATAACGGCTAAGACACTGGGAAGTATATTTGCGTCGTTCGAGTCCAATAGGTCTGAAGTGTATCCATAATGCATATTTATATCATAATACCCACCAAATCAACGTCATGAACATTGGTTGTTAATCAAATATAATTTTATTTGTTGCTATTAAACTATTTATTAATTAAATAATAATTATTAGAGTATTTGTAAATATCCTAATCAACTTAATAAAATATCTGGCAAATATGAATTAATAGTTATCAAAAGTTTAATTATTTACCTACTTTATGAACTTACTTTAATACTATGTATAAAGCGTCGCTCAAAGTACAAATCAATTTTGCGAGATTTGAATAGGCCTACGCCGTAGAGGTGACATTTTCGTGTAGTACCGGGTTGCGTATAGTTATGGCTCAGTCTGTAATTAAAATGACTTAATATAAAAAACTCTCTATACTCTCTTATTAATAAACGTTGTGTAGTGTTGTAGTTTTGTTTCACGTTCTGCCATTTGAGAGCTGTCAGAGTTACAAGTGTGAGATTTTCTACGTACGTTACTTATTCGATCGTGTGAAGGTTAACTACGATTTATATGGTATCGAAGGACCGCTATCTAGGTACAGTGCGGTTTCCCAGTATTGGATCATAGCAATCGAAAAAGTAAACGTAGAGAAAATCTCACACTTGACATTCAGTTGAAGTGTGACCGAGCACTGCGTAACTATTCTGTCGTTACGCTAGGTGTTTATTAAGGAGTTAATTGGTATAACTAGCCGTGGCTTGTTACGGACAAATAATAAATAATAAATATACTAAGACAGCAAAAATTTCCATCTAGCCCAAAAGTAAGCGTAGCATGTGTTATGGGTACTAAGATAGCGGATGAGTATTTTTATGAATATAATACACATAAATACTTGTAATATATGGATATACACCCAGACACTGAAAAGAATCATGTTCATCACACAAAAATTATGGGATTAAAACCCGCGGCCTTAGACTCAGAAACTAGGGTCACTGGCCCACTACGCCAGTCGGCCGTCAAAGGCTTGCAAGCAAGCGTTTTAGCATTAGCTCTACGAGTAGGTTCTACAATGCTGCGTAAAAACCAATTAGATCATTAATATAACTATCACTATTAATATAACTGCCATACCCATCATGGATGGGCACCCAGCAAAACCTGTAACCATCTTTTGTCTTATTATTATTTTTCAGATTATTATTATATTAAAATTTGAAAATGATTTGTTTCAGAACATGGCGGCACGCAAATCAAGGGTGGCTATATGCTGCGATACAAACGTAAGTAGTTTAGAAATTGGACAAAATATGATACTTTCTAACATAAAGCAATATAACAGGTAGCAAATGCTACTTTTCTTTTTTCCTGTCCTAAGTGAATATAAATCCAACCTTTTTTTCGGTACAAATTAGCCTATATTTACTAATTTACCAACCTAAGTGTTTGATCATCTCGTCATCGCTGTCATTGAGGCAACAAAATCATTCAGCTCTTTAACTTAATAAACAAAAAATTTTAATAGGGGTTAAACATTTGCTTTTGTCCAAGCAAAAATTTAGGCTTTTTCTTGTTAGGTATTTTTATAGTTAATATGTAAATATGTAAATGCATGTAGGTTTTTTTTTTGTAACATACTTTATGCACTACCACTATCTAATTTTTTATCGGCTTCGTACGCTTGCGTTGCCTTTAAAAGATCACTATTAGTTATGAGGCAGCCTTTGCACCCTAGCACTAAGTACTATTACTGTTTTCCTTGTATTTTTCATATTGTGTTGTGTTACAATAAAGTTTTTCTATTCTATTCTTGTTCTGTGGCGAGAAAATTCAATGCAATCAATCATTTGTACAGATGTATCCCGCCAAACTAATAGCCCATTAGGTTGCGGGATCTTACACTTTGCTTTAAAACCCTCCTTTAAAAAAGGCATGTATCTACTGACCACTTAAAAAAGACCTATTGTACCTGCCTAATATTTGAAATGTTATTCTAGTTAAACTTTGTATTATGTTTTGGTGTACAATAAAGTGTATTAAATAAAAATAAGATAAAATAATGTTTATGATTATGATTTGTTAAGATATTTGAATAAATATTATTATATTTATTTCTGTTTGCGTTACACCCTTTTATTTCAATAATTGGCCATCAAGCCATTTTTCTCGGAAACGGCTTATGGTTCAAATATTGAGGATTAATGTCAAAGGTTCTCACCGCTGTAAAAAAAATCTTACTTATTGAAGGCAATAAAATATAGCCTTTTAAAAGTATTGTCTATCTAAGTACTTATCGGTTATTTAACCTAATACCTTTAGTCTACTACTTCCTCATGACGCACAAATAAAATTGGGCAAAAGAAAACTCAGAAAAATTACCGTAACCATCATCCGAGTCATCATCAGCATCACCTCAACCCTTTAATTTACGCTCACTGCGGGAAATTATAGGTCTTCTTGAGAGTTCCTAAGTCCACAGTCCTGGGTAACATAATCTAATGAGGTTTTCCTTTTTTTTCTTACCTTCTCAGTTTGCAAAGCCACATATTATCATGTATTGTTAACATTTAAAATTATTCATAAACGCTACAATTTATAAAAGTACCCAAATTAGCTCACAATTTTTCGGTTTTCAAAAATACCACAAGGACCGTCGATTTTCAATTGTTTAAAAGTATATAGGATACCTAGTCCATGTCTAGGATGTAAGCAATATAAGCGCCAAATTATATTTGACTGATGAAGCGAGCTAAACAACAGACACACTTTCGTATTGAAAATATCATAGAAAAAATAAAAGATATTTATTACTATGTTTGTCTACTTTTAGGCAATCGAATAATTTAACTTAACATAAAAATGATTTACATTAGCCTACGTTTATTTCTTGTTGCAAAAATCTGACTAACATTTTCGCATGGGCAGCTTTACCCTCGTTACGTGTTTTGATACACATTACTCGTATATAACTGATTTCCGAATCGGCGGTAGACTCAACTAACAGAGATACATGACGTTTCAATAGTGCTTTTAAAGTTGATCAATCTGAAATAAATAGCCAACATATCTCTTAGATATAATATAGACAACCTTACCCGTAATAAATATCCCAAAATAAATCTGTCTCCAAGTTTGAAGAAGACTGTTGTGTCGATCCGAAATAATGTGGGAAACCTAAGGGAAATAAAAAGAACATGATATCTACATGATTTCTTCTCAGGATCAATGTGGTAGAAGAAGACATGTTGTTTCCACCTCATATAACGTGGGATAAGGGCAAGAACATGAATACCTCTTCAATATTTCTTCCCAGGGTCAGCGGATATCGCTTACAAAGCTTTGTTGCACAAAGGCATTAAAAATTTACATCGCACAATACCTCGGTATACAGCTGAGGTATGCTCTCGATGCACAATAGGCTCAAATATAATGCTCTATCGAGATATGTATGAGATTCAGCGTGGAAAATGCACCTGGCATTCTTTGAACGTAGATTTCAAGCGGTGCTTTGTATTGTGATTTCCTATTCAGTGTTCGTATCACTGAAATCACACATCCCACTAACTCGATTACCATATTACTGACATAGCGGCCGAACCACTTGAGGTCTTGGCAATTCTTTCATCACCGCATAAGTCGAAGGTTAATGCTAACGTAAATTTTAAATTTAAAACACCCTACTTTCAATATCGTATATTGTATACACACACACTAACACGCACACACACACACACATACACACACACACTATCTGTGTACACAGACACGTCAAACTTATAACATCATGTTTTTGCGACGGGGGTTCAAAATGTATTTACATCGCGCGATTTTAATGTTTTCTACACAATATGTGCCCCATTTTTATCGGGTATAAGTAAGTAAAGGTATTTGTATTGACTGACGACAGCGGAATAACAAAAGGCTCGTAAACTAGGCCGCAGGTGACACATAATCCTCCCTTTATACCCCATAAATACCAGCTCACACTTTACGATTACGACATTCATTGCTCGTTGTTTTATTTATTTCTATATTATTAAAGTCCATAGTAAACGAAAAGATCAAGCTTAGTGACCATTCAGAAATTATCTTTGTTTAGATCTTAATTTAATTAAAATTAGCCTTAATATGCTAATCCACGACAACCAGTCGAATCAATACGGTGTAATCTACGTAATTGTTGTTAAAAACTCAACAGCTCTTGAGAATGATCCGGTATCGGAGCGATACGTGCGTAGAGGGCCTATTTTGTGAAATCGGTATGGAATTTCTTTATAACCCCCGACGCATCAACGACGGGGTGTTATAAGTTTAACGGGTCTGTGTGTGTGTTTGACAGAGTTTTATGTTTTTCTTTTGGTTTTATCAAACATATCTAAGAACACTCCTGGCTAATTCACCTTGTATTAGTTGGGAGTGATAATCTAATGGTTGATGAAAATCAGTTCAAGATGGCCGCCGCCACAAAATTGCGGATAACATATTTTTCACAACTCCCTCAATATGGGTATCATATGATAGGGCTAGACCAGTTGAATAGTAGTAGCAGCCATTTTAGATTGAAAACTAAAATAAACCCCTGACTTTCAATATAGTGTACATTATTCTAGTATAATTAGTGTACATTAATCTAATCCTTGCATTTGTTACCCCTCTCGAGGGAGTTGTAAAAAAATATGTTATCCGCCATTTTGTGGTTAGGCGGACCGTTTTTCACCAAACATATTTAAGAACACTTTCGACTAATTCACCTATCCAGCAAAAAAATCTAAATCGGTTCATCCGTTCGGGAGGTACGATCTTACAGACAGACATACCCACAGACGCGCACACACAGCATCGTCAAAATTATAACAACCGCGTAGTTTTTGTGTTGGGGGCTAATAAATAAACGAACATATTGCATTTATAATATAAGTGTAGATGCTCGTGCGATTCGTAAAGAAGTACCTACTGAGAGTTTTCCGCCCCAGTCGGCCCAGTAATGACTGCGAGGAGAACTACAATTTTCTATGGAATACGCTGCAATTTTCTAAAAGAAAAATGTTCACAATACAAATGGCTTTATATATTTCTTTGCTTCCGTCACCGCTACTTGAATGCATAGTCTGTTAGTGAAGTAGTATGTTATTTGTTTTATACATTTGGAGAGTGGGTGGGGTTCTAGTCTTAGTTTAGTGAGTGGAGCCGGGACGTAGCAACTTTTTCTTTCCGAGGCGAAATCTTCATGAAAACCTCTCACTATGAGGAGGCGGACTTCAACTGACTAATATCCCACGGTGTTCCTAGTCGTAGCCTGATGATTGGGTCACGAGAACGATAACGCACACGAGCGCGAGACAAAGAGTTTTCAAACACATTCATTTGGCTGATGCCCGGAGCAAGTAACCCGACCTGCCTTCCCCCGGATTCGGGACTGACAAGAAATCGCAGGCAAAACATAGGTTTTGCCTGCGATTCATTAATAGTAATGACATAAATCTCAAATCTTTGTTTTGTTTAGTTCTAATTTTATGATTGTAATTATTAATTGATGTAATTCTAATTTAAGTTTTTATAATTATCAATTTATAAAGTAGGTTATACAAATAAAACTAAAAAGCGCAGCGGACGGCGCGGTTGTCAGTTCAGTTGGTTGCAACAACCTGAAATCAGCACTGATCATTGTTGCCAATGTACAGCATAATGCTGAGTTTGCGGCAAATAGTTAATATTGTTATATTACGTTATACTATATTTTTGTTTATTGACATACATCAAAAACAAATAGAGCATGGTAATAATATTATTATTATATTAAAAGTTTGAACAATTCACGAACTCTAGTCTGTTGTCAAAACATTCGTCTGTATGATATCGCAGAAACTTTTATTAAAAGCGGTCCCTTGCAAATTTCATAAGCCCTTGCGTGTTATCAACACCCGTCACTCAAGCTGTTACGACTTTTACGGCCAATTGTAATCCGTTGTTCGCCAATCGAAATCGGCATTGTTTCGTTTATTATTAAGCTTTGTGTACCCTTATGCCATGTTGTGACGATCAGAATATGATTGTCCTCGCAACTCTACAACGGGTGTCGTACGAGGCGACTAAAAGAGATCGTAGAACGGGCAGGAGCGTCCTCTGTCCTTACTACCATCGACTGCATCTGCCAAGCGTGGAGATTATGGGCAAACGTTAGCAGAGGCCTTAAGTTCTACAATGGAATGTTATAGGTTACTAATTGGTGGTTAGTATATCCTGGGTAGGTATAAGATTTGAACGCTCTTAATCGAACGTTAGTTTTGACTATCAATACTGTGTAACGTCGGAGTAAAATATAATTTTGTAACCTTTTAATTTTTTTTTTCAATTGGTACAAAATGAGTAGTTCTGTTTGATACTCAGTTGTATACGTAATTACGAGTATTTGTCGATGTTTAAGCTTTCAGCAAACCGCAACATGATCCGATCTTTGCAATAACCTGAGTGGTGGCGTGCGGGTTGCTGATAACGTTATGCACTCGCTGTTATACATAAGTATGCATATTCGTTTTACTATGCCATGCTTTTTACTTTAACAAATATGGGCAAATGCTACATACATTATTTATACTTATAATAAAACTGTAACGGGTTGAATTCTGTGTGTTGAAGATATTTTGATTTTTTTTTGGATAATCGATACTGATGCCAAAACTATAATTTTTCGTTTTTGTCTGTCTGTCTGTCTGTATCTTGCCCACACATCACGCTGGAATTACTGAACGGATTCAAATGAAACTTTGCATAATTTAAGTTCATACTAGGTACTTGATATAATATATATCATTGGTGGCAGAAAAAAGTATGGCGGTACACAGTAGTATTTCCACCGAGGAGTTCTGTCATAAATATTCCACTACTAAAAGGCATACAGTAACAAATCCATAAGCTTTCAAATTAATTTCAATCAGATAAAATAATAACTAAATATATTCATACTCCGTTTAGCAAAAGCGATTGAATGCACTCCATAATCGAATATCGAACTAGGCTAAAGTTTTAACTGTGCGGTATAAATGTAAACTGTATTGTTGCAGGGAAATACTTATGGAACACGTGGACGGAAGAGTGGGTGGTGCTTTACGATGACTCCACTATGGCATGGTTCAAGGTCAGTATATGTTTGTATGTTAAATATTGCCTATCAAGTCGTTTACCATGACAAGCAAGCACTTTCACTTTCTAACAAGCACATACTTAGTTATAACTAATATCCAAAGCTCAAAATGTGTATTTATTTATATTCGTATGTGTATATATGCACAGTATACCTCTTTTCTGTATTAAGGTTCTTTTGCCATTTGTTGCGAAGAAATCGCTATGAAAATTTAAGCCGCCTAAAATTATTACATAAGCAAACATAAGATCCTACCGAGAAGAAGCCGGCAAGAAACTGAGCAGTTGCTCTTTTCCAACATCAACTATTTACATTTTAACATTCATATTACTATCTTGTGAGAGATGAAAGCGGAGCCGGATGCTTCCAAGCAACCGACAGATATAATACTGACACGCGCATAGTACTTACGCTACACGACGCGTACCTAATAAAATGACAGGGGTCACATGATTTTCATTTTGCATGTTAGGGCTGTATCTCATTTCTTTCAGTAAAAACTACGGTGGTGGTTTACTCAAAAACTATTACGTTTTCGGTTTCACAGATAAGTCTCGGGACAGTACATAATGTACCTCTAAAGCCTTATTATTTCAGGTTTCATTAAAACGTTGTATAGTCGTATCACGCTGAGCTCTCGCTGAAAATAAGGTAAAACTATGTAAGATTTTAGGGAGCCCCAAAAATGTTACGCCTGTATGCATTATTATGTTTTTGCAACATTATTCTGTATGCTATTGAATTGAAATATTCATATTTTATCAATGCGTATTTAAAACCAGGGCGCATTTAGAACCTGTCAATCAAACCCCGAACGAAGTTATAACCATTCTGTGGCTAAAAGGGTATTAAGGGTGTGTGTATGAACTCTCTTTAGGCCAATTTTAATAAACAGATATTATTTGACACAAATTTCAGTTGGGAATGTTTAAAGTATTTAATATCACGGAGAATCGGGTCTCTGAGCAGAAACTCCGAAATATATTCCGAAACATAACCATAAACAATCGGCTATCCTTTGTAATCCAAAGAATTTCTCGAGCGACTCGAACAATTTGCAAAGATAAACAAAATTATACACACGATAAAGCGCCCGTTCAGCTTACGACGGCTTTCGATTTGTTGATTGGGAAACTTTGTTCCTCTGGGCACAAGGCTCCTATGAAATATCTAATAACTTTCCATACCTTCGTGTTGGTAATTTACTCGGATTGGGAATATGTAACTAAAAGTCATGACACATGGCTATTATTGGCATAGCTCTAAAAGGAAGCCTTGGGGAAGGCCTACCCTAGTATTAGAAGAAGTTTTATCTCATTTTTTGGTAATTACAAATAATTTCCATAATTTTGCGATGAAAAAATACTATTTGTCGGTACACTATTGAGAGATGATAGCCCTTTTTCGATGTAAAATATGGAACGACTCGGAAAGGCTCCAGAAGGCTGCCGTTTGAGTCTCAATAAAAAACTTAAGCGTTTTTGTAATGCACATCACACGCGTTTACAGGAATAAATGGTATTTTTAGCCTTTGGTTAAAAAATTGCTACCTAACTTTTGGATGATTTACATTTTGGATTGATTTTTTCATTGATTGAATATGTTACTAGAGCGTCCACGTAGCATTTTAGGTCGGGTATTAGTTTGCAACGTTTTGAAATAGAATCTAGCCATCTCACGCTCTTAGCCCTTTGCAGGGAATATATTATATTATATTATGAAAATTAAGCTTATTTTGCTGCTGCTTTCTTTAGACGGCTGAGTGGCGCAGTGGGCAGCGACCCTGCTTTCTGAGTCCAATGTCGTGGGTTCGATTCCCACAACTGGAAAATGTTTGTGTGATGAACATGAATGTGTTTCAGTGTCTGGGTGTTTATCTGTCAATTATAAGTATTTATGTGTATTACATTCATAAAAAAAAAAAAAGATTCATCAGCTATCTTAGTACCCATAACACAAGTTACGCTTACTTTGGGGCTAGGTGGCGATGTGTGTATTGTCGTAGTATATTTATTTATTTATATTTATTATATTCTACTCCGCGAAATGTATGTGTAATTTATAACTTCTTCAATCTTTATACTCGACGCCACAGATCTTCGGCAATGTACTCTCTACGCACGTTTAGCTCCAATACTTCCTTAGAAGATGTCTTTACAATGAATAATGGTTAAGTAAACAATTTATTTAACAGTTATTTATTGAAAATAGTTTTTTCGTGGAGTATAGGTATACTACATTATATATTATTTCATAATCGGCAAAGTAGCGCCTTCTTTTATCTAATATTTATATCATACTAGCTGTTGCCCGCGACTTCGTCTGCGTTTGATTTTGTTTTTAAAGTATTCAGTATCGCTAAGCCTTAAATGAGTATAGTTGTATATACATATAACATGTGACTGTCAATTAATTATAGACAAATAATTTGCAATAAAATAAAATTGTGACTATAATTAAAGATCTAAGCTATCCTATCTCTTAAGTTGGACCAGACTGCTCACGGTGTGCCAATTTAATTTAAAATCGGTTAAGTAGTTTAGGAGTCCATCGCGGACAAACATCGTGACAGGAGATTTATATATATTAAGATTAATCTTCACCTTGTAGGCCATTCAGAATAAAAGTAGTCGGACACTATTTATAACATGTATCTCTAATCAAAATAATCAATTTTGAGAAGGATTATGCTCTCAACGGTTAATTACATAATATATGTATTGACATATATTATGTTAAATAATATATGTCAATACATATATCAATTGAGAGCATAATAGTTTCATGAAAAAGGCAGTGATGGCCAAGTAGGTAAGTCTTCGACATCCTTCTCGGAGGGACCAAGTTGGAACTCCGGCACGTTACTCTAACTTTTCGGAGTTATGTTCGATTTTCATCTAACCAGCTAATATCACAGGCTTCAACGGTGAAAGAAAACATCTTCAGGAAACCTGCTTGCCTGAGAGTTTTCCATAATGTTCTCAAAGGTGTGCGAAGTCCACCAATCCGCGCCGTGCCATGTAGTGAACAAGTAACGGTTGATATGATGATGGAACTATTTCTGTAAAATTGTATTCATTAAAGATTGTATTTTTATACAAATAACCCAACTGTCGGTTATTTTTTTTTTGTTTATTCTGCAGTTTGGTTGGGCAGAGATAATTTTCTAGCAATAAGGCCACCAATTGTACCACTTTATTTCAATGTCTTTTATTACGTCGTTTTTGTATTTATTTCTTGGTATGCAATAAAGAAAACTTTCATTCTTTCTTAAACACTTTCAATTTCGTTAAATAATAATTTTTTAGCTTGCCACTTCAAAGCATGCACACGCCACCAGCAGTAGGTCCCTATGTACAGACAAGACAAAATTTAATTACTAGCACCCAGTCAACTTTCCCCCTAACCCGTTCGCCCTTTCAAGTCCCCTGTTTGTTACTCCGCACAGTTCATACATTTTCCCATATTCCACAAAAATAACACAAGTATGTTTTTATCCAGCTGTTAGATCTTAAATCACGGTTATTAGTGCCAATTCTGCTTTATACAATTATTCTTAACAAAAAAGGAAGGTCTAAAAGTAGGATAGTGTCCTTTGTGGAAAAGAATAGCACGTTATTAGGCTTATCGATTTAGTTAAGTCTAAATCTTTGTGCACATTAGTAACAGCAATATGATGACATGTTAGTGATAGTAGTGCCAATACTATTGTACACAAAGCTTAAGAGGTAGGAGGCTTCGGTTGTGCCTAGTTACCACACTACCGTGACGGTAAGCTATGTCGCATAGGAACTGAGTAGGCGTAACTGCCGTCTGGTCTGGTGGGAGGCTTGGGCCGTGGCTAGTTACCGACAAAGACGTGTCGCTAAGCGATTTAGTGTTCTGGTGCGTTGTCGCGTAGAAACTATTAGGGGTATGACTACCATACTCCCTAACAGGTACATACCTCTTCTCCAGTGGCGTGCACTTCATACATGCACAAAAGCACTGCATACCCTAAAATTGAAATATAGCCCGTATAAGAGGAGGATTTTTTACATTTTATGCAATTTTCCTGATGTATGCATACCCTGGCAAGAAACCCAGTGCACGCCACTGCTCTTCTCATATTATAGGAGAGATAGGAATGAATCAGACGATAGATAGAATTGAAGAGCTAGAAACTAACTTGTCTGAACTAAACTGATTTTATCTCTCCTCAGCATCACGTTGCCTTGTAACGTCCCTCTGCTGGTTTTTTTTTTAATATAGTTATTAATGGATAGAAAAAGATTGCCCGTCTGATATCCCAGGAAAACTGGATTTATAAAAACTTATTAAACGTGGGCACAGAACGCGCACAGCAACTAGTAATTTTAAAATAAGATGTGCTATGTTTAGTAAAAAATATAGGCACTGTTATATTCTTTTGTGTTGTATTTTTAAACAAGCCTGGATTTGACCTTGGGACCTTCATATTAAAAACCTCAGCAAGTAATGCTGCACCATCCGTACAGTTCTTGATTCCTATTAAGTCGGTTCAACTCCTCATTAACGTACTCAAGGGTGAATTCGGTCCCAAATTAAATTCGAGTACATCTTTGATGAAATTATTTGTATTGATGTTAATTGATGCGAACATTTTTAATCAATAGGGTTCCTTAGTAAAACGACCCTAAAGTTTCTAGTCCGTGAGTCTTTAGTGATGTCACAGCCTTTAAAAAAAAAAGTCAAAAGTCAAAAATATCTTTAATCAAGTACATTTATCAACTATAGGCCCATATATGGCATTAGTAATGCGTACGTTACATGAGTACATGCTGGGATGTGGGGGGTTAATTATCATTTAAATATTTTTTAAATGTTTTTCGATAAAATATCAATGTTTCCATATTATTTAATCGGCCAAAGTGGCCCTTCGTCGTATGTTTATTTTCCCACCCTCTAACTGCTACTATATCTATACATATAATAAATCAAAAATTAAATAAAATAAATCCAGCTCGAAAGACTAAATTGTGTATACATTATACAGTACATTGAAATGTTTTTAAGATTGTAAATGAATAAAAACTTCATTGAAGATCCTTCAAAATTTCACCATCACCATCCCCTTTATTATGACGAGCTGAAATTGCTTTTCAACCGTATACCATATTCTAATAACCAAATTGAAATGTTTTGTGTAGTTTAGGTTTTCATCATAATTTGACCAATTGGTGCTTTTCGAAAGCATAGCTCTAATAATAATAAATAAATAAATATACTACGACAATACACACATCACCATCTAGCCCCAAAATAAGCGTAGCTTGTGTATGGGTACTAAGATAACTGATGAATATGTGTATGCAAAATATAAACATAAATACTTGTAACATACAAATAAACACCCAGACACTGAAAAACATTCACGTTCATCACACAAACATTTTCCAGTTGTGGTAATCGAACTTCTCAGAAAGCAGGGTCGCTGTCCACTGTGCCAATCGGCCGTCAAATATAGTCGAAGAGTTTCCTTGATTTCAGGATTCCTTTACCTGAAAATAAGTCACGGTTCTGAGGTAACAAACATAAATAAAATACAAACAGATTGAGCCACCCTCAATATTTTCAAGTCGATTAAAAATTGTGTTTTCCATTAAAGTAAGACAAATATCAAACACCAAATATTGACCAACTTCATAATATTAGTCAATTTGCGTCGACCAAATTGTATCAAAGACAAAAAATATAATTTTTAATTATTCTTGTTTTTCGTTCACTTTAAGCAGTTTTTCTAGCAATGCATATGGAACCCTTGTTTGAGTTCTTACTTCTAAAACGTACTTGACCAATTATTCAAATAAAATGCAGAAAATGAGAAAGATTTTTCTTTTCAGTTTCAAGTCTTTTTAAACGTTCTAAAGGCAATTTCATTATAGGCACTAGTAAGCAAAGCATGTAGAAAAGTTTTCCTATTCAGTATTTCTTGCCCTAGTAAGAGTTACAGTTTGCACATCTCAAAAACTTTGATGGTTTTCGTAAGACTTAATCGTCGTAATAAAATAGACAAAAAGCCTCATGATTCTAAAATACCGAATGGATTGTGTTTTCATAAATTAAATAAATAAATATACTACAACAATGCACAAATAGCCATCTATCCCCAAAGTAAGCATAGCTTGTGTTACGGGTACTAAAATGTCTGATGAATGATGAATATTTTTATGAATTACATACATAAATACTTATAATATACATATTGAATTTTTGTCATGACATTATCGACCAATAATAGCTAAGTAGCGCCAACTTTTGGCGTACAAAAGTTGGACGCACAATGGCTGATGATGATGATGATGATGAATAGCTTAGTAAGTACTAAGTAAGTCCTAATAATTTCATTCGCTGTGGATTTCATATACGTTATAGAAATTATGCGTGATTAGAATTTATTACGCCTTTTGATCGTAGCAAAATGCAAATATTCCGCTGCAAAATCGAAATATTTTGACGATCAAATCCTTTTCAATCTTCATCATCGTCATCACCATGGGCGATCATATTATGTAGGTTCATTTTAGGTTATTGTGCCAGCACCCTTGTTATTGTTGCTACTTGCGTAGTGTCTTTTTCATTTCTCTCGCTTTACAAAAATTTGATTCTTGTTCAATCTTCCAACTCGACTTGAAAACTATGAACACTCGTACTAACAGTCGCGTACACTTCATACATACTTGAAATCACTATCTGAAAACTTTATATAACACGTATTGAAGAGGAATTTTCCACTTTTGACGGACTTTTAACAATCCTTGCTATCAAAGCTATTTGCTATTGCTATTGGCTATCAATTTTTGTTGTCCTATTTTTTTTTTTAAATAGCTTCATCTCTAAAGTTTATATTTTTTTACATTTCTATAATATATATGTATAGAAATGTAACAAAAAATATTTTAAATTCCTCATAAGTCTCCGTGAACACATTATAAACTAATCGATAGATGGCCCACTAAAAAAAAATTATTCATAAAATTGAGTTTTAAAAATACACCACCCTCAGGAAAGTGAGGGAGTTTTAGTGGCTAGGAATCCTGCATATCTGACAAGAAGACTCAACCCGTCCAAATAAAGGGTACCCTGTTGAGAAAAAGCCCCTGCGTACTAGGAGCGAGATCAAAGTTTTCCAGTTCGCACCCGTCGATCACTGGGACAGGTGTCTCAGCTGAACAAAAAGCTAATCGTCCCAATAATTGAATTCAGAGAAACTCATTCATCACCTGTTCCTTGAGAAGCACTTGACACTTTCATTCGATATATATCAAGAGCTAAAAAGTGATATAAAAAGGCAATTCAAAGACTTGAATTGGGTACTAAATTCGATAGCTATTTTAGTTTCTCCTTCATTAGTTCTGTGGTTCACATGTTCGACCACTAATCACAATATTTGTATTCCGTGTGGGGCAAAAAATTCGTATGTATTATTCTCCATGAGATTGTATGTAGAAGCTCAAAAGCGTTGTCCACTTGTGGGAAACTCATGAAGCTATTAATCCTGGTTATAAAATCACTGGCATAGTGCGCCAACTCGTATTAATTGGAGCATGGTGAAGGGTTTAAGATCTTATTCCCTCTGTCCTATGAGTCATATACCAAGCAATGTGGTCAATTTTGATAATAGTTTCTGCTTGTGTTAACTGATGACCTCGCGTTGGGACGTACCATTTTTCACAGCAACCTAAATGATAAAATTCAGGTAGTTAAAATGACTTTTCGATATTTGCTGCACTCTCCGGAAAAACCACAAGACAATCATCGATGTCAATAGAGTTGAATGCACAAATCATTTGAAAATCTAGGTTTACGGTATTCTAAGTCATCATTATCATCATCATATCAACCGATAGACGTCCACTTCTGGACATAGGTATTTTGAAGAAAGTTCCAAATTCCACGGGTTTTAGATTAGGCGATAGGCGCTCGCGATGTCGTCTGTCAACCTCGTTGGCGGTCGACCAACACTTCACTCACTAGTGCGGGGCCGCCATTCCATCTTGGAACCCCAATGTCCATCCGTTCTCCGAGATATACGCTCCGCCCATTGCCACTTCAGCTTTGCGATTCGTTGAGCTATGTCTGTAACTCTGGTATTCTAAGTAGGCACCCCGAAATTATATCGGTTACATTCCAGTATCGTTTGTCACGTCAGGTCAATAAAAGGCATTGGAGTTCGGTGTTAGGAAATATGTGCTGTCCAACCCCATGCTCAGAGAGCACGTTAAACTGAATATGATATCAACGCATTATTGGTTCATTACATGCCAGGGTTGAGAAGGGTTTAAGTCCGTAGTCCGACACATACATATACATACGTACACACATATTGACGGCCGATTGGCGCAGTGGGCAGCGACCCTGCTTTCTGAGTCCAAAGCCGTGGGCTCGATTCCCACAACTGGAAAATGTTTGTGTGATGAACATGAATGTATTTCAGTGTCTGGGTGTTTATATGTATATTATAAGTATTTATGTATGATTATTATTTATTCTTTAAAATAATTGTTTTATAAATATAACCTAAAATAAACTATTTAAAACTAAATAAAATCTAAAACGTCTTCGAAACCACCGCAGCGAAGCACAGTCCCTAAGATGCTGGCAGCATTGGCCCTTTGGATGGCCAAACTAATTCGTTGGCCAAGGTAACTGCCCGCTCTAGGATCAACGGAAGACTCGATAACCCTTTTCGATAATTCTTATGTATGTTATTCATAAAAATATTCATCAGTCACCTTAGTACCGATAACACAAGCTACGCTTACTTTGGGGCTAGATGGCGATGTGTGTATTGTCGTAGTATATTTATTTATTATTTATTTATTTATTTATTTATATGCCAAGTGCGGATTGGTGGACTTCACACGCTTTTGAGAACATTATGGAGACACTCAGGAAGGCAGAAATCCTCACGATGAATTCCTTCACCCTTAAAACAAGTGATATTTAATTGCTTAATACGATCTTAGAATGCGTTTCGGTTCCCATGAAACTAAGTTCCTAACCACTAGGCCATCACCGCTTTGATTCCTACGTTTACCTTGGCAAAGAATTGAGATTTTATTGGCATTCTGTTAAAAAGACAAATGGTTGTTAGCGAACAACATTCGAATATTGTTTCCATGCATAAACTGATCTGCAAGAAACGTTACGAAGAAAACACAGCATATATCAGTTTTATTTCGCCTTTTATTTCTCGTGTCGTAAAAGTTAGCTGACGGAAATATTATATTCAGGCCCTTTACTTCGACTTTATTGGAAGAATGTAGATATATTTTCTACGATCGGTTCATAACGTTTTAGGTAACACGAGAGCTCAGGTGGTAGTATATTGTTTTTTATTAATTACGCTGGTAGTAGAATATTTACCTACCATAAGGATTTGTTTTTTATTTATTGATGGTAACGGATTCGATGGCAGCGTACTAACGCGGGGTATGGCAATTATTATAAACCTCTACCCTTGGTTGATTTGTACGCGACATACCGAATCGCTAAATCGCTTGGCGGTACGTCTTTGTTTTTAGAGTGGTAACTAGCCATGGCCAAGGCCTCCCACCAGACCAGATATGAGAAAATTAAGCAATTATAAATTCCGGGGATCGAACCCGGGCCCCCCCATTCTTAAGACCACAGAGCTCACCACTGCGCCATTAAAGTAAAGGCGGATAAAGAAGCTTGTTAGCAATCTTTCTTCTAGCTTGCTTTACTTAACTTTAACTTATTTTAATTGTTAAGAATCGCTTTCTATACATATAGGTAGAAGAATTTCAAAATCTGTTAGGTAAAATCTGTTTTGAGTTTATGCAAACAAAATAATGAAATTTTTACTCTTTAACAAATTTAAATCCGACATCCATTCTATGAGTGTTTTTATTATAACGTAAGCTCCGGGGATTAATATCAGACTGTGCAGCTGTAGCTGGGAAAATCTAGTTAGAAGTAGAGAATAAATATATTACAAACTAAAAATAAAAATGTCAACATGGCGTCACTTATTACTACTACTACTACTAAAAATATACAAAGGACAAAAATGGTTATTAGATATTAAAAGTTGGCACAAAGAAAGCTGATATTAATAATTAGGCTGCGAGCGACGGGAATACGCGATGAGCTCAAGATGGTCGACAAAATGGCTGACACGAATAAATCTTCATCAATACGAGGAAAAAACCGCTTGAGGGTGACACGAGGATGAGCGATGGAGTCGCTCGCAACATTATTATAATTTATATCTATACTCTAGCGGTCCCCCACGACTTTTTCCGCGAACAATTTCTGATAAGTTAGCCATGTAAACTTTCTTAAGCTACCTACATTTGTGGAACATTTGTATAATTAGTGTACCATAACTAGGAGGTGGGCGGTGGTACATGCAGCACAGTTTTTACTATTGCAGTACCACTCTTGCTAGTATTTTAAGTGCCATTGTAACTGTTTCAAATAAAGATTTATTTATTATTTAAACACCACCACATCACACACATCACGTTTTTACACACCAGTAATATTTTTAAAAGACTCATACTTCACGATGAGATAGACGGGAAAACAAACCTTGAATGCAGTGGCGTGCACTTCATATATGCACGAATGCACTGCCTACCCTAGAAATTTCATACAACTCATATAGAAGGAGAATTTATTTATCAATGCTATCTTCCTGCCTACCCTGGTTAAAACCCCCATGCACGCCAATTCTTGAATGGGAGGTAAAATAATCTATACCATATTAGTACCCATGGCAAGTTACCTAAAGCCATGGGCGTACCCGTACCAGTTTAAACTCTGTTAAAAAAAAAGGAAGGCGGCAAAGATGCAGGCAGACAGACAAAAATTAAAAACAATACAGTTTTGGCTCCACTATCCCTATCCCTACTTCCCTACTCTCTACTAATATTATAAATGTCAAAGTAAGTTTGTTTGTTACGCTTTCACGCTAAAACTACTTAACCGATCCTCATGAAACTTTGTACACATATTCTTGGAAGTGTTAGAAGTACTATTGGATACTTTTTATCCCGACATTAAGCTAAGTTCCTTTGGGAGAGGGGATGAGTGTTTGACGATTTTACACCATAACTCCGACAAATTATAACCGATTTAAATAATTATTGTTGTGCTATAGAGGTTACAATATGTGTTTAATTTTCCTCAAACTGTGGTTGGAGATAGAGGACAGAAACTGTCAAACCCCTCATTTTAGGCTTAGCGATACTGAAGACTTTAATTTTTTTTAGATCTACAACTAAATGGAATGCCACATCAAAAACAAAATCAAACGCAGACGAAGTCGCGGACAACAGCTAGTCGATTATAAAGGCTCTCTATAAAAATTCACAAAACAGCCACGGACGATCTTACATAAAAATTTGTAAAGTATTAAGAGGCTGAGCCTCAGAGATAAGCCGTGGAGGGACGGGCAGACAGACAGACGGTCATGACTAAAGTAACGTTAACTAAAGTTAAACTTTAAAATGGTTTTATTAGCAAATCTATTAAACCTTGTAATTTTAAGATCTCATCGCGAAAATCCAAAGTAACAAGAACAAAGTAACAATCTACTCGCGGAAAACAGCTAGTCGACTACAAAACAAATCGTATTATCCAACCAACGCTTTCCAATACTGCTACAGACACGACCCTTCATTCCCTTATTAACTCTGACGAATACGTGTAGACATTTTTTATTGATTGATTTTTACTCAGACCGCTGACTTTTATTAGGGTGAAATAAAAATTGTATCTTGCTCATATTTAAATATCTTTTTCATGTTTGTTTTATATAAAAAGCTTACTAGCTCCGGCTTCGAATGAACTTTTAATTATACATAATATACATTAATTAGGCTCATTTTGGCTACCAACCCGCGCAACCGTATGGTTTTTACAATATAGAGTGTTTATAATTTATTATGAACACCGCACAGTACTCGCACCGATCCTCCAAAATACGCCGATTTAATTTCAATGAAGTCATTGTTTTGAAGTGCTTCGACTTCCACGAAGTAATTACTGTTCTGTCTAACCTTAAATTTTTATTTTTCCTAAAATAGGGCTTTTTGTGACAGAGCTCGTCCGAGGAAGTACTACTGGCTTGCTTATTTCTGACGCCAAGCAATATTGCTGTCTGAAGGGCGAGGGAAGTTGCCTTGCATCCTGACTTACTGTAGGTATGACAAGTGGCGACTTTTCATTACGATAATCGTTAACTATATCTACCCTATCAGAAAATTATTTCTGAAATTTAAGAAACTTAGAGAGACTATGAGACAAATTACGTTTAATTTTTTCCAGGTATAAAGACGCAGGTTTACATAAGTACCAGCAATCTTATGAATTCAGAATAAAGTGTTTAAACCCAATGAAATAAATCCAATTTTGTTTTTTGTGCGGACGAATCGGGGTGATTGCACCGCTTTGTCAGACAGATCATCACGAACTTTCCAGAGAGGCCGTTACGTCGTCGTTATCTAAATAAATTACCTAACTTTTTAGATAAATCATCAGAATACACTCCCACAGTTTTTCTCTAGCTCATGACTCAGTGTAGATATTTTCCAATATCGCGCAATCTTCCGAACCATTCATGACTAAGAGCCACGGGCAGTCGCTGAGGAGTTTACTAAGATTATTGCGACCAAAGTTATAATAACTTTGAGAATATCAGGCGTACAAGTCATAGACGATAGGCGACACAGATAAGGGTGCAATATAAATTCTGAAAATAATTGATAACAATCGTCCTTTTTAAAAGAGAGTTTAATGTTTATATCTATAGTCTCAAATACTCATAGTCTTAATTTATATGATTATAATCGCGAAGCTGGGCGATAGGCGGGTCACGTAGCCCAAATAATTTACTTATGGGTCCCAAGGTGCTGGAATGACGACCCCACACCGGTAAACACAGCGATGGTAGAAATTACACTAAAAAAATACTTTTAATCCATACCATTCTGAATTATATTAGGTACGTTTTAGGTTAGTAAGATAAGACAGGAGATTGTTGTCCGGCTATAAGTCCCTCACAGTTCTTGGGGAAAGCAAATACATGAGCCGTACCCGCTAAAGCGTTTTACTTTTACCAATCAAGCAAAGAAAATCAGTTTACACGGAACGTTTACTCCAGTTATCTCTCTTGTTGTAGATTTTTATGAAGGGTTCAGTGAGGCTCGAATCAAGTTAGGGTGCAATTTGCTGGATACAGATATTTGTGAAATATTGGATTACGAAACGAACACGTAGGTGTTTGTATGGTAGTGACGAATTTTAGGAACCCGTTGTCAAAATTACAGCTTCCCCATGTCTTCTTTTGGTCACCATCTCAGAAAGGCTAGATACATTGTGTTCCTACAAGACTACATGTATAAGGTGCCCGACTTTGGACATTTGAAAGCTAATTTCGTATCAATCAGTGTCAGCTATCACTAAAAAAGAATAGTAACCGTTAAAGGAAAAAAATCGAAATCCATAATCGTGGCAGCACTTCACGTACACAATATGTATGGTTAAGCCTTAGGGGGGGGGGGGGGGGGGGGGGGAGCTGTCCGCTGAGGAGTTCTGTCCTCCATCTCCAATCACATTCATCAGATCTACACGAAATTTGGGCAAATCTAAACTAATAGTAGTTCAGTATCGGTTACAGAATTTGACTTGTTACAGTTTTATTATAAGTATAGACATATATTCGCATCTTCTTGCTAAAATAGTTTTGTTGACAATTGGCGACACTCAAAGGAAATAGCTGGATAGTACTTGTTTGTACTTGTTTGTACGTTTCAGTTCAATAAATAAATATACTACGATAAACACACATCGGCATGTAGCCCCAAAGTAAGCGTAGCTTGTGTTATGGGTACTAAGATGACTGATGAATATTTTTATGAATAATATACATAAATACTTAGAATATACATATAAACACCCAGACACTGAAAAATATTCATGCTCATCACACAAACATTTTCCAGTAGTGGGAACCGAACCCACGGCCTTGGGCTCAAAAAGCAGGGTCGCTGCAAACTGCGCCAATCGGCCGTCAAATATGTATGTACATTTTATTTGTCAAGAAAATATCCGACCTGCCAGTGTAACTTGAAATTATGAAATTTAAAACATGGCTCCAGGTGACGTTACAGTGTAGAACTCGAAAGTTTTCCAATTAAGATGGCTTGGAGGCGTAGCATAATAGAACGAGCGCTTTGCTGAACTGTCGGAATTCGCTATCAGTTTAAGTCATAAGTACCTACCTACTGGCACGGAAATGCATTTATCAAGTAATAATGAGTTTATGGCAAATAACTAAGTATTTAGTTAATTCCATATGATAGTTTGATAGTTTAAGTTAGTTCCATATTACTATACTATAATAATTATACTATTATATTTTCTTTTTGAATGAACAACAGGAAAGCTGTTGAAAAAAAATGAGCGGACGGTATTAAATTATTTCTCCCTCAATAGCGAGGCCCTAATATAGAGGAAAAAAATTATATCATCAAAAATATATACATTATTTTTTATTAATTGACCGACCAAGCGTATGGTCTGATGATGGCGGTCTGATGTTAAATGTAAAACCATAGTTGAAACAGAGCAACACGTCGCACAGCACAAAATACTACAAAGTGTCGCCACGTGTCAGCCAACCCGAGGTATAAGATTTTAAGGTTTATATGCCTTTAAATACAACGGCAACAGCGGCCTCCAGACAAGAACACCGCAATGCTGCTTGGGGGCATAAATAATCATGGCGGTAGTAGGTTCTTCGACCCGGACAAGCAATGTAACAAAAACCTATACATCTATCGAATTAAGAAGAAGAAGAAAAAGTCTTTATTGCACAAATTTAAAAATACTGCAAAAAAAACTTTATACAAATAGAAAGCCAGGTTAACAAAAAAAACGATGATTTACATATGCACAAAAGCGGCCTTCTCGCTTGAAGCGATCTCCTCCAGACAACTTTTGGTTGAAGAAACAAATTTCAGAAAACGGGATAGTGCAATACCCAAATTGTGCTAATTATATACATTACTATACTTATACTACATATATATAGTTAAAACATATATATTTATAAATATGTATATATATATCAATATATAAACTTAAATACATATTACTATTTGAACATACACATAAAATACATAGACATTTTACTACATACTAGACAGGAAATAGTGTTTTAACCGCGATTTAAAGATGAATTAAAATCATGTTAAGGCTCAAGCTACAACGATATGACGTCTGGTGCTGAACTGGCGCAGACATCTTCTTCCATTCAAATTTCATTTCAATATGTATAGAAATAAGACACAGTTTAAAACACATCACTTGCCGTGGTGCGACAGACGTACAATATGTGTCTGTTAAATTAGGAAATCTCTCCCATATTGCATCTGTCCCCCTAATTCGCATCCACGTGGCACGGGGCACCGTACCTACCGGAACACTTATTCGCTTAACGGTACGTTTTTGAGCAGTACTAACCAAAGCTGAAACCTATACACATGCAACTAAGTACCACTTTTTAAATTTATCTGGAACTCTTAGGTGACTGCAATCTCACCTGGTGTTAAGTGATGCTGCATTCTAAGATCAGGGTGAAATTATATTGTAAAGAAACAGTCGAAAATTTACAATTTTGGCGTCTCGTTAAGGCGCTGCACATACCGATATTTTGTATGAAATCTACTATACACTAAATTCAGCACAACTTGTGCACACACAGAAGTGTTTGTTGTGAGATCAAAACAATAACTTACACCTGCGTAGATACAATTCAAAGTTATGTGTAATAATAAAAAAAAACTTCACTGACGCGTGGCGTTGTAATCAAAGGCCCTAGGGCAAAAATATAATTGGGATCCTATTTAAATTAAATGGTAAACCTAGGCACGGATTGTATCCCTCCCCATGCCCCGGAGAGCAAGTAAGGACCTATGTCCAACAGTGGGGACGGATGAAAAATATATAGATATATAATTATGGGCTGATGATGAAATTTTTTAATGGTGCAAAACTAATTCAATTTTTGTTTGTTTGAAAAAGTAGAACGGCCAAAATTCTTTATTTGTTTTGGTTTTTTAGTTTTGGAAAAGGGTATGCATAAAGAAGGAAGACGCCATAAAATAGAAAATCCTACGCATTTATAAGTTATACAAAAGTTTTAGGGCAGGCAGTGCTTTCGTGCGTGTATGAAGTGCACGCCACTGCTCATTCGAAAGTCGTTCATGGAGGCTGAGGTGCCCTTTGTGCGAAGGGGCCTAGGCTAGTTACAGCATTGTTTTTAATGCCTATATATGTTCCGTTTAGATAAAAATGTGTCTAAGTTTGTGCAGCGCCTTAATAACACTGCAGGGAGGCGCTAAAGCTTAAACTTCTGTAATTAAAATACCCCAGAGGCTTGATGGTAATAACACCCGCCCTCGCAAACAACTAACAAGAGGGCGCAAGCTTGTTACTTAGAAATCACTGTAACATTATACTAGCAAGTTTTCTAAGGATCCTTAACCTTAAAAAGACTTCAGTCGAATTCCCTGCCCGCTTTTAAGCAGCGTGTTGGTGTCTTGTGCTCTTAAATTCGCTACCATAACAGAAGAGGCCTATGACAAAAGTTTTTTTTAAAAACTGGAGTTTTAAAAAATAACTTTATACACACATTAGCCGAAAAAAAAAATGCTGTCTTAGATGGTACTCAGGGGTATGGCAGCTATAATTATAATAATAAATATACTACGACAACACACACATCGCCACCTAGCCCCAAAGTAAGCGTAGCTTGTGTTATGGGTACTAAGATGACTGATGAATATTTTTATGAGTTATATATACATAAATACTTAGAAAATACATATAAACACCCAGACACTAAAAAACACTTATTGCTCATCACACAAACATTTTCCAGCTGTGGGAATCGAACCCACGGCCTTGGACTCAGAAGGCAGGGTCGCTGCCCACTGCGCCAGTCGGCCGTCTATTATAAAACCCCGACCCCTATTCGGTAAATTATGAAAATAAAGCTTAATTTGCTATACTCCGCGAAAAGCAGGAGAATCTCTATGGTGTAATTTATTATTTCTTCAATTCAAACCAAACAGATCTTTGGCAATCTCTACACACGTTTCGCTCCGAAACCGGATCATCCTCAAGAGATGTTGACTTTGGAATGAATAATTGCAAAGTCATCATCATCATGGATTTCCGCAAAGTAACGCCTGCTTCTATCCAATCCAATTCGGTATCTACGCGGCATTATACTGATACGCTAAACGCAAGGCCTCACGTCTTTTTCGGCTCTCCCAACCTGCGATTAAGCAGTGTGTTGGGTTTATGTCCCTCTCGTATAACATTGCAAGCTATATGGAATATATTGTATGGAATATCTTAATATATATAAATCTCTTGTCACGATGTTTGTCCGCGATAGACTCCTATACTACTTAACCGATTTTAAATTATATTGGCACACCGTGAGCAGTCTGTTCCAACTTAAGAGATAGGATAGTTTAGATTTTTAATTATAGTCGCAATTTTATTTTATTGCAAATTATTTTTCTATAATTAATAGACAGTCACATGTTATATATATATAATACTACTATACTAATTTAAGGCTTAGCGATACTGAATGCTTTAAAAATACAAAATCAAACGCAGGCGAAGTCGCGGGCAACAGCTAGTATTTTATATTTTTGTACATATCTTTAATATGTTATGTTTAGTATACTAAACATAACATACTATGTTTTATGTTTTTTTTTTATGTTAATTTAGTTTTAAGTCCTAATATTTAATTTTGTTTGTTGTACCACCTACTTATTTCTTATAACATTTTCTTGTATGCCTTTGGTTGCCTGGAAGAGATCGCTATTTAGCGATAAGGCCGCCAAATTGTACGTTCTACCTTATTGTGCTGTTGTATTTGTATCTCTGTAAATTTTCTCTATGGTGTACAATAAAAGTGTATTCATTCATTCATTCAAGCTGACCTTTTGGAAATATGGCAGTAATATTTTACTCTTACCCCTAAACGGTATCCACGCGTCCCGAAACGTCATATCACTTAGAGACACGTCTCTGTCAACAGGGTGGTAACTGGTCTCGACCAAAGCTTTCCACCAAACTAGACCAGAGAAAATTCGGAAATTGTACTCCCAAATTGTCCCGACCAGGGATCGAACAAGGGAATGTCTATGATAAGACCTCAGCGCTTGCGGTTGTGCCAGTAGTGTGACAAATGTGAAATGTGCGTGCGGTACAAACATAGTTATTACTATGTTGTACTCATGATGATGATTTTCTTTTGTTCATCAGGACGCATCAGGCAAGTGCATGGCAACACAAAAACATCTGGTGAAGGAGTGCCCCGAGATGCTCGCAATCTCGACCTGGACCGGGCAGGTTCCCAAACGCCCAACGCTTCCACCTGGCGCGCGATTATCACAACTCATGGCTCTTGGCTCTCGAAGAAATCCTGGCCATGTCGTATGGATGCTGGCCAAGTCTGACTCCGAAATGAAGTGAGTATACTGTAAGTTTACCGCAGAAATCGTTGCTTTATTTCTGCAACGAAAGCACTAATCCGAATTAATAATTTGATGTACACATTATTTATATAATAAATACATATTTTAGTAACAAAGGGGAAACATTGGGAAAGGGGGTAAAGTATAATAAAAATACATACCTAGTAATGATTTTTTTTTTAATTTTTTCTAAAAATGAATAGGTAGGTTCCTGGGAACCTATCTACTTTAAAGTTAAAAATATACAAGGTGAAAACATAGCCATCTGCACTCTTTCAAAAGAAAAAGATTAAGATCGTAGATAAAATGAAAAAAAATATAACTCACACTTATGTGTGCACCACACATACATTTGTAAATGTGATGTCAAAATATTACATTAGATAAGGCTTTGTAAAATGTGAGTGTATAAGCAAATGTTTCGTTATACCTTAGTCCTGTATCCCGAGCGTAGGTATTCATATAACTTAACTTTTTATTATTATATTAAAAGGACCGACGTGAAAATTTTACAACTTTATTTACACAAAAAAAATCTGTACTGTATTTTTAATTACCAGAGTTTCACAATGGGCACAGGATTCCCTATGGCTAAGACGATTACTGTTTGATCTTCTTACAAGGACTCAAAATTTTCCACAGCAAATTGTGGTGCAAGAGTTTGTTACAGTCATATTTTTACCGTAAAAGAGAAACAAAACCAGTTGTAGAGAATGGATTAGAATGTGCCAGATCGGATGACGATGAATACATGGCGGATACTTTAATATATCTACGAGTAAACTTTCAGACTGATAAGTCTATAAATGCGTAGTACAGTATATTTTTATCAAGCTTACATTCCGTTTATGTGGGTATTTTTTGCAAAACTACTTTACTTTGACGTTTTGTTTTCGCGAACTTACGACTATTTCCTTTCTTATCCGATTCTTTTTATCCGTAAAAGTCGTTTGCGTAGTCGTTTGTTATCAAACTTTATCGGTTATAAAATCTTACGCAGGATACATAGATACGTAATATGTAGAAGCCTCGTAATTTCAAAGTTTGTTTTATGATATTGTTAGTAGCATGTCAAGGTTTCTTTTAAAGGCACGTTCGCATTTTCAGGATTTCATATCAGATAAACTCATAAGAGAAATATCGTTTAAGACTTTAGCCCGTGTCTATAAGATCACACAGACATCAATGGTTTTATGATTTTACCACAACTTATATAGACAATATGGCAGACAGGCAGGAAAAAAAAAACTGAAACTTAATTTTTATTTTTTATTTTCACTTAATGCAATTTTAAATAGATGGGAAATCGAACTGTTGCCCACGACTTTGGCCGTGCTCAGTTGGTTTTTTAGTAATAAACAATGCTGCGAGAGCCGCTACAAAGTATACTCGTATCTCGACGTATCCTATGATAAAAAATATCCTATGCAAGCTTTCAAAGTAAAATATAATATCGACAAAATTGGTTTAGCTGTGAAGCCGTGCAAATTTTATATTGACTAAATAGGAGGTTCCTGGTTCTTCTCTGGTCTTGTCCGGTGGGAAGATTTGGCTTTGGCCAATTACCACCCTACCGACAAAGACATACCGCTAAGCGATTTAAGGTGCGATGTCGCCTAAAAACCAATTAGGGGTACGACAACATACTAGGTTACCCCGCTACCATCTTAGGTTGTAACATCATTTCCAGATGAAATCAAAGTCAAGGGCTCAAAACAAATCCCCCGGGACCAAGCAAAGACTAATTGGGGATGTTATATGTAATATATTTATATAGATATTTATGTTATATATTTTATTTGTATTTAAATGTAATATATTTATATATATATATATATATTATAGTTATATTTATATACATATATATTTTTTATTTATATTTATATATTTGTATAATTTTTAAATCTTATTTATTGCACCACCTACCTCATTTTCTATGTTTTTTCCTTTTACGCCATTGGTTGCCTGGAAGAAATCGCTATGTAGCGATAAGGCCACCAAATTGTACTCTCTTGATTTGTATTTATATCTTTGTAACTACTTTTTGTTTCTTTGGTGTACAATAAAAGTGTATTCATTTCATTCAAAGATGCAAGCTAAGGTGCCAAATGTCATCAAGCCAATCTTGATGAAATTTGGCACCTTTGCGCACTTCATCACCATTTCACACTTTGCAATAGCTGAACTGAAAAGATATCAAACAAAAAAAAGATACACTGTCGCATTTATATAATAGGTACTAGCTGACCCGCGCAACTTCGTCCACCAAATCGTTTTTATATCTTAAAAAAACCGAAACTAATTGCAGCGCATCTACCAGGTCCATATTTCCAAACGATGTTATTCGCGGCCCGTCGTCGCCGTAAGTGTTATTCTATACCCGTCGCAATTTCTAAGCGATAGGTTCAATTCGAATAATTTAAAAATGAACTTGCAGGTTTTTATCAAACTTGATATTAATATTATTTTATTTCTTTCGCATTTATAATGTTAGTATGATGGTACGCATGCATTCGATCGTGGTCCCAAATGCCTTGCGACTTCCTGTTATCTGTGAAGAGTTATTTTCTTTAACTCCGACAATATTTATTAGATCTCCATTAAAATTAGACAATACGTGGTTGATAGTATACACTTTGAAATAAAAAAATAATTTATAAATCAGGTCAAATTTAACGGAGCTAAGAAGTAAAATTGATAAAAAATTTCATCCCGTTTCCCGGAGGAAACTTATTGTTTATCGGGATAAAAAGTATCCTATATGTTGACTCGGAATATCACCTACCACTATACCAAATTTTATTTAAATCCGTTCAGTAGTTTTCACGTGATGCCCAGACAGACAGACAGACAGATGGAAAAAATGAACGAATGACTCGGTATCGATTATAAAGCATACCCCGGTAAAAATATTCAAAATATATTAAATGTGCAGAAATCTTCCGGTTACAGTTTTATTATAAGTATAGATTATTATTGATTCTGCTATTATAATCTTATGTCAACTGTTATTTTGATTTACCATTGGCGTCTGCCAGTTGACCAAACTGACAGACGTCAATGGTAAAAATATAAAAGTAGGTATAGGTATTATTATTATTTTATCAATTTGTTATCAGTCGAATTCAATTCTCTTCTCTCTCTCGCTATGTTATAAAATAGTATTTGCCCCACACTGACGGTAAAAGTACCTATGTAGGTTATATGTATTCTAAATTTTACTAATTGATCTTTATCCGAGAGTCGAATTGAAGTCTCTTCTCGCGATATGTTATAATATTGTATTCACCTCGTACTACTTTGGTGCAACCCATACATTTATTAAATCAAATTACTCGGATACATAAAAGCTTTTACTGCGACACTAATTGGTTAAGGCGCCTGTACATAAACTTGTGGGGTCATTGGAACTTGTAATTGCTTCGGAACGTTGCGGCTATACTAGCTGTGCCTCGCGGACTCACCCATGCTAAGTTTGGGTACCGTTGTCTATATCTACTATCTATATGTTCGTTGGTAAGCATCACTTATTATTGAGAACATCAACCTACTGCCTAGTTGCGTATAATCAATTGCTTGCCTCTATCAAACGCACACAATCACCACGGTAGACGGGATGATGGTCCCAGTAGATAATAGTAGCACAGAGGACACTGCCAGTGGCGTGCATCTCTACAGCAGAAAACTTCCCACTTATGACTTAACGATACTGAATAGTGTTGCCACATTAAGAGGACTTTAGGGCCAAAGCGACTAAAGGTATATAATATAAGGGAGAATGGACAGCAGTGTCCAGTGGCGTCCATAGAGGGTATGCACAGGGTATGCAGATGATATAAAATGAAGGAAAATACAAATGATAACATTGTCATACATTCCTACACGAGGCTTTACTGGAAATCTATTATTAAATTTGAGTACGCCTCGCACTGTACCATGCTCAAGTGCGAACAAGCATGGAGTACTGTAGTCACCTTGGGGTGTCTCTGCCGAGTACCAGCTTGAAGCTTTAGATTCGGTGGATCGTCGCGCCAGGAGAATTATAAGCGACAAATCGTTAACACAGGCGGTTTTTTACCGGATATACTTCGGTGAGTGTGCTCAATAACTCCACAATCTTGTTCCTCCTTCCCCGTTCTACCACAGAACAGCGAGACACCGTGAGCGGTGGCATCCTTATGTGGTTGATATTCCATTAACACGCACGAAACGTTTTTTATCCTGATACGTGCCGCTAAGATATGGAACGCCCTCCCAGCAACTGTGTTTCCTGCCACGTATAATTTGAATACCTTCAAGGCTAGAGTGAATAGGCTTTTTCTAGGCAAGCGTGCTCCAACCTAGACCTCATCATTGCTTTCTAACGGGCATGATTGTCGTCAAGCGCTGGCCTATCGTTAATATATATGTATTAAAAAAAAAAAGTACTGGCGCATTATATATGAAGTACTCAATGGTATAAGTACTTAATAGAATTAGTTTTGGTATTCAGCAATCCGCTTCCTGATCCCCAAAGAATAAATTGTACCCTTTTTACATTTTAGTAGATTTCTCGTACCAGTCCGGCCTACAGTTTTGTCCCTCAGCGATGAATAATTTAATGGGTCTATTTACTGTATGGAGAGACGGATAGTATCGGTCCCAGCGGTAAGTACTGCTTTCGGCCGACATTCGGTGTACATCTGTATGCATGAAATTTAAAAGTTCAGCCGCACGAGGGAAATATTTTTACATAAAACGTAAATATACATGATGTATTCGGCAGTTAACTTAGTGTTTATGAATAAGTTGCGACCCGAGATCTTAACAACGGTGTACTGCTGATCTATCAGTAAAGTGATATAGAAGGGAGATTATATCTTTTTACTGAACATACGTAAAAAAACAAACAGCTAAGCTATTAAAAAAAACGTTTGTGTACTTATGTAAACGCGTTAGAAGTAATACTTCTTTGGCGTAACGAAATTTTATCTGTCGTCCTATTCTACGTTAGTAGAAAAAAAGACACTTACACTAGAAATTAGGTATTTAATACATCGAAAGATTTATTATAACGCATTATCTAGTTATCACATTGTCGGACAACCAAGCTTCACTCAAAATTATAATTTGGAATTTTTGTACACTTGAAGTGTTCTAAACACTGTGTCTGCATACAATAATGGCTGAATGAGGGTTTTGTATGTTCTTAATTCTGTGGTTCTACGATGGCAAACGGGATTATCTAATTTTAACGACACTCAATATTAAGATATCTGACTGAAAACCCGCGTAACGTTGCTGTTGCACAGAATCCTATTTAATCGTGGCAAGCGAATGTTAATTGCTAATTAAGCTGCAAACATTAGTAACTAACAGTTATGCAGTCGAATCACAGCGTAGTATATACTAGCTGGGCCCCGGGGTTTTACCGGCGGCGTAGCGCGGAGGAGCCCTGTATCGAAATTAGTTTGGAGGGGCCAACACTCACTAAACAATAGACGCAGGTCCAATAGGCAGGTCTAAGATTGCTTTTTTTGACTTTTGTCATTTCTGTATTCAAAACTTTGTAAGTACATTTTACAGTTACTTACATGTTTTTTTTCCGGGAAGCACGAGATTAAGTAACATTGTGGATTACATTTTACAAATTTCTTCTTACACCCTCGGGGGTCATAAGGTTTATAGCTACGTTTCACCCAGTCGCAGCTGTGTACCTACTGCTAGACAGCCAGTCTACTGCGCTAATAATATTCATTCTCTTGGAGCTTTTATCACTAACTGTGTGGTACAGTCATTTACGTAAGCATTCCCTATGACAAAAGACAGATAATAAGTCGCCTAGTAGAAATCCGATTAAAACTTAATGCTGCAACTCTGTACGATGCAGAACAGAATTCATTGTTCGGTATGAGCGAATCAGCGGGACGCTGCGGTAGTCTACCTGCGCGAAGCCTATTCTCGTATCTAACTTTCGCGACGACATAAAGTTTGGATTGGATAGGCCAATATAATCTGCAGGTCAAAAGAATATATTAGTGATTATTACGAACAGATTTGGACGGCCGATTGGCGCAGTGGGCAGCGACTCTGCAACTGGAAAATGTTTGTATGATGAACATGAAAGTTTTTCAGTGGCTGGCTATTTATCTGTGTATTATAAATATTTATCATTCATAAAAACATTCATCAGTCCATCCTAGTACCCATAATATAAGCTAAGCTTAATTGTGGGCTGGCGATGTGTGTATTGTCGTAGTATATTTATTTTATATTACCGATTGACATGAAATCTATTGGTTTTTTTATCGAAAAGAAGCCGGCAACGACATCAGCAGTTGCTATTCTCCACCGTCGCACTTTGACAATCATTATTCCTATTTATGTTTAATTAGACCATATTTCTTGCAAATTTTTGTACAAAAAAACTACCGATTACTTGTCAAGTTACGATTGACATGAAATTTCAAGTAAAATGAAAAGCATGGCTTCCTGCACCTTCTTGAATGCCCTTCCTTCCTTCTGTTGCCATTATTCCCCACAATCAGAATCTACCTAGTACCTTAGAATCGAGAGTTATCTTCTTCAAATATTCTAGACAAGCGAGTTTTATCTAAGGTTTTGTCGTAGCAGGAATCTCTAATGTAATAATTTAAAGAAAAATGAATTTAATTTATGTTTATGGCAAAAGAAAAACTCAATAAATATGTTTCATAACTTTGTAACTTAAAAGTATAACGTTTATAACTTTTACATGTGAAGCCGTAAGAAAGTCCTTTTGGCTCTTGAGTTTGTATGGTCACCAACACTTAACATAAAGGATAAACGAAACGTTCGCGTGCCTGGATAACGGCACCCATAAATACGTATGTAAGGGGGGGGCTGGCTGAAAACCAGTGCTGCGCTTTTTAGTATGCAGCTATACTGAGCCAGCTCCTTTTTCACACATTTTTACTTTAACAAATTTATGACACAAATGTAACATTTTACATAATGACGATAAAGACGATTTTTCTTTCTTTTGTAATGATATGATATGCCTGGCATGCGACCTAACAAAAAGGAAACCATAGCCTGTAGTGCGTTTGCGTGAGATATTTTTGTTCTTCATTGGAATGTTAAGTTACTTGTGAGGTTCTGTGTCACTTATTTATTTATTTATAGCCTTTTCAACAATCTTATTTTATAATTTTTATAAGTGTTTTTACACTTGGAGGAATTATCAATTTTATAAATTTAATATCTTATCTTACTGATTATTTACTTATCAAGACACCGGTTTCGCTTGATTGTTTTGCTTTAGCATAGGCCTCCCCCAGGTTTTCCATGCTTCGCGATCATGGGTTTTCCTTGTCCACAGAGGTCTTCCCCTTCTTCTCTTACCGTCTCTAGGATATCACTCTGTTATATCTTTGGCCCAATTTTCTCATTTTTGGTCAATGTCCGCCTTATGTACCTGTAATTACACCGGTAACCACGCCCTTCAGAACGGAACACAGTAATTCTGGAATACAGCGTTGCTGCTCAGCGGAAGAGCTAAGCAAGGCGGTAGTGGTTCCCCGGACGAGCTCGGTCACAAAAATCTAAATTATTTTATTGCTATGAAATTTTGGGAAGACCAACTTCATGGGTACCCTTGTCTTCCGACCTAGTGTAAACTCTTTCTCACACACCTATCGGATTTTAACTCGTCTTTTCGCGTATTAAATCAAATTCATTTCTTTCTTTCGCTCGCACCATAATACCGCTTTATTTATCTTCGTCTATCCCTGTCACTGCGATCGGAGGTCCTTTATCAAACTCGCGTATAAGCTGACAATCCTCTTACGAAACGTGATACGAAAAGGTTAAGGAAACGTTGCAAGTGACATGTCCTTATAAACGACTTATGATTATAAAGGTCCGTGCTGTAGTAGGTACATATGCTATTTCGAGGTTTCTCGTCACTTTTCTTATTCGGGTTTCTTTTACAATACAATTCAGCTGGCACTAAGTGCCATGCGTAGGAATTGTTACGGAGAGGTTTTTTACGCTTTCACATTTGAAAGGTTTTTTTTATAGTAATACCAAGTAGAAGGACCACCTGATGGTAAGGAAAAAGATCACCTATAAACAGAGTAACACTTCTCAGGGCTCGAAGATGCTCGATAAAGAAACTTCTATTGCTAGCGTGCACATATTTTAAGTTAGCTTACTAGCTGATCCTCTCCTGGTTCATACCTATTAGTAGTCTGAAGTATTAATATTAAATAGGGCACTCCCCGTGACACACTATATTTAAAAAGGAAGGTAAAAAGATCAACGAGCTTTGTTAAGTACTTAAAAACATTATAGCACTTACAAACAGTCGGGACGCGGGTATTATGACTTAACGTTATAATAACAACGTTATCTACTATACAGTCACAAAGTAAATCTCAATTTAACTTCCCACACATTATTAAAACATAGCAATATTAGGTACATAAATGTCCACGGGGTATGATGATGTATCACAAAATCTAGACTACTGATAAGATTATGGTAAATATAATATAATATAATAAGAGAAGTCAAAAGTCTCGACTTTTTCCATACAACAAGTTATGAGTAAGTTTAGAAGAAGAAGGTTTCCTATTGTATCGGTAGTGTCCATCTTGGGCCTCGGAGAGCACATTAAGCTTTCAGTCCCAGTTATTATCACTTTTATCACCTTTATGTGAAATTCTATAATCATCATCATATCAACCTATTTACGTCCATACCTGGGCATAAGCCTTTTGTTTGTGTTTTCCAATTCCATGGTCTTATGCCACCTGTATCCAGCGTTTGATTTCTTTTTTTTACGTTTGCATCCTCAGGATATTACTTTACCCGGGGAGGTAGAAACTGATAGAGGTAGAGATAACTCTGATGATGTAAGCCGTGCTATGTCGCATGTGTCGCACTGGTTTACTGTCAACAAATGAAACAATTACTAAGTGTGTGTTTAGTTTACCAAATAAAAAGTAAAGTAAGTTAATAAAAATGTAATAATAAATGGAGAATCACTAAAGATGGAAGATTCCACAGTTTTTCTGGGCATGACCTTAGATTGTAAGCTACAGTGGGGTACCCATATAGATACACTAGCAGGTAAACTAAGCTCGGCGGCCTACGCCGTCAGGAAAATTAGACAGATTACTGACGTAGAAATAGCAAGACTTGTTTACTTTGCGTACTTTCATAGTGTGATGCCTTACGGGATCTTATTATGGGGAAAAGCTGCTGATATTGAAACTATATTTAAATTGCAGAAAGTTCAAGTGATTTAAGTTTATATATTGACCGTACGAGCTGTACGTATATAAACATAAATCACGTGAATCCCTCCGAGAAAAATTTAAAGACATAGGATACTTACGGTAGCCTCACAATATATTTATAACAATAAAATATTTGTAAGACAACATATTAGTCTATATAAAAAAGTACAAAAAGTGGATATAAACAGTCGTCTTACAAGAAATGGTCATAAATTAGTGACATCTGCATATCGTCTGCGAAAGGTACAGAAGTCATTTGTGGGATTGAGTATACGCTTTTATAATATGATTCCTTAGGTAATTTTTGCCCTTCCAATGCATAAGTTTAAAGAAATTGTTAAAACACATTTATTGCAGCGAGCTTACCTACTAAACAATTGATAAATTTCTTAATGACAAGATTGCTTGGAAGCATCCGGCTCCGCTTTCCTCTCTCACAAGATAGAAAAATGAATTTTAAAATGTAAATTGTTGATATTGAACTGCTGAGTTTTTGCCGGCTTCTTCTCGGTAGAATCTTCCTTCCGAACCGGTGGTAGAGTCACTACACAAAGACGGACTTGACGTTTCAAAAGTGCTTATATTAGGCCTACTTAAAAAAAAAAAAATTGAATTTTTGAATTTGAATACTAGTTATGTCACATTCTTATCGAATAAACCCCACAGTGCTACAACTCGTCGCCTGGTGGCGTCGCGTCACGGAAACCCTTTCGCACGCATTCCAGAACCAGCTAGCTCGTCGTCTAGCTTTTCGCTCGTCGAACGAATGAACACTGGGGCTTTTATTAGCTCTCTGAGATTTAAGCCACATTTCCACGTCAGCTTCATAATCCGTTGAGCTATCTCTTGAACTCTGGTTCTTCTACGAATCTTCGCATTTCTGTATTGCGAACGTTATAAGTATTTCATCGTAGCATATGCAATCGGGGGGAAACTCAGTGAAACTTAATTAGATTAAACAAGGAAACCGGGCGAGTTCCATAACGGATTTTGTAATAAGCCCGTGACTTGCGATCGTGAGTAGAAGGGGGGCATGATAAATTACATCACCCCCTAGGAAACAATCGCTTCGTATTTCGGCCTCGTCCTTCCACCCAATTATTATAAATAATGAGATAGGATCGCATTACTATGCCAAGAATGGGCAGGGACAAATGGTGGTAATTTTGAGCGGAACTTTATAAAACGCAAGAAAACTTTTTCATTGATGCCTTGTGGTATGTAACCTAACGAGGAATCTAAGAATCTACGCTGAGGTATTATTTCGAATGTGTAGATAACTGTTAATAATAAGTAGTAGTATAAATGTTTTCCAAAGCCCGAAGGGGAAAGGGTGGCTGAAAGCTTTAAACAATAAGTAGGAACGTGTATCCTTAGTTTATCGCTTATTAAACCTAGTCGAAGGTTCGACTAGGTTGTCCATTTTACTGTGTACAGTCTATCTATATTTATATATCTTGTTTTAAAGTTCAATTTCGTAAACACGTCTGCAATAAGCGCTCTTTGCAAAATAAAATAACAGTATTACAGAACCTACGACTCTATAATAACTTTAATTAGGTCTATTTTGTAAAGACATATATACAATGCTATGATACTCGCAAAAGACCTCACGATTGCGAGCATGCAAATATTAAACTTAGCGTACTGTTCAAAAGTAATACGGGGTTTATTGAAAAGGCTGTTTACAAAAATCGGTCGGTTAGTATTACACAGGCACACTAATAAAGAAAACGTGGATATTATGCAGAAAGTTACCATCAAATCACTTATATTATTAGGTACCTCAACATTTACAATATGTAACTCTGTTCATGAGGGACCTAAAAAAATTAAGCGAACGAGCACGTAGGATGCGAAAAGTATATTTTTCAGCCAGTATATTACTCAGCTTTACCTCTGTCAGACGTAGGGTTACCATTTTCACTCGTGTTCCTTACATTTTAACTAATTTATTCAAAAGTGATTCTTGTTTCACCGTTGTTAAAATTTCAAAGAAGACTGCAAAATAATATTACGCACAGTCTTCCCACAAAGACTGGTTCTACTATTATTTCCTAGAAATAAACGGAATATTTTTTTATTACATTGCAAACACGAGTATCAATAACCATTATTAAGAGTACTTTAAATTCTTGATCTCAAAGAAATAAACAAAAATATTTATAACAATAAAAATTCATTGAGATTTAAATATTGGCGCACCTCGGCAGTAAAACCAACCGTCACGGCATACGTCATGACGCCCTCTTATTACATATCTGCGCCCCCCGCTTTTTACTTTTTTTTTACAATCTTTAATTAATAATATAATAATCCCTACTAATATTATAAATATGAATGTAAGTTTGTTTGTTTATACATATTCTTGGAGGTATTAGAAATAACAGAGTATACTTTTCATTGAAAAAAAAATTATGGAAGATAAAAAATTGTTTGTGAAAAAATCTCAAAATCTCATATATCACTTTAGGTGTAGCCTATGTAGCAGTTCGCTGCCTTCCAAAATTAAGCGGGCGAAGCCGCAGGGCACATCTAGTTATATAAAATAAAATATATTACTAAAAAGTATATTTTTATTTTATTTAAACCCGTTAGGTATTTCTTTTTTTTAATTATTACAATTTTAATAAACTGTCAAGTGTTAGGTTTCACATCTACCGGGCTTATATCTTTAGAGACCACATTTCCCAAGAAATGTAGGACCTAATTCTATTTCCAGAATTCAGTGGATTAAATAAAATAGTGCTAAAAAAATTGTATTTGTAACGATATTACGTATCGCTATATTTGATCCTATATATGATTAACTATACTATAAGTTCTTATGGATTAATAAATAAATAAATAAATAAATATACTACGACAATACACACATCGCCATCAAGCCCCAAAGTAAGCGTAGCTTGTGTTATGGGTACTACGATGACTGATGAATATTTTTATGAATAATATACATAAAATACTTATAATATACAGATAAACACCCAGACACTGAAAAACATTAATGTTCATCACACAAACATTTTCCAGTTGTGGGAATCGAACCCACGGCCTTTGACTCAGAAAGCAGGGTCGCTGCAAACTGCGCCAATGGGCCGTCTATTGGTAAAATAAAAAAATCTGGATACATTTTGGTCAAAATTCATTCTTTAGTAGGCCTTAATTACCTCGGAAACGTCAATGCAAATACCACCGTAGAATTTGTCAAGAAAATCAGCAGTTGCTCTTTTCCAAAATCATCATTTCACAATTTTCCAATCTTCATTGTATCTAGCGTGAGATAAAAGCAGAGCGCTCCCGTCCCAAGCAAAATTTTCTTTAGGAATTTACAGATATCAATTGATGAAATCCATACTTCGAAACTAATATTATGTGTGTAAAATGTGTTTTCACCCGGCTAAGTTTGTTGTGGGCTTCTTCTTAGACCAGGACGCGTTTGGAACCCTCTTAGCTTTAGTTTTAAGTTTACGAATGTGGTTATCGCCATCATTTCACTACCGTGTGGTTCTTATGTACGCATCAAAAGTGCCACCTGTGGGCCTACTTGAATAAAGATATTTATGACTTTGACTTTGACTTTGACTTTGACTTTGTTTGTTTATTTGTCTTATTTTACGCGCTAACTTTATAACCAATCGACTTGATTTTTGGTACTTGAGTTAGTTGAAAGGTCGGAGAGTAACATGACTACTTTTTAGCAGAAAAACTGTTTCCACAGAATTCGTAAAAAACCGTAATAAACGCGGACGTCAGCGATCATCTATAATTATAATTATTATATATTTATTACGTATTTTCTTATTTCTTTATAACATTTCATTTATTTATCTATAATACGTAGATATTCTCAGTTTTGTTTTATTTCATGGTTTGTTATTTTTCTATGTCATATCCATCCCAACAAAAATGTAACAATGCCCACTTTACCAATGGCTACGTTGTAGAAAATGCCTCTAGGCTTTAAGTTTCGCCCTGGACTTCGCTATTGATATTTGTAAAAATAAACATACCTACTTAATATCGATTAAATAAGAAAACCTGGGCAACACCTAATATAAATATAATTTTAAAGAGTGTTTAAACTTATGCATTGGTAGGTACAAAACATATACCTAAAGTGTTAGATAAAACATATGCTCATCCACAAATGACTTCCCTTTTCCACAAAGTACCTTTTAGTTGGAAGCCCTAGTGTATGTTCAACTGCTAGGGCGCGCGTTGAGCTGGAACAGAATTAAGGGCCGTGACAAATTGAGCGGTTTCCACGCCCGACGTGAACGATAAATAACGTAAAACTTTGACTCTGCCTGACACCAAAATACGGTAAATAAAACACCAGTGACAGATGATAAATAAAATTAGATAATAGATGTTGGTACAGAAAAAATAAATATAGATATGGAGCTAATTTGGCTTAACTCAAACTGTTATTGACAGTGTGAAAGTAGGTAGTTGTCCAGATAATTTAAACACTATATAATTATATTGGATAATTTGTTAATTTTTTTAGTAATTTTTAGAACATTGTTAAAGTATTTTGTTCTTGATTTGGGTGAATCCAAATCAAATAATTATATGTCAAATAGGCCAATATTTTTTATCGCAATGAGAATTACTCGTACTATCCAGACGAAGCGGACCAGAAAGTCAGCTTTCCAACAACAAAATTTTACAATTTAGCAATCATTATTCTGTCCTATGTGAGGTGAAAGCGGAGCTGTTTCAAACCAACCTTGTCATTAAAAATGTAGGTACTAACAACGACTCCAAATGTTAAGTTAAGACCTTTTTAATATTTCAAATTGTACAGAATTATTTTACAAAACTGTGTCATTATAAGTATCAGCCCCTTTACTACCATCGTCGCTCGTCGTTTGCCCTTTATAGTAGCCCTCGATGTATTCACAAGTTCGAATTGATTTAATCTAAGTAGATTTACGAGTAAATCGATTTAATATCATATTTTAAATAATTCTAAATAGTCTCACAGACTCGGGGAGACCATTTGCCTTTTCAAGTTCTAGTTCTTTGTAGCCACGAAAAGTTATGACTGTATGACCCTTTGAATTTGTCAAGAGTTATATTTATTGTCTCGCAAAGAAGTTCTGTGAGTGAAGTAGTTCTATCTTAAAATATAATACATTTTATAATGAGGTATATCTGGAAGTTGTTGAAGTACTTTTGGTATCCACTGTGTAGTATATTTTGTTTGCATTATTAACTTCGACTTTTAGATGAGTCAAATAGAGTATGTCGTTGGCAAAATCCCTTAGTGCCTAGAGAATAAACTGAAGGGTATTCGAACAGTGTGTGTTGCGAGTGATGACTTACTTGGTCTCATAGGAATTCTCAGAGTTACTCAGCGAGCGATGGAGAGAATTTTTCTCGGATAACTCATATTAATCAAATTAAGAGATCCTTTGAAGAACTTAAGTAACGTGAAGCTGAAGTGGCCATGGCGCACATAGCTAGAGGAGAACCGACTGACTTCGGTGTCTAAAGGTGCTGGAATGGCGTCCTGGCTCCGGTAAATGTAGATTTGGTCGACCCACATCGAGGTGGACAGAAAACGTTAAACAATTCGCTCAGAGCTACTTTTACTTAGATTTCTGACCTGCCTACAAAAGACCAGTCCAGCTGTGAACGTAAATAGGAAGATATGATTATAATGATGATTAAAGTTGTTAATAAGCTAAGACAGACTCGTTACTTCTTCGGAGAGTAGAAGCTCGGGGAGCTGAAACTTAAACTATCTTTAAGTCTATATAGAAACTAAATTTAACTATATTAACTGCTTGAAAAAATCACATATATTTCTATTCTAAATCGACTTAAATAGTTTGAGTTGACCTGCACAAATTCTACTCCCAGAAGAAGTAACGAGTCTTAGCCTATTCATTAATAGGCTAAGAAAGACTCGTTACTTCTTCTGGGATACATAATGATGTATGAATGTTATTTGTATATAAAAATTAGTCGTCGTGGACGACTAAGTAACATTAAATGATTAAGTCAAAACCTAATTAAAACATTTCAAAGAATCACTAACAAAATGGCATCCTTTGTCCGTTTTCTTTATTTCCTCTGTCTGTGAAGATGTTTAAAGATTCCACACCGGTTTATCTGCTTATCTGGCTGCTTTTCTTCATTTATATGCAAAGGGAACTTGCCCGAGGACGTCTTGAAATTGTAAATGACATTTTATTTCTCTGTTAGCGAAGGCTTCTTTATATTCCGAGACGGTTGGATTCGGCGGGAAGATCTTTAGTCTCTTTTAAAGGGAATTACTTTTAATTAAATTTTTCTGTCTAAAGAAGATAAATGAGTCGCAGATGGTCGAAAATTATAGTAAGTTGTAATTTTATATTATTCTCATTACATTTGGGCTATTACTTACACACCGGGTACAATGGCATCGCTAAGCAAAGGCAGGCATTTTAACCTTTACCGTCAATCCATACGTTACTAGTGGTATCAGATTCTTCAGAAATCTCCTTTTATGCTTTGGTACCGAACTGTAAATATATATTATTAGTTTTAAGTCAATCAATCTGTTAACTAGTTAGTATCTACAACTGTTGGTTTTCCAATTAAAGAAAAAATAAAATAAAATAAAATAAAAATATATAATTCAACAAAACAACTCTTTCTATAAAACGTTAAAGTTATGGATAATGGTTTAGTATTATATTATATTATCTAGTGTCACATTAGCATGTCGCATGTTGGTGACGCGAACTCATAAGTTGAGGAAATTCTGGTTTATTACTAACTTATGTTTTTTTTTTCAAATGCTTACAAAGAGAATGGATGGCTGCAATCACAAGAACGGTAAGTTTATTTATTTCCTAAACTGATACACATACTAATATATACTATTTCCTTTTTTTAATAGTAGTTCCGGAAAACTCGCAGAAAATAAATGAACTCTCCTAAAAAATGTGTGGAGATCAAGATACAGTTTTATTATAAGTATATACCAATAAAGCCGAATCATTTGCGGCATACTTCACACTAGTTGTCTTCGTGTTTTGTGTATGACAAAATAGCCGCGGACAGTTTGACTCAAAAATAGTAGCACCTGGGCCTGAAGCTGTATACACGATTTTAATAGAAAGAAAGAAAGAAAACTTTATTTGGATATATACACACACTAGAATTTAAATACAACTTAATAGTCTACACAACAATTATAAGAACGGTGTGATCCCAAAATGGTCTTTACTCAGCATGTTTGCAGTGCCTGTTAAAGACACAGCGCTGATCTTCCGTGAAGCTAGACGTGACGTTTGGACGGTAGGCACTGACAGAGCGACGCTTAAAAACTATGGGTAAAATAATGGTAGGTGCGGCTGCTTCCAGTGCCGAGCAGGCCAAGAGGCGTAAATATGAAAACCTGGATAGCAGCTTCATTTTTGTGCCTTTTGGAGTAGAGACTTTGGGACAGTTGGGTCCGGAGGCAAAAGCCCTTTTCAAAGAATTATCGAAAAGGGTTATCGAGTCTACCGGTGATCCTAGAGCGGCAAGGTAACTGCCTTGGCCAACGAATTAGTTTGGCCATCCAAAGGGGCAATGCTGCCAGCATCTTAGGAACTGTGCCTCGCTGCGGTGGTTTCGAGGACGTTTTAGATTTTATTTAGTTTTAAATAGTTTATTTTAGGTTATATTTATATTTTAAAGAAACTATATTACTATATTTAAACTAATTATAAAATTTAAAAGTGTGAGAAAAATGTGTAATAATAAATAAAAATAATATAAAAGATTTGTATACATACTCGTAAAAACGAAATAGGTAAACGAAATCTTGTTAATCAAGATCAAGGCAAAGGATTGCCCTTGTATAGACACCCTAATACGTAGGTAATCCAAAAGTTCCAAGTACTAAATAGACCGAATTAAATGTACATTTTAATTATTTTGCGTAAATTGCGGCGGAATTTTCATACGTGTTGTATGCCAAATGACCTGCGGGCTTTTGGTGTCTAACAATCACAAATGCTGCTGTTACGACACGAAGCGATGGAAGCTAGAGAAATTAGACACGAATTTTAATTAATCTGTCTTGAGCATGATAGTTAATTTAAACTATCTAACAAACCTTCATTAAATAGTTGCGCTTATTTAGTTTGTACAAAGTCAAAGTCTAAAATATATTTATTTCAGTAGGCCCCAAAGGTGGCACTTATGAAATTATAATATGAAACTTGTTGTATATCACTTATGAAATAGTACATTATATGAAATATGTGTCTGTGGGGGTATTGTAGGCAGTCTGTGGGGTTTCATAGCTAGTGCCCGCTGTCTATCCGTCGGTTCGTCCGACCGTCTGCCGATCAGCAGGCTGTGTCTTATGACCCGTAATAGGTACTACTTAGGTAGAGAGTTGAAATTTACACAAGTCAAGATATGAATATGTATTTTCGTTTTCTGGCACTAACGTGCATTAAGCTTTTACGGCTAAGACAAAATAAGTCAGTTTGAGGCAGTTAGTTGATACTAATTATGACTCAATTTCAGTTACTTTACCAATGCTCTGGTGACCGTCTGTCCGTCCGTCCCTCCATTTTATCTGTCACCGGAAAATTTTGTCATGAACCGTAATAGCACAGTAAATATATCTTATACTAATAGATAAAGCTACAGAGTTTGTTTTCTTGTTTGTCTGTTTGTTTACTTGAACGCGAGGATCTGAAGAACTACAGGTCCGATAAAAAAAAGTATTTTTACATAAGTCAATTCAATAAATAAATAATAAGTTAATTTAATAAATAAATAATAACTATTACACACAGACCCACACACTCCCACGCAAACCCACACACACTTACACACACTTACACACACATAAACACACACTCCACAAGTTTGCATGCAAGCATGATAAATGAAAAAAAAACAAAAATAATAACATACAGCTGAATTAGAAAAATTAGCTCAATGTATGTACATATTTTGTTGCGAAGAGCGAGACCTCCTGGTACAAGTACTTATATTATATGCTTAAAAGGAGATCTCAGCCTAATAATTAAGTTATGAATGTAATTGTTGATGAAAAAAAATTTATTATTATTATTATTATTATTATTATTATTATTATGAAAGATCTAAACAAAACCCGCGACAGCATATATTTATCTTTAAGGTTGACTTATACGCGGACGAAGTCGCAAGGGACCGCTAGTATTCAATATATTAGTAATAGGCAGAGTGTTTTCATTAGTGCTGTAATAAAAAATAAATAAACAAAAGCTGATAATTAAAGGCCATAAGTTTAAACTCGAATGTATTCAGTGTTTTATATGTTAGAGGTCACCAGCAGACAAAAATACATTGCATCTTTCGCAAATTTATTAAACAAGAATTTAAATTTAAATTATTGAAGAAGCTCACTGAAATATTTATTATATACCAGTTTTTATGGATACAATTGGGGGGCTGACATTCTTATTATATAAATAAAGAAAAAAAAAAAGGATACAATCTTATCTTATGAAAATACGAATGTAGGCACAGATATACCACTTTTTAGTATAAAAATATATAATAAAACTGTATAATTCTTCCAGCTTCCACCACCGCCTCACATCGAGCTCGTAATGTCGATGCCGTACCTCCGCACCGCCTTCAAGAGACCAACAGTTAGAGTGCGTCGTAAGTACAATTATATCTATCAATATTATCATCGCTAGACTAATTCATACTGCCATGCGTCATTGTCATTAACAAAGACGATGTTTTTGATATTTTGCTAAAACTGAGTTTCAAACTTGCAATCTTGCATCTGCAAAAGAATTTTTGCCTTCGTATCTCACAATTTTTGTCAGAAACTGAAAGCGCAAAGAACAAAACGAATAAGATACGTTAAAAATCCTTCCAGATACTTTCACAGGTTGAGTACAAGTCTGAAACTCTGAAGAACTTTAAGAAAATATCACAAAAGTCGCCTTTTTCATATTAGTAAGGCAGCACAGGCCTTATCGCTTGTACAAGTCAATACTCAATGCTGGTTGGCAGGTTATAAGACAACCCCAAAACGCGGCATCCACCCTGCGTGCTTAGCAGCGTTCAAGATTGTGTCCAGTGTACAAAGGATCACAAGAAACACGCGTTAGGGCAAGTCTCGTGACACAGAGGATGTAAACTTGAACGCCACCAAAGAGGCCGAGGTTGTGACCCGCTTTAGTTATAGTGAACGGGACCGATGTCTCACGTGTCATAATTTTGATCTACGAAGTCGCAACCTATTCTGTTACTACCTTGCCTTCGATCAAGGCTGCTAAAACCAGAGCAATGAGAGAAATTTGTGCTGTCGCATTTCGGAACTACGCAGACAATCTAACCCTACCTAGTAATTTACCAAAAACAGACTACCTTTCACAAGTCCTAAAAAAGTAGGCCAACTTGATTTAAATAAATTTAGTTTTTTTTTTTAATGTATATTTATTTATACTCTTTATTTGCACACTACAAGTAAAAAAAAACAGAAAACGAAAACGTGTGCATATTTATGTACACGCGTTAGAAGTTATACTTCTTTGGTTAACGAGGTAAAAATCTTTCCAAAAATTTTATCTTTTGCCTTACTTACTCTACGTTTGTAGAAAAAACTACTCTAACAATTGAAAAATGGTATTTAATACATTTAAATTATCAGACAACCATGTTTCACTAAACTATACAATGTGTAATCTTTTTTTGAAAAACCAAAATGTTGGCAATAGCTAACTTCAGGGTGTCAGTTTCTTATGACGGTGTGCGCCCGCATCGTAAAAATTCACTCTGATCATTTTTCCCTAATACGCCAAAAGAAGTATAACTTCAAAAACACAGATAGAAGCAGTATACGAAAGGCGGCCTTATCGTTTAGTAGCTATCTCTACCAGGCGACCTTAGGATAAGGAAAACAAGAGGATAATAGACTGCAGGATGTTGTGCGTGACTCCCGAAACATTTAAAATACCTGAACAAAATCAAGGAGTAATCTAGACCTACTTGATAAAATAAATACAACGATATTCGTGCAGAAGTAGAATAATTCAGTTCGTAAAATGAAGCGCAAAAGACAAAAAAGGAATTCCGTTCCACAAATATTGGATCGGATTTCGAGAATTCAAGAATATGTTTTACTCGTGTTTTACCTACTCTACTGTCTACTGTCTACTAGCGCATTGTAACAAAACCAATTGTTATATTTAATTCACAGATTCAGTATCTTTTCAACATGTCCTCTACACAGAAGACCTAAAACTTATAATATAATATAATATCTATCTCTATAATATCTATATTTATAATATAATAATATCTTTTTAATATAATATGTCTTTTAGTAAAACTTTTTCTTGGTCAAATACTTTCGTAATTTTAATGAATCCTTAGAATAAAATGGGACCTAGTGGTAGAAGCCTTTTGTGACAGAGCTCATCCGGGCAAGTACCTACTACTGCCATTCTTATTCTTACCATTAGGTGGGCCATCTGCTTGGTCCTTCAATAAAAAAAATCCTACAAAACCCTGTTAAAAAGATAATCAAAAAAGTACATGAGTAAGATGTTTTATATAATTTAAAAAAAAAACAAAAAAACCAGAACAATTTAATTAAACTGACATACCCGTGAGGTATGTGGAAACAAAACGCATTTGTGTATACGTTAATTATTCAAACGTCGGTTCGTTAGTCTCCAGGCACGCACCGAAAAGCCGTATCAAACCAAACCATTAGTAAATAAACCCTAATCCGGAGTTATTACGGGGATTATTCTGAAGGATATTTCCCTCGTATTCTGTGTACGGTCTTATTGCGATGGCTATCTGAGACTGCAATTAAGATTAAGTAGGCATTCAGTACCTCCAGTACGAGTTTACTAAACTTTGAATGGTTTTCGTGACTGCTGATATTGTCAGAGTAAAATGGATCTAAATTACACTGTTTCGAAGTCCGTCTGTACTGTAGTAATAAGTCTGCTATCCATATATAGATATCTGTACCTATACTACTAGGTAGGTCTATTTATCCTATGCCGGATAAAAAGGTGAACATCGTAGGCTTGTGTTACTAAAACGCGTAGGCATGGCTGCTAACTGTAAATCAACGATGGAAACTGAAACTGACTGAAAAATAATTATAGAAGAAAAGACAATTTTTTTTAAACAAATTTTATTTAACCTCAGTATTTTCCACGCAATATAAAACTGCCATGTCTAGGTTAGTATGTTCAGACACACATGGGTGCAACACCTGTGCAAAATAAAAATTATGAGTCCGGAGTTACGAAGTTGGCGGTGTCCAACGTCGGAGAGCACTATTACTAGGTTATTATAACTAACTTGTGATAACAGTCGCTGGCGCAGCGCGGATTGGTGGACTCCACGCTCCTTTGAAAACATTATGTAGAATTCTCAGGCATTAGGTTTCCTCACGATGTTTTCCTTCACCGTTGAAGCTAGTGATATTTTAATTACTTAAAACGCATATACTTAAACGCATTGTGCGTGCTGGGATTCGAACTCGGCCCCCACGAAAGTGAAGTTGAGCTCCTACCCACTGTGCTATCACGGCTTCGATATTAACATGGTAGATATTATTATGTAAATATATATACTTACCTATATTATACCAAAGGTAAGACTGGCAAGGCACAGAAGGCGCGGCGACAAGTCCGTTATTAGAAGCTAGGAATTTCATTAACCATTCAATTTCAATCAACAAGTCAATAAACATTAGAAGGTGTGTCATTTTCCCACTTATTCTGCGAAACACGTTACCGGAAAGTTATTTTCTCTTAGTTAGCAGTGACTAAATTAAGTCAGTTACGTGGGTAGAGTATCATTTAAATTGTTATTACTTACCTATAGTATTAAATACAAGTTACCTCCATGGGAAAGGTAAGCCTCTATTTACACCATGGAGTTCACATATAATTGATTTCTAACATACAATATATATGGTATTTGTTTTCCAAAATAACTCAACATATACCTACATATACTTACGTAATGTCACGAAGCTCCACCCGAAAGTATTAGAGGGCATTATCTACGCATAATATCCTATTACATTTTCGAAGTGAAGTAGGCATTTGGATATAAAGGGACAAAAAAGGTCCGCGTGAGTCGCACTTCGAAGTTTTGAGAGGGTCGCCAAAGCTTTCGCTAGCTCGGTAGTTCTGAACTCCTAATGCACAAGCCATGTCACATTAAATCGGTTAAAACAATACCTTCAGCCGCTTCGCCTGCTTAATATAATAACTAAACCTATTTTAAACATCCTAGTCTAGGTTTAAAGAAACAGTACTTATCATCATTAACCTGAGCCGATGTACCACTGCAGGACAAGCAGAGGCAGGAGACAACAGCTATATCACCCCGATTTAGGTGTCCACCTGCTAAAGCACGGGACAATGCAATAGAAGAGGTTTACCGCCGTTTATTATTACACATATATAATTTGGATATTATTTCCACTGGTGCGACAATGCTCTGAGAGTTGATAAAGCTGTGGGAGAAGATAAATTTTTATCCTTTCCCCGGGGAGATAATTGTATTTTGCCCATGCTAGCTGTGCTGCTGTGCTTTAGGTGTGGGTAGGAGAAATTAATTATATCCTCTGATAACGAATAAAAACTTGTTCACGCTTACTCCCATTTATTATTACACACTTAATTATTTCTATTATTTATCGTCTTTATATTATACTAGTTGATACCTGCGACTTCGTTCGCGTGGATCGAGGTTTTTATTCCCGCGGAAACCCCCTTATTCCCGGGATAAAAGTAGCCTATGTGTTATTCCAGAATCCAGACTGCAATCTATCTCTGTAACAATTTTCAGCCAAATCGGTTCAATCGTTGCGACGTGATTGAGTAACAAAAATACAAACTTTCCCCTTTATAATATTCTAGCTTCTGCCCGCGACATCAAAAATACTAAATTAAATCAATCATCCCAATATTTTGGAACAGATTGTCTTTTGATTTTGCCCGCAAGAGGTCCGGCAATTCGTTAGATGCAACATCGCAAGCGCCGTCTTGCTCCTGTAGGAATTTCTTTCTATACCGTTTAAACAAATGAAAGCCAGCAACGAGAACAAAAGGCGACTTAAGATGTACCGGGCTCGAAAACTGATTCAAGCTGATAATAAGAAAGCTTTCCGAATGATGACCGGCGAACAGCGTTTCGAATTTGGCGAACGATGATGATGACACTAACAGTGATGAGGCAGGCAGCATCACTTTCGTATGACCGAGTTCGAACCCCGGCACGCACCTCTAACTTTTCTCAGTTAAGTGCGTATTAAGCAATTAAAGTGACATTAAGCTTCATCGGTGAAGGAACATAAATAGACAGATAAATTATTTATTGCACACAATTAAGGGATAAAGATAACATATATTGAAAACATAAATAATATAAAAATAAAAATGCGCAAAGGCAGTCTTATCGCTTTAAGCGTTCTTCTCCAGACAACCCTAATGAAAGAAGAAAATGTCAATTTTAAAAATATGTCATAACATAAACTTCATCAATTACATACATCAATAATGCACAAATAGCTAATACAAATACAAATAATGTAGAAATAAATACATACAATATAAATACATATTATATATATAAATATACAAATACATACAGAGCAAACATGTTCTCAAAGGTGTGTGAAGTCCGCCAATGCCCAATCCGCACTGGGCCAGGTAGGCTTAACCCCTTGCCATTGTGGAAGGAGACCCGTGCCTTGTAGTGGGCCGGTAATGGGTTGATATGATGATGATAACGTGGTTATTTGAACTGTATATTATTTTAGCATAATAGTTAAAAAAAAAAAGACTTGAAGAAAAACATTGTGAGGAAACTTAATTGCCTGAGAGTTCTCCATAATGTTCTTGCGTGTGAAGTCCACCAATGCACACTTGACCAGCGTGGTGGACTATGGCCCGAACCCTTTCCATTGTGGGTAAGACCTCTGTCCTGTAGTAGGCCGCTAATGGATTGTTAATGATGAGGATTATGTGTTGAAGACTGTACTACACGCTTTCTGCCAGATTGCTCTATTAGATAGATAGACGTTGCCTTGAAAACATCTTAGGAGCTTCATTTACCTCGGTACCTCTATATTACCTCTATGGTTAATCATAATTTGTTATATTTGAAATAACTGAAAATATACCTACAAAGATCTCTTATTTATTCTTTGAGAACATTATTAATTTTCGATTAAGCCTCCAAATTTACATTATATTATGATATACTTAGTATTCTGTACTTGATGAACACGTGCCGATATCTGTACCGTGGTTTGAATAACAGTTCCACGTACCAAGTTACTAAACCAAATTAAATTAGGATTATATGATGAATAGAAATTAATTTGTGTTTCTAGACGGTGAAATTGCAAGTTTATTTCGAGATAGTGCACTGCATTCTATGCAATTATAAATAGCATTTACTTACACAGTTGCGGGTTAGCTGTGCAGTGTTGGAAAATTCAATTTAAATAAAATTTCACAAATATCTAGAATATACGGTTACTCACACTGTAGGTTGATTTGTACTTAATGCATTCTGCTACAAATTAAAAAAATCAAAGAAAAATCGAAAAACACATTTTCGACACTCTCTTTTGTATTATATTTCTAGTAACTGGCGATCACTACTAGGTAACCTTAAGATAAAGACACCATGAGCGAGAATACATAAGTGGTTAAAAATGATCTTAAACCACGTGATAGACCTGTAAATTCAAATTTAGAAATGGGCAAGAATAGATAAACAAGTTGCACAAATAAGCAAGAATAAATAAACAAGTTGCACACAGAAGAAAAACATGAAATAAATCTCCATCATCATTATTTCAACTCGTTTTTAACTCCCAATAAACTCCACTGTATTTTAAGGTTGAAGTGACTATGTATGTGTGTGTGGGTGCAAGTGTGTCTGTCTGTCTATCTGTGCATCGTATTTCCCAAACGGATGAACCCAATTTACATTTTTTTCTTCAAAAGTATTTTTTTATCGTCTGGCAACATCGTAGGGTTCTACCGATACTAAGCTTTCCAATGCGGAGTATCCACTCCGCATTGGAAAGCTTAGTATCGGTAGCTTAGATCCATTGCTTCTCCGAGCTTAATATATAGATAATAAATATTTTAAAAAATATATGTATTAACAAAAAATTTATAACAAGCGATAAATACTTTAAAAAATACGTGTCATATCGTAAAACAAAAACACCCACGTTCCTATTCGGATCGGGTGGGTTCAAAGGTCATTGCCCACGTGACTTTTCATTTTTTTGACGTGTATACCTACAATCTGCGGGAGGCAATTACCGATTTATAAGTTTGCTAATAACTTTTTTTTTTCAATATCGTTTTTTATATCATGTATTGGAAACAGAAAACCAGCCAACGACACCCACGATCATGCATTGTCCATATTCCATTCATTTCAATTACTCATTTTCGGTGACGGGATACTTATATATATACTATTATAATTTTTAACGGGATAAAAACCAGATATTTATTTTAGTTCACATTTTTTACACAGTCAGTCGTTAGTAGATACTAAAACATAAAAAAAAATATCCAAGAATCTAAGAAGGTAATCTATGAAAATAGTGTTATTTTCCGTAATAGCAATATTTCGAAGAAGTACCTATTGCTATTGTGTTTTTAAATTAAGACAAGCTAAAACATCTAACCAAATCAAATAGAGATCAATTTAATTCGGATAGCATAATCGAAACCTTTTCTTTCCAAAAAATTGAAAATTTTGATTTGAAAACACGAGAATAGTTGCAAGAACTTTTTCCTGTGCACAGTATCTTTCTATCTTTAGGGTAAGCTAGACTGAAACCGTTAACTTTGATAATCTTAATAAACTTAGACAAAGATCGAATTACCAAAGCATATATTCCGTTTGAAATACCTGAGACGCCAAATTATCTTGAACGCGGCAAAGAAAATAGTGGCTTCAGACACATCGAGTTAATCTTTTGAGTCGGCAGTAGCACATGGCGTCTGCAAACAAACACCAGATGACTCCATTTATTATCGAGTCTAGCCGCAGATTAACCATCTTCGCACGAGAAAGTAAATTGTAGATAATACCCTGCCTCTTAAATATTGAGCTGTAAAAGAGACCCACTCACTCCCAGGACGAGTACCTAATCTTTCGCATACTGGTACGAGTACTTACGTTTAGTATAACCTTATAGATTCGCCTGCTACTATCTTAGACTGCATCAACAGTTGAGTGACACAAATGCTAACTAGTATTGGAATTTTGGAATATTCCCATACTACGAGTATACTTGGCAAAATGTATAGCAAATACTTGACAATGTAGAAGGCAAGCGCCTGTTTCTCTAATGTAACCCAAACTATGGATAGATCTATGTTACAACTTCGTCTGCACCAGATCGGTTATTACCGTTTTTTAATATCTTTAAAAAAACCTAGAACCTAATTGCAGCGCCACCTACCGGGCCTAGTTTTATCTCCAGACTATATGAACTAGGAGGCCACTAAAACACATAACTTCATGTGAGGAAAAATTTAAAAATATCTAGATTACGATCGCAGCGCCACTTACCGGCTCCAACTGTGAATACAAACTATCCAGGAACCCACTCAAACACAACCTCGTTAGTTTACAAAAATCTTTTTAAATACATTTATGCCCATTTTTACTAAACCTAGACATTATAGTCCGGAGAAAAAAAAACGTTCCACCAACTCTTATGTGATAGCTATTGGTGAACGGTTGATGTATGAAATCTCCTTAGATTAGGCGTTACTTAAGTAGGTATTGCCTTGTTCTTTGTTAGTGAAAACGGGCAGTAGAACTCGATTTCAGTACCAACTAATTTAGATAAACGCTATTGTACATAGGTATAGGTATCTTTATTCGGACCTAATGACGTGTAAAATTTTATAAAATTCAAAAAAAGTCGGTATGACATCTTTACAATCCAAAGATAGCTTGATATCCATCGGACTCAGCTCCTATAACTAACAAAGAATAGTAATCGTTGAAGAAAGAGTCGAAATCGCATTATTAGTTTATTCGTATTTAAGGTTAACCAAGAAAATTTCTAATTTTTTTTATTTAGTCTTAGTCAGTATAAATGTGGGAACACTTCATGTAGGTATTCAGTATCTTTAAGCCTTAAGTAAGGGGTTTGCTGCAGTCCGCTTAGTTCTCTCCTCTACCTCAACCTCCAATAATGTTCATCAGATCTACACGAAATTTGGGCACTACTAAACTGATAGTATAATCTATCTAGTAAAAAAATAATTATTGAAATCGTTAACATTTGACGGAATGATGGTGTAAAATCGTCAAACACTTTCATCCCCTCTCCCAGAAGAAATAAGCTGAATTTCGAGACAAAAAGTATCCTATATATCCTCGTAGTATGAACTCAAATCGAGCAGTTTCATTTGAATTCATTCAGTAGTTTTAGCATGTAGCGCGGCCCAGATGCAGACGGACGGACAGACAGACAGACACAAATGAAAAACAGTTTTGGATTCAGTATCGGTTATAGAGTGCCCTACATTTTTTTTTTTAAATATCTTCAATGTCCAGAATTTGAACCGTTACAGTTTTGTTATAAGTATATAGATTATGTGTATTTTAGGAGTAACTTAGGTAATAACTGGAAGCCATGCAATACACTTTAATAATGAATAATTGGGGCTTTAATCACTCATGATTTACGCCCAGAATTCCTCTATCACAAAAACATTTACAAAAACCAATGACCCTCTCAGAAAAATTTCGCATTCTATTACTAAGAGAATTAGCTATGCCGCGGACAGCTATACAGACAGACGGATGAACGGACACACATAACTCAACTGTAGGAGTTTTTTGTTAACTACTGAACCATAAAATTACCCTGAATGTTAATAAAAAAGCGCATGTATATCGTTTGCAGCAACGACATCATCAGAAATGTATGCGCGTGCATCGCTCAACGGGGTCAGCGCTTTGGACGGACGGGGTCTGGTAGCAGTCATCAAGCGCCAGGTCCCGCTGGCGGGTCAACTGGACCACGAGCTGTCGTGGGGACAGGGCTGGGGATGGGTCACTCTACCCAATGGAGTGTGGAGCGGACGTGAGTATCGTCTACTGTTACGTGGCATCTTATTCATTTTGCCCTTTTCCCGGCATCTTCTTCGAGATTGAAGATAGAATTATCAGTTTGATTTTCGCATATTTATTCCATCAATTGACATAATTAATGTTAGACTGAAGCGGTGATAGCTTGGTGGGACTTCGATTTCACTTTCGGGGGGCCGATTTCGAATCCCTGCCTGCACCTAGATCTTTTCTAAGTTATGTGCGTTCTAAGCAATTAAAATATCATATCTTGTGTGCGCCTTTGAGAACTTTGAGAACATTATGGAAAACTCTCAGTCACGCAGGTTTCCTCACGATGTTTTGCTTCACCATTGAAGCTAGTGATATTCTTAAATTGCTGAATTTAAAAACGCATGTAACTTAGAAAAGTTAGAGGTACGTGCTACGGGATTTGAACTCGGCCCTCCGAAAGTGAAGTCGAAGTCCTATCCACTAGGCTATCACCGCTTATACCATTCAATCTCAATAAAGAAAATACACACACGTTTACACGCACACAAATACACAGGGTTGTCGATTATTTCAGGATACCTTAAATAAAAAGTGAACTATACTTTATTTGGAATTATGATAGTTAATATATCATCAAGTACCTGATCATATTTTTATGGGTGGTATCATAGGAGTAGTATCCCCTTTATAAATTGTTAATATTGGAAAAGAGCAAGCAGTTTTCTTATCGGCTTCTTCTCGATACAATCTGTCATCAGGCAGACTAGACTTTTGAAAAGTGTTTATCAAGGCAACTTGAAATGTCTGAATTGTATAGTTAATTTTCTTCTCTAATATATTACAGGTTTGACATGGTCACAAGAAGGTGAGGACTTCGCGCTCCACGCAATGCCAATTATGCATCACACCAACGTTTCTCAAGCTTGCTCCATGCTCGACGGCGTGACAGCCTACGAAGCATCAGCCTACGAGCAAGCCCTTGCTGAATACGACGACACTGCCACTACATCTGACGACTGGGACTTCGGAGTAGACTGCGGAGATTTCATGATGTAACTTCGTATTGAGTACACTGGTGGTTTTGATTTGCTACGCTATAACAGTGGAGTAGCATATTCGCAATTCTGTTTTGGGAAAGAAATATTTTGTGATATTGGGTTCTTTAAGATAGTACATAATCAGTACAATCTTCTGGTGGGAAATGGTCCTTATGATAAAACGATTGCGGCATTATTGCTCAAGTATTTGAATTATGATCTGTGCTGGTCACGAGTCACGATGGAATTTCTAATGTGCCAAAATAAAATCTATTTGCAAATGGATGTCTTATGACTTTTGTATTTCTGCATTTTACGAAACAATAATAAATAATAAATTATTAATATTAGAGAAATAATGTTCGGAATATTAAACTGGCTCAAAGGGATAATGCTTGTACTAGATGCATGCTCTTTAGTCGTAACTGTGTTTGTAATAGAAAAGATGTGTGTAGCCATTAAAATATAGATCAGTATTCTATTCATGGACTGCAACACGTAGACCAGGTATCGTAAAGTTAGACATAGATTTTAAAAGCACAGAAATAGTTTCTCTGTTGGCTGATCCACACATTCTCTTCTAACCTTCTTTGTTTTATTCTTTCAGGGGTGTTACAAACACTTAGTTAAAAATGTCGTAAAACCTCATACCCTTTTTAATAAATCCGTTTACTTTATACCCTATTTAAATTGTCCAAAATTTTTGAAATTTTTTACTTGTATCAGGGTATTTTATACAAGTGCGCAACAAAAAAAAAAAACAAAATAGTTTTTTTTGTTTTGTTAAAAAATAATATAGAGATTAAGTAAATTCGCTTTGTAAAACCCCAATGACACCAATTACCGTTGAAACATTAAATAAAATTAACGTGATAGTTATAGATGTAAGTTAAGTCGATGTTAGTTTGTAGACTGTGGTCGGTAGAGGAATTCAGAATTGCTACTAGAGTCCTTTCCATAAAGAAGTCCCGCAGGCGTTTCTGTCATTCATAATATCCATGTAACTATTAATTTACGGTTATAGCACACAACATATACTGTTAGCATTAAAGATTAGCGATTTTGCAGCTACATTGATTTTCGACGATTTTATTGCGTTTGTGCATTACATAGTAGCAGTTGCTTTGATATCAAAATCGCGCGATTCCGTGGATGCTGCGTTTGCTGGATGAACGGTTTGCAGTTGCCCAAGCAATAATCGCTTCAACTGTCACACGATTGTGTGAGACATACAATCGCTACATCTGGCTTCAAATAAGCGGCTTGTTTGCTGCGACTGGTGTGTGTGTATTGGAACATCCGAAAACGTTACCGAGCTTCCAATAAGCAACTAAAGTCCGATGCGAAAATTATCGTGTTTGCTATGGCAAATACGAGTGTTGAAATATACGACCACGGACAGCAATACTCTGGTCAGTTTGGTTGAATTTATTTCGATAATAGCCGCTGGACTTCTTTCGCGAGGCAGACTCTAAATAAAGCGATGGAACTCTTAAAAATTTCAAGTTGAAGAGTTGAAATCATGACGTACACCGTCATGATTCGGTGTATATTAAAATGTGTTAAAATAGAAAATTGCATGGGTATACTTAAAGCTCGAATAGTAGGCGAAGTAGATACTTGAAAGTCGTAAGTTGTGTGTCTTGAAATATTTTAAGATGTCTCCGAATGGTCGCAATCTCCCGGGATAGTTAGTCTTGGTATTAGTACAATGTTATTGTCGAGAACATAATTATACCTAGTCGCTAAAATCTTCCGACCTACCCAAAGACTGCCTAACGTTATATACCTACCTAATACCTGTGTTGTGTAAATCCTAGGCAAGGTAACCGCGTTTTGTAACCCTGGTCCTGCAGAGTGTCGCATTGCAAGATATTTTTTGACCGGCCTTACCCAAAGCACCCAACTTTTCACACATGGCAAAAATTAGAAAGACATTTCCAAATTATTATTATTATGTATGTTTTTTCATGAAAATAAATAAATATAATGATGTGAAATACAACGAAATAAAATAAGTAATCTATATCTACGCATACAAGTAGGTATATCTTTAAACTTACAGATATTCATACAATTAGAAAGTTGTTCGCGATTTCATTGCTTGCAGGGATGTTAGGTCGCTTTTTAGTGTAATAAATTCCGCATTATTGAGTGTGATATATTGTGTGATATGATATATCTAATCAGTGTTCCTAAATTTTTAGCCGATTCTTATAAGAACCAACCATTGAGTTAGTTTGCATTTATCACATTGACGCCTTCAAAGTTCGGTGCTGGGGAACTGTGTTTATTTCACCTATAGTATTTTACTGGTGATCTGATAGGTTTCGCCAACGTAACCGGGTGGGAAAGCGAGCTTCGGAAATCTCCCCCAGGACTGTGAGGGCTCAGAACACAAAGAGATAGACGTCTACGGGCGCCTCATGTACAGCCAAGGCTCGGCTTATTTTGAAGCTTGGAGTGATGGAGATTTAACCATGATGAACTGTGATTATACGTTAGCTATGAGATTGATCATTTAATTCATACATTCTTAAAATTTGACAAATCTTCTGTTCCAAGTGAAAGTGTTTTAATAATTTGGAATAATCAAGGTTACTTATACGTTTATAGCATGTTTTTGAGTAGGTACTCGGTTTAAACACTACTTTTGTTCCAGATGCATTTTTTAACACAATATACCTCAAACCATCGCGGTACATCACTTTTTTATTTACTTCATTTGCTCGGCATCTAAGGGTCGTGGCGTGATGTAAAATTGTCTAAAACTTTCTTGAAGAATTGGTCTATTAAATTCAGACAAATTGAATTCAAAAATGACTAAACGAAAACGAGATTAGTGCATTAAAACAACAAAAAAACTCACTTCAGCTTTATCAACACTTACTCATACTGTAAACAGGAAAAATTCTTTGTTAATAATTGGTAAACTCTGAAGCTATTGGTCAGAATTTAATAATTCTTTCACCATTACAAAACGACAGTTAGAATTAAAACGAAATACAATTTCCGCCTGAAATTATCGTATTTGTATAGCAAGCCAGAAAAAAACGCTACTAACCTGCTTTTCAGGTGCACTGACATTATTATTAGAAGAGATGTACGTGAAATCGCTCACTTGGGTGGATAAAGGTTGTGTGGAAATAAAACATTTGTGTTTAACAAAAACTTTGATACATGGATATTAAAGCTGTTTCATATCATAGTCATCATCATCAGCCCGATTTTATCGTCCCACTGCTGGGCATAGGTATCTCTCTGATATGAGAGAGGGATACAAAGATAAGACCCACCACGTTACTCCAATATGGCAGGTTTGTAATAAGGATGTACTTACTAGATGAGCTAAAATTATAGTTTACTAAAACAAACTCGAAAGACGGAAACATTTAAGAATAAAAAAATAAAGAAAAGGAAACACGATATAGGAAACAAAATTTGGTACCCCCTTTATTTTCAATTAAGGGCAATATAATGTTATGTACCTTTACCGGGATAAAAAATATCTTGCGATACGATATAATATTATATAGTAGCAAATTGTGTAATTAATTACGAGTATTCTAGATGAATATACTAGTGGTGTCTTAAAATTAGAAAGCGCGCAAACATCTCTTGGATGCGTTTCTTATATAAACTATTCGTAGGTACATAATATGAAGTATTTGTAACTTAACTTTTTTCCTAATATTAATAGTTACATTTTAAGGACGTGAGAACAGAATATTTTTGAAAAATTCACTGAATTGTTTGTATTCAAAATTACATACATACCTGAAGATTTTTGTGACTGTTTCATTGAGAATTGCTATTTAAAAGAATCACACTTATACAACCTACAGCTGACTCGCACAACTGATTGAAATAGAAAAAGCAGCCTAGCTTTCAGCTCTCAAAATAGATTTTTAAGTTTACGTACCTACTAAGAAGCAATTAAAAATACTGTTCACGAGTAGATAAAAACATTTTCTTTCTTAACATCTAATTTGGAAGGAATGAGTAAAAAATCTTAAGCTTTAGCAAGAGTAGGATTCCTTATAATGAAAACAAAGATGGTGTTTTCTACTTCTATTATTATTTTTGGAGTCGCGTCCTTATTGTATAAATAAATATATATAAGTCAAAATGGTCTAAAGATATTAATAATTACTCGATATTAACTACCACAGGCTAAATAAATATACTAACAAAGTTATGGAAAGGAAAAATGGATTAAAATACTTATATCCCTAAGCCATTTTGACTCAATAGTACCTATATTAGGAAATTTATGTGTATTTGTGTGTTTTACCCATAAAACTTATTCCTTTTAGATTTATATGCGTGTGAAAACCGTTTTTTTTTTATAAAGTGTTTATGTCTAAGCAAGTATTATAATATTAGCAGCAATAAATAAAGTTTGACGCTGGATTCGTTGAATAAGATATTTTTGTAAAGGGCACTATTCAATTATTTTGGAATTGTATTTTTATGTTATATTCAATTGATTTATCGGTATTGATCATTTTAAAAATATTTTTGGTTTTGTTTTTGAATTAATGATCTTTATATTCATTGATGATTTTTCGAAGTATTTAATTTTTAAAAAATCACTGGTATTTTTTTTAGTATTTCAAACCAAATGTAATAGAAATAATAGTGAAATATGAATAAGATTTATTGAAAGTGACGTTTATTTATTGAGTTGAATAACAACCTATTCGATTAGACAGACGCAAAATAAATATTTATGCACATTAAATATATATTTACTTATTTGTATTATTATTTTGTTTAATTCTATTAAAATGTGCCTATAACTATTTGAAAGAGAGAATTCAAAGAAAGTATATTAATTTTTTATGTAATGACAAATAGAGCCTTTTACAGATGTGCCAACTGCCAACATGGTCTGACATCATAACGACTCGAACCAAAGAAGTGAGAATAAGCTTGTCTAACTACAGGCCTATTAAGTATCTCGGTAGAAAAAAAAATTTAGAAACAAGTGCCCATGAAATAACTATCAAAACAGCCTTTTTAATGTTAGCCACCGTTGCCAACCCAGATTAGCTCATAGCAACTGCATTCTGGTGGCAATTAAGGTTATAGAATGTAAAATAAGGGTTTAACTTGTTGGCGAGTTTCATTGGCGAGACTTAATTTTTTAACACTGAGATACTGCTGCGATGGGAGTTGGCACGTTTGTTATGTAGATGCTATAGGCAAGTCTGTCGCGCATCGACACCGCGGACGTCGCGTCGCATCGTGTCGCGTTCGTCCGATAGTGGATTACTCGTACGTTTATAGCAAATGTCATAAATATGAATGTTTGTATGTAACTTTTGTAAAATAAATGCCGGTATGGCAACATTGTTCTTTATTTTTACACTATAATCTAGTTCTGTGGACAGTGGCGTGGGCATTAGACATTTAGCACGCAGAGCAAACCAAAAGTTTTTATGCAGTTGATTTATCAATTGTATTAACATTTCTACACTGTACTCTACATAGGATTTCTGCATTTCAACAGCGTTAGAGTTACAAGATTTATAAATGTAATGGTGGAAATGAAGAGGCAACAAAAAGAGATATAATACCTATTTATAAAAAAAATAATATTAAAAAAAACTCGAAGCGGTGACGGGTAAGATTTCAGCCACCCTTTCGGAACTAAGCAATAAAATATCACTTCCTTTAACGGTGAAGGATAATACCGTGAAGAAACTTGCTCCCGAGAGTTCCCTTAATATTCACAATAGCGTGTGAAGTCTGTCCGCACTTGGGAGGTGCACTACGGCCTAAAACCTCCTCTTTCTGAGACAGGAGACCCGTTCCCTCTAGGGGCTAGTAAATAATAATTATAATGATGTTTCTATAAAAAAGCTTACAATTATCAAGCTTTTATGTGCTTGACAAAGAATTAAGAACATACAGACTGAAATTCAGCCATAATTGCTTGCAGTGCATGTTGTCGAAAAACAGTAAAAACACTCCGCGCAAGTCGCACTTAACACACGCGGAATGTTGCTTGCTCACAAACTGTTTTACCATTTTCCCATTTTATGGTAATCATGTAGAAATTTAGAGGTCAAATAATTACTGTCAACTGCTAAATGGTGTGGAGTGACTAGCCGCCTGTTCGAGAAACACTACTAAAGTTTTAAAGTTTTAGCAGAAGGTACCGTGGTTGATTCCCGGCTGGGCCAATTTGGGAATAAATAATTTCTGAATTTACTCAGGTCTGGTCTGGTGGGAGGCTTTCACCGTGGCTAGTTACCACCCTACCGACAAGGCGTGCCGCTAAGCGATTTAGTGTTCCGGTGCGATGTCGCGTACAAACCGATTAGGGGTATGACTACCATACTCCCTAACAGGTTAGCACTCTACCATCTTAAACTGCATCATCACTTACCACCAGGTGAGATTGCTGTCAAGGGCTAAAAAAAAAAGTGGAGTGGTCTTTGATGCTTCAATTTTCCCTTGTTGTTAACGCGGTTTCTGTATGTTCTTATTTCTGTGGTGTTTGGTTGTACGCAGTAATCCATGAATGTAAGTATGAACCGATTCAAATAAAAAAGTTGGTAGAGAAAAGCTAAGCTATCCCGTAGTACCTCATCAATTTAGGAAAATAGCGCTCTGTACAATGACCCTTGTCAATTATAAAACAATTAGAATGCTGATGCGTTTATGTTAATATAAATACACTTTTTGTAAAAATGCTTAAATCCTCGGTTCATTGTCATTTTCATTTCATTACCATTGTCAGTTCATTCATCGGTTACATACCCTCAATGCGGAGAGCATTGCAGATGTTTCGTTGATGCAAGATAAATCGTAATCACTACATTACGTTAAGTAGGTAAAATATACTTTGTAAATGACCGCTGCAGAAAGAGTAACGTTTCCAACATTTTTTTATTTTCCAATTTTTCGAAGAAATTTGTATATTATATATTATAGTAAGTAGTTAGCTACTCGAGGCCTTGCTGCCTATAAAATTATTTTTAATGTAGGTGCTGCAAAGGGACTTTGTTTGTTATTACAGGCAACGTAATTTATCCAAAGCCAATATAGAGCGTCAATTGTAAGGTTGAAACTTGCATATATCGAATAGGTATCATATACCTACCTAGGTATATGATACCTATTCGATTACTCAGCGCAAAGCCATGCAGGCAGCACGCCCCGCCATCTCTCGGTAATTTGCCCCAGCATTGTGCCGAGTCTCCCGGCGACCACTAGCTTGTTTTGTTTAATCGCTACACCGATCTCATTCATAACGGCTGTACGGCTGCATGACTTACGCTAGCAAAAATTTTAAAAAATATCCGTAATCGCATTCAAAATTAGAATTGAGCTTATCGCGGTAAAATTGACTTGTAAAGTCAAATATTTTGTGTCAAATTTTGTGAAATATGTGTCGTTTTATCGATAAATAAATCGCGTGTAATGTTTACTCAATTTTGTTAGGACTGTTTACTTATATTTCGTATTTGATAGTGAATTGTTGACGTGTCTTCCAATATTTAAGTGATATTTTTAACAATCAAGATCGCAAGGATGGAGAAGAATGGAGGCTCGAGACTTCTTCAAATGCAGGTAATGTGCAAAATAACTAATAATTCGCAGAGCGATGCCGCTTTCAAAGGTTACATAAAATCAAAGGACATACCTATAAAATTTTAAGAATGAATAAAAGTGAAATAAGATTGCAATACTATTGAATATCTTTATCTTTACTTCGATTCATATCGACGATAACATGATATTTACCTTAGTATCTATTGCAAGAAGACTGCATGTGTTTCTCTGCATCCGTCTGTTTTTTAGGTTTATTAATAAACAACAACAGTTACCTTTATTGTTTTTATTGCTAAAATAGGACAACCTTAAAGGTAAACGCCTAACAGCCGGATAGGATGTTTCAGGATTCCTTCAACTGATTTAATATTTATGATCTGAAGGTGCAGAGAACCTTTAAAGTCTAATTTTAAATTAAGTTCGCAGCATAGATAAATAGATTTTAATGTTTTTAATGCTCAAATAAGACAATCTAAAAAGCTAGAGGACTAAAAACCAGATAGGATGTTTCAGGACTCCTACCTACACCTTGCGATCCTATCTGAATTAATATTTATAATCTGAAGGTGTAGATTCTTTAAAGTTTAATTTTTAACTAAGTTTGCAGCATAAATATATAGATTTTGATGTTTTATTACTAAAATAAGACAGTTTAAAAAGCAAATGGCCTAAAATCGGGTACGATGTTTTACGACTCCTTCACCTTATGATTCTGTCTGATTTAATATTTATTATCTGAAGGTGCAGAGTCTTTAATTTCAAATTAAGTTCGCAGAATAGACACCTATCCTATACCTAGCTTTCAGCGTGCCGACAGGATCCCGGGAGGCTGAAAAATCGATAAAAATGTGAACGACTGCATAGGTAGGCACCCCAATTTTACTGCAGATGTCTACCTAGGTCAGTGAGGAGGATAATTTTAAATATCCATGATATAATTAATAAAGGTGATAGGTAAATTAGCGTTCAATTAAAATGAGTTTTGTGCCACTTAATATCATTGTATCCTTACAATGTTAGAATAGAATAAGCCGATAATTTATGTGCCAAACACGGGTACCAACATAGAAAATATTCATGAAGTCCCGTACATGTTTTGCCACAAATTAACTAGTCTTGCAAATATTGTTGCTAATTTAAATTAAATATTGTTCGAGAATGTATTAATATTTATATAGCTATCCTAGATATGGGATCACGATATATAAGTATTATCTTATCGGCTTTGCGATATTAATGATCGAATTTTTCCCTACAAGCTAGCCCTTGAATCTCACCTGGTGGTAAGTGATGATACAGTCTAAGATGATAGCGGGCTAACCTGTTAGGACGTCTGTCACTTATATTTATTCCCATCCCCCTAATCGATTTCTACGCAACATCGTATCGGAACGCTAAATCGCTTAGCGGCATGGTAACTAGCCACGGCCGTATCCTTCCACCCGACTAGACCAGTAAAAACTCAAATAAATAAAACAAACACCATAAATTAAAAAATCTCAAATTGTCCCTACCGGGAATCGAACCCGGGGCATCGTCGCCAAAAATCGATTTAATTCATCCATACAGAAACAAAGTAACTATGTATAGATCATAAACTTCGTATTCCTTTTTATATAGTATCAAGGAAAGTACCAGTAATTTTCAACATTTTACTTGGCACCGATATCTATCTATCTTGTATAAAGATTCTTGTTTGTTTTTTGTACGTTGGTTAAAAATAAGAACTGAACAAGCACCAAGAGAGTCATCTCATCATAATCATATCTCACGGCACGGGTTCCTTCCCTCAATGAGAAGGGGTTACGGCCGCTGTACACCACGCTGGCCTAGTGTGGATTGGTGGATACCTTTGAGAACAGTATCGAGAACTCTCAGGCATGCAGGTTTCCTCACGATGTTTTCCTTCAACGTTGAAGCGAGTGATATTTTAATTACCTAGAAAAGTTAGAGGTGCGTGCCGTGCCGTGGTTTCGAACTCGGTCCCCGAAAGTAAAGTCGAGCTCCTACACACAGTCATACCACCGGTATTCGTCCTCTGCGAGGTAAAAGCTTTTTTCTCAACTTGATAAAACCTAGTTGATGGGATGGAAACGATATATCCCATAGTATCTTCATTGGACTTGCTTCTTGGCAAGTTCACTTTTTATTACATCCCCGCCAACTCTTCAATCCCCACCACTTTTAAAATTGTATTTGGTAACTCTATTGCACCCTAGCACTAAGTACTATTACTGTTTTCCTTGTGTTTTTCCTATTGTGTTGTGTTGCAATAAAGTTTTTCTATTCTTTATGTAACTTTTGCGTTAGTAGGGTTCCCAATAGCCATAATTCGAATGTTAATGCGAAGGATTGAGATTCGTTGACGCGTTAGGTAGAAAAAAGACGTTGCAATAGATTGTTGTTCTCCTTCTTTCCAGTTTATATATATAGGTACATAGGATTAGCAAACTGGTAGTTCTAGACAGTGAATTTGATTTAGCAGGCATCCATACCTACTTACTTTATACTTAACATTATAAATGCTAACATGTGTGTTTCTTTGTTACCTATGTTTGGCTGAAGCACTGCTGTGATTTTTAGGAAAGGTACAGAACTTGCCTCTTAAAAAATAAAAATAAAATTATTTTCATCCCGATAAATATCCCGAATTATATGTGGATGAATTCTCAACCAAAACTTAATGTTCAGTAAATACTATTGTTTGTATTTAAAACCAGTTTCTCATGAATCCTACGAAAACCATACATTTTCCCGGGATAAAAAGCCTTTGTCTTAATCTAGAATATAATCTATCTCTATTCCAAAATTCTGTCAAATTTGTTCTGTTGTTTTGCGTGAAAGAGTAACAAACATCCACCGATCGATCCCTCCTTAATATTAGTAGGATTGGCTGTTTTAAAGTCGCTGCCTTTAAGCCATTCTCATTCTCATATTTAAATCAGTAACTTAGGTGAATAAGTTTTATAACTGGGTTAATACCTAACTGGCTAGCTACATTGATATCGCTGTTTGGCAAGCCGGTATCACAATAATTCGACGGTGTTTCCTTTCTTACGTGCTCGAAATGACCCATTACCCGACTTCCCACATTTATAGAAGGCATAAGATACATAAGTAACTTATGTACGAAGGGACGAGTATGAGCTTAATGTTAAAACAGCGGTTCCTAAATATTTGCCGGTGGCACATGATTGAACCGTAAATAACCTTTTAACTTTTGAGAAGCACACTTGCTGAGTTTCTTATCAGTAGAACCTACTTTTCAAACCAGTTATGTGCTTGATTGAAGATTGAGTCCTTTTGATTAGATAATAGTCTTCCAGCCTAGTGAATAATAAATAAATATACTACGACAATACACACATCGCAATCCAGCCCCAAAGTAAGCGTAGCTTGTGTTATGGGTACTAAGACGTCTGATGAATATTTTTATGAATAACTGCGTACCCAGCCCGCTTCGCCGGGCTAGATTTTGCTTTACTTTATTTAAACAATAAACTTACGAGTACATCATTTAATTTTTAATTTATTTATTTCTCTCCGTATTCATTCTCTTCTATTCTCTTCTCGAGCGGGTGAAGATCATTATCTACACCCATGTAAGTACACCCAACAATAGAATATCATCATAGTAAATAAAAGCTGTATTTGACAGTTTGACAGTTCAAACATAGGAGTGCTCCGATCATCACCAAACTCTTACAGGATTACTCGCCAGGTCAATCCGGAGATTCCCTGAAAGTTTCATTGAAATCGGTCCAGCCGTTTCGGAGCCTATACGGAACATACCCACACACTTTATCTTGTATATATATAGATATACGTAAATACTTATAAGATACAGATGAACACCCAGATATTGAAAAACATTCATGTTCATCACACAAACATTCTTCAGTTGTGGGAATCGAACCCACGGTCTTGGACTCAAAAAGCAGGATCGCTGCCCATTGCGCCAGTCGGCCGGCCAAAGTAGTGACCGAGTTCAATAACTAACTTTTCGGAGTTATGTGAAAAAAAATTATCAATTGCTTTAACGGTTAAGGAAAACATCGTGGGGAAACCTGCATGCCTGACAGTTCTCCATGAAGTTCTCAAAGGTGTGTGAAGTCTACCAATCCACACTTGGGAGGTGGACTACGGCTTAACCCTTCTCATTCTGAGAGCAGACCTGTCCCCTATAGTGGGCCTAAGCTTTTGCATTTATTGAATATCTGACTAGCGAAGGGCGAAGGCAATCAACAAACTTAGTCCTGTCTGTTCCTCACGAGGGTAAAAAATTCAGCTGCTCTCGGATGACCTTAGAAGAACTAGAGATACTGACTTAGCTCAACGAGTCGTGAAGCTAAAGTGGCAATGGGCGGGGCACATAGCTCGGCGGACCGATGGACGTTGGGTCCCAAGGTTTTGGAATCGAGACCCCCAACTAGGTCGACAAACGACATCAAACGTGTCGCCGTAGTGCTCCTAGGAGCCGCTGTAAACAAGCGGCCTAGGATCTTGGAGTTTGGAACGCCCTGCAATAAACCTATGTCCAGCAGTGGAAGTCAACAAGTTGAAGTGATGATGATTACTCGGACGATCTAGCTAATGAAATAAAATGGATATAAATATTATTGTGTATTCACATCTTTCCCAAATATAAAACTTCGTTAGATTTACATAAAGAATAAGTAAGTACCTTGGTAACCTATAAGGCATATCTAGGTCACTTAGACCTTGATCGACAAAAGAAATAGCTTTTTATTTATTCACTTAATAATATACTACGCTCGAGAATACCAAGTTACAAATCTTCAAGCTTTTTATTCTGAAGTCAAACAAGAAACCCATAGTAGCTTTAACTTTTAACAGCCTTGAAAAAGGGGCAGATTCTCGACTCCGCGAAATCTTTTTCACTTAGCAATTTACAGAATATTAATTAATCTAAAGGAGAACGATTTCGATATTAGTATTAGACATTCTGATTATTTCGTTTCTGATTGTCTGTCTGTTGTCTATCTAGTGTACACTTCACTTTCAGCCGTATTATGCACAAACTTTCCAAGCCGTGAAGCTAAAAATTCCAAATGTAAAATATTTGAGAGATAAATTTAAAGATGTTAAATAATGACAGTTTTTAGCCAATACATATTTGAAAATTTAAATGTTCACTAAAATATATCTAAATTTAATAGAAACTGTGACTGCAACAGTTTGAACATTAGAAGCAAAAATAAACTTGCAGTGCAATATACTAGACTACATAAAATAAGTAATTCATTTAAAGGAAATTGTATACTATTTTACAATAAATTACCAGTTTATCTTGGAGATGTCTCTGAAAAAGTTCAGTTTGTATTAAACGTAAGCTTATAGAAAAGTCCTATTATAGTATTAAGGACTATTTTAACGATAAAAATGCTTGGGTATAAATTATTGCTCTAACCAGGTTGCTTCTTTAATACTTTTTAAATGACAATGTGAGATGGTGATAACGAAAAAAAAAATAACAACCGGCTATGTTTGTTGTGGGCTTCTTCTTAGACCAGGGCGCGTTTGGAACGTAGCTTTGGTTTTAAGTTGACGAATTTATTTATCGCCATCAACTCACTCCTATGTCATATTTTACATGTAATGTACGCATCGAAAGCGCCATCTATGTGCCTATTTGAATAAAGAAATATTTGACTTTGACTTTTTAAGCTAGAGATAGCATTCTTGTATTTAAGGGGTCTAGGTAGATTGATTGCTGATATCACTTTCCGTGTAAGCTGTGGCAAAAAAATCCCATTAGACAGAAGTAAAGCTAGGTGGACATTTCTAAATATTCTAAAGACGATGCCCATTTCACACAATTGTTTTAATAATAGCAAAGCAACAAAACTATTTAACATTTTATCGTATAACAGCTTATGTGTACTCTGATGTATTACACTAATTAATTTAACTTGATAATGAAATATAAACAAATTAAATGATGACATTCAATACTAAACTTTAATATTACACTCCAAAAGTCCTTATTACATTAAGTCAGCAATATGTTTCGGCTTATTTGAAACTGTTGTATGAATCATCAACGGTCGTTTTTCAAACGCAACAATTGCCTTAGCTTATCTCCATCTCAATTACACTTATAAATTTCACAGTGAGTGTAAAAGAGATGTATTCTTCCATTAACTTATGATTTAAAGCTCTATTCAAACTGAGGCGAATGCCACGCGGGACTCGGCACGCAATTTAGAGCAATTCGCTCGCTCGCTTAAGCCTCTCAAATTGGCCCGACTTCCCGCGTATTATTCTTGATTCCTGAATAAAGAAATATGTCACTTGATTTCGAAGAAATTTGTTGGTTTAAGAGCATCAAGAGAAGAATCACTATATTCCAGATGAGTATGCTATACATATTAAAGGTAGTTTACCTGCGAGATCAAAATAAAAGCTCGGCAGCAACAGACGCGCCATGCTGCCTTAATTTCGTCTCTATTGAATGACTATTCGCCCCAGTTTGAATTTGTATTACAAGTTATTTTATTTTACTTGCTTAAGTACATCAAAGGCCCTTCAACTTATCAAGTTATAAACGACTAAGACACCGGGAGGTATCTTTGCATCGTCGAGTCCATGTAGGACTAAAGTCAGTGGCGTGCATAGAGGGTATGCGCAGGGTATGCAGATGATATAAAATGAAGAAAATCTCCAGTACGGGTTATAAATATTTAAGTAGGCTTTTTATAACTCTTACAAAGCCTATCCTTAAGTTTTTTATAACTCGTACTGGATATTTCCCTTATTTTATGTCATCTGCATACCCTGTGCAAACCCTCTATGCACGCCACTGACTTAGGTGCATCGATAATGCAATCATATTTATATCAAAATATCCACCAACTCAATGTCATGAACATTGGTTGTTAATCGAATATAATTTTAATTGTTTCTTGAAAACTATTTATTAACTATTTATTTAAATATCTGGCAAATATGAATTTATAGTTATCAAAAGTTTAATTATTTACCCACTTTATAAATTTACTGTAACAATAGATTGAATATATAAAAGGGACGCTAATCGGCACAAGCAATTTATGTCCCGCGTCCCGCGCGGTTGGCGCCTCAGTTTGAACGGAGCTTTAGTCTGGTAAGCGAACCTTGACCTCGACCGTTGCGCTCAGTATTCCAACCAGCCAACGGAACCTCGCTGGTTACATCTGTACTGGTTTTATTGACGTCACCTAAGTACTTATTTGCCTTAACAGAAATAGAATTCTTGATGGGGATAAATAAGTGTTTGATGCTCTGAGCGCTAATATTAATATAACAATTACTGTGTTAATAGAATTTAAAACCCTACCGTTAATTCTTACTTCCTTACTAATATTATTTGTTTGTTTGTTTATTAAAATTATTTGTAAATTTGTTTGTTTGTTTGTTCTTTTGCTTCACGCCCTAACTAAGCAATCAACTTTATTTGTGGCATAGAGTTGACACAACAAGTTGTAAGCAACCGTTATAAACGCAGTGGAAGTACACGGTCAACAGCTAGTTAAACATATTTAAAGTTTCATTGTCCGTCGGCAAATCGAAGGTGGTGTAACCGTTTGGTATTTTTCAGTATATTTTGTAAAAATAGAATTTAAAATCAATGTAAATTTTATATATTTGTGATGAGAAATAAATGGATTTTTCACTTATTTTATTTATTTTATTCTTTGCCCGTCGCCAGTATGCAACCTCTCTCAGTACTACATTTAGTTAAGATTCGTTCAGCTTTTGTGCCAAACATACATCTCGTACAGAACAGATGTTATTATGAATCCGTAGGTACCTTTTACTTTCCCGTGATAAAAGTTGTCCTATCTCTAAGCTCCAAGCGTTGAGCCGAACATTACCTTCATTACATATCTATTTAATATTTTCACTCCATTTATTACCTACTTAATATTTTCCTGAAATATATTAGTTATGCTATGAAGATATAGGCATGATGATAGTAATAAATAACAAAAAATATTGTATGAACTAATGATATATGATTCAAGTATTATGAAAACGTATTTTTATTTATATTCTAAGTGAGTGTGTGTTTACTTTCAACAAATAAAACGGCAAAATCTAGCGCTCCGCCATGTCAGGTGAAACGATGAATTCAAAATTATGACGTCACGTCTACATAAACGTAATTATGTCGCTTGAACTTCGAAAATCTCTGCGTATATCAAGTATATTGTAATTTTAAACTATCAGTTGCTAAGTTTTTTTGTTATCAATACTGAAATAAATAATCTTTAGCTATGGACCAAGGACTTACTAAGGCTCTTATTTGTCTATGACGTCACTGGTACGGCCATATCCCCCGGCGAGTGTTTTCGGCGAATTTATTACAACATAAACCTTTAATTTCTCTTTTCAAAATTCCTTGTCATGTCTATTTGTTAGTATAATTATATTTCAAAGAGGAATTATGAAATATGCTTACTAACTATATGTTTCCCTTGTCTTCGACCAAAGGCATTGATTTAAAAGTGTTTGGTAATCCTACGCTAGACGTTTATTTTTCCGGGATAAAAATTTGGTCTTCCAGATAAAAGCTATCTCTGTACAAAGTTTTAGTCGAGGTTGTTATCGTGGTTAAGCTTAACATAGGCAATAAAGAAAGAAGAAGCGCTTATAACCTAGTGGTTGCGCTTCGGGTTCACTTTCGCCAAGTTCGAATCCCAGCTTTCTCTAACTCTAACTTTTTCGAGTTATGTGCGTTTTAAAGTAATAAAATATCAATTGCTTCAACGCTGAAGAAAAACATTGTGAGAAAACGTGCATGCCTGAAAGTTCTCTGTCGCGGGGTCAGTGTGGTGGACTACGGACTAAACTCTTCTCATGCTCTGTAGACGGCCGGTAATAGGTTGATATGATGAGGTAAACAAAAACAAACAGGCCCACTTTCACATTTATAGTATAAATGTGGCTTTTTCATATCTACTATTTCAACAAAAAACTGAGAGACTTAATTTATGTTAACTTAATTAACAGTCGCCAAGTGAAAGAAGAAACAGATAATGTGACTGCATCAAATAATAACCGATCGGCAATGGTGTGAGGGGTCCTCTTTTCTAGTGTTGCCCAAATTCAGTCTTGGTCTTGCAGTCTTGGTCTTGTTCTTGCGTTTTTGCAAGACCAAGACCAAGAACAAGACCGCGTATTTTTAGCAAGACCAAGACCAAGACTGACCGTGCAAGACTTGAGCAAGAACAAGACATAGCCTGCAAGACTCTTGCGTCTTGCAGCTAGGACTTAGCGCTATTTCACGGAGTAGTTAGGTGTAACAGTTCGGTGTATAGGTAGGTAGGTACGCTTAGGAATTCTATGAGACGCAAAAAACTATATCAAAGAATATGAAAAACTGGACCTATGCGCATTACGACTAATACCATAAACATAGCGAATAAAAAAATATCTATTAAAATCAAACTGAGTGCATGCATAGTTATGTTTTAACCATCGGCACTTTGATAATGCGGCATCAAAGGTTTTGTACTTACTTCTCAAAGAAATTTGCCGCTTTTCGGAAGTACATGGTTATGATACACGCGCCGGCGGCTTCTTTTGAAATCTAAAACAATCGTTGCCGCCGCGCCGAAATCATAACATTTGACACTATTCATGCAAAATAATTTCGAATTTTAAGAGTACCTACAGGTGTTCCAAAGAATAAATAAGTTTCAGATTGGTGATTTTAGATTGGTGGAGGACGCATGAGACAGAGTATCCGATTTTATCGAAAATGGCCCGTGATTTTCTCTCAATACCTGCAACTTCAGTACCTGCTGAGAGGTTATTTTCTAAAGCATCATTAGTAATTAGAAAACATAGAAATAGGTTAAGTGATGAGTCAGCCAGATGGTTACTTTGTATTAATTCTTGGTCAAAAGAATTGATATAAAGTATCATAACCTAATGATAAAGCTGTTGATTTGTGTTGTATTTTATTTTTTATTCAAATAAATGATAAATCGTAAAACTCTTTTATTAAATTTCTTATAAGTTGAGGGTTCAATCTCATTCTAGACAGATAAGTATTGTTCTTTAAAATACAGTCAAGTTATTGTAATTAATTTGTTTTTTTACATGTTTTAGCAAATGTAAGCTTATAAATCATAAATGTTTATTAAGAAACAGTTACTTCCATGGAAAACGACATATAGGTCAGTTGATTTTTCGAATTTCTTATCAAATCTTCAGTTATTTATTAATCTGCTTGATCTTTACTATGGCTATGTTAATTCAAGCTCACAATGTTCCAATTCTAATACGTTTTTCTAAGATTTAAAGTAAACTTTAATAAATAGTAATAGACTAATAGGTAATTGCAAGACTTGCAAGACTCTTGCTGCAAGACCAAGACCAAGACCAAGACTGGGAGCGCAAGACCAAGACCAAGACCAAGACCAGGTGTATTGGCGCAAGACCAAGACCAAGACTGGCTAAGTCTCGTCTTGTTCTTGCATTTGGGCAACACTACTCTTTTCCAATTTCACTTTCGCCATTAGTCACCAAGCGTGCCGTCTTTCGAAACTTTACGACCAGATAACGAACTATCGGTCAGTGAACCGAACTGTTGAGACTAAACAACTCTTTATCGTATTAATACAATACATTTTGCCGACTTTCCTGATGTAGTGGTGAGCGCTGTGGTCTTCCGAGCTGAGATCCTGGTTTCGATCCCCGGCGGGGACTCTTTGGGAATTTATAATTTCCGGATTTGCTCTGGTCTGATCAGGTCAGGTCTGGTCTGGTCAAAGACGTGCCACCACGGTCACGTAGCAACACTGGGTAGTATTGATTAAAATAGCTATTTTTGCAACTGTTACGTATTGAGAGCCAGTGTAACTAGAGGGCGCAGGTTTTGATACGAAGATTGCTGATTAACAAAATAGGACAAGGCGAGAGTTAAAATGACTAAAGTTACATGGTTACCTAACGGTGCACTTATTATGCGTTTTTCTAGATACATACTCGAGAATCACGTTTTTTACGGATTACATACATTAAGAAATAAACATAGGGTTATATTTATTTGCTATTTTTCATGATAAGCAATGATTCTCTATGCGATTCAATAAAAAAAAACTTGTTACAATTACAACAAAGTAGGTATATCCTAATAACTATTGAATTAAAAGTAAATTTAACATTATTGGTTAACGCTATATAAAATTATTATAGACGAACCGAGGCGCATCATGTGAGGTTAGTCCTTACTATTTTGGTAACGAAACCTTAAAAAGGTACGCACATGTAAAAATTATATGACACATACTCGTACTTATTAGTTTTTATACGTCCGAAACATAAACATTGTATACGATACCAAGCCTTCGTGCAGTGAGTTGCGAACATGTAAACATCCCACGCGGAATATTATTCAAGCAACGGAAACATCGGTAAAACATTAGCCACACAATACATGGAAAACACCACCGATAGCTATGGGTGCCTACCTATTCGTAGATAATGTGTCATCACACCTTCTGTCCTAGTTTTAACGATCAATAATATTACGTGTCACATACTGTGACATCGTTAAATTAATTAGTCTGGAAACCTAATTATGACACTCCATGCGAAAGAACAGCCTGGCCGATGTATCAAATCGCAGAAGCAGGGCTGTACTTTTCTTTTTCAAAAATTGTATCTTACGAAACTGTTAATTATAAGCATATAAAATAAGATAATCTAAGAAAACTAAATTAATATAAAAAAAAAACTCAATGCGACGCGCGTGTATACCGGAAAACACTTCAGATTCAGATAGTTTTTTTTTATTCGCCTCATAAATTAATAGCGGGCGTCGTTCGATTGGAGCCGGTAAAGCAACGCCACCTACCGGGTCCAATTGTGTTTTCAAACCGTCCAGAAAACCTAAAAATTTTGTGTGAAATATACACACAAAATCGGTCATCCAAATCGGCCCAGTTGTTCAGGGAGAGTTAGGGAGACAAACACATACAGAAGAATTATAAATAGGTATTACCCACCACCCTGGCATAGAACGGATATAAATTAGAAAAAATTAGTGTATGACGAATTATATTCTCACTGTCTCACATAGTGACATTTTTTTTAAAAAAAACCTCGTTAAAATCCAGCGTGTGGTTAGTTTGCGGACGCAGAAAGTAACTTTGTTTTGTTTTTTATGAAACCTTTCAAAAGGTTACCTGATTGTATGGACCTACCTACCTACTGACCTGATGGTATGGATAACATCTAATATGGACACGCCATTCCATCAAATAAATTATCGCAGAAAATTAGAGCAAAACTCCCTAAACTTTCGAGCATTGAAAGGCTTTTTTTTTCATTTCGTATTTGATTTCCCATCGACAGAACTTAAAGACATTTGTATATTTCTTCTCGTTTCTAATGCCCAAATTATTTGATATAAGTCGTATTGGAGGGAAATATTTCCATTTCATGCCATGTACCTGCTTTATGCAAACCCTGGTCAAAAATCCTGTGCACGCCACTGACGATACCTATTATATGGCATCAGATGTTACTGCAGTCGAGTGCTGGTCGATATAATAAATAAAGTGTCACGTCACCTTGGACACATTTCGCTAATTTGAAATAAAAACGAGTAGATCTGCATGAATTCTTCGTCTGAAAACTGCAGTGACGTATTGCCAAGTTTTTGTAATTTGTTTTACTTATTCGAATTGGAACTAGGTCATGTGAAACTAAGCCGTTTGAGTAGGTATGTTTTTTTTTCTGGCACGTGTCAACTGGCTGGTTTGACGTCTTCCCTGGCGCAGCAGAAGGTGTTAGAACACCGGCAGGGAAAGTCTTTAACTTTATAATTTTAGAATTTTATCTGTACTTATATGATTACAGATTTGCCGTCAAGCGGTTAAGCGTTCTGGGACAATTCTGCATAAACAATGTAGCAAAAAACAGGTTAGCTCACTATCTTAGACTGCTACCACTTTCTCCTTCTTCTTCTTTTCCTGACTCTTTCCAGCTTGCTTGTGCAAAATTCCTATTTGCAATAATTGAACCGCTGGCAACGATGACAATTATGACGATGTAATCATAAACTGTTCCACCACTAATATGTCAACGAAATTCCCACCAAACGATTGTCCCAGTTCACCCGGTCGATACCTTACAGATAGGAGGGTTTAAATCAGGTCATGCACAAAGGGCGTCGAATGTTTGTCTAGCGTCTAGGATAGTTCTAGGTTTAGTTGTTTAGCTTCTCCCGTATAATACATACATTAAACAGTGTTAGTATATAAGTGATTAAGATAAACCCGCCTGATGACTCTCAATAACTATTGTTGATATTTGTAATAAAACCTTTTCGTTCTGAATCCGGGTTTCCGTTCTCTCGACCTCACAGGAGGTAGTTAGATACCCAAAGTAATCTCCTATGTACGAAGTGGGTCCGTTGGTGGCATTACGATCCTGCTCAGTTACACATTTGAAAACTAAACAATTATGCCCTGATACAAAGGCAAGAGATTCCAAAGCCCAGTTCCAAGTTATTCGTAGCAGTTATTCTTACTAAAATATATTTTTTTCGGATTGTTCATACGATAATAATTGGATTCCGCATTTTTTGGTATGATTTTTTTATTCCATTACAAGTTAGTCTTTGACAGCAATCACACCTGCTGCAGGGCTAGCACGGGCAGGAGACAAACATTATATCCCTCGATTATATCCCCTGACAAGGTATATAATGAAAGGGTCCACCTGCTAAAGTACGGGAACATGGAATAGGAGATATATTATATCCACTTGTGCACCAGTGCTCTGAGGGTTAATGAAGATACATTTTTATCCTTTCCCCGAGGATATAATTGTCTCCTGCCCATGCTAGCCGTGCTGGTGTGATATGCAAGTTAAATTAATTTTTTAATTTAACCTAAGACTAAAAATATCAGTTACACAAGCAGAAAAATGACGTAAGTCATCAAGAAATTAAGTAAATGCTAACGGACAACTTTTAGGGTGAAAGCATTGCGCTGTAACCTGTTGATATTAAGTTATAATTTAAACGTAACCTCATTGCAGTTATCGCCCGACGCGCTTCGTAATGTTGCGCGATAAGCTTTTTACTGCACGACTGGAGAGCTGTTTAAACATTATCAGCGACTCCATAAATACTTCAACTAGAGATAATGGTGGTGGGTAGCCCGGTTATGTTCATCTACAAACACATAGTCCTATTATTTTATACATCAGAGAAAATTGTGAGAAAGATTGTCTAAGAATATCTGTCTTTTATTCATATCTGCGTTATTTATTAAAAAGAAAATCGTCTATTAATACTTATATTTGTGATCTTCGTTTATTGTGCATTGTAGTAAGGTAAGCAGTAGCAAATAAAACGCTAAAGAACACATACACATTTTTTATTCTATTTTTTCTTTAATTGGAAAGCCTACAGCTGTAGTAACAAATTTGTTCATAAATTGTTTACAGAAAAGTTCTACTATAGTTAAAAGAATAGAAGTGTATAGGTTAGTTATACTTTCATTTTGAAGTTATAACACTTTAAGACACGTCAATGTCACTTGTTAGAGTTATAAGTTGGGTATATAATAAAACTTTTGATAACGTTTTCCGTTTTTTTTAAAAACATTAATTAAAAAAATATTTTTTTTAATTTATGTTTTTAAAAAAGTGTATGGATTCATATAACATCTTTAATCACACTATAATAAAAAAACAGGACACTATTTAAAAAAAAATAATGGAGTGGCGTGTACTTCACACCGCTATAGTCTTTATAAGTCTATTTTTCGACTTTAAATCATTGGCTTAACCTAGTCGAATATCTTGTTCACGCCACTACTCGGAGTAGCACTATAACCTACCGCAGTATGTATCTACTCTGTAGGTTATAGCTAGTAGGTAAATACTTACTGACATAATACATTCTAGTTACTCCATATCCTTTATGAACCATACACACCACATTCCAATCCCGTGAGAGTAGATAGTGTGCGCAATTCGTATCTACATATAATATTGTAAATGTGAAGCGGTTTATGTAAGTTTATATTTACTATTTTTATTTACGCCCCGCGGTGTTAAGTCTGTACACAAACAGCTTTTTTTATTGTAATGTTCATCACGGGTAACGCCGCGGGGCGCATAAAATATACACTATACATGAAACATACATATTTTTGACGGCCGATTGGCGCAGTTTGCAGCGACCCTGCTTTCTGAGTCCAATGCCGTGGGTTCGATTCCCACTCCTGGAAAATGTTTGCATGAATGTTTTTCAGTGTCTGGGTGTTTATATGTAGGTATATTCTAAGTATTTATGTATATTATTTATAAAACATAGCAATTTTAGGACCCATAACACCAGCTACGCTTAAATTGGGGCTAGATGGCGATGTGTGTTTTGTCGTAGTATATTTATTTATTATTATCACAAAAAAAAAGTTGCCAGCGCTTGCTACACCACGGAGGTCGTCAAAATCGTCCTCACGATGTTTTCCTTCACCGTTAAAGAAAGTGATAGCTACCTCATCATCTCATCCATTACCGGCCCACTACAGGGCACGGATTTCCTCCCACAATGAGAAGGAGTTAGGGCCGTAGTCCACCACGCTGGCCCAGTGCGGTTTGGTGGACTCCTATACCTTTGAGAATATTATCTAGAACTCTCAGGCATGCAGGTTTCCTCACGTATGTTTTCCTTCGTCGTTGATATTTATTCGATATTTTAATAACTTAAAACACACATAACTTAGAAAAGTTAGAGGGCGTGCTGGGGTTCGAACTCGGGGCCCCGTGAAAGTAAAGACGAGCTTCTACCCACTTCGCTATAACCGCTTTTCTGCGCTATTACCGCTTTAGGTACTTAAAAGAACATAATTTTAAAAGTTAGAGGTGCGTGTTGTTGTTTTTACTCAGCCCAAAGAAAGCGAAGCAGAAGTTCTTACCACTAGGCCATCAACGCTTCTTAAAAAGAACGACAGAACGACAAATATATGAAACTAGCCGCTGCCCGCGACTTAGTCCGCGTTTGTTTTTTTTTAAAGCATAATTTTAAGTTGTGCATTCTTGTAAAAAACAATCGGCTGTAATATTTCAACAGAACTTTTGCAATTAAGTATTGTTTAGTATAGTCCGTATTTTTTTTTTAAATCGCGAAAACTTTTACTTCAAAATATGTCTGATTGGAATCAATTAAAAACTATTTTATTGCTAGGCATATAAATACCCTTGATGGTAAAAGTATTGGTTTCAATAAAAATTATTACTGCGATACTAATTTAACCCAATTAGTTTCTAACGGCAATCTTATAAAATGAACACAAAAGCTGCTATTTCGTATTCATTATAAAGAAAAAATTTCGCGCAATTTTTTTTAGCCTATGATACCTTGTCATAGTATAGCTTTCTTGTGGCGATATAATGGTCCAATTCATTCGAAGCCTATAGATTACAAACGGAAAAAAAAAAAAATATTTTTATATGATAGTATAGATAGATAGGATACTTTATAATATTAGTATAACCGTAATTCAATTTATTTAAAATAAACCAGTTTTAAAGTAAGCAGAAAGCTTGTTGCAGCACTTTCCTATAGTCAGTATTGACTCAAGTGGCCATTAGTTTGTAGACTCTTCAGTTATTCAGATCGTTATTTGGAAAGGTAGACTTCCAATGGGTCGCGATCAATGTAACGCAACCCTTTTTAATATATTACCGCGTTTTACTTGATAATTGCTAATCTTAATATATATAAATCTCCTGTCACGATGTTTGTCCGCGATGGACTCCTAAACTACTGAACCGATTTTAAATTAAATTGGCACACCGTGAGCAGTCTGGTCCAACTTAAGAGATAGAATAGCTTAGATCTTTAAGTAAAGTCACAATTTTATTTTATTGCAAATTATTTGTCTATAATTAATTGACAGTCACATGTTATATGTATATACAACTATACTCATTTAAGGCTTAGCGATACTGAATACTTTAAAAACAAAATCAAACGCAGACGAAGTCGCGGGCAACAGCTAGTAAAATATAAAAAATTGGAAAATCCAAAAGTGCACGCCTCATAATCTCATTTTTTTCACAATAAAATTGAATTTTTTTTCACTGAAACTTTCAATGCTCTTTACAATTTTTTTTTCTCATATTAATTACTATTCATTTTTTGTAAACAAGACACGGGATTGTCATAATGATTGCACATTGAAAGTTACAATTAATATTAGCTAGAATAATTACATGGAAATTTAACGACAGTGAATTGAACGCTCATATTAACTAAGAAATTATGTCGTGTGTTACTTTAGATAATTAAAAAAAAAATATTCCGATACGATAATTTTTTCGACCAATTTTGATGCCACATACACCCGTCCATACACGGACGTCCAGAAAAGATTATGTTTAATGTTATTATTTACTATGTTAAACAAAAAAATTGTTATTGAAATGTATTTTATGTGCCTGACAAATTATTTGACTTGATATTAGTGTACTCAAATTAACCTGTAAGTGCAATATAAATAACAAAAAATCAATTTCAGTTTCGAGAAAACTGCTTTTTTTGAAATGTCGAGAGTAGAGCACAACCTCAACGCTACGCTTCTGAGGCGTGCAATACGAATAATAAAAGTAATAATATGTGTAGAGTGAGGGAGTGTGTGTGTAATAGAAGAGAATGAATACGGAGAGAAATAAATGATTCGATATATTATGAGACTTAAATTAAAAATTTAATGATGTAAGTTTATTTTTTAAATAAAATAAAGCAAAATCTAGCTCGGCGAAGCGGGCTGGGTACGCTAGTTACTAATAAAATATAAATTCGAATAATAAGAATTAATATATGTGGAGAGTGCGGTAATCTGTGTAGAACATGTGGAGCCAGGGATACTCGTAGAACTTGCTTACTATATTGCCTTATTATAACGCTTTTTTACCGTATTATAAAAACTGATAGGTATTAAGAAATCAGTAAAATACTTATTTGGGTACTACTACGACAGTTTTTAGTTTATAAATTACCGCATTTTCCGTCACAATCTATATATATATAGAAGAGAAAGTGTGTGGGTATGTTCCGTATAAGCTCCGAAACGGCTGGACCTATTTTAATGAAACTTTCAGGGAATCTCCGGATTGACCTGGCGAGTAATCCTGTAAAGTTTGGTGACGATCGGAGCACTCCTATTTTTGAACTGTCAAACTGTCAAATACAGCTTTTATTTACTATGATGATATTCTATTATTGGGTGTACATGGTTGTAGATAATGATCTTCACCCGCTCGAGAAGAGAACAGAAGAGAATGAATACGGAGAGAAATAAATGATTCAATATATTATGAGACTTAAATTAAAAATTTAATGATGTAAGTTTATTGTTTATACACGAAGGGGGTTATCGAGTCTACCGGTGATCCTAGAGCGGGCAGTTAGCTTGGCCAACGTATTAGTTTGGCCATCCAAAGGGGCAATGCTGCCAGCATCTTGGGAACTGTGCCTCGCTGCGGTGGTTTCGAGGACGTTTTAGATTTTATTTAGTTTTTAAATAGTTTATTTTAGGTTATATTTATAATTTTATTTCAAACTGTTCTAAATAAATAAATGTCCTATTTTATACACGAAGCAAACGTTTCATTTAGATAAAAATACTATTTTATTATAATATGGCTGCGCCGTCAAAAAAGTAAAGTCTACATTTGTGTAACATCGGTTGCGGAAACATTGAAAGTAAAACATAGGTTGTGAGTGGGTGAATGAGGATATAACGCAAAAGTTATATTCCCTGGAAATTTTTAAGAAATTTCATACTGCGTTCGTAACAAACTGCAGTGATCGCGTAGGACTAGCTTGTGCAAATCTAAATACGGTTAATCGCAAACCCGATCTCATCCTCCCACCACTATTAACATATTTAGCACCAGGGTCATTTTAGCAAGCTCCTTTTGGCCTCCTTACATAAAAAGTTCCTTTTACGCCGTATCCGAAGTGGTATGTCTGGTACTAAACTATAATGATTTACGACTTACAAGTCTACGTGATCTGAAGGCTAATAGAATTATTGTCCAATAAGCCTGTGTCATTTATAAGGCTTTCAAAATTTGGCCATAGTATCTGACAGAAAACTAACTAAAATAATTAGTTATCTTACCATAGGTATAGTATCAACAACTGGCAGTTTATTTTTGAGTGTACAAAGAAAAGCGTTGCGATTACGCATAACATTTTTAAAAGCGTGGTTGTAAAATCTATCCTTTAAATCAAACCATATTAAACTTGGAATTCGCGTTTCCTACTCCAAATATAATTTGCTTCTAAAATGATAGTAATTTCTGCATCGGCAAACGGAGTTCTCGATTTTTTCAGCATATCGTCTGCGAGAGGTACAGAACTCATTTGTGTGATTGAGATGGCGGTTAACATTCTTACTTATGAATTGTGATGGAATTATGAGTGTTAATACTGAGTGATAGGATTTAGGTTATATTTTTACTGCTAATTAGGTTATTTTATCGGATTTTAGGGGAGTGAATACAATTTTAAAATCAATTATGTTTAAGCTGTTTTTCTGTCTGTTTGTCTGTAATGTAATTTTTAATTTATATATTATTTAATAAAACCCAAAAGTTTCCTTTTTTATTAGCACGGTAGAATAACCTATAAATAAATTAATATTTAATAAATATACTACGACAATACACACATCGCTATCTAGCCCCAAACTAAGCGTAGCTTGTGTTATGGGTACTAAGATAGCTGATGAATATTATTTTTATGAATATAATACACATAAACACTTAAAATACGTATACAGATAAACACCCAGACACTGAAAAACATTCCTGTTCATAACACAAAAAATTTCCAGTTGTGGGAATCGACCCACGACCTTGGACTCAGAAAGCAGGGTCGCTGCCCACTACGCTACTCGGCCGTCAACCTATAGGACTCTGTGAAGTTTACCTACCAAATTTAGTGTAGGATTAATTAAAAACCAAAAGGTATTTACGTTGGCCTACTTCTCTTGATGTTACGAATGTGAATTGTTAATAAACATAATTTTGTATTAAAAGTGTTTGCGCACAAAAATTTGGCTGTGTCGTAAAAACATAATTGTGCTCCGTGGATGTCATCACTGCATAAGTAATGTAATTTGTCTGTGCGTACACCGTGTCCAATCATAATACAAACGCGAAATGTAATTTAGTACCTAGGTACATTTCTGTGCATACGTAGGTACTACCTACCTATTACCTACCTACTACCAGGTACTCGTATGTTAACGTTCGAAAGTACGACTTTACAAATATCTACAGAGCAAGCGACTTCAAAAGTACACTTCAAAGAAAAATAACACCAAAATTCAAATTTCTATTATATATTATTTATATTTTAATTATTATATATAGTATATTTTACGTTAGATACTCAGGAGCAGTACATTGGTTATCGCCATCTACTCACTACCTTGTACTACTCATGTAATGTATGTACGCATGAAAAGTGCTACCTATGGGCCTACTTGAATAGAGATATTTTTGAATTTACACATTAAAAAAAAAGCCCGATTAGTGTAGAAAATTTTTCATGTGATTGTGGGTGAAACCGTCGGTCGCAACTAGGTGTAGAGCATTACGCTGGCTAATTAGTGAGTCAATAATAAGGTCAGGCCATTATGTAGTCGTAAGCACTCCCTATTCCGTTCGCATTGCCTATTAAGTAATTATTAAACGAACGTAATATTTATGCCTTACTACTATGCCTAGAACGTTTGTCATTGTACATTTGATGTACACATTATTTTTTCCGTAATATACATTCACAACAAAAATTAGGCTTTATTTGCTACAATATGTGACAACCGCAGAGTATTACGTACGTATCTCGCGAGCGCGACAGGCTTGCGACAGGAGTAAATCTCGCGATCACTGTTGTCAAACGTCACTTTTCCATACAATAAATAAACAAAAGTGACTCCGGATTAGGGACCACTCTATCTGTGAGTGTGGCTTGGAAGAGGGCACTGTATCTCTCATACTACTCGTATTTAATTGTTGCAAAAACATCTATCCCCTCTGTGACGTCCTTCCCCGTAAAGTCAACCGTCCTTTAAGTGTTAAATGTTTGTGGCTAGAAGCAAGGAATGAAATTAAAGTGTTAAAATGAATTAAAGTGTGTTCATAAACAGGAAATAGCGTCTTTTCAATTGGTTTATTGAAAGGTACAACTAATAATATAATCTCAACTATTTATTTTTAGGTGGATACACTAAATTAACTTAATTATGATTTTCTTATTTTCACCGATCCATCTCCTTCGTGCCTTCTCCATCTACACGACCTTGTTTTTAATTGGCACACTTAAAGCCATAAGCGAGAATTGAATTAAATTGTAAACAAAAGTGGCGTTTGTACAGTATCAGATCGCGGGATTCACGCATGTCGCAAGCCTGTCGCGAAACACGTAATCACCCTGCCGGACAAGGAAATTGATAAATTAGTATAATATATTATTTTTACTAACGGTAAATTACATTCATGTCAATAACATTCAATACATCGATGATACCATTTTGATCGCAGATTCTATTGCGAGCTTACAGGCGTTAGTGAACGTTGTCTCCTCTGCAAGCACCTCCTATGGAATAAACATAGAATATTTAAAAATCAAATTAAAAATTCAACTGCGAGAAGACCAAATATATGATTATAAGCAAAACATCTGTACACAACACTTCTTTGCGTCTCAACCAAAACAACTTAGAAATTGTCCAACGGTGCAGATACTTGCATAATGATCGACGAATTTGGGGATAATTCTATTGAACAGGCAAGAAATGCCTTTTCAAAATTAATAAGAGTTCTCTGTGACCGTCATTAAAAATATCCCTTCGTATGGAGATGGCACTTGTAGAAGAATAAAAAATATTTATTTTCCTTTGGGAAAAAATCTTTCCATATACGTTACTTACTGGAATTCGTGAAAGTCAACTGAAGATTTTTAACTAGATTGATCATAATATTCGAGCGTAATTAGGTGCTCTCTTAATTATCTATTTAATACGATTTGATAAACTTCGTATAACCCATTTTTTCATTGTAAGGTTTGTCTAAGGATCTGAAATCTTAAGAGGTACTAGGACTTCATCGACGATATGAAGGTAATATAAATAAAAATTATATGATTTGTGAGAATCAGCACATATGGTTAAGCGAGACGCCAGCCGCTGTTGTATTATTCAGTGAGGAAGTAATAATTGCTACAAACATCCATACTTAAGTACTTCCAAGTCATATTATATGAAAGAAATATTAGAAAAAATGCTACTCATTGGTTTCAATATTTATGCCATGTAAGAAAAGTTAAAGAACTATAAGAAAAGCATTTTATTTATAAAATACTAATTCAAACTATATTGGGACATGCATATTTAGATAGCTTTTCTATTGATTATAAGTCCTTTTTACCAATACATTTTCAAAGTACCAAGATTGAATATAGTTGCAATAGTTTAGTGGTTTCAACGAAAAGAAATGGGTTGGTAGAGAAAAATGTTAGTGCCAAGGGGCACTGAAATGAGATAAAAATATGGATTTGTAAAACAATCAATAATTTTTACTAAATAGCATAAACTAAAACATAAATGTCGACCGAAGGGGGCCATAAAACAATCTCGCTTTACCCTTAACAAAGGCTAGAGAAAGCGCAAAGTTTAGAAGGCTGATTAAAATCGAAACAAAAACCTAAAACTAGAGTAAAGTCTGTGATTTATAATGATGAAGTAAAAATATTACTTTATCATTATAAATCATTACCGGCACATCACAGTGCTCGGTTCTTCTCTCAGACTGAGAACCACACAATCCAAGAATCCACAGCGCTCACTGGCCAAGTGTAAATTGGTAGATTTCATATGCCTTGGAGAACATTTTGGAGAATTCTCAGACATGTAGGTTTCCCCTTAAACAAACTGATTTCAATTGCTTGAAATGCATCAAATTCTGAAAAGTGACGTGCTTGCCGGGGATCGAAACCGAAGTCTTGCCAACTATAAAGTATACGCTAACGACCTTCAAGAAACTTGTCGCCAAAATCCCACTTACCTATATAAACCAACACTCGATGTAATACATATTGTTTTAATGGATCTCGGTACATAAGTAAGATCACGTGGGACGGCACTAGGACGCGCGTGGGATGCACATGACGCTTTGTAATACCAGATATCAAAGCATAATAATTTACATCCTAAATTATACAATGTTTACTATACACAAACGCTCATTACTCTATTGAAGGATCAAACGTTAGGACAATGACATCCTTATTTTTTGGCAGTGCTCAGCGACCGTGCTGTCAACTGAATGGATTCAATTCCTTTAACAGGAAAATGTTTGTGTGATGAACATGAATGTTTTTAAGAATACGGGTTTTTATCTATATACTATATGTATTTATGTATATTATATTCATCAGCTATCTCAGTGCCCATTAATCACAAGCTATACTTATTTTGGGGCTAGATGGCAATGTGTGTACTGTCGCTGTATATTTATTAATTATTTTGTATATTTTATTAAATTCATAATTACCATCATCATCATCTTTATCACTATGAACATCAAAATCATCATTTTCATTAGCATCGCTGGTTGTCAAGGATTTTTGCCTGGTTACCACCATACCGATAAAGACGTAAGGCTAAGCGATTTGGCATTCCGATACGACTTCGCGTAGAAACCGATTAGGGGTTTAATGTAACTGCCACACCCCGAACTGATTAGCCCTTTACCATCTTAGACTCCATTATCACGTACAACCAGGTGGACTGAAAAAATATATGAAAAAAGAAGACAACTAAAATAAACCAAAAAAAGTACTTGTAGTTTTCGGTAAATTTCTTACCTAGTAAAATCACCATCATATATTTTTGATATATGTAATCATTGTGGCAAAATTACCAATTATTTTCTGCTGGTCTTAATTATATTTTTTCCAGCCCATCTCCAGGATTTACGCAAACAAATCAAGAAAAATATAAAATCAATTCGGTTGAGCCATTTTCAAGTTTTTGTGAAACGTTACGTAAATATATTTGAGTACTCTGTATTTGTCCAAATTATTATGAAAATAAAGCGGTACAACCAATGACCTTAGCGGAAGTCCAATACAATCAAATTAAGAATGAAAGTGATGACGTCAACAAGGAACAGATTATAAATCAGCCCAGCCTGTACATTTATGGCCTGAACCGGCTGCGTGGGCATTTATCAATCTGCAATCGACCTTAATTCAGTGTCATAAAGCCTAAACCATCCACGATTATATCGGCACTGTTGTTAGACGTGACACCGCGAGTTAAAGTCTCATGCTATTTAGTAATCCTTACTTACTAATTTATAATGGTAATTTGACTACTTCTTTAATAACGCGGTATTTTGCTGATATCTTGGTAGAATAGGTGTTAAACTACATCAGCATACTGCTCAAAACATACTGATCACTAGTAAATCTTAAATTACTAGCTTTTGGAATTTAAAAAAAGTTGGTTTCCTGAAGATTATTCGACTTATTTGAAAACGAGATTTTTCCGCGTGTTGTCAAGCTCTTGAAATTGTCATTACTAATTGTAATTGATATTATCCTAAAATTTGGTATTTTTTTTAAATAACAAGACAATCTATAATTAACCATGGAATCCTGCGTTAAATAATAGAACAATGTCAGTACTATTAATTACGAATAGCTACAACTAACTAATACTTAAAAAATATTTAACATATCCGCAGCGTCTTTTACCATCATCAGCCATTGAGGCCTCTTTCAAGCAGCGCCAACTTTTCCTATTTTCGTCTTTCCTCATCCAGCCGATGCCTACCACTTTTCGGAGGTCGTCGCTCCATCTAGTTGGGACACGCGGTCTCCACTCGAGGACCTTTCGACTCCATCGTCCATCGGTCCTCCGACAAACATGACAAGCCCACTGCCACTTTAGTATGCTAACACGAAAGGCGTCTTTTATAATGCAATTTAATTAGTAAAAAAAATCACAATTTATTTAATTATTCGTGATAACTTTATATAAAACATCTGGTAGGCCTTTACTTGTTTATTGAAACGACCGTTTATTTATTTTTTTGTTTAATAAAATAAACAATAATACATCGATTGATAATATCCACTCGATACATCCGCAATACATACATACAGCATGACGCAAACCAAGTAAACCAATCTGTAGACACAACCGCAAGTAACTCTACTATCCATTTCCCACAATTGTTTACATACGCCGAGCAATTTTATGCAAAAACCAGACGCTTTTCCATTTTTAACCTTAGATCGCTTTTCCTAAGTTTCATTTTGACCTAAACCACATTAAGAATTCCGTTCTAGCTTTTGCAATACAGCCTGCAGGTGTCTTAATACACTGGCAATAAGTCCCACTAAAGACATAAGTTAAACTTAAACCGGGTCAAGTTAGCGGTAATTCTCGAGGTCATGAGTTATTCACACCGTGACATTGGAACTACCACGTGCAATGTTGCTAGACAACGAAATAAACAAACAATGGCCCTCATTGGTAAGTTTAACTTCATTCAGCTTTCCTAATACTTGGTTGTAGACGTATTCCCTTTCAAGTCTCCGGAAAGAGTGATTGCGTGTTGGCAGACGCTTTTTTATTATAAAGTTGTATTACTGCGACATTCAAGGGCTTCAGACTTTACGATAACACCCTTTGCTGTTGATCTAGGCTTATAGTGAAACTAAGTATATTTTCTTTTCCTGATCCAAGTGTTTCTTCATTGTGTTACTCCCCATTGAGGAACTTAACGCGCCAATCTAATTCTGTAAAAAGTTATTTAACTATTCGGGTAATTTTACTGTTATTGTCGATTTATTAAAAAGATATATCTGTTAATAAGACATAATGTAAAAAAGAGTTCCTGTTTATGAACTTGTGTTGTTTAAGAGTTGAGTTCTGTAGGCGTGCGAACATAACAAGAATTTGTGAAATTTTCTTTTAAATTTAATAATGGAGTCGAGTAATTTATCTCACACCATTGATCATGGTAATTGGTGGAAACTTAGCCATTGGAGGACACGGCCTCGCGTCGCTTCAGCTTCATTGAAAGGAGCTGATCCAGCGGAAATAAGGAACGGCTGGTTAACTTTACCAGAGTCTCAGGTAAATCGTTGAGCTATTTTTATTTAATTTTAGGCGGCCCTTTTACTCTGCTCCATCGCCATCTGCTAACAGACATGTACCTACCTAGTTGAGATCTTTTTGACGAACCCTTACTCCACGAATCAATATATCTTAGAAAAGTTCCATGGTACCTTACATATTATTGTAATAGGCACTAATGCCATATTTTTATTTATTTTATTCCACTACAAGTTAGCCCGTAACTGAAATTACACCTAAGTGGTAAGTGATGATGCAGTCTTAGATTGTAGGGGGATAACCTCTTGGGGAGTATTGTAGTCATAGCCCTAATAGACACAGCCAAAGCCAAACCAGACCAGAGAAAATTCAGAAATTATAATTTCCGGGTAAATTCACAGCGCACACCATAACGCCAGGGAGGTCGTCGATATTTCCAGCACATTTATTATAAATTTGGTATCTTCAGACGAAGCAACAAACGCTCGTAATAAGCAGAACTGTTACAAATTATAGCTTAGTTTGTAAACTAAATTTACCGATTTATTTTATGGTTTTGGTTTCTCTTACTTGCCATGAAATCTAATCAGATTGTAACTATGCAATGATACCTATTTTAGAGTGCGCTTGCCTAGCAAATAACCATTTACTCTTCATCACAGGTTTTTTATATTCGTCTCGATTTTACAAGATAGGACGCTATCATGATGGATGTGCATTAAGGAACCTTTAGCCTTCGCCTGCCACCTTCCATAAATGAGTAAGCAACTAAGATTCACATGAGTCAAGCGTCCCAGTGCGAAATTTTTTTTTCCTCATCATCGTCATATTAAGCGATCAACTTCCAGAGAGTTGCTCTGGAAGTTGATCGGTTAATATGACGGACAAACGTATTTTGTAGGCAGTTCCAAAAACCATGAGTTGGTGACCGATGAATAAGTTATCATTTTATTTTCATATACTCTGATTACAATCACGAACACTTAACCTATTTTCTTTTAAATATAAGTACAGTTTAAAGTTTTCATTGCAGTCTTCGGAAGCGCTACTATTGATCCGAATAAAACCTTTGGAATAATTTATTTCCTTCACCCGATGACCTTTGAGTAAATGAATATGACAATAGTTTAACGATTTGTTTTTCTAATTTTACAAAGTCTGCTATCAAATTACTTTAGTTAACAGGGTTTTTTGTAGGTAGATACGATAATAATAAAGCAACAATATATTGCTTTTAACGCTTTGTCCGAAAATCAATACCTGTTACGAAAATTGAACCAACAAGAGACCGAAATACTTTGTTCTTTACAAAGCCCCTGTAAAAGGTGTTTTGATTTAGGGAATCGTTTATCGTTAAAGTTTTCGATAGGCCGGGTATATAAAATGAAGATAAATTACTTAACTCCGTCGTTAGTGAAAAAAGGCATTATTGTCTTTACATAATGTGTTAGATCCACAGTTACTGTTATCTTTTAGTCACGAAGCTAGACACCTATAGTTACTAACAACGTGCAATAAACAACTATTTGCATGAGTCCTTTAAAGCGATAACAATAAAGACGGCACGCTAAGTTAGTCAGCGCGGGTCTGTTACATCACACACCTTGCCGTGATGTGACTCAGCACCGTATATGGAGAATGCGAAACGAGATTGTAAAAAAAAAATCTTTTGTTTGGTCACCTTTGGAACACGATCAGATTTTGATGGATCGTATTGCATTAACTGAAACGTAAGGTCATCTGCCAAAGTTACCAGATTTATTAATATAATTACATTATTTGATTACTTTGTCTTACTTACAATCAACACTGAAATTCTAACTAAAGGTTTTTATATTTTTAAATGTCGTCTTAAACAATAAATATTGTCTGAATATTTAAGAGGTGATAGCCTAGTGGTTTGGACTTCGTCTTTACTTTCGGGGGGGCCGAATTCGAATCCTAGCACGCAGACTTTGTTATTTGCGTTTTAAGCAATTAAAATATCACTAACGGTGAAAGAAAACATCGTGAGGAAACCTGCATGCCTGAGATTTCTCCATAATCATCTCTAAGGCTTGTTAAGCCCACCAAATCCGCACTGAGACAAGTTTAGACCATTGTCCACCACCGCTGGTCGCCAGCGAAGAGTTTAGACTACGGTCTAAACTCTAAACTTCTCATTGTGGTAGGAGACCCGCAGGGTGATCTCGTGACAGGCTTCCGACAGGCGTAAGTCTCCCAATCAATGCTGTCAAACGTCACTTTAATATATTTTTTGTATGAAAAATGTATTTATTCCTATTGTTAATTATGTGTGTATTACATGTGTATGTAATGCAAAAGTGACGGTTGGTAGCGGTAATAGCGAAATTTACGCCAATTAACTAACGATAGTCGCAAGACTGTCGTGAGATACGAAATAACCCTGCCGATCCATACTAATGAGGAAGGAATCTCAGGAAGAAAATACTCATCAGAAACAGAGTCCTCGACTAACAAGACCAAAAACAAGTAATTATAGTTTATTAACAAAAACCGATTACCTATCCAAAAATTGCGGACATAAAATTAATCAAACAGTCAACTCAAACTGCAGATCGTGATCTTCCCTATCACGAGTTAAGGTCGATGACTGTCGATGAGTCATATAGTTTAATGTGTGCCTTGTATGGTCATTGTTCGAGATCGGCTCCGGCATTAGGCGTTCGCCTTGGACTAGGTAAATATCTAAATTGTTGCTTAAACCTGACACTATTAAAATTAACTTTAACAGGTTCGTTATTAAGCATAGATTGACCGATATTTTAGATACCTGTTTTGAGCTTAATATCGGTATTAATGCGGACCTAGAATAAGGCAAACAAGATGTGGTGATATATCGAGAATAAATAAACTGCAGTTTCCCGGACCGATTTCGGCCACGGTGGTCAATCTCCGAAGATCTTGTCGGAGATATTGCACTTAGTGCACAAGTGCGCATACACTTGTGTACTCTGTATTCTCTCATAGTCCAATGGGAAGACAGATCCCAGACGATGGGAAATAGATCAGGCGCCCAAACACGGAGGTGAATCAATAAGAATGTATTTATAGAAAACTCCAATATTATATATTGGCTCGAAACGGGGATCGAACCTAGGAAGACGTGGCTGCTCTCGACCATGTTAAACACTAAAACATCGAGGCATAATAATAATAATCGCCAATAATATTTCAATAACTATCAGAGTTTCTTGAAGCCGAGAATCGACGTGTGTTTAGAATGTTCCGTATTCGACTGGTAATAGTTATAAAATTATTTTCCGCTTTGACACACTGAAACTCTACAATGAAACTCTATTGAAGCTGCATCAAAAAAACGATATTCATAAAATAACGATATAGATATACCTAATATACCTATGTAATCATGCAGCAGTGTTTTGACTCTTGTACTACTTACTTACCGTTTCTTTCTATTTTCGCTGGTATCACCAAATCACTTAAAATTTCAATTAACACGTCTAACTTCTCAAGGTTCTCGTTGTACTCGTTGTATCCAAAGACGTAATGAATACTAAACACTAAAATTTAATGTAAGTGTGTAAGTGCCCCGTTACTCCTACATTGTTCAATATAATTAACCGAAAGATCATTGTAACGAATGCCTAACACTTAACAGTAAGAAGAATGCCACTGTACATGTTAATTGTGTTCATTTAGATAATCGTGAGTCGTTATCTAGCACCGAGTCGACGAAGTACGTACAAGTTAAGTCCTCAACAGTCAACATGGTTGCTACCTTAGCGGTTGTATCCTCTTATAGAACAGAACATAATTTTGAAAAGTCCGTATTTTGTCCATTCCTTTGTGTCAAACTAAGTATAAACTTCGTTACTGTATTTTCAATTTTTCCAAAATACATACTTTGGTTTTTTTGGTGCAAGTTTACATAATTGCTCATGCTCAGTGCTTCCACAAATTTTGTCAAAGACGTCAAAATTATTATAGGTATTATAGGTATAGGTATATTATTGAAGGTAGTTAAAAAATATTTTAACGGAGTAAACGTGAGATTTACTATGATTTTGATTTATAAATTGATGAGAACCTTCCAGAACTCTATCTATAGAATGAAAATGATTACCTACCTAATCGTACAAATATCAAAATAATAATAACTTAGTCAAAAAATTTAAGAAAAAGTGAAAAAAAAATGAAAAACAAAGAATTCAGAGAAAATGAGAAGAAGAAACAGGAAATCGACTTAGAACCTACTCCATTTCAACCTCCTTTATTCAAATTAATAGTAGTGCAAGTACTTATTAGTGGACCGAAGGAAGTGCGCTTTCCGATCAAAGCTATCAAGCATTTATCAATGTTTAAACGAGGTTGTTATTTATTCTAATCAACATCTGAAAGGCTACCAGTTTTATATGGAGTGATTGCCATCAGATGACTGCAATTTGCAGCTTACAGATTAAAATAAATATCCACTTATGGTATCCAGATATATCACGGTCAGTGCTCCGTCAGGAACGGAGAAATATGGCTTGGATATTATATAGATATTATTTGATGTGTACTTATTAGATTTACTGTTTCGTTCGACCATATAGCAGTATTCCTAGCGTATATAACGAGCAAAAAGGTTAGTCATAATCATAAGGTGGTGGCAAAATTCTATTACAGGTACAAGTATGAAAAAAGTGCCATTATTCACCAACATGGAAAACATTGGTGTACAAAATATCTAAATTAACTAAAACGAAAAGACGCTTGCGATTATAAATCATTTTAGCGAAGAATAATGCAAGTTGCACAACAAAACTATGTAACCCAATAAATTACGATATGACTTATTGGGTTACATAGTTATATATATGTCTTACATAGTCATAACTGTCAATAATTGTAGAATTGAACGCCTCTAATATTCTGAGGTTGTTTGTTTTGAACTAAATTACATCATAACTAAATATAATATCCAAAGAGGAAAGAGGCATATAATTATATTATTTGTAACATAACAGGTACAACAACAAACGGAAAATTAAGAACCTGGGATCTATTTTAACAACAACAGCAGCAGTAGACGAAGATGACACAGACAAAGAGTGAACAGCGCATGTCTACGGTGGCAAGCTTTATCTAGAGTCATCTGTGATAACAGAATACCTGTAACAAGACTGAATAAAGTGCGCAATGAGCACATCAAAGGGAGGATAAGGGAAGGAATGAGCCTCCACCTCCTGAAGGTGAAAAAAGGAGAGAACGCCCTGCTTCTACGTGGTGGACGAAGGTGGCCAAAGATATTAAAAAACAGTTCTGATTGAAGAAACACGCAGAGTGATGACGTATCTCACAACAGGCTTGCGACAGTCGTAAATCTCGCACGACGCTTGACAGCAAGGATTGCAAGATTTACGCCTCTTGCAAGCCTAGCCTAGCCTGTCTTCAGATATGTAATCATCCTGCCGATCCCAAATGATGGGATAAGACTCGAGCAAAGAAGACCTGTTTATATAAAGGCAAGATAGAAGGGGAACGTAGTCTCGCATATGTTTGATGTGAGACATGCTCCGTTAATTAAAGCGAATTGCGATCGTTTGAGTGAATACGCTAATCGATTCCGATGGCCACATCGATTACAATGTGTGAATTGTGTGAATTGACAATTGAACATATTGATGTAAGTAGAAGACTTTTAGATATACGTAACAGCAATATTAAGATGTTGTTCCGAAATGCGATTCATACAACGTAATTAACTAGCTACTAGATGTTGCCGGGTTCTTCGTCCGCGGAGAGTATGGTTTTCTACAAATCCCGTGCGAACCGTTGATTTTCCTGAGATAAACTCAAACTCTGATCTGATTTATTCAACTAACTCCTTGCCAAAAATTAAGTTGATTGGTTGCAGTTACGGCGTACGGGGCGGCGAATATATTATATAATTCTTAACCGCAGGTCTATCTGATTAATTGTTTATCCGATGTAGGTACATTATTTAATAAGATTTTCTTGACTGAATTTTTTTCAGTCAAGAAAATCCCTGTCCCTATACCTATACCTATACCTACTAATATTATAAATATCAATGTCAGTTTGTTTGTAACGCTTCCACGCAAAAACTTTTAACCGATCGTCATGAAACTTTGTGCACATATTCTTGAAGTGTTAGAAGTAATATAGGCATTAAGTTCGCTTCCATTGGGAGAGAGGATGAAAGTGTTTGACGAATTTACACCATAACTACGACAAATTATAACCGATTTAAACAATTATTTTTGTACTACAAAGGTTATAATATGTGTTTAATTTTGCCCAAACTGTGGTTGGAGATAGAGGACAGAACTCCTCAGCGGACAGCAGCAAACCTTATTTTAAGGCTTAGCGATACTAGATACTTAAAATTTTTTTAGAACTACAATTAAATTTAATGCCACATCAAAAACAAAATTATATTATTCATTAAAATTTTGTATAAATAATAAAATTTATTTAAGTGATTACTGATTAGGCAAGCTAGGCTACTGATTAGAGGCAGCTAAAATTTGCGATAAAAGCGAAACGATACCTAAGTCAAACAGTCAAATAGATTTATTTTCTAATGACCTTGAGTATCGCAATTAAATCTTGCGGAAGCGGTAGCCGGTACTCAACAGAACAATAAAGTCTCCGGTCGGCAGGTTGCCCTGTTCAGCGATGCGTGGGCACGGACCTCCCACGTCCTAGCCGCTTGCCTTTTCTTTCTACTACTTTATTTTAATTTATCGGCCCCGCTGGTGGAGTGGTGGGCGTTGTGGTCTAAAAGGAGAACGAATTCAATCTCCAGAAGAGGCAATTTGGAAATTTACAATTCTTTAATTTTCATTGGTTGGCCTCGCTTCGTCCATAACTCGCATCCTAGCGCCAAAAAAGTGTTGCCAAGCGATTTAGCGTTACGGTACTTCGAAACCGATTAGGGGTATAGATTTCATCGTCGGGGGTTAAAAATTGGTATTCGTATTGAAATTTTATTTTACGGTTTCTTTGATCATGGAATAACATGGGATACTTTTTGTTTCGAAAAAACTACTTGTCCTAAGAAACTATCGCATCTATTATGCAAGTAATATTTTCGTATTTTTATCTTTATATATATATTTCTTGTGTGTTGTGTGTATGTCACTGAACTCCTCCTAAACGGCCGGACCGATTTGAATGAATTTTTCGGTATGCGTTTGGGTGGCACCCTGGATGGTTTAGATTCACAAATCAGCCCGACAGATGGCGCTGGGGTCCGCTAGTTTATTAATAAGTACTTAGTATTATTTTTCCATTGCCTTGATAATATCTGATCACCATTTAACGTTGATATCATCATCAACACATTCGACCTCGACCTCGAGAGACCTCGAGGTGGGCTAGTAGCTCTCAGAATCAGAAGGCCGTAATCCAAGACACTGGACGAGTGCGGTCTTTCAATTTCGTTAGCGATCACATAATCAAAAAATTGGTACGTTGGTCGATTTGTTACTATGTTCGAATAAAGATGTCGGGGTATCCGTTACGATTCCCGGGTCAGGTCTTTAATTGTTTTTTATTGAGCTAGTCCTTAGTATATCTATTTGTCTACAGGCACGGTTCCAACAGAAGCAACTCCAGGAGCGTGAACTGAAAATCGCTTCACTGTACGAATCACAGCAAGCGAGGGCACTAGACCGCGTCCGGCACTCGCCCAGCAATGGCGTGGGGACCACTCCGCCGCAACCGACCGTCACGCACCAGCCGGGAAAGGTATCTTATATTTAATGTTCACTTGTCCATACGCTGACGTACGTCCTAGAAGCTTGCAAAAAATCTGATCACCTGAGCTATTTTGAACAGCCACACATAGATATTTTACTTATTTTCCCAAAAAATAAAACCAGGGACTATTCACAAGCACTAAACCGATGTTAACAAAATGATACAAAACCAGGATACCTAGCAACCTGGAGACACAAATAGGATATTATATCCATGGCAAAAAAAATCCCGCAGGATTTTTAAAACATGCAGACGAAGTCGCTGGTAAATGTATATTTGTTACTTTATATTCTTTCAGTGATAGTAGCTCTGTATTTGACTTATGCATCCAGTGGAATGAAATTATTGGGCATAAAGTCCAACATACAATGATAATAAGTAAGCACAAATTGATTGCTCGGGTTCTTTTCAATTCATTTTGCATACTTCTATTTATGGACCCGTAAATACACTAACCAAGTTATACCGCTCTACCATAATCAGTTCTCATATGCCAAATAAGTATTTTATTTACTAACCTAAACTTCTGGGACATGACGGCAACTATCTATCTACTGCTGTCGATATGCGTTATTTTTATTAAGGCGATTTCTGATCGTAAGAAGGTACTTATGTAGTTTATTAGAGAAAGTATTAAGGATTAAAATCATAAAAATCAATATAAATGAATATGGGTTAATTTGATCTAATCTTCCATTATTTCAGGTGCGACAAATGTTCGAAGAAAGGCGAACAAAAGCCGGAATCGATAAAAGCTATCCGCTTCAACCAATACAGAACACTGAACGCACGCCGCCACGGAAAAGCTTGCCGAATGGCTACCCTAAAGTATCCTCGACGACTAAAACCTCCGTGACCGAGAAGAAGACTGTCAAAACATATACGAACTTCAGCTCGCACAGTGTTAAGAAACAAAATGTGACCACTCAGGTAAAGTTATAAATATAGGTAAACTCGTGGTAATAGGTGGGATACATAGCACGAAGAATCGATTGAAGATGAGGTCTCAAGATGCTAGAAAATGATAAATCTCCCTAAAAAAGACCTCAATCGGCTATAGCTTGTACAATAGTACTTAGCTCGGCTAAAGATAGCCCTCTGAAGTTTGCGCATGTACTACCGTCTCCTAAAGTAAGACGCATTCACTTGTGACATACTTTAGTCCAGTCAATTCATATCGCGCATACTCCAAAAACGCGTCACACAAATCTTTAAAGAAAGCCTACCCTTATATCTTAAAAATGGCACCCTGGCTTCCGCAGAACGAGGCAACTTTTTGAAATTCCTATATCATTAATATTTGAAATAAACTTTTACAAGTTTGCAGCTTTTCCGGACATATTCCCCTTTAGAATGAAGAGTACTTTCGTCAATATTATCAAATGATTAAAAGTGTATATCACTTGTTAAAAGTGTATTTCACTTGTTAAACTTATATTTCATTTGTTAAACTTATATATAAATTTTATTATTGGAAAGGATTTATAGATACTCTTTCTTCAGGTTCTGAAAATTGACAACAATATGATTAACGGTTCTGGTGACCTTAACCACAATCACGAAATGGACTCGAATACACAGAAAATAATGGTAAGACAACCAAAGTCTATCTCTACAAATTTATTTACTTTTTACAACTTTTTTTGCTTGAACATGGTACAGAAACATATATGTTAAGCGTAATTCATGATATAACATGATATATCCGGCCAAGATTGGCGTACAAAAATCATTATAATTTTTTAAAACTAATAGGTAATAATATTACGATATTATGACTATGCAACAAATATTAAAACATGTCCTCAAATGTAAGCCAATGCCAAAATGTATATTCAAGTTGATAAATTTTCCTAATGTTATATAATTTTTAAAATTAACCTAAATATTCACTTAAAACATAATAACATTGGTTCAGAAGATGCTTTTTCAATTTATTTTTAAAAATATTAAAATTATTTGTCTTAATGAGATCCAACTGTAGTTTATTGTATAGCTTAGGTAACAAAACATTAGCTTTTGCTATACGAGTATTTAACAGTTTTTGATGGAGGCATAAGAAGCTTATCTTTATGGCGCTCTCTATTACAATGCTTATAATATAAATGCATTTTCTTTTTTACGAACAGTAATGATTCTTAAAATAAATGTATAACAAAGGTAATGTAAGGACTTTAAAATACGGCCTACAGCTGTCAGTTTGTTTCTAGCCACATATTGATGTAACACACTTTTTTGCGCTTTGAACACGTACTCTCCAGCTAAACTAAATTAATATTTAACGTAATTATTGATTATTATTTTATATAACACAAAGGACTTGTTGAACGAATTCGAATAAAGTTTGGCAGAGATAGACAACGTTCTGAGTTCTTCTTATCCCAAGAAAACAAAACTACACAAACACAACTATCATAAAAATAAATTTCCCTCAGCCAAACACCAACGGTGAAATCATTCCATCAGTCGACGAAACGGATCACGTAGATAATGAAAACAATGACATGATTGAGAACGAAACATTTCCTGAAGCGCTCGCCCCTACGCCAACACCACGATCCCCTCAACCTGTCGTAGAAATTAAAAGGCCGCAAAGAAGGTAAGATTCCATTTAATTTCCATCTCTTTTATTTCTCTAATAATGCAGGTAGGTACCTATATATTTTTTTTAACGTTTTAGATTCATTGTTATGCATGCGATCAGTTAAATTTATTTTTAAGATAAAAAAAGAGTAAAAAGTAACAGTTAAAAAAAAGACAACTCAGCCCTTTTCTTTACTAACATCCATAAACTACTAGTACATTGACCTCTCGTTAATGCAATTTCACTAGTAAATTATGACGTTTCCTGATATTAGAGTGGGTGATATAAGTATAAGTGATAATTGTATTGTATTGGTCCAAATTCCCTCTAAACCATTCACAGTTATTAAAAATCGCCGTAAATTATTTAGAACATGGAATTTCATCAGAGAGTGCGTTGCCACTCCAATAGTACTTAAAGGAGTTCAAATCACTGTTTGAAGAGTTACCATCCTATGTCTTTTTCCCCATGAGGCTAGCTGAGTCGTGACACGCGCAAGGGTCAACGAATTAGAATTGATCTATCATGTAGAGCGGCGAACAAAAAATAGAATATAGTTGAACAAAGCATAGAATTTGGAAAAGACCTGTAGATTACGCTATAGTCTACGAATTGTGACAGTTTCTGCGGTATGGTATAGGTATACAGATGAAAAATGTTTAGTCTAAATTAACATGAAGATATAGTTTTAGTGGGGATTCTAACACTTCTGGAAAGTATTCTTATGGCGAAGTAGGTGCCTCCTGGACTGTTAGATTCACAGAAAGTTTGGTTATTTGTTTGATGACAGTGTTAAAATATCTCCTCTACCGAAGAAATGAGTTCCATTCAGTCTTGTTTCCAGAAGTCCAGCTGCTGCGCCAAGACCTAAAAGTCCAGTAAAAAGTAAACCTGCAGCGGCAGTCGCAGCACCACCACGAAGAGTTGTCAGTGAGAATAGGGTATGTGAGGATTTGTTTTGAATTCAATTTTAGTAGTAGTTCTAGAGCTTATTGTGACAGGCTCAAAAAAAATATTCAAAATTCATTTATTTCAAGTAGGCCTAATATAAACACTTTTGAAACGTCAACTCTGTCTGTTTGTAGTGACTCTACCACCGGTTCGGAAGGCAGATTCTACCGAAAAGAAGCCGGCAAGAAACACAGCAGTTGCTCTTTTCCAATATCAAGAATTTACATTTTACATTTTAAAATTCATTTTTCTACCTTGTGAGAGATGAAAGCGGCGCCGGATGCTTCCAAGCAACCTTGTCATTACGAAATTCATCAATTGTATAATAACCTCGCTGTAATAAATGTGTTTTAACACATTCTTTAAACTTATGCATTGGTAGTTCCAAAATTACCTTAGGAATCAATCTCGTCCGGGGAAGTACTACCGCCATGTATATTCCTGCCAGTATGACTAAAGCCACATTAGGCTTAACACCTACGCCTCCTATACCTACTTCACTAGAGGCGATGGTTTTTCACTTACTTTAAGTTTAAGTGGGACATCTACTTGGTTCGTCAATTGCTACTATATAAAAATATGGAGCACGTAATATATTCAGTCCGTTTGTCCATTTCTACAACATGCGAATTACGTGAGAAGCTTGAATTGTACGAAATTGCATAATTTGCATCTCGATATCAATTTGTTACCTCCACTAGTCAAACTTAAAACCTTAAAATAACGAATGAAAAATTAAAGCTATGTCAAAATGATGTTGACGTTTCCGTTTTTAAAACCCAAGAAAATGTAAATGTCACTTTTGTTATTAAAATGTATTGAACGTTGATCTGAAAAATGAAATAAAATTAACAGTGAGTAGTGCTGGTTTACAAAATTTTAATGAACCGTGCATGTTGTTCAGGTACCGCCGCGGGAGACCAATAAGCCCAAGGGGGCCATGCAGCGCGGACCGGTGAGTATTACTTCATACCTGTTGTACCTTAACCACAGATCAGGTATCTGGTGTAGTTTTTGAGGCAAGTTACACGGTACCTATCCCTGCACAGCTAGCTTGTGCAGGAGACATTTCCTCAGAGAGCAGTGAACAGAGCAACGGACTGACGTTATTTTTGTATCGTGATAGTCTATGGGCCGGAGAGTGATATGGGCTACTTTTTATCCCGGAAAGGTTAGCACGCGAGCGAAACCAAGGGTTATATCTAAATAATACAAGAGTAATGTAAGTTAAACGCTGTGGTAGCCTTGTGGGTAAGGCTTGGCTTGCCTTTTGTGAAAACCGAGTTCGAGCCACGGTACGCACCCCTGACTTTTCGAAGTTATGTGCGTTCTATTAGGCATTTTAAATGTAACTTGCTTTGAACGGTGAAGGAAATCATCGTGAGGAAACCTGCATACCCAAGAGTTCTCCATAATCTTCTCAACGGCGTGTGAAGTCTACCAATACGCACTTGGCCAGCGTAGTAGACTGTGGCCTAAAAACCCTTTTTTGAAAGAAAGAAAGAAAAAAATATTTTTTACATTGCGCCACACATTACAATATTCACGGACACCACACATGTTATGTGTTGCACAACCTAGAAAAAAGGTGCCAGCTAAGCATTCAGCTTTTCATTATGGAATGAGACCCGTGCTCTGTAGTGGGCCGGCAATGGGTTGATGTGAAGATGATAACGCTCTTTAGAACATTAGTTTTAGGATTATAATATAAAATCTCACGAAGCATCTGCGTTTCTTGCACATGTTCCCACGCAAGCTTTAAATTTGAATATAAATGATGCTATACAATGCTAAACTGGTTAGACTAAAAATTTTAAAGTAGCATAGAGATATAATGTCTCAGATAGATTATGTTTTTTGTTTCAATATTTTATTTTATTTCAGGTACTTAGAAACAATCCAGTCACGGTAAATATTTTTTTTGTATTCTTTCGATAGTTACCTTTTATTTTATAATTAGTGGGTACACAATAATATTGATTATTTCTAAGTTACCAGGTTCATATGATTTCGCCCAACCGCAATGATTCACACAAAACGATATAATTAGAAAACTATTCTCTGTTTTCATATTTCAGCCCATAGTGATTCTCTTCCTTAGCTGCCGTCAACATTTGATGGGACACTACCGTAACTGCACTTTCACAAGCGTTATACTCTCAAATCTTTTGCATTCATAAGCGTCAATCCAGCTTAGTTCCAAAACTGCAGGAACATTCACCTTGGCAAGCACTCCGCGACTAAACATAAAATGAGTTATTGGATTTCTTTATTTCAGAACTCGCAACCGTCGAGCGGATCAAACAAATCCCGTTCGGCTCCGACGGCCAATAGCGCTGTCCCGAGCGAGGGTGGCTGCACAGTGTGCGGCCGACACTTCGCGCCTGACCGGCTCCCGAAGCACCAAGAGATCTGCCGCAAGACGCACACCAAGAAACGCAAGCCCTTTGACGTGCTCAAGCACCGTCTGGCCGTGTGTACTTCCTCCATACAATTTTATTCCACAGCTATAGCATCCTCACGTAAGACAGATTTCGACCTTGATGCCATTTGGGTCACAGGCGATCTTTTTCAAGTTTCCGGATTAGTTAATACATAGTCTTATTAACCAATTTTCTGTCCAACTAATGAACTCATCTTCCTCTGAGGCCTGGCCGACTCTGACGAGATCTTCAACGATTTAAGCGAAGCGAAATATTTTTCTGATATTTGCGGAATTAATACACAACAGATTTTCTTTTTACAAACTTTCTATTGTCTGCCCTATTACGGAGATTTTCCGGTGTTTCTATCTTCAGAGTACCTGCGTCTCCTTTTTTTTTAAGCATTTTTACTTGTCTTTACAGGGCACAGAAGCGGAACCGTTTATCAATAAGCTACGCAAGGGCACTCCATCGACAACGAAGGTGCAACAGAAGAACCTCAATAGCAACTGGCGGCAGAAGCACGAGGAGTTCATTCAAGCAATTCGGGCGGCCAAGCAGGTTCAAGCACATCTTGACGCGGGAGGTTAGTATTAACTTTCGCGCATAACAAAATCACTTTTTGACGTAGCCAGAAGTCCAGGGAAGTATTACCGCCATGTTTAGTTCTGGTCTAAAAGGCGCGGTTGCCTTGATAGTTAGTCTTTGGTTGATAGATAGGGCAGAACCATATCACCCCTCAGAGGTTTTGCTCCGTTTATAGGCGTCTGTTCTCGGCCAGGCGGGCCAATTAATAAAATAACAATACTTTACCTAAACACACAATTATGTCTTGAATATATCTGCCTTTAAAACGTGTACCAACTTTCCGATGCATTCCAGGAAAACTCAGTGACCTTCCACCGCCGCCACCATCAGAGAATCCTGACTACGTGCAGTGCCCTCACTGCAAACGACGCTTCAACCAGTCGGCGGCTGAGAGACACGTACCAAAGTGTGCCAGCTTTCAATTCAACAAATCCAAGCAACCTCCCAAAAGGAGATAACTATTTAAACGCGGGCGTATCAACTTTACACTTTGGAGTTTACAAGAAGGATTTATGGAAACTCATAACAGAGGATTAAGAAAACAGTGAACTAAAGAATCTAACAACTGGCTAGTGATTGATAAATTGGTCTCCTAATTATATTAAGTAGGTGAAATCTTTAAAACTCATTAGAAATGATCAGTGGTAAAAGTACATCGATATAATCCTTTTTCTGTTCCTTTCATCAAACCTAACTTGGTTAAGTCCTAAACTAGTTTAAACCATCATCATAACCTAAAATATTTCTTAATAAAAAATAATCCTCATCAATAAGTGAGGTTGATATGGACAAATCAGCTGTATCGAGTAAATCAACGCAGATTATTACATCAAGAACTAATATCTATTGTGATACTTTGGTTCAAGCCATCTTCACTTGCGCTCTGATCTACCTAATTAAATGCTTCTTCGACATCGTAACTCCCAACGTTCAAAATTGAATCTTGAGAAAAAAGAAAATTGGTTCAAGCTTGGTCAACTTGTGGATATACGAGAAAGCATCTCGTATATCACTAAGTACCTACTCAAAATGCTGGTGTACGAATGTATCCTACTTCGAGTGTTATTCACCGTACTGGTCTGCTACACCTTCTGGAACTTTTTACGGTTTTTACACGAAGTTAGGAGAGTCTGCCCGCCAGGATTGGGTGACTTGAGACTGCCTCAACTGGACACGAACAGCGATGAACTTCTGCCGTTCTACTACAATTGAATTTTCTTCATAATAAAATCAGTCAACACAAGTTGGTTATGGCCAAAACCGTTAAACAAAAAATCATACACATAACTTTACACATTTATAACGTTTTCCTGGCATTCAATTCCTGGAATTTTACAACAACCAACCATAATTGCGTATATTTAACAAACTAAATTGACAGTTCTAATCCTGCCGTCCTTTTCACTACGTTATCTTTTTCACTACTCAAAGGAATGGCGCATTTTAACTTCTAGCTACGTTTAGACCTGTCAATTTGGTTAAGGATTTATCTAAAACCGAAGGAATAGCAATGTAACGAAAGCAAGAATCACAATAGATGTCATGTGGTGGAAAGGTATTTGCGTTTAGGCGACATTGTTTACCTTTGCTTAGAGAACAACTAATATATTAAATTTTATGAATAAACGTATTTTAGTCTGTTGGTTTGTATGACGGGAGCGACTTTTCTGGATCAGCAAACTCCATCAGAATCATAAAGTCTCAAGTGATGCATTAAAGTCACTTTATTCAAATACGTTTAGTGAATTATATCGCTTACAATAGCACTTAAAACAAATGGCTCTTCACCAATCACTTAACCAATACTTTACCTATGTTTTAGTTATTTGACTGATTTTAGTCAGTATTATATAGCATCTTTAGTCAGTTTTTACACTTTCTGCTTTCATTTTACAGTACTGGCTAATGTACTAAAAAATTGACACTTATTTATACATTTACTAAAATAAGCCTTTTTTCTGTATTTGTGTTTATCTCTTCAAAGTGAATATCTTTTCTCCATAGCTATATAATTAATAAAAAATCGTTTCCATTTAACCGATGTCCAAGGCCGTTTGTTTTGTATAATCCGTTAATAAAACCAGTAATGGCGATTGCATATTACAGACTGTGCTGAACAAATATTTTTTCTGGCATGGAAAAAGCTATTCTAAATATATCAATTCTATCCCCCACTGAAGTTATCTAAGTAACTATTAAAGGAAAAAAACATCCTTTAAGACTATTAATAGTCCGGTCTGGTATCATGCTCTTTTTACGTAACACAATACCGTACGATGTTTACACATAATACGACCCTAAGATGTAATCTATACAAAATATGCTTTTAAAATGTTAACAGTGCAAAACGACATTACATTTTTTAATATACTGAAGTTTTTATATTTTCCTTGTTTTATTAATATTGTTATGTATTGGGTTTCTCAGTACCAGCCTGTAGTAAGGAAATTGGTGTTGTCCACCGCCGTGCTTCGGAGATCATTTTAAGCAATAGATCCCGGTTATTACCACAGTGAATTTACAGTGATAATAATCTTTAACGCCCGCCAACCCGAATTGTACCAGTTTGGTGGGCTATAAAAACCATCGCCTCTGTGATAAACTTGTGAAAGAAAAAGTACAAAAATTAAGTACAAAATTATATTTGCGAATAATTTCCATTCCACGCTCGCAAGGTCTTCAAGAATCGAACACGATATTATATCATGAAATTATATTAGACCGAATCTAGCTGATTTATAGTACAAATTCTATACTACTGGTTATATTACTGTTTATTTTATTATAAGTTATAAATTCCCAAATTTCTGGGGATCTAACCCGGGACCTTCCACCAAAATACTTGGTCACAAGGGAAATACAGGTAATGACGAAACCGACGCATTAGCGCGGCTGGCAACATCACTAAGGTTAGCTGGATCGGAACCTACCCATTCAGTGAATAAAAAACATGGCTCCATAAAAAAGCGCAATCAACACGCTCTGAGTTATGGATTGAAACAAAAGATTGCAGACACGCGAAGCAGACCCTACCTGTCCTCAACCCACGACTAACAACCAAATTACTGCAACTAAACCGGGCTAAACTAAGGACAGTAGTAGGTATGATAACGGGGCACTGCCCATTAAACAAACATCTCTCCATTATAGGTATAACTGATGGGTAGTCCTTTATGCAGAGCATGCATGGAGACAGACGAAACACCGATACACGTAATGCTCCAATGCAATGGAGTGGCAGAACAAAGCGTAGCACACCTTGGCTCCTCAGCAACACTCCATGAAGCACACGGCGACCGCCCGGTCTGCTAAGCTTCTGGAGTTAGCTCGGCTGGCTAGAATGACACAGCGACGAGCCGCACCAGCGGTCACCACGTACAACTGACGGTTTATACCAACTAACTACGGAGATAGGTTCAGGAACAAAAGAAGAAAGTTGTTTGGATGGAGGTCACTTATAAAATAATACACCTAGTATAAAAATATTGAAAACTCTTTGTTTGGCCTTCAATATAACAGCGAGTATTGCGTTAACGAAACCGAATTATACTATACAAATTATGTAATACTCGTATACATCGTAATTATTTAAATGGGATTCGTACCCAACCTCTTCATTATCTTTGTTTAACCCATTGCCGGCCCACTACAGGGCATTGTTCCTTCTCTTAGAATTTAAGCCTTAGGTCACCATGCCGGCCAAGTGCGAATTCACGGGCTTCACACGCCTTCGAAAACATTATGTAGAACTCTCAGGCGTGGAGGTTTTATAACGGTGTTTTTTTTTATTTAGTTTTCTCACATAATGTTTTTTATATGATCATCATTATTGATTCCGATAGATACAATTTTTTTTGTGAAGCAAGAACAGCCCTGCTTCTGCGATTTGATACATCGACCGGGCTGTTCTTCCTATACACATAGATAAACTAAAACTATTAAATTTACACAGTTAATAATCTACATTTAAATCGCTTGAGGCAACTCAGGATGGAGCCTGCCATGTCGATGTAAGATTGCAAGGTAGTTTTTCGCATCAAGGTGTTAGCAGAGGAACTCATGGTCCATCCGAAGCGGGAACAGTCCCGGAATAGTTCCAAAAGGGTCTGGCTGGTGGAGTCGTCGCACGGTGTCACTTGTCACTTGTGACACTTGTCGGTGCTGACGTGGAAGCGGTATAGGTAGTGTTGGTTGTATGTTTGTCCAGTGAGAGTCTGCGTGAGCGTGAGGAGATATCCGTGACCTTGAATAGCTCGCGGATGTCCATGATAGCAGGCAGCTGTCGCTTTTGTGCTGTTTCAACCTTAAAGCTAGTGATATTCAATTTCATAAAATAAAAATAAAACGCACATAGCTCTGTTACATGCGTGCCGGGGTTCGAACACGGTTCCCACGAGGGAGCCCCAAGCCATAGCCACTATTTAGCGAGTTGGCTATTACCATTCCGACAAACCTCTTTTATAATAAGGAAACAAAGAAAACCAAAAGTATCCTGCGATGCTATATATTCGATTACTCATTGAAATTTTATAAAATTAAATGCAAAAGAAACATTAAATTACCGCGTTATGGCGGTCAATGCACACACTAGTTCCGCACTACTGCTCTGCCTCGGTTTTGGGCACGTAGGATAGCAGCACCGAAGCCTTCGGCGGCACTATCACGTCGTTGGTGTCTACAGGCGAGTTGATTGTATAACTAGAACAAGTGTCAAGTAGAAAAATATTTAACAAAAGAAATAAATGTGTTATTACCACACGAAAGAAGTGAAAATTCTGAAAAGTATCAGATGCATTACATTAATGTTAGGTATATTATTTTCAAGCTTAAAAATTATTTAAGACTAGCTGTTGCCCGCGACTACGTCCGCGTTTGTTTTTGTTTTTTAAATCATCCCGTAGGAACAGTTCATTTGAGAGATATCTGGCTGTAGCAGCGTCATAAAATTGTAGGATGTTCCGGGTAAGCTATTATAACTGGGGTCAGTAAACAGATAGTACACACTTTGAAGCAGGGCTTGGAAACCTCAAACCGGTTTCTTTAACCGGTTAAACAGAGAAAAAGGTTCTTATTTAATTTCACTCAATTGATTGAAATTCTCGTTTTACGAACTATAATTTAATTTCTGTTTGTGGTTTGCTGCACGCGCAGCTATAAGTACGAGTAATCTCAAATGACAGGATGTTTAAATGGTCATAAGTAATTCCATGCACAACATTTTTTTAATTAAATGGTCGTCGTGTCATAAGTGTCGTCATATTATGGGTACCTAAATAATTTTTATTGTCTTTTGCTTTTCTATTAAAAAAATCTTGATTTACAAGAATCGACACAAATCTATTTAAAAAGATGTATAATTAAAAAAAAAACATGCAGAACGCTCATTCTCAGAACGCACACTCAGTCCAAAAACCGTGAAAAGCTCCGCGCACGTCTGACTTAACACTCTCGGAATGTGGCTAGCTTAAACTTTGTCTCATTTTCACATTTTATGGTATACGTTTAGAACATTATAGGTAAAATTATTACTGTCACGTGCTTTTCAATGGAATGAAGTATTTAACCGCAAATTCTTAAATATTTTCAAATGACAATGTGAGATGGTGATAACAAAAGAACACCCTAAGTTTGTTGTGCACCCGCTAAGTTTGTTGTGGGCTTCTTCTTAGACCAGGGCGCGTTTGGAACCCTCGTAGCTTTAGTTTTAAGTTTGCGAATGTAGTTATCGCCATCACGACTCACTGCTACGTACACATTTTTTATATAATTAACGTGACATCGAAAGTGCTATCTATGTGCCTTTTTGAATAAAGAAATATTTGACTTAGACTTTGACTTTGTATGTTCTAAAACGGTTTTTTTTAATATATAAGGTTTTTGCTGCTTTATAACTACCCTTTATTATAAAACTTTTAATTGGAATAAAAAATAATATTGCGATACAAATGTAAATCCACGAGGATTTATTTCCTCTACCAATAGATCTTCACGAAATGATGGCAAAATTAAACTAAGAATATAGCCTTTCCTGTGAAAATCGGTTAAGGTATGTAGGGGTTACGAATTAAAATCCTAATAAACCTATCATTTTTCGAGATCAAAAGTATTTTTTATTTTAATCCTAAGTATCAGCTATAAATATACCAAATTGCATTCAAATCCGTTCGGTAGTATCTGCGTGATGCGCGCACGAACAAACAGATAAACAGACAAACCGACAAAAATTGTAAAAATTGAATTTTGAAGTTCTATTGCTTATTTCTAACGTCTCCCAGTTACTTATTTGCTAAAATCTTCGTATATATAGACACGGCTAGTCTACGATTATATTATATGTAATTAATTAATTATATTAATTCTAATTTAAAACCATGGAAACTAAAATATTCTATCTCATTCTATCCTATAAATCTATGTATTTATTTCTTTATAGTTACGCATTCGTTTCATTATACGGACTAAAAATAGTTAAAGTTTTGTATAATACAAGCTTGAATACTATGTGTTACAAAAATATGCAACTACTTCTAACTTTGACAGACAATGTAAATAAATGTACATGATATACTGAATACATCTGCGTAACTCTATCGAGTGTACATGCGTGATTTTATGTTGTTTGATTGCATAAACAATGCATCTTTATGCGTACACTGAGGGTTCGGTTCTTGGAATGTATAAATAGTTTTTTTATCCACTACAAGTTAGCCCTCAACTGGTATCGCATCCCGATAGGTGACGATGCAGTCTACTGTGGTAGCGGGTGTTGTTTTTTGTACGATTTGTATATAATCCAAACAACGCCAGCTATTGACAGAATGATTTTGTTGGACGACAGGACACTCGCTATTTCTATTCTTTGTATCTTAAACTAAATGTGATGGGAACTACCTATGCATTGAAATACGACACTCTCAACACGCTAAGTAACAATGCTGTTTCGTTTTAGAGGATATTTTTTTAGAGAGTCAGGACACTAACTATTTCCATTCTTTGTAACTTAAACTAAATGTGATGGAAACTGACTATGCATTGAAAGATGACACTCTGAACACGCTCAGTGACACTACAGTTTCATTTTAGGGAATAATTTTGTTGGACAGTCAGGACACTAAACTATTTACATTCTTTGTAACTTAAACTAAATGTGAACTGACTATGCATTGAAAGACGACACTGTGAACACGCTCAGTGACACTACAGTTTCATTTTAGGGAATAATTTTGTTGGACAGTCAGGACACTAAACTATTTCCATTCTTTGTAACTTAAACTAAATGTTAACTGACTATGCCTTGAAAGACGACACTCTGAACACGCTCAGTGACACTACAGTTTCATTTTAGGGAATAATTTTGTTGGACAGTCAGGACACTAAACTATTTACATTCTTTGTAACTTAAACTAAATGTGATGGGAACTAACTATTCATTGAAAGACGACACTCTGTACACGCTCAGTGACACTACAGTTTCATTTTAGGGGATAATTTTGTTGGACAGTCAGTACACTAACTATTTCCATTCTTTGTAACTTCAACTAAATGTGATGGGAACTGACTATGCATTGAAAGACGACACTCTGAACACGCTCAGTGACACTACAGTTTCATTTTATGGGATAATTTTGTTGGACAGTCAGGACACTAACTATTTCCATTCTTTGTAACTTAAACTAAATGTGATAGGAACTAACTATGCATTGAAAGACGACACTCTGAACACGCTCAGCGACACTACAGTTTCATTTTAGGGGATAATTTTGTTGGACAGTCAGGGCACTATTTCCATTCTTTGTAACTAAATGTGATGGGAACTAACTATGCATTGAAAGACGACACTCTGAACACGCTGAGTTCCGCAGGCAGCGATGTGAGCCCCGAAAGTTCCGCGTGCACCTCTTCTGTGCCGGGGTTGTACACCGCCACGTAACCGGATTGACCCGCCTTCCACCTGTAATACGAACGAATGGTAAATAGTTGTATTATTACATTATCAACAATAGCATTTTATTTCACTTTGATCTCATCTCAGGAAGCGGTGATAGCCGGGCCGAGTTTAATTAATTCAAATATCACTAGCTTGAAATGTGAAGGAAAACGTCGTGAGGAAACCTGCATGCCTGAGAGTTCTGCACAATGTTCTCGAAGGTGTGAACTCCACCAAACCGCACTGGGCCAGCGTGGTGGGCTAAGGCCTTAACCCCTTCTCATTGTGGGAGGAGACCCGTGCGCTGTAGTGTGCCGGTAATGAGATGATATGATGAATCTCATCTGGGTCTTAAGTGATGATTCAGTGAAGACTCTCTAAGATAGTAACGGGCTAATCTGTAAATGGGGTATGTATGGCAGTTATATAAAATAATACCCCTAATTGGTTTCTACGCGACATCATCCCGGAACGCTAAATCGTTTGCAACAAGTCTTCGTTGATAGGGTGGTAACTAGTCATGGCCGAACTATTTTTAACTACAAGCTAGCCCTTGACTGCAATCTCACCTGGTGGTAAGTGATGATGCAGTCTAAGATGGTAGCGGGCTAACCTGTTAGGGAGCCTTCCATCAAACTAGATCAGAGAAAATTCAGAAATTAGAAATTCCCCGAACCTGGGATCTCCTCCTTAAATTTACAGCGCTCACTGTTGAGCCAGGGAGGTCGTCGAAAAGCCTCCCAGAGCCCAAAGAAAATTCAGAAATTATAAATTCTAAAATTGCCCACTAACATCCACTTACAAATACACAATTGGACTCCTCTCCCAAGAACGCTAATTCTCTCGGAATTAGCGTTCTTGAAATAAATGAATCTGAATTTGGATGTTGAAAAAGAGCAAGTTTCAGTGAGTTTCTTGCCGTCTCTTCACCGTAGAATTCGCCTTTCGAGCGTTGGTGGAGTCACTACAAACAGACTGACTTAACGTTGACAAAGTGCTTATAAACTAGGCCTTCTTGAAATAAATACATTTTTAACTTTTTATTTTTTTGAACTTTGATTGTACTCACCTAGCGCAGGCGATCACTGTTTCCGTAGAGTTTCGTACACGAACTGCTTTTATCGCGTGCCGCCCGTGCTGTACGCTGGAGTCTTCACGCAGTGACACCACTTCAGTCAGTAGCTCGCTCTAGAACAAAAGATATTTTAAAATAAACAATATCGACATTTAGTACATATATCATCTAAATCACATCTTAAGCAAATTCAAAATTTCTTTATTCAATCAATCAATCAATCAAATCTTTATTCAATTTAGGCTATAGTTAAGACAGCAATTATGAACGTCATACATTTTTTGTTTTATAAATATTAATGTAAAAAAAAAACATACATGTATGTTTACATAATTGTAAGATGGTGATAATTTCGTTCGCCAAATTAAACCTAAAGCTACGAGGGTTCCAAACGCGCCCTGGTCTAAGAAGAGCCCACAACAAACTTAGCCGGGTAAATTTTTTTTTGTTATCACCATCTCACAGTGAATTTATATTACGTTATAAAGTTAGAGCAATTCACACATAAGCTTTTTTATCGTTGAAGTAATCCTTAACGTTATAATAGGATTTTTCTGTAAGCTTTTTTGTTATCACCATCTCAAAGCGTCAGTAGCTCTCGCACTTTATTCTATTAGTTAATTTAATCGCACCGATAATAGTACATTATGCAATTTTTTTTTCAAATACGTTCTCGCAAAGTATCTGACCATTTTTGCTCTTAATTCACCGTTCATTAGATTTTTGTGACAAAAGGCTATTCACTCGCGACTCAGTTATTATTTTCGGCGAAGGCTAATCTCTACTCTGCTTTCCAGGCTGAAAATTCCAGCTTAAACTGGACATTTTATATATATTAAAAATACAATAAAGGAAATATTTAATTTGTATGGATTGTCAATTTTGTAGTGGATTTCTCAGAATATATCAGTTTGTGTATAAATTATTATAAAAATAAACTGTAGTTTTCCGAAACACTAATTAATATTCTTAATTATGACAAATGAACTTTTAGTTAAAAAAAACATTTACAATTCATAACTAGTTATATTTTAAATAAGAAAATATTTCCTTTATTGTAAAGTCAATATCTCCTGAGGATGCTCCAGTTACGGAGCCAAACGTGCGTAACGTAACCTGCATTGTCGAAGATCTGTTTGGTGTGAAGGTTATCATTTCTTCAATCCTTATGATTGAAGAAATGATAAATTACACCATACAGATTCTCCTGCTTTTCGCGGAGTATAGCAAATTAAGCTTAATTTTCGTAATATATCAGTGTATATTAATACAAGTTTAATTTATAAATATATAATTTTAGGACTTACGACTTTGGTTTGGTTGCCTTTACTCTTAATTTGCTGAGGCTGCAACAACGGAGTCGCCGGCAAAAGCATGGCAAACGCGGCCAGCTCTTCGTCTGTACCATTTTCAACGGTCAGCTGCAATAGTCATGATAACAGTTTAGGAGATGTGTTGATATGGTTTTTGACTTTTTATGTGCGCCATGACAGGTAAAACGCCGAATTCAAAATTATGACGTCACTTCTATATAAAAATAATTTTGTACCTTTGAACTCTGTGTATATCAAGCATTTTGTCATTTCAAACTATCAGCTGCTATGTTTTCTGTTATCAATAATCTTTGGTTATGGAACAAGGACTTACTAAAGGTCTAATTTGCCTATGACGTCACGAGCACGGTCATGACACCCGGTGAACGTTTTAACGGGGTATATTTTTTTTCATATAATTTGCAATGTATATTAATAATATCTTTACTATCTGCAAAAATAAGATATTATTTGGATACTTCCGAATTACATAGGGCAGTTTTTCTAAATTAGTGATCATGCCTATTCATATGAGTTTAAGCAGTGGAAACTATAATGATGACTCAAGTTGGTTTGCTATTTTTTTTTTCTCTGCTTGGGCAGAACTTTGAAGGACATGTTCCTTGCATGCCCTGTGAAGTGTTACTCTGTTAGAGGCGATGATTTTCCTTTTATCAAGTGGGCCATGTGCTTGTTCCATCAATAACGATTACTATAAAAAAATACAATGTATGAATGAAAACCGATATAAATCTTAAGTATTATTTTACCCTGACCCTTTTTCTTAACTTCATGTTCTTAGGGTAGGTTGCCTATTAGAGATCGCTTTTAAGCGATAAGGCCGCCTATTGTACCTTTTCTTTCATTATTTCAATTGTGTTTTTTTTTAAGTGTACAATAAAGTGTATTTGATTTGAATTGAATCTTCACAGACTTTAGAGGTACATTAAGTAATGTGTCTGAGATTTATCTGTAAAAACTGAAACGCTTATAGTTTTTGATTAAACTACTGCCATAGTTTTTACTGAGAGATATCAGATACAGCCCTAACATGACATGCAAAATTAAAATCAAGTGACTCCTGTCACTTCATTAGGTTCGCGTCGCTTAGTGTTGGTACTATGCACGTGCCGGTCTTTTATCTTCAATAGGGTTGTCATAAGTAAACACTTTAAATGTTTTGAATTAGTTTGTATGAAAAAATTATTATGATTTGATTTAATATTTTTACCGGGTGATTCCTTATGAAATATGTACCCACCCTGTTAAAGGGTATTTCGTAATTCGGTTACACGTTGTATATACCTGAATCGCGGGCCAGCGTTTATCCACTCGTTTGTCTATGGCCGCAGCAGAGTACGTGAGGTTCTGCAGTACAACCTCCGCAGCGGACGGAGGTCGCAACGAAGTGGTATTGCGATCCAGAACGAATAACTCTGGGCGACGCTCCTCCGCTATCGTGAACACTGTTCCTTCTGCGAACAAAATTATATCCTTTTTTAAATTTTTATTTGTGTTTTTACCTACACTTTGAGAATTATCATTTTTTTTAATTAAAAATGCATATAAAATTTTCGGAACCGATAGTATTTGACTCTCTGGCAATCGCGGTCTGAGCGCTTTAACTAAAGCTAGTTCGAGCTAGTTCGAGCGAGTGAAGTTTATTATTTACACCCATGTACACCCAACAATAGAATATCAACATAGTAAATAAAAGCTGTATTTGACAGTTTGACAGTTCAAAAATAGGAGTGCTCCGATCGTAACCAAACTTTACAGGATTACTCGCCAGGTCAATCCAGAGATTCCCTGAAAGTTTCATTGAAATCGGTCCAGCCGTTTCGGAGCCTATACGGAACATACCCACACACTTTCTCTTTTATATATATAGAAATACATAAATACTTATAATATACATATAAACACCCAAACAACAGATAAATATAAGATGATAAAATTGTATCATTTCCCCGGGGATATAATTGTCACCGGCCCATGATGTTGAATCACAGCTTAAAGGAAGCAAGCAACTGTAACTAGGGGACTATTATACTTTAATTTGGAATCTTAATGGGATCGACTCACCGGTGCCAGTAGCGTGCGTGGCCACAAGAGCAGTCCACCTCGCCAGTAGTCCATCAAGCGCGGCCTGGTCGCGAGTGCCACGGTGTAGCCAGTGCTCGTACTGGAAGTGTCCTGCATCGGGAACGCTGCCTTTGCCCGAGCGCGGAATGTCCTCCGGGAACGAACTGTTCACTAACAACTCGCGGGCGTGATGTAGCCTAAGTGAAAAGTTTTTTCAAAATTCAAAAAAGTCTAAATTCATAAAATTTTAAATTCTAAAATTCAAAATTCTAAAATTTAAAATTCTAAAATTCTAAATTTCAAAATTCATTTATTTCAAGTAGGCCTAATATAAGCACTTTTGAAACGTCAAGTATGTCTGTTTGTAGTGACTCTACCACCGGTCCGGAAGGCAGATTCTACCGAGAAGAAGCCGGCAAGAAACTCAGCAGTTGCTCTTTTCATTCATCAATAGTCAGTAAAGACGACTATTATTATTTATTTATCTACTCAAACTCATATTTAAGTATTTATGGTATGTTAAAATATGTATTAGTACATTTGTTTTTTATATTTATCAATAGTATTTGTGTGGTCTGGTTTATCTATTAGTATGTAGACATTCGTATGTATGTACTAAATAGTGTACCCCACCTATTCGTTTTTTTTTTAGTTTTCCTCATCCTAAGGTTGCCTGGCAGGGATCGCTATTTAGCGGTAAGGCCGCCTTTTGTATCCTGCTTCATTGCTGTTTCATTTTTCATGTGTTTGTTCTTTTTTTTGTCGTTTTTCTGAGTTGTGTACAAATCTAGAGAGTATAAATAAATAGGATAGAAGCAGGCGTTACTAGAAAGCAGGAGAATCTGTATGGTGTAATTTATAATTTCTTTAATCCTTATACTCCATACCAAACAGATCTTCGGCAATGTACCCTCTACGCAGGTTTCGCTTCGAAACCGGAGCATCCTCAGGAGAGGTTGACTTTACTATGACTAATTGACTTAACTTTTGACTTGCTATTCGCGGACAATAGCAAATTAAGCTTAATTTTAATAATTCATCAATATGCCTATACGTGTTATTGAAAACCGAAATAAATCTTTGCAGGCTTTAGAGGTACATTATTTACTGTGTCTGAGTTTTATCTGTGAAACCGAAACGCTAATTAATTGTTTGTGTAAAATACTGCCATAGTTTTTAGAGAGAGAAATCATATACAGCCCTAACATATGCAAAATTAAAATCAAGTGACTCCTGCCACTTAATTAGGTACGCGTCGCGTAGTGTTGGTACTATGCACGTGTCGATCTTTTATCTTCAATAGGGTTGAGATAAGTAAACACTTTGAATGTTTCGAATTGCTGCTTTTGATTTAATATTTTTACAAGAGTTTTGATTCACAGAACACAACAATATGTATGTATTACTTCCCCGGACTTGCTCTGTCACAAAAAGCTCTACTAAGTACTACTGTATCAACTGATGACCCGGGATAGTTCACTGCTCCCTTCTTCTCTTTTATTCATTTTTTATTATTTTTATTTGAGGATAATTATTTATTTTATATATATTGTTTCATTAAATATGAAACAATATTTGTCTTAAGCTTAAGTGAAATCGCCTGGAAGAAATCGCTAAGGCCGCCAAATTGTATACGTTGTTTTGTTATACTTTTCTTTTTGTGCTACGTACTTTTGGTGGTATGTTTTAAAAGTATATTCATTCATTCATTCATTCATTCGAAGTAAATAAATCCATTACCTAATCCCTGCTGCGCCGGCTTCCATCCACTTCTTTATAACTGCATCGAACTGCATCACCACTTGAGGGTTGTTGAAGTTCAGATCGGGCTGGTCTTCTTCGAACTGATGCAGGTAGAACTCTTGGCGTTTCTCACTCCACGTCCACGCGGGAGCATTCTTAGTTGACACCTGTGGAGATTAAACAGCTTGTGAAATGTTTCTTCACTAACTCATAGGCGAAATTAAAACTCCACAGCCTCGTACCATGATACCTATAATTACAACAACGCGTGTATATAAAAAAATACAGTAGAAGACTTAATAATAACATAAGTAAAAGGTGACCTTGACAATAAGAGTAAAATTACACTAAAGAACACACAAAATTCGCTGAGAAATGGGAAATTTTATTTTGTGTATTTATTAATTTTGTTTTAACTACCTATATTTGTTCGTGGCATTAAAATCCTAATATACCGGTATATATAGGTGGTTCAAATATTTTAAGCAAAAATAAAGGTAAAGTAAAATACCATACCAGAAAATATTTTATTGTTAATATACACAATCATTACCGTAAATGTTATTACCTAATTAGTCTTTGAGATGCTAGGTATTGCTAGGTACAAAAATGGGGTTTAAACAAATGATATAAAGAAAGAAATATAAACCTATTACTGGCCCACTACAGGTCAAGTGTTTAGGTCGTAGTCCACTACGCTGGACCATTGCGGTTTAGTGGACTTCACACGCCTTTGAGAACGTTGTGGAGAACTCTCAGGCAAGCCGGTTTTCTTAAGAAGTTTTCCTGTAATATTCTAATTGCTAAACAAAAAACGCACGTAGCTTAGAAAAGTACTTCGCACTTCTAGTGCGTGCTGGGATTCAAACTCGGCCCGCCAAAAGTGACCCCGACCTCCTAACCACTGGGCTATCACCGCTCACCTTAAGATTAGGAAAACTAAAAAAAAACTCTTACCCAGTTATTAGGTAGCTTGCGCTGGCCAGGCTCATCCGGGTTGAACTCATTACTGGATGCCCAGATGAAGTAGTCGCTAAAGTTACTGGTCTTGTTTTCGCTTTGCTGGAACCACGTGTGAGTCTTCGAAACGAAGTTAGCTGTCAGATCAACGATTACTCTGAAATAATGAATGAATGAATGAATACACTTATATTGCACATCACATAACAATACAGACATAATTTTTTTTTTAATAAAAATAATCAGTTTAAAATAAATTAGGGGGAAATATTTATTCTTATGAGGTGTACAATAAAAGGGTATTTTTTTTTCATTATTTTAAGATTCCTCTAAAATAATGAATGGATACCCTTTTATTGTACACCACATAAGAATACAGAAAAATTTAAATAATAAAAATTATTGAGGAAATAATATTATCGCTATGTTACTTGTAGTGGAATTAAGTAACGATAATCAACTGGGATTCCAACCTTTACGGGCCCTACCCCTTGTTTATAAAATGTGCATTTACAGTAATTTTGTAAAGTGTGCAAATAATTAATCCTTTGTTAACTATAACTTGTTATGTGCCAGATGTTTTGTTGAATTCACAAAATCAGAGGAGTTACTTATTATTCAACGATATAGTTGTCCAAGAGATATACTTAAATATGTCTGTGGAAAATTAATGCTTTAATAAGTTACAAATACTCACTGAACTCCGAAAGACTTCGCTTTGAGTGCAAACTCCTTGAATTGCTTCAAGCATGCAGGCGGGGATTCATTTAAGACCTCGTATGTGTCTTTGCAGGCGGAGGCGAAGATACCAGAAACCTTCGCCTTCTCCATCAATGGTAGATCATTCTCCACTTCTTGGTAATCTTCTACGTAGGAAAAGTCCACCAACGGGCCTTTTTCGTACCTGATTGAAAAAAAAAACATTTCAAAAGTGGAATCCCTGTCGACTGCTGATTATAACAATTTGTTTTCTCTTGAATATACGCTTTTAAAACATTTAATTATTTGATTTTGTAAGAATGTCTTAAGTGTTAAATAAAGTTCACATAATCGCACCTACATTTAAATAAGATCTTATTTTACATAAGATGTTATATTTGACATTTGAACGAGCTGAGCTGAAACCGAAACAAACGCGGGCGCGTTTGTTTCGGTTTTTTGAAATTCCGACGGGACAGTTTGTTGTCCGGAATAATAATAAAAATAATAATCTTTATTTCCAAACATAACGACCATTTATAAAACAAAATATAAAATTAAAATAACAGGTTAGCCCGCCACCATCTTAGACTGCATTATCAAATACCACAAGGTGAGATTACAGTCAAGGGAGTAGAGGAATAAAAAAAAAATCGCCTAAGCCATCCATCTTTTCAACACAATAATACCAGGTATGTATAATATAGCATACCAGGTGCGCGGTGTAGGCGGAGAGCACTTGGGCGCGCGTACAATGATGATGATGGCGCCTCCCAGCATGCAAAGCCACATCGCCCAAAACAGTGCGAACATCACCCAGCGCAGCCGCACCCAGAACGGATCTTCCGCGTACTTCAGGAGCTCCTCCTTCGATAGCCCGGAGAATTGCTGTTGAAGAGAATTCCTTTACTGCCTTAATGACGTCCGATTTGCGCAGTGGGCAGTAGCTTTCTGTCAAGGCTGTTGTTTCAAGGCCGTTCCCATCTTAGACTGCATCTTCACTTACGACCAGGTAAGATAACTTTTAGTGGAAAAAAACTGCATAAGTAACCATCATGCGAGATCGCGATCACAGTCAAGTGCTAACGCGTGATCTATCATTATTTCTAACCGATGATCGGAGATTGGTAGAACTGGATCATTGGTACGTTCTTGAGGCTCGTTTAATGCCTTATGTCCACATTTTGTCTTTACCAACGTTTGCGCATTTGTTGTGAGTTTTTCCCCCTTTTGGTACCCCTATGTCTATCGGTCCTCCTAAGCTATTGCCTCCCCCATTGCCGTCAGTTTGGCGACTCGCTCAGGTATGATATCAGTAACCGTAGTTATTTGATGGATCTCCTCATGTCACGTAGAGATAAAAATATTACTTGTAATCTAATTAAATAAATCATCATCAACGTCCCACTGCAGGGCACAGGTCGTGTTGCACGTTCCACAGTTATAGAGCAAAGACCTACGAGGCTTCGACGTTGATCTAATGCGGGTTGGTGGTCTAATAAAAACTAAAAAAATTGGATTTGGATGAAATCAGAACTTACCCTTTTATTAGCATCAAGCTCGATCTTAGCGTCTCCATTCCTGTGGTCGCCGACAGCGTACTTGGCGTCCACCATATCGACACGGGTGACGATCCTGGCCTCTTCTTCCTTGTCGAGGAGTTTCTCCTCCGCGCCGTCAAACGATAGCTTGTCCTTCGACTTGTGCAGGCTTATCTTGGACGTCCGGAAATCTAAACGAAATATGTAGAGGAAATTTTAATTTTTCTTTTATTGTTCGAATAAATATAAAATTAATGGACAACTGCCATGTTTTTTTAGTGCTGACAGATCAGAATACAGTTGCACCGGCCCTTCTCTTTTCACGGATTTTTTACGAGGACAATCCGACTAAGGATGTATAACGGAGAACGGTCAGCAGCGTCCTTTACGCTCCTGCTACGGTACTACTACAATCACCAACCCGACTGCACAGAGTCGTGATTTTAGGCCAACTCTCCAATTGGGAGAAGCCTTTATTCCAGCAAAGGACTATTATAGACTATTGATGATGCAGGCGATATCATGTTTGGTACTTATTGACATACTCAGTACCCCAGGTACAAGGAACTTGGCAGTGTCCAATGTCCACCCCTGTGCGTCAGAGAGTACGTTAAGCATTTAGTCTCGATTATTATTGTCTAACGTGTGACAAAAATACCATAATAATCATAAATCTCGCCCGACCACATTTATATAGAAGCGCGGGGGCTAAGCTTCTTATTTCTTGCCTTTTTAAACCTTAATATATCGCACAGTTCCGGAATAACATTATAATGTATCATCATCATCATCAATTCAACCAATTGACGTCCACTGCTGGACATAGGTCTTTTGTAGGGAGTTCCACAATCTACGGTCCTGGACCGCTTGCCTCCAGCGGCTTCCAGCGACTCGCTTGATAAATATTGTAAATATAGTTCTCGCAAAACGATAAATCCAATCTGAAGATGCAACATGGCGATTTGTCCAATTGCATAAATCGCCCACGGCCCTTCTCAGATCAGTTATTGTACACTGCGCAGCCATATGCCCCATGTTCAGATCGCACTACTTATTTTGCGTACAGTTTACGGAACCCAAAAAAAAACTCATTTCAATTACTCAGCTTTAAGATAAGCAATTTGCTTAACATTAACATAAATACCATTCGATTAATCATACATAAACGTTTTATAAAGCATAAGTAAACTTATTGTGTTACAAACATTACAAATAACAGAATAAAAACGATATCAACCCAAACACATTTAAACTATAATTAGCTAGGATCTCTATTAACTAATGGCTACGACTTCCTCCACTCATTAGCTAACTAGCCTGAGTTTGAGAGGGTTCACTGTAAACTCTCCGTTTTAAATGTGACCAGGGATCTAGGGTTTTATAAAAAATATAGGAATTAAGTGGGGCAAAAAACTATAAATGGATATATTGTTTATAAATACACTAAAAAATCAAAAGTTAACCGAAAAGGATCCTGGATCTAATCAACTTTAAGACATACCTATTATTAATAAACGTAACATAACGTCAAAATAGTAACCACAGATTAATAATACGTTACTTAAGTGTTCCTCTCACTTACACTGGAAGCACCTTCCAAATGTCAGAACGTGACAAAACACTGCGCGAGTATTCAAACTAGACTCCAACCGACGCTACACCAATTTTTAATAAGGCGGTGAAATTGCAAGTAAAATTAAAAGATACCGAACGCACGCGTTGGGCTAAACGTCGAAAATACTTTTTCTGTGTGTATTGTCACACTTCAACTTATAGCACTTTTCAAAAGTCGGAATGTGACAAAACATTGCGCGAGTTCCAACCAACGCTACACCACGTTTATTAAAAAAAGGGTTGCCGGTGCAAACAAAATTAACCCTAAACTCTATACCGAACGCATGCGTACGTTTAGTGTCTGGTGAGGCGCTCCAGGCAACATTTCGCGAACTATTAGAACGGGTGTTTCTTAGTCAGAAGGGAATAAAGGGTCCAACATAAATCGAGGTCAAGACATTTAGGGACACAAAATTGAGCTTAACGTCGAAATAGTGTTTTGTCACACTTCTACTGATAGCACGTTTTTTTTCTACTACAATCTAGCCCTTGACTGCAATGTCACCTGGTGGAAAGTAATGATTTAGACATTTAGTCTAATATGGGTATTCCAGTTATATTTGAACCATGCGCCTAATCGGTTTCTACGCTACATGGTCGACTTAATCGATTAGCGGCACGTCTTTGACGGTAGGGTGACTCTTTGACTATCTACGACCGGAACCTCCCACCAGACGTCGTCTTAAAACTTATTTTCGTCCAATTTACCAATTTCGTAGTCAAATCGTAAAAATCCATTGAAAAGCAAAAGTAAGGTGTATCAAAACGCACCAATCTTAAACTTCTAGACGCGCGCATCACTACAAGTAATAGACACTCGACTAAATTAGCACAGACGTCGTCGTTGATACCTACTTGTGTACAACGGAAGGGGGACAGTTCAGGCTGAATTATAGATAGAATTCCCCGCGAATAAGTTGGATGTTTTAAATATACCGTGGAAGCTTTTTCTGTTTTGGGCTTTCGTCAAAATCTTTCATCAGAACAATTTCGTCAGATCGATTTGGCTGGCACGTCGTACCCTTTGTTAATGTTCCCTTTTAAATCTCAGGATAAAAAATCCTATTGTTTTATGAAACTCTAAGCCAAATTTCATTAAGACTGACGTAGAGGTTATGCTAAAAAAATAGAAACGCTTTCACATTTATAATATTAGTATGGATATAATAAATATGGCTAAGAAGGAATACGTGGCGCTAAATGGCAACACTTTTCTAGGAGAGGCTAAAAGGTGCTATAAATTGTGTCAAGGCCGTCCCTATATAGACTATGTACACAGAACCCTTACACAAACTAAGAACTTTTACATATAGCTTAATTAAATTACTCACGGAGGCTGGGGTAAAACGTCTACACACGGCAAGCTTCCTGAGAACACTGAGTTATTGGCCGGTTAAGTTCACTTGAACAAAAAGATGCATTATTGCATTCAGTAAAATGTGTTCCGACGAAGATAATTTAGGTTCCGTGGTTTTATTTTTTTACTTTTACGTTTACTTAAATAAAATAATCGAGTGAAGTAGGTAATTATTGCCAGCAAAACCAGCATTGGAACATCGTTGTGGGTCAATGCTCTAATTCTCTCTCTGCAATGGGACACCAATAATAGACTTATAAAATGTACCTACTATTTATATATTTCGTATCAAAAACTATTAGTTGTGGTCCTCTTATTCTTCTCATTGCCCTTATCCTAAGGAGGCCGTAACGTGCCCTTATCCGGGAGTTGTCTGTCTTCTAATACCACTCACTTCTATTCATCATCATCATCATCATCATCATCAACAGCATATTACAGTCCACTGCTGGACTAGTAGCCTCTCCCAACTGGAGGATTTGCCCATAATCACCACAGTAGATGTAGATGGTAGTAGTACCACAGAGGACGCTGCTTCCCGCTCTCCGTTATACTCCCTTAGTCGCCTCGTACGACACCCGCGGGAAGGAGAGGGATGGTGATCTGCCGTCACCACACGGCAATGCCGTTTTCACTTCTATTAGCCGTCATCAATCCATCAATTCATTTTACTCTCATTTCCCGAATAAACTGGACAGTTCAATAAATATTGATATGTTCGACAACTGAACCCTAAAAGCGAGCTCTCTAACGGACACAAAAACACATTTCCAGGAAGCTCGGCCAAATGCTGTATTAGTATATTAGTATTTATGCTTGGGTAGTCATGACTACTATAAATGTTATTATAACTATAAATGTTATTGGAATGCAGTCCATGGACTGCATTCCAATAACATTTTTTTTCCAATAGCATTTTTTTTAATTATAATATTGACGGAGCAAGCCGGTGTCCCACCTGGTGGAAAACCATCACCTTCAAACAGAGCATGAGCATGAGTTCGCAAGGCATGCACGTTCACATTTCAGACACATTCTAAAAATGGCTGCCGTCAAGTTGTTACGTGTTTGACTGCATTTACACCGGCATTATTTTCGCGAACTGAACCCTAAAAACAGGCCCTGCTGACGGATACAAAAAATTATTTCCAGGAAGCTCGGCAAAATGCTGCATTGACTCTTGTGTGTGTGACTGCATTCCAATAACCTTTTACAGAGGGTTCTACTGTGTAAATAGTGTCTAACTTACAGAATATCTTGAGGCTATTTTCGCAAACCGAACCCTAAAAACAAGCTCTTAACGGGCACAAAAATGCATCATTTCCACATCGTGTAATCAGGGACTGCATTGCAATTACTTTTTATATAAGGTCTTTGTAAATAAGAACTAACTTACATAATATAGGATCGTTTGTCTCAGTAAAACGAATGATTCCTTCTGGACTTTAAGTAACCAGTCAATTAGTTTGTATTTACTAAAAAGAGATTTTTGTACGTTTCTTAGGATCTACTAGTGCGATTTGAAAATGAATACTGGAGGCCACAGCTATTCATAGATACGACCCATAAACATTCACGTAAACTATAAACCTTGCTTATTTAAGATGTTAATGTTAAAGTATAATAAGTGTGACATCGGGCCAAATAAAGCGTCATTACTCCCAAGAGCAGTAAGTAGCCTTAATACTTGATTTGCTCGCTAGAAATTTATTGTTTTCGCATAATCAAACTCTGTATTGTCAAAGTAAAATGGAATGTGTAATGTAAACCGTTTAGAGCCGGAAATCCTGTAATTCTGATTTTTGTTTTACAAATATTCTGTCAAAAGCCCGAGCTAAAGAATTGTAGGCTTTAATTTAATGGACATAAGATTCATTTTACTCCGATGTTCAAGTATTTCCATACTCGAATACGACTCTTCGATGGCGAGTTAGCAAATCTTTTGCTAAGGCTACTAAGCACCGCAGGCGTGGCGAACAGGGATTTAACTTTGTATGAAACGTATAAATCTCGTACGCAAACACGCAACGTCATCAGTTAGTATTAAACGCAGTTGATGCGTCTTTGGTATTGTTTTAGCGTTGGTGCTAATTTAGTCAACTGTTAATTATTTAGAGAAGCACGTGTCTCGAAGTTTTATATTCATTTGTTTGAGTATTCCTTTCTCAGTTTTTGTTTTCTCTTCGACTTCCGAGTAACGGCCAATTCGGCTCGTTGAATAGTGCTATACTGTAATTTTATCAATACTAATAAGAAAGCTTAAGAGTTCGTTTGATAGCCCAATTTCGGAAGATTATGATAGCCTATGTAACTTCTTAAGATTCTTCTTTAGATTTTTACCCCTAGGTATTTAACGCAATAAGGGAATTAAAGGTTATATATAAAAAAATGTTAATTCCGCTATTTTTTACACTAGTAATTTCGATGAAAATATGGTTTGTAGATTGACAAATTAGATACCTAATAATAGTCACGTGCTTAAGGATTCACAATAAATTCTAACCCCAAAAATAATAAATAAGTAGCAGATGATAGATAAAACACTGCCTAAACTCAAGAAAAATCAGCCTTATGTTAATGATAGTTTTTCCATTTTAGTCGAGTCAATGCGGTAGGTCAGTGTTTTTATGTAGAATAGCGGAAGACAGTTTATATGGGAAACGTACCAGAAGTCGTATAATTCGCGGGGGACTAGTGTAACAAATATACCTATTTATAAAAGTCTCATTTCATATGTTCCGACTTAACAGCCATTCGGTATAGTACCGCTAGTAGTAGGTATATAGCTTGCACTTTCATAGAATAGAAATAAAATATAATAGAAAAGCACACAGAAAAATTAAACGTTAACAGAGATATGTAATAGAAACTTATTGCTAGTTTACAAAGGCGGCCTCATCAGTAAAAGTACACATGCGAAGCTGATCTCAAGTAATCATACCTAGTTAGGTAATTTATGTATCTATGACATGACGCAGTACGGCTGCGAATAAACTTAAACTTATCGCCGCGCTGATAGAGTAGGGAGGTAGGTATCTTATTACCAGGGTTGACAGAAAAAATCTTATAAATACTATTAAGTACTATACAGTGGCATCGATTTAATTACCGCTAACGTTAAGAAATATGGGATACATGATTTTTAACGCTACTTGTTACTGTATTATATATACACATATACATAGGTAACTTTTAGCTACAGTTGGTTTAGCTGTGGCCGGCATGGCAGTGTTGCTATACGTTACGTTACGCACAATTCGTGCATGAAATTTATTAGAAACGCTATAACATAAAGCACCTTTTTTAAAACTAAGACCTACGCTTGTTTGACTTTGGCAATTATAAGTCCAATATCAATTGAAGTTAGTTTAAAGCCAATCTGTTCATATTTCTGCTGAAGTTGCTGATCAAAAGACTTTCTGTTACTTAGAAGATAATGGAAAAATGCCATTAATGTACACAAACTGAGGAAGAAAGATCTATGAAAAGAATTTCTTAACATTTAGGTATATCCATTTTACAGAAAACCATGTGTAAAACAAATACAAGTGTTCGTTTAATAATGGTTTACTTTAATAATAAAATTAATAAAACACTAAACTTTGAAACAGATCCTAGTTACTTTAGCATTCCTCTAAAAAGCGTAAAAACATTCTTGCTAGTAAATACCTACAGGACAAAGGATTGTGTTGAAAGTAGAAATAGACTGAAATTGTAGTCTATTTTAATAAAAATAGAATACCTAACCTAATTTATCGTTATTGTAACCAACTTTTGAGACAAAGTACCTAATAATAAGTGGGGAAAAGAAAAAGAGAGATAAGATTTCGCAAGGTACATTTCGACCTCTCCATATGATTGATTTTCATGGTGTTATAATATTAAATTACTAGAAAAATATCCATAGTCATTTAATTTGTTCTCAAGATATTGGTTAACTTAGGTTTGGTGCCTGTTAGTAGCTAAGTTTTCCTATTGAGGTTATAAGAAAAATAAATGGCTCATCATCAATAAATTTTATTCATTTACTTATTTGTACATACAAAAATAGGTACTTTACGTCAATATCAAACATAATTGTACACAATTTAAAACTGATATGCTCATTGTGCAAGTTAGGAACTATATAGGACACTTACATTTTTTTATATAAATGTTATAAAAATAAAACCATACCAGTAAGATGACATATTTTGATTCTATACATAATACATAATACAATTTTTTATTAATATAAAAGTTAGGAAAATATAACTACCAGTTTGATTACATAACATGAGAAGTTCAATAAATTTCTGTTTGTTGTTATGAAAAACTAACAGAACAGATTTTGCAAACACAAAAAATATTTTCTTTCATTTATTTTAAATACAAACTTAGACTATAAATTATATTATTTATGGTAATTATAAATAATAGTACAGTACATGGTACAGTTATGAAACAGATATTTTCCTAGAAAGTTGTTAAAATGCACACAAGTACCCCTTAAAAGTAATTATCGGCAAATGAATTTAAGTATTAAAGCTATTCCCAAGCCTTAAGACTAATAACAGAATCAACCACTCAATGGTTTGGTCTTAAATTGTCAAGAAACTGTTGAAACAATCTATTCCTTTCTCTTTGGATGTTATTTGATTCCTCCACTGTATTTATCAGTCTATCTAATTTCTCCTCTACCACTCTCTGACGATCCCTCATTTCTAAAGTAACCTTCCTAAATTCTGCATTCCTTTTTCTTAGCAATCTTCTTCTCACTTCATCTGTCTGTCCATTTGACGTACCTCCATTTTCTTGACTGTCTTCTAATTTGCTTGTACTCATATCTATGTATGCTTTAATTCTGTCACTAGTTTCTTCCCTAATTTTCTGCTGAATTTCAGCTTGATACTTGCCATCAACACTGTAAATTTCCTCAAATATATCAAAGAACGGCCACTTGAATGTTGTCACCCCACTCTTGTTCTTTTTCCTTAACAATCTGATATAGGTTTGCTTAAGATTTCGGAACTTCTTGTCACAGCTATCAGGCCCTTTGCCAACCGCATTGCCTATGTCTACCCATACATTCTTTTTCCTAATTTTTGGATTTCTAAACTTATCTATATGTTCTAAATATAAAGAGAGCATGTTAGCTGTACTCTCATGATCCCAATGATCATCTGAATCATCGGGTGGCTCCATTATTTCTGTTTGATTCATCTGCATATACTCCAAATTGGCATCAATATATTCTATTTCATGAGCTGTAAACAAAACCTCCAGTCATGATTATCTCTTAGTTTCTCCTTATTGGTTGCAATCCTAATTTGAAATCTCGATTGAAAAATAACAATAACCATGTTCTGATCACAATTGCCAACTTCCTGTGCACTCACTTGTGCTTCATTCATAAGATCACAAACACTGTTAAAAAAAACTGGCCAACAATACTTCAAACTGATTGACCTTACATATATTTAACTTCTTCACAAATTGCTAACAATAAACCTAATTAGGCAAAACAAAATGCAAACAACTCTCATATTGCATCAGTCAGCAATCTAAGAACAAAATGGCGCTGTAATGCTAAACGATTTATCCAATGAAAGCGCTTTATAGCCCGACCATTTAAAATTGTCACTCCAAGAGAATATTTTTCCGTTATAAAATTATTAAAATTTTATCTAACGTCTAATAAAATTAAATTTCATGAGACCCCATATTCGTGTTTTAAGACGATAGTGACTATACGATAAATTGCTACCTAAGTCTAATAAAAAACCGACTATAGCAACTCATCCTAAATTGTTCGGATAATACGTGTAGAATTACGTTACGTTTCAAGCTCCTTTTACTACCAAATGTCAAGGATCAGCTGATAATGAAGATTATAAATTAAAACAAAGAATTAGGTCACAATTTTAAAATAACAAGCGATTTTTCAAAAGTTACTTACTCAAAGGGAACTTAGAATTGAGTATATCGCTATGATTTGGTTAAATAATTCGTATATTTTAATAGGAATTAGAGATCATAATTAGTTAATAAGTTTTAATATAATCCAAATAATGTACCATCAATTAATTACCTGTATCTGCTTCTGGTATGGGTTTATAGGAGGCGACGTGCTCGTCTTCCTTAACTTGCCCTCCATCTATGGTGAGATGGTTTTTCCGCGTCTCCGACATGATGAATTACTTTTCCCAAACCGGTTTTACAAGTAGAAAGGTCTCTCACAGCTTTATATCAGTGTACCACATAAATCACTTCTACTTTCACTATATAACGTACAACACCATTGAGAATATAATCACTACGTGTACGACACGCTGAAAAATGAATTGTGAAGTGAATGAATGAAATATAGAATGAAATAGTTGTCAAAAAAAGTTAGAATGAATAATTTTAAACCACGCCCAGGAAATCAATGAAACTAAGGCTGCGTTCATTATAAGAATAATTGAATGAAATTACTTCTTCATCAATTGTATAAACAACTTCGAAGACTAGACTATAAGAAGATATTTTAATTTGGAGGATTAGGAAAAATTATTAAATAATTTACTTTTATTCATACTAAAGACATGGCAAAACTATTATGGAATTGGCCTTACGATGAGATCGAACGCAAAAATAAACACTAAAGAATTTATGCCTTTTAATAAATTATACAATCCATACTAATATTATAAATTAAAAAGTAACTCTGTCTTTCTAAACCTTTTCACTAAACTAAACGGCTGCACGGATCATAATGAAACCTGGCAAGGTAATTTATTATCCTGGAGATGGACATAAGCTATCTTTTGTCACAAAACACATTCTTGTAGGGGGTGAAATAGGGGATGAACGTTTGTATGAAAGTTCTATGTTTTTGAAGTTAGATACGTCGAAATCAGCATTTAGGTTATCAGCATCGCATATCTGTATATTAAACAACAACATCTATAAAATTTGGTTAAGGTTGGTAAAATAGGAAATGAAAGTTTAAGCTGTTTTTTTTATTAAAAAGTCTACAAACCTGAAATTTAGAAAATAGTTTTATTTTTAAAGTATAATCATCAGATAAGAAGATATTTCATTAAAATGGATAAAACTGGGGTTAGAAGTTAGAGACATAAAAATTTGCATTTACAATATATTGAAATATCTAGAAACGCTAGTGTGTATTTCTGTCTGTTTGTAGCCGTATAAACTCTTGAACTGATCTTAGGGAAATTTCAAGCGGCGGTAGTCTTTGTGAAAATAGCATATGCACAACATGGAATCTTCTCAAGCCCACAGGAAATAAGGAATTCTACGCCGACGAAGTCGCAGACATCCACTTTAATCACCCTGACCTCAAGGACCTGCACATCAGATGTAAAATTGTAAACTTGAAACTCCAGTCTGATTTTCAGGTATTGCTACATGGTCCCGGTATTTTTATTATTTTAAGGACAAATGGCATGCGAAGTCGCAGGCAATAGCTATTACGAATATAAACAACTGAAGACATGGCTGTACGGTGATATACCTTTGAATTTTTTCCTACGGAAAAAAATAAAGAAAAAAAAGCAACGAGAATATTAAGTCGGACAGCTGCTAAAAATATTTTTAATATTTTTACAGACTGAGACATTTTTATTTATCAAGTGACAGATTGCTCCGGGTAGATATTGTTGTTTAAATTAATCAAAACCAAATGGTCAAATTTTTATAAAATTCTTACCAGTATTATAAATGTGAAAGTTGGTTTGCCCTCCTGCAAGCCCTATTTAAGCAACCATTTGACTTTATTTTGGAGAGTAACGTAGATTGCTTTTAGTCCTGGAAAATCATAAAATTCCCAAGGTGGTTTTCAGGAACATTCGTAATTTACTTTAAATATAGCTCTTTTTTAGGTAACCTGGAAGAGACCACTTTGAGTGATAAGCACGCCTTTTGCCTATAATATTTTTGAGTATTCCTAGTTTTGCGTGTACCACGCAATAGAGATGTTTAAATAAAATGAAGCCAAATAAAGCCACCAAATAACTTATTCACCGCGAGTAACACAGTGGGGTGCTGCTAGTGTATAACCATGGTCTGTCATATAAAATCAATAAACAGCTGTCACTGTCAACTGTCACCCTGCACAGCTGATCTGCTGATTGCTAGGTGCCGCGACAGGAGTCTGTGACGGGAAGAGTGAATGATTTGTTTTCAATTTTTCAAGTCCAAAAGAAAACAGAAATAATGGGAGTTAAAAATAGACGTGTTAAATAAGTTTTCACTAGCTAAGATGTGTACCATTCCACCATCACCGCCGCCACCTCCACCGCCACCACCACCATCTAATCTGCCCAACAAACATTCACCAACCAAATCTTGTGATAGTTCACCAACTTTCAGTTATTCAGACGTATGCGATTGGGCTTCCAACGTGCCGAACTTATGGGAAGCATGTGCAGAAAATCGTTTATGTCTACACGAAGCCCCGTTTCAGTATAAATACAAACACTTTGAATCGATTATGCAAATAGGACCAACCTGTGGATTGGTTGCTCTATCAATGCTCCTCAATGGCAAAGTCAGCCCAGATGAACTGCTCAATATCACTAAAGTAGTGGGTTACAGTAACAACGGGGAGATGTTCAGCTGTAAGAATATGGGTCTGTTGGCTGAAAAGGCGATAAGTTTGGCTGAACTAGAAAACATAAATTTCTGTGTGAAGACTGGTGGTTTGTTCAGTGAAGAAATTATTCTAGAGCTTTTAAATGGTGCTGTTCTACTAGTTCCGTATCCTTTTTTTTTATATTATCAATACCCATGGAAAGAGGAGTTGATGTATGAAATTACATCTATCTTCTATTAATTCATTTATTTATTTCACCAAGTGGAACTTGAGTATGTTTGCACTTATTGACTGTCCATCCTTTTTGTACACTTCTGAAGATGAACATCTTCTACTGAGCTGCATTAGCTAGCATGAGCAGTAGACATTTGTGTCCACAGGGAAAGAACAAAATGTTCATCTTCTCCCAAAGATTTTCTCATATTCTGAGCACGGGTAGAAATAATGTATGTGTAATGTTAAAAGGTTATCCTTTTCCCTTTTGCCTCGTCACGCAAATTTTATCATTTGTCATTGGATGTAATTTTTTTATCTCCTGCTCATGATTGCTGGGCTAGAGTGTTAACAAGTGCACAATCAAAGGGAAGGTACTATTTAGGATTTGTCTATTCAGTTGAATTTGACATTTGTGTTGTGTTTTTTATAATATTAATTTATAAACAGAGCATTACTTTGCAGAGACTGCCAGGAACATGTACTGTCTGTGTCCATCAACCTGAGGCATTGGTGTTAAGCCCCAAGTGCCTATAATTACACATAGCATTGCAATTGCCTCGGTCAAACTCTGCCACAAACACTACAAAAATTAAAAGACAGACTTGTATGGAACACTATGGGTATCATTATATTAAAAAATAACATAAAATCCTAAATAATTGTAATTTTCTTAACATAAGTACAGCTATGATGCAGATTTCAATCATTCACCATGCCTGAAACACGGACACACTGCACACTGGGCACTCGTTTGCGGCATAGTAGTAGTTACAGACCCAGGAGATAATTACATGTCCGATCCAAACAATGTCTTTGTGCTGTCTAGACATGGAAAATCGAGATTCGTAGCGGCATGGACTCTAGCTGAATTAGATAAGAGTAATAAAAATTTATGGGAGTTTTCCCCAAAGAAACAGGAAGATGGATTAATGTATGTGCTTCCAGAAGGGGGGATGGGTGGTAAAAATGGTTTGAAAGATCAATTTTTGATATTTAATGGTCTGTGAATTATACAATACAGTTCTAATATGTTAAAGTAACTTTAAAATAATAAGTAAAATTGTTTGAGAGATCAATTCTTGTTATTTAATGGTTTAATGTAGTGTTACAGTTTGTATATAAGAGTAACTTATTGAATTATAATATAGTTTTTGATATAAAGTGTTAACAATTTTATTAGAAAAAGAAATCTAGCCTAGTGTTTAGCACTTAGGCCTCACTTACGTGGGGGACAGAATTTAAACGCCGAAGTAAAAAATCGTGCAAGCCTGACCATGGGCGTACCCAGCTTCTGGTCTAGGGGGCAATGGGCAAGGACAATCAGCACTTGGCCAGCCAAACCCTTCTCATTTTGAGGGGAGCCCCATGGCTTTTAGTGGGCCAGTCACCATAGTCAACCCATTACAATGTATGTTGCCACTTAAACATGTGTGGAGACTCAGATAATAATTTAAGTTTACGAGGTCTTTACATATTATTAAATAAAACCAATTGATTTAATGCAAAATTTTATTTGTACAATAAATACAAATCATATTTGCAAATTGTGATAAAATAATAAATCTCATGACTTAACTTAAAGATATAGAAGTGAAATAATTGTAGTTACATTAAGTCAATTCACTGTAAAAAAATGATACATTAACACATTTCATTTATTGCACCTTCACTACTTCTTTGAAATGATGAACAAAATTTTACAAAATAAAGTAAGATGTTTATAGTAACGTAAATATATATTTTGTACTAAATAATTCAACTTAAAAGAACTTTCTAACACTAAAGGATATCTACGCGCCGTTTTGCGGCTAAAAATTATTTGTGATGAATAATTATTTTTATAGAATAAATGATTACAAGTTGCATTAAATACCTTCTTATAAACCATATCAATTCATCCAGCCAAATAATTAGAAAATTTAAATTGTCAAGTCAGTCAGGAGTTATGAGATCAAATTACACTAAACAACATAATAATATATGATAGTATATTAAAAACATACTCTATGAAACTGAAGATAACATAACACTGTTGTTATATCATGCATGTTTGGCTACGCCTCTAAAATTAATATTAAAAACGGAAAGTTAAATTCTTTTTTGTTTTACTACCTATTTCTTGTAACATCTATTAAATACAGTTTATTTATAATGAAATAGAAATGATGGGTTTTATTTATTTGTGCGTCTATTTTATTGCCGAAATATTCATACTGAAAAGAAAATGAAAAATGTGTCTGTTACTGTTAATACCCGTAAACAGCGTAATACGCGTATTGAAAGGTTTAATCACGAAATATTTTGTTTTGTAAAAATTAGCCAGATAGACTGTCCGCACATAAGCCAAATCTTCAGAACTACGGTTTCGCTCTTGTAAAAATCATCGCGATTAAAGATACGTAGAACTTTACGACAGTAGTCAAGTATAGAGCCAGCGACGATTTATGGAAGTAAAAGTATTTCTGTAAAATCATCTTGCAATAAAATACCGTATGTTTGCATGAATTTAGCCTATTGTTACTACGAAATCTAATATCCCCATCTCCGATGAATTGTATGTCCATATTGTAACAAGCAATTAGAAGATTGATCCTAAATAAAAGACAAATAAGGTTTCCGATACTGATATAAAGAAGTGTCATCCTTATGTCTCCAATTTCATAACAATATTGCATAGATGGTTGAAACAGTACGATATTAGATACAAAGACCAGAAATAACCAGTTAAAGTGCGAATAGCGCTGTTTACCTGTATTAAACGTACACAAAACGCATGTAAAACAAAAAAGGACCTAAGTTTTCCCAACAATATATTTTGCACGCGATGAACGAGACTAGACCAACTTTATTAATGTTTAACAATAATAATTAAAAACTCATGCTGATGGGGAAATGCTACGAGTATAAAACGTCTTAACGTAAGTTTTCAAGTTAAGTAAAAATGTGTCGTTAGAGTTTGCGTAATGTCGTCATTTCGAAACTGTCCCATTGTTTAGCATGTTCAAATACAGATTACGAGGTGTCCGGTACGATGCCTTGGGTCCGAGTGCCTAGTATAACATTTTACGCCACTCACTTTTATTAACTTTTACGCCACTCACTTTTTATTAACTACGCCATATTGTGGCGATATATATATAGACAATAATGGTTCCCAGAAAAGGCATGATGACAGGAACAAAGAATCGGCTAAAATATTGTAATTATCTAAGTTACCTATATGTATGAGTAAAAACCGTATTTTTATTTATATTCCAAGCGAGATTGGTATTTATTTTCAATGTATAAAACTGCAAAATCTAACGATCGCCCATGACAGGTGGAACGCCGAATTCGAAATTATGACGTCAATTCTATATGAACATAATTTTGCACCGCTTGAACTTCGAAAATCTCTCCAAATATGAAGTATTTTGTGATTTCAAACTAGCAGTTGCTAAGTTTTTTGTTAAACATATCATAATCTTTAGCAATGGAACAAGGAATAAAGCTCAAATTGGCCTATGACACGTCCAGTACGGCCATGACACCCGGTTAGCGTTTTCGCGAGAAATAATTTTCTTAAATTATAATTTGCAATTTAATAAGCAAAATCTTTCATTTCTGAAAAAATAAGACATGTTTTGGATATAGTAGATAGTTAATTTAAAACATACTTTCACACGAGCGAATAGATAGAAATAATAACACAAGTCACTCTAGCCATAAAATTGTTAGGTAATGGGTATTTTTGTAAATAAATTCAGCCCAACCATCCCAGCCCAACCAACCAAATATGAATTGAGAAAGTGGCGCTGTTGGTTGTTGCGAAAGCAAATTATTATCATGTTGCATCCAATTCCAAACAGTGGGGGCTTGTGTTATCATTTTCCACAAAGAACACAATGTTGGGTATGCCCTTACTTTTAGATTTGTGAATTCAGTCTAGAGATTTCTGTACAGCATAATTTGCACCATTGTTCATCAATTTAAAATGTTTCCATGGTCAATGGTATATAAAATGTTCACTAGATTCAAAGTTTCTTGACCCTACCAAAAAAATGTCTTGTTATGATATGAGTGGTGTCTTTTAAGATTCGTAACTTGAAAACTTACAATAAAGGCTTGGAATTTATACGCATACAGTTCACGATATAAGCACATAGAACATAATATATTTCGTAAAGTTAATATAGTAATCTAAAGCGTCCAAATAATTATTGTGCAATACTTTTTATATGGCACTAAGCACATTTGAATAGCGCCCAAAAAGCGTTCTTTATCGTTCTTGTTTCTTATTTAGGTCTAGGACCTAACCCGAATAAAAGAAAACTCTGGTCACATGTGTAATAAGTATATATATTGTGAGTCAAGTCAGCAATTGGCAGTGCAAAGGGACCTCCCTCTGCTCGCACGTCCAATTCGACTTTGCTTGCGCACCGGTATTTTCAATGAGTATACAAAGAAGTTGACTCACAATATAAACGTACATTACGCAATTACTCTGGTGCCAATACAGGCAGAAAATTGTCATAGAAGGTCATGTGATCATCGCAATGCTTTCTTATTGACTAGAGCTGTTCCACTATTGGTCAATTTGAGTTATTAAGCCAGTAACAAATGCTGTAATAGCAATGTGATAATCACCGTTTCGGAGTTGATCTGCAGTTGTTGTTAAATAATGCCACCTATCATCAGCTTATTAATGTCCCATTGCATAAGCCTCTCCTATGAGTGAGGCATCTAATCTAATATTGGCCCACAATACTGCTCCAATTCTTAAAACACTGTCGATGGGCCATGAAACTTCTACTAGTAGTAGGAAGAAAATTTGATATCTTATAATTTATTCGCTTGACCCGGGCATACCCAGGATTATGTGCCCGATTTTACCAAGCACTATGCAATTTCTTTCGGCATAAAATGCCAACAACTGCGTATCAATGGACCTTTATTTTTAATTCAGATTTATGTAAAATCGTGCAACGCTCATTCCAACGGAATGGCACTTTATCTGGGGCTGACAATTTGATTGAGTTTTGCGTACTATATGCACCAATAAAGTTATAAAGTTCTGGAAACTTCGATGATATACATTATAGCGCCAAACCGCAAGAATCAAAACATCTAAATCTAATGCCTGTTTTACTTTGAGCAATACAACGAAGCAGAAGTTAATCGCAAAACAAAGTTAAACAGGTATTAGAAATTTAAAACTTGGCTCAACGGAATATTACTGGATCTTATAATAGAATAATCGCTTTTAAAGACCACGAAATATGATCATTTTGTTATTATTGTTGATACAAAGAATATGTTTATGATATTACTTAATGAGTGAATTTCATTGCTTTTGATGTTTTAATTAGTAACGTCTAAAAGCAGCCTTGGTTTAAATGACGTTACCAATAAAATAGCTACCGTTATAAAAGTTGAAGCATAGGCGTGATTTGAATTTTAGAGGGACGAAGCTATGCTTTTAATTTATCTTGGAGCAGACTTTTTGAATATTGAAAATAATCCGTTAAAAAAGACAATTTGCATCCAATCAGAATCCTTGATACAATCAGCGCATCTTGATTGGTCGTAAATTAGCAAACCACCGCAAGGTTTAGCCTCAGATTTATAAACCTTTATATAACGTGTTGTGTTAAACAACAGCAACAACACAAATAATATTTCGAGGTCTTTGAAATTGTATACAATTTAACACATATGTATGAAACAATATAATAACACCCCTCGATGTAAGTCGGGGGTTAACAGGCCATGAATAGATGTAAATGTATTGCAGAATAAGCTTACAACGTCCAATGTGTACTTAATATATATTTTGTACGCACCTAAACATGACCCTTTCGTACACAGATAACTATTTGATACACATCTTAATCTAACATTGACTTTAATATCGTACACATCTAAGATACACCGACTATTGTCCAAGTAGTTTGTGTTATTGTATTTTACTTTTTATCTATAGGTAGAATTTTACAAGGTAGTGGTGCCCAATTCTGTTGTCCAAATATCTAAACTATACGAATTCAACAGGTCTAAAACTAATGCTGTCCATTTCACACTGGGCCATCACCTGGGAATGCCCGAATTCTTTTAGACGTGTTAATTTAAGTCGCTTTGGAGCTTTTAATTTAACAGAATTGGCACCTTTATAGAGTAGTGGCGGGAAAAGATTTTATAAGTAAATAAAGGTAGATTTTATTTAATAATAACCTAATTATACTCTAATAATAATGCCTACTGTGGCTTTTGATTTGTCAATTTTTAATAGCCAAGTGAACAATGGATCAACATGGGTTTCCCGCATAGAAAAGAGTGGATTATTGACTTTGGATTATTTTATTCGTCGGGGGGGAGTGGGAAGGCGTTCCTGCGGCGTTGGAACACCATGGGGTTTCACATAATAGCCGTGCCTTCCCATAGCGCGGTGTTATCCATGAGGATTTCCCCAAGAAAAGGGTAATTTTATTCCGGAGAAAAAAAACCCAGCAGTCGAAGTCGCGGGCAAAATAATACATGTCTCACACGTCACACAATTGGTTATTTGTATAGCGCGTGAAAAGTTACATATTAATTTATCTCTTTCTGTCATCAATAATTTGATTATCGAATGTAGAAGACAAATGTCTAACTAAGACAAAATTAAATTGTAATGACAAGTTAATTTTGAATACCCTACAAAGCCAAGGAGTCGGCTCCCGACTTACGACTGAGCACAGGTTTTATGTACCACTTTTAAGACGCATATAACTTATCTACCTCTTTTTACTTATATCATCATTGAGTAGCAGGAATATAAAAGGGCAGCGTCTTCTAAGCATTATATTAACACAAGTTCACAAGACGAGAAAAAACCATTTATATTTCAAATCTTTTCCGAACAAGAAGACTTGACTGGAAGATTTATTTTGTTTGAATCATCATGTTCTAAATCTTTATTTACGGTATAAGCCGCCTCACGTTCGGAAATACCATGGAAAGTCCAAACTGAGTAAGTTTGGCACGAATTTTTATAGTATGTGTAAAGTTTGCTATCCCGTTAGGGTGTTCTGTGTTCAATGTTCAGATTTACGATGTTTGAGTGAACATGTTTATTAATATGGCAAATCAACTTCCCAAAAATTTGGCACACACAAAACTTGCAGCAAAAGCTATTCGCACATTACAAGACGACCTGGGTAAACAGCATTCGTTGGAAATGGAAAATCACGATTCGAATGCAGCTAAAAGTCAGCTAAGTATAGCTCTGCTTGTAGCTTACGGTCAGTCTGAATAATCTGAATGGGAAAGGAGTACTGGGTCTAATTTTGTGTGGTATGAATATCGTCGGTCGCGTAAAAATGCGAACGGATAGAAAACCAAATAGACACAAAGTTCGTGTTTAATGTTTGAAAGGGTACTTGCAAGGTGATCAACACAAAGAGAGATCTGGTGAGAGGATTTCATAAAGATCGAGGGAAATCCTCAAATTTTATTAACATATACAGTGTGTTTATTGAACTTTGAAGAGTTATTTTGTGATTGTAAGCAACGTCCGTAAATGAGGTCGCCATTGCACATTATTTTTCGATTTCCATTTCCGTTTGCGATTTGTTGCAAGGTATGCGTAAACGTATTAAGCGGTACTGAGAAAGTGGCGAGCTATGTGTTATATATTATTTGGTATAGTTCACTTAAACATTTTAAAGTCACCACTATATTTTCAAATACACCGTTTCATTTTTACATTTGGCAATAAATTAGCTCATTAGCAATCGTGTATTAAGTAATTTTAATAAAAATTACGGTTCGCCAATTCTACTACGAGTCAAACTCCGTTCGGAACAAAACCCCTAAAATTTTTCGTTGACGTATATTATAACACTAAAATCCACCGATTATAAACACTTATTACATCCTAAACATTTATTAATATGATTAAATTTGAGAATATTAATAATAATCAATATATTAATATGAAAACGTGAAACAGTCGTAGGCTTTTTAACGACATTTATTTAAACGCTTACCAAAAATGCTGTAAATACAATCCAAGGCATGCCAAAAAGGATAAATGTTCACCAGATTATGTTAATAAAGTATCTTAAAATGTTATATAAATAATTCAATTTTTTTATTGTTATTTTCTTTAATTAATATAAATGTTTTTTCTGTTTCGTAAAATAGCTTTATTCCGCTACCTTAATTTAGCTGCAAATGAAGTAGAAAAGTTATTGAGTGAGCATTTATTCATTCACATATTATTTTTGGCATTGCCCTTTCATATTTTAAACTTGATTTAGTCTCAGTTCGGGTTAGCGTTTAAATCATTGCCTCAATTAATCCATGGCCTAACTACAGTAGTACCGCAGCAATAGAAAATTTGCTTCTTAAGCTGGCTCAAGGACGTACAAAATTGTAAACGATTAGTGTAGTTTCAAAACGTTGCTAAAATAATACTGCTCGCTCTTTATTTGCGACTTATTGGCAAATAATGCGGTACTAGGTATCTTCGTAAATTGCGTACATACTAATTATATAAGGAAGATTATATCTTATAGAATCTAATATATATCCAAAAAACACTACATGACTGTACCAAAGCTATTGCTTGCTACACGTACGGATCGCCGTTTGCACTTATAAAAAATACAAAATAATTAGTCACCGATGGACTATCACTTAAAAAAACAACTGCATTCCCAAAATCACAGATAAAATTAAAATCGCGCCGAACCGCCCAGCACGTAACTATCTGATATGTGCCGAAAATACGCTCACGAAATTCGGTTTCATTCATATTTCGTTACACCTAATCTAAGTTATATGGAAATGTCACGAACCATAAATTCCTCGATATACATAAATTGAGTACATTGAATATCTATAACGTTAAATACTTTACTAACAACTATGAAATGACTATAATGCATAGTTAACGTGGTTATTGAGCCTTCATTATGCAACTCGAACGTATAAACACAAAACTGAATACGAACTAATCTACGACGGAATATGGACTCTAAGTTGAACCAAATAGGATTCAAAGATACATAACAAAAGCCTACGCTAAAACCATGGCAGCTTAATATATTAAGTAACTTATTTAGCGTTACTTATTAAAAATACATTCCATTAATGGGATAATGTTGAGAAATACGATTTAAGACTTTATGGAGTTACAATTAAAGCCTCATTTTGTAGCTTTGTCGGCGTAATTCTTATTTCGACACTCAGTATTAACGTATAAGGGTGTCCACTTGATAAAATCCCAAACATTTAGAGAAAAGAGTCACAAAACCAAAAATGATTTAGTTTTTATTAATGTAAAGAAAACTTAGTAATACCAAAAACTTATAATAGTGAATTATCCGCGCAAACAAAATAACCTAGGTATAAAATGTCACGCGACATTTTATCCGAGATTACACATGAAACACGTGTTTCGTTATCGTATCAGTTTCGTCCAGTTAACCGACTTTCGAGAAAGCGGACACCCTGCTATATATAATACTACATGTATTTTAGATTGTTAAAGCCGACACGAAGAGCTGCGTACCGAACCGACCAAGAAAATTAGACATCCAGATAAAAACGTCAAATTCTATATCTAACTTGGCTGGAGGCTGCTATGAAATTATCCTATCGATTGGACGCAATTTACGGTATTTTTCTGGGAATCCTTTATAAGCATCATCTCATCAGTATTCTCTCATTTATAATAAATTACAAGAAATTAATTGCAAAAAAATCCAATGTTTCAAAACGTTGTCTATCTTTAATTTCGTTTCGATCAATAAAATACAAAATCTAACAAGAGAAAGAGTCCGGTCGTCGTTTCTACTTATGCTATAAATACGCTATGTTTAAAAACACTGAATCTAATATTTTAATATAAACATACGTTAAGCACACCTTTTACAGCAGCAAACTGTTAGCAGATGGAGACCCTTCGAGATTGGAAACTTATTTTCACTGTCTAATTCATTCATATGTAGAATATTATTTATAAAAGATATCCCGCGATCAATCGATTTGCAAATAATACAACAACATTTGAAACTTTAACGGGAAAAACAATGAATGTCACTTCTTTTGCGACACTTTCTTCTAAACCGTTATCCAATGTTTTTTAGTACATTATTGTATTTATTTATATTAAACCCAGAGGCAGATTTTAAATAGACAAAAAGTTAATACGTTATTCTTTTTTTAATTTGAAACATACATTCAAAACTTACAAAAAAAATTTACATTTATTGTTTTTCCCAAATAGTCTCCATTTATAACACTGACACTAAGCCTCAACATTCTCAGCCTTATATCTAATTATTCTGAGTTTGGAGAAATGTATGTCTATTTTTCCTGGAGCGGTTGTGGGTCCAGAGGCTTTTACGAAGCCAAAGCAATGGATACCACAATTCGAAGGGTCTTGTGGTGTTCTAAGTCTCGGGGGGAGCTAGTGGAGCTCCGCATGTGGCGACAGGGAAAGTCTTTATGTGCGTCTGCCATTGCGTGGACAGCTGGAAGAACTTCACTCCATTCCATTCGGTGCCGTCGATGTACACTGAAATAAATGAGTCCACTGTTAGTGTGTAAATGCGCTGGATAATCCAATACATATTATTTTTTACTCCGTGAAATGCTACTATTTAATATTATTTTGTATAGTTTTATTTTCTCCTTTCCCTTCCTTTCACTTTAATTTATATAGGTGCTAATGCTGTTACACAAAATCAATGTCTATGTCTGAATTTTTATAGTATTCATTGACGGATCCATCAGATGGCCGCAATGACATTGACAGAGCAGGAGTTCGTAAGGCATGCCAGAAACATGTCCTGCAACATGCCGTCAGTATCCATCAACCTGAGGTGAAGGAAGGGTATGCCTCATGCGCCTGTTTTGAATTTTTTTGAATTTTGAATTTCCCGGACAAGCTGTCATAAAAAGCTCTGCTACCACTGAAATCGTCTTCAAAAAAGTATTTTATCACAAGTAAAATTGTGATTAAAACATAATTAGTACTACTATAAGAAAAGTCAAGGTCAAGGTCAGATCGGGTTTACTCAGTTCCCGTCCGCTTTGGCATATCTGCGAACTCGTTTAGTATTTATTTTTTCGTAATGAACAGTTTTGTTAAGATTGGCTTAATTAAGCGGTGTGATACCGATGTACGTATAAGCCGTTAAGGGGTTTATGGGTTTATGAATACGCCATAACCCCGTATTTATCTTCCAGGTGACAACAAACCATTTATTGACAACTAAATGTGCCGTTGAGAAAGCAGTCCAGCAATGCCTTATCCTGCTAATATTATAAACGTAAAAGTTTGTATGTTAGCTTCTTAATCACGCAAAAACGGCTGAACGGATTTGGATGAAATTTGGCATACATGTAGCCTTTAACATGGAAAAAACATAGGATACCTTTTCTTTCGATTCCTCAAGTAGTTCCCGAGGGAAAATTAAACATACCAGCTAAGCCGTGGGCAGACAGCTTTGAAAATTGGTATGCATGTCACCTATGCCATGTAAAAGGCCATGTACTTTCTATAGCGATCTTTGAAATAGTTCCCGTGGTAAGATTAAAAATAACAGTTAATAGAGCGCGCGGGATCGCGGGATTAAAAACCTTAATCCACGCGAACGATCTCGCGGGTTCAGCTAGTGCAATTATAAAATATTCTCTCCTATGACAAAAGGATTCTGCCCTTCATTCGAAAATAAATATGCTGTCAAATAAATATGTATGTTTAAATAAAGAATCCAAAAAACGGATATTGAGAGAAAAATATTGAACCACTAACCTTTGAGCGGCGCATTGTGCGATCCTTTGACCGAGCATATGAGACGAGCAACTCCCTCGACGGTTTGCGCGCGACCTGATTCAGTCTCACCGCTCTTTTCTTTCTTCTTACCCAACCTCATTACTAGAGATAAAGAAACATGCTTTTTACACGCATTTTATTAGCTTCACCTATATGTTTGTTTGTATCTTTGTAATCAACTCCTTTGGACTTGATTTTGACCCTCTCCAAACGGTCTGATTTCGTTCAAACTTTGTAGATATATCGAGGACCGATTAAAGTACACTAATTTGATAGTATTATTCCATTTTTCAATTTGAAAAATATGATTTATGGTAATTCATATAATTTTAATCTATAGTCGATAAAGCAGGATTTTAATTTCTAACCATTATCTTTAGCCACTTTCTCTAGTATTAATAAATTTGACGGCGAATGGGCTACCGATTAATTTTGCTGTAATAAAAATAATAGTTCAAGAAGAACTAAAAAACACGCTTTTAGAAATAAACTAAACTGGAAATTAGTTAAGTTTTTTTTGAAGTTTTCATTTATTATTTGTATCATGCCAAGTAACAGCCTGATAGCATAACATGTTAATATCATATTTAGGACGTTGTTTATAAATTAGAATGGTAAAGCCTCGAAAGAGTTTTGTATATGTAACTGTCAATAAGAGCGTTCGTAGGGGATCTCAGATCCAAGACAACTGACATAGAACCCGTTTGACTGTCCATTGGCCAGGAATATCTCTCGTTTCGTGATTTATAATGAAGGAAACATAAGACGCTGGAGACGACGATGATTACGTACTTTTCTGCTTCTTCTCCTTAGTGAGGTAGGTGATGCAAAGATGATGATTGTGTCGAGTGACCAGCAAGGCTCGGAAGGAACCTTTCAGCGTCACCTTACCGCCACCTTCCGCCCCGCCACCACCACCGTCCGCACATCGAGCTCCAACCTAAGGAGACATACGTTTTTAATTACCATATTTTGTGTCTTTTTTATTTGGCAGTATCACAGTATTAAAGAAGAGATTCTGTCGTCCGATACCTTTGACCTCGTCGTATATACCGACATCCTCCAAACAGCGGCGCGAAATCGAATCGCGATAAGGAAAGGACCCTTACTGGCATCGATAGTACGGGCCGTTTCCTCTCTCCGCACCATTACTGTATGTCCAACTGTTCACATGGGTTACAATAACATCAAGAGTAGAAATCCCTAAAAAAGACAATATACAACCTATAGGATTTCCACTCATTAAGGTCGTTCGTAGATGTCTACTCGCTACAAGTGGACTTCCAGTTGTTGAAATGATGAAAATCCCATCTGCGTTTTGATCTAGCACCTGATTGGGTTATAAAATACCTATGGACTAACTCACCAGCCAATAATCAAGCTGAAGTTCCAGCGGTTCAGTCCGTGACAACGCAAGTGGCGGCGCAAGGTCCGGCGTGGGCACGGGGGCCGGGGTTGCAGGGGGCGAAGGCCTCGCTGGAGGGGACCCGCCATCCTCCAACTCTAGTGAGGAGGGCCCACCCTCTCCACAACCGACTCGAACCTCCTGTATAAATGCACTGATATGACCACGTTTCCACGTTATACCAGGCGTTAACATGAATGAACGAACTTTGACACCAAAGAAAAAATATAATAAAGTATTACTAATATAATGCTCAATGGGACGCGTGACGCGTGGACAGCATTGTTACGTGAATTTTTGAGATACTCTGAGAACATTCAATGACCTTTACTTTATTATTTCGTGTATTGTTGTAGTATAATTATTTATTTATTTAAATATTCTCAGAGTATCACTACAGTAAACTATATTAATATCATGTATTTTGTAACGTTTAATGTCATCTTTCATTCATTTGTCTTATAGTTATCCATAAGTTATGTAGTTCTATATAGTTAGTGTAAGTGGCTCTGCCGTACTAACAAGATGTAAAATAAATAAATACTAATCATCAGTTTAAATAACGTCACAGCCTAGTGGTTCGGAATTCGGTTTCCCTTAAAGAAACAGGTATACTTATAGCAGCTTCGCAATCTATTTATTATTTGTAATATTAAAATCTTTGTAAAACAAAACATTAGTCTTAACAAAAAGTAAATATGTTTATATTTACTTTTCGACTTACGAAACGAACATAAATTGGTCTTAGAAAAGTGCAGAAATCCTTGGTGAGGCTGAGTATATACCTTCATAAAATGATACCAAATGTAATATTAGATTTACCTTCTCATAAGTTTAAAGAATATATCAAAACACAGTCAATACTATTACTATTAGGTTAACTATTCTACTGATGAATTTCTTAATGTCAAGGTTGCTTGGAAGCAGTCCCGATTTCATCTATCACAAGATAGAACATAATTATTGGATGGAAGCAGGCATTCCTTTTCGGAAATCCATGATATGCCATGAAAATAAAGCTTAATTTGCGGAGCTAAACGTGCGTAGAGGGTACATTGCCGATTGTAAAATTATGTTGGAAAAGAGCAACTGCTGAGTTTCTTGCCGGCTTCTTCTAGTTAGAATCTGTCTTCCGAACCGGAGGCAAATATATATACTTGATGTTTTAGATGTGCTTATATTAGGCCTACTTAGCAAATTAACTTTGAGTTTTTTTTCTTCGTTTTGTGAATGTACAATAACATGAAAAAACGTGAACTTTTAAAACAAAACTTTTTCTACCAGGCTGACCTTTGGTAAAGTGGGTTTGGATAGACAGGGTCTTTTGTAATAAAAAAATATTATTTCACTCACAGCAATAAATGGTACGAAAGTCTGACTGGAATCTTCGTCTCCCGATTTCTCTCGGTAAGCAACCATCGCCTCGCCAATCGGTATGTTGTTTACTGGGCCAATACTGTTCAGGTATCTGGATACAAAACATTCATTTTGTTACAAATCCACATACGCCATAGGGGTTTTTTTTACTCTACTGTCCCTGGACTGCAATCTCAACTAAGTGATGAGGCAGCCTAGGATGGTAGCGGGCTAACCTGTTAGTACATAAAGTATCTTCTCCTTCTCTTAAAATAGTTATGTATTATTTTAGGGCAGGCAGTGCTTTTGTTCATGTGTGAAAGGCACGCCATCGATTGATTACAACTAAACCTACACTCTTCTGCAGAACAGCGCTGCGTATGCGATATCTGAAGTGCCTAAAAATTGGGATACCAAATTTCTTTAATTTTTATTCCTTTACAAGTTAGGCTTGAATGCAATCTCATCGGGTGCTAAGTGATTATACAGTCTAAGAATCATTATTAACCCATACCTCCCCTAATCAGTTTCTACGCGAAATCGTGCTGGAACGCTAAATCGCTTAGCGGCGAGTCTTTGTCAGCAGGGAGGTAACTAGCCAAGATTAAGACCCTACCAGACGAGAACAGAGAAAAATCAGAAAATATAAATTCCCAAATTGGCGGGAATTAAACCCCGTAACTTCAAAAAAAGAGAGGAGGTGTTATGGCATGGAAGACGCAAACATTCATACCTGGCCACCCTCGAGGACATTTCCGCGATGTCTGGCATGCCGGGGTCGGCCGCTCGCTCGCATAACGACGCCCACGTCTCTCCACAGAACAGCGCTGCGTACGCGTTGTCTGACGCACCCAACCATCGAGAAACCGTGTTTGGTCCTAAAATTTAATATTCATCTTTATTTGCAATTCATAACATTATGTTAGTAACTTAGTACAAAATTTTCTCGCACGCAATCGAGAAGTCATTTTCACATATCAAACTTAGTTCAACGTGTCGCAAAGCTGAAGTGGCAATAGCCGGAGCAGAGAGTTCGGAGAATCGATGGAGGATTCAGAAAATGTAATTAAGTAAAATGGCCATAATAAAACTTGATTTAGAGTCGCAAATCTTACAGTACATCCTAACTAATACTATAAATGCAAAAGTGTGTTATAGTCGTAAAAATGTAATAGGCCCGTTTTGACATTTGTGCAAGACCATAGAATGTAACTTGGAACGAAACTGAAAGAAACAAAAAAATAAAAATCAATTACATACAGTGTTTTAAAAAATACGTAAATTTTTTTGGGACGTTAAATAATACGAAAGAATATATCGCGAGTATTCTTTTTGCGCTTACTTCATAGTAGCATGCAATTTATAATTGTTGCGAAACGTTCCGAAAACAGTTACGTTCTCAGTCTTTTTTTTTTATACTAGAGCTGTAACCATTTTTTTTCTGAATATCGAAATTATATATTGTGTAGTTATTTTTACTGCAACGAATGAGCTTGGTTCTCAAAATGGGTTCTAAATAATGAGTCTGAGTTGATGTATCTGACCAAGCGGCACATGACTGAAGCGTCCCCGCGCGCACTGCGCAGTTTTTCGTTCCTCATCTTGTAAAGTTGACTGTGCGCTCGTTTAAGTTTGATATATATTGTTTACTTTTACGTTAACTATGGCTCTTCTATTTTGGACATTAATTTAAACATAGTGATTTGACTCGATTTTTGTGTTTGTTTTTATATAGTACTAACTCTGTTTCAACATGTTGAAAAGTGGACGTATAATCAACAGCCAGTTACGCGTATTGGTTGTGAAGTTAAAGGAATACTTTGAACGAACGAACACTTTACAATACATAATAATATCAATCCAGTACTGATACAAACTTGAATTGATTTATCGTGAGTATCGAGTACAGAGTCTTATGGTTCCATAACTAGTTACGTCGCGATGACAAATGTCAAAACGGGCCTATTATATTTTTACGACTATAGTCCGTTTGTTAGTGTGACTGCTTTGTCTTCCTTTACGCCCTAACTTAGCAACCAATCAACTTTATTTCTGGCAGAGTTATTTGAAAGAATGGCGAGTAACATAGGCTAATTTTCATTTATTTTTAGAAAAACCGCAATGTACGCGAGCAACAGTACTATATACCTATACTAGCTGTTACCCGCGACTACGTCTGCGTTTGATTTTGTTTTTATCGTATTTAGTATCGCTAAGCCTTAAATGAGTACATGTGACTGTCAATTAATTATAGACAAATAATTTGCAATAAAATAAAATTGCGACTATAATGAAATATCTAAGCTATCCTATCTCTTAAGTTGGACCAGACTGCTCACGGTGTGCCAATTTAATTTAAAATCGGTTAAGTAGTTTAGGAGTCCATCGCGGACAAACATCGTGACAGGAGATTTATATATATTAAGATATATACATATTAATAATGACTCATGGTTCCGAAAGAGGAGATTCGTCGAAGAATTAGTTTCTGACATAGTTCAACTAGTCGCGAAGCTGAACTGGTAATAGCCGGGGCAGTTAGTTCGCAGAACCGATGGACGATTCAGAAAATTTAGAGGAATATTTTAAATACTGTGTTTACCGATGGGTACGATGTAGAATCGTAAAGAAGGCGCGTCGTGCCGCCTCGCAGACAATTCCGCGTGCGCGCGCAATGCCGCCGCGGCTGCGGCCTCTCCACCGCAAACGCACACCCGGACGAACGAACGACGAAGACCCCTAGGAAGCAAACATTTTTTTTATAGTCATAATTGTCAGACCAAGTAGATGGCCCACTTTATGGAATGGAAACCAATCGCCTCCAAACAGAGCAATTCTTAAAATGCCGCGCTATGTCAATTTTTCCGAGGCGAAGGTGTTAAGCCTGAATGTGCTACAGGACTCAGCCAGGCTCTTCAGACCGAAACAAAGCTATGCTGCTTCGCGACAGCAATGCTACTTTGCGGCAGAAATAAGTATGGCGGTAGTACTTCCCCGGTCGAGGTTTGTCATAAAAAGCTCTAATTATGGTAGTAAGTAATAGCAAAGAGGACGCTGCTGCCCGTTCTTCGTTATATTCCCTTACGCTTCTCCACTCATCTCCAACATCTCCTGAGGATGCTCCAGTTTCGAAACGAAACGTGCATTGCCGAAGATTTGTTTGGTGTGGAGTACAAGGATTGAAGAAATTATAAATAACACCATACAGGTTCTCCTTCTTTTCGCGGAGTATAGCGAATTAATTTTCATAATATATAATGGATTTGCGCAAGGTAACGCCTGCTTCTATCCGATATGTTCCCTTAGTCACCTCGTACGAAACCTGCAGGAAGAGGACGGGTAGTGACAACTGTGTTATGTGAAGCGGCCTAGTGGATAAGGCTTCGGCATCCCTTTTAGGGAAACTGAGTTCGATCCCCGGTACGCGTTTCTAGCTCTTCGGAGTTACGTGCGCTTTTAATTGAAGCAATTAAATATTACTTGCTTAAACTGGGAAGGACAAACATTGTGGGAAAACCTGCATGCCTGAGAATTCTCCGGAAAGGTCTCAAGGGCGTGTGAAGTCTTCTAATCCGTACTTGGCCAGCATGGTGGACTAAGGCCTAAAACCCCTCTCATACTGAGAGGAGATTTGGCCCCTGTAGTTACCCGTTGCTGGCTTAATGATGATGGTGACTAGTCAAACACCCCAGCGTCAGACTGGGCAGGGGAGGTCATCAAAAAACTCAAGACACTCACTGCTTAGCGGCCCGAGCCAACAGCGCGTGCAAGAACGGGCGAACGTCGGGCATAACACCCGGCGGTGCCAAAACTGCGGGCACTGCGAGCGCTTGGAACACCCGCGCCATACTGCTAGGCGCCACCGCTACGCATTCAGGTACCGGACCCTCCTCGCCCAGGAAGCGGGTGACTTGCTCTATCATTGTGCGACGAGGCTGTTAAGAAAAGCTTGTAGTAATGCCAAAAAAAAAATGGTTAGGTGGAAATACTGCAGTGCCGTTCGAAAGTGTCCAAAAAATATCTTATTTTTGCAGAAATCAAAGGTTTTTTTAATATAAATTGCAAATTATATTTGATAATATTTCCCGCGAAAACGCTCGCCCTGTCATGGCCGCACTCGTGACGAGTTCTATTTCTAAAGATTACTGATTTTTTTTAATCACAAAATACTTGATATACACAGCGATTTTCACAATTCAAGCGGTTTAAAATTATGTTTATAAAGGCGTGACATCATTCGGCGTTTAACTTGTCATATCAGATCGTGAGATTTTGCAGTTTTATTTCTTGAAAATATACATCAATCATATATCACTACATTAATATAATATCTTAGCGATTCTTTGTTACTATCATCATTTCTGTTCTGTTGTATGCAATTCTCTAAGATAAACTAAATAGCAGTGAAGCGATGATGTGTGGGTAAGAGCTTCGGCTTTCAATGTTATGTGCGTTTTAAACAATTAAATATCACTTGCTTTAACGGTGAAGGAAAACATCGTGAGGAAACCTGCATGCCTGAAAGTTCGCAATAATGTTCTCGAAGGCTTGTGAAGTCCACCAATATGCAATTGGCCAGCGCGGTGGACTACGGCCTACACCCTTCTCATTGCGCACCCGTGGCCTGTAGTGGGCCGGTAATGGGTTAATTGGAATACGACGATGTATTTGTGGCGACACGACGTTGAGAAAACCATAGATATAAGATTTTTAAAAAAATTAGTATAAAGCTGGACCTGGTTGAAGCTAAAACTGGCTGTCCTTATAGAAATATAATTTAAGAAAAGTTTTTATAAAGCATCATTTGACGGCCGATTGGCGCAGTGGGCAGCGACCCTGCTTTCTGAGCCCAGGGCCGTGTGTTCGATTCCCACAACTTGAAAATGTTTGTGTGATGAGCATGAATGTTTGTCAGTGTATGGGTGTTTATATGTATATTCTAAGTACTTATATATATTATAAATAAAAATATTCATCAGTCGTCTTAATATCCATAACACAAGCTACGCTTACTTTGAGGCTAGATGGCGGTGTGTGTATAGTCGTAGAATATTCATTTATATGTGACGACGCGACGTTGAGAAAACCATAACATAAACACGATGGCATGTTGATCCAATGACCTCTCTGAACACAAAACTGGCTGTCCTTATAGAAATATGATAAATAAAAAAGTTAGTATAAAGCATCATCTGTTACGTTACCTCAAGAGTAGTAGGACTCTGCGCTGGTAAATCGTGAGCAGAAAGCGGTCTTTCAGTGCCAATGACAAGCGAATTCTTCTTCCGGGCCGCAGCCGCTGGAGTTAGGTTACCACCACTAGTGGCACTGCGGAACAGCCTTGACCTCTTATCCTCCTAAAAGCAAACAACTCGCGTAATTATTTACCGCAATATTAGTTTAATAAGAAAGGATTCAATTCGACCCAGACCCCATTTAAAAAAGGTGCCTATCTCCATTTATCCCACAGCAACAGAACAACGGATTGATGTGATTTTTTGCGTATATATAGTTCATGGAAAGGAGAGTGACTTTTGGTCCTTGAATACCATTTAATTCCCATAAGTAGTGTTCCCGTAAATAGTGGTTTAAAGGAACATTAAAAAAAATATGTAAAATCGTCCTTCATTCACATCCTACAAAGTAACCAAACGACTTTATTTTTGGCATAGAAATAGTTGAAAGGACGCAGAATAAAGTAGACACAAGCGTCCTGAAATAAAGCACTGTTCTGTATTTATGATCCGTGTCCTATTCCTCCTGGCAAGGATCTTAAAATTACCACGCGAGCGAAGCCGCGGGTTAAAACTAGTTGGGTATAATAAACCAACACAATGTAAAGTGTATCAGAATTATGTAATTTTATTATTCAATAACAGTAGCTAACCAATAAAATAATATGGTTGTATTTTTGTTCATTTCTTTAAATAAAATGTCTCAGAACTCATTTCCGTTTAACTACGACCACTTAATAGTATCAACACTTAAGTCATTTAACAATAATAATTTAATGTGGGTATAATACCTTAGAGTATACCTTAGTTTCATTTGGAGGTGAACTAGATACAGAGGCTCCGGAGACGGCAGCGTCGAGGGTGGCATCCCCGTCGCTATTACCTTCGCTACCGCGCTCGTCGCCTGCCGAGCTGCGTATGACTTCTGATTCTGATAATTCATATTATAACGTTTAATAAATTATTCTAAATTCAGAAAAAAATCTGTAATGTTATTATTTTTATGTATTCGATTAAGTGGGAGTTCAGATACAACTCAAAGGGTTATTTCTTTTAAAATAGGTAGTTCTATCTGAAGTTTTCACATGACAGTTCACACCTCACGTTCAGATTGGACTTCTTGTTTCGTGATCTGCTCGATGGCGCGCGCAAAATATCGAATGCATTTTACTAATAAAGCTAGTATATTCGAATGTGTGTTTATTGGTGTGTCCTTCGATAGCGAAACGATGTATCCAGATAATGATGTGATCCAGAGATAATTAAAGAGCCGGAGAGTGAAAAAAGCTTATTTTTTTTCCCAAGAAAAATCAATCTGACCTAATGGTGCAATGTTTCGAGTTCCGATTTTGAATTGTTGCGTCCCCCGCGAGTTGTACGTGAAGTTTCACTTATTCGACAGTGAATTGTCTTAAGAAACTTAAATTTGTATCATTTAAAGTACGCTTTTGCTTTGGTCTGAAATTTATTCCTGGTATATGATGAACATAACTCGCTTAAGTTATACTTTGCATAAATGCGGTTTCTTAACACGGATTGCTTTCTGTTTCTCTTAGAAACAATGTTTTCCTAGACAATTATAAGAAGTAGAACAATAAAATATAGAAGTAAGAAGTAGGTAAAGAATATTTAGTTATAGTCAAATTAAAATAGTTCATAGTTTTTGCGAAGCTGAAAAAACCAAAAGCTAAGAGAAAATAAATGAAAAAATAAAAATGAAAACAGACATAAGCTCTCTATGTTTATGCGGTTAGTTACAGAAGGACTTAGGACAAACGTAGTCACGCTTTTAAACGACTCGGGATATCAACACCGGAAATCATGATATTTCAGTGTTTAGCCACGGCTATAATCCAAGTGTACGCTTGCACATAACAACATTTGATATGGACAATCAATTCATGATTTAAGAATTCTATATCAAATTTGTATATACCGAGTCGCTACAACTTACCATCGCAAACTGCATTTGGACGACATCTAAAGGGGAACGAGTCAGACCAGCTGGATCCGTTTCAAAGGAATTTTTAATAAAGAACAATTTATTTCTTCGAAACAATTAGTACGATTATGGATTTATTCCTTAAATGCATATTTTCTCTACGAAATAGTTTCGTTTTGTTTAACATCGGCCTAGCGACCTTCAAAACCTATTATTTCATAAAAAAAAACTGAAGTTATGTAGTGTTCAACCGTGTTTCCACTTGTTTACACGTTTATAGACGAATGAAACTATTAGTGTATGACGATTTGTCGATGAACCTTGTGCCAGGTATTAGCTTGTTATCTATGGATTGACCATAATGGCCGCCTACGTCTGCGTATGAATTTAAAGATAAAAAAATAATTTGTTACTACTACCGTCTGAATATGTCCCTTGTCAATTGCAAAGTGTCCACGTTTGTCCTGCGCCTTATTACATAAATCAATTTTAATATACGATGTTTTGCATACTCTTCTTATTTTTATTCATCATATCATTTCATCCAAATGCATCTGTAATTAAGTATGAAAATACCAAAGCCATTGAATCCATCAAGCTCAAAACAGTTATTAGATTATCTATTTTGTACTTGATTGCTGGTTCTGATATGTTTTACTTATGTGCTAAATTATTATTGATTATAGTTTCAAACTGTTAGTTAAATGAAATGCGATTTCTGTTCATAATTAATTTTACAAGTGCATAAGAATCGTAGATCGAGAAATTGTCGACTGACTTTTTGCGACCAAAAATTTAGTAAATGAGACTATTTATCTGTTTTGATTTATAGAAAAAATAGATCAGAACTACTTTCAAAGCATGATTAGATCTGAATTATAATCGACATCGAAAAATCCTATAATCTCTCTCATCAATAATAGGAAGCTGTAACTTGAGATAACGGAAGAAATATAAATATTCTTCACCTGTTAAACCCGACCGAATTTAGTAGGTAATAGGTTTTCTTAAATTCTATATTCAAGTATCAAAACACGACAAAGTTTTAGTTAAATGGATCTAATTCTACATGTTTTAGGGCCGCAAATTCTACCGCCGAAAAGTTATTTAAATCTGTACGGACAGTCTTAAATAAGCCTTAAAACAAGATGGATAAGTTTCATATCCCACTGATGTTACGTTGTTTTCATACTCGAAAAAACCTGGATATCTAATGAAGCATTTGAATAAAGTCAGCCGACAACATTTGGGCAGGTATTATCAATGAACGCATGTAATACCTGTGAGCGACGCAGCCGGACGGTCGCGTGGGCGCAGCTCTGCGGTCGACGCGAGGCTGGCGTGCCGAGTCACTGCGCATGCGGGGCCGTTACTGAGCGGGCCGGGGGGAGGGGAGAGGGCGTATATGGCGTCACGCAACAAACTACACCGTGTCAATTCCAATGACTATTCGTAAAGCGATAGAATATATTTCTTTTAAAAACTTTTCGCGGCGAGGCGTGCGTTTAAATGTGCGTTAAATTTTACTACACCTTTATATATATATATATATATATATATATATATATGCTATATATTATATGTTTATCTAGACAAAAATCTTAGAATTAAGGAAATTTTTTTGGTGTAGTTTATTAAGCGACGGTGACGTTTTATGTGGATTACATTTTATGGATGTACGGTTTGTTATGTTCGTGATTGTGTATGAACGTTAAATGTATTCAAACTTTTTCTGGCATAGTATTTTTATGATGCGTGCTATATGCTCATACGATATGCATGAAAAATGTGCAATCGACATTCAGGTAAAGTACAAAAGTTACTTAAGATTATGACAAATAATTAATATTGGAGGAATTGGTAATTATTTTCTGCTAGTGAAAAAGCCAATATGTGTGTGCGTAACGTCTAAAATAAGATAAAAGTGACGGAATATCGTATTTTTAATAATTAAGTACTTACATATTACAAGTTTATATTCAATATTTTTAAACGCGTAAATTCTGTTATATTTTATATTTTGTATATCTAGTAGTTACATATATTAATTTAATTTGTTATAACTTATAAGTGTGTGTGTCTGTCTTCAAATGTGTGTCTTCATTCTGCAGTAAAACTCCGCCCGGCCCGAACATGCACTAAACTATTCACACAGGCAGCGGTACAAACAAAACATAAACACACAATTAAGTTGTTGCAACAATATTTTAAGCTAGAACCCCAAAAGAGATTTTTTGGCACGTGACAATAGTTTGTTTACATAAAATGAAATGAAAAAGACATATTGTCTCCAATGCAAAATAGAAACATTCATTTTGCAGTACAATCAACCAATTTCTACTGCTTTTTTGTCACCATGACCCATTTCGCAGGTGAGTTTCTAGGCTAAAGTTACGTTGAGAACCGGATTGCCCATCTCGCGGTTATGGATGTTTTTCGTGTATCGAGGAACTATCGTCAGTTTTCTTAATTTAATCTATCTGTCGATCGGTTGCTTAGCGACGTTGTTATACAAGTAATACAATAAAAACGTCGCTAAGTAATAAATTATGATATAGAATAAATATAGAAAATTGGGCTAAAAAATCAGAGCAAAATGGACCTTAGAGTTTGTACATTTTGAAGACGTACATTCTAGTCAGATTATTATTTCACAAAATACCCGCTAGGAGCGCAGTTCTTCTGCATACATACGGTATGAAAAGAACTCGAACTTTGAAAAACAAAGGAATTAGGTCAATTTTACATTGATGTTATGTTTCGATACTCTGAAACAACCGAGCTTAGAAGATGCGCAATCTCGTACTGTGATAACGGTTGACTCAAAACTTTACATGTGTGTGAGTAGTTGGAATAATAAGGACTTTTTGTAATGACGTTAAGAACCAGTGTATATATATTAATTATATTTTATTCTGCGGTCTACACTCACACAGATGCAAAAATCATGACATAATGTTTAAACTCTATAAAATATTATGTACTAGGCAAATGAAAACAAGCCACACAATTGTTTGTCTGTGCATCGACGATCGATAAATTATTCACCTTAAAAAAAAAGTTTTGATTCCGCCAAATTTTTAATCGAACATAATGAGTAGTGTGAAAAAATTGTTAAATTATTTTTGCACTTTCTCATGGTTAAAAAATACATAATTAGCTATGAAGTTATAGCAATTTATTTATGTTCATCCGATCTCTTAGAATTTCTCTAAACCCGGACGGATTGGTATCAAGTCGGCAGAATTCTAGCAAGTCAAATGTTAAGACCATCTTAAATATTAAATGGGTATATATTTTTTTCTAGGTGAATTACCAAGAACACGTGAATTAATAAGCATGGTCCACGTTTCTTTTGATAAGCATTTACTAATATATATATTTTTTATCTAGTAACTACCCGGTACTCGTAGTGATACGGTAGTTAAAACTTTATAACTCAATTAATAATAAAAATAATTACTAATTATTATCAGCCTAAATAGCGTCCCACTTCTGGACATAGGCCTCCACGGTCATAGGAGATAGTGGTTATTTAATTATCCATATAAATTTTCTCTTCAATTAAAAGCAAGAAATGAAAAGTTACATTGTATTTAAATATACATTAATTACAGGCGTTTAAAAATTACTCTAATTGTTATATTTAAATCAGATATAAACGCATTGTTTTACATTCCTATTAGAATAGTAATTCTAGATTATGTTACATACGATCAATGAATTAATTTAAAATTCAAAGCGACGTGAATATAATTAATAATTTTAATTTCAAATAGCAAACAAAAACGGTTGTTTCGATCATTGGATTCTTACTTTTATAGTATTTTTTTACTTGTTGTTGTTGCTTTTGTTTATTTGTTGCCAATACACAGTGTAACCGCTGTACCAATTTTGATGAAATTTAGCAGGGAGAGTCTTATCCTGTAACTCAAAGTATTATACCACATTTAAATCTCAATACATAGTTTAATTTTAACTAATTATTGCCTATTTAAAACGACAGAGAACTTTCAAAATAACGTTTTGATTAAAAAATATCTAAGTATATAGACAACAGAAAAAACCGCTGGCAAAACTAGTATAAAATCTAACTAGCATGACATCGACATAAATGTTTAAAACTTTGTTTACACGAGTATGTTTAATTTGCTTTTAAAATACTTGAACTTGGATGAGGCATTGGTACTCGGCCCTGAACTGTTCCTTAACCAATACTTAACCCTTTGTACGTGTTCGCTGATTAACAACAATCATAGTTCGCGAGTGTCTGAAATCTTTAACTTAAAGAGTTAAATCAACCTATTACATCTTGTTACAAAGACATATGTTGAGTACTACCCTATTCTTTACACAAGTAACACATCATTGAAAGGAACACTGAAATACAGGGTCAATTTATGAATAACAAAGATCTTATCGCCCAGATTACTCTTTGTAGTTTCCATACTCAAAATGCCATTGATTCTTGCAAGGTAATACTCTCAACCATAACTTTCTCATACAGTTACGTGCGTAGAGGGTATGCACAGTGTATGCAGATGATATACAATGAGGAAATCTCCAGTACGAGTTATAAATACAAAAAGGTAGGCTTTTTATGACTCTTACAATGCCTATCCTTAAGTTTTTTATAACTCGTACTGGAGATTTTCTTCATTTTATATCATTATTCATGTTTTAAGTAATATCAAACTTTACACCTCAATTTTATTGTGCGTCATTACGCTTTAAATGTCATAAAAAACAAACTCAGTCAACTTAAGTTTTAGGAACCGTTTAAAATTGTAAACCTGTCATTAAGGATGAGTAGGAAAGCGATTACACAGTTCAAAATGAATAGTATCCCCAAGTGTCTCCAAAGAGGATACAAACAGTTTCATTTGTCAACTTGATAACTTCAATAAAATAATTAGGCAAAGTTTGTACCCTATTTGAATACGTGTGTACGATTATTTAATGGTCTTTGAGATTAAGTTATATTTTCCCATTAAATTTTCCATGTTCATATAGAGTTTAACACACCGTTGGAATGTCGATGGTGTTCCTGGTTGGCCAGGCTTCGTGAGCTGCTGAAGAAGGGTCGCAGCGAGGGTTTTGGCGTGGAGCCTATGCTGATCGTATCCATCTGATCCGGCCCAGAGTCCTCGCCTTCACCGCATGACAGCGATTCTAATTCCTAAATTAAAAATAATAAAGATAAGCTTCTTTTCATATAGAAACCAGTATCATATAATATATATTACTAGCTGTTGCCCGCGACTTCGTCTGTGTTTGATTTTGTTTTTTGATGTGGCATTAAATTTAATTGTTGATTTAAAAAAAATTAAAGTATTCAGTATCGCTAAGCCTTAAATAAGGGGTTTGCTGCTGTCCACTGAGGAGTTCTGTCGTCTATCTCCAACCACAGTTTGGGCAATATTAAACACATATTATAACCTCTATAGTACAAACATAATTATTTAAATCAGTTATAATTTGTCGGAGTTATGTATGTCGGAGTTAACACTCATCCCCTCTCCCAAAGGAACCGAGCTTAATGTCGGGATTAAAAGTATCCTATATTACTTCTAACACTTCCAAGAATATGTGTACAAAGTTTCATGAAGGTCGGTTAAGTAGTTTTTGCGTGAAAGCGTAACAAACAAACTTACTTTGACATTTATAATATTAGTAGGGAAGTAGGGAAGTAGGGATAGGGATAGGGATAGGGAAGGGATAATAACCAGCCTAAAACGGGGCGCGGTTGCCTAGCAGAAACCTAATACCTAATACCTAAAAGATAATTAAAGGCCGTGTGGTTACGGCAGATCAGAATACTGTTGTCACCACCCCTCCACTACCGGGGGGTGTCGTGCGGGGCGCTACCTTACTTACCTTATACTAAAGGTAATGTAGTATATCTGACTTGTTTGTCTGGGTAACTGGTACTGGGTATCAGTGGCGTGCATAGACGGTATGCACAGGGTATGCTGATGATATAAAATGAAGAAAATCTCCAGTACGAGTTATAAAAAACTTAAGGATAGGCATTGTACAGGTTAAAAAACCCCTACTTTTAAGTATTTATAGCTCGTACTAGAGATTTTCCTTATTTTCTCGCCACTGCTGAGTATGATCACGAGATGAAAGGTTCGATTTCCGAATTTAGTATTTTTAGGAGTTAGGAAATTGGCATTGTTGATTCCCGTGCTTTAGAGATCACGTTGAGACCACCTGTCTGGAATACCATCACACATCAATCAGTCAAGATTGTTGGTCTCGTGGCCAGCACGTTAGTGAAGATGCAGCCCAAAGTGAAGTCCGCTTGATTAGTATAAACTCATAAGCATTGTGCATCATCATCAGCTTATTAACGCCCCATAGCTCTCATAGGAAAGATGGTTTAGAGCAAAGAGCCACCCACCCTGCTACTCGAATGAAGATTGGTGGGTGATTGCCTTTAACGATCATAACGATCATCATCACAAGTAAGGGGGTGTTCATAAAATACGTGAGATGTTTAAGGGGGGAGGGGCAATCTTTTTTTTGTTTTTACAATAACAATCCAACGCGTTTTCGAAAGAAACCCACATTTTGAAAAATCTCACGTGAGATTGGGGGATGGGGGAGGGGGTTGAATAAAATCTTAAGACATCTCACCAGGCGGGAGAAACAGAGAATTTAAAAAAAACCTCACGTAATTTATGGACGTAATTTAAGTTGGAATAACCAAACATAAAAAAGTATGTATATGTACATGAAATAGCTCGTCAATGTCCCTTTGAGCATGGTGGGTGTCCCTTGCGGCGTCACGCTCCCCCATCTCCTCGGGAACGCGGAACCGCCTCAGCAGCGCCGCGAACTTTTGCTTCAGGTTGCGTTGCTGTAAACACAAACACACACTCATTAGGATCAACGCAAACTGCGTTATAGATTATCATAAATTTGTTGCACTATAATAAAGTGCTTGAGTATGATGTATTTGCCATTAGGCTCAGCGCAGACTGATTGAATAGGCGCAAATAAAGAAAAATACTCGTTTTTTTCTAGTCTGGTAAGTGAAGTCTAATATCTTAGATGTAGGATAGCGTAGCGTAACTGAGAACGGGTTAACCACAGTTTACGGAAAAGTTTATCACACTTATATAACATATTTAACCCAAAAGAATAACTAATTATTTGATTAGTTAAATTATTGGAAATTGTAGGAATATTATTATTATTGATATCGGTAAAATATAATGTATTATTACTGCACCCAATTTTGTCAGTTCAGATCAAACAGTTTAAAGGGACTAAGTAAGATAGTTTCAAGTAAGACGTTAAAAACACCACCGCATATACAGTCGTGTTAACATACAGTCAGACGTCAGTCTGCGCTGAACCTTACAAATACAAAGGGGAAACAAAACCAGAATTTTTTTTTATATACAAAGACTTATAAATATGAACCCTTCCCTTTTCGCTATATTGCAGGTATTCATATTAGGAAAAGATACAAAAAATATACTGCGTTAGTTAGTCTGCGGTGACCCTTACAAAATAATCCGTAATAACCGCCCGGAAAATAGTTTAATATTGTTGTAAAACAAAGATGAAGCCACTTCCCTTTTCGCTCTCTGCGTCTGTCTGTTTATCCGCTAACTCCTTCTAAATAGATTGTGATGCGGTTTCCATCATCGTTTAGATAATATTTCACAGATGGTTAATATATTTCATAATTACCGTCCCACTTCAGGGCAGGTCTCAGAATGAGATGGGTTAAGGTCGTAGTCTACCACTTATATATTTAGTAAACACTATTAAAAAAAATCTGTATGTAACTATAAAAAAAATTTTTTACAGAAAGATTAATTTTATTAAACACAAAGTTATTATAAATGTAAATAAAAAGGAATTCTGTCCTTTACTTATAAATATGTATTATATATATAATTAGTTATTCATAAGTATATATTATATTTACGGTTACATAAGCAACACATAATAAAATATACGACACTTACAGTTTACATATTACATGTATGTTACTTGTATGATTGATATGCTATTTCTTATTGTTTTATCTGCTTCAAAACAAATAGTACGTAATTATATTTGCTGAAGTATGAATCGACTTCTATCACTTTAAGAGGTTTCTCTCACAAATCATTCAATATTAGTATAAAGAAACAAATAAAACCATTAATAATTATTATTCAATAACTTACACAATCCATGCGTACACAATACTAACTTGGTCTAATCACAATAATTAAGAGATAGAGGCGACCGATAAAACAATATGAAGGAATTTAGTACGAAATATCGCATTTACCTCCATCTGAACACAGCACTGATGTAATCACGTTACGTTCAATGTATGCAAGGGTAATCTAATCTTAACCGTGAAACCAATTTGGGAAGAATGATAGCGTTTTGTATCGCAATGTTCTACCAATATTTGACTCTTAATACAAGGGTATACAGAAGAAATTATCTCGTACTCTTGTATGTTATGACACAAAATACGTATCTACAGAAGGTCGACTTCAGTTTAACTTGGTTATAGTAACCTAAGCACGACCATAGTGCTAGGTCTGTCCCATATAAAACAATTAGCTTTCCACTACTCGTATAAAATCTACAATTCAATCTTATGATTAGTAACATTTAAATAATTACTTATTTACATTTGCCCTACTCGAACCCACAGACGATATGGCTCAGTCTGATATAAATTCCCTATGAACCGTGAGAGCTTAGAAATAAAGTATCTAATCTACACTTATTTCGATAAAACCAATTAATCGAAATTTTCAAAACAATTAATCGACAACTTTACGAGCGTAACTTAAATTTTTATAAAATTATACTACAACAATTCAATGCACAGTAAATGTAATATAATAGCTTATTCGTTGTATACGTCATTTGCGTACTCAACGCAGTCACAACAAATTCCAAAAATTACGTAAAGCGTACAACGCGGCACTCTCTATTATCTGTGTTTTAGATTGCTATATGAATGCCTTTACATGTGCTCAAACTTCTGTACTTATATATTTTGTGGTCAGTATTTCTCTAAATTTCCATTCCATTTTGCAGTTTGTTATTATTGTATTAGTTGGTAGAACACTAAAATCGTATTTCTTCATCATACTTTATGCTCTGTATTTAATAAAGGACATTAACACCACAATTAATCATCATCACCATGCGATGCATGCAAATTGTTTGGTTTTCTCTATTTTTTATTAAAGTTATCCGAAGTTAAATTTTTAACCCTAAGTCACGTTGCAACGTCGTGATGTGTAAATGCAATGCAGAAAATAGTAAAACGACGTAGTATCGTGATATGATGCACAGCAAGACTTTTTCAATACGATGTTGTTTATTGCATCATATAAGGCTTCTTCTGTTATACCATATGTTATGCTCCTCCAGTAATTAAATAAATAAATAAATAAATAAATAAATATACTAAGACAATACACACATCGCCACCTAGCCCCAAAGTAAGCGTAGCTTGTGTTATGGGTACTAAGATGACTGATGAATATTTTTAGGAATTATATATAAATAAATACTTAGAAAATACATATAAACACCCAGACACTGAAAAACACTTATGCTCATCACACAAACATTTTCCAGTTGTGGGAATCGAACCCACGGCCTTGGACTCAGAAAGCAGGGTCGCTGCCCACTGCGCCAGTCGGCCGTCATTATATGAATAGTACATCTATCCTTTAGATAAAATTAAACATACACAACAAATAAAGCACTGGCGCAGGATTGCACATCAGTTTTAACGACAAGACGTCGTGCGATGCATCGTACCTATATTTGAAATAGTATCGTGATTGTTTACCATGCACGATGTAGATTCCCTAAACATTACATCGCATAGCGTAATAATATACGATACGACATCGTATCGTTTGTAATGTTTTGGCCTTTAGCTACTTTTATACGGTTAATAAAGATCGCATATTAAAATTAGTAACTTTGCGTTCTCCAAATACTCTAGTATCCCTTACCACTAAGATTGCAACTTGCATCTCACTCCCACAAAAGCAAATACAATGGCGCTTCGTTTTAACCATAGCAAAGTTACTTTAAAGTACAAATACCCCGACCAACAATCTGTAGGTAATCTAACTACTGAACAACAAATCACACCAAACTTACAATTGCACAAAACAAACAACTAAAGAAGATTAAACTACAACAAGCTAACATTGAAAGGCAAAGTACCAGAAGTCTTTGAGAATAGAGACGTGTAATGCTAAATTCGGGACATTGAGAGATGGCAAACTACGATTGTTTGTATATTGCACTTGTTGAAACTCCATGATCTAGAGCTCGTTCTTTGCATGATGTATGTATATCATCAAGAAAAAGAAAACAGACAGACGGACTGACACACCCCAAACCCAAACCACGCAGACTGACGAGCAGACGATGGAACCCGGTAGGAACACGCACGCGGAAGTCCATCACCAGACTAGAGGCTTGTACGGACAAAGTGGGGAAGGGAGACAGCCACATCAAGGCCGTCAACCACCCGCGGCGACTGTCGTCTCTGGACAGGGCACGGACGCATCTGCGGGCGTGTCCCGACCGGAATCCAATCGTGACTTGCCCCAAAAACCAACATCGACCAACACTCCTGCTCAACGCCGGACACACCCTGTCGCCCACCGGTCGAATGCGTACTGGAGAGGGCGGAGCAGTGGTGAGACCGGTGACATGAGTGGGAACCCCGGAACGTCAACAAGCCAGTCCCTGAAAAGGGATAGGCTTGACGACACCATCTCGCCCCGGGGAGAATACAAAAGACCACGGACAGACAGACAAACGCGCACAAGGGACTCTTACGCGAGAGTGACCCAACCACACCTAAGTGTGGCCGTCACCCTAGTGCCCAGAAGCGACATGACCCAACCAGAGGCAAATAGCGTCCAGGGTCAAATCCAAAAAGAGATCCTCGCTATCTGCCTCAGAAAACCAGCGCCAGGAACGACACCATATGCCCCATCCTTTGTAGGGAAAGCTTTTCTCAACGAAGGAGTGCTGAAACTGTGGTGTTACGACGACAAAGCCCTCTCCTGGCTCCAAGAAATCGTACCTCGATTGAAGTCGCCAAGGGAGGGCACGGGGCTCACGCTCATAAGGCAGGCCGACATACCAGTGCGGATTAGGTCAGCACTATACGTGCCTGACTTCACGGAGGAGATAGCAATACTCCAACAAATGCTGTCCCTCCAAAACCCCTGGTACAAGGTCTCGTCGTGGACCCTGTACACATATAAAAGAACAAACAGCAACCCTCCGGGAGTGTTTCTAGTCCTAGGAATACCCACGGAGCAGGTCGAAGACATCCTGGCCAAGGGAAGGAGAGTCTCTTACTCCACCGGATCTATCTATATCCGGTTCTTCGACGGCGAAGGACTCAGCGACGTACCGCCTAAGAAGACCCCGGAGCCAGAAACGAAAAATGACACAGCGACAACAAACCTCAAAGCCACTGCGCCCGGACCCTCCGTTGAAAACGCCTCCGAGGATATCGACGCGATAGAAATGGAGACCGGGACAAACCACCCATCAAACATGACACCATGGGAGGGGGTGGCCGAGACTGAGACTGACGATGACGAGAACGCAAACGAGGCGAGGATACAAGAGTTGCTAAAAGGATGGGCCCCTGAGGCCGACCTTTAAACAACAACTCCAATCCATTATAATACACCACGTACGACAACATAAAGATAATACAAACCAACCTCCAGCACAAACAACTAGCAACGGCCACACTACGAGGACAGCTGGAGGTTGAGACCGATACCATCGCCCTAATCCAAGAGCCGTGGGTAAGGGCCCAAAACATATGCGGTTTCGGCAGCTGTAATGGTAAGTTGTACTACAACAGCCCGCAGGAACAACCTAGAACATGTATATACATACCTCGCTGTTTAACAGCGACACTACTAACACATTACTGTTACAGAGATCTAACGGCAGTAAGAATACAGAACGGAACAAAACAAGGGACAGTTGCAGCGGCCAGACCACTTGTCCTGGCTTCGCTGTACCTACCCATAGAAGGCGAAATACCTACAAAAGAGGTGATGGACCTTATAAAACAATGTGAAGAAGACGACACCGATCTGATTATCTCGGTCGACAGCAACGCACACCACATCCTATGGGGAAGTAAAACAAACAACAAAAGAGGTGAGCAACTAGTTTCATACTTGCTAACCACTAACCTAAACATTCTTAACAAAGGTTCAGAACCGACTTTTGTTTCAAGTAGATACCAGACGATTATTGATCTTACTCTAGCGTCAAACAACATATCAGACCAAATAAAAAACTGGCACGTGTGCGAAGAGCTCACACTCTCCGACCATAGGCGAATAAGTTTTGAACTGGATCTGATTAAACCGCAAGAAACTCCTGGAAGAAATCCCAGAAAAACAAACAGAGAGAAATACAAAACTCTTATAAAGGGAGACACAATGTACAACAACAAACCCAAAATAAAGGGAACGATGCAAATAGACCAAAATGTAGAACAAATAACAAAACACATAACAACATGCTACGAAAAAGCATGCCCACTAAGAATACAAAAAACAAAACATGCACCAAAACACAGTTGGTGGGGCCCCGACCTGGAGAGAAAAAGACAAAGGTTAAGGCACCTTTTCAACAGAGCAAAGAACACCAGGAAAGACGCAGATTGGGACAAGTTCAAAGAGGCTCAATCTCAATACAAAAAACTTGTGCAACAGAAAACTGTCAAATCCTGGCAACATTTCTGCACGAGCATAGAAAACTACGATAATGCAAACCGCATAAGGAAAATCCTGTCAAGGGACAATATCCGCACCATCGGATCTTTAAAGAAACAAGACGGGAACTACACTAAAAACGACAAAGAAGTGAGTGAGACACTTATCGAAACCCACTTCCCAGGCTGTAAGATTGTCGACAAACCAGTGTGGGAAGAAAACAACACGACACCAACAAAAGCAGACTGGGAAATAGCAAACAACATTGTGACATATGAAAGGGTCCGTTGGGCTATCGAATCCTTTCACCCTTTCAAATCTGCAGGTACAGATCACATTTTCCCCGCCCTCCTACAATGGGGCAAAGAACAACTCATACCATGGCTAGCAGAAATCTTTAGAGCATGCTTAGCACATAGATACATACCGCTAACATGGAGGGAGGTAAAAGTAGTATTCTTACCCAAACCAGGTAAAAGCGACTACACACAACCCAAATCATTCAGACCTATTAGCCTAACATCTTTTCTACTAAAAACCCTAGAAAGACTCGGAGATAGATACCTCCGGGACGGAACCCTGAAGCACATACCTATAAACCAAAATCAACACGCTTACTGCACGGGTAAATCAACAGAAACAGCTCTGCACTCTGTTGTAAGCAAAATAGAACACGACCTGGAAAACAAACTCTCGACTCTCGGGGCTTTTATAGACATAGAAGGAGCTTTCGACAAAACAACATTCAAGAGCATAGACTTAGCTCTTGCGAGACATAAAGTACCGGACACACTAAGAGCTTGGATTAGAGCCCTACTAGAATTTAGGGTCATCCAACTGGACTTTAATGGAACAACCAAGGGTATTGTAGCTAAAGGGTGCCCACAAGGAGGGGTCCTTTCCCCCATCCTATGGAACCTGGTAGTTGACGACCTAATAACAAAAATGAACAAAAACGGTTTCCTCACCATAGGATATGCCGATGACATCACCATCCTCATAAGTGGAAAGCAAGAAAACACCCTGAATTCAATAATGCAAAACGCACTGAAACTGCTAGAACAGTGGTGCAGGGAAAATGAACTTACGGTTAACCCGAAAAAGACAGAACTCGTATTATTTACCAACAAAAGGAAACCACAATTTCCAAAAACACCAACACTGTTTAAAACAAGCCTAAAACTATCAACCGAGGTAAAGTACCTCGGAGTAACGATGGACTCCAAACTAAGCTGGAAGACACATATAGATACAAAAATCCAAAAATCAACGATCATCCTCAGCCAATGCAAACGCATGGCAGGAAAAACCTGGGGGCTTAAACCATACATCATGAAATGGTTGTACTTAGCAGTCGTCAGGAGCTCACTAAACTACGCCTCACTGATATGGTGGCCGAGAACACTCCTTGCGACAACCCAACTAGAACTACAAAAATTCCAACGTCAAGCGTGCCTAGCTATCACAGGCTGCATGAGCACAACACCAACCACTGCGCTGGAAGCTATATTATGCATACCACCACTACACCTACACATCAAAGAGGAAGCCACACTTGCAGCCCTTAGACTGAGGGCTTACGGGCTGTGGAAGGATACAAACATAGGACATACAAGGATACTATCAAAAGAAATTAATAAATGCCCACAACTAGACTGGATATGTGACAAGACGCGGAAACACTATGTGCTAGACAGGCACTATAAAGTAGCCGCTGAAGGAGGAAAAACAGACAAAGCTGACACCGTCGTAATAGAGGTCTACACCGACGGATCAAAGACAAACTCAGGCACTGGAGCGGGGATATACTGCCCGGAGCTTAACATAAACATTGCCCAGCCGCTTGGTAAGAACAACTCCGTCTTCCAAGCGGAGTGCGTGGGCATAACAACAGCAGTCATAGCCATGCTAAACAGAAAGGTAAAAGGCTTCAGCATCAACATAAACAGTGACAGTCAAGCTGTACTAAAAGCCTTAACCAAACACACAACAACATCAAAACTCATACTTGACTGTCACAAGAACCTACAAGCCCTATCAAAATCCAACAGAGTAACCCTAAAATGGATACGAGGTCACAACGGAAACAGAGGAAACGACGCAGCCGACGAATTAGCGCGTCAGGCAGCATCACTAAGGGTAGCTGGACCGGAACCCATCATACCCATACCCTTCACTGAATACAAAACATGGCTCCACAACCAGACGCAAGCATCACACTCGGTACTATGGTCTAAAACAAAAGAGTGCAAACACACGAAGGAGGCCGTACCAGTTCTCAACCCACGACTAACAACAAAATTACTGCAACTGAATCGACCTAAACTAAGGACAGTTGTAGGTATGATAACAGGGCACTGCCCACTAAACAAACACCTTTCCATTTTAGGTATAACTGACAGCCCTCTCTGCAGAGCATGCATGGAGGCGGAGGAAACACCGATACACGTAATACTCCAATGCAACGGAGTAGCAGAACAACGCGCAGCACACATTGGCTCCTCAGCAACACTCCATGAAGCACTCGGCGACCTGGGCGGCCTGCTAAGCTTTTGGAGCGAGCTCGGCTGGCTGGAGTGATCCAGCGGGGAGCCGCATCAGTGGCCATACGTACAACGGACGGTCCCAGACCAACCAAGTGCGGAAAAGGCCCAGGAACAGAAGAAGAAGAAGAAGATGTATATCATCTGATTTAGATATTCAGTATTAATTAATTTAGCTAGATAACTTATTAGTTTTAAGTGAGTGTGAGGCGGCGATAACGAAGAAAAACCCAGTTAAGTTTGTTTGTGGCCAGACCAGGCCCTATTTAGAGACCTTATAGCTTCAGTTTTAATTTAACGAATGCAACACTGGTAAAATTTGTACACATTCATCAAAAGTGCCTTTTATAGATTTATTACAATAAAGACATTATAGATTACGAGTAATTTTTTACTGCAATACCACATGGTGGTTTCTCACTATGGTTCTTGTATAACTAACCTCTATTTTATAGTTAAGATTTGCATTGAGTACCAATCATCTTCTCATATTATCAGAAGGATATAGAATTATAATTTAGTTCAAACAAAACTAATCTCTTTTCTCATAGACTGAAAGCCGTGCCGGCTCACCGCCAGCTTGCCGCGGCTGCCCTTGCGCTTTGCTGTGTGCTCCAGTTCGCTATCGCTGTCCCTGTCGTGCGCCTTGGACCGTATATAGCTCTGTATCTTTCTCTCTCGCTCCATGAAGCTTAGCTCTCGCGAGCGTGACAGCTGTATGCAAGCAATGGTTTAAGCAAAGCACCTTAGCTCTATGGATAACGTTTCTTTGTTCATTCACTCTTTCAGTCATCGTGCTATTTAAATATCATTTAGGAGTTAGTTATTATTATAAAAATTACTCAGCTGTATCATCAAAACAAAAAACTTTATATTGATAGACTGAATGAGCTCAGAACTAGCTTTTCATATTATATGAAATAAATAAACATTATAAACAATGTAAATTAATAAATAATCTATAGTGGCAATTTTAGTCGATCTTATGTGTGCGTTTTAATTTTTAAAACTTTAAATTGAAGCTCTGTATAGCATTTATCTTAAATTTACATCAAGCATCTATTGCGAAATCTTAAATTGCCACCTGTTTTACTAGCATATTAATAAATATAAATAATAAATTTAAATAATATATTGCGAGATCTATTTTATAAAACTACTTAAAAAAAGACATCAATTTTTAATTTATGTATTATTATTTCTCACAATGTATTAAAATATATTATATTTATATATAATTTGATGCTAAAATGCTATTTTATAATAGCAAGTTTCAAAAAATTCAAACTAAAAATAAAGGATAGCATCAACAAGCGATTTAATCAAGTAACCAACTATGATTTCCTCTTTTTATCCTTTCGATATCCTTATACCTACTTTCTAAATAATTAAAATCTAGCATCGAAAAATGTTCAAAACTACAGTACCTTTTGAATTGTTATAACTCTATGGTTAAAGGTGATCTGATAATTAATCCAAAAAACTATCTACTAAATAAAGATCAACGAAAACTGTTATTTGTGTGCGAGGGAAAAAGTAGATATTAATGCCCGTTTTGGCTAAACCTATCTCGAATGTCCAATGATTCAGGCGATGTCTATAGAAAACGTTTTACCGAATCTTAGGTGGTAAAACGTTTACCACCTAAGAGTTTGTAAAACGTTGGTAAAACGTAAACTGTTGGTTAACGGTCGATGTATGCCTAGGAATCTTCTTAGATTAGGCTTTAGGGAAAACGGGCATTAGTGTCGCTTTGACGCAAATAACGTCAAAGTTTGGCAAACATTTATCATCTATTTTCCTTAGCTACATATTGAGAAAACCTGACTGGTGAAATCTGTATTTAACACTTCAAATCAGTTACAAGTAAAATAATACATAGAGATATGTAAAGTTCTTACCTTAGTATAGGATAAGTCTCCTTTGTTGAAGGCAAGTTGCCGATGTGCCCGCCGCCTCGCTGCAGCCCCATAAGTCATCTCATCTGCTTCTTCCACGGAGCTGAATTCCCCTTCTTCTTCCTCGTCTGAGTAACCACGCTCTGGAACAATTTGTGCATTTATCAGTTTATTGTTATACTAGCTGATGTCCGCGTTCTTCGGCGTTTATTACGGTTTTTTATGAATCCGTTGGAACCGTGTGTTTTCTTGTGATAAAATTCCTATGTATATTTACTCTCTGTATGTCTTTACAACTAACTCTGTGCCAAGAATCAAGTGGATTAGTTGCTTAGTTAGGGCGCAAAGGATGGACAAACAAACACACTTTGTTATAGTAAGGATTAACATTAATAACATTATCCAGCCTATTATAATCCACTGCTGAACCAAAGGCCTCTCCCAATCGGAGGGTTAGCCCATAATCTCCACGCTGGGTAGAGGGGTTTCTGATCCCAGTAAATGGTAGAACTAGCAAAGAGGACACTGCTGCCAGTTCTCAGTTATATTCCCTTGGTCGCCTCGCACGACACCCTGCCACAGGGCAAATTAAATAAATAACTTTTCTATTCGTAGGCAGTTTAATAGATCTCTCGCGTCATGATTGAGCAAAAGCCTATCTATATAGGTGTATCTCTTCGGGTCATTTAATTGCAAATATAGACCTGCATTTTTTTACCTTATAAGGTTTATTGTAGTCGCAGGTAACCCTATAGACAAAAGTGAACACCTGGAAAACATTGTAGATTGTGAAAACGCTTACAAGATCCTTGTAGTTTTCGATTATATTGACTTAAACGAACGTGACATCAACGAACATAATATATGTATTACATGACACTTGTTGCAACATTCTCTTAGTGATAAATAAATAAATATACTACGAATATTATATACTACACGGCCTTAGACTCAGAAAGCGGGGTCGATGCCCACTGCGCCAAGCGGCCGTCAGTATTATTATACAACGTGTAAATGAAAGCCGTAATAATACGTCACAGGCGTTAGAATTACATTATGTACTATCTCTGAGAGTTAGCTGTGAAATCGAAAACCTATTAGTTTTTGAGTAAACCACTGCCATAATTTTTCCTGAAAGAAATCTGATACAGCCTATAATCGTAGCGTAAGTACTATGCGCGTGTCGGTATTTCATCTTTAATAGGATTGTCATAAGTAAACACTTAGAATGTCTTGAATTCGTTTGTATGGAAAAATGAATATGATTTTTTCGATTTAATATTTTTACATGGTGATTCCTTATTAAATATACATATGCATCCTTCAATATTATTTCATAATTCTGTTACACGTTGTGTATAATGATATTTGGTTCCAGAACCAAATATTACTGTATCAGTATAGCTCGGCGCACGTGAAGAAGCGCACGTTAATGACCCGCGCAAATCGCGTAAAAAGGGTCCTGTATTATCGATACTGAAGTACTTTTTTTTATTTATTACTGTACGTCTGTCCGTCTCTCCCCTGCCCCACGTACGGGTACACCCATGAATCAATCATTACCTTATCTCCTTAATCATCGTTTATTTTATCAACTAGTTTTGTTTTGTGTTGTTTTCTTCTTGAAATCCTTTCTCCGTTTTACTTGAACTCTGGAACTCATTTATCAGTCAGAAAAATCGAGTTAGGTCAAATAGGTTACCAGTGATAAGCAAGGTATTGTTGTTTTTCGTGTCGTGGTCTACAGGCGTGGAGGCGAGACCGGTGATGGTGAGCCTGGCTACCGGTTGTCCCGCACCGGCGCCCACCTTCCCTCCCACACTGGTGAGCTCCAACTCCATATCCATCGAGCGCTGGAGCACCTAAGGTAAAAGCAAACGCTTACGTTATTAATACCTATAATTAATTACCTTTGTTAGAGTTATGGCTCCCCGATGACAAGAAAATATGTCTCAAATAATTTCAACACCAAAACCGCGTTTGTTTCAGGTTTTTAACAATTACGCGTCGTACCGAATGTATCGAGATAAGTTCAGCTGACGAGCCTATTTTCTTAAATTCTGCAGAACAGTAATTAATGGGTGTTTCTTAAGAACAATTATATACAGACAGGGTTCTAGCTTCATAAAATTTGGCACACTCCTAATAAACCTTCTTAACTACTCATTCACGCTTCAATTCTACTGTAAAGTAACATACCATCAAGTGAGACAGTAGCAGTCACAGTGAGCAGTAAGCCGCTTCCTCATATCAACCCATTACCGAACCGCTACAGGTCTCGGGTCTTCTGAGAAGGGTCTCATTGTGGGAGAAGACTTGTTAGGGCGTATGGGATTGGTGTACTCCACACACGTTTTGAGCACATTAAGAAGAACTCTCAGTAATGCAGGTTTCCTCACGATGATTTCCTTCACTATTAAAGCAAGTAATATTTTAATCGCTTAAAACGCACAACGTACTTAGAGAAGTTAGAAGTGCTGGGATTCGAACTAGGCCCCCGAAAGTAAAGGCGAAGTCCTTGCCACTAGGCTACCACCGCTTTACCAAAGATCTCGTTACCTCAAAATAAACATGACCCAAATGTGGAATTCATATTAAAAGTTTTAATTTGTCAAATATATAAGCCGCGGGGATCCGCAAAAACATTTCACCGCGATGCCACTCCAATTAGAGGAAACATAAATTACGCCCTAACGACGCTCCTTCAATTGCGTGATTCACAGCAGCACACATTAATTACTTCAAACTTTGATGTTTACATGAGAATAATTACGCCAACATCGGGAAGATTAAACGTTCAGTTCGTTAAATATATAATGCCGAACAATTTTGATGGCTCATTCAAAATATAATGTGAATACCACCTTCGGGCGACGTTAACCGGGTGGGTTTGAAGCGTATAATTGGCTCAGTATAGATTATGTTGAACGCGCTTTTTGATCATAGAGAATAATTAAAGTTAACGCCCCGCAATGATAAAACAATTAAGCTTAATAGTTGCCTGTGATATGCCTATTTGAATATTTTTTTGACGTGACAACGTCTTATAAATTGGTTTGCCGGGTGACACTTCAAGAAACTGCGTTACGCTCCGCTCACGTTATGCGCTCACAATGAGAGCGAGTGAGAGGCACGCGTCCCTTCCACTCGGGCATGGTTAGCCCGCCTAAGAGCGAGAGAGACAGACATAAAAAGTGAAAGGCACGCGTCCCTTTGTAGTAAACGCTGTTTCATTGTACGCAAATGTATTGCAAGTTATTGTATGTATATTTGTATATAAATACGTATGTATGTGTAAAGGTAAAAATAAAATTTTGTTAATATGAAATTCAGTGCGAGATTCTTTGTATAAATTAATGTTTTAAATATAATTCTTTGTATAAATAAATGTTTTAAATTGTTACTATTATTTCATCCTTCTTCCTACTATACGAATGAATATTCACATTAAAATTATTTTACCACTCAAAGTCGTTGTCACGTAAAACTTTCGCCCGTATACCGACTTTACAGGCGATTTTCGTTTAAAAATTCATCACAGTTTTATTTCTTATGGCGGCTGTACACACTCGTCGAGAGCCTCTCGTCGAGAGTTTCGGCCGGTGATAGTCTCGGCGAGAGCGTACTTGTACACACTCGCGTTTTCATTTGTACGGAAGATTTCTGTGACAATGGACGTGGAAATTGCAGCTGCTGTTTGCCTTTGTGCTGTAATATTGGTTCCATTTGATAGTACTCCAGAAATTGTAATTCACGTTCATTAGACCACATGGCGAAGCCCGTCTTAACGCGAACACAGACGGCGATAAACTAACTGAACAAGTGTGTACATGCTCGCTCTCGTTTTCCTCGCGAGACTCAACGAGACCCTTTGACTCGGGCGCAAAAAACCGACCAGTGACCGAGAACAACCGAGGCGAGACACGAGAGAGCGAGACAAGACGAATGCACCGTGTACATACTCGTTCTCGGCCTGTCTTGGTGTGTCTCGGCGAGTGTGTACAGCCGGCATTACACAAAGAACTCAGTTATTACCCCACAATGACATAACAATTATTTACAAACGCTTTATACTTAGTTGCCTGTGATATAGCTATTTGATTGTATTTTTTATATTTCATTCCATTTTGATTTGAGGTTCACAATTTTAATTGTTACACAAATTGTGGGAAAATAAAATATCTGGTTTCGAATATTGGAAATTAGGCGTTACTTAGCGAAATTCAATGATATAAATTATAAAAAATATCTTGGTATGGTGAAAGAATTATTTATATCGGATCAATAAGTTCAGAGTTTATTAATTACAAGTAAACAAAGGAACAAATATTTCCTTTTATATTAGTATACTTAGTTAACGGAAATACCAGGCATTATAATGGTGAGGATGATATTCATTTCTGCCATACTTTTATTGCGCACCACAAAAAGTACATAAAAAAAAGGGTAACTAAACAACGTATACAACGATCTCGACGAACGAACTGAAAATAAAAATATAAAGAGTAAAACTAGAGAGAAACGTTTTTATCCAGCTAATGTATACCAACTTGCATTGCCAAATTAATATAATAATTGCGCCATTTAATTGCTGAAGCCATTCATCTTTGTTATCAGCTCTCATTTAATTGTGTTAAAATAATTCAGTATTCTGGTTCAACTATTTGATACATTAATTGCGACTCAGATAATTAATGATTTATCCTGTCGTTTTATTCTTTACTAGTTGGAACTAAATTTGACTAGCTGTTTCCCTCGACTTTGCCTGCGTTTGTTTCGGTATTTTAAATTATATGCGGGCCCGGTGTTTTCCCGGGCTAAAAAGTATTCATTGACCAAGGTGCAATTTATTATATTAAATACGCCAAATCGCTTTCTGCGTTACATCGTAACGCTTAATCGCTTAGGGGTAAGTCTTTGTCGGTAGGGTGGTAACTAGCTACGGCCGAAGCTTTCCACCATACCAGAAAGAAAATTCAGAAAACTCTTTTGTAACATAAGTTTTTTATTATGAATCCAAAAATAAAGGAAAGTAATAAAAGATTTCAAACATTTAACAAAAAATCCTTCCTTAATGGTTTATGCTTTAGCGGCTTAAAACTCGGCACCAGCTGCTATGAAACACGAAATTACCCATCAACTTGCTAGGCGTGTGGGATGTTAAAAGTATTTTATTGGGGTCATTTTCCACTTGAGCACAAGTTAGAATTTATATTACTTTATTGAGTCTGAAAGATTGATGTGATGCTATTAACTTCAGTTGTTCACGCTCTTGAGTTTTTCATCTCAGAATGAGAAGGGTTTAGGCCTTAGTCCGAGGTGCGTGCCGGGTATCGAACTCAGTCCTCCCCGATAGACACGCCGAAGCCCTAACGACTAGGCTATCACCCTTGTGGTTTGGGTTTGACAGCTTCTGATTTACAATAAAACAAACAGAAGGATGTTTTTTATGTTATGGCAACTTTACAGTGAAACCCCATTTAAGTAAAGTTTCTCGTGAAGTGACAGTGAGAGTTTTTTAATTTCACCTTTAACATCCTTATGATAAAAGGGTTAAGGAAACTTTATTTACAGTCTTCATAGTGTACAAATGAAGTTAGATACAAAAGGATCCAATATTATGGTTATGGTAGAAAAATATTAAGAAAAAGATTGAACGCGATAGACCATTTTGTTTTCAATAAAACCTTCGTTTGACTAGAATGGCGAATTACAGAGCACTTTTTGCAGTTCTTTATCGATCGACGTCGCAAAGATGGGAGAGAGAGGGAGAGTCCAGAACGAGACACAATGTACCAGAGATTATAGTGAATACCAAAGAGGAGGTCAAATATCTGTTAATGAGTGCATACCTGATCCATTCTGATGACGCCTTCAGCTAGCGTCTTGTACCCGAGTATCGTGCGATTTTTGTATTTCTTGCGTCTTTGCAACATGATCTGCAACCTGCAACCATTAACATTTGATCAAACTACCATAGAAAGGAAGAAAACTCTTTAATTGTGAAAGTTTTTAAAAATCTCGCAGGAAACGTATTTTCCTGGGACTGGATGTAACTATTTAGTTTTAGTCTCCAGGATACAAAGTTCCATGCAAAATTTTACAAAGATAAGCGGTCAAGCCATCCATACTGTAAAAATGATATTTTGTAAATCGGACGGGTAGCTTTTACAAACAGCTATGTCCAGTACGCAACGCTACATATGTTCCAACTTTCATCAGGATCGTTTCAACGGTTAAGCTGAACATAGGTAACAAACAAGCAAAAAAGTATGGATTATGTTTATACCCTTTTGTTATATTGGTGCCAAATATGTTGGACACAAATCTCTAAAGTAAACTAAATCGACAAGTATAAAAATATGGCTGTCCTTTTCACAATGCTCCCCGTATAACCTGTTTTAAATAGTCAATTTGCTTTGATTAGTTGTGTATACACCATATGTAAACTAGTATAGATAAAACATTACGCGAATAATAAAACCTGGAAAGATCTTACATAATAACAATGTTATCTTGCTATTTCTAGATCTCTAACTATTTTATTGTGCAGCTATTACATTGTTAGAATTTTTCAATTTATGCAATTGTAGTACTTTCATGGAGAAGAATCGTTGCATCATACATCCTTATTAATAATCCGTACTTCCATACTATTCTTAATTCGGAAGAACCTCTTGTTATTAAACGCGTTAACCTCAGAACAGATTAAGATTAAATATGTCAAGGAATTGATTACACCCTTATATATAGGATACTTTTTAATAGGTATAGTTTCCGGTGGTTTTAAAAAAAAACCGACCAGGAAGCCGCTGCATAGCAGCTATTTTCCCAAATGTAAGTAGAAAACTGCAAATAATTTTCCAATTTCGCCAGTGCAGCCATCTTTGGAAAAATCACAAGGCATCTCAATGTCGATAACAATAGCCTATTATTTTTCTCCATCTAGACCCCGAAATAACAAAAGCCTTATGTTAGCTTCTCTCTTTGATAAATAATGTCAGCATATTACTTTTTATTAACTATCCATTAAGACGTCGTCTACGATACGGATTAGAAAATCCAATTCCGTGACTGGGCTGGAACCTGATAGAACTTGGCATATTGGTATTCTAAGCCGCTGGCATCTAAACTTCTGGGTTTTTGTGAAAGTTAACCATATAGAGATAACCTCTTACTTTTCTTCTCATTCAGCAGCGCTAGCATGGACATTTTTCTCCCCGGTGAAAGGACAAAATTTCACCGTCTCCCACAGCTTTATTAACACTCCGAGAATATGAAAATGCACGTGTGCAAATCATATCAAAATAATATACTTACTTGTAAGTGTTATACTAAACTTCGTAAATTTTATCCCTTGGTATATTAGAGGGGATATAAATTTTATCACTATAGTTTACATGAAAGACCATGAAAGACGACTTGTAATAGTATTTACTGTTATTTATGTGTTGTAATATTTTTCATATTATGTGTTATTTTATTTGTGTAATCTAGTTAAAGTATTTTGGTATTTATTTTTTTTAAACTATTCACTACCTGCAGTCTGTTATCCTCATGTTTTCTTTATCCTAAGGTTTTGTCTGGCAGAGATCGCTATTAATCGATGAAGCCGCCTTATGTACACGGCTTCTCTCTTTGTTGTTTTTATTCTTTTTTTAACTTGTGGTGTGCAAATAAACAGTATAAATAAATATGATAGCAGTGCAGAGTCGCTTAATTCTTTCTAAGCTTCTCTCTTCGTTAAAAGATAACTGTATAATATTAGGTACGTTTTAAAGCTCTAAAAGGCTTAAATGTCCATTCCCGTCCAAAAATATGGAAAAATATAATTTTGGATGCAGCCTGCTAAATCCTGTCATATTGGAATTGTAAGCCGCCTGGGAATTAACCGTATACCCCGGGTTTTATACATCAAAATGGGACACTAAATCATAAAAATACTTTTTCAATGTTCCCAACCTCATGGAACCCCTTCAGGATTACATAGTTTATCTATCTCTCAGTTTGTCACTTCAAATCAGTTTATTTCTTTAAATAAATACTTTTGAGTTTTGTTATAAATTCGGTTGCGATCGTTAAAATATCCATCAGCCTTTTATCTTTTGTAAAAATTTGAAGCAGACGTGCGTGACGTGAATTTCATAACATGCTTTATTTTTTTTTAACAACAGTGCAAATATTTATCATAATAGCGTTTCTTGAGTCACAATATTGACAAGGCTCTGCTGTTATATAACACTGGAACTCACAAGTTTTTTATCACGTGTATAACCTTGTATTTTGTTATACTGCCGTGCGTCAGTTATTGCTATTTATCTTTGTTTTATATGTTTGTTTGTGTATTCAATCAATTTTAACAAGTAAGCGCTAAATCAAGTGGTTCTATTGGTATATAGTCTAGTGGTTACAGCTTCGGTCTCGCACCTCTAAACGGGGGTGAACTTCTCCTTTTATCCTATGCCGTGCTTTGGCAGTTGACATTTTGTCCCTTGTATGATCGGGATATACATTTTTTGTCTCCCTCTTTATCTTTTTGTCTCTGACAATGATAGCCGCCGGCTAGCGGCGGCTATCATTGTCAGCTACAGTCCCTCGGAAGCAACAACACAAACGCAAATGTAGCAGCTTTCCACCATCAAAGCCGAGGAATAACCTATTCACCAAAGAAGTGCTATAAAATTTTACAATCGTCCGCACTTTTATGGCCTAAAACTCCATTAGTTACGACCTCGACCTTAAAAATATCATTGCGCCGTTAACATTTGAACCAGACCGTTATATCCGTTTGCTCGTAAAACTGAGCAAATTGACGCAATGAATAAATGAACGGTCAAGTTAATGTCGGAACATACGTAGGTTAGGGTTCTGTAGTGATATCCGCATATCTATGCCTTTGTTCAATACAAATAAAGACATTGAAGATGGCCGATTGGTGCAGTGGGCAGCTAGTCTAAGGCCGTGGATTCGATTCCCACAACTGGAAAATGGTTGTGTGATGAATATGAATGTTTTTCAGTGTCTGGGTGTTTATCTGTATATTATAAGTATTCATGTATATTATTCATACAAATATTCATCAGTCAACCCATAACACAAGCTACGCTTACTTTGGGACTAGATGGCGATGTGTGTATTGTCGTAGTTTATTTATCATACCTTCGCTGCAGAGTTTTAACTATAGTACCTACCTAGGCTTAAAACAGGATGATGGCAGGAAAATGCCTACACGAGTTATAAAAACATTTTAGGGTAGCCAGTGCTGTTGTGCATAAAGTGCACGCCACTGTCTAGTGGGGTAAGTGACGGCATTGTCTAATAAGTTGCATTCGACTACGCATAACGAGATCCAGGGTTAAGATTCCCGAAATTGGCTTAGCCTTAAAGTTGGACTCACCTATTGCCATCGCGTTTGACGAAGTGCGGGTACTGCAGCGAGAAGCAAAGATCCAGCTCAACATCCATGGGCGGCACGGTGATGTCGTTGGAGCGTAATGTCCGCTTACTGCTGTGCATCCGGGCTGCGAGGGTGACCGCCCCGGCACCCGCGCCCCCCGCTGCACCCCCGCCAGCCTCGCCCAGAGCGCCGCATACCCGGAGCCTTGTGACGCGTAGGGTGCAAAGCCTGCAACAGAAAAGTTAAGATAGATAAAAAAAAAAACTTTATTGCAACAAAGCTTTTGCCATAGATGATGTACTACGAAGATTCCAACGATGCCTCATATCTGTATAGGTTTCCATTAGAAATAATGGAAGGATAACACATCATACGTAATATAAAATACACAAACCCTGAAAACATTAAACACCTTTTTTGGACGGCCGAGTAAAGCAATTTATTTCTATTTGTCACGAAATTCAACTTCCAACGAAGCGATGTTATTACATATTACGCTGCGAGTTCGATAAAAATTTAACGAATTCACAAACCGCAAATCAGAATTCACCAATAATACCTAATGCACTTATTTTTTTATAAATTTGATCATAAATTGGCTTTTTTGTCAACATTGTGAGAATTGAAAAATAGTCAATTATATCGGTATTGTAGTTTTATGTGCTAACTATAAAATATGTATTTTTAGTATCCACAGCGTATTAGCGTCCCACTCCTTTAGCAGGCGTTCAACGAAATAATATAGACAATTGGTAAACATCATTTTCTCGTGGTGCGCTTGCTAGACCGATCACAGGTCTCGTCTCTAACAGATACTGTTTTAGAGCATATACCCAACACGCTGCTCCAAAATTTTTTACACAGGTTGCTCTTCGAGGCAAGGGGGTTGACACCGCCAATTTCCTAACCACTAAGACCAAAGAAGCAGATAGACATAATAGGTAAATTTAATGTGGTTCAAACGTTGCATATAAAATACGAAATCTCTTAAACGAGTACGATCAAAGCATTCAAATAACAGAGGTGTCAGACGTAGTAATACATACAAATGGTAACCCTATTTCGGTGCGGGAGACGTTACGAGAATCCCATCTCATCTTGTATTCACACTCGTATACGGTAAATAAAACGTACAAAGGGAACTGGATTAAACAGTTCTGACATTAATTTCATCAGAGCAAGAAAGAAATGCGATGGCAGGTGGGCTTTATAAAGATTTATCTTATTTTTACTTAGCGCCGCTGGCTTCCCTATTTTCGTGTTTCCGAAATGTTACGACGAACTTCCAGAGTTCAGGGCAGCAATTTATTACATTGAAAGTATAATATATTTCTTTGATAAAATATATTGGTTTAGTAAACATTTTATGCCAATATTGACCGATCACAGAAAATGATGAACTGTTTCTTTTCTCTTTCTTTGTAACAGCTTTTGGCCATAATCCCATTATACTGAAAATATAAATGGTTTTTATGAACGAGAAAGTTCCTAGGACTGTCAAACTTTTGGGAATCATTGGGCAGATTATGTTTGTTACAGGATCGATGGCCATTGGGGCATGGACATGTTATAACTGCTGTATTATTTTAATTTTCTCTTGACTGCTGCATACCGGTCAAACAAATGCTGCGTACGAAAGCTACAATTTATTTTTCTTGTAGATAGTTTTGTATCTACAATATTGAAATATGAAAAATGAAAAATGAATAAAAGTGTTTTTTTTTGTCGTATGCACGCAGAGTAAAATTGAAACGGGAAAATCCAATATTCCCGTTTCAAATATTGAGTCGAGCTCGTGTAATAACGACTAGCGATAGGATTTTGAACTGACGGTCATTAAACTTTTGCGACTCATACTTTATTCGTGACAGCAAGCGACGTTGGACCGAAGTTTTCGAAATAAGTTCAAGAAACTAATAAACCGCAGCGTGTGCCAACTTAAATAAACTTGGGGGAACTTCTGATCTATGCAAAACGCTACTCTTTTATGATGACTTAATGAGTAAACTCGAGCAACGGTCTGTATAGCCGTAGGATACCACAAGATGTATCAAATTGCTACAACTTTACCTCATTTTCAGGCAACATAATTGTAGCAGGTCAGCTTTAAAGACTACCGCGCATCAGATCGAGCCGCGCCGCACGATAGATAAACACACAGTTGCCTTGACCGATTTCGGCTACATTATAGCACAACTACGCGGGAGATATTATAGCACAAGTGTGTGCGGAAACATAGATGCACGCTCTTTTCTCTCATTATCATAGTCCGATGCGATGGCAGATCCGAAATAGATCAGACCGACAGCAGTCTTTAAGATGCACGGGTGTAATCACCACCAATTTCCGAATTTCGAGCAGGTACTTTGAATTTCTTGATAGAAAAACCACCTCGAATTCGGTGTTCCATTTAAGGTGCAAAAATGGAGAATATCTCTGAAGAGCATTGCGTCGACTGAAGACTAAAGGAAGATTTAACCATTTTCAGGTCATTAATCTGTAGATTTTGTGCCGCCGGACCGCTCTACTGTGCGCGAACCCTAATGGACACTTCAGTTTTAATGAGTTTGGCATCAAAGGAAAAGTTGGTTACGGTCTAGTAGGGGCTCGAGTGACGAAATGCATTTTGCACTCTTTACACGGAACTTTAGAAACCAGGAAAAAGTGCCAAAACAAATATTTTGACATATTTTTGGCTTGCTCAATTAGACTCATTGGTCTGGTCTCTAGCATTTTTGCTTTTTGTTTGTCACATAAAATAATAAAAGATTTAATCATCATTTACGTTTAGATGATAGACTTTTATTCACACATGTCACAATCGTTAAATGATAAATCCCGCAAGCCTGATTTGAAGTAGTGCTATCCATAAAGTAACTTCTTAAGACGAATAAGCCTCCTACGATTTATGCCTGAACGGTAACAGTATGTGTGTGAAAAGGTATTGCTGCACAGACTTTTAAAAGAACTTCGTGAGAGATCAATTATCCCAGATCACAAATTTGGCTTTCGACAATATCATAACACGGGCGAACCGGTTCATAGAGTATGCAAAGCCATTAGGGAGCCACTGGAACAAAAAGAATATTGCTCTTCTGCTTTTCTTCTGCATGCATTTGATTTTGTGTGGCATAAAGACTTAATGTTTAAAATTAAATTGCTTATACCCGCATACTCTCTTTCGACAAATACTCAAAACAGCTACGTTGAAAGCCTCTAAAACAGTCAATTATCTTCTCTCCAAATAGTTGGACTTCGATCTAAATCCTTCTGATCAATGGGAAATATGGTATATATAGGCAATGTTTGGAATTTTTTTGGCGTCGCTAATTATCTTCATCTTGTGACGCGGACTACCAGACATAATAATGTTAATTCAGTAAAATGTATATACACACACTGTTCTGAGAATTTCAGAGCCAATCATACAAATTTTAATCGAAAGAAGTGTGTCATACACACTTCTTTCGATTAAAATTTGTACGTAAAAATTTGTTTTTAAGTTAAGTAATCTAAAGTTAAGAATGCGAATTTTTTGGTTTATTTGTCGCAGCAGTTTCTTTTAGGCAGCAACGGATTCGCATGACTTTTTGCAGAGGGACAGTTTAAAAATCAAAGAGTGATTATATTTTGCTACTTTTTATCTCAGCAAAACGTTCACTTATTTTAACATTTATTCACATTTTTTTTTAATTTCATCTCTTACCGATCTAATTAGTCATAGTTAAAGATTATAAACTTACACTAACTAATTAGATCTGGGTAGCTTTAAAGCCTCATAGATACATACCATTATTATAATATGCTTTCAGACTACGAAGATGATGCGATTATTTTGCGATAACCACCAACTCGATTGGAAGCCTCCGGGGAAAATGAGCTTTTAACCTGAGAAAAGCTCACGACCAACTTCATTATAACTTATAATGAGAATAATTTTATATGTGTATCGATTTTAATCAATGTGTTAAGTTTGAGTTATTACTGAACGCTTCTATACTAACTTTACTTTTTGTTGCTGCCATAATAATCCGTGTCACCATTTGACATTCAAGTTGATATTATGGTTGTCACTGCGTACTCTTTACGTAAATATACAGTTTTTTTCTGGAATAATACTATATATCTCAGGAGAACTGTAACCTACCCATACCAAGCTTAATGCCATTAAAGCATCTAGCCTTGTAAATAGGTCTAATGTAATATAATATATAGTCTAAGAAATTCTTAGTACCCGGCTGGAGTTTTGTAATTGGCGGTGATTGCCCGTGCCCCGGAGTGCTCTCCTTGCGTTTAGCAGTCGGTGCTGTGCTTGATCTGTTTCTGGTCTTGTCGGAACTGCCGTCCCATAGGACTATGATAGTGAGGAAATAGACATTGCACTTGTGTTTTCGCATTCACTTGTGCACTATAATCATAAACTCCCGCGTAGTTAGAAAATCTTTCTCGAGATTTATCACCGTGGCCGAAATCGATGGAAACTGTGAGTATAGATCTAATAGAAATAAACTCTAGTAACATTGTTATAGCAGCTATACACAAAAGGAATTTTATCATAAAAAGTTTCGTTGATAAAAACTGTGAACTTAGCGCCTGTAGCGCAGAATAATAAGCGTTTCTCGACGTGAGCTGAGTTAGAATACTGTTTACAACTTTCCAGGGGTTATCGAAGTCATCTCCGTCTACTGAATCTTTAAATAGGAAGACAGTTGCTACCCAAATCTTTTAAGGCTTTTTTAGTACAGTGGGTATTATTTAAAGAATCATGACTATAACTATGAGTACGATCCCATGATTTCGAACTAACTGGGCGAATGAAAGAAAAAATATGTCAATGGATCGAAACCGACGTTAATTTGTGGAATTCCATAATATTAAATTTACCCTAAAGCTTAAATTAACAGGACAAAACTGGGTTTAATATTTATTGGTGAAGTTTACTAGTAGGTACGCCCATGTATGCGGTAAACGCCATACCGCCAGTGAATTTATTCGCCGATAAATACTACACCGAAGTCAGCCTAGTCGAGCCAGAATTTTCCGAATTTATGTTTCATATGCTGCATTCATAACAGTATTTTAAGAAGTAGACTATTTTTAACACTTTTCCTATTAATCCGGCGAAGTATTATGCACTTCATCATTTCACTGCAAGGCAAGGGTTTCCTTTCAGAACGTAAAGGTTTCGGGGCTGTTGTCCACCACGCTGACCAAGAGTGGATGAATAAGGATATTATGGAGAACTCTTACACATGCAGCTTTCCTCACAATGTCCCCCTTCACCGTTAGAACATGTCCTATTTAATTGCCTTAAATGCACGTAATTCAGGACAAGTTAGAGCTGTGTGTTGGGGATCGAACTCAGTCCCCAGATTGGAGGCCCAAAACCTAACCACTACGCTTTTAGTGCATAACGCGTTGCAAATAGTCATACAATTTACGGAGCTAGTGTTCCTAGGCAGACCATTATCTTATATATATTGGGAGCGCGGCAGATTCTTAAAACATTTTAATATAGTTTAAATTCAAACAATTAAAAACTCCTTGATTTTAAATTAAATATTTTCCTAACGTCAACTTCAATCTAAAATTTGTCAGCAAGCCAATGTCTGTGCCAATGTTTTACAACATCACAGTGTTTATTGGTTTATCTTCTATTTGTTTTAAGAAAATAAATTGATTATTTTGTGTTGTCTCCTTCGCCACAAATTACAAATATAAACCGATTAAACATGATACGCATGACAGTCAATTGTACGCATAACATTAAACACAGGTAATATCAGCGATATATGCTTTTATCTAATAGGATTTTATTTATCTATTTACTTGCATCTATCGCTTGCATCGCTCGCATTTTAAATTACTTGTTGCCTCTTTATATATATTACAATGGTCTGAATCTTTAGACGTAATATTATAACGTCTCGCAGATAATTTAAGACGAAAGACACGATAAGTCGTTGGCCTTAGGAACTAAATACTTATGTTTTTTTTTTGCAGTAACCAGTTGCAGTCATGTAGGATAATAGGTGATGCTAAAAGATTTACTAATAAATGTGATACAACGAAGAGCGCAGGTGTTCCTGGAGAAACTAACAAGGGGGCTAAAAAATTCGGTGTCTTTCCACCGAAAAGGCCGATGCCTAAACATCCCCCAGTCGACCTGCATGGATGGAAGACGTATAAAGTTGGCGAAACTCGGCGATATTCGCCATTTCATTTTCGTGGCCAGGTAAACAGAATACGTCATATCTTAGCTTGTTAACAACTCTCAAGCATGATCTGAAGCTTTTATCCAACCCTTGATGTCATGTGTTCGAAAATGTGCACCAACGATATTTCATATTATTAAATAGAAAATAGTATATATAGAAGGAGATATTTCAAAAATATTTATCGAAACATAGATTGAAGCCTAAAAGCACGAATCTAATATTTATTTTCGGCTAAACTTAAGGAAACGCGCTCTGATCAATAAAACAATAAAATCATAAATCATTTCAAACAATACACTTGAGAAAAAGCGAATATTGCAAAAGGAACTGTGGCGATTCTATAAGATTTGTGCGAACATTTTATTCCGACCATCTGAATAATCTCTGCAGCGAATGGCTGAGTTAGTCTATAAGTTTAAAAGGGAAATGGAATCGCGAGCGAGTTGTAGTGCTCCTTGCCTAGACGACCGTTAGGGTTGGCATTTTATTATTTTATTTTCGTAGAGTAAAGGGTAAATAATTGAACTTTTGATGCCTACTAGCTGGGTAGGTACTTTGCTTAAATACAAGTGCATTAGCGATCATCATCATTATTATCAACTTATTAGCCCACTACGGAGCACGGGCCTCCTCTCAAAATGAAAAGTGTAGGCCGTAGTCCACTACGCTGACAAAATGCGGATTAGTAGACTTCACACACATGCCTAAGAATTCCCGATAACGTTAACAAATTAACGTTATCGGGAATTCTTAGGCATGCAGGTTACCCCAGTTAAGCCAGTGACTTTTTGAATTCTGTAAATTAAAACGCACATAACTTTTCTTAACCCTACTCTGTCTACCTAACAAAATATAATAATGTTTCAAGTTTTAGGTAAAAATTCGAACATAAACTTTCTAGCTTTTTCACCGAAAAAATTTGTAATTGTAAAATTAATAAATTCCCAATTTCATTCAGCAGTTCACTATCTAATTAATTTACCACAAAGTGAGTGTTTGTTAAGCGATTGTTCCACAAGAGAATACATTCTTCAAAACCTACTTCTTCTCAATAACCTTAGCTATGAGTTTGATCATGGAAAAGTTTTATAGAATTCGAAATATATTTTTCGAAATAGTGTTATTAAATATTTTATATGGATTAAGTTTAACTATTTGTATAATCCCTGCTCCGAATGGCTGAGTTTGTTTGGAGGATAAAAAGCTAAATGGAGCCTTAAGTGTACTTGAGTCCCGGCTCCTAAGCTAGTACCTACTTACTAGGGGTGCTACACCAGTGATTTTAGTTACGTTATTTACTTAGACTTATATAGTAACTGTCTTACCTATTATGGAAATCCCGTGCCCAGAAGTGTATAATCTAACAATTACGATGTTCGTATAATCGTATCGTATGGCAGCCCGCGACTGTGTCCGCGTGTGTTCTGATTTTTTTTAAATACCTGCAGGATTATAACAATATTGTATATAATGCAGTCTCCAGGGTGCTAACTTTATGAGTTCCCAATACAGGGCACGGGTCACGGGTTTAGGTCGTAGTCCACCATGTTGGCCAAATGCGGTTTGGTGGAGTTAACACGCCTTTGAGAAAATTATGGAGATTGCTCAAGCATGCAGGTTCCTCACGACCATTTCCTTCACCGTTAAAGCAAGTAATTTTTTAATTCCTAATATGCACATGACTTACAAAAGTTAGAGGTGTGTGCCGGGGTTCGAATTCAGCTACCCCGAAAGTAAAGCCGATGTAACTTTTGCTTCTTCGTTACTTATTCGCACCGCAAATATCTGGAATGCACTTCCACAATTTAATTTCATGTATATCAAGTAGGCCTAGCTTTTAAGCAGTTTTGAAACGTCAAGTCAGTCTGTCTGTAGTGACTGGTACGAAAGGCAGATTCTTCCGAGAAAAGCCGGAAAGAAACTCAGAAGATTGCCCTTTTTCAACATCATTTTACAGTTTACAATCTTTAGAATTTTCTATCTTGTGAGAGAGCAGAGTGGATTTAAGAAATTCATCAATAGTACAGTAACCACAAATTAAATGTGTTTAAACACGTTTTTGTTTAAACTACCAAAATTACTTTAGGAATATAATAAAAGCATATACTAAATCTCACAAATGACTTTTGTACTTTTCGCATACCATATGCACCTTCAATATGAGCTCCTTTACTCCTTTAAATCAGGAGTGAATGAGCGGGCATCTTCTAAGCAAGCGCGCTCTATCTAAGGCGCATGCATCATTTCATTTCAACATTGATAGTAGTAGAGCTTTTGGTAACAGCTCGTCCGGAGAAGTAGGTATTCTGCAGCATAGGGGGCGTCCATAAATTACGTGAGGTGTTTTTTTTTAATTTTCTGGCCCTCCCTTACCCCCTGGTGAGATGTCGTGAGATTTTATTCAACCCTCTCTCCCATCCCCCAATCTCACGTGAGATTTTTCAAAATGTGGGTTTCTTACGTAAACGCGTTGTATTGTTATTGTAAAAAGAAAAAAACATGGATCAGTAGATGTGTAACGTCGAAGTATGAATGAAATTATTTTCTCATGAACAAATTAGTGAATGATCTTAATCGTATTAGGATTGCATTTAAAATTAACTCTTAAGCACGTACAATCTAGATTAAATGGACCAAAATAGTATAATTTTTTATTTGTTTAAATCAGAAAATAATTGCGTGATATTTGCCGAGACCCCCCCTCTCTCCAACGTAAGATTAGATGAGATTTGACTCGACCACCTCCCCCCCTTAAAAATCTCACGTATTTTATGAACACCCCCATATATATGCTGTGCTCCGGTCTGAAACGTATGGCCTCAGGTTGATGAACACAAGGCGACATTTTGTAATACTCGTACGTGTTCCTTGCATGCGACGTGGTTTTCCGCTTACTTTTATGGTGGGCCATCTGCTTGATCTGTGAATTTTGTTACCTTAATTATATAATTACTTGTAATTAGATGTTATTGCAGTAAAGCTCTAGTCTATAAAAATAGGGTATTTTTCAAACATCTCAAGAGCCACCCATTCACATCAAAGCGCCCCAGGCATCTCGTCGTGTTTGTTTGCTTTAGAATATTCGAATTAAAAATAAAATAGCCTGCAAATAGTAAGAAATGTACAAAGCTTATTTTGTTCTTTCCGATAAAAGGTTTTACCTTGATCTTTTTTTTCTTTTATATTGAAACTTCAAAATACATACTTCATAGTATGAAAGCGAAAGTGTGATCAATTTGATTTTTCGCATTGAGTTAGATAAATAGACGGAGAGTAGCATTGGCTACTTTTTATCCCAGGAAATTAATCGGTACCCACGATAATTCGGGACGAAGAACGCAGGCAAAAGCTAGTTCACAAATAAATGTGCCGATTATGACTTGGCCGGCTAGTCGACTAGTCGGTTTTAAAGCAGCAAACTATTCGACCAGCCCGATCTGGATTTCAGGCAGTTTTTAATTTATAATCAGACATACCGGGCAGTATGTATTTCAGAACATCAGTCCTCAACTTTGCTTGAGTAAGTACAGCTAGTTCTAGCACTATTCAACTAATGTTCCATTATATATTCAAATATTATTATAAAACAATAGCTTGGCAACAAAAAAGTGATTGTACTCGGTGTACTTATATAAAAACCAGTACAATAGTAATGTTACGTAGGAAACAATGCTACGATTCATAAGAGCAACTAGCAAGTAACTATTCATGTCCTAGGAGCCGTATGATCACGAGCGACGGGAAGCAATTCCCACTGCGAAAGACGGATACTCGACTAATAGCTTTATGTAATACCTACTGGTAAATGGATAGACTGTTGTCGACCTTCTTGGCGCAATGGTGAGCGTGGTGGTCTTATAAATAGGAGGCACCGGGCTCGATCTCCGGCAGGGGCAATTTGGAAACTATTTCTGAACTTTCTCTGTGCTGGTAGGAGGTTTTGGCTTGTTACAACCCTACCGACTACGGTATGGATTAGATTTAGATAACGTGAAGGAAATACTTTTTCCTAGAAGTACATCTAGGAGGAAGATACCTGGAACATTTGAACTGATTTTAACGGAACCTAGTATCTGGGACATCTGCAGGCTGATTCAGTGTCTCAGTTGACCATAAAACTAAGCTACCCGATAAGTTGGCCACCAAATTACCTGATAAATCCATATGTTACATTCTGAAACAAAAGTTTCCAACTCGGTTGGCACTTACAAATGTATAATAATGGTTCGGGCGTTGTGTGATGGCGACTTTTGACAGTGGCTAATGGTGTCAATTGAGATACAGAATAGCCCTGCTGGTTTAAGCGAAACTTTGAAAGACAAGTCGGTTGTTATAAAGAAAGTAATACAGAGTATTTTATTCTGCAAATATTTCTCAATTTAGGTGAAAAGGTTTGGGAGATGGCATAAAAGTCCTATATACCTATCGCCTTACTGATAGAGGCATTCAAAATAAACAAGGTCTCAAATGCCGCGCAACTGCGAGACGACCAAGGCCCTCACTTCATGAATTTGTATGAATACACAACAACCCCACGCTAACGTCGAAATGTGTCGCCTTTCTATAGGGTTGCTTATACCTATGTAATTTGTTTCTAGGTGAGCCTCAACCGATGCTCCTATCTTGACTCAATTTAGAACAGATATATCTGGACCTCCTTTTAAAAAATAATCCTATACCTGTCAGCAAATAGGATACTTTTGAATTCGGGAAGCAATGTCACGGCGCGGAGCCGGAATGTTTAAAAGACCACTGGCGTACTATTTATGGAATACAGAAAAAGCATAAATTAAAGAAATACCTAATTAAGTAATGTTTTTCCACAGCTAATGATTATTTTCGATAATCCCAAATAAAATCGGTTTCGAAATGACATATTCATATTTACACCTAAACTGGTCTACATTCATATGCTTGTCCATACAAAATAACAATACTTACAATTTTCAAACAATATTAACATTGTTTAATAAATAAAAGTTAAGGGAATGATTTTAAAACAAAAACATTCCATAGAAAATAGTTAGATAAGAGATTCAAAAATAACTGTAAAGTACTATTTTTCAAAAGAGAGCTTTGATAGGGAATGTAGCAGTAAGCATAAAGAGAAAAAAAATGAATGAATAGAAACAGACAGTAATAAAAGGCCAACAACAAATAACAGGAATCATTCGCGTTCGTCGAGCTTTATAGTAGCAGACAGCGGAAAACAATTCAGACTGCGATGAATGGAACAGAGACAATTAAGGCACTCGCACTCTACGCGACATTACGACGTGTTAAGTATTATTTTTTTATCCCACTACAACTTAACACTAGACTTCAATCTCATCTAATGTTAAGGATATGCAGTCTAAGATGGTAGCGTAGGTAAGTGCTGTATTTAATGCTACAGGATATACTTGAGATTTATTAAAAGTTGAAAACGTCTTCTCGAATGAAAGCCATGGAGAAAAAAGAGCCCTCAAGGACAGCCACAAATGCGCTGGAAGGACGACGTGAGAAAGTAGCCGATACGAATTGGAGCGGGTAGGATTTGGCTCATTGTCGCGAGAAGTGGAAGATGTTGAAGGAGGCCTACACCGATATGGTCGTAAATGGCTGAAGAAAAAGAAAAATATTATTTATTCACGAGACACGCCAGAAATTCCATATAACAATTTATTCCTGAAAAATTAAACAGTGTAAGAATTACAAATTATGTCTAGTGCAATGACAACAAGCAATTATGATTAGCGTAGGCAGTATGTCGCCGTCAAATTGATAAATATGATTAATTCGACATACGATAGGTTAGCTTGTATATTGATTGGTGTGTGCAAGTGCATTATAAGGTACCCGTCGGCAGTTCCAAAACTTGTGTGAAGTACATCAAGAGATCTGTGTACAGTGATCAGTTCTAGATCAGTTCATTTAATCCAACGAACCCCATTTGCAAAATCGATTGCGACATGGCGTACCGTTGAGAGTATTTATTGTCTACACAGAGGACATGTTGGTTCAGTTTAAATGAACAGCAAAAAACAAGAAGAATATTATTAAAGCCTTTGAAGTCTTTTATACGTAGATCATATTATATGGTAATTTAGGATCTTTAAGACTTCACACGATTTTCGGCTTCAAAAGATCTTCGGATTCAAACGATTTAAAAGATCTGTTCGAATCAACGATATCATTTCACTTGACATATTTTATTGACTCTCCTTTTTTCTTTGTCCCAGTGTGACACAAAGTATGCTAGGTCTTTGAGTTTATCTCCGAGTCAATAATAATTACTGTGTGCGGGGATCCTAAAGATGTAATGCTTAGTAACTTTTAATTTCAATTTCATTAAGATAAAGACAAGATGCAATAACCTAATACAAGCCAATTTAATAGCCATTTTTTTTTAATTTTCTCTGGTCTGGTCTGGAGCAGTGGCGTTGCATATAGGGTATGTACAGGGTATGCAGATGATATAAATTGAAGAAAATCTACAATTTATCAAAACTTTAGGGTACGCTTTTAATAACACACCCAGTGGCGTACAAACAGCGCATACCCTGTTTGTACGCCACTGGGTGTGAGCCGTAGCCGACAAAGAAGTGCCAAGGGCTAATTTTAAGTGGAATAACAAAAAAGATACGCGATATGTACTGTTTTCAATATCGTTTTATATAGATACAATTTATCACAATGCTAAATAGTTATTTTTACTGCACGTTTCTGAGTATAATACCTCATGACTCACAGCAAAGTTGTCTAAAACTGCTACAAATCGTTTAACACTCCCAAACTTATGTCACCTTGAACCGTCCTCCACCCGGTTTCAATTCAATTAGCACGTAAGAAATTGGATTCTACCCGGCAATATAGCTAATGGAAGTCGAGACAAAACTAGGATAGAGAATAGCTTTCAGTGTAAATCAACTATTAAATCAATTATTAAAGTCTATGAGAAAAACAGCAAAAGAAGAACAATCAATTAATTGCTTACAAAAAACAAAGAATACAATAACACATGAGGACTGATAGGCATGTAAAGGGGGCTTTATGGCTTAACTTATTAACATGGCTTAGATACAAATAAGAACAAATTCTAAGACATACTATTTAGATTATAAAATTTACAAGTTCAGTTCGGAGAATAAACAATTACTATTTCATCTATTTGGTCACTTGATGCGACTAAACGTCGCTTGTTATTGTGAAGGGTAAATTCCTAGTTTTCGCCACTTGTAATTAAATATTTTTCAATTTTTTTTTTGGTAAGGAATACGACAATAAGTGCAAATACGACACATGTGCTGTAAGTTATCGAAGAGTTGGGTAGTAGAACGTTACTTATTATTGAATTGTCATAAGAATCGAATGTATTTTGATTAGACAAGTGAAAATTTAAAATAAGCAGAATAATTGAACAGGTGTATCAAACACCTTTAAAAAGTCAATATCTTCATATGATATGATTGATCGTAAAACTCAAACATTTCCTGCCGTTAATTACTTTGATAGTAAATAAGACACAGATCGTTACGTAAAGGAATATAGAAACCAACTTTAGTGGTTGGCCTTACCGCAATTTCTCTTAACTAATTGCTATATCTCTTTCCGTACAAAAAGCAAGAGACATTTTATTCGCAACTGCTTGTATAATGACGTATATTTTTATATATATTTTTTAATTTCCTTGCAGTCTTTTAATTATTGTACCATTCCCTGTCTCACTACCTAGACGTCTCATGATTATTATGACCGTCTGTCTGTTTATGACTTCAGCTTTCTTTTGGGGGAGCGTGTTTTACAATTTCAACTGATCACTTACTTTAACGGCGAAGGAAAACAACGTGAGAGAACCTGCATGCCTGCGAATTCTTCATATTGTTCTCAAAGGCGTTCGAAGTCTATGTGGTCCAGAACGGCCTAGACCCTTATCATGCTTAGAGGAGCAGGTCTAGACCTGTGCCTTGTTGTAGTTGATAATGATGAAAAAATATGACCGGAAAAATGATGAAAAAAATTAATGACCGGCAACGATTCGTCCAATTAATTTGAGCACTTTTATCACTTCTGCTTACCGTCAAGCGTACTGAGTAAGAGAATGCTAAGATGTGACATTCTTTTCAGTCTACTGTGGAGTGGGTGGTAGCCAGAGCTGACGATATCCTTAATTGGGGAAGAAAATGCTCTCTCTGGCCTCTGACCTTCGGTCTCGCTTGCTGTGCTTTGGAAATGATGCACTTTGCCGGATCAAGGTTACTATTCTGAAAATACGCTTTTATGACATTCATGTGTGAATACCGCCATAAAATTAAATGGTTTCGATGTGATAAATTGTAGGAATCGTATGGCAATCTAGGGCACTACATTTATTAATTAATATAAGTTCGCATTTGACCAAATTGTAGCCTCAGAGGAGACGCTTTCGCCTGCAATTCACTCCTGTTTTAAAAGGTTGTTATAATCTGGAACAACAAAGCTTGGCAGAGCGTTTCCTACGCTAGGGAAATAGACCCAAATTGTAAATATAGTCCGGATACTTCATGTGAGGTGTTGATATTGTAGCATATTAAAACGCTTATTCGGAACGAGCTAAAAAGCGATAATAATATTAGATGGTCTATACTGCATTCTAATTAACATTTGAATAGAGTCTCAGTCTTGAGCTGGGGTCAAGTATTTCCGCTACATTAGCCTTAGCATGACCTAGATGTTCTCACAATTCGATTAGGTTAATTTTAAATATTTTATTTCAAGATAAATATCTATATTTTAAGATAGGTATCTTTATAAAAACGGCAGAGATGTACCTGGAGATAGGAGATCTTCATGCTTCTACTGTGTTTCCCACCGTTTGGTCTGTTTTATTGGAGACGGCTTAAATTTTGGAAAAGGAACTTTTTTATTTCCTTAGATACGACATGGATCGTTACGGTATGGTGTTTCGAGGAACTCCGCGCCAAACTGACGTGATCATCGTCGCGGGCACGGTGACCAACAAGATGGCGCCCATACTGCGTAAGACCTACGACTTGATGCCAGACCCTAAATGGGTGGTCTCGATGGGAAGCTGCGCCAACGGTGGCGGCTACTACCATTACACCTATTCAACGGTGCGAGGTGCAGACCGGATTATACCGGTAAAAACTTGTATTTATTTGCGTGTGAGACTTTAATCAGCTCTTTCGTAAAGAATCCAGAATGTTATCCGAGGTCTCTAGGTATCACACTTAATCAAGTCTTTTATACCCCTTATTTAAAGTAAAAATCTTATTATTTACATACTTATTATGTAAATATTGAAGTTCCAAAATATTTTTCATTGCTTTCATAAGTAATTTACTAGGTGACTGTTTCGAATATGCATTTTTTGAACAATTCTGTTTAAGAACATGCACAATCCGTGTACACGAATAATACTGAAGCTCCAAAACCACTACACTTTAGTAGTGTTTCTCGTACAGGATTTTAGTCACTTCATTCAAATTTAAATTCAAAATAACAACTGTCAACTGTTAAAGTTGACAGTTGTTATTTTACCGCTTAAGTTCTAAACGTTGAACGTGAGGAAATGAGGAAAATGGGAAAATTTTGTCATCTAGCAACATTCCGCCGTTATGAAGAGAGTTCGTTCCCCGGATGTCTTCACTGTTTTTGGTCACAATGCACTGCATGCAATAATGGCTTAGTGAGAATTCTTTATATTGCGGAAATAGAAGATTGATTGATGGGTTTCCTCTAGGTTGACATCTACGTGCCCGGGTGTCCGCCTACAGCCGAGGCTCTGTTGTATGCAATGCTGCAGCTTCAGAAGAAGGTCAAGCGTATGCGGACGTGTCAAACTTGGTACCGCCACTGATTAGAACAATAATAAATAAATAAATAAATTATCGTACTATCTAGTAGCCTAGGTACATTATTGTAATATTCCTTTTATACAGTAACAAGGTGTGACCCCTTTATCTAATCCGTCGTTTGATTACCTCTGTTCTGGTCATCATTAGGTGTTCTAGCAGCTTCCTTCAACTCGCTAAATATTTAGGAAGATATTTCATAACGAAAAAAAGAATACCTTGAAATAATAAACATAATTTGTATTAACTTATGCTGAAATATAAAGCTTACGATGAAATAAGAACGCAATTGGCAATAGAAGAAGTGATGGGCGTTGGGGTCCCCAAGGAGCTGAATTGGTGAAGCGGCACTGGTTTGTGAACCACACCAGGTCATAGGTAAATAGACGTCAAGTAAAGCGTCAGAGTTGGTGGACACAAGATTTACAAAACCATGGAGTGTGAATTCTTAAAAAAGAACTATGTCCAACGGTGACCGTCCATTCCGTTGAAATGATGATGATAAATAATTTTTAAAATAGCGCTTTAGGTTGTTTTTAGAAACATTGACGCTCGTTTTTCTTCCGGGCCAATTTCTTGGTAGGGATTTTCCATTTCCTCCCAGTTAATTACAGCGTCGAGATTTGTAGAGCGACGCAGTACGATATTGCGATAAAAAAATATTGCGAGAGCCTTCTTGGGACTTATGCTTTTATGTAAATTAATCTTTTATTATGAGAACATTGGTAATAGATGATAATAGGCTGCGGTTTATTGGATTATAATATAATCTGTACCAATATTCGTAAATTTGGATGGTTGTTTGAAACTCGATCACACGAAAACAGCGTTACAGGAGGAAATTAAGCACAGAGATGTACAATAGTCTGCAATAGCACACAGGCTAAAATTATACGGTTCCCGTGGGATAATTCGTTTTTGTTTATCACAGAGCAAGAGATCAACATGTTTTTTTGCATAGTGGTAGTTCAGGGGTCAGAGAATAACATAGGAATAAATTATCCGGGCGAACTAACTACTAACCTAGTTAAGGTTAGCCCGTAAGCATCTTAGACTGGAACATAACTTACAATCAGGTGGAATTGCAGTCAAAGGCTAAATGGCACAGGAATAAACGAAAAAACAAATATATTTTGTATGCGCATTGTTCAAGATTCTTTATACAATGTGCTAGTAGACTTTGTAGGCGGGTTTCATTACGCAGCGGCACGTACGAGCTGTGCTTTTAAATTGATCTACTTTCTATCTACGGAGAGAAGATTAAACCTTAGATTTATTCCTAGATTGCATTTCAACGTCTAACATACTGTTTTTTTTTTTTTTATACAAGTTAGCCCTTGACTGCAATCTCACCAGCTGGTGGGTGATGATGCAGTCTATAATGGAAAAGAGCTAACCTGTTAGGGGTAAGATAGTTATATAAAACCCATTACCCATAATCGGTGGCTAGACGACATCATAGCGTTAAATTAAAACGCTGGGCGTCACGTCTTTGCGGTAGGGTAGGGTTACTAGCTGAAGCCTCCTACCAGATGGTCTTCATCATCAGTTTGAGGTGACTAAATGGTACTTCTTGAAAGAAAATTCTCAAGTATAATTACATCTATACTAAAATCGCTATAGGTGTTCCTATAATATTTGAAGATTTCCCTCGATTTCCAGGAGATTCCAATCGATCTTCAACAAATTAAAATGGGACCATATCTGAGGTATGACATAGTCGTACCAAAAAAAAAAGAATCATCAAAATCGGTGAATAGTTGGCGGAGTAATCGCGTGACAAAGATAGAAAAAAAACATACAGTCGAATTGAGAACCTCGGTCGTTTGAAAAAATTAAGAGTATCCGCGGGCAACAGCTAGTGAATTTATTAAGGCGTCGTTGTACGGATTACCTTCAGGCTGCACGTATTTAATTACGCGACGGCACGTATGGATTAAAGTTGTTATACTTTCAAAGACAGGAGACCACAGCGTAGTAGTTTACTTTACAAAACCTTCACATTTTATCTCCGCTGTATTCTTTGCACTAATGGCTTTCAGGTGTACTTTATCTAAATGTGTAAACAAAAGCTATAACGATACGCTTTTACGTAGCCTTTATAAATACGTATATTCCTATCGCAGAATGAAACATGAGCCGCAAGTAGTGTTGCCCAAATTCAGTCTTGGTCTTGCAGTCTTGGTCTTGTTCTTGCGTTTTTGCAAGACCAAGACCAAGAACAAGACCGCGTATTTTTAGCAAGACCAAGACCAAGACTGACCGTGCAAGACTTGAGCAAGAACAAGACATAGCCTGCAAGACTCTTGCGTCTTGCAGCTAGGACTTAGCGCTATTTCACGGAGTAGTTAGGTGTAACAGTTCGGTGTATAGGTAGGTAGGTACGCTTAGGAATTCTATGAGACGCAAAAAACTATATCAAAGAATATGAAAAACTGGACCTATGCGCATTACGACTAATACCATAAACATAGCGAATAAAAAAATATCTATTAAAATCAAACTGAGTGCATGCATAGTTATGTTTTAACCATCGGCACTTTGATAATGCGGCATCAAAGGTTTTGTACTTACTTCTCAAAGAAATTTGCCGCTTTTCGGAAGTACATGGTTATGATACACGCGCCGGCGGCTTCTTTTGAAATCTAAAACAATCGTTGCCGCCGCGCCGAAATCATAACATTTGACACTATTCATGCAAAATAATTTCGAATTTTAAGAGTACCTACAGGTGTTCCAAAGAAGAAATAAGTTTCAGAGTGCTTAGAATGAAAATGAATACATTATACTGATCACGCAAGTAGTATTATGATTAGGATAAAATGGTGAGGATAGGTAGTAGATGTCATAATAATTCATTCTAGTAAGTAATTATAATATTGATTACTTATATGGTTTTAAACTAATTACTTAGGTACTATTATTGTACATTTAGTCATTATATTTCTTAAGTTTTTACAAGTTGTTTTAGCAAATGTAAGCTTATAAATCATAAATGTTTATTAAGAAACAGTTACTTCCATGGAAAACGACATATAGGTCAGTTGATTTTTCGAATTTCTTATCAAATCTTCAGTTATTTATTAATCTGCTTGATCTTTACTATGGCTATGTTAATTCAAGCTCACAATGTTCCAATTCTAATACGTTTTTCTAAGATTTAAAGTAAACTTTAATAAATAGTAATAGACTAATAGGTAATTGCAAGACTTGCAAGACTCTTGCTGCAAGACCAAGACCAAGACCAAGACTGGGAGCGCAAGACCAAGACCAAGACCAAGACCAGGTGTATTGGCGCAAGACCAAGACCAAGACTGGCTAAGTCTCGTCTTGTTCTTGCATTTGGGCAACACTAGCCGCAAGCAACGCGTTAGCACTAAGTATTGGAAATACCTGCTGATGACGTATCCGCATTTTATTGTATCAAATTCTGTGTAGAAAAATTGTCGCTTGCTATGTTACGCTGGAGATACAATATTTGGATAGAAGAAGGCGTTCATCGTGATAAACCCACTGCCGGCCCACTTCAGGGCACGGGTCTTCTCTCATCCCAGAAGGGTTTAGGACGGTGCGGATTGGTGGACTTCACACGCTTTTAAGAACATTGACGAATTCCTGCACCGTTAGAGCGCTGTGATATTTAACTGAGAAAGAACCGGCGTTCGAACTCTGCCTCCGCAAAAGTAGACAGGAAGTTCTAACCACAAGCCAAAATTATGACATTTATAGAGGTTTAGTGCTAATAATTATATTATTAAAATAATGCATGTTTAATAGAAGTTGAAGTTTGAACGTTGAAATGGGTACGTTGACACTGAATAAATATAGAGTACTGTATGTTATTAACTGTCACGGAAGGATAATTATTCAAATAGCTATTGAAAGTTTAAGCCAAACATGAATATACATAGTCGTTTTCGTGCCTAAGTCTGAGTTACACAATTTAAACTAATATATGAGATTCTAAATTGTCTTTGAACCTCGAAGGATTTATGGGCGTATTTATAACTTAATTCATTATCAAAGCGGGGCGCTTTGATGAATTAAGTTACAAACATATTCGGAGTTGCCCAATATAATATGCAAGGGTACTCTCAATTATCTAAATAAGAATAAATTTAACAATATATTAATTTAATAATATTTATAACTTACTATCTAAATAAGAATAAATTTAACAATATATTAATTTAATAATATTTATAACTTACTAAGACTTAACTGCAGTTAAGAGGTGTTGAAAGGTGTTCACGGATAATCATCCGATTTCCGTCAGAGGGATTTTTATTGCCGGGATGAAAAGTATCCTTCCTCCTTCAGGATGCAAGCTGAATCGTATTTAATTTCATCAAGATCGATGCAGCAGTTGCATCCAACACAAGGTAGCAGTACAACAAGCGTTTTCGCATTCATAATTTTTCTTATGCATAAGCACGCAATCTTTGATCAGTTTAAACAAACAAACTGTATACCTACATTTCATTAAAGATTCTCTTAGTTCATACACTCCGTAAAGTTTAGAAGTTTCGCCCTAGTTTAGGAACTGGGACAAAAGGAATGGATATTAAAGCCGCTCATTCTAGAACCACGACTTGCGATTGTGCTGTATCATTCATAACTCCCCCGCTCCCTCGTTCGCAGCGGCTAGGCCTTGTAATATGTCGAGACAAGTTTTGTTTTCATTTTAATCTTCAACCGTGAATATATCTTAACTCAATAATATATATGCCTCACTTTGAGGCTTAGCTTTACGATTACGGGAACAAAAATTAATGAAGACAATAGATACGTCTGCGTTTTTTTATAAAGAGAAAATTTGTGACGTGACCAACGCAGTGTTGAAATTAGCGGGTTGGTTGATAGAAGTATTAATTACACAAAATAAATATAAGAGGTAAACTAAAAGAAACACATAAACTAGTAGTAAATTAGTAACCGAGTGATTAGGTGGGGCTCGGGGGCAACCACTTTAAACTCTTTAACATTTATAAAGCACTTGCGTTTACACCGCGCTTTTGTCGGGTCTAACCCACCGTTCTTGAATGGCCGGTCCCATCGTTTTCGGTTGAATCTTTTAGAACACACGCGCATGAACTTAAGTTTATATGTTAATTAAGAGTGTAAGCTATATACATTGCAAATTTTAACCAAATCAGTTCAGTCATTATGGCGTAATAAACAAACAAAAAGTCTTAAATGAAACCATTTGAGAGAGACGGTTCGAAGAAGTAAAAAATACGTAAAAGTCTTAAATCAAATAAACTTAAGTCTTTAAAAGCTACTCTTGAAAAGAGTGACAGTTTTGCACATAGAGGAAGGCGATATGTAGAACAGCTATTACAATCAGTGGCGCGCACTGGGTTTCTTACCACGGTATGCATACAGTATGAAAATTGCACAAAATGGAAAAAATCCTCCTCCTATACGAGCTATATTTCAATTTTAGGGTATGCAGTGCTTTTGTGCATGTATGAAGTGCACGCCATTATTTACAATGATTGCAGACTAAAGCTCTGTAAACTGCTTCCGGCATATATAACTGACGCTGATTATGCTATTACAACTTATATTATATCAAGGTTTGTAAGTGTAAAAAATCTGAAATGTTTCCGGCGTTACAAAATGCAGCTTTTAGAAACATTTTCAACGTAATCTGTTTATACCGAGTATAATTTACTATTAAATAGCTTTTTCAAGACTTTTTAAAAAACTTATTAGACGCAGTGGGCAGCGACCCTGCTTTCTGGGTCAGAGGCTATGGGTTCGATTCCCACAAATGGAAAATGTTTGTGTGATGAACAGGAATATTTTTCAGTGTCTGGGTGTTTATATGAATTTTATAAGTATTATAATATATTATTATATTCGCAACCATAACACAAGTTAAGCTTACTTTGGGGCTAGATGGCGGTGTTTGTATTGTCGTAGTATATTTATTTATTTAGTTTATTTATATTTCGAACAGCGTTATGAAGTTGTATTTATTTTCGAACCCGATAATCAAAATGTTAGGGTAAAAGTAGCTTAGATTAACTAAAACATAAAAGCTATAAAAACCTATATATAACCTATATATAACCGCAATTAAAGAAATTTGATTTAAATTGTACACAAGTATGTAGTTAAAGACGAATTGGAATTTAAATAGTGTATTAATGTCGTTTAATATCAAATGACGGACAAGAGGGCAATTAAATACAAAACAATTTGGATAATAACATAGTTGCTCGTAATAGATTAATCTTGGTTGGATTATTTTAATGGTAATAATTTTGTAATTAGCGCTTATCACGAACGTTAGATAGGACAGAACGGAACGGAATGCACTGCGTTTGCTTACCGGGGATAAAAAGTAGCCGGCCTGTCTAGAAGTGGTGATAGCCCAGTGGTTAGAACTTCGGCTTCACTTTCCGGGGGCCGAGTTCGAAAACCAGCACGCACATATGACTTTTCTAAGTTATGTGCGTTTTAAGCAACTAAAATATCACTTATAACTTCAACGGTGAAGGAAAACATCGCGAGGTAACCTGCATGCATGAGTGTGGTCCACAATGTTCTCAAAGGCGTGTGGAGTCCACCAATCTGCATTGACCCAACGTGGTGGACTCAGGCCTAATCCCTTCTCATTGTTGGAAGAGCCCCGTGCCCCGTAGTGGGCCGGTAATGGGGTTTTATGATTATATTGATGCCCCTAACATGATATCCCGCTACCATCTTTGCTTTCCACAAAATGTGGTTAAAGTGAAGGCCTAACTTGTAGTAGAATAAAATAACCCTTGGGAACCCGTCCATCATTACTTAGCCCTTATTATGTGCCCGTACCTCGTCCATTGACACTAATTAACAAGAGGTAAAATATGGTAATATACCGTGCATAAAATATATAAATAGATTGTTGTTTTGTGTCTATACTCTAGAGTTATGACCTACTTTAAATCACTGATTGAGCACAAAATCTCATGAGAATAAAATAAAATGTACGGTGAAAATGCCCAGTTCCGCAAATATATATTTCTAAACGAGTTTTGTCTGTTATAATATCCATTATTACATACACTGGTATATTAATACGACGCCTCCTTATGATTAAAACGACATAATATTTTATTTGGTTATAAACATGATGACAAAAATTCATTTATTCCGAACGAAGTTTCGTCCACGAAGGCAAGTTTCTTCATTGAAAATGGTAGATAGGGTAAACTGTCTGTTGGTTTATATTTGGTTGAATTTTTGTAATGCACAAGGCATAACAAAAATTTGAAATTTTATTCACGAGGCGGTGTATTTTCTGTATCAGTATTGCGGTCATGAATACATGTACGTCTTTAGTGAGAAAATTTCACTATATCTTACACAGTCCTATGTGTATCGAAGCAATATAACTTGCCGAGGGCGGTACATTTTATCACAGCGCCCTGCCAGTAATCCAAACAGGGATTTTTAAAAAGTTACGAGCTCATTGTTCCTTACATGGCATTTCAACCTGTCTTGGTTAGGGATTTAGCAGTAAAATTTAATAGTAATTCTAATCTGATTTCGTTCAAGTACAGGCTAAACCTATAAGCGCTTTTGAAACGTGATGTCCCCTTCCCCGGGTGCCTATCCAAGATAACAAGGTTCCCCATTTCCGTCTCCTTCATGCCATCTCTATGCCTAATTTCTTCACGATCGGTGCAGTGTTTAAGCCGAACATTTATACTTAGTATACTTTGCATGGATTGTTTTTATATTACGCGCCTATTTTTATATTTTAGAAATATTTACACTGTTATGTTGGTCAAAGAATATATTTGTCACTCTATCACTATCTTAACGATTATAAATGTATCTGAACCGTAAAGTAGGTACTTTCGTGAAGCATATATATACGTGTTACTGTTTAATTAACATTCTACGTCGTTATAAACCTTAACGTACGTTTTACGAGTATGTAGGTACGTTGTTTTTATTAATTGGTGAAACAGCGTACTGATAAAGTTTACTCTAACTATATAATCTATATGTATACCTAATAATAACATGTGTTTAACTCGATGATTAGATATTTCAGTTTTAAAGTAATTTTAATTATAAATAATTATTTAACTACAAAATATATCTAATAGGAACATTAATTACTACGTTTTATTTACAAAAACAGATTAGCAATTATCCTAGATCAGGATTTTAACACAATGTATCTACTGGTCATCATGGCCAAGTAGTGTTTGTATTGTTTATAATTATTACAAAATATAAATAATCGTTACGAAAGTCAGCCAGTCAGCATTTAACTTCATGGTGGGTCTAAGCTCTACATCGCTCTCTAAGATAGGTGGCATGTGCCTAGCAGATGCATTAATTATATTATGACGATGTGTTTTATTGTACCTCGCATTTCCGCAATGGTTAAGCGAGAAGAGTTCAATTCCCTTACTTCTATGAGGGTGAGGATGACAATGTATAAGATATAACCAATTGACAGTTATGCACAGGGTATACAGATGATTTAAAATGAAGAAAATCTCCAGTACGAGTTGTAAATACTTAAGGGTAGGCTTTTTATAACTCTTACAGTGCCTAGCCATAATTTTTATAACTCGTACCAGAGATTTTCTTAATTTTATATCATCTGCATACCCTGTCAATACCCTCTATGCACGCCACCGCTACTCAGACAGTGGCGTGCATATAGAGTATGCACAGGGTATGCAGATGATATAATATGGAGGAAATCAGCAGCACAGATTTATTAAAAACTTAAGAGAAGGTATTGCACTAGATATAAATGGCCTACCCTTATGTTTTTATAACTCGTCCTGTGGACTTTCTCCACTTAATATCATCTGCATACCCTGTGCATACCCTGTATGCACGCCACTGCCTACCCATCATCACATCTTTAGGTACCATGTAACAGGTATTAAAAACGAGTAAAACCCAATTATTAAGAGCCTTACAAATTTCCTAGAACGGCTTTGACATGGTTTTAATTTAAAACACGCGAGCTCTCACTAATCGTATATGGCAACGAGTAAATAATAACGTTTAGTATAAAAATATGAAAAAAATCTTTATTTCATAGACTAGCAGCAACAGAGATCAGGTTCGTTCGTTCGATATTTTGGATAAGAGTCATGTAATTACAATGCTCATTCCCAAATATTAGGAGTTAAATATAATCTAAATATCATATAACTACAAAAGAGAAAGTCTGTCTTTCTGTCTGTTTGTAGCTATCTACCGTATAAAGTTTTGAACTGATCTTTATGACATTTCAAATTTCAGGAATTCCACGACGACAAAGTCATCAGGTTCGTTCGTTCGATATTTTGGATAAGAGTCATGTAATTACAATGCTCATTCCCAAATATTAGGAGTTAAATATAATCTAAATATCATATAACTACAAAAGAGAAAGTGTGTCTTTCTGTCTGTTTGTAGCTATCTACCGTATAAAGTTTTGAACTGATCTTTATGACATTTCAAATTTCGGGAATTCCACGACGACAAAGTCGCGGGCATTCGCCTAAATCACCCTGTGATGATACATCAGATGTAATATTATAAAGAAAAGAATATGTATTCCTGTCTGACTGTGTCTGATAACGTTTATACATAATGGAACAGATTTTTAGATACTGCTGGTGATATGCGGTCACAGGATATTTTTTCCGGGAAATTTTATAGCGGACGAAGTCGCGGACAACACTATTATTAAAATGACATAAATTTGCTTCTTTCTGAAAAATATATATTTCACTATTTTCTATACAGGCATTGAAATCCAACTCACATAAAAAGTTGTTTGGGAAGTGTAGGACGTACCTGAAAAGAATAAACAAATATGAAATACATAGTATATTAGGAAAAAACACATAACAAAACACTAGCAGTGGTTTAGAACTATGAATCTATAGAGCACAGCAAATCATATTTCCTTATACTATGTCCCCCATTTCTAATAAATGTGGCATAACGTCGAAAGTTATGCAGTGTATTATCACAATTCTATTGGCGAAATGACTATTCCGACGTTATGACACGTTTATTAACGGCTAGCAGCGACATTATCTCCACGGGGAAAAGACGGAATGTTCTTCCACAGTTTAATCCACTCTCAAAGCATGCGCACAAATAATATCCCAATAAATGTATTGTATTGCATTTATTTCAGACTACAAAGGTGAATGAGTTAGTAATTCACAATAACCTTAATATCTATGTTAGTTAATATAAGTGTTATAAAAACGGGTTGAACTCCTCATTTTCCCTGTTTCTGTACTTTGGTAGGTCGACTAGTATGATCGGGCGGGGGACAAAATGTTGTCTCCTGCCTATGCTGGCCCTGCTGTAGTTATGGATGAGTAATATAATATGAGTAATTGCTCAACAAGGGGTTAAAGCAAAATCTTACGTTACGGGCTCCGGGATAAATCCAAAATATTTATAAGTGAGCGAGCGTAGCGAGGGTGTTGCGTCTAGAATCCTCATTGTAGTGAGGGTTTAGGGGCGCCCAAAATCAAGGCAGATTTAACCCTGAATTGAATACTCTACTTTTCACACCTCGCGAGCTAATCAAATCAAGTTTTGGAGTCAAGACTCCCTCCAAAAAGACGCAATCATACGTTTGAGCGAGATTTTATTTAGATACAACGTGTGCAGTGGCGTGCATAGAGGGCATGCACAGAGTATGCAGATGATAAAAAATTAAGAAAATCTCGAGTACGAGTTATAAATACTTAAGGGTTTTAATAACTCTTACAATGCTAATCCTTAAGTTTTTTATAAATGGGACTGGAGATTTTCTTCATTTTATATCATCTACATACCCTGTGCATACCCTCTATGCACGCCACTGACCGTGTGCGAAGTTCCTTATTCAAATCATAAAGCCCCTAGGAACTCCAGTACAACATTACTTACCAGCTAAACCTATAGGATGTATCGACGTACTTGATCTTTCAATACTAGGCTAATAAGGCTTTGTCGAGCGAGTGGTGTGAAACTTAGTAACTCTATCACGCTTAAACGGTTGGCTAAAAATAGAACATTCCCTCTTATGAAGAAATAAGATACGTTGATCTAGAATTTAAAAAAAAAAACAGTCGCGAGCGGAAGCTTACGTTACATGTTTACAGTATAGACTGTTATATCTATTGTAGCTTATACATCATGTTCACACCTTCCATTAGTTACTGTGAACGAAAAAAAAAACAGAACAACGAGGTAGGGATGTAATAATTAAGTTTTCGCAATCTAATAATTTAGCAAACGCATTAATATTAGCTTGCGAAAACTTATTTAGCATTTAACAAATGAAATAAAGTTGTAATTTATGCTATTATTAATATTCCCTTCGTATTTTAACGCATTCTGCGTCATGTCAAAGCGTACTTACGCGCGATATTTAAACTACTTCATTAGATTTGGTAAACTGTGTTAAAAATGGAAGGATTATAAATAAATACACGTACGTAGACGTTAATAATTATCCATTCTAACTCAACGTCAATGGAACCCGCTGACACCCGCTCTGTGCTCTCATTAGCCACGAAAAGTTTCGAGGTCCACCCAAAAATTTCATGACAAGGAAGTTATGTTACTGCTTTTAACAAAATACCATAGACAAAAAAAATAGCATGCTAATGAAATTAAGGAAAACTCGTTCGCATGCTATTTTTCTCTCTTGGTATATTAATTACGATCTGACTCAATGTAATCACCGATTGTTAAGGTGGCTATGAAGTCTACAGCTACTTATTATGTAACTGTTTCATGATATAACTAGGTACATAATTACAGTATCTATTGTCTGCAATAATGTGCTTTGAAAGCCGGAATCATTCTAATTATATTCTATGGAAAGAGTTTAATGGCACGCCATTAGTGTTTCGATACTCCAAAACGGCTGAAAGCGGTTAAATCGTATAGTATGGTTGCTATATCAATTTCATTTGGCCTTTCGAGGTATAGGTTGCGTGTTGATAATTTATCTCTGGTTAGACGATTTTAGATTTGATTTGACTAAACATGGTGTCACGTGTGATAGTGTGGAGTCTTTCAAATGTTGAAGCTCATAATTTTATTTTTATCAAATTATTTAGACTAGAGCTGGCGCTTATTTAGCCCAACGGCTAAATCTAGCAATTCATAGGGGTAATAAATAGCGCCTGCATTTTGGGTACCATACCCATAAGTGAACAGTTAGACGGCTTATATTTGTTGTAAATATTAATTTTAGTTTGTAAATATTATTTCTTACAACTTAAAGTCTGATCTGTGACTAAATTTTTTATTAATTAAATAATGCTCGTATTTAGACTATCTATGGAACTAAATCGCGTGCATATAAATCGAAACCAAACATACTAACGAACCTGTTGGAATAAGGCTCGGTCTGTAGGTAAACCGATTATCCACAAATCCCAAACAGCAAAATGTTTAATCCGCTTTGATCGGGGAGTATTTCCCGCAACGGAAATATTCCTAACTAGCAAAGCAAACTTCCCAACTTTAATAAACACGTGCGAGTTCGACCTCTTAGTTGATACTCTAGAGAGGTTGAAAGCCACGCAAGTAAATAATGATCGAGCAAACCGGAACCTTATGAACAGACATTATTGTGTAGGTACAATGTAATATGCACTAATAATTGAAACAAAATTTAAACAAAAACAGATGTAATTAAATCCTATTTATTGCATTATTTAATTTTAGTAAATTGTGAAAAATTATGTGTCAAAAATTTCATGCCCGTCTTCTTTGAAATGTTTGTCGTCTACCGACAAATACGTGCCGCTTACCGATTTTGTATTCCGGTACGATGTCGCGTTACCATCTTAGACTGCACCATCACATAGCAGCAGGTGAGATTGCAGTTAACGGTTAAGTTGTGATGGAGAAAGAAAAAGAGAGAGAAAAAAAGAAACTTTAAAAATCGTAACCCACGCCGATGATGTGCAACAGATAGCACTGAAATAAATAATTGGTTATTGACGCAATCTCATTTATCAGTGGAGGCCAATACGTCATGGTCTGAGACAGACGGCCTGTTAGACGGTCCGGCGGCACGCGGTGACTCATACCGATCGTCACCTAATAAACACTTTATGTTGGATATTTAATTAAACTAAGATTATTATCTCAACATAAGTATATTGATATATAAGATCATTTTACAATTGTTGTAAGATGTAAAATAAACTATAAAAGAAGACGCGAGAATTCATAAAGACGTTACGTCGCATACGTTACGTACGTCTATTGGTTGTTACTTGTCACTGCCCTAATAACAATGAAACCACTCTTAAACATAGGACACTGTGTTGCAGGGCCCGCAGGGTGATAACGTTACTCGCGACAGGTATAACTAATAACGTGATCGCGAGAGTTACGCCTATCGCAAGCCTGTTGTAGGGCACGTAATCACCCTGCCGAACTCTGATATTATAGCTCTGTCTTAGTGCTCGATCAATGTTATTTTAGGACAACTGATTAAAAAAATATAAAATGATAAAGGTTTATTAACATTAAACTAGGCATCCTGTATTGTGGGTGTATATTAAAGATGTTTACTTCTCATCATTATCAGTAGTATTATCACCCCTTTAACGTTCACTACAGGTCACGGATCTCCTCTCATCCCAGAATGAGAAGGGCTTAGGTCGTAGCGTAGTCCACCAGGCACCACGCTGGCTCAGTATGAAATGAATTGTGACCAAGCACAATTAATTAATTAAAAATGAATTATATAGGAAAACAGCATGCACTGTAAAGTCTTAAGGCAGTTTTATTACATCTTTACTACCCTGGCGAAACCTGGACCTACAACTTATAAGACCACAGCGATTACTGCGCTAGGTAGGTCGACAAAAGCGGTATATTACTTTAACAAAGGTCAGGCTAAAAATACACGGCTTTTATAATCATGATACTGAATAAGCTTTTTCGTGCGATATAATTCATCGGCAAAGGTCAAGATTAGGTGAGATGAAAGACAACTTTCCAGTTTTCCATTAAAGAGCAACCTTCAGTGAAAAACTGGAAAGTCGTAGAAATAACTGATTTTTCATACTTCAGCCAGCCCGGAAATTTTAATTTGACGGTGCTTCACCCACGTGCCTCGGAGCACGTTAAGCGTTCCTGCACGTGATCTCTTGCCGGTCGTATCGGTTCTGCCATCCTATCGGACTATGAGAGTGAAGGGATAGAGGGAGAGGGCACCTGTGTTTTTACACACACACTTATGCACTTTAATACTATCTCACGCGTAGTTGGAAAAGCGCGCTGAGCCGGAACTTCTCATGTCTAGCTAGCTCGGTAGAGTGGCTCGGTGGCAGCTCAGACCGATTCTAGTTATAAAAAATTCGAGATCTACGCCTCGAATTCACCTGTTTTTTACCGAATACTAAGCTTGATTTGGATCAAAATTTATACTTATTAGAACTATAGCTAAGCATGTTCTGAAAATAAAAGCACTAAATAAAATAAGAAATTAAGATTGCGAATAAGTTTTTAGAGAGATTCAGTAGAACCTTATTATAAGTTGTTACTTGAACAAGATTGGTACGAAGTAAGTTGAAACGAGAAAATTAATAAAACGCTTCTTCTTTATAATAAATTTTCTTACACAGTTATTTCGCAGACGTATTGAGCTTTTAATATTTTGTTTTTTCTAATCTTGATTTTTTTTTTAATTGAATATTTTATGTTTGGGAACACATAAGTAACTCAAACATCATCGTTATATTAGCCAATCGCGGAATTTGGAAATCCCTACATTTCCAAATTCCGCGATTCTGTGCCGCTTGTGTCCAGCGATTTCCTGTCGTATGTCCACTTCTTTGAAAGTCTGTGTTGATCGGGGACGCCATGCCAGCACCTTCGGACCATTAGCAATTAGCGTTCATACAGGATATCTCATTCTCGGGTAAATATCCGTAGTGCATACAATGTATGCACGCCACTGCCCAACGTCTATCGGTTCTCTGACCATATCCCATACAGCCCATTGCAACTTCAGCTTCGCGACTCGTTATGCAGCTCGTAACTCTGATTCGTCTACAGATCTCTTCATTTATATTTTATTATGTATAGGTCTCCAATGCGCTCGTAATAAGTCAAATAAAATTGTAGTATTTTTTATGCCTGTCCGGAAAACTAGCTCCTAACCTTTTTCTTTTTTTCTCGCTGGGAAATTCTTCTACGCATCCCTCTCGTAAATGGAGCTGGCAGCGTATCCCAGCCTTTTTTCCGAGCGGGTATTCGGGACTCATTGGCCATGTGGCCAGAATACCCACCTAAACCCAGCGTACCCTCTACGTTGAATAAGAAGCGCCAAACGGATCACAAATTGCAGTTGACATTTACACTTCAACGTCTCATTTAAGGATTGTACGGAGGTAAGAGGCCAGCAAACCTCCGCCTTCTACAACCCGTTCTTCTCCTGTAAAGTGGCAGAGCGTCCGCTGCCAACTCCCGTTCACGCTCTGCTGCTTCCTTCAGCCTCTCACTCCTAACCTAACCTAACAGGAGATTGCAGTCAAAGCTAGTAGAGTAATAAACCTACTTTGCCAATCAAGCCCAGTTCATTTAGCCCTCTTTTGCGGTTTCAATATGTATTTTTTCAGCTATTGATATTCTGTCTATTTGCTGTGATAATTTACTACGAAGTTTTATAAACATATTCATGAACTGTTGAAAAATAGCGCACTTACCATTAATACTAAGGCGGATACATAGAAACGCTGTTTACATGTTCTATTCTCGTTTAGCTGTTATGGTTTGTTGGCGCAACTACCGAGTCCAGCCATATAAACAAATGGCCTATAACATCTAACATAGTACTATGTTATATGTTATATGTTATATGTCTATAAAGCGTATCTTTCTGGGGTTCAAGGTTTATTTAGAAGTTTAAAGCGTTACAGACTTTCTAAATATATTTTAAAAAGTTCTGAGCTTCTCTGTCTCTTGTGCCATAGTTATTTTATCCGTCCTTGCCAAATTTATGACAATATGTATGTAGTTCAGTCCTTTTCAATGTTTTCGATCGTGGTAGCGATTTATAATATTATAAGGATTGATACCACCGGACTAGACACCCTTTCGGATAAATTTCGGCTTTAAAGGTGTAACCTCGACCCTGTCAGGCTTAAATAGAAAGATCCAGGTAGCAAGGTGCTAATTGTTAGGAAATGATCGGAGGCCAAGTCCCCGTGTGACCTAGCTCACTTGAAAAGACCTTTCGTCGTCTCGTCGATCCAGTACCGAGCATATAATTTTTGACCAGGTTAGGCATAAAGCGAGAATATTGCATAAAATTAAAAAATTCTCCTCCTATACAAGTTTTATCAACAAATTTGGCAGTGCTCTACACATCGGTTTTCGCATACGTTGCATTATGGACTCTGTAAAGAGCATTTTATAATTTTATATGAAGAAATGTGGTCATCTTATCTCGGACGCACTTCGCCCCAAAAAAATAAATCAGATACGGCGGAAGTCGATTGTTTGTAAACGTTCTATTCTCGTAAGTAATACTGGTATGGTTTAATAGTGTGCGATGTACAAAGAATGTTTGGCCGTCTATAAACTAACATCCAACCAGCAAAGCGGTTTCATCATATTAACAGATACCGGGCTCTAGCAATCCAAACAAAACATCATACAGTTTTAAAAATAACGAGTGCTTTTATTTAACCGATATAAAAGAATGAAAAATTCTCAATTCTATTCCCATTTCTCAAAATTATTATACTCTATTTTTTATGTAAATCTCTTTTTAAATAAATTTATTTGCCAAAAAAGTTGAAAAAAATGCATCAATAAACACTTAGAATTCGAAACGTGTTTTCCCAAATCCCCATGAGATACGAAATTAATCATGGTTCTCCTTTACTCATTTACACACCGTTTCTTGTAGAAACTTTAAAGAAGTAGGATACAAAAGGCTGCCTTATCCCTTAGTAGCGATCTCTATCAGGCTACCTTAGGAAATCGAAAAGAACACCGCAAGGTGGACATATTATTTTTAAAAACTTCATACGAATAACAATACACTGATTAATTCATAAACCAGATCACTTGAGTCTAAACAGCATTTTAAAATATATCTAACTACTTTGTCGTAAGTTAGTTAGGAGTGCATTCTCGGTTCACCTCAAAGTGTCCAGTGTGTTATTCTTTATCTAAACGTATATATATAATATGGTGTCGACGAAAGAGCGCCATCTATTGTTATTACTGGGAAACAGTAATGCCGCTAAATAGCGCTATTTCGATACCATATAAATCGTAGTTAACTTTCACGCGATCGAATAAGTAAACGAAGGTAAAAAATCTCACATTTGGCACCCTGTTTATATAAAATAAAGTTTTACGTAAAATATCAAAAACAGTTTCTGGCGACACCCAAAAAATTAACCTGTAAACTATTCAGAGTTTAATCATGAAATCCGGTCCCCAATTTTTTGCACGTTCAAATCCATCCGGCTCCCGGGAAGCCGTCCATGTAACACCAGTCAAAATAGACATTTTAATTCAATAAAAATTCAAATCGTATAAAAGCGGGAGCATTCGTAGGTCTTCGCTGATACAGTATTATCCCACGCTTTTATACACTGGGATTTAGTTAAAGTTGATACTTGCTTAACGGGCCAATATACATAATACTTGACCTTGGTTTTAATAAAATTACGGCAACGAAGAAATGAAGTCTTAAGAGCGTGACATGACCGGATTCTATTTTAGAACGATTCAAACCAACACGCCACGCAATGCTACTCGTACATGGTCGCTTTAGGCACTTTTACACTCGCATTTTTTTTGCAACTTTTAGTTGCTTCATCATCCTCAGTATTTCAGCCTGCAGATGTAAACTACTGAACACAGACCTTTCCCACTTTTAATAAATACACAAAAAGCACTACCACATCCGGCCCTTACCCTTCCGTATCGTACCCACTCCACGTCACTATCTTCATGTCGTCGGTCTACAGTGCTGGGCGTTCTGGCTACACTACGCTTGCTTGTTCGCAGCTCCCCTTAAGGTATTTCGTGGTCCTACGACCATCACACCTACGCCAGCATACAGCATTTCCATTTCATCTGGGTTATGGTTTGTTACAGTGACTTTGGTTCTCCGGTGGATGTCTTCGTTTCTATCATAATCAGTAATCACTACATACATAGTATTTTGTTTTATATAAATAATAAATTTGTATATTTAAAAAAATATGGTCAAGAATAACATATCTATGTTTCGCTGTGAAGACCTTTATTGATTTAAACATGTTGTTTGAACCTTATTTTGGTAACAATACGGCTGTGAAAATTTCTTCAAAACGCGCTAAAAATTATGATACAAATAATTTTTATAATTTTGATTTATGTAAATTATTTAGCATCAAAGAGAGAAAAACGAGATAAAGAGAACTTTTTGACGTTGTCACAGACGTCAAACTTAATTTGATTTCAATGTATTTATAATGTAGAATATTATTGTATTTTTTTTTAAGTATAAAAAGTCGGGGACCAAATTTGAAGAACAAGAGACCTTAAAAACCGGATTAGCCTTGTTTGCTAACATTTTACTTTTCTAAAACTGTTTGATGAAACGAGCAAAACGATGAAAATAATTAATAAACCATATTATCATAGAAAATCTCGGTATGCGCGCTTGTCTTTATAAAATATTCTCTGTATTTCTAACCTCTGCTTTGACGCTATTAATAAAAACCCTCTCTCGGAATTCATATACCCCTGAGGTTCGGGTGCCCGTCTAATCAATTTATCAAGTAAATTAATGCTTCTTACTTGTGGATATATTAAAAAATAACTAAATTCGCAAGCAATTTTAATCCCTCACTTAAATCTAAAGCCTACGGGCGACCAGTGCTGGACAAAGACCGATGCCGAGAAATACACTACTACTAGTGGGTACTATACATTCAATCCACTGCCTGCCCCATTCAAACACTTGCCGATACTTTGTTAAGGTCAAAAGGTCATCATAGGTCGTCCTAGGCTGACCTCACGCGAGATTCACTGTACTACGAGCTTATCTGCTACTAGTTCCACTACGGGTTCTACCAAACTTATGCCACTAAGACCTGCGGCGCGTTTAATATATTTTTACGTTTCGAAGTAAACATATAGGTAACCTTTATATCAGGAACCCGTTTCAATTAACAACTAGTAAACATTAACTAGAAAACACATAAATAAGTACTCCATAAATAAAACTGGGTTAGTAATAAATTAAATCGAATCTTATAAATATAATAAATTTATTTAAGTTATGTTATTATTTTCCGGCCTATCTTTAAAATTTTGGTCTAGATACTGTCACACACTGTGTTACATACATACTTCTGCGGATTCTTATCACGCCATTGCTACACAGTAATAATTAATGATCATACTTGCAAAGTTAAATAATATATGGCAACCGCAACAGTACGAAGTACGAGTAAGTAACTCCATTCGTCGCAAAACAATGTTCCCAACGCGAAATTTAATTACGCTCACCGACTGCCGGATATTATTCCTTTTATGTCTGGAACGTATGTACGGGCGAAATAGCCTAGCACGCAATTCCTGTGAGTTAGTGTAATTTCTCCTTTGAAAACACGGAACCGTGAACGCAAGGTGGAACAGTGGCCTTAGTACAAGATTTCCTCCTAGCATATGAGGAATCGTTTTCGAGTAACAAATCATTTGAAAAGCGGAGTGAAATAAATGTTATTTGCAATGCATTATAGCCCGAAATTGCCTAAATTTTTTTAATACGGGCTTTTGACAGAACGTTTGTAAAACAAAGATCAGAAGTACAGACTTTGCGACTCTAAGTGTTTAAACACACTATACCGAAAATACGCGACCGAAGCTCAGCGTGACTACGCCTGCAATGTATTTTATTAACTGATGACACACCAAACCGAAATCACGTCGCGTTATAACGTACAGTCGAACTTCGGTCGGGCGTAAGTTTGGCACCGATTCGGCGGCAATGTTTTGTATAACAACACATTATACGCGACCAAAGTTCGGTACGATTGTCGACAAAGATCTGGGCTCATAGAATTCAATGGGTGCACCATTCTTCATTTCTTTTCTGTATTTATCCTCTTGTAAGGCCTCAGCAATTGCTATTACTGTAAAATAGTCAATTTTTCGGGTTTCGCACCTCAAAAGGAAAAACGGAACCTTAACAAGATCACTTTGTTTTACATGCTATGTAGATAACACGCTCTAGACCCTGTTTTCCCATTCACCTAGTTACACAACTGAATTTCTGCCGCGTAAATTCGGCTCTTATCGTGTGTCATATCAGCCGAATGCGTCGGAACGTAAAATCAGCCACGGAACTTCGAACGCGTATTTTCGGCATGGTGTGTTTAAACACTAATTATTTTACTTTGACGATACAAAGTTTAATACTCTAAATAGAAACCCCCATTGCGAGCGAGCACATCTTGTACTAAGGCTTTAGTAATTGCTCGCGATCCTGTGATGCGTAAGCGAATGCGAAACGCTCGTGTATGTTTTCAACATCGGCATCGGCATCGGCATCGGCATTAGATGGCAGCACTAAAGCATTGTTTTTGATACGGTTATCCGTTTTTACCGTTTCAATTCTAGTTGGTTAAAAAGCTGCAATAAACTTTGTTTAAAAATTGTGCTAGTTCATAACAGTTAAGTTCAAAAAAAAAACAAAAAACTGGGCTCCATAAAGCAGGTAACTATAAAAAGTTTTAAACTCTTATTTATTAGCTTATATCTTTTATTTCACAAAAAGGCGTAGTCGGTGGCCACTGTAGTGGCTTTTCAATTTGTAACCGTGTATACCCACGAACCTAGTTTTGTTTAGTTGAATGTGTGGTGTTATTATGGGTAACATAATACAAAGACTATACCTAGATAATTTATTATATTAGTTATTAGTAGTATGTACTTAAGAGTGTAAATTTATGTATTGTTTATTGTAATTGCGATTTCCCGTCTCTCATGTATTATTGTGTACTACCGTTAAGGTTACCTGGCAGAGATTACTTTTAGTGATAAGGTCGCCTTTTGCTTTTCATTTATTTTTAAAGTATATTTGTAATTTCTCCTTTACTACGCAAATAAACACGTTTAAATAAATAAAAAGACACATTCATAATTCATTTGGTATAGTACTCAAAAGTAAATTTAATAAAGCTTGAATAATTAACGGACCAAATTTTTCAGTAGTAGTACAGCTTTTGTGATAGAGCTCGTCCGGGGAAGTACAACCATCGTGCTTACTTCTGCCACCAAGCAAAGCAAGCACCAAGCATTGCTGTGTTCCGGTCTAAAGGACGCGGTTGCCGGTGTAATTACGGGCACATGAAGCTTAACACCTACGCCTCAAATTGATGGATACAGGGCTGCAGTTTGCAGGACGTGTCCCTTGCATACCCTGCGGAGTGTTACTAAATTTAAAGGCGATGGGTGTCCACTTACCAACAGGTGGGCCATCAATTATTACTAGAAAAAACACACACCTAAGTTACTACACCTACTTTAATGGAAGTACTTATGTTTTTTATACTACTTTCTATACGCATAAATAACACAGGCAAGGAAGAGTATTGGAAACTAAGGTGCATGAAGCCGCGGTCGGATCCAATATTCTTCTTCTTTCTCTGGGCTTGTCTCCGTACTAGGTCCGCCGGAACCTTCCGTTGTACGTAGTGCCACTGGTACGGATCCAATATTATTCAATCCAAAGTTTAATGGTAAAAGATATTGAAGTATGTGCTTGATAAAAAAATACGCCCACAGTGTACTCCGGCTATCACTATTAATCATCCGATACCGAAGTGTTTTTCGATTTCCATCAATCAAACTGTAGCTTTAGGTACTTTTGGCAACATTTTCCTAAATCCTCGAAGAAAACAATTCATTGTATTGAATAAATAATAGATTACGCTGTCTACTAAATCTTTTTGGGTTTTCTTTTACGATCCTTTTTATTTGTTTAAGAAAATGCACGATTTGTTTTCCGAATTTCTTGTATTAGTTCGATACATCAATGTTTAGTTGCAAATTTTACAGCTCAGTGTATTTGAATGGTAAAGAAAATTAAGAATTGTGTGCGCGTTTTTTAATACAACAGATGACGCTGTTTTTAAAATATTATATAACTGTAAAACTCAGCCTACCTGTCTTATTTTAGAGGTAACTTTCGTAGATTTAAGATTTAGCAGACGATTTTTTTTTTTTTTCCAAAGTCATGTAGATTTATGCAAAGTACCAACGTTACAACGTTAGTTACTACCAACTGTCAAAGTTCTTTTGTAACCTGCTCATGGTAAATAGTAGCATGTACCTAACTAACTTGCAAAGTGATATATCCGACGGCAGCAAACATAAATTATAAGTGCTTGTGCGTTGATCTGACTTTTTGGGACTTTTACGGTAACTCCAATTACCAGCTGCAAGTATTTAGTTTAAGTTCATATTAATCTCACAGGCCGGTCGAATCACTTTGTGAGTTTTGATGCTAAGTTCCAAGCAACACAGAATTAAGTAATAGTAAGAGTCGTCACAGTAAATTAAGCTCAATGTTTCTCGGAAATCATCGACTTCCACAAAGTAACGCATGTAACAAATAATGAATATCTGCTTATGAGTATCAACCAGACACAGGGACAACTTAAAAAATATAAAAGCAAAAAATAACAAAGCAAGCAATCAATACTCCGAATAGCTGGTAATAAACATAATGTGCCCGGCCATAAACAGAAATTTCGATCAGTATTACAATCACGATTGTAAACACGCGATTAGCATCGGTATTCGGTGAAAAAATGGCGACAACAAGCGATCTTTGGACCAGGTCCAGCCGACTATTGCTATGCACGCTTCGACAAAATTTGGCAACGCTCAAACCCATCTAACATTAGGGTGTCTTTCCATTAGGGTTGTGCACTGAAACTTAACGTTGTGTTATATACGTTACGATCGTGACATGACCGAAGTCGATTTCAATTTCCAACTTTGCAATTTGCAAACATGTTTTCTGGTTTCTTTCCATCAAAACCTGATGACTCTGTCTTCAGGATTGATTGCATTATTTTAATCTGTTCTCATCGGATTAAAACCTCATTGAAAAATCTAAACAAACGGACGAAGTATTTGATTAGCATCACTTTCTGATTTGAATAAATAATAGTAATACCCAACCATTATTTATCAAATGATTTGTGACACAACTTTAATCTCCGGTTCCAGCCACGGGTTCCCAACAAAGCCAACAAGAGGTACATGCCGTGGTGGTTTTTAGTTTTGGTATACCCCTTTAGAGGGTCCCCCCTCCAACATAACCTCCGTCCTGTCCAAGGGTCGCATTAAAGCTTTCCACCACGCCAAAAAAAACAAAGGTATACCAGAGATTAATTTAGTTTAATTAGATTTAATAAAACAAGTTTGTAATACAACACTTGCAAGTTACTTTCTTAGTATCAAATAAATTCTTTTTCTTTCATTCTGAGTAGCCACTTAGCCTCACCTTATTGATGGATAGAGCAAGTGATGAAACTCTACCAAGAGACGATGGGGTTAAAGAAATCAAGGAGCACGTTATCCTAAGTAAGTATAACGTCTATAAAACCGTAAGCCGTAATCCGTAATCCGATATATTGATTAAGGGTGACGTTAGGTTTAATTGGATGTTTGGACTGCAATCCGTACCGATGATAGGAAACACGTCCGGGTGAAATACGAAATCAAAAATCTATACAAAATAACGCAACAGTGAAATAGACCTTATGCCATGTTGTTTTATAATTACTTTTTCGCTATCGCAGACATTACTCTTCAGGTTCAAATTAGAGTAGGTAGTAATTAGTGCCAAGATTTCCGGGCTCGTTGCAGCTGTTTTTTATGTTAGCTAAGTACTATATCGCGTAGGTACTACGTTTTGATTATAATGTTTATTTACATACGAAGTATTGCCAAAATGTTTAATCATTACGCTTACTATTATTAGATATGAAAGCGCACACTTTCGCGTAATGTGGAATTACTATTTAATTTATTTCGAGTGATGTGCTACGCTGTGGAGCTAAGGATGCGTATGACATCTACCAATTTGAACTAATACATATTTCTTATGCTTTAGCATAGCAGCAACATAGCTACAACAGTCCGGTGATGCTTGAATCCAGCGACTCCCTGTGACTCGTTAGTGTTGCGGAGTCATCATTTGAGCACCCTGGGCCCCAACGTCTGTCGGTTTTGCTAGCTATGTGCACCGCCCATTGCCATTTTAACTACCTACGCGACTCGGCTCGTAGTGGAAACGCGTTCAAGGAAACTTAATGTTTCTGTATAAAGAGATACGTCCTTAGGATGGGAGCTGAGGTCGCGGTAGGTATCACAACTTTGCACAACTCTGGCAGAAAGGCACCCCCCTGCTAATTTGTAAAATGTATCGTTTTCATGCAAATAACATTTGAATAAAGAGCAGAAACCATTCATTTAAAATAACTAAATAGAAATAGTGTTAAAACTATATAATCTCTGGAATGCAAGGTATAGATACCTTTATTTTTCTGTACATATATGTAGATTCTCATGCAGCTAAATCTTGAACAACAGTAAGATACGAATTGGCTAACCCCTTTCAAGTGAAACAAAAATCATAAAAAGTTCAATTTTACTACTTTGTTTGGAAGTCCGTTAAAAGCAGCAGCAGCAGCACGTATTGAAATATATTTAAAAATAATAGACAACTTGACAAATTTTGAATTTTTTATGCAAATTGTGACAGGAGTCGCAAAGTTAGAAAAGCAATAAACAACTTTTAGGGAAACCTGGCAATTGTGTAAATTCAATACAAACGAACTAAACGTCCTGAAATACCTCGTTATTCCTGAAATAAACAGAAAGTCGCGCAATAAAGATTATTCGTTTAAACAATCTCTACATAATGAGTGTTATCGCCGCCGGTGCGGGCATAATAACAAACATCGAGGTGCAAATAGGTAATTGTATAATTTGTTATAACAGTGAGTCAGATGCGGAGCAGAATCTGCAATGACGTCAGTACTCTCGATTCGATATAACAGATGCTAAATACGATCACTAGGCATAATAAATACTATGAAATGTGGTATGGTAATTTAATGATTCCCACTGCTTGTATCAATGTGAGTTCAATACAGTAACGGTTTAAAAGATACTAACGCGTCAAGTTACAAATCCTCAGCGTCCTCAGATATCCGCGACTTTATATCCCATATTTGGGCAAAGGCCATAGGAAAGAGGAAACAATTTCCACACTGCTTCAACGAGGGGAGACGCAAATGGTTGGAGTAAAAAAAGGGCTAGTGATATAGCAGGGCCCAGTTTTTTAACTCTTAGCGAAAATCTTCTATAAGTAATGCTAAGCAACGTTGCAAGAGCAAATACAGAAAAAAAACGAAAGCAGACATACGTACCGTTTGTGACCAGGTGTTAGCCTATAACTTTTATCGGTAATCAGATTATCTAGCGCAAAAATAACCACCACAACCACATAACTACTCAGAGATTAAGTTTAATATGTGTTAAACGAGCAAACACCAATTAATGGACGAAAATATTGACTGCCACGGAATAGGAAAAGAAAGTCTGGGCAAATGTTTGAAAAATAACTATTCTATGGCACCCAAGAAACTGCACTAGACGGAAATCCGCCAGGCTCTGTATCGACTATCGATATATACAAATTCTACATGCGTGCCGCACGCCAATAAATCATATACTTATTGAATGGAATCAATTCGATGTACATATCTAATCTACCGGTACATGCGCGAACCAGCACAATACTATTGCACATTGGTGAAAGTGAATTGAACGGTGCGTCACGAAATAACACAACACGTCTTCGCTTTCGTAAGTTCAACAGTTCATAGTCGCTGAAGTCTCTACGACTACCCTGACCAGATGATTATGGTTTTATAAGTGGGCGGTTCCAGGAATCGATCCCGATGCAGGGGCAATATGTGTGGTCTGATCTGGTTTCAGCCCCCTACCGATAAGGGCGTATCAGCGAATGATTTAGATTTCCAGCAAGATACGGTTACGGCTAAGAGTTGAATCGTTTCGAAACCTAGATAATATAGTTTTAACAATCACTTCACAAAACATCATATTTTATGAACGGTCTGAAAGTGGATTTAAATTAGATCTTATTCATAGAAGTTAAGAATGGGCTTAGTACAAGGCTATTTCGAATAACAAGCGGACTGGCATTTTTTGCGCAGTGCATCAGCAGTCACAGAATCAGTGCCAGAATTCTGGGTATCCATTCCACGCTGACATAACTTAAAAAGATAGTAAGATTTTTTTTTCTTTGCAGCGTTAAAACTTTTTATGCGTCACATGCACAAATCACTTTTTAAAACACTGGATCGCAAGCACTTTAATGTTTAGGACGTTTCAATATTATGTGTTCAATGTTCAAATATTGTTCTTTTTACAATTATACTATCCTTACGCAATCGGTACAATGTTAGGTAACCAAAATTTTTTGCAAAATTTTTTTTGTTGATATTGAGTTGAGCTCCTTAATTTCATTTTCAGTCGATGATAGATGAAAAAGAAAATTATTTATTTGTGATCTCAATTTCATTACAAACAATAGGCTAAGACCTCCATTTAAGTTTGGAAAAAACCTGTATTTGGAGGTCTCGCTATTTCCGATACAAAGTATACACATATACTGATAACGTGACTTAACCAATTTATTACATTTATAATTTTATACTTTTTTTTTGTTTAACGTTTAGAATTTTCAAAATCAATCATGCTTGCATGATTGATTTTGAAAATTCTATAATAATAAGTGAAATATAATAAATAATAAGAAGTAATCTATGAAAATAAGTGTTTGTGTGTGTTTGCATTTGCGAGTGTGTGTTGTTGTGTTTATGTGTGTGCTTTTATTTTATAATCAGGAAGAGAGATTCTGTCTCGTCGTACGTTAATGATTTTAACCAATTTGTTACTGTTTTTTTACAGTCATGCAGTTTCATTGGATAAATATTCAATACTCTATTTATTCTATTATACAGCAGACAAGATTGTTTCTTTAGTTGCCTAGAGGCAAAGGCTGTTTTTGTGTTAACTGTAGAGACAATGCGACTATTTGTTCTTTTATTTAAAGTTTTTTGATCAAAGCGTAGTGTTTTATGAATTTTTAAGATTAGTAGGAGTAGGTGGATAATTGTGTTAGGACATTGCGAGATATTAACAGGTTCTTTGACAACGTTATGCTTGCTTTACAACATCTGTACAAAATCTGTACCTCCCAAAAGTTTAGGTAAAGATGTACTGGAAATTATCAGACCACTGAGCTCTATTTCCATCAAATGCCACTTGCTAACTGTTGTTGACTTAACATGCAATCACCACTGCGAATGAAAAATGCTGGGATGGATATGCCATATCTAAAAACTTAAGAAAAAGCTGTTCAGTAAGAAAAGTAAAACGGGGCGACTTGACAGTTCAACACACTCAATATCTGCGACAAATGTATTTGTGACTGCAAATCATGAATTTTTGAATGATGTGTCACGGTCATATCTCGGTTGACGACTATTAAAAAAGATGCAAAATACAGTTATAAATCTATTTCGCTAATAGATTTTGTAAACCATTAAGAATGAACCACATTGTTCCAGACACCAGAGAACGCTGTACAACGATTACGTAGAGTAACATTCTGAAAGCATATGAGGTCGCTATGTTGAAAAACAAAACTATTGTACGTTGGAAAGAATAGATTAATTTTCCGCCGCCATTGTTTGCGCTGTTTCGGCGGAAAAACAAACAATAACACATGCATATACGCATCGGGCTGGAACACGATGGAAACGTGTGTCATTAAACTGTATGGTGAAAGTAAATCATTTTCGTATATTAATATCTAACTGTTTACTGTGCGATGTTTACATCTTCGCTTGTTTTTTTTTCGTTACCTGACTTATCAAATTCAAAATGCATTTATTTCAAGTAGGCCTAATATAAGCACTTTTGAAACGTCAAGTCTGTCTGTGTGTAGTGACTCTACCGACGGTTCGGAAGGCAGATTCTACCGAGAAGAAGCCGGCAAGAAACTCAGCAGTTGCTCTTTTTCAATATCAACAATTTACATTTTAAAATTCATTTCCTGATGAGATACCTAAATTCCTGAGGGCAAAGTTCCGGGGTTACGTGGGATTCTTAACCCCTAAAACCCCTTTGTGCATTCAGCTCTTGTTGGAAAGCTTCGGGATGTTTTAAGAATACTATGGTGCCTGCCTTGTACGACGCCCAGTAAGCTTGTTCCGGGAAAAGCGGTTCCCCGGCGGCGTCTGTCTGGTAGGCACGGCAACATGTTCCACAACAATATCCCGGGGTCGATGAAGAACTTCGCTTTCTTGGTACACTACAACATGGTTAATACACCTTTTACAATAATTAATGGTTGAACATATTTTGATCGCATGAGTTTTTTTATTTGGGAGAAAAAGAACTCTATTTCCGGGATAAAAGCTGTAAGTTTCAGCGATTTTTAAATTGTCCTTTTTCGTGGTGATTTCTCTATTCCGTTAACTTTTGCGGTTCGGATTTCTTTTCTTTACATTCCATTTTACGTCTAGTTCGTAGCAATAAATCTTTATTAAAATTAATATCAACGGCAATTGCAAGTCGATAGTAATCTGTTCAATCGTTAATTAAACAGTCAACATTAATCTTTAGTTACAATAGTGTAGTTTTGTTGACGCTTCATTCTATATTTTTTAAATTTATTATATTGAACCTAATAAAAAATACGACTCATGAAATATTGATACGTGATAATGTGTCACCTAAAACAGTTTTGCTATTGTGCGGTTGAAAATGCCAACTGCCAAATTATAAATAGCTAAAGTCCTGCAGTAGCACGAAATTTAATGCGATCTGCGGACACCCAGAAGTTTACATACAAATAGCGTTTGCCCTTCGCCTGCGTAAAATTCCAAAATTCATGAAGTTACAGTTAGGTTCCTACCTAGCATAATATGTCTCTCCCACGGCAAGCAGGCAAACGTAAAATTTCCTTAAGATCGGTTCAGTGACTTATTCTTTAGAGAGCCGAAAGCACAAGGAAGATTTGTTAAAACGTAAAGAATTTTGTTAAAAAAATGAAATAAATAAAGAAAGTTATTCCATACAAAATTAAACACGTCTTTCTCTCTTATCGGGGTGGATTTCTGGGATAAATGTCCTAATTTTAGTCTCAAAGACAATTTAAGCCAAGGTATCATACTAGCCCCTAGCTTCTTCTAATCTGGTTTACAATACCCGACAAAACAGTTACTAATAAAACCAGGTTAACTAAGTGGCTTTTGTCGTTCGATTAAGTGTCTAGGCTTTGATTTGAAGATGAAGAGTTCATAGCTGATAGATACCAGTTGCTGATAGACAGTAAAGGTCAATACAGAGTTGAAATGTTAACATAGTCATCTAAGGGCTGTGTCTATCCACATAATAAACATACTTTGGCACTGTGTCAACACAATTTTGATTATTTTGCTTACAATCTGCGAAAACTGAACAAATCTGTGTGTACAACACACACTATACCACATAGATCTTTCTCATATTATCACATTCTCTACGCACGTTTCGTTCAGATATTAGTGCAATTACAGGGATGTTAAAACAACACAATTTGAAAGCATTATTTATTATGCCAACACTCACAACACATCATTCTACTTTTGTAAAACAATTAAAAAACTCGCTAGACTACTAGACCTCAACAAGATAATGAAAAAGTTACCTAGAAACTTTAGCACCGCCGGGTATACCTATTTATACTTTTTATAATGTTATAATTAGTACTTTTATATAATATATGATATGGTTGAAGTAATACCCATATTTGTTTTTTTGGAGATATACATGGGTACATAGGTACCCAAGCGTTCTTACCTACATATCATTGCAATAAAAATAAAAATACCACAACAGCTGTCAGTTATCGGAGCTGAAAATTAATACTTATTCATTCAACTGGTACATATTGATTTTCAACTTCTAAGATTACAGCGGAGCGTGCGTGCGGAGATATCCTTGATCAAATACATACGGTCAGGATACCTTATACAGCCTTGATTGTTCCGTGGTTGAGCAGAGTGGGCGATTCTTTTGTCTAATCAAAACAATTTATTCATCAAAGAGTTTAAATTGGAAGCATCTAAAATAATCTTCTGTTTGTGTGGTTACCGACACAGCTTAACTACGTGAGGCCTGATAGACGCTGGATGTCGCGAGGAGTTCGAATGGCGATTTCGCGTACATAAAACGAGTAGTAGGGAGTCAGTAGACCCCCCAGTGGATTGATACGCGTCGTCCGGAATAGAATAGAAAAGAAAAACTTTATTGCAACACAACAAAAAAAAAAGGAAAATACAAGGAAAACAGTAATAGTACTTAGTGCTAGGGTGCAAAGGCGGCCTTAAAGGCGGAGTAAGTAGACCTCCAATACGCATCAAGCGTCACGTTGACACGCGTCCTCAAAGGAATCTCAGGAAGCTTCTGAACTATCTACCAGTGAAAAGCCCTACAACAGACCAGATGTCACATCGAACAAGCTTTAATAAGGCCTTATTTATAAGAATGGTAAAAAACCTACTAAGCCGTCGTTTAATTGAAATAGCTACTTGTGACTTTCTTCAACGCAATATTTAAATCTACGATTCGAAGAGAAAGCCTAAAGTAATCCCCCAATTATAACCGCTATCAACAACGATGAACGTGCTCCGTGAGTAGTTATTCGGAACAGTCGATCGTAAAAGCCGAAGCAATCTTATAAAAAGCCTGGACGCAAACGTTAATAAACAAAATTGATTGTTTTTCAACGCGCAATATTTTCATTTAAATTAGGGTATGGATATTTTTGGGTAATTCCCTATAGGCACGAAATCAATTTACTTGAAGTATACACAACTTCTTGCTTTGAAGAATTTCACATTACATGCGACCAAAATGCGAATGCTAAGGGGGATGTATGGTGTGACAAGAATTTATAATATAAGGATGAAAGATGAGAATTGGAAAAAAAAAATTATCGGGCATCAATTCCCATATTGTATTGAATAATATAGGAACAAAATAATATTATTGGAACATTCTTCCAGACAAATATTTGGCGTAGACGAAATCCAAGAGTTGTATATATTGGGTTAAAGGGGATGCGTCTAAAAGAATTTGAAAGTGAGTTCATAGCTGATAGAAGTAGGTATGAAAAGAAGACTTCATGTTCTGCCGATCCCACAGAGCGCGAGATAGGGAGAAAAAATTATACCTAAAATGTCGTTATTTCTCATCTATTCAGAAATTCATAAAAATTAATATCCCAAAAAATAGAAGAGAATCAACGTATGGGACGATTTTCTCGAATTTTCAGAATAAAATGTTTTCGTACAATTTCAACTCTTTGTTCTGTATTATATATGTAGTGTCCATCATTCTCAAAACAAATTAAGTTTTCATAAGAAAAGGTCGCTTCGTCCATGAAAAACCACGATTACGTTACTGTTACATGATCGACCAAATGACGATTCTCAATATTTATTACATCGGTCAAGAGCGAGTTGGAATACTGCCAAAACGACAGCCGTCCGGAAAACGTTTGCAGTTTACTGATAACTTGGCATTGATGGACACTGATCTTGATTGTTTATTAGAAAATCTTTCTTTTAATCTAAAGATGTTAGAAATAAATTCTACTCGGATTTGCTCTTTACATAAAATTTAATGAGAAATTTGTGAGACGCCGCTTGGATACTGCGCATAAACCAAAATGTACATAAAATAACAAAATACAAAAAGGGTTATAAGTAATAACTATGACAAGTAGAATAAAATGTAGATAGGTCTAACTCACAAAACTTAAGTAGATTCTAACGTATAGCCGAATCTCGAATGATGATCATTCTTTAATCGCCAATGTGAGTAGATTGTCAAAAAAAACCATTATCAACTTACCTTAATGTTCTATCGTAAATTGAACTATGTTGAAATAAAATGTACATATAAGCCTGCTCACGTAAACAGTTAACGTTCATAACGACCTAAATATAAAAACTTGTCAATCATTAAACGCAATTAGATAAAAAGCTAGTAACAAAAATTCAATAAATACCGCTTCCGGCAACTCTTTCACATATTCGTCGTCACGTTGCCGATTGTAGATGTAACCTGTCAGATTTTAATTACTCTAATAATTACCATACGTTGATGGAAAATAATTAAAATGTCGTCGCCTCTTGAGAGGTACATAATATGAATTATAAAATAAATTAATGTACCGTTAAGTACGTGAGACCGATGGACAACATACACAGTCCTTAGACAAGTAATACAATTCCAAATCTCGTTGATTGGCCGAACTGATTTTGAAACTTTCCAAGCTGTCCCTGGTGGCTGATCTTAGAAAATATCTGAGAAACGGTTCAGTATGATCCTTTTGTTATCCTACTAATATTATAAATACGAAAGTTTGTAAGGATGGATGGGTGGATGTTTGTTACTCTATCACGCAAAAACTACTAAACCAATTTGACTGAATATAAGAATAGAGATAGATTATACCCTGAATTAAAATATAGGCTGCTTTTATCCCGGGAAAATGTACGATTCCCGCAGAATTCATGAAAAACCGCGGGAAACTGCTGGTGTAAAATACAAACATAATCGTCAATAATTTTACTGGTCAAAGAACACATATAAGTAACATTGCAGACTGTTTTAAGCATGTTGCCATGAAACTTAATATTTTTAAAACGTTGGGTACAGTCCGATTCAAACTTTTTGCAGTCGCGGAAGAAAGCAGCGAGTGTAGCTTTACACAGGCAGTCTGTACTGTACTGTCCCGCTGACCGGCTGATACCCAATATAATAAATTCTACGAATCGAAACGCAAGAAGTTCGAGGACTCATGTTTAAAGCGGACTGTACGTACATGTAATGCAATCTACATATTACAAATAGGTATACTCTTTAATCGTTTGTTGTTTAAGTTGTTAGTGTGAGCTGGGATGACTGGAGTGTTTACAACATAATGCGTCACAGCCTTCACGCGCAATGGATGGACGATTGATTTAGTTTACAAGAAAGAAACTACTATCAAGTCCCAAAGAAAGAAGTAAATATGTATATTAGCCAGCTACATAGTTGAAAGGCATTGACTCTTTGCACATGTTTATTGATTTAATGAATGAACGTACTGTAACTAGTTCAAACGTAATGGTTCGTTATATCGGTAACGGCGCGGATCGATAACCTGGTTGAGAAATTTAGCAACCTGATAAGAGGTCAACTTAAACACAACTGAGGGGTGTGACTATAAATTACGATACAAAAGCTTTATAATCTCCCATTGCCAGTATGAACTCTGAACCATACAATACAAGTAAGTGCTTCAATAAATTTTGTTCCTTCGTTGAAGACGTATAAAAGGTGTAGTTAAAGCCCGAGAGCATTGCTGGGTTCACATTCCGAATGGACTGTTCCAGTTATCGTCAATGCTTAAATAGCAGAGCGTTGTTACCGATGAATGAGCACATTATTTAAAGGAGTCATTCATCTTCGAGATAGCGAGCGAAAACTAAACGGTTCAATTTTATTCGATGACGTGTTAAGAATTCGTCCAATATTTGATTCTTAAAAAGAAAAAAAAATGGTTGTCTGTAAAGTCGGCTTACTGACGATAGTTGAACGTGACAACGTCGTAAGAAAATACTGATGGAATGGTTGCATTTTTCAAAAGAAAATTTTAATTTTATTTGTTTGATAGATATTATCGTTGCTATAAACAATTGACACCACATTCACTTTTCACTGCACTTCATCCTTGCCGAAAACATGTAAATGTATTATTGTATAGAAGCTGTCCACGCGGACGCATCGCTCACTCAAGTAGGAGCTCTCGCTTGCACTTAAAGCCTTGAATGGAACGCCTCAGAGCGAGATAACGCCGCATACGTCATACGTTTTTTCGTGCGTGCAGCCGGCTCCATCGAATTATAAGACGTTGTCACGTCAAAAACATGTTTGATTGAAAGCGACCTGTTGAACAATGTGCCGCTCAAAACCACTTATGTGTGTTATAAATCTAAATATAAATAACACAACTACCGTAATCGCTCAAATACAAGCTTTAGTTAAAACTAACTTTCTAAACTCTTGTATAATTCTCACGTGTAGCTGAATCTCATATAGGTGAGAAAACTTTAACCGCTGGCAATTTGACTTTAAGATCCATCGTGTCATTTGCAAAACAAAGGTACAGACTTTTATTAAAAACAGTAATGTCTGAAAGATATGCAATCTATGAAAAAATCACAAGACCATGTAAGATATTCCGATGTCGATACACACTACACGTAATATTTTCAACCAATATAGGCATAAATAAATAAAATAGGCTGATAATATTATAAAATAGTTGGAAGATCCAAAAGTGCACGCCTCATAATCTCATTCATTACAATAAAATTGACATTATTTGTAAGTAATAATCTATTCCTCAAATTACTGAATAAAAAAAACCTATAAACCTATAAAAAAAACCAACTCGATAAGTGAAGTATTTCGCTCGTAATCTTGACCACAAGATACGGGATCCGCACATACAGACACACGGACGTCCAAGACAGAACTTAATTAAACAATTTTTTAATTAGTTTAAATAATAAAAAGAAATTTTAAAAATAGTCAACATTTGTCTATTTATATTCACTTCTAAAAGCAATAAAGAATAAAAAAGTGATATTTTAAGTTGGAGAATCACTCGGTGTGCGTAAACTGACAGTAATACCCACCTCAACGCTTCGCTTATGAGGCGTGCAATAGAAAAAAAATTCCAATAAGACTTAGTATACAGCTTAAGGCAATTTCTACCCTGCTACTGCTGATAAACTATAATTATTTATTGAACCAAATTTTAGTTAATTTAAAACGAAAATTATTGACTGAGGGACCAAGCACATGGATGGCCATGCTGATGGTAAGCAAAAACCCATTGTATATTAACAGAGCAACACTTCGTAGGGTATCAGAAGGGTGCCGTCCTGTGTCCATCAATCTGAGATGGGTATTAAGCTTCATGTGCGAGTAATTACATCTGAAGCGTATATGACAGTTCTAGTTGTTGCCCGCAACTTCGTCTGCGATTGATTTTGTTTTTTGATGTGGCATTAAATTTATTTGTAGTTCTAAAAAAATTAAAGTATTCAGTATAGCTAAGCCGTAAATGAGGGGTTTGCTGCTGTCCGCTGAGGAGTTCTGTCCTTTGGCTCCAACTACAATTTGGGCAAAATGAAACACATATTATAACCTCCATAGTACGAAAATAATTATTTAAATCGGTTTTAATTTGCGGAGTTATGGTGTAAATTCGACAAACACTTTATCCCCTCTTCCAAAGGAACCGAGCTTAATGTCGGGATAAAAAGTATCCTATATTACTTCTAACACTTCCATGAATATGTGTACAAATTTTCATGAATCCTCAGTAATTAACGACAAACTTACATTGACTTTATAATATTAGTAAGGAAGTAGGGATAGGGATAGGGATAGGGATGTTTTGAGTAACAATACCGACATGCGATTCAAGTTCACGATAACAATTATCATGAACGAACGCTTAGGATGTTATTTTAATGCTAGCAAAATAAAATGGAATTCAATCATTTGTTGTCCGTAAACAAAGGCAAGCTGTATTTTTTAAAAGGGCGAGCGTGTTATTGGTATGTAATATGCATGAGATACCCTTTCGAAGGTCTCAACCGTGCGTGACTAAATTCAGAAGTATCTTTGGATGTAATATATCAAATGATGCTCCGATATTATATTTTGATGTATTCTCTTTGTTCGACCGGCGAAAAGTTGGTTTCACACGATAAATGTTCCAGGGTCGTATTTCTATATCGTACATTACGTACGTTTTATATTTGTATGATGAATATCTAGCAGAATCTTGTGAGAATGAGTTTATAAAGATAATCAAGGACCTAAGGACAATAAGTTTAACTAAAGGCAAGTAGGATATTTTCCATTTTAAAACTGGTTTTTAAAAATAGTAAATCGCAATTTGATTTGCATTCTTTTTGCCACCGATTCCACTGTGGTTTTTTTTTTATATTTTGTAGGAGATTCCTGCAAATAGTTCCAGTTAAATTGTCTTTCTCATCAAAATCATGTTTTGTTAGTTCCGGCAAAAGCGAGTTCTTAATGGCACAATAATAAGCAGAAATAATACTAAAATAATTCCAAATACTTATAGGTTTCTGGCAGATTATAAAAAACAAATACATTTTATTTTTCTTGTACAAATTTTTACTCTCCAAATTTTTTAAGCCAACTGGACCGGTAGTTTTTTTTTTGTTTCTCACGCAGTACCATTAGATTTCTTTTTAAAATAAATAACTATTTTTCCTTTAAAACTAGGAGCAATAACAACAAACTTAACATTTTGGAAGCACGATTAAACTATGGCAAAATGATGCGTACTAAAATCTCACAGACGTTCTTTTAGGATTAGTCGGCAATTTAATATATGCAATAGCCTATCCACTGCGGGACTTCCGGCCTGTAGTCCGGCTCTAGACGGATTGGTGGTCACAGTAGATGGTAGTAGAGGCACAAAGGACGCTGCTGCCCGCCCTTGTTTGTTTGTTTGAAATCTTTATTGCACACACAAATTTTATACAGAGTAAACACATATACAGAAGAAACTCACTAAGGCGATCTCTTCCAGACAACCTTTGACGTTAGGAAAAAACGAAGGAACCCTTCATTATGTTCCCTTAAAGGACCGGAAGAGGACGAGATGACAAATATATTCTGACCTGCCATCATCACACGGCATATTTTTTGATTTAATATACGACGAGCTAATAATGTTTCTAAGCACTTAATATATAGTTAAGCCAAACAAATCCTAGTGCTGAAATTTAATATCACGTTTACTCTAAGCGCTAAATTAGATCAGTTGCGACCATTTTGACACCTAGCCTACCTAAATGACGCGCCTTCTGACCTTCAACTGTTGGCTTGGTTCGGTCTAAAATTACGGAGAAAATTAGTTTTCCGTCATTGGCACCTTTATGAAATTTGTTCACATGTCGTAAACAAGCGCGTTGCAACTAGTGTTGCCCAAATTCAGTCTTGGTCTTGCAGTCTTGGTCTTGTTCTTGCGTTTTTGCAAGACCAAGACCAAGAACAAGACCGCGTATTTTTAGCAAGACCAAGACCAAGACTGACCGTGCAAGACTTGAGCAAGAACAAGACATAGCCTGCAAGACTCTTGCGTCTTGCAGCTAGGACTTAGCGCTATTTCACGGAGTAGTTAGGTGTAACAGTTCGGTGTATAGGTAGGTAGGTACGCTTAGGAATTCTATGAGACGCAAAAAACTATATCAAAGAATATGAAAAACTGGACCTATGCGCATTACGACTAATACCATAAACATAGCGAATAAAAAAATATCTATTAAAATCAAACTGAGTGCATGCATAGTTATGTTTTAACCATCGGCACTTTGATAATGCGGCATCAAAGGTTTTGTACTTACTTCTCAAAGAAATTTGCCGCTTTTCGGAAGTACATGGTTATGATACACGCGCCGGCGGCTTCTTTTGAAATCTAAAACAATCGTTGCCGCCGCGCCGAAATCATAACATTTGACACTATTCATGCAAAATAATTTCGAATTTTAAGAGTACCTACAGGTGTTCCAAAGAATAAATAAGTTTCAGAGTGCTTAGAATGAAAATGAATACATTATACTGATCACGCAAGTAGTATTATGATTAGGATAAAATGGTGAGGATAGGTAGTAGATGTCATAATAATTCATTCTAGTAAGTAATTATAATATTGATTACTTATATGGTTTTAAACTAATTACTTAGGTACTATTATTGTACATTTAGTCATTATATTTCTTAAGTTTTTACAAGAAAAAATAGCAAAAAAGTGTTCGAATATCTCTGAGAGAGATGATGAGAGTAAGTATTTACTAGCTGTGCCCGCGACTTCGTCCACGAGGAATAGTAACTTTGGAGGTATAGTGACGTTCAGGATTTATTTATTTATTTTAAAACTTCTGTCATCAAACATACAAACGAACTCTTCAGCTTTATTCAAATAAATGATAAATCGTAAAACTCTTTTATTAAATTTCTTATAAGTTGAGGGTTCAATCTCTTTCTAGACAGATAAGTATTGTTCTTTAAAATACAGTCAAGTTATTGTAATTAATTTGTTTTTTTACATGTTTTAGCAAATGTAAGCTTATAAATCATAAATGTTTATTAAGAAACAGTTACTTCCATGGAAAACGACATATAGGTCAGTTGATTTTTCGAATTTCTTATCAAATCTTCAGTTATTTATTAATCTGCTTGATCTTTACTATGGCTATGTTAATTCAAGCTCACAATGTTCCAATTCTAATACGTTTTTCTAAGATTTAAAGTAAACTTTAATAAATAGTAATAGACTAATAGGTAATTGCAAGACTTGCAAGACTCTTGCTGCAAGACCAAGACCAAGACCAAGACTGGGAGCGCAAGACCAAGACCAAGACCAAGACCAGGTGTATTGGCGCAAGACCAAGACCAAGACTGGCTAAGTCTCGTCTTGTTCTTGCATTTGGGCAACACTAGTTGCAACTTAACGTCATCTTAGTCCTTCTTCAAACTTAGACGTTAAAAAAAAGAAGTTGGCTATACCTACTTTAAAAATTAAATTTCAGACTCTATTGCTCATATTTCTCTATTGATTTCTGACTTTCAACTGTTGCCTTGGTTCGGTCTAAAATTACGGCGAAAATTAGTTTTCCGTCATTGGCACCTTTATGAAATTTGTACACATGTCGTAGACAAGCGCATTGCAACTTAACGTCATCTTAGTCCTTCTTAAAACTAAGACGTTGGAAAAAAAAAAGTTGACTATAGGTTCCTACTTTAAAAATTAAATTTCAGACTCCATTGTTCTGATTTCTCTATTGATTTCAGACAACTGCCAATTACATAAAAAGAAACAATTCATTCGAAATCAAGTTTACAAATCCCCACGTAGTACTTCGGACATGCACAAGAGCACTGCCTACCCAAAAAAAAATATACCAAAATTATACTAACATAATGAAATATCGCATATATATCGAGCCATTACCGTAAAGTCACCGAAAGAATTAAATTTATTTAGGAAATCATTAACAGGGTTTTGTCGCCACGATTTTGATCACTATCAATACACTATACTGTGTAAATAACTACAATGTTAGTTACACAGTATAGAACTATCAACGGCGAAAAGCCAAAGTAGCTTGAAACATAAAAAGGGCCAGACTCATTTATTCTTGAACTTGGAAGGGTAGTCCCAAGTGTAATGTTCGGAGGACACGCCAGACTGCAGTGGGATGTAAAATATACCGCAAAATGTAGGAAAACACTACGGGGCAGGACACGGCACTACGGGGCTTTATGTTGTGTTAGTTGCAAACTATTGCCGCTTGTTTTATCATGACGTTTTAGTTAACCCTTATGTTACGCTACAACGCTTTTAAATGATAATTAAAACTCGAATTTAATCAAGACCTGAGTGTATGAAGGCCTCAGGAATCGAAAGATTTCCAACTAGTATTGTAACTAGATGGCGCTCTTTTAATTCCATACAAATCGTAGTTAACTTACACGCGAGCGAATAACTAGACGTAGGTAGAAAATCTCACAATGGGCACCCTGCTATTTGTGTACATGAGCGATAATGTCTTGCTAAGCTACCCTATGTGATGAGAGTATGATAGGTACACTCATATATGTATATTATTTATTTAGCATCAAAATAAGTGACATAACCAAAACAAAAAGATATAAACAGAAAAGATGTGAACAAGGAAATGACGTATTTTTATGGCATCACTACTGGTGACTCTAGGCTTTGGTAGTGTTGGAGAAGAGTAATAAGTGAGACTTATGCTAATACTAATAATAAGAATATAGATATAGGACATTTACATATTGCATATATTACTGATTGATATTTGACTAGTTTAGAGCCGTCGAATAGTTAAGGTGCCAAGACGACTAATTCGCGAAAACTATATACCATCCAGCATATTGGTTAAAGTATGAATGAATGAATTTTATTATACACAAAAGTAAAAAATACAGAGGATATTAACGATACAACATATAATAAAAAACCTGTAGAACAATCATTCAGCCATTATTGCACGAGGTGCATTTTGACCAAAAACCGTTGAACTACCCGCGCATGTTTGACTTCAAACTCGCGGAATGTTGCCAGCTCACAAACTTTTCTCTTTTTCCCCATTTTATGGTTAACATTTAGAACATTAGAGGTAAAATAATTACAGTCAACTACTAAATGGAACTTCCATTTAGCAGTTGACTGTATTGTGTGACTAACCATCTGTTCGAGAAACACTACTAAAGTGGAGTGGTTTTTGATGCTTCAATATTAGCCGTGTCCATGGTTTCTCTAGGGTCTTAATTCTGTAAAATATAAGTAATATACTTATCTATAAGTGCAAACTATAATAAAATCCATAGCTATTTCCTAAGAATGTTAACTGACACATGGAAAGCTTTATTGACTTTTTTTCATAGAATACTTTGCAGAGTGCCCGTATCGGTTATATTTACGTTCACGTACTGGAGCATAAGATACTTATAATAACAATAAAAATGATTAATAAAAACAGGCGTTGGATACTTCGCTGAATTTATTGCTTCTACATACAATTATTATTTGTACCTACATCGCGCTATATTACTCAGGTGACCTACATAAGAGGAATTCATGACTGTAATTTTTAAGTTTGACGTAACAGAGGATACTATTCATATATAGAACTTTTTAAACATTAGCTAATATAGAGGATATAGAGGATAAACAATATTATTTGCTTTATTATAAACTGCAGTTGGACCTATGTGTCAACTATATACTGGGTATTATTGATAAAAAAACAGGTGGGTCACATTTTATCGAATGCGCGCTGGTTGAATCTAAGCTCTCGTACGATTTATACTACTTCATCATTAAATTGTTTGTAAATTTTTTGCCCTCAGCATATAATATGTTTTAAGTTATATTAAATTTGATATGTTTTTTTTCATGATATCGATCAATATGAACAAAGTGCACCTGTGTTTGCGCACTATAATTTCTACCGCGTTGTTGGAAAATCTCTCTGGAGATTGACCACTGTGGCCGAAATCTAGTGAAGGAATCTTTGTTTGTTTGTAAGTTGAGTCAGTGATCAGTCTATATAGTATGCGAAGGTAAACACTAACAGCGATTATTTCCGTTCAAAATATTCGTATTCATAATACTCACTTCTATTATCGCTTCAATGGTCGTGTTAAGTACGAAACGCCACACTAATGATCGTCTGCTGTTGATAAGATTATATTAAAGAGTTTTCCGTCCATTCTTCGTCTGCCAATCGAGTACATATGAGTAGATTTATGTTTTAGTCAAACTTACATTCATAGCAAGGAACATCGAGCATGCTTATAAGCTGATGACATAAGCTAATTAATGGTAATGGATTTTTAAAATAAAAATCATATTATCAGACACAATAATATACTACGCGAATACACACTTCGCCATCTAGTCCCAAAGTAAGCGTAGCTTGTGTTATTGGTACTAAGATAACTTAAGAAAATTTTTATGAATAATATACCTACATAAATGCTTATAACATATAGATAAACACCCAGACGCTGAAAAACATTCATGTTCATCACACAAACATCGTCCAGTTGTGGGAATCGGACCCGAATTGGTCTCAGAAAGCAGGGTCGATGCCCACTGCGCTAATCGGCCGTCAATGCTCTCATAGGAGAGTTTAAGAGACCAGACCCATCACAATGATCAAAGGCTGGTTGCTCGGTAGTAATAACTGACTGGACTACGCTTATTTTCTTAAACTACGTACTGGAACTGAGAATTTTAACAAAGGGTATTGAGCAGATCTTTCATAGTGACCTGCCGACATTTTGATTATTTTTCGAAATCGCGGCGCACTGTGGAACAGCTGAGGGCACAAAGACGAACATTGTAAATTAGGATTGTTTGCTGGGTATATTTAATAAAAATTAAATCTACATTTGGAGAGCCAGAAAACTGGCGAAAAAAATAAAAAATACAAGTAGAGAATGTGTAACGCTAAAAGTACACTATAAAATTTTACTTTGACTCAATAGTGTTTCGATACCTAAAAATAACTCTACGGTTGCTACGGTAGAAATCTCATACGATTATTTATATTACCTACTTCTGCAGGGCTAGCACAGGCAGGAGAAATTATATCCCCCGATTATAGACAATATAATAAGCGTTTCCAACTGGTATATACGGCAATATGGAATAGGAGAAATTTACTATAACATAAATATTATTTGGATATTATTTTCAATTGTTCACTGCTCTGAGAGTTGTTACAACTGTGGGAGAAGATACATTTTTATCATCCTTTCCCCGGGGACAAAATTGTCTCCTGCCGATGCTTGCCGTGCTGAGGGCAAACTACCATCGCTTAAATCAATATAATTTTGAGCAAAAAACAAAACAAAGATTTTATATAAAAAGCTTCAATAATACGGTAGCAAGGAAGCTGGTCTGCTTTGTTTGTTAAAACCGCAAAAGAAAGTTAAAAGTGATGTTGGCAAATATATCGATGCTCAACAATTATAAAACAAACAACACCGGTTGAAGAGAGCCCATGTTCGGTTCCGCGCAGTTAACATGCTAACAAGCGTGAGAAAACTCTAACTTGACCCAGTGAGCTGCATTTCCTGCCACATTATTCATGCTAGAAATTGCACCGTGCGGAACAGTATTTCTCTATTTTTGTAAAAGTTCCCTCAAGTCGATTAAGAATCCGAATCTTCATAGCTTGCGCGGGCACAACTTAGCACATTATAGTTTCTTTGGAGAGTGAATTAGAGGTAAATAAATGTCCGAGGCCGATTATATTGGTCCTAACATAAAGTTATAATGCAAATATAAAAACTGTAAAACACATAGACACTTCAGAAATTAATTGTAAAAATGAATATTTTTCTTTCCCATGCTTTTGTATGACTTATACTACAATTAAACCATCAAACAATAACACACAAGAGGGAACACAAAATTTATTGGCAAAGATGTCAGGATTATATTATTATCTCTAATCATCTTGACTTTTGTGTTACAAAATAATCCAAAATTAATGACCTTGACGGAAATATAAGAGCAGATATTAGTCCAGAATTAAATAGTAAATTAAAACTTTTCTTACATGGAGTAATATGAAATACATAAAATACAATAATTGTTGACAAAAGGGGTAAAAAAAGGAACAAAAGGAAAAACCTGTTGTAAGAATAAAGACCAAAACGTATATAGCAGAATTGTATTTTACATAAAAAAGCTCTTATTTTCCGGACATCTTGTTAAGCCAGGGTCGAGTTTCATTTTACGTTAGATGCTTTACTTCATGGCCTTCGATGTAAGCCATGTACGTGCCCCGGCCATATTAACCCTGCTACAAACTGCACTCTGCGGTACAATTGTCCTTGTTAGTAAAACTATTCACATAATAATGCACAGTAAAATTAACGAGGTAATCTACGGTAAAAAAACTAACCTTACACTCTTGTTATAGTCACATACAACAATACCAAATGAAATATAATACGACAATTTTAAAAAGTCTAATGTATATAAATTTCCTCTTCCTACAATTGATTTTTACACGCAAGAGCACAAAGCAAAAATAGATTAAATGAATCTATTGTTGCTTTGCGCTCTTTAAAGTTCGATTATCCAAGTGTAAAACCAAGAGGACGTAACTTCGCCGGTTTTGATACTGCAATAATATATAATCCAAAGTCTTTCAATGTCCTACTATCTCTTTTACTCGTATATCTAAGCTATAAAACGCAACCCCACGCTAGTACATGAAAGAAAAAATTCTTCATGATAAGAAGGGAGTCTATTGTTATATAAAGTGTAGCCGTGTAACGGAACGGCAACGAAATAACTTTACAATCCATTGTGTTTTTCTCATTTTGCGCTCACAATTGTTTGTAAGAATTTTATCACGAAATAAGAAAAGTTTAAGTTACTTTATGTTGAAAAAAAAAGTTGTGATAGCACCATGAAACTAGTACTATGCAGACACCTACGTTATAAATATTCTGTACACCATCGACGTTCATCAATCAAAAGAAATATACAAAAACAAAAGCCGTAAAATAAATAACGGTAAGCAGAGATTTATTATTCCGCTGCTCATTCGCGTGAGATTAAAACAAAAATCATTATCGCTGAAATATAAGCCTTCGGAGCTTCCCAGGGATAAATTCAACGAGGAATGTTATACGAGACGTAAAATATTTAAAGCTTTTGTTACTCTATGCAAAAGCGTTAATATTGTACGTTCGGAAGTTTGGAGTCCAGAATAGGTTCTGGTTCCACTAAGCGGCATTGTTTTTAACTTTCACCTATAATAGTAGTACATACAATTGGTCGGGGTTTAGCAGCGTATGTCAATGTGGGATAAAAAACAACGCATGTACCTTCAAGAGTAAACGCAATTACAGTACTATTAAGGATAACTATTTATACCATGAAAATCAAGCTTAATTTGCTATACTCCGCGAAAAGCAGGAGAATCTGTATGGTGTAATGTATAATTTCTTCAATCCTTATACTCCACACCAAAAAGATGTTCGGCAATGTACCCTCTACGCACGTTTCGCTCCGAAACCGTAATTGTTACTTAACAATTATTCGGTTTCGGAGCATACAGATTCTCCTGCTTTTCGCGGAGAATAGCAAATTAAGCTTGATTTTCATAGTATATCGTGGATTTCCGTAAAGTAACGCCTGCTTCCAAACTATGGATAACTATTTCTAATGGGTGCCATTGGTTTTGAACGTAATTTGTTAAAACAAATGAAGAAAATTTAAAGAAATTGACATTATTTCCTTTAAACTGCTTCCAGGAATCCACTCGGCCTAATATAATCATAACATAATACATAATGTATGTATAATTTAACGTCGTGTGTCCGAGAAATATAATATTCTATCGTTAGGATAAATTTCCAGATGGATAAGAATGTATGAATTATTTAAAACAGATTTCAGCTATATTTTTTCCAATCCGCTAGCCACTGTTATATAATCGACGTAGATCGCAACGTCCGTCTTCATAGAAGTCTCTTGACTCCCCAACTTCCTATGTTTATGCTATTAAATCCAATAATAGATCCAAGAGTACCATAAATCCTTTAGAAAATCCCTAAATATCTACTTGGATTTGCTAACATTAAAATTATTTATGGTTTGAAGAATATAATAAGATACAGTATCAAGATATTTTAATGATTCTTGGTGCAGCAACTAAAAATTTACTTATAGCGCTCGATTTTAAGTTATAATATTATCGTAAGAAACTTGATGATAAAATCTATACCGAGTAGGTACTGACACTGCTTCTCACGACGAAGATAAAATATCAAGTGCGTTTAGATATGATCTAATGAAAAAAGTAGAACAACCACGTGTGGAATGGCAGATTTTGTTGACTTGAATTTGATTCAGGTCATTTCACAAATTTAAATTTTATAGATATACATTTTAACAACAAATAAATCTAAGGATCGGTGATTGTAGATATTTTTCGTAGTTTATTTCAGAACATGTATTTAAGTTTGACTTTAATAACAATAAAATAGTTGGCGATAGACGCTGCAGAAAAATTTAATTTCAATATCCAGTTAAATAATACAAGTGAACAATTTGAATATACAGTGAATAAAAAAGAATCGAATACTATCTGTATATTAAAATAGTATTCATCATCATATCAATTGTCAGGCCCACTACAAGACATGGATCTCTTCCCGCAATGAAAAGGGTTTAGGCTAGTCCACCACGCTGGCTCAGTGCGGATTGGTGGATAGAATAGTATTCGTTTAAAAATAAATGAACAGTGAATTGAAGCATGAATGCGACGGTCTTACGCATGAAATACCTCTGGAATGATTTACGACGTCAAGTCAGTCACAACTGCAATTGAGCTATTTTGATCAACGCACATGTTTGGACATTATTCATAGTACTTTTGTGGCTATGTAACTTATAAAGTATTGAACCGATCATAAAAAAATGCCATAACAGCCAAGTTTCTTAAAATAGGCGGAATTCGTCGCGGAAAAACTTCTTTATCTCACGGGAATTCCGAAAATACTATGACTACGACAAAGTCGTGGGCATCCACTTGTTCATTTTAAATCTTTAAAATTGTTGTTTGTTTAAAAAAAATGTTCAGTGCCGTGAATTCTTTAAGCCAACTTCCTTGCTTCTATCGAGGGTGTAATTTTCTGACAAACGCACGAAAGTTTGTGTAGGGTGGAATAAAGTCGATCCATAAATTAGTCACGTCTAACTTAATAGGGGGATTAGGTTAACTTAAGAGGACGGTAGGGGAGTAAGATTACTGACAATATCGGGCGAAAGTCATTATGTCGTTAATTTGAAAGAAATTGTATCATCGTGTAAAGTACCTATTTATTAGTAAATTCCCAATTTAAGTATTTACCTGTCGTGCATGAACCCGAATACCTCGAGGGGTGATATTATAAAAATCCTCTACGACACGATTAGGAAGCGCCTGGGTACAGCTGCAGAAGACAGAAGCTAGACATGCAGAAGACAGAAGCTAGACATGCAAGACCCTGGACAAGTTAAAGTCCCGTCGTGTTTACAGTCCGGCCCGTTGCAAGCGTGTTCTTCAGCGCACGCTTATGGCCTGACAGAATAATGAACAGTGGCTAAAGCACGGCTAGCATGGACAGCAAGACATTTCCTTCACAGGGAAAGGACAAAATGTATATCCCCTCCCAGTTTTATCCACTCTCCGAGAATGGAAATAATTATCAAATAATATACGCGTAATATTGAAGAAGTAGTACAAGTCTCTTCTCGCTGTTGCTGTGCTTTGGCCAGTAAACATAATGTCGGGGCATAAAACTGTTGTCTTCTGCCTATTACTAGCAGTACAGGGAAGAGAGGTAAAAATTATATTTTTAGTTAAAAACAAAATTTCATTTATTTTATCTTATTTATTTTTATATAGGCCCACGTGCTTAAAATAAAATAAAAATAAAAATTATTTTAAAGAAAAAATATCGTTATATTTACAAAACGCGGGCGTGAGATGAACAAATAGGATAATTATGAATCAGAATGAGTCGAGGCGTCCATTAATTTAATATCTCGACCAATTGAGGGTACAGGTGATAGGTGAATCATATCATTACATTCAAATCAATCTCTATATTTGTTGATGGTATTAGATCTAGAATATTAAATCGTTCGTGACCAGAAGAACTTTAAATTAAGACGTAATTTCTTTCACGTAGATTCTTTCAAAAAAGGTTAGGTCGATATTCTGATCGCAATAAATAAATCTAAAATATTACCTCTAACTATTTTGAAAGTAAGAAGAAAAGAAAAGTCGATTAAAATATCAAATTAATTTTAATGTTTGTATTAAAACCAAAAAAAAAGAAAAAAAGAGGCTTGTATAAAATTTGTCACGCCTTACAAAACATTCACAGTATTTTAAATAAAAGTATTTCATTTATTATTATTTTTAACTAGATGGCGTTGACATAGTTTTAAAAATTGCAATAGGTTCTATATTATCGAAGGAGAAAACATATTCAATACAATGTGGTGTAAAGTGGTAATAATAATTAAAGACATGACATAGAATCTTGCGAAACATCTAGTAAAAAAATTAGACATCCAACCTATAAGTATACTTATATATGGGTATTAATTATAAAATAAACCCTTAGAGCATATAAACATTTCTTTTCTAACCTAACTTAACTTAGGATTTTCCTTAAACAGTTAAGCAAAGGTTATATTACTTGGTTGCCAATCATCCGCTCCTATCGAAACGTTCGAGGTTTTTTGCAAATAGGAACTCAATTTGTCCAATTATCCAACGAAATATAAAATACATTTTGTCATTGGGTCCTAACGAATTTAGGTTAGCAGTAGTAGAGCTTTTTGTGACAAAGCAGCATTGCCCGTCTGAAGGGCAATGCTGCCGGTGTAATTACAGGCCTATGGGACTAACGCGTTCGTATCAGATTGATGGGCACGGGGCTTTATAGGACGTGTTCGTTACATGCGCTGCTAAGTGTTGATCTGTTTATAGGGGACGATTTTCCACATGTCATCCGGTAGGTCAACTGCTTGCCCGTCAATAACTAATATAAAAAAATAAATGAGGTGATTTTTGTAATAGCAACACCAATGCTGATTGTATAACAATAAAATAAGCAAATAGTTTAAAGACTCATCATCGATGATTTATGATTCTAGCGTGTCGTAGCATTTCATTGTTTAATCGAGCGATTGACGATGAAAATAATTGTTTTCAGTGTTTATAAAGATTAAAGACCACTATTAAAAAATAAATATATTATATTATTAACTGACCGCACACTCGAATATTATAATAATGCCACTAGAAATCTTGAGGATATACGTTATAGCTAATCAGCTGAGTGGTATTATAAACCTCAATATCATCTAAACAACCCTATCATATCTAAACCCACATAATATCTTTAAGCGGGCAAAAACTCACAAACACAAACTTTACATGTAAACTAAAAGTGTGGAGCCAAGTATAACACAAGAATCTAGACAAGTGGTCCAAACTCACATGAAGAAACGCAAGAAGAAGGCACAGGTATTATGGAGACATAAAGAAATAAAAAGGACCTAAATAAATTTAAATAAAGATCTCACGCTTCTGCAAATATTTTATATAAAAACAGATGACAGCACTCATCAAAAAAGAGATCGTGTCCAAGTTTAATTATGATTGTTGCATACATTACTGCGGCTTGACACAATTTGCGATCGTAAATCAAATTAATCTAATATACCATCTGCTAACTGCTGTTCCATACATCAATCAATGGCACGACAATACGACGGCACAATCAAATTTAACGCCGTACACAACGGCGTAGTTTGGAATGGATATACACAATAATTCTGATTTATGATGAACTTTGTTTTATATGTATTAGTTTTCTTTTTTGGGAATAGGTTCATCATCAGGTATATCAACCGATAGAAGTCCACTGCTGGACCTTTATAGGTTTGCTAGGTCTTTTATAGAAAATTGCAAATTCCAGGGTTTTGTACCGCTTGGAAACAGCGTCTACCAGCGACGCTCTTTATATCGTATGTCCACCCCGTTGGGGGTCGACCAACGCTGCGATTACCAGTGCGGGTCTACCATTCGAGCACCTTGGGACCCCAACCTCCATCCTTTCTCCAAACTATGTGCCCTGCCACTTCAGCTTCGCGACTCGTTGAGCTATGTCGGTAACTCTGGTTCTTCTACGGATTTCCACATTTCTGATTTCCACGGAACTCCACATTTCTGATTTGATTCTGATAGAGATTCTCCGAGCACAGCTCTCTCCATCGCCCGCTTAATGGCCCACTTATAAGGCTTATATGTCACTAGAATTAGTTCGTAATAAACGATAGAATGATGAATCATAGTTGTCAATTATTGATAAAAACAACCAACATCGTTATCGTCTACGCAGGCCACCAATTAATAAGGAGCTGCGAGCATTAATAGTAGCTATGTGTTTTAATCGGCGATATATTTTAATTGCTTGGTTGCACGCAACGCTCACCGTACTGTTCAATAACACGGATTATATAAGATACAAAAACAATAATACTTATGTATGTTACTAATGTATATTATACAAATAAATACACTATGACTAGATATATATCGGGGAATAGCGCAATACCATACTGGTACCGGGAAATCTCATTAAGTCACTAGAGACCAACAGAACGAATAATAGCAGTCAAGGGTTAAATGCAGAAAAGTGTTAAAAAAACACAAGTTGAGGATTTTTTTTTAAGTCTCGCTTGTTTATTTAGTAAAGCATAATTGCCAATTTATGTTTAATTCGGTGTATTTAATACAAGAGTTTTCAACAGTGACTATTCTCGCTTATAGCAGTATTAATTTATTGTTAAAGTTTTGTTTCACAATAATACATTCAGCACATCAAATTATGTCATGTAAACTAATTTAAGTGATGTTAATAAACTTATGTGTATATATAATATGAATGTGGGCAAGCGCGCGCCTATGAAAATAAATAAAACAATGAATTTCGAATTATATAGTCGGTTTAAATTATTTAGTCAATAATTAAAATAATATGGTTATATAAATGTATTGATGCCCTAATAATTTTCCATCAACGTTACAAAGCTTTTTTTATGTGAGCCCATACATTTAACCTAGGCAGGATCAGGCACGCTCTAGTGAATCGAGTAACAACATCGACACAGCAAGGACACCCCGCAAAGGTGTTGTTAGCATATAAATTATTATCTAGACTCATCGCAATAGTTTACCTAAACTATGTATGTAGTTGATGTATATAACAATAATCTTTATATGTATAACGTTTTGTATTAGATAACTCGCTAATGACAAGGTTCTTAAGTAAAGGACCTTTGATTGAGCCTTGTAGTACACCCATTATAATTATTTATTATTATACCTATTTAAATAACTTTACACTTTGTAGAACGTTTTAATTACTGTCTTTAACTCAAAGAATGTCGTGCCCAGACAACTAAATAACACATTGAAAACAGTTATGGCTTTTTCAGTTTCAACCGTGTTATGATAATGCCCAGTTAGCGGCTAATTAAGCTGGTTAATATAAATTTATCATAGTAATTTATGGCGCAACGCTGTCGGTATATTTAGCCAAATGTCCGACACGTTCATGCACTCACCTTAAATTGAAGTTCATGGATCAAACGATGACGACCACTTGTAAATCAACGACCTGAAACTGTTACAAACGGTAAACGACCGAGGTTAACGGTACGGCGTTAATAATATTAGTCATTTATCTCTTACCTGGCATATTCATAGAGTCAATAAAATAATATAGTCCTAACATGGTATTCCTAACGCTGTTTCTAACTAAAGCTTTAGTCGCTTTCACTTGCAAGCTGCATTGGCAATAGTATAACAAAACAATATTAGACAATAAATATTTGAACTTCACCTTTAGTATCCTTACTAATATTATAAATGCGAATATGTATTTGTGTGTTCGTCGATCCTTAACGCCCTAACTAAAAAATCAATCTATTTGAAAGGGCGGAGAGTGAATAGGAAAACATACGGTTTCAAAGAGATATGAAAAAAAAACCGTAGTAAACGCGGACGAAGAAAGCAGGCAACAGCTAGTTTGCTTTTATCCGCGAAAGGCAGAAAAATCTGTATATTTATAACTTAGCTAAGTACAGACAAGGTTTTTCATAAAAAGAATATTAGATATAATTATAATAATTTCAAAATACTTTGAAAACGTTGGGATATTTGAATAAAAAATACTAAAATAAGTTTTGAAAATAAAATGTATAATAACAACAACAATACTAACTGTAACAATATTGTACCTACGAGAAATAACAAAAGCATAAATAAAGTCAATCCAATTAGACATTAAGTTATAAAAAGAGCCAGGTCAACCACAAATAAGCGCTACCTTTTTCAGACGGTGATAAAATCGGATTCAATCAACGTAGACCGAAATATAACGACTAAATGACATTTCACGCGAACGCACGTTAGTTTTCGCCGACCTTTGTTACCTTTGACCTTCGCAGTGGTCAAACTATATTTAAGTATTTTCTTTCAATATACCTACAACAAAGCACTCCTAATAATAGGCAGGTGCTAATATGACACCTGACTAGATTGATAGCAAAATCTTTCTCTGATCCTATCCAAACACATAATAGTAAAACATAATGGCTTTATTTTATTAAGTTTCACAATATAATCGCCATAAATCTAAAACGAGTAGCAAACTTGATTAATTGCTGTGCGTAATTTATTTTATCCGTATAATACATTACGCATTGCATAAAAACACTAAGCATTCAGAAGAATCACGTAAAGATGAAAATAACCTAGACTTTTATTTGCTACCAGCTATACCTGAACCCAAGTTGCTTTAACTCAGTCTAACAAAATGGATTATCCGTACCCTATCCCACTTTCGCGTAATATTAAGTTAGCGCCGGTTGATGCTTTTACTTCCAACAGAAAGCGCTGTTTCTTAACAAAGTACTTGTATAAAAAAATGAAAAATGGTTTTTTCGTGTATACAATGGGGAATGACCTCTGTCAATCATGTTCGCCTAGATTTTTGTAACAAACTAACTGTCAAACTTATTACAATTTGTACTTTGAGTTACTTTATTCGATTTATAACACAGTGGATGTCGGGTAAATCATAAATATTTAAATCAAACATTCGTATATATCATGAAATTTTGGTTTTGATACATACTGAGAATCAAACACAGGCCCATAACCCTCTAGTAACACAGCAAGCAACAACAAGTAATAGTATTCATAGTACTCCAAAAATCGATGTTGGTTTTCCTAATCCCAAAAACATGAATGGAAAATCTTTAAGCCATATACACCTTTGGTGAATATAAAAGAGACTCATGATAATGTTATGAAGTGTTTGGTTTAAACAAGTAGCTTGCTTATGTTGTAAAAATAGCGTAACAATACTTCACTCACATAAAGGATAGGTAGGGTACCACCCACGATAGACAATGACCAAAACGGCAGCTGAACGCCTCGTCCGGCCATTAACGCTAAAAGCTTTATTGATTTCGTATACGCACGGAGGGGGACCGAGTGGTCATCACGAGGGGAAGGACAAAAGAGTTACCGACGTTGATATACTCACTCAACATAATCTTAGGCACACATTTGAAGATTCTTAACTTAAAATAAAACCTATTTTCCACTTAGGAAAGCAACGAGCAGGAACATCCTAATATCCGTTAAGATTTTAGTAATAATAAGTGGAATCTTGTCTGTTTATGAGTTCCTCTCTAAAGATGTTTATTAGGTACACATACATTTTTGGAATCAAAGAAAACCTTAAACCTTTAACCTCAAACCTTATCAAATGATTTTTCAACGATAGACAATGCAGGATTCCCAAAGTTTGTAACATCTTTGGAATGCAAACTGTATATTAGTGAACTACAATACAAGACACTCGGATAAAAATGAATTTCTTAGATTTAATTCATTACGTTTTTTCTCTTCTAACATCAAACAACGTGGAAAGCGTGTGCACAAAACGTTAGTTTTTCATGGGCAAATCCTACTGCCGCAAATAATAATAAAATCTGTAATACCTTTTCGCCATCTATAATGTGTAAACCTTCAAATCAAGAGCGAATAGCTACCTAAACACGCGCATGCAAGCTTCCAACAAAAAATAAAAACCACCATAATGGGTTTTTATATAAAGGACGTATGACAAATCCGATAAATTGAAAACTTCCTCCTTTTGGAAGTCAATCGGAAATTTATTTAAACTGTATAATAACACATGGCAGTCGAAGTAAAATGTACATAGCAATCAAATGACTACGCTGTATAAAATATTGAGTCCAGAGGGATCTGCGGAAGGGATCCTGCGGGGGGAAATACCACTTTAGGGTCACGTTCGTTGTACAATGCATGGAACATAAAAGATTCTTGAGTCATCGCGTAATGGGGTTCCCGGTTAAAGTATTTTTCAATTGTTAAAACGGCATTGCTTCTGCTATTCTCAGTTTAGATTGTGAGAAAAAACCAAAGCAAAATACATTCTTCGAAGATCGGATCCATTTATGTAGATAATGTTTTAAATTAAGCTTGCGAGGAAAACTTACACTACCTAAAAATTTAGATTAAATGTTAGGGAATATCGTTTTTAAGAAAATATGGTTATCATATCGTAAGAAAGTTCGAAGTAGGTACATGTTAGAGGGATCTCGCAGAATAATGAACCGGCAGGTTTAAAAGTTTGTTAAGTAATTTGAATAACATGGGCACTCTTAGTTTATTTACCTTTATTTAATATTTTTCTTAATTTTAGGAATTGAATATATTTATCTTTTAGCAACTGGTTCTTGTATATACATCGGAATACCTCGAGATACCACATAGGTACGGTGGCTTTTTACACCAGTAACGTGAGGAGTGTAGGTCGCACTGCTATAAAAATGGCACGATGCAGAATATGATGTGTCTAGAAAGTTGGTCTTTATTCGAATGGTTATAGAAGTTATACATTTTTTTTTATTATTTAGTTTCCTTTTATACCAACGATATCGAACAGTATTTAAGTGGCCTTTAACGTTGATAAAATGTTAATTTTTATGCAAGTGAAATCGCAGGTTTTAGGTTGTAGAAACCGAAAAAAATACAGCTGCCCAATAAGGCCGATACCTACTTTATCAAACCTTGTCGTTGTCGTCGTATCTCCCAACGCGATTAAACAAATTAGCCAGTCTTCTAATCAGTTTGTGGATTAGAACCAAATTTACACATTAAGACCTTGATATACCGCTTTAGCAGTTGTTAGCAGTCCATTAAGTTTTGTTTGGGTAACCGGTAGAATAAACGGGCGGACATTGACTCTAAACATAAAAGTAAACTAAGTCACCTGTTGCTATAAAATGATCATTAACCATTTTATAGGCAGCCGTCAATGATTAGAATTCAATCGTTGAACTGCGACCTAAAAAATTAAGCAACGATGGAGAACAACTTCGGTACATGTGAATATTGTGTAGGTACTTTCCAAGTCATTGTTCCAATTTTAATTAATATCCCAAACTATAAACACTGTATGACAGGTGAACAGACTTTCATCAAAGGAAAGCTAGGAACAGATTAGTAACCGATTGCAGCGGAGGAGACAAGAGCCGTTACAATAATTAATCATCTAACTTTATTTATTATCATGGCCATAGAATACCTCTAGGATATAAAGAACTTTCAATCTAACTAAGCATAAAAATGTAACGAATAGGTTCGTTGACAAAATAAAAGATCTTTTTATAGAGGGTCTCACTAAGGAATTTCATTAACAAAAATTGGGATTTGCTAAGTTATTCCCTTCTCGTTAGTGAGTTTTACAGCTCGCGTATTCTGAAACGTTTAATAGGTACCGAAAACCCATATTTTATTCCGAGGACTAGCAAACTAATGCTACTTTCGTAGAACCTTCAGAGTTTATCCCGCGCTAATTAAAACTTTCCTATAAGGTAAAAGGCATTCATCAATTTGAAAAGACCCGAACATCAGTTTTTTATTTAATTTGAAAACTTGTAAATAATAATTTGAATTTAGCTGTAAAAATGAAATTCATCGCTTTTAACAACGTTAATACACGAATATACGGTGTTAACATTTTAAATTAAACAACTTATTAAATTAGCATACCACCAACCCGAACACATAATCGGCTTGCATAATGCTATATGGAGATGTCATCGCCAACTCGACGTGGTGAATTGTAATCAGCGTCGGCTGCCAACTGATATTTACGTACCTGAAAAAAATAAAAATCCGTGAAGTACTTGTTTTTTGTCATTTAGTTAGTTGGACGGTGGAAATTTAAGCTCACTGTTGGAAATTAATAAATTAATAGTTAGTGATGGAACGAGTACTCGTTTATTACTTAGTACTCGGCATACTCTGCAATTTTTAGTTACTCGTAATCGGCTGTTTAACTAAGTTATTTGGCTAAGCACAGGTCCTTCTAATTTACCAATTTCCCTTTTTAATTAACATTAAAATTTTTTTTTTATTATTTATTTTTTATAGAAATTCATTCTCAGCTGCCATAATAGGATTTGTTTTAAAGGTAACTTACAAACAAAATAGTTCTTCCCTTTACGAGACGTACTAAACTTGCATAAAAGACACTTCCTTCCTGTATATGAGACGTACTATACTTCCATAAAAGACACTTGCAACCTGTATAAGAGACGTACTATACTTGCACAAACGACATTTGCGACCTGTACACGAGACGTACTAAACTTGCATAAAAGACAATTGCTTCCCGTATTCGAGACATACTAAACTTGCATAAACGACACTTACTTTCTACATACGAGACTTACTTTACTCGCATTAACGACACTTGCGACCTGTATACCAAATGTACTAAATTGGCATAAACGACACTTACTTCCTGTGTACGAGACGAATTTAACTTGCATAGACGACACTTTCTTCCTGTATATAAGACGTACTATACTTGTATATACGACACTTGCAACCTGTATACGAGACGAACTAAACTTACATAAACGACACTTCCTGCCTGTATATGAGACGTACTATACTTGCATAAATGACACTTGTAACCTGTTTACAAGACGTACTAAACTTGAATAAATGATACTTGCTTCCTGTATACGACACTTACTGAACTTCTATAAAGACACTTACTGCCTGTATACGAGACGTATTATACTTGCATAAAAGACACTAGCGACTTGCATATGAGACGTACTAAACTCATATAATTCACACTTGCTCCCTGTATACGAAGCGTACTAAACTTGCATAAAATACACTTGAATCGGGATGAAGTGACCGTTCGCTCGCAGCCCGGCAGGGTGATTACTGATTACGTATTTCGCGACAGGTTTGCGACAGGCGTAATTCTTGCAATCACTGCTGTCAAACGTCACTTTTTCGACCCTGCGGGTCGCCGTTCCTATATTTTTTCTCTTCTCCAATTTCCTGAAACGAGTACCTCGGCCGAGAACTCGGTTTGGTGACAATGAAACCGAGTAAAACTCGGTACTCGGTTGCTTAGTGAAATATGTAGGTACTCGACACATCTATAGTTATAGTAATAACAACAGAAGTTGCACTCCTGACCTCATCAACAGGCCTCTTTTTTAATATATAACCAGCTTGCACTTAAACAGAATTTTAGCTTAACCCTGCGTTTTTACGTTTTTTTAGCTTTACCTGTATGTTTGTAACCGACTCCTTTTGACTTGATTTTGACTCTCTTCAAACGGTCTGATTTCGATCAAACTTTGTAGATACATATATCCAAGACCGATGACGATACACTAATTTGATAAGATTATTCCATTTTTCAATTTGCAAAATATACTTATATTTTATACTAAGTATAGTAAATATGGCAGGCATGATGTAAATTTTAATTTCGAACCATATCTTTAGCCGATTTCTCTAATAGGTATTAACAAATTTGATGGCGTATGGGTTATCGATTAATTTAGCTCTAATGAAATATTAATTTAACGAAAACTAAAAAAGATGCTTTTATAAATAAACTTAACTAAAAGGTAGAAACTAGTTTGGTTTTTTTTATACCCAACGGGTTTTTTAGTTTTTCTTACTATTAATTTATTTATCTATCATACGAACTTTGCTTAGAATCGGCTCAAAAACTACGAAGACCAAACATGGTTATTGTGATAAGCCTTTGAGAACGCGGTCTACTAATATTGATAACAAATAATCAACGGTTTAATTTATATATATCAACAGCCCTATCTAAAAATGAATAAAGAATAATAATGACTGGCCCAATTAAACAAAAATTCGCGAGATGTGGGCGCTTATTATCAAAACAAAAGCTTCCCACCCACTCACAAACGTTCGGTATACATGTGTGTGACATAGATTTCACATCGCACTAATCCAGACACGTGTAATTTGAAATTAAATGTATCGGAAGTTGAAACCCAGTTTAAAATAAATGATATGCGAATATTATCAAAATTAAGCTTAATTTGCTATACTCCGCGAAAAGCAGGAGGATCCTTGTGGTGTAATTTATAATTTCTTCAATCCTTATACCCCACACCAAACAGATCTTCGGCAATATACCCTCTACGCACGTTTCGCTCCGAAACCGGAGCATCATCAGGAGATGTTGACTTTACAATGAATAATTGTTAAGTCACTTAACAATTATTCAAATTATAAATTTCACCACACAGATTCTCCTGCTTTTCGCGGAGTATAGCAAATTAAGCTTAATTTTGATAATATATCATGGATTTCCGCAAAGTAACGCCTGCTTCTATCCAATACGATATGCGAATAATCACATGCTCAAGTAAAAAGCGTTTTTTTTTTAAACACATCAATTAATAAGAACACAATTTCTATTTAAATTATATAGGAGTGTTCTTTTAACGTCCCACAATATGGCTCGTCTCTCATAGGAGACAGAATTCTGGAACATGAACACACCACGCTGCTCCATATTTACAATACATGACTATCTATTGTAAAATCGGAGTATCTGATGATTCGCATAGCGTCTCTTTTAAGCGGGGTCTCAATTTTACAATAGATAACTATCTATTGTAAAATTGGAGCAGCGTGGTGTGTTCTAGAACACTATCTCCTATGAGAGACGAGATCTTTTCCCAGCAGTGGGGCCTTAATAGGCCGTCTAAAATATGAAACCTCCCAACCGCAAGATAACATCATAACATAGCCAAACAAGTGTTTTAACAAGCATAGTAACAAGTATTTTAGCCAACAGAAATTACAGAATAGAGGCCGTTTTTTAAAGTAACTTTTGATTCTTATTGATTAATTTGTAGTTTAATAGTGAGACCTTGTAATCTTAGATGAAGAAGACAAACCACATATTAATATATAAAATATTAATATATTTAAGAGGTCACGCGAAATGCAAAGTTACATAGGTATAGATAGGACAGCGTTAATAATATATTTATAACATAATAAAATTAGCGTTTACGAGCACAACCTCCATTTAGAATATTCTATTTTGATATTATTTTATGAATCGTAATTATAAATTAAAGAAATTATAAATAACACGGTCCTGTTATTTGTGGATTTTAACAAATTAAGCTTAATGTTCATTTTATATCGAGGAATTCGCAAAGTAAGGGCCTGCGCACATACGTTTTAAAACGCGCGCTTTTATCCAGCAGTTTGTTGTCGTTTATATCGATTCAAACGAGCGTCACTAGCGACCGACAAACGCCACCTTGCTACTGTTGACGAAGTTATGCTTAAAAACGCAATGTACCGTCGAGTTTGTATCGATTCAAACGCGTGTTGAATTTACACAGGTGTGCATAGGTCTACAGGCTGCGTCTGACACGCGTATTGTGACTGTTTCGCCACAAACGAGAGTCAACAGCGCGTTTAAAAAACGTGGTGTGTACAAGCCCTACCATCTGCTTCCAATCCAATATGCATTTAAATTGTTTATGTCTTTGAAATTATAAACAAAAAATAGCATTGCACTCTACTGAACGAGGATTGAAAGCTGCTTTAAGATATACCTGCATATTATTTTTAAAGATAATAAGTGTGAAGACCGATATGAAAGGTAGGTATTTGAAGAAGTATTTAACGCAAGCCCGCAACGTTTTTGTAATGCGGTTAAGAAGTAACGATAGGTATTTTTATAGCAGCATTCCTCACGCCGCAGTAATTACGAGAGCTCCGCTGATATGAGGGTCGCAGGGAATCAAGGGCACTGAGATCCTCTTAAGATATTATTGTATCTAAAAACACATTTTATACAATACTAGCGGATGCCGGCAACTTTGTCTGCGTGGAATAAAAAAAAATATTTTCGCTTCGGATCGTCGTTAGAAAGCACAGGTAAAGCTAAAAGCAAATAAACTAAAAGCACTTAAACAATTTTTTTTAATACCAAACCAATTAAAATAACTTTAATCACCCTTCGCAGTTTCTTCTTTATTCATTAACCAAATATCCTATATATGACTTGAAAAATTGCATACTTTCATACAAACTTCCTTCTCCAGTTACCATACGTGCCGAATTAAAAAAGTACCTGTAGTAGAATATAGTTGAAAGCGGTCTAGGGGAACTGAAAGCCGATGAGTCTAAAAGCATGAATTTTTGCTCAGATTAGACATGTTTTACGCACATTAATTACTGAGGGTTCGAAACGGGGGGAGATGGTTGCTCTCCATAAAGGCATAAAGGTTTTCTACAGGCAATCAAAGAATAATTAAAATAAATACAACGCTATCCAATAAAACACAAACGGCACAAGATGGAAGCAGAATGGAAGGAAATCCCTCCAAATGTACCTACTTTGTGAAGTTTTAGGTATTGGACATCGACGGACGGACGAGCTCGGGGAGCTATTAAAAGCAAAATTAAATAAAGCATAGACATATTCGCGAGAAAAGTAGGGCTTACGCAGTCGCAATCCTACGAAGAGTAACGCCACTCTAAAAAGTTGCGTCGACGGCATTTCTAGAATTATCTTTAGTTGAGAGACAGGAAAGTCCAATTAAATCACACTGGATGTCTAAAGTTGCCTGGGAAATTGGAAAATACGGGAAAAACTTTAAATGCTTTTTTCTATGGCATAATATTTTTATCTGGACTGACAGGATAACGTCTGTCGGTTTCACTATTTATTAAATACTAGCGGACCCGCGCGACTTCGTCCGCGAAAGAGCCGACTTAAGAAAATATTCGTATGTTGTCGCGGTCTGTTTTACAGAACTTTAAAGAAACAACAATTTCGATATACATACGCATCGCACAGATCAGAATCTCTCAAAAAGGATATTTTTTGCAGTTTTTGCCCGTGATTCCAATATAAACGAATGCTATCTAGATCGATTTATCGCCCCCGAAACTACCTGTATACTAAATTTCATGAAAATCGTTGGAGCCGATTCCGAGATTCCAATTATATATATGTATATACAAGAATTGCTCGTTTATAGATATAAGAAAGATAAAAAATACGTTGAAGATTATTCTTATAATACAACCTCCATGATTTGAATGTATGATATACCGTCATTTAATGTCACATCAGTCAAATTAATTTTCTAAAGTGGGCTGCCATATGGCACGACTTCATTAGTGACCCACTTTCATATTACCTAAGACACATATAGAAATGTCTGTTTTGCCCAACTGAACAGCGATCTGTATGTTTTATGGTCATTGTCATAGATGCAAGCTGTTCAAACGGAAATTGTAATCTTGTGGCAAGTATAAGTGTTTACGAGTATAAAATGTTGAAAAATTAACATCGCATTAATAAGCCTTAACTCGTTTTTAACGATGTTTATCAGACTGAATATGGCTATGAGTTAGACTATATAATAGGTATATAACATCAACGGTAAGAACATGAAAAGAACTTTAAAAAGGTTCAAACTCACCCGTTTGTATAACTAGTTGACGGTACTAAATACTTTTAACTATTAAACACATGGTACACAACAAATCTCATAAGAACGGTTAGTTTTTTCTTAAACCCCTAATTCTTAATTGAAGCTTTGCCGGTTTTATTCGTTTGGTGAAAAAAAAACTATAGACCATACAACCAATGTTCATGACATTGAGTTGCTTTTTACTTTTTACTTTTTCGGAAGGACACTTGCCGATAACCACCTGAGGGGTTGCTACGGCGTCACCGGGGGAGTGGGGCGAACGCGAAAGCTCGCCATGAGAAGAGCCCCAGGGCTCGACGACATCGGGGGGGAGACATTGAGTTGGTGGATATTTCGATATAAATACGACTGCATTATTTGTATATTCCAGCCCTACATGGACTCGAACGATGCAAAGATATGTCCCGGTGTCTTAGTCGTTTACCACTTTAATTTATTTTATATAATAACTTTAATTAATTTCTCGGAAACTTTTTTTTTCATGACATATATGGCATGAATCAAATTATAGTTATCCAAAGTTTAAGTATTTACCCACTTCATAAAAATACTGTAACCATTCATATAAACAAACAGACAACGAATACCATACGACTGCTAACATCATTATTCATTACACTACGTAAATTCGTAACCTAAGTTCAGGAGATAATTTGTTGTGCGAATTGTTACATATCATTAAAGTACCTCATTTATATATACGTATGTATAAAAAATGACACGTAAATACGTATACAATATAACCTGCACTCAGACGTTCTAGAAATAAATTTATCATCCTGTTTACATACAAACTATAGAACACTTTAAGGATGTTATCAGCCATGGCGCTTCGACCCCTGTTATCAGTACAAACATTACATCTGCTTGTGTCACCAACATCTCCGTAAGGATATCCTGTAACAGTAAAACGAGGAATATTTGTGTAAAAACTCAGATTTTTAACACCACCGAACTTAACAATCGTGACACCATTACGTTAATTTTTCTGTAGTAGTTTAGTATTATGATGACACGCATAACAATACTAAATTAATGCCGTTTTCACAAACGATAAACAAGACATTGCCTTAATAAGCAATGCCTAATCTAAGGAGGTTCCTAGGCATACATCTACTTTTTAATAATAGTTATCGCCTAAGAGTTGTTGAGACATCGCCTATATTATTCCGCATTGAATTAAGGCATGAATATCTAGCTGCGGGACACTGAACATTTTGGAGAGGGTTTTTAAGTTTGGTACTTTAAAGACAAGTTCGAACCACGTACCTATATTTTGTAGTTGTCAAGTTATTTTCGTGTTGTGAAGGGAGCCTTTGGCCGTGGCTAGTTACAACCCTACCGACAAAGACATGTACGTACGCGTACGATGCCGCGTAGAAACCGATGAGGAGGTTATTGGTTCAATACCAATACCATACCAACTGACATACCCCTAACAGGCCAACCCGTTGACATCTTAGACATGCACCATAACTTACCACCAGGTCAGATTGCAGACATGGGTTGACTTGTAGAGGTAAAAATAATAAACCTCTGGTAAGTCCACACAAAATGACAACTTTACGTTAATCCAATGTTAATTGAATTGAAACGTTAAAATATCAAAGAAACTTAAAGCTGTAGTTAGGTTAACCTGCCAACGATTTTGCAGTTGTCAAAACACGACATTAAGCCGTCCATATAAAGCGTCAGATGTATGCCAACGCCGATGTTAAGGTTTCTATTTGAACTTTCCCGAACTCTATATTTTTTTAATTAACTATATTTGTTATGTTATTATCGTAAATTACGAAATGATATCCCAGGAAGTTAACTCCTTCCGGCCGCTCTAGCTTCGTTTCCATACTTATTCTAGCTCTTGGTTTAGTTAATGGCTTTTGGTTGCGCTGGCTTAGCAAAACTTACTTCCGCCTATTAATTTTTATCACAATTTCCTTTGTTCTACGTTTTCAAAATATATTTTGAGGGTTGGGAATAATTTTGCGCTTTGATTTATTTCTAACGCAAGGGACTAAAACAAACGGAATTTTCATATGTGCGAATTCGGCGCCAACTTATTCGTATCAATAGTCTGAGCCCAGATTTCGCTCAAATTCAGTGCGGTTGTACGAATTTATTAGGTACTCTAAATGTTAAGAACAGATATTATAAAAGATTAGGATGCAACTCCTTTCAACATATTTAAACTAACGACATAGGTGTGGGCTTTAATCATACCTATCTGTTCTTGCTCTTGACAGTGCACAATTCGACCCGTTACAGAGTTATTATAAGTATTCGGATTCCCTTAGATATTCCAATTAGATTCGCGTGACTGTTCCAATGCATCATATATTTTTGTTTATTCTTCATCGAATATTTGTGTTTAAACAAAACTTCACAAACTTCACTTTTATATGACGACCGATTGGCAGTGGGCAGCGACCCTGCTTTCTGAGTCCAAGGGTTCGATTCCCACAACTGGAAAATGTTGTGTTATGAACATGAATGTTTTTCAGTGTCTGGGTGTGAATCTGTAGGTATTTTAAAGCATAATTTATATTATATGTATTATGTATATCATTCATTTAAATATTCATCAGTCATTTTAGTACCCATAACACAAGCTTCGCTTACTTTGGGACTAGATGGCGATGTGTGTGTGTGTGTGTGATGTGTATTGTCGCAGGTTTATTTTTTCTTTATTGTGTTCGGTCGACTAGAGAAACTTCGTGTTAACATGGCAATTCCGTGAACGCACGGAATACCGAGAATTTTATCCGTGCAGATATGGCACATAGGTACCTAAAATTATAATATGAAACGACGCGAGGGATTCTAACAAGTGTTTTCTACTTTGATTTGTCCCTAGCTTTACACCGCCAAAATTGTCCGTCTTACCAGATATACATCCTTAGTAATCAACAATCAGAGAAATAAATAAGATAAGTTTCAGAAATTACAATTATAGACGCCGTGTCGTGAAGGCAGATTGCATTTGTTACCACCTCTCCTTTTACCACGGGTGTCATACAAAGCGACCAATGGAATATAACCGAAAACGGGCAGCAGCGTTCTCTGTGCTAATACTACCATTTACTGCGATCTTTAACCAAAAAAACCCTCCCGTTTGAATAGGCCTTTAGTCCAGCAGTAGATTCTTATAGGCTTTTGATGATGACGGTTGTAGACTGCATTACTTATATACAAAGTAACACATTGTATTTCATTCGGATACATTCGTAGCGTGACGGTCAGACTACGTTGAACCATTCAACATAATTAAACCGTCATACTATTTGCGTACCTATGTACGATCGTGTAAAAGACTTAATGGGGTCCGACCGCAGATTACTCTAGCATGATAGGCGGCAAACGATTACAGTTCATTCATAGTCACAAGCGAGTAATTGATAGGGTGGACTCTGCCCCGAGTCAACTAAGAGCTGTTATATAATATATTGTATGTTATTGTTTTGACGACCTCCCTGGCACAACGGTGAGCGCTGTGAATTTAAGTAGGAGATCGGTTCGATTCCTGGCAGGGGCAATTTGGAAAATTATAATTTTCTCTGGTCTGGTCTGGTGGGAGGCTTTAGCCGTGGCTAGTTACCACCCTTCCGACAAAGACGTGCCGCTAAGCGATTTAGTGTTCCGGTGCGATGTCGCGTAAAAACTGTATTATTAGTATGACCAACATATTCCCTAACAGGTTAGCTCGCTACCATCTTAGACTGCATCTTCACTAACAACAAGGTGAGCTTGCAGTGAAATGCTAACTATAGTGAAATAAAAAAAAAAGTATCCTCAATCACTTTTTGCAAGCTTTTATTTGACTAGCAAATGGCTGTGCTCTTAGCTTCTTTGTGAGGCAAAGAAACTTACTCAAGATTTACTCAGCGCGCTATTAATAAGAGAGCTCTATTAATAAAGAGAGAGAAAGAGAGACAAAGAGAAAGAGAGAGAGAGAGAGAGAAATAGCACGTTACATAGAGAGCCGATGGACGTTGGGGTCTTAGGTTGCTCGAGGCATTTCCTGCTGGAACCATGCGGCACCAGCAGTAGACATCTATTGGTTGAAATGATGGTGATGCTGGTGATATGTTTGTTGTCTAGTTAAATTATATTGTCTTTCAGCCATTCAAAAGTTTCCAGACAAATGAATACTATGATAATGGGCATCTACCCAATACAATAATACCCCGCTTCACGCGACCCCGTTATGCGCGGTTTCACTATAACGCGAATTTCAAATTTCGCGCTAAAATGCCTCGCATTACGCGAAAGAGAACGTATAAACATAATGTAGTCATCAACTTCTCTATGGTGTCTTGATCGTGTTAAAAATTAAAAACCGTGTAGGGTGTTATGAACGTATTTTACAAGAATGTAAAAAAAACGCTACCCAAAAGACAATACATGTATTTTTCTGTAAAAAATAATTTATAGAATGTATTATATACATAAAGTGTTCTTAGAATTAAAGTGATTGATAAAAAGATTCGTATTTTTATAAATTAAATGTTTAATCATAAACCTCGATATACGCAAATTCCAGTTAGCGCGAATTTTTCCGGAACGTATCCCCCGCGTAAAGCGGGGTATTACTGTATTATTGTTTTCATTGATCAATGTTGGAGGAACTCCCAACAAGCATAATATGGTGGGATATTTAAGTTTGTTATTATATACATATATGGAAACAAGTAACAAACACTTTTAAACCCGCGACCCAAAACACCGGGTATTGCAAGTTTAACATTTTTTTGTATTTTTATTTTTATGTGGTCGGGTGTCATTGATATTTTATATCCATGTTATCATTACGGAGAACGAGTGAGAAAGAGACAGATGGAGGTTGGAGATAGTAAATATGTGATAAACGACTAAGACACCGTGAGTCCTTGTAGGACTGAAGTGCAGCGATAATGCAGTCGTATTTATATCGAAATACCCATCAACTTAATGTCATGAACATTGGTTGTTAATCAAACATAATTTTAACTGTTTCTTGAAAACTATCTATTTACTAATTAATAATTATTAGGGTATTTGTAAAATCCTTATCAAATTTATAGTTATCAAAAGGTTGGATATTTACCAACTTTATAAAATTACTATTACACATGTGAGCTTTAGAGAGAAACAAAGAATACAGTCTTGTTGGTTAAAATATAAATACAACTCTGATATCAAGACCACGCAAGTGCCCGACATCATTCTTAATTCTAAAATATTAGAGAGGAGAAATTAAAATCATTTATATACATTGCATCGTCGCATTGTCGTTAATTCAATATGCTATTCGTCACTTCGAGTCGAACAAACATTGTCGGCGAAATACAACGCGAGTAATTAAAGAAACCTATCCGGTGTGCTCCAAAGAAGACATAACGAGAGGTGCATATTGCGTATATACTGTTCACATTACCGAGAACCAGTTCTGTAGAACTCGCCTTTCCCACGCGATAAGCTAAATGCAAAATAATAGCCGGGATTTAGCGACATATGAGACTGCTCAATGCTCATATTATATCGATAACAAACTTTCTGGGCAGCTTTTATGGAAATTTCAGTATTTGTTCCACGCAGGGCGTGCAGGTTATTTAATCAATATTCCGTAAGTTTTAGTTTGTTACAGAGAGTAACATATTAAATCAATGGTTTGTTATGTATAGTAGTAATACTAGCTTTTGCCCGCGGCTTCGCTCACGTTAAGTTAAAGTTTGATTTGTTAAATTTTAACTACAAAGGTTTAATAAATCTTACTGCTAACAGGAAATTATGAACGTAAATTACTTAAAAAATCAAAAACTTCCATATAAGTTCTCATCCCCTATTTGATGCCTTTGGAGTTGGGATTTTTAAAATTTGTGAAACAAGTTTTTCTTTATTTCTAATCGAAAACCTAAAATCAAAGTTTCATGGATGTATGATGACTTGAAAAATAAATTGATAAATGAAGGATTTTATATAGACTTTCATCCCCCATTGTAATAACTATCTGTGTGCTAAATTTCAGCCCGATCCTTCAAGTGGTTAGAGCTGAGCGTTGATAGATCAGTTAGTCAGTCAGTCACCTTTTCCTTTTATATACATAGATAAATTCGATACGACGACAAATGGTTTGAGTGGGTAATCTCCACCCAATTGGCAGTCCCTTTAGTCTAACTATTATCGTTATATGTTATCTAAATAAATTTGACTTGTAGTACCGAAACTTGAAGTTTCATAGCTATTTAAGCAAGCTATTTATTAGTTTTAAAAGTAGGCCACAAGTGAAATGGAGCTTGACTAAAGTTTAAAGCGAACTAACGGTTGGACATTTGACTAGTGACAGTCACACACGGTGACAGCTCTACAATGGACCACCAACTTCTAATGCTAGTCAATATTTAGCAAATTTACCTCTAAGGAAAACCAATTTATATTATAAGTATTGAAATAAACTTTTATCAATCCTAATATACCCTATATTGGGTACAGTCATTGGTACAGTCATATAAAAGATAACCCGCTACCTGGTAAGACAGACAGAAATGCCGCAACTGAAAAGATTAGGTATTGCCTAAACCCAAATGGAATACGGTCTATCAGCAAGAAGAAAAAACTAAATTTGGCTAAATTATGAGTGACTATTGCTAGTTTAGAAAATATACGCGGTAGATTCCCAAGCTACGTTTGGGGTTTTTAAAAATCGGAGTGTCTTTTCTTTTAAGTCGCTGACATGGTTCCTGAGACTCGTTTTCGTCTAATTCACCCCTTCACGATCAGTTAATGAACTAAATATTACTAAAGAAACTTTGAAAATGGAAACCAATTACGTCAAAGAATAACAAACTGATTAATGTACTAACTTATTTAAGTGTCAAACTCTCCGTCCAAACATTGAAATCGCGGTAAGCATGTAAGTAAAACATTTCAGCGAAAATGCCGAGCACACGTAGTTACTTACTGTATTCATGGTTAGCAAATGCAAAGGAAAGTGTGCATAGCAAATCATGTATAGCAAATCGTAAATAGTGAAATTACCCAATCATGTTTGATCGCCGCCGATGATTACTGTTCGCTCTATTTCGCTCTGTTTGATGTTCATATAATTGAACATCTTTCCCCAGTTAAGTCAGGACTTCAGTGCTCTTCAAGAAAAATAGCATTATTTTTTGTCCGTTATTTAATGCTTAAAAATATGAAAAAAATTACTTCCCCAATCGTTTTGCATGGGTAAGATGCAATTTTATGTCACCTTTTAAAAAGTCCTCACTGGTTATTCCCATCACTTTTTTGTCTTCCTTCACTGGATGCAGTGAAGACAAAAAAGTGAATTACTTCTACAATACTCAACCAATTATTGTGTGTTACATATGATAACTACACCTGATTAACTTTACACAATCGCACTGGATTTTTTAATATGGTTAGTTATGTTTAACGAATATTGGTGCGACATATTTGTAACTATTCACATTTTCCCCATAACTAACTACATCGCTCTCAATCATATAAATAATGGACCATAGATAGACAATACGTACATTTTTGTTTAGCTATTATGCCGGAGTTTTCTTTCAAAAGTGCCGTCCGACGAGGAATCTACGTATTATCGCTGAGGTAACAATACCGCGCAAGTCAAATTAGCACAATACTTAGAAGATACAAACACTTCCCCGGTATACATTTTAAATATTTATAGGTATATTACCTATTCAATAAAACATTGTTTTTTGTGTCTTGAAAACAATATTTAAATTACAACCTTTATTTTAAACATTTAAGACTCAACATAAAGACTTGACAAATAGTTTTTCAGTTCAACAAATGCAGTACTTCAAAGGTAAATAATACTTTAACGTAATAGCGATAGTGTTACCAAATGTCCAGACACAAGTTTTTCAGTTCAAAGCGAGCATTCAATCGTAAATTGGCAAAGTATCCGCTCGATTGAACACCAATCGCCATGGAGAAAGTGCCGTATGCTTCGACGGAGAAACGCAGGATGCAGTTCAAAGGCTGTGACGAATTCAAAGCGCCTTCGTGTTAAGGAAGCAATACTAAATTTACGTCACGCCCGTAAAAATGGATGTAAAATACTAAAGAGTTAAATGTTCTTCAGCTATATTGGTAATGTAACCAAGCAATAAATTTTAACGATATAAGCCGAAAATCAACTGTTTCGTTGATCTAGTAGTTAGCTTGTTCGACTGCGGATCGCGAAGACCTGGGTCTCCAAGACAGCTTTTAAAATGTTTATGCATGTAGAAATTCTTGGCAGTCCGGAGGAAGGAAATTCGCGTGAATTCTAGTTAGGCCGTCTTTCCTGTTTATTAAAACTTAAATGGTTCCGGTTACCCTGGCGCCTGTATCCTAGAGTGGGACATTATTAGGCTGAAGTTGGATATGATGATGACTGATGAGCCGTTAACACTTTAAAGTTAGGTACTAACATTATAGTAAGCCAAAACCCTACTTTCTTATTCACGACTTTTTAACTTACATTTGCGCTTGCAAACCACAGAGGCCGTGTTGGAAAGCGGCCAGGAACTCAACGGACCACCTATACCGTGACAAAAGCCAAATACTTGGGTGTAACTTTTGTCAGTAGCTTCAACTTCAAAGATCACATTGGAAGTCGCCGTCGCGCTTCGCCCGTCCATATAAGTCTCTATAATCTTCCGCATATAAGTCTCTCCAAAACCGCTTCATTCGCAACGCTACCGGGTGTCCCTTAGTTTGTACGCAACGTCCATCTCCACTGAGATCTCAAACTCCTGACTATCGCTCAATATTCAAAAAACTTTCGAATTTCTTTTAATTCTTCGAGAAGCCTATCCGACATCCCAACACTCGCAACCAAGGCCGCCTTACCTAAACTTGAGCGGACCGTTTCATATTAAAAACCGGGTCCCCTTTTGCGGTTTTCTTGTATGACCATGTTACATAAAACATCTATATTCTAAAATGTAGTCTGTTAACAACAGCCCACGATCCGCCTCTAATGGTTACTTTACCAAATCGGACGCAAGTTATTTTGTTGGTGAAAGTGTAGCTTACAGGATGCTGATTACATTATAATAGCATGCCGCGAATGTTAATCGATGGAATATGATAAAAATCAGTACACCATAAAAGTCGCCAACGTTATTTTAATTTTTCGATATTTATATGTGAACACAGATTCAATATATATATTACAGATGATACCGTCTATGGACGCTACTGACGCTAGTAATAGAGAAATAAAGAAAATATCAATAATAAAAAAACTTAGGGTAGGCTTTTTATAACTCTCACAATGCCTATCCTTAAGTTTTTTTCTTTAATTTTCTATTATTTGCCCGCTTAGTGCATACCCTGTGCATACCCTGAGCATACCCTGTATGCACGCCGCTGACTAGCGTCTGAATATACAAATTGATTTCCGTGTGGTGGTTGTTACATCCCCTCCTCTCCCCTAGGGTATCGAACGGGACTACTAAGAGAACATTACGAAGAATTCACAGCAGCATACTCTGTGATACTAGTGCCACCTACTGCGATCACCAACCCTTCTGGGCAAACCCTCCCGTTAGCAGATGCTTTTTTTTTAAATTAATAATTGGACCTAGCATATTGATGGTAAGTAGAAAACCATTGCCTGTAAACAGAGCAACAGTGTTGTCTCATGTGCCTGTAATTACACCGGCAACCACGCCCTTCAGACCGGAACACAGCATTGCGATAATGCAGGCAGGAATAAGCATAACGGAGCATAGCTCAAACAGTCCTCATCAACATTTCGATCTTAAATTCTAAAAATCTATTTGAGATATCTACCTTAATATACTGGAAGCTTTCGGTAACCTACCTTTTTTTTAGTGATTGAGGAAAGAATCCCGAAAACAAGCTACCAGACTGCTAAGGGATGAAGAAGTTACCGCTTGACTGCAATCTCACCTGATATCGTGCTAACCTGTGTGGGGAATTACAGTTATAGTAAACTCATAGCCTTAATCGTTTTCTACACGACATCATACCGAACTAACACAAATCGTTAAGCGACACGTCTTTGTCGGTAGGGTGGTAACTAGCCGCGGCCGAACCTCCAGACAAATGCCTCCTTTGTTAGTTAAAAATTGCGTGGAGAGCATTAAGCTCAGCCATCCCATTGTTGGGGTAGTTTTACTTTTCTTAATTACTTTCTTTTATTTAAATTTATTATTATGGTTTTATCAGTTTCTTAATGAGATATTTTTTTATTATTTGCGCCTATTTGTCTGACTAACAAGTACCTATCTATTTTAACAAGGTTAGCTAGGTTCTAGCTATGACGGAGGGGCAAGGCGCCTTGACTAATTTCTTAACGTGTAAGTGCGCCGCTAGCCTAATAAGGTTGGCAACCCCTCACTTCTATATATATATAATGAAAATGGTCTTCGTTTGAGGCTCAATCACGCCTAAACCACTGATCGTATCGACATGAAACTACCACCATTCGATGCGAAATTTTTCCTAGATGGTTTATGGCTATCTATTTTTTGAATTCCAACATTCCTTCATTTTTTTATTGCTGTTTTACTTTTATGAACATTTATCCCGCTCATAAAAAACAAAAGATAAGCATTTTCTCTTGATTCTTTTGTTTTCATGGATTTCAACAGAGTGTATTAAACGGATTATGGTTTTTTACATTCAGCTAAGAATCTACTCAGGGTAGTGGAGAACGGCTGGACCAATTGGGCTTTTTTTTTATCTTCAGAATTGTCAGGAGAAAGTTTTGTATGTAAGAAAATTTTAAAAAAGCCCGATAAAAAGTTAAAAATTTCGATGATAATCGAAGAATTCCCATCTATATAGTCACTCACCACGAAATCTCGGGAACCATAAGACTTAGAAACGTGAAACTTGGTAGGAATATTACTTTTGCTATGTAGAGGTCAGCTATGAATAGATTTTAAGAAATTCATTCCCCAAAGGGGATTGCGGGGGCGTTAACAATGAACAATTCCCGTTTTTAAACTATAGCTCCTATAGACTTCAAATTTGGTAGGAATCTTCTGTAAGAGGTGTAGAAATAGGCTATGAACGAATCTTACGATAGCTCACCCCACAGGGGGTTGATATTTTTAATTTTCCAGCTAAAGCTCCTACAAGCTCCAAATTTTGTAGGAATTTTCTATAAGTGATGTAAAAATGATTTATGAACAAATTTTACGATATCCCACCCCAAAGAAGATTGCGGGGGCGTTAACAATGAAAATTTTCAATTTCCAAGCGATAGCTCCTATAGACTCCAAATTTAGTGAGAGTGTTCTATATGTAATATAAAAATGATCTTCGAGCGGATTTTACAATGAATCACCTCCAATAAGGTTCGCGGGGGTGGGTGTTAACAATAAAAAATTTCAATTTCGAAATATAGCTTCTAAAAATTCTAAATATGGTAGGAATCTTTTATTATTCACATAAAGAACATCCCAAAATGGATTTCAATAAAGTCTACTTCCGACAGGAATTGCGGGGGTGGGTGTTAATATCTAAAATTTTTATTTCTAACCTGTAACTTCGACAGACTCCAAATTTGGTGGGGATCTTCGTGTATGTAGGGATATTCGTGTATTTCCTTACAACAATCGTCTTTTTGGCAGCGGAGAAAAAGTCATTGAGAGGTTTCAAAAACTTAACTTTACATGTAGCTATCCAATCAACGGACTAAGAATTTTACATTCATTTTACTTTTGCAGACTACATAACCGACGAATTCTTTTATTGCGGGATCGCGGAAATGTAACAGATTAAAATGAATGCATTTTCCAAGCACATGAGATGTTGAAAAGAAATTTAGTTACTTATTCCAATAGAATTCATAAAAAACATGCACAATAAATTTTCTATAAAAAATTTATGTCACGGAGAAAATTTTAGTTAACAGAAAATTCGTCGCACTTGAACCTGGACAGATTTCAACTTCACATATGAGACTTGCAATGACTTTAACTTAAACTTTCAATGCTCATTTCAAATTTTTTTCTTCATGTCAATTATTATTAATTTTTGGAAGAAAGGCACGGAAATGTTATAATGATTGCACATTGAAAGTTACAATGAATATTAGTGAGAAAAATCACCTGGATGAAAGATACAGGCTAAATCTATGGAATTTGGAATTTGAGTAAGTCTAAACAATATCGATGCTTACAGTTCTATCCGCGGGGCCTATTTATGTTCATACAAAAATAAAAAAAGGAGAATAATAAAAATATGAAAAAATAAAATAAAAATGAAACATAAAATGTAATTTATTTCCTTTTTCAATTCGCCCAGCGAAGCGGGCGGGAAACGGCTAGTACTAATATAATGCGAAAGAGTGTTTGCTTGTTTGTCCTTTCTTAACGCCCTAACTAATAAACTTGATTTTAGGCATAGAGTTCGTTGAAAGGACGCAAAGTAATATAGGGAACTTTTTATCCCAGGAAAGCAAACGGTTCCCACGGGATTTGTAAGAAACTGTAATAAACGAGAACAAAGAACACGGGCGACTGTTAGTAGTCTATAGTTTATGCTACAATTGATTTTTGTAAGCCGTAAGATAGCGCGTTAATTGTCCATTAGCATAGCTATGTATGTTTACTGTGGTTGATTACTTAATCACTGACCCGAGGCACGGACGTCGGGCTTATTGCATACAAGTTTGCCTTAGATAATATGTTTGGGGCAAACATGGCAAGCTGTACTGTGTATATCATGACAACGTTTATTTTGTAGGTATCATAATGTCCAATTATAATTGTTTTGTCTTTACGTCATTGTTACGAACCTGGTGTGGTGTAAGATATAGTGAGTTCATTATTTTTAAACCCCAAGCAAAAACGACGGGGTGTTATAAGTTTGACGTGTGTGTGAGTGTGCGTGGTGTGTGAGTGTGTGTATGTGCGCGTGTGTGTATGTGTTTGCGCGTGTGTGTGTGTGCGTTAGTGCGTGTGTGCGTTTCTGTCTGCCTGTGTGTCCAAACGGGAGACACACACACACATGCTGTGTGGCCTCGTCGCTTCCGAGCGGATAAACTGATTTTGATTTTGTACTTTTTATTTGAAAGATTACGAGGTTTTTCACGAGTTCTCTACTCGTGTAAGTTACGAGTGTTCTTGGCTATGTTTGGTTGAAGATGGCGAAACGCATTTTTTTCACAACTTCCTCAATATGGGTATCAAGGGCTTGACTAGTAGTATTCTACTAGTCAAGCCCTTGATACCGTTCACTATATTTAAAGCCAGGACTTTTTATATTTTATAATATTATGTCATATTATATTATTTTACAAGGACAACTTATAGGCAATATAACGAAGGAAATTGTGTTCGTCGCTATGAATTCAGTATGAAACCACTTCGAGCCAAACCTCCCTCAGAAGCAAGTTAGCCGCATAGTAACGCGGAAATATGCGAACATACGAAATCTCAAATGATGATAAGTATTTATGGAATAAATTTATGGAAGATTCAAGACCACATGAAAAGTTTTTTTAAGCCTTTAGTCTTTATAGATCAGTGGCTAAATATGTTTAATTTGGGTCCCAACTGTAAATCAGCAGTATTCCTTGAAAAGAATCATCTTTGCGGAATTCTACGATATATTATGAAAATTAAGTGAAAATTAAGCTTAATTTTCATAATATATATAATGAAATCAGTCAATCATTTCAGTATTCCTTGGTAGCATAGACATGGACGCAATGTAATTTTTAATTTTATTTTTTATCTGTCTTTTATAATTATTTTTGCTTCAGGAATTTCTTTCATTATTTATATTAAAAGAAACAATTGTGTTATGGTAGGTGTGAAAAGTATGCATATGAAATTTAGGTTTTATTTAAGTTATTATAATAATGACCAAAAATCAGTTGTCGCTCTCCAATAACTCCATTATGCAAAGTTTTTATTATTTTATATCAATAATATTTTTAACAGAAACAAAAAGCCCAACACTGGCGGAATTTTTATTATATAACTTTCAAGTGGTAATTACCATAAAAATGCCCTAAAATTTGACTATAAAAATGAAATGTCGCCAAAAACTGGTTATTCTGCATCATTGGATAATAACTAAACTTTTAAAACAGTAGGTATACTGTAACATTTGCGCGGTGAAAGTTTTAAAGTCTGCCAAGTAACCATTGACAGAATGTTTAATTTCTCCGTTACATAATCTAACTTCTAAAGAAAAAGTAAAATCTGACTCTTGTTAAGATATTCTTTGACAGTTCATATCTTGATTATTTGCCCCATTACTCTTAATAAAAAAATTCATCCTATATTTCAACCCCTTTTTCAATAGCTGTTAAATACCTACATGTTTCTATATTTTTGAAAGTCCAGAAATTAAGTTTTTGGATATATATATATATATATATATATATATATATCCAAAAACTTAATTTCTGGACTATATATATATATATAGTATATATATAAGTTGGACAGTTTTCAAGTTGGACCTATATATATATATATATATATATATATATATATATATATAGGTCCAACTTGAAAACTTACTGACTATCATACATACAATTTCCAACCCCAATTTAACCCTTTTGTTAATAGAATATTGTAAAAATCTTTTCTTATACCCTTGCGTAAAGAATATCCCTAAGAAAAATCTAATTTCCACGTTAATATGTTTGGGCCGTAGGTTGTTTGACGGTAAGTCAGGACAAAGTCTTTTATAGTTTTCTCTCGTGGGAGGCTTCGACGGTGGCTAGTTACCACCCAACCGACAAAGATGTGCCGCTAAGCGATGTAGCGTCCTCGTACCAACTTACGATGTCGCGTAATAACCAATTCGGGTATGGGTTTAATATCACCGCCAAACCCTTTACAGGTTAGCCCTTTACCATCTTAGATTGCATCATGGCAAGATTAGGCTAGATTGCAGTCACGGGTTAACTTGTAGAGAAATAAAAAAAAAGTTATTGATAATTTTGAGTGTTCATGTAACAAATTTACAACATCTGTTTGCTGTCGCTCATGGTGTACTTTTTTTCTTTTTTTTTTTTTATTAACGATAGGCCAGCGTTTGTGAGGTCTAGGTTGGAGCACGCTTGCCTAGAAAAAGCCTATTCACTCTAGCCTTGAAGGTACTTAAATTATACGTGGCAGGAAACACAGTTACCGGGAGGGCGTTCCACATCTTAGCGGCACGTATCAGAAACGTGGATAAAAAACGTTTCGTGCGTGTTGATGGGATATCAACCACATAAGGATGCCACTGCTCTCGGTGTCTCGCTGTTCTGTGGTAAAACGGGGAAGGGGGAACAAGATTGTGAAGTTCCTGAGCACACTCACCGAAGTATATCCGGTAAAAAACCGATAAACAGGCAACATTGCGTCGGTGCTGGAGACTATGTAGTTTCGCCTGCGTTAACGAATTGTCGCCTATAATTCTCCTGGCGTGACGATCCACCGAATCCAAAGCTTCAAGTTGGTACTTGGCAGAGCCACCCCACAGGTGACTACAGTACTCCATGCTGGTTCGCACTTGAGCCTGGTACAGTGCGAGACGTTGACCTGGCGTGAAGTACCGCCTAGCCTTATTGAGGATACCAAGTTTTAAAATCCTAATTAGGTTTTAGTTCCTAATTAGGATTAGGTTGTCTGGCAAATATAAATTATCGCTAAAAAATAATTCAGGCTGCCTTTTGGATTCTGATTTTATGTGTATTTTCGTTCTTCTTTAATTACAATAAATTTGCGGCGAAAAAAAAAAAATACGATTTCCAAATATTAATTAATATAGCTCACATATATTAATTAATATTTGCACATATAGCTTTCATAGCTTACGTCTTCGAGCTAACAATGTCACTGAATTACGTCTGGCATAGAATGCTGATCGTCGAAAACAATGTACCGAATCACTTCGTAAGCGAACCCGCACTCAAGTACCTATTGGCAAATAAATGACAAACCGACTAGCGGGAAGAGTTAATGAAACAAATAAACTTAAACTTAACTATAGTGGTACATATTATGAGCTATCATCTTTTGCCTAAACATTACACTGCTGGACTAAAGGCCTCTCTAAAAAAGCAGGGTTGGCCCATAATCCCCACGCCAGGCAGACGGGTTGGTTATCGCAGTATCTGGTAGTAGTAGCACAGAGGTTCTCCGTTATATTCCCTTAGTCGCCTCGTAAGTTGTAACCCCCGGGAAGAGAAGAGGTGGAGACAAATTATCGTATTCCGATCTGCCGTCACCGGACTACATAAGAGCTATAAAATAGCGTATTTTTTATAAAGAACCCTTTACCACTACATAAAATCAATCCCAGCGTTGACTCTCACTTGTAAGAGTGATGGAATCAGTACAAATCATTGGAAAACATAAACAAAAACAAAACATAAAGAATGTAGGAAAACTAATGCAAGAATTCAGGTTATGTAAATAATAAACGCCTTTATTTAAAGATCTTTTAAGTCAGGAAAAAAAACACGAACGCTATCATAAATTTCTTTGAAAGTCTACCAAATTAAAGCTAAGTAGGTCTATAGATCAATGTCAAAAAAAAAACGTAAAATGGACCATTCTGTATTAGTCACGTTCGGAAGTCGTAACGTTGTAGTGGATCGCTTCCCGGATAATTTCTCATTTAGTGATCGGAATATTAATAGTCCCGGAAGATTATTCGATCGATATCCCACGCATACAGATACGGAAAATGTTATTACCGTATTCGTATGCAAATAGGAACAAATGCTCAGTGACATTTAAGGTTCATAAAATTTGACAAAGACAAATTTAAAGCGGACTCTATTATTATCACAAGACGAAGTTAAATCTTATTCTCTTGCGCAATAAGAAGACTGGTTTTTTTTCATCTATTTATTAATATAGCTTATCATAATATTATATATTAGTTTATTATATTTATTTCTATATATTTTTATTTGTGTAATTTTTGTTTATGTATTCGTTTGTAGTTATTTTAATGTACGGTTTGAATAATTTGACACCACCCATTTTTTCTCGCTCTTGTGGTCCTTATCCTAAGGTTGCCTGGTAGAGATCGCTTCTGAGTGATTAGACCGCCTTTTGTATCCTACTCAAGTCTTTCAGTTTACTCGTCCTTTATTTTCCTAACTAGGTATAATAAAGAGTTTAAATTAAATTTAATAATCAACCCAGACATTAATTGAAACCAGGGACAGGCCTTCTCCCTCATAGGTGAGAGGAATATGCAGTATACGTATACGGAGAATATCCTTCATACCTACTTATGATTTCGGAATGATCGTAGCTGATTACTACCAAGAAACAACAACAACCAGGGTCGCAACAGTTACCAGAGGATGGGGGCGAGTGTGAAAGCTTGCTCGGAGTAGTGCCCAAGCCCGAACTTAAGGTGCCTCACGTGAAGCAGTGTGGCTTTTACGACTGGAATACAGTCCGATCGCCCTCGTGGTCGCCCTTACGATATAATTGCAATCTCATTTGAAGTAAGGCGACCCATTGGAACACTTTAAAGTCCTACAAAACCTCGCCTCCCCGTACCAAGGTATATGCTCCCCGTACAAGGGAAAGAACGATTACTTAGTGCACCAAAATTCAAGTCGGATTAGACAAGTGTATGTGATATAATTATATATTTTTGTATAATTAAAATAACCTGCTGTTTTGAATATATAGCATAACCTATATTGTGTGACCCTAGTCATATATTGATCAATCGTAGCTAAAATCCATACATTCAAATCTTCGCCGACGTCAAGATATTGATATATAATGTTCACTTTGTCGTACACAACATATACTGAAAAAAAAGGAACTTCAGTTGCAAGAATACAAGTCATTTCCGAATCTATTAAAAAACCAAGAGCCGTCGAGTTGTCGTGTCATACGCTTTTAAAATACGCAATTCAGTCTCACAGGAGTAGTGTTTCTGTTTATTTTACGATTTATAGGACATCTGACAAGAATCGTATCACTGAAAGTCAAAGCACAGCTTAGACATGTGGATCTAGTAACACAAATTTGTGTAAAGAAGTCTCTAAATATAAATAAAGTAAGTATAGAGCTAAAGGAGTAAAGCGAGGTTTGAAAACTGGTCATTTTTTTTTAGCTCATATTTTAAAAGGTGCTTCTAGATGGAGAGTAAAAAACACTGCTACTGCACTAAGTTTTCTGACAATGTACTAAGTTCAGGTTTGGTCTTCTGTTATCTTTTTATTATCTGTCATAATTAGTCATATATGTTAAAAAAAAACAATCGACTATGATGATTTTCAGATTTTAATCTCTCTCTCTCTATGGTCGTTCCTTCATGACTGAAGATCGTGGTCCTGGTGAGATCTCAACTTCGCGTTGGTAAACTGTCTCCATCGACTTCTGTTGGAGCAGATTTTAATACCTGATCATTAATAGATTTCATTTGTTTTGATTGGGTTCAATCAATCAAATTCTGTAATAATAACATAAGAATTTGAGGGTTTTCGTTAATTTCCACGTAGTGGTTTCATCAGATCCTAACTTGGTTTTAATGAGCTTACCTCGAGGGTATAACCTTTTTAAAAATAAAAGATATAATCGAAATAGAATGTCCTAAAATTTATTGAGATCGCCTTAAATTCGCAAACCGGGGCGACTTCCGGTTAATGTTTAAAATCATATTTATTAAAAGGAAACACCGGCTTTATCTAGTATTTTATACTATAAAGTTTGGTTGCCCTAGTTTATAGGCGAGGAAGTCACGCTGATTCAGAGTCGATTTCCGCGAGATGAACGTGAGGCTGACACGTTTCATGCCTGACTCATGCTCTGGCAATGCCTTGATGTATCATATTATATGTTCACGGGAAGAACCCACGTTTTCTATACTAATGTGTTTATAAAGTATTTTTGAGTACCAACGCCCACGAATTTAGGAGACTTCCTTAATTAAACTGATATGTTTATTATTATAAGATATTCAGTCAATTCTTTTGTCGTAGTATCATTTATTTTTGAGTTATAACTTCGACCTAACCGAATATAAATGCAGTGGTAGGTATTTGTTTTGGATACGTACATATTTACTATAACATACTTTTTAACTTTACAAGAGATAAATCTTAATATTCCTATTTGGTGTATGTCTATTCACATTTCGTTATTTATTCTAGGTTAAGCCGCTGCAATAATTCTGTTGAAGCTTAGTACATAGATAAATATCATCCTAGAAACTGAAAATAAGAGAATCAAGGTCACCAAGGCATCTTTAATCAACCTTTATCTATGCGCATAAAGTTGCGCTCATTAGCTAGTTTATTCACTAATGCAATTTGAACGCGAGCATCTTTCCTAAATTCATTAAGCAACCTCAGCGAATAAATCATGCATAAAAACATAATATAATAAAAAAAAACAAAGTTTTATTCTTTAACGTTTAGTAAGAAAACACGTAATTGGTACGCTTATATCATAATCGCGTCGACCCCAAGGTGAAGAAACTAGTTTAGAATAAGTATGAAGCGTTAATTATCCACTACTGTAAGTAATTGAGGCCGATCGGTTGTTGCCTGCACTACGTACAGTGAACCCAGTGTAAATTTCAACAAACGTACCACGCAAAACTAACCCTTTAGCCTATCGCATTAAGAACGGCACAATGCGGTGTATTGTATAAAGTAGATCAGTGAAATTATCCGTTCAGTTTCGCGGCCTCTTATCTCAATACCGTTAGCAATAAACGAAGAGACGGATCGAATCACTTTTTGTTCTCTGGTCAACGACCTGCTACATTTTACAAAGATTATATTGTCATTAGACACTTTTTACTTGCAGTATGTCCTACATCCGTAGAAGTGTGATCACAGCAATTCACATAGCTGATCGAGTTGTGCAGCTAAAGTGGTAACCATCGGAGCACATAGCAAAGACTGGTGGGGTTTACAAGGGTGTGACCCTTCATTGAAAAGCGCCATGTTTGGAGACCCCGACTAGGTGGACACGGACATACAAGCTAGACGCTAGCCACAAGCGGCTCAAGACTTTGGAATGAGAAAATTATTACAAAACCCTACACAAATCTCTTCATGATATTTTGCTTGCGGAATTTTATTTAGAAAATTTTCGAATTTGACAGTAATGTCGAAATGGGCGCCATCTTTGTTCAACACCATCATGATTTTTTGTTTGATTCATGTAGGGACTATTTATTTATTTGCGCAAATTTGGGATTAATTTTGCAATTTATATTCTTGTTGATTATTTCGTCTGCGTTGACATCGTGTCATCAGGCAGCAAATTGAAAAACATGTTAATGTGCCGTCTTAAATTAAAACAAGTGTTAATTTTAGACGGCCGATTGGCGCAGTGAGCAGCGACCCTGCTTTCTGAGTCCAAGGCCGTGGGTTCGATTCCCACAACTGGAAAATGTTTCTGTGATGAACATGAATGTTTCTCAATGTCTGGGTGTTTATCTGTATATTCTAAGTATTTATGTATATTATTCATAAAATTATTCATCAATCATCTTAGTACCCATAACACAAGCTACGCTTACTTTGGGCCAAGATGGCGGTGTGTGTATTGTCGTAGTATATTTATATTTAATGCTCAGCACAGGCCTCCGTTCTCATAGAAGATGGGTTTCAGCGCTTAGATCCCATTTACAGGCAGACATTACCTCTTTCATAACACTGGACGTTAGTAACCTCAATTGATTATCCAGAAGTGCTTTATGAAAATTGCCTATGGCATTCACAAACAGTTTATTGTGTAAGTTTGCCGATAGAGTCGGCATTTACCAAACAATGGCCTGCTATGAACACTGTACATTCATTGCTCGCAAACATCCGGATGTTTTGCCCATCTCGGTGCATCGGAATGCCCATTGTGGAATATGATATGTTCATTATTGCTCACGACGCTATGTTATACCTATGCTATATGTTGGTCCAACAACGCCATTATATTTTATAAACGCGTCATTTTACTTGACTTTTTAGGAAGTCTTATCTAAGTTACGCTTTGATTTTAAATACATGCATCGCTTTATTCAGTTGGCTGATCAAAAAGTACTCACAAGGTCGTAGATTCATTAGATTTTTAAACGGGTAAGAAAAAGCGGCTTACGAACCTTATAAATAACTCAGTATGGTTCGTAATATTATTATAATTAATATAATATAATAGTTGAACCCTATCAAAAATATGGAAGTAGTAAAAGTTTTTAAAACCGCTGTTTATTCTGTTGAATAGAATAATATTATAAAAAGTATTACACAAACATTTCTAAAAAATAAAATTTCATACACATTACTTTCATACTTCTTCAAGAAATATGCTAGTAATTCCCAAGCAACTTTTTACCGTCGACACGGGCCAAATCCGATAAAACATCAAATACGTGACTAAAGAAGGCCACAGAGATAAATTTGAAAGAACTCAATACCTAGTAGTTTTTTTGCGAAAAATAAAATAATTCATGCAAAGGGCTTCTCGAAACCCGACCTAGTTCTTACTAACGCCATTGTTCAACAGCGCATGCCTACTATTGAAATACAGTACCAGATATTTTTTACTAGGTATAATATTTGAGAATAATCTTCAAATGAAACGGTTAAGGGTGGTGTATACTTCTAAATACGCCTATAAACTAAATAATGATGATGATGATTTGAAACACTTTATTGCACGTAATCACACAGGAAAATAAACATTAAGGAGTATAAAGTAAACAATGTAGACATGCAAAGGCGGCCTTATTGCTGCAGCAAGATAACGGGATAGTTTTAATACATACATAAATATAAAATCAACATAATGTATATAAATATATACATACATACTATATAAAAGTATTATTACATAAATAAATAAATAATGTATTTTCTTTAACCACATTCTGCTGGCATTTTTTAAACTGAGATTCCGAGTTATAAGACCTATATCAGTCGTTTGTTATCATTTGACCGTTTAATATAGAACCTTTTATTTTTACGAGATTCCGAGATAAAGGCCCCCTATCCACTGAAGTAATAAGAAATTTATTTTTACGTCAGGTCCTTTATTGTCCTATAGGGTTCTCCCCAGGACCGTGCGCACGAGGCGACTAAGGGAATATAACGGAAAACAAGCAGCAGCTTAATCTGTGCTACTACTAACATCTACTGCAATAAACTCCAACTCTCAACCTCGTCTGCCCAGCGTGGTGATTATGGAAAACCCCTCCGCAGGGGGAAGCCTTAGTTAGACTGTTATGGACTATTTTTGTTTCTTCAAGATGCAAGCTATCACTGATCGTTGCAGATTCGAATTTCGAATTCGTCAGTTCGTTAGAACAAAGAATCAACACTTAAGTAATCAATACTTCTAACGTTGATCTGATGCATATAATGTAGCCTGCCTCTCTGTTAACTAATTAGTGCGTTCATTCATTCAACTGTATCATTATTTACGGATTAAAATCAACCTATACAACTAAAAAACAACCCATAATACGTGAGACTTATCTTTACAGAGTGCTGCACAGCTCAATGTTAATAGCTGATAATAACTGTTATCGTACAGTTGTTGACAATTATAATGTAGCGGTTTTAATGGATGAGTGCCTTCGTGAGTATTTTGTCCGTGCCTCGGAGAACTCGTTAGGCCCATCGGTCCGGGATAGTAATCGTTAGGACGATCAGATGGTTAACTTTTTGTTCATTTCTGCATTTCATTCAACATTTATCTCTTAAAGTGAAACGTCAGAATTCAAAATAAATCTTAAATGAAGAACGCATCCATTATTCCAGCATTCCAGCGATGTTGGATTCGAATATTCGGTTCAGTCCCGTTGGAATACACGAAAAATGAAATGATTAAAGTACTTTACTCGCGTTTATCGTTTGGTCTTGTAGCAGACGGACGGGCGCCTATCAAAACTATAAAGCCTAAGTCAAATATTTCTTCGTTCAAATAGAATAGAATAGAATAGAATAGAATTTGTTTATTTATCAAAACAACACAAACAGACTTACATACGGAGTAACTTAAACATTTAGGTAGTACTTATTTAATAATAGCTTAAGTCTAAGATTTGTGTCGTGCCAATAAAAAGGTTCTGACTCAGCTTAATGTTCCGGATACTAATGTACCCACAACGCTGGTATTCTGTCAATGTAAATAGGCACATAGATGGCTCTTTTGTTGCGTTCATTATATTTTTATTATTATATACGTGTAAATTACCTTAATTAACAATTTATCTAAAGCTCCGAAGATGTGTGGAACAACATATAAATGCTGTCGTTGATGAGTTGATTTGAGAAAAAAATCGTTTGAACGTTAATTTGTGTCATTTTGTCTATGTAGTGTGAACGTCGAATGAACAACCATTCTAATAAGTCAAAGATAATAGGTAAAACTTTCACGGGCATAAAGCACAGCCTAGAGATTTAGGCCCGGCGGAAAGGACCTGAAATAAAAAAAAAACTACTGAATACGGGAACTGTTTCTATTGGTGGTAAACCTATACGTTCTAGAATCTACATTCCTTAGTTATATTCTATCTTTTATAGTATTGCTACAACTAAATTACATTGTATTTTTTTTGGCAGTCCGGCAACTCAATTGTAAACCAGCGTTCGCATCTTTGTTCTAGCGGTTGGCATGTTGAGCAAAATCATGACAAAAAAAAACCTGTGCGATTCACACACGGCAGAAGTTTAACTTCTGAAAAGTAGCCCACGAGCGATTGAGGTGGATGTAAAGAAACAGAACTATTAGAAAAAATGTAAGGTTTATTATTTAGTTTCCATGGAAACTGGAATAGGTAAAAAAATGTAAAATGTTTTCTATCTCACTGTATCCTAAACATTTATGTGTTTGTGTCTCTATGGCCTTATTTTCTCCTTTATCGAATTTGAAATCACAACTATTCTAAAGTTTCATTTCAAAAAATCTCTGGCAAGAGTTTTTCAGTTTAAAAATTCCAAATAACAGTTCAGTGTTTATATTTGTTACACTGATTTGTGATAATAATCGTTAAGCCCATCAAACACAAATACGTATTGCAGTGTGGTATATCTGTGGTCTAAAACGGACGGTTAGTCTACTCTCCCATAAGGGAGTGGAGAATAGACAACCGCATTCGGACAACAACAGATTGAGTAGGAGGATGATGAGGATGAAGGGCTCACGTATCGTATACAATGGTACGTTTTTATTTGCTAAAAAGGCAATGCACTGCTATCAAAACACGATCGGCCTTGCACATCGAGCAATATTTTAAACGTTAAACTGAACAGTCAACCATGACCTCGTTGCGCGCTGCAGAACACCTAAGCCGGGTGCTTAATAACGCTGCGATGCAATAAGTTACATTGCATAAAAAACAAAATTTACAACAAATTAAACAGTTTATTATTTTGTTTATACTTAACTCACGCACAGTTGAATTTAAATTCAAGAGTTTTAAATGTAGTTAAATTTTTTTTTGCCAATTGGCTAAAATAACATTTGGTTATAAAACCAAATATTTGGTATTTTAACTTTTATTTGTTTTAGCTTTGCCGCTAGTTTGTTCTGGCGTCAGGCATGAAGTATGAAAATCGCAGGAAAACTTGCTAATATCAGGAACAACAGAAATTATCCGCAGACGAAGTTGCTGGCTTAATATTGGATGCCAGCAACTTCGTCTAACTATATTAGGATAATAACATTGCTCGAGCGATTTCAGCTCTCCCTGAATAACATTGTGTCAATTAATTTATCCAACAGTCACAGCGGGCAGAGCCGGATCACATGCGGGCGTATTACTACGGTTCACTGGCTTACAATAAAGGGGTACATCGATCGGTTTTCCGAGTTCACCCTTATTTCAGTTCGATGTTTTTGTTCCAGCGGTTTTGCCTGAGCATACACAGTTGTACAATTAATAGGTTTTTAATAAGGCTTTATTAAAAATAAATTGGTATTAGTTACACGTGACTTGGTACGCGTAAAATTCTCGTCCTCTACAATGTTATAATATTTAAAAATAAAAAACATACTATAAATTTCATTGAGGGACACAATTTTCACATCCCCATAGCGCTCTCAACTCCATGTAGGTACCTTCTAAATTTTAATGTCCGTAACTTGGATAAACAGGACTTTCATAAAACCTTCCAACCCTTATTTCACTCAGCAACGGGTTTCAAGAATAGAAATTAGACGGAACTTTCAGACAGTGATGTCATAATTGGTTTCGTCCTTACAAAAATTTGGCACAGACAAATAGAAAGCAAAAAACCAAAACATTTTAAAAACCTGGTTTTGAGATTGGTACTAATTCAAAATTCCAGAAAAATACTTAAATTGTATTTATTTGCATAGATGATACATGATACCCAGAGCCGCAATTTCATGATGTATTTTTGTATGATGAAGGTGGTATTATGGTACTGATATGACTACAAACTATAAAGATGGGCCAAAATAAGATCAAACAAAGACAAAAGAAGAGAAGTAGTACGAAATAAGCATAAAAATAAAGCACATGATAATAAGACGCTGTGAGTCAAAAACCAGTCATGTGTTATACAATCAAACAAAGCCGACCTTGAAGGTTCTCTTGCCGCGAGCGCATCGCAGATTATTTATTATCCATTTAAGTGTAATGAACGTTTTAAGGCACGCCATAAATTGATTAAGAGTCAATAAATTGGTCAAGGACGGTTCTAAACCACTATATCAACATAGCTCGGTGGATTGCGAAGTTGAAGTGAAAATGAGCAGTGCCCATTTTTAGAACCGATAGAAGCTGCAGTTCCATGATGCTGGTGACCCGAGGAATTTGGAAATCCTTATGAAAGACCAGCAGTAAACTTTCGCCTAGTATTGGCAATAAAAAACAATAAAACTATGATAACGATTTTAATAAATTAAATGTGTTTTTGGGGTCTTCAATCCTACTTAGTTAAACTAGAACCTCACTACAACATAATGGTGACAATGTAGGTCGTAGATGGAAGATACATTCATAATCTATTGTTTAAAACTCAATCAACAAACTCTTTTCAGTATATTTCTTAATGCAGATAATTAAAGTATTCTTTGTGTACAAAGAAGAGTGCTTGCTGACATCAATATCTGATGATATAAATGATAGTTTTATATCCATATCTGTCAGATATACCAAAAGTAATGAAAGTAATATCCTTTACAAGATAGACCTGTTAACAACAATCAGCAAGTGCCGTAAATTATGAGCATTAATCAAAGCCATACAGCTGTTGTGTGACATACAGCTGGATCAGGGACACAGGTGGCACCACATGAGACTATTGTTTTAAGTTAGCAACTTTAACTTATTTTTATATTATACAAGGTAGACTCTTTTTCATCGCATGTTAATTAAGGCTATACTGAATTTCAAATTGTGAAAAAACGTTTAGCGGACCTTGTGGTATGGTTTACTTCTTCATTATTAAAAACAAAGCTGCCCGAAATTATTAACTAAACTACAGTGAGTATAAAATATGATGCGGTACAGAAACCTACTACGCCTTTTTCATCACTTCTTCTTTTTATTCTCTTCTGAGCCTGTCTCCGTAGGTACCTAGTTAGTTGGCCGGAAGGCTCCAGAAACTTAGCAGGCCGAGTGATCAATTATACCAAATCGCGTAGTTTGCGTTAGTTCTGCCACTTTTTTCTTCTGATTCTGTTATCCGGAAACAGTAGTAACATATATAATCAATGTCCGGAAATGTATAAGACACAAACAATAAAATTAGTTTGAGATACGCAATTATTCAACATTGTTCTATCAAGTTTCTTACAATATCTAGGTACCTGCAAACCTAACTAAACCGATTGTCCACAAAATGCATCTTCGAATCGGTAGATATTCGCGGTATCACTGGATTTGCATAACCGGTGTAGGCACCGTGTATTCATAAATGGATGAGTCAGAAACGCGTATGCATCGTCGCCTGCTTTCTTTGCGTTTCTAGAGTTCAATTTCACGTAGACTTTTTAGAAACAAATGAAGCAAATGTATCGTAGCACTACTGGCTTAATGGATGACACGCAGCAACGACGTCTTAAACGTAGGACATAGAGCTCTTTTTTTCGACTTAAAACGCGTTGTTGGGGCTTATTTTAAATAAGCGATAGGTGCAATGGTTTCGCGGACTTTTTAAAAATCAACGAAAGAATAAAACATACTTTTTTAACAAAATGTTGGTACAACAAAATTTTTCTGTATGACTGGTCATTTAAACAGAGCACGCGGAGTAAACTGATCTCGAAAGTCTTCTTCTACAAATTTACAAATACCATAATTCAAGGCTGAATTCCTATTATTACTGAAATTTAATAAAGGCTATGTTGCTAAAAGTGCTTAAATAGACAACTAGAAAAGCGTTGATAGCCTAGTGTTTAGAACTTCGACCTCCCTTTGGGGGACCGATTTCGATCTCCAGAACGCGCCTCTTACTTTTCGTGTGGGTTTATTATGGTGAGTTATGTGGGTTTTTAATTAAGGAAATTAAAAGATCACTTAGGTGTGTAAAGTCTACCTTTCTGACTAGGGCCTAAACCCTTCTGATTCTGAAAGAGATTCCGTGCTTAGTAATGGGCCAGTGAGGGATTGGTATTGATGAAGCAATATTAATTCAGCACAACAGAATCATTAAACTCTTCACCAGATATGGCTCTCTCTCTATTAAAGGAAAATGTGCCTGAGTGTAACCATTCTTTTAAATTCACGTATGTTAGTGGCTCTGACGTTATTAAAGCCTTTAAATTATTAATTAATAAAAAAACAAATGATCTGTGGGGCATTTCCGTAAACGTTGTCAAATCATTAATTGATATTGTTGCACCCGACTTAGCCTTAATATTTAATAATTGTATAGATTGTGGTGTGTTTCCTGACTTAATGAAACTTAGTAAAATAGTTCCATTGTTTAAATCGGGTAGTACTTCTGACCCCACTAACTTTAGACCAGTATCCGTACTACCCACTTTCAGTAAAATCTTTGAAAAACTCATTTTAAATCAATTACTTTACCATTTTCATAAGTATAATTTACTTCATATTAAGCAATTTGGTTTCACACGGGGTCGCTCAACAATCGACGCAGGTGTTGAGCTAATACAAAACAGATTTGAAGCCTGGGAGGAGTCACGTGATGCACTTGGTGTGTTCTGTGACTTATCTAAGGCGTTTGATTGTGTTCAACACGAAACGTTAGTTAGGAAACTACACCACTATGGAATTCAGGGTGTAGCTCTAGACTTAATGAGTAACTATCTACGCGATAGAATTCAGAAAGTCGACGTGAATGGAAAACGGTCTAATGGATCAGTTATGAAAATAGGTGTCCCACAGGGGTCTATATTAGGACCATTTCTGTTCCTTATTTACATTAATGACCTTCCTTACCTTGCCAAGGATAAACACGGGATAGTTCTGTTTGCCGATGATACATCACTGACTTTTAAAATAAATCGACGTGAACTAGCTTTTGACGACGTAAACAACTCTCTCGCTAAAGTGGTACAGTGGTTTGAAGCTAATAATTTGGTTCTTAACGGAAAAAAAACCAAGTGTATAAAATTCACTTTACCTAATGTTAAACACGTGAAAACCACTGTACTACTTAATAATGAGGAACTGAAACTGGAGGATACGACAGTTTTTCTAGGAATAACGTTAGATTCTAAACTTCAATGGGGCCCTCATGTAAATAATTTATCGAACAGGCTTAGTTCTGCTGCCTATGCGGTAAAGAAGATACGCCATATGACCGACGTAGAAACTGCTAGACTGGTATATTTTAGTTACTTTCACAGCATTATGTCATATGGAATTTTACTTTGGGGTAATGCTGCTGATATTAGCACTATTTTCGTGCTGCAGAAGAGGGCTGTTCGTTCTATCTACAAAATGGGTCCGAGAGAGTCATTGAGAGATAAATTTAAAGATTTTAAAATAATGACAGTGTATAGTCAGTACATATTTGAAAATTTAATGTACGTCCATAAAAACATTTCTAAATTTAAGAAAAAATGTGACTGCAATAATTTAAACATTAGAAGTAAGAATAAACTTACAGTGCAATATACTAGGTTACATAAAATTCATAATTCGTTTAAAGGAAATTGCATACAATTTTACAATAAACTACCAATTGACATCTTGGAGATGTCTCTTAAAAAGTTCAAAGTTTGTATTAAACGTAAGCTTATAGAAAAGTCCTATTATAGTATAAAGGACTACGTCAACGATAAAAAAGCTTGGGTGTAAATTATTGCTCTAACCAGGTTGCTCTTCTAATAATTTAAAATGACATTGTGAGATGGCGATAAAAAAAAAAAAAAAAAAAACACCCGGCTAAGTTTGTTGTGGGCTTCTTCTTAGACCGGGACGCGTTTGGAACCCTCGTAGCTTTAGTTTTAAGTTTACGAATGTGGTTATCGCCATCATCTCACTACCGTGTAATTCTTATGTACGCATCAAAAGTGCCACCTGTGGGCCTACTTGAATAAAGATATTTTTGACTTTGACTTTGACTTTAATTTAAGCAAACAAAAATTTTTTTTTAAAACATAATTTTAAATAGTACATAGTGTCAATTAGACATTTTATTTACTATATTTTGTTACCATAGTAGGCGATCAATGGCATACCTAGTTAAACTCAAAAAATATTCCACATGCAAAAATATGTTAACTGTATTGTACCATTTGTGTCAGAGGAAGTTACTGATTTACACCCTCTTCACACAACAAATCACATTGTGACAGGCTAAAACAATGTGACAATGGAATAATTTGTCCTGTTATAGTATGTTCATGCCCAAGTTATGCATAAATTGAAGTTGCCTTCAAATTTTTTGTTCTGCAAGGTATCAACCTTACTATGTACACTACTATGAACTTGTCTCCACTTTGTTCCATATATTTTTAAGAACTTTATAGACATAGTGTATCTTCCAAATGGTCTCAAAATTTCTATCGCAATATGCAAACTACAACTTTAAGTATTAATCTATATATTTTTGGTCCAGGGATACGCCATGCTTATTTCTGCAGCAAGGAATCATTGTTAGAACGCTGTGTTCCTGTCTGACGGGTATGCCATTGTAATTACAGGAACACAAGTGTGGCATGTTGCAGGAAGCAGTGTGCCCTGGGAATAGTTGCCTTGTTTTTGGCGGTGGCTATTAATACTATGACAGAACTGCTTTGGAATCAAAAATCAATACAATAAAGAGGAAGTTCATCCTTGGACACCACCCTACCTTAAACAACGCTTTCATTTCCTTTGCCCGTGTCCGTCTCAAGGATCTCAGCGTTCTGCTAGGGAGAATATTCTCCGAATGATGAAATGTAAGTCTCAAAGTTACTAGGAATCCTTCACAATAAAAGCTGCAACGCTGTGGAATGCACTCCCTGACAATATTCGTCGCTCTAAATCCCTAGCTATTTTCAAAAGCCGTGTTAGACATCACTATTTGTCATTATAATTTTGTTGTTCGTATATGTGTACTTATGTATCTATAGTAAATATATATAAATATTTGTTAATATATATATATATATATATATTTATTTATATCTTATTTTATTTATCTCTTTTAATCATTTATTATATTAGTTATTAGTAGTTTGTACTTAAGTGTGTCAATTTATGTATTGTTTATTTTAATTGCGATTTCCCGTCTCTCATGTTTTGTTGTATACTATCGGTAAGGTTACCTGGCAGAGATCACTTTTAGTGATAAGGTCGCCTTTTGCTTTTAATTTTTTGTTTAACTATATTTGTAATTTCTCCTTTATTACGCAATAAAGATGTTTAAATAAAATAAAAGAGGATGAATTTGTGTGGTTCTTGGCATGATACATATATACATACAACTTAACCTGTTATAACAATTAATAAAATGCTATATTATCAAGATGTAAGATATTTACTTGAGTGGAGGCAATAATCCTTGGTACCTATAGGTAATAATATGGTCATAATAAGAATTTGTAATGGCAATAAAAACACATATTAATTAATCAGAAAATATACAAATCACCAAACAAATAAATAATCCCAATATAAATTATTACTCACAACCGTTTATTAAATACTGTTTGTCTTTTTTGTGATATTTATTAACTACTGTTTGTCTTTCTTGTGATTAGAAAGAACAACGCAAAGACTGCTTAATGATAGTGTTAAGTTTACGAAAGGAGGGGTACTGAGATAAAAATAAGTAAAATGACTCATACATAAAAAAATACAGTTTTTCTGACCACAGTTTATAAGTAAGCATCATGCAAAATAATAGTACATTATCTTCTATCTTTTAGATATGTTTAAATTATATTGAAACAAATTTTGTGTCTGCATGTTACTGTTCCCCAAAACTCGAAAAGTAGTTGATGGATTGATTTGAAATTTTACGCAACTTTGCATTTCTGTTTCTGAAAGAGGAACCCATACCCTAAATGGGTACCAAACTAGAAAGATCTATGATATAATGGAACTGTAATAATATCACTACTTAGTTTGCCATTAGTGTGTTAAAGCACAACAACAATGGCAAAGACCATGGCTGCATCTATGCAAAATTATGCCAAGAACAGTTTAGGAATTGGTAAATGGTAAAAGCTAATTTTTTAAATACCATATCCTACTACTGTTCTTCCAGTATTACAAGTATCCTATGCCCATGTTTCAGGTTGCAAGTAAATTTGACGAATTTAACTCATATATAATATATGCCAAATTACTTAGTACTCAGCTTGAGCTGAACATAGAACAAACAAACAGACACTCTTTTGCATTTATGTATGGATTGAATTTACAAAAAAATTTTTTGGGTAACATTTCATCCATAAATAAATAAGGAAGGAATAATAAAGAAAGCATCAAACACACACTTAAAATAACAGTTAAACAATAACTTCTGCACAGCTCTATAAACCTTGATTATATTTGTCTCTTCATCTCCCACACTAGCTATATTCTTATCTTTATGACACTTTACTTTACTAGTTACTATTAATGTTTTACCTACAGTTTAGTAGTAAAGCACTTTATCACTGAGAATTTTAATGTTTAATTAAATTCCTAAGCTATCCTTTTTGCGATAATACCTACTATGAAATGCTTATTGCTTTCTGTATAATAAAAATGTAAATCAAAACTTAAACCTCTGTAGGCATATCTGTTGCTGAATTTGCTTAGCATTCAGGCCATATATGGCCTGTTCCATAAGCTAATTAAGCGATTGCAAAGGGCATCTCAAGGGGACCATAGACAGTGCAACTAAATATTTATAAAAATGTTATAGCCAGATAGACCAATGACTAATATAATTTCTGGCTATAATATTAGCCAGAGAGATGTAGGTTTCAATCTCAATAGTACAGTAGCTTAGGCAATCCCACATTAACAAAAACCTTATAATATGTCAGTTGCTTTATATTGTAGGCAACTTGTATACACAGTATATAATGTTATTTTATTATGCTGTACTTTTTGTTGTGTACAAAAAAAATGTATTCATTAATAGGTATAAGGTTTGATCACAAAAAGGCTCACATAGGAGAAGCGTGGTCAGTGATCTGAATATATGCTTATGTGAGCATAGGTATGTTTACTGACAAGTGATATTGCTTTTTATTTCACAGAGATTCAATATTTAAAAAAAACATAATTTTTTTTTGTAAATTATTTAGACTACATAAGTAAATTTAACCATTTTAGTAGTGGTTTTAAGCACTAAAACACTCTCTCCTATAAGAATAGAGCCCTGTGCAAGCATAGGGAAAAAATTGACTTATTAATTAAATTACGAAAAGAAATAAGAATTCAAACTAAAATACTTACTAAAATAAAATTAAAAATAAAGCAAATATTATTATTGTCTCTAGTAAATTTTTAAGTTGTTTTTTTTGGCAAAATATTCTCATTTTCACTGGTAATATTGTGATTTATAGCGGTAAAACGCGAATGAATGATTTAAGTTCACCTAAAGTTGATTGGAATTCTTTATCTCCGTTTTATTGCAATAATTAAATATTTTGAAACAGATTGCACACAATCTTGCACGTAATTGATAATTTGATACAGCAAGCGTAGCTTCGACACACAGGAACAACGCAGTACATTCTGTACCAATTCATAACTTAAACGTATCATCACAGTGTCTCACTAGTATTATTTAAACGTTTGTCTTACCTTGGAATACAGTTGGAGGGAGTCCTATCAACTTCCCAGGCGGCAAACAGTTTCATGGGAACAGGTTTCGATGAATTAGTCATCTTCTCCGATTTATTTTTCTCGGTCATTTTAAAAATCAGCACCAATACACAAGGTACAACTTTCACAGCACTGCACTGAGCGTTAGTTACAACTTACATTGTTATTTTAATCACTAAACATAACACTGTAATCATTTTTTATTTTACCACAATACGTATATGGTACCCACCTCGACACCAACAATAATACACAGTACAATTTTATAAAACGCTGTTATTATCGCCGATCGGCTTGTCGACTACGATACCGATGCCGAATACGAAACGACAGCGGGCGGCGGCGTTCGATACGTTTGACAAGTGTCAGAACTCAGAAGCAGTCACTGTGTTGCAAAGTAAAAGCTTTTTTTTTACCACCTCTGTGTCAACTTATTAGTCTACAGTCCGTTCAGTAAATTTACCTGTGTCAAAAGACATCATAACATTAACAACCTACCGTAATAGTTTTTGTAAAACTTAAATCAGAATATTTTAAATAATTTTATTTTTTATTCAATCATAAGTTTTAAGAGATTTCTATTAACTATTATATTTTATTTATTACCTGCATTTTCTGTAGGAATAATACAATGTTTTGTTTTAAAATGTCATTAAAAATACATTTTATTCGTCTAGACTGCCTCGTATTGTTTATATGTTTGATTCTTATTAGCATATACAAAGCACAAATTGTGCTTGAATTGTTTGGCATTGCGGTTTTCTGTCAGGTATTCTCAGTATTAGGCTCTCCGGAGATATGAAATCGTTTATCGAATTCAGATTTGTTTTTCATCCCTAACATTATTATTATAATAATCGTTGAAGCCCGTCAAATTAAAAGATAGGCTAGACTATGTAATATATTAAAATTATGGTGGTAATTGGGCTTTTATTTGTGGCAACATTTGTAACAATTGGTGTCTTTATCGTGCGTGCGATAAATTACAAAATTATTTTTTCATAATTTTAACTGCTATATTTTTCATAATCTAAAGTAACATAATAATTGAGTGATCCGCATCATATTTGTATTTTTTTTGCATCAAAAAAAAAAAATACAAATATGACGTTGGACAGCAAATAATGCAAGATTTACGCCATCGCAAACAAGTCGTGAAAATGAGTCATATTTGAAAATCGATCCTTAAAATAAAAAAATAATAAAGCCTTATACCTACTTTTATTAATTGAACAGTCTGATTTCTTTATTCTTTAGAGTCTTAAGTTAAGACCTTTTTCTAGACCCAGGGTTGCCAGATCAATTCTTCCTGTTATCGGGATCAACAACAGATTTTTCGGGATTTTACATAATATATTAAGTAAACAAACAGATTTTGCATTGCATTGTAGGTATAAAAAAAAACAGGTATATGTGGCACATAAGATAAGAACCGAATGATCATGTTTATTGTTTTTGTACTTGCCATAAGTATTTGTCATTTTTTTTGTTGTTTTCAAGTTTCGTTTGACGAAAATGTAAACTTAAAATTATCGAACTTGTTTTTCGGGAGATTATTTGCTTTGTCGGGTGTTCGGGAGAATCCCGGCAATTCCCGACCGTCTGGCAACCCTATCTAGGCTTCAGCTAATGTAAACGATTAGCTTCAGCTTTAGTATTCTTCAGTTGACAGTTGAGGTTGCTGTTGTTCAACCATTGTCAACCCATGAAACATAATTAAGTTCCCTTTTAATTAATGTTGTTGTAACAAAAAATTATAGCGGCAGGGCAGATGTGGATTGGGAGGCATGTCATCATAAATAAGTTGCTGCGGGGGCGGGGACTTTGTTGGGCGGGACTTTGGGCTTGTACAATAGTGTAGCCCATTTGTAGCCGGTAACCAATAAGGTTTCAGATTGCTTAAATATTGAAATCAAAAGACTGCATGTGTAGATATTATTGTCGGCTGATCCGGTAGTCTATCTTTAATCTGCGGTCTAACCTCCAATAAATAATGAACCTTAATTTTATACAAACCTTTGATTACCTGTTCTTATCACTGACAAAAACAAAATATCTAATCACTTAATCAATGCACAAGTTTAGTAACATTAAAAATAAAAAATAATCTGGCACGTTAATTTTTGCCTGATAATAACATTTTCTAAGGTGAAATATTACGTTTTTATTTTAACCAACAAGTGACAAAAATGTTTTCTTTGTAATAATTTAAGTGCTGATCTGGCCAATTACAATAATCATATTAGTCGGGTCCAAGATGCCTCCGCGTGCAAATAATCCTACCCGAATTTAGTTTGCAAACACTTGTAGAAAAGGCAAACACAAAGAATTATAAACTTGTTTAAAATGAATATTTTATTTCTGAATAAAAACAGAATAAAAACGTTTAAAAACAATAAAATAATTCTTAAACTACAACTCTTTTGATTATATATTAATTATTATAAATAAAGGCTAAAATTCTACTTCACATACATAAACATCTATATTGGAATGGCACATATTGATTAAAATATTGAAAAAACTATTTGCAGAACATACAACTATTAAACTAACATTATAATGTTATAACTGCAATGTGCTTGGTTGTATTTCTTTAGACAATAAGGAATGTTGTGTACCACTTAAAGTTATACTTTTATTAAATAAATATAAATACAAAATTCTATTACAAAGAAATATAAACAACAGATTTCTTAAAATTGGAACTAGAATATACATCCCAATCATCTATAACTTTTTGTGCTGAATCGTTATTTCTAGATATTGATTGGATAAAGACAATCGTAGTGCTATCTTTTTGGCTTTTATTCCAATATTGGCTAAAATAAACTAGTTGCTTATGAGTGTTGCTATTGGTCGCAAGTAGGATGTAAACTTAAACGACGTTCAAGACTCAAGTTTGACACCGCGCTTATGTCATTATTTTATATTTTATCTAATAAACTACAAATTCATATTAATTCATACTTGCACTTTCCCAAAACCTTGTATAACCCTTTTAAATAACTACTAATTTAAGACTAGATAGAAGATTAGAAGATCGGGTAATGGTTATAAAATTTTAAGCCATTCATTTTCAGAATGACAAGTTACACATTGATTATATAAATAACATTATTTCTTTAATTACTCCTAAATTGATTGGATTTTTTTTGGAATTCACCCAAGATACAAAAACAAAATGTTTTTTTTTTTCATGGTATATTTAAGAGTAACTTGGTCAACTTCATCCTACTGTTATAAGTAATGGATGGGATGGGTCGCCCAATAGTGGGCGTGGGCGTCGGTTCATTTGGCCACCTCGGGCGGGCAGTCCGGCTGTGCGGAAGGGTGAGCTGCCCGGAATGCTGGCAGGTTCTCGAGTTCACGATCTATGCGTAGGATAATTGGGAACGGACGCAGATCAACGTGAAATCTGAAAAGATTTTTTTAACTTTATCATTGGTAACAATTAGTCAGCTTCACATAAATTTACACAATAAACGAAATTACAACTACTAGTTAATAACGGTTCATATTCATAGTATTTAAATCTATACTATCAGTGGCGTGCACTCCATACATGCACAAAAGCACTGCCTACCCTAAAATTTCTATGTAACATGTTCAGGAGGAGGATTTTAGCGATTTATACAATTTTACGGTAAGATACCCAGTGCACGCCACTGTTTACTATAAAGAGTTACAAGTTTGTGAGGTTGTGGGGGGTTACCAGGGTTTACGAATGCTGCCTTAACGATGAGAAATATATGATTCGAGTTCTAGAGAAAAGTGGTAAAGATTGATAATACCTACAAAAAGACAGCACCAGCATACAACTTTTATATTTAAGTAACAACAATAGTTTTTTTTTATATTAAAAAAAAATAATTTAAATCATATTTATTGGTCATATTAACAAAAATTATGATTTCTTATCAAAATGAGAAATCTTATCATGTCTAGTATTTAATACAAAAGATTTTTCCCCTGACTGCATTTGGACGAATGGTTAAAGAATAGGTATATACGATATAGGTATGAAGCCGCAATCATGTCGTAATCTTTTGATTGATATTAATTCTATTAGTTTTTTTATATGTTCAATATGTCAATCTATTTAGAAATAATCTTTGTTGGCTTATATCGGGTGGGAACTCTTGAAGGACAATATAATATTTTGGTTACAAATAATAACATTACATCCAATATAGTATACTTATAGAGAAGATTTGAACAGTTAAAATATGAAAACCGGTAATATAGCCAAATTGGCATGCAAATACATACAGTAAAAAAACAACCCTCCCAAAACCCAAGTAAACACGTTTGCCAACCAATGTGGGCACAGTAAAGCTTTTGAGTTTGTTTGGTTGAACGCGACATTCTCAGGAACTGCTCATTCGAATTGGAAAAATATTTTTGTGTACTCTATTTATCGTCTTAAGACTATATAACATCTTATGCTACTACCAGTAGCGGATTATCAATGAAAAATGATGAAAAAACTGGAAAAAATATCCGTTTGGAGAGATTCAGATGCATGCGATGCGGTAAATGGTAAACGATGCGCCAAAACGGAACTATGTAGTAAGTATGATTTTTTATATTAGTAAGTATGATTTGGAATGGTTCCTATTAAAAAGCTCTAAAAAACAGTCTGCGACTGAGAATGGTTGACTGTAATCACACCAGACTGTAACTGACAATGCGGCCTAGAGGCTAGCTTCATACAATATGTCCAGGAGACATAGACGACCCTTTTTACTCTTTTTCACTTTGCACCACGTTTAGGTACATTTTATCTATAGTATTAGTTGACAGAAGCAGATGGCCCACCTGATGATAAGTGGAGAAGCATTGCCTAGACACAGAGCGATACTTCACAGCGCACGTAAGGAAAATATTTTACATGGGGGGCACTATGTCCATTAACCTGTAGGCGTTAAGCTACATGTTCTCGTAATTACACCGGTAATCACACCCTTCAGATCGCAGTACTGCTGCTTGGCGGCAGAAATAAGATAGTCACATATTAAAATTATTATCTAAACCATTTAGATCTCAATTTAGTCAGTAAAGTCGATATAAGAATATATTATTCTTAATATTGAACTTTGCTTTGATTTCCACATTTATATTTTTGATGAGTTGAGATACGTTAAATTAAATAACCTTTAGTTCAATAGTTCTTCTGTAATGTACATTATGCTACTCGCTCAATTCTTATTACACTTATTATTTATGCACCTTAACTTTGTCAATGTTCAATCAAATTCCATTTTGCCCTTCAATGAGTCTCTAGAGATAGGTGTTCATAACTTCTACGTGATGTATCATACCTAATGTTAAGGAATTTGAATAAAAAAAAAATAACAATTACCTTCTAGCATTAAAAACTTGTGGCACGAGGCAACAATCTGCAAGAGTGATTTCATCTCCCACACAATACTTGCCAGCACAGGAAGACAAGAGTTTCTCAACAGCCCTGAAACCTCGCATTATCCAGTGCTGTGCCCATTCCTTCTTTTTCTCCTCCCCTACATAGATAAGAACGATTAGGTTCTGGAGCGGCTGGATTGCTGATGATATAATCTGAAAAATAACAATTTAAATAAATTAAAAAACCTTTCTGTCTTCTGTCTATATTTTGTATGTCTTGCAAAATATACATAAATAATTATTATATTCATATAAACACTCAGACACTGAAAAACATTAAAGTTCATCACACAAACCTTTTCCACTTGTGGGAATCAAACCCACAGCCTTAGACTTAGAAAGCAGGATCGCACCCAAGTACACCAAACGGCCGTGAAATTATTTGCTTTATATACTTATAGTCATATATTGGATTACTTTCAATAGATGGTGTTCTTTAAGTGGTATGTGGATTACCTGTGCATCTCAATACTTTTTATCTTGAGATGATAATTTCGTTTTGTGATAACTGTAGATATCAATAAGTGGATAATTTGCTTACAATATCTTATCTATCAATGCCTTGTGTAAAGATACAGATAGCAATAGAAAATTTAAACTCTTTGTGTATACAAAGACTCATCAAAAGTTCTATAATACCTCTTTTAGATAATTGAGAGGTTACACTTGATAGCTAGACTTGTTATTTTAAAATTTAGGCTTTCAGGGCCCAAGACTCTAAAGGAGTGTAGTAGTAGTGGTACTTATTAGTCAACTTGTGACTATTGTAATTGTTGATATTGGCCAAATGTCAACAAAAAGCATGGCCATTATCATATAGTGACAATACATAGAAGAAAATCAAAATAGTTACCTCACAAATTTCACGAACTTTAGCTCTTTTATAGCAATCTTGTGGCATTAGTGGCCTTTGGGGTCTTGTCTCCTCTAAATAATTCATTATACTCAATGATTCTATTAATGTATGCCCATCTGTAAAAATAATACTATAATATAAAAAACTTAAATTAACAACACCTTATGATTAAATAGCTCCATATTATTAAGAAATCAGACAGATATGTTGCACTTTTCACCAATCTCATGTACTTATAGTGGAGCAATATAGGGTGAGAATAATTCTGAACATCTTTGTTTAGAAAAGGACCAACATATAATCAAGACACTTAATATAATATGAAATAGGTAACCAGTAGGGCTAACAAATCTTTTTAATTATCATGGAAATAGGATGATAAAATAGTAGACATTTTAATCATGCATATGTAAGCCCTACTGATCACCAAAAGTGAAAGGGTATGCAGATGATATAAGATGAAGAAAATCTCCAGTATGAGTTATAAATACTTGAGGGAGGCTTTTTATAACTCTTACAATGCCTATCCTTAAGTTTTTTATAACTCTTACAGGAGATTTTCTTCATTTTATATCATCTGCATACCCTGTGCATACCCTCTATGCACCCCACTGCTTCCAAGCTGAGGAACTGTGAGATTTGTATTTAATTTATTTCAATACCTATAACCAATGATGGGACTTGCTCCATTGGGTTAACCTCTCTATATTCATTGCAGTGCTGTTCTCCTCCACCCTTTATGAGGCTTACAGCTTTTATATCATATGGTATCTCCTTGAGATTGAGTGCTATCCGCACCCTCCAAGAACATGAGCTTCGCCAGTAGGAATATAACACAGGCTAGAAATAAAATATAAAATATTATACTTGCCCGCAGCTAGCTGCTTGAGCAGCATAATTGACAGCAAATTTTGTGTGGAGCTATATACTTTAACCTTGAAGGAAAACAATGTGAGGAAACATGAGAACTACATAATGGTCTCAAAGCTATGGAGAAGTCTACCAATATGCATGTGGCAACCATATTGGACTACAACCAAAATCCTCATCAGTCTAAGAGGACACCTATGCCCGGGCCAGAAATGGCTTGATAATGATACTGCTGTATAGATTAAGTTTTCATTCACTCAGGTACTTGTCAAGTGCTTCTAAGCATGAACAATCAAAAATAAGTATTTGAATTTTTTAAATCAATAGGGAAAGGCTTGTATAAAGGCTTAATTTATTTAACTGGTTATTTAAGAATGAATATTTTAGATAGGTACCACAGTAAAGGGAATAACTTGTATGTTACATACATCACAATATAGTCTAGCTACTTAGGTGAATGAGAAATTCTTATAAGAGACTAGGTAGTTCAACCCTGCAGGTGTATTGAATTTACAGGACAAAAGAAAAGTGTGTACTAAAAGGCTTACGAATAAACTAATGTTAAATTATATTTATAATAATATTTTTTCGAAAAGATAGATCTGCATTATTGAATAATTGAATACTTCTTCAAGAATATAAGGATCTTACCATTTCTTCAATAGTGTCACTCATTTTGTACTTAACGATCAAAACTAGGTATAAATTTAACGTAGTGGTCTTAAAATCATCAACTTATAAAGTACAGAACCGGTCGCAGGAGGCGACGACTGCCTTTAAATATTTTAATAGTAACTCGATTATCCAGTATGCAAATAAAGTTATCTACAATTTATGCAATTAATAATATTGTGGTTGAGCTGAATTTAAACTTGTTGACTTACCTTAGCCATAGTGGAGATATTCCCGTTGTATTTCGAGTAGTAATTAATTTTGGCGGCGTTTATGTCACGGGATACTAAAAAATTTATTCCTAACGCAACAAGTCTTATCTAGTATTTGTAGGATAACAGAAATTGTAATCTGATGTTAATATAAATTGTTGTAATATAAAAGGTTACTTCAATGGAAAAAAATTATATCAAATTGTAAAAAGTAAAAATTGCAATTTTCTGCAGTCCCTGCCCAAAATTAAATTTAGTATTTACAGACTATAAAAACAAAATACCAGTAACCACAATGCACAGAGTATATAAAATTTGGAGAATGACAGTCGACCATGGAATACCTCTAAGAACAACGAATAAATAATTTTTATTCTACATTTTTGTTATATTCGCCTCAAAGAAGCAAGAAGCCAAAGCTCTTAATAAATTTTATGTCAAATAATAAATTTTTCAACGCAAAAATTGAAATTGTGATTTTAGGTTATGCAGAAAAAATTACGCTTTAACAAATACAAATAACCTTACTTAATTTAGTCAGACTTTTATTAAGGATTTCATGTCTATTGTCTGTTATTTAATTAATTCACACCTTAGCGCAAGAGGCACCAGAAGAAATGGCAAAAGACAAGAAGAAAGGTGCAAAGGCGAATGTTTTTAAAGTTGCAGGTGCGAAAAGCTTAAAAAAGACTAAAGCAAAGGCAGTTAACTTAGGTTTGAAAAATGTAAGACATTGTTATATTATGCTACTGAAACTATTTTGTATTTCTATTTGAGTATGTCAATTATTTTAATTCGTATTCCTTTGCAGATAAAACAGAAAGTGGCAGATATAGACAAGCAATTTATTGAAGTGAAAAATAAACCTAAGTCAATTACAGAACCAAAACAACTAGATGTTAAAAGAACTCCAAAAAAAACCTTAAATCAAGTGACTAAAGAAGAGGTGGCCTCAGCAGCAGATCAAATTATTAAAATGGATTTGTAAGAAATACTCAAGGTGCTGATTAACAACTAACTGCTATTTTTTTATTATTTGAATTAATCAATGAAAGGCCAAAACAGTAGTGTTCCAGCAATAGTGTGCGACAACAAATACAAAAGACATGGCAAGTTTTGATAACAGGGGTAAATATATGCTCATTTGCACCCACTGGGCTATATGAGTTGGTTCAGTGGAGTATTCTGGGATGAACTCCTACAGGGCGAATTCTGGTCTGTTCTGGTCTGGCTTTGGCTGTGACTTGTTACAACTTTACCAACACCTGGCCATCAAGTGCTTAAGCGTTTTAGCATGATGTGATTAGCAATAAGGGTATATTATAACTGCCTTACTCCTAACGGGTTAGCCTCTGATCATCTTAGACTGCATAATCACCACTAGGTGAGATTGCAGTTGAGCTCTAACTCAACATCAATGTAACATTGTTGCCAAATTGGCATAAAACATCATTATTATCCTGTCTATTATCATCCCACCACTGGGCACACATAGGAGAAGAAATGTTGGCATTGATCCACCAAACTGGTCCAATGCTGGTTTATATACATTTCATCAAATAATTTCAATGTTGCTAATAATTTACTCTTTTATAATTCATAGACTTGCTAGCTAGACCATATAGTTCTATATATGCTTACTGAGTGCCTTGAATCTAAAAGCTCCACCTGGTAATACTGTGAAACGGAAAAACATTATAATATAATTCAGTTATTATAGATATAAGGACAATAAAAATATACATTTTGTTAATTTGTCTTTTATTGTTAAATTTAACAAGAAATAACATTATGAAACACTTAGCATAAACTTTAAAAATGTAACAATGTTAGTAGTGGTAGGTAATTATTCACAATAAAACCGAATAATAATAAACCAATTCTCTCATTATTGCATAATCATATTACGCATATGAAAGTTATAGATAGTGAAAGTTAAAAAAAATATTTTAGTATTTACCACTATTTTGCCATTGCATCAGTCATGTATATATTTTTAAATGTTGCACCATGAATGATGAATAGTTAAATATTATATAAATAATGTATATTATTATCTATTAAAAATGCATTACTAGAAATGGTCCAGTAGGTATATTAATTATATTTGTCTTTGTATGAGCTGGTATTACAATTACTATGGTAAATACAGTTTTTGTACCAACTATACAAACTTAACTGGTGAAAATTTACCTTTATGAAATGAAACTTGAAAGTAATTATTTGGTTATTATAGTCAATTGTTAGATTACAAAATCAAGATCACGCTTAGATTGGTTTATTCTTCATCTGTTACATCAGGTTCCGCCATTTCGTCTTCGCTGACTTCTTCAGCATCTTGTGATTCTACTGGTGGTTCTGAAACTGCTACTGGACTGTCAGGTTCTTCTACAATAGGTTCCTCATCTTGTTGGTCACTGCAATTTTAACATAATATTCATGATACTCGATTATAAATATTAGTTTTATCTTAATTTTTTTTTTAATTAATTACTAGAATTCTACTTAATAAAATTAAAATTATTATAATATTAGTTCCAGAGACAATTTTATGGTCAAATGTGGCGCTTCGATTGAGTAAAAATAATTTACCTGCTATTTCTTTTAAGATGTCCAATCCAGGTTAAATAATACAGAGCTTTTCTATTTAATAAAATTTGTGGCCCATTATCAAGTGTATCACTTTACAAAGTTACTGTAACAGATCTAAAAATTCATTCCTTTAAAATACCTTGATTCGACTTCAGTGGTGTTGTCACCAGCAGAAACACTGTGTGAAAGCTCTTCCAAACGCGCAGCAGCAAGTTCAGATTCTTGTCTTGCGATTTCTGCTAATTCTGCTGCCTGTAAATAATAAATATATTACTTACCTACTTAATATATGTTAACGAAAGTGTCAGATGCCAGTACATAAATATAACTGTACCTGTCTTGCAAGTTCAGCTTCACGTTCTTCTTGCGCCTGACGTTCTAACTCTTCCAATTTGGCTAGCTCCTCTTGTCTCCTTTGTTCAGCCATCCTCTCTTCCTCTAATCTTGCCTCCTCTGCAAGTCTAGTTTCTTCGGCCTGTCTCGCTTCTTCAGCTAGCTTCGCTTCTTCTGCTAATCTGGCTTCTTCAGCGATTCGGGCTTCCTCAGCTAAACGTGCTTCCTCTGCAAGCCTTTCCTCCTCTGCTTTGCGAGCTTCTTCGGCTAGCTTGGCTTCTACTGCTAAACGTTCTTCTTCAGCTTTCCTTGCAGCTTCCTTTGCTGCTTTCTTTGCCTCCTCCTGTGCCTTCTGAGACTCTTCTTCAGCTATCCTTGCTTCTTCTTCAGCTTGACGTTTCAATTCTTCAGCTCTTCGTGCTTCTTCTTCTTGCCTCCTCCTTTCAGCAGCTTCTCGTTCTGCCTGCTCAAATAATTAGATTATTATAATCCTAATAGATTATTATTTTAAAAAAACATATCAATAATCTTAATGATTATGGTTATACCTGAGCTTTGCGTTCAGCTTCACGTTTAGCTTCTTCTTTCAAAGCCCTGCAAATACAACACAATATATTAATTTGCTTATTCATTTATATATTTGCTGCTTTAATTAATTATTTTCATGAATCATTTTATCACTTTTTCAGTAAAAATTATGGGTTTTTTTGTTTTTTTATTTGCGGTCCAAGCAGATTGCCCACCTTATGATAAGTACAAAGCCATCACCCTATAAACAGAGCAACACTTCAATGGACGTAAGGAAGAGGAACACGTCTACAAATTGCCTCCCTGTATCCATCAACCCGAGGCGTAGGTATAAAGCCGTATGTGCCCATAAATATATCGGCAAACGCGTCCTTCAGACCGGAATACAGAAATGCTGTTTGGGCAGTAGTACTTCCTCGGACGATCTTATGTCACCAATTTTGTCATGGTTGGCATGTTTACGAACACACGAAATGTGTCTTTTACATACTTCATTATTGCTATAATGTGATTTATGTCTTACGAACGAAGTAACTTCTCTACTCACTTCTCTTCAGCAAGTCGAGCTTCTTCTTGCCGTTTCTTTTTAATTCCAGCCAAATCCGCAGATGGTGTGAGAACTGGTTCAGCGGTGGTAGCACGGAATCTAGCTGCACGTTCTGCTTTTGCAGCTTTCAACTCTAGCTCAGGGTCGTCCATCATCGTAGGTGTCTGGAACTTGCGGCTCGGTCTCCAGGGTAGGAGTTTCACTGCATCGCAGTAAACGTTCACGTGGCCATTGTAACCAATGAGTTGCTTTAGCAGTTTACTGCAGAAGCTTGTCATTTGATATCAATGGTCACAAATGGGAAGGTGAGTGCAGCAGCACAGCTCGTAACGCTCTCATTGTGAATGCTAAAGTTATGTAGGTCCGGCTTAGAAGCTCGATGGGAAGCCGAACATGAAACCTGCTTAATGTTTTTTTTTTTACTTGCTTCATGCTGTGAACCGTGTCAAAGCGTGTTCGGGCTGTGTGCATATATTATATCAATCATCGTGATGTCTTGCATGAAATGTATGCTTGTGTATCTAAAATTTTAGAAGTGAATGATCTTATATACAATAATTAATTTAGTCATCTGACCATATTGGCCTTTCGTCTATGGCTTTTAAATTTTAATGGACCTTTACAAGAAGTGCATTTATAAAAATTACTTATTAGCTAAGGTAGCGAAGCGTTAAGCACAAGCCTGGATATGAAGCATGAATGTTAGATAACAAATAGCATGCAGACTAATTAAAACAACTAAGTCTGTAAAATTATTTATTGTTAAACAAAATCAGTTCTGTTAATTAGTGAATACGAGACGTCTCGATCACCGAATCACGGCTAGCCGGGCTGCCGCGATTATGACTAGAAGTGTACAATTTTTGAGTTTGTATATTATTAACAAAATAAGTTTTGTGTATAAATGGGTATAAAATATATGCAAATCAATTAGTCGGGTCGTGTTATACCGAGATCAAGGACACGAAGGGCGTACGCGACGCGGGCGCAGGCAGTTATACCATGCGCCCGCGCCGCGTCGCGTCGAGCGGCGGGAGTAAGGAGTGGGCGGAGCTACGCGCACTGCGCCGCTGTCGCCTGTTCCGGCGCATCCGCTGCAAGAGACACCACACCCAGTGTTAGACACTGTTTTTATTCTTGTTTTTAATTTAGCTTTTAAATTACGACTACACCGTCAAAGCTGGAAAGCGAAATTTAGAAACACGCGCTAATGAGGCCTCGTAGCCCGATACATAATTATACTTATTATTAAATAACTTACTGATTTTTTTATACACATTTCGATTACCAAAGAAAGCGTCAAGCGTTTTATGCCCTTTTTTCTTGGAAATGTAAAGTTACATGTTATAAATATAAATGGAAATTTCTAAATACTATACCTACTTCTGTCTACTTCTAATAAGATGGATTGTTTATTACTGTTAAGTAATTAGATATTAAAAATCAATGAGCACACAATTATTGTGTTTTGTGATTAATGAATTTTATATTATGTAGGTAGGTACAGATTTACATTATGTACACTTTTAAGAGCTACGAGGTTGCTCATCGCGTCTTTTTTAATATATTTTTTTAAAAATTATGCAGTGGATAAGCGAGCGCTAGCGGGGCGTCTGTCACGTAGTACCTGTGCCCTTCTCGACGGCCAAACCAGCGGCCGCGAGTCTATTCTTCGCGTAAAACGATAGAAGATTCACGTCGTCCCTGATGCTAAGTTCCTTGTAGAGTGGGTAGAGCGGCCTGCGGTTGGGGAACGCCTTTTTACCGGAATAGTGCACGCACGCAAGGTGGCCGCGTCCTGGCGAGCAACGCCCCAGGTTATCACAAATACATAGTATCTACTGGATCGGAAAAATTGTTAGACAGTTTAAAGTTACTGAATAAGGGTATGCAACAGTTAATAATATCGATAAGATAATATTATCCTTGTATATATATAATAAGAACACAGTAGGAAAAAATCGGTAACACCATTTGTCTTTAATTATTTTGATGGCCGTTCCAAATACGATACCTGTGAACTTTTTGGCTGGCTCTGAGTAGAAGGAAATGTTATGAATGCTGTCCGTAACACTACGCAGAGGCAGTAGAAGCTTTGCGACGTATGCGTCATTGCTGAAGCGGTAAGGAACTGGCTCTCCATAGGAGTATCTGAAATGGAAGAAAACGGACGGGAAATTACGCCACTATTTTTAGACATAATATCATGCCGCGGCCGTAATGGTTACGGATGGAAAAGAACAGAAAGCTGTAGTCACCACCCCTACTATTCCTGCGGGTGTGCTACCAGATGACAAAGATTTTCTCTAAGTCGCCTCCTAGAACAGTCTGTGTGGAGAGACTCTGCTACTATCACTACTGCGATCACCAATCCGTCTGCCCAGCGTGGTGATTATGCGCAAACCCTGCAACTGGGACCAGCAGTGGATTATTATAGGCTTATTTAAAATTATCTATATTATTAAATCCCTACTAATATTATAAATGTCAATGTAAGTTTGTTTGTTACGCTTTCACGCAAAAAGTACTTAACCGATCCTCATGAAACTTTGTACACATATTCTTGGAAGTGTTAGAAGTAATATAGGATGCTTTTTATCCCGACATTAAGCTCGGTACCTTTGGGAGAAGGGATGAAAGTGTTTGACGATTTTACACCATAACTCCGACAAATTATAACCGATTTAAGTAGTTATTTTTGTACTATAGAGGTATATAGAGATATGTATGTGTTTAATTTTGCTCAAATCAAAATAGATCTGATGAATGTGGTCGGAAATAGAGGACAGAACTCCTCAGCAGACAGCAAAATCCAACGCAGACGAAGTCGCCGGCAACAGCTAGTATTAAATATTTAAGTCAATAAGGTTTGATTAGAGATTTATGTAGTAAATGAATCGGCACCATTAAATTGAAACGAACTTAAAAGGCTTTCTCGCATAAACTGTTTAGAAAAGGTCCTAATCATCGTCTTGTTTATTGTATTTTTTTTTTGTATAATTCCAAGTATACAGCTGAACAGTAGACGGAAATCGCACACCGGATAAGAAAATAAATTATCAAAATATTTTTGAAGCTGTAAAGGCCAAACATTAGCTGGCATTTCAATGTGCTAAAATTAAACCATCGGTCGGTACGTACCAACCTACAAGTTATACGTCATACGCGTGGATACTTTTGGCTATGAAACAAACACCCACTCAGGAAACATCTACCAGATTTCACAGAGCTATTTACACGTAACAAATTCATGAGTCAATGGATCATTTTGCATCGTACCCACACCTTTAGTTTGCAACGAATGCATTGCCAAAGTGGTGTGTGATGCGGACACAATGTCAGTGTCAGTACGTCTGATAGACTCATCAATGGATTGGTAAACTATATTTGTACCATTACATCACTAATGCCAAAAAAACTACGTGCCACTGCGTCATATCTTCCGAAGAAACCCGTGGGCTGTTTCTGGCACTGATCTAACTGTAAACGAACGCCCTACAACATTTAATATGTCTGTACATGGCGAAGAAATATTGGCATGGGAACACATACGAGTAAATTGTGTCCAATGGTGCTACGGATTTTGCTCGTGGCACGACTGACCGAGCACGATGCAAAAGCGAGGCAGTGTCGGCACGGATGCGTCGAGTTTCATCCTCGAAAGCCTGCAAATAAATTAAAATAAATAAATAAATATACTACGACCATACACACATCGCCATCTAGCCCCAAAGTAAGCGTAGCTTGTGTTATGGGTACTAAGATGACTGATGAATATTTTTATGAATAATATACATAAATACTTAGAATATACATATAAACACCCAGACACTGAAAAACATTCATGCTCATCACACAAAAAAATTCCAGTAGTGGGAATCGAACCCACGACCTTGGACTCAGAAAGCAGTGTCGCTGCAAACTGCGCCAATCGGCCGTCAATATAATATTAGAGTTTCAATTATTATTAGAAGATAACCTGGATACCTGTGGTCCATTTTTTAATAGGAAATATTTGACGGACCAAGCAGGTGTGTCACGTGATGGTAAGTGGAAAACCATCGCCTATATCCAGAGCAACACTTCGCAGGGCATGTAAGGAACACGTCCTACAAATTGTCGCCCTGTGTCTATCAACCTAAGGAGTCCTAGAGGTTAAGTCTTTTGTGCCTGAACTTACACCGACAACCACGCCATTCCGACCGGAACACCGCATTGCAACAATGCTGGTTAGCGGCAGAAATAAGTATTACAAAAGGCTCTACTACATAGTGCATCTGACTAATACGACGCTTTTGTGATGTCATATACTACCTAGTGCACCTAACTAATACAACTTTTGTGATGTCATATCTTATATCTTTAAACGAGCAATTCTTGTATAGGTATACATCATTGGAATCTCAGAAACGGCTCCAACGATTTTCATGAAATTTAGTATACAAGGGGTTTCGGGGCCTATCGGCCGGGGGCTAATCGATCTAGCTAGTAATATTTATAACAGAGTAAACTTCTGAATTCTGAAAAAACGATAACAAGCTCGTCTAAAAATAAAACGCAAGAATGTAGAATAATATTTTACGATTTGGGCATTTTCCCAAATCCATTGTTTATTAGATTGTAATTACGTTGTTTTCGTTTAACGTTTGTTGGTAGGTCCTAACTTCTAACAATGTATTTGGGTAACAAAATTACTATAACTAAAATTTCAGGGCAGTCTGTTTGTCGGAAGGTAGACGACTACTTTAAAGTCTCAAATTTGACTGTTCTTGTCAAGTGGTATCAAATTTCATTTTTGTTTTCGATAACATTGTGAATGACATTGATCATACACGACTAACGTAACTACCAACCTGGCGATATGGTTAAGGAGCTGTGATAAAAAGGTTATCAACTTATATGATATATTTATATGGAAATCGCAGACTCTGGGACGCGCAAAGTCAAGATTATGCGAATAGGAGCTTAGCGATGAATCATAACGAAATCTAAGAAATAACAAAGAGCTATTAGGAGATTTGTTCACGTGTCCTCGTCTCTTAGGAAGTTATAGCTAAGCTTTGCAGCACGGTAGCCTCGACAATCCGCACTTCAAGGCCGAGCCACAAATACCTGTAACAATGTCGAGTCAACATAAGGACTCGCTCAGCAAGTCGTCTGGTGATAAACGTTAAGGAGCCTCGCTCAATCAATAACCTGCGTGACAATAAAGTGCGTTATCGAGTATGCAGAGTAGATTAAGTTACCTTTGTAGATTCGGATCTGTAGTAATCGTCCAAGGCGGTGACAGCGACGGCCGGACGGCGGCGGTACGCGATGCGGTCCAGTTCCCTCAGTATGACGGAGGGACGCACGCGGACGCGAACTACGTGGTGGGGTGGCTCAGGGTATGTGGCGAGTCGGGTGATCGTGCGAGATGTTGGACGGTAAATCAGTTCCGCCTAAAAAAAAGAACGCTACAGAAAAAGATTCTAACAATACCGCGGCACGGTTAGCAAAGGCAGAAGACAAATATTATATGCCCCGATTATTTTTTTGTTACTTATTTATACTCTTTATTTGTATACCACTACCAAGTAAGGGAAACAAAGGAAGAATAGAGAGAAACACAAAGATTGCAGTAGAATACAAAAGGTAACCTATCGCTTTGTAGCTATCCTTGCGAGATTAGGACAATATAAGCGGGAACAAAGAGGTGGTTTAACATTATTTTCGACCTTGTAATTCCGAAATGACGATGCAATACAGGGAATAGGAGAAGTTTACCCCATTGATTAACATACACCCCCATACCTCTATTATTTGGAAATAACTTCGGAGAGTTAATAAAATTGCGGGAGAAGATAAAATTTTGTCTCTTTTCTCCGGGGAGAATAATGTCTCCTGCCCTTGCTAACCTTCCCAGTAAACCAGGAGTCATTGTAGCTAAATGTACAGCCGGTCAATGAACACTTAAATCTTTAAATTTTATTTGAATAACCTACAAAACACTGGTTACGTTTTCTTTTCTACTGAGACAAACAAGTAAACATGGTATATCAGAAAATGGGAAACTTGCTTTCAAACGCAAACATTCCCATGATTCTTAGCAAAGAAGTTTTGATAACTATATTAATTAAGCGAAGAATATAGAAACAAAAAAAGCAAAAATTGTAATTATTCAGGTTTTAAAGTTATCCTATCAAATTTTTAAAAATAATGATGAATGTTAGTTTCAAAAAACTCTATCATGCTAAATTTCAGACTAGTGCACAATAATAATTCAGACTAGCACAAACATAGTGAAGATATGTTTACATGCATACATATAACAATTATACTTACTAAACTGGAGATATTTAAAGTGCAGGCTTAAAAGAAACATAGCGTAAGTGAAGTGATAGTGTGCAAATATTGTTAAATCGTATGAGTTCGTTGTGTAGATTTAGTTTTAGTCTCGCATAATACTTAATTGATCAGTATTCCTACTACCCTTGCTGTCTTATTCAGTTCGTTACTTATCTATTTTACTGTCATAATGCAAACAGTGTGCTGAGTGCGAGATTTTTTTATCTATTCGATCTATGGAGGGTAGAGGTAAGGAGAGTCATCTTATATGGGAGATAAGTTGAAAAAGTGTCCAGTGTATGCGCTAAATAACAGTTCAAAAATCCTCCACAATGGCGCTGGTGGATGCACAAGGTATGGTATGAATGTAGCAATCGTAAATGAATTGAAGTATGCCGAGTTAAAAAATTTAATGTCATTATCGACTAAAGTAGTTAATTATTGAGAATTTCAACAACTTACGTTGTACAAAATATTGTGGTAAATATAACCTTACTTGTATCTCCATACTTCCTTGTTTATTTTTCAAGCCTACTCTAACAATATTTATATTTGGCGCTTCTTTTAAGAGTTATCCTGATGCAAATGTGGCGCCATCCTAATTTAATACATTTTGACGACACTTTTTCATATACACAGATGACTCTCCTTACCTCTACCCTCCATAATTCGATCGCGTAAAAGTTAACTATGATTTGCATAGCGTCAAAGGAGCGCCATCTCTGGTCTCAAGATGGCGTCCTTTCGACGCCTTACAAATCATAGTTAACTTTTACGCGATCGAATATATGCTAAATCTTGCACTCAGCACACTGTACAAAACGAATGATTTGCCAGTGGCTTATGTCGGTAAACTCATCGTAAATTTTGTGACCACAGATTACAAAATTTACAGGTAGGTAAGGCTACTCTAGTCTTAAACTTTCCCATGGCAAATAATAGAGTGCCGATAATAGGACAGACTGGAATGCGACAAATCAATGAGGATTATTATGGAGCAGATAGTTGGAGAATAAGAGAGATTTTCGCATTCCTTTCATAAGTTTGTTACTTTTGTTTAGTTTGGACCATAAATCGACGACAAAAAAAGACGACTTTTGGATATTCTGCTTAAACAGAGTGTCAAATTTGTACTGCATATACAACAAGTACGTACGTTCCACATTATACCTACGTAGGTATCTAATACCTGTTTTTTCCGAAACCGGAAGCGAATGACAAAGAAAGTTAGCCTTACCCATTTGATTACTACTATAATGTAATTTTCTTAATGTTAATTATATATTACCTTCACCATTACCTTATAATCCTTCAATCTTCAATACCAATTTATTATCCGTTAGTTATTTAAGTGGTAAATCCGAGTTTGGTATTAAAATAAAAAATATGTAATTTATTCTCCGGTGTTGCATTTTTAAAATGTCTGTCTGTTTTAACCAGTTAGCTATGTTCTGTTGTCAGCTCAATCAAAATAATAGCGACTAGATGATGATATCAATATATCCTGAGTCACTACGACTATAAATACGCGATATATATAAGCCGTAGGTAACACGAAAATGAATCGTGTTTTAGCAACAAGCATTCGTATTCACGAACAGTATTTTGTAAGACTCATAATGTATCTAACGCCATATAGTACCTATCGATTTCACCAGCAATCCGTTTATGAGATGGTATGGTAAATGTTGAGTTATCGAGATTTATCTAGCAGTTCTTTCACAAAAGTTCGGCTGTAATATTTAGAATCCGGGGTGTGAACCCGGCATTCTTGGTGCCGATCTTGATATTCTAAGCACTAACCTATTTCGGTTCTCGCTTTCAATGACTACAACTTTAAACAAAAAAAATATTATTGTCTAGTTTTCGTAACGCGCAGATGTTTTCACTTGGCCTTTGGTATTTTGCCAAAGTCCCATTGCCTTGATCAATTTCCAGCATCGTCTTTGTTTTCGTCAGGGTTACAAACATCCGGTCATTAATTTGATTTTAATAGATCTTTTTATTATGATAGATCCTTCGAGGAACAAGTCTCGTATCGTATGTTCTAGTTTCAGTAGAGTACCTAGAGTTTTTAGTGACAGAGCTCGTCGGGAAGTACTACTGCCGTTTAGTTAACACCTTACAAAAAGCGTTGCACCTCTCGCTTTTCAGCTCACCCTACGTTTTGCCATAAAGAAAGTACCCACGTAAGTTTTTAAAGCACTTTAATTGAGAGGTAAATTTCTAGAATATCTAGTAGACATGGAAACTACTCTCTTTATTGGCTTCTAATCTAAATGCACAATTAACATATTTGCAGCTTAATATCCTCCTATTTTTGATGGTATGGTTTTTAGCTGATACAGAATCAGTGACGGGCTATTCATAAATAATGGAGTAGGTCTTTTCTATTTTATCAACTACCTACCTTTATAGGCCTATTCTAGGTCTATTCATCCTATGCTAAACTACGGGGATAGCACGGGCAGGAGACGGTTGGTTCCAGATGGAAAGAACAAAAGGTTAATCTTCTCCTACAGTTTTAAACACTAGCTGACAACAATAATATACGTGTATTATACACGAGGGTAAATTTCACTTTTCCCCTGTTGCCGTTTTGGCAGGTGTACAGTTAATTTTATCCCTTGTCAGTGGATATAATTGGGGGATAAAATTATTATCTTATGCCCGTGCTGTGTGGTATAATCAACGACTTTCTTCGATGCTTATAAAATTTAAAATTTCAACTTTTTTTATTTCAAGTAGGCCTAGTTTATAAGCTCTTCTTAAACGAAAAGACAATCTATTTGTAGAGACTCTACCACCGGTTCGTACAGTTCTCGACTCTACTATCCTCAATAATACAACGAGAATATAAATTGAATTTAATATCGCAAATTACACGGCAATTAACTCTCGCGAGGATGTGTATATTTGGAAACTTCGTTTCTGTATTTGGCGCCTTGCCACAATACTGACGTGCGCAGCAGCTTTATGCGCATGGAACTTGACTTCGATTGTAATGTATACCTTTAGCTACTTGTCAGGTGGAAACTTAATATACCTGAAGTAAGGTCAGGTGGAAATTCAATATGCCTGAAGGAATGTGAATTAAGAACTTAGATACTTTTAGGAGATAATGTTGGAAACAAGAAATGCATATACAATTATATACGATTTTATCGTAACTTCTATAGCATTGTAGTGAAATAGTTCGTAAAATAGTACTGTGTTTTCACAGAACGAAAATCTTTCGGTAGTTGTCTACAGTCTATGGTACAAACTTTTACTGGCTGGTTCTTATTTAATTACTTCTAAAACTTTAATATGAATTTCATAGCTATTCAAGTCGCAAGGGAAATATTATGATTCAGAATTTCGAAACAACCAACCTATGTGAATTCCCGCTGTCCCCCGAATTCTTGGCACATTTTCGATTGCAGAGCTGAGGCCAGTGAACGGAATTACTTTTCCTTCAGTATGGGGCCGTATAGGAAACTATTATCATTGAGATTGGGTCAATAGGAATTATAAAATTTAAATTCCTTGTTAAAAGTGTGTGTAATTTATTATTTTGATTAAATTTAGCAAGAAATTGAAACAGGAGTAAGTAAAAAAATTGACTATGGCAATACACACATCGCTATCTACTGTCGCTGCCCACTGCGCCAAACGGCCTTCAAATTTTGGAAAAATGTTGTTCTAGGTATTCCCCAGAAAACAATATACCCAGTAACGTAGCGAGAGGCCGAGAGCTTTTGCCACACGTTGCCAAGCTGATAAAAAAAAACCTACCTAAAAAAACCCTAAATGTACCTATTCGAGTTGCACGTGGAACTCAGACCCATAAACTAATCTAAACCGAAGGAAATTCCTGTAAGGATTTTTACTGCCAAAAGAAGCGGTGATAGCCTAGCGGTTAGAACTTCGCCTTCACTTTCGGGGGGCCGAGATCGAATCCCACCAGCAGAAAGTTATGAGCGTAATAGGTATCACCTTACATCAACGGCGAAGGAAAACATCGTGACGAAACCTGCACGCCTGAGTTCCCAAGGTATGTGGAGTCCACCAGCGTGGTGGAATATGGCCTAAATTTTTGGAGGAGGCCCGATATGATGGAGTTTTATATGGCCGCGGATGACCCCTAATACGCCTGGCGCGTACTTCTCATAGCGTCAGCGGAATTTTGTGTTCTGAAATACCTGTTCATGAGATCAGCAGTACCTACGGACCTCCGGTGCTTTACGCCAAAAATATAAAGTTCTTCAATAATGAATGAATCACAAATATGAATTAAGCTCATTTCTTAGGTTAGGTATTCGTGTTTGCAGTGCACTTTTGCCATGATTTAATGAAAGAAAAATGTGCTACTAAAAGCTTGCCGATGATATTTATAACGAATGCGCAACACCAGTGGCCAGTTTCAACTTACCTGAGACAGCCTGGGTATGTACGTGAAGTACGGGATATGGTAATACGGTACAAAGGATGAGAGGTAGTAGGCCGATGTCAGCGGCTGTCGGCGGCGGCGTCGGAAGAAAAACGAATTGGTTAAATCTTAGTTCACCTTAATAAATTAAGTAATTATAAAGAAACCCTTACTACAAAATCCCCTAGCAATAATTCAACACACATACACCTGTGAATGTGATTACAAGTAATCCTAAGTCGTTAGGCTAATCAATTTTGTAGCTTTCTTTTAAATGCAAATAAAATATACGGTAAATTAAATTACTAATTCTCGTTTTTCGGAAGGTAGGCTGGTACAAAATGCTTTAGCATTGAGTCCGCCTTTTGTCAACCGTGTTTTCGGTTGTGAAATAAAAGAGATTTTTTTTATTATTTAAATCGAGCATTGGTAATACTTATTATGACTTATGAGTGGTGGCTTTTTATCCGCTTTTAATAAAATTTTACATTAATTATAGCCTTGCATAACCATGTAGATACTTAGTGCAACTAAAATAAATAATTTTCAATCGATTCTGTATAATTTTTTAGAGTATACCTATCGAATCTTTAGTTCCTACATAGTATCTACCTGGCAGATTTAAAACTATTTAGCAAAAGAAAAATATCAGTGGTCAATTATTTTGAGTCCCAAGATTTTGTACGTAGCTTTTTTAAATTATTTGTATACCCAACACCTCATAGTTTCGGAAAATAGCGTCGTTTTTTACTTACATTACATATCATTTGTAAACAAACTAAAGACACGACGCGCGTTTGCGTCATGTTCTAAATGCAATCAAACAACACCGATGCAAAACTGTCTCTTAAAAAAAATCTAATATACTAGATACAATAATAAAACCCCTGGTGCCATGTTTGTACGGTAATAAAGGCACATTTGCCTTTTCTATACCGTAAACAATGAATAAAAAAAAATACAAATTTATGACATAATCTTTTCAGGCGAGATTAATAAAGGTTATATTGCATATATTTCTCCTAAAGTAACGTTTTTAAAAGAGTAACAGTGTAGCACAGAGGCAGGTGCTATATTTTGTTCTTAAATTCTGTTTGACATTGATAAATCTTAATACCCTGAAACTTCTTTTCGTAAATTATAACAATTAAGATCAGTATAATTTTATGTCACCTAACTTTGTTACTCGTGTTACCATAGTTAAAGTAAACCATAGATAAAATATTATAGATACAGATCGAATTCTCTATTCAAGTCTAACCCAAAAAACTCCCCACAATTTTTGACGTAAAAATTTACAGTCTGTTTCTGAAACACCTAAAGAATTTCGTGCGCATTCAAGATTTCTAATAAAGATAAAGGACCTCATGATAACATGATGTCTTCTCATTTTCTCGTCTAACATATAGAAATTTAGAAAAAGTTAGACATCTCTTTGTCTGTGTGTATGTAAGCAGGTAAGCTCTTTGATTATTATTGTTTGTAAATAATATATTACCTAACATGTAGGTAGGAAGGTATATCTTTAAATAGGTAAGTACAATACTATTTTTGCGATTTCGAAATGAGGCTCTATCAATTTGAATGAAATTTTGCATTCATGTTAACTTTTAAATTCTACATATATTTATAGAGCAAAGGAAGATGCTTAGTTTAGTTCTGTTACTTAATTAATTCTAAGTATAGTTTGAAAATATTAAGTTGTGTTCCGTAGATAATATATAATAGATATTATTTACCTAAATCACACATTATCATTTTCTATCTACTGTAAATAATAAATAAATATTTCGAGATTACGTCTGATTTTTGGTTTATCCTCAAATTTGCGCCTTTTAAGAACCTCATAACATCTAGATGGTAGGAAATTTTGTGAGCTATAAAGTTAGGAAGTCAAAAACATTTTGAAAATAATAATTAATTGATATCTAAGTAGGTATCTATATGTTTTCTATTGCGAAAATACCGGGACATTTTTTCGTGTATACTTTAAAGTTCATTAAAAAAATAAACAATAAGTAGGTACCTATCTACATCTTTCTTATTTGTATCGTAATAATTGCCGGACCAAGCAGATGGTCCACCTGATGGTAAATGGAAAACCAACGATACAAGGAGCACGTCTGCAACATAGACCAGGGTCGATAATTAAAAAAAAAAATTTTTTTTGCATAAGAAAATATAAAAATACAAAAACTAAGCTACTAATAAATAACTAATCCAAAAAATAATCATATTTTAATTTTTCACATAAATTTTGAGATTATGTGAACAAAGTGTAATTACAAAAGTTGTAGGTCTTTTTATTACCTACAACTTTTTCAATTCACTTTTTTCCATAGGACTAGTAGTTTTGCCGGAAATCTCATTTTCCGGCAAAACTATAAGTCCGTTTCTTACCCTTAAAAACACGCCCACTTCCCGACCACAGATCGCCCGTAAATTATTTATCCTTTCATTTTTGTTATATTCTCGTCCTCTTTTAATGGGTTTCATTCTACTATTATTTTTTTTGGTTTCAAAAATTATCGACCCGGTCTATCAATTTAAGACGTAGACGTTAAGCCTCATATGCTTGTAATTACACCTGCAACCACGCCCTTCAGACTGAAACACAGCATTGCAACAACGCCGTTTAGCGGCGGTTTTTTTGGAAATTATGTCTGTTTTTGTGGTTTTGCAATAAAAAACATTTTCAGTTTGTTTTCTTCAACGATAATTTCAGAATTTGTTAGTATGATTTTTTTTCTATGTATAAAATAATTATAAACTTCGAATATACTACGTAGATAGGTATATATGTCGCTGTAGGTATCTTGCAAAGAGGCGAAAGTAGAAGCTCTCACATAAAACCAAAATTTTGGAACAGCCTGTAGGTACCTACTTATAAATTTTTAAAATGCGTAAAACAATCTAGCATATCGTACATTTGATATCAAGTATTCTTAAAATGTTTTCGATCAACCTTGTAGAGACCAAAATTACTACGAATAAAAACGATTTTTTTTGTTATTTTAGTGATTCTCTAAGTTAGGAATTCCAAAAGGCGCAAAATCGACGTGAAACTGCAATAAATCAAATAAGAATAACCTTCAATAAAAAAACAGTTGTTAGTAAATAAAATACCGAGCCCATCATCGATATTATGTTGGTAGATAAAATGCAAGATAAAAGGAAACATATTCTTATTAAAAAGGCAAGCTTTATTAAAAAAAATCAGTCTAGGTCACATATTTATTAAAAAATTTATACTAAGACATAAAAAGCTTTTAATCAAGATCCAGGTCCTCTTGTAACAAAAAGTAAAGTAGTGCGATCACATTGCGTTAGCGAATACTGATTAGGTCGGGGAGAGGGTGAGGAATCAGGGATATAAGGGTCGGGGGGTCGGGAGCCGGGGCGCTACACGCGGTATGAGTAGTGGCGGTAGTTGGTGCCGTAGGGCAGGCGGCCGCTGGTCGTGGACGAGTAGGAGTAGCCGCCGGGCCCACCAAGGCTGCTCGAGCGCTCGCTGGAGTACGAGTAGCCGCCGGGCCCGCTGCCCGCGCGTCGCTCCACCGTGTTGCTGTACGAGCTGCGCTGCGGCAGCCCGCTGCCCGTGGAGCGCTCCGAGGTGCTCGAGTACGAGTACGAGTACTGCTCGTCCGCGCGTCGCGGCGCCGTCTCCCGGTCCACCACCACGTAGTGGCGCGGCGTCTGCAACACGCAACCGCGCTCTTAGTGCCGCTGCCGCTGCGACCCTCGCACCGACCCGACCGACCCGACTAGCGAAGCGACACACAAAACACCGACTCCGACCGACTCAATAAGACGCGTAGTTGCTGTAGAAGACGTGGCGATGCGGCCCTTTCTGCGGCCGACCGTGCGCGTGCGCCAGCACCAGGTCCATGTGGTCGCGCGGCGTGCCCAGCGGGTCGGCCTCGAAAGCACGCTCGCGCTGGCCCACCGCCGCGAGGGCGCGCTCCCGAGTCCGGTCCCGCGGCGACACGTACGGCGCGAGCGGCTTCAGTTTGGACTCGGGCAACGGCGGGATGTTCTGCTTGACGACCGGCTCGAGCACGGAGCCGCGCGCGCCGGGCCGAGTTCGGCGGCCAAACGCGGTGATGGGGTCGGGTACCAGGCTCGGGCGCGGCACGTACGGCACCAGGTCCCAGTCGCCCAGCCGCTGCAAGCGGACAAGTCGGCGTTAGACGAGCGGGCGCCGACTCCAGCCGCGGCTATATTTGGCGCGCCCGGTAGCTCCGCTTTCCGATACTTGTTTTTTGATTTGCTTTGACCCACTTGCGGAACGCTACCGCGACTTCCTATCGAATCCTACACTAATAAACGACGCTTGATGCGGCTGGACTTTCGTACTTAATAAGCAATTGTGTTTAAAAGCGATGTCGCCACAGATCTATCGATGATCAGGAAATAATGGATAAATTTGCCACTATATCTACGACCACTACACTACGACACTCGATTTTTGCGAGAGACATGAAAGTGACGAGGGTCGACTTGGTGCGAGGGCGTCCGGCTCCCGGGGTTAGATTGGAGCGAGGTGCACGCTCAAGGTTAGAATGCAGCGCACTCACCGACACACTGTAGCTGGAGGGCCGGTATGGGCGGCGCGTCGTGTAGAAGTCACTCTCGTAAACCATGGTTGCTATATTCGTGATCGTTCGTCCAAAACTCGCGACGGTCGGTCCTCGACTGCGGAGAGCGTTCCGCCGGCGGCTGCGCCACGCCGACCTTATTTTTAGATCACTGTCATTGCAATTTTAACGTGATTCCTCCCAAACTATACCTGCTTCGAAATTTTAAGCATCTAAGTAAACATGTTGTCGCAAATGGGTTAAGGATAATCATAATTTCTTTAGAATGCAACGGAATACCAAGGGTGGGATGGAAATAACATATCAGAATGTTTATTCTCGCTGAATCATCATTATAAACAAGACGCGCAAAGCGTTGGTTGGAAATAACTGTGCGAAAGAGTTGGCGTTTATTATTATTTTACAATCCTACATGATGACTAGTTGGCTCACCTGACCGGCTATTACAAGGACTTCGAACTCATAGATCAAATTAGAAGGACATTCTAAGTATACGTGTAGACATAAGTACCTATGTAATGGATACTCAGTTTGTTACAATATAACAAACCTAACAAATAAAAGATTCTATGAGGGAGTCGTCATTTGAATAATCTTTGATACGGCGATAGCAAAAGCTATAATCATTTTACTAAATCTGAAACTTAATCGTCTGACCGCTAAGGGACAGGACAGTAGGGATATATAATGAAACAGTCAATCCAACCACGCTTACCCATACATGCCAAGCGAGATTATTTAATTTAGGACTTTATTAATGCCGACTTCAATCGGTTCAAACGGTGAGGACCAGTCTGAAGATGTAGCTTATACCTAACTAATGTATTAAATTACCTATTAGTATTTATTACATTTTATTTATGTACGGCTACCTAAGATGCGATAAAATGCTTTATGTATCGGTACTATATTATATTACTTATACTACTATACTATATTACTTATAAGTTTTTGCTACATTTTATTTATGAACGGCTACCAACACTTAAAGCAATTAAGCTACCCAGCACTCAGCAGGATAGGCAGGAGATTAAAATATATACAGGGGATATAATTTAATACAAGGAATAAAATTTTGTGTTATGTATCCACGGCCAAAGCACGGCAACAGGGAATATGAAAATTATACCCCCGTATATAATTATACTTATATGAATTGTATATTTATTGTTTAGAACTCTTAACTTTTCATAGGGTGCGTTTTAAGCAATTAAATCACAGTTGGCATATAATATGCCAACTATTAACGTTCCATTGGCCTTCTGTGTGTACCGGTGCGGTCACCTATCCAGCATCTTGGGACCCTTTAAGAGAGAGTGCGTTGCATAAGAAGTGTATCCCATACTGTCGACTAATTGGTCCGTTGAGGGGCACTTGTGGGTGCTAGTCCCACATAACCACCCCGATTCCTCCAACGTAGTGGTATGCGTCAGACATTTTCTCTCTATAAAAAAGGGACCTTGAGAACCTCGAACTCGATGAGTAACTCTAGTTCCAATAGTTATACGGATCTCCTCATTTTATATTTAATCAGGTATATATGTGTACCTTGCTCCCGTCCTTACCCGTTTTTTGAATGCGAGCCTTGTACCCACGAAAGATTTCGAAAGTAGAAATTATTTAATGTGTAATTATTGTCCAGGTACAATGAAAATAAACAAAACTATAGCAAATCTGGTCCTGTGTACAGGTCTGGTCACTATGATATATCGGAGTCGCATTGACAAATCACAATATGCACTCCGTGACGTAGAAAATGTATGTACTTACGTATCTTAGCTTACTAGAAGCCAGAAGGTATATTTGGACGCCGAAACCGCGTCTTTCCACCGTCCCACGACTCCCAACATTTATAGCGTAGTCTCCCTCCACACTACTAAGTACAATGGTTTAGAACTTCAGCTGTTGAAGTTCCCATGGAGGCACGAGGGTGGCCAACGACAATTACAGACTCTGGGCATGCGGAGATTTCTAGGCCAGATTCGAGGAACGTAGGTAGGTCCTGCGTTCGATCCCCGAGTCTAGTCAATGAAAAGTATTGGGGTTAACGATTAAAAAACTGGTTAAACTGAGTAGTCCAAGTTTCAAACCAATTTGTCCAGCAGGAATAATCCACATGGTCAAATGGTCTCTGATGACGAAAATATAGTCGAGTCGAAAATTTCATAATACTAGACATCTTTAATTTATGCAATTCAACAAATTTTTGCTATAGCAATTTTTACACTGGCAAGAGAATTAATTACCCAAATCTTAATATATATAAATCTCCTGTCACGATGTTTGTCCGCGATGGAGTCCTAAACTACTTAACCGATTTTGAATTAAATGGGCACACCGTGAGCAGTCTGGTCCAACTTAAGAGATAGGATAGCTTAGATCTTTAATTATAGTCGCAATTTTATTTTATTGCAAATTATTTGTCTATAATTAATTGACAGTCACATGTTATATATATATACTACTATAATCATTTAAGGCTTAGCGATACTGAATACTTTAAAAACAAAATCAAACGCAGACGAAGTCGCGGGCAACAGCTAGTAATTTTATAAAAATCAGCTATTTTGTCGTTGCAGGATTTTTCTACAGCTCCACTCTGCCAGAATGTTGCTCACAGTGGCAGGGACTCGTAGTTCGTAGCTATTTAAAGTATGTACCTAGTACATAAGTAGTAAGCCCTGCTTTATATACTTCGACAGTAGGTACGTATGTTTTCATTTTTAGAAGTTAAATTTAACCAATCCATAATCACCTAGGTATTGTTTCTATAATTTCTTTATGAGAATTTCTAGGATTACATCGCTTCAGTCTTCATGCACATTATAATATTAGAACGTAGAAAACTTTGTATTGGAGAGGGAAAAATAGCTCTACATGGTGAGAGGTTGTGAGAAGTTTTTCTTTCTTTCATTCTTTATACCACACGCGCAAGCGATTTTTAGGTTCTTTAATTTTTTTTTCCTACGCCACCAGTACACGATGGTATGCAATGAACATTAAGCTATAATTTGCTCCCAATTTGGGAAAAACGAAAATTTGTAGTGCAATTTATAATATTGCTTCGATGATTTTCACACAATACAGATCTACATTACAAGACGTATTCTCTACGCAAGCTTCGCTCCGACACCGGACCTTATAGATTTTACTAGTTTCTGCGAACATATGAAATTAAGCATTATGAGCATTGTATACACACCATGAAGTTTGAATAGCTTATATCTCGGAAATTTGACTGCTTAGAAGATTTTGTCTTCTATTAATTTTATTAAACGTCACCCCATGAAGAGTTTGTACGTGGACGGTAAGCCGAGCACTAGAGTAAATTAATAAAAGCCAGTGACGATCATTAAAAATATTATCTTTAGCCATTATTTATTATCTTTACCACTGGATAGCGGATATCTCAAACGTTTAGAAGATTTTGTCTTTTATTAATTTTATTAAACGTCACCCCATGAAGAGTTTGTACGTGGACGGTAAGCCGAGCACTAGAGTAAATTAATAAAAGCCAGTGACGATCATTAAAAATATTATCTTTAGCCATTATTTATTATCTTTACCACTGGATAGCGGATATCTCAAACGTTTAGAAGATTTTGTCTTTTATTAATTTTATTAAACGTCACCCCATGAAGAGTTTGTACGTGGACGGTAAGCCGAGCACTAGAGTAAATTAATAAAAGCCAGTGACGATCATTAAAAATATTATCTTTACCACTGGATAGCGGATATCTCAAACGTTTAGAAGATTTTGTCTTTTATAACACTTATTTGTAGTGATATCACCTATTACTAGAAATCTCATATCTCGAAAACGTTACTGTTTAGATTTTGTTTTTTATTACACTTTTTTGTAATTACGTCAACTATTCAGTAGTTTAGTGCAGGGTTTATGCGTGGTGGAAAGTCAGGCTACTCACTCAAATATTCAAAGCATTTCGAGACTTTGTTTAAGTGTTAAGAAATGTTTACAGTTCGTGTTTATTTATCATCCAAGTTTTTGATACTATCAAATAAAGGGTTATAATCATAATTATCGGAATAATTAATAATACAACAATAATAATCCAAAGTATTAATAAACTTAAACTATTTATTCTTTCCTTTTACAAAATGACGTTAAGAATTTTTACAATAATTTTTCAATAACCGAGTTGTGTACACGTAGTATTCAATCACAGAAGAACTGCCGACCTCCAGTATTGGACCCAGAAATAAACACGATAAAGTATAATAATAATAATAATATAATATATGTATTTTGTAATTCGACGGCAAATCAAACACCCGGTGTCCCAATTTCCACTTTATTGACTCCAGTGTGTCCATACAATAAATCATAACAATTCAAGGTCAAACAAAACAATGTGCCGAACTTAATTATAAATATACGTCAACCGGCGCAATGCGAGGAGTGTTCGGGACAGCTCAGTCTGCTAGCGCGGGGCGCCAATAAATATCAACGTATGTACACGAGGCCATTCGCGACACTACTCCCACTATATCGTTATAACTTTTTTTTTAAAAATTTATAATTTATTTCGTTATGTCCTATCTATGTAGACTATCGACGGCGGCAGCGCGATCCAGTGTCTGTAATCCTTGTTCAATGCCTTGTCCTCGGGCCACGACCCCGCGAACAGCCAAGACACCCAACAAAGCTTTCGCTGAATTGTCACTCCCCGCCAGAATTAGTCCATATAAAGCAACTGCAGGTTTCGGCGGCTTAGCCAAGTCAATTATACGGGATATGTCACTGCGCTAGCCATGGGTACTGTACTGGACGTTTTCGGTTATAAAGTTCTTATCTCTTAATATTCACTATAAACAAACATATTATTCGCTGTATAAGTATAGATCTTGTACCATAATTGTCTAAAGGCAATACTTATAAGGCTGGCTGGTCGCCGCAACATTAACACACGCCCTTTGTGCTTTACAGTCAAACAACATTTTGTTATACCAAAGTATTTGAAACCTGAATGAGAAAAAACATTTGAGTTCAAACAACAAAAATTATACTGTATTGAAATATATCTGGCTCAGTAAGCTAAGTCTATTATTTTATACCGTTAACGTTATGGATAAATAGCGGTAAACAAGTTTTAAATTGCATAGTTTATGTTGTTCATTAAATAGAAAAGAAAACAGGGAATCCCGTCGGATTATATATATCTTTAACGTTAACAGATAACAGCACCATAAAATATACAAAATTCTCATGCATAAACCAAAAAAAAATTCGAACCAGATATTTCAATACAGTTATAATTAAACTTCATCTAAGCTTTCTGAATAGATAAATTATACAGTCGTACAGTATTACCACGTTACATCGCGAAAATATGTAGAGGTATTCCAGAACTCACTCTTCTGTAAAAATTTAAAATCAACATTTTGAATGAGACGTTTAAAATCCATTTCTCATTACCTGTCTTAAAATGTAAAGAATCATTTCATTACTTTTAAGCGAAATGTATATGTTTTAATAATATTTGGAAAAAAAAATACATGAAGAATAAAAATAAAACTTTTTTTTATTTTATTTATCTATATTTTTTTTAAACAATCGGTTTAGTTCCATTTTTAAAACATACTTTACAGTAAAAAAGTAAGAAAAAATATTTTACTTTATAAGACAGGTAAAAATGCAATCCACTACAGAATATCTCTACATTCCTATTCTTCGATTGTGTCTGTAACTATTCGACAACGCATATTGTTGTTGCATCATTACCTATCGGATTCGTTTCGCGGCAGGAAATTTTGCATTCCATTGTAACCACCTACCAAAGACAAGCGACTGTTGGTGAAATCCACCACCGATAAACGATGGTACCACCAATATTGTGGTGACTTTAATCCCTCGTGTATCTATGATGGAACGACACAGCCTAAGGGCGTTTTAGCACGAGCTTCCGCACGGAGTGATAAAATGCGGTGACGACTCCGTGCGTTATATATTTAAACCCCACTCGTGGAAAAACGCCACAAATGCTGTCGCGCACTGCGGTTTATTAATCGCGCGATATTTTTAACGCAATAATGTAACGTAACGGTTTATATGGAAGAGCGCGTATTTGCGGCAAAAAACAAAAGAGTATATTACGGCGCGATTAAAAATGGCAGTGCGCACTAGCACTGAGAACGCACGCACATTATACATTTCGTACTAACAACATAAGACGCGTTGCGAAAACTCTCGTAGGAATTTGCTAACTCAATTGGCGACACTGTTCATTTCGTGTAACATTTGAAGTTGACAAGACAACGGTGGAGTTTTGATAACCTGTCAAATTTGTGTTGTTAAGTCAAGGCCATACGAAAAGTGACAGATTTAAAGCAAACTGTAATTTAACGTTTTTTCACTTGTAAACTTCGACGAAAATCGTTGTGGTCAAAAAGTTTTCGTGAAAAAATACGTTCTCCCCCACGAACTGGTTTTCGTCAATTTGCTACAGCGAAAGCCAAAGTTAACATCTCTTACAATGTTGCGGTGCGGTTTGTTATTAAGAATACATAAGAAGAAATATACAGACAGATAATATATAATATATAACAGATATGAACTAAAGTCGGAAACTTTGTATGAGAATCTCTAGTATATTATTTAGCCATACGCATTTTTCAGTACGCACAGTCGCACGCTATGCATTGAACTGAAGAATGCACAGGGTTGCGAATGTTGCGGTAATGTGCGATTAACGTGACGCTCGGGGTTCTGTAAGTTTTCATGTAAACTAACGTCACATCCTTCAAACAACAAGCCTTCAAATCCTTTTAACAACTTCATATAAATTTGACAGATTTACGTTACTCCAAAGCTAAATTTGTTAACCTGAAAAGTTACACTAATGGTCTTCACACAGCATCCTAATGTCTCAACACCACATAATTAAAGCATTGGAATGTGAGCTCTATGTCATGTGACATAAAGGAAACTTTTCTATATTTTTGTGCCTTTAGTAAACGAGTGGACGCATTGGCCACGAATCGTACACTCCAAACAACACTTTATTTCACATGATATAAGGCTCACATTTCAATGCTATAATTTGAGTCGGCGTTGAGTGGATATTGCGCGAGGGCCATAAGGGTACTGTGACGGGCGTGGTCCAGTGGTGAGAGGTGTGGTCCAGTACGCCGGTGGTTCACGCGCGCTGGTCGGGCGGGGCACGCGCTCGCTACTGAGATGGGTACTGCGCGGAGGGCATGGCGGACGCGTACATCAGCGGCTGGGGCCCGCCACCCCACGACCCGCCCGCTCCGTTGCCGCCACCCGGCATACTCATGCGGTAGCCCGCTGGAAACATTACCCGCACATTATTACACATACATATTAAATACATTTACACAAAAATATATGAATCATTTAATTCATGCACACACTTTTATTGCGCACCAAACCAAGGTGCAGAAACATTCGATAAAAAAAAAACAACACAACACACATCTTATAAAATTTGGCGACCTTATCGCTACATAGCGAAAATGTACATAGCTCAGTTATAAATAAGTAATACATTATCCACCGCACATAATTTAGGATTTGTATCATAAGTCAAGTGGTTAGTATGTTCAAATACGTATCACGGGTTCCAGGATTTAATTGTCAGATTAAGGGTTTTCTGTTAAGATATTCTTAGCTTAGTGAATTGGGGTTGTTTAACCCCATCTCTTGGAAAGCACGTTAAGCTGACGGGTCTGATTATTGTCACTAAAGTTCGATAAACAATAATCGGGTCAGTAATCGTGCTGGACACAGGCCTCCTCTCTCATAGATAGGTATTGACAAATTCTTAACAGAATAATACAATACCAAGTTTTGTAATAAAATCCCAAGATGCGAGGTCGAAGCGGTGATAGCCCAGTGGGTAGGATTTCCGATTTCACTTTGGGGTTCGAATCCCAGCACGCACCTCTATCTTTTTTAAGTTATGTGCGTTTTTTTAAGCAATTAAAATTGCTGCACTTGCTTGAACAGTGAAGGAAAACATCGTAAAGAAATCCACCAATCCGCAATGGGCCAGCGTAGTGGTCTACTGTAGTGGGCCAGTAATGGGTTAATATGATGACGCGATGTCCAACATGGTATCCCACTAGACCAACGCGACAGTTAACTTCATTAAATATAAATTGTTAATAGTAGAGACCAGCTGGGTGATAACGTATCTCACAACAGGTTTGCGACAGGCGTAAATCTAGCGATCATTGCTGTCTGACGTAACTTTTGCATACAAAAAAAAAACGTTTGACAGCAAAGATTGCAAGATATACGCCTATTGCAAACTGGTCGTGAGATACCTACGTAGTACACAATAACGCTGTGGGATTGGTCAAAATAACCTAAAAATACAGCAGAAGTTCACCCATCCATTACGCGAGTCAAGACATTTTCAATAAAGTAATCGACTAATTAGAGACAGTCAGATGATTCTTTTAAACTGCAATAACTGATAAAGAAAATTACGAAGGCTGCCGTTTATGCATTCACGTTTTGATAAGAGCTTAGAAGGTGATAACAAAAGATAAGTTACTGATAAAAGAACTATTATATGGTCCGAAATTGGTGGCTTAGTTTATCTTTTATTTAGTCGACAAAAAAAAGATGAACATAGAAATTGAGGATGATCGTTTATGGCATCTATGATGCATAGATTCTTCTTGACTGAACTATTTTGTTTTATTTAAAATACATTTATTTATTCAAATTGACGGTCCTTTTGGTGCGTACATCTATCTTATAAAAGAGAAAGTGGGTATGTTCCGTATAGGCTCCGAAACGGCTGGACCGATTTCAATGAAACTTTCAGGGAATCTCCGGATTGACCTGGCGAGTAATCCTGTAAAGTTTAGTGACGATCGGAGCACTACTATTTTTGAACTGTCAAACTGTCAAATACAGCTTTTATTTGCTATGATTATATTCTATTGTTGGGTTAGATTAGGTTAGGTGTACATGGGTGTAGATAATGATCTTCACCCGCTCGAGAAGAGAATAGAAGAGAATGAATACGGAGAGAAATAAATGATTTAATATATTATGAGACTTAAATTAAAAATTTAATGATGTAACTTTATTGTTTAAATAAAATCTAGCCCGGCGAAGCGGGCTGGGTACGCTAGTTAAATATAAAAATGTATATAGTGTATATACTTAGCAAGGGTACGTGATGTTTCAGACATGACTATTCACTGATTAAAACAATCTTATCGTCAAACAATAACAATTACGATATGCCTGCTGATTGGCACAGTGGTCAGCGAACCTGCTTTTTGAGTCAAAGGCTGTGGGTTCAATCCCTACAACTGGAAAATATATGCTATGAACTTGAATATTTTTCAGTGTATGGTTGTGTTATTATAATATAGATACAAACACCTATATTCCAAGTATTTGTCTATTATTTATAAAGAAAATCATCAGTCATCTTAGTACCCATAACACAGGCTACGCTTACTTTGGGGCTAAACGGCGATGAGTGTATTGTCAGTGGTAAATTTATTTATTTATTAATGTTAGTATCTTTGTACTGGTAATTTGTGTGATTTGTCACTTTTTTTTGAATACGGGCATTAATAATAAACGATATATATAGCATATATATCCATTAATTTGGGCAGTATTACAACCAGACGTCAGCCTAGCCACGCTGCTTCAATGCGGGTTGGCAGTTTTTTTTTTTAATTTTGAAAGATTGAAGATTACATCATCATTACCAACTCATTACCGCCGCTGCAGGGCATGGGACCCCTCTCAGAGTGAGAGGGGTTTAGCCACATTCCACCGCGCTGGCTAAGTGCGGATTCAGACCAACCGGCCATGGGCGGTAGACTTCACACACCTTAGAGAACAATAACTATAAAAAACTCCCGGGCGTGAAGGCTATTTAACGTTGTTTTCTACATGTAAATATATAAATGATGTCAGTGGCGTGCACAGGGTATTCGGCCAGGGAATGCATAAAGCAGATATATAGCATAAAATAGAAATATTCCCCTCCAATTAGAGCTATTATATAAAATAATTTGGGTATGCAGTGCTTTTGTGCACGTATGAAGTGCACGCTACTGAATGAAGGTAAATGACGCTAAATAAAATACTAAATAATTTATATACTACGACAACGCACACATCGCCATCTAGCCCCAAAGTAAGCATAGCTTGTGTTATGGGTACGGAGATGACTGAAGAATATTTTTATGAATAATATACATCAATACTTATTATATACATTGATAATATCCCTACTGCCCTGTACAGCATATGTCCAGTGAATCTTTGCGACTCGATGTTGTGTGTCAACCTAGTAGGTAGTTTGCTTACACTGCGCTATCCGATATGGGATTACCACACCAATATAAATTCCCTCGGCCCTCCGTGCTTCGTGCCTCACTCATTGCCGATTTAGATGCGCATTCACCAGTGGCGTGCACTTCATACATGCACAAAAGCCATGCCTACCCTAATTTTTTCATAATATAAATCGTAGTTATATATAATCCATAAAATGCCATCTTCAGTAAAATTTACAACTACCCTCATCAAAAAATCTGAGATAACCAACGTTGGCAACTTTTACAGGCGTTCTAGATTCATCACGTAAAAATAATCAGAGCATAGCGTTTAGCATTAGCGTTGGCCTTTTCGACTCTAAGCCTTCTTATGGTTACCACAGTGAGCCTTTTTTGTGTAAAGGGGCAATTAGTGGGGGCAGATTCTACATAGCAGTTGTTGAGATATGAGGGCATTAGACACGGTGTTTCTTACCAGCTGCTGCGGCTTGCGGCGTGCTGTACGCGGCGGCGTACTGCTGGTAGTAGCCCGGGGCCATGTAACCTTGTAGCGCGGGGTAGCCCTGGAAATAACAAAAGCAAATATTAAGATAAAGCGAGGATAAAAAAGCGGCATCTAGTGACAGTGCGGTTTCCCAGTATTGTATCTAGATGGCGCTCTTGCGATATTATATAAACCGTAATTACTGCCGCTAAGCAGCATTGTCGAAATGCTTTGTTGCGGCCTGAAGGGCGTGGTTGCTGGTATAATTACAGGTCAATGAGGCTTCACATCTTCGCCTCAGGTTAATGGACACAGGGAAACACTTTGCAAGATGTGTTCCTTGCATGCCCTGCGAATTGTTACTATGTTATATGGCATAGTCGATAGTTTTCCATTAGGTGGGCTATCTTCAAATAGTAGTAGTAGTAGTAGTAGTAGTAGTAGTAGTAGTAGTAGTAGTAGTAGTAGTAGTAGTAGTAGTAGTAGTAGTAGTAGTAGTTAGTAGTTATCCCTACTAATATTATAAATGTCAATGGAAGTTTGTTTTACGCTTTCACGCAAAAACTACTTAACCGATCCTCATGAAACTTTGTACACATATTTTTGGAAGTGTTAGAAGTAATATAGGATACTTTTTATCCCGACATTAAGCTCGTTTCCTTTGGGAGAGGGGAGGAGTGTGTTACGAATTTACACCATAACTCCGACAAATTATAACCGATTTAAATAATTATTTTAGTACTATAGAGGTTATAATATATATTTAATTTTGCCCAAACTGTGGTTGGAGATAGAGGACAGAACTCCTAAGCGGACAGCAGCAAACCCCTCATTTAAGGCTTAGCGATACTGAATACTTTATTTTTTTTAATATCTTCAACTAAATTGAATGCCACACCAAAAAACAAAATCAAACGCAGACGAAGTCGCGGGCAACAGTTAGTTCATAATTGCTAAACCAAGAAGTTCATCAATACTAAAAAATATTAAAAAATCTTCAAATCGAATAAGTAAACGTAGGTGGAAAATCTCACACTTGGCACTCTGATGAGATTGAAGAAAAGGGCTTACTCTTTCCTGACTAGGAAATATTACTCCCACTAGATGGCGATCTTTACATACCATATAAATCGCAGTTAACTTTCGCGCGATCGAATAATCGTACGTAGATAACCAATCACTTGGTTGCCAAGATCTTCGAAATTTTAAAAGTATGATTTGATAGAACAGTTTCCAGGAACATTTATGTGAGGATGACCGGTTGGCAACTGTCAGGAAGGTTACCATAATGCGGGGGCAGATAAATGTGTGAATGATATTGCGAGTGAAGTGACCTCATTACAAAGTAGCAAAAGTTGTTAAACAATTCGCTTGTATTTAATTTTTTATGTTAGAGTTAGTCAAAAAACAATTAGAAAGTTAATTTTCTACTTTGGTTAGTGTACTTACATCGCGTATTAATTATAATGACTATATTATAAGGAATGTTGTTACAACAACAATAATAAGGTATCGTAATTATTGTAATCATTTATAATAGCTTCTTAATGTAAAATATATGTACCGATTTTGTAGCAGAATTATCAAGCTTGCAGTTATGATCAGCATTTTAATATAATAATTGACTAGACAAAGAAAGTCGCTGACTGTGGCGTTATAGACAATCGAGATAGAAGTGACGCCACAGTTTTAATTGTAATACAAGTTTCACTAGAGAATTCTTTAAAGAAAATTAAATGTACATTTAGAATTTAGCAACAAGGTAAACAAATTAAATGCCTAAAATTTATATTAGATATTTATCTTCTGCTGCATGAAACAACCGCAATTCCACCGCCGCACCGCGCCCCTGACACTCGATATAGGATGCTTCTTATGACCAAACCATTAATTTAATTTTTAACTACGACTTATATAAAATTTATTTAAAGGCCGTCAAATTGTATACCTTTTGTTAAATTTTTACTGTTAATTTGTTATGTTTATGTGGTGTACAATAAAAGTGTATTCATTCATTCATTCATTCATAAAATTTCTTACCAACTTATTAGCTTTATATTATATTTTATAATCTAACTATTCCAATCTGTGGTAATAATTATTAAAACTGAGGTTATAATAATATAATTTTTATGCATTACCGTAAATTCCAATAAAAGAAATCGCGGGTAACTTACTTATATAATAAAATCGGCATTGAATTTCTACACGCATAACGTTTTGCGTTCTATGTAAAGTGCATGTACATTTGTATTGAGTTGAAACTTTCTTTTTGCTTGCAAGTTATTTCGGAACACTATTCACAAAGAGAATTATGCAAAAATGTCCCCATGACAGGTTCTGACCTACATATAATTGAAGACATGGGTTACATAATTCATTTTGCTACTAAGCCGAATTTTATGTAACTTGATACTTTGATATTCTGTAACATCCGTTCGCAGTGCCGGTTAAATCAATTAGACAAAAATACTAGCCTTGCCCTGAGATTTCACCTTTATTTAAATTGTGGATCTTATATAAAAGTTAAAATATGTGAACACGTGTTTATCTCATTTGGCAAGATGGAGACCAAACACGGCTCGTATAGTTAGATTTAAAATTGTGTTTGGTGGGCTGCAGTTACCCAAATCCATATAAATGTTATGGATACGAAAGTGTTTTTATTCGATGGTTTACCTACCGCTATTTGGAGAGGAACCTAACCTACAGTCAAGCTGACAGGGGCTTATGTATCCTGGGAAAACAGTTTTCTTTTTTTAAACGGAAGATAACGCGATCGAAGCTTTGGCAACAGCTAGTTAGAAAATAATTAATGTATCGACATTGATAAACGATTCGAAATAGTTTAATTTTCTAAATAATTTTAAGTTTGCGTGTGTTTAAGGTAGTTAAGTCATTCTTCTTATTTTTAAATTCCATTACAATATCTCTTGACGCAATCGTACCTGGTGTAAAGTGATGATGCATTCTAAGATGGTAGCGGGCTAACCTGTTAGGGGTATGGCATTTACGTTTAACACCCCTGGTAGATTTCACTTGGTGGCATGTCTTTGTCTGTAGGTTGGAAACAAGCCAAGGCCGAGGCAGTTTTGAAAATTTTAAATTCAGAACTGCCTGGGATCGAAACCCCGACCCAACATGTCAGACTTGTGAAAATCGACAGATCAACAAAACCACGGAACTTCAGTTCGGTTAAGTTTAGTACGCCGAGTTGATACACCGTGATATCCGGCCGTGACCCCATTGTTGGCATCAGCGCTGAATGTGCAAACAATTGGCCTAGTGTTTACCAACACGCCGCTAACTAATTAATTATATTACAATTTTTGACGCTTTAAAGTCGCTAACTATAGGTCACAAAATGCTCAGTCACTAAGCGGGCGTTGGAGAGAGCTATTGCTCGGAGTATTTGAAGGAGAGAGCTATGCTCGGAGGATCTCTACGTGATCGAATCAGTAATGCTACCGCCAAAGCTCAATGCTTGACACATGCGGCACAAAACCTTGGAATTTGGAACCCTTTCGGTTGATAAATATAACCGCTAAATTGTAGTGGAATTAAAAAAATATATGGTCATGATGAAGTATCCATTGTAGATACGTGCCAAAGAAACTATTGTTATATAAAAGGTTAAGCGCATTAAAATTTGTCCACTGTTGTTTGGATGGACTAAAGGTGATACAACCTTAAGGTTTGTAAGTACGGAACTGGGGACAGCATGTTAGCTTGGACGTTCGCCAAGAATTGGCCCTAGGCCTCGAAGACCTGGATGAGTAGGTCGCTTTGCTTTTTGCCGGGGAACCCGTTGCATACTTCCCGGACGTCTACTAACCACCCCAGCCAGCCGGATTGCTGGGGCTCCCGCGCTAAGGATTGGATCGGGATAGTTTAACTTTGTGGATCAGGTCGACACACTCGTTATAAACTTTCGTCTTGAGGCATTGTGGTATCGCCGAATCGAAGACTTGACGCAGTTTACCAAAAGCTGTCGCATCTTGTCGTCTACCACTTTTTACATTCACATACATGGACAAAATCATCAGTTAATTAAATGGTACAATGTACTGGTGACGCATGTGACCCTGTTTAAATTACCTAATTAATAAGATAAACGATACAGATGTTCGCAAATCCTTTGCGAAGGTTTCAAAACTCATCATGGAAAACGGCACCTTAATATAAGACCTAATTTATTATTATTTTAACATTTATTATCTTTGTTTTTACCTGGTAGGTATTATTTTACTATCCTATAACTATTTTTCCTCCTATTAATAGCTTATTTTTTTATTATTATTATTATTTTTATATAACTATTTAATTCAATTATTTAATTTAATAATTAATAATTTTAATGTTGAAGCTGCAACCTAACAGGGTTCTCATTGTAATGAATCACATTACCAATGCTTTAATTTGTTCTTTGTTTTATTTACTACAAATTTGCCCTTGACTACCACAGCGAGCCAGTCTCTCCCTTTTGGTAAGAGATGATGTAGGCTAAGATTGTAGTAGCAAGCTAACAAGTCAGAGCCCCAAACCCCAAATTTGTTCTATCAGTATCTATGCTGTTTCATACTAGAACGATTAATTGTTTTTAAAATGGTGGCGCTTCTTCTTGGTTAGAAATAATGAGTGTACCAACGGTTTTAACATACACTTCAAGTTATATTCTAGTTAAGTATTGAAAAATAGTTTTATGTTGGTAAATAATCTTGCGTTATTAACAGATGTCACTTGCAGAATTAACAGATGTATGATTGCTCTGGTCTGGCAATGTTTGACCCAAGTTGGTAAGTACTCACTCTTCCAAGCAGGTTACATCAACCCAGTTGTCACAACTATAACTGCTGATAAAGTAATAAAAAAAGAGCAAATCAGAGTTCTCTCTGAACCCTCTCTCTTATCAAGCATATTTTGTCAAGCTGAATGATTTTCGTCTCTGAGACAGGTCTCAGGTTTTCTAAATAAACCAATACTTAGGTAAAGGTCTAATCAGAAAACTGGAGTTTTGAAACTAATCTTGCATATGTAAAGTGATTAGGTCAAAATAGGAGACCTCTTGGAATATGCAATAGCTTGTTCAGTGACAATAGGCAAGTAACATTCCAGTCTGTTTTCAGATTCTGAGTTGAGGAGTTACAACTGATATCAATTATTTTCTTCTTGTTTGTGGGTTTACAAAAAGTGACCTTGGAATATTCTTTACAATTACATTTTCGTGTTGTTTCACTTTTAATTAGCACTAAGCATAAACTTGTACCATACCACACAATGACCTCCATGGTGAGACTGCAAAGACAAAACTGAGAAATTCTCATCACAGTGTGGAAACTAAGCGAGACAACAAAACCATTTCTAAACTATAGACAAATCATGCAACACAGTCAATGTCATGACAGATATTATGCTCAAAAGGGAAGGTCTATTACATCAATTAGGCAGATGATTATGAAGTCAACTTATTTAGGAATATTTACCTGAGCATACCAATAGCCCATTCCTTGCTGGTACCCATAGGGGTACTGTGTTTGTCCTCCTCCCATCGAAGTTGGGGGTGCAGGTGGGTTATTCGAACTCTGCAAAAGGAAAAATATAAAATATGCTGTTTTTTCATTGAATTAAGGGTTTACCTTCATCTGTAAGGCACATATACAAAATTTCTAAACAAAACTAACAGGCATATAAAAATATATATATTCTATTAAATTTTGTATAACAGAATTGGCACCATTATAATTAAAATGTTTTTATCTAATTGATAATAACATTTTAAACATAATAAAATAGATATCAATTAAATATATTTTAAAGGATATAAATTAAATATATTTAAAAATTCCTCCAAATGCCTAGACTAATTTACTTTATTAATCTGCATGACTGTAATAGCCAAGTAGATAAAAAAATTTGATCAAATATAAAAGTTTCATATTTCAATAGACATTTAACATTTTACCTTTTAAATATAAAACATTTTATTATAAGAATATACAATATTAATCCGTAATAATATATGGCCGTACCTCATTATTAATAATAATGATGACATATTCTGCTTATGGTCTTAATAATTTCCAAACACAGACTATATTGTATTTATAATATTGTCTGTGTTTGTGATATATTGAAGAATTGAAGTATTGCTAAAAATATTGTCAATAATATTGCAGTGCAGCAGGCAGCCTATGACTATAGACCCATTTTATTACATTGTTCTATTAGAGATATCTTCATACTGTTCTTATTAATCACTAAAATGGTAATATTAACCTTATTAGACACTGTTGGACTAATATGTCATTCTCTTTAGGTAAAAAAAGTATGTAACACCCACCATAACAGGATTATTGTCTTGTATTTTCTGAGTAAAACTTTGATTACAGTTCTAAGAAGAACCTAAATATCTTTGTCAACTGAAAATTGTTTTAACAGGTTTGCATTAGATGTACTAAACATTGTAAGGGTGTTTACATTTAACTATTATTCATTCACTAAGTAGGTTATCTGCTATGTACATACTAGGAAAAATAAATTAAACAAATAAAAAATTATTATCAAGGGGAGTTTTGAATATGATTACTTTACTAACTCAAACATATTATACATTGCTATGATAAAACAGTGAGTTACTTTACTATATTTTACTAACTCTTTGTAAATCTAAATTATAACCTAAAGTTATGCCATCACCCATGGCAACTACTAGAATGGTCTGTTTAGTTTTAATAATATTACAATGAATTGTTTAATGATAATTACAGTTAGAAATTGCCTTTTATAATTAATTGTGATTAAATTTAGTTTTGGTTGAACATGACGCTGAATTTCACATCTGCATATGCTCATGTGTATGAACATATCCAGGGGTCATTATCCATGAACTAGTCAGTGTGACCCAATGCAATTCTAAATTATTGGGCATCCTCTAATAAAAGTTTTAGCAAGTCCACCATTTGTCTATTTTGCTGCACTGACTTTCGCTGTACCCTAAATTACAATGAGTATCTATACTAGATTTAATAAATGAATGTTTCTAATAAATACAAACCTGGTTCTCTGTACCCCCATTTTCTTTACCCCAGAAACATTTCACTGTGTGGCCACTTATTTCTGTATTGTGTGTCGCTTCTATAGCATGAGCAGCCGCCTCTTTCGTTGTGAACCTAATAAAAGCATATCCCTTGTCCCTGAACACTCTTACATCCTGTATTTGACCAAATTGTGAAAATGTGCTTTGCATTAACTCTTCAGTAATTATATTGCTAGTGAAACCACCACAGTAAACAGTTGTGTTAGTTGGTGAGCTCTGGTTGTAGACCTCGTCAAATGTCGGCTGTTTGACTCTCTTGCTGCTAGGGGCACCCTCATTGGGCCCTTTGGTAGGGGGCTTACGTGTAGACCAATTAGTACGTATAGATCGGGAACCCAGCCACTGACCGTTCATAGCTTGGATCGCCGCTTCAGCATCAGCTTTCTTAACAAACGAGACGAAAGCATATCCTTTAGATTTGAGCGTTTGTGGGTCACGTACTATTCGACAATTCGAAATCTCACCAAAGGGCGCAAAGGCTTCACGTAATATGTGAGTCTCGATCTCCGGTGACAGATCACCCACGAATATGTGATGGTGGTTACTCGTATCCGTCTTCGGCTGATTACCAGGACTCGTAGCCCAGTTAACCTTCATTTCCTTGTCGAGAAACACTCGCTTGTTCATGGCGGCCAGGGCCGTAGCCGCTGCCGTATGATTCGTAAACTCGAGGAACGCATACGGATCGTTGCCAGGCTCACGAATTATTTTACAGCCTTTAACTTCGCCTATTTGTCCGAACAACGCGCATAGAAATTCTTCTGTCACACTCGCGTCTAAATTACCGACGTAGAGAGTTTTCGGATGGCTTTCGTCGCCCATATTAGATTATATCGTAATCTAGTGCTTACTTTATTACGACTATGAACACTAATATTGAAAATACTCGCTAATTAACGTGTTATTTCATCACTTAAACATTTGATGACGGATAAAAGAAAGAAAAATGTCGCAAACAGCGCCTTTAACTTCTCGAAATACGTTGCTGTTGACTCGTGAAACGTTCACTTTTCGGAAACAAACGCATCTATAGACGAATTTCCGGTGGAATAATTTTAAAAATTTGGAGGGAGAAACTAGAATCAAAAGAAAAAAACTATAAAGGTGTCAATTATATATGTTTTTATTTTAAAACATTGAATGATGATTAAAATTGCAATAAATATTTGATTTAAATAAAATAAGGCTAAATAACGTAAAAATATTTAGCTACCATAAGCAATATAAATTACAAATAAACATAGACAAATCTTTTATCTTTTCCGGAAACGAGTGTCGTTTTGAAAGCTTATGAATCATCAAAAACACTGTTTCGTTTACAGATACCTCTAATTTTTCGATATTCTGATTGGTTCATTTATTTTGATTCCATATTTTAACCAATCATATTTTGATTAGTGTTTGAAATTATTGCCAAAATGTTGGTTGACAATATAATTAGTGTTAAGCTAGGGTTCTGTTTTATTTTTCTGTGGTTCTGATTTTCGAAGTATGCCATCAGACATGGTAAAATAAAAGAAGAATCTAAAGATCAAATCCGAAATTTTAAAGTATTTTAAAATATTTTTAAATCTAATCTAAAGTTACCGATTCAGTGGTGGCAAATGATAATGCCTGAGGAAGCACCTATTAGAAGTGTTGTAACGACGAAAAAGCATGTCTCCCTAACTATGAAGTGGTTACCAAAATAACGACTTACGCTAGTATAATTCTGCTCATATATGAAATATGAAATAAACAAGACACTTTAGCCAGTGATGATATTCAGAAAATGTGGACACTTTGAAAAATTGGTACGCTTCTTCAACTTCTTTTGATTTATGGCGAAGATAAACTATATGACTATGTTTATGGAATCATACAATCGTTATTTAATAGTCGATAATTTGGTGGAAAAAACATAGAAGTCGGCCTTTGTAACAATTTTTTATTTGAAATGGCAACATTGACATTAAACGAATTGGTGATTGCATTGCCGACAGTTAATCTGACAGCATTGTGACTGGCGAACTAAATGCATGTGGGGCACACTTCATAAACCACTCCCGACGAGGCTATGTTTTCGTTAAGGGCTCAAGCACCAGTTATGCTTCTATGTTTTATAGTTCGCTGGTAGTGCATAATGTCACAACTCGTAAAGATACACTTAACAGATTTAAACAATATAAATCAGTATTTAAAAAAAATAAATTAATATCATTATTAGCTATTTACACAAAAAGTTTACAACAGTTTTCACCACTATTGGAGTTTTTAGACAATGTTAATGATGTGGATATGCATCTTAGTAATACATCAAGACCTACTCGTCCAAAGGCAGAAATTTAAAATTATTAATCATTAATAATATAATTATTTATATTATAAATGATTAATATAAATAATTATATTAATAAATAATATAAATTGATATAAATAATTATATTATATAAAATTAAATTCTCAAACATGCAAACTTTCGCCTTTATAATATTCTAGCTTCTGCCCACAATTACCAGTTTTGCGTTCTAGCTATATTTAATATGGTAGAGTCACAAAGTTTAAAATTTTTTTTGACGCACATAAGTTAAATTAATTCGCGTGTAATTCTGTTATCTCGCTCTTAAAGTGCTTATTTAACTTATGTGCGTCAAACAAAAATATAAACTTTGTCGCGGTTACAGTACTACACACTATTTGAGAGATCGGTATAGAAAGAACATGTCTTTTTCCCTAGCATAGGTGACATGCATACCAAATTCCAAAGCTATCTGCCCGCAGCTTAGCTGGTAAACAACTTTCAATTTTCCCTTGGAAACTACTTAAGGAATCGGATAAAAAGTAGCCTATATTCTTTTCCATGTCAAAAGCTACATGCATCCAAAACTGTTCAGCCGTTTTTATGACACTGAGTAACAAACATCCAAACATCCACAGTCCACACTATCACATTCATAATATTAGTAGGATTATGCCAAATAGACTAAGTGAATAGAACTATAAATAAGAAAATATCGATAGTGCTGTATGAGTACATCCCGTACTCCCCTTCTCCTGCCTTTATGTAGGCATTAATACAGCGGGGATAGCATAGGCAGGGGAAATTTTTCTCCACTGGGAAAGGTTACGTGTTTATTCTTTCACAGTTTTATTCACTTTCCGTGCATGGGCCATGGTCATGGGGGGAAATAGTATCTAACCGTGAAGCACGGCTAGCATAGAAAGGAGACTGATATATATACATATACATAATATGTTATCTAATATATTATTTGATAATAAATAAAATACGGACGTAAAAGACTTGAATCCAGGCCGTTATAAAAAAAAGATTGTCAACACACTGACACTGACGTAGTGCCTATCAATTGTGTTGACTCTGTTCGTACTCTGTATGTACTCTGGTCTCTGTTACACTGACACTTGACAGATTGACGCAGGCAGATGTGCAAATAGGCAATGAATGGACTGAACTAGTTTAAAAGTGTTACATTTTCGAAAAATCATTACTAAAAGATGCTTATATTTTGTAAATAATGCACTTTTCTGTAAAAAATCTGCCTCGTATTTGATATCTTTCTAAGAATTTCTTAAAACTTAAAATCATTTAAGGTTATAAACCGCAAGTGTACTATCAGTATTTACACGTATGCAGTAGTGCTGAAGCAAAATTGTTTTCTGTGAATTTAAACCTGAAATGACGTGAAAGTAGTAATAAATATAAATCTATTAATAATGCTGCCCCTTATACAAAAGGATACGCGAGTGACGCGGGGTTCGATCGGAGGTTTTCCTGAAAAGTTCCAAAATTGGCTGAGATTGATATTTTCGGACAAAAATTCAAAAAATTTATTTCTATTCCTCATTTTGAATTTGTCCTTCGCATTTGTTGAGTTGTTTTACGGAGTATGGACGAATAGTTTAGGTGAGTAATTCCTTTTATGCTCTTAAACGTTTGTTTTAACATAGATAGTAAGAAACTCCACATAATGCCTTCTAAATTCGCTAACCAACTGCAGCAGTCTTATATTGAACACCTATGTAAACAAAACACTGCTTTAATTTTGAAAAACTACTACTACAAAACATTATTGTATTATGATAAACATTGCCACACTCAGCAGCTTTAAATAGTTACAGTAGTTCCATCATTATAGACAACTGTTTGTATACAAGTCTTATTTTTAGCCACCAACAAAACATTGTTTACAGAATTTTAAAATTAACACTACTATTAATAATAAATTAAGTTTCCAAACAAAAAACTGTTGCCTTAAGCAATTAAGTTACTAAAACAACACAAATTGTTTCATTAATAAATTATTCTAGGATCTAATTAAACACACTTCTTATACCATTGATGAAAAGTTAAAGGAAAATTCAGAAGTATTTTGAAGATTTTAAATATTTTATTGTGATTGTAATTATTTTAATTGTACTCAGGAAGTAATGAAAAATCACAGTCCAGTTTTCTCTTAAATTAAAAATTGCAAAAATAATCATTTGCATTCAAAATTGTCATGGTACAATTAAGATCAGCATATTTTTCCTAATTCTTAACTATTTCACCTGTACCAGCAAATTAATAAATATACTATGACAATACACACATGCCCATCTGGCCCCAAAGTAAGTTAATGAATAATATACATAAATACTTTTAATATACAGGTAAACACCCAGACACTAAAATCCTTCATGTTAATCACAAGAACATTTTGCAGCTTTGGGAATTGAACCCACAGCCTTGGAATTAAAAAACTACATTACTGCCCACTGCAACTATCAGCCATCGAAATAAAATTGAATTAAATTAAAAACAATCGTTTCACTGAATAGAGCATACACTAAAACTTGTGCAATGAAATTATAACCTGGTTTAAGCTGCTCCAAGAGTTTGGTTGAAAAAAGACAATTAATTTAAATTGGTCTGGAAATTCTCAATGGAAACCAATGTATGACTAAAACCACTGCACTTCTCAATTTGATTGGCCTTTTACAGTTAACAAAAAGGTTGCATGGAAGCACACTCCTCTGCTTTCATCTCTCGCAAGACAGAATAACCATTGAGATATAATGATGTTCAAAAAGAGCAACTGCTGAGTTTCTTGCTGTCAGAGTCTGGTGGCAGAGCCCCTACAAACAGATGACTTTATGCTGAAATATTGAAATAAATGAATTTGAATCATCTTAGACCTCAATATTTAATTCATTTAAATAACATTGTTATTCTATTGGTTTATATTTGTAATTCAAATATATTTGGTTTTAGGTCTTATATCTGATGCATTCCATATGTTCTTTGACTGCACGGGACTGGTGGCAGGCCTTGCTGCATCGCTAGTGTCCAAGTGGAGGGCAAATGAACGCTTCTCATATGGCTATGCTAGAGCAGAGGTGCTGGCAGGCTTTGTAAATGGACTCTTCTTGCTTTTCATAGCCTTCTTTATTATGAAAGAATCTGTAGAGCGGGCCATAGAACCTCCTGAGGTAAATAAGTAATATATTTATTAAAAAAAACATTTTATAGTGATCTGTGAACTGTGTGACTGTTTTTTTTTTTTCTGTCTGTTATTAAATATAATTTATAATTAGATGGTTTGTAATTTGTGGTATAAAAGAGCATATCTCTACGATAGTGGCTGCCCAGTTCAGCAAGATATTATACTTACAGATATGATATCAACACCCAAATATACTTAAACTTTTTCATATAATATTACTAATCCCCGACCAATACAGGATGACCCCAGAAACAGCAGCAGTTTCTTGGTTAAAAGTTGTCTGGCTTAGCTTCTCACTATGTATGTTCCTAGATAGATACAACTTTTTCTGTAGATGATGAAGAGATAGGAAGATATCTAACTTAGTTTAAGATTTAGAATATCTATTAATTATTAAATGATCTTTTGTATGAAAATTAGGCTAGGATGTTTAAGTATAATATCTTGCCAAACTGGGTAGCCAGTGTAATGGTAAGATTGCTCTCTTATCTTAGAAATAACTAAACTAATGCATCTTGATACAAATTGTCTATAATAAATAACAACAGTGAGTAAGGCTGCTCTGTATTAATTAATAAATAAATAAATAATTTTCTTTATCTTTGAGGCAGGAGTCAGATAAAACCAATTATAGGTGTTTTAACAGATACATATGTAAAGTTGTGTATAATTTTTTAATTATCATACCCAATTAAAATCCAATCTTACGATAAAATATCGTATCAGCAACTAAACTTTCTATTCTATAGATAATTTCAAAACTGTTTTCTCAATATCGCTGGTAATTGCTGGTCGAGCACGTATTTCCCGATTGTGTTGCACAGAATCGTATTTGGTCTTTCGACAGTGTTATGCAATTTAAGTGGTTTCTAAATTAAATACATATCTAAATTGCAGAAACCGCGTCTTTCTTGGTATCGCGGCCGGACTGATTTGAATTTTGACCATTTCAAATACGGCATTCCAGTGCTTAATCTATGCTGAAATTTAATTTTACTCGTAATTTAGCCTCCATCATCGTTTACTACCAGTTGATTTAGCAGTTAAGGGCTAGCGTGTACTGGAATGGAAAAAATCTCTCGCAGACCCATTTAAAAAAAATGTTTTAAAATTTGAATTGTTATCCTTTTCAGGTGAAACACGAACGTCTTTTAGTCGTTTCAATACTCGGTTTCCTAGTTAACCTAGTGGGTATATATGCATTCCACCACGGGCACGGACATGGTCACGGTGGTCATGGCCACTCGCACGGTGGTGGTCACGGCCACTCGCACGACCACAACTCGCATGGTCACTCACACAACGACATCGAAGCGCCCACCGGTGCCGGCTCCGCCATCATGCGCGGGGTGTTCCTCCACGTACTCGCAGACACCCTGGGCTCAGTAGGTGTGATAATATCTGCCATATTGATGCAGATGTTCGGCTGGATGCGAGCAGATCCGATATGCTCGATGGCGATAGCGCTGCTCATAGCAGGAAGTGTATTCCCTCTTGTGTTGGACTCTGGTGGTGTTCTCATGCAACGGACTCCAACGTCTCTAGAGCGTGCCCTCCCAAACTTATACACACGGGTTGTGGGCCTGGCCGGTGTGCACTCGGTGCAAGACCCCCACTTTTGGACACTTTGCAGTGATATCCATATTGGAGCTATCAAATTAGAGGTCGCCAGGGAAGTAGATCCGCGGTATATCACCGAACAAGCCGCGCGAATATTCCGAGAGGTGGGTGTCAAACACCTGACCGTCCAATTGGATTATTCACCACTTTGATTAGGAACGTAAATTTATCACAAATGTACATAAATACCACAGAGTGAATGTTTTATTGTATATAAGGCAAAGTAATTTAATTTTGTGAGCGCAAAGTAAATATCTACTGATTCAAATGTGTTTCTCTATACGATTTCGCAATAGATATCGATTTTAGACAAGTTTGAATGTGTAGGGTTTGTCCCAAAAATATAGGTAATAAATAGAAATGCATATGCAGGGTGCTTAGACTTGTTGACTGGTGTCATAAAAGCCAATTAGTAATAAATACCTACTTCTGTTGAGACATTTATACAAACAATGTAGTGCTTTTTTATAAAATTAAAAAGCATATAATTTTTTTTGGAACTGACAGCATGTGAGCCTGCAACTCTGGCAATCGCGGCATGAACACTTTAACCTATTAAGCTACGGCATTCCTACCGTCGATTCCGAAATTAGTATATGCCTTTTATAGCGACTGTAGCGCCATCTAGTAGGAAACATTGAAGTTTAGATCTATTTTTCAAAGGTCCATATTACAATGATACGCGTTTGAAACTAGAGATTGATGATTCCTCAAAATGTAGGTAAAACACTAATAAAAATTATGCCTTTGCACATGGAGGGTGCTTAGATGCAGTTGATGATATTGAGCCAGAACAAATATTGTGGCAAATATGACAACAATTAATTAAGCCTTTTATACAATCAGAAGCTAACTGGCGAATACAACGTGTAAATGAACACCAAAATAATACTTTACTTGCTTTAGAGAAAAATTAGGTACTGTCTCTAAGACTTATCTACGAAACTGAAAACCTAATAGTTTTTGAGTAAACCCTTGCCATAGTTTTTACAGAAAGAAATCAGATACAGTCCTAAAATCACATTTAAAATTAAAATCATGTTACGCCTGTCACTTTATCAGGCAGGCGTCGCGTAGCGTAGGTCCTATGCGCGTGTCGGTCTTATATCTTTAATAGGGTTGTCATAAGTAAACACTTGGAATGTTATGAATTCGTTTGTATGCATTCTTCTGATTTAATATTTGTACATGGTGATTCCTTTTCAAATATACTTATGCATCCTTCAACATTATTTCGTAATTCGGTTACACGTTGTACCACCTTTTTTTTTTTAATACCAGCATCGCAGGTAGAAACTAAAATTATGTGCCCTGATAATGATAAGGCATAAAATTAACGTGTCCGCCTCCCAAAGCACGGGAACAGGGGATGCAAGAAGTTTAACCCCGTATATTCATCATCATATCAACCGATAGACATCCACTGCTGGACATAGGTATTTTGTAGCGGTTCCGAATTCCACGGTTTTGTGTCGCCTGTATCCAGCGGCTTCCTGCGATGTGCTTGATGTCATTTGTCCGTCTCCGTTCCGTTCTCTTAGCTATGCGCTCCGCCCATTGCCACTTTAGCTGCGCGACGAGAAGAACGTAGAAGATCCCGAGTAAACGACAACGAGCTAGGTCGGTAACTCTGGTTCTTCTACGGATAGCTTTCACCATAGCCCGCTGAGTGACTCTGAGCATTCTTATGAGAATTTTCATAAGAAGGCTCAGTTTCATGTTTCGGAACCATAGGTCATCACTGGCAACACGCACTATTCAAAGTCTTTGTTCTTCAGACTGCGGGATTTTCGACGAAAACATGTCACACGTATTTTAGTATAACAAGTATTTTAATTTTATATTATTTCGCACTCGGCAAGCGTGGTGGACTACTGCATTAAACCCTCCTCACTGTGGGGGGGACCCGTGCCCTGTAGTGGGCCGGTAATGGGTTGATATGATGATGATTATTTCCACTTGTGCGCCAATCTTGGGAGAGTTGATAAATCTGTGGGAGAAGATAATTTTTTTACCTTCCCCTTTCCTCGAGAATAAGACGTGCAGAGATGCTACATAATTTGAATATTGATTCATATAAAATAAACAAACTGATCATTTAACAAAGCTGTACCTATTATTATAGTTCGTGTTTCTAAAGTTAACTTGGTTGTATGCGGTAATTTTTTATAAATTGTAATAAAAATGTGTGTTGTTTTTATTGTTATATATACATAAAATACGTCGTATGGTTCTGAAATGTTTACCATATTATATGAATTTATGATTTTATAATTTATTCTTTTAAGTTTTATCTATTTTCTGTGTGTTCGTTATATACCAATTTATGTATTTTTGTAAATTTTATAATTTCATAAATATTATATGTAAAGAAAAACATTCCGTTTATAGTGCAGTATTGATTGGTAATTTTAACTCAAAAAATCTATTTACTTATGCTAATATAATTTCATATTTAATAGGCTGTGTTATGCAAAGTCTAAATATATTAATATTTTAGATACATAAAAAGTGTATATGTATTTTGCATTCATGAGAATTGCATCCTGCTATTTTTCGGCAACTGTGTTTATATTTCGTTTGGATACAGAAATTTTCCGGCTGATTTGGTAACCCAAGTAAAAAAAGGCTAGAGCCTGTTTTTTACGACTTCTCTGGGGCAGCGGTGAACGCTATTTTTTTAAGAAGGAGGTTCGATTCTCGTGCAATTTGAGAATTTATAATTTCTGAATTTCGTCTGGTCTGGTTTGTTGGGAGAATTCGGCCGTAACTAGATACCCGTTAACCGACAGCGATTAATGATGCCGGTGTAGTTCCGAACGAGTATGGGTTAAATATCAGGTATCAAGTGAGGTGGCACTTTTGATGTACGCATCAAAAGTGCCACCTATGGGCCGGGCCTACTTGAATAAAGATATTTTTGACTTTGACTTATAATTTGCCATTATAGAGGATTAAAAAAATATATCTCTCGGGTATACTGGCAAAGTTTGGTTACCACTAAGTGATTTACAACGCGCTTCTTCATAACTAAAACTATCTGACGTAACTCGTCCGAGAAAAAAGAAGGCACTAACTACACCTTTTTTTTTTTCATATACTACGACAACACACACACCGCCATCCAGCCCAAAAGCAAGCGTAGCTTGTGCTATGGGTACTAAGTTTACTGATGAATATTTTTCAATGAATAATATCCTTAAACAATACACCCCACCAATCGGTTTCCCTTGGTTTTCCTAATCCTAAGGTAGCCTGGAAGAGATCGCTACTAAGCGATAAGGCCGCCCTTTGTATCCTAATTTTTAAGTTTATTTTTGTTTTTTCCTTTTTGTGGTGTATAAATAAATAAACACCTACAATACACATACAAACACCCGGACACCGAAAAACAGCCATGTTCATCACACGAACATTTTCCAGCTGTGCGAATCGAACCCACGGTCTTTGACTCAGAAAGCAGGGTCGCTGCCCACTACGCCAATCGGTCGTCAAATACAATAACTTGCCTTGCTTTACATAGACTTAATGACTCCTTCCTTTGCTATAGTATCTTGAACGTGTGTGTTGTCCTAAGCAAGTGCTGAGAGCGGTTAGACTAGACCTGACTAAGGCTGCCAGTCCACCGGAGCCGAGAAACGGAGAAATATTAATCAATAGGATTGCACAAAATCTCCGCTACTCTTAGTGAACCAGACACAGTACGCAACTGCGCTTCGCATTAGTCCGTTTCTCGGCTCCGCTCCGGTGGACTAGCAGCCTAAGGCTGATGTCTAACCACCACCCGAGGGATGACAGGCCGATGACTGTAATGTCACTAGTAGAAAAAAAAACAGGTTGCTCTCAGAGTTTTGTGCATGATTTACCATGCAGGTACCTATGTTCAATTAATTGTCGCAGCATTAAGTACTATTGAACTATTTAATTCCTAAAAAGTATGCGCCACAAGCGACGCGCGTGATTTACTGAGTGCATCCAACTAAGTTCGCACGTATCCAAGCAAATAAAAAGCTTCGTGTGTGTATGGTAACTTACATTTAATTAGTTGAGTGGAGAAACAAATAAGCATTTAATATATTTAAAATAGGCGAAATTCTAGATTCTTTATTAATTTAAAATTATAATAATTATTGCTTATCTGGTCTTTTGTATTTTTGATACTAAACTAATATGTGAAATGGTGAATATGGAATAAAACAACGGAATTTTAATAAATCATTTCTTTACATCCTTAGCGACAAGAAATCGATCATATTATACAGACAACAAACATAATTAAATAATAAATCTGTTAAGTAAATGAAATATGTTTTATTTAAATACAATACAACGTGACATTGCCACGAGATCTAAGAAAAACGATATAATCACACCAGGTTAAAATTGTGATGCAGGAATTATTTTTAAAGCAACAACTCTTACGTAACAACGTCAAATATTCATGCATAAAGAAAATGTTTGAATGAAGCGCTTTGAAATAAAGAATAACTAAAGGTTTGGTATAACCCGAGGCGCTGTTAAAATAAAATATTTAAAAGGGGCAGCCGAAGTCGTGCTATCTCTTTCGCACTACATAAAACGTGCGAAAGAGTTAGCACGACGTTGACGCCTTTTATAAGTGTATTCTTTATTTGCTCGGGTTTTACGAACATTTGCAAAGGGTAGGTATATTTTCAACCGACTTTAAAAAAAAAAGGAGAAGGTTTTCAATTCGACTGTATGTTTATTAAGTTTCCTTATGTCATTTCGGTACGTATACTGTTATGGCAAAACATTACTAACTACAGTACTGTAAAGTTTGTTGTATTGTCGTTGCACTGTTAATTTATTTTATATTTTTTTACTACTGTTATGTCACAAAATGTTCTCGATAATTGACTAAAAGGATCATTTGGACACATTTCAAAATCACTTAGTTACATACATATACAACGTGTAAATGATAAACGAAATAATACTTTACAGGCTTTAGAGGTACATTATGTCTGCTGTCTCTGAGACTTATCTGTGAAAGCGAAATGCTTATAGCTTTTGAATAAACCATTGCAATAGAAATTTGCCATTGCCATTTAAAGAAATCAAATACAGCCCTAACATAACGTGCAATAGTAAATTCAAGTGACTCCTGTCACTTTATTGGGTACGCGTTGCATAGCGTAGGTACTATGCACGTGCCGGTCTTTTATCTTCAATAAGGTTGTCATAAGTAACTACTTAGTATGATTTGAATTAGTTTGTATGGAAAAATAAATATTCTTCTTTCGATTTAAAAAAAGGAAAAAGTATCTAAATACTTGGACCTTGCTCACGAGATTACCGCCATGTGGAGTGTTGAGTCGACCGTTGTTGTTCCGATAGTCGTTTCAGTCAATGGTCTTCTCGCGAAAAGCTTCGACCAACATCTCAAGAAGCTTTCGCTTGGTTGTTGGATCAAGGGTCGGATACAGAAGGCAGTAGTCCTTGAAACGGCGCGTATTGTGAGGAGGTTTCTCACTCAGGAGCCCTGACCACCGGTTGCTTGGGCATTCAAAAGCCCCGCAAGCGGAGGGTGGAAGTTTTTTTTTTTATAAATTTTTAATAGTGTTTTTTAATTTATTCTTAAGCATTGTTAATAATTAAAAAAAAATAATAAATGATAGACTTTCGATTTAATATTATTACAGGGTGATTCCTTATGAAATATACTTATGCACCCTTCAACATTATTTCTTTATACGTTACAAGTTGTATACTTTGATGAATACCTCGTACCTATATTTTGGAAATAATGTGTACGAAATTAATTTGAAAAGATTTCATAATATTTATGCAGTGCGAGCATTGGGGCTATGAAAATGCACGTTGTATACGCAATTTCATGAGGAAAATCTGAAACTTCCTAGACGACACCGATCAGTTTCCATTGAATTACATTTATGATGGACTGTTGTCCGTTACATTTTGGTCTTTTATACAAGATTAATGATAGTAAATGAAGAATTGGAGGAACATAAAGTATATCTAGCCCAGTGTGACTATATCTAGTATAAAAATAATGTTATTCAATGAGTTTTTTGGCTTTAAAGTATCTACGCAGATATAGCACCTGCCACGTGGCTAATCCCAAAAGGCAAAGCATTGAGAACACACTGAAGAATAGCACTCTGTTATTTGTTGACTCTGTAACAAGAAATAGGTTTTTTAAAAACGTTTCGCCGTATCGAACTGTTACCGGCTTAAGAATGACTCACACTAGACAGTGGTGGGACGAAGCCGAGTATCGGCCGTAGCACAGTCAACTAATTTACATATATTTTGTATGCTAAACCGAGCTGTATAGCGTACAAAATCTTATATACATATATTACAAATCATTGTGTCCATACAAAATATACGTAACACTAGCTGTTGCACACGTTTTTACGGTTTTTTACAGATACTGTGTGAACCCTGGGATAAAAAGTATGTTACTCTCCGTCCTTTTATCGAAATCTTAGCCAAAAATCAAGTCGATTGGTTGTTCAGGTAGGGCGTTAAGAAAGGACTAATTAAAAAAGAAACAAACAACTTTCGCAATTATACCGTAGTTGACCGGGCTACGGCCGTTTCCCACCACGGTCTAGCGTGAATAATCCTTCAACCGAAAATACAAAAAAAATATTTTAATATTCTTACAGATAATTATTTAATATACAACATTAATACCATATGAGATCCCACTGCTGGACTAAAGGCCTCTCCCAACTGGAGGGTTTGCCACAATCACCACGCTGGGCAGTAGGGTTGGTCCTCGCATTCAGTGGCGTGTACTGGGTTTCTTACCAGGGTATGCATACAGCAGGTAAATTGCATAAAACGGCAGAAATCCTCTTATACCAGTTACATGTAAATTTTAGGGTAGACAGTGCTTTTGTGCATGTATGAAGTGCACGCCACTGCTGCTCTTTGAAGTTAAATTCTCTGCGTCGCCTAGTAGACACCGGCGGGGAAGAGGAGGGCTGGTGGAAACTGTATTATGATCTGACGTCAATGGTTTCTCGTTGACTACGGAAGCGTAGGAGCAAATTCTTAACCTTTTTTCTATTAAGATAGATTTTTGTGTCAGTTAATACTTTTTGCACTTATCATCATCGACAGCCTATTACAGTCCACAGCTGAATTAAAGTCCTCTCCCAACTGGAGGATTTGCCCATACCCACGCTGGGCGGGCTGGTGATCGCAGTAAAGTCAAAGTCAATTATTTCTTTATTCAAATAGGCACATAGATGGCACTTTTGACGCGTACATTACACGTAAAATATGACATAGAAGTGTGTTGATGGCGATAACTAAGTTCGACCACTTAAAACTAAAGCTACGAGGGTTTCAAACGCGCCCTGATCTAAGAAGAAGCCCACAACATTTTTTGTTAACACCATCTCACATTGTCATTTAAAACTATTAAAGAAGCACAGCACTTACCGTTAGTGTCTCTCATTTCTTCCTCTCGTTTTCTCATGGATGTGAAATCCTGGACGATAGCCTCTGATAAATCTTCTAATCTCTTTAGCTCCATCTCCATAGGTTTTAATTTTGCAGCTTCGGCAATCTGTATGAGAAGATTATGAATTTTAGTATGCGATTGTGGAGCTTTTTTTTATTAATGGTTAATATTTACTTACACGTCTAACGTCTTGGATCGTTGTATTCTACTAATAATAAATGCGAAAGTTTGTATGGATGTATGGATGGATGGGTGGATGTTACTCTTTCACGCAAAAACTACAGAACCAATTTGACTGAACTTTTATCTTGGAATGGAGATAGATTATACCTCCAGGGTATAATCTATCTATATACATATATAACACATAGGCTGTTTTTTATCCCGGGAAAATGTACTGTTCACGCAGGATGCATGAAAAACAAAATATCAAAGCTGTGGGCAACAGCTCGTTGAAAGTTTTTTTTTTTTTTTTTAATTGACCGACCAAGCCGATGGCCCGCCTTATGGTATGTGAAAAACCGTCTTCGAATCTAAACAGAGCAACACTTTGCAGGGCACGCAAGGAACAAGTCCTACAAAGTGCAACCCTGCGTCCATAAACCTTGGATGTAAATGTTAAGCCTCATGCCTTTAATTACACCGGTGGAAATAAGCATGGTAGTACTTCGAGCCCTGCCACAAAAAGTTCTATTCCTACTAGAACCTGTGTTAAACTGTTGATTATTTAGATAAGGCGTCATTTATAATTATTCACCTAAGTATTTATGGATGTCGCAACTACACTCCGTTTTATCTACAACTTTTCCTACAATGTAATCTATATGTTTGAAACTGAAAAGTGTGCTTTAAAAATATGAAAAAAATAGTAGGATGAAATAAATAAAATAAATAAAAAAAAATCTCTTCGTGTAAGTGCGTTTTTATTATTCTCCAAACAATTTGAAAGAGAATTTACACTAAAAAGTAAAAAAAAATATTTTTTGCATTAAAAGACAGGTAAGAAAAAATTGACTTTAGGCTATGGCGACAGCGCAAATTAATCGATTGCGTTGGCTAAACGACCAATAAACGTTCAAATTTTGACTTTACAATCCTAGTCTTATGCCAGTTTTCACTAACGATTATCATTCGTTAGTGAAAACTGGCATAAGCAATGTCTAAGTAACGCCTAGTCAAAGATTCCTAGGCATACATTTACCTTTCACCTCGATTTTCGCCAGGCAACTTGTTTAACCTAATTTGTCTATTTAGTCCGGTCAATTTAGACCAAAAAATGAGAGTGAAGTTACATAAAGTCCCAACAAGCTGAATTTCAGTGAAATTGTTCAAAATATAATTATAAACAATGTCTAGAAGTTCCCCATCATTCCCCTGTAAGGAAAAAATTTAATTCAAGGTCAAAGGTCAAAAAAATGAGTTTTTCGCGATTTTCAGTAAAACGATAAGTTTTATCATAAAAGTACTTCAGACAAAAATTGTAGATCATACAATTATCTATAAAAAATGTATCAATACTTTTTTTATATATATATTATATATTAAATGTTTAAATATTTTTCTATCGGTCATTGTAACTTATACTTACAATATAAAATATACATAAGTTTTAACTACAAGAATATCAGGTAAAATTAAACCCAGTCCCTAAATCTTTAAGCCAGTGTAACTTCGTAGTAGGCTACAGTAAAATAAATGTTAAAGATTTTGTTTATGGAACTGAAACAGTATCGTTTCTCAAAAAAGTTGATGTAGTATGGTTTTATGGAAAATGGAAAAATGAGTCTTTACCCGGTTGGAATGGTTTTATTGAACGTTTAACAAATAATCATACGAATTATTCTAAATCTAAAATTTCATTTTTACCATTTATTCACCAACCAGCCAGTAACTATAATACTATCTATACGACTTTACTTTGTGCATTAGAGAATGCAAAACGGTATGGCCACACTGTATGCATCGTGACTTTCGACCAGCCCCTGTATGCTAAAGCTCGAGAAATTGTATCAGCCGCACCTCAGGGCTCTGAATTATCAAAAATCATCATCAGACTTGGAGGATTCATTTACTGATGTCTTTTATGGGAACAATTGGTCATATCATGTAAGGAAGCGGCATGAAAGAAGTACTAGCAGAAATCTATGCGTCAAAATCATTAGAAAAAATGCTGAATGGTCATGCTTACGCAAGAGCTGTTCGAGCTCATACACTACTTCAGCTTACTTTGGCAATTATAATATTAAAATAAGTTGAAATGAATGACATAATGGATGCAGATCTAATCGTAAATATCGAGCATATATTAGGTAATACTCTTTCATACAATGATATTGAAAATGACGATGAAGTATCTGGAGCTTTACTTGATAAATTAAATCAAAAACTAAAAGAATATGAGGAACGAGGACCAACTGCAAAAATTTGGATTCAATATTTTTGTATGGTTTCCATTGTTAAAGAATTCCTAAGAGCTGAGCGTATGGGGGATTGGGGGAAACCACGTTAAAAAAAACGCGCTAAGTACACTACCTCATAGGTGGCGTGGAAACGTGTGCATATTATGACGATAACAACTTTTATAACTTTTTGAATCGTTATATCTCAGAAACGGTGGCTCGTAAGAAAAAAAGTATTGATACATTTTTTATAGATAATTTTATGATCTAAAATTTTTGTTTAAGGTACTTTTATGATAAAACTTACCGTTTTGCTGAAAATCGTGAAAAACTCATTTTTTTTACCTTTGACCTTGAATTAAATTTTTTCCTTACAGGGGAATGATGGGGAACTTCTAGACATTGTTTCTAATTATGTTTTAAACAACTTCACAGAAATTCAGCTTGTTGGGACTTTATGTAACTTCGAATGTCTAAATTGACCGGACTAATTGTTCTTGCCACGAAGTGTGGTTTTTTGTTTTTGTTTTTTTCATATTTCGTATGGATTTAGGATTATTAAAAAAAACAAATTCAGTTTAAAGTTTGTTCAATGATAACCACTAGTAAAATAGCTTCTCTAGCTTCAGCTTTTATCACGAAATCCTGACACACTACAATTTATTTTCTTAAATAACTCCTATTTCTATTGATGCAGCGATATATATATTTTGGAAAGCATAAAATGCCTGACAGATTAAACCAGTTTATATATATATAGGTAATTATTCCAACCACTTTGAAATAAAATAAATAAAAAGCACAACAGAAAATAAAACAAATATGGCAGAATTAATGCAAACTGGCTTAGCATTGCCCTAATGACATTTGAACCTATAGATAGATGGCTACTGGAATAATTGAAACGAGATTGGAACCATCTTTTGACATCAGTGCTACTAGTGAATGAATACCTTTACTCCTGGCACATGACCTAACAATTTTCCGTTCAAACAAATTAATACCCTAAAATTTCATTAGAATAATGAAATTCATCTTAAAAATTAATTAAAAAAAAAATAATACAGTGGAACTCTATGGTTTCGTAACTTGCTAGCAATACATAGGTATTTGCTGAAAAATATATTTACACAACTGGCTCGCCACCATCTAAACAGTGCCTGATCAAGAAAGCGCGGGGCCCGTAGCAAATTCTTTAAAAGAGCCCTTGATCTGCTATGGGTTCTTAAGTATAAAGTGGTAAAAATACAATTCAATATTCAATACGTATCTTAAATACAAGACGTATTTGCTATCTATAGGTTACAATTTTGTGGGTAATTAATAGTTTAGTAAATTACTATAGGTGATGTCTGTGTGCGTGTCTGTCAGTCAGTCAGGCAGAGATGAGCAGTATTAAATATGAAGGGCCCCCTTTCGCGCGGGGTCCGTAGCAACCTTGCAACTCTTGCTACGTGGTTAATCCGGCACTGCATCTATATGTAATCGAAATGAAGCACCATAACCTATGTTAAAATGATTTTGGCACAGACGCTAATAAATTATTAAAAATATTATTCTATTTATGACAGAAGTTTTTAAAATTTTTGACTATTTCACACTAGTAGATCAGTTTAAGTCACCAACCAGCCCAGTACAGTGCAGTTAAACTCTCGAAATTACATTTAGAATGATCTAGCTAATGCTGAAAAATAGATTATTTGATAATGTAAACATGAATACTGCTCAGCCGAAGTTTCAAACTTTAATAATTATTATTACATCAACTGTTCAACATACCTACTATATTATGTCATGCAAATAATTATATGCAATGTTATATAGCATAGTAATAATGGCAGGCAATTTTCCGGTGTTATATTTTATTAGTAAGGTGGGGGAAAACCATTTCAGTCCACACAAATTACCCATTTCTAGTAGATAGATGCAGATTGGCATAGAAGAGTCACCGATAAAAAAAATAGATAAAATATGTATGAGTATAAACATAATTATAAATACATCTTGAGAAGTTATAGTAGTTCCTAAAGTGAATAATTTAGCCATTTCTCACATAAAGTGACCCAAATAAAATTGTTTTTGAACTCCAATGTAATAGTAGTATCAATCAGGCATTTGACAATGGATGTCACTTACACAGCCTACGCAATATTTCTGTAATTATTGAATCACTGATATAACAGATGTCATGAAGCCACCTTTTGTGAGAAGGGCATTTTATGCAATAGGTTAGGACCACAGATTGCTGAGGACATACTAAAAGTGTCTGTAAGTTTTTTTTACTTTATTGAGACAAAAATGTTAATACATTTATAAATTGAAGCCTTTGCAATAATCTGTGATAAACTTTATTCTACTATGTGAAAAACCTTGTGAAAAAAATTCTTCATCTAATTTATCAATGAATAGAAAAATAATATTTTATAAATTAAATTTTTTTTCTTAATTAAAAGAAAATATACTTACTCCCTCATAATTCTTTGCTTCAATGCCTACTTTGATATCTAAAGTTACATCTTGTGCAACTCCTCTATGTTCTGGAAATAAATGCAAACTTTAATATTATGCATGTTACATGGTTTTGCATAGATGTGGCATAGATGTCCATTCTACATCAGCTTTTCATGGATTACTAACCATTAACCATGGGTTGAATGCAGTAGTGGTTTTACCATAGTTTTACCTATATACCCTTTCTTAATTAAAGAGCTTATTTTTTAATGGAACACAGACAATTTTATTGAATGGAACAGATCCGAACATAGAAATGTTGGAAATGGTTGAAACCTAGGGCCTAGGTTAAAGCAATGTATCTTATTTCAGAATTGCTGAATTTACAATACTGAGTAGATAAACCAAACTATATTGATACACCTTAAATTAGGGCTATCTTTTTTACAATACAGGTTGAATTGTGATAAAAGGAAAGTGTAGGAAAGTAAATAGTGCAAACATACCTGGAGGTATTTTTGATATGAAACAAACTTCAAATGTGTCATATGTTTCAGTCACAAATGTGAATTTCCCTTTTGTCACATGATCTTTTGTAGCTAGGATATGACCCTTTGAATCACGCACCTGTAAAAAATGTTAATAATATTTAGAAATTACCATAGCCCTAGCAGAGTGCCCACTAGATGGTAACACTTAGCAGGGAATGCAAGGAACATTTCCTAGAAATGCTGTGTGCAACAACCTGAAGGGTGTTAAGCTTTCTGTGTGTGGAATGTACCTGAAGTTATCTCCATATATATCGAAAAAGTTTTATACAAAGCTTAGGAATTTTTAGGTGATTGTTTGGTTTGCCAACAAACAACCCTAAGACAGAAATAAACATGCTTCAATAGGATAGAAATGAGGTTCTCTGTATCTAATGTCCATTTTTTTTTATTATTTCACTACAAGATAGCCCTTTACTGCAATCTTACCTGATGGTAAGTCATGATGCAGTGTGAGATGGTAGCGGAATAACCTAATATGGCAGTAATGGCAGAGAGTATGGCAGTTATATTAAACTCATACCCCTAATTGGTTTCTACATCACATCGTACCGGAACGTTAAATCACTTAAGGACACGTCTTGATCGGTAGGGTTATAAAAAGCCACTAGACTAGAAAAATTTAGAATTAGAAAATTCAAACCTGGGACCTCTAACTTAAACCATAGCGTTCACCGCTGGACTAAGGAGGTCGTCCCTTATTCTTATGCTAGAATGCGCCGTAATATGTTTTCTGCCTGCAATTATTCCCATTCCAATGGAAACGACCTACAATATTCATAATGAGGATATCACACATATCTTTAAGCTCATACGCCACTTAAAACTTACAATATAGTCAACTCTTTGTCCTCCGACTTCTGTTACCGCATATTCTCCTGCGACAAGCACATTAGCGTGCAATTCCTCTTTCAAACACTTCTGTGTATTCGGCAACAGGCTCCACGTTAGAGCGTCGCAGCCTTGCCATAAAATACTCAAAAATAATACGAGATAGTGCACCTCCATTTCGAAAATGTTTTCGTTTAAATTTGCTTGATAGTTAATTCACAATTCATAACTTTTTTAATGTGAAAACAAACATATTTCGGTGTCAAAAAGACCGATGAGTTGGCCCGAAAAAAGGGAAACGTCGTCGCATGAAAAAATAGCAAGATAATGTTGCCACTATTGAAGTTGGTAGATATTTGAGGTTCCGCAGTGTTTCTACCCTCTTTGGTACTTTGTGTATATTTGCTTTGCGGTTATAGGTTCTAGCTTTTTACAGAGAGGATATAAAAAAGTAATAGAAAATTTATTTAGTTTGGTTTACAATATACCAAAACCAATTTGATGGTTTTGATGGTTCCACCACAACCCCTTTAATGGTGATTGCCCTCAGCCCAAATAGTTCAAGTTTATTGTTTTTTCTTTATTTTAAAGCTATTTATTTTTCTGAAATCCAAAGTCCTGAAGTCTTGTAGTATATTTATTTACTTATTGAATTTTATTATTTATCTAATGTTAAAAGTGCTAGAATGTAAATCCATAGACGAACGGAACAGCTTTTTTTAAAAAAGCAAACGTCAATTTTCTAACCTGGTTTGTTATGAAAAACAAGTTTTAAAACTAATTTCGTGTAATATTTTTGAAACTTAATTTGCATTTTGTGTCTTTGAGATAGTAGATATTTTGAAACGTTGTATAAGTTCATAGTGAAGTAAAAAGATACAAGAAATAAACCGTAAATATTGGAATATTCAGAGTGGATTTTGACAGATAAAATATCTTTATTTTTAATATATAATTGGACAAACTGTAATATTTGTGTGGTTTTCAATGTTATCTACCTAAAACTATCGATATTCTTACTGTAAGTGGAACTATTAAATGTTTCATTGAAGTATTTATTGTGTTTATATAATAAGTTAAATAACCCTGAAAAAATATAATTTTACTATCTGAGAAAAGGCCTGATTTAATATAAATTCAAGCAATATTGTGTAAAACACCTAATATATTACATACTAGCATATTGTTAATATGCTGGTGAATGTTTGTTTCCCTTCTTTGGTGCAGCAACAGGGCAATATGATTTATGCTTGGATATTGTTAAAATAAGTTTCAAACGGACAATATTATTAATATATAAATTATAACTGATATACATAACATTGGCGGGTTATTTCTTTCTTTTGTATCTATTCTTTTTCAAGTATTCTGCAAAATTGATTAGCTGTTTGGCACTTATATATATAATATCTATGTCTTTTTAAATACAATAGCTGTTATCACATCATGTTCCCTTTATGAGTTATCTAATTGTTATGCTAAAATCTTTTTAAAGCTTGTTATTCTACTTTTAGGGCTACATTAATTGGGAAAAGAGATAAAATATAATATATCAAGGGAGTAAGGCAATCAGGTAAATTTTACAAAATGGTACTTTTTTGTGCTTTTAAGTAGTAACTTAATATAATTTATCTATATATATATATATAAGGCAATGGTGACTGACTAATCTATCAATGCACAGCTCTAACCACGTAACTCATCAGGCTGAAATTTTGCACACATATATATTATCATAATGTAGGCTTCTGCTAAGTAAAATGGGGGATGAAAGTTGTATGAAACCCTTCATTACCATTTTATTTTTCAAGTTGCATCCCTGAAACTTTGATTTTAGGTTTTCAATTAAAAATAGAAATACATTTTCGACAAGAAATGAAATGTTAAAAATTCGCACTCCAAAGGCATCAAATAGGGGATAAAAATTTGAAAGTTTCTGATTTTTTACGTTCATATTTTTCTATTAGCAGCAAGACTTTTTATTAAACCTCTGTAGTGAAAATTTCCGAAATAAAAAATTGAATGAGTAAAGCCACGTGCAAAAGCTAGTAAATAATTAAAACGCCATCTAACTCACCCATCCGCACTAAATATCGAAGAGCAAAATCAAAAAAATTGTTTTACATTAAAATATCCTGCCTGTCTGGTAATCTTTAGACTAGAAATAGCAGGAAACAATTTTATATATCTCTGATAATAAGCTTGCTTCATGTTAATTAAAGGGAGTTTTCATATCAGTTACACAAATTTCCTTCAAATTTGTTAGCTGCTGATATTTATTAAAAAGTTCAAAGTTTGTATTAAACGTAAGCTTATAGAAAAGTCCTATTATAGTATAAAGGACTACGTAAACGATAAAAAAGCTTGGGTGTAAATTATTGCTCTAACCAGGTTGCTCTTCTAATAATTTAAAATGACATTGTGAGATGGTGATAACAAAAAAAAAAAAACACCCGGCTAAGTTTGTTGTGGGCTTCTTCTTAGACCAGGACGCGTTTGGAACCCTCGTAGCTTTAGTTTTAAGTTTACGAATGTGGTTATCGCCATCATCTCACTACCGTGTGGTTCTTATGTACGCATCAAAAGTGCCACCTGTGGTAGTACTTGAATAAAGATATTTTTGACTTTGACTTTGACTTTGACTTTTCATATTTTTACATATACTGGTAAAAGCACATGGACACAATAATCATTATTGTTAATTACCCAATTTCAATTACCAAATTTTCAGAGTTCTGTATAACACTAATCTTGAATTGTCAATATGGTGGGTGATAAAATTTTGTTTATAAAATTTCGATTGAAAAACTACTTTCTTATATTTCAGGCGCACTTGACTATATGCAGCCCTCTGCTGCAAACTATGTTCGTTTTGAATACCGTGTGGAACAAGAAATGGTGCAATACCATTTCAATGGACATAACCTCCTAGTGAACAATTGGTGACATAGGGCTGAGGTAAGTACCATAAAACAAAAAGTACCAGTTAATATATTATATGTATATTATATTAACTGGTGTTGTAATAAAGTATTCTTGAAAACTCTTTGTAAACCAAAACTAGGAAACTGAAAATGTCTTCTCTGCAATTCGTGGGGTAATATCTTTGCTCCTAATGATCTAATAAATGGGTTAACCATATTGAGAAACCCTTCAAAACCAGTTTCACTGTTTTGAACAATATAGTGCATGAACAACAAACATTTTGTTTTGTTTTATTTTGGTTAACATCAACTTTGTAATCACTTCAATCAATGGGTGTCCACTGCTGGACGGAGGCTTTTTGTAGAGAGTCCCAAATACCGCAGCCTTGTGAAGTTTGTGTCCAGTGCCTCCCAGCCACTGGTTTGATGTGATCTGTCCACCTTTATGGGGGTCTAACCACGTTTTGTTGATGCTATGGTAGAAATAATAGTCATAAGAGCTAAAGGTGTAAGATTTCAAAATCAGAGGCATAGATTAAATGTAGAGCTATCCTTTTCCATAAAGAACATGCTGAAAAGGATGACAATACTTTAAGACCTGTTGACCTGATTTAGTTTAGTTTAGAGATCAGTGTGAAACAAAATGGGCACTATTGAGTTATTAACATTAAATTTTTTAAATATGTATCATTAAATTTGTAAACTGTCTGGTTAATAATAATTAATATATTTATGTTTATGAATCGGGTCATTGAACAAAATTGCACAATCTTATTGGTGCCGAAACGTTAAAAGAGCACCATTTTATTGCCGACTTGTTAGTAGAATTTTTTTAAATAATTAAAGCAAATCTTCACCTATCGGTAGGTATCGTATATCCGTTCTAACATGGTTTTACGGTTGTGCTTATAACTTATTGTCTAATATACGCAGTTCATTCTTGGTCCTTGGTTGGTAATTAGTAGGCATATTCTATGATTTGGTAATGATTTGGTTTTTGGACGAATTATTGAAAGATCTATTCTTATTTATCAAAGATTTTGTTCAGAGCAAATACTGTTCAACACGCAGCAAAATACTGAGTTTACCTTTAATTAAAATAGATGGCGGAACATCTTAATGAAAGTGCGATAGTATTTCTAAAAAAACGTATTATGTACGTACAGCTATTATTTTCTTGGAATTACTTTTTATTGCTATGTACAGAGAGAGCTAATTAGACAGCAGTATGTTATTTTAATATTGATTTTATAATTAACAACTTGTAGATAGTTACATGAACGTAATCTGTATGTGCCATGTGCTGATCAGAACACTGTCTTATGAGGCGACTATACCTTTGTGCTACTATTTTCAACTATTGTGATCACCAAACAAACCCCCCCCCCCCCCCCCCGCAAGCTTTTAGTCCAGCAGTAGATGAGGTAGTCCAATAAGAAGAAATAAAAGAAGATTGAGTTAGGGTAAGGTAAGCGTACATAAGTTGCTTCAATCATGCTCGAGGGCACCTCACTCTACGCATTTAATTGTACGCCGTAAATACTCTAAAATTCAACCAAGACGCAGAATTTTTGGGCGGGCTGATGGTTGGTCAGTGTCTACGTTTCGGCCCCATAAGGGAGGATAGAAATGCTCTGAAATTAACTTTCGTATTAAGGACGACAGCACATTTCAATATAATGCTTTGAGCACGTTATGGAGAACTCTCAGGCATGCAGGTTTCTTTGCGATGTTTTTCTCTTTCACCGTTGAAGCAAGTGATATTTTAATAACTTCAGCCTTAGACCATAATTTTTCATATTCAAATAAGTATTTTATTATTAAATATTCTATTCAGTAATAGGGATATCACAAATTGCTTCAAAAAGGTGTGATGTTCTTCTAATAGTTCAGATTAATATGGATTAGTCAAACAAGGAGAATACACTATACAGTGGGAAGAAAGAATATAATATATTAAAGTAAACTTACTTTTAAAACATAAACTCAAACTTGTAACTGTTTATTGTAAAAACCTTGTTTAAAAGTGTAATTAAATTGAAAAATAGCGTACAGTTACTGACCCACTTTTACCTCGTACAATAAAGTTCAAATATATTGTATAAAAAAACTTCAACAACCGTAACGTCATAATGTGGAATCCCATGGATATAATTGAACTTAAAACAATTATTCTGCTCTCTATTCATTTTGCTTTCGAGATTGCTGCCTCATAAATTTTAATTTAAGGAACAGGATTAGAGCTCACTATTTTATCAAACTAAATTACAAACCTTCAACCACTGATTCGTTTCTCTTTATAAAATGGTTTTCTTAATGCACGTATATTTTTGTTATAAGGAACCCTGCATAATAGTTTTACTGAATAAACCATCGTATAGAAGCAGGCGTTACTTTGCGGAAATCCAAGATATGTTATGAAAATTAATCTTAATTTGCTATAATCCAGGAAAAGCAGGAGAATCTGTATGGTGTAATTTATAATTTCTTCAATCCTTATACTCCACACCAAACAGATCTTCGGCAATGTGCCCACTACGCACGTTTTGCTCCGAAACCGGATCATCCTCAGGAGATGTTTATGTTTAGGAATAATTGTAAAGTGACAATTATTCATTGCAAAGTCTTAACAATTATTCATTGTAAAGTCAACATCTCCTGAGGATGCTTCGGTTTCGGAGCTAAGTAATATTGAGGGGAGGGTTGGACTTTTTGAAGTAGTTTAGTCGTAGTAAAAACTTCATAATATACGCGGTGACAACCATAACATCAGCAGTATTTAAATTTAAGTCAAATGGGTTACGGATAACTTTAGACTTATTAACAAGGGGCTCATGTGCTCGTAGTCCTAAAGGGCCCGCTTGGAACCCTCGACGGCCGAAGCTCGGAAAATGATCACCATCATCAATAATCCAGTATCAGTATTGAGTTACTGCAATGCAAAAATGGCACTGTCACACTGTGACAAAAGTGTCTACTATTACTGCAAATTAAGAAAGTCTTGACTTTGACTTTAGGCATTCTGCGAAGGACTGTGTGTGACAAATTCAGGATTATACTTTCATTTCCAAAATCTTAGTTGATCAATGTTTCCAACATACTACTATTGGCTTTTAAAAAAGTGGTACGTACTAACCTTTTCACAAGTTGTTTCCGTAGAACTGTCGTTAGAATTGTTTCATTTAGTCTAGTAAGAGATTAGTGTGCGACAGAATTGCCATACTGGACATAAAATCTACCAGTAGATTGCAAAGAAAATTGAAAATAGTTGAATTTGTTTAGCATCAATGTTAAGGCTTTAATGTGTACGAAAAACTCAAGGAAAAAATCAACATCTAATGCGTCAAAGGGTTCATTTAGCTGTCAAACGATGACCGTCTCAAAAACTCTACCTGTAGTAATCGAAAATGAATATAAATCGTTAGTTTAAGCAAGAAAAAAACTTATTCTTAACTTAGGTACGGATCTAAATACATAAGTGACATTTGCATATAATCTGGGGAAGCCAAAAAAATGCGTTTGTGAAGTTGAGTGAAGTCATGCTTTCTTTGTAAAGGATTTTAAAAGCAAATTTATCAAAATTATAACAATGCATTAGTTGAAACGATGTTTCAAAACAATACCAATATACCAAACATTACCATCTAGTATATGGTGCTTTAATTAATTGATTAACTTCTCAGGGTTCCTTGAAAGCAGTTGGCTTTGGCTTTCATCTCACACAAAATATTATATTTATGTTAGAAATGTAAAAATATTCCAGTCCAAATAAAAACCAATTTCAGAATACACTATCATATACTTTGTCAATTACGCAAACAATATCCTTTTAATTTAGAGTCTTAAAATAATTACTCTTTCACTAATATATTCGTTTCCCTTTTTCCTTTTTCCTTTTTAAAATCTCGCCAAATCATCCCAAACGCCCGATGTCACTCTTTTCACCCTATCCTTTTCTTCTTATTTCCCCGCGTCGCTTTAGTCGCCAGTCCTTCCAACTTTCCAACGTGCCAGCACCTTCTTATCAAATATAAATACTCCAAATCCATTACTGTTTTTATCAAAAGGATTCATTTTATTGATTTGCATATAATCTCGTATTGATAATCTAGCTTAGAATGGCATTTATCTGTGACGAAAATTCAAGTCACCTTACAGGAAGAAGAAATCCAACTTCCACCCGTTCAAAAGTGCTTATAAAAATTGACACACTTAAAATAAATAATTTTTGTGTGTATTTGTTCAACTCAACGAAATTTTAACTTAAATGCAATATTTACACATCCAAGAACTGGACGGTTAAATCTAAAGTTGAAATTTAAATCTTGCTATCTCTGACCGTTTCCTCTACAATTTATTTTGGTGAAATCCACAGTAGTCAATCGATACAAAATTTAAACAAACATAAAATTACCCGGTGAGTTATTTTTAAAGTTTATAAATTTAGTTTATCCTAACCTATTGCAATTAATTTTCTTTAATAAAGTTTAAATTAATAAAGCTTCCTCTATTATTTTGATTTTCTCTACCATGATATGTTCGCAAATGTGTGTTACAGTTAACTAAAAGGGTATTAATAATTCCATTAACTAAGTATATAAAAAGTTATGTGTTACACAGTAAAAATATCAGTCGGCGAATATTAAAAATGCATGTGAAACTATACTTATTGTGCACACGATCACGAAGTTTCATTGCAAAGCACTTTGAAATACTTCGCTGAAGGTCATCGTTAGTTAAAGTATAGTATCATTTCATGTAAATTATAAAGAAAATAAACCCTTTTCAAGAAGAAAATAGAATATTTTATTTTATGAAATATGATTAGAAATCTTTTCATTCAAAATAATTTGGAAATTTTATCAGGCGAATTATCGGAACAATTATTCCAGCTATACTTTAATTAAATTATAATAAATATACTAGGACAATGCACACATCGCCATCTAGCCCCAAAGTAAGCGTAGCTTTTGTTATGGGTACTAAGATGACCAATGAATATTTTTATGAATTATATACATAAATACTTATAATAAACAAATAAACACCCAGTCACTGAAAGACATTCGTGCTCATCCTCCATGTTCCAGTTGTGGGAATCGAACCCACGGCCATGGAATTAGAAAGCAGGGTCGCTGCCCACTGCACCAGTCCGTCGTCATTGTAGGTTTTCTTTATTTTTAAACAAAAATTCATTGTACCAATGATAATTTAGATTTAATTGGTATACCTATTTGATCAACCTAAAAAAATTATTTCTACTATTGAATTTTTCTCCAAGTTTTTTTCTATCTAAGTATTTATTCGAAACAGTATCTTTAAATGAAAACGTTTTACGTAGATCAGTTACACACGTTAAATCTTACGTGTTTTAAAGTAAACTGCAGATTTTTACAATCTACAAGTCAACTGTGAGTAATAATAATACAAACATTTAAGGTAGCTGCTGGGTGACACTCGGAATGTTAATCAGGCGTTGTAACTTTGCGCGCATGTGCGTGATGTAATATTATACAATGAAAACGAGAGTTGCAGCGGGAGTGGCGCGAAAATATTCTTTATGTTGCACTCGGTTCCATTCAGCTGACGCGGCCGTGACAGTGCGCGAGTGAGCGCGGGGGCGGGGACTCGCCGCAAAACTAGGTCGCTCACGATGTGTTGTCAAGTTCAAGGCCACGTTAAGGGGGAGGGGGCTTCCGATCGTCCCTAGATGGCGTTGTGCGATTCTAAAAATTTGCGAGAAGAGGTGACGGGTGCGGGGAGGGCACGCGAGAACGAAATTTCGGTGCAACATACGACACGACGACCGACGCTGCACTCGTGTGGCGAACGTCGCGACGCGCAGTACTCTAACGTGAGACTACCCAAATACTAACTAACTTGTTACACTCAGCCGACATGGACTGGACGATGGAGATGGATATGGAAATGGTGCGTAAATTTTAAATTAGATTTTGCTACTAGGCATGAAAGTGTCGATATTCATAATTCTATTATATTTGATTTGGCCATGACCTATCCTAACACTTTATCAACTTACTTTCGGCAAATCAGTTGTACTGATATTTTATATTGCATTCGGTATTACATATATGCAAATTAACTCCAATACCTGTTAATTTTAAAACAGCATTATATTTTAATTCTTAATTATTTTAAGATGTAAATTCATTTTGGTAGTTTCAAACATAGTTCTTTTATTATATATTTAGATTCAGCATCACTAATTAATTTAATGCTTTGTGTGAGTGAATAAAATATTTCGTAATAGGCACTCTAATAAATCCTTATGTGAAGTTGCGTATTGCAATGAATAAGTATTCGCAAGTGGTTAACAATTGACCGACTCGTTTGTCCAAAAATTACCTTCAGATCCTGATCGCTATTCTGGTTCGTGACGTGTCGGCGCGGAAGTCCTTTGAAAGGATCTATTCTCTGGACCTGTTCAGTATTCTTTTAGAAGCGCTTTAGTTTTTTTAGATTGCAGTGCAATGGAAAATAAATAAAACTTATCACAAACAGTTTTCTAAACGACGAGGCCATTTTTCCTAACAATGGCACGATTAGTGTAGGTATCGCAGAGAATATCACCGCTATTTGCTGAAACACCGGTGCTACACGTGCGAAACGCAAAGCGCGTACCGGACCTGCCCCAACGCGCCGTGATCGATCGTCCGCCAGCCATGTCTGTGTCTAGTACTAAGCCTATATAACGGTTTTTTTTTGCCGCACCTATTTCATGCGACTCGATGATGGCGTTTAGATTTCTCAAGGATTTATTCGTATTATTACTACCTACTCGATATAATTCCCTGTCTCATTTTTCTTTGTTCTTACAGTCGTTCAACTTGTTTAGGGACTTATAAATTGTTGAGTATGCATGAATGCATTCAAGGCCGTCTATAATGAATAGCATTCGATTTTAGGTGGACGTCAAGGGCTATGAGAAATTTTGCCTTACCTTCCATGAAATGCTTTAGACAAAGCGGGTTACTGTATTGATAATTACATACTATATTACGACCTGTCTGACGTAATTAATGCAAATAGACGCCCATCGGAAGTAAATAGATTCTAAAAATTGTCTATTTGGGATCGTTCATTCGAGATAATTAGTATCGGGTACCTTCATTGTGTAATCCAATAAGTTTAGAAAAGTAAATACTTCATGTACTCGCTTTCTATGTAAACTGGTTTATCAGGATCTGGCTTGGTTCTGAGTCCTTCTCAAATTTGTCATCGATAAAAAAGTTGCCATGCATAGATAAAAGATCGATGTTGTTATAATTTAGTACAGTTTGTTTATCTATCTAATCTTGTATACACAATGCAAACGATAATAATATGGCCTTGACTGCATCTTTATCTTTCAATCGAAAAATTGCATTAAGTAATGTAAAATAATTTAAAGTTTTCTTCGTTATCAACCAAAACTTTGATTTGGTAATACAGATAATTTTTTTTGGAAAATCAAAGATCCTTTTACAGTATTATTAGCGAACTGATTCCCATAGTCCCTATTAATTGGGACATTATAAAAATCCTTTTCAATAATGGAAATATAATTCATTGCAAAATAAATTTCATATTTCTGTTTGTTTTCTTTTTCATACACGAAATTTCTCAGTGGGGCTCGGATATTTCCTTAAAAATTTAAATTTCTTTTTATAGAATAATTTACGTTTTCTCATTGAATGCTTGGAAAATAATACTATGGAGAGCTACTTCGCGGTTTACAGTTACAGTCGTGTCTTTACTTATAAAATAATAAATCTAAATTAAATTATTCGTGTTCGTCTGTGGGCTGCTTTGAAACCACTTTTCCATAATTCAATTTAACGTATTTTACTGTTATCATTATATGGCAGTAACTTTAAAAATTAAAAATTTTTAGCGTCCGAAATAAGGACTCTACAGCTTTTTTCGGACAGAATCAGTTTGTTTTTATTTATATCTTAGTATGGTTTTAGTTTCATGCAGATAATGCTAATTAAGTTTTATTAAAGTATTCTTTGACATCCGCATATTTTTGGATATCTCTTAGATTGAGAAAATAATCACTTGAGTATCACGCCTAATTCATGTTTTGCCCAGTTTTATATTAATCTTGTTGTTTATTAACAGTTTATTAAGTAATTAGTAGGTTTTTTTTTATTTTCACTTTTCTTTATCCTATAACATTCTGGTCTCTTTGATGCAAATATACACGAGGTCGTAGCGTTAGACCGTTACGTAAACATTCGTAGCCCTACGTCTACGAATACGATATTATGGTGTAAGTATTACCAAGTTCTCGTTTCATTAAGTGCCACTAAATATCGTGTCGTTTAATGATTAGCTGAATTGTAAGTAAATTCAAAAACAAATGTTAAGTTCGTATATTTAAAAGATGCACTATTCTGCTGTAAGGTTTTTGTCAGATAGCGGTTATCCAGCAAGAGTAGCGAGTCCCAACTAGTCAAATTAATGAAATAATTGCTTGTAGAGTAATCTAAATCTTAGTGCAGGATTGTTGTTGTATTCAGCATGCGCTATGTAGATAATACATTTGTATCAGATAGGTCACAAGGCCACGAATATATGGTCACGGACAGTTCATGTATTGATATGAATAATTATTAGACTGTAGTTAATAACTACTTCCGCGGCTAACTTTATTAGAATGTGTTGAAGAAATTATTATTACCTATTATATAAAATACAGAGTTAACTTTATTAATGTTTTGCTCGATATGTGAGACAATGTAACTCTTTTATCATGTGTTACATGCGTTCGTTGTTTTATTTATTAATCGTATATTGCATCATCTAATCGTATTGCATCTTTTAAGTTAGATATAGATGCCTATGGAACATTTACTTATATATTATATAACATCCATCAAAATAGCAAGCAAACCGAGTACATAAAAACCAACGGAATGCGATAGGTAACGTTAAAAATACGCTATTATCACGTCGGCGCCGCGCAGCATAACCTACTAGCGAGCGGGTACCAAATATTAAGAAGCGACCAAATGCTTCAGCACGTTATATATTGCCGGTTTACTCTTTGTTAGTTTCAAAGAAGGCTTCACTGTCTGAGTAATATGTAGTCGACAATTCGCTGGCTTCGTTGAAATCGTATAATTGACATGAGGGAGTAGAAGTGTGGGGGGAAGGGGCTCAAGCGGGAGATTTGGCAGTTGGCCTTGACAATGAACCGGCGGCGCACACAGCTATGATTGTGTACACACATCGCACACACACACATCATTAGAAGAGCTATTCCACGAATGGCCTCTCCCACACAATTATTTTTATATAGGGCTGGCTTATCTAAAATATAGAAAATTCGATGACGTTTATAATAGCTATTAACTATTCGGGTGTCGTACGAGGCGACTAAGGGAATTAAAAGAGCGGTTAGCAGCGTTCTCTGTGCTACTACTACAATCTACTGCGATCACTAACCCGTCTACCCAGTGAGGGGATTATGGGCAAATCCTCGCGGTGAAAGAGGCCTTTAGTTCAGCAGTGGGGCGTTTTAGGGTGTTGTTGTAGTTGTTGTTGTTGTTGATGATGATGATAATGATGATGATGATGATTCTGTAAAATTAAGTAACAAATCTATTTTAAACGATAAAAAATAATCCAAATGAAAGAAAAGAACGGTTTTAAAAATATTACAATACAATAAATATTTTGTAACATGTAGGTATATTTGGTTTATATATATACATAATATAATTCATGTTTAAATAGTTTTTTTTGACTAAAACTGTGCTTTTAAACCAGTTGCAGGTGGACAAACTTTAATTAATTTTAAGGAGCAGTATTTTTTTTTCGAGAGTTATTCGAATAAATTATTCAAAAAATATCAAATCATTTATTTTAAGATATAGACATAAAATAGTGTATAGATACTATAATACATAGTATATTATTACTTATCTTTTTAGGAACCGTTTGTTTTCCTGGCATAAAAAGTCCGTGTTTTTAGGTGAAGAGATTAGCTCTATCAACATTTTAAAAAAGAAACACACACGTTGCCCAAAGTGACCGTAGCTTGTGTTATGGGGACTAGGATGAGAGATGAATATTTTATATAAATAATATTTCTTTTAAGGGTCTAATATAAGCACCATTGAAACCTCCTGTCTGTCTGTTTGTAGTGACTCCGATTCAGAAGGGAGATTCTACCGAGAAGAAGCTGGAAAGAAACTCAGCAGTTGCTCTAGAAAGAAAAGTAAAAAGAAGTATATAAAATTAATCTAGAGTCTAGATTAATTTTTTATAAATCTTTCATATACTCGTACTTATGATGGATGAATTTATAATAGATCTTTACTCTCATAATATTTCCCTAACGCGCCAAAAGAAGTACCTACCTATAACTTCAAGAAACGGCGATGTGGAAACGACATCTGTAACAGGTTTATGTAACATTATAAATGATTATCAAACTTTTGTCTGAGAGGTGCTCTCTAGGAGGTACTAGAGTACTTTCAGTGAAATCAATTTCTGACAATCCTTATTTATCTTGACATTAAGTACGTTCCCAAATTCTCTTAATATCCGCCCGAATATTTCAGAACGTAATTTTGTTATTAAATGTCTCGTAATTAAGTTAGTCATCGGCAACCCTATGGCCAAAAAAGCGTTGCGAGACCGGCGGCCCGGCGCGCCGACGCCGCTGCGTGCCTGCCCTAACACAACGTATACATCAGTGGTTCTTAACCTTCTATTGATCAGGAACCTCGCGCCATAAAAATAGGGTCCATTTCGTTACTAACCACCCCCTCCCTTTTAGACTCGGAATACAATGCCGGCTTGTTCCTGTTAATTTCATATTTTATATTGGAATAGCTTAAGTTCGCGTCAAACAGTGCAATATCGTCCTTTACTTTTAATGAAATAACGGCTTAAGCGTTTAAATTCTATTCTATTTCGGAATCTATCTTGGATTGTTTAAATAAATCTCGAACTGTGAAGATACTCGTGTCTTTATTAAGATTGGGTATCATAAGTGGGCAAAAAATCATTTCGGTCTCAATTGCCTATATATATACGCTTATTAGTCACAGGTATTGTCATGTCATGAAGACTATTTAAAAAGCTTTTTTTTTTATTAACAACTTTTTCATTCCCTTTGGTTTACAAGAAATGTTTTGCAATCCTCCTTCTTAATCTATCTTTTTTTTCTTCTTTATTTTCGTTGATGAGATAGCATCATTTGTAATTATTTTTTATCATTACATTTAGTGTTAGGATCGATACTTATTATTTTAAAGAGTCATTAATTATTTGCTATTTAATTTATTTCTATGCATTCTACAAGTGCCTTATAACTTAAATAAATATGAATATTTCTTTAGTAGGAGTTGTTGTAGGTATTATGTAGTCAATATACAACGTGATATCATACAGTGTAATATTATTCGTTCGCTTATTATTATTTAGTACTTGGTAGGTATATATATTTGTAAGATTGTCGTAAAATGCAGGTTGGCCTTCGGTAGTTTATAAAACGCTGCATGCCATTAAAAAGGAATTGATTTGTAGATTGATGGCCTAAATGGTTCATGTGTAGTTTAAATTTTTATTTATATTCATGCGTTTTATTTATATTTCAAACTACGTTGTTGTTGATCTATTTTTTATCAGTGGACGCTATTCTATTAATCCCTATCTCTATCCCTACTTCCCTACTAATATTATAAATGTCAATGTAAGTTTGTTACGTTTTCACGCAAAAACTACTTAACTGATCCTCATGAAACTTTGTACACATATTCTTGGAAGTGTTAGAAGTAATATAGGATACTTTTTATCCCGACATTAAGCTCGGTTCCTTTGGGAGAGGGGATGAAAGTGTTTGACGATTTTACACCATAACTCCGACAAATTTTAGCCGATTTAAATAATTATTTTTGTACTATAGAGGTTATCGTACGTGTATAATTTCGCCCAAACTTTGTGTAGATCTGATGAATGTGGTTGGAGATAGAGTACAGAACTCCTCAGCGGACCTAGCGTAACTGAATACTTTAAACTAACAATAAATTGAATGCCACATCAAAAAACATAATCAAACGCAGACGGTTTGATTTTGTTTCTTGAAGTCGCGGGCAACAGCTAGTTAAATATATTTTTGCTCTCTGAACTCTCTCCGATGAAAGGTTTAACTATGTTAATTAATTCTTCGCCATGCGCGCAATAGAGCCAACTGTCTTAAAAAGGGGTAGGTATCTAAAAAAAAAGCTCTTCGCGTATTAACGTAAAGTTTTGGGAAACGATAACTTAATTTGGTAACTGTTTTCCGTGGAGCCCAGGTAGGATTCCTTTACAGTTATCTAATTCGTTTCCCCGGGCTACAAGATTTCAGTTCTAATAATTGATACTTATCTGCAAAAAAGTTACAGTAGCAATATACTGCAATAAGGTTATTAAAGTAATTAAATAAATAAATATACTACGACAATACACACATGGCCATCTAGTCCCAAAGTAAGCGTAGCTTGTGTTATGGGTACTAAGATAACTGATGAATATTTTTTATGAATAATATACATAAATACTTATAACATACTAGCTGTTGCCCGCGACTTCGTCTGCGTTTGATTTTGTTTTTAAAGTATTCAGTATCGCTAAGCTTTAAATGAGTATAGTAGTATATATATATATAACATGTGACTGCCAATTAATTATAGACAAATAATTTGATATAAAATAAAATTGCGACTATAATTAAAGATCTAAGCTATCCTATCTCTTAAGTTGGACCAGACTGCTCACGGTGTACCAATTTAATTTTAAATCGGTTAAGTAGTTTAGGAGTCCATCGCGGACAAACATCGTGACAGGAGATTTATATATATTAAGATAGATAAACACCCAGACACTGAAAAACATTCATATTCATCACACAAATATTGTCCAGTTGTGGGAATCGAACCCACGGCCTTGGACTCAGGAAGCAGGGTCGCTGCCCACTGCGCCAATCGGCCGTCAAATGATTTATAATTAAATAGCTGTTGCCCGCGACCTCGTCTGCGTTTGATTTTGTTTTTTAATGTGGCATTCAATTTAGTTGTAGTTCTAAAATAAATTAAAGTATTCAGTATCGCTAAGCCTTAAATGAGGAGTTCTGTCCTCTATCTCCAACCACATTCAGATCTACACAAACTTTGGAGAAAATTAAACACTTATTATAACCTCTATAGTACAAAAATAATTAATTAAATCGGTTATAATTTATCCTATATTACTTCTAAAACTTCCAAGAATATGTGTACAAAGTTTCATGAGGATCGGTTAAGTAGTTTTTGCGTGAAAGCGTACCAAACAAACTTACATTCACATTTATAATTATAAATAATTTAATTAATTCAATTGTACTGAAATAAAAGAAACAGTCCATAAAAGAAACATCGAACTGAGTTAACGATAAACGTCCGACCAACCAACGCGTAGTCAATACTTGGCGTCGCTTCAGGAAAATTTACTGGGCAACGTTTATTCGTTGCCCGTTATAAAGGTACTGCAGTTGTAGGGCGTTCATTCGCTACAAGCGTGATCATACGGTGTTGAAGGGACCAATCTGAATGAAGAAGAGCACGTGGTATTTACGGGGCGGCGCGTGCGCTGGTGGGGCGAGCGTGCTCATAGCGTACGCAATGCGTGAACAGTGCGTAACTGTCGCCACAGTTATCATACGCGGTTACAATTTGCCGTTTTCACGTCCACAGTGTTATTTACATATCTTTTGGACTATTAAACCACGATTTAAATTAAACACCTTAAAAGTCTTAATGAAAGTTTTACCTTAAAATTTATAATTTCCTCTGAGTTTGCAGTACTTCGCACTACACTACAAAATTAGGTCAAAGTGAATTGCGAATTGCAAAATGTGTACGGTAGAAGCTGCATGGAAATTTTCAACTTATCCTATACAAGTGGATTTAATTACAAAAAAATATGTGAGTGAAGTTGAAGTATATTAAAGTGCGTGTAATATTTATTTACTTCAGGCTCTAAAATCATGAAATAGAACTTAATTTTAAATAGACTCTTTGAAATTCCGAACCGTGTTAAAAGTAATGAATCCCGAATCCCAATCCAGTTTTCAGGCTCTTTAAATATTCTTCTGAACTATTGAACTAATGTTAAAAAATACTCTTTCATCAAATAAGAAAACTTATTTTTACGCTTCATAAGGAAAATATGATAGAGTGTCTTTGTACAAAGTTATAATTTTACATTTCGAATAAATGAAGTCCATAGAGTTTGTTATTTGAGTTAGGGAGTTCTTTGTTATATTTTTTTTTTTTTTATAATCGATGAATACAAAGCTTTCTATAGTCATAGAAAGCTTTATATTTACAGTTAAAATAATAATTTCTTGACGGTAGACCAAATTCTGTTGCCTTTTATACAAGGAACGACCTCCGCGCTAGCTACAGAAGTCCCTTTAATACAGACCAAAGTATGCAACAAATTTTGTAGAATCATGATACTATGTCTAACCTGATGATAGTATATTTTTTATCGATACATATAGCGAAAAACCTGTTACCGCAATCATATTTATGATATTTATCAGCAGGTTTTTGCGATTTGTGGCACACAAAAGGTACAGAACTAATATTAATTGGTGGCAACGAACTGTGGTTGGATTTTGTTTTTATTTGCAATTAACTAACTTTTTTGGATATCGTTGATTTATAATGATTTTATCTTTTATTAACCTTATCGCTTGCTTGTGTAACATGGTATTAACCTGGGTTTTTGTTATATTTCTTTAGAACAAATTAAACCAAAGAGTGTACTCTTCGGTTATATTTTCAAATAATTCATGTTCTGATATGTCAGTAGGTATCAATAAATAACACAACCTGTTAGCAATAATACAGGAGTTTCGCACATTACTCATCAGAAATAAGGCTGCTAACATAGTTTCTGCGTTATAGTTTAAAAGTAATGTAGACTATGCTTCGACACTTTCCGTGATACTCTGATTCCGAATTTGCATTCGAGATTGTCCAATCAACATGTTCAATGAATGGATTAAAAGCATTTCTTAGTAGTATCAATATTATCCTCAGCCTATTATGCCCGATTTCAGTAAACCTAGGCATCGCTTAAATCGAATGCATTATGATTTAGGCGATTTCTATATAAAAAAATCGTTTCACCAATTCTTAGACGATAACTATTGGTTGAATTATGCCTCGGAATCACCTTGATTAGGCGTTACTTATTTGCCTAAGCATTGCCTAGTTCATCGTTAGTGATAACGGGCATTTGTGTCCCACTGGACACAGGCCTCCTTTATCGCAGGAGGGAAGGATTTAGATCTTATTCCCATCCACGCTGCACCAATGCGTGTTAAGCATTATTTTCGCATGTCGGTGATGGTAAGCACGAACGAAGGTTTACCGTGCTCGTTGATCTAGTTTAAGCCGAACTTTAGGCCGTCTACCAGTGCGGAGTATTCAGCCTACGAGTGCGGGGCGGTAAAAATTTGCATTCGCATGTCTATGAGCCGGGTCAAAGAATTGAGTGTCATTTAAGGTTGTGTTCAATAAATTTGCATAGAAAATAAGTAAAACTGTTTTGTTAAAAGAAATATGGCATAACAAATTCCTAATGAATACGAAGCTCTATTTAAATGCGTTGCGCGTCGCTAGCCAACAGCCGGTTCGACTCGTCGCGTGAGATGTTCCTCACAAAAAACATATTTTTAAATGATCTAGGACTTGAGTGTTAGTAGGGAAGGTAGTGCGACGAAGAACTGCCGAACACGCTTCGCAAGTCGTTGCGTAGGTCGGGCGCGGTGTCGACGGCCGCGCAATGTCACCCGGTGAGCTGCAACCCTCCCGCCCCCCTCCCAACGAAGTCTGCGTAAATCAACCGCCATCTATCGAATCATTTCCGATTAGCAATTGTGCGGCACATAGAATCAAGGATATTTAAACTTAGCCATTACCCATACTTACTTTTCTAAAGCATGTTCTACCATTATTGGCTTATTGTACCTGCTTCTTTTCTATAATCTATTTTTTTGTTTTTTTTTCCGTATATTGTCAAGTGCCATCTCTTTTCATGTCAACCCTATTAAAATGCGAAAGTGCATTTGTTTGCTTGCCCGTTCACCCAGTAATAGGTATTTTGAACGCAGAGTTTGTGAAATTTCTACTTATTCCCGAAAAAATGCAGGGTTTGTTTGGATAGATCATAGCTCTAATACATATATACCTTTATACTTTTTCTTTGAACCTGGTTTTGAAGTATATTTGTAGAGTATAGTTGTTTAATTTTTTATGCAATAGTAACGAATTCGACACTATCAAAACTTTATACGTAGAACTAGTTCAGGATTCGTGTGGCACGCATGTTTTGAGTATGTTAACTATACAGGACTAAGTTGAAGACGCTTGCTTCGCATTAGGGTAGGTCGAACCATCGTTATATAATGTGCGTCATGCCACATCGGCAGGTGTTTTAAATGTAGCGATTGTCCGCGTTGTTATATCCGGCAAAGATAACTACTACCATGTCTGGTGTTAAAGTGTATGTGATAAGAAAATAGTTGTGTTGGTAGTTCAATTCTTTTGCAATACTACGAAACGAATTTTAGTTTTCTAAACTTGGTCCGCAGAAATGGTCCAGAAATTTGTGTTACGTATATCTTGATTATGGGACTAAGTTTAAGATGCTTGCTTCGCATTAGGGTAGGTCGCACCATCGTTATATAATGTGCGTCAAGCTACATCGACAGATTCTGTGATTGTAGCGATAGTCGCATTGTGATATCCGGCATGGGTACCTACCAGCACGCCTGGTGTTTAAGTATATGCTAAAAGACAAGGTGGTTCAATTCTTTTGCAATACTACGAAATGAATTTTAGACTTTCAAAACTTGGTCCGCAGAAATGGTCCAGAAATTTGTGTTACGTATATCTTGATTATGGGAACAAGTTTAAGATGCTTGCTTCGCATTAGGGTAGGTCGCACCATCGTTATATAATGTGCGTCACGTTACATCGGCAGATTCTGTGATTGTAGCGATAGTCGCATTGTGATATCCGGCATGGGTACCTACCAGCACGTCTGGTGTTTAAGTATATGGGGCAAAGTTTAAGATGCTTGCTTCGCATTATGGTAGGTCGCACCATCATTATATAATGTGCGTCACGCTACATCGGCAGGTGCTTTGAATGTAGCGATCGTCCGCGTTGTGATATTGGGTGCTGTCGGTCGTTAACCCTCCGCTATCTGCATTATTTAGTTCGACTCAATGTCGACGCAATGTCGAATCGCTAGAGTTCACAGACCGAGCGCGACGCCGCAACCGCGCGCCTTACCGGCCGCCTTGTTCTAGCTAATTTTTATCGCCCCTCGCGGCTTAAATTTTGATCGTACGAATATATTAGGTTTTTTTTTTCAAAAGATTTCTGAGACGTATTCACGAGTATAAACAATATCAGAAATTAAAATCTATAGTTTCTAGACGGACCTAGCAATAGATTAAATCTTTAGTTTTAAAATTTTTATGATGTTAATTGTTAAGTGTGAGGAGAACGCATTGACCGATTTGTTTTGTTTTTGGACTAATCCCCGTAAGGTTGTTTAAGAAAATAGAAGAATATTTGGAAATACAGGAATGACTGAAAGTGCTTAACTCTTTACAATTTGTGGATTAGTAGACTTCACACACTTTCGATAGGTATGCTATAGCAAGTGATATATTTTGAAAATCCTTAAATTCATGTGTTATTAGTGTTGTTGAGGTAGTAAACAATGTCAGTCAGTAGGGATTTTAAGACAATACATTTTTGTACTATATTGCCATACAATGGAGCAGCATTGAGGGTCTGTGCTCAATTCCACAGAGATTTGCGCTTGAGAATTACACCTTTGAGTTTCTAGTTAATACATCTGTTAAAGCAAATCGAAAATGGTAGTAAACGATGACGTAGCAGGTGGCACGTTTAAATCGCCGTGTACCGTTTTGGAGCTCCGCAATCGCTCCGCACCACTCCGCACTCGGTCTGTAGGCTGTGGGTCGAGTCGACCTCGATCGCGCGGAAACAGGCGCGGTCAAGGCCGCAGTCTAGACGCACCCCCCTCCGCGCACCCCCACCCCACTTCTAAACCCGCTTGTCATATCCCCCACTATTTATTTTTACCTCACAGCCGCCGCCGCCGAATTTGCCTGGGCCAAGCTTTTTGTAGGCGTGCGAACCTGACCTACCCATACATAGAGCTATGTATGTATGACGTCTAGCCGGAGCGTTAACAAAGGCTGCAATCATTCTGTTCTCTATGATGTTTCTGACATTAATCACGGCGTTCGTTAAAAACAGCCTGCGGTTAAACTTTGATAAATTATTAAAGGAACTGATAGTTTTTGAAACATATAATTTTAATTAGTTTCAAAGTATACGGACGGTGGGCAGGTACATATTTCTAACGCATTCGTGATTGACGAGTAATAAAAGTTATGGTTAAGTGGAACATAGCGACTGGAATTTTTAATCTGTAATTTGTTGTAACTACGCGTGGGTAATATAATATATTGGTATTAATTTAGGAGGGGGAGGAGATAGCGTTTTAATACCGTGGATGTTTTTATGTAAATAAAATAAGAATGGTCCCATAATAGTTGTAAGACTATCTAGTAGGTTGAACTGGTTCAAACCACTGATGCCTAACTAAGTGTAAAACACGTATTAAAGGCGTCAATGCTCTCCTCTTCATGATTTGTCTTATGATCCATCCACAACAGGATCATTACTAGCCTATTAACGTCTTACTGCTTAGAACATAGGAGAGAAGAGATCTGTGTTTAGAACAACTACCCACCGCGCTCCTCCAATGCGGTTTGGCTGAGTTTAATGATTATTTTTCCATGTTATTAAAAATAGCCAGAGTCGAACGCTTAACCTGCTCTCCCGGGGGTTATCCCAATTTTCTAACTCCAAGCTGGTGGTACTTAGATTTCTGTCTTATTTCAAAATTCACGCGGGCATCAATATATAAAAGTTTATACTAACCTTTGTACCAACGAGGTATATATTTGACAACAGAATATGGTATGATGAACTTACATTTTTCTATTTATAGCAAATAGTTTTTAATGCACGTGCTCCCTATGTTCAAAAAGTTGGATTTATTTGTGCGTTTGTGGGCCATAGTGCGATGACAGTGTGTGTGTGTGTGTGAGTGAGTGTAAGCGGGTGCGTGATTGAGTTTGTGTTCAGTATTATGTAAATGTAAGCGATGTAACAATCACATACATTTAATTACCATACGTTAACTATTTATCTACCTAACTACCTCTTCTTCTTCTTCGTCGAATTCTTCGTTACTGAAGGTCGTGTCCGGATTCAAGTTCCTTCGTTGCGTTTTTTATTACTAGCTTCTTGTAATAGGAGCTACTTTGCCTGGTCAGAACAGCGACGACGTGATCGGTCGCTTGGTCTTTCACCCTCGGCCTCGGGCAATATGTGACTAAAGTAACTAAGAATATTTTTGGAACAAAATGTGGAGCGCCTGGATTCATAGTTGCTCCTGGACTAATAGGTTTGTTCCCCTAGCGGTCCATGGTTGCATCCTTCTCCAACACCACATTTCAAGTTACCTATTAAAGTATCATCATTAATATCATCATATCAACCCTACCAGCCCACTACAGGGCACGGCCCTCCCGCAATGAAAAGGGGTCAAAGCCGTAGTCCACCACGCTGGCCCAGTGCGGATTGGTGGACTTCACACACCTTTAGAACATTATGGAGAACTCTAATACATGCAGGTTTCCTCACGATTTTCCTTTACCGTTGAAGCAAGTGATATTTTAATTACTTAAAACGCACATAACTTTGAATTATTAGAGGTGCGTGCTACGTTACGAACTCGGCCGCCCGAAAGTAAAGTCGAGGTCCTACCCACTGGTCTATCACCGCTTTGTGAACTGTATTAAAGTACATTAGGTATTAAATTAGTTTTCAAATGTTTGAATGCCGTAGTTTTTATCGCTGTGAACCGAAAAACTGAAATCGTCTGTGTCCAGTTCGCGTTATTTTCATTATAATCATATTATCGAACAAAGAACGTCTATCGTTCAACTGGCTAAAACATTGCGCTTTGATAAAAATGTGGCAGTGAAGTCATCGGTGGCGACCGCCGGCGAATAACTAATGTGCCGACCTTGGGCAACAGACCACACGCAAACATTGCATATTATATAGAACTGTCTAATTTTTATCTCGGCAAGTGCGCTGACGGAAATGAAGCCCAAGATTGATTTTAGATAAGGTGAGTAGACACCTGGTTAGACACCACTATGCTTACGTATCACTCGGCTTAACAAAATTACGGAATTTGTAAACGTCATCACTTCATCATCATCACTTCAACCAATTGAAGTCCACTGCTGGACATAGGTCTTTTGTAGAGAGTTCCAAAATCCATTGTCCTGGGCCACTTGTTTCCAGCGGCTCCCAGCGACTCACTTGACGTCGTCTGTCCACCACGTTGGGGGCCGACCAACACTGCGTTTACCTGTACGGGGTCGCCATTCTAACACCTTGGAACCCCAACGTCCATCGGTTCTCCGAGCTCTGTGCTCCGCCCATTTCCACTTGAGCTTTGCAACTCGCTGAGCTATGTCGGTAACTCTGGTTCTTCTACGGATCTCCTCATTTCTGATTTGATCACGTAGAGATACTCCCAACATTGCTCTTTCCATCGCCCGCTGGGTGTTTCTGAGCCTTCTTATGAGGCCCATAGTAAGCGACCACGTTTCGGATCCTTAAGTCATCACTGGCAACACGCACTGTTCGAAGACTTTGGTCTTCAGGCACTGAGGGATTTTGGACGAAAAGATGTCTCGAAGTTTCCCGAACGCTGCCCATCCGAGTTGGATTCGGCGGTTCACGTCTTTCTCAAAATTGGACCTACCTAACTGGATCGTGTGTCCTAGGTATATGTACTCGTCTACAATTTCGAGTGCAGAGCTCCCAATTATTACTTATTATTGTAAACGTATCACACTGATATTCCCAATTCTTTGGTGGTGATATTGGTACGACTGCTTGCTGTAGCAAGCACAGCTACCTGGAAGCAGAACCGTGCTCTGTAGAGCACGGGTCTCAGAACGAGAAGGGTTCAAGGAGTAGTCCACCACGCAGGCTAAGTGCGGATTGGTAGAGTTCAATCCTTTTCCATGTGAAACTTTGGAAAGTTATATATACATACCATAACCAACCAACACGGCGTAAGCTAGGAATAACTAAGATTTTAAAGTGGCTAAATAAAACCCGCGTTTAAATTTCATTATTTGTGTTTTGTGGATTGTTACAGCCTTTATATTTTTCGTTTCGGTTTTCAATTTTGTGATATTATATGCTTCAGTTTAGACCGGCCTCGAAGATACCCAGTTTGCTGCTTAACTTCTTAGTAAAGTCGCGGTAAATCTATAAGTACGCGTTGTAGATCGGTTTCCTGCATGTCTTTTGCTTGTGCTATAGATATAATTGTTTTAACATGAAGAAGAAGACCAATCTTCACACCGAAGTTGAAAGAAAGGAAATGCATTTTAGTGCAAAAGCAAAAGAATAATTAAACAGTAATAAAAAAATATTAAAGCACAAAAGGCGGCCTTAACACTAAGAAGCGATCTCCACTAGGTATAAGTTAAAAATTGCATAATAGGGTTAGGGTGTACACAAAAGTATTTATAGAAGTTGGTGTGCCACGTAAAAAAGATGGCGCAAATTGGCGGATTCTTATAATGAATACTACTTTTTTATAATTTGGGATTTTGTGAAGTATAAATCAAGTTGGTAAATTACACAGCCAATTTAAACTTAAGCAAAAAAATTTATACAAAAACTGATGGAGGTTTTTTACCTCCTTGGACGAACGATAAGTCTTTTTTTAAATATTTGTGTACTACATTTGGATTCTAAGTTCAAATGTAGCTAAAACATGTTTGATTGGTTTTCCGTTTTCTATATCCGATTAGAAGGAAGTTTAATTTAAAAATACCACCCAAACGTATACCAAAATATTCATTCAAATCGGTCCAGCCGTCTAGGAGGAGCACGCACACAAGAAATATATATAAGGATATACATATATTCATATATATGTTTTATTTAGCTTCAGCGTTTAATGCAGCTCTTATAATGGATATCCATTTTTTATGAATTTATTTTAGAGTTATTAAACGTACGTAGTTTTTTTTCAAATCATAGATGTTCTTCCGGTGCTCTAGATTTTTGAATGTTATGCATATTATGTTTAAGCACTCCGCCATTGTAGTTTAGGGGCACTTAGCAGAATTGTCAACGGTAAATAATAATTCCTAAACGTCTCAGGTTTGGGCGTAAAATATTTAATTATACTTTATTATAAGTAATACCCATCTAAATTAGGAGGAGTTAGTGGACAAACGGACGCAGGAACCGACTTTGTTTTATACTAAGTAGAGATGCAAATAATTTTAAAATAAAATGTATCACTACGTTAAGCATATAATAACCCATTTGTGCAAACTACAATGAACCCGCATCACGCATTAAGCCGATATTGTCACGTCTGTTAGCTCAGTCTTGAACGCGTGGCAACTATCAAAGCGTCCAGTGGCCATACATGTGTAATTGCCAGCGTTGACTTTATCAAAAAAGCGATAAAGATAACGCATGGAAAAATACAGCTCTCTGAATATCTAACTAAACTTCGTGTTGAGGTAGGTCTCGTTTTTATAAACAATACAGCGTCGCGACGCTGATTTTTTATTCCCTATATCCTCTGTTATGCTTACGTCAAAACTGATTAGACAGTCAAACTTATGTCGGTCTATTTTTATCGTCACCACGCATGATAAACATACTCGTATTATGATTATTTCTTTGAACGTGTATTAAATTCAAATTATCTGGTTGCCATGCTGTGTAAAATGCGTAGTTTTTAAACTCATTGCATTTTGCTTAACAATTTTGACAGAATAATATCAGGATCTTTTTGCATTTTACTTATATGGAAGTGGATTAGGTGGAGGTATTTTCCCATCAATCGGTGGCCCAGGCTCAGGCTGTAAAATAAATTTAAATGTGCGATTACTTATAACTTTTTGTCCAATTTATCAACACCTAGTAAATTGTTATAAGTTTGACTATAAGCTACCATTATTCTCTAATCAAAGAACGTTACGACGCTACGTCTGATTAATTTGTTACCTGACATTACCGCAGCAAGGGAAGTTTATTTACATATAATGTGATAGCATCCCTTATATAGGCCTTCATTTTGATTCAGATGGTGTTTGCAAAGCACGTTCGAAAGCTTTAAACCCGTATGTTTTTAGAGACTTTACCGTTCGGAAGGCAGATTCTGCCGTTAAGAAACTCAGCAGTTGTTGCTTTTCTGCATCATTATTTTAAAATTGAACAATCATTATTCAACCTAGTGGCGCATTGAAACCTGAAGGCGAAGCGGTTTGCTTCTAAGCGAGCTTCGTTCTAAGCGAGCTTCGTTCTAAGCGAGCTTCGTTCTAAGCGAGCTTCGTTCTAAGCGAGCTTCGTTCGTGCAACCGTAGTGTCAACCTTATTGGGTCGATTTTGATAAATAATGTGTAATATATAGCGTTCAAAATGCACAGACTATATTATGACGATGTGATTTGATAAGCTATATGATTAATCTATTATGAAATGGCAGAGAAAAATGCGCAATGACGAAATATTAGATTTATTATTTATATGAATGAGAATTATACAGTATACAGATACCAAAGGTGAGGTCCTTTATGAACTCGAAGAATAAGATACCAAAAATTTTCAATTTCTACAGGAACGAATAGTAAGGTCGATTTTAGGGATCCATGTAAAATTTAACCTTTATCAGATGTAGCTATAAAGGTATTAGGTACGTCTTTATCTTACGCGTACGAGCTGAATGAAGGAACTTCTTCAGGAAGCAGTCTCCTCCTTGCAATTTTTTTCAGTGTGTAGGCGTATAATAGTATCTAACAAACAGAACTAATTATTATGTATGGATTACACTAGCTTTCCCGGATCTTTAACTTAAATTTAAAAAATAAAAATTTCCTATTCTTATTCGTTAATTATTCACAATTTATCTTTAAAAATTCATTGAACTTGTATGATCCACCAGTAATTAACATAAAAATAAAGAAAGAAGGCTTTTCACGCGTTTGATGGTATATTTCGTTTGAAATAATAAATAAATTCTCGTAGATGTTTGGGTAAATATTCCCAAATATTCGGCTTCCCGAATTTTAAATGCTTGAAATGTACTGGTGGGGCCAGTACATTTCAAGAATTTTAAATTCGGTTTTAGTCAAAATCTGTTTTAGAAGATAAGGCTAAACTAGACGTTAGAGAAAATCCAGTGAAACCAAGAAGAAGAGCCTCATCATTCCAAAATGGAAAATAACAACCGTTCGGTTGAAGTTGAGTGTCGGATACCAAATCACTAACCACTTGGTATCCGACACACGACTTAAGGCGCGTCCCTGAACATATAACCTTGAGTATTTATTCCCTCTGTGCCGCAATACCCTTCTTATAGAGCAACGATTGCATATCATCTAATTTTATTGGCAAAAAAGCTAAATGTCCATTAATTAATCCATTGGTGTTGTGCAAACATCTCTAAACGAAACTAAGTTAACAGGTCTGAATGCAATGCTGACTTTTCACTATGTTGGCCGTAAAAAGGATGGCACTGTTTTCAGATTTATCAATTTAGTTCAGTTTACATATTTGTGAATGCCACAACACTTTCTATAAGTGTTAGTTACGAATAAAAAAATTGGTTGCCTGTAAAGTCGGTATACGGGCGAAAGTTTTACGTGACAACGACTTTGAGTGGTAAAATAATTTTAATGTGAATATTCATTCGTATAGTAGGAAGAAGGATGAAATAATAGTAACAATTTAAAACATTTATTTATACAAAGAATTATATTTAAAACATTAATTTATACAAAGAATCTCGCACTGAATTTCATATTAACAAAATTTTATTTTTACCTTTACACATACATACGTATTTATATACAAATATACATACAATAACTTGCAATACATTTGCGTACAGCGTTTACTACAAAGGGACGCGTGCCTTTCACTTTTTATGTCTGTCTCTCTCGCTCTTAGGCGGGCTAACCATGCCCGAGTGGAAGGGACGCGTGCCTCTCACTCGCTCTCATTGTGAGCGCATAACGTGAGCGGAGCGTAACGCAGTTTCTTGAAGTGTCACCCGGCAAACCAATTTATAAGACGTTGTCACGTCAAAAAAATGCATACCTATGCATGCCTGATACTAATCGTAAGTATTATTCTTATGTCATTAAAAAATATTTGAATCAACTACTATGAAGACATCATATCGTAGAATATTGATTTATTTTATCTGTAGTTCTTTTTTTTGAAGGGTAACAATTTTTCTAAAAATTGTAAATTTAAAAACAGCTCAGGGTTTTTCTTGCGGATTCTCACCTTAAACGTAACGGATGTTTATTTTTCAGTGCTTGCTACTTGTTTAATGGAACCAAATATGTTTGAAATGTTGTTAAGTTTTTCTTTTTACTTAAAGATTTTATAAATCAGTAATATAAAGATTTGACGGCGAAGTAAAAGTTCTTACGATTCATGCGTCACGTGCAGTAATGTTATGTTTAAACAGTAGTGCAATTATTTCTGTACAGAATTGCTCTCTCGCACAAATCAAACCATTTAATTTTTTAGTCTTAAAAATTGTGATTGGCTTTTGGTCTAGAATTGTATTCAATGACGCCTTTTCTTTTGTACGCAAATATCTATAAACTATACTAAATTGAAAGGCTGAAAAGTAATATTTTCACTGTCTTCGTGGGAAAGGTTAATCTACTTTTAGACCTGTCATATTAGTTAAAAGATTTGTGTAGAACTGAACGATTGGGCATTATTATATAACTTTAAAAAAGCACTAATCGACTAATTACGAAATCTCAGAAACTCTTGAAGCTTATATTAAAATCGAATTTATGTCTAAGAATGTAGGCATGAGCAGTGAACAGCTTTTATGAAAGTTCTAAACCGATCTTGTTAAAATTTAGCTCCGAGGTAACTGCGCATTACAGGACAGGATATAGCCTACTTTTAGACCCCAACAAAAACTTCAGTAACATCTTATTAGATGTTGTTTATAGTGAAACGTTAAAATAATATCTGAAAAATAAATGCTACCGATATTTTTTTGATGGGCCACATTTATCACCCATGATTTATCAGTCTGTTTTATAATAAAGTTTTTAGTAATAAAATTTAACTAGCGTGAATATACTCAGTACAAAAATTAAATTATCTGCTACATTCTGTAAGTAGGTATAAAATAGTGGCGAAATAACAAAATTCAACGACTTGATAATAATGTAATTATCTCCTAAGTCCTAGGTTAACAAATATTTAATGTCCGTTGCGTAACGCTATACCGTCTACAAGCCATGTCACTTTTACTTTTCTTATGTTGCTGATCGTTCAGTAATTATATTTGACTGGAGAGCAAAAAAATTGGTAGAACGGAGACCTTGAAATCGATATAAATCGCGTAAGCATGAGAATTTCGGCGTGTTGTGGCGCAAAATAGATATTCATAATAACAAGCGGACTGGTTCATCGACCGCACGCCCGTGGACTCACCTTTGAGCTCAGCAGCTCGTAGATAAATGGCAATTTGGGCGAACGTGGCGCCGGGGCTGCCGAATACTCGTCAACCACGATGAGATTGGGATAGGCTCGTTGTCTAGTATGACAGCAACGTTTCCGTTAAGATTTTACTTTATTGTATTCAATGTTTATATTGTTTAAATTTATGTTTCCTTGGTGCGTAGTCTTTTAGTTTTTAAAAATACGTAGGTGAATGTTTGAATTAAGGTTCAAGGTTTTTTTTATTTTTTAAGGCGTAATGACGTTAATTCTTTAACTGGAACTAAATGGATACAGAGAAAATAAAAACAAAATGATTTGACAAAGGTTTAATTACCCAAAATGTTTTTTGAATTGTAACTTCTGGAATTAAGCTTCTTTTAAATAATTATTTATAACGGGATTCAATATTTAATACTAAGTTTGGAAAGATACCTAAAGACCGTTTTAGTCTTAACTTACTGCCTATAACCTACCTCAACAGATGGGGAATTTAACCCATTTTTTTTAATTGGACTCGTAGCCACTTTGAGATTAGCGCGTTCATGTGTAAGCGGTTCAATTTTATATTATTACCAGGGTGTGGGTCGTAGCGTGTTGTTGTATAACCTTGCTCAATAATCGGGCAATGTACCACAAAAATATTTTTTCTTATCCAACTGGGAGATCTGAAAATTAACTCGTGCAAAACTTTTCAGGTTTTTGGTATTATTTATTCAAGATAGTGTAGACCGTGAAGTGCTCATGCATTTACGCGTGAATTGTTTGATGGAAATTTAGAATTTTGTATATATGTACGTATATACAAGGTATTTTAAAAAGAGAACTTAGTAGCTATTAGGATACTACGTTGTTGTATAAAAGTAGTCGAAAATAAAAAAAATGGCAACCCTAATCACAATTACAATTCGTCTAGTGTAATTTAAACTAAATGGACACATATACTTACTCGAATATGTGCCCATTTGGTTGTTTGTATGAAGTGTTTTAAAATAATCTAGGATTTTTTTTTTCTGTTGTCCTCCTAAAACTTGCTCAGTGACCCCATTTTACTTTAAATGTTAACACAGTTGCTGTCACCATGTAATGTATTTTGAAAATTAAAATATTGTATAGATGTTATAAATTTCGAGTATGCGGGTTTATTTATTTAAATACACGTTATGCATGGAAAAGGAATATATTCTGAACAAATCAGTTTGCGCATAATGAATTTATCATTATGAAATACCGTATATTATAGTATATAGGTCTTGTGTGATAAGCACATACCTACTTTGTTTAAAAAGTCACGCCGGTTGCGTCACGACATTTTTTATCGGAAAGCCGACAATGTCAAAAGTGCGTTGAACCTGTCGCATCCTTGAAACTTTGTCATAAATAGATAATGATTTTTATTTTCGCTATCCGTTTAGGTTTTATCTCAAAGCATCAAATATCTTTTTTATTTCTGAATAATTTATCACCAGAAGGTTTGTGAAGAGTTTAATATGCATTTTACATTCATTCTAGTACTTAGTATTGCAAACTCAAAGTGTAAACTTCTGTGAAGGCTCTAGGATAGATCCATATTTTTTAAAAGATTATAAGAGCAAGGGCTACGATTTGCTCTAGCCTTATTCTCATATTCGAAAGGATATAAAACATTCTTAAAAAATAAAAGCAAAGAAACGTAGTCTAGAAATTGGAAGTCTAAATCGATTTTTCTAGTTTTGCTAACAAGTAATTTGGTGATTTAATGATACACGTAAATGGAATATGGTGTGGTGTAAAAAGCTATTACCGTTAGTTCTTTGTATCTCTATTAAAATATAGATTCTGTTTATCCTTTTTTAAATTAACTATGCAAATTGATTTTAATGGCTTTGTTAAAATCTCTGACTGCCCACGTAAAGGTATAATTGGCGTGCATAGTGATTTAGATTTCGCCGAATTTATATTTGGCCGATGTACTTTTATAATCATCATTCGACGTTAAAAAACTCAAGTTTGGATTTAATGACTTAAACATGACTCATCGTAGCAAAAGATATAGGTGCTTTATAAATTTTGAGAAAGAGATTGACTTTGTGATTTGGCCTAGATTTTTGATTTTTAAATATACTTAAACCGACTCCTAAAATCGTATCTAGGAGGTAATTTCCCTGCATTCGCAAATTTAGAAAATTTATGACTAGCGTAGAGTATTTTTGGAAGTATAAGGTATGCGGAAAGAAGAGTACTTACCTACTTTCAAAATGCTACTTCGGCTGATAGTTACATAATAGTAACAATCAACTTATTAAACAACCACACTAGCAAAATTTCATTTGCGTCAATTCGACAGCTCGCTGTTTTTTCTATTTATAACCCTTTGAAAAGAAATGCGCAATCAGAAAACAACTAAAACAACCAACAATATGACTAGCTAAGAAAGAAATGACATTATGAGTTGGTCTTCCTGCTGTCCTGTGGGGCTAGCATGCGTGCGACCAGAGTTATGTCTACCAATTATCTCGTCTATCTTTATAGAAAAAAATACGAGTAAAGTGTAGAGATAATTATTTGGAAGCGCGTGCTAGCAATGCTGTTCTTTGCAGAGTATAAAATCTCGTGTTAGTAATTGCTGGCACGTTTTCCTAGCGTAGGAGGCTCCCAAAAGACCCGATCGATGTTGTTTATCAACCGATTTCCAAACAATGAAGGAGGTTCTTTTTTATGTTTGTTACCTCAGAAATCCGTTATTTATAAACAGATTTTGAAATCTGTTTATCTTTTGTAAGGATATACTTTCACATTGGTGCCAAAGGACTTTCATCTAATTTGGGTCAGTCGTTTGATAATTGCATATTTAAAAAAAATGTACATATAAACGGATTGCTTACTTAAAATGAAGTCTGTTGTAATATATCTTTTAAGTTCTTATTATTTATATAATAATCAAGCAATTTTAATTGTACTAGCAGCGCTGCTTTGTTAGGACATGAAAGAAGGACTATATTTGGTGTAAGAATGTTCCTGTAAACCTCCCAATTCGATGTTTTCCAGGACCAAAAGTTCGCTACGTTACTCTCCGTTCTTTCAATAACTCCTTGCCAAAAATTAAATCGATTGTTAGGGCGTAAAGGAAGCCACTTTCGCATAATATAACATTAGATGCCTTTAAAGCCTCTACGATAGTTTCGATTGCTTCGTTGCAGGTGCAGATGATGTCCGCCGTCAACGGAGAGCCATTGCTGAGGCGAGTGAAGCAAGAGGCTGAGCCGCCGCCGCAGTATTCTCCAACTGAGCAACATCGTCCTATGGCGGTACTGGAGCCCTGTGCAGTAAGTTATCATCGTCATCAGGCTGTTAATGTCCTACAGCTTGGCACAGATCACTTTTAGGATCATTTTCAAGTGGGGAAAACCCCATGGATTTCGTAGAACTTTGTCAGAATCTTACTGACTACTGACTGACACCCACGGTGTTTCTACTCACTGCTTGGGGGCGGAGCTACGGAAACGCTTTCAAACTCAACAGCAGAACCGAAGTAGACCCTGACTCTTGGACACGACGCGACGTGTCCAGTTTCGCCAGTTAGAGGCGTGTCGGAATAACAGCACGCCAGTCAATTCGAGGACAAAGAACATACTGTTGAAGAGTTCGATTCTCTATCTCCAAAGATACCTAATCTTGATGGAACAGATTAAGAATTAAAAATAAGTATTTTCTAAATCTCTTAAGCTCTAATGTAGATATGGCGAAGTTCCGATCTCCGAAGATTAGATTGTTATAAAGTTTAAAAAGGGAGCAACTAGACGGTGATCTGAAAAAATGCGCCATACGAAATATCAGGGAGGGCGAACATAATTTTAGGGTGAGAATGGCATATATCCCCGAGTTGAGGTTGAGTTGTTGAGTACTTATCATATCGATCGTGAGGAAAAAGAATTAGCTGAAACGATACAAAATATCGATCTTAAATTTACATAGGTTACGGTAAATAGGCTTAAAGTAAAGGCACGATATGATAGCTAAATAAAGCATCGAGTGGGCGCGAAGATATAATTAATCTATAAGAAAGACAGAGAGAGATAGGAAAACCAACCTTCATTCCGGCAATCGCAGCGTGCCGCTACTTTATAAGTTGTGATAGGTCGAAAAGAAGTTTGTTTAGATAAGCATTACACGTTTATTTTACTGCCTCGTTGGCGTAGGTAGAGGTTAGCGTGCTACGGATCATTTTCTGTCGGCCCGTAACTAAAACTGTTAGGTATTCTGTCGGTGGAAGCAGTTAGGAAATTGGCGTTTTGCACCCTCTTGAATAATCGCTATTTATGCAACTATTAAGTAATGAGGAACATTTTAACTCGTGAGATATTTATTGATAAGTGCGAGAGATATTTATTGACAAATGCTTCTTAATACCTGTATCGAAACGGCCACCATTTCGTTACTACTGTCAAATTCTTAATTGGGTCATTTCGATACCAATGTGAATAAAGCAGGTTAAGAATTCGGTCGTTATTATTACCCTAACCGCTTCGGAGCACCGTGTTGACTCTAAGCGCTTCTCTTCTATTTTATCGGAAAGACTCCCATATAGCGGAGATCTAAGACAATGTCAGCCAGTGGGACATGAATAATGGGGACAATTGATATTACAGCTTGAATTGGAACCAAAAGAAGAGGTCAGATTCTGCGTTTCACCTGGTGAAGGCGGTATCGTTGGGAACACAAGTCCAGAACAGCAGCACTGCTCGTCCACAACCGTAGCAGCTTCGAGCGGAGCGAGGGACGACGAGGCTCCACGTCGATGGTGCTTAGTTTGCGGCGATGTGGCGTCGGGGTTCCACTATGGTGTTGCGAGCTGTGAGGCGTGCAAGGCGTTTTTTAAAAGGACGATACAGGTATAATTTAGTTATAATTTTAATATACGATATGTTTCTGTTTCCCTAGTCCTCAGTTTACCAAGAAGAGACTGCTGCTAAACGATAAGACCGCTTAATTTCATATTCTGTACCCTTCATCTATTTTCTTAACGGAACAGTAGGTATGAACGATTTAAAAAGTAAATAAGCAAATTTTAAGTACATTGCTTCTATGGTCACATTTGAAACGATAATTTATGTTTGTAGTGACTCTAGATTAAGTATATCTAAAAGATGCTCGGAAGAGACTAATCAGTTGCTTCTTTCCAATATTTTTATTTTGCGTAGTGAGCAGTAGCACTCTCGATTCGGATTTTATTGTTTTTTTTTGTTAAACAAAAATCTTTAAAAGAAATTAAATATAACCTGTGTTACTTCTAAATAAAATAGCTTACTACGTAAAGGAATTACTGAAATCAGTTGGGAAGAGTTTATCAATGACAAAGTAACGTAGTATCGGTATATAGCAGTGTCGGTACTAGCCGTACCTCTATTACTTCAATTTTAATAAATAATAAATAAATAAATATACTACGACAATACACACACCGCCATTTAGCCCCAAAGTAAGCGTAGCTTGTGTTATGGGTACTAAGACGACTGATGAATATTTTTATGAATAATATACATAAATACTTAGAATATACATATAAATACCCAGACACTGACCAACATTCATGCTCATCACACAAACATTTTCCAGTTGTGGGAATCGAACCCACGGCCCTGGGTTCAGAAGGCAGGGTTGCTGCAAACTGCGCCAATCGGCTGTTAAATGTATTATTTGTGCGTAAAAATAAAATAGTTCTTGGACACTGGGTTGCGAACTATCCGTATCTCTTTATCCCCGTAATAAATTTCACTAAAATCAATGTATTGGTAGGTTTAAAAAAAAAATTACAATTATGATTTGGGATTAGTATAGATTCTTCGAAAATATTACAGATTTAAATTTAATATTCTGAACATAATCTATAATTCAATTAAGTTAATTATTAGTTTAAAATAATGTTTATGATTTTTTCACGCCAATCTTGGCTGAATATGTAGATCTCTTAACATCTATGTTGTCTGCACCATGTTAAAGCAAAAAAAAAAAAAATACATAAATAAATAAATATCTGCGTAGTTGGCAATTGCACACTCGATACTAAATTGTTAAATTAGCTTTTTTCTTAAACCAATTTTTTTAAAATAAATTAAATATATTATAATAACTTATGGTATTCTAAATAAAATAGCCCCTCCGTGAAGGAATTACTATAGTAACAATAGCTCATATTATTCAGAAGTAGTGCAAATTTTTAATTTTTTTCCAGGGAAACATAGAATACACGTGCCCGGCGTCAAATGAATGCGAAATCAACAAAAGAAGACGAAAGGCATGCCAAGCGTGCCGTTTTCGCAAATGTCTAAGAACCGGAATGCTGAGGGAGGGCGTGCGATTAGATCGCGTGCGAGGTGGGAGGCAGAAGTACCGACGCGCACCAGATCAACTCACTCCAAACCAACCGCGACCACAACTGGATGATATTAAGGTAATTTTAAATGTAGAATTTAACACAGAATACAATGATAAACTAATACAGGGGAGCTGTCTCATCATAGATTCTTTTTTTTTTTTTTGGCGTGGTGTCAAGAGATTTAAAAATATCATTGTAAAGTCAACATCTCCTGAGGATGCTCCGGTTTCGGAGCGAAACGTGCGTAGAGGGTATATTGTCGAAGATCTGTTTGGTGTGGAGTATAAGGATTGAAGAAATTATAAATTACACCACACAGATTCTCCTGCTTTTCGCGGAGTATAGCTTAATTTTAAGCTTAATTTTGATAATATATCATGGATTTCCGCAAAGTAACGCCTGCTTCTATCCAATACTTCTTTTTATGGTTTAAGATCTTTATTTCTCAAAATAAATACGAAAAATTCGCTTAATAGAGAAAACATTAAACTTACAACTAAAACATGTTGTGAGCGTACACGTATAGAAGGTACAAATAAATCTAAAAACTATAATCTATAAAGCATAATTTAATGCAGCTAAAAAGAAAATGTTCGTACAAGCTGATAGTTCCACAAATATTACCGAGCAAAAACATACGACTAAAACAAAGATCATCGTTTACCTAAGTGTATTATTATTTATTTCATTACATAACTTTAACAAATATCTGCAAATCGGATAACCATTTAGTCAGAAAAATGATGTAGAATAATAATATCTATTTTTCGCTATAAAGAACTTCAATTAATAATCGCATATGTTGCTCGAACCTCATTTTGCAATACTCGGCATCTTAGTCAAAGTCAAATATTTCTTTATTCAAATAGGCACATAGATGGCACTCTTGATGTATATATTACATGTAAAATCTTAATATATATAAATCTCCTGTCACGATGTTTGTCCGCGATGGACTCCTAAACTACTTAACCGATTTCAAATTAAATTGGTACACCGTGAGCAGTCTGGTCCAACTTAAGAGATAGGATAGCTTACCTTTAATTATAGTCGCAATTTTTTTTTATTGCAAATTATTTGTCTATAATTAATTGACAGCCACATGTAATATATATATATATATATATATACTATACTCACTGAAGGCTTAGCGATACAGAATACTTTAAAAACAAAATCAAACGCAGACGAAGTCGCGGGCAACAGCTAGTATTATATAGAAATGAGTGGATGGCGATAAATTAATTCGTCAACTTAAAACTAAAGCTACGAGGGTTCCATATGCGCCCTGGTCTAAGAAGAAGCCCACAACAAACTTAGCCGGTTGTTTTTTTTGTTATCACCATCACACATTGTCATTTAAAACGGTCTGCGAAAGGTGCAAGGTTTGAGTATACGCTATTATAGCATGATTCCTAAAGTAATTTTGGACCTACCAATGCATAAGTTTAAAGAATGTGTTAAAACACATTTATTACAGCGAGGTTACTATACAATTGATGAAATTCTTAGTGACAAGGTTGCTTGGAAGCATCCGGCTCCGCTTTCATCTCTCACAAGATAGAAAAATGAATTTTAAAATGTAAAATGTAAATTGTTGATATAGAAAAGAGCAACTGCTGAGTTTCTTGCCGGCTTCTTCTCGGTAGAATCTGCCTTCCGAACCGGTGGTAGAGTCACTACACATAGAAAGACTTGACGTTTCAAAAGTGCTTAAATTAGGCCTACTTGAAATAAATGAATTTTGAATTTTGAATATTAAAGAAGCAATCTGGTTAGAGCAATAATTTACACCCAATCATTGTTTTCGTTGACTTAGTCCTTAACCCAACTGTATGAAATTAAAATGACGTGTACTGACGATTGCGTGTTTGGTCCCTGTAGGAAGGCAAGAGAAAGTTTAGCTACATACACTTTTTAGAAGAATAGAAACTAAAACCTGTTTTTTTTTTCTTAGTCAGTAGTCAAACGTTTTTGTTACGTAAAGTTATGACATAACAGTATCGCGAGCCGCTTTAAATAATGAAAAGCCTTATTACTTGAACATAAGGTATATAAAACCAAATTATTATCTCAAATTGGATGATAGTTTTCGAGAATAGTGAATAAAAACTCGTTTGCTTTTTTATACCTTACATGCTTAAGTTCTGAGGTTTAACACGCTTATTTTAGATCAGAGACACTGTTAACTTACTTAGTTAACTAACTAAGGCAAGGGGTTTTTGTAGTGTTGAGTCATATAGGTACACTTGGTTCTTCGCGGCTTCTTCTGCGCACAACATCGTATAAGGTTCTCATACACATGGCTTTGATCTTATAGTCTACACAATAAATAAATAAATAAATATACTACGACAATACACACATCGCCATCTTGTCCCAAAATTAGCGTAGCTTGTGTTATGGGTACTAAGATAACTTATGAATATTTTTTATGAATAATATACATAAATACTTATAATATATAGATAAACACCCAGACACTGAAAAACATTAATGTTCATTACACAACTATTGTCCAGTTGTGGGAATCGCACCCACGGCCTTGGACTCAGAAAGCAGGGTCGCTGCCCACTGCGCCAGTCGGCCGTCCTAATACGAAAACAAAAAACAATCAACCCTGACCTACCGCGTCGCATAGCCCGCCAGCGCTATTAGTTTGTTTGATCGGCTCCTAATGTAGGTATTAGACGATCAAACTTATAAAAGATCATTCAAATCTGATTGCTAGGTCAAAAGAAAAGCGTGTTTAAATAAACTCTAGCTTTATTAAAGTTTTCATAAGGATAAAGGTTCCCGTATTCCTTTTCTTTTTTTTTTTTATAATTATTTATGATAGACTTCAGCTTCTGCAAATAACGCTTTCATAAAAACACCTGCTTTTTTTTACGCATTTCCCTGATTTTGTGACGCAACAAAATACAGAAGATAGTAGCCAAATTTTGCAATTTTGAACCTTATGAATGAAGCCATAAAAATGTTTCGGTTAGTCAATAGGTAGCATAGATATATTTATATAAATGCACTTCAAGGTTTCATTTCGATCTCATTGTGCTAGGTTATGTACTGGACTAAAAACTTATTCTGGCAGACAGGAAGTAGGTACGCATATAATAATAGCTACGTATATTTTAGAAGTCAAGGTCTGTTTAATAAATTAGGAACGTCGTACACACGTAACTTTTAATGGTTATCTTACCGATTTAGTTTCATTTATTGCTAGCAGCTTTGCGTGACATGTACCGCGAATAAAATTTTCAATAGGTAATATTTAGGCGGCCGATTTGCGCAGTTTTGCGACCCTGCTTTCTGAGTCCAATGCCGTGGGTTCGATTCCTACTACTGGAAAATGTGTCTTGTCTGTCTGTCATATGCATTTATGTATATTTTTCATAAATATATTCATCTGTCATCTTAGTAACCATAACACAAGCCACGCTCACTTTTGGGCTAGATGGCGATGTGTGGAATATCGTAGTATATTCATTTATTAATAAAAAAACGTATAAAGTATTGAGAAAGATTGAAGAAATTTCAATTGCACTGTACAGATAGCCCACCAATCCGCATTGGAGCAGCGTGGTGGGTGTATGCTCTAAAACTGTCTCTTAAATGTGAAACGAGGCCTGTGCCCTGCAGTGGGAAGTTAATAGGCTGCGAATGATGATGATGATGGAGGCATAGGCAAAGGGATTCAATCAAGTCTAGATTTAATTTAACAACGTTAAATCTAGACTTGATTGAATCCCTTAAATCCAATGTAAACGCTTAATTATAGTATTATATTATTGTACGCCACTGTAATAGCCACCACTTTAATAGCTTATACTTCGAAAACTTATCAGAAACACTATGAGCTTTTACCCTATTCTATTTTTGATTCCAGGGTCCGAACGTATGTGATATCTTTATATATATAGATATATTTCTTGTGTGCGTGTGTATGTCACTGAACTCCTCCTAAACGGCTGGACCGATTCGAATGAATTTTTTGGTATGCGTTTGGGTGGCACCCTAGATGGTTTAGATTTACAAATCAGCCCGACAGATGGCGCTGGGGTCCGCTAGTCTTATATATATATTTCTTGTGTGCGTGTGTATGTCACTGAACTCCTCCTAAACGTCTGGATCGATTTGAATGAATTTTTTGGTATGCGTTTGGGTGGCACCCTGGATGGTTTTGATTCACTAATCAGCCCGACAGATGGCGCTGGGGTCCACTAGTATATTTATATATTAAATGACCCTTTCAGTACCTTATATGAAATATTGAAACAATTAATATTGTATTGCAGGTTTTAGAAGCTTTATCATCATACGAGCCTGAGTTACTCACATGCGGGGCTCCCCCAACCGGTTTGACCGATCCGAGGGCCAGGACCCTCGCGTTACTTGCTGACCTGTATGACAGGGAGCTTGTCGGCGTGATCGGATGGGCCAAGCAGATCCCTGGCTTCACAGATTTGCCACTAAACGATCAGGTAATTGGGATGTGAAATTCTCAAGCTTAGTTAGTGCAATGGTGTGATTTTTTTTTTTAAATTCAAATTTCTTTTATTTCATGAATTGCCAAAAACCACAACTTATCTTGGCCAACATAGTCCTATGTATCGAATGCAATTTCTTGCAAATTGCTTTCGTGATAGTATAGATATCTTCAGCGATAACATACCTAGTATTAAGCTTAAGTTAAGAAAAGGGTTAGGGTTTAGGTAATTTTATTTCCACAATATTTTGTTTTACTTTTCTTAGTAATTTATATATATTTTTTTTTGTTATATTATCTAAATTAGTTTTTCTAGCTGTTTGCAGCAGCCTTATGTACCCGCATCGAGAAGGCACAATTGTATACACATGCCAAATGTCCTATAGTTTAGAGTAAGCAGTTGACCGTCAGTTTTACGAACTAAATAAAAAAAAAAAAAAAAAGGGTCCTGGAACAACAAGTATGTCTGTGCCTCTGATTCTTAAAAAGCCGGCAAGAAACTCAGCAGTTGTTCTTTTTCATCATTTTACAATTTAACAATCATTTTTCTATCTTGTGTGAGCTGAAAGCGGAGCGGCTTGCTTCCAGGCAACCTTGTCGATAAGAAATTCAACAATAGTATAGTAACCTCGATGTATTAAATGTGTTCTTCATTTTTTTTCTGCATTTTTTTTTATTTTTCATATTGTTTTAGTAAAAATATAGGATAAAATATACTAAGTCGAGTAGTAGTTACAAAAATATATAGTTGTATGCCACTAGGGTCCGTTTTAACCAGTGTGGTAAAAAAAACGCTTGTAATAATAATAATAATCATTTATTCAAGCTTGAGAATTTTTGGGTTAAATTTCTATTCCAAAATTTCATTAAACATTGAATTTCATCAAAAATGATTTACAATTTTTAGTTGTCAGAAGCTTATGTAAACCTCTGGTCTCATCGTCTTAAAAAATCGTAAAGTATCTATGACCACCACGCTGTTTATGAAAATTAAGCTTAATTTGCTATACTCCGCGAACACCGGAGAATCTGTATGGTGTAATTTATAATTTCTTCAATCCTTATACTCCACACCAAACAATGAATAATTGTTAAGTCACGGCAACACACATCGTAAAGTCAAAATCTCCTGAGGATGCTTCGGTTTCTGAAAAAAACGTGCGTAGAGGGTACATTGCCGAGGATCTGTTTGGTGTGGAGTATACGGATTGAAGAAATTATAAATTACACCATACAGATTCTCCTGCTGTTCGCGGCAATATTGATGCTGTATAGCAAGTTAAGCTTAATTTTCATAATATATTATGGATTTCCGCGAAGTAACGCCTGCTTCTATCAAATACGACACTGTTTGACAAGTGAAGCCACACGTTTCCCCAAATGTCAAACGCATACGATTTTCTTACAAAACCGCACTTCTGATTGTCTGCAGATGCGGTTGTTACAAAGTACGTGGGCTGAGATGCTGAGTCTGATGGTTGCGTATCGCTCTATGTCAGCGGGTGGAGCCCTACGGTTGCGGTTCGCCGCAGACCTCGCGCTCGACGAGCAAGAGGCAAGGGACCTTGGGGCACACGATCTATACCTTCAGGTAGGTCTTTTTTCTTCTCACGTCTGTTTTATAGGAAATAATAGTCCAAACATGTTTTAACTTCAGGCAGGTCTTTTCTCTTCTCAGTCTGTTTTATAGGAAACGATAGTCCAAACATGTTTTAACGAGTACTAAAGTTATCAAGCCAAGTCTCCAGTAATGAAAGTCCAATTAAGTCTTATTAATTCGGAAAAGAAGAAAGAAAAAATCTAACTTCTTTCTTCGTTTGGTAGATAGAATAAAAGCAAAAAGCTACTGTGGTGGAGTGCTTTCGTTACGCACCAGATCGTCAAAAGTGAGGAAACGCTGCATTTTTTTATTGCCTTACAGTGCGAGGTCTTAGTTAGTTCTCACGCACTATAAAAATAAAAACTTCGCAGAAAAAAAAATTTACGAGAAATTTATAATCCCATTTGTTTTCCCCACTACAAGTTTGACCTTGACTGCAATCTCAGCACGCATCGGCGTCTAGCATCGGCAGGATACAAATTTATCTTCTACCACAACTTTATCAACTCTCAGAGCACTGGCGCACAAGTGGATATATATCAAAATAATATATGTGTGTTACAGTGGCGTGCCTAGGGTTTTGAATTTGAGCAAGCCCTAAAGGACAAATTTAACTCGTCATGATCTCTAAGTCACCATTCTTGTTGTGCTAAATAATAATAATAATAATAATAATAATCATTTTATTCAGGCTAAAAAGGATGGATACAATAATTACATGAATGCCCTAACCTCTGCGGAAGGAAAACCTGTGCTACAGAGGCTAGGTCAATAAATGACAAACAATATCAACAAATCTTTGAAAAATACTACGATTAAGGTCAGCACGCGAATTATGATAAAGAAGTTTCTATGCAATGTTTGCCAAAATTAAAAAGAAATCCCAAGTGTTTCTTTGCTCTCTTTAATTCTTATGATGCCTGGTAATTTATGTCGTAACCAGCCGAGTTCCAACCATTCTCTTCATTAGAAAAAAAATATGCAAAGACAACAAACAATTTTTACATAAAAAAAATTTACCTGTTGTTCGCCAATTATTTTTTGATTTCGCCACAGAAACAATTTGCACACAATTTGAGCTCATATTTAACAATATTTACAATAATTTGTAAGAAAACAAACCAGTAAAATTCACTATTCAACTCAAAAAAAACAATAATAAACTCCTAACTAGTTACTAATCAATAATAATGAATCTGTCAAGTGTCAACTAGTTGTAACGCAAATAATAACACGCGTGAAGTTGTTTCAATTCGCTCGCTGGTCATCTTCACTAACTTCAACTCGCAATCTGGCATTTGATCTCCATACTAAATTATTAAATAATCTAGATTGTCTCTGCTAAATACATTGAAATTTCTATGAGCGAGAGCAGTAAAAAAAAGCCCCATATAAGCAAATGAGTGTGAGCGAGACAAAGCGGGACCTCCGATCGCGTACGAAGACACGCGAAGAGCGCGATAGTGATAGTTCGGCGCGGCGCCGCGCCGTTCGGCTGGTTACTACCACAGAGTCTACCTGCTAGAGTAACGTAGTGCTTGCAGTAAAGTAGACAAAGAGTATATACATTATTGAGCAAAAGTTAAAACATTGTATTTATATCCTCATTGCTATCAAGTTTTAATTATTTTGTTAATTTCAATTCGGAATAGTCGAGAAAAATTTAAAAGAGATATTTATTGTAACGCAAGCCCGGCTTTTCTGCTTGTATGGGAGTACCGCCACTGGTGTGTTATAATAAACGGGGGGGTAAACTTCTCCTTTTCCACGTTCCCGTGCTTTAGCAGGTGGACACGATAATTATATTCCTTGTCAGGGGATATAATCGTTCTACTGATTTTACTGGTGACTGGTTTTTATTTTTTTTCCATCTATTCCTTAATATACCTTGTCATAATATATATTAGTTTATTATTTTTATATTTATTTTATATATATATTTTATATAATTTTTTATTTGTGTATATTTTGTTAATGTTTTTTTGTATGTAGTTATTTAAATGTAGGTATATAATAATTTTACACCAACTATTTGTTCTCTTGTTGTCCTAATCCTAAGGTACGTTCTATCTACGTTCCGCAACATGTCGCATAATATATATTAGTTTATTATTTTTATATTTATTTTATACATATATTTTATATATTTTTTTATTTGTGTATATTTTGTTTATGTTTTTTTGTATGTAGTTATTTAAATGTAGGTTTATAATAATTTTACACCACCTTTTTGTTCTCTTGTTGTCCTAATCCTAAGGTAGCCTGGCAGAGATCGCTTTTAAGCGATAAGGATACAATAAATTATTGTTAACTAAAATATCTAGAAGATCTGTTTGGTGTGGAGTATAAGTATTGAAGAAATTATGAATTACACCATACAGATTCTCCTGCTTTTCGCGGACTATAGCAAATTAAGCTTAATTTTCATAATATATCATGGATTTCCGCAAAGTAACGCCTGCTTCTATCTAATATTTAAAAATATTTATGCGGCATTCATTACCACGATCTCATATTGCGATATTTCTATAAGCAATAGATAGTGTAGCCGGTGAAATGTTCCGCGACTCGAGTTTTGGAACATTCCACGTTTTTGTTGAACGTTCTATCTACGTTCCGCAACATGTCGCTCTATTTGTCTCCTATACTGTATCCACTCATTAGGGGTTAAGGTATGTTATCGTTCACAAATTAAAATCAAACAAATGAAATAAATAAATAAAATACTTAAAATAAATAAATTAAATAAATGTCTTTAGTATCAATCATCAATTTAATACTTGTGTCTCATCATCATATCAACCCATCTCCGGCCCACTTCACGGCACTTTCACAATGAGAAGGTTTTAGGCCGTTGTCCAGCACGCTCGTCCAGTGCGGATTGGTTGACTTCACACGCCTTTGAGAACACTATGTAAAACTCTCATATCATTCTATGCAGTGGCGTGCACTTCATACATGCACAAAAGCACTGCCTACCATAAAATTTACATGTAACTGGTATAAGAGGAGGATTTTTGTCGTTTAATGCAATTTTCTTGTTGTATGCAAACCTTGGTAAGAAACCAAGTGCACGCCACTGATGGTATGAAGGTTTCCTTCACCATTGAATCAAGTGATATTTTAATTCCTTAAAACGCACATAACTTAGAAAAGTTAGAGGTGCGTTTTGGGATTCGAAATCGGCCCCTCGAAAGTGTAGCCGAAAACTCCAACCACTGGGCTATCAGAGCTTAACTTGTGTCTAGGGTAATATTATTTTGTATTTTTAAGAACATTTTACATTCCAGGTGACCGGCGTAGCGCGACGACTGGAGCGTGCGACTGCGCATCGCGAGGAATGCTATTTATTAAAGGCATTGGCGCTCGCAAACTCCGAAGCACGTATCGACGAGCACGCCGCGCTCAAACGTTTCCGTGACGCTATACTTGCGGCGCTCAATGACGCAGTCTCCGCGCTAAGGTAAACAAAATATCCGTATTGCACGTTCTTCAAGCGCCGACACCTTTACTATGTTTGGCTTGACTATGATTAAGGCCATCTTTGTTTGTATGGCAGTCGCTCAGACCAGAGATAATCTTTTACTGAGGAGTAAAGATGAATGCTTATTTCTGGCCACGGTTTCGTATATGTTGAATACTATAAAAAGACTAAAAAAGTTATAGCTAAAATAGTATTCGTTTTTACAATCCAATCGATTAACATTAAATTATCAAAATTAAGCTTAATTTGCTATACTCCGCGAAAAGCAACAATTATTCATTGTAATGTCAACATCTCCTGAGGATGCTCCGGTTTCGTAGCGAAACGTGCGTAGAGGGTATATTGCCGAAGATCTGTTTGGTGTGGAGTATAAGGATTGAAGAAATTATAAATTACACCACACAGATTCTCCTGATTTTTGCGGAGTATAGCAAATTAAGCTTAATTTTGATAATATATCATGGATTTCCGCAAAGTAACGCCTGCTTCTATCCAATTAAATGTTCAAATAAATAGTACTCATTGACATCCTAATTTAATGATTAATATTGCTTTCTATAGAAGAATAACGTTACAATCTTAAAATGTGTACAAAATATGTTAATATACTAAGACAATTGTGTTGATACGATCGATTTATTTGATTACAAAACCGATTTTCGATAGTCTGTGTTCGTTCGTTATGTGTTACATGCACTAAGTGTGCGGTACCCATTAATGAAATACGACATTATCTGTATTATAGTTAACCGGAAAAAAATACAAAACGTGACAAGCACCTGCCAAATTAAAAAAATATCCTAAATTTGTCAAAACATAAGGAAGGTTCGATTAATTATTTTATGAAATTTAAATTTACCATTTATTTTAGTTATTATGTCAATAAAAAGATAAGATTATGAAAGCAGATTTTTATATACTTCTCTGGCTTATTTATTACACCTATCTACAATACCGTAATCCTAAGATTATCTATAAACAATCCGAAGCTGGAATAAAGAGCCGGCAATAAATTCTCTATTTTTTATGACATCTTGGCCAAACACTTGTTGAGTAGACATTATTTTTTTCATTTTAAATTCCTAAGTTAGGTCAGCTTGCCATGGTTCTATGTTTCATTGTTGTGTAAAGGATAAAGTTATCATGTTCTTTGTTGTTTCAGGCCCTATGCCAACGCGAACGGGGCCATGCAACAACTCTTACTAGTGTTGCCGGCGCTTCGGCTCGCAGACGTCGCCGTGCGCCGCTTTTGGGCCTCCGTACATCGCGACCGTCGCGCGCCTATGAACAAACTATTCGTCGAGATGCTAGAAGCATGTCTGCGGTAGGTTCCCATCCCAATCCATTCCCTTAGCTTCTTCGGTGCCACGCGTCCTTAGACATGTGTAGATACCCTCATAATCAGTTGTTCCGACATTAACAGGCTTGGAAACCGCCTTGGATTTCCCGAACGGACTGATTTACGGTTGTTAGACTGGTTGCGGCAAAGTTCGCCCGGATGGAAAAAGAAAAGTTATACTTTTGTTAAATTTTAAGCTTGTTTCGACGTTAATGATATTTGCGATGGACTTCAGATTTCAATGCTATAAAAGCAGCGATCAACTATACGTATATCAAAAATTAAAAAGTCTCTACCCGCATAAACTATTAACTGTTGATAATTTACATTTACACATCATAAAACGCACTGTATTGCTTAGGTAATACGACTCAATTTTGTAAAAACATACCATGCATCGCAAAGTGATGCTCTTACCGTTTTCGACGCGTCGATGTCGTATCCTAGTATAAGTTGATATAGCGACTGCGAGTATGATGTAATGATGATGTGGATCTCTTCGCCTTAGTTTACTGTGTAGCATTTCTATATTTACTCTTTATATTTTCACAATTGACACGTTTCGCCTCAGTCGTTGTGTAGCGCGCGGACGCGACCACGGATCACTGATCACAATAACATATCACAGTGGATCACATAAATGGATTTGGTTGCCATATAGAAGCGGATTCTGCATTTAGCGGTACGGAAGTGGTGTTATATATATGTAGAGTGTATATATATTTATGTGTCGACAGACACGAGTCTGTTTTATGGCTGTGAAGTGGTGGATCTTGGAATTGAGAATTCTATTTCTTTGAGGGTTACATTTTGAAGTCGCGTCCCCGCGTCTAGTGTACAAAATGGATGGATCTAGTACAAAACTTGTTACTATTTTTGTATAATATTAAAATTATATCTAGTTTTTACGGTACGGTGAGGTTTCGAGATTAAAATATGGTCGAGGAAAAAATCCGATATGTTGTGTTATCTGGCTTATATTTGGCGTATAACATAGGGGATATTCAAAAGATTTTCGGAATCATCCCGTTCATACTATTTTGGGAACTTATTTTTTTTTTTTATTTGAGCTAATCAAAAAATAATATTTGATTAAAACATTCTTTACATTTATTTCTTGATAATAAAGATAACAAACGTTTATATTTTCTGGAACATATGCATGATAATTAGCATACTTTGAGGTAATAAGTATTTTCACCATAATATTACTTACTATCTCAAAGCTCTGTAAAAATTAGTTTTTTGGTTTTTTAGTTGATTGGAAAATCATTTTGTTCCTATTTAGATGACGTCTTGTACAGTTAGATTTTCGTTTATTGAAATGTGACTATGTAAAAAGAAACATCAAGCATTCACACGTGCTTTTATCACTGTTACGTGTAACTGTAGTTTAAGTGCTAAACTATTAGTAATGTACTAAGACGTAGAGGCATTGTTTCCCCGACTGTAAATAACTTGTAAATGTCATCCACGGCAGCCGTATTCGGCTTTCTATTTGTTTTATCGTTTTATTCTGTACGTAGTACTTTTACACTTTTTCACTGTTGTCGGTGTTTTCAGTTTAAATATAGGATCGAACAATCGGCTTTTAAATAATATGTCAAAGTACCTATTATGAAGCCATCCGGTTCGATGGACCAAAAAATAAAGTCTATGTTTGAAACTCGAAAAAAATATTCAATCTCAGACTAAAGTAGCGGGATGGCTTCTTGACAGGTATGCTACTGTCCATATAATATGCATAAGGGTTATATCAATCTTTATTCACACATATTTCTATAACAAAGCAATCTATTTTTAGAGCTGTTCCACTAATAATAAATTATATATATTTTTTCCACAACAACCAGATCAAATATTTTTTAAATTGTTGTAAAAATATACTGTTAATCATAGTCAACACATAAAACATATGTACATAAAAGTGTTATGTATTTAATAGCTTAAAAAGTGGAACAGTATTATTAATATTAAATACCTCAATAACCTGTTACCATTCACATTCACCTAGGTTTGCTGTAAAAGAAAAGAGTGTTTTGTCTTAAATAGTCATAATTTTGAGGTAATTAAGTATGTGTTTTTTTATATTTTATTAAATTTGATTTGTTTTTAACTTATCAAGTGCATTATAAATTTATACAAATACAATAGTCTCGAAGCAATCAGTTAAATGTTTAATTTATCAAGGCGTTGCCAACAAAGTTTTTGGAACAAATATTTAGACATAAACATTATTTTCACAGCAAACGCCTATAAGAATGCTAAATAAACTTTATTACATAAGTAAAAACTTATTGCGATCGGTAAAGTATCTTTTGATGATCTGAAAGAAAAATGGATTTTAAGTATAGTGTATATAATTGTTATAAATTTTGAATATATCAATCTACAGAAAGAATATTATGTACCTAAATTATTATGCAATCATGTATAGTTTTGAAAACATTTGTCAATTTGTATTGGGAAAGAAATAAATCACAAGATTTTACTGATCGTAAATAAAATCAATATTTTATACATTAGAGAATCCGTCAAAATATGTAAAAGATTACTGCTATATTAAAATAGAACACTTCATAAATTACTTTTAACAGTAGAATTCTATATAGGCTTAACATAATGTTTAAGTAACAGACATTTTTTCTTTTAATTGAATGCAATTTTGAAATAAAACAAAGCATACTTTACAGACTCTTTGTAATTACTACAAAGTAAAATTTGACGGATCTCATAATGAAACTACAAATATCTATCGTTAAAAACGATATATGATAATTTTAATTTCCAGTGAATTATTTAAAGCTTACTGCTGTAGTTATTCTTATGTTAAGAATATTCGAGTTATTTATAGTTTGTAAATGAGTCGATGTTTTAGCGCTGGACCCTTGCGGTGCGTCTCATTTCAGCGGAGCATAGAGACAAAGAGGATGTGTAAGAATATTTCAGTCAGATTCAAGGTGTTTTTTTTGGGATACTACACAAAGGGCGTTTTATTATCTATAAAAACGACAAAAAAATCATGTCTGTTGTATGAAAGCCCCCTTAAAAAAATATTCATTTTATTCTGTTTTTAGTATTCGTTTTTATTGCGGCAACAGAAATACTCACTATCAGGGTTCAGGAGATACAGCTTGGTGACAGACAGACTGGACAGTGGAGTCTTAACTCTTAGTAACCATTCAGTCGGGACAGTTATAGCCTTTTAGTATGGAAAACGGTTAAATAAGAAAAAAAACACTTAAAAAGACCTACTCATATAGAAACACCCTCTTTTAGGTACACTGAGAAGTAATTTGACTAGTATATTCTTTTGCGCATCTTTAAGAAGCTTCCGATTAATTGAGAACGCGCCTTTATTTGCAGTGATATTAACCTTGTTTTGTCGTTCAATTTGACGGTTCAGTTTGAGGTGTCAAATTTGACATAACTTAATGCGAGTTCAATGTCATATCGAATACGGGCCCTAGTGCGATAATGTACAAAAATGTGAGTTGTGCCAGTTTGTTATGATATCGCTGTTGCAGCGCTGGTGTGATAGATGTACAAAATGTGAGATGTGCCAGATTAGTTGTTAAGTTTAATTTTTTATTTGATGATCGATCGATTATTACTATCGAAAATACAACATTTTATAATGTTAAATCATCTGAATAGTTGTAAAGATACAAATATGTATTATAGTATCATATTCGATCTACGTTTTTTAATCACTTTTTTTAATGTTTAGGCTAAATCTGACATAAGTTTATGTTTCAGATATACCTTTTTATGTCTTACTTAACAATAACTTTAATTTTCTGGTATATAACAATCACGAGTCACTTAGCTGTGAAAGTTCGAAGTTTTTTTTGATAATCGATGTACACTGATATATGTCATTCACAGTTACATGTACCTATCTTGTTTTCATTTTTGTATTCTGTAACGTAATGTACGTGTTTTCGTCCATCATTTTGTTTCATGTTACTAACAAAATGGCGGCATCTAAAGGTTGTGCTTGATAGTAATAACGGGACGATATTTTTCGTAGAGAAACTAGAGCTGTCTCTTATTTGTATTGAATGAGTTGTATGTTTATTCGTTTACAATGTTATTATTAATATGAAACTGGTCTCGGAGATAATGTGAAATAAATTACAAAATAACTGAAATGTATTTGTTTTATTCATGGAACAATTTGGTTAGTTACAGAATTCGTTCCCTAAATTGAGAGTGTTTTTACCATCGTTGAGCCGAGGACGGATCTGTTACATTAAGTGGACGATATGCCCTTTCAGCTAAAGCAGAAAAGTAACTAATCTACTTTGTAATAATTTGTATCCAAATTATAACTATAAAATGAGTATCCGCCACCAGAATAAAACAAAACAAATATACTTAATTAATATTTTTTTTTATTATCAGCCTTAACATTAAACGATAGCAAACTGATCGTAAAGAAGTTCTCTCACTTTGTAATACTCTTCGGATAGTACACCTTCCAAAGCAACGCGACCGTTCTCCAACTAGAAGCAAAAAGATTAAATATTTATTGGTTTTTGTCGCGACTCCATCTTTCCGTTTAATCAAGGATTAACTATATTAATACAGCATTGCCAGCTTTAAACATATCAATTTATAAGCCACTCTGACGATTCGTTAGGTGACGGGAGATAAGAATAAATCTATTATTATACACTTAGCAGTGTACATTATTTATAACCCAAAATAAGTAAGTTCTTCTGGAATTACACCATATTTATTTTGAACTGTTTGCGTTGATGTAGTGATAAAGTATGACCAGTAAGAAAATTGAAACACCTAGAATGTTCGAAAACACAGCCAGATGGACGTCAGTAATCATTATTATTTCTTTATTCCTTTGCCATCAATTGAATAGAAATTCGTAACGCCGCAAGTACACATCACGTAAATAAAAAAAATCAAAGAATAAAGACAAAGAATAAAGATTTCACCACCACCTCTCGCGGGTGGCGCACTAGCCGAGTAAGACTGCCCGCACACATGTCAATATCATTGACAACATTCTGCATATTGACAATAATATGATGCGTATTGTAGATTTGAAGTATTGGTAAAAAAAAAGCAAGGTAATATTACTGAGAATGGGCAGCAACTCAGCGTGCTACTACTACCGAGATCAGAGAAAAATCTGAAATTATATATTCTTAAAATGCCACTCGTCACGAGACAATTTTCTTCCCAGGTAAAAGTTAAAATTTTATCTTTCCCACAGCTTTCTGGTGAAAATAATATACGTGTAATATTAAACAGAAGATAAACTTCTATTCCCTGTTGCAATTTCATCCCTTGACAGTGGACAAATCTGTGGATAATTTTTTTGTCTCCTGCCTATGTTATTCGAGCAGCCGGTACTATATACCTCTAATGGAAGGTTTTAATGGATCAATTGCGCTCTCTCTTTCTTCATGCGAGAGAGAGGAGAAGTGTTTCTTGAAGTTTCAATAGAATAAAGTAGGAACTACGTGAAATAATTTTTCGTTTTTTTTTTTAATTTTGTGCTGAGTGAAAGCACATTCATAGGCTAAGTTTAACTCACCCGTCGTATCGCAATAGTTCCATTACAGCATTCCAATGCCCCGCCGGAGAACTCCGCGTTGAGGCCGAGTCGAGCCAAAGCGGCTCTGAGCTCAGACAGACGCACTGAGTTGATGAACGATGCGGCGTGAGGCGTGCTGGTAGGGCCGGCAGATTCTAGGGATATCATTTCGTCGTCCGCGGCGTCTTCTATTATTATTGGATAGAAGCAGGCGTTACTTTGCGGAAATCCATGATATATTATGAAAATGAGCTTAATTTGCTATAGTCCGCGAAAAGCAGGAGAATCTGTATGGTGTAATTTATAATTTCTTCAATCCTTATAGTCCACACCAAACAGATCTTCGGCAATGTACCCTACGCAAGTTTCTCTAACAAAAACATTTCCCTTAACAATTTTTCTTCTTAAAAATTAGTCATTGTAAAGTCAACATCTCCTGAGGATGCTCCGGTTTCGGAGCGAAACGTGCGTTGCACAAACGAGCTTATAAAGTAGGCCTGAAAGTAGTACTGAAATAAATGAATTTGGATTAGGATATTTTTTACTTCGGGATAACAAACAAAGTCCAATAATTGGTTTTTTTCTAAATTCCACTACAAGTTAGTTCTTTACTTGGAGGACTATCTAGTAGTTGAATAATTATTTTTTATTAATAAATATTATTTAAATTCAGAAATTACAAATTACCAAATTGCCTCTGCTGGGAATCGAACCTGGACCTCCTATTTAAATTCACAGCGGTCACCGCAGCGCCAGGGAGGGCGTCAAAACTATAATGGGATATATATGATTGTATGTTTGGCACTGGCGTGCACTGGTTTTCTTACAAGGGTATGCATACAGCAGAAAAATTGCATAATACGGCAAAAGTCCTCCTCCTATACGAGTTATACATCAATTTTAGGGTAGGCAGTGCTTTTGTGCATGTATGAAATGCACACCACTGATGTATGGTCCTATGGAATAATAATGATTATTTACCGGCAGTGGGCTCCCGAGCGCGCGGCGCGGTGATAACTGCGGAAAGCCACGCCAGTTCCGCGTCTCCCGCGTTACGCCACGTCACGCCGCACATCAAGCTATCAGTCAGTTTCACCTGTGGTAAGGTATTTATTATTTATTTATTCATAAGACACACCAGCAATTTATTGTAACTACATGAAGTTAGAGCAATTCAACCCCAAGCTTTTTACGGATTTCTGTATTAACTTTGGATGTAAGAAGTAAAACTAAAACTTACCTGATAAATATGTGATTCTGTAGTAGCGTCTATGGTTTCACCGCGGTTCGGCATAAAGATCTTCTCTATGCCCTCACCTTCACAATGCTTCCTGAAGATTTAAATAGTTTGACATTTACAATACTATTTTAATTAATAACAAATAACAAACAACAGTAAAATCGCTATAGTTTACATTTGTGTATTAGTTTATTATATATATTTTTTTTAATATATAGTATATTATGTATTATTTTATTTGTATAATCTAGTTCAAGTATTATTATGTAGTTTTTTTGTAGTTGTACGTATTTTTTTAATTCTGCACAAACTGCGATCTGTTTTCCTTTTGTTTCCCTTATACTAAGGTTGCCTGGCAGAGATCGCTACTCAGCGATTAGGCCGCCTTTTGTATACTACTTCTGTGTTTTTTTTTATACTTGTTCTGTTTTTTTTTGTTTGCATATAAAGAGTATAAATAAATAAATATTTCAATAAGATGATTTGATAATTTTATTGCCGATTGCCGATAATATTAGTGCCGATTGGTAGACTCGACACACCTTTGAGAATATTATGTAGAACTCCTCAGTCATGCATGTTTCAACGCGATGTTTTCTTCGCCGTTAAACCAAGTGATATTTTAATTGTTTAAAACGCACATAACTTAGAAAAGTTATAGGTGCGTGCGGGGATTCGATCTCGGCCCCCTGAAAGTGAAGTCGAGCTCCTATCCACTGCGCTATCACCGCTTCACTGTAGAATGTTTGTCTTGTGGGAGGCTTTGGCTGTGGCTAGTTACCAACCTACCGGCAAAGACGTGCCGCTAAGCGTTTTGTGTTCCGGTGCGATGTCGCGTAGAAACCGATTATGTGTATGACTACCATACTCCTTAACAGGTTAGCCCGCTGCCATTTTAGATCACTTTCATTCATTGCATCATCACTTACCACCAGATGAGATTGCAGTCAAGGGCTAACTTGTAGTGGAACAAAAAAAAAAAAAAGAATACCTGCTGCTGCCATTGTATACAATTATATTAATAAAATTATCACATGATCAGCAGTGCGTGCCGGCGATTAAATTCGGTCCCCCCAAAAGTAAAGCGGCAATGGGCCGGGCACATAGTTCGGAGAAAGGATGGACGTTGGGGTCCCAAGGTGCTGGAATGGCAGCCCCAAACTGGTAAGCGCAGCGTTGGTCGGCCCCCAACGAGGTGGACAGACTACATTAAGCGCGTCGCAAGCCGCTGGATCCAAGCGGCACAAAACCGTTGAATTTGAAACTCCCTACAAAAGACCTATGTCCAGCAGTGGACGTCTATCGGTTGATGTGATGATGATGATGAAGTAAAGCTGAAGCCTTAGGACATAATCACTTACTTTAATGTATTTAGCGCTGAAACACCGGCCCGGAGTCCAATGATACCCCTCGGTTTCGCGTGAGCCACAACTCGCAGTAGAGATTCTCCGTCACATCGGCCCTCCAGCTCGATGTATTGTATACTGGCCCGTATGACCACTTGACGGACTGAGCTCACGCATTTGCTCGGGATTTCTGTCATTTCCTCTGTAAATAAATTAAGTAAGTGAGCCGTGAACGACAACATCAGAGTTGCGAGTGTAAGATTACCACTCTAATTTAAATCTACCTACGTTAACTTACTCGGTCACGTGAAAGTTAACTACGATTTGTATGGTATCGAGGAAGCGTCATCTAGTGACATTGCCGGGACACCATACTGTCACTAGGTGGCGCTCTTTCAATACCATACAAATCGTAGTTAACTTTTACGCGTTCGAATAAGTAAACGTAGCTTGCAAATGTCACAATCGGCACTTTCTTTTTTTTAATTACTGTACAATGGAGTCCTAAACTGCAATATCACCTGTTGATAAGAAAGTTGCGAATTTCTCACCGCTGAGTGAGATCTCGCACTCAGCACACGGATACAAACTGGACGTTTGGTGAAAACGAATCCACACTAAGGTTATGAATAAAATAATTTATCGAACAGGCTTAGTTCTACTCCTATGCGGTAAAGAAGATACACGTAGGTACGTAGGTACACGTAGGTAGAAGGTTACGGTAGGTTAGTTACTTTCACATCATTATGTCATATGAAATTTTAATATGGGGTAATTCTGTAAGCAATATTACCTCATAGTAAAATTCCAATCTCCGAGAGATCCATTATGTAGATACTTATATTAGCAATATATTCGTGCTATTTACATAATGGGTCCGAGAGATTATTTGAGAGATAAATTTAAAGATTTTTAAATAATGACAGTGACAGAAACTACAAATTTAATGTATGTTCATAAAAATATTACTAAATTTAAGAAAAAAATGTGCATAAACTTGCAGTGCAATATACTAGGCTACAAAATTCATAATTCGTTTAAAGTAGCATGCATACAATTTTACAATAAACTAGCCATTGACGTCTTGGAGATGTCGCTTAATAAGTTCAAAGTTAGTTTTAAACGTTAGCTTATAGAAAGGTTCTATTATAGTGTAAAGGACTACGTAATCGATAAAAATAAAGAAACTGGGAAGTGTCTTTCTTCATAGTAATTTGATTGGATTGTTGACGAGCCAATCCATCGCTTGTAAACAGAAAAACACTCTACAGGGTATGCGAGGGACACGTCCTGCAAAGTGTCGCGCTGTGTCCACCAATCAGAGGCGTAGGTGGTAAGCCTATGTGATTACACCGGCAACCACACCCTTTAGACCAGAACACAGCATCGAAAGGCAACAAGGCGAAGAAGCAACTTGGCGACAGCTATGCTGCTTTCTATATTAAGTAGATAAATCACGCCTTTCACAGTATGTTATTTAATAACATACTTTAGGAGGTACTGAAATATTGTTACAGGACTACGAGAGGCCAATATAACAATACGAGCATTTATTTGTTAACGCGTCTCATATAGTATCTAATAGTTTCGTACCTTCAGGTTCTTGTTTCTGCGGCGGTGCTGGAGGCACGTCGCGAATTTCCCCTTCAGCATCAACTACTTCAGCCAGTCTATAGTCTTCTGGCTGCGACATAATTAAATACATGTTTTAACTGACCCATATAATTCGAATCTTAATCAATGTATCAAATGCTAACGTGGAAAGGAGATTTTTCGCATAGACGACATGAAATCAGCCGGAGACATATACGAGGAAAATAAATACGCCTCAACACAAAACCGGCCTACATTCTTCATCTTGAAGAAGCAGTTGAGTTACAAGAGACTTTATCAGTACCTAAAGACCTCACTATTTAAGAATGAGTGATATTTGTGTGTATGCTACTCACATTTATAACTGCTCCATAGTCGGCTCGCGTCCGTTCCTAGTGGCACGGGTACATCGCGTGAAGTCTTTGTTCATCATGAAGGAGCCGGAGGTTTGCGAATCCCTTTACCACTACCCACAATAGCTGACTATTTTGCAGTGAGTTTAATGTGTATTTGTATGTATGCTACTCACATTTCTAACTTCTCCATAGTTGGTTGTCCGTACCTCGTGGCACGGGTACATCAGAGAGAGAGCCGGAGGTTTGCAAGCCTTTATCACTACCCACATTAGCTGACTATTTTACAGTGAGTTTAATGATATTTGTTTGTATGCTACTCACTTTTATAACTTCTACGTAGTCGTCGGCTCGTGTCCGTTCCTCGTCGAACGGGTACATTGCGTGAAATTTGTGTTCATCTTGAAGGAGCCGGAGGTTTGCAAATGCCTTTATCACTACCCACTTTAGCTGACTATTTTACAGTGAGTTTAATGATATTTGTTTGTATGCTACTCACTTTTATAATTTCTCCGTAGTCGTCGGCACGCGTCCTTTCCTCGTGGCACGGGTAAATCACGTGATGTTTTTTATTCATCTTGAAGGAGCCGGAGATTTGCTTTTATCACTACCCACTTTAGCTGACTATTTTACAGTGAGTTTAATGATATTTGTTTGTATGCTACTCACTTTTATAACTTATCCGTAGTCGACGGCACGCGCCCTTTCCTCATGGCACGGGTAAATCACGTGATCTTTTTTATTCATCTTGAAGGAGCTGGAGATTTGCTTTTCTCACTACCCACATTAGCTGACTATTTTACAGTGAGTTTAATGATATTTGTTTGTATGCTACTCACTTTTATAACTTATCCGTAGTCGACGGCACGCGTCCTTTCCTCGTGGCACGGGTAAATCACGTGACGTTTTTTATTCATCTTGAAGGAGCCGGAGATTTGCCTTTATCACTACCCACATTAGCTGACTATTTTACAGTGAGTTTAATGATATTTGTTTGTATGCTACTCACTTTTATAACTTCTCCGTAGTCGTCGGCTCGCGTCCTTTCCTCGTGGCACGGGTACATCGCATGATGTCTTTTGTTCGTTTTGAAGCAGCCGGAGGGTCGCGAGTCACTTCGCACCGGGATGTCGTGTCGTCCCGTCACCACCCACATTTCTAACTCGCTGTCCGATTCAGAATCTGAAGATATACCGCCTGCTTCTTCTCTGAAAAGAATCAACTTTTTTAACACTTTTGATTGTTTGTTTGTTGACAAAACCCCTTTAAATAAATAAGATTAAAAAAAAAACACGTTTGATTGTTTATCTACCACCATCTAGTTGATTTCAATCATTTTTAGACTTTTTTTTATTCCACTACAACTTGCCCTTGACTGCTATCTCAGCTGGTGGTAAGAGATGATGCACTCTAATATGGTAATGGGTTAACTTTCAAGAGGGGTTATATTAAACGAAAATTTTTGGAAGACTTTTTTTTTTGTCAATTTTGAAAAAAACCTCTCCTGGATAAGGGAATTTCGTAGGGTGTTTTCAAATACCCTACCCCATGGAAATACCATGGTATTTGGAAACATACTTCAAAATACCTATGCCACTGAAAACAGAATACACTTCTAAAACTTGCACATTCAGTTTTGATCATCATCATTATTCTAGATCAATTAATGTTTCATATAAAACTTACTGTACCCACAGTATAAAATGTTCCTACGTACTTGACAGTATTGTTGACTTTCAACCGTTGTTGCTGCAGGAACTCTTCTAGTTCAGGTCCCTCTAACCGAACTCGTCTCCGTACAGCAAGTTCTAGTGTCCGATCACCACCTTTTTCTATAAGGTCCCGCGCCAAAGTACCTGGAGATGTTCTAGAAAAGAAAACAACTACATTTTATCAGTAACCTACCATTATTTTCAACATAGATATATTTAATTTCTATCTTAAGACTTGACATTTGCCCATAGCTTTCTTTTTGGAATAAAGTCAAAGTCAAAAATATCTTTATTCAAGTAGGTCCATAGGCGGCACTTTTGAGAATTCCACGGTAGTGAGATGATGGCGATAACCACATTCGTAAACTTAAAACTAAAGCTACGAGGGTTCCAAACGCGTCCTGGTCTAAGAAGAAGCCCACAACAAACTTAGCCGGGTGTTTTTTTTTTTTTTTTGTTATCACCATCTCACAATGTCATTTTAAATTATTAGAAGAGCAACCTGGTTAGAGCAATAATTTACACCCAAGCTTTTTTATCGTGTACGTAGTCCTTTATACTATAATAGGACTTTTCTATAAGCTTACGTTTAATACAAATCTATAATCAAGTAAGGATATAAAGCGGGATTCTCATATTCTCTTTCGTGAGATCTTACAGGAAATCTACTGATATAGATGAGAGTGAATAAAGTTAATAAAATCAAGGTGTCATCATCATCGTCATATCAAACCCTTATACCGGCCCTCGACAGGGCACAGGTCTCGTCCCACAATGAGAAGGTATTGGTGGATTGGTGGACTTCACACACCTTCACACACATTTGAAAAAAGTATGCACGATTTTTTTCAAGTGATATTATAATTGCTTTAAACGCACATAACTGAAAATAAGAGGCGCGTGCTAGGATTCGAATCCCCCCCTCTAAAGGAAAGTCGAAGTTCTACCCACTGGGCTATCACCGCTTCAAACCAAGGTGTATATAGTACCTATTACTCTGACATACTATGTTATTTATCCTTCCAGAGGTAATGAAATTGTGCAGCTTGGTAATTGATAGAAATGCGAAACAACATGATGTCAATAACAAAGAATCGCAAGAAGAAGAGAGAAAATATAAGTATTTTTTTAATTCAAACTATCATATGCTCAGTTTTGTGTTCTCAATGCCAGAATCAATAATCTTTAGCTAAGGCAGACATCTTTGATTTGCCTATGACGTTACGAATGCGGCGGGAATCATTTTCAAAATATAATTTACAATTTATATCCACAAAACTTTTTATGCAATTATAAGATATTTTTAGGCCAGTTTTACAAAATTAATCATTTTGCCTATTATTGAAATATTTTTTACCTGGCAGTCAAAACGATTGAATTCTGTGGATGCGGAGCCCACAATAGAAACAAGTCTCTCGCAAAGCCTGTCTCCAAGTCTGGGAAGGACGCCAGTACGACCTTGGGTCCTGGAGTCCGGGTCACTTCACCAATGGAGTGGCATAGTTGTAAATGTCGCAGTGCGAACGGGTTACTACGCGCGCCTTCGAATGCTCGTGTTAATTTGTCACTCATCCATTCTATCTATAAGAAAAATATGGGGTATATCAGAGGAATTATACACGAATAAAAATGTTTGCATGTTCATTTTATAAAAGAATAACATAATCTAATAATAATAATCATAATCTTAGGAACTGTGCCTCGCTGCGGTGGTTTCGAGGACGTTTTAGATTTTATTTAGTTTTTAAATAGTTTATTTTAGGTTATAGTTATGTATTAATAAAAATTATAAATAAATTGTAAATAAAATTCTAAAGAATAACATAAACTAACTAATATTGAATTATAATTAATTATTCTGTATAAATTAATTAACTTGCGCGTTTTTATAATCTATTGTGAGCGAATAAAAATAACAATATCTGCCCCTTTTTTTTTCAACATGGAGCACATACAATAAAAATTGTATAAACAATAAAATATTGCGGTTCGGTTAGTCCTTCTATTTCTTAATTAAAAAATGAACAAAATATTTTGAGAAATCTGTATGTGCTTACCCAATATACATTGTTTGATAGGTAATGATGGATATACTTAGATAATAATGGAGTTATTGAAAAATTATTTGAATTCATCATCATAAAATAAATAGATTTCTGTGTGTATGTAATATATTAGTATTGAAGTGTTTTTTTTTTGCTGCTGCCTGATGAAACTAAATAAATAAATAAATATATTTAAGAGTTAGAGTGTGATTCAAGAACATAATTAAATTTCATGTGAGTTTCAGGATGCAAGGAATCTAAAAATTTAGTTGTAGTATGAATAATTCATTTTACCTGGGACTTAGCAAACTCCACAACATTGTAGCTAACATTGGAAAGCAGAAGAAGGGAGTAAGCGACAAGCCCTGAATCTTTATTCCTCCACAGCTGGTCCAACATGTGTGCTAATTCTAGAACCCTCCCAGCTGTGTCTGTACATACAAGCACTGACCCACCTCCTCTGAGAGTGGTGAGAATTGTAGCTGTAATAAATAAAATTTTGTATTTAACATTTTATAAAATAAATAAATAAATATTCTATGACAATACATACATCGCCATCTAGTCCCAAAGTGAACGTAGCTTGTGTTATGGGTACTATGATGACTGATGAATAATATATATAAACTTTTAAAATACAGATAATCACCCAGACATTGAAACATTCTTGTTCATGGCAGAAACATTTTCCAGCTGTGGGAATCGAACCCACGGCCTTGGACTCAGAAAGCGTCGCTGCCCACTGCGCCAATCGGCCGTCAAATATAATAATAAGTATTGAAACATATTATTAGCAATCACCATCAGTAACTTTGACATTGACCTATTAAACTTTTGGTATTATGGTGTCACTTTTATTAATTTAGTTCGTTTTTTGAGCGTACTGAAACTGTACTGACCCTCAGTTCGGACAGAACAGAAACATGCCCAAGCAATTTACTGAAAATATGTTCCCATTACCATAGCGTAGTTTCTGGGGAAAATATTTTTTTTTCTTTTTGTAGTGGGCTCTTCTTAGACCAGGGCGCGTTTGGAACCCTCGTAGCTTTAGATTTAACTTGTTGAACGAAGTTATCACCATCCCCTTATAATTATGTAAACAAATATGTATTAACGCTTCATAAGTGCCTGTGAGAGGCCTACATGAATAAAGAAATTTTGAATTTGAATTTGGGTTCAGAAACAAAAAATACTTGATGATACCTAGTAAAGCTCTAATAACAAATATTTTACTTACTAGTTACTAGTTTAGATATTATAAAAAGACAACTACAAGCTGTTCTCCATATGTCTTTAGAAGTGTGCAATACAACAAGCACATTTGGAACCCTCGTAGCTTTAGTTTTACATTGACAAATTTAGTTATCGCCATCAACTCACTTCTATGTCATATTTTACATGTAATGTAAGCATCAAATGTGAAATCTATGTGCCTATATGAATAAATAAATATTTGACTTTGACTTTGAACTCACTCATAAGTTTCTCATCCCGCAATCTCCTTCTCTGTTGAACATAATCAGCATTCATTGCACCAAGCAACAGCAGTGATGGGCGCATAATCTTCTCTATTTCGCACCCATTGAGATGTCTTTCCTTTTTGTGGTTAAAATCTGGAGCATATATTATATCCTCTTCTCCTGGCGCTGCGATACGCCACACTGTACCTCCTAGTAGGTGACCAGCGGCGAGTGGAGTAATGCGGAGACCTAAGCCTTTGCCTGAAATAACAGAAATTATGGTAGCATAGTATATGCCATTGATATTGTCGTTAATGAAGACAGAGTCTAGACAGGGTTGCGAATGTGTATATAATATTAACTACTGAGGTCAGTAAGGCCTGGTGTCACTTACAGGATTGCTGTCTCGATTGCTTCATGAGATCTTTAATCATTACTCAGAGATCATAGAGTAGATAGATGGGTTTATGTGACTATACTCGAAACTTCTGATAAGGGGAGAAAGCTTTATAAGAGCTAGATTTTTGCTAGCTAGCTATTTACTAAATAATATGTACTCACTACACAATAGAGCTATAACAATTTTGCAGTATCATTTTAACTTAATAATTGTTAACTTGATACATAATATTGGTAGAATTCACTTTCCAAACGGGTGGTAGACTGTACAAACCAAATGACTCGCCTGTTTCAAATTGCTTATAAATAAATGAATTTTGAATTAGAATTTACATTAGTTCGATAGGCAGTAGTTGTATGTAACTACTGCCTATACCCAGGGCCACCATATTTGTATTTGGAGAATATAATTTGTATTTTGTATGGCTCATTCAGGAATTGGCAAAGGACTTGATGAAGTCCCTGGTATAATTCCCAGTCAGTTTAAGTTCCATTCCATTTGTTGGCAGCACAACAAATACTTGAAATAGGGTTTTTCATAGAGATTATACTTATCATAATTGCTTTTAGGCTTTTTTTGTATATTAAATGCAGTAAAAATATAATAATATAAAGCTATATATACCTTTCATATCTATACTCTGATTGTACTTCAGCTGTATAATCTTGTCAAATGCAGTATCCACATCGTCCAATGTGAACAGATCAAAATCTGATACATTTCTATAGGACTGGTAGAGATCATACATAAACATTTGTCCCATCTTGTAAACAGGAAGGGTAGCATAAATGGGGCAGTTAAGACCCAGCTGCCCCACAGCATAGGGCAATGCTCCAAGGTGTAAAGGGTCAGAATGTGAGAGTAGTACAGCATCTATGTTGTTCACATGTCTAAAAAAACAAGGAATAAATTATATTTAAATCTAACTTGGGGAATGAATGAAATGGAGGAGGCTATTACCTATTTAGGTGTTCTCCAAGGTATTAGGGTGGACAATCCCAATTTCCTAACTCAAGTACTGCAAATTTATGAATATAAAAAGCAATACCTGACAATTGTATTGGCCTGACACAGGATACAAATTCAGGTCCAAGGCAATCAAGCATGTTCACCATTGTTGACACACCACAACAAGAAGATCTTTTTAAATTAGTTCTTGTTTTTCCAGCTTGAATATACTGCATGTAATCGCTAAATTAATCTGCCAAATTTGTACATACTTTGTTTGTATTGCAGATTGGAATACTTATTTTGCAAGTAAGATGGTGGACCCTATATAAGACCAGGCACCGGTTGTTTAATTCCCACCAAATTAACCAATAAAGTTGCGTTTACAATGGTGTTTTTTCTGTAGCTTACTAGCTATTTGGCCAACATAGCCTTTGCATCTTCTTTGGGTAGGCCCACAGAATCGCTATTAAAAAAACTTGTCAACCTCTGGTACAAATCTAGTTTTGCATTTCTATGTAAAATAATAAATACATATAAATAATATAAACATGAAAGCAATAGTTCACATCAAAACTCATTAATTCGACATTTTTGAGTGAAAAACTATCCCAAATTGGTTTGAGTCTGGTACATACATTCTGCTGTATGTGGTGTACTAGAAACATAACCTCATTCTTACCGTTTTAATTCTTTTATGAAGTCCATATCGAATTTTTCATCCCATCCGCAATCTAATAGGAATTTGAATTCATCCACTTGTAATACATAGCACGGTGGAGACTCATCCCCAGCACCGGAAAGACAGTGTAATTTTATTATTGAAGTCATACTTTTGATTTGTATGTTACCGGTTACAATATTTTCATTATATTTATGTTGTAGTTGGTAGAGTCGTAATGAAATTAGCCTTACAACTTATTGTTTAATCAAACTGTCCATCAATAATAAACTTGAAGTTACTCAAAAACAAATAAAATTCAAAAATTTGTGAACTTGTAGCAAGTATAGCTTTGTTTTTGTCCTAAAAGTTGTTAAATGACATTGACAGTTATTGTTTTATAATTTTTCCCCTTCAGGACAGGCAAAGATCATTGACCATGCAGCCCATTACGGCCTACTACAGAGCACGGCTCTCCTCCCACAATGAGAAGGCTTAAAGGCCGTAGTTCCACACACCTTTGAGAACATTGTATAGAACTCTCAGGCATGCAGGTTTCCTCACGATGTATTTCTTCACCGTTGAAGCAAGTGTTATTTTAATTAATTAAAACGCACTTAAAAAAGTTAGAGGTTTTTGCTGGGATTCATATTGTACAATATATACGATTGAAACCATTTAATTATACAGATTGAACTTTATTTTTAACACTAGAGACAGTTAAACGTTTTTGTGTATGAAATGATGACAGAGCTTACATGTTAGGTACAATTTATTTCAAGTAGGCCTAATATAAGTACTTTTGAAACGTGAGGTATGTCAGTTTTTGTATTAACTCTACAACCGGTTCGGAAGGCAGATTCTACCGAGAAGATGCTAGCAAGATACTCAGCATTTGCTCTTTTGCAACATCATTTTACAATCACTGTTCTAGCTTGTGTGAGATAAAAGCGGAGCGGCTTGCTTCCTGGCAACCTTGTCATTTAGGTATTAATGTACTAAAAACTATGCTAATACGAATTTCACGGTATTGTTAGCTGGGTTACATAATACTATTTAAAGCTATAAGTTTATTTCAGCTGGACATTCATATTTTCTTGTAACGTCACAAGAATGTAAACAGTGAGTCAACCAATCAATAGCGTTTATTAGCGTCGGAAAAAAATAATTGTATTTTATGATTTATAGAAAATTTATTATTTATTTTTTCATTTTGTGAAATATAATAATCTAACTGAAATAAACTATCTTTAAAGATTACACCAGTACAAATGAAATTTTTAATACAATGATTTTTTTTTTCAATTTCTGTCGGTATCAACTAATGGTTCTGTCTCTCATAAAAAAATATTGAATATAGAAGAATTCTTACTTATTATTAAAGTGATAATTAACTGCATTTCGTTGATTAACAATGTATTACATGTGGCAGTCCTATACAAAATTCAAATTAAAAATGTGTCCGATGTTCTTAATAAACTTATTATCATTTTATATTAAACTTTTTGACTACTTATTTATTTTATTCATAATACTTAAAATTAAATCAAACATCCATGTTTTCAACTCGTTTTCACTATGACCGGGTATTATTTCTTCGCTACTTTGCTTTTTTTGTAAATTATTATCATATCGATACATCGAACAATTTTCGTAACTTTTTGTGGATTCATTTTCATTATAGATAGAGCCCAAAAATTGTAACTTGGAATTGTCTTTTGATGAATCGTTACTCGATAAATTTAAGTTCAAGTTCTTACATTTCAAATTTTCTTCTTTATTATAAACGAACGAAATTTCTTTCGTTGAATGAGTTGATTGGTCGTCTTTTAAGGATACTGGTTCCATTGGTGAAGACTCTTGCACTTGAGTTGATTGGCTCGTTGTTGCATTTTGTTGGGACCTAGAAAACCTTTCGTCTAGCCGAGCTTCTGTAAAATTGTCTTATTTTTAAAATACATTTAGTAAATAATTTTATAAAGTTACTAGCTAAAAAATATTTAAAAAAATATATGAGCATGGCAACCTAATGCCTCTTTTTAAGTGTTGCCACGCCTTTTGGCAGACGATGAATAAATACTAGTACCTTATATGCCATAGCAACTTGTCTCCTATCTATTAACAACTAACCTAACCATACTAAACAAGGGCACCGAACCAACGTTCGTGTCCAGCAGATACCAAACCATTATAGACCTAACACTAGCGACAATAGAGATCAGCGACCAGGTAAAAAACTGGCACGTAAGCGACGAGCCTACACTCTCCGACCAAAGACGCATATGCTACGAACTGGACCTAATAAAAACGCAATGGATACCTAAAAGAAATCCAAGGAAGACCAACAGACAAAAATACAGAGAACTCTTAAAAAATAACATAGATGCGGTGAAACCGACTGAAACGCACAGTTGCAATAACATAGAGGAAAATGTAACAACAGTTACCAAACATATAACAACAAGCTATGAGCAATCATGCCCACTAAAAACGATCAACACCAAACAAACACCAAAACACAACTGGTGGGGTCACGACTTGGAAAGACTACGAAAACGTCTGAGACAACTGTTCAACAGGGCCAAAAACACCAGACATGAATTAGACTGGGACAAATTTAAGGAGGCCCAATACCAATATAATAAACGTATCAGAGACAAGGAAAACAACTCCTGGCAGAAGTTCTGCGCCAACATCGAATCTTGCGACGGTGCTGCCAGAATCAGGAAAATTCTGGCCCTCGGGCCAGAATTTTCCGGGCCAGAATTGTCTCGACAATAACCGTACACTTGGGTCATTGAAAAAGCATGACGGAACATACACAAAGAACGACAAAGAGATGAGCGAAACACTGATTGAGACCCACTTCCCAGGCTGCAAAATAGTAAATGCACCAGACTGGAACAACCACGGAGTAAGACATTCCAGCGAAGAAGACTGGACCCTCGCAAACAAAATAGTCACATCAGAAAGACTAACATGGGCCATTAATACTTTCCACCCATGAGGAAATGACAACATCTTTCCAGCACTCCTACAATGGGGCCGGACCCAACTGACACCCTGGCTAATAGCTATATACAAGGCATGTATAGCCTACAGATACATACCACTGGCTTGGAGAGAAGTCAAAGTAATTTTCCTCTCAAAACCAGGAAAAAGTGACTACACCCTACCGAAATCCTTCAGACCAATAAGTCTGACGTCGTTTCTCTTGAAAACGCAAGAAAGACTGGGGGACCGATTCTTAAGAGATGGCGCACTGAGGGACCTACCCCCACACCCAAATCAACACGCCTACAACACAGGCAAATCAGCCGAAACCGCGCTACACTCAGTTGTAACCAAAATAGAACGAGACTTAGGAAACAAGATATCAACATTAGGAACCTTCATCGATATCGAAGGAGCCTTTGATAAAACAACTTTTAACAGCATAGAGAAAGCTCTATCACGCTACAACGTACACCCAACACTGCGCAGTTGGATAAGAGCGCTACTGGAGCACAGAATAATACAAGTGGATATAAACGGAATTACAAAGGGAATAGTAGCCAGAGGTTGTCCACAAGGAGGAGTTCTATCACCAATCCTCTGGAACCTGGTTGTCGACGACCTTATAACAAAGCTCAACACAGGTGGATTTTACACTATAGGGTACGCAGATGACATTGCTATTCTCATCAGCGGTAAACTAGAATACACGCTATGCGAAATCATGCAAAGAGCTCTGCGACTAATTGAAAGGTGGTGTAAGGAAAACGATCTTTCAGTAAACCCTAAGAAAACAGAGCTGGTTCTCTTCACTAACAAAAGAAAACCGGATATACCAAAATTACCCACCCTGTTTAATACGAGCCTCACCCTGTCTAATGAAGTAAAATACCTAGGAGTCACCTTGGACAGCAAGCTCAGTTGGAAAAGGCACATAGAAGACAAAACAAACAAAGCAACTATTATATTACACCAATGTAAACGCATGCTAGGTAAAACCTGGGGACTAAAACCTAAAATAATGAATTGGCTGTACCTAGCAGTAGTAAGGAGTACTCTGGCATATGCTGCACTCATATGGTGGCCAAGAACAGAACTCATAACTACCCAGCAAGAACTACAAAAATTTCAACGACAAGCGTGCCTAGCCATCACTGGCGGCATGAGCACGACACCAACAACAGCACTTGAAACAATACTGGGCATCCCGCCGCTCCACCTACATATCAAAAAAGAGGCTACACTTGCAGCCCTGAGACTCAAAACCTCAGGACTCTGGAAGAACACCAGCACAGCACACACCAAAATCCTGGAAGAGGCGTACAAAAGGCAACCACAACTAGAGTGGAAATGCGACAGAACTAGTAAACGCTACATATTAGATAGGCAATACAAAATAAACCTAGAAAAAGAACAAAGCAGCAAAACAGAACAAACCACCATCGAAGTATACACGGACGGTTCCAAAAGCAAAACAGGCACAGGATCCGGTATAGTATGCCCGGAGCTAAACATGAGGATCAGCTACCCACTTGGTAAGAACAATTCTGTCTTCCAAGCAGAGTGCGTCGGCATCACCACTGCAGCCATAGCGATGACAAACAAAAAGGTAATGAACAATAAAATAATCATAAACTCTGACAGCCAAACGGTTCTCCGTTCCCTGGCCAGCAGCAGCACAACCTCTAATCTCATATACGACTGCCACAACGCCCTGGAAACACTCGCTGCCTCTAATGACATCACCCTAAGGTGGGTCAAAGGGCATGACGGGAACCCAGGCAACGAAGCGGCGGACTCACTAGCTCACCAAGCCACAACACTGAAGGTAGTAGGACCAGAACCGATCGTACCGATTCCGTTCAGTGAGTACAAAACATGGCTACATGAACAAACACAAAGGGAGCATTCCCAACTTTGGGCCAATGCAAAAGATTGTAAACAAACCAAAATAGCTTTCCCTAACCTAAACCAACATCTAACTAACAAACTACTCCGCCTGGATAGAAGCAAACTTAGGAAGGTGGTGGGAATCATAACAGGGCATAGCTCCTTAAACAGACATCTTTCTATTATAGGTGTCACCGACAGCCCTCTTTGCAGAGCATGCATGGAGAAGAATGAAACACCTACGCACGTGATGCTGGAGTGCACGGGCGTGACAGAGCAACGCGAGATCTACCTGGGATCACCAGCCACTATCCCAGAAGTCCTCAGCAACCTGGGCGGCATGCTGGGATTCTGGAACGAGCTTGGATGGCTGGAGTAGCGAACAACACTGGGAAATTTCACGTACAACAAGCGAAGCGCTTACGTGCGGAAACTGCCCAGAAGAAGAAGAAGAAGAAGATGCAATATATTTTAATACTTGAATATAAATTATTTAAATGTTTCGTGACCGATGATCGTGTTCTTACTGTATCTACTCATCTTTACCGACCGACATAGCCACGGGTCTCCTCTCAGAATTAGAAAGAGTTTAGGCCGTAGCCCACCAGGATGGCCAAGTGCGGCTTGGTGTACTTCACACACCTTTGAGAACATTATGGAGAACTCTCAGGCATGCAGGTTTCCTCACATATGAACATAAGTCCGTTAAGTTAGAGGTCACAAAAGTATACAATCTCCTTAGAGTTGTATGTCAGGGATCCAGCTCGGTCCTCCCGAAATGGAGGCTGAAGTCTTACTTGCTATTATCATAAAAAAAATATATTCACCTACCATTAAATTTCTTAACAAAATAGTTTACGGACAAGCATCCGAAAAAAATACTAAGTACCATCAGCAGGTATTCCCACCATATTACTGCCTGTAAGAAATATTTGGTTTGAAATAGTGCTTTATTCTATCACTAGAATCATCAACCCATTACTCACCCCACTACAGGTAGTGGCGTGCAATGAGGGTATCCACTAGGCAAGCAGACCATAAACAATGAAAAAAAAAACAAAATTGGTTGTCTGTAAAGTCGGCTTACTGACGCCTCCGAGCGAGGTAACGCCGCATGCGTCATGTTTTTTCGTGCGTGCAGCCGGCTCCATCGAATAATAAGACGTTGTCACGTCAAAAATCTCCAGTAGGAGTTATAAAAAACTTAAAGATCGTTGTTGTAAAAATTATAAAACGCCTACCCTTAAGGTTTTGCAATACGTACTTTTTATGATTTTCTTGATTTTATTTTGGCTGCATACCCTGTGCATACCCTCTATGCACGTCACTGACTACAAGATACGGGCCTCTTCCAATAATGAGAAGTGTTTAGACATATACAAGAATTGCTCGTTTAAAGCAATAAGATAAGATATAATATACTACCACAAAACACACATCGCCATCTATCCCCAAAGTAAGCGTAGCTTGTGTTATGGATACTAAGACGACTGGATGAATGTTTTTAGTAATACTTAATATACATTATACATAAATACTTATAGTATAAAGATAAACACCCGTACACTGAAAAGCACACACGTTCATCACACAAACATTTTCCAGTTGTGGGAATCGAACTCACAGCCTTCACTCAGAAAGCAGGGTCGCTGCCCACTGCGCCAATAGGCCGTCAAAGTTGTCCACCGATATGGCCAAGTGCGGATTAGTGGACTTCACACATTTTACTTCACCGTCAAAGCAAGTGATATTTAACTGCTTAAAACGCACAGAAGTAACTTAGAGGTGTGTGGCGGGGTTCAAAGTCAAAGTCAAAGTCAAGAACTGCCCCCCCCCTGAAAGTGAAGACAAAGTCCTAACCACTAGAACACACTGCTCTGGCAAGAATTAACTGAATGTATTCCTTCCTTATACTAGGTACTTATTAGGTATAAGTAGCTAAAATTTTTCTTATTAATGGGATTCAATCTACTTGGCCTTTTGTAAAGTTCTTGATGAATCTAACCATTATTTCTAAATTGATGTCAATCAATGTATTCCTTTCAATAATTCATACAACGAACGCAAAAAAAATCAAGATTATAGGTTTAGGGTAACGTTAGAAGTAATCTGACGTTGACATCTTAATTCTGTTTGATCGATCGATTTAAAGGTTTGATGAAACTCAAGTCATCAAAGAGATTTTACAACATTAATAAAGAGAACTATAGGTAATACTTTGGGTCTACTCAAGAGGATAGGTACATATTCAATACACACACGTTTTAAAAGCAACAGTTTCCCTTTATGACCTTGCTATACTCACTTTGAACCACTCGCGTGGCAGACAAGTATTTTCTTGTTATCTCCTAGGATGGCCACACGGCAGGTTTCAGAGGGCGGCATTTTCAAGTCAGCTGCCGCTTTGAAATACGTAAAAGATGTAATCGTGATGACCCGCGCATTCCACCATATTATAATATTTATATATGCAGAAAAAATTTTTTAGGCATCATATACATTATCATTTAAGGTCCCTACACACAGGCAACATCAATCGGCCCATCGTTTCGAAACTTCCGTACTCACACATACGCGATCGCCCTCGGGTCTCGGGTCCATGCCTCGATTACATAGGGATATGGCATTACAAGTAGAATACTCCAGTCAGTAACTTGTGTAAATAGTAGGTATACCGCTTGCACCAGTAACCTGTGCAAGTTGCTTGCACCAGTAACTTGTGCAAGAAACTTGCACCACATTTGCAATATATTAACGGTCGATATGTAAACAGCCGACATTTGTGCAAGCTTACCTGAGTGTGCTTGCACGCAGAAACGCTCCAGATTGCATGCGATCTCCGTGATTGCCGGCGATGTAGCTATTTGGAGAGATACGTCCAATCCCTTACAATACTCACGTATATATATTTTTTTTAATTTATCACCTTAGAGTAAAACATTTAACTGCAACTACGTAACTCAACTCGTCTCAAACCACAAAGGGTTTATGTAAAAAGGTATATAGGTGATATTTTTATTTTTATTTATTTTTATTTTAAGGTGTAATCCCAACCCAACCAGTAGTCAGTACACAACATAGCAAGTTTATGATTACGACTTTTACATAGATGACATACAGTGGCGTGCACTTCACACATGCACAAAAGCTCTGCCTACCCTAAAGTTTTTGTATAACTTATAAATGCAAAGGATGTTTCCATTTTATGGCATCTTCCTTCATTATGCATACCCTGGTGAGAAACCCTGTGCACGCCACTGATGACATACCACATCCTTACCCCACGTAACATTCTCACTGATAAAGTTATTTTAGACTAAAATTCTTTAAGGTTGTCCTTACATATTTGATGTCATTAGTGTTTTTAGTCCACCAATCCGCACTGAGCCAGCGTGGTGGACTACGGCCTTAACCCCTTCTCATTGTGGGGGGGAGACCCGTGCCATGTAGTGGGCCCGTAATGAGTTGATATGATGATGATGACAAGTACTTATAATCTTATCAAACAAATTAACTGGAAGCCTATTGATAAGTGATGGGGGGATTCCCATATACGCTGGCTATATGTCATATGCTAGCCATATATGTCTGTAAGTCTATCATAACCTATGAAAATAATTTTGTAGCAAACTTTGACTCCAATATAGACTTAGAACTAGGTGGTGAAAAAACCCGAAACGCTACTGGCTAGTTGCGTATGTATACTAGAGTGTAAATCTATGCTATTAACTGATAAGTACCAACACTCCACAGTAAACAGGCGAATAACATGTAAAAGCTTCCTTGTAAATTGGCCTTAATAGTTAGAGTGCCTATTTTCTGGTGAGTGGAGTGGTAAAGGATTTTATTTCAGGTAGCTTTTTATGAATAGCCAAAAGGTAGCTACTTTGTCTTAATGAATTTAGTTTTTAATTTACGTAAGCAAAAGTTAAATTTTAAATAAATATAACAACCACGCGTTACGTCTGCCTGAAATTCGAATCTAACTTAAAACTTACTTAAAACTTTTTAGCACTTTTGGGATGTCCCACAAAGTTCGTAGAACCAATTTTCAGTTGTACGTTGATATAGCTCTTTCAGGCATGTCCTAAAAAGTTTAAAATTGAACTTAGATTTTTTATTCAGTACCTACAAAACAAAAAATACTAAAAAATAGTATAGTTTTAGAAATACCAAAAAATAATATAGTTTTAGAAAATACTTTTATGGTGTTTCAAATTTTCTGATATCCTTTTACGTCAAAATCGTGTATATAATACATTCTACAAATATCAACATTAATTTATGCGCTATGCGGGCACAAAATTAAAGCTGTTATTTCGATAGATGAAGAATGAGTAGCCAGTCTAGTGGTAATAAGAGGGTTCAGTGACCTATTGAAGGTTAGGTTAGGTTATAAATAAAAGTACGTTATTTATATAATATATATATGTATATATATATATATATTATATAAATAACGTACTTTTTAAACAGCGTTTTTACTAGGAGGCAGTAATTGTTGTTTAAACTAAAATTTATTGTTAAAACTGTTTTAATGTTGCAGGCAGTTAGTAACAGAACAATGCATGTACCCACCTATATTTATTTTCACTATATTCAGAACAGCAACATATCCATGTAGGTTCGGAAATTTATCGACGCAGACCACACGTAAAATAACGAGAACAAAAGGCGAAAAAATAAGAGGCTTTCCAAATTTTAGTAAAAAATCGGGCCAAGTCCCGTTATAGTGCGTGTTTGTGACAGTTTCGATCCGCCCCGAGCCGTAGTCCGCATCATTGTCAATGTGAATAAGAGTATGTGCTTATGACGAGCGGAGCGGAAATACGGTGGGTCACGTATACCATGCGTACAGCTCGCAAAGTTTTACATGGCTGGGCGGAAGTAGACTCTCTGAGACCGTATGTTTAGTTGAAGTAGAGTTTTATTATGGCCTGCCAGTGGAATTACAGGCACATCAGACACGTGCATGAGAAAGGTGGAAAACCGTGTGTGGTGGCGCGCTCTCGGAAAGGCTTATGTCCAGCATTGGTGCTTACGGGCTGATGATGAAACAGTTTAGTCAACTTAGCCGCCCGACTCGGCAACAAATATATCAATATATATACTTAGATCACGCGAATCCCTTGGTGCCAAATTTAAAGAAATAGGTATACTCACAGTAGCCTCGCAATATATTTATAATAATATAATCTTTATTTAACAAAAACATAAGTAATTATAAAGAAAAAGTCGATATAAACAGCAGACTTACTAGAAACGGACATAAATTAGTGATATCTGCATATCGTCTGAGAAAAGTACAGAAAGCCTTTGTGGGGATGGGTATATGCTTTTATAACATGATACCGAAGATAATATTAGATCTACCTTTACCTAAGTTTAAACAATATATTAAAACACATTTAACAAATCGTGGTTACTACACGATTGATGAATTCCTTAACGACAAGGCTGCTTGGAAGCAGGCCACTCCGCTCTCATCTCTAAAGATTGTTAAAAAACTTAAAATAAAAAATGATGTTGGAAAAGAGCAATCTGCTGAGCTTCTTGCCGGCTCTTCTCAGTGGAATCTGCCTTCCGAAACGGTGGTAGAGTCACTACAAACAGACTGAATTGACTTTTCAAAAGTGCTTATAAATTATTAGGCCTACTTGAAATAAATGAATTAACTTACATTTTATGACTTACTTTATTACAGACTTGCACTAGTCACTTAAAATTTACACAGTCGAGTATAATAACAAAAATAGACTAAAATGTAAAGTCCGCTTTATTGTTTGCAGTGCAGTATTGGCCTTATTCTATTGGCTTCCACATGTCCCACTAAATTTTTCAGTGAAACAATTCCACCGACTAAACTGTGGCAAATATTCACTTCCAATAGTAGTTTGTGCCATTATCAACAAACCTCGGCTTAGAATAGTTCAATAAAACTTTTTTTTTGTGTTTTATAGAGCTGGAAATAACGTTTGATCGTACAGTTCAGTAATATTGCGTTTACACTTAGCCAAGTGCCTTGGTATGACAACCAACAAGTACCTACATAGCGATCTCTTCCAGGCAACCAAAGGCGTTAAACACAGCTCAAGAAGAGTAACGTGGTGCATATAAACAAACATATTTTTGCATATATACATATATAATATATAAATATAATAAACTTACAATATAATATATAGATATTGATAATTAATATTTACTATCAGAACAAGCAGAGTTGTGTTTAATCCTTGTGTGCTTTAATCCTTGAAATTGGAGCATTCCTGTATAATTTTGATTAAACCAAGCACATGTTTTTTTTAATAAGAACGCTCCGTACAAAATGCTGAAACTCCGTGATAGGTATTTTATGTACGTTTGCCGATTCATTTCACATTACAAGAGTAGTGCAGAGCTATTACTTACTTGCACACGATTCGGCCGTAAGTAATTACGCACACATACACGAGCTCTCTATAACAGAGCAGTTTGAGGTAGTCTTTCGTAAAATTATTTTAACATTTCTTTACCTTACTTTTCTAACATACAAAAATATAGTATGTAAACAAAATAAAACCTATTTGTTAGAAGCATAGTACTAGTAGCCTTGTAACACAATTCGTAGTAGAACATAGTGTAGGAGCAAATTAACCAATATTGACGACGTAGACAGCGCCTAGGAATCGACGTGCCAGCTGGATAACACGAAGTTTAGAAATTATGGATACGTCTTTAATTTAATTTATTCTTCTTTCAGTGATGGCATTTGAATTAGATTCAAATAGAATTATTGTTTGTCAATTATGTATTAAAGTCTACTTATATATATTATGTATGTTATCTATTCATGTATATTATGTATATTTTATGTTTATATATTACGTTTATTTATTTATATGGGAGCCTGTAGGAGATTGCTTGCAGCAATAAGGCTGGCTTTGCATGTCTACATTGTTTAAACGAAAATTACTACATGGCTACTGCAAATGTTCATTCAATTAAATATATGACATCCATAGCCATCCTGTAGTATGTCTCTATAATATAAACACACACACACACACACACACACACACACACACACACACACACACTCACACTCACACACACACACACACTAAAACACAAACAACAACTCACGCATATAAAATACACTAAATCTAGTGGAACATTTGTATAATTAGTGTTCTATAATTCTGAGAAGGGCGGTGGTCCATGCAGCACAGTTTTTACTATTGTACTATCGTACAATAAAGTGTTTCTTCTTCTTCTTCTTCATTTTAAAAAGTAGTAGTAGTAGAAGAATAAGCCCTTAGCGTCTATTTGACACATAATTATTATTAAGGGCGTTGCCTTATTAATGCGTTACGCTGTATCCACGCATTGTAGCCACACGGATATACAACGCTATAATGTGGCATGCCAGCGTTGTATATCTGCTACAGGTTAACGCAATCCTAAATTTTTTTAATGAAATTATTGAAAATTAATTTGATAACGATTTATTCTCTGTTTTTTGGTAAATGAATACAGTGTCTAATACTGCAAAAAGATAGTCATTTGGTTAAATGAGCGATTTAAAAAACCGAGGAAATTTGGATTTTTTCTAAGAGTCGAGAAGCTAAGCAGTGGGTGGGTCACATAGCTCGGAGAACCAATGGTCGTTGAGATCCCAAGGTGTAAGAATGGCGACCTCGCACCGGTAAACGAATCATTTCGGTAAACCCCCTCACGAGGTGGACTGATGACATCAAGCGAGTCGCAGGGAGACGCTGGACCCAAGCGGCAAACGACCGTGGTACCTACCTGTAACTTACTACAAAAGACCCATGTCTAGAGTTGGACGTAATTTTTTTTAACTATACAGACAATCGTTTGACTGCAATCACACCTGATGGTATGTTATATATATGTTTTGTTTTTTGCAGCCTAAGTTGGGGCGCGCTTGCCTAGAAGATGTCTGTTGACTCTTGATTTGAAGGTACCCAGATTATAGGTACCGGGGAAGACGGAAGATGGAAGGGCATCGGTTGACATGATGATGAAGATGAATATTTTTTCTGTAATTAGCCTTTATACAATTATTTAAGTTTGTGCGGTTCTACTTTAGGAATTCCCTTGCGATTTCGGTGAGAACACGATCACATTTGCATTGCGATTTTGATCGCACATTACATCTAAGTCGTACCACACACGCGTTGAATGAAATAATGCGGATGACCTCATAAGTAGGTACGCATTACCGATAAATGCTTGCGGCTAACCTCGTAAAATGCGATAAACTAAATGGGTTTAATAATATATTGTGTTAGTACAATGGGCATTAAGCTTAATTTGATAAATCCGCGACCACCAGACCAAACTGCAGAGTATATATTTTATTTTTTGTATGCATCGCCAACTAGATTCATACCAGCTTTGAGCAAGTTTTGCTTGATTCTCATTATCGGATGTAAAACTTAATTCTATCCAATATTGCAATTGATTTTTAATAACAATGTGACCTTCCAGTTTTAATCGGAAATTACTTAGCGGATACGAGCGACTGAGCGACTGGCGAAAAATGAAGTAGATACTACAAACATTTATCCACTCGGGGTGGAAAATTTTAAATGCTGTAAAACACTTGTTTCTTATTTTTTTACCATAAACCCAAATACCAAGATTCATGCATATGATTTGCCAGGTTTGTCTGATCATTCGGAGTCCGGTAATAGTTAAGATTTCGTATTTTACCCGCAATATTCTCAGTGTCCGCCCGGACTTTGGAAATTGACAATTAGGGTTTAGTTTCTTAGTCCCTGTCTCCTATGAGAGATAAGGTTCCTGCCCAGCAGTGAGACATTAGCTGATTGTTGTATTAATGCGGATGACGTCATCAGCGCACATAAATAAGTTGCTTGTGGCTCGCCTGTAAAGTGCAATCAGAGTTAGCCAAGTGTGAGATATTCCACTTGCGTGATTAACTACGATTTATATGGTACGGATAGAGCGCAATCTAAAGACAACTGACAGTACGGTTTCCCAGTATTTTCAATAAATGGTGTTTCTTTGAAAGTATATAAATCGTAAGTAGTTAAATTTTATGTGATTCAATTAGTAAACATAGGCAAAAAAGTCTCACATGTAAAGTTAAATATAATTGTAATTACCAAAACCCACAAATTATTAAAGTATTCTGTTTACGTTGGTTTAGCTCAGTTTAAGTTTTGTTTGTTATTAAGCGTTATTAGCATACTTAAGAAATCTCTGTATGTAAAATTGTTGGTAGACACTATAAATAAATAAATATTATAAGAGTATAAGAGACACGGGCTCTGTTATAAGTAGTTACAAGTTATTCTTAGCTCAATGTCTCAAACTACACGGAATGGAACCCTGGTAGAACTTTACTGCTGCGTGTAGCCTATAACTTATCGAATGTACCGCTCACTATTCCTAGACTCAATTTGTTTATCTAATGTTCTATGTGAACCGCGCTAGTTATGGGAATGTTCTGAACCGTTCGTGATTCTGCAAATAATACCAATTAAACAAATATTAATATATCGACAATACACATATCCCCAATAAGCCCCAAAGTAAGCGTAGCTTGTGTTATGGGTACTAAGATGACTGATGAATATTTTCTCTAATAAAATACATAACCATCATATCAACCCATTACGGGCCCACTAAAGAGCACGGGTCTCCTCCAACAATGAGAACGGGTTAAGGCCGTAGTCCACCACGCCGGCTTAGTGCGGATTCGTGCCCTCCACACATCTTTGAGTACATTATGTAGAACTCGCAGGCATGCAGGTTTCCTCACGATGTTTTCCTTCATCGTTGAAGCAAGTGATATTTTAATTACTTAAAACGCACGTAACAAAGAAAAGTTATAGGTGCGTGCTAGGATTCGAACGGCCCCCCGAAAGTGAATTTGAGCCCCTACCCAATGCGCTATAACTGCTTCCGTATATGTATAATATAAATAAATACTTATAATTTACAGATAAAAACACAGACAGTGAAAAACATTCATGTTCATCATACAAACATTTATCAGTTGTAAGAACCGACATGTATATTGATGTATATTGTCGTTGTTATTTTAGTTTTGGTAATCAAAATGGGTTATATCTTGTGTGTCATGTTGTTGAATACGGATTCCAAATTCTCGTGTTTCGGGCTTCAACTTCCGGGCAGGGACATAATAAGTTCGATATTTTTTTTTGTCAAGAAATTCTCAATTTTATCCCTGAGCTAATTATCGGGATGTCCAAATCCGTGTTCATACACACCGATACGTTAAAAATTGTAAGACAATATTTGACATTTGGTCACGGCCAACGTGGCTAATAAGCATTTTGACTGATCGGTGGCGTGGCGAAGACGTGATGGATGTGTGTGCATGAACCCTACGCCATCGGACACAAAACATAATGCATTTGATTCGAATATAGCATTGAGATGTGAGCTTTATGTTTAGTGACATAAAGTAAACTTTTTAAAATTTTAGACCACGTTGCCTACGCATCATACAGTCCGAACAAAAAGTTTATGTCACATGTTCTAATACTATATTATACGTAGCTCTGAGATACAGGTACGAGTAAATAACTTGCCTACGAAGTGGCCTTCCCTCTCCGGGGCCCGAGCTTGCCCTCGAGTTTTTTGGAGTTATGTGCGTTTTAAGAAATTAAATATCACTTGCTTGGCGTATGTGCGAGCGTCTTCGGCCAGTGCGTATTGCCGGTGATGACATATACTTAATATGGGTCTCATAAGAAGGCTCAGAGTCACTCAGCGGGCGATAGAATGAGTGATGCTATGAGTATCCTACGTAATCAAGAATGAGGTCCGTAAAAGAACTAGAGTTACCGAAATAGCCCAATGAGTCGCGAAGCTAAAGCAGCAATGGCCGGTGTACATAGCTCGGAGAGTCGATGGACGTAGGGGTCACAAAACGCTGGAATGGCGACCTCGCATCGGTAAACGCAGCGTTAGTAGACTCCCGACGAGTTTGACATCAAACTAGGGAGCCGCTTGACCCAACTGGTACAAGACCGTGGTATTGGTATTTAACTATGATATAAATCTTCGTGAGGAAACCTGCATGCCTAATGTTTTCGAATGTCTATAAGGCATGGTGGACTACTGCCTAAGCCCATTTAATTCTCAGGGGAAACCCGTGCCCTGTAATAGGCTTGTAATAGCTTGATAAGGTGCTTCGTTATGATGATTTTATGGCACACATTTAAACGCTTTAATTTAAGTCGCATCAATGTTGAGTCGGTAAGATATCTGACGGCCATTATTGTCGCTTACTTCTTACTTGGATGTTAAACAATCCGCTTTGGAGGACCGTCGCAGGTTCTAAATATCTATTTTTTTATTTTACTAAGTTAGCCCTTGATTGTTATCTCACCTGGTGGTAACGGGCTAGCCTGTTAGGGAGTATGGCAGTATTTAACCCGTACTCCTAATCGGTGTCCGACATCGTACCGGAACGCTAAATCGCTATGTCAGTTCACCACGAACACCTGACCAGTCCAGAGAAAATTCAAAAATTGCCCCTGTCAGGAGTTGAACTTGGGACCTCCAACTTTAAACCACAGTGCTCACCACCACGTCGTCAAGATCTATCTGTATTGTATATCAAACTTGTAGGCGAACTCGGATTTCTTGATCGTTCGCAGAGTGCCAACTTGAATGCCGCTACTACATATCTACGGTTGGATTTGGCGATTTGGCCTTCGCTTTAGTTCAAATAATGTTTTAAACATCATTCACTCATTCGGCCATTTGACGGCCGATTGGCGCAGTGGGCAGCGACCCTGCTTTCTGAGTCCACGGCCGTGGGTTTGATTCCTACAACTGGAAAATGTTTGTGTGGAGAACATGAATGTTGTTCAGTGTCTGGGTGTTTATATGTATATTATAAGTATTTATGCATATAATTCATAAAAATATTCATCAGTTATCTTAGTACCCATAACACAAGCTACGCTTACTTTGGGACTAGATGGCGGTGTGTGTATTACCGTAGTATATTTATTTTATTTATTTATTCGATACATCAAAGAAAGCGGAAGTCTAAAACAATATGTTCGTGTATTTTTTGGACAGCCGAAAATTGAATAACGATTTTTCTATCAAAAAGCTATTTCCGGAGACATTAAATCCTTCCTGCTCGTAACTAAATAAAACAAGTACCTATAGCACGAAGCGGATTCAAAGTTGCGTTTGCCGACTAACAAAGCAACAGATTATTTATTTCTCCGCTGATTTAGTGAGGACTAGGTTAGCCAATGGTCTGCCGCGAGTTTCATTAGTATTTTTTAATAATTTGTACATTAACTTACTTAAGAATGAAAAAATATTAGTTTAAACTTATTGTGACAGAGCTAAAATAGAAACTATACGTTCATGGCAACTAAAATAGGAAATAAACAATTTCGATTGGAAGATATTTAAATATCTCGAGATTGCTGCATTAATCGTACTTTTATATCTCGTTGTGCTAATATTGCGTTGATTGGAGGTAGTAAAATCAAATTCTCTATTTAAAAATTCAGATATTTGCGTCTCGTAACGGTGTCGCGAGTCCAGAGATTTTATCCGCGTACCGCGCTAAAAGAAGTTTTCACTCCAATAAGATATTTTTGTTTCCTTATAAAAGTAACCAACAATAATTTACAACCCCGATTATTGGTAACGACTTGAAATCGCGCTTACACATAGGATTTTTTTTTTTTAGCTTACGACTAGTATTACTAGATCATACTAGTTCATACTAGATCATACTAGATGTTAACAGTGAGGATACATTAAAAGTAGTGGTTAAGACACCCCGACATGCCTCATCTATCTGTTGCTGATGTCATCCATTGCCATCGCATGGGAAGCATGAAGTCTAGTAAGCAGCGAGCCATACTAATAAAGTTTATATTTGTTCGTTACGATGTCGGGTAGAGATCGATTAAAGATACTCCTTTTAGGTTTAGGGTTTAATATTACCGCATACCCCTCACAGTTAGGCCGCTTATGAGGTTGCAGTGTGATTTCGTCAAGGACTCACTTGTAGCTGAATAAAAAATAAATAAAAAAGGAAAAAATATATTAGTTATTAGTAGTATGTACTTAAGTGTGTAAATTTATGTATTGTTTATTTTAATTGCGATTTCCCGTCTCTCATGTTTTGTTGTGTACTATCGGTAAGGTTACCTGGCAGAGATCACTTTTAGTGATAAGGTCGCCTTTTGCTTTTAATTTTTTGTTTAACTATATTTGTAATTTCTCCTTTATTACGCAATAAAGATGTTTAAATAAATAAATAAATAAATAAAAAAGGACGATTCTTACAACTCAAGATAATGGTGTTTTATCAGGAAACTAGAAAAAGTACTTATTTCAGATGAATTCTTTCTCGATTTACGCTCGACAGAACGTCAAATCTCCGTCAAATAAATTTAAGCAAAGCGAGAAATCTTATACTATTTTTTTTTTAATACACACATCGCCACCTAGCCCCAAAGTAAGCGTAGCTTGTATTATGGGTACAAAGAGTACTGAATATTTTTATGAATAATATACATAAATACTTAGAATATACATATACCCAGACACTGAAAAACATTCATGCTCATCACACAGACATTTTCCAGGAGTGGGAATCGAACCCACGGCCTTGGGCTGCAAGACTAAAGTCAACCTAGAGACTGGGTTAGTTAAATAGATAAGTATACCTACATACTCTATTAGCCAATGTTTATTATTAATATAAAATAAAACCTATTTATTTTTGGATAGGTTAAGGAATTTTAATTTAGGGGATTGACAAACACAAACATCCGGCCGAGGGCTGGTCCACCGACTGCGTAAACTATTTAAATCCAGGTTTACTGCGAATTTTCTGATTACTGAAAAGCCAATACTTAATTTCCTACCCCAAAGGTGAGAATCGAATTTAGGACCTCTCATTCTTAATCCAATATACGACTAGAGTAGTTGAAAGCACGGAGAGTTTTATAGACTCCTTTTATTCATGTAGATACGTTATTATTTTTTATTTTCAAAAGTCAAAAATGTCTTTATTCAAGTAGGCCCACAGGTGGCACTTTTGATGCGTACATAAGAACCACACGGTAGTGAGATGATGGCGATAACCACATTCGTAAACTTAAAACTAAAGCTACGAGGGTTCCAAACGCGTCCTGGTCTAAGAAGAAGCCCACAACAAACTTAGCCGGGTGTTTCTTTTTTGTAATGTCATTTTAAATTATTAGAAGAGCAACCTGGTTAGAGCAATAATTTACACCCAAGCTTTTTTATCGTTTACGTAGTCCTTTATACTATAATAGGACTTTAATTATATGCCTACTGCCTTATTCACCGCGGGTAAAACCGCAGGGCATAGCCAGTTTTGTTTTATTTTAAAAATCATCGTAACATTCAAGCTTCTCAGATGTGCCATGTAAAAAGAAATAGTCAAATAAGGGGTGGACCTATAGAGTGCCAAGTATGAGCTGCCACATAAATTTCGTTGCCACACCCCGCTGCGATCGTTATTCATTCAACAATAAGGAAAAGAGCTCCTTTTATTTTGGGACTAGCTACGTAAGTTTCGATAAGGTTTCCTAAATATTTCTTAGAATATCTTTGTAGTGTCACACAAAGTTTTTGTGATAGCGCACACTGCAGCGCATTACGTAAACGCTATTACTAGGCAGGCTTACGAAAACTACTAGTTGATATCTTGGAGATGTCTCTGAAAAAGTTCAAGTGAAATCTTAAACGTAAGCTTAAAGAACAGTCCTATTATAGTATTAAGGACTAAGTCAACGATACAAATGCTTGGGTGTAAATTATTGCTCTAACCAGGTTGCTTCTTTAATAGTTTTAAGTGTAAATGTGAGATGGTGATAACAAAAAAAACAACCGGCTAAGTTTGTTGTGGGCTTCTTCTTAGACCAGGGCGCGTTTGGAAACCTCTTAGCTTTAGTTTTAAGTTGACGAATTTATTTAACGCCATCAACACACTTCTATGTTATATTTTATCAAAAGTGCCATATATGCCTATTTGAATAAAGAAATATTTGACTTTGACTTTGACTTTGATCTGTAGTGTCCTCATAATCATTGGTCCATTACTCGGCACGGGTCACCTATCAAAATTAAATTGCTGGCCAAGCCTTTGAGAACATTATGGAGAACCCTTAGGTGTGCAGGTTTTATCACGCATGTTTTTCTTAACCGTTTAAGCAAGTGATATTTAATTGCTTAAAACCCACTTAACTCCGAAAGTTAAATGTGCCAGGGATTGATGCCACTGGTTCTCTTTAGATAAGAATAGCACAATTAAATTCAATGTGTTATCGGAGGATTTTGGATTATATGGTAAATAATATGCAAAGTATAAACTTAAGGTTATATTTGTGATTAAAAAAATAATTGTTGGCGCTTAAAAGATGACAAAGACAACACGTAGGAGGTTGCTTTGCAAAAATTGAAAAATAGCTGAGTTATTTAGTAAGAAATCTTGTAAGAAATCGCGGCTCACCAAGTGGCGGAATTCTCTCGAAAATTTGAATTTAGACTACTGGTGCTCCTGAAAGGCTTGATTAGAGCAATAACATTTCCGTCTTTCGTAATGTAATTTGGGCTTGTAACCTTCAAAATTGAAAATATTATGATTATGTATATTCCTAGACATGTAATAAATTTGACGAAAATATTGTTTATTGTGGTGGAATTTTATGTAAACCATTGCATGCCATTGTGTGGTTGATTATAAATTGCACAATTCAAATTGACTTTACTACACCTTGTATACTTACAGTCTGGCAATAAAGATATTATTATTATTATTATTATTATTATAATGGCCTCAGGTTTATGTACACCTCAGGCATGTTGCAGGACGTTTTCCTAGCATACCATTCGAAGTGTTTCTCTATGTATAGGAAACGGTTTTCCACTCAAGCTTTCCACAAGCAAGTAAGTAGCTTGCTTGTTCCGACTTACTACAAATGGAAAAATCCTATCAAATGTAAAAAAGTGATTTGACTAACATATATTTGGTATTCCATTCGACGGGGTAGCATCGCAATAAAACCATCAATCTGAAATTAATATATAAATATTTAAAGTCGGTAAAACAGACTGTCGTTCTGAAATTAATATATAAATATTAAAAGTCGGTTAAACAAATGAAAAAGCAGACTTTCGCAATCAGAGTTATATTACTCTAGCGTCAGGTGTTCTTGCCGACGGACCGCGAATTTATAACGCATTCACTGACAAGTTGATTTACGTGGCAAACATTTACCTGGCTCCCATTGCTCAATTGTGAAATTTACTACGCGTGCACACGCACGTATTGTGTGGGTTTCCAAGTTTTACTATTATTTATTTTGCGAAGCTAACTGTGCTGAAGTACTCGTATTTTGATAGTTCGAGATCGAAAGCTCGTCATGAGCCTAAGGGCTCGACGACACCGGGGGAAGGGGGGACGTCGACCTAAGAGTGCCTGCAAGGCCTCGGACCTCAACTTAGATCAACGTTTCGGACTGAGTGGCCTTTTAGACTACAGTTTGTTCCGAATGCGCCCATGACGTCCGCATGATCTCAGAAAACGTGGACCTCGGCTTCGCTGGCCATAATACACTCGTATTTATATCAAAGTACCTACCGATACAATGTCCTAAACATTCCCTGTAAATCTACACTAATATTATAGAGGAAAGATTGTTTGTTTGTTTTCTTCGTATGTTTGTTTGTACCCAATAGGCTCCGAAAGTACTGAATCGATTTTAACCATTTTTCACCAAAAGAAAGCCACATATCACAGAGGGTGTGCTTTAAAAAAAAAGTAGAGATACTTAAGAAAATTTGTAACCAAGGGTAGCAAAACTTAGCCTATAAAATCCATTACTTGGCGTGAGTGGCGTTGGCATTACAATTATGTACTACTTGATTAAAGTACTAATTATCACCTGCAAAATAGTCCGCATGGGCCATAATTACTGTAAACATAGAGTTATCGTTACGCGTGGTTTCATTTCAACCGTTTAGGAAGATCGGGGCTACAGACCGCGACCTTCGAACCATTGTCTCCTTACCCGGGAATTTATATGGCAAAGCGATACTTACCCGGTATTTTTTTTTTAGGGTTAAGTAGTGTGTTAACTTAATGTTATTACTAAGCCTATCTGTCCGTCTGTCTTTGGGTCAGCTGGCTGTATCTCAAAAACTGTAATAAGAGGGTTGACATTTTGCAGAATGAAAAGCTCTATTGCCACTAAAACAAAAATAATTGAAAAATTAATGCGAATAAAAGAAACGAGTTTTTTGGCGTTTATTGCTTGATCTTTATTGAGGTAATAAAGCGGTGTAAAAATCGGCGATAGCCGAGTGGTTAGAGTAGTAGCCAACCTTTCGGTGTGACTGTGTTCAAGTAAACAAACTACAAGCAAACAGACTTGATCTTTCAAATTAATTTTGATTTTTAATATCAGTCAAATTGTCCGACTAGTGACAAGAAATCCGCCGTTCTGTCTTTGCTAAGACTTAATCCCAGGCTGGCCGCTACTGCTGAAGCCACTGTTATATCCGATTCCATAGCCATTGTTATAGCCATTGTCATAGCTACTGTCATAGACAATGTCATAGCTACTATCAAAGCCATTGTCATTGCCACGGCTATAGCCGCTACCAAAGTCACTGTCGTAGCTACTGTTATAGCCACTGTCATAGCCATTGTCACAGCCATTGTCACAGCCACTGTCCTAGAATCTCCTGCACAGTCAGTAATGCTTTTTGCCATCTCACACAAGGGTCACAATAAATATATAAACTTGTTGTCTGGTCTGGTGTTCTCGCGTACTCAGCTGTCGTCGTTGCTGTCGTATCAGAAAAGTTACAAGCATTTCCTAAATGATAAATAAAATCCTTTAATCGTTTTCGTATCGTATAATTAAAAGGGCTTTGCAAGCGTTAGGTAATTAATTTGTGTTTCACAGTCAAATCCTTCGATTGATGAATCGTAAGGAACTTTTGTTAGCTACGAGTATGATGGATAGACCCCGTTGCGTTGTTTTGTGTTAGAAGACGCGCCATATGACGTATTGCTCGCTATCCGAGCTATAGCAGAGAAATTGTTACACGAATAAGGACCTAAGAGGCCATCTGTGAATCTGGGCCCACAATCACTATTTCCTATGGGCCTGTAACCAGCAGTACGACGTTCTTAGACTGTAGATGAAGATGATGAATATCAACTATCAGCATTGATGAGACTAAAATTAAATTCGTTGGGCGTATTTTTATTTATTTCTATTATGTACAATCAACCGCTCATATCATTATATCACTATCACGTTGCATATAAAACCTTAATTGACAACTTATATTTTAAAAATAGTCTAAAACAATACAAACGTGTTTATTTCATAAGATGGATGAGTATCAATGAAGAGAGTTGTAACTCGTATGGTTTCTAACTCATTATAATTTTCTTAAGCTTTTAGTACATTATCTGCATAATTTTTATGTTTAAGTACAATTAAGCCGTTTGCCTTAATACAGATTACTTATTTTAAATTTAATGTTCCTACCAAAGCTAACATTACTCGTAACAGTAATTCTTAACAGTTTCAATATTTATGTTTTTACTGTTATAAAGCAATTGGATTTTTAACCACATTTAATTGTTCAGTAGTGCCTACTCCACACCAAAGGTTTCAATATTTTCGGAAGTGCCGGCGGTTTCGAATTATTTCCGCGTTCTGATTTTTATGAATCGATATCGAGTTTTTTTTTCTTTTTATACTCTTTCCGCTTTCGGATATTGGATTTATTCGGAGTAAAATATTAACGAGATTTCGTTGCCGGCTTCACGTCTTTGTAATTCCTCGGTTTTTTATATAGGCTTCTGTTGTTTTCTATAAATGTTACTAACTTTCGCTTGTCCTAAGTGTACAAATAATGCTTATTACTTCCGTTATTTTATAGTCGCGTGATCGTTAATTTGATTGTTATTACGTTGTTATTTACGTCATAATTGTGGCTTAGTAAGCTGTTTTAACTTAATTGCATCATATATACAATATTATATAAAATAGCACTTAATTATCGTTTTATTAATTCTTAGTTGATTTTTTTTTAAATTTTAAACAGACGTTCCACTGAAATTTCTTGTGGCTGAAAAAAACCCTATCCCTGTCCCTATCCCTACTAATATTATAAATGTCAATGTAAGTTTGTTTGTTACCCTTTCACGCAAAAACTACTTAACGGATCCTAATGAAACTTTGTACACATATTCTTGGAAGTGTTAGAAGTAATATAGGGTAATTTTTATCCCGAGATTAAGCTCGGTTCCTTTGGGACAGGGGATGAAAGTGTTTCACGATTTTACACCATAACTCCGACAAATAATAACCGATTTAAATAATTATTTTTGTACTATAGAGGTTATAATATGTGTTTAACTTTGCCCAAACTGTGGTTGGAGATAGGGGACAGAACTCTTCAGCGGACGGCAGCAAACCCCTCATTTACGATTAGCGATACTGAATACTTTAATTTTTTTTAGATCTACAACAAAATTTAATGCCACATCAAAAAACAAAATCAACGGCCGACGAAGTCGCTGGCAACAGCTAGTAACATAATAATACAGAACCAAGGAACTTTTTTAAATTGAGAACACGAAGGTATCAACAAATCATAAACCTGCATTAATCTGACTTTGCTCGGCAAATTAAATTGGCGACAAAATTACAAATTATCACCTAAGCTTTGGTTTGGACGGTCATGGTAAACTTTTTTAGTTAAGCACGAACAAAGATAAAGAGAGAGAAAATCCAAGGTTTTTATTATTTAAGTTGGTATCAGAACTCAGTACATGCCAATAAGATCATAGAAAGTACCCTTTATTTTTTATGTGATACTTACTGCTATGAAATTAATAATGCTTCGACTTCAAAAAGTTTTCTATAACGACTGAATAAAGTAAATGTTTTATTTTAAAAAAACATTATAGTTTAACCACCTACTTATGACCAACAGTTGAAAAAAGTGGATGATGATATCTCCTATGGATTTGTTTATATCCATGGAAACACAGTTCTCTCTTTTGCTCGTTTCACGTTTTATAGATTTTGCTCCATTTCGAATGTGTCAAGAATTGGCCAAGAAGTCTAAAAAAACCCAGCTCAGCAAATAGGTACACAAGTTAGCTAGTTTCTTAAACCGGAGAGTTTTGTTACTTTCATAGGTATCTTTGACATGGAAACATTGTTCTCTCTTTTGCTTGTTTCACGTTTTGTGCGATTGGGATTTTTCCCATGCCGAAATTCTTAAGAATGCGTTAAAAAGTCTACAAAAAAAAAATCCAGCTCAGCAAATAGGTACACAACTTAGCTAGTTTCTAAACCAAGAGAGTTTTATTACTTTCACAGTTCTTGTTATACGGAGCCGTTTAAGTTCCGAGGCTTATTTGAATTCGCTGCTAATTACTTTGCCTATTAATCTGGGCGCCTTTGCTTTTTTTCTCAACGTAGACGGCGAGCTCGGTTTACCCGTCTTATTTTCTCAGGTTAAAAGAGTTGGCATTACAAAAAATTGTCAACATAACTGACGTTAGTATGTGTCTACTGAACAGTTTGTTTTTCTGGAATAAAATGTATAATAGTGATTTAAAAATTGAAAGAAACCCACTTACATTATATTGTCCATTATTCTACTAGTCAAGCTCTTTCATTTGATACCCATCTTGTTGTATGAAAAAACAATGTAATTCGCCATTTCTTGGTGGCGGCCATTTTGTATTTGAAATTTGGAATCATCATCATCAATCCATTACCGGCCCACTACAGAACACGGGTCTCCTTTTAGAATGAGAAGGGTTTAGGCCGAAGTCTACCACGCTGGCCAAGTGCGGATTGGTAGATTTTACACGCCTTTGAGAACATTATGGAGAACTCTTAGCTACGCAGGTTTCCTCACGATGTTTTCGTTCACCGTTAAAGCAAGTGTTATTTAAATTGCTTTAATTAAGAATGAACAAAACTCCGAAAAGTCAGTAGTGTGTGCCGGCTATCGAACTCCCGCTAGGCTATCCCCGGAAATTGATACCCTCCGTGATTTTGTGGTGGTGACCATCTCGGACCGATTTTTAGGAAACATAGCTGAGAACACTCCCGACTATTTACTTTACAAAAAAGTTAACTTACTTACACACAAATACACACAGACACGTCAAATTTATAACACCGCGTTGTTTTTGCGTCGGGGTTTAAAAAGTAGCTCTTGAAATAACTCTATGCCAATAATCTAGTTGATTAGTTAGGGAGTTAAGTAAACAAAAACAAACAAACAAACACACTTTCATTTATAGTATAAATAAGGATAATTTCGTAATTTGGATGGGTATGTGATGGCCACGATTTAGTGGTTTCTAATCCGTTATAAATGCCAGCGCAAGTATATTTATTCGTTGGTATATCTGATAATTTTACCTATGTGTTTGGTACAATTCAGTAGTAGTAGAGCTGTTTGTGACAGCTCATCCGGGGAAGTATTACGATCCGCGGACTGAAGCCCGTGGTTGCCGTTTTTTTTATATAAATATGTTTAAAACCTACTCCTCACGTTAAAGAATGGACCAAGCCGATGGCAAGTCGTAAACCTTCGCCTTTAAACAGAGCAACAATTTTGCAGGTTATGCAAAGAACTTGTGCCTGTACTTAGACCGGCAACCACACGCTTCAGACTAGAATTCAAGATACAGCTGCTTTGAAGCCGAAATAAGTGTACGGGAGGTATGGTGATACGCTCGACCGTAACCATAGGAAGATCTTCCTCCGATTGGGTGATCGTGCTCGGGGGCGGAGGTCCAAACATTCATTCATTTTTCGGAAGGACACTTGCCGCTGACCACCTGAGGGTTGCTACGGCGTCACCGGGGGAGTGGGGCGAGCGCGAAAGCTCGCCATAGAAGAGCCCCAGGGCTCGACGACATCGGGGGGAGTGGAGTGGTGTGTCGAAACATTAATTTTTGGAAGTTGTATATATAGGCATTCTTTGTGGACACTTCGCTAGCGCGATGCAGGATCTTTGTGGCGCCATCTAGTTCTGTAATGTGGAGACCGCTACATAAGCATGAGAGTAGTACTTCCCTGAACGAGCTCTGTCACAAAAAGCTCTTGTATACTTTCAATAGATCGCCATCTAGCTTGTACGAAGTCATCTGGCTTAAGTATTAGTTGCACTGAAATATGCACATAGACACAGGGCAGGGTCCCACGTACACGGACACATGGACACGGACACATGGACACGGACATATGGACAGAAATAAAAAAGATACTAACAGGTTTTGTAACGGTATAATAAATTTTTCGGTGCTCCTCTTCCTTTAAAGGTCGGTAAAAAAGCCTAAAGCGTATCACCGTAATAACCGCGGTTCTCGGGGTTTTTAATTAAGGATACCTCAGAGGAGACCCATTAATCCAATGTTGTGCCGGAAAATTAAAGGACAAAGGGGGAAGGAGTACAAATTAATAAGAATCACCTGAAGATAACCGTTCTTTTACGGGGATGTTTTGCTTGATTAATTGAAGGTAGTCTCATTTTTACTTAGTTTGGAAAAAAGAGATATTAATTATCGCACGAAATACTTACTAACATTAAATAAATGTTCAACAACTCTGTCTATGTTATAAGGCTACCTGCCATTATAGAGATTTAAATCTTATAACTCGTGCAAATACATTACAGTCAGTAAAGCAAGATGGATTTGAAAATTTTTGCTTAGTCCCGCCGCTGGGTAATCATAGCGACATTGCAAAATATCTTCTCCGTGTACTTAGTATAATGACGATTGCCGGTAATAAGTACAGCTTTAGCAAGATAAAACGCACCTATTGAAGATCCTATCTTATTATTCGTGCTAGTACATTTCCAGTCAGTTGATATATATCTTCTACATATTTATAAAAAAGAGAAAGGCTCCGAAACGACTGGACCGATTTCAATGAAACTTTCAGGGAATCTCCGGATTGACCTGGCGAGTAATCCTGTGTAGTTTGGTGACGATCGGAGCACTACTAATTTTGAACTGTCAAACTGTCAAATACAGCTTTAATTTACTATTGTTGGGTGTACATGGGTGTAGCTAATGATCTTCACCCGCTCGAGAAGAGAATAGAAGAGAATGAATACGGAGAGAAATAAATGTTTTATTATATTATGATCCTTAACTCGCCCGGCGAAACGACCTGGGTACGCTAGTAGTATATAAAAGTTTAAAAAGAATTCGCGGTAGGAGGTACCTTCCGCTAGCAAGATTTCAGAATGAAATGCCAAATTACCCACATATTCTTTTCATCTTTTAAGTAAGAAACCTCTACAGTTTCGCAATTAGGTGCGCCATGTTTAGCCGAGATGTAGACTCTAGATCCATTTATTATACTGAAAAGCACCGTATCGGCTTAATATAATTGCAATAGCACGTACACAACTTAAAAAGCTATTCTAGAACTCAATCTTCTACAGTTAGTGCTAGATTGTAAGTTAGTTGAAGTTGAGATAAATTAGAGATGGTTAAAGGATTTTCGTGCTTACTACTATCTACTACTTTCTAACAAGTCACAAGAGTCCGTCAGGCACGTCTTGTTTGCCAACATTCAAACCTGATGACGTTTGTATAAGGTTTTCTATGCCCGTTTATTTAAGCTAAGAACAATCATATCATCCTGGACGGCCACTACACTGCTTTTTGACTCCAAGGCCGTGGGTTCGATTTCCACAACTGGACAATGTTTGTGTGATGAACATTAATGTTTTTCAGTGTCTGGGTATTTATCTTTATTTTTATATATATAGATATTTATATCTTTATATATGTATTTCTTGTGTGCGTGTGTATGTCACTGAACTCCTCCTAAACGGTTGGACCGATTTGAATGAATTTTTCGGTATGCGTTTGGGTGGCACCCTGGATGGTTTAGATTCACAAATCATCCCTGCAGATTGCTAATATATTATTATTAGTATTTATTTTTAGATTTACTGACACAGCTAAGTGAGTCGCGAAGCTGAAGTGGCAATGGGCAGGGCACATAGCTTGGAGAACCGATGGACGTTGGGGTCTTAAGGTGCTGGAATGGCGACCCCGCACCGGTAAACGCAGCGGAAGTCGGCCCACAATGCAGTGGACAGATGACATCAGGCGAGTCGCTGGGAGGCAAGAGGCCCAGGACCGTAGATTGGGGAACTCCCTACAAAAGACCTATGTTCAGCATGGACGTTCAGTGGTTGAAATGATGATGATGATGATAAGTATTTATGTATATTATTCATCACTTATCTTAGTACACATAACACAAGCTACGCTTACTTTCGGACTAGATGGCGATGTGTTTCGTATATCTATTTATTTATCTATCCTTGCGTTTAAAATGGTAACACCATGTACTACAACTTAAACAACCTATTACAAAGCTTTTACTGCTTTGTTCGTGCTAGTTGACAATTAAGTAAAAAGTAGAGTAAGATTAGAGTGGGTTTGAGTTTTTTCACGCAAGCTACTTAGTATGTACTGCGGACTAATCATAGCGAGATTGCAAATTTATGAAATGCCAAATTACCGACACATATTCTTTTCACCATTTTTGTAGCAAGGAACCGAGTCAGTCTCGCAATTAGGTGCGCCTCGTTTACCCGAGTTCCAGACCTAATGAGCTACGTATACGGTTTAGCGCACTCACAGGATTAAAATTATTATAGACCGGTTCTTGCTAAGTATCAATTTAGCTAACGAAAAGATATCAATAGTCTGATCGTAATAGCTGAAAAGTCTCATTTATTATATACCCCATTTTCCTTCTCAGTCTATTAATACGCAAGTGTACAGGCGGTAATAGCTCAGTGGTCAGGACTTCAGCCTCTCTTTTGGGCGGTGAAAATTCGGTCCCCGGTACGCATCTCGAATGTTTCCAAGTTAAAATTACACATGATTTAATGGTGAAGGAAAACATCGTGAGGAATTATCATATGAGAAAACACGTATGAATTAGTCTATGAATGCACTTGAACAGTGTGGTAGATTACGGCCTAACCTCTTTTCAGTCTGAGAGGAGACCCGTGCCCTGTAGTGGTCCGGTAATCCCTATCCCTATCCCTATCCCTACTAATATTATAAATGTCAATGTAAGTTTTTTTGTTACGCTTTCAGGCAAAAACCACTTAAAAGATCCTAATAAAATATATAACATAAATACCTATATAATGGGTTGATATGATGACGATGAATAAAAAGTTAACCCGTGATTGCCATTTCACTTGTTGGTAAGTGATGATTGCAGTGTCAGAGAAAAAAAAGCTGTACCTACTTACTAATAATTTCGAGATGGCACATCAAATACAAAATAAGTCTACAAATCAATTTTATTCCTAAAGGCGATTTAAACGAGAAAATGCATCGAAGACAATTTCTACCTTTGTATGTAATCCAGAAAATGAACCTTTGTATGCGGAAGACGTTTTAACCTAATTTGATAGAGAACGAGCATAGCAATGAATTATGGTAATTTTGCCTTTTTGATTAGCCTAACGGGAATTACGTGGTAGTTGGAAGTTGCAGAGAATTTACATTTATATGCCATATCAGATAAGCTGCTAAGGGTGCAATATTATTTTTAGTAAGTACTTAATAGTCAGTGTCGTGCATACCCTGTGCATACCGCACAGGGTATGAAGATGATATAAAATGAAGAAATTCTCCAGTACGAGTTATAAATACTATAGGTATACTTACAGTAGCTTCGCAATATATTTATAATAATATAGTATTTTTGAGACAAAATATTACTCTTTATAAACAAAAAGCTGATATTTACAATCGACTTACAAGAAACGGACATAAATTAGTGATATCTCCATAGCGTCTGCGAAAGGTGCAGAACTCCTTTGTGGGGTTGAGTATACGCTTTTACAACATGACTCCTAAGGTAATTCTTGACCAATACATGCATTTAAAGAATGTAAAAAAACACATCTAAAACAGCGAGGTTACTATACATTTGATGAATTCCTTAATGACAAGGTAGATTGGAAGTAGCCAGCCTCGCTCTCATCTCCCGCAAGATAGAAAGATGATTGTAAATGTTGATGTTGGAAAAGAGCAACTACTGAGTTTCTTGCCGGCTCTTTTTGGTAGAATCTGCTTTCCGAACCGGCGGTAGAGTCACTACAAACATACATACTTGACGTTTCATAAGTGCATATAAAGTAGGCTTACTTGAAATACATGAATTTAGAATTTAGAATTTTTGGATTTTTGAGATCGCTATAGCGATAAGACCACCTTTGTACGCATTGCACGTATTTCATTTCTCTCTATCAATTAAGTGTGTGCAATCAAGGATTAAACAATCAAATCCTGTAGGTATTCTTTATTTTTCCGGGATAAAGTATTTCCAGTGTCCGCCTCCAGCATGCAAGGTTCTCTGCGTCGAATTTGGTCAAGATTGGTGGATGAGCTGTACACACAAAACATACACATAAACACACTTTAAAAGTCAGTTCAACAAATTTATATGAACTGACTTTAATAATATGTAACTTTGTCCGCATGTATAAATTTTTGAAGACTCAATGAACTATTTTTAGTCTAAAAGATTTCGGTCCTAAATCAATTCATCGTCTGTTGACTCATACGAAGAATTAATTTATTTTAAGGCCTTTTTATACGCGAAAAGTCTCCTAAACCTGTCTTTTATATAGAGCAGAGCAAAGATCAAATAGAATAACAGCGTTTTCGTCAATAGATTGCCGCTAAAGCACTTTGATTCGATTCAGTGTGGATGTTATTTAGACCGGTTTTTTTCTTTGAGGGGATATACTTTTCCCTTGAAAAGAATTCTTTACATTGCGTATCACATAACATGTATTGAACACGCTATACATACTTTAGTTAGAAATATGTTGTTCAGTAAGTGAAATTATTTTATCGAAACCATGTAAATTAATCATTTAGTTTTAAACCCCTTTCCTATTAGAGACAAGATTATGTCTATGTAGTCGCGATACGACCTAGCTTCGGTACGAATATAAACAAGAAAAAAAGAGTTAATTAACTGCCACGTAAATTTATTTAATAGGCTCTGATGAGCCTGTTCGATCAATTTACGTGAAGAGAATAGAATAGAATAGAAAAACTTAATTGCAACACAACACAATAGGAAAAATACAAGGAAAGCAGTGATAGTACTTAGTGCTAGGGTGCAAAGGCGGCCTTATCACTAAAAGTGATCTTTAGTGAGAATTACGTCATCATCATATCAACCCATTACCGGCCCCCTACAGGGCATCCAGGTCTCCTCTCTCACTTTGAGAAGGGGTTAAGGCTGTAATCCACGCTGGCCCAGTGCTGATTTGTGAACTCCACACACCATTGAGAACATTAGGGAGACCTTTCAGGCATGCAGGTTTCCTCACGATGTTCTCCTTCACTGTTGAAGCAAGTGATATTTGAATTGCTTAGAGCGGACAGGGCAAAACAAGTGACTCCTTTATGTTAGGGTCGATAGGTTTGCATGTACCGGATGGCTATGCCAGTGCGCGTCGTCGTCATTTGTTTGCTTTACCATGCTGCAGAACTAAATTGACTACGAACTGACTCGTGCGCTGCGCTTGCTCAATGACATAACTCATAGTAATTTGGAACTGGACAAGGGACATATTTCACAGCCCGCCGCTTCAGCTCCAAAAGCAAGTTAAAATGTTATTCGAGAGTAGGTAATCTAAGATATTAAATAAAATAAATATACTACGACAATACACACATCGCCATCTATCCCCAAAGTAAGCATAGCTTGTGTTATGGTTACTAAGATGACTGATGAATAATTATAATATGAATAATATACATAAACGCCCAGACACTGAAAAACATTCATGTTCATCACACAAACATTGTCCAGTTGTGGGAATCGAACCCACGGCCTTGGCTCAGAAAGCAGGGTCGCTGCCCACTGCGCCAATCGGCCATCAAATTATTAATTATATGTTGAATTTTTGGTTATTGTTATTATTATCGTTTTTTTTAATTCTTAATTTTATATAGCTTATTTTTATGTTTCAATTTAATTTAATTTTTTGTAATTATTACTTGTTGTTATATTCTTTTAATAGCCCCGGGGAGACGAATTGGGCAACTGGAATATCTTCACGGGGTGCGTTGCTAAATAGATAAATAAATAAATAAATAACTTGGACAAGTTAGAGGTGCGTGCTTTCGAAGTCGAAGTCCTACCCACTGTGCTATCACCGCTTAACGTTACCTAGGGGTCGGATAGCGGTGATAGCCCAGTGTGTAGCACTTCGACTACATTTCGGGGGACAAGTTCGAATCCCACCACGCAGTTTTCAAACTTTTCAAAGTTATGTGCAATTAAAATATCACTAGCCTTAACGGTGAAGAAAATTGTGAGAAAACCTGCGTCCCTGAGAGTTCTCCATAATGTTCTCAAAGGTGTGTGGAGTCCACCAATCCGCACTGGGCCAGCGTGGTGGACTACAGCCTAAACCCTTCCTCATTGTGAAAGGAGAGCCGTGCCATGTAGTGGGCCGGTAATGGGTTGATATGATTAATCGGATAAACAGACGAGAAAAGTGACTTTGTTTTATACTATGTATAGATACCGTGGTCGTACCATTATGTGAAATTTGTGGAACCACGGGAAATTCATAATTTTTATATTATTGGAGGCTTGGGCCGTGGCTAGTAACCATACTACTGACAGAGATGTGCCGCCAAGCATTTAGCGTTCCGCTACAGGTACGATGCCATGTAGCAACCTTAGGGATATGGATTTTACTTAACTGCCACTTCTAACAGGTTGTCCAGTGACAATCTTACGCTGCATCATTACTAACCATGAGGTAAGATTGAAGTCAATGACTAACATGTAGTAAAAAAAAAAAGTTTTTTTGATGCTCGGATTTAAATTACCCTCAACCGATATAACTCAGAACGATGTGAGTTCATTGCCCGCAACAGTTTCTGTAACTTGAATTTCCCATACAGTAGACAATGAAACTACTGCTTTAGTTTGCATGCACGTTTATGCAAACTTATCGTTAGTTGCTCCCCCGTATCCAGTTACCAGTTACATAAAGTCTATTAAAGTTATAGCACAGAGTAAAGATAGACATACAAAAGTTCGACGAAGTTGTATAGACAGAGCCTCGGGGCGAGGAAAGGACCCTTACTAGCATCAGTATTGAAGGACTTTTGTAGTCCCTATAAAATCTCGCGGCGCTGTCTAGACGATATTTTAACCGATTACCACGAGATTAAAGGCGTCGAGCTACATTAACTTCTGTAGGCTGTGCTTGTGCCGTGGTGACGGCGGATCAGAATACAGTTGTCACTACCTCCTATTTCCGCGGGGGTCGTATGTGGCGACAAAGGGAATATTACGGAGAGTGGGCAGCAACGTCCTCTGTGCTACTTGTCCATTTACTGACTGATTGACTACTGTCAGGTTATGGGCCACCCCTCTTATTCCGACAGGGGAGATAGGCAGTCGCGGTTGTGTGCGAAAGCGTTCACGTGGCCCTGCCATCAGGCGACTTGTTGAAAGGGTTTAAGGCGGTACGAGTCCGACATAACCACTGTGCCTCCCCGTGTTGAGGATTTCCCCACGAAAAAAAAGGGGAGGTAGACCGCAGCATTGGACTATCACAGACTATATTGATAATGCTGTGTTAATAGCTATACAGCATGTAAACGAAAAACACACTACACACGGTACATTATTTACTGTCTCTGAGAATTATCTGTATAACCGAAACGCTAATAGTTTTTGAGTAAACCATTGCCATAGTTTCTACTGAAAGAAATCAGACTCAGCCCTAACATCAGATGCAAAAGAATACTAAAACTAATAAAGAGACAGGAGTGCCTGTCTCTTTATTAGGTACGCATCTCGTAGCGTAGGTACTATGCACGTATCATACTTTTATCTTCAATATTGTTGTCATATGGAAAAATAAAGATGTTTTTTTTATTTAATATTTTTACAGAGTGAGTCCTTATGAAATATACTTATGCACGATTCAACAGTATTTCGTGATTCCGTTACAGGTTGTATAAATAGCCTGCGCCATTAAAGAATATTTATAAAAGGCTGCCAATGTGTTCATGACGAACACATTCGCACAATGTTCGCAAGCGTGTATTATGCGAAAGAGATAGCACGACACAGTCGCCATTTATAAATCTGCTAGTTGTTGTAAGTGAATTCGGTAGCGTGGAAATTTTGATATGTATGCCGATGTAATTTCAAGGTTATTATGTGACCGATGAACTACCACTATCCAAAAAACATGTCGTCTTTTGCTCTGTGGAAAAAAAATCAAACGGGACATTTTTCTCGAGTAAAAAGAAACTCTCTCTGCGCTAGATGTGATCAGTTTTTCTGCCGATTGAGATCACAAATTAGTCCAGTTCTGCATTTATAATATAATAAAATGATTAATTCATGGCGTGGGTTATCCGTAGTTCTCTTTCTACGTGATTAAAGTTTGCCGGACTGATGTTAGTCACAAGTCGCGAGCGTTTGTGTAAATACAGTTCTTGAGTACGACCTGGAATTTGGACTTGCTTAGGTGATTAGACTAATATTATGTCTTCACCTAAGAAACTTATATGATGACCAATAATTCTCAATGGTGACTCCATCAATAGCCTGTAATCATCAAGCTGGGCAAACGAGTTGGTGATCACAGTAGATGTAGCAGGAGGACAAAGGACGCTGCTGACCGTTGTATTCCCTTGTTCGCCTCTTACGATACGTGCGGGAAGATGAGGGGTGGTGTGTTCGGATTCTGGTCAAACCCTCCCAATAGGAAAGGCCTTTAGTCCAGCAGTGGACAGTTAAAGGTACACGATGCTACAGTTATACTTATTATTTTATATTTTTCTATGTGGCGTACAATAGAACTGGGAACAACAACGTAAGCAGAATAATTTATATTTTACTTGCTATTGCCCGCGACTTCGTCTGCGTTGATTTGTTTTTTGAGGATGCATTCAATTTAGTTGTAGTTCTAAACAAAAATTGAAGTATCCAGTATCGCTAAGCCTTAAATGAGAGGTTTGCTGCCGTCCGCTGGGGAGTTCTGTCCTCTATCTCCAACCACATTCATCAGATCTACCCAAAGTTAGGGCAAAATTAAACACATATTAAAACCTCTATAGCAGAAAAATAATTATTTAAATCGGTTATAATTTGTCGGAGTTATGGTGTAAAATCGTCAAATACTCCCAAAGGAACCGAGCTTAATGTCGGGATTAAAAGTATCCTATATTGCTTCTTACACTTCCAAAAATATGTGTACGAAGTTTCATGAGGATCGGTTTAGTAGTTTTTCCGTGAAAGCGTAACAAACAAACTTACATTGACATTTATAATATTAGTAGGGATTAATTTATAAATCATGCCCTCTGTAGGTAGCGATCTGGAATCCTATCGCGAATTCAAATCTCCGCATGCATACGGAAGTTTTGAGGAAAAGACGCGCCTCACAATATTGTTTTTAACAAAAGCCATAATCCGTCACCCCTCACACGGGATCGTTAAGGATCGAGAGGCAAACAATTTAGGACATTTAACGAGGCGGCTCAAAACGTTTCAACGACAAAGGGAAGGAATTCCTAACTCGTAAGCACTGCCTTTGATGTTAGTGCTGTTCCTTTGTATCGCGGTAATGGAGTCACGCGCCGGCTTAAATGTCTCGATTTCTTCTAAACTCGATCTTGTTTGGTATTGAGTGATATCGATTCGAGATTACATATTGGTTTGGCTGCGGATGTTGACGTGTATCAAAAATTTTATACCTGCTTATCTAATTGGAGGGGTGACGAAATATCATAATTTGATTACAGAGAAGTTAACTGGTGAGTAGAGAAGACAGAGACCCAGAGAAGACGAAAAAGAGATAAAATGTGACACTAACATAACATTTGTTATATAAATATATAATACGTAAACAATACCCTCGTGAGTATTGTGTAATCGACACTAGAAGTCGTGAGTAAAGCAGACAGAGAAAGACGAGAAAGAGATAAAAATGTGACATTAACATAACGAAATGTTAGTATCCTCACAAACATAACAAAATATGATCTTTGTGAGGATACTAACGTGTGTGATGTTAGTGTCACATTTTTATCTCTTTCTCGTCTTTCTCTGTCTGCTTTACTCACGACTTCTAGTGTCGATTACACAATACTCACGAGGGTATTGTTTACGTGTTATATATTTATATAACAAATGTTATGTTAGTGTCACATTTTATCTCTTTTTCGTCTTCTCTGGGTCTCTGGCTGCTCTACTCACGACTTCTCTTTCACCAAATTGCGACATTGCTTTGCAGTTTCCAGCTGACTGACAGCTGGGAAGTCACGAGGGGATTGTTTGTGTCAGTGTGAGTCGAAAACGCACGGATAATGCAAAAGCTCGTAGGGCTTATTCCTCCTCAAGATATAACTCCTTTGTATCTAGTTCCTATCAAAACGAGGATTTTTTTATAATAAAGTCCAAGTACTTATTGAACTGTGTGACCTACATGTTGTTAGCGTGCTTTTTATTTCTTTCTTTTTCAAATTTTCAACCATTTCTAGTTCAAATCGTTAGAGCTGTATTTGCGGCAAACCTATTTTATATAATTATTATAACCTTTTTGCTCATGTGTTGGTTTTCATTGTGTATTTTTATGACCACTTTTTACAGTCTCTATTAGTAATGATCTCAGGAAAAAGTCTTTAATTATTATGGAATACTGTTACGTCCCGTTTCGGCTTTCCAACTAGCGTTAAGACACGATCAATAACCGTAATAACATGTTACTGGTTTCATAAGAAGGAAAATAAAAAAATTACGATTTTCTACTTTCTGCAACTTTATTACGCTAAGTTTCCTGTTAGGAAACGATCTCAAAGAAAATTACTTATACCACTTTATTTTCTATTGAGGGTTAAATCAAGATAAAACTTTTATACCGCATCTTGAGCAAATAATGTACCTAAATGTGTTTTTGGACCAAGTCCATGCTGACCTGGGGACGAAGAGATAGCCGTTTTAAATATCCTTGGAACCCACGACGTAAAGGAGATGGCATATGCGTTTGGTGTAAGAGATAAAAGTCTATCTTTACTTTTTTAATTTTTTATTGGATCATTAAACTGGTAACATCAATGACGTTATCATGAGAATAACATAAATAAAAAAGAAAGACAGGAGATTGAAACCTTCTAGAAATGACCACAGCATGCTTAATTAAAATAATCTAATACCAGCAATACTATACAAAGAAAAGTGATGATATAAAATAAAAACGGAAAATAAATTAATTTAAGCTATATTCTTATAATATAACAGTAACGTGTCGAAATCTGTACGTTCAAGATATTTAAAAAAAAATATTTGAAGGGCACTCTATAATTTAGCGTAAGGGGTAAACTTCGGCTTTCCTTTCGTGGAGACCGAGTTCGAGAGTTCCGGAGCTATGTGCGATTTTTGTTTAAGCAATTTAAATATCACTTGCTTTAAACGGTGAAGGAAAACATCGTGAGGAAACCTACACGCCCCAGTGTTCTCCCTAAACATATCAATCAATCACAATCACAAGGGCGTGTGAAGTCTATCTGCCGCATCGCATCCGCACTGCCAGCGTAGCTACGGCGTAAGCCCTTCTCATTTTAAGAGGAGATCCGTGCTCTGAGGGCTTGTAATGGGATGATATGATGAAGATGACTCTAAAATCGATACTAACATCAAAACTGTATTTTTTTTTTTAATCTGTCTGTCTGTATCATAGCCGCGGAAACTACTTACTACGAGTTTATACTCCGAGGTAGCTCTATTGAATTAAGAAACCACAGAATCCTCATTCCACCATTATTGTATAGTGTATTATTCTACAGTGCATTGTGTCCAAAAACAGTAAAAAAGCCCCGCGCACTTCCTACTTTACACCCGCGGCATGTGGGAGGTCACAATTTTTTTCCTATTTTCCCATTTTATGGTGAACGCTTAGAACATTAGAGGTAAAATAATAACTGTCAACTGCTAAATGGTAAGAAGTGACTAACCGAAACCAATCCAAAGTGGAGCGGTTTTTGATGCTTTAATATAAGTTATGTACGCGTTTTCTGAATATTCTTAATTCTGTGGGTAGGACATAGTTTATCCCGAAATTCAGCTCAGTCTTTATGGAAGAGGGGATAAAAGTGATTAACTCTTTAACACCATAACTCCGTCAAATGTTAATGTCAAATTTAAATAATACTTTTTGAACTGGATAGTACACTATCAGCTTAGTTTTCGTGTAGATCTGAAGATCTAAAGAAAGATTGGCGATAGAGGACATAACACCTCAGCGGATAGCAGAAAGCCCCTCACTTAAGGCTTAACGATACTGAATACAAGTAGCTTTTGAAATTCGAAACTTTCGAAATGGCAGAAATTAAAATTTATATACTTATTTGTTATTTCGTTCAAGAATCAATCAAAAAACTTTATAAAAAATTATAGTAAGGAATATTACAGTGTTTTAGTAATTTAACTTGAAGTTTCAAGAACGCTAGTTTTTTTTAACAATGTGCTTACAGCGTCAATCAATCGCCAATTTGGAAACAAAGCCTCAACTCTATGGTGCTTCAATTTCAAAGGTAATGGTTGCAAGGCAAGGTGAAGCAGAGGCAAATATTATTGTGCGTCACGTAGTCTCATTAAATTCTCAGTGGACATCCCGGGCACAAATTTAAAACCTCCATAACGCACGCTCTTTAAAGTACCGCACTTGACATTTATTTCTTTTTTATTTTTCGTAATCTGCGAATTTAATATAGCCAGATGTAAAAATGTAATGTCAGAAAAAATGAGTTGACTGTATAATTCAAAGGCGAGGGAAGTGGAATACATATTTAAATTTCGAATATTAACGCTTTCGAAATGTTCTAAGCATTAACTCTGTATATTATTTTCTGAGATTATTTGAAATTAGACTTTATTCTTTAGCTATAAGGTGCATTTTATCTTAAATATCGTGGCGACAACACATTATTCTTTGTAGCATGTCAAGCTTCATGTGAATGTCATCGCAAGCTTCAAACAATAATTAAAAAGAATTAAAAGAAGTCTACGTTTTTTATTCAGGTTTATATCCATTTGCGAATACAGGATAATTATTTATTCGAAATTGCAATCGCTAAATACGATTTTGCATTTTTAAGAATTCACATTTCCTGGGTTTAAAAATAGTCGTAACTACAGATTGCTGACAACGGTTTTACGTCTGTGATTACATAAACATGTTTTAATTATTAATATAATCTAATGTCTATGGGTAAAGGAAAACATCGCGAGGAAACCTGTATGCCTGAGAGTTCTACATGAAGTTCTGAAAGGCTTCTTTAATCTATTACTCCGCACTTAGCCAGCTATCATGGTAGATAACGGCCTCCTCATTCTGATGGGAAACCCGTGCCCTATTGTTGGCCGGGTGCGGGAGCTACTTTTTTTATTTTTTATTTTATATTAATAGCGGGCAAACGAGCAAGTGGGTCACCTAATGATAATTTGATAAATGATCACCGCCGCGCATATACATCTGCAGCACCAGAGGAGCCACCGATGCGATGCCGGCTTTTAAGGAATTTGTCTATCCGCCTCTTGAATAACCCTAGATTGTATTTTTGAGGAAACACATCAGATGGGAGATTGTTCCATAATTTGCAAGTGCGCGGTAGAAATGATCTGGTATTTCGAACAGGCATCCAGATGATGATGGTGGAATTTATATCTACTCTGCTTGCCCTCCAGGACTGATAACGCTGTTGGTCTGCTATCGACCAGTGTTTTATGGTCCTCAAAAACATGTATTACGCAGGACTAAGATTTCCGCAAAAGAGAGTTTCGGGCAGTGTAACACCTTGGTTGAATCTCACACGTATAATGTCCGCATATTTATTCTACTACCCTATTTATAGTATTTTCATCGATGTATCAATCAACGTCTAATATTTAGATAGCTCATACTTTTTGATTAATTAGTGTAATAATTCATGGTTACATAAATAACCAATTATTGGAATATCAATCAAATAAATAAATGAACATAAAACAGTATCTTCTAATAATCATGTGCCAACTACGTCACGTCCGTCGGGTGCCTATTGGGTACTTGTTAACACTTGTTTATACCACCATGGGTAGGTTGGCAGAGCCTTGTACTAGCCTTCCTTTTATCCCCTTTAATCAAATTGTGGCATCATCTTTATCGCCTATCATTTTCACAACAATATTTAGCTGTTAGCATGCGCAACTTTTGTTCCGAGATTAATCTAATAAACTAACTAACTACAACACTTCAGAGTTCGGAAGATAATCGCCTGTCTATCGGTATTTCACGCGATATACTTCGGGGAGTGTACTCAAGAACTATTTGATCTAGTTTCTAACACTTTTTTACCATGAAACTGCGAGACAGTGCAAGGTGCTGTGAGTAACTTTGTACGTGTAGACGCACAATCCGCTTTGCTTCCTGATCTACGGCTTCTGTTTTGCTTATCACTATTAAGAAAACGAATAGACATCTTCTAGGCAAGCGGTTTCAATTCTAACGTGTGTGGAAAAAAATAACTAAAATGCAGTAGTGATTAACGATAAATATCGCATCGCGCGCATCGTAAAAATTCACTCTTATCAATTTTCTCCATCGCGCCAAAATAAGTATAACTTCAATAAAAATAAACTCCTTAACTTTTTGGCCACACCTTCACTCTTTTTTCTCGCACATCCGAAGGTTGGTTGGTAGAAAGTGCTTTAGCATTAAGTCCATCTTTTGTAAACGGTTTTTATGGTTGTGTAAGAAAGTGAATTAAATGTGTTTAAAGAGGTGTACAGCTGTTCCCGGTTGAATATACGCGTTTCTTGTTGTTACCATTATTTCACTCAACAAAGAATATATGGTTCGAGACCATCGTTCGAGACAGAGAGTGACAATAGCTAGTATTTCACAATGTTTTGCTCATTTTTAATAACCACACCTTAAGTTGTCAATTTCATAGCGACTCTAATATTTTTTGGCATGAAATGAGCAAATAGCAGCCTATAACTTTAAAAGCCCGGTCACATGTTTGGACTGTAGATCTAGCCAGAAATTCCTTGCGTTTTTCATAATAAAGTAAAGTATATAAAGTATATATATATAAGTAAAGTATTTACTTATACTTTTATCAAATAAAAAAAAATGGTTGACTTCCAATCTCATTGCGATTTTAGCCTTCGAAACCTAATAAAGAAAAAAACAAAATCCATATGGCACCACTTCATTAAGTGTCCGTTAGTATATTTATCCGTTTTTGAGGTCCTCATTAATTGAGCTGCTTATTTAAAAATTGGTCTGTAAACAGTAATCAATGGTTTTCATGCTGTTAACAGTTTCTAGCTTAACGCAAGAAAAAGGTTTTGCTTTTCAAAGCCAGTTTTCATGCTGAAAGGCATTGCCTGCATTCAAAACCTATAAGGTACTTCCCGCGACCTACAATCTTTTTTGGCATGTGGAAAGTAATTTTTTGAAGTTTGTAATGGAAGAAATTGTAAAGAACTGAAACGTAAATGAAACTTAGTGGAAAGTAACGGTTTATTTGCGTTACTAATATAAGGTACAATATTGGCTAAAGCAGTCGAAGTCACTGGGCATATTTAAGGCTCATTTGGACCTACCAATGTATAAATTTAAAGAATGTGTTAAAACACATTTATGACAGCGAGGTTACTATACAATTGATGAATTCTGAATTAAATTGATGAATCCTTGGAAGTATCCGGATCCGCTTTCATCTCTTACAAGATAGAAAAATGAATGTTAAAATGTAAATTTTTGATGATGGAAAAGAGCAACTGCTGAGTTCCGGACCGGTGGTAGAGTCACTACAAACAGACAGACTTGACGTTTCAAAAGTGCTTATATTAGGCCTACTTGAAATAAATGAATTTTGAATTTTTTGAATTTCATTATCTCGCTCAATCAAGACGACTATTTATCTACTCTGCATAATTATAATTAAACTGTAACTGGAAGATTTCTGTACATTAAAAATATTTTGAAAATGTTTTCCGGGGGATGCTTTATAATCGATACTGAGTCCAAAACAGATTTTCTACATGAAAATAATGAACGGATTTAAATAAAATTTGGTATAGTGGTAGCTGATATACTTGGTCAACATATAGGATACTTTTATCCAGAGAAAACAATTAGTTCCTGCGGGAATGTGTGTGTCTTTCTGTCTGTGTGTCTGTGTCTGTCTGCCTGTGTGTATGTCTGTCTGTCTGTTTGTCTGTCTGTGTGTCTGTCTGCCTGTCTGTCTATCTGTTTGTCTGTGTGTCTGTCTATCTGTCTTTGTGTCCGTCTGTGTGTTTGTCTGTCTGTCTACGTGTTTGTCTATCTGTCTTTGTGTCCGTCTGTGTGTCCGTCTGTCTGTCTGTCTGTCTGTCCGTTATGATGATTAGCAGTTTTCTTGGATTGATATCTCTCCGTAAAGCAGTCAACCAAGAGATCCAAAGATCAACATGTTATGTTACTCACTAGATCATCCAGTAACAACTGATCCTAGACATAGACACAAAGCATAAGTCTGGCGTGTTTTTAAACTCGACATCTTATACTAGGGGTTCAGAAATACAGCTTTATTCTAATCACGTGCGCTGCGACGAAGCGTGGACGATCGGCGCTCGAGTAGTGTGGACATATTCATGACCCTTTTAACGCTTTTAAAATTGGAGCTTATATTTTTGTTTTCACAATTGTATTAGGTTACGGCTTTCATATTGTTTGAACTGCTGTAATAATAAATTAAATCGGTGATAGACGTGTTTTTCTTTTCGGAGGGACCGAGTTCGTTCCCCGGCTATTCGAATCGTTGCTACGAATAGGTGCTACGAATAGTTGCTACAAATAGGTGCTACGAATTGTTGCTACGAATCGATGGTACACCTAACTATAAAATGTATCACTAATTTCCGTTACTGATGAATTAATATGTAGCTATATGTGTTCATTTTACATTTCTACTTTTTTTTACATTTATCATATAAAACTACTTAGTATTCGTGTGTGCATGTGAAAGTGTATGTGATTTATTGTTCTGAAATAATCTAATCCCGTAATCATTTTTACTACCATAGCAATTGAACTATAATGTAAACACAGCTGATGTTATGGTTGTCACTGCGTATTTTTATGAAAACGTTAATTGATTTTCATGGTACATGTACCTACACGTTAATCTGAATTCGATATCATTTGATAGGGATCGCAGTTTAGTTGGATTTGAGACGTTTAGCCGGCGCATGACTTCATTGCAGCGATACAAGGGAAGTGCAGTGTCGTCAAAGGCGGTACTTAAAGTTAGGAATTCCTTTCCTTTGTCATTGAAACGTTTCGAGCCGGCTCGTTCAATGACCTAAAATGTTTGCTAATGTTTCTATAATTTGGATGAATTAAGGGCGGAGTTCGTTAAATTAATTTGCATAAATGACTTGTTAATAAAGAAAATAATTACATAAAAAACATCCAGCATATGCTTACTTTAACCATAATACAAAAAAATTTAAATGATATTGTGAGATGGTGATAACAAAAATTTGGCTTAGCATTGGCTAAGTTTGTTGTGGGCTTCTTCTTAGACCAGGACGCGTTGTGAACCCTAGTAGCTTTAGTTTGAAGTTTACGAATGTTGTTATCGCCATCATCTCACTACCGTGTAGTTCTTATGTACGCATCAAAAGTGCCACCTATGGGCCTACTTGAATAAAGATATTTTGGACTTTGACACACATCGCCAACTAGCCCCAAAGTAAGCGTAGCTTGTGTTATGGGTACAAAGATGGGTAATGAATATTTTTTATGAATGGCACACATAAATACTTACTTATATACAAATACTCATATTAAATATATATGTACAACAACAACAAGAATGCACTGCTATTGTAGATGTCTTTCACAATACGTGCACAGTACACGTTGCACTTTCTGTAGGAAATTCAATCTCAAATCGATATCATTTGATAGCGATCGCAGTTTAGTTGGATTTGAGACGTTTAGCCAGCGCATGACTTCATTACAGCGATACAAGGGAAGTGCACTGTCGTCAAAGGCGGTACTTAAAGTTAGGAATTCCTTCCCTTTGTCGTTGAAACATTTTGAGACGGCTCGTTAAATGTCCTAAATTGTTTGCTAATGTTTCCATGCGCTGGGTAAGGGATTACGGTCGGAGTTCATTAAATTAACTTGCCGCTCTTATATTTTCTTAAAGAATATAATTTAAAGAATATATCCTGGAAAATTACTCTCACTGATTATGAATTTAACTGTCTAAGAGTGGTCTGTGTTTGTTCATTTTTACGTGTGTCATCAGATCTTTGTCAACCTTAAAATAGAATATTCTATTTTATTAAAAAAAAAAAGCCAGTTTTGTGTTGTCTTTGACGAAGCTCATGTAAAAATAAATCATGTGATCATCATCATCGGGTCTCCTAGCAACTCAGAATGAGTAGGGTGTACTAAACAGTCGACCACGTCGTCCATGCCCAGTAAGGATTGGTAGACTTCACACGCCCTTAAGAACATTATGGAAAACTCACAGGCATGCAGGTTTCCACAATTTTTTTTTCAGTCAATTTTAATCAAGTGTTATTTAATTGGTTAAATTAAAAACGCACGTAATTCCGAAAATTTACTTAATGTCTATATTTACGTAGATTCCCAAAAAAATGAACAAGCAAGCAATTAGATTAATTGATATCCTTGTATTCGAAGGTTTCTAGTTATAACAGTAATTTTACACAGGATCAAGAACATTCGGAAATCATTTATAGTCGGTTCAATTTTATAATTTCGGTACACCGGTAGGAGAATTTGGCATTTTACATATACGCTTTTTATTTTGTAAAGTTAGCGCTTTACGTGAGTACCTGTTTGTTGATTTTTTTTTCTATTTTATTATTATGGTATTATAATAAATACGAATATAAATAATAAAGACAAGTGAAAGGAAAAGAAAACGTAAAATAGACACAATTTTTTTACACGCGAAGTGTTGGGTTCGTTGTGTCCTGTGACCTATTTATAATTAATGATACAACGTCATTACGTTCTCCATCCATACTAAAGTATCGATAAATACCATAATATCTGTTTGACGTAGGTACATCAAGTACGAAAAGACCTTTTCTGCCAAAGTCAACAAACAGAACGTTTCACTACGGTATGGCACTAAATAAAAAATATTCGAAATAAAATTCCAAATTCTCTCGTGGATGTACGCTGCAGCCGCATGACAAAATGCGGCACGGGCCAAGGCGTCACGGCACAAAGGCGATGGTATCTAAACGAATGGACTTTACATGACTAATATTAAAGCATCATAAACTACTCCACTTTAGTAGTGTTTCCCGAACAGAAAGTTAGTCACTTGAGCAGTTGGTTGGATAAAATGGTGAAAACGGGAAAAGTCTGTGAGCTAGCAATATTCCGCGGGTGTAAAGTGAGATGTGGTCTCGTGGTTTTGGACACAATGCACTGCATGCAATAATGGCTGAATGAGGATTCTGTATGTTCTTAATTCTGTGATTTTACATATTTTTATTTGCAAAAAACCACTTCAGTTATATTTGACCCATTTCAAGTCGGTTTCTGCGCGACGATAAATCGCTTAGCGGCACGTCTTTGTCTTTAGGGTGATAACGAGCCACGGCCCGAGTCCGAAGTCCGAAGTCAGAAAAATTTACCTTAACCTTAATCGTTCGACGTTATAAGAAGTCGGTATTTATTTCTTGTGCTTATAATAAGTAAAGTTTTTAACAAAAGGTATTTGTTAAGTAATTAATAAAAGGTAAGAATATTTCTTATTAGTCCAATTCAGCATATAATGGGAAACATCATGTGATTGAAACATTGAATACTACAATGAATCGTTCTTAACAAGATCCTGCCGGATCTGAATGGAGTATTTTAGCGGCGATTTATAGATGAAAATGTCATTCTATTTGATGTTGGGCTCTCTCTGTGAAATATACAAGACGTTTTTCACAAAGGGGAGTCAATGATGGAGTAACAAAACGTAGGGCTCTCAAGTGAACGATATGTCAGTCGAATATAGAAAATTGGGGAATTTATTTGGCGAGAGGAAAAGATTCGCCTCACAGAGTAGCAAACAAAATATTTTGATTTTAGTGGGAAGTTCTTAAAAAAAAAAAATTCCTCCCTCTGTAATATCTTTCGTTTTCTCCTTTTATTTCAACTCTGCTTTAATTTTGCATAACTTGGCAAGTACATTCTGTACTAAATGCAGATGTGCAAATATTGTACATAATAGTTGCAGCAAAAGCTGTGCGTTTTTGTCAACATTTTGCACCTTGACCTTTCAAATCACCACCTTTACGTATGACACGAACACCACTGGTGAGTAAAGGCCTTCTTTCTCAGAGGAGCGAGGGAGCATTGACCAATAGCACTGATCCAGTTCTAGTTGGTGGACTTTAATGATTATCATCATAGTAGTGACTTATCACTACTATGATACATAAACCGCCGGTCCCGATTATTAAATCGGGACCGGCGGTTTATGTAACTATACGATTTATAGTTTCAACTGTCTTTACTTATATTATAAATGCGAATCTGTCTTGGTTTCCTTCTCGTTCTAAGCAACCAAGTCAAATTTATTTCTAGTATAGAGTTAGTTAAAAAGACGGGGTACTCCCCGTCTTTTTAACTAATATAGTAGAGTATAGTAGTAAACATAGGTTACTTTTTATCCCAAAAAACCAACCGTCCCCACGGATTTTGTAAAAACCTTAATAAACGCGGGCAATCATTATAAAAGTTAAAATATTGGATTGTGTGGCTTGTGGTTTCAGTGTTGTTATAGTTCAATCCAAGTAAAGCTAAGATCAGTTACTCTCAAAATAATAGTGGCTTATGTTAATTTCTCCCCGCTCAGGATAGGTCTTGTGTAAACTAGTTTATTCAGTAAAGTTTAGGCGTACGGATACCGTTCAAGTATTCTGTTCAGTTGTTTGAATATTCGAGCGCTTCTAATTAATATATCTGCATACAAACACACCTCCCTTCCTTACAATTATTTCTCTAAACTAATCTTGTTTTATTAGGACTACATAATGTCAACCATAATACATGAATTGCAGGATATTGTGTCTTGTAGATAAAGTTTCACGCGACTATTTTATGACACTTTTATACAGCTACACGTTTTATATGGATTTCTGTTTTTGGGCCTTCCCGATGGGCCCTCAATCAACACTGCTTAAGGCTGTATAGATACTTGGGTCAGCTGCAGAAACGTTTAAGATGAATTGGCTCGTTTTATGCACTTATGCAATATACTATAATAAAGATGATGATGTAGGGAGAAAATATGGGGGTGTTTCGAACGGTTTCGTTCGACAAGGCGCGTTTGGAACCCCCCTAGCTTTAGTTTTAAGCTAACGAATGCAGTTATCACCATCACTAACATTAGTGTAACTTGTTAAATGTATGAACGATTCATAAGTGCCTGTAATAAGTTCTACATTAATAAAACATTTTTGAATTTGAATTTTGAATACCACTGTGAAACCCAATTAAATATCGGCCATATTTGAAGAGCAGCCAAAATATGTTTTTGCGTAACTTTAACAAAGGCTCTGTTCGCCTCAATTATAAAGCGAATTAAACATCGAAAACTTTCCCCAACCGAGTAAATCAGATCGGACACATTGACTTGCAAATTCGCCTAACCCCCTTTTAAATGGTTCAGTTCTTCGAACTAACTTCTTCAGTCACTTTGTTAACAAGTTGATATTCTTTGCAGTAGTTCTTCTAACAGTTAAACGTGGATGGTTTAGTTTAGTTTGCATCATTTCTTCATATCATATTCTTACTATAAAACTTTCTTCTCATCATATTAGGGGTTCTTAGATAGATAATCATTTGTTGAAATATATATGAATAAAATAAAATCCAGAAACAATTAAACTTCACAACTAAAAAGGAACACGGATCACAACGTCGTAGTGCTAATAATTTTAGCTTTAACAAACCACGAAAAAATTCTGGTAAGAAAAACAGAAGCTTTGAAGGAGCATTTATGTATAATAAATTACCTAACTACGTTAAAATAGAACAAAATTTCAATATTTATATGAAAAAAGAGTGCTATGGGCTGTGTTTAAATTTACCCGCAAGTGTTTGACGTGACAACGTCTTATAATTCGATGGAGCCAGCTGCACGCACGAAAAAACATGACGTATGCGGCGTTACCTCGCTCTGAGGCGTTCCATTCAAGGCTTGAAGTGCAAGCGAGAGCGCGGAACGAGCGACAAAGACGCATAGTCGGCCTCCGCGTTCGACATCTGTCTCTCTCCTACTTGAGTGAGCGATGCGTCCGCGTGGACAGCTTTTATACAATAATACATCTACATGTTTTCGGCAAGGATGAAGTTCAGTGAAAAGTGAATGTGGTGTCAATTGTTTATAGCAACGATAATATCTATCAAACAAATAAAATTAAAATTTTCTTTTGAAAAATGCAACCATTCCATCAGTGTTTTCTTACGACGTTGTCACGTTCATTTATCGTCAGTAAGCCGACTTTACAGACAACCAATTTTTTTTATATAATTTCTTATTGTTTTGTACGTGCCGTTGTTTATAGTTTTAATATTACCTACATAAAAGTAAGTTTTAAATATTCTCATTGTTTCGGGGGGCCCAATTCAATTCACCTGCATGCACCTTAAACTTGCATAAGTTATGTGCATTTGAAATATCACTTGCTTCTACTTGGTGAAGGAAAGCATCGTGAGGAAAACTGCATTATAGTTCTGCATAGTTTTCTCAAAGGTGTATGGAGTCCACCAATCCGCACCGGGTGCGTGGTGAACTACAGCCTTAACCCCTTCTAATTGGGAGAGGAGGCCCATGCCCTGTAGTGGGCCGGTAATGGGTTTTTTTTTCATTCCTGATCCTAGCGGTGCGAATCAGAAACGAAGATGCGAAGCGCTTCGTACGCGTCCGCGGTATATCGACCACGTAGGGATGCAGATCCTTACGATGCCTCGCGGTTCGATGGTAAGAAGGCGAGGGGGGAACTAGATCAAATAGTTCTTGAGCACACTCTCCGAAATATATCCTATAAAATACCGAAAGGCAGGCTACCTTGCAACGATGTTCCAAACTCTTAAGTTTTTTATTGGCAAAACTTAAGAGTTGGTTGCAAAGTGTTGCGCTGCATTCGCAACTTTAGGCGTAGGTGGTAAGACTCATATCTCTGTAATTACACCTGCAACCATGCTCTTTCGATTTGAGCTCTGCCACAAAAAGCTATACTTCCACTCACAAAGCGCTTTTTACACGCTTTATATTAACTTCACTTGTATGTCTGTATGTTTGTAACCGACTTCTTTTGATGCTATTTTGACCCACTTTAAACGGTCAGACTTCGTTCAAACTTTGTAGACATATCGAGGACCGATGACAATACACTAATTTGAGAAGATAATTCCAATTTTCAACATAAAAAAAAGGTTTTTATTAGCTTTGTTGGTATTTTTGTAACGGACTGGATTTTGACCCTCCTCAAACAGTCTGATTTCGTTCAAACTTTGAAGATATATCGAGGATCGATGACAATATACTAATTTGATAAGATTTTTCCAGTTTTTAATTTGTAAAATAAGATTTTTGTTAATTTATATAATTTACAGCTATAGACACTAAGGCAGGTATGATGTTCATTTTAAACAACTATTATCCTTAACTCTTTGATCACTAATTATCTCTTTGATGGTGAATGGGTTACCAATTAATTTTGCTCTAAAAAAAATAATAGAACAAGAAAAACTAAAAAAATCGCTTCTATAAATAAACTAAACTAAAAGGTAGAAATTAGTTTAGTTTTTTATACCATGTGTGTTTTTGTTTTTTAGTTGCGTGTTTTTTAGTTATTTTGAACTATTTAATTTATTATTTAATTTTATTTCGTCACAAGTTAGCCCATGACTGCAATCTCAACTGGTGGTAAGTAATGATGCAATCTAAGATGGTAATCATACCGCTAATTAGTTTTTACGCGACATCGCCCTAGAACACTAAATCGCTTAGCGGCATGTTGGTAACTAGCCACGGGCAAAGCTTCCCACCAGACCAGACCAGAGAAATTTCCAATTTGCCCCTTCCGGGAATCGAACTCGGGACCTCCTCCTTAACTTCATACCGCTCACCGTTGCGCCAGGGAGGTCTTATCAATATGAACCGGAATGAAACAAAAGCTACTTTGAAACTTCTGATGGTATATTCATCTTTCAAATGAGCTATAAACGAACGGTGTTATTTACGGATACGTAGCATTGATAAGGAAGGAAGTACCGAATAGCGCCTGTAACGCGGTAATTTTCCCTTTTCCCACAAAGAAATTGCGTATACGACTTAGATAGGATCTGTCCCTCACCCATATGGAGCCAAACTTCTATTGCCAATGTTTTTCAACGTGTATACTTTCGAGTTTATATCGGAAGTAACTGCTTTGATTGAGTCTCTCGTAGTTGTGAAAGGGTTTTGTGCTTTTCTATTTACTTTTTTCTACATATGACTTATGTTAATTGCTTGTATAAAAGTCGTATGACAAAATTATGTTACGGATCTAGGTAGGAGTATGTAACCTATCAACTTAGCCTAACTTAAGGCTATGCTCTAGTTAAGACTAGGACCAAAGCTTTGTGTTTAGAAGACAAAATCAAGACATCTGTCCCTTAAATTTGACTCGAGCTTTGTTTAAAGACGCGAAAAAAAGCAAAACAAGTTTATTTATTTATTTATAATGGAAAACCAACAGTAGATACATTAAAACTTGCTCTTTTGGAATGAGTCACATAGTAAATGTTCAACTATTTACAGGTTATCACAGCATGCATTAAAATGTAAAAAGTCATTCTTATAAATTATTTACACTTAATTATTAGTCTGTTAAAAAATAAAAAAAAAAGATAAAAAAATAAAAAAGCCTTTATTACTAAAACGTATAACAATTATATTTTTACATATTTTTACTAAAAATAGATTTACGTTTACTAAAAATACATTTACGTTTAAGTCGGCGTAGGCCTCCCCGAAGTCTCGCCAAGGCAATTCTGTCTAGTGTGTAGTGTTGCTTCATTAATAGGAGATGTTTTACAGTTACTTACAGTTGGGCTACTATCTGCTTAGTCAGTGAATTAATACCATAAAAGAATAAGATACCAGTTGATACCTTGGAGATGTCTCTGAAAAAGTTCAAAGTTTGTGTTAAACGTGAGCTACGTGTAGAAATATAGTATCAAGGACTACGTCAACGATAACAATGACAACGATAACAAGAGAAAATGTGACTGCAATAATTTCAACATTAGAAGCAAAAATAGACTTGCAGTGCAATATACTAGACTACATAAAATAAGTAATTCATTTAAAGGAAATTGTATACAATTTTACAATAAATTACCAGTTGATATATTGGAAATGTCTCTGAAAAAGTTAAAAGTTTGTATTAAACGTAAGCTTATAGAAAAGTCCTCTTATAGTATTAAGGACTACGTCAACGATAAAAATGGTTGGGTGTAAATTATTGCTCTAACCAGGTTGCTTCTTTAATAGTTTTAGTTTTAGAATAGTTTTAAGTTACAATGTGAGATGGTGATAACAAAAAAAACAATCGGCAAAGTTTGTTGAGGGCTTCTTCTTAGACCATGGCGCGTTTGGAACTCTCGTAGCTTTAGTTTTAAGTTAACGAATTTAGTTATCGCCTCAACTCAATTCTATGTTATATTTTAAATGTAATGTACGCATCAAAACTGCCTAATATGTGCTTATTTCAATAAAAAAATATTTGAGTTTGACTTTGACTTTGATCATACCGGAAAAAAAGCAACACTTGATCTATATATTGTTAGCAAAAATCAACGATTTATAGTTTCGTTATTTAGTATTCTTTTCGTGCACATGAATCCTGTTCATGTTTTATGAAGTCCTAACAACGTATACTAATATTAAAATCTTTTAGTAAAATGTAAAGCCATATAGTTACCTACATGCGTCGGCTGACAAAATATTACACAGCTCTTTATGCTTAAAAGCGATAAAAGGGTGTATTTCTTGTCATGAATAATATTATGTCCACGGCTGCACGCTACGCGCACACCGATCGCCCAAGCGCTGTTGGACCGCTCGTGACTAGAATTCTCTTTATCTCGAAAGGTGGACAAAAACATTATAAAATAAAAGGTTATATGCCAAGACATGGAGTAGTTTATAGTTTTTGAAGACGTATCTCCTAATGGCAAGTTTTTGTGGTGGTATGTTAATGTTCAATTCACTCAAAGTGGTGCGAAACAGATTCAGCTTTGGAAAAAAGCTTGGGGAGAATATCGGTATCAGAAGAACCCTTTAAAAATCCAGACTCTAACAAGCAAGATAATCTTTTGGGAAAGGTGCCGCCAAGTTCTCAACGGCACTAATCATGCAATCACAATGGTCCGCTTATATTTCGAAAAGATAGATTGCTTACATAATTTTTATTTCTGATAAAACCCTTAAAATATCTTTAAAGTAAGGGCCTTTTAAATTAAGAGTGAGTCATCTTCTAGACAAAAACACTCCACCTAAGGCTGCATCATAACTTCCCACCATTTACTTATTGTTTATTAATGTTTCTTTTATTATTTTATGTCAACAAAAGATTCTGTTTTCTTTTTTCGATTAAGATGACAATTTAGGTCCAGTCTTTACAGCTCTTGTTTATAGTTAGTCCTTTGAATCTAATCTCAATTAAAATATTTGATTCAGGACGGGTTCATGGATTTTCTAAATTTCAAACGCTGTTTAATTAAGGTCACCAGTTTTATGATTAAAAAATAACACTCAGTTTCAAAGTAAAAGCTTATCGTGCAATAGAATAAATATACTCTTTGATATTTTATCTTTACCGAGGAAAGGGGCAAAGTCTTCCATTTTCTATTACAAGACAATGTTTGCGGAAGTAAATGGAAGCTTTGAGCGTTGTCAAGAACAACCCTCGAAACTTTTGGAAGACGACAATAAAATTGGTGATTGCACTTCACAATTTGCACAACTAACTACCTAAGTAGGACTTAATTATAGCAAAGCTTCAAATCAAATAGTTTTACCATTCAGTACTTTTTAAAGATTTTAAACTAAGATTTTCGTGGTTAACCAACATTTATTAAATATAGTTCTACGGGTACATACCACGATAATATTTTTGGATTTGCCGATATTTCCATTTGTGTCCCGTCGTGACCACGATCCATGCAACTTGGTCAAAATATCGACAAATCCAAAAATATTATCATCAGTACTTTTTCTTTAAAAATAAGAAAGAAGACACAATAAAATAAATTAAGATGTGTTGCAACTGAAGGTGTCTAATATAGCGGATTGAGTTGTAAAATTATTTATTGCATGGTGTACCGTTGGACATTGAAGACTTCTCATAAGTAAGCTAAGTGTTAGTGGATCGTCTTGCTCAATGGAGAGTCGACATCCAAATAGTAATCAGGACACTGGACGCAAGAGATGCAGAAACATAAGGTGAATCGATCTATTTGCCCAAAACTGGTCTGACCATATTTTTTTTTTGACGTGGTGGAAAAGCTTTATTGCTACCCTTGGGCATCACGGAGGTTATGTGGGATTCCCCCATCTAAAGGGGGTATACCCAAACTAAAAACAAAACTACCACGGCATGTCTCTCTTGTTGGCTTTGTTAGACCCCGGGGAACCAACGCTCTAACCGCCTGTACAAAAAAATCTGCCGTCGAATAATATGGGCTCTCAACGATATACGAGTTCATCGGATGCGAACGTAGATATTTTATTTGAGAGGAGCAAATGGGTGATGTCTTCACAGTTCTATTACGAGTGAGTGTTTGCTGAACTAAATGGAACCCGGCAGTGTTATCACAGGAAAATTACCCTCGAAAGTAGGGACTGTACAATTCAACAGCACGTAATGTTCACATTGCTGGCGTTGCTCTTTTACTAACGCATCGCTTCTACAACGTGAGGTTGTTTGAAAAGTAATGCAGATATATAAAGGAAAACAACAAATATTAAAACTTAAGGTCTCACACTTTTTTTATAGTAATATACGACGAATCAAGCATGGTTTTCCATAGTTATCGGAAAACCAATGTCTGTAACACTCCGCAGAGTAAGCAAAGGACACATCCTACAAATTACCACTCTGTGTTAATCAACCTGAGGCGTAGATATTTTTTTTTATATAAAATAAATAAATATACTACGACAATATACACATCGCCATCTAGCCCCAAAGTAAGCGTAGCTTGTGTTATGGGTACTAAGATGACTGATGAATATTTTTATAAATACATTGATTGTACATATAAACACCCAGACACTGAAAAACATTGAATGAATGAATGAATGAATGAATACACTTTTATTGTACACCACATAAACATAACAAATTAAAAGTAAAAATTTAACAACAGGTATACAATTTGAACATTCATGCTCATCCCACAAACATTTTTCAGTAGTGGAAATCGAACCCACGGCCTTGGGCTCAGAAGGCAGGGTCGCTGCAAACCACGCCCTTCCGGAACGCAGCAATGCTTCTTGAAGGCAAAAATGAGCTTGGCAGTAGTAAATTCCCGGACAAGCTCTGTCACAAAAAGCTCTACTAAACACTAAAATCTGTTACGACTTAATAATTTTGATGCCTTGTTTTTTGTCGCTTTGTTGTTGCTATATTATTAACTGGGTATGTTACTACTTTGCAACAATTATTATAACTCTTTATTTGTACACGACATTAAAAATTATACATAAAAAAGAAACATAAAAATTTAAGTATAATACAAAAGGTGGCCTTATCGCTTAGTAGCGATCTCTGCAAGGCAACCTTAGAATTAGGAAAAAGAAAAAAAAAGAGGAGAAGTAACTGCAGCTGCAACTGCATATAAAATAAATACATACGAATAACTAAACACTATTACATAAGCTAATAGTAATAAATACTAATAATGAACTATCCCTACTAATATTATAAATGTCAATGTAAGTTTGTTTGTTACGCTTTCACGCAAGAACTACTAAACCGATCCGCATGAAACTTTATACACATATTCTTGGAAGTGCTAGATACTTTTTATCTCAACATTAAGCTCGGTTCCTTTGGGAGAGGGGATGAGTGTTTTGCTTTTTTTACTATAGAGGTTATAATATGTGTTTAATTTTTCCCAAACTGTGGTTGGAGATAGAGGACGGAACTCCTCAGCGTACAGCAGCAAACCCCTCATTTAAGGCTTAGATTCTGACTCAGATACGATTTAGATTTCCAACTAAATTTAATGCCACATCAAAAAACAAAATCAAACGCAGGCGAAGTCGCGGGCAACTGCTAGTATACCATATAATAAATAATTAGATAAAAGTAAATAAATACTATTAAACATCGCCTTCAATTATACAATACAATACAAACAATGTATATTGTGAGATTGTATGAAAGCCTTTGCGCCTACCAGATTGATTCGAATTTGGTCATGTTTTTAATGGTATGAAGACCGAGTAAATCTATCAAGGCTTTTCCATTATCATTATGAGATCAACTGATTGACTTTTGTAGTCCAAAGTGCACTCTACTTTACTAGTTTATTACTTACTTTTTTGTAGTCTTGGGTCACTTGGTTCCAGCAGCTTCCAGCCACTGGTTTGATGTCGTCTGTCCACCTTGTTGGGGAGCGACTTCATGCAGCTTCGTCATTTTAGCACCTAGAGAACCCAACGTCCATAGTACTCTTAGATATGGGACCTGCTCATTGCCTGCTCACTTCAGCCTCACGATACGCTGAGGTAACTCTAGTTCTTCTACAGATATCTGATTTGATCACGTAGAGATACTCTGAACCTTTTTCTCTCCATCACGCGCTAAGTGAGCCTTGGTATTAGATACATTAATCATTTCAAGAGGCACAGGGTAAGCAAACATATTTCAGAGCCATAAGTGCATGTGATTAACATGCACGGTTCGATGACTATGGTCTTCAGGCACTGAGGGATTTTAAACGAAAAGATCTCCCGAAGTTTCCCAAACGCTGTCCATCCGAGCTGAATTTTGCAGTTCACTTATTTTTCTAAATTGGGCATACCTAACCCGTACATCATAATAACTATAACTATTTTAATCATCGGTCTAAAAATTCATCATTGATATAAATAAATATTGAGAGAATTTGGTAAGTTAGTAAGCTTGTATGCATAAGGGTAATCTTTAAGAAAAATTTAAGTATGTTAAATAAATCCTTCTTATCATCATATCAAAGCATTACTATCCTACTATAGGGCTTCATTCATCTGTGAAGACCCGTCTTCCCACACAATGAGATGGGGTTAACCCCTAGTAGCCAGGGCCAGTGTGGTGCCGTAGTCTACCATACTGGCCCAGTTCGGATTGGTAGACTCCTCACACCCTTGAGAAGATTACGGAGAACTCTCAGGCATGCGGGTTTCAAATAAATCAAAAAACTGCATGGTTCGAAAAATGACATGACTACTTTTTTCTGTCTTAAAAAATTATCAAATTACACAGAGTTTTTCATTATTTTAAATTTGAAATAATGATGGTAGGTAAATATGCTGTTAAAAGCCTCTTCGTATTACTCGTCACGTAGCTACAACAATATTTCGCGGGTCGGCGCTACAGTTACACGGGTACACAGAAAATAAAAAAGTAAGTATTTTCTATGGTACAGTTTGTTTGACAACTAATGTTTATTTTTACTCTATACGGATACGATGCGTTTTGTTTTGATAATTACGCCATTAATTTATTACTTTATCTATCAGAGAACAAATATCTCTAACTTTCACAGTTAACTTCAGAAGGAAAACTTCGTTAGGAAACCTGCATGCCTGAGAGTTTTCCTTTATTTTTTAAAAGGCGTTGAAAAAGTGTATTAGACGTAGTGGATTACGGCCTATGCCCTTCTCATTCTGAGTGGACGGCCTTGCCCTGTAGTGAGCTGATAAAGGTTTAGGTATAATAGTCAATTTAAAGTATATTTGTAAACACTCACACACACTGTCTGTGTGAACTATCCCTAAAGCGAAGGCCACACCTTGTTTTGGAGTTTTTAATTTGCGTCCTTAGCGGCTTTAAAGTTTGCGTTCTGCGAGCGACAAATCACAAGAATCGCGTACGAGCAGGATTGGTTGCTTGAAGACGCAAATTTGAATGCTGAAAAACATGGTTGTAAGCTTTGCTTTGACCTTGTTTTAATAATAAAAAATACACTACGACAATACACACATCGCCATCTAGCCCCAAAGTAAGCGTAGCTTGTGTTATGGGTACTAACATAGCTGTTGAATATTTTTATGAATATAATACTTATAATATAGAGATAAGCACCCAGACACCGAAAATCAATCATGTTCATCACACAAACATTTTCCAGTTGTGGGAATCGAACCCACGGCCTAGGTCTCAGAAAGCAAGGTCGCTGCCCACTGCGCCAGGCGGCCGTCATTGTTCACTCTAATATTCCGCCATATTCAAGGTACGTCAGCTATGTTATGGCTTTAAAGTAGCTATTTTACAGCCTTTGGATGTACAAGAAGTGCACTAAGTTTATGAAAACCTAGTAGGTAATCCCATACCATGAATCGGTTTTTACGCGGCATCGTACCCAACAATGGGATGTAAAGACCTTGACTTAACCAGAACAGAATTTAACCCAGTCACGACTAGATAAATCAAATTCACAGCCAACAATATTTGCCTACGAACACGCCTAATGACTTGTAAATAAGCAGTCGTCATTAATAACGCGCTGTCTTGCGCAGCTCCTTTAAGCAATTACTTCACCCGTGCACGTTACTTTGATGTTACGTAGAGATATGTTTCCAACTAGAAACAAGTGACAGAATAGGACAAAGAGGATACATACACCATTTTTCTCTGTGCACTCCTGCGTTTCAGAGTGCGTGCTTGCTTGCAATTTACTTAGTCAAAATTTGAATAGAATTATATGTGTGGAAGTTTAGAAAAATGAGCGAGTCGAAAGTCTCTATTTAACTGCGGTTACATTTTAAGGTGTAAATAGGGTAAAGAGGATCCAAACACTATGTTATTCTGTGCACCTCTGCGTTTAAAGTATGTGTGCAGGTTCATGCTTGCGTGCTTGCAATTTAATCAGCCAAAGATGAATATACATAGAACAATATACATACAAGCTAAGAAAAATGAGCGAGCTGAAATGTGAATGGCCGCACCCGTGTTCGATAGTTGTAAACGCAAAATAAATCGTTACATTCGCTATTTAACCGCGCTTACATTTTACGAGCGGCGGCAAATAAATAACAAATCGGACAGATTTATCGCCGCTTAACGCGAATTACGCGAGCAATTATGCGTAAACACGAAAATTAAAAGTTGTCGGCGTTGGGAATGCTTATTATCTCTTGAGACATAAGAAATAGGTACTTTTGTTTTCCTCATGCCTTAGAGTGAAGAATACTAGCTAGCCGATTAGCTGGTTATTGTATGCCCGCTGAGTATTGGTTCACCAGTTTACTCTTATGCCTGCTTACCGCCGAGTAATTCGGCCTAAGTTATTTAAATTGTGGGACTGTTTAAGTCACTTTATAAGGAAGTCTAGTGTTCACAATGCAATTAGTGATGAATGAAACAAAATGCTCACCGTCGAATTATGACTTACCAAACTGCCTATGAATTATTGTCGCGTTGGTTCCGTACAAATAGCGATGGACGACCAGTTTGCCTTTAGTGCTTTCTATGCAGTTCTAAAGGTACACGCTGTCTGTAAGGCCCTTCGATAATACCATAATATCATTTTCATCATCATGATGACCAATACACAGCACGGGTGCCTCCTCCCACAATGAGAAAGGGTTATAGCCGCAGTCCACCAATGGCCCATTGCAGATTGAACTCCACACGCCTTTGAGAACCTTATGGAGTATTCTGAGGCATGCAGGTTTCCGCACGATGTTTTACTTAACCGTTGAAGCAAGTGATATTTTAATTGCTTTCACCACTGGCCCAGTGTAGATTGGACTCCACACGCCTTTGAAAAACTTATGGAGTATTCTGAGGCATGCAGGTTTCCGCACGATGTTTTACTTAACCGTTGAAGCAAGTGATATTTTAATTGCTTTCACCACTGGCCCAGTGTAGATTGAACTCCACACGCCTTTGAGAACCTTATGGAGTATTCTGAGGCATGCAGGTTTCCGCACGATGTTTTACTTAACCGTTGAAGCAAGTGATATTTTAATTGCTTTCACCACTGGCCCAGTGTAGATTGGACTTCACACGCCTTTGAGAACCTTATGGAGAATTCTGAGGCATGCAGGTTTCCTCACGATGTTTTACTTAACCGTTGAAGCAAGTGATATTTTAATTGCTTGAATGACCAGGTAACAATGGCAATTTAGATAAATTCGCGTGAACGTTACCTGACTACTTTTCTAGGATAAAATTATCGTATGTCCAAGATATTTACGTGACATAGATATATGGCATGTATCTTGAACCGTTTCCCCACGATGTTTTCTTTCACCGTTGAAGCAAGTGATATTTTTATTGCTTAAGTACGTAGGTAACTATGGCTCTTTTGTTGTTTAAAACGTTACCGGGCTACTTCTCTAGGATAAAACGTTTCGTATGTCCGAGATTCATGCTATATATGTATGCCGTATATTTTGTATGTAACTTTAAAATACTTTAATCCTTCCACTCCATAACATACATTCGCATTTATAAACTACATATTAGTATCTACATATCAATACGTTACAAGTTTATATAAAAACAGAAAGTTATATAAAACGTGATAATGAAATGAAAATATATGAAATGCTTTCACTTTATAAATATTTATTTATTGACTGTGAGATTGTGGTAACGGAACAGCTGTTAGTCAATAGTATAATAGGTACTTACAATTAATAAAAACCGACTGAGTTTGTTGTGGTCTCCTCCTAGTTTTAAGTTAACAAATATAGTTAAATAAATAAATAAATAAATAATAAATAAATAAATAAATATACTACGACAATACACACATCGCCACCTAGCCCCAAAGTAAGCGTAGCTTGTGTTATGGGTACTAAGATAGCTGTTGAATATTTTTATGAATGTAATACATAAATACTTATAATATATATATAAACACCCAGACACTGAAAAACATTCATGCTCATCACACAAACATTTTCCAGTTGTGGGAATCGAACCCACGGCCTTGGACTCAGAAAGCAGGGTCGCTGCAAACTGCGCCAATCGGCCGTCTATCAACAATATCACCTCAAAATAATAGAAAATTATTTTTGAATTGGAATTTGAATATAAATCTGTGATCGGACCGAAAACGTATACCTACGCAATTTAACATTTGGTAATAGATTACCTATCTAATGACATAGTACTTAATTATGGAACTAATTAATAATATATTTTAAAATTCTGTTATAATAATACTTTGTTTGTTAATTCGTAGTCAGCATTTGGCACGTCAAATTAATTGCGGTTTGTATTCCACCAATTGTATTTTAACAAACGCATCATTTTACAGCCCCGGGTCTGCGATTTCCCGGAGCAGGGGGGAAAACGTACAACCTCCAGCATTTGAGACTCATGATAAAAAAAAAACTAAATATTCTAAAAATCAACTTCGAATCAAACGACCTTCCCAGCCTCCAAGGAACGTAAAAGCAAGTGATTTTTAATTGCTTAAAAAATATTTCTGCGTATATGTCTGTTGCAGTTGTGATAGTAGATCCAATTCTTTTGGCGCTGAACTATGGCAACATACCTGATTGGAGGCTGCCAATGTCTTTTATTTTGGACGCTACGTGTATCGAGACTCTAGCTGCATCACACACTCAGGCTACCTCATCAATGGGTGTGGCTGCTACCTGTGCCGAGCAGGCTAAGAGGTGTAAATATTGAACCTTGATAGCAATTTCTTTTGTGTGCCTTTTGGAGAGATCGATATTTTGGGGACTCGAGCTCTTTTTAAACTACTGTCAATAAGAGTTAACGAGCCTACTGGTTATACAAGAGCTAGCCGCTTTCTTGGCCAAAGAATTACTTTGGCCATTCAGAGGGGCAATGCTGCCAGCATCTTAGGCACTATGCCTCTTAGACGTTTTAGATTATATTTAGTTTTATTTCAGTACACATTTTATTATTTTACTAATACTTTAAGTTATTACGGTGATAAATACATTTTTTCTGTCTATAAATATACGAATGAAAATAACAACATCTGACTTTCATATTAGACCGGGGATAAATCGCGAGTTGAAATGTGAAGGCATTTGCAGCATTTGCCACAATTAATGATTTGCGGTTGGCGCACCACAAATTACACGTAGTTGCATTTCTGTATCATTATATCCGAAATTTATATTTGGACAATCATTTCACAATATTAATAATGTAAAATGATATCACGAGGTACATTTATCTACACTTCTATATCAATTTTGTATAGGTTTGTATTCAAACTGTCCTTATCCAAATTGCCTACACAGATTCCTCAAAAAAATTCCCCAAATATTGTTTTTTTTACGCTTTTAACTTTTGGGACAAAAATGAAGATTAAGTGTTTTTTCTGTAAAATAGTTTCCATTACAAGACCGCAGTTAAGAAATTGACGGTTTCAACCTACGTGCCTCGGAGAGTACGTCTCGATTATATCACTAACTTGTGATAGTAGTCGGTAAAGCCCACCATCCCGCATTAATGCAGCGTCGTAGGTCTATGCTCTAAAACCGTCTCTCCTATGAGAGATGAGGCTTCTGCGTAGCAGAGGGACTTTAATAGGCTGCAGATGATCATGATGGATTTTTAAATTTTTATTATTGGATTTTTTTAATAAAGGTTTGACAGTTGAGTTACAATAATTCAATCAATACCTTTTTTCTATTCGTAGTGTAATTTTTACTCTAAACGTAGAATAAGGCGAAAGATGAAATTTTTGAAAAGACTTCTATGTTGTTACGAAAATATGATAAAGAATAACATATCTTTTTTTCGGTGTAAAGAACTACATAGATTATTAATAGTTAAGTTCTTTTACCTCATATCGCTGCACTCAGCCCGTTAACAAAGGTTGATAACACCTGCTAACACAGTCCTGCATGACTGGAAATTAGTAGCTTACTTTAACAAGTCATTGTTAGCCATTTATGACGGCGTTGGAAAGTGTTAAAAATTATAGTGAAAATGTTGTGATATTTTCTTTTATAAATATCGGTTAGAAGGTGTCAATAAATTTTGCACCTGCAAATATCGTCGGGAGCGATATTAGCGATAATTTCTTGCCTCTTGACTTTATTTAATCTTTAATGAACTTTTTCATATTATGTTCGGGAGAGTTTAAAATAGTTTAATAAGCAATTTTTCCAACTTTAAACAGTACTTCAAAGTTCGAAAAATTAAGCCATGAAATCAACTTTCTTAGTATAATACCTAACTACGTAAAATATACCCCTTTATAAATATTCACCATGTGTATAGATTAAGGGCTGCGTTGATCCTGAGCGATCCGTCCCTTGGCAATCCACCGCAAGTGATTACGCATGTGACATTGTTGTATTCAAATTCGAAATTCAAAATTCATTTATTTAAGTAGGCTTACTCTAAGCACTTTTGAAATGTCAAGTATCTGTGTTTGTAGTGACTCTACCACCGGTTTGGAGGCTGGCAAGAAACTAATCAGTTGCTCTTTTAATAATCAATCTAATCCAAAATCTACAGATGGCAGATTGGTTTTAGTATTGCTTAGCTTTATCTACGTTGAATCCGTCAACTGTAGATTTTGGATTGGATAGATTATATTAATATCGGGTGTAAGTCTGCGATAATAGCTCGATGTGATTTTTGCATGAAGCAATTTCAAGAGCTAGAGTTTACTAGTGCCAAAAGTTACATCTGTCAATATTAATCCACGTGGACGAAGTCGCGGGCATTAGCTATAAGAGAATAATGCTTATTCTGCAAATAACGATTGTAATGAACACAAAGCAATTCATTTACATCTGAAGCGTTTGCGGCGTGTATAAGTACATTTTTACGATACAATTTTTTTATGGTTTGTACTGTTCTAAGCAAAGGTTGCGAGATAACAAAGAGATTTTAATTAAAATGGCCACGACCGCCCTTCACAGACCGAGGGAGCGTCGTGGGCAGGCGGGTATTGACTGTCTTTAATTGATCGCAGAATGCCGTATGAGCCGCAAACGACAAAGAACTGCACGCAAATTGTTTTTACGGCACTGAAAGTACGTCACAACATAAACAACCTTATCCTATATATTAACATAATGCTGGGTAGTCTTTCTCTTGCATAATAAAGATCGCTTTTTTTCGGTCCTTTACGCCTCTCCTCATTGAAGTAACCTGAAGGGACTAAGCACCAAACTCCTCCATCAACATCATCAATTTAACCGATTGACGTCCACTGCAGGACATAGGTCTTTTGCAGGGAGTTTAAAAATCCACGCCGCTTGTTTAGGGAATCGCACCTAAATCGAATGATACTTAATGATAAAATCACATCAGTAACACTATCAGAACACATCACAGTTGCATTGATCGACGCATTTAATGTATTACATTTTTTATTCCAACATTTTTTTCTGTACTCTTAGTATATTATTTGTACAAAACACATGTATGATGATTTGTGTAGAATACAAATTACTCGCCGTGTTATGAAGCTGAAATTCGTTCGTATTTGTGGAAGTTTTGGAAAAAATTAATCAGTAGTACAGACTTCGCGACTCTTCAATTACTTTAAAGTGTTAAAAAGTGTTGTGATTGACGCGTTACACTCTTGACTAGCGCGGCTTTTGCGGTAGTGTGCAATTAACTTTAATATTTTCAGACAGTTATAAAAACAATATTTAATAATATATTCCTATCAATTCTGAGTTCATTGATTGCTAATTAAAAATGTAGTTGAGTAAACTGATTGCAAAATTCGTATTGGTATAAATTCCAATTAAAAATTTAAATTTATTAAACATTATTTTACATGTAGCAGTGTACGTTCTAGAAAGTAGTTCCTAGAGTTTTTTGTGACAGAGCACGTCCGGGGTAGTACCGCCATGCTAGTCCATGCTGCCAAGATGCATTGCTATGTTCCGATCTAAAGGGGTTGGTTGGCGGTATGATAAGGCCTTACACCCACGCCTCGGGTTCATGGACACAGGGCACTTTGTAGGACATGTTTGGACATGTTTCTTTTATGCCCTGCCATGTATTGCTCTGTATATAGGCGATGATTTTTTACATCATTAGGCCCGTCAATTATAAATACTATAGAAATGTAAACTCGTCACTGAAGGAAATATATGGTCAAGTAGCATATTGATTCGCATCCTATGAGGGTTCCGTATCCATCGGTAAATGGTATCCTTAAGTAAACGTGCTTAAGCGACAACTTATAAATAGACAGTTAATTTTATGATCATTTGTCTTTGAAGGGAGAAATATCCTATAGGTTCTGAAGAACCTAAGTCCTATTATAGTATAAAGGACTACGTAATCGATAAAAAAGCTTGGGTGTGAATAATTGCTCTAACCAGGTTGCTCTTCTAATAATTTAAAATGACAATGTGGGACTGTGATAACATAAAAAAAAAACACCCGGCTAAGTTTGTTGTGGGCTTCTTCTTAGACCAGGACGCGTTTGGAACCCTCGTAGCTTTAGTTTTAAGTTTACGAATATGGTTATCGCCATTATCTCACTACCGTGTAATTCTCATGTAATGTACGCATCAGAAGTGCCACCTATGGGCTTACTTGAATAAAGATATTTTTGACTTTGACTTTGAGCAATCCATTTTTATAAAGCTTTAGTTAAAAAAAATAGAAAAAAAAACGGATAGACGAAATGTACATTACCAATAACAATTAATCTATAGCATAGGTTGTGGCACGTATTTCTCGATACAATTATATTGGGATTGCACCTTGCCAGACATAGATTGCGAGATAACAAAGAGGTTTTAATTAAAGTGCCAGTGAGTTCCTTTCACAAACCGAGGACAAGTCGCGTCGCGTCTTCGGCAGACTCAAGTCACTACACTGTCTTTGGTGTGTCGGAACTCGATTTTTTAAATTATTTTTTTATTCCACTATAAGTTAGCCCTTGACTGCAATCGTACATGGTCGCACCAAGTGCTAATGCAGTCTATGATGGCAGCGGGCTAACCTGTTAGGAAGTAAGGTAGACATACCCCTAATCTCATATACCTACTTGTACTAATGTAAAAACTAAATCCCCTCAAACCGGTAGGTTGGTGGTAGAGTCTCTACAAACGCAGATAGATGCTCAACATTTCAATAGTGCTTAGAGTAAGCCTAATTAAATAAATAAATTTTGAATTTCGAATTTGATACAACAACGTCAGTTACGTAATCACTTGCGATGGATTGCCAAGGGACGGATCGCCCAGGATCAACGCAGTCCTTAATCTATACATAAAGTTAATATTTGTATAATATGCTTCTATACGTGCTGCAAGAGATGCCTCTAAAACATGATCGCTAACTAAGCGCCTCATAAGAATGCACAGAGTGAGCGTCTGATAGAGAGAGCTAAGCACAGAGTAGCTTTTGTCTTTAGTCATCAGCAATGAGGAGAGTTACTCACATAGGTCATAGAACTGCGAATTAAAGTGACGGGTGGAGCAAACAGAGCGGAGCGCCCTCAAACTACTGGAGTTGCGAACTCGCACTAAAAAGAGCAGTGATGGAAGAGCCCGTCCCCTTCTCACAAGAAGATAGAGAATAGACATCACTTAACGAATCGTAGGGAGTCGTACCAAACAAGCGGTAGAAAACCGTAGCGTTTGGAAATTTTACAAAAAGTGTCCATTAATGTTACTAGAAAACTTCATTGTAAGGCTATTGCTCAAATGTGATTACGCTTCTCAAATGTGATGTGTGTGTGATGGACGATTTATAAAAGGATACACGTTGCGCCTTTTTTTTAAATGTGATTTTTACGGATAGGTAGAGATGCAACAAAGTGATCCTACGAAGGTTTTGTCTTTTATTGTTCGGTATGGATTAGTCTGCAGCAGAGTTTGTGGCACGTCCGACTCGATACAATTTATTTATGAACTGCACCGTGCCAGACATAGATTGCGAGATAACAAAGAGGTTTTAATTAAAGTGCCAGGCGTGCGCCTTTCACAAACCGACGACACGTCGTGGGCACAATCGGGTCAGTACACTGTCTTTGGTGTGCGGATCTCTATTTATGCTGTCAAGTGCAAGTTGAATAATATGCAGTGCAAATAAGTAAGTTATATTAATGTAACAATTATAATCACTAATAAATATATTAATAATAATAATAAGTATTAATAGTAATAGTGGACCTTTCAATACGATTTAATATGTATTTATAGCCTGCAATGTCCGAGACAAAGATTGCAAGATAACAAAGAAATTTTAATTAAAGTGGCAAAGAGCGCATCGCAAGCAAACTCGGGTAAGCACGCTGCTTTTAACCAGGGACTGGTTGTGAATTTAAATATTTATTTTTTGTTGTTGAAGGAATGGTTGTATGGCGATTACTCTCTGACATTACGAGAAAATTTGGTTGGTTCACGAAAAATTTCACTGCTGAATAGGTAAAGTATAAAATAAAGTATTGGATTTTTCTGAAGTTCAGTAGGTACCTCTGGTTTGACGACCTTGACGACGTAAATTGGCGCTGTCCAACCAGGTTTCTTTGATAGCATGTTAAGTCGTCGATCTTGGAAAAAGTATTCAACATATAAGTAAAATAAATAAATATACAACGACAATACACACATCGCCATCTAGCCCCAAAGTAAGCGTAGTTTGTGTTGTGGGTACTAAGATTACTGATGAATATTTTTATTAGTAATATACATATAATTATAATATACAGATAATCACCCAGACTATTAGTTATTAATGTTCATCACACAAACATTTTCCAGTTGTTCCTCAGCTTTCGACGCGACGCAGAAAGTAGGATTGCTGCCCAGTCAGCCGTGCAATATTATTTATTTTAAATAATTTCTAAATATTTCCCATCATGCTCTATACAAAGTTACATTCGTCTGAACCAAGATTGAAAACACTTTTGCCAGCCTTGACATATACGTGCACGACAAGTTAGCAATCGCTAGTTCATAGTTCTTTTTCAGCTCGAATAAAACTTTCCTTTTATTTTTAGAGCGCCTATGTCCTAAGGGACGTATCTGAAAAGACTTTGCAGTATGACTGTTCGGAACCTGGCCTGTGATCTTCACACCGTGCAGCTTTAAAAGCAGCAGGTTTTATCAATCATAAGCTTTGTAACACAATCGTCTCCTGGACTAAGAAGTCCATAACAAACTTCTTCAACGTTTCTCTAATAGGAGAACAGTTTAAATAACGATGCTCAAAATCATAAGTAATTAAGGCGTCGTCGCTGAACTTCCCAAACTAAGCGACTTATAAATCTCGTGACCAAAAAACATAAATTGCAAGGAGACAATAATTTGGAAAGTTCTGTAGTTAAAGTTTTAGTCCGTAGCAGACCTTAATGAAGTTGTTTTAATGAATTTCCCACTTTCTCCAGTTTTCATGGTCACACCAAACTTTACATTTAAATTAACTGAGGCGCCCCCACTATTATTTTCTTTCTTCATTAACGGCTTCCTTAAGACACGTTGGATGTTTATAAAATATCCCTTTATTATGGGTGCGAATGACTACCTCTTTGATCTACTGGTTAGCATATTTGATAACGGGATCCAAATTCGACAAATCTGTACAAAGGAGTGATTGCGTAAAACATACAAAGGGAGCATACTGCTATATATTTTGAATCGCTTCCTAACCTGACTTCCTTATTATATTTTCTTTACTCAGTTGAATAATGGTTATTTTTCTTCATTTACCTGCGACTCTTTTGATGGCGTCTATCCACCTCCAATCGAGCACTAAGAACTTTGAGGTTTCCTGGGCGAGGTCACGACTTCGGTACCTAATAACAGTTGCGTTCCTATCCAAGGTACCGAAACAAACACTGTTCTATTTAAACAAAATGGCTTTAAACTAATTGTTAGAAATGGGGTCTTACTGCAAGAATCTCCGACTGCAGTGGATCTGATGGTTACAAAATAGGATGATGATGGTGATGAAATACTTAAACGGCTGCTTTTCTCAAACTGTACAATTAATAATAATGTAATAATCCGTTCGAGGTTTCTTGATCAAACCAAACAAAAAAAGCCAAACGGTCGATTGGCGCAGTTTTCAGCGACCCTGCTTTCTGAGTCCAAGGCCGTGGTTTCGATTCCTACAACTGGAAAATGCTTGTGTGATGAGCATGAATGTTTTTCAGGGTCTAGGTGTTTATATGTATATTCTAAGTATTTGTGTGTATTATTCATAAAAATATTCATCAGTCATCTTATTACCCATTACACAAGTTACGCTTACTTTGGGGCTAGATGACGATGTGTATATTTATTTATTTTTATTATTAGTTAAAAGTCATAAATTCTTAGTTTCAACTAGACAAATAAACATAGAGGCTGAGGGGCCCTGTAAGTTTGGGGCCAACTTAGCCCCAGTGCAGTTGCGCCATTTTCTTGGAACCTCACTATTTTACAGTTCTCTATTAGTTCTGTGTAGGTACTTTACAGTTTTTGGGTTGTCCTTTTGAATTGGGTGCATATTCCTACCTAAAGTAGGGTTTGTGCGCAAAATGGTGAAGTCTACATAGTAAAATTATTGGTTCCTTGTTAAGATTTATACTGGAAAAATGCTACGTCGAAGATACTCCAATTTGCTCAAAAGACGTAAATAGCAAGTGAGTTTTCCACTTTTCGCTCAAGATCCCAGCCAAGATATGCATTTCTTAGATGAAATATAAAACCCCTCTGCAAAGGATGTTGCTCGAGAGATAAACATTTTTTTATTTGAAGCATTGGATAAGAGATTTACTGGTGAGAAATACCGGAAAATGACAAAAAATCTTCTTTACTGTAAGCTGAAAAATGTAAGCTTAAAAGCTTGGACCGAAAGTTAAATGAGATCAGATAAACCAACTCAGATGCAATCCAATATTGAATAAATTTGTTCATAAAACACTACTAGCTTTTGCCTGCGACTTCGCTTACGTTAATGTACTAATGGACAAGATTTTTAGCGTCGCTTAGCTAACCATATCGCGCAAGTCAAATTAGGCATAGTTTTATGAGGTTATAATACAGCATTACAATAATTTTATGATAATCCAATCTATAATTTAAAAATTAAGGGGTTTTTAGCAGTATTGATGGATTTAATACTTATTTGATCTTTACATAATATGATAAGAGAGTGTTTTATGTTGAAATTTGAAAATATTTTAGAAGCAACGTGATAAAATCAATAGTTCATACCCAAGCTTTTTTATCGTTTACGTAATCCTTTATACTATAAAAGGACTTTTCTATAAGCTTTCGCTTACTACATGCTTTGAACTTTTTTAGAGACAAGTGCTTTGAACTTTTTTGGAAATCCCTACTAAAGAGTAGGGATTTCCAATTTCCACGGTCCTATGACATTGATAGCAGCACGGCTAGCATGGGCAGGAGACAATTATATCCTCGGGGAAAGTATAAAAATGTACCTTCTCCCACAGCTTTATCAACTCTCAGAGCACTGGCGCACAAGTTGAAATAATATCCAAATAATATATGTGTAATAATAAACGGGAGTTTACTTCTCCTATTCCATGTTCCCGTGATTTAGCAGGTGGACATGTTAATTATATCCCCTGTCAGGAGATATAACCGTGGGATATAATTTTTGTCTTCTGCCCGTGCTAGCTCGGCTGAATATCTAAATAATGCTCTGTGACCAAATGATGGAAGAGAGAATATACTAAATCAATAATGTCTCTAGTAGATCTATGAAATTTAGTTCTTAATTATAATAAAATAAAAAAAATCTCTGTTTGAAGCTATGCTCTGATAAAAGAATCAGCGGAGCGTAAATTACAAGGGGCGGGTGAATGGAGGGAAGTATTTTTTATTCGTATCAAAATGAATTTTGCCATTATAATAAACACCCTTGTGGCATTCAAAGCTTTTGTTTGAAACAACTGATCTGTTTACCGAGTCGCTTGATAAAGAAAGACTTTCCGTTGCGAAAACTATTTATAAGGCGTTTCGCAAACGTATCGTCGCAAATCACAACCATCGGGAACAAGTAAATACTTTATTTGCTAAGTAATGATTAAAAAAAACTCTTCAAGAATGTTTTATTCACATGTTACAATAATGTTAGTGATGGTGATAACTGCATGCATAAACTTAAAAGTAAAGCTAGGACGGTTCCAAACGCGCCCTGGTCTAAGAAGAACCCTCAACAAACTTAGCCAGGTTACGTAGATTACGATGACTTACGTCAACGCAGTTTACACACAAAAGAATTCGACTAAACTAAACTACTTATAAACCAGCAAAGGGTCTAGAGCGGTCTTATCACTGATAGTGATGGCTTTCACGCTAACACTAAGGGAAGGGTATGGAGAACAAACGTTGCATTGGTGGCTTAGTTAAATTTTATTTCAAAAACGAACGCTTTTGCATGTACTCACATAGTTTACAAGTTGATTCTGCACGACACAAACCAATCGACAATCGATTTTCGTGGAAAACTGACAAAACCTAAATTTTTTTTTCATTCACATTGTTTTTTTTATATAGTTGCCCCACAGAACTTTTTTTGATTGGTATTGTGGCATCCAGTTAATTAGGGTCTGACTGTCTGTATAGCTTATTACTGTAGCCGAGAATTGCAAGCACTGTTTGCTGTTCATACAATCAAAAAGCGTGCGCGTTTGAGGATCGCTTTATATGAGTTCAAATTATACGAACAATAAAATGCTGAAATCATTATGAATTTTGTTGATTTTGTTAAATGAGCTTAATGACGGTTTGGTGCTTGTTCTTTCGAGGCTGAGAAGGTCACTTGTTTGGGATGCTACGTGTGTTGATACCCTAGCTGCATCACACATTCGGGCGGCATTAATCGTGGGTATTCGAGGTAACTAAGGGAATATAACGGAGAATGGGCAGCAGTTCTCCGTGCTACTACTACATTGGAGATTTACGATGGAGATTATTGGCAAACCCTCCTATTAGGAGAGGCCTATAATCTGGCAGGGGACTGTTAAAGGCTGTTGAAGAAGAACTACATATGAGACGTGACCCTCCAATCGCTTCAATGCATGCCAGCGCTTCATAGCAATCGGCTATAGTCGTTAGACTGAGGACATGTTTCAACAGCTGCAATAATGAAAATATGTATATTCAACTTCACGAGAGAAAATAACGAAAGCTCTGCAGTATCTTTTGTTCTAAAACTAAACACACAACACGTTTCCTAACTTTTCATCCGAGCAAGCTTTGGCCACATGCATTTATTGTTAGTAGTACGAAACAATTCATTTTGACGACCATTCGTAGCGTGGCGAGGCGAGAACTCGGCGTAAACCTTTTCATTGCGTCTACTTATTTACTACTTTGTTACTTTTTTCAGCTTTTGAATCGAAATTAATTTTAAATATTAATAAAGTTACGTGTAATTTATTAAGGATTTAGAATAGGGACACCAAATGGTCCTTGCAAGACTCTCATCAGTCAGTCCAAGGTTCCAAAATACACTTCCAATCGCTTATTTCAATCTTAGTCCCGAATGTTAGCTGAGGTCATTAGGTATCACACTTGATCACTTGTCTGTGTAGACTTTCTACTAAATTAGTACTAAGATAACTGATGAATAATTATTTATGAATAATATACATAGATTCTTATAATATACAGATAAACAAACAAACACCCAGCCAATGAAAAACATTTATGTTTGTTGTAGAGGCCTTTCTCTATTAATATAAACTGAAGTACAAATTAGAGAGAGTGACCAGTTGGAATTAAACTAAATACTAAATGCGATTGATATATTTATAAAGCGCGCGACCCGTCAACGTCGCCGCCTGTGAGACACTGCTGAGTTACACTGAATGTACAGGAACTTATGTATGATACAAAATATTCTCATACAGTAGTCCCCACATTCATCAAACAAACCTTTTCTAGCTTTGGGAATCGAACCTTGGGCTCAGAAAACAGGGCCACTACCAATTGGGCCATTCGGCCGTCATTTTTTTTTTAATAAATAAATAAAGAAATATACTACGACATTACACACACCGCCATCTAGCCCCAAAGTAAGCGTAGCTTGTGTTATGGGTACTAAGATAGCTGATGAATATTCCTATGAAAAGAATACACAGAATTACTTATAATATACAGATAAACACCCAGACACTGAAAAACATTCATGATCATCACACAAACCTTTTCCAGTTGTGGGAATCGAACCCACAACTACGGCCACGACTCAGAAAGCAGGTTCGCTGCCCACTGCGCCAGTCGGCCGTCAAATTAAAGCAATGTTGGTAATGGCAATGATTTTATTTATTTATTATTAAGAGAATATAGAAATATTGATATCGTTAATAGATTGTAAGAGTTCGTGTCGGTGTCAAGGAAACTCTTTAATAAACGCAAATATCTTCAGTTTAAAGGGAAAGAGCTTGAATAAAACACTTCATTCCTCCTTGTTGGCTAAAGAGACGGTGCTTTTAAATAAGAATATAGATTAATGAAAGCACAGATAAGACTTTACCGTTTATTATTTTATGTTCCAGCTATTCATTGGTATACAGTTTTTCATTGAATTAAGAACATTCTATGGGCCTCATAGGAAGGCTCAGAGTCATTCAGCGGGCAATCGAGGGAGCTAAGCTCGGAGTATCTCTACTTGATCAAATCAGAAATGTGGAGATCCGTAGAAGAACCAGAGTTACCGACATAGCTCAACGAGTCGCGAAGCTGAAGTGGCCATTGCCATAATATAATAAAGTATCTGTCGTAAAAATTGTGCGAGTTTAAGATTAGACTACGTCCTCCTAAAATTAAACCTAAAACACTTCTGCGGCGTAATTTTGGTGGAATGGATATCGATCGATTGTGTGATGATGCTTGCAAAATAGACTGGTCAGTGGTTGAAAATGCACCATGCATTGAAGATAAGGTTGCTGTTTTTAACTCTTTTTTAACTCAACTTTATGATACTCATGCACCCATAAAGATAGTAAAGCTAAAACATTTGCCTGCTCCCTGGCTAACTGACGACCTGAAAAGTCTTATATTAAAGAAAAACGTTGCAAAGTCCAGACTCAAGGCAAAGCAATCTGATGAAAACCAGAGAAAGTATATTAAAATCAGGAATCGCTGCAATACATTGTGTAGAGATGCACAACGACGCCATATTCATACTTCAGTCGAGGACGGCGACTCATCCCGGGTCTGGAAATTTCTTGAAACTGTTGGAGTTGGTAAATCATCCCATAATTCATCCCCTTCTAGTGTTGATATTGAACATTTGAATCAATATTTCTCATCTCCTCTTAACTCTTTTAATAGTTCAGATAAAGCTAATACTCTTCATTCTCTTTCCGTAACTCCAACTCCCGCTTATCCTCCGTTCACTTTTAGTCAATTCTCTGAATGTGATGTTAAGAAGAGCATATTGTCAGTCTCTTCGAATGCAGTTGGTAGCGACGACGTTAGCCGTAATATGATTATTCCTCTCATAAGTATTATTTCGCCTATTATCACTCACATTTTAAATGAGTCCATCTCTTCTTGCAAGTTTCCTGAAGCTTGGAAGAGTGCGCATGTTGTTCCTCTCCCTAAAAAGGCTAATCCTACTAAGTTCTGCGATTTCCGTCCTATCTCTATCTTACCGTTTCTTTCTAAAGTCCTTGAAAAACTTACTTACCTACAACTAAACCTTTTCCTTAATAGGCAGTGCTTACTTAATCCTCTCCAATCTGGTTTCCGTTCCGGTCATAGTACGGCTACTGCTCTGATGAAAGTTACTGACGACATTCGTTGGGGCATGGATAATAAACAACTAACTGTGTTGACCTTGCTGGATTTTAGCAATGCTTTTAACACTGTAGATTTCGATGTACTGTTGGCTATTTTACGTTCTCTTAACATATCTCCATCTGTGATTGACTGGTTTCGTAGTTACCTTCAGGGACGTCGGCAGCGTATTCGCGTTGAAGAGACTTATTCATCTTGGTGTGATATCTCTGCCGGCGTGCCTCAAGGGGGCGTGTTGTCACCATTACTCTTTTCTGTTTTTATTAATTCTATTACTCAAAAACTCTCTTCTCTCTATCACATGTATGCGGATGATGTTCAAATTTATACTCAAACATCTCTTGAGAATCTTCCGACAGCCGTTTCAAGGATGAATAAAGATTTAAGTGTTATCCTGGAATGGAGTAGATCCTATGGCCTCACTGTAAATCCTAAAAAATCTCAGGTGATTATTATCGGTAGTCGGAACCTAATCTCAAGAGTTGACTGGTTTTCCTTGCCGCCCATAGAATTCAATAGCTTCATAGTTCCGTACTCTGACAGCGTTAGAAATCTGGGTGTAACTATGGATTCCACTCTAAGTTGGACTAATCACTTAAAGGAAGTCAGCAGGAAAAATTTTCCATCTCTTGGTTCTTTGCGTCGCCTTCAATTTTTCCTTCCGATTCCTACCAAGATTATGTTAGCACAGACTCTCCTTCTTCCTATTCTGGATTACGCTGACGCAAGCTTTGTTAACCTAACTGACGATCAGTTAAATAAACTTGAGAGACTTCAAAACATTAGCATTCGGTTCATATTTGGGTTACGTAAATATGACCATGTATCACAATTTCGCTCTCGTCTCAAGTGGTTACCTATTCGACTTCGCCGGAATTTGCACATTCTTTCTATTCTCTACTGTGTGTTGTTTTTTCCTTCTTCTCCACCTTATTTAAAGGAAAAATTTGAATTCGTTGGTCGCCCTGGTGAAGTTCTCCGTACTGCAAGGAAATTGATCTTAAGGGTGCCTTCACATAATTCATCTTTCTTCCACCGATCTTTCACTGTTCAGGCTGTTAAGCTTTGGAATGCCTTGCCTCTTGAAATCCGAGAGGCACAGTCTATTACCATTTTTAAAAAACTTGTCAAAGATCATTTTCTGTCTGCATCTGCGGATCTTTAACTTGCCTATTCCCTTCTGTTTTATTTGTGGTTTGACAATATTGTATATATTTATTTATTATTGATATTAATTATATAGGTATATATTAATTATTATCACTATCTATATATTTTATTGTAAGTTTGTTATATGTACATATTATATTTGTATATATAGGTTTATGCATGTTTATTTGCAACACAGTACAGTTAAATGTCACCTACCTCTCTTCTTGAGCTGTTTTTAGCGCCTTTGGTTGCCTGGAAGAGATCGCTATGTAGCGATAAGGCCGCCAAATTGTATACCTTTTGTTAAATTTTTACTGTTAATTTGTTATGTTTATGTGGTGTACAATAAAAGTGTATTCATTCATTCATTCATTCATTCATTCATTCATTCATTAGAATCTTGTGGGTTTTCACATAGTTCTATAAATAATACTGAATGAAATTATTATATCGCAGTGTGGGTTTTGCATGAAAATATAATAATATTTTCAATTTTAATCTTTGTAGTGCTTCTAATTGCCTTATTACTCTGTATGGCTGGTCGTGGTAGTACATCAATAAAGATTGTTCTGCTTCTACGTAAATAGTTACTCTTTGGGCCAGTCCGTAGGTAGTAATTTTAATTATTTTAAAGTAGGGCCGCTTCTTTCCATTAAGGTAACGAGTCATTCAGTCCCCAATTAATTTCACGGCATCTTAAAAATTGTTGATGAGAAAAATTGGATGGTATCCAGTAACTCGCTTTTTTCGTTGAGCTGCTAAGGTTAATTACTTCGGAATTTGTAATTGACGTTTGTTTTAAATTTAATTGCAATATCATTGTGTGGCTCACCTAATTGATTTGAAATGAGTCTTATTTTAAACTTGGAATACATTTTCTTTAATCCTTTTGTTTCGGCCATTGAAATTAAGAGATCGTTGGCTTCCAAGGATTGTTAATTGGATTAAAATATTAACCAGTTTTCTTATACCTAACCTTTCTGTTTGACTATCTTATGCGGATAACCACTTAGCTTTATGGATTATAATTTAATCAGTCTGATTAAAGATTAATACTTAAGAGTATAGTAGGTATTTCCTCTTTGGAAAATGCCTCTGTGAAGAGATATATTTTTTATTTTTTAGTAAATGGTTTTAGGTATAGCCTAAACCTGTTGCTATCATTCCTTTGTCTTGAAACTCTGCCCCTCTAAGATGACCAAAAAACTCACCTTTTTACTGTCATGCTTCTGAGACAATTACCTAAAGAAAGTTAGAGAAACTAAAGTTAGGAAATACAAATTTGAATAGTAAAGGTATTGAATCGTGTTAGTTTTGGATGAGGAAACAGGGGGATTCGAAACATCAATCTCGTCGCACCTTACAGGGGTAGACATGAGGAGTTGAGGCTCGGCGCGACGGCAATAGTTTTTCAAAAACCTGTTCAGCAAGCTAGACCATCGTCTTAGCCACTTAAATGCAAGATATAGATAAATCTAAACACATGCTAATTCAGGCAGTATTGCATTACGAACAGAAATAATTAAGATTTAATTGTGGTCAAGCGATGTCATGGAACTTCGCACTATATTCAAAACTGATTTACCAACTTGAATTGTAAATTGAAATGTTAGTAAACTAGACGTTAGGCATCACATATTTTTTTAATTTGAACTATAAGTTAACTTTTGACACCTGGGTGTAACTGATGATGCAGTCTTAGATTGTACTGGGTAAACCAGGTGTGGCAGTTCTATTAAACACATAGGTAACCCTTATCAGTACGTGGCATCGTACCGCAAAGCAAAATCGCTTGTCAATACTGATATTATAAATGGGAAAGTCTGTCTGTTTGTTTTTATATTGGTTTGTTCGTTTGTATGTACGGCTTAGCTTCTGGACAGATCTACGTTAAATTTAATACATAGATAGCTCGCAGCTTGGAAGTCTAGACACAAGCATATCCAGCCTTCCAGCTTGGAAGTCTAGACACAGGCATATTTATATATATATATATATATATATCTGTATCTCATTTCTTTCATTAAAAACTATGGCAGTGAATTACTCAAAAAGTATTAGTGTTTCGGTTTCACAGATGTCTCAGAGACAGTAAATAATGTACCTACCTCTAAAGCCTGTGAAGAAATATTTCAGTTGTCTGGCGCAATAAGTCGCGATCATGTCGAGGTCATCTGTGAAACCGAAACACTAATACTTTTTGAGTAATCCACTGCCATAATTTTTAATGAAAGAACTGAGATACAGATGACATCATATGCAAAATTAAAATCAAGTGACTCCTGCCACTTAATTAGGTACGCGTCGCTTAGTGTTGGTACTATGCACGTGTCGGTCTTTTATCTTCAATAAGTAAACACTTAGAATGTGGTGAATTAAAAGTAAAAATAAATATGCTTCTTTTGATTTAATATATTTACCGGCCGATTCCTCATGAAATATACTTATGCACTCTTCAACAGTACAAAACGTAGTTAGGCACGTTCACCACTCGGTTTCACGTTATACACACAAAAACATTGTGTACGTGCTTGTCTTTTGGATGGTTAAAGTCTTGTGATTTCGCGTCACCGACTGTTTCCAGTTTTTTTATTCTATGGTTTTGAGTTTTCAATTATGACGGTAGTTCTTTTGACTCTGTATATTTTTAAACCAATGTTAACGCTTTCTACATAGTCTCTGGTGTGATAAAAAGCCTCCTCAGACTTGAAAATAAAATCTGCTCACAATTAGCAAAACATGTTGGATGAAAAAGGCGTTCCTAATTGCCGTGAAAAATAACCGCCTACGAAGATATTACCCAAATGAAGCAAGTAGAAACATTAAGTCAACAACATTCGGGAAATGTAAAAGTTACTCCACCATATTTTACGTCCAATCCAGAAGTTTTATTCGGGTCCCTCGCGTCGCGCGCTCACATCCTGGGCACTTCACACTAGGCCGCAACGACACGATATGCTATAAACATAGTAAGATTATCTGTTTATCTAAATAAAATAAAATTTACTATGCCCAGGCTTACTGCTATCACTTAATGATTTAAAAATTACAGTTTATTTGATACTTTGACGTCCTTAAACTAAAGATTTTAAGTCATATTTCTGAAACAAAACAAAAAACAGAATCAAAATAATACTACGATATTAGAAAGCGGCTCTTAATTTTTAAAATTAAAATAGATATTTCATGATGATAGCATACGTAATAAATATTTGTGTTTTTTTTTAAAGGTAGGATAATTAAAGCATTTGACGAAAAGCGATACTAATGAGAATTCCATGTGAAGTTTTTTTGTTTATGATTTTTTTATTTAAATGACTACATACTCGTATCTACCCTTGCAGTCCGCGGATTTTAACTTTAGTAATCGGGATTAAATTTTTATAGTAATAAATAAATCTCAATAAGTTTCTCCTTTGAAAAAACAAGATTTTCAAACAAAAAATGGCATTTGGTCCTCGGTTGCTTACCTTTAGGTACCTTTTTAAGACACTGCCTTTGTATCAAGTTATATATGCATAAATGTTTTATGTCCTGAGACCGTCGACGAGTTTTACTTCTATCACCAGGTCAGTAAAATCTTATCGTTCAGTAAAAAAGGACTTTGCTGGTTCGGTGCAGGCGCGGTAAACATTTGGTTGTTGGCCGCTCTAATGTACCTAAATGGGCGAATTCAGTTGAATACCCCTGCACCGAGATTCAGAATATGCGGGTTCGCCGGATTTCGTATTTATACGAATATTTCATCTGGAATTAAATTATAGCGCGATGTTTTGTTTTTGATTTATAGCAATTTGTTTTTTTTACACGAGTCGGTATTTCTGCTGTGCAATAGTTGAATGTTTTGAAGAAATTGAATATTATGTTCTGTGATTTTTATATCGTGACGTAATTTAAGATTCCATATACATTACGGTGACAACTATTGAGGGTGGATGACAGAGGTCACTGTGATTGCCTGGCTGCTTTTCCTTTTCAGGCAGGAGTGTTCAACCACCAGGTGCTTTCAGCCACCAGGTGACGAGTTGGCACACGGCACTGTTTGAGTCTATTATAACCTACACGCTGTTCCAGATAAATCCATAAACAATATAGGAGACTGCTTAAGGCATCACATCTCGGGGGAAACCACAAACGAAATAAAAAAAAACTTAGCATTTTATTACAATACCTATTTAAAAGCTCTAACCCCTGAACCTAGGAAGAAGCAAAAAAAAATCTTCTACCTCTTGCTCTGAGAGAAAAAAAAACAAATCTATCCCTCGGGTACCGTACATTGTTAGGGGAAAATATTAGGTTGTTCGGAAAGTCATTTCGTTTTTTCCCGCCAGAGGACTTAATTACGTTTTTTCGAAACTAACTTCACACTTAAGCCCCATAACCATTATATGTCTTGAGAGCTGATGTTGCAAGGCTTGTGTGTGAAAAAGTTCTATTAATTCTACCCAGTAGTTTTTGGTTGGTGCCCTTTTAAAGATGGAGAGCAATAAGCAGCATTTTCGTCATATTTTACTTTTTAACTTCAGAAAAGGTAAAAATGCTGTCCAAGCGAGAAAAAAATTGACGGATGTGTATGGAGAAGGCGTGTTAACAGTACGCCAGTGCCAGAACTGGTTTGCAAAATTTCGATCCGGCAATTTTGATGTCGAAGATGCACCACGGTCTGGAAGGCCGGTCGAAGCTGACAAAGATGCGATAAAGGCATTAGTTGATGCAAATCGGCGAATCACCACACGAGAAATCGGTGAGAGGTTAAATTTGTCGAATTAAACTGTTTATGGCCATTTGAAAGGCATGGACTTAACCTCGAAGCTCGATGTGTGGGTGCCCCATGTCCTTACCGAGCGAAATTTGTGTCGTCGTGTTGACGCGTGTGATTCGCTCCTCAAACGTCTAGAAAATGATCCATTTTTGAAGCGGATTATTACTGGGGACGAAAAATGGGTTGTATACAACAATGTTAAACGCAAGAGGTCATGGAGCAGAAAAGATGAACCGGCTCAAAGCGTGTCAAAAGCCAACATTCACCAAAAAAAGGTGATGCTCTCCGTTTGGTGGGATGTCAAAGGAATCGTTTTTTTTGAGCTTTTGCCGGACAATACAACGATTAATTCAGAAGTCTATTGTCATCAGCTGGACAAATTGAATGATTCACTTAAAGAGAAGAGGCCCGAATTAATCAACAGGAAGGGTGTAGTGTTCCACCAGGATAATGCGAGACCTCACACAAGTTTGGTCACTCGCCAAAAACTTTTACAGCTTGAATGGGACGTACTGCAACATCCACCATATTCTCCAGATCTGGCGCCTTCCGACTACTATTTGTTCCGGTCCCTGCAAAATTTTTTGGATGGCAAAACCTTTACCTCAAATGAAGATGTCAAAAACCACCTGGACGAGTTTTTTGCCAGCAAGGACAAAAACTTTTATGAGAGGGGAATTATGTTACTGCCAGAAAGATGGCAAAAGGTGTTGGACCAGAATGGCCAATATATAATTTAATAAAATATTTATTCATTATACGAAAACTGTCTTTCATGTTCCCCAAAAAAAACGAAATGACTTTCCGAACAACCCAATAGTTTCTGTGTTATCCAAGATTACAATCTATCACTGCGCTATGCTTCATCCAGGTCTGTTTAGCCGTTCTGGCGTTATTGCAGATCCATCCAAAATTTCGCATTTATAATATTACCTAGATAGATAAAGAAATATTTATATGACCTGCAAACTCAGCCGTTATAGTGACGTGAATATAAATCTCGCAACTATAAGCAAGTCAAATCTAGGTTAGGCTAAAAGCGTCGGCGGTAACACCAAATAGCTATAAAGTAGGTACATGAAAGTTACTTATACTTCAAGGCTTACTCGCGAAAATGGCGGTTAAAAAGTCGAGTGCCGAAATTCGGAGGAAAAGTTAAAATTTTTCACAGCACCTATGTATATTCAGGTGATATGAATTGTATCGCAGTGAATACTTGTCGCATTTCTGACTTGTTGCAAGTGTGATGCATTATTTTCTTATCAACCGCCGCGGGCCGCGACCAAGGCTGTGGCCGATTCCCACAACGGAAAATGTTTGTGTGATAAACACAAATGTATTTCAGTGTCTGGGTGTTTGAATGTATAGTATAAGTATTAATATTATACATAATATTCATAAAAATATTCATCAGTCATCTTAGTACCGTACCCATAACACAAGCTACCCTTACTTTTGGGCTAGATGGCGATGTGTGTGTTGTGGTAGTATATTTATTCATTTACTTACTAGCTGTTGCGCGAGACTTCGTCTGCGTTTGATTTTGTTTTTTGATGTGGCGTTTAATTTAGATCTTGTTCTAAAAAAATTAAAGTATTCAGTATCTCTAGGCCTCAAATGAGGGGTTTGCTGCTGTCCGCTGAGGAGTTCTGTCCTCTATCTCCACACCACACCACCACATTCAGATATACACAAAGATTGGACAAAATTAAACACATATTATAACCTCTATAGAACAAAAATAATTATTTAAATCGGTTATAGATGGTCGGAGTTATGGTGTAAAATCGTCAAACACTTCTTCCCCTCTCCCAAAGGAACCGAGCTTAATGTCGGGATAAAAAGTATCCTATAGTACTTCTAACACTTCCAAGAATATGTGTACAAAGTTTCATGAGGATCGGTTAAGTACTTTTTGCGTGAAAGCGTAACAAACAAACTTACATTGACATTTATAATATTAGTAGGGATAGGGATAGGGATTATGAAATCGTAAGTGTGTTTGTTTGTCCGTCTTACCTTCTCGCCCTTACCGATCAACTTATTTAAAAGGACTTGACATTGAGTTCGTTGAAAGGACGGAGAGTAACATAAGCTACTTTTTATTCCAGGAAAACCAACGGTTTCCATGAGATTTATAAAAACCGTATAAATGCGGACGAAGAACAAGGGCAACAGTTAGTATATATATAATATAATAAATTACTTTGATGTGTCTGTTAGCAGTGCCGTGCATAGAGGGTATGCGCAGGGTATGCAGATGATATAAAATAAAGAAAATCTCCAGTAGGTACAAGTTATAGAAAAAAACTGAAGGATAGGCCTTGTAAGAGTTATAAAAGACTACCCAGACTACAGTATTTTTAACTCGTACTAGAGTTTTTCTTCATTTTATATCATCTGCATACCCTGTGCACACCCTCTATGCCCGCCACTGTCTGTTAGTAACATTGCAATACCTACTACTAACGTATCAGCATGGCCAGGGGACAATTATATCCCCGGGGAATGAATAAAAATTTATCTTCTCCCACAGCTTTATCAACTCTCAGAGCATATTATTCGTATATATATACTTTTTCTCTTACAGCTTGTTTTACACTAGATATGCATTTATTTATTCTTTAAAATAATTGTTTTATAATTATAACCTTAAATAAACTATTTAAAACTAAATAAAATCTAAAACGTCTTAGAAACCACCGCAGCGAGGTACAGTTCCTAAGATGCTGGCAGCATTGCCCCTTTTGATGGCCAAACTAATTCGTTGGCCAAGGTAACTGCCCGCTCTAGGATCACCGGTAGACTCGATAACCCTTTTCGATTATTCTTTGAAACGAGCTCGTGCCTCCGGACCCCACGGTCCTAAAGTCTCTACTCCAAAAGGCACAAAAATGAAGCTACTATCCAGGTTTTCATATTTACGCCTCTTGGCCTGCTCAGCACTGGTAGCAGCCGCACCCACCATTGACGAGGTGGAATATATATTTGGATATTATTTCAACTTGTTGTGCGCCATTGCTCTGAGAGTTGATAAAGCAGTAGGATATAATTGGCTGATGCACATGGTAGCCGTGCTGAGGGGGCAGAGCAGGATTTTATACATGGCGTCGTATTGGAATGTTTAATCGTTTGGTGGTTCGTATTTGTCGGGGGGTTGTAACTTGCCACAACCGAAGCCTCCCACAAGGCAATGCCAGGAGAATACGTTTTTTTTTTAAATTTCATTACAGGTTAGGTCTTAGCTGCGATCTCATCTCGTCTAAGATAGCGGGCTAACCCGTTAGGGAGTATGGCAATTATAATAGGTTTCTACGCGACATCGTACCGGAACGTGATTTAGCGTCACGACTTTGGCGGCAGGTTGGTAACTAGCCACGGCCGAAGCCTTACACAAGAAATCAAAGAAAATAAAGAAGAATTGTAAATAACTGTTTATTATATTTGTATTCCCAGAATAATACCTAGGTAATACTATATGTATATTATTTTGTGTGTATACTCTTTACATATAATATGTTATATCGAGAACAGATAATTAATAAGTTGCTTAAGACCCACAACACTAGACTTCTTAAATAGTTTTATGTGGCAATGTGACATGGTGATAATAAAAAAAAAATCAACCGGCTTAGTTTGTTGTGGGCTTCTACTCAGACTTAATTTATTTTTAAGTTGACAAATTTAGTTATCGCCATCAACTCACTTGTACCTATGTCATACTTTACATGTTAAATAAAGAAATATTTGACTTTGGCTTTGATTTAACTTAACACGCGTGGTGTTCCGCGGGTTAATGTAGCGTGTTACTCACATGTAGCCATGCCATTAAATTATCAATTCCAATAAAGTGGCGGTGTTCAAGTTTAATACTTTATGTATTTTCCATTACATTTTGCATTCTATACTTGACAATAAGAAGCAAAGCAATTTTCTACAGATATTATCTGTGTGTTTATAACATTACCCGCTCCAATAACTTTTATTTAATAAGCACACAGAAAATCCGCTTCTATTTCTTTATTGTTATCAAAATATTGGATTTCGTATTAGTGTTTAGTTGATGTTATTGTACTGTCTAATACAGGAAAATAACATCAACTGCCAGGGTTAACATGCAAGCGACCAGGTAGCATGTTCGGCTATGGATCTCGGGGTTACGAGTTCAAATCCCGGGTCGGCTATAAAATTTCTAATTTTTGAAGTTTGAGTTTTGAGTTTGATTACAATAATTTTTTACGATGCGCGCGCACACCGTCACGATAAACCGACACCCTAAAGTTAGCTATAGTCAACAATTTAGTTTTACAATAAAAGGTTTGACACTGTACACTTTGAATTATCAGTCTGCGGACTCATTTCGGTGATTTAATTGATTCAATTGTACAAACTAAAATCTCAAATTTTAATGATGAAACTTGGTTTTCCGATAATAAGATAACTAGATAATGCGTTAAAATAAATCTTGCAATGTATTAAATACCTTTTTCTATTGTTAGAGTAGGTTTTTCTACAAACGCAGAGTAAATCGAAAGATAAAATTTTTGAAAAGATTTTTATTTATCCTGTTACTCCAAAGAAGTATAACATCTATCGCGTGTACATAAGTACACACACGTTTTTTTTTTTAGAAGTCCCCATAAATGTGGCAACACTTCATGTATTCAGTATCGTTAAGCCTTAAGGGGTAGCTGCTGGTCTGTGAGGAGTCTGTTCTCTATCTCCTATCATATTCATCAGATCTACTGAAACTAGGAACTATTCATTGCAAACATGATTATTTATATAGGTTTACGTTTGCCGGAGTTATGGTGTAAAATTGTCAAAAACTTTCACCCTCTCTCCGTAAAAACTGTTATAATTTTCGGGATTAAAAATAATTCAATATCCTACCTCGTAATATGAACTAAAATCAAGAAATTTCATTTGAATTATTTCATAAGTTTCAGCGTGATGTGCGGCAAAGATGCAGACAGAAGGTCAGAAATGAAAAAAATTACAGATTTGGTACCGATTATAGAGTGCCCCCCAAAAAAAAAAAAAAAAACTAAAACGTACAGAATTTGACCCGTTAAAGTTTTATCACAAGGACAGATAGATAGGATGTTAGCCCATGACTGCAATCTCACCTGTTGGTAAGTGATGATGCAGTCTAAGATAGTAACGGGCTAAACATGGCATAGGGGTATGGCAGTTATATTAAGCCCATAAACTAGTTCGGAATGCTAAGTCGCTAAGCGGCACGTCTTTATAGGTAAGGTAAAAAGTAGCCGCAGCTGATGCCTCCCACCAGACAGGATCGGACAAAATTTAGAAATTATATATTCCCAATTTGCCCCTGTCGGGAATCGAACTCGAGACCTCCCACTTAAAACCACAGCGCGCGCCAGGGAGCTCGCCGAAGTATGAAGGATCTGACAAACTAAATTTCTTCAACATTAAAGCTATGCCAAAATGCCGAGTAAAGAGTATAGTTTCTTATGAAATGCAAGCACCGAGTGGCCAGGATTCTGCCTATATATCATTCGAGAACAGCGCCGCCGCAAACTCGATAAATCTACAAGATTTCTATTACAGATAGCGCCTTCATTCTTTTCCTATATTTAATACTAACTGTATATTGCGGTTGCGTCGCTGTACTAATAGGCTGGGTATTATGATAAACCTTTAACATCATTCTTGACCTGGTAAGTTTACCACTTCTGCATGGGCTGTTGCGTGCTTTGGCAGGTGGACAGGTTAATTTTATTCCTTGTCAGTGGATATAAACGAGGGAAAAAAAAACATGCCTATGCTATATCATGAAAATTAAGCCTAATTTGCTATACTCCGCGAAAAGCAGGAGAATCTGTATGGTGTAATTTATAATTTCTTCAATCCTCCACACCAAACAGATCTTCGGTAATGTACCGTCTATGCACGTTTCGCTCTGAAACCTGCATCCCAGGAGACGTTGACTTTACAATGGCGGAGTATAGCAAATTCGGCTTAATTTTCATGATATGTCATGGATTTCCGCAAAGTAACGCCTGCTTCTATCCAATCTACCTATGCTAACCGTGCTGGGCATAGATTTTTATAGCATACGCTTCAAAGACTAATATCATCAGTGGATCAGTGAACCATGACCAATACCTACAATTACTGACCCGCAAATTGAGCCTATTGGTTGACGTTTTATAATAAGAAAATTATTTAAAATGAAACGCTCTTACTTTGATATGGCATCAAAAACTTTTTAACCATTACAAGTTCTCCAGGAGCTGGTCAAAGCTATTAGCTGTATTAATGACTTGTCGCTCTTTATATCCTCTACAGTTTGGTTACCTGGTTTGCTTTTTACCGATAAGGCCGCCAATAATTGTATAATTATTAGTTTAAAAGTGTAAAATTAAAAAGTATAAAAAAGCAATGTTTTATCTCTTGTTTCAAAGTGTATCATAGTAATATGGAGCTTTGAAAACAATCTAAACTACAATGTTTCCTACTAGATGGCGCTACATTCGCTATAAGACTGATATACTGCATATACAAATTTTGGCATCGGCAGTTGGAGAGCCGTAGTTTAGTGGTCAAAGCGCTCAGGCCGCGATTGCCAGAGTCGTAGGTTCAAATCCTGTCGGTTCCGGAATTTTTTATCTGATGATGGCGATAACCACATTCGTTAAATTAAAACTGAAGCTACGAGGGTTCCAAACGCGTCCTGGTCTAAGAAGAAGCCCACAAAAAGAAGCCGGGTGTTTTTTTTTTGTTATCACCATCTCACAATGTCATTTAAAATTATTAAAAGAGCAACCTGGTTAGAGCAATAATTCGCACCCAAGATTTTTTTACCAATTACGTAGTCCTTTATACTATAATAGGACTTTACTATAAGCTTATGTTTAATACAAACTTTGAACTTTTTAAGAAACATATCCAAGATGTCAATGGATAGTTTATTGTAGAAAATCATGCAATTTCCTATAAACGAATTATGAATTTTATGTAACCTAGTATATTGCACTGTAAGTTTATTCTTACTTCTAATGTTTAAATTATTGCAGTCACATTTTTTTCTAAAATTCAGAAATGTTTTTATGAACGTACATTACATTTTAAAATATGTACTGACTATACACTGTCTTTATTTTAGCTAAAGTGGAAAAAATATTTGGATATTATTTCCACTTTAGCCCCAGTGCTCTGAGAGTTGATAAATTTTTATCCTTTCCCCGGGAAGATAATTGTATCCTGGCCATGCTAGCCGTGCTGGGATGTTATATCTTATCACCAGGTCATCGCCCTGGTATTAAATGAAGCAAAGAACGGAGGGAAAATGGAAGCAATTAAAGGCAGAGGCGATCTAATCGCTGTTAGTGGTTGATTACAAAGTCTTTTGATAAGGGTGGCTCGACGCTCGGTTATACAGTGCAGGCTAATAGGATAACTTTCTTTTTATCGATGACTGGGTTGGTTTGGTTCACTGCGATCCAAAGTTAAGGGGCAAAGTTAAGTTAAGTTAGTATTAGGTGCTGAGTACACCAAAATGAAGTTGAATGAACTAAGGCTATTATTAAGTTGATTAGGTATTGTTTTAACGTCATATACAAATTAATAATCTACGTACAGTAATAATTATAATGCTTTGAAAATGCTCTTTGAAAATTTAAAGTACGGATTTCCTATTATTTTTGGATTCTTTGTTATAGCAGGCTCAACTACGTAAATCGCGGATGTGTGCGAAATCGTTCCCGTGGCCAAGCCACCAGGCGACTGGTTGGAACACTGTGGTGTTTTGGTCTGTACGAGTGCGACATAATCACCGTGTCTCTCCGTTACGCGGTTGCATCCATGAGGATTTCCCACGAGAAAAAAAAGGCTCAGCTACGGATCACGAGGTTTTAGGTTCGATTGGTAGGGTAAGTAAGGTAGGGTTAGTAATTTAAATTTCATAAAAATATTCTCAGCTACAGAGCAAGAAGATCGGTGTTGTTCACCCACGTGCCTCGAAGAACGTCGAGCCAACGGCACCCACTCCTTATTATCAATGACATTTGTTAATTCATCGTTAAAGTCCGCCAACCCGTATTGGGTCTATGTATTGATCAGTGGCGTGCACTTCATATATGCACAAAAGCACTGCCTACCCAAATTATGTTATATAACTCATATTGGAAGGGAATTTTTCCATGTACCTGCCTTATGTATACCCTGGCCCACAACCTTGTGCATGCCACTGGTATTGGTAAGTATTACTTAAAACCCTGCGAATGATGAAAGTGAGGTCTGTTCCACTCCTGGGACCAGTATTATTAGGTTAAAGATAATAACAATAAACTTGTGCAAACGTGTGAAAGAAACGTTCGTTCTTGACAAGAAAGTTTCGCTAAACACGGTCTTGTTGCTATGCTGCACAGAGGTCATCTAGTTTTTATAAAACATGCGGCAATTTCGCTAGGGTCTTTTTGGGATTTCTTTGCAATAGGTATAGGTCTGTTTCCACAACGCAAAGCTATTCTCGTTAAAGTCTTAAAGCCACCTAAAAACGCATTGTTTATTGACGGCCCACTGGCGCAGTGGGCAGCGAACCTGCTTTCTGAGTCCTAGGCCGTGGGTTCGATTCCCAAATCTGGAAAATGTTTGTGTGATGAACATGATTGTTTTTCAGTGTCTGGGTGTTTATCTGTATATTATAAGTATTTATGTGTATTATATTAATAAAAATATTCAACAGCTATCTTAGTACCCATAGCACAAGCTACGCTTACTTTGGGGCTAGATGGCGATGTGTGTATTGTCGTAGTATATTTATTATTTATTTATTTATTTATTATTGTGCCAGTGGGAGCATACAGCGCTGATTTTCAGTTGGCACCTTGTAACAGACACCAGGGAAATACGTAGCCATCCACTAACCACATTTGAATTTTTAGTAAATCTCAATACTTATAATAAAACTGTATTTGCAATATTTCTGTACACATTTAATATATTTTCTAAATTTTGACCGGAGGATGCTTTATAATCTATACTGAGTCCAAAACAGATTTTTATTTATTTTTGTCCGTCTGTCTGTCTGTCCGGGCATCACGTGAAAACTACTGAACGGATTAAAAAAAAATTTAATATAGTTGTAGCTGATAGTCCGGGTCATATCAGTCAACATATAGGATACTTTTATCCCGATAAAGGTAAGTTTCCTCCAGGAAATGAGATGAAAACTTTTATCAATTTTACTTTATAGCTCCGTTAAATTTGAACCCATTTTAATAATTATTTTTTTATTGGAAAGTGTATACTATCTAGCATGTATTGTATTATTTTAATAAGGATCTGATAAAAATTGTCGGAGATAAAGGACAACTCTTCATAAATAACAGCAAGTCGCAAGGCATATGGTACAACGATCGAATGCATGCGATGCGAGGATGGATGTCTGTATGTATCAACTAAAATAATGACAACTTACTAACTCAGTATACCACGTAAAGGAGTACTTGTGTCGGATTGGTCGTGAGGCGACACCAAAATGCCACCATTGCGGAGGAGACCGGGACACCGCGCAGCATACACTCGAAGAGTGCCCGGCCTGGGACCAGGAGCGCCATCTACTGATCAGCCAAGTTGGAAGAAATCTTTCTCCTGCAGCAGTGATAGCAGCAATGCTCGCGGAGGATAGAGCGTGGAAGGCGGTAGTCTCCTTCTGCGAAACTGTACTAGTCAAGAAGGAGGCTGCTGAGCGAGATCGAGAGCGAGCCAATCCTGCTCGTAGAAGACAGCGCCCTACAGGTAATCGGGAATCATAAATCTTCCCGGGACGAGCTATAAGCGTTGTGCAAGTTAGGCACCGGTGCGTTCCTAGGAGGTCCCGGAGCCTCCCATTATGTACTGAGGCTGGCAACCAAGGGGGTTTTAGTGGGTAGAAATCCCACATAACCCAAATTCTCCCACAGAGAATTGGGCATCTTTTGAGAAGATTTCCCCCCCGTCAACAAAAAAAAAAAAAAAAAGGTACATAGTATGATGTTAGCATCAGATCTATTCTAGCTTCTCGATTGACTCATACGCGGACGGAGTTGCGAGGGTCCGCTAGTTTAATAAAAAACTAAGCTAAATTTATATAAGTAACAAAATGTATATCAGTAAATGGTACGTTGTATATAAATATTTACAACAGGTATTTAATAAAATAAAAATAGTCAAGTACTTAGTTTTTCAGTCCAACGTTTAAAAATGTAACAAAAAAAAACTTTGCATTTACAATGTTAGCATAAAGTATAGATAAAACGAGAATCATCTTTGCTAAGAAGCTGCTCATATTGCGCGGTATCAAATATTACAATAAAAACATGAGAACATCTTTGTTTAGATATTCTATGCAAAATAGTCTAGCGCATTTCACCTTTCGTAATATTCTAGTATATTGGAGTCTGGAACATTTTTAGAGAACTCAACGTCTGATGCAGATGAAAGCCAAAGATAATATTTCTGTTACTTACTGGATTTTAAAGGAGATCTTTGCATTAAATATGTGTAGTGAAGCTATTGGTAAATTGAATCTTATACCTTTGGCATAACGAGTACTTTCTTTTGACTGGAAATTGTTTGCGAATTTAAGTCCTCTTCTCTGCTAAGTAGTGTTTTCAATGATTATGTTATTAAAACAGATGTCATAGTACATAATTATATCGTACTAAATCTATGTTCACTTGAACGATTTATTATTTTACTAACAAAACTGATGTATCTGTTCTGATAATTGTATCAATGTTTCATCGGTTTTAATTGAATATTTTTGATATAATACTGGTTGTTTTTACTCCGACGTAAAAACGACGGGGTACTATAAGTTTGACGTAACTGTGTGTTCGCGTGTGCGTGCGTATGTGTGTGTGTATGTTTGTGTGTGTTTGTCATCCTGATAAACTGATAAACCGATTTTTAATTCTGTTTTTATTGTTTGTTTGTAACGTATATGTTTCACGTATCCGTGCAAGATGGAAGCCGCCGCAAAATGGCAAATTAAATATTTTTCCACAATTCCTTCTATTTGGGTGGCAATTTTACTGTGTGGGTTTTCCAAATTATTATTTATTCATTCTCCAAGAAAAAAAGCTAGTGTAGACACCGGAACTGAACAGCGGAGCATTAAACGTTAGGAATTAACTTAACATAGTGCTTTTAATCTGTGGTAGGAAGTTTAACACTTTATTTCTTACAGATACTGTCTTCTGTTACTTATTACCAGTCATAGACTAAAGAGGTAGAGGGCTTATTATAACTGCGAAAAAGGGTACTTAAGTATGAAGTCGATACTAATATGGCGATTTACGGTAGTGCATCCCATTGTTGCAAATTGTTTTTATAAAACGTCATAAACAAAATAACACTGACTCTAACTCTCATCCTTAATCAACTTTTATGCCGAGTAACCATACAGTTGGTTCAAAATGTTTTCTTTCAAATTGGTATTTATTTTAAAATTTCTATATATCGAAATTTCAGAACTGGTAGGTTTTAAAATTCTATCTCTTAGGCTAACACGCTCTGGATGTCTGCTCTGGAAACTAGCCACGGTCTTCTCTATGTACAGATGTAGGAATTACGATTTGCTTCTGTATCAGTCTATAGCCCACCAGCCCGCATAGAAGCAGCGTTGTGGGTTAATGCTGAGGCCTTTGCTCAGCTGTAAGACCTTCATAGGCTGTTAATGATGATAGCTACTGCAAGCGCACCAATAAGGAAGGATTGCAGTTGTAGTCAGCTAGCAGTTGCTATACACTTTTTCCTTATCTTAATTAATAAGGTCAAAAAGCGATAGAAGACCTTATACTTATAACTCTGAATTAAACGATAAAAGCTTTTTAGCTTCCATGGTTAATAATATTATTCCCCATAGTAGGTACCTAAGTAGAATAGGCCCGTAAATGCATAGAATTAAGAAAATACAGAGCCCTAAATAAAAATAAATAAATATACTACGACAATACACACATCGCCATCTATCCCCAAAGTAAGCGTGGCTTGTGTTATGAGTACTCAGATGGCTGATGAATAATTTTATGAATAATCTACATATTTACTTATAAAACACAGATAAACACCGAGGCACTTAAAACATTCATGTTTATCACAGAAACATTTTCCAGTTGTGGGAATCGAGCCCACGGCCTTGGACTCAGAAAGCAGGGTCATTGCCCACTGCACCAATCGGCCCTCGCTGAGCCTACAGAAGAAGCAGGCGTTACTTTGCGGAAATCCATGATATAATATGAAAATTAAGCTTAATTTGCTACGGGTACTCTGCGAAAAGCAGAAGAATCTGTATTTTGTAATTTATAATTTCTTCAATCCGGTTTCGGAGTGAAACGTGCGTAGAGGGTACATTGCCGAAGATGTGTTTGGTGTGGAGTATAAGGATCGAAGATATTATAAATTACACCATACAGATTCTCTGTTTTTCGCGGAGTATAGCAAACTCATTGCATGCAGTGCATTGTGTCCAAAAGCAGTGAAAACGCCCCGCGCATCTCTCTCTTCACACCGGCGTAACGTTGCTAGCTCACAAACCTTTCTATTTTACCCATTTTATGGAAAACGTTTAGAACATTAAGGTAACGTACCGCTTGTTATAGAAACCCTACTAAAGTGGAGTGGTTTTTGATCCTTCAATATAAGTCGTGTTATCGGTTTTTGTATGTTCTTAATTTCGTGCTTAAATGTTTTTTTAAGAGTCACATTGCCTTATCCTCATTGGGCCTTTACCTGAATTTTTTTCACGCCCAATTAATTTCTTATGGGTCTTCAAATTTTGTTTACGTGCCTTTGTATGCTTTAGTTTCCTTAACCTTCTTGTAGTTCGGAAAACTAATTTTGTCCTTTGAGTTTATTAGGTTCAATTACCTAATAGTTAGAAGAATATAAAATGTTTAAGCCATTTTTCTTTCATAAAAATATACATTTTTCTCTTGACATTATAAAATAATTACGTTATACGCATGAAATTAAAGAATTTGTACGACGTACGACTCCATGATTGGAAAAAAATGATAATAATTTCCGTTTTATTGGAAAAGTCCTTCAACATGATTTTCATACGAAGAAAGCAATTTATGCGATAACGTTCCGGGGAAAATTGCTTTTTGGCCTTTCCCAGCCTCTATTCAATTTATAGCCCGATTCAGAATCAAGAATCAGTATATCTATTATCTATGTATGATTATAACATTAATGTTTATTTTATAACCTTTACTACCGTAGATATAATAGTTAAACGGTTCACTAAAGAAAATATTTACTCGTATTATTCATACAATTATATCAGATTGTTTACCATGGTGTTAATGCAACGTCTTACATATAACAGCGGGCGCCACAAATAATCCCAAGCGTAACAAGGGATTCTTGAGTAACCTAGACTAGAGTAACAATTTTTGGGTTTAAATTTCGTTTGCTATCATCGTCACTCGAAAATTAATTATAAACACATATGTATAAAATCAATAGATACCACGCTATATAATTAAAATGCAGTGCTAATTAGCAACTTAAATTACCAATTAAATTATTGGTAATAAATCATCTCATTATTTCCATCAAATTCCTTCTATTTTGGCTAAAATCGAAATACATATCTGTGTGAATTTTTTTACCTACTTTACTTATTGGATTTTGAAAGTTAACTACGATTTGTATGGTATCGAACGAATGCCATCTAGTGATAGGCCTGGTTCCTAGGTATGGTAAAGGGGATGGCGCTCCTTCGATTCTATATAAATTTTAGCTAACTCTCACGCGATCGAATAAGTTAACGTAAGTAGAAAATCTCACGGTTGCGGTTGTGTGCGAAAGCGTTCCCATGACCCAGTCACCAAGCGATGACTTTAGAATACCGTGGGGTTTTAGTGAGAGTTAGTTTGTTAGTCAGTAAGAGTCCATGAGGATTTCCGCACGAGAAAAAAAAAGGTAGAAAATCTCACACTCTGTATACACCAACGTGAATAAAAGGAATAAAATTTGGAAAATCTAAAAGTGCACGACTTATAATGCTCATTTAAATATCAAATATTGAAAAAAAAAAAGAAAAAAAAAAAAAATTAATACTGGTGGAATAAAATGTACATAATATCTATAGATATAGATATATCACCATCCATGTTAGTTTTACATGGATAATATAGATATACAGTCTTGCAGTTTTCGTTTTTTATTAATTGCAATTAAACTACACTGAATTAATTAATCATTCGCATTCAGTGACCTACAATCGTCGATTAGAATTTTTTTTTTAAATTTAACTCAAATAATGGATTTTTTCACAAGTTAGAGTGTTTTCGGGTTTCACATATGACGGACAGGAATTTTTTTTGACCTATTTTGGTGTTTTTTTCCAATTCTATTGCAGTAAATCAATTTTTTAAAAGTATGGAATTAATCTCCATTAAATTATCTCGACAATAGTATGCAAAATATCTTGATCCCGTGAACTAACAAGGCTATAATAATAAAAATAGCCGCCGAAATGAGACGAAAAAAATTTTTTAAAGCACTCTCTGATGCTTCGCATCATGACTCGTGCAATACAAGTTTGGATTAATTTCCTTAACTGTGTAGTAGAAGCATTCCAATACTCAGTATTGCTGTGTTCTAGTCTGAAGTGCTGCCGTTGTAATTCGAGGCATATGAAGCGCAGAACGGCACTTTTCAGGACGTGATTCCTGCGAACTCTTGCTCTGTTTATAGGAGATTATTCACCTCTTACCAATTACTTGTATGGATAGGTATGAACATAACGTATGTTTTTTATAACTCGTACCGGAGATTTTTTCCATTTTATATTATCTGCCCGCTTAGTGGACGCCATTGTCATACCCTGTATGCACGTCACTGGTTACAGGCCATACGTTGGGTCTGTCAATTATTACTGCAACTGAGCAATTGTAACAAAAACTACAAAACGTCCGGTTAAAATTAAACGAGTAAGGTGTCAACGAACACCTCCAAATTCGTTTAAGTGATGTGTTTGTTTATACGACAAACAAATCACTCGCGTTTTCCTATCACACTCGGCACACCCATATGATGCATCGTGCGGCTTGTTTGCGCTGCATGGCGGTATGCCATGGCACATGACAGATGTTCTGAACACCTGTGGGCGTATAATATTCACAGTCGGGTTATTCAGAATAAAAGCATTCGAATTTTGAATTGCATTAATTACATATAAGAATAATAATTATATTCCTCTGAACAGTCTTGTAATATAAAGTGCATTGACAAAAATTGTTTTGTGCTAGTCGCCATTTTCAACCGTCTTTCTTCAAAATTAAGGTGGTCATCAATTCGGTTGCATTCTTTATATATTGATGGATTTGCAAAATTCTTTTTTTGGTTTGAAGTTTCGGAGACTGTCGACGGAACTCTTCAAAAATTTACAGCAAATCAAACGCTTTTGCTGCTATCGCATAATTATTCAATATATTAAACCCTAGTATGAATGGAAAACTGGCTACAAAGATGAGCATAGACATGAGTAGAGTATAGTTAAATTTTAATGTAACTACTCCACTTATGCGTTGGCCGCTTTTAAAACGATTATCTTCTGGTATTATGACTACTATCTACTTGTAATTTGCGGGCACTGAGTTTTTAGTTTTTGGATCACACATATATAAATATAATTATTTATTATATTATTTTTATGTATTTTGTATATAATATAGTATCTTCAAAGTTTATCGTGTATTAGTATGTAGAATCTAGTTATCATTTAGTATATCGTACTTTTATTTGACCTATACAACAATAAATCATCTTACTCACATCCTGGGGTAGCTGGAAGAGATCTCTTTCTATAGAGATAAGTTTTTCTTTGCACGCTTCATGTATCATATGTTGCCATTTACAGTTTATGGTACATAAATAATAAATAATAATCACTTACCTGTCTATTCAATCAAATATACCCGTGTAATTACAGGCACATGAGACTCAACACCTACGCTCCAGATTGAGGGACACAGGGCACTTTGCAAAACGTGCCTCTCGCATAACCTGCGAAGTGTTGCTCGATTTAGTTGCTGAGTGTCTACTTACTATCAGGCGGGCAATCTGCTTGGTCCATCAATTACCGTCTCTAAACTAAGCATAGTTATTTTCTTACTTTCAATTACATATTTAGCTAGAATATTAACAATCATACTTGTAGTGCAAAATTAGTTATATCAATATTTATGATTTAACTCCGAAACCTCATAATACTTTATCTGGAGGGTGCGCATGGAAAATGAAGTTGTAATAAATCCTTATACGTTTCGTTGAAGCTTGTAATTGCTTTCTGCTAAAACGTCAGTCATGTGATAGTTCAGTTAGAAATATAATAAATATACTAAAGAGAATGATTTCTATGTTCAGGAGTTTATGTGTGTAATTCCTGCAGCCGATTTATGTTATTGAATTTGGTTTCGAAATTTGACCTCTTGTAGTTTTGTTTGTGAAATAGTCATGTTCGCGAGATTCGAGTCATTATTATTTTGTGTTCTATTTTTGGAAGCTGTGAAATGCTATCAAAATTGCAGGGTAGGAATTTCCATCAATAATTTAAATAAATAAATAAATATACAACGACAATACACACATCGTCATCCAGCCCCAAAGTAAGCGTAGCTTGTGTTATTGGTACTAAGATGAATGATGAATAATTTTAAGAATAATATACGTAAATACTTATTAAATACAGATAAACATCCAGACACTGAAAAAAATTCATGTTCATCACAGAAACATTTTCCAGTTGTGGGAATCGAACCCACGGCCTTGGACTCAGAAAGCAGGGTAACGGTCCACTGCGCCAATCGGTCGTCAAATATTAATTTAATATGTTACTTTCGTTTCTCGGGTCTATAAATGCCAATGGAAATTTCGTTGAAGCAATCTAATTCGATTCTTATTTTTTCAATTACTATCAATATTTAAGTGACAATCATTTCTCTAGCAAGTGCGTGAAGAAGGCTAGAACTTCATTAAGTCGGGGTGAAAGAGCCAAAAATTAGACGAAGATTATGAATTGTATCACCCCAACCAATCCGTTACTCACATCACTTTTCGCGTGGGAGAAGAAGAAAAATCATACGAAGGAGAAATGGGTTAAGATGTACCATCATGATCCATTTTACTAACCGCACGGTCCTATTTTAACACAGGATAGCAGAAGCAGCCATTTACGACAAGATGGAGGATTATGTTTTGAGATTCCACCATGGCAGCACCAGCCAGTCGAAGTGGTGAAGCATTTAAAGAAAATTCGTAATGCATTCGGAAACAGTTATTCTGAACGTCGCCAGACTACACTTTCTAAATTTCCATTGGACAATCGGTAAGGAAGTGTTCTCGTCATTAGGCGTTGTCAGTTCTAGGTTGTAAGTGATCAACCAAATCCAAAATCTTCGGACGGCAGATTGAATTTACTAATTCTAGGAGCGGCGATAGCCTAGTGGTCAGGACTGCCACTTTCAGAGGGCTTAGTTCGAATCCCAGCACGTACCTTTAACTTTTTTAAGCTATGTTTACAAAAAAGTTCAAAATTCATTTATTTCAAGTAGGCCCAGTTTATAAGCACTTTTGAAACATCAAGTCAGTTCGTTTGTAGTGAGTCTACCACAGGTTCGGAAGGTAGGTAGATTCCACTGAGAAGAGCCGGCAATAAACTCAGCAGATCGCTCTTTTTCAACATCACTTTACAGTTTTCAATTTCTTTTCAAAAAATACTAAATTCACTATTTTGTGAGAGATGAGAGCTGAGCCTGCTTCGAAGCAGCCTTGTCATTAAGAAATTCATCAATCGTATAGTAACCACGATTTATTAAATGCGTTTTAACACATTATTTAAACTTACGCATTGGCAGGTCCAAAATTACTTTGGGAATCATGTTAAACAAAAAAAAGCATATACTCAACCTTACAAATGACTTCTGAATTATTAAGTTATCAAAATATCACTTCAACGATGAAGGAAAACATCGTGAGGAAACCAGCATGCCTGAGTGTTCTAAATATTGTTGTCATAGGTATGTGGGGTCCACCAATCCGCTGGGCCAGCGTGGTGGACTGCCTTAACTCCTTCTCATTGTGGGAGGAGACCCGTGCTCTGTAGTGGGTCGGTAATGGATAAGTATGATGATGATGATCTTATCTTCATTATATATGAATTTTTAAATTCAATATAACTGAAGACATTGGACTGAATTGTTTCTTGTTGTTAATCAGATGAATTATAACAAAAAACAAACTGAAAATGAAACTAGCAAGAATACCACTGCTTATTATCTATGGTACGCAGAGTATACAACCACATGCTCAAATTTAAAATAATGTTTATTTTTTAGCGAAATAAACCGATACATGGACACTGTGATAGCCCCCTTCTTAGACACTTACCACAGAAATATCCAGAATTCCTATCAACAATTGACAAATAAGATCCTGAAAAAGATTAAAGATGAAATCCACGTCGCTTTAAGGAAGAAGCAGAAAATCTATACCGAGCTAACAGAATTGGCGGACTCCTTAAAAATTCCACGTAACTTATTTAATTATTTTATTGATAATCTATTAATGTACGCATCGAAAGTGAATAGAGATATTTTTGTTTTTCGTTAAATTCCGAACATAATAAAAAAAAAAATTGGCATGTGCATTAGATTATGTGCTTGTAACTACATATATATATAATATAATAATTAAACTTTTTCTAACATAAAGAAGAATAAAAACTTATACCCTGAATAATATTATTTTATATGGCAATGTTATGTTTGGAATGTTGTTTAATTTTGCCGAGAATGCTCGCTTACTATATAATTGATTTTTTTTCAAATAAAGCATTTAAGTATTACATAATAGTAATATAAATGAAAACATTCCATCGTTTTCGTCTAAATTAGTATCGTTAAATTATTCAAAGATTTTCCTTTGTATTAAAATTACTTTCACCGGATAAACAAACTACTTAATTATGCGAAGCGAAACCGTTCCGTTGTGAATAATTTATACGGTGATTGATGAGTTTGAAGAAATCCTTCACTTTAATATTAGGTAGACCTTTTACCAATAAAAATGCTACATAGTTTAACTTGTAAAAATACGTTAAGAGTTTTAGCAAACTTGTTGTTGAAAAACGGAAATCATACTTTTCACAGTATTCAAATCGAATGTATTGTTTATTGGGACAAGTATTAAAAAGAAACTCGATTGCAAAGTGGTCCAGAGACAGTATACCTACGACTTTATTTGTTCTTCGTAACTATTAATTGCATTTTATGACAAATTTGCACACCTTGATTAGTCACTAGTTTATATTTCTGTATTGTTTCTATTTGTTTATCTCTTTTTTTTGTGTGCAATAAATAATTAAAACCATCAGAACATTACACAAAGAATTTTGATTGTTTAACTCTAGTAGTTATGTGACTTGTTAAATAGGTGAAATTATGTAGTTTATAATTAATTAATTAATTAATTACACAATTATAATTACTTTAAATGAGCTTATATTCAACCTGATAATTTACCTAATAAGTTCAATAACTTTTTTACCAATTTCTAAACATTCGTTGACAAAACAGTAACTAACATTACTGTTCTGAAACTGCATTGAATTTTTCCTTTCTTAGCCATGTGCGATGAAGAGCGTCGAGCGTTACGCACGTTGGCTAGTAGGCACGTTGCACAAATATACAAATGCACAGAACATGCCCGCACATCCATAGCAGAGATGGGCAAGTACGCAGAAGAGATGATCAAAATTACCCGCAATCACATGCAATCCTCGTTAAATGAAATGGCCAAAAACGTTGAGACTATTGAGAAGGTCCAAAATTCAAAAATGTAAGTGACTATTTTAATAGAGCTTCGAAACTCAAAATTAAACAAAAACCTAAAACTAAACCTTTACGCGCGATTGAAATACAATTTTTATTATTATTTATTGATGAAAGAGTAAAATGTTCCTGGGACTCATTTCATTTCATTTTATATTTTATTTAAAATTCACTATTATCACTTTCCATTGTCCAAATATTTTCATTTGTGAAATAGAATAATTGAGAGTAAAAAATTTAAGTCTAGGTTATATAACCTCGTCATTGAATATTATAGAATTGCGACAATCCTCAGATAATTTATTAATAATTTATTTATTACCAAGGTAAAAAATAAAAAAGTATATTTAGAGATTTTCAAAAAACTTTGCAATTATAATTATGTTTTTAAAATGTTGAATTTTTATTCAATTTCCTATTCACAATTGATCCGTTTGAAGATATTGAATATAAATAATCCTAATTGATCATGATATTTTCCACTAGCTGGCGCATAAGTCAAGAAGCGTGGATTATATTAAATATACTTACGATAAAACCAAATTATTATTTTTAAATAGCGGAAACTACACAAACGTCTGACGTAAGCGTTCCGTTCCGTAAAAAATCTGAGTTGTTCCCTAGTCGCGCCTGAGGAAGTTTTACTTAAAAAATTGGAACCTTAAAAGATGACTTTTCTAATTCCAGAGTGAATGTAACAGCTTGTCTCAAAGAACTTTCTACAGAAGCAGTAGCTTTAGGATACGAGCTTGATCTCAGCCTCACCAATGCGAGACGTCACAATGAACAGTCTTGTGAGAAACTGACTAACTGTTGTAACAAGGCCAGGAAGAATACAGAGATAGCCGTTACGTCTTTACGTGAATATTTGTATCAGTGTGTGTATGCTTAATATAATCGCTATCCCTATCCCTACTAATATTTATATTAATAAATGTGAATGTAAGTTTGTTTGTTACGCTTTAACACAAAAACTACTGAACAGATCATCATGAAACTTTGTAATTCCTGAAGGTAGAAGTATTATAGGATGCTTTTTATACCGAAATTAGCTCAGTTCTTTTGGGAGAGAGGACGAAAGTGAAATGATAACCGATTTAAATAATTACTTACTTACTTCTTTATATAAGAATACACAACTTAAAAATTTCAATAGAATTTCACCTAAATTGAATGACAGATGTCTTTCGAAAAACAAACGCAGACGAAGTCGCGGGCAACAGCTAGTTAGATTTAAAATGAACTTAAAATACTTATTGCCTAATATTGTAAAGGACTTACCTTGGAATCTACAAGAAACAAATATTGCAAAAGGAGTTCTTATCATCATCATCCGCCTCTCAAAATGGGAAGGGCTTAGGCAGCTGTCCACCGTCCAGGCCAAGTGTGGATTGTTTGACTTTGCACGTCCTTGTGAATATTATGAAGAAATTTCAGGCATGCAGGTTTCCCCACGATCTATTCCTTCCCCGTTAATTCATATGGTATTTAATCCTTGGTCCTCCCGAAAGGGAATCCAGAGCCATACCCACCGCAATGGAGCTCATATGCAGCGATGCAGAAAGTATCTATTGTATAATGATGCTACTTATTGTAGTATTATTAAGAAATCCCTAGTAGTAGTTATTATAATTATTGTAGATAGGTAAAAGTTAATTTTAAGTATAACTTTAAAATTATAATTAATAAAGGTTCGATTGTGAAAATACAAACTGCTTCCAAAACTTAGTACAATATAAAAAACGATATTGCCTAATTTTTTGACTCCTACTTATAGTTAACACGCAATATTTTATAAATAAAAATGATTTGCTTACATAAACTACTTCGTTTTTAAAGATGGCGCTTTTTGTTATTTACTCGTATATAAAAAAAAACTATTATGAAATGAGAAAATTTATGTCTGTGTATCAATGAAACTGAAACTTAGTTGTTATTTTATTGGTTCTTTTTTTATTTGTAAAGAGGATACAAACACAATTTTTTTATGCACTATGCAATGTCAGAGCTTTAAATGTCCTTACGTCAAACTCCTGTCGTCTTATTGAAAACAACAGAATTGAAAATAGGCTTTAAGAAAATCATCACAAGCAACAATCTGGACTCGCGGAAGGTAAAGAGTTTTATGAGCTGCTTGCAATGCTGTGTAGGTATATGACTCTTCTCTCTTAAGAGAGAGGGATTTAGAGGAAACACGATACCACCGGCGTCTAATCAAGGTGAAGTGAACTCACTGAGGCATAAATATAGCAATCTCATCAGAAATTTATAGCGAAATAGTATTTTGTAATAAAACCTTATTTGGCTTATTTGGTTTAATTTCAAAGGTATTGTTTGAAAAGGTTGTTCACACCTTTAGCACTGATTAAATTGAAAATGGGTTTGGTCTTTACATTATTCATTCGTATGATAAAACCTCTTTGTATTTTAATAACGTCTACTGAACCTTTGGAAATTTATTCACACGAAAATCTGTACAAATAATATTATGAAGGGTAAAATTTCTCTATTTTCGATTATATGTACTAGTTATTGCTTTTTCGGTGTGAAATAATTCATAAATTCTCTTAAGAAAGATATATTTTTGGTTCAGATAAAGGTAAGCTTTTGTTATGTGGCACATTCTGTTCTTAGATCTTTTAAATCTCAAAGGATGTACGAGCATTAAAGTTTTGAGGAAACCACTGATGAAAAGCAGAACATGGAGTCATAAAAATGTATAAGCGGGTTTATTTTGTAATTAATTAATTAATTTTTACTACCAACTGTATTAGATGAGATATGGAGTAAAGTAAAAAAATGTTTTAGACATACTTTAATAACACATGTAGTTTTTTTTGTGTACAAAAACTAATTATAATTAAAAGAAATATCAAATAAAAAGAAGAGACAACTTCCAGTTTAATTTTAAGTTAATCTAAACTCATGTTATAAATTTGAAAGTGTTTGTTTGGTTGTCGTTCCTTCAGTTAGCATCCAATCTACTTGAGGTTTGACATAGAGTTAGTTTAAAGGACGGAGAGTAACATAGGCTACTTTTTATCCCAGGAAATAAAGGTTTCCCACGGAATTTGTAAAATACCGTAATATGGAAGAAGAGAAGAGAAAAAAAGATCCATTTTGATTCGTTAAATACACTAAAATAGTTTTTCTTTTATGTGGTCAGTTGTCACAAGGTTAATCGACGTTATTAAAGTATGCACGAGAACATGTGTTAACCGTCTTGCCCTTCAGACCGGAACACAGCAATACTGCTTGGAGAAAGCGATGCTGTTTTAGAGTAGAAATAAGCATGGCGGTACTATTTCTCCGGACGAGCTTTGCCTAGAAAACATCGATTAAAGTGATGATGGCATGGCAGTTTTATAGATTTATCAAAAAGTATTTTTCATAAAATATATGAACAAGCTCGGGCGCTACATTTTCCAAGAAAGTAAATGTTGCCTCTTTGATTTATTGGTATCATAAGTCCTTTTTATTATAACCTTAGAAGTAGAGAGTTTTAGAATTGGCTTCTTGAAATATTTTTCGAATATTATATGCCAGGCAAAATATAAATGTGATCAACGCAGTTTTCTATAAAACATTTGCCTATTGTATTGCCTATATTATTTCTCCCTATAGCTGGAATAAGATTTACCATATATTTACACTTTGCTTTATAGGAATTTACACTTGTACAATCAGCTGTCATTGAAATAAAGTAGGTAAATAAAATTGCATTTGTTATACTGGACCTTCGATGCTCTTCAATTAAGTAGCTGGAAAGTTAACCTGTAGTGTCATGTAGTTATATCCTATTACCGCAGTTATATATCGTTATCATTATCAACTAAATAACGGCCAACTTCAGGGCACGGGTGACCCCTCTGAACGGGAACGGTTAAAGCCATTGTCCACCTTGCTGGTAGACCCCATACATCTTTGAGAACGTTATGTAGAACACTCAGGCATTCACGATTCTTACGATGTTTTTCTTCACCGTTAAAGCAAACGATATTATAATTACTAAACAAAACGCACATAGCTCCGAAAAGTTAGAGGTGCTCTCACTGCTGTACACGCAGAATTAATAACATACAGAAAACGTGTACATGATGAATAGCTGAAGCATCAAAATCCACTATACGTTTGTAGTGTATCTTGAACAAGCGGCTAGTTATTTCACTCCATGTAGCAGTTGACCTCTCATGTTCGAAACGTTTTCTATAAATTGATGAAAAATTACGCGGGTGTCAAGTGAGACGGGGTGCGTTTTCACTGTTTTATACACAATGCACTGCTTGCAATAATGGCTGAATGAGGGCAGAACCCTATGTGCTTAAATCTGTGGTTGTACAAATCATCATCGTTACCTCAACCAATGGAAGTTCTCGGCTAGACATAAGTATTTATAAAGAAGTACAGAATACCGCGATCTAGTGCCGTTAGAGTCCAGTTGCTGTCCACCTCGTCGGGGCCTCATCAAAGCTGCGTTGCGCAACCATATATATATACATATTAAATAAATATGAGAAATTAAGAGACTGTAAACATTATCGTGTCCATTTTTCCTTAATCCGAGACCGAAGACCCTTGTCACCCAAAAGTCCCTTCTAATTATGGCACAGTCCACGGCCGGTGATTCACAGTTATTCAGAACAAAGCTGAATCAAATTATTCAAATATTGAGACAAGCCTCGTCTCGCTAATGAATTTAGATTAGTTTGTCCGTATGAAAGGTACAATTTTGATTGGGGCATTTAATTTGAACGGGACTTGTTCGGACGTTAGATGACATAGAATTTTCTAATTAAAGATTGAATAATCATAAGCAAAATCGAAGTTAACCTGCGGGCTACGGCTTCTGTTTAACTGTAAGGAACTCTGGGAAAACGAGCTTAGTTCCGCTTATATGCAATAACAGAGGATTTGTGAAAGCGGCTTATGTCTGTAGCAGCCACTTTGATGCATTCACACATATTTATTTTCATTGTTGTGAAGTATTCGTCGTTTGTAGTTCGTTCTTTCGGTGGGCTGAGGTCTAACCCCACTTCTTCGCACGCACGCACGAACGCACTTCGAACTTTTCTAAGTTAAGTGCGTTTCAATTAAATATCACTTGCTTTAACGTTGAAGGAAAACATCGTGAGGAAACCAGCATGCCTGATAGCTCTCCATAATATTCTCGAAGGCGTGTAAATTCCACCAATTCGCAATTGAACAGCGTGGTGGAATACGGCCTAAACTTTTCTCATTGTAGGCCGCGACCTGACCCGGTAATGGGATGATATGCTGTAGTATTTCTTTTAGTGTAGTGGTTATCGCAAATGCTGGCAGTGTCCATGCATCGGAGACCACGTTAAAGGATTTATGCTAGATCATGGCAAACGAGCCGTGCCTCTTACGAAATACGGACGAGACACGGTTCCAAAACTTCAAAACACTTTATATGAAGCGCCAAATTTTGTTATAGGCGCTGGGTACGGCAGAGTCTCGTTTAAAGCACTGACGAGATAAACTGTTTTATATAATATGTTCGTGGTGTTAAGGATGCACCTTAAGAACTACGGCTTAGAAACGGAAACTCTTTTATTTTTAATCATCCTTCAGTCGTTGGTCCCGGTATGTATCAAAAGCATGTGATATTAACCGCTAAATCCTACCAACCTGCATTAGAGTAGCATGGTCGGTCTGTTCTCTAAACACCCTTGCCTATGACAGAAAGGCACCCAGGTACCCAGAAGTGGTTCGATAGAAGGTTGACGACGATAAATTCCAGAACAGATTAGCATGAATGAGGTCATGTCGGTAGAAACCTTTTCCCCGGTGACAACGTGTAAGAATCGTATCTCCATACAACACCTAAACTCAGCATCTATTTAGAACAATTGATTGCTAAGCTTTTTATCGCCTAGGCAACCTCGTTCACATTATCTTTATCCGCTTTAAATAAAGTTGGAATACCGCAGAGGAAAGTTGATTTCACATTATGCACGTACGCTAAAGAAATGATAGGGTAAAATGGGAAGTGGAAGAATGCCAAGCATCCAGGTGATGTACGCAGATGAAGCTTATTTCTGAAAGAATTCTGTAGATAGGAAATTTAAATTTTGAAGGATTCATAACTTCAAGCACAGCTATTTAAATTGGCTTAGCTCTCCTGCCGCGGACATTCCTGAGGAGGTGACTAGCAAATTACTAAGTAAATTCCTAATTTTCTGAAATTATATATATGTATTCGTATCGTATTTAAAAGAGAAGTTCACTTTTCTTGGTGAGCAATCTGGTGTAAGATCGTGCCGTGCGCTGACGCTGTGTATGCCTTATCATAGGACAAAATTTTATAAGCGTTCGTTTAGCGTACGAGCTGTGGAATTGTGGAATGCGCTTCCATTGAGCATACGACGATCCAAATCACTGGCGATATTTAAAAGAGCAGTTAAGGCCCGTTATATTGTTAACGACTTTTAATAGTATGTATATATGTACTTACTCATTTATTGTATGTTAAAGTATTTAATTATGTAAGTGTTGTTATTATATATATTAGTTTATTTTTATATTTATTTATTTATTATATTATTTACTTTTTATCTATTTGTGCACACTAGTTTATGTATTGGCATGTAGTTATTTGCATGTATGTATTTTAATATTTGTACCACCAGCAGTCTATTCTCCTCTTCTTTTTTTTTTCCTAATTCTAAGGTTGCCTGGCAGAGATCGCTATTAAGCGATAAGGCCGCCTTTTGTATTACTACTTCTTTCGATGTTTCTGTTTTTGTTATATTTTAAATGTTGTGGTATACAAATAAAGAGTTTAATAATAATAATAATAATATATGTATAAATTGGTAGGTGTTGTGTTTTTTCTGTTAAAGAGTTGTCAGTACCAGATCGGAGTGAGTAAGTTAGCGGAGTCAACCCCCGTGCCTCAAAGAGTACATCAAGTCCTCGGTTCCGGTTATTATAACTACCTTGTAAAAACAATCTTTAAAGCCCACCGACCCGCAATTGAGCAGCGTGGTGGGTCAATGTTCTAGATCCGTCTCGCCTATGGAAGTAGACGCCTGTGTCCAAAAGTTGGACGTTAACAGGCTGCGGATGATGATGATAATGATAAGTAAAGCGTTATTTAAAATAAAATAAAAATTGGTTTAAACTTTTGAATTCACTAAAATCAAACGTAAACACTAAACACATGTACGTTCGTTTAATACACACATCGCCATCTAGCCCCGAAGTAAGTAGCTTGTGTTATGGGCACTAAGATGACTGATAAAATTTTTTTTTTATGAATAATATACATAAATACATATTTAGAATATATGTATAAACACCCAGACACTGAAATAAATTCATGCTCATCACACAAACATGTTTATTATTGGAATTCTTGTTTCTTAATTCACGAGTCGGTTTGAATTTGAATAAGTTCTAAGTTATAAGAGAATTTGAGCCAGGACCAGTCATTTCGGGATGCTTAGTAAGTACCAAGTAAGCCGGTAGCTTTGGAGACATTTGTCTTAGTTTCTATTGGCTGCGTGAACGTATATATTTGCAGAGTTGTAAAGCTACGAGAATTATTTCACAGCGTTCCATTACGACTCCCACAAAATATAAAAGCATTTCATAATACAGGTTGAAAACTCACAAAGTTTAATCATAAACATTTGAAAAGTGTTTGCGTGATATATCGGCCAAGACGATTGGCCGATTGGCACAGTTTGCAGTGACCCAGCTTTCTGAACCCAAGACCGTGGGTTCGATTCCCACTACTGGAAAATGTTTGTGTGATGAGCATAGATGTTTTTCAGTGTCTGCGTGTTTATAATATTCTAAGTATTTATATAATTATATGTATTTATATGTATATAATTCGTAAAAATATTCATCAGGCATCTTAGTACCCATAACACAAGCTACGCTTACTTTGGGGCTAGACGGCGATATGTGTACTGTCGTAGTATATTTATTTATTTATATTACCTCATCAACCATACTTACAAAGTGATTCCTTTTCTTATGTATATTTAGGCAATATTAAAATGTGCTCAGTTTGAAGTAAAAAAATTAATAATTCTAAGAACCTGTTCAAATAGTCTTTATTAATAACGCGACTTCTTCTGCGTATAAGTCAACCTCAAAAGACATACGCTGTCGCAGACTTTTTTAAAGAACTTTTAAAGGGTAACAAGTTGTCATACATGGCTTTATCGAAACTTTAATCGTTTACGCAGCGCACGCAGCGGAAGCTCTCCAAAGGAAAAACACCCCCGATTTTGAAACACTCTTCAAAGGTGCCATGCTCCTTTGGTCTTAGCGTGGTGATATATATCTTATAGCCCACGTGGGGCCAGTGTAACGGTTCTAGGCAGAAAGTAATTAGAAGATGGCACACGTCATCACAGATTCTATTTCAATGTAAAAAAGGTCAGAAGTCTATAGTGAAAGGGGCCCGTCAGTTAAATTGCTTCCCAATTCTGTAGTGGGCGACTACTGCCCTGGCTTGTGGCCGATGCAATTTTAACAATATTTATATATAACATAGACATACAGACAGAAAAAAAGCCTTTGTCACTTTCCAGGTCCTAAACTATGCCTATCCAAAAAACCACGATTGAAAGAAAAATACGGAAAATATAGCGACACTATCCTGTTGGAGCTGTTTGCTTTTGAAATTTTAACAGTATTTATATATAACAAAGACATACGAACAGAAAAGAAGCCTTTGTCACTTTCCAGGTCCTAAACTATGCCTATCTAAAAAACTACGATTGAAAGAAAAATACGGAAAATATAGCGACACTGTCCTGTTGGAGCTGTTTGCTTTCCGGGATAAAAATAAGCCAAATTTTAGCCAAATGTGTTCATTCGTTGTAGCGTTAAAGCGTTACTAAAATCCATCCATCCATTCTTACAAATTTTCGCATTTATTAGGATAGAGATTTATTAGGAACATTCGATTATTGTCCCATATGCCTTGCGACTTCCTGTGATCTATAAAGAGTTATGTCCTTTATCTCCGTCAATATTTATCAGATCTTCATTAAATTTACACAATAAATGCTTGATAGTATGCACTTTTAAATAAAAAAATAACTATTAAAATCAGTTCAAATTTAACGGAGCTATGAAGTCAAATTGATAAAAACTTTCATCCCATTTCCCGGAGGAAACTTTTTGTTTATCGAGATAAAAGTAGCCTATATGTTGACTACCACTATACCAAATTGTATTTAAATCCGTTCAGTAGTTTTTACGTGATGCCCGGACAGACAGACAGACAAAAATTAAATAATGAATAACAATTATTAATATAAATCTGACCTATCTGGTCTCAGTATCGATTATAAAGCATCCCGATCAAAATTTTCAAAATATATTAAATGTACAGAAATCTTCGAGTAACAGTTTTATTATAAGTACAGATTAGATAAATTATTTATTTTCTTTGCCACAGTTTATGATCTGATCTGTTATCGCTCGCTATATTAAATGGGGTGTTTATACCCTGCAAATTATTTCCCGCGACTTTGTCCGCGTTTGTTTTTGATTTATAGCATCCTGTAGGAACAGTTTATTTAAGTAATGTGTGGCAGTAGCAGCAGCAAAAAAATTACGATTATGTTGGGTAAGTCCTATCCATTCACAGACTCCAGTTAAGAATTAACTGGAGTCTGTGAATGGATAGGACCAACTTTGGAGGTTTAAAGGAGAATGAAGATGATGATTCCCTCCGTGACGTATACGGCGACACCTTGGCTTTATAGTCTGGAGTGTGCACGTGCATGTGTTTTAAAACTTTGATTGCACGACCCGCTGTAAAGTTGACCGCTGTTATTATAGTAATATATTGTATACTAGCTGTTGCCCGCGATTTCATCCACTTTTGTTTTTCGAAAGACATGTGCCTCATAAATGTGGCAGCACTTTATGTATTTAGGATAGCTAAGCCTGGTGTAAAATCGTCAAACACTTTCGTCCCCTCTACCGAGAGAACTGAGCTTAATTCGGGATAAAAAGCGTCCTATATTATACTTCTAATACCTTCAGGAATATGTGTACAAAGTTTCGTGATGATCGGTTTAGTAGTTTTTGCGTGAAAGCGTAAAAAATAAACTTACATTCACATTGATTAGTAGGGATTATTGTCAATTTACTATTACTTTTTAGTTTTCTCTGTCCTTATTATAATATTATACTATTTATTTACATATTTTATTTATTTCAAACAAACACATAAAAAGTAAGACAAAGAGTACAGATAAAGTCTGTGATTTCCACACTAGGATTCCCCTGTGTCGTTGAAATCACAATATATATATTGATATAGATAAACTACATTGTTGGTCATATCCAGTGGCGTGCACTGAGTTTCTTACCAGGGTATGGATAAAGCAGAAAAAATGCATAAAATGGCAAAAATCCGCCTCCTGTACGAGTTATATATCAACTTTAGGGTAAGCAGTGATTTTAAGCATGTATGAAGTGCACGCCACTGGTCATACCTACGTTTTTAAAAGCCTAGAAGGTGATTATAATAATATGAGAATTCTGGCATTCATTAACAAGAAGCATGGCTATTTATGCACCGTTACATACTTTAAAAGCATTTTAGCGAGGGCTATTTCAGAATTCATAGTCTTTGCCTACGTATATTTTTCAACACAAAAATTTGTATGATAATTATTGTAATACTTATTTATTTATTTTTATTAGGACTACCAACAAAATTACATGTATTATAGTTATGAATAAAGCTAGCCTTTGGTTACTAATGACACGTAATTTCACTTATAGGCAGTCACAGCATGCACTGGTTAGTATGTACGATAACTCAATTATGTACAAGCATTATTAAAAGATATGTATATATATAATAATAAAATTTGAACAGAAATAGAAACTTACATTACCAATGTTAATATTTAAGGAACTTAGAAAACAAGTTGGGGTACCTTATCGTCAAAATACGAGTCACTTTCTAGCGAAGTGCCAAAAGTTTTAATAATTTTAGTTGTAAATTTTTCTTGTTTATCGTTTAACAAATCGATACACTCACTTTTAGCACTAAATTCATTATACAATCTACTTAGCCAGGTATTAAGGAGTGGTGGCCGAGATTAGTTCTATAAAATTTGTGAGTGAACAGTGAGTGGAATACTACGATATTATCTGAGGTAGTTTTATATATATAAGAGCGAGTATGAATGTAAAATAAAGATAGCGTAATTTCCGATTATGTCTCACTCAACTATTAAGTGAACAAATGTAATGTAGCGACTACAGTTCTTCAACGGCCACTATTAAAAATTAAGTTCTAAACTAATTTAACCTAATTTTAGGTAATAGTAGAATCACGGGGACGACGAGACAACATTTTTTTGGAGCACTCTGTATATTGCTTTAGACTTTACAGTCGCCCATTCAGTTTTTATTCGACCGCTTTAATTTTTAATTTTCTCAGTATAAATCATACTGAGAAAATTAAAAATTCATTATTATTGCCAGTTTAGATTTACTATTTTCCATTTTTAGCAGTTTATTTTATACTAGAGACCCGCCTTGGTTGCGCTAGGGTGCAATCATATACTACAGGCAGGTTTGGAGTGATTCATTATACAATTTCGTCGTAAATTAATTCAATCTATCTCGTAAGGTTTAGCCAGCGCGGCGTATGCAATGTACGCGCACAAATTTTGTAGTTTGTTATAACATTACAAATCTTTACATTTCTTTGCTTTGCTCTACAATAATAAACACATTTACTACATATAAACCTTTATCAACAATCATTTTATCTTTTGTTGAAAACTGCACTAAACTCCGTTGCGTATTTTAAAAGATCACAGCGGGAATAATGTAAAGATTTATTTTTACGGAACAATAATAATTATTGTTACTAGATTAGTTAACTTTTTGCAAACATAATTTGATGCTGCTTGGATAAGTATAACAGTATCTTTTCAGTGGTCGCCATAAAATTTGTTATTCACTCGATTTGTATACAGGTAGAGTAAAATAAATATTCCGTATATTATTCATTGTAAAACAATTTGTTTCAGTTTTGACAAAACTACTGAAAATGATAACACAAAAAATTTATAAGCCTCTTTTGTAACCTCGTTTTCATCTTTTCAACTGATAAACCTTACTAATAGGATAAATAAATATACAAAGACAGTACACACATCGCCATCTAGACCCAGTAAGTGTAGCTTGTGTTATGGGTACTAAGATGACTGATGAATATTTTTATGAATAATATACATAAATTTTATAAACTTTAAAATGCAAATAAAAGTTTTTTCGGAACCGGCAGGATTTTTATATGTATTTTATAATTTATAAAATGGATAATTCCTCCAAGTGTAGGTAAAAACACTAAAACACAAAAAATATATACATAAATACTTATAATATAAGTACATATGAACACCCCGACACATTCATGCTCATCACACAAAAATTCTCAGTTGTGGGAATCAGGCCTTTGACTTGGAAAGCAGGATCGTCCTCTGCTTTAACCCCGGCATTAATATTTTTTTGCTTGCCCAAACACCACTCTCTCGTGCTGCTGCTGTAAAAATAAAGGTGTTTTTGCTGTCATTGGTCAACCACAGATACATAATAGTAATAGCAGACTCGGGACACAGATCACAGTCAAGCATATTAGTCTAGTCATATTAGTCTTAGTCTAGTCTTATCATAGAATAAAAAAAATCCTGTATAGAGCATTGTAGTTAAAGATACCTCCACCCGTGTATATCACTAGGCGGTGAAAGCGGACGAGGCGGGAACTTTGCTCGTTTGTTGAGTTTAATCGTTTGTGTTCTTTGTTTTGCGTCGACGTGGTACACCTAGTGCTTATGTTTTTTTTTGTTTTTTAACACTGAGGGTGCCTTTCCATCGGAGCCAGAGCTTTTAGAAGAAATAGAGCTTCAAGCTTTTCCAGCGAAGTAATACAACCATTCAGCATTGCTGTGTTCCAATCAGAAAGGCGTAATTAAATAAATTAATAAATAAATAAATAACACACAAGATGACTGATGAATATTTTTATGAATAATATACATAAATACTTATAATATACAAATAAAAAAATTTATGTACATCAGTAGTATAGAATGCCGTTTTTCCCTCATCCTGAGGAATCCGAAAATTTTTTGAGGATTCTAATAAGATTCTTATTGGATTTTGATGAAAATCTAACTAATTCCAATTGCGTTATATAGGTCAAAATACTATCTCATAGCACTCATATATGCGCCGACTCTACCTCACTACCTCAGGTTTTTACCTAAGTCTGTGGATTCTAATTCATATTGGAATATAGTTCCTGGATGAGTGTAATGCGTATTGGGATAAGTTCCAATACGCATTACACTATAGCAGATATAACTTTTTTTATTAACTTTACTATTCGATATAGGTATATTCGAATTCTAACAAGTTTCTAAAACCAAAAGCTATTATTCTAATTATTATTAGATTTTCTCGTACTTTAAATTAGTAATTCAAATTATCGTAATTTCAATTAGTAAATTCATACTTTGATAAGATGAAACCAAAATATATAAACTTAACATATTTCAGCGTTATCAAAATAATTACGTTTTGATTAAGTTTATTAAGGTCTCAATATGTGATATTGATTAAGTATATGCACATAATATTTGGAAAATAAGAATATTTACAACTTATTAAAATAGGTTTATGAAAACATTACGTACGATAGGTTTAACATATTACAGAATTATTAAAATGATTTTGGTTTCATTAAGTTTATTAAGGACTTTATATTACGATAGGTTTAACAACAGCATTATCAAATGGATTTTCGTTTGATTAAGTTTATTAAGAACTCTATATTTGATATTACGATAGGTTTAACATATTACAGAATTATTAAAATGATTTTGGTTTCATTAAGTTTATTAAGGACTTTATATTACGATAGGTTTAACATATTACAGCATTATCAAATGGATTTTCGTTTGATTAAGTTTATTAAGAACTCTATATTTGATATTACGATAGGTTTAACATATTACAACATTATCAAAATGATTTTGGTTTGATTAAGTGTATTAAAGACTCGATAATTGTTATTGACAAAGGATATGCACATCATGTTTGAAACATTAGAATATTTATAACAAAAAAAGAGAATTTCTTAGTAGAGCATCGTTTAAAATAAGACAATGTATTGTTAATAAATTATTTTCGTCTCGGAAAGATTCCAAAGTTTTTTTAATTCTATTTTATGGGGCACTGTAATAAATAACACGCAAGTAACCTTTCCCAAAGTATTTGTTGTTGCACATTCCTCGTTACAAACAATAAACCTACCTGATTGCAGACAAGAACTTACTTGTTCAACTCAAAAAAAAAAAAAATATATATTGTTCGTTGGAACATTATCTAAAGAATTTTTTTTATTTAACTATACGAAACACCGTAATAAATAACCCAACCTTTTCTTTGTCACAGTATTTTTATTGTCCATTCCTAGTTACATGCAATAAACAGCAACGGTAGTTTAAATGATTAATTAAAGACAAGAACAAACTTGTATTATAAAAATGTGCGTATAAAACGTTTCACTCAACCATACAAGCCATAAGTTTATTCAGTGTCCGACTGTTAGTATCTAACCCAGTGTTTTAAAAGTCTTTAAGGCATAAGTTTATTCAGTGTCAGACTGTTAGTATCCAATCCAGTGTTTTTAAAGTCTACTTATTAAACACTTACTAAGATCGACCAGTGGTGTGAAACAACATTTATTCATCATGGAGGTAAGAATCACATACGTTTGTCTTTTTTTATCTATCTACTTATAATTGAATCTTTACGATGTGGAACTGTTATGAATCTAATTAATATTTTGTTTTAATCGTGATCTCATATTTATTCTAGAATTCACCGAATGATGAATATACTTTAAAGCACTTCTATTACCCACTCAATATATCAGATGATCAAGATATGAGTGACAATAACAAGACCGCAATGAGAAGGAGCAACAGTATAGATGCTTTTTTTGAAAAGCAAAAGAAAAAGAAGAGACAGTCAAAGTCTTCATGTGTAGCGCAAGCAAGTGGTGACGGGGGCCTATCATATATCTCATCCAACGACGATGACAGTATCAGTGCAACACATCTAATCAAAATAGACATCTATGACATGAAGAGAATTAAAGATGTTTCGCCTCTTGAATACTGGAAATATGCAGATTTGCGATTAAAGTACTACGTTGAATCTGCTGGTGATAAGCACTATCAAAGCATGCGAGATATTATATACAACATTACAAAGCAAATCGCTGGGAAGCATGACTGTAAAAAATACTTTATTGACAGAGATAACCAGAAACAATAAGTATTCTCTGAACCAGCGGTCGGTAAACATCACAAAGTAAAAAGACCCTCTATACGAACCCATGAAAACTTAAGTGCTTATTACCTGTATTTTAAAAATATTTTTCTTTATCTATTTGCTATCCCCACTGCTTCATGCAAGCGAAACTAATATAAAAGCTATCCTTTTTCTTAAATGTACTTCATATTCTAAGTTACCACACAAAACTGCACAATGACTGTCGAACTCAACGACTTTGTTTACGAAGAAGAAATGGTTGAGCTATGTCAAGCAGCGGAAGTTGAATTTGACTTAGTGAACCTGTGTATACAAGTAGAAACCGATCAAGCTGCTTTGTGAGTATATTTTCATTATTGTTTAAATTACATAAGAATACTTGTTGCATCTTGTCTGTTCTGAGAGTGGGGGCGTGCCATATATAAATGTTCGGATGATTCTTAGTTTTACTCATTGAGTAGTAAACTGTGAAAGCAAAATAATCACTATGGAATCTTTAACCAACGATGACATTAGTGTATTCACTAAACCATTTGTGGTTAGTAAGATGCATAGGTATATACGATTGTGGTACATAAGTGATAAACTTCCGAGTTGGTTGTTAGAAGATCCAGACATAAAACCTTTTTATACCCCTTGTACGGATCACTTTACTTCCGCGTGTTCCATTTCAAGCGATGAAATTGATGGCGTGTTTCCTATGATGGCGTACTGCGTAATGTGTATAAAAAATGGTAAATTATTACTAGTGTATTAGTAATGCTATTGCGTTTTAAGATATGTTATTTGATTTTATCATTTTAATTATTTTCAGATCAAGACAAAGTGGAGGAGGTGTAAAAAGAAAAATTGCTGTCACAAAATATTCTTCGAGTAAGCGTCCATTTTCTCAAGAGCCTTCAACATCTGCTGCGGTGGTAACAACGAACCCAATACAGGAAGAAACAACTACATCTGTAAGTTCTACAAACAATAATACTATCGAATGCCCTAACTGCAAAGTATATGTTAACAGAAAATATTATACCAATCATCTTAAAAGCAAGACTCATAGCAAAAATGTTCTAAGTTTAAATCCCAACTTAAATAATGTTCAATTAATAGAAACTGCTTTCGGACGGCGGATAGTAACGTACAGAATCCCCAATTCCACTAAAACTAATTCTATATTCGAAACTCCTGAGCACTTTCTTAACACAATTAAAAATACTGTATATAATTTGCTTGATAATGCTTTAAAAGAGCATACTACAATAAAAGTAAATTTTATTTTACAAGGAGATTTTGTACAACCAACAAAAAATATAGAAAATACTTTTGATTTTCAAACATTTAATTATATGTTTTGTTTAGGTGATGACATTAGTGTTATTTATTCTAGTAGCAGTACAGAAATTTCAAATAAAATAAGTAATTTTGAAAAGAAAGACAGTGGATGGAGTCTTAAAAAAATAAAGTATATTGATATAAACATTAATAAATTTAACCCATTAAAAGGATCTTCTTATATAGATTTACCTTTAGACATTAAACATAAGCGGGCTATAATTAATGTAAAAAACAAAGATCATCAATGTTTTAAATGGGCAATACTTTCTGCTTTGCATCCAGTTAATAAAAATTCAGACAGAGTATCTTCATATTTATCTAAACAAAACTCTTTAAATTTCACAAATATCCCATTCCCGGTTAAATTAAAAGATATTAATAAATTTGAGTGCTTTAATAATATAAGTATAAATGTTTTTGGTCTTGATCGTCATATAACAAATAAATCTACGAAAATAATTGGTCCACTATATTTCACAAAATGTCGTAAACAAAATCATGTTAATTTATTATTCATTAACAATGGATCCAATGGTCATTATTGTTATATAAAAAATCTTTCTCGATTAGTCAGCCGACAAATAAATTTACATGAACATGCTACACATATTTGTGATGGTTGTCTGCTTTACTTTGAAACTAATTCTAAATTGAAAATTCATCAACAACATGATTGTAATCACATCCGAACCGATTTACCGAACGCTGCGAGAGCTAAATTGACGTTTGATAAATATGAGAGGAAGTTAAAAGTACCTTTTGTTATTTATGCAGATTTTGAATCATTTTTAAATCCTATACAAGGCTGTGGTAATAATCCATCTACCTCGTATACTGAAAATATTCAGAGACACGATGAATACAGTTTTGGGTACTATATAAAATGTGCATTTAATGATAGTTTGTCTAAGTATGAAACATATACGGGTAATAATTGTTCCAAAGTATTTATGGAGAGGTTAAGCGAAGACGTTAAACGGATTGTTAATCAAAACTTAACTGTGATTAACCCTCTTCCCCTCACGGTGGATATGAAGGATAAAATATCTGTCACTACTACATGTTATATATGTGATATAGATCTCGATTCGGAACATAAAATAGATTTTAATAAATATACTGGTACCTTTGTAGGTGTCTGTCATACAAGTTGTGCAGAAAAGTTTGAAACCCCCAAATTTATTCCCATAATTTTACACAACCTAAGTAATTATGATGCTCATTTCATTGTGCATGCATTAAATTTTTCGGAGGGTGAAGTAAAGGTCATACCCCAAAATAAAGAGCGATATATTTCTTTTTCAAAAATTATACAAATAGGTGTTAATAAGATTGAATTAAGGTTCATTGATTCTTTGAAATTTTTGTCATGTAGTATAGATTCGTTATCGAAAAATTTAAATGATGAAAACTTTACTGAACTGAGTAGGAATTTTCAAAATATTGATGATCTTCGTTATTTAAAACGTAAAGGTATATATCCCTATGATTTTATGACTTCATTTGAATCTTTAAAGTTAACGTCACTTCCCACACAAGAACAGTTTTTTAATACACTAACTAACAGTGCAGTATCAAATGAGGATTATAGACATGCTACGGAAGTTTGGGTTCATTTTAAATGTCGTGATATGGGTGACTATTCTGACTTATACCTAAAAACAGATGTACTTCTTTTAACTGATATATTTGAAAATTTTAGAAACGTATGTATTAAAACATATGATTTAGATCCCGTTCAATATTATACAGCACCGGGACTTAGTTGGGATGCAATGTTGAAGTATACACAAGTGACATTAGAGCTACTAACAGATTTTGATAAAATAGCTTTTGTAAAATCCGGTATACGTGGTGGTGTCTCCCAATGCAGCAACCGTTATGCACAAGCTAATAATAAATTTATGCCAAACTTTGATGAGCAAGTTCAATCATCTTATATTACGTACTTAGATGCTAACAATTTATATGGTTGGGCTATGTCTCAGTATCTTCCTACGGGTGGTTTTGAATGGGTGGATTGTAATACTGATTTTAATATTCCAATTGATTCTGATGTAGGATATATTCTTGAAGTCGATTTAGAATATCCACAAGATTTGCATGATCTGCATTCCGATTTTCCACTATGCCCAGAGAATATTTTAGCTGGAGGAAGCAAGCATTTAAAATTAGTTCCAAATTTATATGATAAAAATAAATATGTAATTCATTACAGAAACCTTAAACAATCTCTTGAAATGGGGTTAAAACTAAAAAAAGTCCATAGAATTTTAAAATTTCAACAGAGTCCTTGGTTACAAAAATATATTGATTTAAATACAAAACTACGTACCTCTGCTCATTCCGATTTTGAAAAAGACTTTTATAAACTATGGAAAACATTGAAAAACGAGTGGATGTTAAATTATGTATGCATTGGGAAGATAGGGGTAAAGTCAGAGGTGCTCAAAAACTTATTGCGAGACCTGAGTTTCATAGCCTTTCAATATTCTCAGAAAATTTTGTCGCTATTCAACTTAAAAAAACGAAACTATTTTACAATAAACCCATATATTTAGGACTTTGTATTTTAGATATTTCTAAAACCCTCATGTATGATTTCCACTATAACTACATGAAAAAAAAATATGGATCCAATTGTAAAATGTTGTATACTGACACTGACAGCTTCATATATCAAATTTTTACTGACAATTTTTATGCTGATATTAAACCTGATTTAAACAAATATTTTGATACTTCAGACTACTGTTCTAATAACACATATGGTTTTCCTTTATTAAATAAAAAAAAAATTGGCTATTTCAAAGATGAAAATAACGGGACAATTGTCACAGAATTTGTTGGTTTAAGATCAAAAATGTATGCCATAAATTCATTAGATAAATTCGTTGCAAAAGCAAAAGGAGTTAACAAATCAGTTACTAAAACATTCCAAATGGAAAATTATAAAACAGTTCTATTCAAAAAGAAAAATGAGATATGTGAAATGTATAGATTTCGATCAATAAAACATGTTATATTTACCCAAAAAAATAATAAAATATCACTTTCACATTCTGATACAAAACGATTTTTTATCAATAACTCTACTGAAACATTAGCTTGGGGTCACTACAAAATTAATTTGCTCAATACTGAATCATGAGTTTTATCGATGGTATTTGTTTGTAGAACAAGTTTTCTCTATACTTAATAAACTTATTTGTTATAATTTTTTTTTAAATGTATTTGATTATTATTAGTAATGTTATTTTTTTACTTTCAACAGAGCAAGGCTATGAAAAATATAATAAATAAAAGGAAAGCCATGTTAGCTATAAAGTTCTTTAATCATTAATATTGATGAATAATTTAGCTGACATACAAAGATGTATTAAAACTGTAAATAATGTAGACTACAAATAATTGTATTATGTATTAAAGGTGTATAAAATCGATTTCATTGTAATATTAACATTTTATTAAGCATATTATATTTGTGACTTTAAAATACTGTTATATTATTTTTTTAACCCATTCCCTGTTCTACCATAACCAAGACAGCACGTACCACTTCACAAATGTATCATTTTTTACATCCATTTACTGCTATAGTAGCAGGTCCAAGTGGTTGTGGTAAATCAAACTTTGTAACAACTTTTTTAAAAAACTGTACTAATTTATGCAGCACACATTTTTCTCAAGTTTTATGGTGTTATGATGAAATGCAACCTCTTTATAATTTAGAAAATATAACGTATGTACAAGGAATTCCTGAAATGAGTATGTTTGATGGTCAGCAACCGCGTTTAGTAATAATTGATGATCTCATGCGAGAGTCTGATGGTCGCATCGTTGATATTTTTACTAAAGGTAGTCATCACAGAAATTTAAGCGTGTTTTACATTACACAAAATTTATTTCATCAAGGTAGAGGACAACGAGATATTTCTCTGAATACAAGCTATATTATTTACTTCAAAAATCCCAGAGACCGGACGCAAATACGTCATTTAGCACGCCAGGTGTTTCCAGATAATTCAAAATTTGTCGAAGAGGCCTATAAAGATGCAACTGTGGAACCTCATGGCTACTTAATGGTTGATTTGAAACAAAATACAAATGACGCATGTCGTTTTAAAACTAAAATTGACCCCTCTACTAATGACTGTGTAGTATATGTCCCTAAGAAGGGGTTTAAATATGGTGTGCAGCACTCGATTAATGTCAGTAACAAATAATGGTTGAAGGCAACACGACGTTACACATAAAAAAGTTAAGATTTGCATTGCAAACATTTAAACCAAAATATCGTAAAATTTTACTTCGTTCTCTTAAAAAAGAGGAAATAAATTGTGTATGTGAATATATCAAAGAAATTTTTAAAGACGATACCCCGAAATATAAAGAAGCAAGAGAACCCATCTTAAGCATAGTAAAACTGAATTGCTTTTTTTCTACAAATGTGATTTAAATATTAAAATACGAACATAATAATGTTTGGACGTGTAAAAACTCATAAAGATTTATTAAGGGCTTTACTTACGCTTAAACCTAAATATCGTACAGCGTTATTAAAAGTTTGCAAAGACGAAGAAATTGATTGCATTAGTGAATGTATTTTTAATATATTGAATGGTAAAGTACCTTTGAAGGATAGTGAGAAGGGTAAACTGAAAAAACACAAAACAATTCTAAGAAAATTAATTAAAAAAGGAAAAGGTAAAGTAAGAAAGCGTATTATTATTCAGCAAGGAGGAGCATTTCTTCCGATTATATTGGGGGCTGTTTTGAATGGATTGTTTAACTTAGTATAAAAATGGAGTACACTAAGAAAATGATTCTTATTGAACCAGAGGTAATTGAACGCTTAAAATCAGAAAATACGATACATGAAGACTCATTATCAAGATTAGACAAAGAAATGAAAAATATACTAAAAAGTAAAATGGACGACCGTGAAAAATGGTCATTGTATATGCAAATTTTACAAAGATATCTTCACCTTACCAGAGAAGAGAGGAGACCATTAAAACTACCCGTGACTATAGAGAATGAGCAAAAGCACGATACTGAATTGCTTAAAAAGGAGAGCAAAGACAATTATTCTGCAGTTTGTGAGGACTCTGAAGATGAAAAGCACGCATGTGGTTCTTCAATTGATATTTCTTACACAACCACTTATATAAACAAACTTATACCAAAAACGTACAAAAAAAAGGGTGAAATATTGTTAAATACTCTCCTAAACCATAAAGACAAAATTAGGTGGAAAAATGATGGGGTATTAGTGTTAGATAATGAAGTTATAGATGATAGTAATATTGTTGATCTAGTGAATTATACGTTAAGATCATTAAAACGACCTAAACCTATCGGATGGGAAAAATTTATTGTTGCTCTAAAAAATATAGAAGTTCCTTTGACTTGTATTGGTAATCCGCAAGCTTTTGAAAATATTAGTAATAAATCACCAAAATTCAGAAGACGTAGTACCTCAAATGATGGTGAGAGTCTTGAAACTCAAAAATCATTAAGAAAAAAACACGACATTTGGGAAAGATGGAATCCATACTAGACATAAATGATATCTATTACGACATTTCGAACCCAGCTGGTTACAGTAGCATAGATCACTTGGTAAGAGCATTAAAGGGTAAAATGAATAGGAAACAAGTAAAAGAGTGGTTGCAAGCTCAAGAAACTTATACGTTACATAAGCCTGTGCATCGGAAATTCCCCAGAAACAAATACATATTATCTAATTTTAATGAACTTTGGCAGGCTGATTTAAGCGATATGCGTACTTATTCTCAATATAATCAAGGTTTTAACTAAATTCTGTGTGTTATTGATGTTTTTAGTAAATATGCTTTTGCAAGAGCACTTAAAAAGAAAAATTCTAAAAATATAAAACAAGCATTTGAAAGCATATTTACCGAAGCTAAAGCAACTCCCACCCACTTACAATCTGATAAAGGTACTGAATTTGTGTCAAAAGATGTTAGACAATACTTTAAAAGTAAAAATATGAATTACTATACAACCAATAACCCAGATATTAAAGCTAGTATAGTTGAGAGATTTCAAAGGACACTAAAAACCAGAATGTGGCGTTATTTCACTCACAAAAATACCTATACTTATATTAATGTTTTACAAGATTTACTCTATGCTTATAACCATAGCTTTCATTCCAGTATAAAAATGTGTCCATTTGAAGTTAATGCAGATAATATCATGAAAGTATGGAACAATTTATATGGAAGCCTCAACAATAAAGTTAGTGTTACAAAGCAGACTAAGTTTTCAATCGGTGATCACGTGAGGATAACGAAATATAAACACATTTTCCAAAAAGGATATGAAACTAATTGGAGTGATGAAATATTTATAATAACGGGTATAAAAAATAGTATGCGTAAGGTGGTCTATACCATCACAGATCTTCAAGATGAGCCTATTGTAGGTACTTTCTATGAGGATGAATTGCAAAAAGTAACATATGACCCCACCACTCAATATAATATTGATAAAATACTATGCTCTCGCTATTCAGGTAACAGAAAACAATTGCTTGTCAAGTGGAAAGGTTATCCGGATAAGTTTAACAGTTGGATTTTAGAATCCAGCCTTAAAAAGTTATGATGGAAGAAAATTTTTATTTAACCTTACTTAGTAATAGTTCAATGGAGTACTTCCCAGAAAACACGACGACCAAGTTCTCAACCAAATTACCAAAATCACTTATTTTGGAAGGAGAATGGTATATTGGAGTTGTTGAAATTCAATATCCTTGTACTATGTATACAGTTCGGGAATCAGAAAACGTTATTTATACATCAAAATGGATTATGATACCTGATGAAGATATAATTTCATTAGTACACTATAGAAGCTATATTCCTGCTATGAATTATGATAGCATTCAACATCTTGTAGCTGAATTAAACAAACATACTGATACTCAACTTATGTTTAATTATGATGAAATAAAAAGTCAAGTATCAGTAGTATGTATGGATAATGCAATTGATGTACTTAAGTTGTCAACCAAGTTATGTTTACAGCTAGGGTTTGAACCAAATACAAATCTAATTCAAAATAAAACTGGAACATATCCTTATAATTTAAAATTAGGATTACCCTCTCAATTGTTTATTTATTGTGATATTATCGAACCACAAATTGTTGGAGATGTTATGGCCCCTCTTCTTAGAATCGTTCCACTTGATCCTACAGTCTATGTATACGGGGCAAACAAAATGCATATTTTTTCACCACCTCATTACCTACCTCTCATGCGAAGAGAGTTTGATGTAATAGAAATAGATATAAGAACGAGTACAGGTCGAAAAGTACCATTCCAGTTTGGGACGACGTGTATTAAAGTACATTTTAAGAGAATCAAGTGAAAAAACTTCCATTCAAAATGCCTTGCCCATACTTACATTATTATTCTCATCAAGCTGGTACAGGTATAGGTGCAATTTACAAGGGTGCACCGTATCAGCGGGGTCATGGTATAGGTAGTTTTTTGGGTGGATTATTTAGATCTGTTCTTCCACTTTTGAAAAATGGTGCAAAAGTTGTCGGTAAAGAAGCTCTGAATGCTGGTGTGGGTTTATTATCCGACATGTTGAATGTACAACCAATAGATGAATCTATCAGATCACGTTTTAAAACAGCAACTTCGAATCTAAAACAAAAAGCTGATAAAAAAATTGAGTCCATCATGAACGGGTCAGGATATAAAATTAGACGGCAAAAAAGAAAACGTGTCACTTCCAAAAACACTCTCAAACAGAAAGGTTCTAAGAAAATTAAACATAGTAATATTCAGGATATTTTTTTTAAAAGTTAAAATTTAAAAATGTCATTTTTACACCATAATTCTTGTGAATGAGTAAAATCAGAGTTGGATTTATTTGCTCTACCATCGACTCAGACTAGTATTGAGGGAGGTCAATGGATTCATTACAACCCCATTTCATCATTGACCGATGATGGACCAATTGAATTTTTAGTACCAGGAAATGGTGATGATTACATTGATTTATCTCATACCCTACTGCACATAAAAGCCAAAGTTCAGAATACCGATTCAAGTAACATTTCAAGTGCTTCTAATGTTGCTCCTGTTAACAATTGGCTTCACTCACTTTTTAGTCAGGTTGACATATATTTAAATCAAAAGCTCGTAACACCTCCAAACAACACTTATGGATATCGAGCTTACATCGAGACTTTGCTTAATTATGGTACAGCTGCTAAAAAATCTCACCTTACTTGTGGTCTTTGGTATAAAGATACGGCTTCTAAAATGGATTCATGTGATGCTTCAAACCAGGGATACGCAAAAAGAGAAGAATTAGCAAAGGAAAGTCAAACTATTGAAATGATTGGCCATATACATGCTGATATTTTTAATCAAGACAAGTTTTTAATCAATGGTGTTGAAATGCGTCTAAAACTCGTACGTTCTAAAGATAGTTTTAATCTTATGTGTTCATCTATAGATAGTAAATTCAAAGTGCATTTATCTAGTGCTAGCCTTATAATGCGTAAAGTTCGGATCAATCCTAGTGTATTAATTGCGCATGAAAAAGTGTTAGCTACTACAACTGCAAAATATCCTGTCACTCGTGCTGAAGTTAAAGTGTTAACCATTCCATCTGGAATCCAGGGTAAAATGCTAGATAATGTGTTTTTAGGACAAATACCCAAAAGATGTATTATTGGATTCGTAGGAAACTCTGCTTTTAATGGAACTCTAAATACTAATCCTTTTAATTTTGGAAATCATGGACTTAACTTGTTCGGTTTATATGTTGATGGTCAATCCATACCATCTAAAACATTAACACCATCATTTGATGATAATGTGTTCACAAGTGCATATCATACTTTATTCTCTGGAACAGGAATTCATTTTTTGAATGATGGAAATGATGTCTCTAAAGAGGATTATAATAATGGGTATTGTCTTTTTGCTTTTGATTTAACCCCCGATTTGTCTGCTAATTCAAACTCTCACTGGAACCTCATTAAACGGGGCAGTGTAAGATTTGAGGTTCGATTTGAAAGAGCTTTAACGACAACTGTGAATTGCATAGTTTACGCAGAGTTTGATAATGTAATTGAAATAAATAAAAATCGAGATGTAAGTTTAGACTATAACAGTTAAGATAATATAAATAAAGATAATATTTAATTTTCAAGTCATTTCATAAACAACCATTATATAGAGAAGATTTTTTATTTGCTTTTAATTTTTTTTATAAACTTCCAATGGACACCACAGAGATTGAGAACTATTTAAAAATTATCGATCCAAGTATTCACTTAAATGTTTTTGCTGCTAATAAGATACCGATATATTTAACATCACCAGCATATTTAATATCCAATTTAGATCCTGATACAAAACCTGGATCTCATTGGGTAGCAATATATGTTGATACTAATGGTGTCGGTGAATATTTTGGCTCGTTTGGTCGCAAACCAATGGATTACCATGAAATGTTCCTAAAAACTAACTGTAAAAAGTGGATTCACAACGATAAAGTACTTCAGAACTATTTTAGCTCATTTTGCGGAATATATTGTTTAGTTTATATTTATTTTAAATTTAATAATATCTCAATGTCAAAATTTCTAAATTTATTTTCTGATAATACTTTATATAATGATCAACTTGTTCAATCTATGTTTAAGACTTTATTTATAAAGAGATGAAATAAAAAAAAAATCGAAAAATTATAGTTTTTTATTTTAACAAAGTTACAAATGTAACATTATATTATACAATGAAAAATATATCTTAAAGTATTAACTATAACTTTTGTGTACACTGTGACCAGAAAGAATGAGACGGATCTTGATCAGTTTCTTCTTCATAATAAATAACATAGTCCTCACGAAGAGCTGTCATCATCAGTCTTATGTTTAAGGGTAATATTGGACTGGAATACCCCTTATGCTCGCGTTCCATGTTCTCACATAAATCGTGCAACTGCTGATCGATATCCATATCTTCAACTATTTTTTCAACAAAGGAGTTTATTTTCGTCTCCACTTCTTCACACAACGTAACCATTTCTTCCTCGAAAGAAATGTTGCTGAACTCAGTTGTCATCGTGTAGTTTCGTAGAACGTTTGAATATGGAATGACGGATCTGACGAAATGAACCACCGCATTATTTGTCTATCCGAATGGTTGGAGTGGGATTTCATATTGTTATTTTTTTTTACTGTTTGTAAAGTACTTTTTAATAGTCCCATTATTGTTTTCAAATAAATTGTAAAGCAAAATACAAAATAAAATACAACTACGTTTATATAGAGGGTCTTTTTACTTTGTGATGTTTACCGACCGCTGGTTCAGAGAATACTTATTGTTTCTGGTTATCTCTGTCAATAAAGTATTTTTTACAGTCATGCTTCCCAGCGATTTGCTTTGTAATGTTGTATATAATATCTCGCATGCTTTGATAGTGCTTATCACCAGCAGATTCAACGTAGTACTTTAATCGCAAATCTGCATATTTCCAGTATTCAAGAGGCGAAACATCTTTAATTCTCTTCATGTCATAGATGTCTATTTTGATTAGATGTGTTGCACTGATACTGTCATCGTCGTTGGATGAGATATATGATAGGCCCCCGTCACCACTTGCTTTAGGTAAAAACCTGAGGTAGTGAGGTAGAGTCGGCGCATATATGAGTGCTATGAGATAGTATTTTGACCTATATAACGCAATTGGAATTAGTTAGATTTTCATCAAAATCCAATAAGAATCTTATTAGAATCCTCAAAAAATTTTCGAAACCGGGCTTCGCCCGGTTTCGAAAATTTTTTGAGGATGAGGGAAACCGGGCTTCGCCCGGTTTCAGAAGTGAGGCAAAAACGGCATTCTATACTACTTACATCACATAAACTATCAATAAACTATAATCTGAAATGATTAATGATAATACAGTGTATCGTTGGTATATCTAATGAAATAAACAAATAACATAGATATTTTGCAGTTGTGGGAATCGAACCCACTGCCATTGACTCAGAAAGCAGGGTCACTGCCGACTGCGCCAATGGGCCGTCAATTAAAGGTGCATGAGGCTTAAAACCTACAGGTCGATGCGCACAGGGCCATCTAGGTTTTACGCAATCATCTAAAATTTACTTTAATGGTGAAGGAAAACATTGTTAGGAATCGTGCTTACCTGAGAATTCTTCATAATATTCTCAAAGGCATGTGAAGTCCACTTATCTTCTCTTATCCAGCGTGGTGTACTTAGTATGGCCTACACACTTCTCATTCTGAAGGGACACCCGTGCCTTCTGAGTCGGTTCATGATGATGATGATTATCAAAGCTATGGATTCCAAGTTAATAGTATTTGCGGTAGTGTGTTGAGTAGGCGGGGCAGTGCCCAAAGGTTTCGAGACTTGTGCCTTCTCGCTAGGTAGCCAGTTTTTGAAATCTGACAAACAAACCTCGGACAAGCCAAAAAAAATCTGCCACCGTCAAAAAATAACATACCATAATGTACTTAGCATGCTACAGAAAACATAGCTTCGTTAAACTCGTTGTCACTTTACTGCAGTCCAATCGAGTTGCTAAGCTTAGGATGCACACATCCTAAGGTTATCTTTTAGTCTCAAAGCTAAGTTAAGCTTCGCACTAGTGACAACGAGTTTAACGAAGCTATTTTTTCTGTAGTATGCTAAGTCCACCAATCCGCACTGGGCCAGCGTGGTGGTATACGGCCCGTTCTCATTGCAGGAGGAAACCCCTGTTGTGGGCCGGTAATGAGTGAATGTTATGCTAAGTACATTGTGGCATAGGTACGAGTATGTAACTTGCTATAGGCAAAGTGCCCCGGGGCAAAAAATCAATTAACTGTAAATATTAAGTTAAGTTTGTAATTATTTCCCGTAAAAAATATATTTTTCGTTGGTTTATTAATAATTCAAAATTCAAAATTCAAAATTCAAAATTCAAAATTCATTTATTTCAAGTAGGCCTAATACAAGCACTTTTGAAACGTCAAGTCTGTCCGTGTGTAGTGACTCTACCACCGGTTCGGAAGGCAGATTCTACCGAGAAGAAGCCGGCAAGAAAGTCAGCAGTTGCTCTTTTCCAACATCAAAAATTTACATTTTACATTTTAACATTCATTTTTCTATCTTGTGAGAGATGAAAGCGGAGGCGGATGCTTCCAAGCAACCTTGTCATTAAGAAACTCATCAATTGTATAATAACCTCGCTGTAATAAATGTGTTTTAACACATTCTTTAAACTTATGCATTGGTAGGTCCAAAATTACCTTAGGAATCATATAATAAAGACATAATACCTTGGAAAAAAAATAAAGTGCATACAATTCATTTTTTTTAATTTTTATTAAGCTTAGCAACTCTAGTGGGAATGCAGCATAAGGCAGGTTTTAGCAACGTTTTTCATGAAACATTATGTTGGACATCTAGAAGTTGCAGTTGACCGACTTTACTAAGGTTAGTTCGAACTTAATCCACCTGCCCGTTCGTTCGTCCGTCCTCTTGCTCATAATCCCTGACTCAAGTAGAACAACATCATAATTTAAAATTCATCAATTATCAGTTAAAGGGTTAGCGTGCCTTCCGAAGTACGGGAGTCGACAATGCAAATGAAATGCCGATGCTATCCTACATTTATAATATATAGAAGCTATTATAAGTATAGTTACTAAAAATTTTCTTCGCAAAATTATTCAATAATTTTTGATCAAATAAAAACGGAGTTTGATGTCTTAACATGTTCTCAGGTTTGGAGGGATGTCATCATCTTCATCATCAAATCTGTACAGCCCTGGGTGGGCCTTGGCTTGGTCAAGCATATTTCTCCATTTGAGGCGGTCAGAAGCTGCTTCTTTCTAGCTCCGAACTCCAGAACCCTCATATCCCTCTCAACTCCATCACTCCACCGACCCCTAGGTCGTCCTCGGCCTCTACGGGGCGTAGAGGCCGAGGACGACCTAGGGTGCACCAACCTAGGACCTCCAAAGTGCTCTCCATCAACCTCTTTGGCGCTCTCGTGCCTTTTTCCTCTTGCATCCCTTGGAGGGATGTACACCGCCAATTTCCTAACTTCTGGGCTGGTACTGAAAACTTATAACGGGAAAAACAAATATCAGATATAGCATTTTTACCACTCCTGAGCCAATTTCAGTTCTCTCTTAGTTAACGTGAACTGTCCGCCGGACAGTTAAGATTGGGCACATAGCCCTTACAAATTGACAAAATATATTATTCAAACCCTATTTTCATGTGACAATCCCTTCCAGTTCATCCCTTAAAATTTTCACTTTCAAACAACACGTTCCATGGAAACTCTGATGAATAGTTCCATTCTGATGAAAATACGGACAATGTAATTCGCCTAAGTAAATCCCGATTCTTCACTTCTTCCGGTCAACGTTTTGTAAATCACTACGCTGTATTAACAAGCGATAAAAAACTTGTTCCAACTTTTAACGCAATTAAAACAAGCCGAGCCACCTTTTCAATCGGTCCGCGGACAACTTTCACCAGTTGAAAAGTCGAGGGAATTTGCTTGATTTCCAGAGCTCAGTTCACTTTTAAACAACGAGTTAGTATGGAGATAGGGAAGCCAAATTAGGATAATGGGCATCCGCGATTCTTGGCAGATATCGACGTTCACTTTGTAGGTATTAGGGAATTGGTTTTCAGCTGAAATTATAATATGAAACTAGTTATCTTTGTTATTTTCTCTTAAGACTTGTTACTCGGTTAAAATATACTTGCTTTTGTTGGTGACACATTCGTATACATAAGACATATAAATGTGACCTTATTAACATTTTGGTCCTTTTTTGCATTCAGCTAGTCTACTATATAGATGACACGTTTAGCTGAGAAAAAGCAATTTGCACGTAATATAACGCGTGTATCGTAAAAAAGTAACGTAGGTAACAAAACATGAACCAACTTACTTAAAAGATCTTTTAAGCAAGAAGAAATTCCTATGGACTTCTACCTGTCGGCAGGGGATTGTTTTATACGGAATAAAACGCCGCGTGTTCGCCAGGTCAGCACGAACCTGAAAGCATTTTTTTAGGTTTCCTCTGTCTTTTTCTTCTCTTCTTTTTGTCGTTTTTCCCTCCTCACCATAATAAAAAAACGATAATAAATTTAAAAAGATTTCAAAACGCCTCTCTGTGTAAATGCTCAAATGCTGTAGGAATCCCTAAAAGATCGAAACCCTAAAAAATCTAATCGCATTATTGGGACCAGCGTGCGTATAAACATATATGACTGCTCTAGTAAGAAGTTAAATTCAAAGCACTGTAATATTACAACTGAATGTGTAGTTTTGAATTCTAAAGTATTAGCTTTCCGCAATTCTGCATATCAAATACACATATAATTAAACAGGTAGGTAGGTAGGTACAACATAAGGCGAGTATGCTAGTATTTCCGGAAAAGCGAAGCTAACGGGAACTGACGAAGGAGTAAGTGCTTGTTTGTTCATTTTAATTGTTTTGCATTTTTTGTTTCATAGTCCGTATTACTTCCTAAGTGTTTTATTTTCATCTAGATTAAAACAAATCTACGTTTTTATAAAAGTAGAAAGTACTAGCAAATTATGTGTGGTGAATAGTGAAGATATTATATAAATATATACTATACTATATATACCTTCTGTTAAGAGGAGAGCTATGGAGGCTACATTGGGTCAAGCTGCTCCATGAAAGAGCTCCACCGCTTCCAATAAGCGGCTGTCATGATAACATTGACTTGTAATTCAATGGTAAACTTCAGGTAATAGTAACCGCCAAGTAGAGGGTTTATCTGGAAGATTTCGTAATTGCGTAAATTCATGAAAACAAAAGGCTGTGACAGATAGCTCGTGCTAAAAGTTCTAGGTCCCGATAGAAATAAAAAAAATATAGAGGCTATATGTAATCCTAGTTGACATGGGCGTGCGTGATTTTTTTTTTTCAATAAATAAATATACTACGATAATACACACATCGCCATCTAGCCCCAAAGTGAGCGTAGCTTGTGTTATGGGTGCTAAGATGCCTGATAAATATAAACATAAATACTTACAAAATACATATAAACACCCAGACAATGAAAAACATTCATGCTCATCACACAAACATTTTCCAGTAGTGGGAATCGAACCCACCGCCTTGAGCTCAGAAAGCAAGGTCGCTGCAAACTACGCCAATCCGCTGTCAGAAAAGAAAATTAATACCATTGGATGAATCCCTTACCAAAGAAGCCAAAGACAAATTTTGAATAAGTTTAAAGAAAGAAATTTATACAGACTTTTATTCCCTATTACGTATGGAATCCCTCTTACGCTTACTGTGCAGTTCCTTACAAATTCTCACTAATATTATAAATGCGAAAGTGTGTTTATTTCTTTGTTTGTTTGTCCTTGATTTACGCCCTAACTGAGCAAAGAGTCAACTTGATTTTTGGTACAGAGTTGGTTAAACGAACCAAGAACATAGGCTATTTTTATCCCAGGAAAACAAGCGGTTCCGACGGAATTTGTTAAGTCCGTAGCAAACGAAGACGAAGAACGCGGGCAACAGGTAGTCTTAAATATAGCGATATATGTAAAGATGGCGTTATACAGTAGCATTTAAGAATCGCTACGTGTGTCGCGTATAGCGTAAATCGTACGTGAACGAATCGAAACTCACGACGCCGCTCAAAATCCTTTTTATTATACTTGAACAGACACCAAACCATAAACTGTCACTCTATTACTCAAAAAGAAAATAATATAATCGCTGCCTGATCCAATATAGTGTGTATTGTTCCGTAACAATGAACTCCCTAAAATATAATTCGTAATTCCGTATAAAGATTTCACAAAGCCATTACCGAACACTGTTTCCACTCCAACAGCTTCACCGACCTAACAATATTCTATTTATATGTGCCGACCCGGTGCCCGACAAGTTGACCGTTAATAATTCCTTCCTGGGGAATAGGACGGGAACTAACAAAGCACGCAATGCAATTTGAAGCCTCAATAACCCACGTGTGGTTGTTATCCGTAAGGTTTATATCTGAACACCTTGGATTATATTTACATTCAGTTTAAACTGCGCGTTTCCTTCTATTGACAGTATTAAAACTATTTCATTTTTGTCACACATGGTATATCAAAAAGACTAATCTTCACTGTTACACTGTTACAGTGAAATCGTTAATTTAATAACATAAGAAACAAGTAAATAATAATTTAAAATCAAATGTACTAATATGCATTTGCGTTAGCCAAACTATAAACTAGAAAAAAAATAATTAGTGTGTTAAAAAAAAATCTAAATAAAATGCTTTAGTGGTAAGTTGAGCTAAAATGCAAAAAAGTATTTTTAGTATGACTAAGGTGAAGATTAATTTATCAATATTTTATTATAAAAGCTTGGTAACTCAACTAATATATAAACATAATAATTATCACGGCTATTGTATGAACTGATGAGCGGTGCCCAAGATAATATTATGAAGTTATTCTTAAAGTTATTCCGGTGGCTACTTGGACCAACTGTTAGTAAAAGTAAAAAGTTTAGTGTAATTTTAACTGACGTTGGAACCGCTGCACCGATCTAGATGAATTTTTGCATGGAACTAGACTATATTCATGATAAGTAAATAGGCTACTTTTGTCCCGAAAAACTGTACGGTTCCCGTGGGATAGATTCGTTTTTGTTTTTCACAGAACATCGTTCGTTATATATATTTACAAAGTGGTAGCTCAGGGCTCATAGAATATCATTGTCATACACATTAAAATTTCCACATCAAATACGCCCTGGGCAATAAAAAAATAAAATATGTTTTAAAACTTGATTTTTACGTACTTCTGCGTACATACTATAGAAAAATCTGTGAACTTTTCTATCAACTGACTAATTTATTTATCTAACAGAAGATAGAATATATAACCAATATCAATAGAAGAACCAATATACTAATACGTAAAAGCCGAAATAACCATTAGCTCGGCTACGCTATCTCCATACTAATTCGGTTTCAAAAGCTTACCGAGTAACATTGTAAAATCAAGCAATTTTCCCAGACTTTTAACCGACAAAAGTTGTCCGCAGGCCAATTGAAAAGGTGGCTCAGTACGGTCGAATTTGTATTAAAAGTACGATTTCAACTTTATCTGAATAAAGAATAGTTTGTTTGAGGCGGTGAACATTCGTATTTTTTAATTTTATTAAATTTAATTTTAATTGACTTTGTTCATGTTTGACCTTGAGAGGAAGCATCGTTAGAAGGTGTATTTGGACCTTCGATTAAGCTTTCTTTGGCGTCTTGATAGAACTAGCGTTTTTTGTCCGGGGAAGTACAACCGCCATTCTTTTTTTTATCACCCGCAGTATTACTGTGTTCCGGTCTCAAGAGCGTGGTTGCTGTTATAATAACACGCACATGAGTCGTAACTGTGTAGCATGTGCTCCTTACATACCCTGCGAAGTGTGGCTCTGTTTATAGGCGGTTTACACAAACCATCTGTTAGGCTAGATCTGTTAACGATCCGTTAGTAATTGACGGACCATGTAGATGCTTGGTCCGGTAATAACTACTAAAAGCAGCGTGGAGAGACAAAGCTCTATTCCTCCCTCCTACGGTAGAAAAGACCTGAGCACAACAAGGGGACATTTATAGGCTGAGAATGGTGGTAATCGGTCTAAAGTTGAGATTGGACTAACTTAGCAGAATAAACAAAAGCGTACGTTCTCCTCGAAGTGGGATAAAAAGGCAATTTTATTACCTACTTATGTCACAATTTTACTACATTTAAATTTGAAATCTCACCTAGTTTCCACGTATCTGCATGATATATCATAACTGCAGCAGATAGTGCACGAAAATGTAAAACACCTCATGAATATAATACGCGCTTGCCGAGCGGCTGAGCGCAAGCGCTGTGCGGGATATGTGACATTTTATATTTACAAACAGACTCGTAAATATGCAGGTGCAAATCTGGTAGCTAGGGAGCTGGTGGCAGTAGATATTTTACTTGAATTGAAAAACTAACCGCACTTAACAGAACAGAGAAAAAAAGACTATAACCAATTCCAAGTTTTCACTAACAGACATGTGTCAATACAATGATTGAATGATGTATATCTTTTGCTCAACGAATTAGTTCACTCACTAGTCTCGTACTTTCGTACTTCTACTAATGATTGAAAATGAACTGGAACTTTTAAAAATGACATACGAGGATCTCTCAAACTAGTAGTCCAGTGTATTTAGTAATTCAAATTTTAGTTCCTTTGCAAATTGTATAACAGCGTCACACTTACAGCGCCAAACAGCGGGAGTACTTCATTTATTTAGTAGTACCTAATGAATTTATAAAATGTAACTGAGAAACGGCCCTGACCTATCACATATATTTAAGGTTGTATATTACATCCGTTGATGTACATCAAAGCAAGTGAATAGGTACATGTATAGTTACAGCGGATGAAACTATAGAGAACAAAATGAAGGACACATTTGAATGAGTCGTGAATGAAAGAAAAGTTCATTATGGCAAATGAAGTAGCTCTTTTCATCCGCAAAGTGCATTTGTAGTCCATTTTATATTATTATTCACATGTTAATAATTGTGTTAGTTTAATCGTCCATATCTCGCACAGAAACAGACTAATTAAGTAATTATTATACTTATCTACTTACCGGTAAATTAAAATTATTTGATGTTCAAAATTAAAAATTCAAAATTTATTGCAAGTAGGCCCACTTAGAAGCACTGTTGAAACGTTAAGTCAGTCTGTTCGTAGTGTTCTACCACGGGTTCGGAAGGCAGATTCCACCGAGAAGAGCCGGCAAGAAACTCAGCAGATTGCTCTTTTTCAAGATCATTTTACAGTTTACAATGAAAAAATATCTAAGTAATAAATTTTCCATCTTGTGAGAGATGGGAGCCTGCTTACAAGCAGCCTTGTCGTTAAGAAATTCATCAATCGTATAGTAGCCACGATGTATTAAATGTGTTTTAGCACATTGTTTAGGCTAGTAAGGAATTGTTTAGGCACATCGTTAGGCTTCATAATATTTAGTACTAAGATAAAAGTAGGCATGATCAAATACTTTGGGATGGCTTTATTTATTTCACCTTACCTCGCGACCTCATTGGATTTCAAGTTTCAATATTAAATTACGTAGATAGGTACTTAATACCTTCGTGATGAAGAATCAGTTTTAAAACTTGTCACCAGCTCTCCAACTATAAATATGTTGCTACAAATTTGAGAATGTATGCATTATGCAACTAAATTTAACACAATTTTTTAAACTTCTGTGTTTTCACGGCAATTTGGGGTTTACATTAAAGTGAGTAATAACGCATTTTTTCCAACTCGGTTAACCCCTTTTTCCAACAATTGCGTTTAACAGTTTTGCAAGTGAAATACAAAATTTATACCTACCGTATAGTGAAATGTACAATAAATAATTTGTGTGATAATAAATATGGTTACGAGCTAGGTTTTCGGGATTGGAATAATATATGCTTACACTGGTACCTTTATTACAACGGAAAGTCAACGACACGTAAACAATCTCTACACGTCAGTTTTAATACTTTTAGCGAGCTTATGAAATTTAAGCTTAATTTGCTGTACTCCGCGAAAAGAAGGAAAATCCGTATGGTGTAATATATATTTTCTTCAATCTTTATACTCCACACCAAACAGATCTTCGGCACTGTAGGGTAAATTATAAATTATACCATACAGATTCTCCTGCCTATCACGGAGTATAGCAAACTAAGCTTAATTTTCATAATATATCATGGAATTCTGCAAAGTAACGCCTGCTTTTATCCATTTTTAGCCAGCACTACTTCTTCTCTTTCAGTTTTACTTCTCTTGATCTTAGTATGTATCCGTTGAGAGATATTTACGCAACAGAAACGTTACTAATGTTATCCGAACTATTCTATATATAACTGTTAAATTTCAAACATGGAATTAACAGAAAAACAATTTACAAATTCATATAACTAAGGTAGTAAATTATGAAGCTTAAAAATATATACAAAAGAATAATATCCCATTCCAAACGAAAAAGCCTAGCCATGTTATGTTTATCGTTATATATTTTAGGAGCCGTATTTAAATCGGCAAATTTATGTATTAGTAAGAATATCTAACGAGTTGAAAATTTACCCTTGGTTAGATTAGGACATAACAATTGCATTAAACTTAATTGCCAACAAAGGAACCTCGATAGGGGTCATCCTACTTTCTATCCTATCGTACTAATCCTGCTAATAATTATAAATGCGAAAGTTTGTAAGGATGGTTGGATAGAAGTTTGTTACGCTCTCGCAGTAAACAACTGATTTGATTGAACTTTGAGATAGAGATAGATTTAACCCTGGATTAATACATAGGTTACGATGAAGTCCCTGTAAGAATTTTACGATTCCCGCGAAATTTATGAAAAACTGAATTGAACCTGAGAAAATAACCATTGATAACGATCAATTTTCCAATTTCGATATTAGATTTCATCTAATCAGGGAGGCATCTTTGCATAGTTAGAGTCCATGTAGGACTGAAGTGTATCAAAAATGCACCCGTATTTATATCAAAATACTCACCAACTCAATGTCATGAACATTGGTTTTTAATCGAATATAATTTTAACTGTTTCTGGAAAACTATGTATGAATTAATTAATAATTATTTTACACATACTGTGTAAAGTCCTAATCAATTTAATAAAATATCTGGCAAATATGAATTTATAGTTAAAAAGGTTCGATATTTACCTACTCTATAAAATTACTGTAACACTACAGCCCGTAGTGTTCAACGCGATGAAAAAGTCTAACGTGTGTACAGAAGTTTTCAGTTATCAGCTCAGGTGACACCGCGGGACGTAGTATGAAAGGAAAAACTGTGCTTCCGTAAACATGGTAATGGACATCTACCTGCGACATCTTTTATCATCTAATTGAATTTAATAAATGATTTAACATTTTCATCTTTTTTTAGAATAAAATAGAATAGTTTGTAAAGTAAAATGCACATTTCAACGGTAATCGACCTATTTTGGTAACCAAAGTTACCGACATAGATCAGCAAGTCGCAAGCTGAAGTGGAAATGGGCGGGGCACATAGCTCGGAGAACCGATGGACGTTGGGATTCCAAGGTGCTGGAATAGCGACCCCGCACAGGTAAACGCAGCGTTGGCCCCCAACAAGGTGGACATATGACTTCAGACGAGTCACTGAGAGCTGCAAACAAGCGGCCCAGGAACGTGGATTGGAACCCCGCACAAAAGACCCATGTCCAGCAGTGGACTTCAATCGGATGAAGTGATGATAATAATGATGATGAAAAACCTATTTAACGTCTAGACAGTGCATAAGGAAAATCTGGTTATAATTCAGTATTCAGTAGCTTAAAGATAAATCTAACGATAAATCTGACGATAAATCTATCAATCTCAAAAAGTGACCTTTATAACAGTGTATAATAAATAGGAACATGCATTCCTACTGATGCTCGATTATAATCCGAAAATCATTATCCTTTTATTATATGGCCCAGTTGGAAAATTATCGCATGCGGTTTCTTGGTTGTAATGTGCGAACGGCATTATTGTATCAAAATGGCACCACCTCTTTTTACTCTCTAATTCGTTTAGAGTATCTACTACAATAACAGGCTCAGGGAAATGTAGTAAATTCTGACGATAAAAGAACGAAGCTACGAAAGCTGTGATACGTATGAAAAATATTATGCGAGATTTTGCGAGGCGAAAATTCGGTAACCCCAAAACGAGAAGTGACGTCTTTGTGGCATGACGGAAGCCATAAACTTAATATATGTACGTACATTCCGACGATCTCAGCCGCTTGCATAACTAAGAATATGTTCATAAAAGGAGTGTAAAGTTTTTAACTGAATGGTAATAAATGTTTTATATTCACATTCGGTATCTATTTCGAAAGGGGGAACTTTGATACCACGTTTTAGAAGTATAATTAATACCCGTTCAAGCGAAATTATTATACATATTTTTTAGAATCAAATGTACATTTTTGTTTTCGTCTAACCTATAGAAATACTGTAATAATTATGTAGGAACATTAATACCAGCGGATTAACGAAGCGTTGATAGCACAGTTCGAATCCCAGCACGCACCTCTTACTTTTCTTAGTTATGTGCGTTTTATGTAATGAAATATTACTTGCTTCAACGGTGAAAAATCGTGAGGAAACCTGCATGCCTAGGAGTTCTCCATAATGTTCTCCAAGGCGCGTGGAGTCCACCAATCTGCACTGGGCCAGCGTGGTGTACTACGGCCTAAGCCCTTCTCGACCGAAATGCCCGCATCGGCTTAGAAAAGAGCTGAAATAGTATCTAATGAAACATAGTTAAGAATCATGTGGTTTTGTTATCTTCTAATATTATTTTCTTCTAAATTGTTACAAAGAACCTTAATAGAGCTAGCACGTCATAATATTTATATAACTGAAAAAAAGGAATACACTTTTATTGTACACCACATAAAAATACAGGAAAAATTAAAAATAAAACTAGTTTACACGAAGTATACAATTAGGCGGCCTTATCGCTACATAGCGATCTTTTCCAGGCAATCGATGGCGTAGAACACTGCTCAAGTCGAGAGGTAATCGAAATTCAGAAATTCAGAGTCATTTTTTCATTCAGAGAAATTTGAAGAGCAACTTATTCACCTATTATATTTTAAAGAGGTTTATTTGATATTTAAAGTTATATTCACAAATTTTATTGTTTAGTTTTGGTGCGTTTAGTTTGTAGCTTGCTCTTCGGAGACGGGCCTAGGCACTGTGGGGAAATATCTTAATCTCACGGAATTTCAGAAATTCAACGAAGTGGCTGGCATCCGATAGCCGCAAATAAACAAAAACCCAACCGATCGAGTATCGAGATGTAGTGCTTTTTGTGACAGAGCTCGTCTGTGGAAATGTCATCTTTATCTTTATTTATTTGCAAAATACACGTTTTAAAGCTGTTACATATTTAAAAAGGTTTTAGGTTACAGACTACAGTATATGCCATACATGGCGTGCAAAATTTAAGCATCGTGCAAATAATGCAATAAATCTCATTTTGTTGTAAAAAATCTATAACGGTATATAAGGTTCTTATTTTAACCATTTTTTGAGTTCAGATTAAAATACAGTTGTCAACACCCCACCCCACCTCCTGCGGTTTCCGTATGAGGCGATTCGCTTAGTTTATTTTTATTTTGTTTATAAACAGTAGCAAAATATGACAGATTTTCAAATAATAACAAATTTATTATTAAATTAATTAAAATTCAATTTAATTCGGTGTTAATTAATATGTCAGTAAAATGCTTATTTGTGCCTCAAAAAAATTTGCTGTCTTCCAGTCTGAAAGGAGTTGTTGCCGGTTTGATGACAGCTACTTCAGGCTTCACCACTACGCCTCAGGTTGATGACCTCGGGGCGACAATATATAGGAAATGTTCTATGTGAAGTATTGCTCAGTTTATAGGTTTTCCACCAACCATCCAGGTGGGCCATCCACTTCCTACTATGTACTGCAAAATCCGCATTAAAATCACTTCATGCGTTTGACGAAACGCATGCACACACAGACGGATAAAGCGGTCAAGCATAAAACACGGGTGTGCCTCTTATGCGACGTTGGTTAAAAATAAAATACTCCCAGTACCACACAGCGTAAAACAAAGAACACAAACGATTAAACTGAACAAACGAGCAAAGTTGCCGCCTCGTCAGCGCTCGCCGTCTAGTGATATACAGAGTGATCCATGAAAGTACTAGACCCTTGCGTTGTGGATTAAAATACAAGCGGAAGCGGTAAGAGGTATTATTTCACTGGTTGTGGCCCGCGATTTCGTTTGCGTGATTTTATACGTATGCCCATTATATTCTCTGAACCTTGAACTATCACTATGCAAAAATACATGACACGCTCTGTGAAAAACAAAAACAATTATATTTTACGGGAGCTGTAGATTTTTCAGGGATAGCAAGAAGCCTATATGACTTCTACTTTCCAGACTATAATCTATCTCTACTTAATCTCAACCAGATATTTTTTATAATAAATAAATAAATAATTCATATACTACACATCGCCATCTAGCCCCAAAGTAAGCGTAGCTTGTGTTATGTGTACTGAGATGACTGATGAATATTTTTACGAATAACATACATAAATACTTATAATATACATAAAAACACCCAGGCACTGAAAAACATTCATGCTAATCACACAAACATTTTCCAGCTGTGGGAATCGAACCCACGGCCTTTGGCTCAGAAAGCAAGGTCTCTGCAAACTGCACCAATCGGCCGTCAAAAATAATAATAATAATCATTTATTGCAAAATACACGTCAGTAAGGTTTTACATATTGGCTTAGGGTACAGTGTATGCCAGTAATTTGGCATGCAATGTTACACATACGCCCAATTAATTGATGTCAAAAGAAAAAAAAACAATGACACTTAGTCAGATTAATGAATTGTCACATTCATTAATAGCTTTGGTGTTATTGAGTAAAAAAGATCCATTAAAACATTTTGAAAAAAACATTGATTCGGCTAATTTGATTTGACACTTGTGCTAACGTATTTAATACAATTCCTATATATTTTTTTGGCTTTAACTTTTTATTAAGAAAATGTTGCCACTTTGTAAGTCTGGACATTTTAAAGTAATGAAATTTTATTGGGTTATATTCTGAAAGCATTGTCTACATTATCTTTTAAACGCACCTGTTAGTACCATTGATGTGATACTTATAAGTCTTGGGTCTGATCACAACATGAAATATTATAACGCTACTTAAGCTAAAAATAATCGATGCACATGTTTATTAAACCGATTGGTACATAAACTAGAAATGTAAAAAAAACTGACTTTGTTAAATGCTCAAGTTACTTTAAAAAACTACTCAAATCGCTATCGAAGAGTTATCTCGATTTCTCAAAGTTGACTCGAATAGATCTTGACCAAATTGAATTTTGAATTTAGATTCTTGAATACCTCTAAGATATTAAATACCTAACAAAAAAAGAATGATCAAAATCGGTCCATAATCGGCGGGGTACTAATCTCGTAAAAAAATATTCGCGTACAAATATTCTAGCATGTCATTAACAATTTGTGACATAACTTTATCTGCTTATATCATGATGTCACTCCGGTCACATTTCAATGTTATACGTTTTATTTGTTTTTTTAAAACGCGGTATTACTTAAAAAAAATATATCATCGCTATATCTTATAACATAACTGTGGGCGGGCTTTAAAATTTACGACAGACGTCATGTCTCTGGCTGAATCAGTATATTGTATAGCACTCCCGTATACCAACGCAAATTTTAAAAGCGAATAATATACGTTATTTACAATAACTGCCTATGCCGTGATGACAGATCTAAGCACTTCTCATTTCCCAACCGGCATTTTTAGCTGGCTAGAAAAAAATCCGGTTAGTTTTTTTTTTTATTCGCGATGTAAGTCATCATCATCGTCATGAATACAATCATTGCCAATTGATGGTCTAGCACTTCTAGGCAACTCTTTAGACAACTATACGGGAAATCAGAAGTAAGCTGTAGTACGCTGTGTATTCGATTTCAGTATTCAATGTTGCAACTTGCAACGTTTAAATAAAATAAAAAAATAAAAAGTTTGAAATCACCAAAATGTTCAGAAAGGTGTACAGCTAATTTTATTGTTTTCCCAAAACTAAGACAAAAATAATTATAATTTTCGTCACAGTCAACTTAGATTTTTTCCAATGGAGAAATTTTTATTTCGTGTGTAGCGGATAAAGTCATAAATATGGTAAAATAACTAATCTATTTTCGGTTTGACTACATAGATTTTATATTGTATCATTTATTAATTTTCTTTTTTTTTAATTCTTAACAATGCTAAATTATATAAAAAAAAACACAATTGAAAAAACATCCATTTCTCCGCTAGTGGGGCTTTTAAAATTCCCTACCAACCGGCGGTCTGCCTCGCAGTACGCGCCTACTGTCTTCTCTATCCGACCCAACAACCAAGAAAAAGCTTCTTGAGATTTTGGTCGAAGCTTCTACATAGAAGATTATTATTATTTTTCAGCACTTAGTACCTTTTTTATTTGTTTTTTTAAGGTATAATAACAATATAACAATATACTCTCAGAAGTTAATAAAAAAGCGACTGTTGCTAGTAAATAAAATATTAAAAAAATTACATTATACAGTCACGCTATGTATGCAAGTTACGAGGTCTAGGTAGATAAACTTGATCTTATAAAAGCTAGAAAACGCAAGAGAAATTATTCAGGAACTCTACAAGGGCAGAATTCCAAGTCACATCTCTGAAGTAAGTGTAAAGTTTTAAAACTTAATACATGCATGAAATTTTGAGGATGAACTCAGTTACTTTCATAACTTAGAATACACTTATCTTACGAAGCTGTTTTCTCTAGGAGAAAGTAAATAATTGGACGTAGTTAAATTAAAAGGATCATCCAACATTAAGCTAGTTTTAGAAATTTAGGGCTTTACAAAGAAACGGTGCATAATGTCTGAATAATGCAAACTATTGCGACGTTACGCAACATTAGAAAAAAAAATTGGTTGTCTGTAAAATCGGCTTACTGACGATAGTTGAACGTGACAACATCGTAAGAAAATACTGATGGAATGGTTGCATTTTTCAAAAGAAAATTTTAATTTTATTTGTTTGATAGATATTATCGTTGCTATAAACAATTGAGACCACATTCACTTTTCACTGCACTTCATCGTTGCCGAAAACATGTAAATGTATTATTGTATAGAAGCTATCGACGCGGACGCATCGCTCACTCAAGTAGGAGAGAGGCAGATGTCGAACGCGGAGGCCAACTGTGCCTCTTTGTCGCTCATTCTGCGCTCTCGCTTGCACTTCAAGCCTTGAATGGAACGCCTCAGAGCGAGGTAACTCCGCATACGTCATGTTTTTACGTGCGTGCAGCCGGCTCCATCGAATTATAAGACGTTGTCACGTCAAAAAATACTATGATAATACGCTATCTAGTTCCAAAGTAAGTGTAGCTTATGTTATGGATACAAAGATATCTGATTGAATATTTGTATGAATATAATACACATTAATACTTAGAATTCACCGATAAACACCCAGACAAACATCACACAAACATTTTCCAGTAGTGGGAGTCGAACCCAGAGACTTGGGCTCAGAAAGTAGGGTCGCTGCCCACGGCGCCAACCGGCTGTCAAAATATTTATTTATAAGGCCATAAATGTCTCAAAATTAGTTTATCAAAGTCCAAGTCAAAAAATGCTAGGCTCTAGGACTATATTTTGCAAATGTATAATTTTTATTTCTGAAACAAACGGATTTTGGGTTTGAATTCTGGTAGCTTCCCTATGCACATTAAAGCACCACCAGCGTAGCAGTTAAAAAGTAATAAGAGTAATAAGAAACTTACTACTAAACCAAAAGAGGTCCATTCCTTTTGAAGGTACAGATGAGATATTCTGGTATCGGAACTTTAAATCTTTAAGTGGCTTTGCACTTACTTACCCACCCGCAGGAAAAGCTTTCAGGGATAATAAACTGTATGATTCTGCATTTTCATAGATAAGGTAACTTTAGAACCCAGACGACAAGTATATTATGTGGATTTTTGTACTCTTTAACCAGACAAGTGTTAAAGGTAAAGACCACATACAATTTTGTTCCCAAATTTCATAACAAATATTTCATAGTTATGTCTGACGTGACCTAATATTTTGGAAATAATAGTTATGTGCTGCGTGGTGAGGATGAATAATTATTCTTTATTGTTAATAATAATCAAAATAAATATATTACGACAATACACACATCGCCATCTAGCCCCAAAGTAAGCGTGGCTTGTGTTATGGGTACTAAGATGACTGATGAATATTTCTATGAATAATATATGTAAATACTTATAACATACAGATAAACACCCAGACACTGAAAAACATTCATGTTCATCACACAAACATTTCCTGTTGTGGGAATCAAACCCACGGCCTTGGACTCCGAAAGCAAGAATGATGCCCACAGCGCCAAGCGGCCGTGAATAATAAAATGATGATGATTTCATTTGTTTAATTTATAAAGATATTTCATATGAAAGTAATCCCACGGGATGTAAAATCAAGTTTATTACTTTCATGTAATATTAAAGTGAGCTTTCAGTTTACCAACGAAGCCCAGTCAGCTCAGAGTTGTCGGATCAAAACCGATAATGTAAGCGACATTCGTGGCCAGACGCTTCCAAGGGGCATGTAAGCCTGTGGTTTAGGGGCCGATGCGTCTTAGATTCTGTTAGCTTGCTAAATATCGTAGAGCAAATGTCTCGTGAGAAGGGTGGCTGATATTTGTTATTTGCATGGCACGTGTAACTCTACCAATTCCTTGAAATAAGGTTGGGGGTCATTTTGTGTCAATCTAGCTTAGTTTAGATCAAGTTGGACTGGTTACTTATATGGTGTTTAAATTTTATTGGTTTTCGTTTGACAGGTTGCTGAAAATAAGTACTTTTGAAAACTACTTTAAAGCATCTTTAATAGCCTATAACAGTCCGCTGCATTTTAGTTTTTAGTTACAAGATTAGAAAATCTTTATAGTTTTACCAGCAGGTGCCCACTTCTGCATGAGTTAATATAGAACGCACAAACAAGAGCTGTATATATATACTGTGTATCTTAACAATTATTTATTGTAAAGTCAACATCTCCTGAGGATGCTCCGGTTTAGGAGCGAAACGTACGTAGAGGGTACATTGCCGAAGATCTGTTTGGTGTGGAGTATAAGGATAGAAGAAATTATAAATCAGACCATACAGATTCTCCTGCTTTTCGCGGAGTATAGCAAATTAAGCTTAATTTTCGTAATAAGTTTAATAAGGATTGTCTACAAGAAGGTCTAGAAGCTTCTCCCAACTCGAAGTTTTGCTTACAATCACCCACTGGGAAGGCGGCTTGGTGATGTGTTGGTAGTATTACCAACAGAGACGTAGCGGGCAGCAGAATTCTCCTTTATAAATAAATAAATAAATATACTACTTCAATACACACATAGCCATCTAGCCCTGATCCCGCTTTCTGAGTCCAAGGCCGTGGGTTCGATTCTTACAGCTGGAAGATGTTTGTTTGATAAGAATGAATGATTTCAGTGTCTGGGTGTTTTTCTGAATAAATAAATATACTACGACAATAAACACATCGCCATCTAGCCCCAAAGTAAGTAAGTAATAGCTTGTGGTAAGGGTGCTAAGATGACTGATGAATATTTTGATAAATAATATATTTAAATACTTATAATATACATATAAACACCCAGCCACTGAAAAACATTCATGTTCATCACACAAACATATTCCAGTCGTAATAATTATATTATTCATCTGTTATCTTAGTACCCATAACACAAGCTACGGTTACTTTGCGACTAGATAGCGATGAGAACATTGTAAAAAAAAAAAGCTTTGTTATTAAATATTTAGAACTCCTCTTACCCTTTTGCTTCAGCTAGTTATTTAAAGACAAGACATTTCACTTGGACGGGTCGCTAATAGTCAAAAGCTCAGGTAAATGAAAGCAGTTTTCAATCTTGTCACCATTCAAAGGACTGCGTTATTACACCTTATGAAACTTAGACATAAAAGATGTTTAAAATGAACGGACAAAGTTCGAAACTGCAGCGCGCTAACAAACTCGCTCTTTCTCTTGTAAAGAGTGATATAGAATTCGTTGTGAGACCAATTTGAAATTCAAGGTTTTTTCTAAAGGGATACACGAAAATTCATTTGCACGAAAAACAAAATTTATTGTGTTTACTTTATTTATTTTTTTATCTATGGATTTATGATTTTAGGCACCAAGATTGAAATCCATGATCCTCATAGTAGGATGCTTAGTATTTGCAAATTGCTATTGTATTCTGTTGACAACATCTCGTGAGGATACTACGATATCTTAGTGTATCTCTAAAGATTAGATTAGGTTTAAAGACATTTATTCCCATAAAAAGACCTAAGTCACTTACATAGGAAACTTAATTTTCTATAATAAATTAATACACTTCGCCAGTAGACTAAACTAAATTCAATTTTACTATTATCTACTCATTCAATGTATTCTTCTTTAAATTTATTCGTATTACTTAATATATAAGAATAAGTCTCTAAACCATACAAGTAAACCATAAATTATCAAGATACCGAAAATATAATTCGTTTGTTAAGGTATGTTAACTAAATATGTATCTTATTATATTGAATATTAATTTGAATAAATAAAAATATGGTAGAGGCACACATACACCGACACACGCACACACACACCCACACACACACACAAACACACACCAGATCAGAATACAATAGTCACCACCCCTCCCCTTCCCGCGGGTGTGGTACGAGGCGACTAAGGGAATATAACGGAGAACGGTCAGCAGTATTCTCTGTGGTACTACTACCAGTGGCGTGCACTAGGCTTCTTACCAGGGTATGCATGCAGTGGAAAGATTGGCAAAAACGCCAAAAATTGTACACAAACCTCAAAAAGTTCACGTTTAAACAGTTAAGATGTACACAGCTCTTCAAGATCTAAGTTACGAGTATATACCAAGTTCTAAAGTGTGCGTTCTATATTAACTCAAACAGTAGTGGGCACCTGCTGGTAAAACTATAAAGTTTCCAATCTTGTTACTAAAAAGTGTGCATTATTACACCTTATTAAATTTAGACGTAAACGAGGTCGTTTAAAGTGAACGGGACGAAGTTTGAAACTGCATCGCGCTAACAAACTTGCTCTGTCTCTTGTAAAGTGCAGAATTCGTTGAGACCAAACTTGAGATTCCTTTTTTTGAGGCGATTAACGATCACTTGCAAAATGCTCGTGAATTTTTTTCAAGTAAAGGTTAAACTTGGCCTTCGGGTTGCTGGTTACATAACTACTTCGTTGATACTTGCTAGGAATATGTGGATTAAACATAGAGTACTTAGGTACCTGCTAAAATTTCCGTCCAGTTTGGAACAAAATTTAATAAGCAACAGTGTATCGAGCTTGTAAAGTGAGAGTGCAGTTTTGGATCTAAAATTACATCGCGTTGGAATATTTAACAAACATATATCATTATTGAACAGACGTGTCTCATTATTTAAGAATAACATCTCATTATTTAACAAGTATGTAGTATTATTTAACAAGCGTGTTTCACTATTGAACAAGCATGTAGTATTATTTAACAAGCGTGTTTCACTATTTAACAAGCATGTAGTATTATTTAATAAGCGTGTTTCACTATTTAACAAGCATATATCATTATTTAAAAAGCATATATCATTAAATTTACGACCTCGCACCGTAAAACGCAGAGTCGATAGACCCTCAACTAGGTTGACAGAGGAAATTAAAAGCCATACTGGACGTTACTGTTAATGTGGTATATACTTAAATTAAGATGTTTTTAATTTTACCTATACCTGAAAAACCAGTTAATGTGAAAGTTTCTCATAATATAATGGACTGTACTTTGTGGTTAGAACCATTAATCTATTGCAGTATGTGTAATGTAACGCCCTTAGCTAAACATTAATTAATGTTAAATCATGAAACCTAATGGAGCCTACGTCCGTAGAGACCTACAACCCTAACTTCATAGTACCTACACTGCCCAAGCGTATTAAATTGGTACGTTATATTAATAATTACCTTAGGGTATCCCTTGCCTGCGAGTTAGGAGCCCTGTGCTTAGCAGTGGAACATAAATTAAGCTGATAATAATATTATGGCGGTCGGTCAAAACTCTGATTCTCTATCACATGCGCACACACACACATACACACACATACACACACGATGCACGTACACATAACATAATCGCAGTCACACTGCACGTTTTACTCGCATGTCAAAAATAAAAAAATGTATTATATAAATAAATAGAAATAAAAATGTGTTTTTTTTTAATGGAAGAGCGAGATCTTCTGGCAAAGGTTTTAAACTTAACAGAAGTTCTCCTCCTTATCTGCTATTGCTTTATGTGAACGAATAAATTTTAATTTAATTTTCATTTAATTTTCATTTCAATCCTTAGTAATATAATAATTTCTAAAATGGGTATGTTTGGTTATCCTTCTTTACTTGATTTTTGGTATGCAGTTAGTTAAAAGGAAACAGACGTAACACAGACGCACACAGACGTAATTTTTGATCCCGGAAAAACAAACGGCTCCCACGCGATTTCTCGTTGCGTGCATGTTAGTGGTGACCAACATTGGATACTTTTAGACCGGGATTTTTTAAACTGAAAAAAAAAACGTAACAGGGCAGCTTCTAGTATATTTTGCTCATTCTAACCTTACTAACAAGCACGGTTCTGCGAAGGAAAGTAATCGTTTCAACATTTTATCTCACAAGCATCAATAAATCGCAGTTATCTCAAGTTTGATCTCATTTCGTACTATACGAGACGCAAGCCAAATTTGTTGGCGCAATGCTATTTGAAACTTGAACCGTTTACTTTAAACGGCGCGATTTGACGATGAACCCAGATGAGGTGTAACAATGCGGTCTTTATTGCAGTTCAGTACATTTCAGCATCTCTTAGTTTTATTGATATTTTATTCCGCCAACTTATGTTAGCCCTTAACTGTAATTTCAAGTGGTAATGTGTGTAAGAAGGCAGCGGGCTAAGATGTTAGTGGTAGTGCAGCTACCTCAACCATGTTAGGCGTACATTAAACCGATTCCTAAATTAGGTTTATGTGACATCGTACCGATCTATCAATTAATGGTACGTCCTCGTCGGTACCTGTGGTATAATTCTTCTTTTACTTTTGTAGTAGTTTTTTACTGTAGTAGGTACTTTTTGTGATAACCAGTTGTGCCGAAGTAAATAACTAGGGTACTTTTTATCACAAGTAAGTTACCGGGGGCCGTTACCGAGGCGGGATGTTTGAAAATAAACTTTGATAACTACGAGTATGCACGGCTTAAAAGAACAGCCGATGTTGACAAAATTTTGCTCTCATCCCAAAGACATAAGATACTTTTAAACACAGGAAGATAGTTCCCAACGGTTTTAACTTGAATGAAGTACTTGTTATTGCCAGTTTACTTCATCTAAAAAAAAGTTTCAAATATTCAGGTTTTTGAAACACCAATTCATATAAGTTTGGCCAGAACATTTTTTTTGTTTCTGTGACAATCATATATATTCAATAATAATTATTATGCGTTTCCTTCAAAGATACGTTACTCGTAAGCCGCGACTATGACATCATCTGGGTTTCTTTTTTTTGCGTAGAACACGGTTGTGGTATTTCTTTGTTGGTAGCTTGGCGGGTTATCTATTCGTATTGTTCTTTGTCGGGATAACGACTTTTACGTATTGGTTTGGCAATAAATAATATAGTCACAGACAGTTTACTGGTGTATATTCTATTAAATCACTATTATGTCGTGGTGTGTACGGGCATGTAGTGGCATTAAAAACCAAGTTTTAAGTTAGTCTTATATAGTAACAATAGCTAGGATTGTGTATACATTCCATCACGTATGTGTTGATACAATCACGTAATTATTGTATATAATTGTTAAATAAGAATGCTATTACGTGCTTACATAATTTCTTTACTAGATAAACACTTTTTTGACACAAGACTTTTTGACAAACATTGTGACCAATGCATTTTTGTCAAATATTTAAGTGATAAAAAAATAATAGTCTAGTTATTGCATACCTACAGGGGTACCTATCAGGTACTTCCAAGCCTCAAGCAAACCTAGTAATTTTAAGTTGGGTCTCACATTCTGCACTTTACACGATACAGAACAAGTTTCTTGGGGTACTGCAATTTAAAACTTCCCCCGTTCACTTTAAGCGACTTATTTTTACTTGAACTTAGATGAGGTGTGTTAAGGTAAAAATTGCAGTCTTCATTATACATAGTAAAAAGTGAGTGCAGTATGAACTAAAACGTCACATCACGTTTACGGAAGTTTAGCAAAAATTAAATATTAATAATTCAAAAAAACCCGTCTTTGAAAAAGAGAAATGAATTTTGTTTTTAAATGTTTCACGTTTTAACCTCTGTTATATCAAGTATACCTCAGTGCACTTGAGATTTACGTAGAAGTTTGTTTTATATTGGTTGAGAAATTGTACTTTAAAAGCTCTTGACAATATTGAAATGAATGGTATCCACATGGCTCGTTCCGGCAACCCGCCAGTTTGTTTCTGTGTTACTGTCATGAGTGTCGTGCGCGTTTCCAATAATCCTGCAGAGAGTGCATTATTCCTGGATAAGCTCCCGTATTCGATCCATTTACCATCGCCATTTAGTTAGGTTGGCATAGAGGACAAACGGCGACAGCCTAGTGGCTAGGACTCCAGTCTCACTTTAACTTTTAGAAATTATGTACCTTTTAAAAAGTTAAATATCACTGGCTTTAACTTTCAACGAAACATTGTGAGGAAACCTGCATGTCTCAGAAGTCTTCGTATGTTCTTAAATCTGAATTTAACTAATCCACACTTGGCTAGCGTTAAAAACTGCGCCATCACCCATTCTAATTCTGAAAGGAGAACTGTAATGGACAGGTAATGCACACGCAAGGTCATTGGAAGTGGAAATACCACCGTGGGAGCCTTGTATAGTATAAAACAAGCACATAGCAGCATCCAACCTATATACTTTCCATTCACTCGTTTAATACTCACTCACTCTATCACAATCTAGGGTAGATACCAAGGTATTCATTCATTATTATCGAGGTGTTTACCTAAAACACAGTACAATTTACAGTCGCATGAATTTAGTAGGTATTATGCCTTTAATTTTTACCACTACATCATCCGCATGCCTTTTGTTTACCCTGCTCAAAAATCGTGCACGTCACTGCCATGAGGCAGGGTCCCGAATTTAACATGGCTAATAAATAAAACTTGCTACTGTAAATTAAAAAAAATGGGAGCAACAGATGATAACTGTTGTATTTTATAGATATATCGATAGACGTAGGGGTTTCATGGTGCTGGAGTGGCTGTCCCGCTTTAGACATAGTGTTGGTAGATCCAATACAAAGTCGCTGGATACGAGCGACATGCATGGGAAAATTTTTACAAAACTTCTATCCATCTGCCCATCAATCCTTGGACATCCTTGTTGTTGTTGAGAAGATGATGAGGATTTATTTGAGTTTGTTTTAAAGATAGTATCATTATTTTCCTGGTGGATATTTTTTTTTATTTACTACAAGTTAGGATTCTAATCTACCCTGGTAGTAAATTATGATGTATTCTTAGATTGTAGTAGGCTAATCTTCCAGAGGAATGGCAGTTATTAAAAACTTTTCCTCTAGACAATGTCTACGCTTCAATGGTAAACGCAAAATCTTTTAATGTTAATTTTTTTTATTGATCAACTTAGAGTTAAATCAATTACCGACATCTGGTAACTCGCCTCATCTTAAACCACACACACGGTACACCAACACGGTAGGTTTGTATTGTAGCTAGCCAAGCCCAAAGTCTCCTCCAGGCCAGACTTGCCTTATTTGGTCGAACCCAGGTATTCCCAATTATAAAACCGCAGCACTCACTACTGTGAGTGCTGCGGTTCTCCTTCTTCAACGGATCATTTACGGTTCAGGCTATTAAAATATGAAACGCCTTGCCGTTAGATATCCGTGAGGCGCAATCGATTGGGACCTTCAAGAAACTAGTGAAGGATCATTATATGTCTCTTTCAGCCGAACATCGCTGAAGCGAATCATTTTAAGTGTGTAATTTGAATTATTTATGTATTTTATACAAATTGAGGATGTCATATATATATATTATAGTTATATATATATTTTATTTATATTTATATATTTGTATAATTTTTAAATCTTATTTATTGCACCACCTACCTCTTTTCTATGTTTTTTCCTTTTACGCCATTGGTTGCCTGGAAGAAATCGCTATGTAGCGATAAGGCCACCAAATTGTACTCTCTTGATATGTATTTATATCTTTGTAACTACTTTTTTTTCTTTGGTGTACAATAAAAGTGTATTCAATCATTCATACTGTGCCACAGTCTTCATTATAGAATAAACACGGGTTTGTTTAATTTCTATAAAAGTGTTCAAAGCAAAGGCAATAACGAACTGTACCAAACTATCTCCAAAGTACAAGACATAAGGTATTGTGACGATGTGAAATATAAACCAGACTTGATTCTAATATCTGATTCCGTTACACTTGTACGCTTCTGTTGAGCAGCTGAATAGTTTATTAAAATATTGCTCATGTTTGGTACATTTGGGAATAGAATATTATGTTCGTGTTATCTAAAAGGCCTAAGAGCATTCTTACTGTTCTGCCATTTTCATTTTCATTCATTTTCAGCATTATAGTTTCAAAAAATAAACCTCACTAAAAGCGTCTGAGCATCAACAATCCTAACTAATGTCATCATATCTCGACCCATTACCGGCCCACGCCACGGGTCTTCTCCCACAATGAGAAGGGGTTTAGGCCGTAGTCCACCACGCTGGCCCAGTGCGGATTGGTGGAATCCATATAGCTTTGAGAACATTATGTAGAACTCTCAGGTATGCAGGGTTTCCTCACGATGTTTCCTTCACCGTTGAAGCAAGTGATATTTTTAATTACTTAAAACGCATATTACTGAGAAAAGTTAGAGGTGCGTGCTGGAATTCGAACTTGGCCCCCCGAAAGTGAAGTCGAGTTCCTACCCACTGCGCTATCACCGCTTCAAACTAATATAAAAAATATAAATGGTAGTGTCTGTTTATCTGTTACACTTAAATTTCAGTTTTTCCTCACCACTATGTTTAGTTGAATACTCTAGCTATATTTGGTTTAACGATGCATTGACCTTGGTACATGCATCCTTAAGCCGTCCATATAGGATGCATCTAGGATACTTTTTAATACGCAAAATCCGTTCTTTAAAAAGTTTTTTTGACAAAAAAGTGGGTTCTTCTTTTAGTTACTAAGTGGTTACTTAGTAACCAAAAAGCAACTAGAAAATATTTATTTCTTGCTTTCAGCAAAAAACTAAATGCTATCTTTTTTTCATCATATTTTTTTATAACTTTTTATAACATTGAAATTTCTTATGTTAAATTTATGTTCAATTGCATATTCTTTAGATATTTTTTTTCTAGTCGGCATTCCGAATAGAATGAGCCATCGCTCATATTTTTAGGAGCATGATAAGAATTAACACGTTTTCGGAATTGTTAACTAGCCTAGCTAGTGTTCAAAATCAGTACAGAGGTAATATTAAATAACTTAATCTATTATATCTAGATCGCTAGACAGAGAATAACAGCTTGCACTAAGATAACTTTTGAAGTTCACACAGTTTATTAAAAATATAGAAACATTCACAAAGCAGCGTTTAAGAGGAGTTTTATCGAGTTCGCTATATCTTTGAATGCTTTTTAGCCAATTTAGTATTCTATTTGACACGGCATCTGTCGGAAGATGGAATAATTTATCTATAAGATTTCCCTAAGGACCCAAAGGAATAGAGACAGAATAAAACTTTGTGTATAAGTAACATCTGTTGTTCTCGCAACATCTTTGTCTCATTTTAAATACGAGTAGGATTTCAAATAATAGTTGTTTTAGCATTATGTAGTCAAATATGGAACCGATATAGTTACTTGGCAGACATTTTATTCAGACATCATTCATATTGCAACGTGAAAAAATCTTCATTCCATTCAAATCACTTCCTTGGTACCATATTGTTACGAAATACGAACCTTTCAGAGAATGCATATCCGGACCGGAACATCAAGTTAAATACGGACAAATCAAGTTAAATAAATATATGCAAAATAAAATAAATAAATATACTACGACAATACACACATTGCTATCTAGCCCTAAAAATAAAAGTTACAGATAATCCCAATGATAGTGATTGTTTTACTGTGTGGTTCTCCACACAGTAAATGGCAGGAAATAAATAAACTTTTTTTAAACGAAACTGAAATCTTTACTTAAGCAAATTAACGTCAAAAAAAGTAACTGATTAACTAAATATTTTCAGTGATATCGTAAATCTTAAATATTAATACATCTCTGGCCATTTTGAATAATACCAAACATATTATTATGCTCATCATTACCTACTGTGTGGAGATGTTCAATATATAATTCAAGTCACGCGCCATTGTGTACAGTGTAGTGTGTAGAACTATGTACGCAATAAAATCTGAAGCAATCTTCGGCGGTAAGCACATTATTTTCTTTTAACTAGTTCACATAACACGCTATTCGGAAAAAGTATTGAATAGGTTGTATTATTTATTGCAAAAACAATTAAGAACCATTCAAACTGTCTCGAGTAGTAATCATATCGATGGATGAATGTACTAGCTGTTGCCCGCGACTTCGTCTGCGTTTGATTTTGTTTTTGTATGTGGCATTAAGTTTAGTTGTAGTTCTAAAAAAATTTAAAGTATTCAGTATCGCTAAGCCTTAAATGAGGGGTTTGCTGCTGTCCGCTGAAGAGTTCTGTCCTCTATCTCCAACCACAGTTTGGGCGAAATTAAACACATATTATAACCTCTATAGTACTAAAATAATTATATAAATCGGTTATAATTTGTCGGAGTTATGGTGTAAAATCGTCAAACACTTTCATCTCCTCTCCCAAAGGTGCCGAGATTAATGTCGGGATAGAAAGTATTCTATATTATTTCTAATACTTCCAAGAATACGTGTACAAAGTCTCATGAGGATCGGTTAAGTAGTTTTTGCGTGAAAGCGTAACAAACAAACTCACATTGACATTTATAATATTAGTAGGGATAGGGATAGGGATAGGGATGTTACTTTTTTATGCACAAACCACTAAACGGATTTGACAGAAATTTTAAACATATTTATATATATATTTTTTTAAAGTAAGTTAGTAGGAGGTAGAGCTAGAGCTTGTTGTGACAGCTCGTCTCGTGTGGAAGTGGTTGCAATACTGTGTTCCGGTCTGAAGCGCTTGGGTGCCGCTGTCATTAGGGGAACTTGTGGCTTAACACCTACGCCTCGGTTTGATGGACACAGGGCGGCGCTTTGCACGAGGTGTTCCTTCAGGGCCATCTACTAAGTCCGTCAATAATTATTACTAAAAAAAAAACAAAAAAAAAAACTTTGTCATACAACTAAAAAGCAAGAAATAAATATTTTCTACAACATTTTTAAGTCAGTGCCAAGTTAAATGTAGAAATGTAACTATGTATTCCATTTTATATAGAGGCACCAGTAGTTTTCTACATTTTACTTGGCACTGACCTAAAAATGTTGTGGAAAATTCTTGTTTCTTTCTTTTAATACTAGTTTCAATACAACTAGTATTAAAAAGTCGGCCCTTTTAGTAATTTTTTTTTTAAACTTTTTTAATGGGTAGGTTTGCAATCTAAGTTATAAAAGCCGAATGTCAAGTGCTCATAACCTTCTACAAAATATTCCTTTTTAATTATTGTGTAATTCCAGTGGCCATCTGTCATGGTCATCATCAGTTTTACTTAGCCCAATGGTGCTTTCGATACGCAGATATCAAGTAGTAAGTATAAAGCTGGGAAGTATACAACGGGTTCCCCGGACGTCCAAGAAAGACAACGAGAGGGACATGCCGTGGTGGTTTTTAGTTCGGGTAAACGAGTCCCACATAACCTCTGTCCTGCCCAAAAGAACAGAGGTAGCCATAAAGCTTTTCCACCACGACTAAAAAAAAAAAAAAGTAGTAAGTATAAATAGATGGGTCGTGACTAATTCCCATTTTTTGAGGTTGACTGTAACTGCATTTTAACGAAGGCAAAACTTCTGTTGATAAATCTTAAAATTTATTATCGATCGTATCGTTTCGCTGCAACAAGCTTTAGGCCGAGACCTTGTCTGCGTGGCTTTTTAGTTTTCTGTCGCAGAAACACAAATCTTCATAATAGCAACCTACAGTTCTACAACAAATTCATATACTACTTTCATAAAAAAAAAACACTTTTTTATGTTATATCTGCCTGTACTACCTACCTACTTAAAAGTCGAAATAGTTTTAATATCTAATAATTTATAACTACGATATATTATACTATAAGAGCTGATCTCACGGAGACGGAATATTTGTAAGTTATACAACTGTAGTTCCTCAAAATAAAAGAATATCACTATATGTCTTTATATTATATACAAATAAAATGTATGCCCAACCTTTGTTCTATTGCTTGGTGAAAGAAAGCCATACCAACGTACGAATACACTTTCGCATTTATAATATTAGTAGAGAATAAACTATTCCAACTCCCTGCTTTCTAAGTCGTGACCTGAATCAAGCCTTACTAGGTGTTTTTTCTTTTGCAAATTCAATTTTTTCCTCTAGGCCCATAAAATTTTCCCAATTAGGGTCCCAGTACCGTGAATGGAATAACTTCGGCTGAGAATCTTAATTGATTAACTTTATTCGTCAGTATTGCCAGTAAATCGTTTCTTACTTTTCCTAAGGCTAGTCAGGGTTTTTTGCTCTTGATAACCATATTAGCCCGGAAACCCACATTGAAGCAACCTCTACTTCAATGTGAGTTGCCGGGCTAATATGTTCTCTCCCTCCATAAATCACCATTGGTTTATAGTTTTAGCACAACCTGATGAGATCAAAATCATACGTCCTATAAAACATAACATATTTTTAAGTTAAACTTTTCTTTTTAAACAAATGTCATATCCACGTTAGCGGAAATCTGCCACTTTATATGGAGCAAACCTCTAAATTGACATGACATGACATGACAACAACATACGAATTTGACAGATATAGTTTACTTCAAACTTGGAAAGTTATACTAGGAGCGCAGAAATCTGTGGCTACAACAGCGGATATACAAAGTTATAATGAAACCATCACGAAGTGTCACAATGTACATACATCACTTCGTGTGGGTTTCATAATTTGTATATTATAATATTTTAATAATGACGGTCTCGATTTGTGTTCGTGACACACAAATTGAATTCGAACTAGTTTCGAGTTCTCAACACGCAGTCCAAGTCTAACTAACCAATATTACAATAATTATGCTCTAATTCATACATTTCCAGCATGTATTTTCGACTAGAAGATATGTTAATAACTTTTATAGTATTTGTTCCGTTCAGGAACAGAGTTCTTAATTTTTAAGATATACTTTTTTTGTCTTATTTTCGTATGCAATTTAGAGCATGGTTTCTTTTTTTATATTTTGTTCATTGGGTTTTTTGATGTGAAAGATCTATAAGCAAGGTTAAAATGATGGAATATACCGAGGACGTATGTATGATAGTATCATACAGTCCTCGGCCAGCGTGGTGGACTATTGCCAGAAGACAAGAAGAGGTTAACTTCTGTGTCATTGTAATACGAGACCCGTGCCCTGTTGTGGGCCGGTAATGGGTTGATATGATGATGATGATGACGTAGTTGAGATGTCGCAATTTCAAATATGTTCTAAAATTTTAATTTCTTTTTTAATTTTGTTTTTTTAAAAAAATGTAATAAATACTCATTATTTTATGACACAAATTTGTAATGCTTTATATTTTCAGTACGCTATATCTGATTCCTGTCGTAATCTGTTCTTTATGCATATATATATTTCTTGTAGTGTATGTCCCTGAACTCCTCCAAGACGGCTGGACCGATTTGAATGAATTTTTCGGTTTGCGTTTGTGTGGCACCCTGGATGGTTTAGATTCACAAATAAGCCCGACAGATGGCGCTGGGGTCAGCTAGTAACTTATATAAAATAGTTTTAATGTTTCACATCTGCAAGGCGTCCTGTGACGGCACACACATGTTTTTTTTAGTGGCGCCACCCACCGACTGACTAACGTATATGTGCATTATTTTTTAAATTTTATCTTTGACTATCTTTCTGTTGCCATAGTAGCTTATTGACCTTCACTCCATTTGACCTTAAATATAGACACAGCTGTTGTTTCGGTTGTCATTGCATTTATACATGTACAATTTTATCCATTTATTTCATCATTTATAATAATAATCATCATCAATCATCATTTTTAAAAAGTAGCATCTCAGGAAAGAGTTGTAAAAAAAAATATTGTATATGTTTTTTTAAAAGATTTTGCGACTCCATTCCAACTAGCCTTGTCTATGAATGTATTATTATTATAAATATTAAAATAGCATCCTATGTAATGATAAATCTAATTTCCTATCTGATGCTTAACAAAAAACAAAGGTCTACGACAAACAATATAGTAAAAAACACATGATGTATATTATTCGAACGACCTACGAACAACTCGTACATGTTTCCTTCCGCTTATTTTCTGAGAAGGTGTGGATAATTTTGAGGGGGTGTTTGGTTAAGGTACCCTAGCAGAGATAGCTATTAAGCGATGAAGACGCCTACTGTATTCTGCTTTTTTCTTAATGTTTCTGTTTTATTTTGTTGTTTGTATGTTAAAATTTGTGGTATACAAATAAAGAGTTAATAATGAAAGGTGAAATAGCATATCTTTTTACCTGCGTAGCATAGGAAATGCGTAGCGTAGAAATATAGGAAAATATGTTCATGAATTGCGCATTGTGTAATCCTGCAGATCAAATAATAAATAGGTGGAATCCAGGTTATTAACGCAGTCGCGCAAAAATAACTAAAAAGATACAAAATGATAATGGTTGAAATTTATAAAGCATTTATCCTATATATTTATAGATCCTATGCAGAAATGTTACATTGATTTAATTTGAAAAATGTCAACTTGAACGGTTCTGCTGCAATGCAAATACTTTATCAATACTCAAGAAACTAGCAAATTTCAAACTTTTATCAAACACCCCGTTAAAATTGCTCACGCCCTCTTAGGCCATTAAATTCGCTGTTTACGTCTTGGAGTAATTCCGTGTGTCAACAGCCTGTGTGTACGCTGTATAATCTTGGGCTGAGATGTTTTTGTAACAACGTCAACGGTTCGGGCTGGGAATAATAATTAAAACAAAACATAAGGATTTTGTAAGATTAAGTTATGTTGAAATATGGTGCGTGAGGTCGAGCGTGTTTCTTTATCTAACCCGAAATAACGAACATACTGAAAAGTTTTACTTCTTCTTACCCTTATAACATTAAAGACAGACTTTTTGTTTTGGTTCTAGTATATTTTAACCGATCAACGGCCTGCGTGAATTCAAGCCTCCCTGAGAAGGTTTTCTTGGTGAAATAACTGTTACCTATCAGTTGAAAGGGGTAAGGTTTTTATCCCTTTTTATTCCCAAAGACAGTCAGACATTGCGAAAGTAAAGAAAGAAAATGCAGTTGAAAGGGTTAAGGTTTTGATCCCCTTTCGTTCTTTATCGCATTAGACTCATTGGATGAAATAATTATGGAATTATATTTTTTTTGTAGTTTCTCAATGTTACCAGTAGAAGCCGCTTGATCGCAAGAGCCGCTATAAAGGATCGTAGCCCATAACGTCGGACTCACTATGTTAAGAGTGAACGAGAACTATTTTCCAGGGGATTTCCTAGTGATTACAACGTCCATCACTCCTCTGAGCTCTGTGTCCTGCGCATTCCTACTTTAGTTTCGCAACTCGTTACGCTATGTCGGTAACTTTGGTAACGTTGGCCTTCGGATTTCCTCATTACTGGCTGCCTGCGAGCCTAATTCTCTCCGTCGCCCATCGTTTGACTCTAGTTGGACACCATGTTTCGGAGCCCTAAGCAACCAAGGGCAGCGTACCGTAACGTTGCCTTTCTACCTTACTGACAAATTAAGGCAGAGTCAGTACGACTATTATCTGATAACAATCGCAAACCTAAAAGTCAGCATTTGTTGTCTAAGCCCGTTAACTCATTTTGGAGCAGCACGGCAGATGTAAGCTTAAAATGAAATCGAGGAGGATTGCTAGTAGAAGGGAACCTGGGAAAATCATTAGGTCGGTTATGAAGACCGTGAATTCTGCAGAGTAGTTTTTTTAGCCACCTTATTCATGATATTATTCGTTAGCTTAAACCCAAGTTCGTGTTTACTATACTCCAAGTTGTTTTATTTAAGATGCCACATGTAGGCAAATTTATTTAACTTCTGTGTTACTTCTAATCCCAAGGGATGCTCGGGATGTACAAGAAATATCGTTTGCGCAAGATAAATAACTCAATCTATCAAGTGAAAAATAACTTCAGTCACGAAAGATTAATTCCGGCTCCGTATGTAATCAACCGAAGATTCTTCAAGTTCGTGCAAATCTCAAGAGTCGAAAATATTTTTCTCTTACAGAAACTTTGAGTTATCCCAAAATTTCATGATGTGAGAAGGCTCTTGCGGTAAAGTTGTATTAATATAATAACTTTGTTCGAAACCCAGAGGTCATTTCAAGTTAAATTAAATTAGGTTATGAAAAATGTTAACGTGTAGGTGATAACGTTTTAAAACGTCAAATTTGACTAACAAATGCTTTACTTTTGCCTAACATGCGGACTGCATGTTTAGTGAGAGTCATCATCAACTGCCCATTATCAGCCAAGTGTAGGTCACAGTTCTCATCTCAGAATGAGAAGTGTTTAAGCCGTAGTCTACTCCACTAGCCAAGTGGGGATTGGTAGACTTCACACGCCGATGAGAACATAATGGAGAGCTCTCAGGCATGCAGGTTACTTCACGACGTGTTCATTCACCGTTTAAAGCAAGCGATATTGTAATTGCTTAAATTAGAAACGCACGTAACTCCGAAAAGTCAGTCTCAGGGCTCAAACTTGGTCTCCACGAAAGGAAAATAAAAGCCTTACCCACTATCTAGGCTATCGCCACTTAGGTAAGAGTAAACTTGTCAAAATACCTCACGCTAATATCAGGTTAGCCACCAGAACACAAAAGGTAATATTAAAAACTAAACTGTTTAAATGGCAATGGCCTGGCAGTTGATCGAGGTTAGTAAAACGGAAGCAAAGTAGTTAGTGTGTGGTACCCCAGAGAGGGAAAGAGGAAGAAAGAACGACAATGACGGCTGATTGGCGCAGTTTGCAGCAACCCTGCTTTCTGAGCCCAAGGCCGTGGGTTCGATTCCCACAGCTGGAAAATGTTTGTGGGATGAGCATGAATGTTTTTCAGTGTCTGTCTTTTCTGTGTATGTACCTATGTATATTATTCATAAAAATATTCATCAGTCGACTTAGAACCCATAACACAAGCTACGCTACTTTGGGGCTAGCTATTTATTAATGCAAAAGTTTTCTTTTTGTCCTGCTATAAACAGATATTTTCTTTGATATTTTAATTATTTTATGATAATTTGTCATTGGAAATGATCATATTGAAGAGAGAGACTGGTTAAAAAATTATTTAGGCCTAGGATATTTTTATTTTTAAGGCGGCTGAGACAATCTGGTACGGTGAGTTGAAGCCTGCCAACTGGTTTAGAATATGCATGTGTGAATGAAGTCATGACTTAGGTATTTACAACTACACTGTTACAGTTCTTCTTTTACGTTCCTCATCCTCAATTAATAATATGGGAATATCAATTTGCGGCTATAGCAAGAAGAACTTGGACAAGGCGGCTTGAGGAGGCCTTTGCCAAAGAGCATGCAAAATAATTAAAAAAAACATTTTATACACATAAAAAATCTGATAGTGGCTTAATAAATGAATATCAGTCAAGTTAATATAATGATTTAAATTTGAAGTAGAAGCTTGTCTTCTTAAGTTTCTTATATATTAGTATAACTCGAGGAGGCCTTTGCCAAAGAGCACACAAAATAATTAAAAAACATTGTATACACATAAAATTATCTGCTAGTGGCTTAATAAATAAATATCAGTCAAGTCATTATAATGATTGAAATTTGAAGTAGAAGCTTGTCTTCTAAAGTTTCTTAACTAAATTAGTATAACTCGAGGAGACCTTCGCCAAAGAGCACACTAAAGAATCAAAAAACATGGTATACACATAAAATAATCTGATAGTGGCTTTATAAATAAATATCAGTCAAGTCAATATAATTATTGAAATTTGAAGTAGAAGCTTGTCTTCTGAAGTTTCTTATATGTTAGTATAACTCGAGGAGGCCTTTGCCAAAGAGCACACAAAATAATAAAAAACCTTGTATACACATAAAATAATCTGATAGTGGCTTAATAAATAAATATCAGTCAAGTCAATATAATTATTGAAATTTGAAGTAGAAGCTTGTCTTCTAAAGTTTCTTATATATTAGTATAACTCGAGGAGGCCTTTGCCAAAGAGCACACAGAATAATTAAAAAACATTATATACACATAAAATATTCTATTAATATAACTCGAATAATCCCTGTATTTGAGTTATACTAATATAGAAGACAACACTAATCACTACTCTGTTACGTCCAGATGCAGCGCAACTTAGGTACTTAGTTGCAGCTCTTGAGCTTAAGAAAACTTGTGATTGTTTAAAACAAAGTTTAACTGCCTCGGTGGTCTTAAAGTTGGTATGTACGACTAGGTCCCTGGGGCCGATTTCCGGATTGACCCAAACATTGTTATTGTTTTTAATTTTATTTTACACTCAGCACCAGGTGTTAGGAAATCAGCGTACTTCACAATGATACGTATTTGCCGGATTGTTTTAATAAGTTTACTAAGCATTTTTATTAGTAAGGAAAATACGAATGACCTCAATAGTATTACAAATCAGTATGCTTAGAAGGATAACAGCGAAAAACTACATAACCGTAGTAGTGTTGATTGAGAAGGCGATATTAGACGGCCCTGCCAAAATAAATCACAAATCAGCCGCGGACGATCTGACCTACAAAAACCATATTTGCCCCAGCCTGGACCAGAAGCTGGGTACGCCCATGAGGGTGTTTAAATTAACCAAAGGTAACAAAATTTTAATGGGACTTATTGGAGACATGCAAGAAAAAAAAAATATGTAAAACGGCGCGGAAATACATAAATATTTCAAAATACCTTGCATTGTAAAATTAATCTTATTGAAGACCCTTATTTACATTTACATAATGTTCACTCCTTGAATTAAAGTTAACAAAATAGTTTTGTTACTTCGTATTACTTTCAAAATCTTCAGACAACAAGAGAACGTTCCGAATACCGTAATCCAAGTCTGGAAATAGTTTAGGAACACGTAAGTGGCCTTCCTAAGAGGATCACCTCGTGTCCTTTGGCCGAGCAACTTCAAATTCTTGCTGAATTCCTAACAATACGCTCAGGCTTCTTGCTCTAATTTTGATATTCCCGCAGACCCGACAACTACTTACGAGGGTAAGAGCAAACTTGCGATATATTTAAGTCTATTATTTATTTTTACGGTCTTTTTTTATTTTGAAAAAAACAGTCATTACATAGAAGTAACTTGATACATATAATAACAATCTTATAACAAAGACTAAACATTGCCGAAAAAGTATTATAATAGTATTATTATTTATAATAGTAGAAATTTTAAAAGCATTGAGCAGTGCAATAAGTGGTGAGAAAAAGAGTAGATACATAATTATTAGAAAGAACAAGCAAGAAAGAGATATAGATAATCAAAAATATAAAAGTACATCAAATGTAATCTTGAAAAGATGCAGTTTTAATTTTCTGTAAGGAGCTAAAAAACAGGTCCTCGTCAATAAATTATTTTCCCTTTTTTTTCTTTTTCCTAGCGAAGTATCATAATCATTTTCAGCTTTATGAAAGTTCCAATGGCTTGTCTGGGGCTGCAAATGTTCATCGGCGTCACTTAACATCGTTTTTATGCCCCCCCCCCCCCCCTTGATTTAAAGTTGCAGGTCCAGGGTTGGATTAACGGTAGGGACACTTCGGAAATATATAATTTCAGAAATTTCTCTAGTCTTGTCTGGTGGGAGTTTTCAGCCGTGGCTATTTACCACTTTACCGACAAAAACGTGCCGCTAAGTGATTTAGCGTTCCGGTACTATGTCCCGTAGAAACCAGAAGCACGGGTTTAATTAAACTGCCATGCTCCCTAACAGGTAAGCCCGCTACCATCGAAGACTTCATCTTAACTTACCGCCGGATGAGATTGTAGTCAAGGGCTAACTTGAAGATGAATAAAAACCCCCCATCAAGATTAAGGGTTCGTTTACTCGCTTGGCCGCTTCTTAGCTACTCATATTAAAAAAAATCAGGGTCCAGAGTCTGTGTGTGCAAAAGTCAGGTGTGTACAATGTCTAAGCCAGTATGATGCCTAGTTCACAATCACAATATAGCAACTTACCCTAAGTCAACGCGACTGGTAAATTCTGGTTTGCTTAAGGAAATGAATGCTACAATATTTTTGCGCTTTCGGAACTCAGATTTGCTTATTTATTAATAGTATAAGTTTTTGTGACATGCTCGTCAGGGACGTAATACTGCCAGCAAATTTCTTTGGTGGCAGTAATACGTCCCAGAGTTTGGGATGTTGGGGACTGAACTCCAGATTTTGCAATATATAAGGCCACAAAGACTCTTAAACACGTCCAACGCTTTCGCAATTCGCATTTACAAAACTGGAAATTGTGTTCCAAAGTCCATTGAAAATGCTCTTCAAACTCGTCGTGGATGCATTACTAATTCATCGGTACCAGGTGTTTAAATGAAAAGTGCTCTTGGCTCTCGCTGTAAATACAAAACACGTCGAACAGAACAACGATGTATTGGTCTCTGAGCACTGATATAAAATGCATGTACTCATGTCTAGTGAGAATTTCTGTTTACCGTATGACATATCTGTCACAGTTTCCGTTAGAAGTGGAAGTATATTTTGTAGCTGACTCCGTGTGAAACGGGCATTGCCTGTCAAATTTACTAACTTAGGAATAAAGTTTATTTTATGCCCTGCAAGATGTTGCTCTGTACATAAGTCATGGCTGTCCTCTAACTATGCGATGGGTTAACTGCTTGTTCTGTCAATAATTTCTATCAAAAAAGTTTGCTTAGTATATTTTGTGCATGATGGAAACAGATGCCAAAATTTTTGGTATTTCAGGGTTGTAAAACCAGAAACTTATTAAATTTTATTACTCTCAGTAGTGAAACTGTAAAATCTGAAGATACGAGTACACCGACATTCGCCAATTACCACGCTAGTTAAACTGTAGCACATACTTCAACATTTTCAAGCTTTCAACGCGAAAATAAAGATGCAATTTAGTTACCAGAATATATAAACAGGAAAGCACTTAGCTTATATCGTAGCATGAGTAGCGACATTTCGTTTCGTAAAAAGCCGTTAGTAATACAGGTAGTACTAAAATGTTTTCTATTTCTATTATTCAAAAACTACTGAACCGATTTTAACTTCTTTTTTTAAATGTGTTTTATTATAGAATATAGGATAGGATGGTTATATAGACCCAAGTGCTTATATTAGGCCCACTTAAAATAAATGAATTTCTAATTTAAGCACTTTCGACACATCAAGTCTGTCTCTTTGTAGTGACTCTACCACCGGTTCGGAAGGCAAATTCTAGCGAGAAGAAACCGGCAAGAAACTCAGCAGTTGCTCTTTTCTAACATCAACAGTTTACATTTTACATTTTAACAACTATTGGTGACCGGTTGATATATATGCCTTGGAATATCCTTAGATTACGCGTTACTTATTTAGGCATTGCCTTGTTCTTCGTAAGTGAAAACGGGCATAGGGCTGAAAGATGAGAGTATTTTAAAAAATGATTTCCCCTGCTGTTTATCGGAGTCTATTTTATGTTCAAAGTGTTTCAGACATTACTCTTGTGCCCCGCCCTCATCCTGGATAATTCCTGGTTCCTATATATATCTTGGTAATAATATGTTCCTGAATTGCTTTTGGCCAGGTCGCCAAGTGTTTAGAATAATTGAGCAAAAGCGATCATTATCATCATCATATCAACTCATAACCGGCCACGGGTCTCCTCCCACAATAAGAAGGATTTAAGGCCGTAGTCATGCTGGCCCAATGCAGAACACCTTCATAAAAACCTACACCGAACTGAGAACGGGCTATCAAATACTACGACGAATAAATAAATATACTACGACAGTTCACACATCGCCATCTAGCCCCAAAGTCAGCGTAGCTTGTGTTATGGGTACTAATATTAGTTAAGTAAGGTTCAAGATCGCATCTGTTTGTAAAAAAATTCAGTCAAAAGTTTTAAGTATGATCTTAGAAATAGGGTTTCGTTTTCAACTAAAGTGGAACCAACATTCGTTACATGGAGTGCGGTACTGGGTAGTAAGTGAATTGCTCAACGTGAAATTGGGTGGCAGAGTATGGTCCAATTTGAAAGCCTTTTCTCGAACTACGTATTTTATCCACTCGACCTAATAAAGTAATAAGCTATCGTAAATCTCTATGTATGTACCAGTTGCAAATATTATGTGAAATTTTTGCATTGGATATTTGATAAGTACGTGAAGGTAAAAAAGTTATAAAAATTGCAATAATTTTCAATACCATTTTCATGTCTGGTTTCACTACCTTATTGGTTAATATTGTAACTATCAGGAAACATGATTATATGATACATTAATCGTACCCAATGGTTATTTATACATACCTCCATCTACAAAAACAGCCTATAAACTGAATTATTTATCTACCATTTCTTATTTATTTAGACTATTATTTATTCTCTAACTCATATTTAAGTATATTGTTTATATTTATCAATACTATTGCTGTATAGGTGTAGTCTGGTTTATGTATTAGTATGTAGTTACTCGTATGTATATGTTTTAAACGGTGTACCCCACCTTCTCGTTTTTCTTTTTAGTTTTCCTAATCCTAAGGTTGCCTGGCAGAGATCGCTACTTGACGATAAGGCCGCCTTTTGTATCCTACTACATTCTTTAAGTGTTTGTTCTATTTTTTTTGTTTTCTGAATGATGTGGTGTACAAATAGAGTAAAAATAAATAAATAAACTAAATATTTTAAAAGTGTAATAACGTTAAAGAATCGCTAATTTTGCCAAGATTGGCTCAACGGATGAGCCGAACATTGGTAACAAACAAAAAGACACTCTGTCGCATTAATAATATTAGTGTGGATTTCATTAACATCGAAATATCATATCATTACCAAGAAAATTAAATGTCTTATTTTTGGTAAGAAGGTAAGTACGGTAAGTGTGCCTAATAATGACAGTCATTATTTCACATAAAATGCGATATCGGGGCGTGTCTATAGATCAGGCTCACCGGGTTATCTGTGGACTGCGGGTTGATTTTTAAATCGGTCAAGTAGTTTTTGTGAATAATGGGTACATACAAGCATACAAATACGCAAAATTACACAAATCAAATTAGTCCCCTATAAATTATTAGTATCGAAGTACAGAAATCGGATTGATTACATATGCTGCTCATTTTAGACCATGCAAAAGTCATCGTGTCATACCTTCAAGCTATCTAGCTATATATATATATATATATATATATAAGAAGAAAGAGCATTCGTTATATTTTTATCAAGTAATATAAATACCTACCAAGTTTTCGTATGGTAGAAGTTTATGCATACGAAAACATTTCTGATTCGGGAGAGTTGAACAAGTTGTGAACCTTCCAATGATTTCATATGTAGTCGAAATGAATATCACGTGGCTGAAGTTTTTTTCGCTTGATAGATTGGGTGATTTATCTTTCGCGACTGTTATGAAACTCGTAGCGACTCATCGCCTTTCTTAAACAATCTTCGAGTCATATGAGTCGTTGATTTTCATATTTGGCATAATGAGTTAAAAAGCTGCATCTATCATGGGTAGAATGCGCAGATTTTAAAACACCATTCTTAAAAATGGAAAATAAATTTTGAAGCATATGGTATTTAGTTAGTACCTATTGACGGCCGATTGGCGCAGTGGGCAGTGACCCTGCCTTCTGAGTCCAAGGCCGTGGGTTCGATTCCCACAACTGGAAAGTGTTTGGGTGATGAACATGAATATTTTTAAGTGTCTGGGTGTTTCTATGTATATTATAAGTATTTATGCATGTTATTAATAATAATATTCTTAACACAAGCTACGCTTAAATAATGTTAGTGTATAGCCAATACATATTTGAAAATAATAATTTGAACGTTAGAAGCAAAAATAAACTTGCAGTGCAGTACACTAGACTACACAAAAAAAGCAATACATTTAAAGGAAATTGTATAAAATTTTACAATAAATTACCGGTTGATATCTTGAGGGTGGCATCCTCAAGATATCAACAAAAAAAGTTTTAAGTTTATATTAAGCGTAAGCTTATAGAAAAGTCCTATTATAGTATAAAGGATTACATAAACGATAAAAAGGTTGGGTGTGAACAATTGCTCTTACCAAGTTGCTTCTAAAATATTTTCTAATGACAATATGAGATGGGGTTGCTTGGAAGCATCCGGCTCCGCTTTCATCTCTCACAAGATAGAAAAATGAATTTTAAAATGTAAAATGTAAATTGTTGATATTGGAAAAGAGCAACTGCTGAGTTACTTGCCGGCTTCTTCTCGGTAGAATCTGCCTTCCGAACCGGTGGTAGAGTCAACTCAGAATACCACGTAAAATAATAGTAGGTACATAGCTAACCACGATGATTAGGATGTTAGCATCACATCTATTCTAGCTTCTCGATTAAATCATACGTGGACGAAGTCGCGAGGGTCCGCTAGTTATCTATAAAGGTTTATTTTAACTGGGGGTTTGAGTGAAATTATAACAAGCAGATACTTAAGTATTACCGACCCTAATATTTTGATGTTCGGATATCATAAAATCCCAAAATTCTGACGGAATTATTTATTTTCATGCTTTCAGGATTGTTTTATGGCAACTGAATTTAAATAAGTATAATAGCAAAAATCTAAACACAGCTCAGCCCGATTTACGAGGAATTCGCTAAAAGTAATTAAAAATAATATACCACGAATTGTACTACAAGCTTATAAAGTTTAAGCGGCCGCGTAGATGCATCGATTATCGTGTCAAATTACGGAGCACGAGGTTCCATTCCCATGTTGGGCTACGAATTGTTAGGTATCGGATTTTTCCGTTCAATATGCGCCACGTTGAACTGACGATCCCGGTTATCACTAGCATGTGATAGTCAACGCTAAAGCCCACCAACCCGTTTAAGCAGCGTTGCGGGTTCCTGCTTAAACACTTTTGTGAGAGAAGAGGCCTAGGTCTACCAGTGGGAGAAATGATAATGAAACTAAAACTGAGGAAGTTATTGTACGTAAAGATATTGTACGTACTCTAAAATGTTTATTGAATTTCCGCATCCGCGTGTCTCGTATACGAGGTGACTAAGTGCACAAAATGGAGAACGGAATGGAGAACGGGTTTACCTAAAAAGTAGAAAACATTTACCTAGCAATTTTAACTCGCAGTAGATAATAGTAGAAGTAGGCAGGATGCTGCTGTCCGTTTTACATTATATTCCCTTAGTCGCCTCGTATACAACACTCGCGGAAAGGAATGGTTGGTAAACAATGTATTCTGATTTGCAGATATGGTTCCGCAACTATGAAGTAGAGTTAAATTATGTTTTCTATAAAATTATAATTTTTATCGACGGTTTCGGAAACACTGAACTGCATTACAAAATGTGCTAGGTAGGCTAGCGTGAGGGCTGTGGTCTAATAAGTGGGAGGTACCGGATTCGGTCTTATAAGTGGGAGGTACCAGCGGGGGCAATTTGGGAATTAAAAATTTCAGAATTTTCTCGGTCTGTGGTTATAAACAAAACCGAGCCACCAATGTGTTCTTATGTGTTCCGGCTTTATATAAGTGTTATACGCGTAACAAGCACAGAGTTAAGAACACACAGAATCCGTGTACACGGACTTATATTGAAGCATCAAAAACCACTCCACTTTAATAGTAGTGTTTGTCACTTCATTCATTTAGCAGTTGACAGTAATTATTTTACCTCTAATGTTCTCGGCGTTTACCATAAAATGAGGAAAATGGGAAAAGTTTCTGAGCTAGCAACATTCCACGGTTGTGAAGAGAGACATGCTAGGCACGACTTTTCTGTTTTTGGACACAATGAACTGCATGCAATAAAGGCTGAATGAGGATTCTGTATGTTCGTAATTCTGTGGTAATTCTGTGGTAACAAGTTAACCGCTACCATCTTAGACTGAAACATTACTCACAGTGAGATTGCAGTCAAGGGATTACAATTGTTGAGGAATTAAAAAAAACCTCTATCCAAAATTAAAAGACTTGTTTTATCATTTATTTATTTTTATGTGTTTCCTGGCCTAATCGTGTTAAATAACTTAGTTACGGCACACGTAATATTTTGGCAAACGTAGTAAAAGCCTGTTTATCCGGTGCCTGTCGAAAGTTATTCAATGATATGCCTCGAATGTTACGTCAGGATGAAACTCCTGGCACTTTGAGCTTACGGCTAGGGTGACTATGAAGTATTTATTTATTTATTGTTATGAAAATTAAGCTTAATCTGCTATACTCCGCAAAACGCAGGGGAATCTGTACGATGTTATTTATAATTTCTTCAATCCTACTCCACACTAATCAGATCGATCTCGGAAATGTACCTACTGTATGTATGTAATCGCACGTTTCACTTCGAAACCGTAGCATCCTCAGATGTTGACTTTACAATGTTTAATTGTTAATTTTTTGCTGTGAACACAGGAGTTACATGCATTTTTTACGAGGTTGATATCTTTATAATATATTATATATTATATATTTATATATATATATATATATATATATATATATATTTCTTGTGTGCGTGTGTATGTCACTGAACTCCTCCCAGACGGCTGGACCGTTTTGAATGGTTTATTTGGTATGCGTTTGGGTGGCACCCTGGATGGTTTAGATTCACAAATTAGCCCGATAGATGGCGCTGGGGTCCGCTAGTAAGTAAACGCAAAAGTTGATCAGTATTGTTAGAAGCAGACGTTACTTTTACGGAATTCCATAATATATATTGAAAAGCAGGAGAATCTGTACGGTGTCATTTATATTTTCTTAAATCTTTATAGTCCTCACCAATGTACTTTCTGCGCTCGGTTCACTCCAACACCGGAGTATCCTCAGGTGTTGACTTTACAATGAATAATTGTTAACTGACTTCCACGATTGAAAATATAATAAATAATTTTTCAGATCCTCCTGCTTTTCTTGGAGTATAGCAAATTGACCTTAATTTATTGACTAGATTTGCCCTGCGGCTTCGTCTGCGGAATTTTGGGAGGCAGCGTACTGCTACATAGTCTTCACCTATAGTCATATTATATGAGATTTTGAGATTTTTTCACTAACATTTTTTATCTTACGTAATTTTTTTTTCTATGAAAAGTATAGTATTTTTTTTCTAATACCTCAAAGAATTTGTATACAAAGTTTCATGAAGAACGGTTCAGTAGTTTTCGCGTGAAAGCGTGACAAACAAACTTACATTCACCTTTCTAATATTAGTAGGGATGAAGTGTATCATCTCCAAGGATATAGCAACGTCAGCACGGGGAAGGAACAACCAGAGTGGAATTATTAAAATTCACCGTGTTACAAAGCTCACTACATAATTTCGGCGTTCATTATCATCATCCGCAGCCTTCACGTTCCACAGCTGGGCAAAGGCCTCGTCTCTCATAGACGGTTTTATAGCCTACCACGCCGCTCCAATGGTGCGGTTGCGGGTTGGTGGGTTTTTGACGATAATTACCACAATTTAGGTATAATAACCGAACTATAAGTGCTCTCCAATACTCTGACTTTAGGAAATGGACGGTGGTCCATTTCCTAACTCCGGACTGGTACTCAAAATTCCTCACTACAAAATACACAACACCTTAAATATTTTTGCCGACCCGGGATTCGAACCTAGGGACTCTTGATCTTTAGTTGAACAGTTACCACTATACTAAGGCAGTTTGACATTCACAGCTGTTAAATTATTATCTGTAAATAAAAAAGAAGCTTTACTTACTCCCGACCGCGATTTTTTCGATGTGGAGTAAAAATTAGTAACTCTTGTGTAGGGTCAAGTAGTAAATTGACAGCATCATAAACGATGAAAGGCGATTTGAGCGACACTTCACCCCGTCTCGGTGGCAAATACCCACATAATGGGTACTTGACTTAAGAACATGTGCTCAAAGTAAAGCATTAACAACGTTAATGACAAAGTTGCATGGAAGCAAACTGTACCCCTTTAATCTCCACACAATTTAATAACGGTATATGATCCTGGGGGTTGATTAACGGTTAAAAATTAAAAAAAAACTCAATGTTCATGTTCTTCAAGTATTATGCAGTTTAAAATGCCAAGTCTGTCTTTTTGTAGGAGCGGAAGCCGGTAGGATATACAGCAGCTTATGCATACTCTTTTTTTAACACCAATATTTTACAATTAAGCAATGATTTATAGCAGGTATTAAGAATTATTCTAAATCTTATATCAAAGTTATAAATCTATATATATATAAATATTATGTTGGTTTGTGTACGCTTCAAAAACTCAAAAAGTTCTGCACCGATCGAGGCGAAATTTTAGCATGATATATCCGCATCAAGGATTGTTTTTATCCATTTTTTGCATCAGTCACATATCCGCGACCGCGAAACTACAGTTTTTTTAACGATCGATGTACTAGTGACCACGCCATCTGCCGAAAGCGAGAAAAACACTCGCTGACTTATGTAATGTATTCTTTGTTTTGTTTCTCATTTCTCAACCATTCCATAAAAATATGCCACAGCGAAGCATGGCAGGTTACAACTAGTAATAGAAAAATTTTAAATTTACATAACCTCGAATTTCAATGTAAATTATTCTTTAGACAAGCCCTTCATTAGATACCTATATTGAGGTAATTGTGAAAAAAACATTTTAATACGCCATTTTGTGATGGCGGCCATCTTGGATTTGAAATCGGTCATAGTTTTTGTAGCCGATTTTTGTTCAAACATAAGAATAACAAACATAACATAAAAATAAGAACACTCGCGACTAACTCATCTTTCAAAATCGGTACATCCGACACACACACACACAGAACACCAGACAATCAAACCTATACACCCCGTCGTTCTTACATCGGGGGCTAAAAAGCACATTATTAATAAGATTTAAAATCGAAGTAGTCGCTATTTTTCAAGGCGAGTTATGGTTACACTACAAAACTTAAAAGTTTATCCACAATAGAAGAAGTCACTCTGCCTGCGTCAGCGTCTTGCATGCGTCCTTTGTAGACATCCGCTTGGTGTCCTAACTGTGACTTAGAAAATATATGTGCCGCTTTTCTCCTTGACTTGCAACTTTAAAATACGTTTTGTAAAAAAAATATGGCCGTTCTCCAACGAACATTGAATTCTTGAGAATAAACTTGATAGACGTTGTTCCCTTCCTCGGTATTTGTATTTGGATAAATGAGATGTGGTATTTAATTTTTGGGCTCACTATTTCGGATTAATCGTCCATGTTAATTGCAGATAAATAATACGCAAACACGTTAGTGATGTTAAAAAAAAGTGTCCCAGCTATATGAAAGAAAGGGTTTGAAAAAGTATATTAAATAAAAAAAACTGTTACTGTTTGTTTCTCGGATTGTGTAGCTAATGAACTATAAGGATTTTAACAGCGTAACGTGGACTTCTTGGCAATCCTCGGAATGAGGCTCTGCCAGAAAGGGTTTGAATCCTAGGACTCGAAGAAGCGAAGAGATCGCCGGCCTGAGGGCGCATCATGTGAAGCCGATTCGCGGGTTGATTTATCCGCACGCATTCGAGGCCGTGGTAGGAGCTTACGTCCGAAAGACGTCAGAAATCGGGGAGCTCGTCTTCGGAGACGAAGACGCTGTGGTGTGACGTACAGGCACGTCCTGATTGCATTGTCAGTAGTAATGTGATTGTCAGGATCGTGAAATATATGTTTAGGCCTCCTCTTGTTGAGAGTGGCCCTAAGGTAGTGTGATTAAAAAGAAGCCGCAACAATGGTAGGGTTGTGATGCCGGATAGATATGGTACGATTATCTACATATTAACCACCCTATGTAGTAGTTATTCATGTTGTGTTAACTTTTTTACAGTAAGCTTTTTCACAATTAATTATGTAGCAAAATGCTGATTGCAAACCTTTTACTATTTGTTGCAAAACAATCGATTTATTCGTGCTTCGCAAATAGGCTACTATATAAGCAGTATAAAATTTTAAAATTTGACGACCGAGAATCCAATTGATATCCGAAAATCAATGGATTGAGTTGGTTGAGGAAAGATGATCTAGGTTAGAACCTTGAAAGGTGGTATCATTTTGGAGCTTCATATTTGGTGCCTCAAGTGAGAGCTAAGCCGTCAACCTACATTAATGCAATGGAAGGTTTACATTAATCCATGCGAGTGTGATGGTGATGATGATCATAAAGTAGTGATACTCAGTCCTTTGTTTTTATTATTCCCCTACCAGTTAGCTCTTGACGGCAGTCTCAACTGGTGGTAAACGGTGATACAGAATCGGGTGGTAACCCCTAAGTTGGTTACTACGTACGTTGGCGGCACGCCTTCGTTGGTAAGCTGGTAACTAGCCAACGCCAAAGCCTCCTATCACAATTGGTTATCACACCACAATCCCATTCGTTTACAAACAAACTAGTTTACCTCCGATAATTTTGTCTAATCTCAGTTAGATCCGCTTTGTGTTAGATTGAAAGTGATGTCAAGGGGATATAATATTTGTATGATAGAGCACGAACAGCCGGTAAATGTATTAAGATGCACTGTAACACGCTTAGTGTTGAAACAGGGCTTAGTCTGACACAGAACCAGCAACAATACCACACAAATAATATTGTATGGAAATTCGAGGCAATCTCCATACAATATTATAATGGGGTATAGGTGTTCAAGATTTCAATGGCGATGACGCAATATAAATGTTGGATGCATAGCTGGTTGGATATTTGCATGAATGGTTTTGAATCGTGGCGAGTCGTAAAAGTCTTTGCATGAAAAACTAAAATTAAAATATTTTAGTTCTTAAAATAAAATTTCTGCCATTTATAGACATATACAATAAACTTATTAAACAAACATATACTATTATTACGAATAAATCGAAATAATCGATAAAGCGTTTAGGTACGATGTCAAGTAAAAACCGATTAGAGGTGTGGGTTTAATATAACTGCCATACCCCTAAGAGGTTCAGCATCATTTACCAGCAGGTGAGATTGCAGTCAAGGGCTAACTCATAGCGGATAAAAAAAAAATACTTCAGTATAACTACATAGTCTAAAAGAAAGTCGCTTCCCGTGTGTTCCTATATATGCTTAAATCTTTAAAACTACGCAACGAGTTCTATAGATAGAGTGATCCAAGAGGTAGGTTTATATGTATAATACACGCATAAAATAATACATAAACACTGATAATTTTAGAGGTTTCTAATATAACGTAACTAAAAACATTTATTTTTGCGTTTACATTGCTAACGCTGGTTGAAAGATCAAACGAACCCTAAAGAACCCTACGAGATAGATAAAAAAAATGTGCTACAGTATTGTAGACCTTAAAAAGGTCCGCGATAGTATATGTCTATCTCCAAGGGATACTGACTCGAAGTTTTAGCCAGCTGTGTGTCCCTTCTATTTACGCTTTATTAAAGCGTTCCTGCACTTGTGCCGCGAGGGTAATTAATAATTACAGAGCAGATTGTTATTTCTGTTGCTTATAGGAAATTTTCACTTGTGCGTTACAAAATCTCTGCACGTAGCAACTCTCCAGAACGGAGTGATTCCTTGGTTCCGTGTGCTTTATATTAAATTTTCTTTAAAGTTTTTTTTTTTGGCTGAGATAAATAAATATAATACGACAATACACACATCGCCATCTAGCCCAAAAGTAAGCGTAGCTTGTGTTATGGGTACTAAGATAGCTGATAAATAATACTTATAATATACATATAAACACCCAGACATTGAAAAACAATCATGTTCATCACACAAACATTTTCCAGTTGTGGGAATCGAACCCACGGCCTAGGACTCGGAAAGCAGGATCGCTGCCAACTGCGCCAGCCGGCTGTCAAATAAAAATGGCAATTTCTTCTTCTTCTTCTATCCCTAGGCGTGTCTCTTAGGTCGGTTGGAACCTGACGTTGTACGTAGTGCCACTGGCAACGGCTCCCCGCTGTGTCACTTCAGCCTGCCAAGCTCACTCCAGAAGCTTAGCAGGCCGCCCAGCCCGCCAAGTCCTTCAGGGAGTGATGCTGGGGAGCCAAGGTATGCTGCGCGTTGTTCAGCTACTCCTCTACATCGGAGCATTACGTGTGTCAGTGTTTCATCTGCCTCCATGCATGCTCTGCACAGAGGACTGTCGTTTATGCCTAAAATGAAAAGGTTTTTGATTAAATGGCAATGGCCCTGTTATCATGCTTACTACCGTCCTTAGTTTGTTCCGACTTAGTTTTAGTAGTTTGGCTGTCAGTTGTTGGCAAATGGCAATGTCATTTTATATCTTTGTTGTTCGTTCGTATATTTTAACCGATTTCTATCTAGGTTTTTCCATGGAATAGTCACCCCTCTACTTCAGTGGTTATTTAAATTTCATGACAATATGATGAACTTCTTCAGAGGCAGAGTACATATTTAGCGTTTCTTAAACACACACACACCTACTCGGGATCCTTTTTGATTTATTATGACGTCACTAGCAACTAGTGTAGTCACTACAAATTATTAAAAACAATACGCTAAAGTGAAACATCTATAAGTACATACCTACATAGACTTACATAGACATATAGGATAGAAATCTAGGTCTAGGTTCGATTCCCAGGTCGGGCCGACAATTTGTTATGTGTTGGGGCTTCTATAAAAATCTAAAATCTAGTTCGGAGTCAGTATACTAATGCCCTCAAGCCCCATGCCTTTTAGGGCACGTTATCCATCGATTCCAGTTATTATTACTAAAATGTGATAGTAATTGCTAAAGCCCTACTATCCACCTGGGAACAGCATGTTGGGTCAATGCTCAATTTAAAAAAATCTTTATTGGTAGACCTGTCACTGGCTTGAAGTTATGAAGATTATAAAAGATTATAAATTAATACTTGATTATAAATAAAATGATTATTCTTCTTATGAAACGTTCATATACGTTTCCATTATTTAATTTTTTTTTGTTAGCACCATCTCACGATCTCTTTAACGGTCTCAGAGACGAGCTGTGCCCAGCAGTGGGATAATTTTCACTTCGACTTTGATTATTGTTAGGAACAAAACGCAGTTTGCTGTCAAACACAGATTCAGTTCTGTTAAGCGTTTTAATACAAGCTATTCACTAAGGCTAACACAGATGCCATTTCTGCCCTAGGATTCAATCATAATTTCTCGATGGGTCAAAATCTATAAACGAAAAAGTCTTTTATATTTTTTTCCGTTTTATGGAAATAAATGTGATTATTTAAATGTGTATGAATTTAAAATAATTAGTTAATGTTAATAGTAGTGGAGGAGCTTTGCGACACAGCGCTTTTGTTTTTGATAAAAATGTTGGACTAGCATTATATACAACTATTCAAAATATCCAACCAAGTAAATATAGTCTTCAGGGATTCATAAAATGTTGGTATGAAACCCTAAAAACGTAGAACCATTTAAAATTCGATAATAATATCTCACCTGAAGTCCCGTAGATTTATTAATTTTAATTTTGTTTCATCTACCGAGAAGTATTATCTTCCACAACGCATATTATTTTTGTAGAAACCACGTAGTATAGGTATCGCAGAAGGGCCATCCAATTCTGTTGAATAAGACTAGGATCCTTAGCATACTTTATTACCTGTAAGCCGAAATTGTACCATTGTAAAAGTATTAATTGTACTCGTATGACTTTCGTATCACGTTTTCGAGGGATTATGTATATAACTAACCTTACAGAAGGAACCTTTTAAACAAATTTAAAACACGAGGTCTACATGTTTCTTAAGAATCACCGAAACTATCGATTATAGTATTTATAGTATGTTAGTGACAGGTGCTTTGCTTATAATGATTTTATTTATTTTACATTTAACTAATTTCAATCATTTAAGTTGATTTATGTCAATCAAACAATTTGCAATTTATATTTTAGCTTATAGATAAAAGATACCTACTACTTAGCTGGTTAGTAAGTAAACATCTTGTAAAAAATATTGTAATATTTCATGTTATTAATTATATAAAATAAAAACAATGAAAGCAGCTCTAGTTTTCACCGTAGGTCGGGAGTCAGAAAACGATCATGTATCATGACAACAATGTAGTATAACATAACTTTTCTCTTACTAGCCCTCACTTTACCATCTCCAAAGTTACATCACTTTTTAATAATGTATCTCATTATCTTAGGCCTTAGAAATCAAAACTCTGTAACAGCTATTGGTTACGTCTAGTTTAATGAAAAGTAGAACCTTTTTGCAAAACAGCCGATAAGATAATAAGATAATAACGTAGTAATGAGCAGTTCTGTTCTCTGGTTACTCTATGCTTTCAGGTGAGTAGACATCGTATTAAAGGGCGAAGCTTAAGGGCTCGGCCTCCTTTATCATCGCCCAACAATGGACTTGTAAAATGAAATACGAAATCTGAGAAAATAACTTGCTCCACAAAATCGTTTCCATGAGGATTACCTCGAGGGCACATGAAAATTAAATTGCCCCTTAATATTGGGGCACGAAAAAATATAGTCGGCACTGGTAATTATAATTTTATGTCCACAATTTTGTTGAATGTAAATAGATTGCCATCTTTTTATGGGATCCTTCATTCACAGATTGTATAAAAGGCTATCCAAAATAGCTTTCGTGTACGTGACACCCACACAGTGTTGTATTACGAAATCTCTTTTAAATTATAAGCAACAGTTTTCTTACATTTTTTTCCTGTGCTTTCTCCGCTCGTGGTTCACTTTTAAAGCTTGTTTTATGTCGTATTTTCAGTTAAGTCTGTGCTTAAAACATGGCCTCCTATCAAGTTTGGAAAAAATAGGGTATTTAAAGCGACGGTACGGCAACAGGCCGAGAAGAAAAAAAAAGAAGACAAATTTAATTAGTAGTTTAGTGAATGAATGGAGAATAATAAACAATCGGAAGAATAGGTTTTATTAAAGTAATTCCTGATTTTAATTTATTACTTATCTAACTTAGTTTTTCATCACCCTTGATCAGCTTGTCATGTCACGAGATGGCCTAATAAGCAAACTGTTTAATTCTAACGGATTGTTTACAATTCAGGGTTTGACATGAGCCATGTATGAGCCTCTGTCAATAACTGTGTGCATAATAATTAATTAGTTACGCTTTGATGTTTGACTTCGCCACTAAAGGGTTGACCTTGGGTGTGCTTGACGTAAGACAGGATTTTTATTAATTAAATAATATTGTTAATGGAAAATGTAATGTCTGCAATATCCAATGTAAAGAAGAATATATATAAAAAAAAACAAAGTATAAATTCATAGTGGTTTGGTAAAGATTTGATATCTTTAACAATTACACAGAAGAAGATTTTTTTTTAAGAATGTTCTTTCTACTTTGAATGAAGAGATATGGGATTATTTTGGCTTTCTTTCGCCCAGTTTCCAGAATTTAAGCAGGTTATTCTTTGCAAATCATTTACGATAAATATTTTTTTTACATATTATTAGTTGGTATTATTATTATTATTTGGTAAGGTACTATATCAAGATCTGCATTTTGTATTATTATGAAATTAAGTATAATGATATTATCAACGGTATTAATAATCATTTAACTTAAGATTTATAAACTATTAACCATCATATGATGTGCTGTGGTATTTTTGTTGTTTGTCTGTTGCTTCACCATGCATGGGAGCATCCAAAGCTTAGGTCAATCTGGTAACCATTTACTTAAACGAAGATGACATCTTAGATCGCAAAGAAACTTGCAATCTATTACATTAATCTACGATGAATTGAAAGTGTACGGCTCTTTGTGATCCGTGTCTTAATTTTTTAAATTTTTATATTTTATTTCCTGTATAACCAGTTCCCTGCAAACAAAACAAGTGAAGATCACAATGACTATGCGTTTCATGTGTAAACGAAAATTTTGAGCGATGGATCATCATTATTTTCTTTCTACCAATTCGACTGAACTGGACCGTGTAAAGATGGGGCCCTTTAGGAATAAAGCGAGGGAGAAAAGTGATTCTTAGTCTTAATTAATTATTATCGTTATTTGAGAATTTAACCACCTTTTGATTTATGTATGTATGATAAAGGATCGTATCTATCAGACAAAAATCTATTTCAGTGCAGGGTATATTCCAGGACCGTTATCCTCGCAACTGGATCTTATACTTGGATGAACGTATATTTTACATATCGTTATCAGCCTTTTTTCATTAGATTTTTACGCTATTTTATATAACCTTTGTTTGGTTTTTCTCCCGTATTATCCTAGTTAATACTTATCGATGCAATTGTTAGTTTGAACTTAAATCCTAATCGTAAAATGGTCATCGGCATGGATTTACTGGTAAGGTTATCGGCCGCGACCAAAGTCGCCCGAATATAATGTTTGTAACAAATTTAAGAAATTCTTCTTAAGTTACATTGAAGTTAAATGAAAGCGTTACCGTAGGGCGACACCTAATCATTTAATATTTTTAAAAAAGAACGTGTGATTAAAACATCACTATGGTTAAATTTTTACTGTTTTAACAATAGCAGTTCTTTCGCGGATTCCTCCTCCGTAAACTGTGGCCTGTAAAGTAATCTTTATGTTTCTTTTTACACAGTTCAGTTTAAACATTTCTTAGTACAAGTGTTTAATCAGTCATCATCATCATCCTACTAACGACCCATTTACAAGTCAAGGCCTCTTTTGGCCTCGTAAAGAAGATAAAGTTTTAGAGTATACACCCACCACGATGCTGTAATGAGTTGATGGCGTTAAACGGTTATTATAACATGCTAGTGATATAAACGAGACTGACTGAGACATAAGTAAAACCGAATACTTAACAAATCTTGGCTCAAAACAGGAAATTAAATATTTCAACAAAGTGTAAAGGAATCAAATCGATGGGAGTTAATGATTCGTCGATTATTCGCAAATCATATTCAGGTTTTCCAACTGAGGTGGATAATGATGCTTTGTTTCGGAATCGAGAAAACGTCCGGCAAAATTTAGGAGCAAACAATTACCATCTCCGGCGAGTTTGACAAACTCGACTTAGAGAAAGTTTATTTCTGAAATAAGTCCGAAACGATATACTTTTTTTAGCGAAATCTCGTAGAACTATACTTAACAAGAATAGCTATAATAATGTTACATTAACCACTGCACACAAAATCACCCTAGCAATTATAATTCGACGTATGTACAGCAGCATTCGAAATGCTCTTTGGCAGATGGTCTGCTACCCAGTAGTTAAGAATGAAGCTGCGTTGCCTACAGGGTTCAGTAGTTAGAACTATTGATATTAAGACTGAATTTATTTTATAAATGGACACTTCAAGTATGATTCATGTGTTTATTTAAAATAAAACGTAGCTATTTTACCATCCAAACTTCCATATCAACTGGGATTGCAGAGATCATCTCGAATCATTATAATTTAAATATCCCAACCGAATTACTTCTTAGGATGTGGGTAATCAGATTGTTCCAGAGAAGCTGAGTTTTGCAAAATTATAGTACCAGAAGGATATACCTAATGGCGTGTTCGAAGGTTGGTCACTAAATTACCGGAATAAAATCACTTGTTTTATTCACTTGTTGTGTAAACTACTATTTCTTAGAAGCATTTCTTATAAGGTCGAGGTGAAATAGTAAGTTGTACTTAATATTCTTGTCGGTTCCAGCCACTTGTTCGTATAAATTCTATACCTGGAATGGAATTTAATCTGTAGTTGTCCCTAGTTTGGCTTTGATCTTTACACTTGTCTTATGTAAGACGAGACGCCTCTCGGCGGGTTTTAACTAAAAATATTTGACCAAAGGCAACTGTTACCTATTATGTACCCAGAATTCCTGGAAAATCCAATAATTTGATACCGCCTTCTTCTCCGATTTCAGATTGTATTTGAAAATCATAGTATTATCTGTTTGTGCTCAAGATTTCTACGGAAATCATTCATTAGATTTACAGTCTTCTTCTATTTCAATTTCTTAGGATTATCAATCTCAATAAAGGTTTGTTACATATTTAAATACCTTACTTAGAAGCAATGACCAATAATCTCACTTTTGCATGTATAATATAGATCTTTTTTTTGGGATACAATGTATCCTCAGTTTAAGCAGCTCAGGGCTAAAACACCTTATATAATTTAAAATAATCAGCACTTTAAACGAAGGAAGTCCAATGCTGGACTTAAAAATATAGAGCGTTCCAAAATCCACGGTCCGCTTGATTCCAGCGGTTCTCAGTGACTCCATCTCGTTGGGCGTCAACCAACGCTGCGTTTTTCGATAAGTATCGCTTCTCCGAGCTACGTGTCCCACCCATTGCCACTTAAGCTTCGACCGACGTTGAACTATGTAACTTTAGTTCTTGTAAGGATTTCCTAATTTCTGTTCATTTTTGTCACGAAGAGATACTCCCAGCATAGCTCTCTCCATCGCCCGCCGAGTGGATCGGAGCCTTCTTATGAGGCCCATAGTAAGTGACTACGTTTCAGAGCCGTTTCATATGAAATATTATTAAAATAAATTAAGCTGAAGCTTTTTCATGCAATTTAGATCTATCCCATAGGAACTAAGCATTCTGCAATCTAGAAGAAGAATTTTCTAAAATATAAATGATACTGAATTAATTCTCCGATCGAGTTCCTTTAGTTCCAACATGCATACGATATGCAACTTCAATATATACGCATGAGTAATTCATCCCAATTTGTGTCTCGAAGCGATCATAAACCTGTGGGTTAAAGCGGAAATCAATGTTCGCTTTGGATCAAAGTTCGTCATTTGCACTAAAATCTGGTATTGACAGTTGCAGACTTCAGACTTATCTAAGACCTAGTGCGATTTACAGAATTATAAACGAACAAACGAGACGTTTACTGCGCCTTTAGGCTACGAAATAATAAGTTAAACAATCGTATCGTTTCATCGTATCGTTAAAACGTGTCGTATTGAAGCAAAAGGTAAACCATCAAATTGTAATAATAAACTTACTTTACGACTGGCTTTGTCTTGGCTGAATGGCAATTATACTGGCTGAACGTAAAACATTTAAATTTCTTAAGAATATTCTGATTACTGACTGAGCCTTAAACAATGGAAGAAAGTGTGCGACAGTTTGTAATTTATGAAGCTATTTTCATGAATCGAGGTATTTTATTTACTTAAACTCTTTATTTTTGCACCACTACACAGTTATGAATATAAAGGACGAATAAAGATTTTAGTAGAATACAAAGAACGGCCTTATTGCTTAGAAGCGATCTCTGCTAACCTTAGGATTAGCACAACAAGAGAGTACTTTGGTTTTTGGTCAAAAAATAAGAAACACCTGTTTCACAATTTTGATAATACTACCCACAAACGGGTGAAATACGGGGATAAGAGTTGGTAGAAAAGTATTTCACTCTTCATGCTTTATACATAAATTGCTTTTAAATCGTCTTGACTTGAGTCTGCACCAGCAATTAATACCCGAGTTGAATATTTAATGAAATGCACTTCTAGAATTCGGCGCAGACTTCGTAATTTTCACTTTGACTTGTAACTATATGGCAGCTAAGTTCATGTGCACCCAATGGCATATCTAAAGTGAATCTATGAAAGTTTGTGAAATTTTGTCATTCAATTCCAGCCACGTCTTTGCACGAAAAATCAAGAGTGGGTCTCCCAAAGAACACCATATCCCTATATTCCATAATAACAAGTATAATAGTAACAAAGTTTCGTTAACTCTTTTTTAAAATAATATTTCGGTTCTTAAACGTAATTCGTCTTTAGGCAAATTGACTTGTATAATAGAAAACAGCAGAGGAATAGGTAAATTCAAGATAGCAATGGTAATTTAAAGTGGAAACAGGAAATAAAATGATCTTTTCCCAATTTTTGTGTAAGGCAAATGTCGCTGTATATTAAAAAAAAATATTAGCGTTACATATAAGACTGCTTTAGTAAGCCAAGAGGTCGTATGCTCAAAATTTAACTTTGCGTTGAATAGACGTGCCGACAGTTAAATAAAGTAGAATAAATATTTATATATTGTTACTGTATAACTAATAACGTCATAATCAATTTAAAAATAAAAAATAATAATGTGATGAAAACACAACAAGGACAAGTTGATTTCGCTAAAGCAGAAATGTATATGTAAAAAAAATTGGGCGTGTGTCCCAACAGCAATAATATTTTTTTTATAGCTTTAACATCACTAAAAAAAATTGCATTTGCAATGTATTAGTTTTGGTCTGGTTTACCAAAAATATCATTAGGCATATTAGCTTGTGGCTCATCCGTACACAATGTTTTTGATAATGATTGCCATCCACTAAATTAGGCAGAGTTATTATATAAAATCATGAACTCTTGATAGAATTATTTAATTGGTACAGTTCTATAATTTTAAATGAAGATTACTCTATTTCTAGTTCTACCGACATGTCATTTTGCACTCTACGTTACCTACTCATGTTATATACACATTACACTATGCGAATCCATAGAAATATTCAATCTTATTGCCATACCCTAACATATATGATTTATTAAACAAAAATCGGGCATAATGATGAAACATCTTCTATCGCGCAACTTTTAAAATTACCAGGAAAACGAGAAGGTATAACAGTATAAACAATTACAAGTCATGCTTAAATACATTGCTGTAATATGTCTGTATGTATACATTCATTGCTTACATAGTATTGCAAGACGGAAGTGGTAAACTGTGAGAAACATATTTTAGCTCATAAGACCTTTATACAGGATATTTATTTTTTCAGTGCGGATATTTTAATATGTCAAACATGAACCAAATTTATGAACATATATTTTTTTGTTTTATGTTTTACTTACCGATACAGAAATTAACGGTTACAAAAGATTAGTCCCCGGAAAAGATAATTATGGGCACCCTACAATAGCTCTCAGCTGTTAACTTGCGATCAACGTTCTCGCACTCGGTCCTAACGCCGCAGCGGTAGTTCCATAAAACAAAGCATAACAATAACATACACAATTAAAATTGAAAAACCTATTACTTACCAATGCATGCGACACATTACGATGTATTTTTTTTCATCCACTACAAGTTAGCATGACTGCAATCTCCTGGTGGTAAGTGATGATGCAGCCTAAGACGGTAGTGGTATATTATTAATTTAGGTAGATACTACGAGTAGCCATGATTTGCTTCTTTTATGCTCGGACATGGTAAACAAATTATGAAATGTGTTCTATTACTGATACCGAACCACCAAAAGCAGTATGTTAACAGTGATAAACGAGTTATGAAGTGGGTATATTATTGCTATCCCGCGTTTATAACGGCTTGTTATAAATGCAGTGAAAACAGTTTGTTTTCCTGAGTTTAAAGTAGCCTATTTTACCCTCCGTCTGTTCGACTAACTCTGTGAAAAAAATTAGGTTGATCGGTTGCTTGGTAAGAGCGTTAAGGAAATATAAATAAACAAACAATCAAACTTTCGCATTTGTTTTAGTAAGGATTGCTAACTCGTCAAATATTGCCATAATTTATATTATTAGCAAATAACGAGGACTGGGACAGGCGGGAATTGTTCAAAGTGAATCCGCCAGTTCCAACCATTGACTTTCGCCATTAATCTCTGCCAAGCTCTGCGTGTTTTGAAGCGATCGTCCGAGTGACGGAAACCACTGGCAATGTTTTAATTGAATTTAATTAGAGTTATAGCTATTGTTACTTTTGTTTCATAGATATACGAACTAGGGTGAAGGGAAAAGAAAATATAATACATATATATTTACTCTAACTCTATAGATATTTTTATCATAGACAAAGGTCTATGATAAAAATATCTTATCTCTGAACATAGGTTCAGAGATAAGATATTTTTATCATGGACCCCTTTATCCTTACTTGGTGTTTCCTTGATTTATTTTTTTAGTGTGTGAGATATTTTTTTATTATATTCTCATTCATAATACCTTTTCTTTTAATTATACGGTGTAATTATATATTTATAATAAAACTGTAACTTATTATATACTAGATGTGCCCTGCGGCTTCACCCGTGTAATTTTGGGAGGCAGCGTACTGCTATATAGTCTACACCTATAGTCATATATGAGATTTTGATATTTTTTCACAAACATTTTTTTATCTTTTTTTCAATGAAAAGTATACTACATTGAAAAAAAAAATTGAATTGAAGTTTTTTCGCGTACCTCCAAGAATATGTATAAAAAGTTTCATGAAGATCGGTTCAGTAGTTTTCGGGTGAAAGCGTAACAAATAAACTTACATTCACATTTATAATATTAGTAGGGATTTTCATATGCTGTGTTTACTTTTAAGAAAACAATACACTTAAATAGAATAGTTAAAATTTTAAAAACGGTTGTATTAGTGTAAGTGTTTGTAAGTAAACCTAATAAATAAAATAAAAATAAATAAATAATGCAGATGCTTGCTGAAACCATTTTATAAGTATAGCTAGCATGTTACCCACAACTTCGTCCGCTTTTATTTTGGATTGATAAAACCCGCAAGAATCGCTCAATTTCCCGGTATAAAATGTCTCTGTCTCGTCTCTAAGGTTGCAATCCTTATGCAATATTTTATGAATATAAGAAAAGTTGAAAAGTCAGAACAAATGCTATTTCTTAAATCCCGCGAGTAATTATTACCTGCTGGTAAAAGTTACCAGTGGGATTTAACAAATACTAAAATATAACCCCTTTTCCGTAAATATTAGGTATCCATCTTGAGAATGCTACAAGCTACATCTGTGTTAGATTTCATCAAAATCAGTGCCGAGGTTGAGCCAACTTAAGTAAGAAACAAAAAACCAGCCAGACTCAATTAAACATTATGGTATCTGTTAATGAGTATACTAGTGTTGGAAAAGAGCAACTACTGAGTTTCTTGCCGGCTCTTCTCGGTAGAATCTGCTTTCCGAACCGGTGGTAGAGTCACACAAACATGCATACTTGACGTTTCAAAAGTGCTTATAAAGTAGGCCTACTTGAAATAAATTAATTTGAATTTGAATTTGAGTTATCTTCTTGCTACGGTACGTCTAAGTTGACTAGCTATTATATCTCAGTACGCATTTTCAGATACTAAAAACTTCCGATTCGGACTAATGTTTTCAATGCTTGATTCCACTAAGAATCCAATAGGGTTTTCAATAAAGTCAGTACAAGTTTCAAGTTATTTCAACACTTACCTTTTTTTGGCAATCTTCATGGATACCACTCACAACGGGGCTGTGTAGAGGTAATGTTTGAAATGTACCGACTAAAAACCCGCGATGTTCCAACTCGCAACCTGGTGACTGGGTTACGGGAACGCTTTCGCAACCAACCGCAACCTAGTTAGCGACGTCAAAGAAGACCCATAGCTTAGAAGGACCATATAAGCCCCTACTTACTAAGAATTTCCGATTCAGACTATTGGTTTCAGTGCTTGGTACCTACTAGCTTAAAGTTATTTCAGCATGTATACCTTTTTCCTCATAGATAGCTGTCGCAACGGGGTCACGGGAAGGTCATTTTTGACTTCTACCGACTAAGACCCCACGGTGTCCCAATCCATCAACTGGTGGCTAGGTTGCAGTCAGCGACGCTTGCTAAAGAACACTCACATCTGAGACCATAGAATCCCTACTCACCGTTAAAGGCTCATCGGCAACACGGGATGCGTCCAACTCAAGAAAATATGATTCCGACAACCAACAGATTTCAGTGTCAATCGATTTCATCACTTTCCTAACCTAGAAATGTTTGGCCAAAAGGAGCTCGTAAACATCATATTTAATTTAAACGTTAATCTATGATGGAAATCTTAAAATTCACCTCAAGTTCAGCCACTCAATCTTTTACAAGTTAATTTTCTTCAGGTCATAAATTAATATTCAATTACCAAGCTCAGGAGCAAACTAGCCACTAAACTGCAGACCCTGGCCACTGACCGAGTGAATTCTTAAACAGTTTGACTTGCTACAACTCGATAACTTGCAGACTGCAAAGTCGATACATATTGTATTATTGTGCTTTCTACTTGGAAACTACGGTTATTGGTTTTGAAACACTCATACCACAGATATATGCGATCCTTCAATATCTGTTATATCTTCAGCTAGGTTAGATTAAGCCCGTATCTGTATAGCTTACATAATTCTACTGCATTAGGTAGGTAATATTATTTGAATCAATATAGGTATTATATGTGTTTTTTTTCTATATTGGTGCTCTGTTGGCTGGGTAGGCAGAATTTATACTATTCTTATCCTATATATTAAAAATACCTCGTTGATCTAGTCGAAAGCGTGTTCAACTGCAGTTCCCGGGTTGGGTCAATGTATAGTATTGTACCAATAAATACTTAGTACTACCCCAGAGTTTGGCAATTGGTGGTGACTCGCCTGGCATTGTACTTATGCCGTATAGCGAATCTGTCTAATCCCGAATCTGCCTAAAGTTTATACGATCTCGCATCACGGTGCGAAACTTAGAAACCATGCACACAAAGTAATAGCGAAAGAGGGCCATGCGATGCGGTGATCGGGTTATATCGACTTCCTCTTGAAAAGGATACTGCTATGTCAGACATCCTAGTGGCTAAGACTTCGGATTCCCTTTCGGTGGGGGACCAGGTCATTCCGCACCTGTAACTTTTCGGAGTTATGTACGTTTTTAATTTTTGCAATTAAAATGTAACTTGCTTTAACGGTGAAGGAACACATAGTGACGAAACATGCACCACTGAAAGTTCTATATAATGTCAAAGGCGTGTGAAGTCTGCCAATCCACACTTGGGCAGCGTGACTACGATCTAAATCCTTCTCATACTGTGAAGAAAACCGTGCCCTGTTCAAATTCAAATTCAAATCTTTATTTACGTGATTGCAGGTTAACAAATTTGATCTTACAATAAAACATAACAAGTTCCGCGCTACAATCTGCCATTCTATGGCATGCAAATTATAACAACACCTTAATTATAAAATTATTTTTCCATTTCATACAAAATGTCAAAAAATTAAGGTATCAAAACTGTGAAATTAAATGACAATGTCAACTTAAAATGAAATTATATAAAGTAAACCAAAATATAAACCTAAAAACACAATTATTTAAACCTTTAATTTTAGATATTCGCACACTGAATTAAACTGACGAAGCATAAACCATTCAATAATTTTAATCTTAAATTTAGGCAGAGGTATGTCAATTAAAGTATTTGGTAATTTGTTGGTCCAATGATGGGTTTTTAATAGTTATTGTGATGCTAGAAATCAACCCCTTATTCAAACTAAAATATGCAGTATCAGTGGCGTGCACATTGCACAGGGTATACAAAATAGAAAAAAATCCAGTACGGATTAAATACGTACGTACAATGTACGACCTTAATATTGTTCTAACTTTTTCTGTTACTTTATTATTACTTAAATTATTCATCATCTGCCCTCTCAGTGCATTCCCTGTGCATACCCTGTATTCACGTCGCTGTACAGTACGAGTTATATAGAAACTCAACTCAGTAATAAAATGTAGTCGCAATTAGCTATACTTATCCCTTTACGGAGTCCAAGCGTAACGCAGCCACATATTTCACCACGCTATCGGGGCCAGCACGAATGCATTATGTAAAGCGCAACCCCACTGATAGCATCTAACATTGCACCCAATTGCCAGGGGTCTGCTTGGAGTCACGCCAGGTAACAAAACTGTGACACTTAATGTATGGCTTTCCTTTGCTTTTCATTCGACGATGTTTATATAAAAGCCAGAAAATGTTAGCTAAGTAACGGATTTCTATAAAACTGTGACTATTGTCTCTCTCTTAAATTCAGTCAATCTCTAATAAATTCATAATACAATACTATAAATCAATTGTTTGTGATATATAACTTCTGGAACTGCTGAACCGATTGTATTAATTCTTTAAAAATCAGAAAGCTTCTTTTTTCCAGATTTAACATAGCGTAGCATAGCTAGTGTATCATAATATGCAAAGCATCAATATTGTTTTTGAAATGAAATAAGGAAAGCAGCACTATTGAACATATATTTTGTTCCGGGATCTATAATATGTTTATGAAAATTTATTATTATATCTATATGAAGTCGCTTTTGCTATATGTGAACAGACAACTTCTGATTACTACTAAAGCTGTCGATTATAAACCAATTTCTCGTACAACCCTAAAATTAGCTCAAAATATTTTTGTTGTCTGTTTTTACTTAAAAGTGGTAAAATAGTCACGTCATCATCATCATCATCATCTCAACCAATTGACGTCCACTGCTGGACATAGGTCTTTTGTAGGGAGTTCCACAATGCACGGTCCTGGGCCGCTTGCCTGCAACGGCTCCCAGCTACTCGCCTGATGTCATCTGTCCACCTCGTTTGGGGCCGACCTACGCTGCGTTTACCGGTGCGGGGTCGCCATTCCAGCACCTTAAGACCCCAACGTCCATCGGTTCTCCGAGCTATGTGCCCCGCCCATTGCCACTTCAGCTTCGCAACTCGCTGAGCTATGTCGGTAACTCTAGTTCTTCTACGGATCTCCTCATTTCTGATTTGATCACGTAGAGATACTCCTAACATAGCTCTCTCCATCGCCCGCTGAGTGACTCTGAGCCTCCTTATGAGGCCCATAGTTAGCGACCATGTCTCTGATCCATAAGTCATCACTGGCAACACGAATAGTCACGTATTTATATATAAATACACCATGCTGCTCTAATGCAGGTTGGCGGGCTTTGACGTCTATTATGACATGTTAGTGATAATATCCGAAGCCGACAGCTTAAAGTGCAATTCAAGGCACTGAAATTGACAGGGGAGACCTCCAATTTTCTATTTTTTTTTCAGAAAACTCAACAAAAGTTCTAGTGCCTCTGGGAATCGAACCGAGGACCTCGTTATCTGTAATTACCCTTGATATTTCTGAACCTCAGAACAATTCCACGGTAAAAATCTTAAACGACAGCTTTTTTAAACCTACTAATATCGTGTTACAGATCAAAGCTGGATGCATCAACTAGTATATCAAAGAGCACAAAGTTGTAAATAACAGTATGTAGGAACAGTGTCAGCCGGAGTGTCACTTCACGGAGTCAGTCGGCGAGGAAACAGTACTTTACTGCATAGCTGGAATGCAGTGACAGCGTAAACTACCTCCATGGATCATGATGAACGACGGCAGAGATCGCGCATTAGGCATGCCGACACTTATGTGCTTTCATCTACATCTGGCTCATGCATTAGTGTTGTTTGATATAAAACATCTATCTGAAATCTGGACAGTAAAATCAATCCTTTGCCGTCACGGTAAATGACTCGATGCTCGCTTATGCCATCATACAACGACTCTCGACTCCTACTTCGATTTGTAGTTATCAGTTCTTTCAGTCCCAGTCGCCCAGTCGGCTATAAATAATAAAAGTAATGTTTGTAACGACTCTCTCGGTATTGGAGTCATAACTGTAAAACCAATGTTTACCTAGAACACCATAGTTTGTGGTGGTGTCTAGAGGTGTCAATCGAAAAACACTGGAGCAGATACCAGAATTGTCAGCTTAATTTTAGATGCAGGAAGCTATTTGATGTCCAATTTAAAATGTATGATACTAATGTTTGCGCTTATGTTTCTTGTTTTGTAGCTCAAGACACTATGGTGTCCTAGTAATATTGAATTACAGATAGACTTGACGAAATGCTTCTTTAGTTTGAGTAATTATCATAGGTAGGTAATGGAATCACAATAAAGATTTTGTCAACAAGCATTTCTTAATTTATCTTTTTATTCCACTGTAAGACATTGACTCCAATCTTTATTGTTGGTAAGTGAAGATGCAGTCAAAGATGGTACCGGGCTTACCTGTTAGGGAGTATTGCAGTTATATTAAATCCATACGATTTCTACGCTTCATAAGTACCGGGACGCTAAATCGCTTAGCGGCAAGTCCTTGTCGGTTTCTAGGCACGACTGAAGCCACCTGACAAACATCATAATTTCGCCACAATGTTTATCCGATACGCAGGGTAAATTGAATGTCAGCTGTTCTAAAGTCTATTTGAATTTAGCGTGTTTAATTGGCCATTCGCACAGGCCGGGATATCGCAGGTATTGGGTTTCGCGCTAAATTGACCAATTCAACTAGTCTGAATCTGACTCGTCGGTGGTTAACATACTTGACTACGTTTCTCGAATAGCAAGGTTCAAGATATATAGTATAGTCTACCAATCCGCACTGTCTACCAAAAACAACACTCAATTGGCCAGCGGGGTAGATAGACTATGGCCTAAACCCTTCTCATTCCGAGAGGAGACCCGTGTCCTGTCGCAGGTCACGAATGTGTTGATGATGATGATGATATAGCCTCGCCGGTCTAGTGGTTAGCATATTAAAATAAGGATCACGGGGTCATAGTTCAGCTGAACTTTCTTAGGTATGTATTGTGTATTTTCTGTGTTAAAGAATTTTCAGTACCAGCCCGGAGTTAGGATATTGGCGATGACGAACCCCGTACCTCGTAGTTAAGCCATCGGTCCTAGTTATCATATTTTACTTATGATACTAGTCGTCAAAGCACACAAACCCGCATTAAAGCAGTGTGGCGGGCCTGTGCTCTGCAGAACGTTGATAGGCTGCGGTTGACGATAAAATGGCGATAAAATAGAGTAGAACTGCTTCATTATTCTAGAGGTTATAAGGTTTTTTTTTTATTTGTGTATATTTTGTTTATGTATTCGAATGTATGTAGGAGGTATGTAGTTATTTGAATGTAGTTTTATAATAATTTTAAACCACCTATTTGTTCTCGTTCTTGTTGTCCTAATCCTAAGGTTGCCTGGTAGAGATCGCTTTTAAGCGATTCCACTCCAGTTTTTGTGTTTCTCTCTATTCGTCCTTTATTTTAATAACTGCGTAGTGGTGTACAAATAAAGAGTTTAAATAATTAAGGTTTTGAACATGGATCACGAAGCTCTGGGTCCGATCTTTGTCAAGAAATCCAGAGTTTGGGATAATCTGGAGTTAAAACCGTACCGAAAACCCGCCTGAGAATTAAACTCAGATCCTTGTGATACGTAGTTAAACACGGTAAACACTAGATCACCGAGGCCGAACCAACGAGTATAAATTCGGTGTTGTATTTCATCAAATTCTTCATACAAAAAGGAATTCGCCTTTTATACGGAGCTCAACTTGAAAACTGTGTACGTTTGAGCACAGTCAAACTTTTTAACTTTACATATTTGTTACGCCGCTGTATCCATTCAACTACTTCTATTGGATAAGCCCCGTAACTTGAAGTTTTATAATATTTGCGAAAGTAATTCACACTTTGACCTTTAGCATACAAAAGTTATCTTATAAAAACCAACGAGCCTTGGGAAATAAAAAGAGTACAAAGTGACTTCTAAACTGTTCTTTTATTCGGTGTTTTAGTGAACTTGAGGCGTGAAGTTCGCGATTATCCACTTATTAACGCCCACTTTTTCTTTTTTTATAGTTTTAAATATAATCCATTTTCATTTTGTACAAAGATATTTTCTAATCTTAAAATTTACCGAATTACAAAATAATGTTGAAGTATGCATATGTATATGTCATAATTCTGTAAAAATATGAAATCAATAGAAGCATTTTTATTTTTCCCTACAAACGAATTCAAAACATTCGAAGTGTTAACTAATGACAAACCTTTTGAAGATAAAAGAACGACACACGCATAGTACGAGTACCTACGCTACGCAACGCGTACCTAATCAAGTGACAGAAGTCACTTGATTTTAATGTTGCATGTGATTTCTTTGGATTAGACGGCCGATTGGCGCAGTGGGTACCGACCTGCTTTCTAAGTCTGAAGCCGTGGATTCGATTTCCACAACTGGAAAACATTTGTGTGGTGCATAATGAATGTTTTTCAGTGTCTGGGTGTTTATATGAATATTATAAGAATTTAAGTATAAATTATTCATAAAAAATTTCATCAGTCATCTTAGTACCCATAACACAAGCTACGCTTACTTTGTTTTATATATTTACTTATTAAGGATTTCGTTGGAGGAAAAGGATTTTGTGCCCTACCCTCTACTTGATAACAACTGTGTAGAATAGCTTAATAAGGAGGGATGATAGCTCAGGGGTGGGCTGGACTTCACTTTTGGGAGGCCGAGTTCGTGATTCAAACTTAATCTCCCGAAAGTCACGCACCTCTATTTTTTTTATGTTATGTTCGTTTTCAAGCAATTAAAATATCACTTGCTTTAACAGCGAAGGAAAACATCGCGAGGAAACCTGCCTGAGAGTTCTCCATAATTTTCTCAAAAGTGTATAGAGTCCGCCAATCCGTACTGGACCAGCTTGGTGGGCTACGGCCTTAACATCTTCTCATTCTGGGAGGAGACCCGTGCCTCGAAGGCCAGTAATAGGTTGATATGATGTAGCTTAATGTATTTTCCGAGTGGAGCCGCAAAGACACATTTCTCAACTCCTACCTGTTATTGAGAATTTCTGGCCTGTAAATTCTTCTGGGACTATAACCGAGCCAGGAATCAAAACTCAGCAGGGCATCGACGTTAGTGGCCCATGAACGAATCGGTCAACACACATCGGTTGTAATTGATGGAGAGTATTAAACAAGTATACATAAAATCAGGACTCTAATTTTCAATTTAAAGAATTCACAAGTCAGTTCCGGTGTCTATTTAATTTAGATTAAGAGTCGAAATTGCGAGAAAACAATTTGCGGGACGGTTTTACCCATTGCGGTCCAACGTACACGTTAAATGCAATTTCTCTACAAACTTGGCAAGAATATCTGATAATTTAACTAGTGTTGAGTCCAGACTTTCGGTGGAGTTTCATAAGTCATTTTAATTAAAGACTGGAGCCGGACGTAAGTGATAAATGTACGTGACCTACCACTCTAAAGTAATTGGTTGCCTGCACAAAAAATATACTACACATCTGCATATCGTCTTCGAAAGATACGGAAATTATTTGTAGACTTGAATACATGATTTTAAATGATGATTCCTTTGGCAATTTGGCACCTACCGTATACAATAATGTTAAATGTATCATTATTTATTTTTCAGTAATTCAGAGGTAATAAAACTTTTGTGAAAGTGCTACTGCCAGTCTTCTATTTTTTTTCTTTCCTTCAAGCAGTATGTCTGTTTTCCGGTGCGAAAGACGTGGTCACCGGTGTATTACTGACACATGAGGTTTTAGACGTACGTCTGATGGACATAGGACTGATGGAACATATACAAAGTATAGCCTTGCATAGCCTACGCAGTGTTGCTCTGTATGGTGTACAATACAGTAGGTATACAGAAATTTTCTTACATCTCATTTTTACCGCATTATCTTGATCGTTTATATTGATCGTATGTAAGAGTGTAGACAAACTTGAAGGTTTTAAGGAAGGTAAATTAACACGGCAGTTGTTTATATTACTATATCACGTTAGTATGGTGATGTCAAAACACAAATTTAGACCGTCCGAATAAAAGACAAAATGACGGTTCCCGATAAGGCTTGTTTACCGTTAGTTTTTATTAGGGTCTTACGCCCCAAATTAATAGTCAATTTAATCCAAAATCTCCAGATTGAATTTCGTATTTCTATCCCTTTCCTACTCTTTCCTGTAGATAAGTTATTGGATTAGATTGATTTAATTAACATCTGGGCGTTCGACTAATACTTGAAATGTCTTACATAATAAAAACATAAAATATCTACGATATTATTATATGATATGCAAGTCATCCAAGTCCCAAACGATTTCGAAAAACTCGTATTATTAGCATTGGAATTTAAAGCTTCGGTTATCCTTCTCAACTTTTAGACTCTAACCGTGGAATTTATAAACCTTTAAATATGGCTAGACTGTGCGCCAATAAAATTGTGACTTAAAAATGCGCTGTTTCGAGACAAACGGCCACAAACAAACGTCAGCAAGCCACTGCAATTCGTCGATAGCGAATTCCCACTTGAAATTTTTGAATATTTTATAATATTATCGAACGCTACATATTTCGTTCGCGACGCTTGATATTTTCAAATGTCGAAACAAGTATTTAGGTTATTTTTGCGAATTATTATTAATTTTATTGTATAGTAGGTAACACATGACCTACACAAACCGATGATGTTTGGGATAGGTGGCATGGGGCATTTACGGATCTTATATAAATTATAATTGTCATCATGTCATCTTTCATTCATTTGTCTCAAGTCATCCACAAATTATCTAGTTAGTGTAAGTGGCCCTGCCATACTAACAAGATGTAAAATAAATAAATATCGTTCTTTGATTTGCTTTATACATATCTTAGTGACCTTCTTCTTATCATCGTTATTATTTTAAACTACAAACATTCGGTATTCTATAGGCAATTTTACAATTTTAACCGCTTGTGTCCATCGACTCCCTTGGTGTATTGATCCAAAATATGTTGGTACGGAGACGCTATTCCAGTACCTTTGGACACTAACCTTCGTCGTTACAAAGCCATCTTAAGTACGCAACTTGAAGAACCACATCGGATCTCTACATTTTTGATTTCACTTGGTAAGCTTAAATGGATAAGAAAAGATTGTTTGTTATGTGTAATATGACAAGAGTGTTTTTAATGAAAAGGGTTAATCTTAAAATATGTGCATAGTGCATGTGTGATAGTATGTGCTGGAAAATCATAAGGTAAGTGATACCTAAAAACACCTACCTTTAAATCCTTGATCATTGGAAAAAAAATACTCAAGAAGGTATAGATGGCTATACCCTCTATACGAAGGTTGTCACGATGAAAATGTCACGATGTAAATGTCAAAAGACAATAATTAATAAATGGTTAATTGAAGAAAGTTAAAAAGGAAAAACAGTAAAAATGCTCACAATATAAGAATAAATATAACATGCAATAAACACGGATACACACAAACTCAATCATAAACAGTCATACACACACCAACACAATCATACACACACACGCACACTCACTAAACAACACATTTGGTAATTATTGCTCCAACCTAATTTGTATGCTTATTGTTTTTTTGTTAATCTTTCTTGTTCTTTTATTTTTATTGATTTATCTTTCTTGTATTCAACCTGGAAGGTGATTTCCACGACACAGGGAATCCTAGTGTGAAAATCGCAGACTTTATCTGTATTCTTTGGCTTACTTTTTATGAGTTAGTTTTTTACATCAACAACTGCAAAATGTTAAAATTATTTCAAATTAAATACCGAAAACCATAACTGTAGCAAACAAATAACAAATATCGCGGTGGAATCTGATTTTAAAAGTGTTTTCCTTAAAAACCTAATTTCTGTGATAAGACTGAGAGAAAATTGGCTTCCGACCTTCTTGTGTAATTTTTTACCTTTCTCTTTGGCGTTACTGTTTTATCTCGATCCTAATTTATACACGCTTTTGTTAACATATAATTATTGCTTTATAAAACGTGTGTTAATTTGTGTGGATAAAACTTTTAGCTGTGGTAATAAATTGCTGGTTGACCTAGGCTGTGATTGTCTTATAATACATGCCAAAAGTGTAACTATTAGCATGTATTATAAGACAATAAAGGTGTTAAATAATCTCTCATATATTTTTATCAGGACAATAATTAGCAGGTAGCAACGTGAAAGCTTCGGCGTCGTTTTCGGGAGACCGACTTCGATCCTCGACATGCACCTCGAAATTTTCAGAGTTATGTGCGTTTCACCTTAAACAATTAAACACTTACTTTAACGTAAGATTGCGTTTAAGATTTGGTAAGAAACATTTAATAACATTCCGAACCAATAGTAGTAGTCGAGAGTTTCATCCTATCACCGGACACCGATCCTTTGCAGAGATTATACCCGCGATAAGAAGAGTAGATTGTGAGACTTTTTTTGGACCGCCAAAGAAAATATTGTATATTAATATAATTAAAAGGAGGCAGAGAAAATTATTCCATTTCGGGAAGTACGAAATTTCACGGCGAGGCGATTGCTTTGAGAATAAAATGCACAGTTTATTTAATCATGGACCCTAAGGTGGGGCGGGGCCTTCCAATGTTTTTCCGAATAACTTCCATAGGGTTGCGGCTTTGAATTATTATTTATTATTAATGTGAAAATTCCGTTGGCGAATCTTAAAAGTAAAACAAATACGTTTGCAGAGGGGGCTCTGCGGCCCTATTTATACAGCTTTTGCTTATCATCATCATAATATTAACTTCAACACGCCTTGTAGAACTTCATGACGAACTCTCAGTCATTCAGGTTTCCTCACAATGTTTTCCTTCAACGTTGAAGCAAGTGATATTTGAATCGCCTAAAACCCACCTATCTTAGAAACGAAAGAGGTGCGGGCTGGGATTCGAACCCCCCTGAAAGTAAGGCCGAAGTCCTAACATGCTTTCATCAACTTGAGGCGTGGGTGCTAAGCCTCATGTGCCTGCGATTGCTCCAACCACACTCTTCAGACCAGAACAACGCATAGCTGCTTTGTGGCAGATATGAACTGTAGAAACTTTCACTGCAAAAATCATTTGACTAGATTTTGTAAGTGTGTTTTATTGAAGTACAATCCCGTTTATTACTTCTGAAGTATACTATTCCAATTTTAATTCTATTTTCAATTTTTGGGTTGGTTAAGCGATCGTTTACACGTTTTTTTCCGTGGATATGGCAAAGATAATGCGGCTTTTTTTCGTTTATATTCCTTCACTAATTACTACACTAAAGTTGTACAAGTCATTATTTCTCATTTACGCGGCTATGGCATGATCCGGCAGAAAAAGTTGTCGGGAATTGCAGATAATATTCCTGTTCCTTGAGATTATTATGGTCGTTAGCTCAAGCACGGGTAATCTACCATTGGTGTATTGGACGTAATCTCCAGTAAGATATTATGGATATTATAGTCACGTAGGTACCTACTCTGTTATTATGACTGTGTTGATGATATTATGATCTTATATTGATTTCACATAAATAAGTGATATCTGCATATCGTCTGAGAAAAGTACAGAAATCCTTTGTGAGGGTGGGTATATGCTTTTAAAACATGATACCGAAGGTAATATTAGATCTACCTTTACCTAAGTTTAAACAATGTATTAAAACACATTTAACCAATCGTGGTTACTACACGATTGATGAATTCCTTAACGACAAGGCTGCTTGGAAGCAGGCCACTTCGCTCTAATTTCTCACAAAACAGAAAAATTCTAATCATTGTTAAACTATAAAATGATGTTGGAAAAGAGCAATCTGCTGAGTTTCTTGCCGGCTCTTCTCAGTAGAATTTGCCTTCTGAACCGCTGGTAGAGTCACTACAAACAGATTGACTTGACATTTATACAAGTACTTATAAACTAGGCCTACTTGAAAATAATGAACTTTGAATTTGAATTTTTGTTTTAATTAGTTTACAGTGTGTATCAACTGCAGTGCTTTGTAGAACACGTTTAGCCGTCGGCTTATTACAATCACTCACACGTGATAATATTCGGTCAAGCCCGCAAACCCGCAGTAGAATAGCCTTGTGGGTCACTGGTCTTTTTACCTTTTTTTCTATAAAACCGAATATCTGTGCCCATCAGTGAGCTTAATAGTTTAAGGATGGTGGTGATTAAGCGGCGATAGCCTAGTTGTTAAAGTCTCGTCCTGCCTGTCGGGGGACTCGTTCGACTGAGATCGATCGCCGGCACGCAGCTGTGACTTTTCGGAGTTATGTGCGTTTTAATTCTAACAATGATAATATCTCTCGATTTGATTTTGAAGGAAAAATATGGCGGTGAATTTTGCATATCTGAGAGTTCTCCACAACGTTCTCAAAAGCGAGTGAAGACTACCATGGCAAATGTGGTTGGCTACGGCCCCCTCTCATATTGAGAGGCGACTCGTGCCCTGTAGTGCTTCCCTACTCTGTCATTATGACGGCGTTGATCTTATAAGATCTCAATTCTTTTTCGGTGAACCCGTATTCTACATATGGAACTTGGCTTTAAATGTTTACATAAAGGAGAATGCCGGTATGGATGTAGTATGGGATTTGGTTTCATATAGTACTTATAAGGTGCTTTCTTGTAATTTATTTCATTTTTAAGGGTTGAAAAATTACAATAAATTACCGTTAAAACTCTTGTTCGTCGGATTTCAGAGTTACATGCAAATGAAGTTCGTGAATTAAGGTTATTTTTGACACATGCGATTATTGTACTTACCTATTGATGGTACTGTTCACAATATATTAGAACCACTAATCTATTTCATTAAAAGATTTTATAACCGTCGAAGTTAATGCTTGGGATTTGATACTTTTTTTTAAAAATAAAAACTTTATTTTTGATACCAATTTAAATGAGGCACCAAACGAAACCGTGTTTTTGATGGGAATATATACTACAAACGCCGCGTTGATATAGTGGCCAGCATATCCAACTAAGTATTTGAATCCCGTGGTTTTGGGGTTATTAAGTACCAACTTCCGTTTTGGAGACAACGTTAACAGGTTTAACGTTTACTATTTTATTATCACTCATATCACATATGTAATAATGATCGGCCAAGCCCCTATACCCGCAATGCAGTAGCATGGTGGGTTAATGGCCTAAGCCCCTATTACCATAAGACAGATGATAAAGATAATAAAACCTCATCACACATATGGTATATTTAAGCATTTCTCACGGCTATGGACCGATGCACCACAATAGCAAAACATTCCATTTGACCGGAGTCAAAATCGGGCAGTTCGACTTGTGCACAATACTGAACTAACCAGCAAATTAGAAACTTTAGAGTACCGCACACGTCAGTTCGCTTTGTGTGTTCTATTGTCTCTATAATGGGGAGTGTTTTGAATAGACGTTTGAAGTAGTACCATCTTACCTATTCTCTAATCGTAAGAAACTTCTCCAGCACCTGGATTGCTTGGTATCTCTCATATTGATATTTTATTTTATATGCAAATGTGTGTCTTTTTTGTTTATTTACAAAGACGTGCCATTAAGCGAGTTAGCGTTTTATAAATGCGAATAGATTAAAACTGCCCTACCTCTAATAGGCTAATATCTTAAACTGCATCATCGCTCACCATAAGGTGAGATTGCAGTCAAGGGCTAACTTATAGTGGAATAAAAAAAAATGGTTTTGTGGTAACTAGTTATGACCTAACCTCCCACCATACCAGACCAGAGAAAATACAGATACTATAAATTCCGGAATTTCCCCTGCCTGTCTGCCTGCCTAGGACCTCCCACTTATAAGACCACAGGTGCTTATCATTGCGCTAGGGAGGTAGTGAAAAAACAGGTGGTGCAGCAAAGCATATGAATAACTGAATGAATGCACGAATGAATATACTTTTATTGGACACAACAAAGTATAAAAAAAAAAAAGGAAAATACAAAAGAAGGAAGGTACAATTTGGCGGTTTTGTATCCATCTCTTCCAAGAAACTAAAGGCGTAATAAGAATGGTATGGTATGGCATGGTAGGTGGTACAATAAATGAATATACTAAAACATATAATTATATACATATATTTTTATTCCACTACAAGTTAGCCCTTGACTGCAATCTCACCTGGTAGTAAGTGATGATGAAGTTTAAGATGGTAGCGGGATAACCTGTTAGGGCATACTACACTCATACCCCTAATCGGTTTCTACGCGACATCGCATCGAAACACTAAATCGCTAAGCGGCACGTCTTTGTCGGTAGGGTGGTAACTAGCTACGGCCAAAGCCTCCCAGACCATACTGCTAACAATACTTAAATAAATAGGTACATACTTAGACAAAGATCCTCAACAGTAGAAAACATAACAGTGATAAACCCTATCTTTGATACGATTTATCACTGTTATGTTTGTCACTGTTTGTACGATCACTATTTGACGTTTACTAGATTCTTGAATATATTCTAAATATTACTAACAAACAGCCGACACCCGAGTAAGTGATACCCGAGAACTACTGCATTACATTCCGTATTTATGCCATAAATAAGGTTAAGAAAATGTATATATCAATCACAAAACACAAATATATTTTGGCTGTTCTCAAATCCCTGTCCGCAAACGTGTGTAGGTAACAACGCTAAAACATTAGGATTTATCACTGTTATGTTTGTCACTGTTTGTACGATCACTATTTGACGTTTACTAGTTTCTTGAATATATTCTAAATATTACTAACACATACGCAACACAACTTAGTTTTTCAGCCGACACCCGAGTAAGTGATACCCGAGAACTACTGCATTACATTCCGTATTTATGCCATAAATAAGGTTAAGAAAATGTATATATCAATCACAAAACACAAATATATGCAGTTTTGGCTGTTCTCAAATCCCTGTCCGCAAACGTGTGTAGGTAACAACGCTAAAACATAGCACTTATGCACGAAGCAGGTCGTCTTGTTTAGAATGTGGTAGGCATCAGGAGTATTCGGACGGGGCGGTAAGTTGCAGTAATTTGGTTAATTTGTGCCTATGTTATCGTGGGACAAACGACTAACGTGAGGTAGGGGGTTTTAAGCCGCTGGCGTTATGCCAGCCTGTGGCATCTGGATGTGGATTTAGAGAAACTAGAAGGGGTAAAGTTGTATGAACACCTACAAGCCGTTGCCTATGACTTTGTCAGCGGAAAAATAGAAAGAAAGAAAACTAAAACAGAGCACAAAAAACCCAATATAACAAAATAATATAAATGTAAGATTAATTCTAAGATTTATTCAGATAAATATAAAATAGAATTTCTGTGTAAGATCTTTTTATAAGAAAAACAAATGTCTTCTTTTAGTTATTTCTCATGTAAGGAGAGGTATAGAGATGTTAGTTGGATATAAAACATGGTCATTATCTTAGGCTACAAGAAACCAAACTATCGAGGAGTGTCATTTATTTCGATCCAACCTTAGACCACCTTACAATCTTACCTTACGGAAGCTTACTTAAAACTTTACAAAGTAAGTCGCAAAAATTCAAAATATATTTAAAGAATAACTTAAACCTACATAGATTCATAATATAAAAAAACCTTGAACTAAATAAGAGCTGCGACTATTCTGCTGTAAAACTTATTAAATATCTTTAGGTTCTTATAAATAAACGAGGAAAAACTTCGGAATGGCTATTTAGTTTTTTGTCACGCTCTATCATTCGGAAGTTGCTATTAGTTGTAGTGTGACAAAACACTGGATCATAATGCCACCATTATATCACGTTCATTTACTACATCCTAAAGCATAGCTCAGGTACAAGAGTAAAAAAAAAGAAAAATAGAAATCAAATAATTTGGTTTTACAATTAAGAAAGATCGCAGTAAAATGTCTGCAGTTATATAAATATTTTTATAAAACTACGAATGAACTATAACACTAATGCTCTGGCCACGAGGCATTTACATCGGTCTAATTAACGCGCGGCGCGACCGAGGAAGCGTCCAATGAGTGAAACAAATGTATGAAAATAAATCGAGCATGCCATGTTGTGGCAACCGGCAGCACGGTGCGAGATGCATCTACTTTATTCCCATCGTGCAAATATTCGCGCGACGCTATTTTTCCCGTGACCAACCTGTAATGCGACCAAATATAACTACATCTGTTATATCTAGTTTCTCAATGTGTATGTACGAAAGATATAGGGCAATGTACTCACAGCGTGGTCCTGCATGCGATACATGCCGCGTGAATATTTCAGATTTCCGCGTGGACAAGGCACATTTTCGCTGCGACGTGCTCTTGTATTTTGGAGGGCTTTAAATAATACTATTGTCGAAATACTTCTGTGTTTTTATGTACGGTTCTTTCGTACTTATGTTAGGTAGCTTTAAAATTGACAATGCTATGTGCAAATGGTTAGTTGTAAAGGGGTAAGTACTAAGTCAATGGGGTATTGCAGCATTTCTAATTGAATAGTTTGTCGACCTCCTTGGCGCAATAGTTATCACTGTGATCATACGAGTGGGAGGCTATGTTCGATACCCGGCAGGGGCAGTTCGGAATTAATAATTTCTGAATTTTCTCTGGTCTGGTCTGTTAGGAGACTTCACCTCACAAAGACGTGCCGCAAAACAATTCAGCCTTCTTTCCTTTATACGATGCTGCTTGGAAAACTATAAAAGGTATAGGTTCCCTACAGTCGCACGAAATATCTATAGTCAATAATCAAAATTCTTTTTTAATTGTGTCACACTCTGTAATTCCCTACCTGATGACATACGTCAGGCAAAATACTTGCCTCTTTTTAAAAGTAGTTTGAAAAACTATTTTTATGTATGTAGCGTTATAGTATGTAGTTTATAATTATTATATGTATAAACAATATGTAATATTTATAATATATGTGTATGTATAATATATGTATATAATTTATAACATCTAGTAAAGTTTGCAATATTTTTATTTTGGTATAAAATTTTACTTCCTTGTTTTTTTTTATTTATTTTATTTCTATATTTTTTGTTTCTCTTTGTGCTTTGTTTTTGTGTGTGCAATAAAGAATTTAATTATAATAATAATAATATTATCTCAGGCTGGATCACTGTGAGATTGCAGTCAAGGGCTAATTTGTAGTGGAATATGTCTGTCTGTACATTTCAATAGAAAGTAATTTTATATTAATGTAACAGCAAACATTATGTTATTCGCCTGTAACGTGTTTCATAAAACTTCTCAATACTCAGCAAAACATCGCAATCAAAGCTTCCGTAAAGATATTCATAGTTTTCAAACGACAAACAAAACCTTGCAAGAGGTTCTGAACAAGGGACTTCATTAGTCCGCTGAAGGCAAAGAAAGGAAAATCCGATGAAATTGTTTACTCTAAAACAATGAAATTCAAGCTCTATACATGGCTCAATAGAGTTTCGTTTGTTTTATGAGATGCGGGTCAGAATTCACGCATCTGTTTCGTGGTTTATTTGTAGGACTTGTTTAAACAATTTAGTTGAATTTGTTTGCTCATCTCATGTTGTCTTAAAATAATGAATAATTGCGTCATTTTGCTTTATTTATACATAATTTAAACAAAATGACGTAGTTATGCTCCATTTAGTCCGTCTTAGAGTTCAAAAGCTTATATTGGAAAAACGGAAACCATATCACCAACACTTGCATACATGGAATCAACCGTATGGTTTTAACTTCCTACACACATTAATTCTTCATAGCTAGAATGATTATATAATCTTACAAAAAAGTGAGTTTAAGATATATTATTAGTTTTTGGTGCGTAAGTACTTAAATCTTTGGAAAAATCACACGACATGTCGGTATCGCTATCAAACTTCCATTCTAAACCCCCGTAATACGCTTTTCAATTTTGAATGCACCTTATTTACGCTAAGTTATTTCGTGCATGAGAACACACTGACATTCAATTTATAAGATGAATTAACATCAAAGCGTCAGGTTCATATTCTGCCTGTAATTTAAAGGAACTATTGAAGCTGTTGCGCTGTTGGCTAAGATATAAATAATTTATTGGCTATAGCATTTCGTTGATGTTACAGGATCCGTTATTCATCCGTTATTCATCGCTGGAATTTCAACTTTAAGTTTAATACATCAAAGTCTATATTAGTTTCGGCTAATGGGTATAAGGTATTTTAAAGGCTTCTTTTGAGTCGCTGTCGACCTTTCAGTTCATTTTAAGAAGCCGTCCGCTACAGGCTGAAAGACCTTAAATGACACGGCCCCAGGGTTCCATCTTGTACATTTAGTTTAGTATTTCGTTGATGAATTTTCTTTTTCATGTTTGGGTACTCTTTGGAAGATTGGTGAGCCTAATAAATTTGATTAATATGATATTAAAAAGTATCATTTATTTATCAAGCTGCATGCCATAAAATTTTAAGTACCTATTTAGTTATAAATTTACATATGTTGTATATGATTGTTTGTAGTTTACATTAATTATGGGTAATTTCATGTATGTTTATATCTTATTTGGATTTATATGTAATATATTTATATATCTATATTGTATGTATATATTATATATATATATATTTATATAATTTTTAAGTGTTACTATTGATTGCACCACCTACCTCTTTTCTATGTTTTTTCCTTTCACGCCTTTGGCTATATTGCGATAAGGATTGGCCTATGTAGCGATTGTACACTCTTGCTTTGTATTTATATCTCTGTAACTACTTTTTTTACTTGGTGTACAATAAAAGTGTTTTCATTCATTCATTCATACCTACTCTTTGTAAGTTTGGTCAGTGATATAAATGGTTGTAATTTGATATCAACATGAACTTTGTTTTAATCATGAATTCGATAGTGTTAGGTACTTTTCATAATCACCTTCAACTCATTACTGGCCCACTAACCTACGGGTGTCCTCTCGGAATGAGAACGGTTTAGGCCGTAGTAGACGCTGGCCATGTGCGGATTGGTAGACTTCACACGCCGTTGCGAACATTATGGAACATTCTTAGGAATGGAGGTTTTCTCATGATGTTTTCCTTTACCGTTTAAAGCTTGAGGTATTTACATTGCTTAAATTTAAAAAGCGGTGCATGCCGGGACTCGAACTCAGTCTCCAAGAAAGGAAAGCGGAACCCTTACCCAGTAGGGTATCATTGCTTCTAGGTACACTAATTCTCGAAATTAATATTCAATATATTACAATATCTTTAGTTGATATATTATATAAAGTTGTGCTATGCTTTTTCTACTCGACGGCCGATTGGCGCAGTTTGCAGCCACCCTGCTTTCTGAGCCCAAGGCCGTGGGTTCGGTTCCCACAACTGGAAAATGTTTGTGTGATGAGCATGAATGTTTTTCAGTGTCTGGGTGTATATATGTATATTCTAAGTATTTATTTATAAAAATATTCGTCAGTCATTTAAGTACCCATAACACAAGCTACGCTTACTTTAGGGCTAGATGGCGATGTGTGTTATTGTCATAGTATAAAAAAAAACTTACTTTATTTTCTTTTGAAATGGAGAATGATACTGCAAATCGTTCGTATTTAGTGCAATAATAATTAATTAAAGAATGGAACTGGTGCACTGCTCTCAGCGGAGAGAGGAGGTAAACATGAGATACATTTCCCTCTCTTCCATGAAAACTTTAACAGCCTCCCGATTTCATTTGACGGTCGATTGGCACAGTGGGTCACTACCCTGGTCATTTTTTTCGGTTTATGATATAAATAATTGTGTAATTTAAAAAAAATATCCATCTGTTATCTTGGTACCCATAATCCAAGCTAATATGCTTTTTTTTGGGGCTGTGTGTTTGTATGTGTTGATAAAAACTTTAATAATACTTCTGAAACTTTAGAGGGACATTGTTGCTGCTACCAGGCCGCATATGACATAAAAATAAAAGTAAAGAAGTATAATAGGTAAAGTTAATCAAGAATTGGTCCTTGGTTGGATGGTCATTTGAAGGCAAGGGTCAATAATCAAATAGCGGATGATTGAAGCTGCAAGAGTTCAGCAACCTTAGTCGTTTGTTAAAATATGGTGAAAAAAAGTTGTAGTTCTGCTATCTTAATATCCTGAAGTTGAATAGTTTGTTTTTATATTTTAACAAACCAACGAAAAAATCTTTATGTTGGACATCTGATTTATCTATTGACGAATGTTATAAACTATGTAGCAGTATGCAGTGAACACGCGGAGCACGAACGACAAGAGTTGTACGTAAAAAGTGGAGTTTCCTAAAATAAAGAGCCGTCCTCTTGACCATTTTTTATATGTGATGAATTTGTTTGATTTTTATATTTGGCGACATCCAAGAGGACGGTTGAATATTCTTTATTATCACTGGAGACATATTTGCGGCCCTTGAGGATGCCCGATATGTGCCGCAATTTCCGACGTCTTATTGAATATTGCGTACGTTTTAACCCTTCGTTGTAAAGTGTTGCGATAACCTGTGCGATTATATCTGTCTAACTTTTGTCTTAATACATTAATATATCACGTAAATGAAATCATGAATAAACTGCCTAGTACTGCCTTTTTAATAACTTGGCTTGAAAATGAAGAATTACAAAAAATAAAGATAAAATTTAACAACTACCTTCTCTTATATAAATACAAACACGGGACCACGGGTAAAACAGCAGGGCAAAGCTAGTAATGGATTATCCACCCATCCATCCATTTCTATAAATTAAGCTATTTTCGATTGTTGTATAGTATTTCTAATGAGATGTACTACTCGTCTTTTTTGGTTATTTTCGTGAATATAAATCCTTCAACAAAACTTGAAAATAAAAACAATAATGGCTGGGCCCTGTGGTGAAAAACATAACATGAAAAAAAAATTTCGCTGAAATTATTTAAAATTTAAGGTAGATTCTTAAATGTTATAATAACAAGACAGTAAAGTTAAAAAAACAAAATTTTGCAACTTAAAGGAGCTTTGCGCGCTAGAAATCAAATAAATGTATGTAAATATCGATATTATATGAAAAAAAAAAATGACCAAGAGTTACTTTCGAATACCAACGATGTTTGGGTGTACTAACACTCAAAAAAACATACTGCTAAAACATTTTTTAACGGTTGTACCGTTTAAAGACATTTTGGAGTTGAAGCTACAGTAACATATTAAATCAATGACTTGAAGTAACAAAAATAGTATTTGTTGTACTAAGTTGTCTAGGTGATTTAAAATATCGTTCCGCTGTCAATATGGCGTTAGCATTGAAACCTCACGTTTTCTGTAGTCCCAGAGGACAAGAGATGTCCCCCTATTGAAAGGGTGTTTACTTACCCAGGGATATCCCTTCGACTATTGTCGTACTTTATGCCATAGTCAATTCATTCAAACTTGATACATTTATTACTCGTGTCATAATTTAAGTTTTTCTTTATGCTCGTCTCCTGTGCGACTTCGATTTCGTTAGGTTCATTTAGTTTAGTAGCAGATAATATCGTGGAGATGTCTCTTAAAAAGTTCAAGGTATGTATTAAAGGTGAGCTCATAGAAAAGTTCTATTATAGTATTAAGGCCTACGTCAACGATAAAAAAGCTTGGTTGCAAATGATTGCTCCGACCAGGTTGCTTCTGAAACAGTTTTAAATAACAATATAAGATGGTTATTACAAAAACAACAACCGGCTAAGTTTGTTGAGTGCTTCTTCTTAGACCAGGATGCTTTTGGAACCGTCGTAGCTTTAGTTTTAAATTGACAAATTTAGTTATCGCTATCAACTCACTATGTCCCATTTTACATGTTATTCAAATAAGCATATAGGAGGCTTATTTAAAAGGTTCACTTATTTGAATAAAAAAATATTTAACTTTGAATTTGACTTTAGCAGTTTCATAAAAGTTATAAAATATATGAGGCTAGTTGTTAATAATGTTGTACCGTACCGTACTGTCGAAGTCCACAAGTCACCAACGCGGCATGTCGTATTTTGTTGGTAGTGCGTGTTCTGTACGAGGCCCAACAAGCAGACCAGAAAATAGGAGTTTTAAAATAACATAACCCAGGACTCTAGACAGATTTAGTAGTAGTTGAGCTTTTTGTGACAGTTGTCTGGGAAAGTACTGCCATTTTTTTTGAAGTTATACTTCTCTTAGCGCGTTATGGAAAAATTAAGAGAGCAAATTTTTACACGCGCACAGTGTCACAAAAAACCGACACCCTGCAGTTAGCTATAAGGTTTGACAGTGTACACTTTCAATTGTCAAAGTCTGCGGGCTCATTCCCTTGATTTAATTGTACAAAAATCTCAAATTTTAATATGGAGTGAAACTTGGTTGTCCGATAATTAGTCTATTAGTATTAGTGATATTTAGATAACCTTTTTTTAACTAGATAATGCGTTATAATAGAACTTCCAATGTATTTAATACCCTTTTTCCATTGTTAGTGTTATTTTAAAAGATTTTCATCTTGTTTCGCCAAAGAAGCTATACATAAGTACACCCACGTTTTCTTTTTTTGGACGTTTTGGAAAAGCTTTTCTGATACCTCCGACCCTTGGACAGGACGGGGGTTATGTGGGACTCCCCCCCTCTAAAGGGGTTTACCCAAACTAAAAACCACCACGGCATGTCCCTCTTTATGGCTTTGTTCGACGTCTACCAAACACCCCAATCGATTGTTGGGGGGAAAGTACAAGCCATGCTTATTTTTGTTAATTTAAAAGCATGACCTAAATACATAAGAACAGAATACCATTATATAGAAAGATTTCCTTGAGCTTATTCATATAAATCCGTATTAATACTTACCTACTCGAACGACCCGTGTCCTAATTCAACTTGCAAAAAAAGGGTTAGATAATCTTTTTAACCTTGATTCTCCCTTGGGTCTTTTCAGTGCCAAATATAATTTGGGTAGGTAGGAGCTGCCGGTTAGAGATAAAAACCTATGAAACTAACAATAGTAGTACGTACGTAGGTAACTTAGGTATGAGTAATCTAAAGAATGCTGATCAATCAGATATAGCAGCGGTGATAGCCTAGTGGGTAAGGCTTAGGATTTCGTTTCGTGGAGACCGAGTTCGAGCCTCGGCACGCACCACTGAGGACTAACCTTTGGGAGTTATGTGCGTTTTTAATTTAAGTATCACTTGCTTTAAATGGTCTAGGGACACGTCGTGAGCTACCTGCATGCCCGAGAGTTCTCCATAATGTCCTCGGTGTGTGAAGTCTACCAATCCGCACTTTTCCAGCGTGATAGACTACTGCCTTAACCCGAGGAGACCCGAGCCCTGTAGAGGGCCAGCAGTGGGTATCATATATTATGAAAACAACAGTGTTTGTAATCGTGATTTCTAAGTATGAAAAGAAAGAAAGAAGAAGTTATCGACATCTAGCTCAACGAGTCGTGAAACTGAAGTGGCAATGGGCGCGGCACATAGCTCCTAGGGTACTGGTGTGCCGTCTTCGCACCTAGGAGGTGAAAAGACTATATAAAACGAGTCGCAGTAATGAACCTATATCCATAGACTTCCCGTGGTTGAGATGATGCTGTTAGTGTTTACTGGGTGCCTATTACGGTACCACATGATCTGTGGTACAGTAATAGTTTATAATAATAGTAATAGTTTATGGAACGGAATTCCTATAGGATAGATCTAAGAACAATAGCGTTATTATCTCTATATTTATTAAATGGATTCCGAAGAAATCGAACGGAAAAAAAATGCAAATGTTTGTCTATTTCTTTGTTTCCTATTTTCGGCTCAACCATTGAACGGATCTAGGTGAAATCATCGCACACATCTAAATAGCATACTGGAGATAGAACAGTATTTATTCTGAAAAACCAGCTGGAAAGAGTAACCTGCGGGAAAACAAAATACCGATATAGTTTAAAAAAATATAAACGAAGTCGTGGGCAACAACTTGTCAGAGTATACAAAGGGATACAGTAGTTTCTCTGAGAGATCAAAAGTGAGGAAATTCGTGGTCATTGGAGTCTTTAGTTCCCGAAATGGCGACCTCGCGCCGAAAACGCAGCGTTGGCATGACCCAACTAGGTGTACTAACGGCATCAAGAAAGTTTCTGCGAGCTGCTAGATACAGGAAACATACGTGTAAGACGTTGAATTTGGATATTGAACTCATATGTTGTCAATGGTAGGCCGTGGGTTCGATTCCCACAACTGGAAAATGTTTGTGTGATGAGCATGAATGTTTTTCAGTGTCTGGGTATTTATATGTATATTATAAGTATTTATGTATATTATTAATAAAAAATATTCATCAGTCATCTTAGTACCCATAACACAAGCTACGCTTAAATTGGGGCTAGATGGCGATGTGTGCATTGTCGTAGTATATAAAAAAAAAAAATGGTACCAATGACGTCCATTGCAGGTTCCGACCCGTTGAAAAATTGTATCAGGTAGCTGGAACCAACCGATTATTACTAATAATTTGACAGTATTAAATTTTAAGAGGTTATCAATAATTTGCATTTGAAAGCGAAACACAGAGTTCTTTGTTTAGAAAACAATGCGAAATAAATTCGGCAATCTTGTCTCCGAATCTCCAATTTATTTCTGAGGCAGCCAATCGGAGTTTTTACTTTCACACACATAAGACCAATCAAAAGTTATATTGAAATATCCACGCCATTGTTTCTATAATTTTCCAATCATTGGTTAGCTTAGTAAACCAAAGATAACCCTTAAAATATCATTATTATATCTACAGTTTAATGCCTGCCAGCCCTTAAATATGTGTATAGTTTAATTTGTCTATATAATGTTCCATTTTTGAATGGTTTCATTAAATAATAACTCAAGTAAGAGAGCACGTTATTTACGCGTTTTAACGATAAACACTTTTGAGTTTGTTTAACAGGTGTTACAATAATAAAATCATAATAAATTTAACGAAACTATGTTAAACAACTGAAATGAGATAAAATTATCATATAATGACCTAATCATCACATACATAGTGTCTGGTGATTTGTTTTTCTTGTCAAGACTAATCAAAGAAGCCGAACTCGAACACCTCCGGGCGCCAGAACCGAACCGAACAGATAAGCCTGCTCTGAGTTTCTGAGAGCTAATTTCGTTCGATACCAACAACTGGAAAATGTTTCTGTGATGAACATGTAAATGTTTTTCAGTATCTGGGTGTTGGTGTAGCTGTATTTTATATGTATTTATGCATATTATTCATAAATTTATTCATCAGTCATCTCAGTAACCATAATACAACTGCGCTTAAATATCTCGTAGTTATTTCTCGTAGTACATTTATTTATTATTTATATTCTAATACTAGCTGACCCGCGCAACTTCGGCTGCACCAAATCGTTTTAATATCTTAAAATACCTACAAACTAATTGAAGCGCTACCTACCAGGTCCAGTTTTATTTCCAAACTATATTATTCGCGGCCCGTCGTCACCATACGTGTTATTCTATACCCGTCGCAACTTCGAAGCGATAGGTTCAATTTGAATAATTTAAAAATAAATTTGCAGGTAACTTAATATTTATATTATTTTATTACTCTCGCATTTATAATATTAGAAGGATGGTACGCATTCATTCGATCGTTGTCCCGTATGCCTTGCGACTTGCTGTTATCTGTGAAGAGTTATGTCCTTTATCTCCGACAATATTTATCAGATCTCCATTAAATTTATACAATACATGCTTGATAGTATACACATTCAAACAAAAAAATAATTATTTAAATTGGTTCAAATTTAACGGAGCTATGAAGTAAAATTAATAAGTAATTTCATCCCGTTTCCCTCCAAACGTTATCATAATATCATCATATTGTTTATCAGGATAAAAAGTATCCTACATATTGGACCTGGAATACCAGCTACCACTATGCCGAATTTTATTTAAATCCGTTCAGTAGTTTTCACGTGATGCCCGGAAAGACAGACAGACTGACAGACAGACAGACAGACGGAAAAAATAATTAAAAATCTGTTTTGGACTCAGTATCGATTATAAAGCATAAAATGAAAATTTTCTAAATATATTAAATGTACAGAATTCTTCTAATTACAGTTTTATTATAAGTTTAGATATAGATTATTGCATTGTCATCTAACTTATGCATGCAAAACCGATAAAAGTGAGTCAACTGGCAAGATACAGGTGAAACTATATAAAAGCTTACTAGACAAAATAGACTTTCAACCTAAGTGCTCTGAAATTTGCGCTTCTAAGAAGAAATGTAGAAAAAAATATCTAGAGGTTTATTTTATTAATTACAACTAAGAAAAGCGGGCAAAATAAGCGTGGTTTGCGTAACTACTATTTTAATTAATGAAAGGACAGAAACGGAAAATTAAAAGTTTTGCTGGTTTTTACTAAAATAATGAAAAGGGCGCTCGGCGGTTGTTACAATAGATTTTTAAAGTTGATGAGATAAACTGTAAATGTATTTTTGCTGTGAACATTTTTTCAACAATTTTTCATTCAAATTTGTTTACTTTTGCATATAATTAAACTTTAAAGCTGGACCATCATAATCATCGGCAATGTTCTCCTACTCGGTCCTTCTTTCTTAAAGAACGGGTTAAAAGTTTCCACGATTTTTATAACCCCAGTTTGTGATTGTAAATGAAAAATGTTTGTGTGAAGAACATTAATGTTTTTCAGTGTTTGGGTGTTTATCTCTATATAATTCTAAATACTTATATTTATGAATATTTTAATGAATAATATATATTCATAAAAATATTCATCAGTCTTACTTTGGGGCTAGAGGGCGATGTATGTATTGTCGTAGTATATTTAATAACTGGGATCGATGGCTTACGAAACACGAAATAGGCATAAATTAAGATTACCCAAGTTTAGAAAATAATAAGGCTGGCAGTAAAAATATACAGGTTGAGGGAGCACTACTATACAATAGTCCCAAAGAGAATTTTTTGAGAGAATTCTTTTAAATAATTGAAAAATAAGCTAAAAAAGCATTGTTTAAATTTTCTATAAACGCGCCATCTTTTGCATTTATGTATTTGTTTTGTTTTTATCACACTAACAAAATATATTTCCACTTCTTTCTGTTAATTTTCATTTCTCATTAAGTGATAAAGTTTCTTTTGAGAATTAAAGTAAAACATGAAAAACATGAAATACTATACAATAGTTGGATTTTAATTTTAATTGAATTGAATTTATTCTTTAATTGAAATTTAATTTATTCTAATTTTAATTCTTGATTTTAATTAATTACTGTTTTTTGTTTTCTTTATTTATTTATTTTTAAAATCTGTCTTTTATATTTATGTTGTGTTAACCTCTCAATTTTGTATATTTTATTTACACCCAAATTCTTTGTTATTTTTTGTAGAAGAGCTTTTTGTGCTAGAACTCGTCCGGGGAAGAACTACCGCCATTACCACTCATTTCTGTCGGCAAGCTGCATTGCCCGAAGGGCCTGTTTTCCGGTGTAATTACCGATATATGTGGCTTAACACTTACCTACGCCTCAAGTTAGTGGGCACAGAGCAGCACTCTGTACGACGTGCATCTTCCAAGCCTTGCGAAGCGTTGCTCTTTGTATAGACTTATAGGTGATAGTTTATCTCTAACGCGGTGGGCCATATGCTTGGTTTATCAATTCTATCTTTTTTTATGAGAGAGAATGCTTATGCACATCTGTGGGATATGAATATGCTAAAGATGATGTTGGCAAAAAAACACAAGACAACAAATCTATGTGATGTTTCCGTTTCGAATTTTTACGTGAAAATATTGAAAATACATATGAACATGCTGAAGATGATGTTGGCGAAAAAAATCACAAGACAATGTTTCCGTTTCGAACTTTTATGTGAAAATGTTGAAAATTTTGCCAGTTAAAATTTCCTGCACGAAACCGCTAAGCATAGTGGCGTGCGAGCGTTGTATTTTCGATCATTTCACTTCACGTTTAATGTCCTACTGAAGCCGAGGATTTTCTTCGAAGTTGTTGATGTAATTGAGTTTCAACGCTTAATTGCCGGTAGTAGTCGGTTTTGCAATAAGCCGGGGTGCTATTCTCAAAGTTTTCGTTACGCAAAATATGAAAGGCCAAATGAAAATACATAAGTTAGTTTGAGGGATTCGGGTTTCAATCATGTATCCAGTATTTATTTATTAACAGATCTGTTTTATGTACTTAATGATCCTGCGTGTAAATTATTTTTGGTTATAAAGTTATTACTATCCCATTACTGGTCCACTACAGATTACGGGTCGCCTCCCACAATGAGAAGGGGTAAGGGGTAAGGTCCATCACGCTAAATAAGTGATCGTACGAGTCTTCAACGATTGACTTTTACCATCCTCATGTACCACAGTTCGGGCCTCCTCTACCATAAAATGAAGGAATTCTAATTTCATAGAGCTATTTGAAAAGTACTATGCTTATTTTTGCCACTAAGACTGAGTTAAGACTTAGAAAACAAAATTGCAACAATGCTGCCATGTTGCAGGATGTGTACCTTGCATGCCCCATTAATTTTTCTCAGTTTATATTCGATGGTATTTCCACACAATCAGGCAAGCCATCTGTTTTGTCTTTCCATAAGATAATAAAAATATTACAATCCATGCTGTGAAATTCTACGCTACTTTTATGTGGTTGGCATCACTTTAAAGTTATCACTAAACCATTTCCATAATTAATATTGTAATTGTGAAAGTGCGTTACGAATCTTGATTCCATTGGGTTATATGGATTTTGTATTTTAGATCCAAGCTGGATGCAAAAATGGGATACTTTTTGTCCACGAAAATGGCAAGTCAAAAAGGAAAACAAAAAGTCGATATAAACAGTCGACTTACTAGAAACGGACATAAATTAGTGATATCTGCATATCGTCTGAGAAAAGTACAGAAATCCTTTGTGGGGATGGGTATATGCTTTTATAACATGATACAGAAGGTAATATTAGATCTACCTTTACCTAAGGTTAAACAATATATTAAAACACATTTAACAAATCGTGGTTACTACACGATTGATGAATTCCTTAACGACAAGGCTGCTTGGAAGCAGGCCACTCCGCTCTCATCTCTCACAAAACAGAAAAATTCTTATCATTGTTAAACTATAAAATTATGTTGGAAAAGAGCAATCTGCTGAGTTTCTTGCCGGCTCTTCTCAGTGGAATCTGCCTTCCGAACTGGTGGTAGAGTCACTACAAACAGACTGACTTGACGTTTCAAAAGTGCTTATAAATTATGCCTACTTGAAATAAATGAATTTTGAATTGTTTGAAATTGGAATTTCGCATAACTATAGTACCTACACCTTGGTGATAAACATGGATGCATGCTTCTAGCCATGGTAAACAAAAAGGGTGATGGTGATAGCCTTGTCGTTAGAGCTTCGGCTTCCTTTCAGGGGCTCACATCTTATTTTCAGAGTTATGTACTTAATAATTTGAACAATTTAGATGTCACTTGCTTTAACGGTAAAAGAAAACGTCGTGAAGGTACATACTCCATAATGTAACGAGGCGTGTCAAGTCCACCAAACCGCACTTGACCAGCGTTGTGGACTACAGCCTAAAGTCCTTTAGTCTTTAGTTTAGTAAGAAGAATCATCTCAATCTGAAAGCAGATCTGTGCCCTGTAGTGGACCGCTAATGACCGTCGAAATTGATGATCATGAAAAAAACAATCCGAGACAACAATATTCTAAAATTCAAAAATATTTTTGGTGGCCTAGTTTATAACAACAATTGAAACGACAAGACAAGCCTATTTGTAGTTACTCTACCGCAACGGTTCGGAACAAAACATGGTTGAAGTCGCGGACAAGAGCTTGTATCAATATTACACTATTAGAAACTGTGTCGCACGCTTTCCTAATAGCCCGCGAATTATAGCTTGGGTGATTGCATGATTCTTGTGCTGTGGAGTAAAGTGACGTGAATTTAATGTGTATGGCAGATTTTACGCTGTTTGGCGATTATTACAATATTTGTAATTAGCAACCTCTCTCCTATAAAACAGGAAGCTGTGGGACAGGCTTAACAGTATAATGATGAGATTGCGACTTATTCCGCGTTTTTGTTCCACTACTAGTTAGGCTTTTACTGCAATATGTCCTTCTGAAAAGTGATTATAATCGCTTACCGGCATGTCTTTCTCGGTAGGGTGGTTAAAAACCACGGTTCAAGCCACAAAAGATTCATCAGTCATCCTAGTACCCATAACACAAGCTATGCTTTCTTTGGGGCTAGATAGCGATGTGTGTCGTAGTAATTTTCTACATATTTAGGTCAATGCCAAGTAAAATGTTAAAAATTACTACGTATAGATCATATTCCCTTTTACATAGTAGCAAGGAAAGTACCAGTAGTTTTCTACATTTTCTTAAATGTTTATTTTTGATTAAAATTGTGCTTATTAGCGATACACTTCAGTCTTGTTGAGAGACTCAAACGGCGCAAAGATATCTCATGGTGTCATAGTCGTAGTGAGTAGTTTATTAACCAAAAATGTTCCTAATTAGCCGCCCTACTCTCTGGCATCTTTAATAAATACATTATAAGAAAGCACCTAAAGCATACGGCGGGGTGTAGCGTTTGCCAAATTTACAAAAGCAATCTCTGTCTAGAACGAGAATCAAACAATAAACATCGTGCAGCGTTTCCGAAGCCATCTTGGAATATGAAATAATGATATTATAGTTGGCATCCCGACCGCTTTCGGAAGATGTCTTTGTGGGGTAAAATCTGAAAACCATAGCATGCCAAGTGTCCTTTGGACGTTGATTCAAAAGGATGTGCTTTTATTGAAAATGTGACTTGGAAAGCAAACTTAGTTCTGTTTCAATAGAGACCACACAAAGGATAGGACAACAGATGTCATCCGATTTTTTTTTATTTGTTTACAAACCACACCTAACACTTGTATATTTTTTTCACGTCTTACAAATATTTGAATACATTAAGGTGAAAAGTTCTAGTAGTAATTGGGCCATGGCGGTGGTGAGAAGGTCTATGACTCCTACATCTCCATCGCCACTCCATCCAAAACCTATAAATAAAACTGCTGGGTACAGATCTCATCTCTCGTAGGAAAGAGGAGAATCGATTTAGTAGAATGATGGTGCCAATGATTTTGTACATAAATCCAAAATCAATTTACATGTTTTAACATGGTATTTTCCTGGATAATAGCCAATAATAATTTATTAAGTTCCAACAGGGTGACGACTCATTAGAGTTTCCATCAAAAATGACATGCACAAATTTATTTATTTTTTGATTTGTTTTTAGCTACAAGTTAGGCGTTAACTGCGCTCTAAAATTGTCCCTGCCTGGGATCGCACCCGGAACCTTCCACTTAAAACCTCAGTACTCATCGCTGCGCCAGGGAGATTATCAACGCCAGGGAGGTCATCAACGCCAGGGAGGTCGGTATAAAACTGTATTGGTTAATGTATCCGAAATAGAGTCATCCGAACCTTTATCTAAAGTGTTTCACGGTTCCGGTGTTTCAGACCACTTTGAATATAATATTACATTTGGGAAAAAAAAAACTTACCATATTGCTTTTGTGAAAGTAAAATACTGTTTTGAGAAACCAAGGCAACAAAAAGTAGCAACTCTTAAAAGTTAACATAACTTTATTATTCTATACAAATACGAGTAGATACAATGCTTTACAAAAGGATGTTGGATATAGTACTAAGCATGAAAATCATATTTTAATATTATAAAAACGAAAGTGTATTAAATGCATATAATAATATATAATCATATATATATTATTGATTATATATTTCACACGGAAGAATAAGATTGACGTAATTTTTGCATACAGATAGGCAAAGAGCGGGAGAGGCTAGAGAGTGATAAAGGTTTTTTTTTATCTCGCTTGAAGTCGCGGGCAAAAGCTATTATTAGATAAAAGAGATATCCGATAGAATTAAAACGGGATTGGCCCTTGTCCGCCCTGGGGACATAAAATTGATTTGGCTTATTACACGTCTCTTGCAACTTGCTTGCTGTTAGAGTCAGAATTACTAAAGTAACGTTTTACTATGATGATTTTTATAAAACATAATTATTGGTTTAAACATTTGGTCTTTCGTGGAAATGATCTAGTTCTACCGCTGTTGAATACGCAACAAAATTGATTTTGGTATACCGTATTGTATCAACGAATTACTCAGTTAATAAGTATTATCAGGTTTCAGTGATGGAATGTATGGGTTTTTGTATAAATGGCTGAATTATATGTGGAGCACTGGTATGCATTATATTGTATTAGCACATAACGTAGAAGCGGTGAGAGCCCAGGACTTCGTCTTCACTTTCGAGGCCAGTTCGAATCCCAGCACGCACACCTCTAACTTCTCTAAGTTATGTGTGTTTTATACAAATCACGGTGAAGGAAAACATCGTGAGGAAACCAGCATACCTGTGTTCTCCATAATGTTCTTAAAGGTGTGTGAAGTCCGCCAATCCGCACTCGGCCAACGTGGTGGACTACGGCTTGAACCCCTTCTCATTGTGGGACCCGCGCCTTGTAGTGGGCCGGTAATGGGTTGATATGATGATGAACACACAACGTACATTTAATTCCGGTAAAACAGTAGGTATGTCCATGCAGCTGAAGTCGCAGGGTGGAAACTAGTATTCCATTAAACTTTGAAATCTACGCCTTAAGACATCTCATTGGAAAGTCTCGGGTGATCTTATTTGAATTAGGATTTCCTTCAAGAATGTTTTCTAAATCAAAATGCTATTACATAATTGTTGTTGTAGTACTGTTTTGATTTAACCTTTCCCATAACTTTGGTGTTACGGTATCTTCTGCTGCAGTTCTCAGTTCGGTATGCAAAGGAATTTCTGTTCCTTGTCTTATTTGTTACTGACATAAGCAAATTACCCGCAAATAGTGCAGTAGTTCAGTAAAGAATATACTATTAATTAATACTTCATAACGAAATGAAATACTGTAATGAAAATGCAAATGTCGTCAGCAGCACTAGTCGGAAACATCAGACAAGATACGTCAAACAAATGTCCTTTGCCAAAATAATAGTAATAAAGACAATTAAATTTCTGTTAGGTGTAACATGATTCTGTTAGCAGGAGTCAAAAAAAAAACAAAAAAAATCTTACGCAAGATCTTACAAATGCTTTAAAACTGCTTGAAAATCAGTGATGACAGACAGTAGACAGAAATGACAGAATAGTAAATTTTGTCATTTTAATCACTGATTTTTATCATGGTTCACAATGTACGGTAAACCACAAAGAAACCCTGTAAAGAATGAGATTTAGTTGCCATAAAACAATGCTTGCTTTAAAGAGAACAAAATAAGCAACAAGAGCATTTTCAAATTAAGGCTAAGTAATAAGTATCTTTGTTCACAGAGCCATGCACTCCATTAAAAGAGTGGACAAATTTGATCTCTATCGCACTCGGGGCGGAATTGCGGAAACGAATTAGAAAAGGATTTCGCAGTTGCAAATATATTGCAAAAATATTACTCACTTAAATATTAAATGGGGTTTATGTAAGAGAGTTTTTTGCATGCGCAAGTTTAAACCATGGGTTGTGGAAACCGTTCTACATTGTTAGGTCTTTTGTAGCAATATCGACAAATGACCAGCTAGTGTCCAGCGTTTCTAAACAAATCTCTATATACCTAGTGGGGCAAGACACTTCGTTTTTCGGTACGGGGTCGCCACTCCAGCACCTTGGGAGTAGTGATGTCATTTAGGGTCTTTGAAAAGGAATACTGTCTTTTTAACACCTCGAAACTAAGCTAAGTATTTTAACTCAAACCTTTAAAACTTTCGTCTTCCTCAGAAATGAGAAAATCGGTGAAAATTCTTGCGTTTTGCGTTCTTCGGCCTCATTTCTGATACCATTACGACGAGAGAATCCGGTCTGAGGTTTCTTAGCCGGCCCAGTTGGTGGCAAGATTTGCATCCGTAAGTCCATCGCTGATAACCATCTGTTCTAAGGTTTTAGTCTTTAGGCACTGAGGGATTTTGGACAAAATACTTAACAAAGTTAATGTCGTCACGTCGAATATACTGTTAAACTATTATTTTATTTTTATTAGTGCATTGTTTGCAATTTAATACAATTATGAACGTAATTTAATATTAATTATTTTCAGCGGTTGATAATTAATGAAGTTGCTAACAATATAACCACTGCGGAATTGTTAGTAATTGAATTACTATTTATAATATGAAACTGCTTTAGTAGCTCGTACCCGCGTAAAACAATGGCTCGGCAGATGTTGATCCCATTAATAATCACTGGTCATCGTCATCATTATCATCATCCACAGCCTATTTATACTATCCCACAGCTGGGCACAGATCTCTTCTCCCAAAAAAAGTGGTGATAGCCCATTGGTTAGTACTTAAATTCTCACAATATCCACACCTCGCAAACACCTTTCACTTTTCAATGTTATGTGTCGTTTTAAACAATTAAATATCACTAGTTTTGCGGTGGAGGAAAACATCGCGAAAAAAACAGCGTGACTGAAAGTTCTCCATACTTATTATCGTCTATCATTTATTTACACACAATACAAATTTATAAAAAACAAGCACTTCCTCTTGCGGGGCTTTTGAGTACCCAAGCAACCGGCGGTCAGGGCTCCAGAGTGGAACCTCCTCATATTACACGCCGTTTTAAGTACTACTCAAAATTCAAAAATTCAAAATTCATTTATTTCAAGTTTGCCTAATACAAGCACTTTTGAAACGTCAAGTCTGTCCGTGTGTAGTGACTCTACCACCGGTTCGGAAGGCAGATTCTACCGAGAAGAAGCCGGCAAGAAACACAGCAGTTGCTCTTTTCCAACATCAAAAATTTACATTTTACATTTTAACATTCATTTTTCTATCTTGTGAGAGATGAAAGCGGAGGCGGATGCTTCCAAGCAACCTTGTCATTAAGAAACTCATCAATTGTATAATAACCTCGCTGTAATAAATGTGTTTTAACACATTCTTTAAACTTATGCATTGGTAGGTCCAAAATTACCTTAGGAATCATATTATAAAAGCGTACTACTGTAGACCTTTGCTCCAACAACCAAGGGAAATCTTCTTAAGATGTTGGTCGAAGCTTTTAGAGAGCAGAACCATTGACTGAAACAACTATCGGAACAATAATTGTTTACTCAACACTCCACATGGCGGTAATCACGTGAGGAAGGTCCAAATATTTGTAATTTTATACTCAATAGTATTGTTAAGTGCATGTTAAGTCTATCAATCCGCACTAGGCAAGGTGGACTACGGACTTAAACCTACTCATTCTGAGAGGTGACTGCACATATAATTATTATATATATACTACATATTGTTCATACATATAATTGTAATGAACTACATGCTATAATATATAAATAGTTTGTCAAACTACTTTTTAAATTTTAATAACAAAAGGCACTTTTTATGTACACATACGCATGATTGAATAAAAATGAAGATTATATTTTCTTTGATTTAATTTTTATCGTCTTTTATGTAAAAAATGATACTAATCTGCCGTTAAATCGCTAAATCGTTGTTAGTGAAAGAAAAAGCTTGCATTTTAAATACGTGAGATAAGCTTCGACTTATCACGGGAAAATATCTATGATTCACCGGAAAGAAGCAAGATGTGAAAAGTAATTGAATTCCACGCGAATAAAGTTGGTGGAATATGAATACCGCTAGTCCATGTAGTCAGTTGATATTATGCGAATGTATGTCTGTTTGTTTATTTGTCAATCATTTAAAGTTTAAACCAATATCAATCGTTACATTTATGTGTTTAAATACTATTACGTGTTTATTATGTGTTTATACACGTGCTCTCTAGGCCGGAAAAAGAAACGGTTGCCGGGCTACACAATATCCCAGTAACCAGGCTTATTGTGTCTTAGTAACCGGTTTTAATAACGAACAAAGTCAAAGAAAGTTATCATCATTTCATCACCATCATTATTATCAACAAAAAACCTATCACCACCCACTACAGGGCACGGGGCGTCCTCTCAGAGTAAGGAAATGCATTTACGCATCCCCCTCGTAGACAGGTAAGAAATTGTCTTACCTGTTTACGGAAAGGTATGTGGGACTCGCTGATACGAGGACGCAAACTACTGCATTAACGATGCAGGAATAGTATATTATTTATAGCATTATTGTATATTAGTATTTTATACTTTAATGACTAACATTTGTAGACAAAACCATGAATTAAGATGTTAAATAAAAAATACGCTACAGAGATAAAAATTAGCGCCAATTATAAAGTTATTTTAAAAGATGAACTTCGTGAAGCTGTTCTTTCCGAACTAGGACCACAAGTTGGCTTCATAATTAATTTCCTCTTGAACTCAAAGCGTACGTTTGTGACAAGGGCCTAGCACATTGTATTCCACGGCTCACGCCGTATAGCTTTGGTCCGAGCCTAGATAGTCTGAAACTTCGCTCAATAAACGAGCTAGGTAAATCGGTTAAAACGGTTTGAAATACAATTATTTTTATTTATATAATATTTAAATATGTATGTATATTTATATAAATATATGCACCATCTCTTCTTGATCTGTGTTTTACGCCATTGGTTGCCTGGAAGAGATCGCTATGCAACGATAAGGCCACCACATTGTATACTTTGTATAACAATTTTTTCAACAACTTTTCTGTATTTTATGTGGTGTACGATAAAATATTATTCATTCATTTATAATTGCATTTGAATCCGTTAAGAGCCGTTCCGTTTAGTAATCTGCCGACACACACGGAACGAAAAAATAAACTGTTTTTAGGCTCTTTATAGGTCAAAATCCTAACAGCTACAGTTTTATTAGAAATACCAGCAAAATTTAAAAAAACGTTGCAAAAACAGCTTGTTTAAGCTGTTGTATTATATTCCCAAATCTGCACTTCCTTTTGTCAAAAAAAATTCAATTCCCTTGGTAGCGTTATATACAATTAGGCCAATAATAAAATTATTTCCGTTCACTTACTATCATTAGATGTAAAAAGCAAGTCCATGACTGGCTTCTTGCACTGGATTATGATAGCACAAAAAATCTCCGGTCCATACAAAAATGATAGTCATATTCTGACATGTACCACGTGCTTCATATATACTCGTGCATCCATGCATTATACATACAGCTTGCATTATTCAAATCCTTTTTAATAATCCTGTAAATAAATGATTTTATTATTAATGAAATAAAGCACGGTAACCTTCGATTAATAAAAGTCAAATATGCGGTCAGTCGTAAAGTGTTCGTGAAACTTAAGATTCTACCAACGATTTGGGCATCTATTTTGGCTATATGATTGTGTGAATACTTTATTCCAAGGATGCACCTACATATTATAAGTTGTTTGAAATACTTTTTAACACATTTAAGTAATTTCATACATACCTTTGAAGCACTTAAGGGTGGAGAAAACCATCGTGATGAAATCTACATGCCTAGGAATTCTCTGTAACTTTATTTTTGAACCTAGGACTGGTTTAGGAATATGACCGGTAATTTAAAACCATACTGATCGATTTCTACGGGATATCGTACCGAATCGCTAAAACGCTTGGCGGCACGTCTTCTCGGTAGGGTGGTTACTAGCCACGGCCAAAGTCTCCAGACACATCAATTGGTGCCTTTAATCACATTATTGATTGAAAATTTCGATAGAAACTTCCCTTTTGTTATCTACTATAATAAATGCGAAAGTTTGGATGGATCTGTTATTCAATCACACTTGAACGGCTGGACAGATCTGAATAAAAATTTAAAGATTACTGTTTGGCAGTGGCGTGCACTAGGTTTCTTACCAGGGTATGCATACAGCGGGAAAATTGCATAAAACGGCAAAAATCCTCCTCCTATACGAGTTACATATCAATTTTAGGGTAGGCAGTGCTTTTGTGTATATATGAAGTGCACGCCACTGTTTGGTAATAATATCACAGAGTTGGATTATTTTTATTAATTTGGAATAGTAAGATTTTATCACAGGAAAAATAAACATGTCCGCGGGGATTTCTAAAAAGGGTAATAAACACGGACGAAGTGGCGGGCAAACAATATAACTATAAATTTTTGCTTCGAAAGCAAATTCGACGGCAAATTTCTTTAAGAAAATTGCCGTCGTTGCCAAAGAACTTAAAACGCTCTTATATAGTGATGATTTATCCTGTTTCATTATAATTTCTCTAGAAATTGTAGAAGTGCTGTTTTAGGCCGGATTATAACGACACCAACGCGATTGTTTACAGACATCGGAGTATTTTGCCGTCTTTAGGGCCATTGTTAGTTATTCAAAGCAGAGGTATTGAACAGTCAAAGACTTACACAATTAATAGAATTTTTAACTTATATCTATTTACAATCATAGAGATTTTAGTAGGTTTTTGTCAATGGCGCGAAATGGCGTTACAAATTCTTTGAAAATTTTAACTTATATTTATTACCGCTTTACCTGTTTTTGTTTTAGATTCGTAATTCGTTTCCAAAATAGCGATATAATATGGCGTTAGGCTTCATTGGATTGCAAGGCTTTCCATACTAGTCTTCGCCAATTTGGGGCAGTTGGCGGGAGCATTCCACCACATGCTTCACAACTATAATTAAAATACGCTGTTTATTATTACTGCGTCAACTAGTACCGCTGTTCTAGTTGACGCAGTTGAAAACGCAAGTTGTTATTTGTAAGGTTTTGTTACGTCTCTAGATTTTTTTTTTAAGTGGGGTTGGAAACCATCTGCTACATGTGCCTGTGGCGAAGAAGATCAGAAGATGCAGCACATAATCCAGCGCTGCCCCTTCTTTTCATACCAGGGATTGCCCAAAGACCTTTTTCATCTCCCTGCTCAGGCCATCACATGGTTGGAGAATCTGGACATTGACTTGTAACTTATTAATTTGTATATAATATCGATAATTTAAAACGCTTATTCGTAGAAAATGCCACACGACTAAATAAATAAATACCGTTTTAGCTGTTTTTGTTTTAGATTCGTTTCCAAAATGGCGATATTATATAGCGTAGGCTTCACTGGATTGCAAGACTTTCTAGTCTGTGCCAATTTTGGGTATGTTGCGGGAGCATTCCACTACATGATTCACAACTATGATTACAGTACTTTGTTTATTATTACTGCGTCAACTAGTACTGCTGTTCTATATAGTTGACGCGGTTGAAAACACAAGTTGTTATTAATGAGGTTAACTCTTGATATAGCATTCGTTCAGGCCGACCGCTCGCACTCAGCTGGGCTACAAGGTGAGGAATTATTATCAAGTCTATGCTTATACTTATAATGTTACTAGGAAGTTACAATAACAAGCCTGTACACACAGGGGAAAAATGTTTCAGGCGACCATAAATCAACACTGGTAAAAATAGTGGCTTAATGTTGAGCAATTTCCCCGTCGCCGGAGGTGAGGGGTGAGGGTAGAAACAATAAATTAATGTGATAACCGCAACCGCAGAACAAACGGCACTATCAGATAATTGTTTCCTGAATCGAATGTATACTTGTGGAAGATATTTGTAGTTCAAAATGTGAATACAGATTATTAATAATTGTGTGTACATTCGCCTTTTGTGTAACGTGTTTTATTGAAATGTTTGGGTATAATGATGTTATTAAGACAATAATTTGCAATATTACAAGGACTAACAACGATTTAGTAACTTTATTTTATAATTTAATTGCTTTTAAATAAAAAATTGGTGGAATAAATTCATGGAACAACTGTAACCTTTTACAAGTTTTAATCAACTTTTAATTTTGTATTTGGTCAAATCTCAGAATTCAAATGTAGAATTAATGTAATTTAATGATAATGGTATGACTAAATGGTGTAACACATTCTTGATTAATATTATAATAGAAGATTAGGTAGAATATTATAAATCTATATTTTCTTAGATTAAACAAGTTTGGAGCCTTAACAGATAATAACCAAATAAGATGTTAAGCAATCGTCATGAATTTTCCGATGTGTTTACATTTCGCATTAAAGCTTTTGTCGCATCCATAGCCAAGGAAATAAAAAATATAAATTTCCTTAAAAGTAAAAGAACGAATGAATGTTAAAATACATTCTCAATTATCTTGGAGGAAAGGTACTTAATAATTCAAAAAAATCGGAGATAAGCACGAAGAAAATGTACGAAGCGCCGTTTGCCAAATTTGTAAAAGCAATCTCCGTCCAGAATGAGAATCAAATAATAAACATCGTACAGAGTTGCCGAAGCCATCATGTTGTATGAAATAATGATATTTGGCATCTCAACTGGTCCCGCAATCTATTGTTTAAAAACGAAAATGACGATGCTTTAGATAGATTTACGTTTCGAACTTCTATGTACGTATGAGTAGTTTATTTTGTTGCTTTAATAATGTTTCGTAAGACAAAAATGTCATTAAAATCCCTCTGCCGATAATTGGTATTTGATTTCAAACACCGATCCAATGACGAAAAAGTATTTATAAAAAATATTGGCACAACGCGTTACTCCGAAGACATTACAAAAGATACCATTATTTTTGATCATTCCTTTTTATTCAGACTTAGCGATACAATATCTTGCCCCGGGTCTATTGGTTTGATGCCAGATTATCTCGAACACGCTTCGCAGATTTTAATCACGGGATGGTGTTGCCAAGACGTCGTCCGCCAAGGTTCTGTTGTATTTCACAAAATCCGTTCTCTGGATAAGAATAAATAAATTAACTTTCATTAAGGCATATCATTGATAAGTAGTTTACCCCAGCATTTTTAATCAGCCATTAAATATTTGGACAGTGATAATAATAAAACCTAATATTGCTTATCTTCATGATCAGCAATCACTTGCATATCATGAAGATAAGCAATCACTTGCAATGAAATGGCAAAAATCTTGTTGTGTTCAACTGGTCAATTCCATTTTTTATATACAATTAGGTTCCATTGTCCAACGTTATATTCTTATGTGATGTCCAATCAACTCTCACGAACCGTTTTAACTCACCTTCATGATACGAGCCAAGCTAAGCTGATATGAAACAACTCTGCAGCTTTTGTATTTACTGCCACGAAAAGCATAAGTTGCTTCAAGCCAAGTGAATAGGCATTTTCTAGGTGGCCGCTTCCCAATCCCAACATACACCCTTATTTTTCTCACACTGAACACAAGAAATGAGTTAATATTAGAAACTGAATCATCAATAAGAATTGACGTTGTATTTATCCAAACGTGAAAGTGAGTGAAAATTAAGGTGCCAGGAAAACCAATGGCCAGCAGAAACTTCGCCAAAATCATACAAACGAGATCATATTATACCAAAGAACAAAGTGCAAAGTTGCTATTAACTTTCAAGCAATTCCAGACCGTAAACAAACGATATTTTTCTCGAAGGATAAGAAGAGAATCTTTAATTCGTAACCTGATTTGAGACTCCCAAAGAAATGAGCAAGCGTAAGATTTATGCTCTTAATTTTGACAGGCCCCGCACGGACTCGAAGAATAAATAAGTTATGAGATTTATTGTCAGGGCTGCGATTGAAAGAAAAATGTTGGGAGCGAATTCCCGGCTAGCTGTGCGCTTGACTTACTGACGAAATAATTGAAAAAATATGCTTAGGTGGCAAATTTATTTATTAAATTTTTTTTGTTTTTTTTATAATCTGCTAAGAAATTCATCTTTTTATAGGTATAGGTTTATTGTACTTCTAATTTTTCGAACGTCATTTAAAATTTAGTTCTTTTATCATTTATTATAATAACCATTTTTCTACATGTTTGGTAGCAATAATTAAATCTTTATTTATTTTTGCTCCTTTTTAATGTTTCGTGCAAAATAAAGCAAACTACAACAGATATTTTGGATCTGCATGGTTTCTGTGTATACCTAAATATACTTTTTATCGTCTAGTTAGGAGCAGCCATTTTTGTGAACGGTGCGAAAAGCATATTGAATGACACGAGCTCCTACCTCCTAACATCACATAAATCCTAATGTAAGGTCGAGATTTGCATACATTTTAACATTGTGTCAGTAAGTGAAATCTGGATAAGACTCAATGCAACATGCCTGAGACCTGCAGCTTAAGGCTAAGCTTCCAACTCACGTTGCGCATAACAAGATATCCGTCATCTCGCTCTTACATCCGTCACCGTTGTTATTTTCTAAAGATTTACATCTGGAATACTTTTCACGTTGAGTTGTCACTTTTTTTTACATAGAAAGCAGTTGTAGATGACTTGATCTAAGAGCACCATAAATCTTAGCTTATAATAAAAGTATAATTGAATGATTCAATAATATTACCGAATTCGACATTCTAAATTGATTCACTGTATTTCATATTATAGGAAAGACTCACGCGGAAAACCGTGCAATCCAATGATGCCTAACGCCATGAAATTCATCTCAGCAGCCAGGACCACTCTGCCAAGAGTGCACGACTAAGAAAAATAATAGGAAAGGTGTTACAAACTACCAGGAATTTATGCGAGATGCGATTCAGCCTAATTTGCCCATTATTTTTTATTGCGTATATATATTTTTTTCCTTTTTTCTGTCAAAGAATAAAACAGGTAAGGCCAAGTTTGGATTTTAAAGTCGGTCACTAATCCAGTCGGTCTCTGATCCGTCACCGTTGCTATTTTGTAAAGAATCTGAAATACTTTTGACGTTGAGTTGTCAGTTTTTTTACATAGAAAGTAGTTGTAGATAACTTCATCTAAGAGCACCATAAATCTAAGCTTATAATAAAAGTATAATTGAATGATTCATCTACGTTAAATATCTGTTTCCATTTTAATGCGCGGAAGCTCTAATATCGTTATTGTTTTACTATACATCATTTTATACTAAATCTTATACATGCTACAAATTAAAAAAAAAATGAATGGTCCGCTTGTTATATTGTGATATTCGGTGCATTTAAATAACATTTATAATTTTTTTTTCTGTGTGTATGATTGTTTCCACTAATTTCCGAAACAGCTGGGCCGATTCTAATGATACATCAACATAAATTTAAAATGTTACACGGGGAGTACTATAGGTTTCTTTTCATTGCTGAAATCTACCCCTAAAGTGATGAAACGGGAGTGGGAAGTTTGTATGAAAGTTCTACGTTTTGTAGTTACGGTATTGAAATCTGCATTTTTTTTTAAACAAATCACAGGGGTTTAGGAAATGGGATATATCTATATCTTTTATGGGGAAAATATGTATGTTTTACAAAGTCGCTGACAACCGATTGCCTATATGAAGGGTAACGGGGAATATAGATGAGAAATAGTATTTTTCGGAGTTTGATTTAAGAGTGCAACTTGGTTCAAATTGTAGGTGTGCTACGATGTTATAAAAATAAAAACCTCGAATAACAGCACTTTCAACCTAAACGAATTGTTAAAAAAAAATTGAACTTTAAAAATCAGATCATAGACCAATTCTACATTATCTAAAGGCTATCTCACTAAGACTATGATGATTTCCTCTCACCCTTTATATACTACTATTCTGGTATATAGAAAATTAATCATACAATGAAGTTCTTAGTAGCTCCGGCAGCTCATCGTACATGCTTATTCTGATTCACTACTGAATTAGTGCATACATTGTACCAGCATTACCCATTTACACCCAGTGAACATAATGCCCATATATTGTACTTGTCAGCATCTCTGATCTAAAGCAGTCGACGAATTGAAATCTCTGTGATAGCTAGGAAATCCAGTGTTCCTATTATACAATAAAACGTTTGCAAGGCCCGCTAGTTTTATTTTTAAAACCCTAAGCTAGCTCACAAAGCGTTGGGGTGTGGGGTTCTAATAAGTAGTAGTAAGATTTTGGCAGAATCGACGTGGCACAGGGTTCATAAAAAAAAGGCACAGTAGCAGTTGCATTAGGTACCTACGCATTGTTGTTGAAGGTAATTGAAGCCATAGAAAGTGTACAAAGTTAATTCATACATAGGTTATAAAATAAAAATTTGGTACATAAATATCCCAATGGCTTGTCACTATAAAAGCATAGAAAGATAATTTTTTTCTTTCATACATTCCCAAAAAGGATATTGAATAAAATTTTTAGAGCTTTTTAATAACAAAAATGAGTCTTATATGAATCATTTATGTACTTAGTTCATTTAATTTAATTCATAAGAGTTTTGATTTTATTTAAAAAAAAAAGTTTTTTTTTTTTATAGGCAGTTCTTTTTTGCATGTATGTAGTGCACGCCATTGAGAAAGCGTGAGATAAGTTTTTCATCGTAGAAAATTAAAAATCCGCAGACAAAAAAAAATGTTACAAACTGTATCGTCTGACAGCTAACTGTAATGAAACTAAAGGCAACTTTTGAACAATTCCCGCTCGAGGAAATGAGAAGCAAGTCGACTCTGAATAAAATTTTCTTAGGAACAACTTTAAACAGCTATGAAACTAATCAGAAGTAGACAATGGGCTTTCCGAAAGCCTTTTATTATTATTTTGTAGCCCATTCGACTTTTGTGACACCGCGGCTATTACAACTCGCGATATTAAAATAATGAGTAAAAGTGAAGGGAGTTTATTTTCACGTTTTTAGATCGTTTCTTCGACGACGAAGAAAAGTGGCTTGAAATTTCATATATATTAAATTGAAGGTACGATGAATTTTATACAAATCCGCATGGTGGACTGTAACCTAAACACTTCGTTTTCTGAGAAGAGTCTTTCTGAAAAGATACCTGTGTTCTATAGTGGGCCCGTCATGGAATGATGATGATGATGATGACATTTTGATTCAGAATTGACACAAAATAAATTCGTTTTTCATGGTACCCGCCTCCAGCATACATTTCATAACTAACAACGCCTTTAAAAATATGCCCCATCATTATTAAAACATAACCGGCCTACACGACGCGGCATGGGTCTCGTCTCTAAATGAGCAAGTTTAGGACGTAGTGTACCACGCTAGCCAAGTGCAGGTTAGCGCGTTTGAAAAATACGTATAACAGATGGAAATAAGGAATAATTCAAATTTTAATATTTCTTAATAGTATAGAAATATTATCCAAATTATAAATAAATAAATAAATTTACTACGACAATACAAACATCGCCACCTTGCCCCAAAGTAAGCGTAGCTTGTGTTATGGGTACTAAGATGACTGACGAATATTTTATGAATAATACACATAAAAACTTAGAATATACATATAAACACCCAGACTCTGAAAAACATTCATGCTCATCACACAAACATTTTCCAATTGTGAGAATCGAACCCACGGCCTTGGACTCAGAGAGCAGGGTCGCTGCAAACTGCGCCAATCGGCCGACAAATTAATTGTATGAACTGGAAATGATCTAATCGCAATGTTTACTGTCGGATGTCGCAGTCGCTAGGAATGGCATTAAACACATATGAGAAGGGCAAGAGTTCCGGAGTGGCATTTTTTACGTAGCAAAGGTCTCTTTTAAGCTATAGCAGCGATTGATGGCTTAACGTGTTTTCAGAAGCAATGTCAATTTTTAAAGTCATTCCGGTGTTGAAAATTCTTTGACTGGAAAGAGGAAAACATTTATTTTGCTGACTCGGACATTCGCGATGGCTTCCATCAACGAGCCATCAAAATTACTTAAATCATATTAATGTAGATGTTATATAGACTTTGTACAGAGTATATCATTGTGCAAAGATGACGTGAACAATCTTGAGCGTACTAACATGAGAGTAAGTTAGTGTTGTTACGATAAACACGGTGAGCACTCGCCCGTGCCCCGCGCCCCGCGCAATTTCCTGTGGTGCCCGACAGCTTACAGTCTTCCTGGGAGATGTTGTGGTATATGGCACAAGCGGTAGCGATAGGAATATATTCTTCTGGAGCTAGATTCGTCTTATGCAAACAGTTTTAATAAAAATAATTAATAAAGACGATAGTCGAACTTTCCTTATTTTTCTCAATGGCTATATGGCGTCGGCTGTGCCTTGGCTGTTCCTTCCTAATGAGTCACATAAAAAGATAACTAGGAAATTTGTGAAATTACTAAAGCATAGAAAGAACCAATTCTCTTCATAGAAAGCTAAACAGTGCAATTGATTCTTTTGACCCTGTCAACAAAGACAAATCTCTTAAGAGAAACATACACCTATATAGCGCAGAGTCATGGGGTATCGTAACAAATTATTCCACGCAATGGATGCTAATGTATTTTATAGGAATAATATTACCGAATTCGTCATTTTAAATTAATTAACTGCATGATATATAGGAAAAATGTTACAATACCTATCAGGAATCGATGCGAGATGCGATCCATTCAGCCTAATTTTCCCATTATTTTTTTATTGCTTGACATAAGCTTTTCTCTCATAGGAGCATAACACTGCTTCAATACTGATTGAGGGGTTCCGAAAACGAACTCTTAGGTTTACGTTACATCATACAGGTAACAGGTTGTAAGGCCAAGTTCGGATTTTTAAAGTCGGTCACTAATCTAGTGGCGTTGCTGGACCATCGCAATAGACTGAATTGCCATGGCAACACCATAATCTACAGCATACACTGATTGGGGGTAACCATAATAGAATCAGATATGATTCCAGCTATTTCAGTAGCCGCTCATCAGCTGTTTGCTTGCACCACAAACAAGGTTAGCCATTTGCAGAGCTGGTCGCACCGCAATTTGGCCCATTGAATTCGGTCGTCCTTACAACGTTACGTTTGCTTTGTACACTAATGCATCGTAAGCTGTTTATGTCTTACTATTTATTTAAAGCTGTGTGTTAGGGTCTGAAAGACTTTATTTATGGTGCAAAAGTAGCTGAGTAAGGTTTGTGGATCTGAATCCTCGGGTACTTTTACATTTATTTATTTAATACCAAAAGAAGGAACTTTATCATAAACAAGAAAAGATGTGGACAAGGAAAGATACGGTACAAAACAATAAATAGGAACAAGACGTATGCAATAGTATTAACTTAGAGTATATCAGGCATGGTTTAGAAACATGTAAAACGTGTTTAATGCCCCTGCGAAGTTTTAAAATAAATTACGATTATTTTAAATATTTTAATTTAGTCGGGAACAGAAAACGTGTGAACTGAACGTACATGCAAACTTTTAGCGCAAGTTTATAAGCTGTATTATTTGACGCAGCCATCGTATCAAAATTGTTCACACTTATCTAAGAAAATTTTGCATTACATTGAGTAAGTATTTGAAATAATTTCCCATCTGACCAGACCGGGGTAAATTTAGTAGTCATGATGTCTCAAATTGGCTGTACCGAGAATCAAACGCAGTGCATCACACTTATCCACAGCACCGCTGAGACATAGAGGTTTTGAAAATCTCACTACCTATATGAAGCATACTCAAGCAAGCTCAGATAGCGAAACTCTGACATGGATGGCACTGGGTAGTTAATAAGTCATCAACTTCATCGGACCAAGCGTTGCTTACGCCATGTAACACAATTTGCGTGTCACATGCCCTTGCTGAAATATTCAAACCGCTGGCATGTGTTAGTGGTGGCGACATAAGGAAGTATAATCGCTTAGCAAACGCTGAGAATTTACACTCACATAATGTCAGCATTAAACTAATTTCAGGTAATTTTATTTATGCAAAACTATTGACGTAACTGTAGATTTTAATGTCTCTAACGTAAATAATATAAAACAGTTTTGTACAGCCTTACAAATACAAGTAAGTAAGGATTTTTTTTCAAAGCTTCATGGCTGCTAGGCCTTTAAATGTAACCTACACATGTAGGTTAAATATAAATACAAATTTGCGACCCTATTTTATCCTAACCTTTGACTAAAGATTCCTGAGGAACATTGGATATTTCGGCAAAACACAATATTTGGTGTTGGGGAAATCTGCCTTAATTATATCTCTATCTATTGAAAAATTAATGACTGACACATAATTATTATAATATAAGTTAGGCATATATTTGGAGGTCAAAATAATCACCATTGTCCGCCAATTGCCGCTGTAGGACTGCTTTTTGAGTCCAAGGCGATTCCCGTAATGGGAAAATATTTGTGTGTTAAACATGAATATTTAGGATGAGGCCAAACGAGCTTAATTTTTTGATTCAGTCGCGTAACTTCAGTCGCAGAATTTCACCTCTAACTTTTCTGAGTTTTGTGCGTTTTAAGTAACTAAAATATCAATTGCTTCAAAGGTGAAGGTAAACATCCTGAGGAAACCTGCATGCCTGAGAGTTCTATATAATATTCTCAAGTGTGTGGAGTCCATCAATCCGCACTAGGCCAGCGTGGTGGACTACGTGCCTTAACCCCTTCTCAATATGGAAGGAGACCCGTGCTCTGTTGCGGGCCGGCAATGGGTTTATGTGATGATGATATATATTATTCTGATGATGTATATATATACACACATTGTCATCTAGCCCCAAAGTAAGCGTAGCTTGTGTTATGGGTACTAGCATGACTGATGAATATTTTTATTAATAATATATACATAAATACTTATAATATACAGATAAACACCCAAACACTGAAAAACATTCACGTTCATCAAACCAACATTTTAAAGTTGTGGGAATCGAACCCACGGACTTTGACTCAGAAAGCAGGGTCACTGCCCACTGCGCCAGTCAGTCTATTATTATATTGTCGTAGTATATTTATTTATAGTTAGTATAATTAACCTATTATGAGCCCACTGGCACAGGGCATGGGTCCACTTTCATAATGGGATTGGGCGACCACGCTGGCCAAGTGCGACTAGGTAGACTGCAGTCGCTATTGAGAACATTGTGGAGAACTCCCCGGCCTACAGATATTCTCGCAAGTCCTTCAAGCAAGCAATTAAACTGACTACGCAGCGTCGTAACTGTAAGTGTTTTTCACCCGTATATTCTCCATACAGCATAATATTTCACTAGTTATTTACTAGCCAAGCCGAGATATGCAGATTACAAGTTTGTGTCACATTTACCTGGGACATTCTCAAGGCACCCGTTAATACCTAATTGGATGAGTATTTATAGAGATATAAGATATATAGGGTTATGGAAGAAAGGAAAACAACTTACAAGAAATGGTCATAAATTTGTGATGCATATCGTCTGCGAAAGGTACAGAAGTAATTTGTGGGATTTTGGGCCAACCAATGCATAAGTTTAAAGAATATGTTAAAATACATTTAAAACATTGATTTTACTATACAATTGATGAATTTCTTCATGAAAAGGTTGCTTGGAAGCATCCAGCTCCGCTTTCATCTCTCACAAGATAGAAAAATGAATGTTAAAATGTAAAATGTAAATTGTTGATGTAGGAAAAGAGCAACTGCTGCATATCTTGCCGGCTTCTTCTCGGTATAATCTGCCTTCCGAACCGGTGGTAGAGTCACTCTACACAGACAGACTTGACGTATCATAAGTGCTTATATTAGGCCTACTTGAAATAAATTAATTTTAATTTTTATTGCAGGTTTACTGCGGGTCTATTTATTTAGCTGGTATGCTAATTATCTACATATTTATTAGGTACCGCTGATGCTTGATTTGTTATTCTCGAGCTACGTATATCAGAAGTATAACAATTATGAATTATGGAAAGCTGGATAATGTATTTATTGCACAAAATAATAGAACAAAAAAGAAATGCATACTATGATATGTACGACAAAAAAAAATGCGAAAGGGCGAATTCAAAAGATAACGAAAATAAAATTAAGGGAAAACAGATACTGTAATATGCCAATCAGTCCTGCCATAGACTTACATAACCTGTACATATTAATACTTAGTACTTAAATAAGTCACGATTATATAAAATCATCATATCAACTTATGAACCCTCATCATCTAATTATCATTTGGGGATGTCCTAACTAAATATTTTGACTTTTACCGTTCTGGTAACAAAATAAAACACATCACCGACCTTGCAAATAAGTATATATATCAACGCTTAAACATAATATATCATCATCTACTAAAGACTAGATAAAACATATTTTTTTCCATCATCAGATTGTGTCTCACTAGTGTACGTACCTTACCTTCAAAAAAAAAAAAGGCACGTGTATTGTAATGTAATAAAAAGTAGAAAATATTATTTACCTTCTCTCTGTAATGTTTGTACTGATATGAAAAGCGTGGGACGCTTTCTACGTTTTAAATATTGAAATGAATTCTTTTATATTACTCAAAAACATGACAACATTTCAAGGTACATTACGTGAACATTTAAAACGAGGAAAACCACCCCTACCTTTTTATATCGTGCAATATATTAGAACAGAGAAATATCTTTTTTATTCATTCCCTTATCACAGCTTGAATTGAAAAAAAAGGCAATTGGAGCAGGGTGGTGGATCGATGCTCTAAATAACCCATTTCTACTCTACTCTTTAGAGGAGGACTCTAGAAAGTAGACCGATGCCCAGCAGTGGGACAATAATATGCTTAAATAGGTCGACACTGGCATTGAGACCTGTGTATATTATGTACATATAATATTTATCATCATCATTATCAAACCATAACCGGCCCAGTACAGTTTTGAAGGCTCGCAACTGAGAAGTTCTTTAAGAGTATGGAAATACTTGAACATCAGAGTAAAATAAATCTTACTTGCATATGATTACAGCTCAAATTTGCCTTAATTTTTTAGCTCGGGCTTTTGACAACGTTTGTAAAATTGTACACGATTTGCAACGCTAAAACGAGTGATATTAGGTTAATTTTAGTTTGACGATACAGAGTTCTCTATTGCGAGCGAGTTAATTTTGATACTAGATACTAAGGCTACAGAGAACGTCTCCTCCCAGAGAGAGAAGATTTTAGTCAGTAGACCATCACGATGGCTAAGTGCGATTTGGTCCTATACCTATCTGTCTGTAGGAGACTTTTTTTTATACCACTACTATTTGGCCCATGACTGCAATCTCACCTACAGTTGCAGGTGATGCAGTCTAAAATGGTAACGGGCTAACCTATTAGGGGTACAGCAGTCATATTAACCCCAACCCTTTAGATAGTTTAGACTAGAGAAGAGGCAAAATTATTATTATAAATATCATTATAAATTCCCAAATTGTCCCTGCCGGAGACTGAATCCGGATCCTCCTCCCACAGAAAGCTCATCTCTTCATCAGGGAAGTCGTCAAAAAGGGAGCGATGAGTATGATGATGATACAATTTATATAAGTATTAATACTTCTATCTATATCTGATGCATCCGGACAGGTCCGGAGCGTGTCCTTACGACATGAGTGCTACCATTGAAATCCGATTTTTCGACACGGATTTGATTCTGTGTGCAAACTGTAAATCCTCCAAATAAAAACTGAATGTACTGACGCCGATTTTCCCGATATGTATGTGTGTTAACAGATAACTGACGGCAGACCCCGGATGAGTTTCACGGTTCCGGTTGTCCGGAGTCCGGAAGCCCTGACTCTGATAAACTTGCTGCTGTATATTTGTAAGCTGTAGTTTTTTTTAAAATTTAAACTCGAAATCTCCAAAATTTGGTAATTTTGCAATAAAATCCTTTATTACTTATTTATAGGATTAGGTAAAATTTGTATAAAGCTACTATTACTCTATTATTTACTAGCTTTAGCTGTCGCCCGCAACTTCTTCCCCGTTTATTTTTGGTTGTACAAATCCAGCTGGGGCCCTCTATTCCATTTGAATTTTATCCATATAATATATATGGATATCTTTATATATATATATATATAAACTTACATCTTTGCTAAATTTCACTCACATAACTGAGGCGGTCAAGCAATGGATACGAATAGTTTTTTTAAATACCGCGGACAACATATCTGGACTGAACTACTCATCCCGGATAAGTATCACGGTTCCCGGGACGAGAAGTCCCGGATACTTCATGGTATTTCCTCGGAATCTGGACTCCGGACTTCGATTTGCTTAGACTCACTAGGTAGACTGTAATATTAATTTATTTATTATTTAAACTCTTAACTTTAAACCCATGGTTTTCAAGCGACATCGTACCAGAACGCTTAATCGTTTGGCAGTACGTATATGTCGGTAAGAAGCCACCTGACCAAACCAGAAGAAATCCTGAAATGATATCGAACCCGGAAACTCCCCCTTAGAAGACAGCGCACACCGCTCACCACGGTGTCAGATCGTTTGACACAAATCGGAATAATATTTAAAACAATATTTATCTGCTGAATATTTGAACCGATTTTGACGGAAATTTTTCTCCGGCAGATTAAAGCTGATGCTTGCGTCGAACTTTGAACATAGTATATTATTATTCTTCAATTCAATTCTTGCTTATGGCTTTAAGTGTGTCGATTGGGCACAAGGTACTTCGCCAGTGTTCTGTAGATGTAGATTGAAGCAGGTGATATAGGGCACGCAGGAGATTAATCGGTGATAATCATAAAAAGTTAATTAATTTTGACGGAAAACAGAATTGCTGCACAGGTAAAGTCACATATAGCTACTAGTGTGTGAATAACATCAAAGGTTAACATTTGAATTTATTTACCGTAGATCATAACAGCAGTTATATAAATTATACTTATATTGAAATTCAGCAAAAGAGCTGCATTTAATTTCGCGCTCCGCAGAAATGACGTTAAAATGTTCAAATCGATGGTTCGGAAATAAATTGTGAACGCAGTGTGAAATTTATTTTATTGCCTCCTGTCTAATTTAAAACTATTTGGATTGTTGCAGTAATTTGAACACAACAGAACCATATACACGAATTATTGGATCGTAGTTCTGCCTTCCAAAGGTCTGTACTTGCTGATTAGTCTGTTTTGGTCTGTGTGATTATTCCAGATATAGATAGTTTCATTATGAATATTATGTTATTGTAAATCTTTAAAAATAATAATATAAAAATAATCGAAGTACTAAAATGAGCGAATCTGATTGTATATTAAAAGTATCGTAACGATTAAATATGAATTTCTAAAATACTGATTGAGAAAATGTATTTTGGCGACTACTAATTTTAAAAACGGCAAATATTATTTACCAACCCAATGAAACCTATGAGCCCACAATAATGAATTGTAAATAAAGTAATCTGTTTGCTTTTTCTGAATTAAAAATACCTCCATGCAATCCTCGATAAAATATCAACCAAAAAATTTTCTACTGTGGAATATGTTAGAAACGACGACCTTCCATCTTAGCGTTAAGCTAAAAAATCAGTTCAATAAGGTAGAATCAGAGTTCAAAAGAGAAACCACACTGTAAAAAAGTTAGAGCATATGACGGAAAACTCACAAGTGAAAATATCAGCAGCATGGCAAAGTCCTAGCAGGCCAGGTCAATAAAAAACGGGAATAATCGAAAATCAACAATAGCGAATGGTAAACGGCTGACAAACTTCAAATTTTGGCTATTTGTAAACCAAAATCTTAGATTAGATACTAATCGGCTATTTTTATAAAAGGCTATTTTTAAATTTTTGGAACTTCTGTCTTACAAGGACATTTTAGCCCCATGGCATCTCTTAAGTTACCTACTAACAACACTAAGTTTTTTTGATACAAAGAATTAAATAAAAAACGTAAAGGTACATGTAATGTAAATATAATAGCTTAAAGTGATAAACACTTAAGTATAAAATATAGATATTCAATCATCAATAAAGATTTCTATCAGCTTATCAGGTTGCCTGGCAGAGATCGATACTAAGCGATAAGGCTGCCTATTCTATTCTACCTCTGTTTTTGTATTTCTATTGTTCTTTTATTTTCCTTACTTTATAGTGTAGTACAAATAAAGAGTTAAATAAATAAATAAATAAGTTTTCTATATTTTAATTTTTTACACCCATCTATTTTAGGTGATCTATCTATATCTATCTTAATATATATAAATCTCCTGTCACGATGTTTGTCCGCGATGGACTCCTAAACTACTGAACCGATTTTAAATTAAATTGGCACACCGTGAGCAGTCTGGTCCAACTTAAGAGATAGGATAGCTTAGATCTTTAAGTAAAGTCACAATTTTATTTTATTGCAAATTATTTGTCTATAATTAATTGACAGTCTCATGTTATATATATATATATATATATATATATATATACAACTATGCTCATTTAAGGCTTAGCGATACTGAATACTTTAAAAACAAAATCAAACGCAGACGAAGTCGCGGGCTACAGCTAGTACTAATATATAAATCTATAGAGTTTTTTACGGTTGTTCCGTTAAAACTATTAAACTATACATCCGATTGAATTGAAATTTTGCATCCATGTAGAGGATACATTGACTTAATGGATAGGCTAACTTTTTTGTAAATGTTAAATCTCCCGAAGTGTATAGCGGGGGCGTTAATGATTAGAAAAAATCATAAAAAACTAAATTTTGAATTTTAACTGTTTTAGACATGAAATTTGGACAGATTTTTTTTGGGCTATGTTACGAGCAAACAAGAATGTATTGAATGAAGTTTAAATCACAAAATCGGTTACGGGGGTGCTAATAAAAAAAATGAAAGTTTTATACTAAAATTCCCACAGACTTAACATTTAATAAAAGTTTCATGTTTGTTAAATTAAGGTCACTTACTATCACATTTCGAAAAATTTTAGCCCTAGAGGAGATTGTGGGGGCGTTAAAATTATTTATATAATTATAATTGTTGATAACATCCTAAAGGTTTTTTTATAGTAATAAATGATGGACCAAGCTGTGGTAAACTAATGGTTAGTGAAAAACCATAATTTGTTACATAAACAGAGGAACACTTTGAATGCCATGCAAGGAACATATCCTATGAAATGACACCCATGATTGCAACTATCTATAATTTCCAAATAATACTGATTGCCTCTGAAAGTAGGAGGGACATCTATATATATAAAAATGTTATATTGGTTTGTGTACGCTTCAAAAACTCAAAAAGTTCTGCAATGATCGGGCTGAAATTTTAGCATGATATATAATACGCATCAAGTATTGTTTTTATCTATTTTTCTCAACCATTCAATCACAATGTGCCACAGCGAAGCGTGGCAGGTTACATCTAGTACTTATAATAAAACTGTAACTGGAAGATTTCTGTACATTAAATATATTTTGAAAATTTTAACCAGGGGATGCTTTATAATCAAAACTGAGTCCAAAACAGATTTTTATTTACTCTTTGTCTGTCTGTCTATCTGTCTGGGCATCACGTGAAAACTACTCAACGGATTTAAATAAAAAAATAGGCATAGTAGTAGCCGGTATTCCGGGTCAACGTAGGTTACTTTTTATCCCGATAAACAATAAGTTTCCTCCGGGAAACGGGATCTAATTTTTTTTTAAGTTTCATCTAAGTGTTTTTTTCTAGATGCTTAAATTTCAATTAAATAAGATTTCATCGTAATTTTTTCATATATATCTTTTACATTGAGAAAATTATTGACTGGGAACAGTTATTATTATTTCAATCCTGTTTAATGATAATAGCTGTTACTCTCTGGACCTTATTCCTTCTTTCAGATCTAATATGATATCGAATATAGACATAACTATCGCCACAAGTATGTTTCACGCACCTACTTACCAGCTTCTTTGACCAATAGTTTAACAAACTTCCTATTAGTTTCAAACTATATAATATCGATACCAAACACAAATAAGTGATTAATAAATAATAGTACAATTAATTAATTTATGCAACGTGTTTAATAAGAGCCCCAGAACTTTACGACTTGAAAATTAAACTAGAACATGTTCGTCCGACCTCTGGAATGACTTTTCAATTATTCATGAACTTTGAAATTTCGTTTGTTGTGGCAACACTTAATATCCCGTATACATTTACTGAGAAAACTTTCCTATATTAGAAGTAAGATTACTAAAGACAAATGTAGGAATTAAAATTTAGGTCTAAAATAAAACAAAATGCAACAAAAGGAACAAAAATGGAAATAAATAATATTGTATTTTTTGTTGAGAATTAATTAAAAATGGTAAGAGCCTACGAAAGAGGAATCTTGTTCCGCACAATAGAAACATAATGAGGTTAATATTGTGAGAAAACAACACCAAACTAAATAAGAAAGTCAAAGGTTTAACGTCTTTTCAGACATTAACAAAATTAGCGTACCTTAAGTGACAGCAATTAAAATTTATTAAGGAAAACTCCCAAGAAACACGAACGTATGGCATATCAATTTACGAGGTCCATTAGGGATAAAGAAGGTAGGTATCAAATATTCAGAGAAATAATCTTTTTTCTTTAAAAAAAATGAAAACAAAAATGAGAAACCTTTATGGTTCAAGATTTTTTATGCGGTCTAGAATTCAGTGCTAAGTAGTCGAAGTATCGTACTAATATATTATTTATACCAATTACAACAACTACGAGGTATTCGGAATCATCATTATCATTATTAAAACATTACCGGCCCACTACAGGGCAAGGGTCTCCTGAGATGAGAACGGTTAAGTTCACCACGCTGAACAAGTGCAAATTTGTAGACTTCACGCACCTTAAAGAACGGTTCGTAGAACTCTAAGGTATGCAGGTTTCCACACGATGTTTTTCTATTCAAATTATTTATGGGTTGAAGGTAACTCGCCTGAGAATCTTATACTCTTATCTTCTTCTGAAGAATCTTAGCTGAAGAGTTTGTTTGTTTACTTAAACGCGACGATCACAGGAACTACTGGTTCGATTCCGAAAATTATTTCTAGCTTATCGAAAAAAGGCTATAGGCTATCTATATATCATAGACTAGACTATATATATATCATCTCATCACGCTAAGATTAATAGGGGCATAGCAACAATGAAGAATGTTTCAAAATCAGAAGGTTTTTTTACCGTTTTAGAGCTACCGTTACATGCACTGCGTAAAGGAACTTTAAGTTTCTATTAAATCATGTATCACAAAGTTGTTCAAAATCCCTTTAAAAGTTCAAAAAAAAAAGTCCGTGACAGCACATGTCTATCTATTAAGGTTGACTTAAACGCGGACGCTAGTTGAAAAATACTTTAACAGTTTCTTTAACAACAATTATTATTGTCAAAACGTTAATCTAAATCCTAAATTTTTGTGATTATTTGACGATTGAAAATTCTAATTTTAGGGAATACAAAATATTATGGGAACCCTGTATGGCAATTAAAAACAGGCACATTCCATTGTAAGTTCACAATTTGTTTTGCTTGAAGATGTCGAAACTGAAATAAGCAGCAGATCTAAATCAATCAAATTAGGTTTGAATGCTAAATGAATTTCTAACAAACTGGATTCCAATATTTGCTTTAGTTTGAAAATGTTTGTTTCAGGGCCAGCCATCTTAACAAGCACAAATCATAAAATATAATGAAGGGTGTCTACTAAAATAACTTGTACTAAACTACAGTTGGCCTGTGGGCATAGATGCTGGGACTAATAGAAAAGCACTTTCGATTGTTATAATATTTCCAGCTACAACAAACTACAAGTTAATTTCTAAATAAGATTTATTTGTATAATTCTGAAGTTTCAACAGGCGACCCCTTAATTTATTTGTACGGGTGCAATTTATTGGTATTTTAACCGACCCTTATAACGTTCATTTGTAATGTTATTTTCATTCTGTTGAAGTAAGTTTGAAAATAATTGCATTAATTTTGAATGGCTTTAATAATTAGCTCAATAAATGTGATAGAAACCAGATCATTCCAATCCCGATGGCTTTAGGGTCCCGTTTCTGGGGGGTGCCAATGGGACCGTATTACGTGGCCTTCGCTATCCGCCAGACTGTTCGTCGGTCTGTCCGTCGATTTGTCTATTAGAGATATATATCTTATGAACCTTTTATTAATTTTAGTTTTTTTTTGTTTTGTTTATTATTTACCTCTTTGATGATTTTGTATTTCTCGATGTAAATAAGTTTGTTTTAATGAAAAATTTCTTTTGTTTGTTTATATATTATATTATATATTATATTCTTTGTTATTGTTCTTTTTTATGATTATTTTGTTATTGTTTAGTCGCGAGGATTCAGTGACGACGAAGATAATGGGGCTGGCTGAAAACCAGTGCTGCGCGTTTTAGTTTGCAGCTATACTGAGCCAGCTCCTTTGCCACACATTTTTTTTTTTAATTTTTATACTTTAACAATTATTTTATTTCACAAATGTAACATTTTACACAAATGTGTGACAATAAATACGATTTTTCTTTCTTTCTTTTCTAACCGTGATAGGTACAAAGTGAATATTTTCACTCAGTCTTTCTATAGCCACTTTATAAACCTAACTTAAAAAGGGGATTCCATATAATACGAGTGTTTTCAGGGACCCGTACTCCTTTGGTGTGCCAACAGATCTTATTATTAAGCCCCCGTTGTCCATCTCTGCGTTCGCCCGTCTGTCTGTCAGTGGAATGTATATCACGAACTGCAATCGGTAGAGAGTTGAATTCAGAACGGATAAAAATATCAATAATAAAATTAAGTAAGCCCTTGACTGCAATCTCACCTGGTGGTAAGTGATGATGCAGTCTAAGATGGAAGCGGCCTAACCTGTTAGGGAGTATGGCAGTTATATTAAACCCATACTCCTATTCGGTTTCTTCGCGACATCGTATCGGAACGCTAAGTCGTAAAAAAAAGAAAATTAGTCACCCCAGGCTAGGCTTCCCACAAAGAAACTTGTGTATTTTTTGTGTTTTTGCTCGACCGATCGATCGTACGTACTTACGTTACGGATCGTAGTAACGGTGCCGGAATCCTTATTGTGGGTGTGCAACTCGCACTTAGCCGGCTCTTTTCAAAGGTAGTTTCTATTCAGTCGGTTGAAGAAGACTTTGGTGATTAAAAAGTTGGCATGTCCATTTTTTGCGTGTTTCGGAGCGCACTTTAAGCTGTAGTTGCTGGTCATTTTCATAATATCTTGCTATCTCAAAGCTCTAATTTCTGAGACCTATCTCCCTATCCCTAATTGAAAATTAATAAATTTCCAATTAAGTTTTTCTGGACCGATGTTAACTATTTAGACACCAAAAGTAATTTAAACTAGCACGAATTAAAATAGGCTACAACTAAATTTCCATAAAATTGGAGATTCTCAAGAAAATTGCAATAATGTAACCCGAAGTAGCAAAATTTTGCCTATGACATACATTACTTGACTTGAGAAAACTATTGATAATACATAAACATTATGTATTTTGGGAATCATTACTTCCTAAAAAAGTTACTAACTAATCTATCGCATAACTTAACTAACTATCGCATAAGCAGCTTTTGTGTTCTAAAATTTTTTAGATCGCCAGTAGAAACAAAAGTGGGTTACATAAGTATCATAGTGTTCATTCTTATTCAAATAAATGTTTTTATCATCAAGGGTATTTCTTCTTCTTTTTCTCAGTCGTGCACTCTTGGCAGAGTGGTCGTGGCAGCTGAGATGAATTCCATGGCGTTAGGAATTCCTGCGCGAGTCTTCTCCGCTTTTGGCGGTTGGTAGCATGTCGGAAGCATTCCACCACAGTTGTTTGGGTCAACGATTTCACCGTATCTGTCCGACGAATAGGTGACCGCCCTCTTGCCCTTATTCCTTCAATCTGTCCTTACAATCGTTTAATCGACCCTTCATTCCTTGAGATGTGGCCAGGGGTATTTATAAAGCAGTAAAATACTTTGTAATTCATTCCAATAGGACATTTTATATAGAATTGATCGCGAATTTAAAGCATTTAAGGACAGGAAAACCACACGTCTCTAAAAATAAAATGTTCCTACGGGATGCTAAACTAAAGCAATTTTTAAAACTAAAAAAAAAACATGGAAGAAGTCGCGGTCTTAAACTATATCATCATAAGTGCTGTAACTATAACCTAAACTGAATGAAGATTTGATTGATTGATTGATTGATTTATTACAAGTGGTGACTAGAATCACTAGATTATTACAAAAGTCGAACTTCACAGCGTTGTTTTTGCTCAGTGTTTCGTAAAGTTAAACCGAATTGTTTACCACGACGATTCCATTAAGTTTTCACAATGTGTTGTTAGGACGACGGTCCGCTATCCCTAAGTAAACCACTAACTTTGATTCTTTGGCGTTGTTAGTAACTGTGATAACAATAACATTGGAACGTTAACTTGATTCAGTAATTGGCACTTTAATACATTGCGAGGTGTTATGCGATCTCAACAATTCATTACCGGCCAATACAAAGCACAAGTCTCCTCTCAGAATGGAAGGATTTAGGACGTACTTATTTTAACACGCTGGCCAAGTGCGGATTGGCAGACTTCACTGTTCACACGCCGTTGAGAACATTATGGAGAACTCAGGCATGCCGGTTTTCTCACGATGTTTTCCTTCACCGCACATAGCTCCCGATAAGTCAGTGGTGCGAGTCGGGGCCCGAACTCGGTCTACACGAAAGGAAAGCTGAAGCCCTAAGCTATCACCACTTCCGCGTAAACTATAGAATTACTTAATTCATAGTTAAATCCTTCCTACTGCCTACTAGTATCATAAATGCGAAAAGTATGGATGTCTGGATCTATTTATTTATTTATTTATTTTTAATAGGACTACCAACAAAATTACATGTATTATAGTTATGAATAAAGCTAGCCCTAGGTTACTAATGACACATAATTTCACGTATAGGTAGTCACAGCATGCACTGGTTAGTATGTACGATAACTCAATTTTATACAAGCGTTATTAAAAGATATGTATATTTATCATAATAAAGTTGAAACAGAAAGCTTCATAAGTGCCTGTGATAGGCCTACATGAAAAATTATTTTTTTCTCTTTCACTACTTTCACTCAAAAACTACTAACGATTAGTTATAATGATTTTATATATGAATACATTGTACAATAAGTGTACCGAGTAACTGGTAGACATTTTATAATTTTAACACAAGGAAGTTAAAAATGTAATGAACGAAGCTAAATGTAACTAATTTTTTTTTTTTTGTATGTTCCTAAATTATTTAAATGCATTTTAAATTTATAATTCCTCCAAGTGTAGGTAAAAACACTAATAAAAATAATAAAATTATAAAAAAGCAATATGACACATTGCTTTTTTTATAATTTTATCATTTTTCAAACGTTGTAATATTGACCTTTGGAAAATAGTTAATGGATACTGCAACGTTTCCTACTAGATGATGCTACAGTCGCTGTAAGACTGATGTAAAAGGCATATACTAATTTTCGGCATCCGTACCTTAATTAGAAAAAGCGCTCAGGCCGGAATTGCCAGAGAGTCGCAGGTTCAAATCCTGTCGGTTCCAAAAATTTAAATATGCGTTTTAAATTTATAAAATAAATGTTCGTAGTTTGAAAGACTTTAGGTGCAAACTTGACTGCTTTAATCAGGCATAATTAGTACCCTAGTTCTTAGTTACTTAATTGGTAAGTTATCAGACAGCAAGTTACCTAATCGACACGTTAATACAAATCAAATTAACATATTAAATATTGTATTATGCATAATAATAGGGCCATAAACAATTAACATTTCAGCTCTGGTATAACTCATGCGTATTAATCTTCAACTCTGATTTGATTATTGCTTTGATTAATTTATGTTTCAAAATTAAGTTTGACTCGTATAGACGAAATATTCAAGTAACTCGTATATACAGTAGTATTGTGCTATGTTTTAATTACGTTTGTTAAAAATGTGTTGTTTAAAGGCGACAGTTTTTCATTTAACATCAGGTGGGCTGCCTGCTTGGTCAGTAAATAATTCCTATAAAAACTCAGTTCATCCCTTTGGATGGTTTGAAAGTTCAGATATAAAGACCCTTAATAAAGCAGTCTAAGTCAAATATTTCTTTATGCAAATAGGCACATAGATGGCACTTTTGATGCGTAAATTTAATGTAAAATATGACATAGAAGTGAGTTTATGGCGATAACTAAATTCAACTTAAAACTAAAGCTACGAGGATTCCAAACGCGCCCTGGTCTAAGAAGAAGCCCACAACAAATTTAGCCGGTTTTATTTTTTGTTATCACCATCTCACATTGACATTTGAAACTATTTAACAAGCAACCTGGTTAGATCCGTAACGTAGAGTCCGTAATTCTATAATAGGACTTTTGTATTTGGTCATGCAAACACCCCCTTTTTGGGGCCGTTTTGGGGTCAAGAACTTCCAAATTGTTGCTCCGTGACCGTTCAAGTAGATTCCATTTCTAAACAGATGAAGATCAAAAGAGATAAACTTATTTAATTTGGCTCAGAGCAACGGGTAACTTTCACTTGGGAATATTAAAAATTTCCACTGTTCATTATGCGGACTCCTTTCACGAACAGCCTAGGTCTGGCCACGCTTGATTAATTAACGTCTAATTACCAAGAAAGACTTCATTGCGAATTTTGATACATAAAAAGGATTTAAAAATCGAATGGTTTTCTCCTGAAGCTTATTACTTTGCATAGTCAACGAATATACGAAAACTAACCTTTAATTAGGTAAAAAGTCCCGTTGGCACCATTCGTGTACGGAACACTAAAACGCGTCCGGTCGGGGGACCCTCGGACCCGGTATGGAAAGAAGTCTCAAATTCTGACCACCTGGAAAAAAGTGACAATCAGGCGGCCTGCTCTCAACTTATAGTAGTCAAACAACAGCGTCTGATATCGAATGACACGCATGGAGCGGGCATAACGCTTTCTCTTTACGTGACAAATTCTAAAAGTTAACTTCTCCCGCAAGCAGTGATAAGGAAATTAGTTCCAAAAACTCAAACAAACAACTTCATAATCATAGATTTTAAACTAAGATTATCGTGGTTAACCAACATTTCTTAAGTATAGTTCAACTGCACCCCGATCCCCGACCGTCGACCGACGATGTCCCGTCGTGACCACGATCCATGCAACTGGGTCGGAATATCGACAAATCCAAAATATTATAGTGGTATGTACCCGTTGAACTATACTTAAGAAACTTCATAATCAGTTTACTAAAATATTTGTTGTATTTATACATCTAATTCGGTAATATTATTAAGTTGTACTTTAGCAGAATGAGATTTTCATGATTATCCTTTGAACAACTTTGTGTACTATCTTAAAATTTGTAGGTACCAAAAAAATACTGCAGCCATTAAGTTAATCGTAGCTATGCTAAATGTTTATTTTTATTTTACTGTATTAATAGGAAACCAACGCAATACAATGAATACACATTCATAAAAGCAAAAAGAAAACTTAACTAAGGACTAACAGTGTATAGACGCTTAAAGATTAACTAAATATGCGTTATCGAGGTGTTCAATAAAACTTAAAACTACATAACTCTCTGCTGGCGCTTTAATATAAAATGAAATAGAAAACAACAAATTAATAACAAATAAGAAGAAACAAAACAAAACAACACTATAACCATAAAAAAAGGATCGAAAATGGTATCAATTAATATAAAAATAAAAAAATATATATATATATATTAATAAGACATGTCATATATATATGACGGCCGAATGGCGCAGTGAGCAGCGACCCTGCTTTCTGAGTTCAAGGCCGTGGGTTCGGTTCCCACAACTGGACAATGTTTGTGTGCTGAACATGAATTGTTTTCAGTGGGTGTTTATCTATATGTTATAAGTATTTATGTATGTATATTATTCATAAAAACATTCATCAGTTATCTTAAGTATCCGCAACACGGGCTGCGCTTACTTTGGGACTAGATGGCGATGTGTGTATTGTCGTAGTATATTATAACATACTAGCGTACCGAGCTAGATTTTGCTTTATTTTATTTAAACAATAAACTTACATCATTAAATTTTTGATTAAATCTCATAATATATTAAAACATTTATTTATCTCCGTATTCATTCTCTTCTATTCTCTTCTCGAGCGGGTGAAGATCATTAGCTACACTTATGTACACCCAACAATAGAATGTCATCATAGTAAATAAAAGCTGTATTTGACAGTTTGACAGTTCAAAAATAGGACTGCTCCGATCGTCACTAAACTTTACAGGATTACTCGCCAGGTCAATCCGGAGATTCCCTGAAAGTTTCATTGAATTCGGTCCAGCCGTTTCGGAGCCTATACGGTACATACCCACTCACTTTCTCTTTTTTATATATATATAAATTGCAAGATGTGCTTGTACGTTAATTTAAGTACTTTATACATAATATTCGTTCTAAAACAAATGAGAATAAAGTTATTTAATTTGGCCCCATGAACAAGGGGCGACTTTCATTTGGTAATATTAAAAAATTTCAATGTTCATTATCGCCTGCCCTTGCCCTGGGCCCTGAGTTCGCCTCGCTTGATTAATTAGGACTAATGGATCCCCGTTATTAAGGAAGTTTTTTTTCTACGATTTCTCATAAAACTACGTGACTTCTATATCTATACTAACATCTATTATAATACGGAAAGATATATTTTTTTTTATTTATACTCTTATTTGTACACCACATCAAGTTCAGAAATACAAAATAGTACAGATACTTCAAGTACGTAATAGAACACAAAAGGCCGATCTTTGACAGGCAACTTTAGGATTAGGATAACTAAAAAGAAAATGAAAAGGTGGGGTACGCTATTAAAAAGAAAAATACGAATAACTACACACTAATACAGAAACCAGACTACACACATACAACAATACTATTGATAAATATAAAAAAAAAAATATTAAACTAATATACACTTTAAGCATACCATAAATATGAGTTAGATTAAATAAATAAAAGTCGTCTTCATTGTTAATGGTCGTTTGTTGGTTTATTTGTAATCGGTTCTCATATTTTGAAACTACCGAACCGATTTTAATAATTCTTCTACCATTAAAAAGCTTCTCTATCACGAAGTAACAAAAGCTATATTTTTTCCAGGAATAATAAAGTTTTAGCCAAAATAAAACAGCAAGCCAGAAAAAAACGCACAAACAATGTGCTTTAAACGCGTCCGATGACTAATTGGTGCGTCGTACACAAGTAGGTACTATGTACTACAAAAATAGTGGCCTTGTGGAAGTAGTAGTACCTATATTTTAAACGTCAGCTTATAGAAAAGTCCTATTATAGTATTCAGGACTACGTCAACGATAAAAATGCTTGGGTGTAAATTATTGCTCCAACTAGGTTGCTTCTTTAATAGTTTTAAATGGTAAAAAAAAAACAACAGGCTCAGTTGTTTGTGGGCTTCTTCTTAGACCAGGGCGCGTCAGGAACCCTCGTAGCTTTAGTTTTAAGTTTACGAATTTAGTTATCGCCATCAACTTCAACGCTATTGACTTCTATGTCATATTTTACATGTAGAGTACGCATCAAAAGTGCCATCTATGTGCCTATTTGAATAAAGAAATATTTGACTTATTCTGTTATCAATAAGCCAAAATAACGCATTTTATGTCGAAAAAAATTAAAAAAAAAAATTGGTTGTCTGTAAAGTCGGCTTACTGACAATAGTTGAACGTGACAACGTCTTAAGAAAATACTGATGGAATGGTTGCATTTTTCAAAAGAAAATTTTAATTTTATTTGTTTGATAGATATTATCGTTATTATAAACAATTGACACCACATTCACTTTTCACTGCACTTTATCCTTGCCGAAAACATGTAAATGTATTATTGTATAGAAGCTGTCCACGCGGACGCATCGCTCACTCAAGTAGGAGAGAGACAGATGTCGAACGCGGAGGCCGACTGTGCCTCTTTGTCGCTCGTTCCGCGCTCTCGCTTGTACTTCAAGCCTTTAATGGAACGCCTCCGAACGAGGTAACGCCGCATACGTCATTTTTCGTGCGTGCAGCCGGCTCCATCGAATTATACGACGTTGTCACGTCAATAAAAGGTGATTTTCAATAATTATGATCATCATAATTATCGTATCAACCCATTACCGGCCAAGTACAGGGCAGGGGCCTCATTTCACAAAGCAAGGCCGTTAAAAGCACACCTTACTCCGAAAAGTAAGATCTGCGTGCCGGGAATCGAAATCAGTTACCCCAAAAGGGAGTCCGAAGCCCAAACCACCACGCTGTCACCGCTTCTATATATATATATCAATATCTAAAGATAATATACTTGTTTTTTACTTATTTATAATACATATAAACTGCAACTAATGAACCGATTTTTATAATTATTTCCGTTAGAAAGCTTTTTCATTCCGAAATAATAAAAGCAATATTTCCATTTAGAGATGATATTAAGGTTTTAGCCGAATTAATAAAGAACGCACAACCCGGGTGCTGTAACCGCGTGCTCTGACTAAGTCGTATGACGTAAATTACATATGCTACAAGAATACTATGTTTTATAAAATCTAAAATAAACCTTAATAATATTACAAATTAAAAGTTTATTACAATCGGCATTTATAGGCATAATAGTATTCCTTAAAAAAAAAAGACAGAGAGATAATAAGATTATCTTAATATCTTATTATCAAAAAGTGATCAAAAAAAGATGAGAACATAACGGATCATACATCAAAAGTATGATTCCAAAAACTTTTTTATCATCCTGAACATTTAAAGGTGTTCAAAGGTATATTTTATGGGTTGGAAAAGGAATGAGGTGTATCCCGGGAGCCGGTTGCTAATTTATTTACGATCGGGATCTGGCCTAGCTACAATATTGGTGCCATCTATTCACGTCAAGCGATTGAACTGCGTAGTTACTTCTTCAAGGCGTAATTTGTAAAAACGCCGTAAATACCTTTAGTTTCTTACATTTTGGTTGTGTGACCTATTTGTATCTGTGAAGTTCAGTCGATGGTGCTGGATTGGTGGAATCAACGATAATCCAAAGCGGTAACAGGATATTTGTCCGATATTGGCGATTTATATTCCCTCATTTTTCATTAGTGTTTCTTGGACCTTCCCGACTATTTTCATAAACATTTGGTAATAATCTTAACATAATATAATTTCATACTTGGATGGCAAGTAGTTTACATAAATAAAGAAGTTTTGGCAAAAGTAGTAGCTGTACAACTGATACGACTTTAAATTCTTATTAATCGCTTGTCATACATGCCTTGTCTTACATCAGTGTGTACGTACTCATGGTTTTGGTGTTGTGCTCCGTCTTCACTCCTCTGCGGTTATCTTTCTTGTGCATTAATGTAGAAGGGCTTAAATCGCTGCCTTTATTTGATTAGTACATCTTTTAAACCATACAAAGAAATTCCGCGCAGGTGTTTTGTTGCTTGTTAAAGACACAATATTTGCGAGACTCCCAATGTTGTACTCGAGTGGAGAACAAGTACGGGTAGCGGGGTCAATCTCCAGCAATAAACGCGAAAGCGTTTGGATGAGTAAGAGGGATGGTGTAGTATGGCGTTCTCGGAAAGGCCAACGTCTAGAAATGTACGCTTACGGCAGATGGTGACAATCATCATCATCATATTAAAGATTTAAATATACGCTGTATGCCAAGGATTTAAAGAAACCGCAACAAAATCAATTGTTCGTTGTAAACTAATACATTTATTTACTTTATATTGTACCTATAGACACCAATGAAGCTAAAGGTTCATATATTTTTTTTAAATTGCTGAGGAAGGTACGATGCGTCCCCCGGGCATGGCGCTAATTTATTTATGACCGGGGCCTAACCCGGATGCCATATTGATGTCATTTGTACACGTTGGCCGATTGTTCCGGGTAGTGCTTTGATGTGTTACGTGTAATATATGAACATCATATTTTGTGAAATTACGAGCTACCTGTGTTTTTTTACACTCGAAATTCTCATATTATATAAACAAAACGTAGCGTTCATGTAATGTTTCTTGATTTCTTGTTAGCCGATGGTGATGGTTTTGGATGGTGAGGTTTTGGTTTCTATAAAAAGTGAAATACGGTAGGTACGTATTACTTATTTCCCTTTCTATCAAAACGAAAGTATAGCTTCGTTCAGTTCCGTTTACCTTGTAACACACGCTCTATTAACCCCACTGGACTGGCTGTCCAAGGACTATCCTTATACAAATGATAGCTGAAATCTTGTCACCATTAGAGGCGCCACATTTGACATGTGGATTACTCTGGAAATAATATTACATTATTTTAATAATTCAAGTCTTAGTTATCTAAACACTTGTATTACAGTTTCCCAACTTACAGCGCCAAAATGGAGTCAATCTAATGAAGCCCAAAATAAAGTGAAAGTCCTGCCCGGTGATCATAATAAACGTCAGTGGATTACAATTAAATCCAGAGACGTAAGCGAAAAACCGTTTTTTTACTAAACAAGAAATAAACTGCCAGCGATTTTACTTACCTACTTTAATTTAATAAAGCAGAGAAATTCGTCATTATTAATAATTAAGGATACGAAAATAAGATTTAATTAATCTACGGAGGGAATCTTATTCTATTATAAAAATTATTTCAAAGCATATGCTCAGTTCAAAACAAACCAAATTAAAGACTCAAAAACAATATATTCAGGATTCAAAAGTCAAATATACATTCGCTAAATTTTAAAAATAAAACTACACATTAGACGTTGGTATAAAATTTAAAATTTTGTGTTTATTTATTTGTGTCATAGGAAGCCAACGTTGTCTACAATGCTTCATATCCAGTATAAAATAAATATAATCTTATCTTATCTTATCTTATATCTTTAAACGAGCAATTCTTGTAAATATATAATTGGAATCTCGGATCAAAAATTCGATCTAGCTAGGATTCATATTGGAATCTCGGGCAAAAACCGCAAAAAATATCCTTTTTGAGATATAAACGTTACGCCAAACGACGGAAGTATGTAGTAAGTATATCGGAATTGTCAGACTTGTTGTTTCTTTAAAGTTCTATAAAACAGTCCGCGACAACATACGAATATTGTTTTAAGTCGGCTCATTCGCGGACGAAGTTGCGCGGTTCCGCTAGTATAATATTATAACTTATACATTGTATACCGCACTTACTGGCTAACTCTGCATGCATTACAAAATCTAGACGTTCTTTTACCGTAAAAAATTAAGAATACTTAGGAGGGCCTACGCATGAACACGAAAATTACGTCTAACGCTCATGTTCAACTCAACCCAGTAATAGTTGGGAGCTCTGAATTCAAAATTGTAGACGTACATATATATTAGTACCTAGGACACACGATCCAGTTAGGTTGGTCCAATTTCTCGAAAGAGGTAAACCACCGAATCCAATTCGGATTGGCAACGAGTCGCTGGGAGCCGCTGGAAATAAGCGGCCCAGGACCGTGGATTTTGGAACTCCCTACAAAATACCTATATCCAGCAGTGGACTTCAATCGGTAGGGATGAATACTTAAGAAACAAAAAAAAAACCACAAAAGTTATGAAAATAAAAGAGGATTACGCAAAAAACAGTTTTAAAAATTTGTAATTAGACGAGAATATTAATGAAATTCACTACTTTTAAACACCAGGTCCTTGCAGGTAATCTATTGAAGATAAATCTAAATTCAAGACCTAAAATACTTTAAATATAGTGAAAACACAATTTGAAATCTATTTTAATAACCAACCCAAATCTTTGCTTAAGAAAACTCCTTTGTATAGCCTTAAAAGTTAATAGAACAAATCCATGGAGTCGATTTAACAGCGTCACCTCTAATGTGAATTCAATGCAGTTATAAGTACACACGACTTTATCCCTTAAGATTATCACTCTAAGGTAAATAATAAGTTTATTAATCTAGAGCAAAGTAGCTAATGATGCCTTACTAAGACCGTCTGTTACACAGTTTACAATTCCAGTCTTATTCACATAGACTGTGTCTCACATATTGACTTGACGTTTCAAAAGTCCTTATAAACTAGGCTAAATAATAAATAAATGTTTTTTTTTTTAATTTTGACTTTTCAAGTATGATATTACTTCGACATTACACACAAGAGAAACCTTAGTATGTCTTTATTAATGATTTCGAAAACTTACCATCATCAATGGAATAAATGTATGAACTAGTGCTGTACAATTTGGCCGTTTAAACCGGCCATAAAATTTAACCAGGTTAATTAGTTCAGCAGCCAACTAATTAACTTAAACTAACCGGTTAAATGAATTAACTAGTTAACCGTTTAAATTAGTTAACTAGTTAACCGGTTTTCTGATTAACCAGTCAAACGGTTATCCGGTTAAATAAGAAGTTGCTTATCTTCGCAATCAGCAAACTTATTGATATTTCTGTATCAAAATCGCGAAATTTCTTGTAAATATAATTAAAACATTTTATAATTATATGATTTGTTAACAAATATCGACAGAGGATTTTTTAATATTTATCATTAAATGGTTTGTGAATATTTAATAAATAAACACCAGATTTATTAAATAATAACGAATCATTTTGAATAGTAACAAATCATTTGTTTTTGATGTTTAAAAATGGTCTCTAATAAATTATTTATTTACTATTAACATATGTTTTGTAAATTAATCATTCTGGGTAACAATTTTCAATATATATTTTTTTTTCAACCGATTAACCTAGTTAAATTTTATGGTCGGTTTAAACGGTCAAATTGTACAGCACTAGTATGAACGTATCAAAAGTGACTCCAATTGGCGACCAATAGTACTGACTTTAATTAATATTGTTATTTTAATGAAGCTAAGTATATCTTATTTAGCGGTGTAAGTTTAAGGTTGATATATTTCGTGGAGTTGATGATCCACCCATGATCTTTAGCCTATTAAAGTCCCATTGTTGGGCACAGATCTGTTTTTAGTGTTGTGGAAAAGCTTTATTGCTACCTCCGATCTTTGGACAGGATGGAGGACCCCCTCCAAAGGGGGGGTGGGGGGCAAACTAAAAACCACCACATCATGTCCCTCTTTTGGAGAAAATGGTAGACATAATTATTAATATCTTGTAGCGCGCATGTTGTCCTACAAGCAGGGCTAGCGCAGGCAGGAGACAAAAATTATATACCCCAGTTCATATCCCCTGACAAGGGATATAATTAAAGTGTCCACCTGCTTAAGCCCGGGAACAGGGAATAGAAGATGTTTACCCCCGTTTATTATTGCACATATATTATTTGGATATTTTTTCCACTTGCAATGCTCTGAAAATTGATAAAACTGTAAGAGAAGATAAATTATGCTTTCCCCGGGGAGATAATTGTCGCCTACCTAATAAGTACTGTGACATATAAGTAGATAAATTCAAACTGCATCAACATTACATCGATATAAAAAAATCTCTGGATTCTTGAAATAGAATTATATCTATGCTCCAGTGTGATAGGCGGACCGCCTTAATGGTTTGTGAAATTGTTGTGCGCCTTATGCCTTTAAAGAGTAGAAGTTCAAGGGAATTTATACGTCGGATTATTTTACTCTCATGCGTCAAAGTCGGATTTGTTTACCATAAGAGGTTCATCCATATAAAAGGTTGGGATTATCTTTAACTTATCCAACCACAGAAGTTGGCTTTGAAGATTTTTAACTCCCGCTGCTAAATTACGTTGTTCTGTGTGTGAACACAGATAGACAGGAATGTTTTTATTCGAAAGAATATTTAATCGTGATAGTTTTTACCTATCAGTAGGAAGTTATATTATAAATGGGAACGTGTGTCTGTTTTTTGTTACTTATGTTTAGTTAAAAACATGCATCGTTTGTGTTGTTTGGTTAATATCAATTTTGCTAGTAAATAGTGATATGTGATTTCGGCGTTCCTTTAGCGGGGGCCAAGTTCGATCCCCAGCACGCACCTCCAACTTTGCGTTTTAAGACATCCAATATGTCATTTGTTTTTACCGTGCTTCTAGACTTCTTCATAATGTTCTCAAAAATAATTTGTTTTTTGAATATAAAATTTTTTTTTATGAGCTTTTGAGATGTCCCGGAAAAAAAATGCATTCTTACATTTTTGTCCCCTTTCCTCGAAGTTTAGGTAAATTTTCTTCTTCCTTATTGCCATCTTCTTTCGAAAGGCGGCGGTCATTAAGGTAATATGTAATTTTAATGCCACGGCCCTTAATAAGAAACGATTGCTTTTTCCAAATCAGTGGCGTAAGATTTTAAACCAAGATGTTCTAATTTACCCAACGCTTCATTTTCCTTGGATCTTGCTCTGTTATGTAAGTCGCAATTTTCAGTTTCTTATTAGCCATTTTATGGTCGAGATTATTATTAGATTGCTAGCGGACCCCCGCGACTTCGTCAGCGTATGAGTCAATCGAGAAGCTAGAATATATCTAATGCTAACATCATAATCATCGTGGGTAGCTGTGTACCTACTATTATATTACGTGGTATTTTAGTTGATACATACATACATACATCCTCACAAACTATCGCATTTATTATATTAGTAGGATGGTACGCATGCATTCGATCGTTGTCCCATATACCTTGCGACTCGCTGTTTTGTGTGAAGATTTATGTCCTTTATCTCAATACAATTTTTAACAGATCCATATTAAAATAAGACCATAAATGCTTGATAGTATACACTTTCGAATTAAAAAAGAATGATTAAAATCTGTGCAAATTTAATAGAGATATTAAGCGAAATTGATTTGAACAGTTTTCATCCCATTTCCCGGAGGAAACTTATTGTTTATCGGGATAAAAAGTAGCCTATATGTTGACCCGGAATATCAACTACCACGATACCAAGTTTTATATGAATCCGTTCAGTAGTTTTCACGTGATGCCCGGACAGACAGACAGAATATATTAAATGTACAGAAATCTTTCAGTTACAGTTTTATTATAAGTGTAGCTATTAGGTAAATGTAATTTACCTATTCCGATCTCTGATTATCACTACCGAGTAAACCTGTTAATAAAAAAAAAAAATGTCTAACCCAAAGCTGAACCAAATTATTTCCTTGGGTTTTACTACCGAATATTATCAAGCAGCAGTAATCAATTAAGGTACAATGCTTGCCAAAGCAGAGTCCATCATTTGCTCAATGAGCCGTCAATTTGGACGTGGTTTTGTCATTGATGGAGCACTATGCGATTCCTAACATGCCCATATTATAACAAAGGGAAATTATTTCAACAGCATTTAAAAGCCTTGTGTTTTCAGTTTGTTATGAACATTAAGCTTATGTGGCGGTCTCCACATTACATAACTAGTGTACACATTGACGACTGTCAATCCTGCAAGGCATCGGCGTCGCTACACGACCACTCAGCACGTCAACAGCGACGGTCGATTCTCGCAGTGCTGTACACCTGAAGCAACGGACCTCGGTACTGTACGGGAGCTATGGTGATACGCTCGACCGTAACAATAGGAAGATCTTCCTTCCGAGCGGGTGGTCATGCTCGGGGACCGAGGTCCGAACTTTCATTTTTGGAAGTTGTATATATACGCATTCTTAGTGAACACTTCGCTAGCGCGATGTAGGATTTTAGTAGCGCCATCTAGTTATGTAATGTGGAGACCGCCACACTTAATTTGCTATACTCTGCGAAAAGAGTCATCATCATCACCACATTAACTCATTACCGGCCCATTACAGAAAACGGGTCTCCTCCTACAATGAGAAGGGGTTAAGGCCGTAGTCCACCGCGCTGGCACAAAGCGGATTATTCCACACACCTTTGAGAACATTATGTCGAACTCTCATGCAGGTTTCCTCACGATGTTTTCCTTCAGCGCACATAACTCTCTTGATAAGTATTAGTGTGTTCTTAAGTATGTATATAATAATAATACACCCGACCAATCGGTTTCCCTTGGTTTTCCTAATCCTAAGTTGCCTGGAAGAGATCGCTACTAAGCGATAAGGCCGCCCTTTGTTTCTCTACTTTTTAAGTTTATTTTTGTTGTGGCCATTGTTTTTTTTTTCAATGTGTGGTGTACAAATAAAGTGTATAAATAAAAAAAAATAACTCTTAAAAGTTTGAGTTGGGAGAAATTAAAGGAGGGTGAAATTCAAAATCGGCCAATGCGCTATCACCGCTTCTAAAAGCGCGAAAAGAGTATAGCAAATTATTTATTATATTCTTTTCGCGGAGAATAACAAATAAAGCTTAATTTTCATAATATATATACTATATACTACTAGGACAATACACACATCGCCATCTAGCCCCAAAGTAAGCGTAGCTTGTGTTATGGGTACCAAGATAGCTGATGAATATTTTTTTTATTCATTCATTCATTCATAAATACTTATAATATACACCAAGACACTGAAAAACATTCATGTTCATCACACAAACATTTTCCAGTTGTGGGAATCGAACCCACGGCCTTGGACTCAGAAAGCTCAGAAATCGTCGGTGCCCACTGCGCCAATCGGCCGTCCTATATCATGGAATTGACGCAAAGTTACGCCTGGTTCTATCCATTATTCTCAATTTGTGTTTTTTTTAATGTGTTTCGGCGATTTATCACAGGATTTTTTTTCTGGGTTATCTGGAAGAGATCCCATTAGCGATTAGACCGCCTTTGCACACTCCATTTGCTCTGCATTTCATCTGTGTGTGTTTACTTTGTATAAATGTGTGTGTGCAATGAAATATTTAAACAAAGAAATAAAATTTTAAAGAAGTCAATATCAGTAGTTAGCTTTCAGAGTTACTGTTATCATAATTTAAGATATTAGGGATATATATTTAGCTAGTACTTATTCAAATTAAAGATTCAGATATTGACCAAAGATATTGATCAAAGTTTAATTAATAAGAGTGTAATATATATGTGTAGGTGTGGTATATATTTTCAACAAAACGCCTTTTCGGCTTTTAAGTGCAACCGTACATGGTTTCGTTTTGCCGGTAGGTTATCGCCCCGAAACCTCGCCCCGACTATATAATTAGACTGAGTAAAAATGAAGGTCTTCAACGACATAAGACGGATTTGTTCTAATGTACATAAAAATTAATGTACCTAATTTTATTTACCTAATTGACTAGTATCCTTTTTATTTCAAAACAGACCTATTGTGAACAGAGCGTGATAAATAGTGTCTATAAATAACCGTATCACACTCTACTATCGATGATCAACCAACGTTCATAGACACGGGTCATTGAGCAAATAATGAACACTGCTTTGGGGAGCATTATTAGCTAAACCCACTTTGATTAATTATATTATTTCTAGCTGGAGCCCATAACTTCGTTGGAATATCATCATCATCATCATCATCCATTACCGGCCCACTACAGGGCTAAGACCCTACGCTATCTAACGGGAGACCCTTAGATAAAAAAGGGTTGAGGCCGTAGTCTACTAAGACGTTCTAACAAACCGCACTTGAACGTCTTAGTAGTAGAACGGAGTCTTCTTCTTCTCAGTCGGTTTGCTCTTGTCAGAGCGGTCGTGGTCGTCACTTAAGGGTTGTGGTACGCTTGACTATTCGTCGCCACTCCTCTCTGGCAGCTGCCTTTCTAGCGCACTCATGTAAGGGGACAGCCACTGCAGCCTTTATTTAGTCAGCCCTCATGGGCGATCTTCCGCGTGATCTGGTGCCCTCGATTCTTCCTTGGACAACTAGACGTTCAATGGAGTCGTTGTCTCTTCTGGATACGTGACCAAAGAACGTGAGAATACGAGTCTGTACTATGGAGGATAGACGTTGCGTGATGCCGAGTTCTTCAAGAATGGACTTATTGATCCGGAATGCATTCCAATGTATTCTAAGTATTCTTCTCCAGCAGCACATCTCAAGAACGTTTATCTTCATTTTCTCACTTTCCCGCAGGGTCCACATTTCCGAAGCATAGAGGAATATGGGGAACGGAGAACGAAATAGAGAGATGTAATTACGCCGGCAACCATACTTCCAGAAGCAACGCGGCTAGATGACAGAAATAAGCATGGATGTGGTACTGCTCCGGACGAGCTCTGTTACGCAAAGCTCTACTACTACTGTGATAATTTGCTCTACTAGCTGTTGCCAGTGTTCTTCGTCCGCGTGTTTATAATATTACGATGGATATTGGATAGAATAGAATAGGCATTCCATGATATACTGTGAAAATAAAGCTTAATTTGCTATACTTATGAATAATTGTTAATCATTGTAAAGTTAACACCACCTGACGATACTCCGGTGTCGGAGCAAAAGAGAATACATTGCTGAAGATCTGTTTGGTGTGGAGTATAAGGATTAATTGTCATAGTATTAGAAGGCCACGTAGTGCCGAATTTCAGTTCTGGACGCATCTCGGCCAAGATATGGAGGTGGATGTCAGCGGATGGAGTAGGCGAACTCGTTCTTCTTCCTTCAGGGGCAAACGCAACACACTATCTGTCTGTTTTACAAGACAGTATGTTACCAAGTGACCGTAACGTTTATCCGCCTGATGAGGTTCCTGAGGTCAGATATGTCCAGGACAATGCTCGCACGCACTAGGGATGTTTTCGATAGGTACTTGCTAGTCAAAGCAGCGTCCATTATTTTGCCTGCTCAATGAGCCATCTCTCGACGCAGCGTTAGTATGTCATTGACGGAGCGCGCATGCGAATATCTCATATACCCTCCATCTATTACGCTCCATTTCGTATTAATGTTGCTGTCTGAAGTCTGGACAACGCAGGCTTCATGTTACGATGTATAGACGCATTCGTGATTTGCCAGTTCCGTAAAATGGCGTTGCATTATTAAGTCTGCAAGCTACCAGCGTCATTACGGATAGAAACCTGAATGCTATATCATATAAGCGTAAAATAAAGAGTTCTTACTTAAAAAGTGATATTACGATATTAAAGAATATTTATGTGACATTTTATAGAACTTTGACTTTTATAGAACTTATTTATAGACTAGCTGACCCGCACAAATTCGTCTGCACCGAATCGGTTATTAGAGGTTTAATATCTTAAAAAAACCTAGAAACGAATTGCAGCTACCAGATCCAGTTTTATTTCCAAAGTATGTTATTCGCGGCCGAGCAGCCTGCTGCATTTTTCTTGCTTTTTGCTTTTCTATACCCTTCACAACTTCTAAGCGATAGGTTCAATTTGAATAATTTGTATAGTAACCTCGCTGCAATGAATGTGTTTTAACATATTCTTTTAACATGAATTTGTGGGTGCAAAATTACCTTGGGAATCATAATATACTCAATTCCACAGATGAAATCTGTATAGGTACAGTAGATCATCATCTCAGTCGAGTTGTCTCGCTATATACTCATTATTACATATGAAAATATTATATACATCTCTGGTTTGCTTTTAAAGTCATGCCGTTTCTCAATGATCTTTTTGACTAAACGTTCACAATCCTTGTACCTACTAGGCTATCGGGATATAACGCGAGGCTCATAAGTAAATTATACAGCACTCTCTTTCGCACAAGAGCATAATAACGTACAACAGTCTCTAAGGAAATCCAGCTTATTGCAAAGAGCAACGTAATTTACAATGCGCTGGGCTAAACAGTAAATTATGCTTAGCACTCTCTATTATGCCATACTACTCTCTTAAGGAACTGAATTTAATTCAGGGTTCACGGAATTCTCAACTTAAAATAACGTATGGGTTTATTGGACAAACTTGAAATCTCAAAAAAACTCTTGTTATACAATGTTGTCTACAGTGCTTGTCTACAGTGCAGTGTAGGCATCGGTAAATGCATCGATCTTGTCTTCAAAGTTCTTCACCAATAATAATATAATCTAAGAAGACAAATATTCTATATAATAAAAAACACTGTTTCCCTGACCGATTTTGACCGGTGGTCAATCTTAACGCGGGAGATATTACAGAGTACTAGTCTGTTTGCAAACACTTCGTTTTTTTCAGGGTCAGATGTGATGATAAAGATCTTTATCTTAAGTAATAAGGCCGCCTTTGCGCACTAACACTATGTACTTACTATGTCTTTGTTTTTCTTTGTATTGTTTCTTTGTGTTTCGTTGCAATAAAGTTATTCTATCTATCTATCCGATGGAACTGCAGCTCAAACACGACTGAAAGAGATCAGGCGCAAGACCGATAGCTTAACGTGCTCTCCGAGGCACGGGGTTTAAACACCGCTAATTTTCAAACTCCGGGCTGTCTATAAAAACTGGAAATTAAAAGCTACTTTTAAACCCCGGGAAAATAATCCACGCAGTGAATAATAGTGCCCAATTCGTCCTGATTCAACATTTTTTCATTACCCGAAACACGAGAGTGTGTAATCCGAAAGCGAATTCGGAGCTTATTTGAATCTCGACCCATTTAAAATGCAATCTATCGAACAGACGTACATGCACTTCACGTGCAGAGTATCTATTGTGTGAACGGTTAGGTGTCGCTAAGAACTCTTCTAAATCTGGAACGTCGATAAAACGATGACCTGGTTATACTTTTCCTTGCAATTAATTTTTTCATGCGATATGTTTGGGAAATATTTTAAGCCCTCGCAAATATGGAACTGAATATTCAAATTTATGGATTAAAGAATTCCAATTCTACAAGGTAAACCCACGCCAATGACGTAATAGATGGAGAAAGCACGAAGGAAGTTGGTCAGTGAAGATAATGAAAGCTGAACTATCGACCTAAAAAATGTAGTTGGAATAAGATTGTTAGTTCTAAGACAAAACAGACAATAAAAATAATGGGTTTCAGGAAACTTTAATCCATATCCACACTAAAGTTATTAATGTGGAAGTATGTCTGTTTGTTTGTTGTCGGCTCAAGTACCTTTATTAAACACAATTTGGCACTTTATATACACAAATGCCAAATTGACACATGATGAAAATTGGGCCTGGGATACTTTTATCCAAATTTCGCTTGCGGACACAGACTCCGCGGCATTTCAAAATATAGCCTTTATAACTTTTAAAAGTGTACAGAATAGATTTTAAAGGATAATAGTAATTACAGACACATTAAGAATGTCTATACAAAAATAACCTATTACGATGTTTTTTTTTACAATAAGTTAAAAATCCGTTTAATTGTAGGTACACATAAGGCAGTGGCGTGCATAGAGGGTATGCACAGGGTATGCAGATTATATAAAACTTAGAGAATCTCCAGGACTAGTTATAAAAACTTAAGGGTAGGCTTTTTATAACTCTTACAATGCTTATTCTTACGATTTTTATAACTCGGACAGCAGCCTGGAGATTTTTTTTTTCATTTTATGTCATCTGTCGCCACTGTAAGGGCATGACATCCACATATAATATCTAAAGTTACCTCGAGAAACTATTGCATCAAAATAACTTGCATCTTGGTCTCCACATTATCTAACTAGATAGCGCTACAAACAACATATACAACTTCCAAAGATGAATGTTCGGACCTGGGTCCCCGAGCACGATCACCCGCTCGGAGGAAAATCTTCCTATTGTTACGGTCGAGCGTACCACCATAACTCCCGTACAGGTTGCCTTGAGAAATTAAAACAAAAACCTAAAACAAAAGGTTTCAGGTTTTTGCAACAACAACAACTTTCTAATCATGAACCTCAGTGTATAAAATAATCCAAAAGTAAGAGCAGAAAAGAAAGGTTTATTTAGAATGAAAATTAATTGAATACATGCCAATGATATAATTATTAGGTTACGTTTATTACATACTAAAGCAAATATTTAATTTAGTTACTTACTTACCTACATAAAATTAAATCCATGCAGCGATTGGAGGGTTTTCTTGTAAAACAAACAGCCCCGTTCGAGATTGGATTAATGTAGTATAACCGTTAGAAATTTATATCTTTAATTAAACATTTTATTGGAACCAGTTAAGTTAATGAAATAAAATAGTCTGTTTACATTATGAATACCTTTTAGATGTATCTTTATTCTTTACAAAGGAACAAATAAAATTTAAGTGTCTATTTTTTACTAACTTTGACGATCGTCATCATTTCTCCCATTACCGGATTACTGCGGGTCTGAAAAAGAAGTGGAAAAGGCCATTGTACGTGTAAAGGTGCGTTGGCCTTGCAAAGTTCGGAATGGCAGAGGACTAACAATTTAGTAAATGTTAGGGTTATGGCAGAATTGGCAGACTGCTACCAGGGAATGGTAGTTATGACAGGCAATCGTTTCCTAGGTGGCATTGTACCTAACGGAACGGAAATTAATTTAGTCAGTTGGCACGTCTTTGTCGATAGGGTAGAACCTACGGCTAACAGCTTACTAGAAACTGCCACCAGACCAGATTTTTTTTTTTTAATTTAGTATTTTAAAAATGTCCCTGCCGCTTCCAAATCAAACAATGTATACTAAACATACATATTTAATCCGAGCAATGAAATATAACTTTAAGTAAGTCATCGGTGAAGGACACTTATGCCCTTTTTCACTAACGTAGGCAACGCCTAAATAAGTAACGCCTAATTTAAGGAGATTCGTAGGCATACATGAACATTTTACCAATACCTAGACATCACTTAAGAGTTGGTGAAACGTTTCTTTTCTCTATAGACTTCGCCTAAATCATTAGACATTCGATTTAGGCGATACCTACGCTTAGTGAAAAAGGGCATTATAGAGATTATATATAGTGGTCTAAGAGCCCGTGAACCCCAGACGTTATTTTTTAAAAGCTGAAAGTTTGTCAGTGAATGCTCCCAACACAATGAATGACGTGATTTTTAATGATATTCTGAAGGAAATACCGAAAAATTGGACTTTATTATTTCAAGTATATATTTAGATCGGTATTTTAGACACCTTTAGTACTGTTTACCTGCCAAAGCCACTATAACCCAAACTCTATAATGGGTTCATACACAACTCACAACACACAACATATGGCGCCAGGGTGTCTATGTTGCATATACACACCGCCGCGTGAGATAGGTAGTCATCCAAAATCCATCAACCGCGATGTAAAATCGCGCGTCACTGTCAAATAGATAAAATTTCTAACACAATAGATCCTTATTGTTCCGACGTCATATAAAGCGTATTTGGAGTGAAAATGAACAACCTATACATGCGTGAAAAATTGTCCCCCGCAGCCATTGTCCCACCACTCTATTGGGATTTTATTTTTCTTTTTACGGCGTCGCTTTTAGAGGCTTTCGGATGAAAAAACAGTCAAGTTTCCAAGTATACGTATACCCGCCGCGGGCCTTAGTAGGTTGGTATATATTTTTAAGCAAACACGGCGAGATTAGGTTATTTCAAAATTAAAGTCACTTCAAATAAAATTTAAACCTTCTAAGAGTTAACCAGGGTCTGTTATAAGTATGCATCTTTTGGCCATACTAATGAAATTCCATATTTAAGACATTTTGCAAAAAAATTATACGTGCGCCTTTTTTTGCTAACATGCAAAATAGGGTGTTAATAAAACAAAATTACATAGTTACCTATACCAAATATCAGCTCAATTGAATGCCAGAAAATTATTAAAAATATTATCGCAGATTGCAAACGGATAAATAAAGTGAAATCTATATATCTAAATTATTCTCGTAATGTCTAAATGTCAGTTTCAATCCATAAATATATATTTCACTTCACAGTTTACTACTAGCTAACATAAAATATTATTATGTTAAGAATATTTTTAAGAAGAAATTGTTAAGAAAATAACAAAAGGACACTTAAATAAACAAAATATATTTTTATTGTATTTGTTTTGTGTAAAAAGTAATGAAAAGATTGTTTAAATTCTACAAGTTAGAAAAAATTTAGTGTAGAAGCAAAATATTCACAGGCCGTCTCTTGATACTTTCATTTTCCGTGGAACATAAAATTTTCTGTTCAATGCAACTAAGCAAACAATTTTAAAATAATCCGACGAGTTTTTTTAATGCCTGCAAAATGTTGACGCATAGAATAAAATTCATAGAATATTTCTCGAGAATCCTTTCAAAACGCACGCCATCATTATCATGAACTGGACGGGAGTTTGTAAAATGTGCTTTACTTGTATTGTGATAAGGATGAATTCATAAGTGGCAATATTTCTTTGAGGCTGAAGATGTCACAGGCAGAGTCCAAGCGTTGGTAACAAGGTGGTGTATTGGATGTTTTCAGTCACTACGAAAGTAGTGACAACATTATTATATTTAGGTACGTATTTTTGATATGCAATTGTTACTTAAATATTGTCTGTCTCAATGTTACTTCGAAATAATTGCCTTTTCTTATAAAACTCAAAATATTATATATATTCATCATTATTAATCCATTAACGACCAACTGCAGGGCACGGGACTCCTTCGAAAATGAGAAGGGGTTCAGGCCGTAGTCAACCACGCTGATCTAGTGCGTATTGGTGGACTCCACACACCTTTGGGAAAATTATGTAGAGTTCTCTGGCATGCAGGTTTCACGATGTTTTGTTTCACCGTTGAAGCAAGTGATATTTTAATTACTTAAAACGCACATAACTTAGAAAAGTCGAGCTCCTACCCACTATCACCGCTTAATTAAACCAGCGTGGTGGATTACGGCCATAACCCCTTTTTTATTTTTGACGCGTGCCCTGTAGTGGGCCCGTAATAGGTTGATAAGATGATGATAAATTTAAAATTTACCATTAAATTGTATAAAATGGAACATTATTATTATTTTTTTATTAATACACTTTATTTGTACACCACAAATAGTAAAAAAGAACAATGGACACAACAAAAATAAACTTTATGTGCTTTCAAATTGCAATTTAACATAGCAATTTAAATATCACTAGCAGACCTGCGCGACTTCATCCGCGATGAGTCGACTTAAAAAATATTCTTATGTCCAATATAAATGATACCGACATTCCAATATAAATGAATCCTAGCTTAATCAATTTATCGCCCCCGAAATCCCCTGTATACTAAATTTCATGGAAATCGTTAGAGCCGATTTCGAGATTCCGATTATATATATACAAGAATTGCTAGTTTAAAGATTTATCTGTAAAAATATTTAAATAAACTTTCACTTAAATTTGTGTTTTATCAGTTACGCCATCTCCTTGTGTTTTGTCGGTCAAGTCTGCAGTAATAGCTCAATATCACAAGAGTAAAATGAAGACACAAAATTTAACGATCATATCAATATCATATTAATCTGTAATCATTGATTACAGCTTAGTTAATGGCCAATCTGAATATCGATTATATTATTACCATAACCATGCTAATGCGCCATGTTTATTTCAAATGATTATGCAATAGATACAATAATATAATTATAACTGACGAATAAATTAAATTTGTTTGTTCAACGTATGTCATTTAGCCGTTCATAGCGTGGTCATATTTTATACAAATTAATTCAAAATTCAAATTAATAGTTTAATTTATTCAAGCACTTTTGAATAATGAAATCTAATTTAACATGCATGTTGTAGAAAATGTCGCTTTACTGAGAATAACGTGTATATGAAGTAAGTATATTTTATTTAATTTATTATTATTTATTCATTTTTGTAATTTATGTTTATTATTTAAGTATTATTTTGTGTACTACCTAACCTTTCTCCCTCATGTACTTTGGTAGGTTGCCTGGGAGACGTCGCTTTTTAGCGATAAGGCCGCCTATTGTACCTTTTCTTTCTTTATTTTAATTGTGTTATTTTGTTTTAATGCTTTGTACAATAAAGTACAATAAAGTTAATAGGAGTTGATTTGATTTGAAGGTGGCAAGAAGGTAAACAGTTTCGCACTATATTATTAAATCATTTGATTAACCTCTAGTGTGATTGTCGTTTAATTAAATAAATAAATATACTACGACAATACACACATCGCCATCTAGCCCCAAAGTAAGCGTAGTTTGTGGTATGGGTACTAAGATGACTGATGAATATTTCTATGAATAATATACATAAATACTTATAATATATAGATAAGCACCCAGACACTGAAAAACATTCGTGTTCATCACACAAATATTGTCCAGTTGTGTGGCCGTCAATTGTTTTATTACAGGCATATGAGGTTTATCACCTACGCCTCAGATCGAATACAGGGCGGTTCTTAGCAGGACGTGTTCTATGCATTCCCTGCGAAGTGTTGCTCTGGTTTTAGGCTATGGTTTTTACTTCCCAATTCCCCACAGATGGGTCATCTGCTTGGACCTTCAACTATAAGCACAAAAAATAGATCGTTTCGATTTACCTTCTGTGACTCTTGCGCCTTTATGCAATCAAATTTAAGTTATAGGCCGTACATTAAATAACAAGCAATATTTTTCGGAATCAAGGCCAGCTTAATAATGAAGATGCTTTGGGTACATACAGTTTAAAGTTTAGGTTTTGTGAAAGCCAACTCTGTCTGTCTGTCTGTTTGTGTGACTCTACTACCGGTTCTAAACGCCAGAAGAATCCGTCAAGAAACTCAGTAGCTGCTCTTTTCCCACATAAACAATTTACATTTTATATTTTAGTATTCATTTTGTTATCTTGCGTCAGTTGAAAGTTATCTCGGATGCTTCTAAGCAACATTGTCATTACTAATAACATTATATACAAAAAAGTTTTCTAAATATAACTAAGGTTAACTTGTTTTATTATTACGTGTTTATTTTATTATGAAGTAAATACATTGAGTAGCTTAATTCCGATGGCCACTTCTGAGAGACTCCACTCTGCTCCGGACATCCGGTCGGCCATCTTTGAGCCGGATGTTATCAGATCCCCGATTAGATATTAGAGCAAAGGCTAATTGTCCTTAATGACATGAATATTACATAAGGGGGTAGTTACACAGTTTTAACAGATTTGAGTTTTCTTAGTCGTAAAATGATCTTTGTCAGTTCTACACAGCATCATGTTTTTTTGCTATTGTTATCGATGGACGTGCATTGGTAAACATAGGTCATTTGTTGTCTGGTCCCCTGTCTTTTGCCACTCGTTTCCAGTGACTTACTGTGACTCCTTGATAGTCAGTTGACTGCGTTATTTTATTTATTTATTTATACTCTTTATTTGTACACCTCTCAGAAAAAGAGAACAAAAAAAGAACAAAGACATGAAGAATGAAGCAGGATACAAAAGGCGGCCTTATCGCTAAGTAGCGATCTCTGCCAGGCAATTTAAAAACGAATAAGTATGTCCGTCTAACCTTAGGAAAAGTCGACAAGTCTTACTAATAGTTCATAGATAAAAACGACATAAGAAAAGTAACAATTAATCAAAATAAATAAAATATATGTTGGTTCATAAGCTGTTATTTTAAAGTCGTCGATAAGTATCGAAATCCAGATTGGAAGGCCAAAAAAAATTCAGCAATTTTCATGTGAAAACCACTTATCGGATTGAAAAGTTCGTTGAATACTTTTTGTGTGTTATAAAGGCTTTTAGCATATTCAACGCCCGAAATATTATATCAGAAACATCTGTACTGAAACCGGATGTGTTTTTTATTTATAACTGGTTATTATCTAAATCGATCCAAACTATGCTTGTTCTTGAAGTATAAAAATCCGCAGTGAAAACATTTAACTCTTTATATATACAACTCTCTCTATAAATTGAAAACATACTATTTATACTTAACCTTCATTTAACTTACGACTTACTTTTATATAATAACAACTTAAACCACTATATATAAACTTTCAACTTTTATTACATATTTTTAAGCCATAGTACATTTTTACATATATTTTTGTCATTTTAATAATTTGTATTTTCTTTTTTATCGGCCGAATGGCGCAGTGGGCAGCGAACCTGCCTTCCGAGTCCAAGGCCGTGGGTTCGATTCCCGAATCTGGAAAATGTTTTTGTGATGAACATAAAAACTTTTCAGTGTCTGGGTCAATCTATATTTTATTAATATTTATGTAAATTATTTAAACTTAGCACACATAACACAAGCTACGCTTACTGTAGGGCTAGATAGCGATGTGTGTAGTATCGTAGTATATTTATATTTATTTTATTATCAATTTGTGTGCAATAAGTTTCTTTTTTTTTATAATTAATTATTGATGGACCCAATATACAGACCAACACAGGGCATGCATGACACATTTCGCAGGGCATGCAGGAAACGCATCCTGCAAAATGTTGCCCTGTGTCCATCTACCTGAGACGTAGATGTAAAGCCTCACGGGCCTGTAATTACACTGGCAACCGAGCCCTTTAGACCAGAATACAGCATGGCAAAAATAGTGTATAGCGGCTCAAATAAACATGGAGGTAGTACTTACCCGAAGGAGGTCTGTCACAAAATGCTCTACTACTACCTAAAAATTGGTTGTCTGTAAAGTCGGCTTACTGACGATAGTTGAACGTGACAACGTCGTAAGAAAATACTGATGGAATGGTTGCATTTTTCAAAAGAAAATTTTAATTTTATTTGTTTGATAGATATTATCGTTGCTATATACAATTGACACCACATTCGCTTTTCACTGCACTTCATCCTTGCCGAAAACATGTAAATGTATTATTGTATAGAAGCTGTCCACGCGACGCATCGCTCACTCAAGTGGGAGAGAGACAGATGTCGAACGCAGAGGCCAACTGTGCCTCTTTGTCGGTCGTTCCGCGCTCTCGCTTGCACTTCAAGCCTTGAATGGAACGCCTCAGAGCGAGGTAACGCCGCATACGTCATGTTTTTTCGTGCGTGCAGCCGGCTCCATCGAATTATAAGACATTGTCACGTCAAAAATAGAAAATGGTTTGTTTATAAATTATTATAAACGATATATGTTTATGTTATGAGTGTAAATGCTTTTCAGTGTCTGGGTGTTTATACGTATACTGCTATTTAATTATGTATATTATTCATAAAAATATTAATCAGTCATCTTAGTACAACACAAGCTACGCTTTCTTTGGGGCTAGATGGCAATGTGTGTATTGTCGTAGTATATTTATTTATTTGATTTATATATAAAAATGTATACAGCAGGAATCTCCTGATGGTCACAGTGATACTATATTGATTTGTGCACAAAGGAGTGCTTTAACACTCGCACTAAGGTAACTTGTATTACGAGCGTCGCCACCTTCAACGTGAAATTAGGAAAATACAATCATCGCAATACATAATAGATAAAAAACATAAATATATATATTAAATTAATTACAATTTTTTTTATAAATAGATAATGCGATCTATTTAAGCATCCTTGTTAGATAAATAAGAGCATGCTATGGTGAACATAAAAACATGTTCTGAAATACAAGTTTAAAAAATCTGTTTAACATTTTGTCTCAACTTCATAAAAATATCTTTCTATTTAGAATTCTCTGTGACTATCAAACGACGCGTTTTGATACAAAGCAATAGGTAACAAAAAGGAAGCATTCTGTATAAGTATTTCGTATACGTTTTGCAAAAGCATATTCATTGAAATTCACTGAATATTTTCTTGAAATTATTTGCAACCTTTTACAAACGCACGTCATCGTTATCGCAATTTGGTGAAATTCAAGTAAATTCGACCTTATATAGGACTGGTTAAAGTTGAAATTTAATGTAGCGATGTTTTCTATTAAATTGAGCATGTAGCAGACATGGTCCGAGTATATTGAATGCTGTGATCGTCCTGACGTTTGAAACATGTTGACATTTAAGTGCATACGCGTTGTTACCGTATATTTGTATGTGTGTATGTAAACCCATACGATATGATTAATACACTTATGTATACAAATAATAACATACAGATTACGAAACATACACCTTTGTACACAAAATGTGTACTGTAAAAGTTTATATTTATAGTAATAATTGTCTCGTATAACATTGAACTGGTAATGCAATTTGCCAAGGAAGTTTTTCTTCTATAAAGTAGGAGTCAGCTAAGAAACGGTTTTGAGAAATTACCCCTTTAAGAGGGAGGCCTATGTTTTAGAATTGAGAGACACCAGATTTCGCATTAAGGTAATTAATTTTAAATCAGGAATTCCACGCCGACGAGGTCGCGGGCATCCGCTTAAATTCCCCTTAAGGTGCACATCCGTTGTAATATTACAAACTTGAGCGTATGTATAGCTGTCTGATTGTTACCTGATAACGTATAAAATCAAGGAACTGATTTTGAGGTATTGCTGGAGAAGGAGCAACGAGGTTCCAAGATTTCTTATTATTTCAGGGCAAATCAAAATACTTATCGCGGACGAAGTCGTGGGCAACAGCTAGCTTATTATAATATTTGGATAATTAAGATAAGGTTAGTGGTTTACGATTTCTATGCACTAAAGCCTGGACCTACCGTTTCAGAAATGTTTCCACCGTATCTCAAAATGAATAAATAGTCAGTCTAATATAATATCTGGCCTTACTTGTCGAACTTTAGAAACTTTCAATATTCTAAGTAATGAATGTTTTGGACAGTTCTTCTAAATTGGTTCAACTAATCTTAAGGTTAGCTAGTGACCCTTTAGCTTTTGGACCTTAAAGGTCGTAGACATCCGATAATAAACCTACCTAATTGTACCGTAGGTTTTATCATTTACTAGCGGACCCTCGCGACTTCGTCCGCGTACGAGTCAATCGAGAAGCTAGATTAGATCTGATGCTAACGTAATAATCATTTTGTTTGCTTGTCATTATAATGTCATGTCAGTTGTCATTATATTAGTAGATACATACATACATACATCCATCCACACATCCATCCTCACAAACTTTCTCATTATATTATTAGTAGGACGGTATGCATGCATTTATCGTTTTCCCATAGGCCTTGCGACTTACTGTTATTTGCGAAGAGTTATGTCCTTTATCTCCGACAATACTTATCAGATCTTCATTAAAATAAGACAACACATGCTTGATAGTATACCTTTTCGAATTTTTAAAATCGGTTCAAATTTAACGGAGCTATGAAGTAAAATTGATAAAAATTATCATACCGGTTCTCGGAGGAAACTTACTGTTTAGCGGGATAATAAGTATCCTATATGTTGACCCAGAATATCAGCTACCACTACACCAAGTTTTATTTAAATCCGTTCAGTAGTTTCACGTGATGCCCGGACAGACAGGCAGACAGACAGGCAGACAGACAGACAGACAGACAGACAAACAAAAAATCTGTTTTGGACTCAGTATCGATTATAAAGCATCCCCCGGTTTTCAAAATATATTAAATGTACAGAAACCTTCCAGTTACAGTTTTATTCTAAGTATAGATAACGTGCAATATGAAAATGTGAAATGGAACGTAATTAAGATTTTGCTATGGATAAATATTTCAGCCAGACCAAACAAATTAAGTACTTCTACTAAGCAATGCCCCTTCCAAGCAAAAAATATAATGATTGTCACAAGACAGGTTGCGAAGTTTTTTTTCAACAAACAGTAATTGGGATAAATAACTCCGAGACGACGCGGCGTGAGATAATATAAGTTCTTTTTTATAGATATGATTTTCATAAAAAAATAATTATCGAATTATTTTAGGCTTTTTCCCTATAGATATTCCCGTTTATTAAAAAAACAGTCGGGCACACCCATCAAAGTAACGGCTATCTTTACGCTTTCAAAATCTAGGTGGATGGTTTCCTTTTTTTTAAATTACCCTGGTTCACCCTCGATTTTAATTAAGAAATTTAAGTGAGTTTTTTGATTGACATAATATCATGGGATTAAAGAAATGGGGATTTTATTAATTGTCCTTTAAAATCATTACGTGGTACTTAGTAGTCTATTAACGTTTTTATATAGGAGTGTTTTAGAACGTGTCCCTGTTAAAACGGAGGCTTTGACTATTGGCTATTGAATTTGATTCCGAAAATCAAGTCACATTGTATTGATCCTAAAAACAAACCAACAAAATTAGATATCTTTAATATAACAAAATATGTACTAATCCAAAAAATAGACAAATTATGTGTATCCATCAACTCCCACACCGCATGCCGAACAATAAACTAGTTTGAACACCACGCCCAAAGATTGTCTAAACAATCGATAGATATGAAGCAGCTGAGAAGCTATTGTGTCCGCTCACATTTGCTCATGAATACCATCTATACCCGTCAACAACCGACTCTTATAGCCCAAATTCTATCACGCGAAATAATCCTCTATTTACTAAACTTTAAGAGCCTTAACTGAGTGCAGAAATATTGAAACAACATCGTGTTATGTCGGAGTATGTGCACAGGATTGTATACAAATCTCACATCTCACAGTAGAATCAACTGTAGAATGTCTGTACGTTGTGTCGGAAGTAGCTCCGGAAAATTATCTTTGGTGTACGGAAAAGTGTTGATAATGGGGTATGCTATAGTTTCACGTACCTAAATGCTGAATCGAATGTCCAAACAAATATCAGATCTATTTTAAGCATATGTGTTTCAAACTTTGTCAGTGTTTATTTTATACTCACGTTTGGTTTATTAGTTTTCATAATATATGAATAATAGCATATCTTAGTATTTACAGAACTTGATGTTTATTGATGTCCTAGCGTGCTGGAGTGGCAACCTCGTGTCCGGCAAACGAAACGTTGACAGAGCGCTGGCCGCTGACTAGATTGACCAACGATATTAAATGATTCGCCGACATTCACACACAACACACAAGACCGTTTTGCATTTGGAACTCGCTACAAAAGACCTAAGTCCAGTAATTGATGTTGATATGATACTTTTACGCAACTTTTTTATATAAGAGTGTTTTACATAGTTACGAATATAAAACAATATAGATAGTTTTACATAAAAAATGATCTATTGAGAGAGAGAAAACTGAACCCCAAAAAAACTTTTCTCGTAGCGGTCGCCATCACGAAGTGTTCCAAAGATGAATGTTCGGACCTCGGTCCCCGAGCACGATCACCCGCTCGGAGGAAGATCTTCCTATTCTTACTCTTCTTCCGCATCATTAGTTATTCTAGTTAGTGGTAAAACTTTTTTTCCATGGATGTATTAGCACCTGAATTAAAAGGAGTTCTCCTACAGATCTACTTTCAACTACTAATTTCGTCGTTTTAGGGTTGAAAGTCGAAACAATGTGTACTGTAACTTTAGCGTAACCAATTTATGATCAAACCCGTGTGAAATTGACTAACTCATGGAAACCGATAGAAGGGATACGCGTCAAGTCATATGCAAATTTGGTTTGCGTGTGGGTAGCTTTCAAAGGTTACATTTTGTTGTACAATATCCCCAGTGGATCTATTGGCCGCTTTGTGAGCGTATGCATTGAAAGGTTTGAATTTTGTGTGATTTTACACTTATTTATTTATTTCATTTATTTCAAACAAACAAACACATAAAAAGTAATCCAAAGAATACAGATAAAGTCCGTGATTTCCACACTAGGATTCCCTGTGTCGTGGAAGTCACTTCCTTCCAGGTTGAATACAATAAAGGTAACTTAATAATAAAATAAAAATAAAAAATCAAAAACATACAAAAAAAGCAATTGGAGCAATAATGACAAAAAAATTGTTCTTTAATGTGTGCAATGTGTGTGCGTGTGTATGATTGTGTGTATGACTGTGTTTGTGTGTGCATGCGTGTGCATGCGTGTGTCTCTCTGTGTGTTTATTGTATGTTATATTTATTCTAATATTGTGAGCATTTTTTCTGTTTCTCCGTAGTTTGATTCAATTAACCATTTATCAAGTGTCTTTTTACATTTATATCGTGACATTTTTACAATTTTTAGTATTCTGTTAACCTTCGTATAGAGGAATGGTCCAGCAAACAGGTAAAATCTACGTCCAAACTTCGTTCTAAAAAAAGGAAACTTCCACCGTTGAAGGCGTGAGCGCGTTATAACTGTTAAGGCTGCGGACTTATGAAATCGAAGTATAACGGATTTTATATATAACTGTCTAACACGCAAGAACCCACACTCTGAATAAAGGCTGTCAGTAGGATACCGAAAAGGTTTTTTGTACGCAGTTTTTAAGACGGCTCTTTGAGTACGTTCAAGTTTGAGTAAGTAGGTTTTACCAGCTGCACCCCACGCTGGTAGGCAGTAGTTCAGTAGTGATTGGCAGAGTGATTCATAGACAAGCTTTATTATTTCTGCATTAGCCACATTTTTAAGTCTTCCGAATATAAACATAAATTTTCGCAGCCTACCACTTAGTGCTTCAATTTGTTTGTCCCATCGCAACCCTTCATCTATTACAACACCGAGGTATTTTAAACTACTTACCTGTTCGAGCATGGGACATTTGCAGCTCTCACTTTTGTAGTCAGTACATGTATGGAATTTAATTTTTAATGTATCTATGGGATCAGTTCTACTCGATATTTTAAAACAGATAATTTTTGTTTTGCTTGTGTTAACGGTAAGCAAGTTATTTCTGAGCCACGCAAAAACCTCTTGCAAACCCTGTTGACATAACCGCTCCGCTGAGCCCCAGCTATTTCCATAAAAGACTACGGCCGTGTCATCCGCGAAGGTGAAAAATTTTGCCTGCCTGACGTTGAGGGAGCATAGGTCATTTATGTAGACTAAAAATAGGGTTGGGCCCAATACGCTGCCTTGAGGCACACCGAAATTGACTTCTGCTATTTTACTGGATAGGTTATCAACCGTAACTTTTTGTTTGCGGCCCGTTAAATACGACTGGAACCATTGCAGTGGAGTACCACGTATTCCCAATGCTTCTAATTTCTTGATCAGGATTTTCCTAGACAGAGTGTCAAAAGCCTTGGCTAAATCAAGGAAGACACCAATACATCTATTTCCCTGATCCAACTTCGCAGAAACAAAATTAGTTAGTTCAGTGACCGCGTCTTCAGTAGAACGAATCGCTCTAAAACCGTACTGATTTTCTGAAAGAAGATTTCTAGATTCCAAGTAATCCAACAGCCTTTTATTAACAACCCTTTCAACTATTTTGGATATGCAAGAAAGTAAAGATATCGGCCTGTAGTTTGACACATCTGTAGGATCTCCATCCTTTGGGATAGGACACACATTTGCTATTTTAAACGTATCTGGTACTACCCCCGAAGATAGGCTAAGATTACAAATGAATGTAATAGGACTAGCTAAAACAAGTTTACATGTCTTTAAAAGTTCGTTTGTGATAGTATCTATGCCAGCAGCAGATCTAGTTTTAAGGTTGCTAATGATCTTCAGGATTTCTAGTTCATCAGTCGGTGTGAAAAAGAAAGAATACTGGCTATTGTTTTTGACACTCTGTGCTGAGATATTTTTTGCTAGTTCAGCTTCAGTTTTCCCTACCTCATCCAGAATTGTTCTTGCAAGCTTTTCGCCTATGGTGGAAAAATAGTTATTTGCCTCGTTAAGTACGTGTGTCGGTTGTGGAGTATTTTCAGTTATAAGTTTGTTACATTTTTTGTTATTTTTAGAATTAAGATGACAAATATCTTTAAGAACATCCCACTTCTTTCTCAGATCGTCTTTATTCTCTAATAGTCTTTTTCTATCGTATTCGTCCTTAAGATTTTGTAAGATATTATTGCAGGTATTTCTGTATTTTTTATAGTCAATTAAAAGAGTTTGGTCGTTCGGATTTTTACGTACTGACATATGGAGACGATCGCGTTTCTCCGCACATCTAATCAGGCTTGCAGTCATCCATGGCTTAAGTATACATTGCGAATGACGGATAGTACGCAGCTCTGTATTTTTAGACACAATAGTGTTTATAATATTGATAAACTCATCAGTGGCTTTATTAGCGTTAGTTTTTTCATACAATTTAGACCAGTCTGTAAGCTGAAGATCTTTTGTTACTTGCACATAATTAACCTTTTTTAAGTGGATGGGTCTAGGTAAAGTAATTTGCTTATTATTATTAATTGAAAAAATAACAGAATCGTGATCACTTATATCTGATCTGCAGACTACTACTGAAGTTGTTGTTCGTGATTTCACAAGAACGTGGTCCAAGCAGTTTAGGCCCCGAGTTGGAAGTTGATGACCAGGGACAAAGCCATACTGGGCTGTAAGATTTAAGTATTCATCTGATTTCGTATCATTTGTGTCATTTTTAATATCTATATTAATATCGCCTACAATGAAGCAACTTTCACCTTTAATGTTTTTTAATAACTGCTCCAGTGAAGTAAGAAAGTTATCAATGTTTTTGAAGGACGGTGACCTATAGATACATTATTACGGTTACAGCCTTCTCTAACTCTACTATTAGGCAGTTTGCATCTAAAAACGATGGCTCGGATATATTAATTTTGAGGCCTTGTCTAAAATAAATGACAATTCCATCACTTTTGTTGAGATATTGTGTAGAGTTTCGTTGCTCATAATTTGTAAGATTAAATGCAGTATTTCCATCCAACAACCAACATTCAGTCAGAATTATTAAATCCGGTAAGAAGTTTAATTTTTGTATGAACACAGTTAGGTAATCTAGGTTTTTACGTACACTTCTTATATTTTGTGATAGAACTGTAATTTGATGTCTAATATCCCCTAGGTATCTAATACATAGCTGGGGCTCATTGACATATGTACTAGTCGATGCGGATACATTAGTATCCAAATCATTTATTACAGCTGTATTAATCATTTTAATTGGTAAAATGGCAAATTACCAGAAAAAAAGGAACAAAATATATAGTTACTACAACTTTTAAATAAACAATGTTTATATACGTAACGGATGTGCCACACGATATTAGACTTTGCGCGGATGTACAAATAATGGTGAGTAAGGTATGGAGGTAGTGTAAGTATAGCTGCTGTGTAGTTAGTTAATATGAAACGAGTTTGGATGATTTCAATATACAATATAAAGTTATTAATACATATTTTGAACAATTTAACCCTACATATCACGTTATATCGACTTAGTATTAAGTCTTTATTCAAAATGTTTAACAGAAAAAAAATGCATGGATATTTCACTACTGTAGTAATAATACGATTTATCTTAAAAATAACTATATTTTCCCCAAATAATATATTACCAAAGGGACGATAACATTTCGCGCCAGTCATCTTTCTTAAATTGAACGTAAAACACAGATACATGGTTTGCAGTATAGTATAATTAACACCCATTAGTCACATATTATTCTGCAAGTTTAGTGGTACGGACACAGACGTCGGGGCACTCTCTAGTTTAGCCAATTGCTCTTCAGACTGGATAAGAATATAGGGTTGACCTTCTTTTTTTCTCATGTAAACCTTGTCGTTCGCAGTCCAACAGAACTCATAACCTTTCGACTTAGCGGCCTCCCTGGATAGGTAGAATAACTTTCTAGTTTTGCTTGTAAGGCTGTCCGACACATAAATCGGTTTATTATAACCAAGAAGGCCAAGATGGATAGTATTAAGTGCGGGACCCATTTTATTCTTTCTATAATTTTTTATTGCACTGAGGAACTCCGATTTTATATTTGTATTTGAAAATTCGACTATGAGAGTTGAATTTAATTGATCTCGCTTGTTTGGTATACGTTGCACATCCCGTAGATCGCATACATTTAGTTCGACGTTAAGGTGACTGGATAGTTTCTGGATCAGGGAAAATAAGTCCCGTTTCGTTTCCGTGATACGCTTAGGGACACATCTTACTTCAATTTGGCTTTTAATTGCGTTGCGCTCGATTATCTCAATTTTGTTTTGGAGGAAATTACACGACTCCATCAGCTTTTCTCGATCCTCTTCTAAAAACTTTATTTTGGTCTGTAAATCTGAGACTTGGTCCGATATATACCCTAAGGATTTCTCAATTTCCTTATTAGTTGATTTGATGCATTCATTTTGCCGTTTGATTTCTGTGATATGCTTTTCTAGCGAGTCCAAGCGTGAGTTTTGTTTGTCCATAAAAGAACCTAACATTTCCCTCATTTCGGTTTGGAATAGGCTAAAAACATCACCGGGCTGGTCATCGCTCAAACGTTTAGTACGTTTGGAACGGGTTTGAGTAGTTTCAGATGTTGATGGTTTCTTCGAAATTTCAGAATCGGAAGCAAAATGAATTTTATGTTGCAGCTGAGAGGGATCCATTTCGCACAGCAAGACTTAGTAGTGTAAATAGATGACAAGTGGGTAGTTTTGTATTTAGTACTCGCCGCGTGCGCCGTGGAGATCACGCTCACTCTTGCGAGTCGTTCCTACGAGAGAGACGGCGCGTAAAACAACCTATTCATGCGAACAGTTGTACCAGGGGAGCAGCCAGCCGCAGAGTTATCGAAAGCGGTGCATATGTGTTGCAGTAATTATGTCTATAACGTCTTGTGAGTTGTCACTTACTTGCACACACTGATGAGGCGTAGACAACGTTTGCACGGTTACTTCCTTTAATCTTATGTACTCCTATTTTTTCACTACAATTTAGTCTTCGCGTTTTTGGTTTTCTTCTTTTTATTTATTAATTTACGCAAAAATAAAATTATCTTTTACACGTTCACACCGCTTGAGGGACCGAGGGGAAGGGGAAACAACTGAAAATTAAATAATCCATAATTTTCCATACTATAATTTTAAAAATAAACGCTCTAGAGCGTTAAGGTACAAGGTAGGTTTTAAAAATGCAAATATAATATCTATTATTTTCGTAACTTTTCTCTGTGGTGTACAATAAAAGTGTATTAACTCATCTAAAAGAGATTTTTTTTCTGTTTGTTTATTTGTCGTTACCAATGTTCAGATCAACCTCTACTGATCTTGATGCAGTTTGGCATATAGCTATGTAGCTCTGATCCTGGAGATGGACATAATATTATACTTTTATATTCAGAAAAAGTAACGGTTAACTAGCGAGAGAATATTAATAATATTCTAAGCCTAATAATAACATTAGAGAATAACCTTTTAAAAAAAAAAACGACTTAAAAAGTATATAATTTGGCGGCCTTATCGCTACATAGCGATCTCTTCCAGGCGACCAAAGGCAAAATAAAGGTACACAAAACATTGGTATTTATTATATTATAATAAATACCAATGTTTTGTGTATGAAATCTTCATTACATTAATATGCCGATGTTATATAAGTGAAATAATTTTCTCAATCGGATATGTAGTTATTGAGTATGTTATCTTTGTAAAGGATAACATTTTTTCCATTATTACAAAAAAATACGGTAAAATGTTTTATTAGCATATAATATCATACCCACTAAGTAAAACATGGAAAATAATTTTGTTTTATGACATGTTTATTTACATAGCTTTGATACCTTGATATATAATGTTTTAATGTTTTGGCTGCCTAGAGGCAAAAATTCTAGTTTGTAATTATTTTGTATATTTAATATTAATTTCTTTCGTAAGTTTTTTGATTTCGTTTTTTATTATTATTTAATTATTCTGTTATGTATTAGTGTAGATGGGTCCTAGTTACCAAATAAAGAATTATTATTATTAAAAATGGCTAGGTAGGTAGGTACTATGTCCTAAGTTCTCAGTTAACATAAATTATTCCAATTTTCGATACAAACAGGAGAGATTAAAACACAAAAGCCAATGCAATTTCAATAAAACCTTTTCATTTAGGGAATCCATACAATTTTTTATGATAAACATAATTACGGTAATAAAATTTTATTAAACCTATACATAATACGTAATGCAATGCCCGGTTGTTTGTGCAGCCACGATATTGGTGTAATAAACTTGAGATACGGGCAAATATTATTGATCTTCCCCATACACCAAACCACCGGAACTATGGTATAAACTGTGCAAACAAATATGGCATTTATTGGTTCGGAATAACTATTAAAATTGCGTCTTACTCAAAATATCTATCCTTTGAACAATTTTGTTTTAGTGGAAGGTCCTTTGATTTGTATTTGGTAATAATAAAATTGCTTTCCTTACAGTATCTGAATTGAAAGTATGTTTATGATATAGAAACATTGATGTTTATAGGAACTTATATATTATAGATGCGGAAGTTTTTCACGCCCGAACGACTGGAACGACGATAATTGGCACAGAGATCATAATATAAGGTACCTACTTTTTATCCCAGGAAAACTGATAATTCTCGCGGGTTTTTTTTTTTAATTTTTTTATGTCACTACAAGTTCGCCGTTGACTGCAATATCACTTGGTGATAAGTGATGATGCTAGTTTAAAATCGTAGCCGGTACTCATACTCCCAACAGGTTATCGGCTAATCACGGTTTTTAAGCGAAATCTCACCGGAACACTAAACCGGTTAGCAGCATGTCTTTGTCGATAGGGTGGTAACTAGCCACGGCCAAAGCCTCCCACCTGACCAGACTAGAGAACATTCAGAGAATATAAATTCCCAAATGGCCCCTGCCGGGAATCCAACCCGGGACCTCCTACCTATATTCACAGCACTCACTTTATGCGCCAGGAATATAAACGTACGATAGAAAACGATTATTAACATGGACGAAGTCGCTGGCAATAGCTAGTAGTTTACGAAAGGAAAACTAAAATTACCTAATTAATATTAGTTTTGCAGCTTGATTAGCGACTTCCTTGTGACTGCGACCAAACCTACCCTTGCTTAGTTAAGCCTTAATGCAGGCTGCCTTGGTTTATCTCAGATGTAAATGACTAGCTGCTGCCCGACTTCGTCTGCGTTTGATTTTGTTTTTAAAGTATTCAGTATCGCTAAGCCTTAAATGAGGAGCTGCTTTCCGCTGATGAGATCTGTCCTCTATCTCCAACCACATTCATCAGATCTACAGAAAGTTTGGGAAAATCAAACACATACTATAACCTCTATAGTACAAAAATAATTATTTAAATCGGTTATAATTTGTCAAAATGGAGTTGTGGTGTAAAATCGCCAAACACTTTCTTCCCCTCTCCCAAAGGAACCGAGCTTAATGACGGGATAAAAAGTATTCTATATTACTTCTAACACTTTCAAGAATATATGCACAAAGTTTCATGAGGATCGGTTAAGTAGTTTTTGCGTGAAAGCGTAACAAACAAACTCACATTGACATTTATAATATTAGTAGGATAGGATAGGATAGGATAGGATAGGGTAGGATAGGATAGGATAGGATAGGGATAGGGATAGAATAGGGATAACTTGAATAGTAAATTGAAATTTGCTCTTATCGAGATTAGTGTTTTCAAATAAAGAACGCAATTAGCTTACTTAATGAATCCTGATTATAAAAAAACAAATCCAATCTCTCAGGTGTACTTAACTACAAAAGAAACAGTGAAAACTCAAAATATGAATCTCTATGGAAATTAAACAGCGGCGAATATCAATTAGCAATATTTGTCCATCTCATTATAGTTAAGAGCCATCGAGATAATGTATCAATTCATTAAAAGTTTAAACATTCATGGACATTATAGTAAGAGATCGAATATCAGATTTATGACACTTTTGTTCCAACTGCGGCGGAAATTTCTGATTTCAATTAAGTTTTTAATGTATGGAAATGAATCATCGGACATTTTATAAAAGCACTACGATTTATTCTTTAAGTAATTAAAAGGTAGATGTTAATCTATTAATAAAGTTGAAATAACTAATAGCTAAAGCTCGAAATTGTATGTAAACCAAAACGATATCTCGGATGGATCCGAAATTTAATACAGATAACATAACAGATTTGTAGCGTGACAAAAAACTAATCCACGGATTGAAATTGCATTGGAAACGATTGTTGATAAGCAAAAATATGGCAATAATTTAGTGGATATATCTAGATCATTCTAAAGTCTGAATTTTATGCTCAAAGATAACAAGTAGATAGAGTTCGTCTGGGGATGCTGTAGCCATGCTTATATCTGCCGCCAATCAGCAGGCTGTGTTCCGGTCTTAAAGGCATGTAACTATAGGCAACTAATGATTTCGCTACCGTTTGCCGGTGTAATTATAGGCAAAACAACATCTTATCGCCTATAAACACCGAAGGTTGAGTACAATACTTTGAGGGGCATGTTCTTTGCATGCTCTGTGAAGTTTTGCCCTGTTTATAGGCGATGGTTTTTCTCATAAAATCAGGTGAGCCATATGATTGGTTCGTTATTTCGTATAAAAAGTAAGTAAGTTGTTTGCAAGAACTCGCAAAACTGTGATTAGGCGGTGAACAAGTCGTTTTTTTAAATTTCACTTTGCTTAAAACGTTGAATGCGCTAAAGACAGAATTTCATTCTTTTAACCCCGTTTTCTTTAACAAGCCAAGTTCACGCTAAAGCAATCTACAAAACACGTGGAATGGCAAATTGGCACCCGTTAGATCTCGGGAAATTTCTCTTACAAACGTCGTAATGAAATCTCCGACTTTTAATTTTCCCATTTTAACACTAGAATAAAATTTTATTTCTAAACTTTTACTCCAAGTTTACATTTGTGGTCATTTGATTTGTGCAAGTAATATTATGATCGTAGCTTGAAGTTTGTTTCTATTTCAGATGGTTAAATATCCACTTTATGTTGTTAACCTATTGAATTTTACTATTAATTAGAATAAACGAAATCGTTTATTCGAACTTTACCACCTTTTGATGAAGAGAGCCTGCATACCTTTTTTAATTTAACTACAAATTAATCTTCGTAATTTCACCAAGTAATAAGTGATGATGTTAAGACAGAAAAAAAGATAAAAGGATGTTCCACAATAAACAGCAACAGGCAATAAAGAAAAAAAATAAAAAAGACGGTATATTACGAAAATTAAGCTTAATTTGCTATAGTATAATATGGAAATCCGGAAAGTAGAAGCAGGCGTCTATCCAATATTTAAAAAAGACGGTAGCGGCCTAACATGTTGAGATTATGAATATTATATAGAACCAATATCGATTTTACATTTTACGCTGCAGAGAACATTATGGACAACTCTTAGGCATGTAGGTTTCCCCACGATGTTTTTCCTTCACCCTTAAAATAATTGATATATTAATTGCTTAAAGTAAGAGGTGCATGCCGAGGATCAAACTCGCTCCCCTCGTAAGGGAGGCCGAAGTTCTAACCACTAGGCTATTACCGCTTCCTATCATCACGTCCCACTTCTCATTGCTTGGCGGCACTTAGTCCGTGTGATGTTACCTTGCTACGACTGAAACCTTCCGCCACAGCAGATCGGCAAAAATACCAAAATAATGAATTCCCCAACTGCCTCTGCAACTATCCCCGAAATTCCGACTTAAATGAACACACTTCTAACCTCTGCACCAGTCTGGGAGGTCAAAACAAACTCTTTTTAAAATTTGTAATCTTTGTACCAACTATAATTTAGTTCATAATCTTTTATTATATACAATTCAGAGAAAAATTCAGTGTTCAAGCACGCCCTGAACTTTTCTCTTTAAAAAGCTGCATACAGACGTAGCACGTGGAATTCCAAATTGGCAGTCATTATCTCTCCAGAGATGAATTCCTCTCGCATAGCCACCGTTAATCAAAGTAAAAGTAATATGTAATCCAAAGTTTTATTAAAACACATTTATTTACTGAGTACAATACAGTATTGTAGCCTTTTTACGATCCACAACAGAGCAAAATTCGTTCTCATTGGAGGGAGGTATCAAGGGCTTAGAGCCTCGCTGCTCTAGGAAGGATTAGTGGGATTACGCATGACAGGCATATCCTACCACATATTTGGAGTTAAAGTGTTACTTAAACTATTGGTTTGCCCTGAGCTTTGCTAGACTTTTAGTAGCTATTTGTTGTTAAAGTAACACAAATACAGACAGTGTAAATATTGAATTTGGATTTGGCATATTTTTAGTCTACCTTGACTAACAATTGATTGATTGTTTTTGTTATGACTATGATAACAGGATCTGAAACGTGGTCGTCACATGAGTCACATGGAAAGAGCTAGAAGTATTTCTACTTGATCAAATCAGAAATGTGGAGATCCGTAAAAGAACAAGAGTTATCGACATAGCAGAGTCGCGAAGCTGAAGTCAAGTCAAAAGTCAATGGGCGGGACACATAGCTCGGAGAACCGATGGTTGTTGGGGTCCCAAGTTGTTGGAATGGCGACCGGTAAACGCAGCGTTGGTCGACCCCCTACAAGGTGGACAGTTAAATCAACGGAGTCGCTGGAAACAAGCTGCCCAGGACCGTGGATTATGGAACGCCCTACAAAAGACCAATGTCCAGCAGTGGAAGTCCGACGGACAGCGTGATGGTGATATTTGTTAGAAAGCCATAATAGCCTGGTGGTTAGAGCTTTGGCTTCAGGCACGCACATTTAACTTTTCGAGTTTTTGTGCGTTTTTAATTTAAGGAATTTAAAATATTTACTTTTCAATTTTATTTTAGTTTTCACAACTAAGGAAGTCATATTTTGAAGGAATACATTGTGAGGAAAAAATCGTGCATACCAGAGAGTTCTAATTATAAATAAGAGAGTGTTATAGTTATAAATTTGTAACCATTTTCCATAATTCTAGGCTTATTTTGAAGTCTATAAAAACCGCTTAATTTTTATATTTGTGACGAGCGTGTTTTTTGTTTTATACGTACAAAGCTAGCCATGCTTACCCTAAATGCCCAAATTTACTTTCTTACTCTTTGCATTTCACTCTCCAATTCTATACTCTATATAAAAATTTTAAATTTTAATCCTTAAGTTGTTAAATAGGATATTCAAGTTTATATGAAAGTCCATCATTTTTCATTTTGTATGCGAAATACGGTTATACGTAAATACCTATCGACAGGTGAGGGATTGTTGTATTCAGTAAAATCCTAGCATCAAGGCAATACAGGGTTACTCGCCTGGTGCTCTTTTAACGTGGCACCAATAATACGGTGCTTTATTGTTTGATTAATGACCTAGTCTACATACTATAAATATAAATATACTACGACAATACACACATCGCCATCTAGCCCCAAAGTAAGCGTAGCTTGTGTTATGGGTACTGAGATAGCTGATGAATATTTTTTTATGAATATAATACACATAAATACTTATAATATACAGATAAACACCCAGACACTGAAAAACATTCATGTTCATCACACAAACACTCTCCAGTTGTGGGAATCGAACCCACGGCCTTGGACTCAGAAAGCAGGGTCGCTGCCCACTGCGCCACTCGGCCGTCTACTGTTCTATAATAAGTAGTTTAAAAACGACAGAGGGCTTTTTACGTTGAGAAAATTAATTGGAAGGTAGATAAACAGTACCTATATGTTTATAGGTTATAATAGGAAATGATTGTGTAAATACAAGAAATAAATTCATAGATCATTCATTTTAACACGTTGTATTGAATGTAAGTATTTACAATAATCACATAATCATAATAATAATTAGTAGTGAACAATTTTGTTTTATTTAATTTCCAAAATGTTCACTTCCGTGACATACAAACCATCACACAATTGTCGCAATTAAAAATAATAGCCCCGAATAACGAACAAAGCTCCCAAAATTTTGGGACAAAAGTCACCTCATTAAAATAATTTTCCATTCGCCAGCTTCATCATATTTTAAAACTTCCAAATGATAAGCTTTTAATAAGAATAGTCACAGTATTATTAGGTCAAACTTATCTCGAATGAATGCTAGAGAGGGATAATGTATTTTTGACCATTAAGACAAACAAACCAGTAGAGTAAAGAAGATTAATGTAAACTGTGAAAGGGATTCAACGACCGGATCTTATCCTTCAGTAAATCAATAAGTTGCACTGAACGATAATCCCCAGTGGTTGCAACACTGCTGCAAGGAATAGACACATACATATTTCACTGGGGTACTGGATAGCATACACCCGCCCTGTGGACCAAGCGTTTAAGTTTATGGCATGTGAAAATGAACGTCTGAAAAATAACAATATCTCGTAACGTGAAAGAAACGTTGAAATTGAAATAATCTTTTAGATATTATTATTACAGGCCTATGTGTATTTAGAGAAAATAGCTTTCTAGCTCAGAGCACTCAAGGACGTTGAGGTATAAGGATGCTGGAATAACTGCCCCGGATTGGTTAGCGTAGCGTTGATCGACCTCCAATGAGGTGAACAGATTAATGTGATGATGATCAACATTTAAACCGATGATAACTTAGTGTTAAGGACTTCAACCTCCCAAAACAGGGGACCGAGATTATTTCTGGCACACATCTTTTGCAATTTTCGGAGCTATTTGCCATTTTCGTTTTTATCCTGACAATTGCTTTGACGGTGAAAGACAACATCCTGAGGAAACCTGTATGCCACAGAGTTCTCCATAATTTGTTTATAAGTGTGGTTTTATGTCTACCAATCCGTACTTAATTTGCTTAGCCTTCTCATTCTGAAATGAGACAGGAGAAAGGAGGCCTCTGTGTGTTTATATTTCGATTTAATTTTTGTTTAAGACTGGATATTTGCTACTCATTCACATCACAAAGATCGATTAAGGCTATAGCCCTATTCCTGAATTACCTAATAAGCTATATTTAACTTAAACCAGATTCGAGGCTGAAAATAATTCATTTAAACTTTTATAAAGATACGATGTACCAACTTCTGTTTTAATAGAAGTGGACGCAATCGGCCAAGAAAACATAATAGACTAAAAGGCTTAAAGAGTTTCGCTCGCGAATTGGCTATAAATAAGCAACCCGATAAATCGGCTAGGCTAGGTTATACGCCAGTTTAAATTAGGTTAATGTTAGTTACCCATTAATTCTGCACTGCACCATACTAAGTTATGGGCTATGGAGGTCGGCGACTACTTTATGCTACTTGATTTTGATCAAGCGGTACTTTTGTTGCGCATAAACATTACCTACTTTCTCAAAACGAAGCGACTTGTGTTTTATTCAGGGCTTGGAAAAGCGTTTAAATTTACCGGTAAATTGTTGATGGTTGAATTGAAGACTTTTTGCTTGCCAAAAACCAGAACTAATTTTGGTCAACATAGTCCTATGTATCGAATGCAATTTCTTGCAAATTGCTTTCGTTATTGTATAGATATCTTCAGCGATAACATACCTTGTGTTATGCTTAAGTTAAGAAATAGGTAATTGCTTAAGTAATTTAATTCCACAATATTTTTGTTTTTTTTTTTTTTCATTTTTCTTTTCTATTTTCTTTTTTCGCTGCTTACAGCAGGCTTATGTACTCAGAGGATTTGCATGCTATGTCCGCATCGAGAAGGCACAATGGTATACACATGCCAAATAGTGCTATAGTTTATATTAGAGTAAGCAGTTGATTGTCAGTCTTGCGAACTAAAAAAAAATGGTATAATAATGCTCTTCGTTTTACCAGCTAATTGATTGAATGCTTTCTAAGGAACCATAAGGATTCAGTTCCATTAATCTAAGGGAACCAGTTTGTGCCAGGATTTTTTGACTAATGGCTGCAAGGACGAAATTGATTTAGGAAATATTTCGCTATTTAACCGGCTAAATCAACGAAGCCTTTACCTAAATTATACGCCAGAGTTAATGACGAAACTAGTTTCAAATTATCCCCGTTTTTTCGGTTCCCTGGTTTTATAATTTTTGATATACAGTTTACATACTACTTAATTCTGATTATAAATATTTTAGCAAAAGAAATGAGTTATAGTTAAGTTTTTAGTGACCTTTGTATTGCAGCCGTGTTAGAGAATCGTTGCTGTCCAACCACGTGCCTAGGAGAGCATGGTAAGCCAGCGGTCCCAGTTATTATCACTGACATGTTATAATATTCGTTAGCACTCTCCAACATGCATTGGCCATGCATCCAAGTTCCCAAAGTCTAGTATAACAGAGAAGATCAGTTTCTAGCAGCGGGGAATAAATAAGCTGAGGATCATATTAATATTCATTTACTGGTTGTCAATGACTGCGTCTATGCTGCGCTTTTCTTAACGGTTTTTGAGTTTTCATACTGGAAATGGGCATAGGATACATTTATGCCGAAAAATTTAAACAAAAACCTTTGTAAACTAGCAAGGCTTCACAGCTAAGTCAGAATTGAAAAAAATTGCTTATAGATAACTTTCATCCTGGTGAAGATATAAACTCCCGCAATTATTAAAAAAAAACTGAAAAAAAAAACACTTAAGAATTGCAATGATCTAGTAAAGAGAAAATCTAAAAGGTTCTTTTTACCGAGATGAATGCACTCGGGCAGTAATCTGGAGCTGTGAAACGAGCTAAAGTTCTTCTTAGCAATTAGTATAACGCTCTAACCTCAGTTCATCGCTTTTATTGTAGACTCGATCGCCTCGATAGACCACAAGAGGAAATTTAGTGATACTTGAAGTAATGAAGTGAAATGTTAATCGACTAGATGTAATAATGAGATCTTTTTATCCTCAGACATTGAATAATAATAAAAATGAAAAAATGGGTTTATTTTATATGTGTCCGTGATCATGATCACCAACCCGCTACCCGCCTACTTCGGGGCTCAGAATGAGAAGGGTTTAGGCCGTAGTCTACCACGCTGGACCAATTACGGATACGGATTGGCAGGCTTCGCACGCCGTTGAGAATAATACAGAGAAGTATCAGGCTTGCAGGTTTCCTCACGATGTTTTCCTTCACCGTTTAAAGGGATATTTAACTCTCCAGCTCTTAAAGTACCTCTACAAACTATCACGTTTTTCCTTTGCTGAATGATATAAATACAAACTAATGAAATAAAAAGACACATTTTTGCTCCGTTCGAGTCTTAGACTGAAGTGCATCGCTAATGTACCCGTATATAAACTGAATATCTTTTTTTAAACTACTGACAACTTTTTAATGAACTTTCGCGGTGAGTTTTTAGCTTTAGATATACTCGTGTCTTGAAAACTAGTTTTTAAGTTATTATTATTGTAGAAATTCTCATCAATTTAAAAAAATAGCCAATAAGTTTTACACTTCGTGAAAATTACTGAAATGAAAACATTTAATCCATTGAGGATTATATATAAATTAACTTTTTATATTTTGTATACTCAAAATATTTATTTTCTTTTATTTATTACTTTATTTGTATCCTCAACTCTACTCTATAGGAGATCTCCGTCAGTTACACTCGTGGGATAGTTTGAGAAGAAAAAATGTGCAACAATATTAAAAAGTAAGACCTATAATATAACACTTATATATAGATATTTAATATTACTAAATGAAGACACAATGGGAGAATTGACGTAAACGTTGTAGGCAATTGAATCTAGGCATAATACATACTACACTTTATATACAGGGAAAGAGTTCTTACTATTCCCGTATATTTGAATATTACACATTTCACTTTTGTCGGCTTTTGAATTATCTTTCGCAGCTACCTAAAACTCGAAAATACTTGAAACTTGAACTGAAATTTCTCCCGCGTATACATAAAGTTGCAATCGATTCAGGTGCTTGGAGCGAGGAAGTTAAATGAACATTTCCATTTGCTGCTAGTAATGAACGGTATAGTGGTTTGTGTAGTACAAGAGGTTGAACTCAAAATTGCGCAATAATTTTGCATAGCGAAAAACAATACAGAAAAGTGGCTTCTTTAAGTGTTTCCAATCCCAAACGCAACACCATAGTGTTGCGTTTGGGATCAGTGACTGCTAAGATGCTGAGTGCTGCTAAATGAGGTTGAAAGAACGAATATATGTGGGGAACTCACAGCGACAAAAAAAAATATTCGGGTCAATATTTCTTAGTTAATTGTTGTCAACTTTACATGATTCCGTATTGAAAAAAATTACGAAGATACCTCTACCGAAAATTTAAAGTACGTTTTCCTAAGTTGTTTATTACATTTTTTTTTTAAATATAGGCTTAATAATAGTGGTTTTTTATCACTAATTAATGCAGCATTAAGATGTTTCCTTCAACTATACGTAAAACACATTAAGTATATTTTATAATGAGTAAAAGAAAAATTTACCATCATCAATTTCATCGTTGCATCTTTTACACCGAAGTAAGATTGGGGGCTGCCATTGACAAGCCGTCAACCTCAACTGCAGCACAATAAGAAGACGATACTGTTGCTTTGCCTTCAGGTTTTACTAAGCGGAATTATTATGTAGTAGTTTATTATGTCATTCTAATGAATAAAAATATGAAAAAAGGAGGACCCACCAGTCTGTTGCCAGCGGTGTGTACGGGTAGGTTTTGTGTGTGTGCATATGCGTGTATGTTTTTGGGTTTGTTGCACACACACCATAACCATATGTTTGTGTGCAAATGAGTTTGTTTATGCGTGTTTTAATAAGAAGTTTTAATGTTGACATTCTACAGGGTATATCGCTTGAGAGTGATTTAAGAGTGACGAAAAAGTAGTTTCAAATAATAAGACCTACCCTTAGAAATATTTTAATTCAGTTCTAGTTCCATTTCACATTTTACATTTCACATGTAGCAAAAACATACGTGTAAAGATTTTAAGTCTGGAAAAATTCGCATTGTGATAGAAATGTAGATGACAATCCAATACAAAACACTTTTATGCTAAATAACTTGGTATTTTTAAATATCGGCTCTTATACTAATGAAGTAGTGTTATTACTTTACTTATTACAGACTCGAGTTCGACCGCAAAACGTAATTAAGTGCTTACATTCGATAATTACTGTTACGATTAATTAACGGGAATTTGCATATTACAATCTATATATTGTTTAAAAGAAAGGGCTCTGATTGTCTCACTAACTCATTAAATTCGAGATCACAAAAGCCACTGGACCAACGTGTGAAGCTGAAATTAACCTAGAGGGACTACTCTTTTCTATCTTTTCCAAAATACTATCTCCTCTTAACTACTCCTTAACTTAAAAAAAGATATTTGGAAATTCTTGAAATACTTACCTACTATAAATTTAATACTATAAATCAAAAATTATGTGAGCATATCAACTGTTTTTAATATCCCTATCCCTACTAATATTATAAATGTCAATGTAAGTTTGTTTGTTACGCTTTCACGCAAAACCTACTTAACCGATTCTCATGAAACTTTGTACACATATTCATGGAAGTGTTAGAAGTAATATAGGATACTTTTTATCCCGACATTGAGCTCTGTTTCTTTGGGAGAGGGGTTGAAAATGTTTGATGATTTTACTCCAAATTATAACTAATTAAATAATTATTTTCGTACTATAGAGGTTATAATATGTGTTTAATTTTGCCCAAACTGTGGTTGGAGATAGAGGACAGAACTCCTCAGCGGACAGCAGCGAACCCCTCATTTAAGGCTAAGCGATACGGAATTCTTTAATTTTTTTTAGAACTACAACTAAATTTAATGCCACATGAAAAAACAAAATCAAACACAGACGAAGTCGCGGGTAACAGCTAGAAGCTGCCTTAGGGCTAACTATTGCAAAGATGACTTGTCAAATCTGACAGGTTGCTACCATCAGCTTTTTTTCAGTATAAAGATGGATGAGTTAAAATGTTTTTTAAAGGTAGAATAAACAATAAAATAAAATAAATATACTGCGACAATACACACATCGCCATCTAGTTCCAAAATAAGCGTAGCTTGTGTCATGGATACTAAGAAAACTGATCAATATTTTTTTTATATACGTAAATACTTATTATATATAGATAAACACCCAGCACTGAAAACATTTATGTTCATCACACTATCGTTTTCCAGTTGTGGGAATCGAACCCAAAGCCTTTTTTCTTTTTTTTTATATTAATAGCGGGAAAACGAGCAAGTGGGTCACCTGATTTTAAGTGATCATCGCGGCCCATAAACATCTGCAGCTAGTGCTGCAGATGTTTAGGAGCCACCGATTCGTTGCCGGATATTAAGGAATTTGTTTATACGCCCTTTGAATAACCCTAGATTCTGGACTCAGAGAGAAGGGTCGCTGCCCAATTGTGCTAGAATTGACGAACCGAGCTGATTGTCCACCTGATGGTAAGTGAAAAATCATCACCTATAGACTGAACAACTACGTGCTGAAGGGAATCATCATCATCATCATCATCAGCCTATAACAGTCCACTGCTGGACTACAGGTCTTTCTTATGCAAGGATTTGCTCAATCACCATGCTGGGCAGACGGGTTGGTGATCCCAGGAGATGGTAGTAGTCCCTTAGTCACCTCGCCCCCGTGGGAGCAGGAGGGGTGGTGACAACTATAGTCAAACTATAGTCAGATCTGACGTCACCACAAGGCAAGGATTCAGTCCTACTGTGTCCATCAACCTAAGGCGTAAGTGTTAAGACACATAGCACGGAGGGAATTTACACTCGTGGCTTATATAATAATGCGTAGTGTGCGGTAATGCGAGGTAGGACACACAATCCGGACGTGCAAATGCAAGTAAGGTTGTGTGTCCCCGAGGGGTATGTGTGGCGGAGGCGGCGGCCGACACTGCTGGAAGTACCGATTGGGCGGACAAATTTATTAAAAGAGGCACCAATGACGCGCGCCCTCCGCATCCTCAATGTCATTTCAGAGCAATGTGATTTGTATTGTTGCGCTCTGAGTGAATTCACAAGGATCGCAATGTGGGTTATTTGTTACCCGAATAAGTAATTAAATATTATAATGAGGATTATTTAAAAAAAAAAAAGCTACACTATCGCATTAGGTTTAAGTATTCTGTAATGATATAGTGTTAGATTAAGAATATAAATAAATAAATGAATTAATAAATAAATATAAGGTTGCCTGGCAGAGATCGCTACTAAGCGATAAGGCCGCCTTTTGTATTCTACTTCTATTTTTATGTTTCTGTTTTTCTTGTATAATTCTTAATTTGGTGTACAAATAAAGAGTTATAATAATAATAACAGTGATGACCTATGATGGCTTTGAAACATGGTCGTTAACTATGGGCCTCATAAGAAGGCTTAGAGTCACTCAGCGGGCGATGGAGAGAGCTATGCTCGGAGTATCTCTACGCGATCGAATCAGAAATGTGGAGATTCGTAGAAGAACCAAAGTTACCGACATAGCTCAACGAGTCGCGAAGCTTAAGTGGCAATGGGCCGGGCACATAGTTCGGAGAAAGGATGGACGTTGGGGTCCCAAGGTGCTGGAATGGCAGCCCCGTACTGGTAAGCGCAGCGTTGGTCGACCCCCAACGAGGTGGACAGACGACATTAAGCGCGTCGCAGGTAGCCGCTGGATCCAAGCGGCTCAGAATCGTGGAACTTGGAACTCCCTACAAAAGACCTATGTCCAGCAGTGGACGTCTATCGGTGGATGTGATGATGATGATGATGAATAATAATACTATGCCTGCTATTACACCGGCAACCACACTTTTTACACGGGGACAGTGCAATGTTAGGAATAAGCTCGGCGATAGTGTTTCCCTAAACGAGCTCTGCATGTCACCAAAACATCTACTGATGATATGACATAATTTTTGTATAATACTAAAAGTTTTTTTTAATACTTTAAGTCGCTTGGAGTTTCTGATTTTCCTCTGATATGTTAGTGGGAGACTTTTTTCAGCAGTTGTTTTACAGGATTTTTATGTAGATAACACAAGTTGGCCCTTGATTGCAATGTTTCCTGTTTGATGTGATGATGCAGTCTAAAGATGGAAGCGGTCTTACCTTTCTGAAAGAGGTATCGCCAATATTAAGCCTTTATGGTGTTTACACGAAATCATACCGGAACGCTAAATTACTCCGTTGCACGTCATTGTCAAACCTGCAAAGGTCAAAGCTTTCTCCCCGAGAAAGCCTCTCTTTAGACTAAACTGTAACTACACCTAACTTAGTTGTAATAAGAAGTACATAGATTACGAATTTGATGTAGGAGGAGTTGTTTGATGTTGTGCTCACCAGCAATCGAGAAGACATTTACGCATAATAAACTCTATACCATCAAAATAGAATAGTAGTTTAGAGTCGCAAATCCTGTACCGCAGTTTTTTAATTTTACAAACACTCGAGGAATTGAAGACAAATTTAAACTTTAATACAGAAAACTTTAAGAAAATATCGTACTAAGCCTACTGGCGACGGCCGATTGGCGCAGTTTGCAGCGACCCTGCTTTCTTAGTCCAAGGCCGTGGGTTCGATTCCCACTACTGGAAAATGTTTGTGTGATGAGCACGAATGTTTTTCAGTGACTGGGTGTTTATATTCTAAGTATTTATGTATATTATTTAAAATATTCATCAGTCATCTTAGTATCCATATCACAAGCTACGCTTAAATTGGGGCTAGATGGCGATGTGTGTATTTTATTTATTTATTGTTGTAACAACTACGCCGGGAAATAGAAGACAAAATTAAAATTCATCAAAATTGGTGGTATAGCTTACTTTTAGAAGAATTTTTAACAACGTAGTGTCTGTTTAAAGTTGGAAACTTGAAGGTCGAACTAGTGGCGTATAAAGGCAACATTTTTCTTGTAGCAGGTGCACCAGATTAGTTTTCTCGATACCTCTTGAGTTTGTAGCTCTCCTTTAAGTGTCTCTGTCCTCCAATAAACCGGGATAGTCTTGAGATAGAATTTTTATTATTCCACTACAAGTTAGCCCTTGACTACAATCGATTTCTACGAGACATCGTACTGGAAGGCTAAATCGCTTAGCGGCGCGTCTATGTCGGTAGGGTGGTAACTAGCCACACAACTAGAGCCTCCCACCCTTTTCCCAGACTTTTTTTTGTTAATTCTAAATTCCCAAAGCGCCCCTGCCGGGAATCGAACCCGGGACCTCCGGGGGAGGAGGCTGCGCCAGGGAGTTAGTTAAAAATAGGAATTTTATTTACACTGCAATAAAATAGAAATTTCCTGGAGTCAATAATAAAGCTTTTACTGTTATGGAAATTTATGAATTCAGGCTTTCCTTGCTAATAAATTACTACCATTAATCTATACGAATAAAACGTTTTGTTTGTATAATTCATCTCGTTAATTTAAAAAAAAAATCTGCAGTACAGAGCAATAATGTTATTTTCTTTTATATGGACCTAAATTTTATTGCCGCATCATCCCGGTTTGTTCAAGTGTCTTCAAACCAAAGGTTGACTGGGAGCAATCGCTTAAGCAATAAGACCATCTTCACAAGTCACAATAAACTCAGGTTTTAACTCAAATTTTTCCTGACGGAAGTAACGCTTGCGTCAGACGTCTGTGTAGTGGATTATTTGTTTCCAATCTTTTCAAACGGATCAATTGTGAATAGCAAATTAAATAAAAAAGCAACAGTTTAATAAAAAAAATAAAATTGCAAAGTTTTTTGAAAATCTCTAAATATACTTGTATATTTATTACTATATATAAATTATAAATAAATTTTCTGACGATTGCGACATTCCATAATATTCAATGACAAGGTGATATTGACATGTGCTGATCTAACCTTAATTTTTCTACTCTCAATTATTCTATGCAACAAATGAATATATTTATAAAATGTAAAAGTGATATTAATGAATTTGAAATAGAATATAAAATGAAATAATGAATATTAAATGAAATGGTGGAGTCCCAGAAACGTTTTACTCTTTCCTCAATAAATAATAATAAAAATTTTACCTCAATCGTGCGTAAATTTTACACGCACACACTTTTTTTTTACTGTGGGTATGTTACCGAGACCGTGAGGCTACCGTACCAAGGAGCAATATCGAGAAAAATATCTGTAGTAACATAATTAAGATCGAGCATAAAGTTGTCAAGTTTCTTGTACCACCTTTGATGTCTAACATTATTTTTATATTTTTTTTTTGTATAGCGGCGATAAAGATAATACATATTCAGTAAAATAAAATGAACTCTTATCTATTCTACCTAATGCGGTTCATGAGATAAAGCCGGTTGACATACGGATGGACGGACGGTTGAACAAACGGACGGGGGCTAAGTAATAGGGCCTTTTGACATCCCTCGGGTTGTATATTTATAAAATTATAAATTAAAAGTAGCCTTATTTATTCCTAATAACATTAATATAAATAATAATAATAAAAAACATTTATTCACACGATTATTAGATAGTGACAGAAATAATAGCTTAGTACTATGTTTGGTTGAATCACTGATAACTAACTAACCTAAACTGAGTAATAACTCGTACTATAGATATCAGTGCTCTCCCTATATTTTTGATACAAAAACATAAGACTACGACAAGTATATTTTATTTTGGATATGGATTTAACTAACACGCAACATGCAAAGATATTGAAGAAAAAAAATGTTTATTTTTGGAGATTAGGTAATTTAATGGTGATTTAAGGGATGTAACAGGGTAATGCAGTAAGTTGATGCGTACGGGTGTTTGTGTGTGTATGAGTGTGTGTGTGTGTATGAGTGTGTGTGTGTATGAGTGTGTGTGTGTGTGTGTATGTGTATGTGTGTGTACGTATGTGCGTGTGTTAGCTATCCTTAGTAAACTACTTTTAATCACTACCGAAAAAAAATCATGGTCACCCTACACGTGCGACAATAAATTCAGTTTCCTAGTTTCGGACCTAATTCCTTTTCCTTTATTCGATTCAGAGAACAGAGTTAGCACTTTATTGGCTTCTTATGGACAGAACGGTCAATCTAATCCAACGACCCAAGAAGATAAATTCTTAATCTTAAAACATTTTTTGATCCTTCCCTCGCTTTAAAAATAAGAGGTTATAGGTTCACAGCAGGTTCCTTTTTTTAAATCCGAAAGTCAAGACTTTAATAGACAACTTGAAACCGTCTACGCAACCTAAACTATAGAAGTAGTTTAAATTAATTTAGTTAATAATATAACTTATAAAACTACTCTATTTTAACGTGGAGAGTGATTTAATTTAGATTAATTTTTAAAATAATTTCTTTATGCTTTATTTTTAGGCTTTATTATTGTTAAACTCAAAAAGATAATGGGACAATAATACTCAAAGTTAGTGGAGTGAAAATTTGTCCAAGTTGCGCAACTCTCCTCATTATGAAGGTAATAGAGATATGAAGGAATAGAGCAGTTTCATAGGTTATATTTACTAAAAAAAATTATACTACGTAATTAACAAGTTTAATGTATAACTCGGAGCTATGGTTTAAAACAAAGATTGCAGACACTCGAAGGAGGACTTACCAGACCTCTACCCACGATTAACAACAAAACTACTGCAAATAAATCGAGTTGAACTAAGGACAGTTGTAGGTATGATAACAGGGCACTGCCTACTAAACAAACACCTTTCCATTTTAGGTATAACAGACTCTCTGCAGAGCATGTTTGAAGACAGATGAAACACCGATACACGTAATGGAGTAGCAAAACAATGCGCAGCACACCGTTTCTCCTCAGCAACACTCCATGAAGCACTCTACGACCTGGGCGGCCTGTTAATCTTCTGGAGTGAGCTCGGCTGGCTGGAGTGATCCAGTGGGGAGCCGGATCAGTGGCCACACGTACAATGGGCAGTTTCAGACCAACCAAGCGCGGAAACGGCTCAGGAACAGAAGAAGAAGTTTAATGTATTTTATTACTGAGTAACTAGTCACTAAGATAACGACTTCCCATAACAAAAAATATTAAACTTTTGAACTCAGCACACCAAATTCTGGTTACAACAATTAAATTCATATCATTATCTTTTGCTACATTAGCGCTATTTTGGTTGGGTTCTGAGCTTTAATTTTCTACTAGCAGCTGGACGCTTTTTAACTCAGAGATCTTGTGATGTTAGCTTTTTTTAAATTAATAAATAAATATACTAGGACAATACATACATCGCCATGTAGCCCCAAAGTAAGCGTAGCTTGTGTTATGGGTACTAAGATGACTGACGAATATGTTAATGAATAATATGCATAAATACTTGTATATAAATATAAACACCCAGACACTGAAAAACATTCATGTTCATCACACAAATATTTTCCAGTTGTGGGAATCGAATCCACGGCCTTGGACTCAGAGGGCAGGATCGCTGCCCACTGCGCCAATCGGCCGTAAACTCTCGTAAAACCTCTACCCTCCATACAAATTAATAGCCCTATAACTTTTGCGTTTTGTGGTTTTGTACGTTACGTTTTGGTTCGCCTTTACAATATCTCCTAGACTGGACGTAGGTAACTGCTAGATTTCACTACATTTGTATCAGCAAATCTACCAGCAAATGAACATGTCTGTTTTATTATCGGACGCTATACATCCCAGGCCTCGGTCGAGGGTCGAAACATAAATTGTAACCGGGCTAGCAATCGATGCAATATAATTTATAGCCTTGATCCCTTCTTTTGGGTGTTATCATATTAATCTGCTAATGTTTATGCTAGGAGAAAAGCCCGATGTTTTTAAATTGGAACAATGCTAATGTAATAGAGATCGGTTTTGTGGACACCGTGGATAGATTAGCAAGTGATACAGGAAATAGATAACTCTAATTCCGGTTTGGTGTTAAAATAGCTATCAAAATATTAGGTATATATGATATACAACGCTAAATACAACGCACTACTTCTTAGAAGTAACAGCTTAAAGGTACGTCTCGCATCCATTGGCGTGCAGAGAGGGTATGCACAGGGTATGCAGATGATATAAAATGAAGAACATCTCCAGTAAGAGTTAAAAATACTTAAGAGTGGGCTTTTTATAACTCTTGCAAAGCCTATCCTTAAGATTTGTATAACTCATACTGGAGATTTTGTTCATATTATATCATCTGCATACCCTGTGTATTCCCTCTATGCACGGCATTGCTCGCATCATCAAAACATACAAGACACGTAGGCATTAAAAAAAACCTTGAAATGAGTGTAGAATTAAGCTCATTTCTCCGAAAATAAATTACGACTAAGTAATTAAAAAAGTCGTAATTAACAAAAAACAACGTACCCATGACGAAAATTAAGAAACCAGCACGCGTTTTAAAGGCCAAGCTTCTTTAAAATGCAGCAAAAGCTTGTCTGAAAGGCTTCTTTCAAAGGCACGTCTGAACATGCCTTTGTGCGGATAATGATTTTTTTACAGAGCGCACATAGCATGTGTGGCCGCATTAATGAGAGATAAGGAGAACAATGTTTGCGGTCCGTAATTACGCTATACCCTGGGGGGCGAAAGGTGAATCTAATAAAAAGGGAACTTCGTTATTTTATACACGGTGCCTTCGTTATAATTTTTCATGTTTACAATCGTCACCATCCTGAGTTTATAAATATCCCATTAGTGGTATATTATTGACGAGAGATATGTAGAGCTTAGTCACAGCGATGCAGGTTTGTGTTTTTTAACTTTTAACGATTATTATTAACTAATATATTTTTTTTATTAGAAGAAAATAAGTCAAAACATCACAAAAAATATTTATAGACGTAAAACAACGCAGAGTTACCTGGAAAAGGTTACGTAGTGTTATCATAACATCATTTGTTTACATTTAAGGTCAAATGGGGTCACGGATTACTATAACCACAGATAAGGAATAACACATACACAATTTCGTACGCACACGCCTTGTGATTGAAATTATAAGTCATAACTATAAGAAACTAGCTATCCCCGCGAATTTCATTTCGCCTTAATATATTTTACATCTCAATGTCTTTAAAAAGTACAATACATAAAACTCATCTTACTCCGAAACCTCTCTATAGGTCACATCAACAGTTTTACGATTAGGTATAGACAACTTGACGAGCGCTGTCAATTGTGTTTTGTTACTAATGAACGGCTAGATAATTGTTTTGATTTTAAATTAAAAAAAAATATTGTTTAATACTTATTCTCCTATTCCGGATTAAAAGGAATCAAAGAAGTCAAAAATAATGAAAATCGGTCCATCCGTTTTCACGTTATAAATGGTGTAACTAACACGACTTTGTTTTATAGATGTAGAATATAGATATATATATATATAAGGACTGTCGAACGGGATAAACAGTATCCTATGTCCGTCTCCTGGTTCTAAGCTACCCACCCACCAATTTTCAGCCATATCGGTACAGCCGTTTTTGAGTTATAAATAGTGTAACTAACGGGACTTTCTTTTATATATATAGATTATCATCATTTATCTAAGCGACCTATTTACTAGCGACAGTTTTCGTTAGGGTTGTCTTAAAGGGGCTAACCTAACCATTTAGCGTTGTGTATTTAGTGCTACAAAGCGGAAATGTTCTGTTATCATTACATTATGACATGGAGCATAAAAAGCTATCTCCGAACGATGCGGGCTTATAATTGAATTTCCGATGCCGCAGAGTACATACCGCAGTTAATGTCATTATTATTGAACATTTTTAAGCAATTCCATTTTCATGCTAATTATATTACAGATAAAATTCTTTTTAAAAGCCGACTTCAAAGCCAAAAGTAAAAAAAATATATAGTACAATTTTATTTTGCTAGTATATTTTAACCTATATTAAATGATACGTAAATATTTCATGTCTCGTTGTTACAGCCAGTCACATTGAATATCAATAATTATGACGATTTGTGCAAGAGATAAGTAAGATTTAAAACTATTTATCAATAATACCGTTAAGTTTGTGGCCAGAATTCCAAAATATTTGCAATTAAACACTAAGTACTTCCTTTTCCAATTTAGAAGGAATCAGTTATAAATGACTATTTTCCGAAGGATGACAACTTAAACGATAGTTAAAATGTAGGTTCCTTTTTTATTTTGAAGATATTAAGATATATTTTGAATTTATGGGTTTGCTTAAGCATATTTATATTAAAATAAAACGGATTTACACGATTTATTGCGCTTATCTTGCATGTATAAGTTTACAACATAACCTTTAAAACTTTCACAAAAGAAAATTCAAAGCATAGTATACCGCTACTTGGGAGATTAAAATGTTGAAGACATTATTGAAGCCGTGCTCTATGTACTGGAAAATACGAAAATTATCCCTCGTTGAGATAACAGCCTAGAGTTCAGAGAAAATTGTTCATATTGAATAATCTTTAAAGGTGCAATACGCTAAGCTTGGAAGAAAGAAATGAAACTACTTGTCGAATTAAATATGAATTTAACAGTATGTCAATTGCGACTCTTAAAGATAACTGGCCAAGATGGCATGCGAATTAAAAGTTTGCATACGTTATTACCTTCTAATTTATCTATTTACTTCACAAGACAATAATGGGTACATGCCTGTTTTCTCATAGGAGATAGGAAATTAGTGTACGCTGCTCCAAATTAATTGACTGAAAAACTCATTGGATTATAATTAGGCCAACCCCAGCAGATCCAGACCCTCGCGATCATAGTTGCCAGTAAACCAGTGAGGCAGTTCCTTTCTAGAAACTCTTATTAACAACAGTAAAACTTTTAAATACAAATACCGGGAGTACTCTCCGTATATAATAACATAACAATCACTGAAAATTCAAAGTGATGGTGCTCCTGATAAAAGTTTATCAAAATCATCATATCAACCCATTACCGACACATCGCAAGGCACGGGTCTCCTCCCACGATTAAGGCCGGGTACGGGTTTGGGTCGTAGACCACCACGCTGACCCAGTACGTATTGGTGGACTCCACATGCCTTTGAGAATATAATGAAGAGCTCTCAGACATGCAGGTTTCCTCACTATGTTTTCCTCCACCGTTAAAGCAAGTGATATTGCTTGAAACGCACATAACATAGAAAAGTTAGAGGTGTGCGCTGGGATTCGAACTTGGCCTCCCGTAAGTGAAAACGAAGTCTATCCACTCCACTGGGCAATCACCGCTTCAAAAAGTATAATATATAGATGGTAGTAAATCTTGACGGCTGAGTGGCGCAGTGGGCAGCGACCCTACTTTCTGATTCCAAGGCCGTGGGTTCGATTCCCACAACCAGAAAATGTTTGTGTGATGAACATGAATGTTTTTCAGTGTCTGGGTGTTTATCTGTATATTATAAGTATTTATGTGTATAAAAAAAATATTCATCAACTATCTTAGTACCCATGTACTAAGATAGTTGCTAGTTGAACACAAGCTACGCTGGGCTATCACTGCTACAAAAAGTATAATATTTAGATGGTAGTAAATCATAATTTTTAAAATGCCCATCGACTGACAATGGTTTAAAGGGATCCCAACTCATTGTCCGAGAGGACGAGGGCAAGTAATATCTATAGAAATCTCTGTCTCCAAGCCTTCCCACACAGATATGGGCGAAGAACAATTATTTGCCTTGTAAACATGATTAATTGTAGCTACTAAAATTCAACACGCACGTTACAGAAATGTCGACTCTATTAAAAAGAGATAGAGAATACATTTGTTTTGAAGGTTAGCCATTTAGATATTAAATTATTGCCAACGGATGCGAATTACGTTAGGTGCTATTGTTTTGATTGGTATTTTATTGTTAAAATAGATCGTCGTGGTTTGGTATCATTTGAACGATATTCACTGCTGTATTTCAGTGTGTTAAATTTTAAAGATAGGACTTTTGACTGTGGTTTGGTTATGACATTCGACTTTTTGGTTCCACTAGTTATTATTACGTATTAGTTATAGAAACGATATAATTGATAATCATGTTATCTAAGGTACGCAGGAAACGTGAAGGACTTTCCAGAGATATCTGCCGAGCTAGTTTGCGAATTATTTATATAATATATTGACGGCCGAGTGGCGCAGTGGGCAGCGACCCTGCTTTCTGAGTCCAAGGTGGGTTCGTTTCCCACAACCGAAAAATGTTTGTGTGATGAACATGAATGTTTTTCAGTGTCTGGGTGTTTATCTGTATATTATAAGTATTTATGTGTATTATATTCATAAAAAAAAATATTCATCAGCTATCTTAGTACCCATAACACAAGCTACGCTTACTTTGAACTCATATGTTGTCAATGGTAGGCCGTGGGTTCGATTCCCACAACTGGAAAATGTTTGTGTGATGAGCATGAATGTTTTTCAGTGTCTGGGTGTTTATATGTATATTATAAGTATTTATGTATATTATTAATAAAAAATATTCATCAGTCATTATAGTACCCATAACACAAGCTACGCTTAAATTGGGGCTAGATGGCGATGTGTGTATTGTCGTAGTATATTTATTTATTATTTATTTTTTTATTATATAACTTATATAACTTTGGGTTAATCTCGGGGTGCGGTGATAGCCAAGTGGGTAGAACTTCGACTTTGACTTTCGGTAGGGCCGAGTTTGCATCCTAGGACGAACATTTGTAAGTTATGTGCGTTTTAAATAAATAAAATATCACTAGCTTCAACGGCGAACATCGTAAGAAAACCTGCATGCCTTAAAGTTCTCAAAGGCGTGTGAAGTCCACCAATCCGCACTGGGTCAGCTTGGTGAATACGGCCTAAACCTTTCTCATTGTGGTACCCGTGTTCTCTAGTCGGTTGGTAATGGGTTGATATGATGATGATGATGAATCTGGTGATTAAACACCAGATGTATACGGCGAATCTGACGTATTCAGAGTTCAGTAATCCAGTTTGAAGGCGCACTTCAGAAGGCGGTGTTCTTCTGGTCCTTAAACAAGGGTCTGCCTTGGCGAAGGTTGTTGGCTGGTGACCCAGAATCCAATAACCAGGATGTGACTTTGACCACCATGGGTTTTAGTCGGTAGGATTCCGACATAGCCCGCCATCCGTGGCTAGAGGTCTTCATGAAATGGGAAAATAGGGCAAAACCACCAGAAACTAGCACCACCTAAAAAAGCGACAAACTAATTTCAACATACAAATCACTGACTTGATTGTTTTCATAACAGCGCCAGCGAATCAAAATTACCACCCGTATAATTAATTTATATCTACCCCATACGAAACCTCTATTCGTTCGACCCAAAACCTTTATTACGGCAATAAAGTTCACAATCCTTTGGTTTTATCGCTCACTACAAACATACTGATCATTGCACTCATATTACTAGGTGATAGAGTTCAAAATTGGCGTAATTTACAAATTCAAGTGGCACTCACGTCTTTATTTAGTATTGCCAACGCTATAGGGACAAAGGTGTTAATTAGACCTAGAGATACGTGTTTATTCGTTAGTATGAAAAGGTATTTTGTTTGCCCCTTATTACGGAAGATCGTGGGTGTTCCTAATTCGGGTAACTATTTGATCCATTTTAATGTTACTCGTACTGAAAGGCCTTTTGAAAGTTGGTAATTTTGCAGCCGTTACGATTAATGCTCCGTCAAACTAGGACAAATGTTGCGCTATGCTTTGCGTTCGTACATAAACTTACTACAACGGCAAGATATAAAATCGTGTTGGGAAAGATATTTCCCGCGTCGGCTCTGCAATACAGTCTCACTATGGACAATATCACAGCGTAAAAGTAGTCAAATAAAATGTTAGGTGATTCTTTTTAACGATAGGCCAGCGCTTGACGACAATCATGCCCGTTAGTAAGCAATGATGAGGTCTAGGTTAGAACACGCTTGCCTAGAAAACGCCTATTCACTCTTGTATTGAAGGTACTCAAGTTATACGTGGCAGGAAACACTGTTGCCAGGAGGGCGTTCCACATCCTAGCGGTACGTATCAGAAGCTTGGACAAAATACTGGCGCGTCGATGCACCGAATCCAAAGCTTCGAGCTGGTACTTTCTGTGGAATGGCTGACAATGACATGGTCAGATAATCGCCAACACTCAGTGCAGCAGCGTGGTCGAGTGTCTTAGTTCTAACCCCCGGATTCACAAACATTACTTTGAGATCCCGCAGTGCCTTCGAACACACAGGTTGCAGAAAACACAATCATAAACAATTGTTGGCGGACGAACGACCGTGTGCGTTCGTTTTAAAGATGGCTAAGAACTACTGGATAAGCTGAATAACTACTTAACATAACTACTTTAGTGTGACCAATCTATACAAAATTTAAGTCGATTAGCACATAAATAACAGTTTATTACAAAGACGATTAGCGTTTAAGCGTTCCGGTACGATGTCCTGTGGAAACCGATTAGGAGAATTGGTTAAATATAGTTACTCCCTAACAGGTTAGCCCGCTACCATTTTTGACTGCATCATCACATATTACCAAGTGGGATTGCTGTCAATGGCTTTCTTGTATTGAAATAAAAAATTAAAAAATTAGTTGAGTTTGCGCGTGAGAATTTGCCAAAATATTATAATAAAGTTATATCATAAATAAAATCGGTTAGTCAGTAATTAATGGTTTGCAATTAAAATATGAATTAAGAGAGATTTTTTTTAATCATAACCCATTATTAAGAGGCCGTGCCTCCATCATTGCTTACATAAGATAGGGGCCTGTATTTCTCAGCAGTGATCATTAATGCTGATGAATACGATGAGGCAAGGAGAGCTAGGAGAAACAATGGGCTTTGCCTAACTAGCACGAATAGTAAACAATAAGATATGCAGCTCTATTGGAGTTGTACAATGGCCGTAGCGTCGCGTAGATATAGGCAATAAACTGCAATATACCCTAAACTGAGTGGCAGTTTGCTTTGTGCGATGTCACGCAAACAAGCTTTGAATAAGAACCCCAAATGGATTGAAAACCAATGACACTCAACCCAATGAAAATCCACGAGAGTTCAGCCGTTTACTGCGCTGATCGTATCTGTAATAATAAGCGTTGTTTGATTTTATTACACTCGAGATATAGTGATGCTGATTGGGCTATACACGAATCTCTATTCCATTAGGCTAGTTCACACCGGGAAGTGCGGGTTTTCAGCTGTAGCTTTAACCAACGTAAATTCATACATAACTAGTTGTGATTGGTTAGACCCCGGAAATTCCATTCGATACTTTGACTGTGTGACCTTTAAATATTCGAATTATGGGCACAAAGCGCTATATGCAATTTTCACAGGTTTTTTTTTTTTAAATATAAAAATAATTTATATTTTTTGACTTGTTGATTTACTTTATCGTGTGAATGGAGATGTTGGAGTTTACTTCGGTGAAATTGCATCTGTTAATGGTCAGTCGTTATCTCAGAATCTTATTGATTCGACTAAATATATAATATACTTAAAATATCAGTTTCCTAAACATAACATATTACATAACATAAGAAGTTATTGAAAATATATGCTCATTTATGCAAATTTCTGTTAAAACCAACACAAAAGGGATTCAACTCTGCGCTTTGCGTATAAACACTTAGGTAAGTAGCGAATATGCACTCATATCTCAATTGCAATTACAACATTTTAGGGTTCCCTTAATAAAAGTGGAACTAACGGGTGTTCCTTACATCTGCAAATAAACAACAGTTGCCCTAGCACGAACACCATGAAGACCTGGGCTCAATTCGGGACACGGTATCGGTTCTTATTTTTTTACGTTATATGATTATTTTTTCTAACTGCCCCACCTCGTTGTTTTATTATTTTGCATGCTGAAGATAATGAGGATTTGATGCCTTTATTGCGCTATAAATTTTTGCGAGTTTTTCTGTCAATATATTTTCAGTCCAGAGCGAGGAAGTATATATTATAATGAACCTTAAAGATTGCCAAACTGTGGTTATGCTGCGTGAAGGCCATTGGCTATCAATATGAGTATTTCTGAGGATGATACAATTTTACTTTTCGTTTCAGACAAGGATGCATACATTTATAGCTTAAGAATTTTCTTTAAACTAGTTTAAATTAAATGGTCGCTATCTTTTTCGATTCAATTATATTGGTACTTTTAAATACATTTGTTACGATTAAAAAAAATAAAGACTAATAATTTTACCATTAATTAATTATAAGATGGGTACTAAGCATATTGTAAATATTTTTCTTGTTGGTTTTTGGACAATTGCGTAAACAATATTTCCCTTGTTATTTAAACAAAATAATATAACTTAATTTTTTTAAGATATTACTAATAGCTTCTCTGTTAATTTTTAATTCTTCATGCACAAACACAAAATGTTTAAAGTTTTTTTTTAACTATCTCGTTTCAGTAATTTTCCAAAGCAAACCCCCTTTATAATCAGGACATGTCCCCGTTTTTACCGCTGTTGGTCAACCCTACCTCCAGACATTAAAAGCTCGTTGCCCCGCGCGATGCGTCGACGGCGGAAATTTATGCAACCGCGCGAGTTAACGTTGGGAAAATTACTACCTACACTTAACATCCGGGGAGAAATATGATCCGATTTTTGTAAATAAAAGCCGATTTCATAATAATTCATCCGTTTTTTACAGCTGAAGCCGCAAACGAGCCGATGTGCCATCTGACGGTAAGTACAAACTGGTGCCAGTGAAATCGTGCCATTACCACCGTCTTAGTGTGAATATAAATAGGTACATTCATAAATGTGCTATTAAATTGAAATTTGGCAATTATTATTTATATTTCCCAGAGTTAAATTTTAATTAAATAGCAAATACTAAAGTAACTCTAAATTGTGTCAGACTATGGAATTCCTTGCCTGCTGACATACGTCAGGCTCAATCCCTAAATTTATTCAAGAAGCGTTTGGAAAACTATTTCTTATCTATGTAATATTATATTATGAAGTAAATTGCTTAAATATGTATATACTTATAATAACCGGCTAAGTTTTTTGTGGGCTTCTTTTTAGACCAGGGCGCGTTTGGAACCCTCGTGGCTTTAGTTTTAAGTTGACGAATTTATTTATCGCCATCATCTCACTCCTTTGTCATATTTTACATGTAATGTAGCGACTGTAGCGTCATCTAGTAGGAAACGTTGCAGTTTCGATCTACTTTTTATATAAGACTGATGTGAAAGGCATATACTAATTTCGGCATCGACGGTAGGAGAGCCGTAGCTTAATTGGAGAAGGCGCTCAGGCCGCGATTGCCAGAGAGTCGCAGATTCAAATCCTGTCGTTTCCGAAAAAAAAAATTGTGTATGCTTTTTAAATTTATAAAATTGATAATTCCTCCAAGTGTAGGTAAAAACTCTAATCAAAATTACAAAAAAAAAGTATTAGAATTTATGAGCAATTAGTTTATTATAATTATTTTGTATATATATTTTTAAACTGAAATTGCTGCACCAACCCGTTCCTTCGTTTTTTCCTAACGTCAAAGGTTGTCTGGAAGAGATCGCTTTAGTGATAAGACCGCCTTTACACGCTTTATTTTATTTTATAAGTTTATTCTGTAATTGTTTTTAATTTGTATAAAATGTGTGTGTGCAATAAAGACTTCAAACAAACAAATTTATAAGGAAAATATTCTAAAAAATCTCATATTTTTAAAGTTCTGCATATTTTGTAATTTGTCTGAAATGGCTAAGAATATCTAGTAAGCGTGAGGTCACACGAGCTTAATAATTTTAGTTGTGTGGTTTTTAATTTAAGTCGCGTAACAACAACATTTGGATTCATAATAGTCTTAAGATTTAAGACACTGTCCGGTCTACGACAAGGGCGTTTTTAGTAGAAAATGCTTCTAATAGCACACTATTTAAAAAAACTATTGCCTTTTCATCACTAACATAAGTTTTATAAATATTGTTACAGCCCGCCAAACCGCATTGGAGCAAGGTGGCGTTCATTGCATGTTACTGTAACTTTTTTATTCCACTATAAGTCAGCCAACTGCAACCTCACCTGGTAGTAAGTAAGTGACGATGCAGTATATCAGGATTTGAATCCCGTAAACCCAGAATTCTAATCCAGTCCCTCTGCCATTGGTCTATCACCTTTCAGTGGTGGTCCAGTGCATTAAAAAAAACCCCAAACAGTCCTATAATGGGAGACGTCAAAACTGTGTCCAGTAACAACATTTTAGGAAGACTAATTTGCATCGGCCATTGTTTGGTAGGAAAACAACAATAGCCTGCTGTTTGGATAGCGATCGGCAACAGAATGCTATCGGCCGCTACTTGCTACTCGATATTGGCATGTCTAGATAAGTTTCCGTTTATCTGGCAAATGAGGCCCCATTTCGCATTCCCTGGTTCTCGTTACCTTCTGTTTTGATTTGCAATAGTGTTTGTAGTTTACTAGTGTTACTCTTAACTGAGTCAATGTAAAGTTTATCGGGAGATTAAGAAAATTTCTGTAATAAGCCCGTCCCCTGGAAGCAAGCCACAGAAGAAAATGGCAGATGATCGATGAAGGTTTTGGCACGCAAGCCCGAGCTAAAATGTATGTATGTTAAAAGTGCTTAGCTTGTAAGGAAATTATTGTTAGCAAGTATTGCATATACATTTAATTATCATATTAAAGTGATTCTGTATCAAAACATTCATGATGGAATTTATACACAGTCGCGAAATTGTTGGTATATGAGTAGTTATGTGAGATATGTGAGTTACTTCTGTGCCATCAAATGGATTGGAGCGCACGTGATTCGCATATTTAAATATTTAAACATTATGTACTAATTTAGGTTTATTATTTTTTAAATTATTTTTTAGTTATATATATATAATGTATTTATAATAACAAAAAATATGAGCCTTGACGCCTCAAATAAAAATGATTATTATTATTATTATATAAGGTTAATCTAAACCTCTGTACTTTATGCCACTATTGTCACTAAATAACAGTACTTACTACTAAGATTAAATATATAACAGTAAATAGTCCGTGTATACATTATTTATTATCTTTACCTACTTTCACGCAAGTACGTAAAAATGGTTTGTCAGAAATGTCATTCACCTATCGGGTTGGCCCTCTACCATTTAGACTGCATCACCACATAAGATGTGTGATTGCAGTCAAGGGCTAACTTGTACTGGAATAAAAAATTAATGTACCTTGCATTTTCTTAAGTATAGATGATTAGGGGTTATATATAAGTAAAATATTTTAACGTACGGTGCGTGCAGAGAGTCGAGTCGAGTATGTCCCTCCGAAAATAAAACTTCACCTTTTGGTTAACACCATATAAAAATAGAAATAAAGCACTAAATTTGGTTTCATGTGCATCAAATTGAGTTTGAGTTAACGTACTCAGTGCATAATGGTACACAGTTATCTTCACCTCCAGGCCAGTTAACTCGATATTGTCGAATAATACCACAACAATAATCGGCCTCGGATTAATGCCTGAGTTTAATGTATTGACCCGTCGCCTTTGATAGCAATCCCGTAAGGCATATACTAAAAGCATTCCTAACCCAAATACAATTTAATCAAAAAGACTTTTAAAAGTTCTTTCGGATCAAAAGTGTAACTAGTCATTGAATTAAGAATATACAGAATCTTCACTTAGTCATTATTGTATGCATCGCATTGTGTCCAAACACAGTGAAGACAATAGCAATAATATGTAAATTGTTTATGTTGGAAAAAAGCAAATGCGGAGTTCATTGCCTGCTGCTTCACGGTAGAATATGCCTCCCGAAGCATTGGTAGAGTGACTACAAACAGACAGACTTGACGTTCCAAAAGAGCTTATATATAAGGCCTACTTGAAATAAATTCGTTTTGAATTTTAGAGACCATAATTTTTCCTATTATACAACGTGTAACCGAAATACGAAATAATGTTGAAAGGTGCATAAATATATTTCATAAGGAGTCCCCTTCAAAAATATTAAATCAAAAGAAGCATATTTATTTTTCCAAACAAAATATTACCTATTCTCAGTTACTCATGACAACCCTATCGATGATAAAAGGCCGACGGGCGCATAATACCTTATAGCCCCGTGCACCTCTCACTTTACACCCGCGATATAAATAAATAAATATACTACGACAATACACACATCGCCACCTAGCCCCAAAGTAAGTGTAGCTTGTGTTATGGGTACTAAGATGACTGATGAATATTTTTATGAATTATATATACATAAATACTTAGAAAATACATATAAACACCCAGACACTGAAAAACACTTAATGCTCATCACACAAACATTTTCCAGTTGTGGGAATCGAACCCACGGCCTTGGACTCAGAAAGCAGGGTCGCTGCCCACTGCGCCAGTCGCTAAATAAATGTTGCTAGTTCATAAACTTTTTCCGATTTTCCCATTTTATGGTGAACGTTTAGAACATAAGAGGTAAAATAATTACTGACAATTGCTAAATAGTATAAAGTTACTAACCGTTTTTTCGAGAAACCATACTAAAGTGGAGTGGTTTTTGATGTCAAAGTCAAAGTCAAAAATATCTTTATTCAACCCCATAGGTGGCACTTTTGATGCGTACATAAGAATTACACGGTAGTGGTATGATGGCGATAACCACATTCGTAAACTTAAAACTAAAGCTACGAGGGTGCCAAACGCGTCAAAACATTTGTGATGTGATTCGTACTGCTTCAATATCAGTTGAGTACACGGCTTCTGTATGTTCTTAATTCTGTGCTGTTCGGAAAAAGGGAGGTATATGAAGAAGAGTTACGTACATTTACGTACGTACAAAACCAGAACTAAATAACTCGTAGGTTAATAATAGGATCAACATTCTCAGCAAAATGATTTGGCCTCAATTTTTTATAGTAATATTTGACAGACAAAGCAGATAGCCCATGTAATGTTTAGTGGTAGTTTATCGCCTACAAACAGACCCGAACTGCACAGGGCATGCTAGAAACACGTCCTGCAACGTGATGCGCTGTATCCAGCTACACCTGACCGAAACATACCGAAAATACTTCCCCAGCTCCGTCACTATAAGCTGTTCGTCTATAGCCTATAGCAGTCTACTGCTGGACTAGAGGTATCTTCCAACAGGACGGTTTGAACGTTATGACTGCCGATCGCATTAGATGGCAGGGGGGGGGGGGGGGGTTGGAAACTGTATTTTGAATAAAAAAAATCGGTTGGTGGGCGTAAGGTATAATATAGGCGTAGGTATAGAAAGCATGTCAGCCCCATCGTTCCCTTTACGAAAATTATTACATCCTTCTTCTCTTATCTTAACTTAAAATCTAATAGCATTTTGGCTAACTTTGAATACTGATATTTTAGGATACTTTACCGATCATAAAGATAAATTTTAAATTTATATATTTGGTCCCTCATAGGTCTATTTCGAATACACTCCCCCAACAAATGCCGGACATCTTCATATATAATACTTAATTTATAAATATTACAATGCAAACAATCATTCCGCGGAACTGACAGGATATGAACCTGCGACAATCCTGCCAAATCCCTGGCAATCTCTGGCAAACCTGCGAAATCTCTGGCAATCGCGGTCTGAGCGCTTGACCGCTGAGCTTTTTTTAGAACAATGCTGTTATTTTATCGTACTAGCGGACCCCAGCACCATCTGTCGGGCTAATTTGTGAATCTAAACCATCCAGGGTGCCACCCAAACGAATACCAAAAAAATCATTCAAATCGGTCCAGCCGTTTAGGAGGAGTTCAGTGACATACACACGCACACAAGAAATATTTATTTCAGATATATAGGTCTCTTAATAATTTTCTTTATATAAGATACTAGTTGTACCCTGTCACGCTTCGCTGTGGCACATTTTTATGGAATGGTTAAGAAATGAGAAACAAAACAAAGAATAAATTAAATATACCTAAGTTTAATTTTGCAATATTTGTGGATATACAATATTTTTTGTTTTTCCATAATAATATATAAAGCGTTGATATAAAGACTCGCGGATATGTCACTGATGCAAAAAATAGATAAAAACAATCCTTCATGCGGATATTATATCATGCTAAAAAGTCAGCTGGATCGGTGCAGATCTTATTGAGTTTATGAAGCGTACACAAACCAACATAAGATTTTTATATATATAGATTATAAGTATTAATTTTTTTTAACTATGAAACGAAAATGCTATTTATAAAATCAGACAATACATAACGTTATCCGCGTTAATTTTAATTTTTAAAAAATCCCGCAAATCCTATTTGTTTTCCCGGGATAAAATGTATCATGTCTGGCTACAGGGTGCAAGCTATTTCTATGCAAAATTTTCAACTTTAAGTAAATAGGAAACTTATAAGGCTAGCAGACTTTTATACAAGCGATTTTCTTTTTACCTGATTACCCTAGTCAGGTAATAGAAACCCGCTACAAAAACGTAAAAATAAAAAATATTTATTGAGACGCGGGAAAATGTTCTGACCGTGTTTATGATGTTTTTTTTTTGGAAATACCCTGGGAATCTTATTTTTTTTCTTGGTTAAACAGTAGCCTATCTTTATATATGTATTTCTTGTGTGTGTGTGTATGTCACTGAACTCCTCCTAGACGGCTGGACCGATGTGAATGAATGTTTCGGTATGCGTTTGGGTAGCACCCCGGATGGTTTAGATTTACAAATCAGCCCGACAGATGGCGCTGGGGTCAACTAGTGTTGTATAAAAATCAAGTTGACTGTTAAAAAAAAAAAAAAAAAAAAAAAAGTTGACTTTCGCATCCATAAAAAAAAATCTCCTCAGAAAAGTCGGTTAACTAATATAAATGCTTTGATATCATTTTATATGCATCATTTAGCTGCTTCCTGCTTAAGCGGTTATAGCCCAGTGGGCAGGAGCACGAATTCACTTTCGTGGGGCCAAGTTCAAATCCCAGCACGCACCTCTAACTTTTCTAAGTTATGTGCGTTTTAAGTAATTAAAATATCACTTGGCTTAACGGTGTCGACCAACATCGTGAAGAAACCTGCATGCTTGAGAGTTCAACATAATGTTCTCAAAAGGTGTGTGGAGTCCACCAATCCGCACTGGGCCAGCGTGGTGGACTACAGCCTTAACCCCACCCAACTCAGCAAATTTGAAGGATTTTTTCAACATCATTTTACAGTTTACAATCTTTGAAATTTTCTATCTTGAGAAATGAGAGCGGAGCCTGCTTAAGAGCAGCTTTGTCAAAATTCAAAAATTCAAAATTCATTTATTTCAAGTAGGCACTTTTGAAACGTCAAGTCTGTCTGTGTGTAGTGTACTGTATGTGTGACTCTACCACCGGTTCGGAAGGCAGATTCTACCGAGTAGAAGCCGGCAAGAAACTCAGAAGTTGCTCTTTTCCAATATAAACAAATTACATTTTACATTTTATTTTCATTTAAAATTCATTTTTCAAAATTTAAATTGTTAAGAAATTCATCAATCGTATAGGAACTACGATTTATTTAATGTGTTTTAACACATTGTTTAAACTTAGTACTTACCTATGCCTTTTATACTTATGGTAGTGATAATAGCAAGCGGTACTCGTATTTATAGTGACAAAACGTATCCATGAACTTGTTAAGATAAATTAAATGTATGTTAAAAATGAAACAGTTTTTCTCATAAACTTCCTTATATTAAAATACCGTGTAACCAAATTATGTGCCTGAACTCTCAATATAATATTTTGCTTAAAATTAATATAAAATAGAGTGCAAGCAGTTAATGTGGTGGTATTACGAGGCTCTGTGTGAACTAAATTAAAATTGAAGAAAATTAATGTACAATGTTGCGAAGTGCTTTGTTCATAAAGTAACGCTGTTTATATTGTTACGTCTACTCGGGTACTTAGGTTGGCACGTAGGTACAATGAGTATGGTATGTTATATTATATACTAATATATCTCAAAGGAAACCTTTTATTGGTTTGATTATGAAGGTTATGAAACTATAAATAACTTAGCTCAATGATACTGGCTTTATATTGTGTTCATATTATGCTACATATAGCTATCTATATGTGTATCAGTGATAGGTCCACTTAAATTTAGGGGCACCGAATTCGAATCCCAACACACTCCTGTAACTTCTCTAAGTTATGTGCGTTTTAAGTAATAAAAAATAAGGAAAACATTGTGAGGAAACCTGCATATCTGAAAGTTCTCGATAATGTTCTTAAAGGTGGGTGTAGTCCAAGCTGTAGGCCCTTATGTACTAGATATTTCGCTTACTGTTAACTCTTCCTTTGTTCAGTAAATGTTCACCAATTTTTGTTAAACCGGGATGAGCGATATTTATACCCATACAAAATTACTTTTTGATATAAAACAAAACATGGCCGCTTTTTTTTTGAAAAATGTTTATTCCAAACCTTCTTTTCAATTTAAAAAACAAAGCGTGGAACTAAAAAGTATACTAAATTAATATCTTTAAACAAAACAGTGAATTTAACGCTTTGAGGAATGATCTCCCATAATATAATGTCATCCCTTTAGCTATAAACTTCAAAGACGTGAAGCAGCTGAAAAGCGTTTTATCTCTCTGACCTATTGCGATGTGGTATGTAGGTGTCTAAAAAGAGCATTTAAATAAATAGAATAGAATAGAATACTTTATTGGGCACAAAGAAACAAGCACAATTATAATGGTATACAAAAAGATACATTAGTTATTAGTTAAATGATCCAAGCAATTGTTACAGCAATCTGTGGTTAGATAAAAAATTATCGATATGTATAAATTGTAAAACTTCTGCCCCTATACTAGGATTTAACCTGTATTATAGGAGGTAGTGCTCTTCAAGTTCAACACTTTAGAATAGGAACATAAAATAAGACCTATACTGCTTGTTTTTTAGCTAACGATATAATTTATACGTTTCGCTATGCTTAGTATTAAGTGTATTGCTAGGGTCAGTACAGCGGTATTGATCACCAATAAATCGAGCTAACTTAAACACTTTCGATTATTTATGACTAGCTGTTGCCCACGATCTTCGTTCGCGTTTATTACGACTTTTTTTTACGAATTTTTCCTAGGATAAAAAGTAGCCTATTTTCTATATATTCCTATCATAAATAGTAGTAGTTTTTAGGGCTCGAAGGCAGGGGAAACGTACAAAATAACACACTTTCACATTTATGATATAAGTTAGGTTACTTGTGAACTCGTTCATCTATTTCTGCACTCTCTTAGGTGTGTGACAACTTTAAACGCTAAGGTTATTAATCAAAATTATATTATAAAATCACTTGAATATGACTTAATCATGTTTATTTTGTGGCAGGTTAGCGAAACGTATCGATAGTTTCAAATATTTCAATATAGTAGACCTAATAATATTAAATTAGTTCATTCCATTCTAAGGTTGGCAGAGATCGCTACTAAGCGATTAGTACATTTTATAATCAGTTTCGGTCTTTGTTTTTTCTATTCTTCTGTTATTTCTCAAGTTGCAAGTTGTGGTGGTGTGCTAATAAGAAAAATAAACGATTGGAGATAACTTACCTCAACGCTTCCCATACCTGCACAGACCGCGATCCTTTATGGTGCCAGTGACAAACTACATCAGACATTTAATAAAAGCAACGTTGAGAAACGTCTCACCGACGTCCGGCCCTTTGTTACGCGGGAAAGTTGTAAATGCGCAAAGGTTATTTCTCTTAGCGTTTCCAAGTAGCGTTCTTAAGTAAATATAAATACATATATCTGTTCGTTCGTGTAAACATTGTTAGTGCTAAAACAGTTCGGACGTTAAAATAAAGCATTCCTGATATGTATTGATTAAATTGACGTTCCGAGTACTTTGCAGTTGCGTTGCTTTACGACAGTAATATTTTTATTGATCATTTATTTTGCTAAAGAATGGTTTTCATATATCATCATTTTCATCATTAGTAGGGAGGTAGTGCACTCGTTTGGGGGTCGACCAACGCTGCGTTTACCGATGTTGGGTCGCCATTCCAAATATCTTAGGATCCCAATGTCCCAATGTCGGAGCTATATGCCCTGCCTATAGCTTAACTACTCGTTGAGCTATGTCGGTAGCTGCAGTTCTTCTATGTATATCCTCATTTCTGATTTGATCACGTAGAGATACTCCGAGGATGGGTCTCTCCATCCGACTTCGAGTATTTGTTATGAGGATAAATAGAAAGATTTAAGAGCTCAGTTCAACCACGCTGCAATGCAATACAATGCAATTTAGCAGGATGGATTTATTATGATTAACAAGTGATAATAACGGATAACGCGCAGTCTCTTTGTACCTTCGCACTATTTATTGATTATGGTATGTATCTTGGAAAATTATTGTTAAATAAAAATAAGAATCTCTATAAAACCGAATTGCATGGGCGCTTCATTATCTTCTAAATGACAACTGTTTTGCGTTCTTTCCACGTATCGCTAGCCAATTATCTAGAACACACCGGACGATACACTGTTTTCCTAAATGGCCTACTCGGTCCGCAGACAAAAGCACGTGTAGGTAATAAATGCAAATTGGGTGAGCCTCCCGATACTGCGTAAAGTTGGTAAACGTTTCCACTATACAGTGACATATTTTTAGTGACGTACGCCATTTATGGTACAGGAAATTTGCTGGATGACAGTGGTGTCCTTCTGCGAGAGAGGCAGACGTATACGTCAATGCGATACGCAAAGGAAGATAGTTTTTTTAATCGAAGGATGGCAGATGGCCTACCTGAAGTAAAATAAGTGGTAAATCGCCTTATAGTTTACGAAAATAAAGTTTTATTTCCTATACGCCGCGAAAAGCTGGAGAATCTGTATGGTGAATTTTTACTATTTTTAATATTTATTTTTTAATTTCTTCAATCATGCAAGGACCATGACCTTCATTGATGCTATTACAGGCACATGAGGAATAGATTTTATTTATGTGCCTGCTATTAGAGATAAATTAGCAGAAATAAGCATGGCGGTAGTACTTACCGGGCGGGTTCTGTCCCAAAAAGGTACGAATAAAACCTTTACTGTTATTCTGATCTTCTTTGGTAAAATAGAGAAAATGCATGAAAGAGGGGAGACTTCACAATTATTGGGGTGCTGCACAAAGCATATGCGTGTTTATCGTCGAGATACCCTACTTTAGCATAGATACATGCGATACTTGCGAATTTATAATGCATAAGTTTAAATAATGTGTTAAAACACATTGAATAAATCTTGGTTACTATACAATTTGATTGATGAATTCTTAACGGCAAGATCCGATCTCCGATCTCTCACAAGATAGAAAAATACGTTATATTGTGAACAAGTTGAAACAGAGTGATCTGCTCTTCTTCTCTCATCTGAGTTTCTTGCTGGCTCTTCTCGATAGAATCTGCCTTTCGAACCGGTGCTGTGGTAGTCACTACAAACTTGACATTTCAAAAGTGTATTGAACATTTATATCAAGTAGGCCTCTACTTGATATAAATGAATTTGGAATTTTATATATCGCATAAACAGGACTAAGAACCTACATCCGTGAATCCGTGTAGGTTCTCGACTAATACTTTAGAAGTGTTTCTCAAACAGGTGGTACTTAATTAACAGTTGACAGTAATTATTTTACTTTTAATGTTTCGACGTTTACCATTAAATGAGGAAAATAGTAAAAGTTTGTGAGCTAACAACATTTAGCGGATGTGAAGTAAGACGCACTCGGGACATCTTCTGTAAGACGTAGATTGAGTTTTAAATGATATTCTGGTTTATTGGCCAGCATGTCCCATATATCCTTCCAATTTTGAGAGATGTCGCGTTAATGCATTTACCAGCGACCAAAAAAAGGGAATCGAGCCACTCACTTAGCTCTTTATACGTACATACGTACTTTACACTAAGAATTAGTGAATAAATGTTGTTCATTAAAATACCTATTATGTTGATCTTTCGGGCGCAGCGGTATGCGTTATGGTCATTTGTGTGGGAGGTGCCGGGTTCTAACCCTGGCTGAGGCAATTCCAGAATTTATATATTCTGAATTTTCTCTAGTCTGCTCTTGTATAAGCCTTTGGCTTTGGCTAGTTAACACCCTAAAGCTAAAACCACGCCACCAAGAAATTTAGCGTTCCGGTGCGATGTCGCATAGAAGCAGATTAGTGGTATCGTTGAATTCAGCTGCCATACAATAATATACCTCGCTACCATTTCAGACTGCATCTTCGCTCACCACCAGGTAAGCTTGAAGCCAAGACTTATTAGTGGTTGGATCAAAAAAGGTAATCATATAATAATAACAGTTTTTATTTGCTTAAAAGTACAATGTTATTTCTAAAATTACCCTGGATCCCCAAACTAGGATATCCCGTGACTTGGGGCCCAGTGTCTTCCAACATGTGCATCGAGATTAGAGAAAAAAAAAAAAAACGGAGACATCTGGAAGTTTCATGAATGAATCTCACTAAAAGTCATGAATCCATAGTCACAAATATCGTAGTTACTATAATGGAACCATACTTACATCCTTTTACCACCACGCTCGTTCGCCAGGTATTTTCGTCCATTTTATCAGTTCTGCGCATTGTTCACTTTCAGAGATATATTACCAGAATAATTGCTTGTATCATTTCCGTAGCGTGGGGCGAATTTGAATTTTTGCCGGAGTACATTTTAGCGCTTCTTGTAATAACTTCGGCTGGTAAGACGTTTTTATTGAAGATTCCCAGGCCGAAGGTTTACTTATTTAGCGGTAGGCTACGATTGAAATATATAAGTAAGTACCTTACCTTCCAAAAATTGGGTATGTGCCACCATATATTCATCATCATCATCATGTCAACCCATTACCGGTCCCACAAACAAGGCCTACTACGAGTTTAGGCCGGAAACTACCACGTTGGCCAGTGTGGATTGGTAGACTCCACACGGCTTTGAGAATATTATGAAGAGCTATCAAGAATACAGGTACCCTCACGATGTTTTCCTTCAGCGTTGGAGCAAGTGATATTTTAATAGATTAAAACGCACATAACTTAGAAAAATTAGAAGTGCGTGCTGAGATTCGAACTTACGAGTAACTCACAACAAGCCAGCTAATGCTAACAACTAGCTATATAACTTAACTAGCTAGCTGACAGTTACAAGTAGCTATTATATAGCTTAATTAGCTAGCTAATACTTAAAAGTAGCTATATGCTTTTGAAATCCCGCGGGTATTTATCCCGTGGTGCTTTTCGAGGACCGGACGTATTCTCTGTCTATTTTAACTACTTATTTTGTGGCGAATTTTATCAAGATTTGTACAGTGACTGAATGAATGAATGTGAAATGAATATACTTTTATATTACACTACAAAAAGAACATAAACACATAAAACAACATAGTTCATCTTAGATAAAAAATTACAAAACTGGCACCTTCGTAGTTATAATGTTAGTATGGCTAGTATACTAGTATTTAAAGTTAGTTATTTAGCAAGTTATCTTAAGTTATTGACAAAACCGCACTGCCAGTACGCCCAAAGTTTATTATCAATCTAATCCAAAATTTTGAGATCTAAAAATAAAGTTTATAAAGCCATCTTTATCATCTGGTAAGAAAAGGAAAAGGATAGCACTAGCTTAGGCCTAAACTAACAGAATCTTCAATCTAAAGATTTTGGATTATTAATTTCGGGCGTATGTCTTGCGATCCGATTACGGGAAGGTATATAATGTAGACATCTCCTAGCTGAGCGCACTGCTACCTTAGAATTGATAGTAAGGTGTTATACAGGCGATATTGCAGTCAAGTCAAACGAGTGTAACACAAATAGAGAATCACAGCTATATAACTGGATTCAGGGGTAAAGTCTTTAATGCACATCATTTTAAACAAAAAGAAAAATAATCAAATAAAAATTCGAATACTGGAACTCTACCGCTTAAAAGCAACTTCAAACAACTGTAATGTTAACTTAAAACAAACCTAAATAAAAGCTGAAAGAAAATAGGTGCACAAAAATATTCAAACCCCGATTTAATAACGAATAAGAATTTTTCATATTTATCGGTGGCCACCGTAGTTGTGTCGTCTATACGATGGCTTTCAAGGATCAACTTGCGTTAATTGAAAGACTTAGGAAGTTAGGAACCGCTTTAACGATTTGTATTTTTATTTTTTTATTTTTTTACGGTTTTGACTCTGGGGTTTAACTATAACTTTTCTGACAAAATGCAATTTTACGTAAAAATACAGCCATAATATAACGGATTGTTTAAACTGAAGTGTTAAACTTAGTGCAAAATAACGAATTGTTTACTTAAAGGCACTTCATAATTCATAGGCTGCTGAGGCAAGAACAGATAAGTCGCTGTATAATTTGGTACATAATCCCTACTAATATTATAAATGTCAATGTAAGTTTGTTTGATACGCTTTCACGCAAAAACTACATAACACATATTCTTGGAAGTGTTAGAAGTAATATAGGATAGTTTTTTATCCCAACATTATGCTGGGTTTCTTTAGGAGAGCAGATGAAAGTGTTTGACGATTTTACACCATAACTCCGACAAATTATAACCGTTTTAAATAATTATTTTTGTACTAAAGATATGTAGTTAATTTTACCCAAACTGTGGTTGGAGATAGAGGACAGAACTCCTCAGCGGACGGCAGCAAACCCCTCATTTAAGGCTTAGCTATACTGAATACTTATTTTTTTTAGATCTACTACTAAATTTAATGCCACATTAAAAAACAAAATCAAACGCAGACGAAGTCGCGGGCAACAGCTTATATAATTTTGAGCGACGCTGTGCTTCTACGTAGGTACTTACGCTGCGTTCCTTATTTAAACTTTCTTATTAATTTTTTTTAATGATAAATAATTTTTTTTTAATGATAAAGAATTTTCAGTACGAGCTCGGAGAGGAAGTTGGCGGTGTCAACTCCCTTGTCTCGGAGTGCACGTTAAGCCGTCCGACCCGGTTATTACCTCTTATTTGTGATTTTAGTCGCCCACCAGCCCACATTGGAGCAGCATGGTGGGTCTAAGCTCTAAAACCGTTACTCCTATGAGGCTGCCGTTGATGAAATAGATAGGTATACATATATAGTTCTCTATTAATGTAACAATAGATTATTGTATCTCCTGTAGTAAATGTAAATAAATAGAAAAGATTTCTCCTTTTATATCGAAGGCAATTATCATTACCAGTGGAAGTATGCGGGGGATTTTTTCAACATATTTGAGGCGTAGCACAATAGTACGCGTACAATAATCTGAAACAAACAAAGGTTGGTAACGATCATTAGTCGTTATCGCGCGCCGCGGGGCGCTGTTTTAATCACTGTTAATAAGGAAGCTTTCGGTAATGACGACGTGTTAGATGCATATGAACAAGAATAAACAAAACAAGTAATCATTTTTAAAAGGTTTAAAAAAAAGGGTGTGTCAGCTCCGACGCACTACTGGGGTTTACTCCTTAAGTACGATTGTCGAAACATACACAAAAAGAGTTTATTTAACTGAATAAAGATTAATACCATATGAAAGGGTAAATTAAAAATCCTGTGCAATTTATTCACACACGACGGAAGTGTAACTTCTTAAAAGTAGCCTACGAGAGATTGAGGTGGATGTAGAGTATCTGAACTATTAGGATAAATGTAATGTTTATTATTTAGTTTCCATGGTAACTAGAATAGGTAAAAAATGTATTATGTTTTCTATCTCACTCTGTCCTATACATTTTTGTGTTTGTTTCTTTACTTAGATATTATTCGGTTTCCTTGGTAACTTAAATAGGAAAAATAAGTTAATTAAACGAAAGCGAAGATGCATGTTTGCGCATCACGGTTGCCGGGCATGCAACGTCGCAAAGCGAAAACGTAACGGGGTCATTCATCAGTAGATTTTACCCCTCACATTTTTCTCATACCGGGCGCCTTATATATCGATTCTTAAGGAGTAAACTCCAAAAACAAAAGTACTAGTAGAGCTATTTGTGACAGAGCTCGTCAGGGGAAAACCACCATGTTTATTTCTACCGCAAAGTAGCTTTGTTGCAATAATGTGTTCCGGTCTGAAGGTCGTAGGTACAGGCACATTAGGCTAAGCACCTAAGCCACAAGTTGATGGTCATAGGGCGGTACGTCGGAGGACGTGCTCCTTAAATGCCCTGCGAAGTATTTCTCTGCATTTAGGCGATAGTTTTCCACTTACCATAAGGTGGGACTTCTGGTTCAATTATTGCAATGTAAAAATTTTATATGTACGTACTGTTAGAGCGGAAAGTTCGGTGTTTATAAAAAAAAACACCGATTGTTCTTAGCACCACTTTATTATATATATATTTTATAAACTTGTAATGTATACGAGTCGCGGAACCGTAATAAAGGGTTTATTCGAGCCGGAGTAACCTTATCTTTAATCTCCTTGCTGAAAGCCAACCGGCAGGCAGAAACCAGGTCCTTAGTTGGGCAGAAATTTGACTAAAGAATAAGAACTGACTGGATTTGGCAAAATGTATCGATTTTATAGGCCCATATTGCTGATCGACAATTTAATAGTGACATAAATTAGGAAATAGCAAGTCAGCAATATGCAGCCAGTAGCTAGGGTTGCACAGTACGTCAAAATAATATATCAAAATAATGCTGTCGAAAATAATTTAAATATTAAAAGGTTATAACATAACCGTCATCATCATAATCATCAGTCATCATTATTGGATTTGGAATATTAACCCTAGCAAAAAAGTCATACTTTTATCAAGGCAGTTTAATGCAGTTGAACATTAGCTGTTTCATTCGACTTACTTACTAAAAACATAGTATTTTTCGCAAGAGAAAAGTCTCTGGCATAGCCCAAATCATTAACAAGTAGGAATGGCAATGGATGGTCCATGCTTTTCGTAGGTGTGAAAGCCGTTGGTCCAGGCAAGTTCTAGAGTGGACAACGCAAACATGAAAGCTCAGTTTGTCACGCCCTGCAGCAAGATGGACCGATGACAGACTGAGGGTCGGGTGGGTGGATCAAAAAGACATGTGTGTGTGGGAAAGGCCTATGTTGATCAGTGGACTTCCACAGGCTGAAATTATTATGATGATATTTCTGATGAAGATTACAGCCTCCTCTGATGGCTTATAACCGTAACACAACTAAGAACCTTGCCAGAAGTATATAATTACGACTTATAAGGGAATAGTGTTAGCTGCCAGCTAATCAGAAGCTTGGCGATCGACACATCTAAGACACTGTACTTATTTGAAAAACTTCTACGCCGATTTGCGTTTCTTTTTTGCATTACCAAGTGTAATTACCTAATCTTATGCAAAAAAAAACGCAAATCGGTGTAGATCGGTGTGATTAAACTTACTGGCCTACTTACTGGGTAGGTCTTACGTATTGCTGGGTCTTAGATGTGTCGATGGCCAAGGTTCTGATTAGCTAACAGCCTGCACCTATTCCATTATAAGTTTTAAGGGCATCATTTAAATGGGAGCACTATATATTCAAACAGTAACCAGGTTCGAAATCTTAATGTGATAATCACAAGTTTCACAATCGATCAACAAATCGGAAACATGGTCACTTTACAGTCAGGCGATGCGGCTTTGTTTACAGTATATTCTACGTGATCAAATCATAAAGTTTCTGATATCTCAGCATTTAAGTCACTCGTAATATGTTCGTTGATGGTCTATGGGAGAATGCTGGGTTTGTGCTGTTAATGGGGAGCTGTAACTTTTTCAATTCTCACTACAGAGAACGGGTCTCCCCCCCACAATGAGAAAGGGATAGACCCTTAAGAACATTATGAAAAACTCTCAGGTTTCCTCACGATGTTTTCCTTCACCGTTGAAGCAAGTTATAATTTAATTACTTAAAACTCAGAAAAGTTAGAAGTGAGGCGTGCTGGGATTCGATCTCGGCCCCCCGAAAGTGAAGTCGAGCCCAATGCGCTATCACCGCTTGAATTCGTTTAAATTCGATACATTTATTAAATGATTGGTTTTACAATGTTGATAGATACAAAGAAAGGAACAAATTTTTTGGCTCCACTCCCAATTTCTATAACAATAATACTAGCTTTAATCCAATAATCGTCAATATTAAAATAATTAAGAAATTACAATACTGACATTATAATTGGAAAGATTAACCGATTATAATTCTGCTTTCAAGTGCGTTTCTGGACCCAAACTTATTATAAGATTAAAATGAACCTTTCGCCACTCGTTTTAGAGTAGCAATTTCTGTGTTAAGTCCTGTCACGGTTAAAACAAAAAACCTAAAAATAGTTATCTATAGTAGGTGCTTTCTGCTAGACTAAATGCTTTTCTATGACATCGCAAGTATATTTGCTATTTTGTAGTACCAAGCTCTATGGTATCCAGACATACAGTTCAACGCACGGCGTAGCTACATACAAGCACTGCCTTTCGACATTAATCAAAGTTAATGATTGTGTATTTTTTTTTATTTCACTACATGTTAGCCCTTGATTGCAATCTCACCTGGTGCTATGTGATGATGCAGTCTAAGATGGTAGCGGGCTTACCTGTTAGAGAGTCTGGTAGTCATACCCCTAATAGGTTTCTACCCGACACCGCACCGGAACACTAAATCGCTTAGCGGCACGTCTTTGTCAATAGGGTGGTAACTAGCCACGGCCAAAGCCTCCAGGCGAAATCTTCTTATAAAATTTAACAAGTTCAGTTTAATTTGTAATTTGTTATTGCCATATAAATAAAAAATATCAATGTCAGACATCAGTTAAAATATACAGTGTCATAAAAGTAAATAAAAGTTGGTTTTCCCTAAAGCAAACGAAATATGAGTTCCAATAAATAAATATATCATTAAACATTAATAATTTGACAGTAGTTATAATCCTGTCGATATTTTATGTATTCCACCCGGATGCGTACACAAAGATTAATAAAATTTAAATGTTTGACATAACGCTTAATTTATTGTTGACTTATTAATTGATGTCAATGCATAATTGAAGTGTGCGTTGCTATGGTAATTTATAGATTTCGTAATTGATAAAATTAATGACGTCCATGATGTATATGCGTTGGATGAGGTAGTAATAAAGTTTATCGCGCATTGCCTATGGAGCCGCAAGCTCTTAAATTATGTGGAAACTTTATAGAAGCAGTACTTTGGGGTAGTCAATGATATATAATGAACTACAAGCCTTATTTTTTATAATTAACGACAACAAGAACAAAAACCTTAGCAATTGTGTATTGTGATTATAACAACATCTCCTGAGAAATCTCTTGTGTCGGAGCGACAAGTGCGTGAGGAGAGCATTTTAAGATCAGTGAGTTATGGCGTATAAAGTAAGTTATACGTTGCACCGTGCAAATTGCGACTGCGGTTACCGCGTAAAACACCCATATATATATATAGTTATCTCGTATTACACCTACATATATTTTCTGGTAGATTTAACAGAAATGTCTACAGTCGCCATAAGACTGATGTAAAAGGTATATGCTAATTTCGGCATCGACGGTAGGAGAGCAGTAGCTTAATTGCTTAAAGCAATCAGGCCGCGATTGCCAGAGAGTCCAGGTTCAAAACCTGTCGATTCCAAAAAAAATTTTTATTGTATTTTAAATTTATAAAAAGAACTGTATCATCAACAATTTAACTGATGTTACGGAAATAATTAAATTAATAATATTGATGATGTGAATGCGATTCACATTGATTGTCTAAGAAAACAAAGTAAGCTAACTTTAGAAGATGTCGTCAGCAGTTGCATATTTTGCAGTAAACACATTTGATTCGTATCTAGATCGTAGGTTATTTCAGTTGGTGATGTCCATCGTTCTTGCTATCTATCCATCTCCACTGCGCTTGCGGTTTTAGAGAAAAAGTGCAATTAACTTTGATTTGAACCTAGTGCATGTTCGAGCACAAATTAGTATAGTCTATCCTTGTGCCTCGGAGAAGAATAAAACATCCTTTCAGAACTTTTACTAGATGCATTAATGTTGAGAGTAAGTGCCTTTCACAAGCAGGTAGACTCTAGAATCACCCTGGATACAGTTTGTCACATTAGGTTCCCATTTACCAAAACTTTCTGTACATTATGTTTCCTAAAAAAAAGTTAACTTTCTATACAGTTGTTACCACCCCTCCACTTCCCAGCATGTAGATTTATCATGAGCTAACTTTTATATTTTTAGTATCTAATTAATCGGCCTTAACAGAAACTACAGAAATTCCTTGCGTTCTTCCACGTAATATCAATAACGCTTTACGGGCGAGTTCTTATGTCGCGTACCTAAACGTTTACATGCCTGAAATACCAGTAGTAATAAATACATGTATTAATATATACATCAATGAAACCCATCCTATATTATACATGCGTTTGCTAGTTACCTTTGTGCGTTGATGCCAGTGCATTAATTTTGTTGGAATTTTGCACATCATTTTATTAGCCAAACGATCTCCCTGGCCGCCCTCCCTGTTTTACATTATTCCAATACAAGATAGCCCCTAACTGCAATCTCACCTGGTGGTGATTATTCTGGCTAAGATGGTAGCGGGTAGTAATCTGTTAGGGTTATGACAGTTATTTTTAAAATTACCTTACCTCTCATCAGTTTCTACGCGACATCGTACTAATAAATCGCTCGGCGGAAGTGAACCTACCAGTAGGGCTGCAACTAGCCACGGTCGAAGCCTTCCACAAAGCAATAAGACCAATTTGAATCAGCAGAAACAACAAGGAGTAGGTACAATTGTTTAATCTCATAGAATACCTACTTCATTGACTTAGTCACTCGCTCGATTATGTTTATATCAGTCTCCGATCGAATGTTGTATAAAAGATACGATACGGAAACTGCTGATCAGTAAATCTTGATATAGGTAAACACTGTGTTGACATAAATCCCCAGTCCTTTGTTTTGCACATGGTTTACCTGCGCAAGCAGTTAGGTGCCTAATAAATGCAAATTGTTTAGACCACTCTCTTTGGACAGTCCCCTTGGCTCTCTCTCAAAGCGTTGAGGGGACACTCCCGTTAAAGCTTCGCTTTGGTACTTTGAATTCGGTAGTTTATTTATACAACCCCCCCAAGTAGCTATCAAGCGTTCCCTAAGAAATTTATGTTAAGGTCTATGGTTTAGATACTTTAGTTTAAACGTACCAACTTGGCCCTGTTTTTGCTTTGATTCTTTATTTGAAATTTAAATGGTGCTTATGACCATCGCGAAGTAGTAGTAGATATATATTATGTTTGAATTTTTTTTTACAAGTTAGTCCATGACTAAGATTTTGATCAGTAAGTTGTTATAATAACTTGTCATCAAATTATGAAATCCCAAATTGTGGGATCGATCGATCCTCGATCTCAGGAGTCCCACTACTAAGGCTCACCACTGTGCCAGGAAGGTCGTCTAAGACTTACTGACTTTCTACTGTTTATCATAAAAATAAAAAAATAAAATAAAATAATAGTTAATACTTGTAGGTAAGGTGGAGAGTAAAAGACCACGTGGCCGATTACCTCGTCGCTGGTCTGTCCAGGTAAAGTCGCTCACAGGTCTCCCTATCACAGAAGCTATCAAAAAGGCCGAGGATAAAACAGGATGGAAGGCTGTAGTAAAACTTGAATCAGGACACGACCTTCAGTAATGAAGTTAACGACGAAGAAGAAGTGTAATACATAAATTAAACAATTAAATCATTACCAATTTGAATGAGGCACAACAAACGCTATTTTGCCTTTACGCATGACCAGTTCTAACGTTGCCTAACACAAAACTGTTCTTGAAAGCAATTCCTTTTAGCTACGATCACTACTAAAAGAGACCTGGTAGGTAGATAGTGATATTACATTTTGACGAACAAAGCAGCCATTTAGGCAATTAAAATTGCCAAGTGAGCCGCTAGCGCGCATAATGCGATGTTTGTAACGGGAAGTCGGTTAGAAGGTTGGCGTGAGGTCGTAAATTTTGGCTCCCGAACCACCGTGGCATGGGCGTTGTGTTAATAATAATTAAAATATCCTATCCTATTAGATTCGCCAGGATTCATCAATTTCTTTCCGCATCCTTTGCATGAGAAAAGACTCTTAGCACGACCGCAAAGGGTCTCTTATGGTATACATTATTCATTTTACTTCATATCTCTTCTTCATATTTATTCTTTTTTTTGTTTGACAGTGTATACACTGTCTACCAAGCATGTAATTGCCTAATTTTAATGAAGATCTGATGAATATTGTCGGAGATCAGGGACATAATGGACGGATGGATGTATGTATGGATATTTGTTACGCTTTAACGCCAGAACGAATGAACCGATTTGGCTGAAATTTGGCATAGATACCTACAATATAGTCTGGAATAGCTCATAGGCTTCTTTTTATCCCGGAAAAGCAAACAGCTTCTACAGGATAGCATCTTAATTTTTTCCGTATTTGTCTTCCAAAATCGGCGCAACGGAGTTTTAGATGGACACGGTTTTTTGGATAGGCCTAGTTGAAATATTATAAAGCTTTTAAATTTTGTTTAATTGTGTATAAAACAGTCCGCGACATTTAGAAAGAGAGAGAACCTCAATTAAGAATAGCGTTAAAAATTATATTAAATATAATAATAGTGTAATTAAGAAAAAATTTATGTTATATTTAAAAAAAAGCGTGAATGAATGCGTGTGCATGGTGTCAAGGTGTCAGAAAAAGGATTGTCAATTCGATAAAATCTTAAAAAGCACCCCACGCATTTTTTAAGGGAAAAATAGGCTAGAAACAACATTATACTAATGTTTCTTTTTTTTTTAAATGGTATCTTATCAATGTTATCAAAAACAATCAGACACAAATAGAACAGGCAAAGAGATTAAGGTTTAATAATAATTTAAAGAAGCCTATTTCCCCAACCTAATATTTAGGTAGAATACGAAGACATGAAATTCGGGCGTTCTATTTACTTTTAGAACTTACAATAAGCATGAAGCCGTAGTTTTTATTTGTTTAAACGTGCTAATCTCTGAAAACTAAAGGAGTGAATAATAGGTACCTACTTAAGGTAGGTAAGGTAGGTACAAGTTTTTATTAAATCCATCATTAATCAAGTAATATGGATGAAAATAAATACTTATGGCTGACAATTAAAATGTTAAATTACATGTTTCTAAAAATTTCTATCCCTAAAGCAATTAAAGGTACTTGTTAAAAAGCGTTATTGAATAGAACGTTTAGTCGGATTTCTTAAAAATGTTTTTAGAGAAAATCTATACAACATCTCATCTCATCACCATCAACAGATGACGGAAAAGCGAATTAACGCGAGGGGATGTAACATTTAATATTGTATGGGACAGAAGTTGTGCACTGGCAAAGTTGAGTAGGACCGCTGGTAGGAAATAAGGATATTTAATACTCGTTACACGGCCAATTACTTGTTAATATATCACCCTCGGCAGTTAGTAACAATTGGTGTTAGTGTTCAAATGAAATGGTGGTTCAAGCCAAATGTTTCTGAGAACTTATGAATGCCGCAACTTCAAACTGGCTAGCTAAGTGGAAAGTTTTGGAAATTGTTTACTGGCTACCTCTGTCTAATTTATGTTAATGCATATCTCACAACTTGAAGCACAACTTTGTTGTTTAATTTATCAATTATACTATTAATTTTGGTTTATTTTATTTATTTATTTAAACTCTTTATTAAAAAGAAGAAAATAAAGGAAGAAGAAGACACACTTTATTGCACGTATAACATACATATAGGAAAAGAAACATTAATGAAACAGTAAACAATGTAGACATGCAAAGGCCTTATTGCTGCAAGCAATCTCTTACAGGCAACCTTTGTTGAAAGGACTTAGAGCAAGAGAACGGGATAGTGCCAAGAGTGTTGTAATATATACATAAATACCTAAATGTATAGATACTAATACAAAGATAATTTAAATAAATATACGTAATATATAAGTATAAAATATACATAATATATATAATATACAGAATATATAAAAGTAGATTTAATACGTAATTTACAGACATAATAATTTAGATAAAGCAACAACTTCATTTGCCAAATAAACACAAAAACTGGAGTGGAATACAAAAGGCAGCCTTATCGCTTAGAAGCGATCTCTGCCAGGCAACCTTAGGACAACATGATCGAGAAAAATAGGTGGTGTAAAATTATTATAAACCTACATTCAAATAACTACATACGAACACATAAACAAAAATTACACAAATAAAAAATAATAAATATATGAATGAATATAGATATAAATAAATGTCAAAATAATAAACTAATATATATTATGATAAATAATATTAATAAATAGATGGGAAAAAATAAATATTGCGCAAGGTAATAAGATTTAACTGCGTGTTTAAACATATCAAGCGATATTGCCTGTCGTGTGTTCTTAGGAAGAGCATTCCACAATTCAATAGCTTGCACTGTGAGGGAAAGCTTATAAAACTTCGTCTTGTGGAATAGCAGTGTCAGCATACGAAATAATCGTAAGTCAGATGCCGGTCCTAAAAAGTTGAACTTTCTCTTCAAGTAAGGAGGTGTTTTGGTTTCGGTTATTAATCTTGCGCAGATTTAACCAAATATAGAACGTTTTACTTCTCCATGTTATGATCGTAGAAACAACAAGTTCTTCTAGCAAATTTACAGGTATAAGTTTTTTTCATATTTTTAGATATACGAGTATCATCACTTTATTTTTATAACAGAAAATATAAGCAGCAATGAAAATATTACAAAAATAGTTATTTAAAATGGTTATTACAGGTGCTGTGCAGATACGAATCCTCAAGTTCTTTGGACACATAACTAGGAATAAGCACTCCATGGAACGACTTGTTGTCCAGGGGAAAGTGGAAGGCAAACGGTCACGTGGTCGATCACCCACGCGTTGGACCGACATAATTAAAGCTAAAACACAAACCTCCATAGTCCAATGTTCTAGAAACGTTGAAGATCGTAACAAGTGGAGGCGCATCGCGGGGCTGCTGTAGGCAAAGAAAAAGAACCATCGTCAACCACGACCACTCTGTCAAGAGTGAACGACTAAGGAGGAGGAGGAGTTTTGTCTTTTTACTGACAAAAAATATGCCTGAAATAAAGATTATTATTATCATTATTATAAAATATCACTTGTTTTAACGGTGCCAGAAAATCATTGTAAGAAAACTCGGGCATAATAGATCTTTTTAAGGACTTGTAACAAAATATAATTTTTATATATAAGACAGGTTGGAAAATTGCAGGGCTAATAAAGTCTTGGTATAGTTTTGGAACTTAGGCGATTTTGAAACATTCTTCATTGGTGCTCGGCTCCTCTTGGTCTTAACGTGATGATGTATATCCTATAACCTTCTCGATAAATGTGCTATCCAACACTGAAAGATTTATTCAAATCGATAAAGTAGTTCCTGAGATCATCACGTTCAAGTAAACAAACAAACATACTCTTTAGCTTTATATATTAGTAACTTTGTTAAAAGAAATTTGAGCATTTGTCGTGAAGTTAAAGTTCTCTAAGCTAAGTAAAAATTTCGAATGTCGATCTGAAGTGCTTTAAATCTACGTCAGTGTATCGAACTATATATAACGACAGCAATTTGAAAATTGCAGTTTTATCAGGTAGGCTCTCTTTGTTCACACTATCCATCTGAAACAAGATACATGAAATCCATTCATTACTCGATATCTCTCACTCTGCGAGCCAAAAAACCGCATGCAATCCGCACCTGAAAGGCATATTGAAAAAAATCCCACCGAATACGTTCCAACGGATTACCCGGGCTTAGGTAGAGGAATGGAACAAAAAACGGTTATCCGGGCTTACTTTTGGCCTGTGGCTTGTGATATTTGTAAAGAGCAAAGACTAAGCGGATTTATTATTTAAAGAAAGATTTACTAAAATTTACATTCTGGCTATCCAGTATATGCTATCTTTTTGATCGACGAGCCATTTCAGGTATGTTGAAAAAGAAAAATAAAATTACATTCGTACTTAACTTACTTAGAAAATTAAAAAAAAAACAAAAGTTTTCATTCTGCCTATTCAGAATATGCTGTCTTTTTAATTGGCGCGTCATTTCAGGTATGGTGAAAAAGAAAAAAAATATTACTTTCGTACTAAATTTACTTAGAGAAAGAGATTTCTAAAGCTATGGTAATCCTTACTAATATTATAAATACGATGATATGTTCGTGGCTTGTCCTTCTTGTACGCAGGAATAGAACAACCATCATAGTATTTTTTTCAGGCTTACAACCATCATAATATTTTTTTCAGGCTTATTGTCGCCCGCAACTTTGCTCGATTGGAAATTTTGATGCATTGTGAGTGCATTTTTTATTCTCTAACCCCTGAATTACCACTATGCAAAAAAATTACGATCGCAGGTGGGTTAGATTTGTTGTTTTTACCATACTTTTCCCTTTAACAAAAAGTAGCGCATGCGCTAGTCCAGACTATGGTCGATCTCTGTATCAATTTTTAATCATATCATTTCCGCCGTTTTTCTCTAGTAACAAAACCTGATCCAATTTTTCACATTATTATATAAATATGGATAAAGTATTCGCAGTTAAAAGGAAAAATAATAAAATGTGACAATTTCGTATCACTAAACTAATAAAAGTTACAGTGGCGTTTAAACTTACTTAGTTAGCAGAACAGATCTTTTTATCATTGTAGTAGTAAAGTAGAGCTCAAGTAATAGTCGTAGTGCTTTTTATGCAGAACTCGTCCGGGACTACAGCCATAGACGGCCGAATGGCGCAGTGGGCAGCAATCCTGCTTTCCGAGTCTAAGGCCGTAGGTTCGATTCCCACAACTGGAAAATGTTTGTGTGATGAACATTAAGTTTATTCAGTGTTTGGTTGTTTATCTGTATATTATAAGAACTTATGTATATTGTTCATAAAAATATTTATCAGTCATCTTAGTACTACACAAGCTACGCTTACTTTGGGGCTAAATGGCGATGTGTATATTGTCGTAGTATGTTTATTTATGTATTTATTTATGTTTGTTTCTTCCGCCAATCTGGGGGCGGGGTTGCCTGTATAATTAAAGGCACATGAGGTTTAACACCTATGCCTCAGAATGATTGACTCAGGGCGCTGCATAACAAAACGTGTTCCGTGCGTGTGGCTCCGTTTATTTTCTTTTTTTTTTGGCGTGGTCGAAAAGCTTTATTTGCTAGGTTATGTGGGACCCCCCTTCCCCTCTGGAGGGGGGTATATTTATTTAGGGGGGGGGGGATTAAACCACCACGGCATGTACCTCTGGTCCCCACCCAAACCGATTGCTGGGGCTACTGCGCTAATGAGGAGGGGATCAGGACAGCTTGAACCCCTCCTTCTTAACTTTTAGATTGGGCTACATACAGTAAAGTAATATTCTTAAAAGCGGACCAGTTGTTAAAACTCTAGAGGTATACTTACAACACTGCCTGGATAATTACTTACCAAACATTAATCTTTTTTATTTAAATAACACGTAAACTAGCAATCGGATTACCTGATGTCAATGGATTACTGCCACCCATAAACATCAAGGTCAACCAAGTCGGTTTGTAGTTTCAGTCACGAATAAATGTACCACATTAAGATTTAAAAAAAAATTAAACAACAAAGAACGTTTTAGAATATTTTTCCTTTATTTTCGTTTCTCAATAATATCTTATTGAAAACCGACATCCCGACAGTAAGAAAGTCTTCGTTCAAACTATTTACATTTCATTAACTTTTAACAAACATAATTAATTAAATACTCTATTTATGTCATACAATAGTTATAACAAAACAATTAGCTAGTAACATAATTAGATATATATCTGTGTATAAATAATAATTATTGATTAAAGTTTTACTATTCCTGGGCCCTGGTCCCTATTACATTCTAATCTTAACAAACTTTTGACCATAATTTAACGTAAACATTGACAGTACTTGAATGAAGAGGTGTCAACAATTTACGTCACAATATGAAATTCGTGTTCAGTCAAGGTTTAAATGCTATAGAGAAGTTTTTTTGCCCCGAAAATAAAGGTAAAACAAAGAGTTTCGATCTGTATGTATAAATATGAAAAAATGTTAACGTATTTTTAATTTAAGAGCGCCAATACACATGAACACGCTAAAAGTTTAGTTTAGTAATTTACCCAATAGGAATTTAAACCTAAAAACGCCTATGATAATATTGCTGTGTCTATAAGCACCTCAACAAATATTCCAAGGCAAAACGAATATGAGATATTTAGTTGCTATTGCACAAGCTATTATAAACAACAAAACAACACTACTATCTGTACTAAGATAATTTCAAACAGTATCTCAAATCTGTAACAATTACAGTAACACGCAGTATTATGTTGCAATGCACGCACTAATTATACCATGTCCCTGAAAAAATTAAAATTAATTTAAAAATAAAACTTTTTACCACAATTTACAACGTACAAAATTTACGTCACAAAATACATTTCGTGTTGTAATTTTGTTGCCAATGAGAATAAGGGCCTAGAGTCGATTCTGTCATTTGACATTTTATCATGTATCACACTATTATTCGAAGTATATTAAATCATTCTGTAACTTATGGCATTTCCTATCGAATTAAAATATGTCAACATTTATTTCAAGCGAGATACTTTTTTAATCCCATAGAATCAGGGCCCTAGTTTACAAAGATTGCTTCATCAATGTATATCGTGTAATTTATGATATACGGGCTTGAAGTCTATACGTTGTAAAATATTAGAATAGGCATTTATTTGAGCTAATATGCCTATGATATAATATAATAATAGATAATAATGCTTCTATCTGTCACAGTATATTGACGCCTTAACGCGTAGTTATTATACATCACTACATACAACATTATTGAAAAGTAAAAACAAAACTATTTCTTATTAAATTGCTTTTCGAAAATAAATTTAATATTTAATAAGCGAAGTTCTTAAATTAATCACGTGTCCTAATATTTGAGGAGACGCAAAATTATATCAACTTGTATAATACAAAACATTTACACTATTAACGTCATATATACAAGTCTTCCATTACGGACAATTTGATATTATAAACTATCATAATCATTTTTGCCTCAACATTTACTTTATTGGTTTTAAAGATATATATAATAAACAATTAAATAATTTATATATTTTGTCAGAATGATACATAATTAGTATCCATGTTAGATAACGAGCTTTTCTTAAATATTACTGTTTTGGAATGGACTGGTATATATTGAGTCATGACCTATATATAATATATATATATATACATATATATATATTCATATATTTCATGTCATAAATATAGATATATTTTAGAACTGACTCAGACTCTAAAGGGAATTCTTTATGAAACCAACGTGTGTTTTAAAGGTACTATAGGCATGGAACGTATCGCATAAACACTCATATTATGTGCGTTTTGTTTCCGAATTTTCGATATTGAATCTTTTCATATAAATACCAAAGTATTGGTCAAAATCTATGGTGCTCTGCAATTATTGTAGTACTGTTATTTCATGTGCTTCGGGTTTGATCGATATCAGTTTATATACGACATACGACGTATTCGTCTAATTCGCGTGCACACGGTTCTTTTGTTTTATGATTCAAACCTTAATACATAGCAATGTAAAATATCGGATAATATTTATGTTTTGTGCCGTCCGATATAAAGATATTGGTTTAGTACAGATTTGTATCGTCCAACTAACGTGATTACTTAACTCACGAAGATAATAATCATCCTATTCCAAAACCTCTAGGTGGCAGATTTAATTCAGTTCAGTTCTGGTATTCTTATAAACAGGGAAGAGTAGGAAAATTAAATCACTACAATTTTAAATTTGTCGTCTGAATATATTGGAGAAGATGGATTTTTATTTTTGGGGGTAAGAAAATGACAAGACTAAAATAAGGCAACTAACTATAATTAACGTTTTAAAGTATTATCACAATTTAGTGATCAGGATTACATTTATTTCCACTTCAACTGTACAAAATGAAATTTGAAACGTAATTTAATTCCATTTCAATAGACTTTTTTTTTCTATTTAACATTAGTACATTACGTTTAAAAACGGTTGTCGGTTAGAATAATTAAGTTTAATTTTGATATAGATACTAAGTACAATTGTAATAAAAAATGTATCCAGCTGAATATAATATATAATAGTTCTTACATGACATTTTACAAGTTTCACAACCTTTGTAAATTAATTTAAAATAAAGCTTTTAATGAAATACAAATACTGTTTAAAAACAAATATTTTTTTATTATGTGTCACCTATATTATTACGTATTATAAACCCATATCAAATACTTTGAATCTAGATTATTCGTGGAATATCAATGATATTTACAATCAATTTACAAACAAACCGTAACAAACTCCAATATTTCATTCATCCTAACTATTTAGGTAATTAAAATGAGGTAAAACAGTCTCGGCAATTTCAGACATTGTTTTCACCCTCTGAAAATTACATTGTGATTATTTTGCTTAACTAAAAAGCAATTACAATTTGTCAAATAATTGGCCCGGATCTACAGGCTTTTTAAATTTTTAAATATAAGTTATTATCAATATTTACGCAAATCCTACAAATTTGCGACTGCAACCGTGAATATTAAAGAATTATGAGAATTCAAAAATTACGATAGTATAACAACTAGCGTGAAGTTAAAACGCTTGTTTATTTATGTTTAAGGTCTGGAACGCCCTTCCAGCTTCGTCTTTATTACCTTCAACCCCAGAATTAAGAACATACAGAAACCGTGTTCACTACTACTATTGAAGCATCAAAAACCACACCACTTTAGAATGATTTCTCGTACAAAGTACTGTCTCTTCACAGTTGACAGTACTTATTTGACCTCTTATATTCTAAGCGTTCACCATAGAATGGCAAAATGCGAAAAAGTTTGTGAGCTAGCCACATTTCGCGGGTAAAAAGTGAGACGTGCCTGGACTATTTTTGGACACAATACACTCCATACAATAATGGCTGAATGAGAATTCTGGATATTCTTAATTCAATGCCTTCAAGGAGTGAATGCCCATTCACTCGACAAGCTTTAAAGTTTTTACTGAGGCAAAGGCGGAACCGATTTAGAAGATAATCAACATTTAGGTTAGGTAGAAAATTTAGAAAGAAAATTTTAGGATATTTCATAATAGTACCTATTGGACCAAAATCGTCACAGCTTTGAATGTAAAAACAGTACAAAGGCTTCGTAATGATGCCATTGGTACAGTTTATAGCATGCGCTGTCATCACCACTACTCCTATATCTAATAGTTATTAGTAGTGGTAGAGTATTTTGTGACAGAGCCCGTTTGGGGCAGACCTACTGCCAGGCTTATTTTTAACGGGGTATTGCTGTGTTTCAGTCTGAATAGCGTGGTTGGCGGTGTAATACCAGGTGCATGTGGTACACCTACGCCTCAGGTACACAAAACTGTTAGTGACAAAAGGGTAAGTGTTACTTACTCTGTTTTTACGCGATGATGATCTTCCACTTATCAACTCTTGGGCCATCAGCTTTGTCCGTCAACAATTGCTTGAAAAATACAACTAATAGCGTTTCAAATCTTCAAGCTAGTTGTGTATTCTAAGAATCGTTCAAATGTTAATATACACTTAAGTGACATTTGACATCAAATTATGAAATTTGCATTATTAACAGTTAGAACAAACGATTATCGGTCAATTGTATAACATCACATTAGCAGTGGCGTGCATATGGTGTGTGGATGATATAAAATGAAGAAAATCTCCAGTACAAGTTTTATAAAACTTAAGGATAGGCATTGTAAGAGTTATAAAATGCCTACCCTTATGTATTTGGAACTCGTACTAGAGATTTTCTTCATTTTGAATGATCTGCATCTGCATACCCTGTATATACCCTCTATGGACGCCACTGCACATTAGGTACATATTAGGTGCTACGTAAAAAAAGGGCTGGGAGTTAATCGGGGCATTTTAATTGTACAATTATACTCGACTACGTGAATGATTTTAACTTTTAAGCGCAAACTTGGATACATAAATATGATGTTAACTACCTTGTTTGACTAATGATAGGATAACTGCGGATAAAACTATAACACTCTCTTTCCTTTGAGAGATGAGGCCTGTTATCCGAAGCGGAAATTATCTGACAGAATATGGTAATGATGATAAATGAAGTAATAGAATATATCTACCATTTCGTAATTAAGATAAAAGTAGTTCTATGGGGTCCGTACTGAAAATCATCGTTGCAGTATGACTGCAACCTTTGACTGCAATAATGCTGAATGTACGTATACAGTTCAGTTTTTTTTAGAACGAGTCTCAGCGCTTTTTACACGCGACATGATGCATATTTTATATTAATGTGATGTTATATCAAAGTGATATTTGATACTTAAAAAACTAATTGAATTTATACAAGTAAGTAAGTATGATAATATAGTATTACAAACAATATTCACAGAGAAAAGTCTTTTCAGCAAAACATCGATGAGCACTTCAATTCTTCATTGAAATCTATATAATTATTGTCACAGGGATGCAATCAAAGAATTAGCAACACAACTCACAATATTGCGTAAATCACAGTGACAAAAATCACCGAAACGTTCACCTCAGTGTTACTTGAGCATTATTTACAGGCCCTATAGCTGCGTAGTCTGTCAAAGGGGCGTGTCGCGTGGTGGGTGTGGGTGTGGGTGCGAGTGGCCGTGCGGGTGCACCTGTGGGTGCGCGTGTGGGTGCGCACGGGGCAACGTGCGCAAGTGCTGAAGCGGGATGCAGCGATCGTTCGCGGCACCCGTGTTGCGGGGTAGCGTACAGGAGCCACCCGCAAACCCAGCTGGTGGCGGTATCCCCGGCGCTGAAGTCTATACGACAAAACGTGTCCAAATTAGCACAAGTCCAAACGTACATCAGTGATACAGATAATCTGTCCATTGGACAGATAAACTAAGAATTAGCAACACAACTTATATAAACGCTTTATGTGAACGGCACAGGTAGTTTTGTACAGCGGTGTCACTGAAAAATTGTGTGGCGATCACCAAGCTCAGTTATCTGGGGTAGTTTATTTTCCTTAATTCTACATTAAAATTTATTATTTATTAAGGTTTTATTAATTTCATAATGAGGATGTTCTATTGTTATGCAATTTATGTACAAATATGAATAAAATGTACATTATCCAAATAAACTCCCATACGTAAGCTAATAATTCGTATGTAGTCATTACCATAACACAATTTGCATAAGATCCGACTATGGAAGCCGAATATTTTGCTAAAATTTGACTTAAGTCCCTTTCGCGCTACGTCTGGATTAAGAAACTTTGCAGCGAGAAATAATGTGACTGTTATTACTGTAATTATTATGGTCATTAATTTTCAAGCGAGACTGGAGGATTAACAATTTTCATTTAACCATAATTTTTTATTTAATTATATTAATAATAATTTAATTATTATTATTAATTATAATTTCTATTAGCAAAAAATTGTGTGAAAAAAAACTTACGACAGTCTACTTATTTTAAACTGAGATGATTTCGATTTTTAAGGAAGTAATTTAAATTAATAAATACATTTTTTTTTTCGTCTCTGAAGTTGAAGTTTTGTGAAACATAGTCTGTTGATAAAACTATATATTCTTATATGTTCCCGAGCAGTCATACAAATCAAAGAAGTTTTAATTTCCAATTAATTGTGAAATTAAATATGTAGCATAAAAATGTAGCTACTTAAACTTGTAACATAGCAATAAACTTTTTTGACGCTAATGAATTTGATTTCCTAGCGATTCGCAAATTTTACTGTTGACAATATTGATACCATGATTAAAAACATAGTGAAACATTTTATGAAAGATACACTGAACACCCAAGCGTCTAAGATGTCGATAATTACTGTACGACCGGTGGAATAATGCGTTCCGGACGTCTTTTAGTTGGACTTATAAAACAATATTAGTATATATAGTTTTTTCTGCGCCATATTACGATTAAGTAGACTGACTTAATCGTAATATGGCGCAGAAAAAACTGATACGGAAACTGTGAGTTTTCCCAGGATAGAAAACGGCTACATCCATCTCCGGGGTGCGAGCAAAATAATGCGGAATTACGTGCAAAGTTTAACGATGATCGGTTCAGTAGTTTATGCGTGCGCAACAAACAAACAAACAAACAAACTAATACTAAGTCTTCTTTTCTCTTCTTACACTGTTTATGATATACTATATGCATAAATATCAAATTACCGTCTACCGAGAACACATAAATATATGATTACAGTACCTACATCTGAAAATGATAATTGATGACACTTTCGTTTACGAAGGCTTAGCATGAACATGAAAAATGAGCATGAAAATCCTATAGTTTAAATGCTTACGGGATTATCGTGTATAGGGGGATGGGAGGGCGGAGGTGCAGTCCGAAGTGGGCAGTATCCGGGTATACTGCCACGGACCCCGGCGATGCTCCCTCGCGGCGCCCTGTTGTTCGGTGGTGATATTGTAGACACTTGTTGTTGTCGAAAATATTCTACCTGCTGAAGATTAAAAAAAAATCGAAATAGCGACCAGCGCACATTTATAGGTATACGTATACGTATTAATGTTATTATTATATTTTATAAAATATACAGTTTATATAGGTATATTTAATTTACTATCAGCATAATCATCTACATGCCAACAAATGAACGTCCACTGCTGGACATATTATGTCTTTTGTAGGGAGTTCCAAATACCGCGGTCTTGTGCCGCATGGGTCCGGAGGTTCCTGCCACTTGTTTGATGTCGTCCGTCCACCACGTTGGGGAACAACGCTGTGTTTACCGGTGCGAGGTCCCCATTCCAGCAACTGGATACCTTAACGTTTATTGGTTCTGCGAGCTATGTGCTCCGCCCTTAATTTATTATATATAATTTACTATAGTTCGCGAGAACGATAAATCTGAAAGGTGCAAAATTTATTCGTTATTTCACTATATGTAATTAAATGTTCAATTCCAAAATCTAGTGACGCTAATACGCTCACGACGCACGATTCATTCAACAATAGTTGTTTAATTGTTACAATGTGTTAATATTATTGAAGGTTGCAACATCTCCTGAGTGTAATTGCACAGTTTATTTTGGAGAATCCGTCTGTTGCTCATGAAACATTAAGATTTATTAAATTAATTTTCATGTATTTTTAATTTTACCTCACAGAATTGTCTGATAGGCGCGAATTATAGCATTTTATTTATTTTTTAACTTCCATTAGTTAAACCTGCTTCTAACGCTAGTTATAAATAAACACAAAGTCTCAAAGTAATATAATTATTTTGTTAAATATACGGACAATAGACTACGCAAAGCTATCAAGCTTCCAAATCAATTTACCTAACTGACAAGAAAGAACTTCCCAATATATAATAGTCTACTACCATTTTGTACGAAGGCTGTGTTAGATCAATCAATGTAGTACTTTGTAGAGGAGTGAAAGGCGTGAAATGATAAAGCGAAATTACTATCATAGAATATATCTCAAGAGTCATTTGAATTAGGTACATCAATGTCTATACATTTATAGTCAGATTATAATAACTAAGAAATGCTAGCATAGGGAAGTATAGTCGTAAAAATGTAATAGGCCCGTTTTGACATTCGTGCAAGACCATAGAATGTAACTTGGAACGAAACTGAAAGAAACAATAAAATGAAAATTAATTACATACAGTGTTTTAAAAAATACGTAAATTTTTTTGGGACGTTAAATAATATATCGCGAGTATTCTTTTTGCGCTTACTTTATAGTAGCATGCAATTTATAATTGTTGCGAAACGTTCCGAAAAAAGTTACGTTCTCAGTGTTTTTTTTTTTTATACTAGAGCTGTAACCATTTTTTACTGAATATCGAAATTAAATATTGTGTAGTTATCTTTACTGCAAAGAATGAGCTTGGTTCTCAAAATGGGTTCTGAATAATGAGTCTGAGTTGATGTGTCTGACCAAGCGGCACACGACTGAAGCGTCCCCGTGCGCACTGCGCTGTTTTTCGTTCCTCATCTTGTAAAGTTGACTGTGCGCTCGTTTAAGTTTGATATATATTGTTTACTATTACGTTAACTATGGCTCTTCTATTGTGGACATTAATTCAAACATAGTGATTTGACTCGATTTTTGTGTTTGTTGTTATATAGTACTAACTCTGTTTCAACATGTTGAAAAGTGGACGTATAATCAACAGCCAGTCACGCGTATGGGTTGTGAAGTTAAAGGAATACTTTGAACGAACGAACACTTTACAATACATAATAATATCAATAAAGTACTGATACAAACTTGAATTGATTTATCGTGAGTATCGAGTCCCGAGTCTTATGGTTCCATAACTAGTTACGTCGCGATGACAAATGTCAAAACAAGCCTATTACATTTTTACGACTATAATAATTTTAATATGATTAATTAGTACCTTCATATTTTAATATTCTGAACTTCTTAAGGTGGTATTAATTAATGAATAGGGTACGTTGAAGAAATCTATCCCGCAGAGATGCGTAAATTGTTTTGTTCACCCTCTTTTTATATCTTGGTATTACATAGATTTCAACAGCCCCTCTGTTGGGTTAATAACATTGTTTTACAACATAAGATAACTATTATAATGTATGGATGACATTTCTGTGTGGAATAATAAGGGATCTCTGGTTGATAAATAAACAAATAAATCTTTATTTGGAACAGTTACAATGGCATTTAAAATATTAGCAAGGGTGGCACTGCAATAGTAAAAACTGTGCTGCATGTACCACCGCCCACCTCCGAGTTATAGTAAACTAATTATACAAATGTTCCACTAGATTCAGTGTATTTTATATGTGCGAGTTGTTTTGTGAGAGAGTGTGTGTGCGTGTGTGTGTGTGTGTGTGTGTGTTTGCTTATATTATAGATACGTACTACCGTACGTATGTACGTACTTTAATGTGATAACACATTAAAATAATATAATGTGCAAGGAAGAAGCAAAGGGTTACCTGCAAATGATCCGTATCCGATGGAATTATATCCGGGTTTCTATCATCACTTTCACTGTCATCTTTTTCTCGTAGTTTATCCGGGGAAGCTGGCTGGGAAGATTGACCTCCCGAACGCAGCTTGCGTTTAGTACACCTTTGACGCACAGCAATCATGAAGAGTACAAGCAAAACCATAAAAACACCACCACCGCCTACCGCTGCTGACATCGCTCCGGACATTTGGAAGGCAGTTTTCGGTACATCTAGCCAAGGAAATATACTTATTAATGTATTTAAACAATGCCTTACATATTCAGACGGAAAGTAAAGTTAAGGCACTGTCCTCCCCGGGGACGGTTTGTAAAAGTGCATAAATAAAATTATGACGTGCGTTGTGTTGATGCCTTGCACTTATGCATAAATGTAGCATCCATCTAGTAAAACTTAAATAGCACACCCCGAGGCTAAATTCAGTCTTAAGTGCTTGCTTCTTTACCTGGCGGAAACTATCTAATATTTATTGGATACTACAAATACTGTCAAGTGGTATTAAAAACTGAAACATAACCGCTTTTTAAACGAGAAAAACATTTAAGTAAAAAACAAACAATATGTTAGTGAAATATTATAAATCGAGCGAATAAAAAAGGATATGCCAACTGGTAATCAGATACTGCAGCAATAAATTAGGTTTGCGGAAAATTAACTAAGTGGCTAAATAGCAATACTGAGTGGGCGAATTTTATACAAATATGCAAATATGAACTTCGAAGCGATAATTAATATATTGCTCCAAAAAAGTAAAATCAAAGTTAGGTTAGGTAAGAACATAAATATTTATGTGCACATTAACCCAATAACTAAGTTTTATATTCTATTTATGTAACTTTTAGGAGGCGTTTTCAAGAGTAAAGTTCCACGATACATTCGCCCAATTATTATATTAGTAAGCCATATTTAGTAATAACTATATCTTAAATATTCATTTATGTTTGCTCGTTTGAATACCAGTCTTATTAAAATTACGCACCTAAACTCTTATCATGAACATGGTGCTTCTCGGGCGGTCGCAGCGTGCTTGCTCTCAAAGGATACGGATCTCCTCTTCCTTTGGCATTGTATGCTAAAACAGCAGCAGCATACGTGTGTCCTGGTATAAGACCACCTGCTGTGAACCGTGGGACCGCACTCGACACGTTAGCCACTATCTCCTGTGGGAAGCAAATGTTCAAAGTCTCACTTAATATTCATAATAGCTATTATTGATAGAAAAAACAAGAAGCAAAACGTAAGACTTACCTGGGTAACTATATCTCTAACTTCTAATAAAAATGATTGCGGCATGCCTCCGTTAAATCCTTCTGAACAACGAACTCCGAATGATGTAAGTGACGCATTTACCAGTGTACAATTGTGAACTTGATCGGGTCGACCTAAAAGAAAAACAATAAATAAAATAAAAAAATAGATAGAAAAAAAAATGTTAAGAACAATCAATATGCTAAGGATAATGTTTAAGCAAAAATACTCACTCAGCTTAACTATCAAACCCCGTTTTTTTAGACCATTTTTTACAAAAATAAAAAAGATACATCCTACAATGTGTTAACACACATATTAAATAAAAAATTGCCATTAATAAAAATGTATACGTAGAAGAAAGTTAGTTTCGTTTTCAAACGTTATAATATTATTAACATTAATATTAAAAACTGATTGAATTTACTTGAAAAATACATAACAAAAAAACACTTTTTTTTTTAAGTTTTATCGCAAAACGACGTAATTGTGTATATTACGAGAATATTAATTATTTTTTGAGATTCGTAGAGAGAGACATCAAAATGACATTTTCATGCAAACACAAACTTAAGAAATTAGCTTAGTAAGCAGATGTTAAAAGAATTGTTGTTAATTAGAATTAATAATTAATAAAATAATTCTTTATTTTAATGAAAACTCTCCAACATTATTTCTTTAAAAGTAAATAAAATACTGTCTTAGCATACTTTTCTTTGAAGAAAATCTGCCATTATTAAATATTGAAATTTTCAATAAACATGAAATAAAGAGATCAGGATCTAACTGAGACACTTCAGCAACAGAACGCGCTATTTACATTAAATCAAATGGAAATATGGCATCCTTAATGCGATTAATAATAATACATTCACTTTACTTTTATTGTGTATTGTTTAGGATAATTCGTGTTTGATTTTGTTACGATTATGTTGAGATTGAATGATAACTCACCATACAGTTCAGTTATTGGATGCAATTTTTTTTGTAGGATGCAAAACTCGAATGCAAGAAACTGATGTCATTCTTTGCTTAATTAATAAAACATTCACTTTACTTTTATTGTGTATTGTTTAGGATAATTCGTGTTTGATTTTGTTACGATTATGTTGAGATTGAATGATAACTCACCATACAGTTCAGTTATTGGATGCAATTTTTTTGTAGGATGCAAAACTCGAATGCAAGAAACTGATGTCATTCTTTGCTTTGCACACGATAAAGGTAAAAGCACTGTAGGCATTTACTTCACAGTATCTACACGTGTGCAGTTCTATCACTTTTGAATTAAGGCAAGATTGAAATTAAGAAATGTACTAATTAATTTTGTCATTTAGTTTCACACATTAAATGATCTTTATAAATTCTGGACTCGAAAAAGGTTTGATGTATTTTAATATAATCGCTAATAGAGGCCTTTGAAGCTCAAATGTTAAGAATTTTATAGTAAATTCAAAGATCTCGTTTTACTAAGATAGATATCAGTGTGATTCGTTATATGATATCATTCTGTATTTCGAAAAGCGGAATTATATTTCTTGGAAACTATTTGAATTGCCATGATTCACGATAATATAGTAATAAATTGATAAATTTCGTTAAGTAGGTGTAAAGTATGTATTTATTTTATAGATAAATACACATAAATATAAAAAAATATATACTACGACAATACACACATCGCCATCTAACCCCAAAGTAAGCTTAGTTTGTGTTATGTGTTTCAGTGTCTCGGTGTTTATATGCATAGTATAAGTATTTTTGTATATTATTTATAGAAATATTCATCAGGCATCTTAGTACCCACAACACAAGCTACGCTTCCTTTGGGGCTAGGTGGCGATGTGTGTATTGTCGTAGTATATTCATTTATTATATAGTAAAACATGATATAGGCACAACATGACAACTCAATAGGTAATGATAGAATACCAGCGTTATGGGTACATTAGTATCCGGAACATTAAGTTGAGTCAGAACCTTTTTATTGGCACGACACATCATAGACTTAAGTGCAAAATTTTAAGTTACTCCGTATGTAAGTCTGTTTGTGTTCTTCTGGTAAATAAAAAAAATCTATTCTATTCTATTCTATTAATATGACAAAATGTAATACAAATTGTTACATTTTACTTCAAAACGTGGTATGAAAATATCAAGGCACACAATTCTGATTTCTACTTCAGAGATCCCTACCTGCAGCAATAATGTGGTAAACACAGGGCACCCGTTGCTTTCCTATACGATTGTGCGCCCAGCATAAAAGGGTTCCGTAGTCCATCTCGGTATGAGGCGTGTATGTCACTGTGGAACTTGTGCCAGATCTTGAAACGTAAGTGTTACTGACTTCATTGTTATTGGCCGTATTGTTGAAAGTCCATCGAAACTGTGAATATTAACAAAATTAAGTTATAAACATACTATTTATGGATGTTGAGGATGCATTAGTTGGAATTGCTCTAACTTCATAGCCTAATATTTATTCACTGTGAGATGGTGATAACAAAAAAAATGTACTGGCTAATTTTGTTGTGGGCTCTTCTTAGACCAGGGCGCGTTTAGAACCCTCGTAGCTTTAGGTTTAAGAAGGCGAACGAAGTTATCACCATCCCCTTACAATTATGTAAACATATATGTATGAACGCTTTATAAGTGCCTGCGAATAGCACGCATACATGAAAAAAAAAATTTGAATTTGAATTAGAATTTGATTTTTTAATGATGTTGCAAGATGCGACTTAAACATATAAACATACAAACATTGCAATTAAAATAAAAGCTTGTAAATGCAGTAGCTTTATTATAACAATTACCTATATAATAGAAAGAAAACGGAACCTTTGTTACTTTAACAAGAATTTATGGAAAATCCAGAACTATAATAATATAATCTGGAGAAATGCCAGTATCTATTCCTCTCGCAATAAACGAAATTTAGGTACAACGTAATGTCTAGATGTTCCGCATAAATTCATAACTCATTTATAAGTTGTGTAATACGAAGTTGCTCAAGAAACAAAGGAAGTAGCTGATCACAGAGGAAAGTTCAAAGTGACTTAAAGAGAAACAGCTGCATGATCGAATATAAAACTTTGCACAATATACTTTTGCTACATTTTGCATTATATATCATAATGTTTTTATATATGTTGCCTAAATTATATTATGTGACATCCAAGTGCTAGATGTTTTAGTATTATTTAAGCTATCTTTTGTCTGGTGGGAGGCTTTGGCCGTGCCTAGTTACCGCCCTACCGACAAAGACATGCCGCGATGCCGAAACCAATAAGGGGTATTGGTTTAATATAACTGCCATACCCCTAAAAGGTTAGCCCGCTACCATCTAGGACTGCATCCAGGTATTAAAAAAAGTATTCTCGGTAGTATCTTCCTTTCAATCGATTGGAGGGAGTCACTACAAACAGACAGACTTGACGTTATAAAAGAGCTTAGAAATTTAGCTACGACTGTACAAATTCATAACTTATTTATAAGTTGTTTTAAGTGAAGTTGCTCAAGTAACAAAGGAAGTAACTGAGTACAGAGAGATTTTTAAAGTGACATAAAGAGAAAGAGTTGCATAACTGAATATAAAACTACACTAGTGTACTTATGCTAGTTAATTATAAAATTATCTATAAATAATTATTTACTATGGCAATGAATGAATGAATAATGATTTTTGTTGAGTTTTTTGTCTTCCGTCTACAAATTAGTTGATGAGTTGAGTATGAACAAATATTTTCTTCTGAAGGTTTACTTTTGAATAAAGTTGTTAACGTAATGTTTGTATCCTCTTTGGTTTCAAAGATTTTAATTTTAAACACCAATGAGTATCTAAGCAATAAGTTATTGTCAAAAATATACGGTGTATTTCAATGTTTTAAATTTTTAATAATTATTTATTCCAATATTTTTTATTATAAAAATTTTGAATTTGTAATATCCGTCATAATATATAACACACATTAGTCGATAGACTTAGACGAGTCATTTGAAACAATATAAAAAATATTTTGTCTTAATCTGTATTAGTCACATTTATAGCTCACAAATTCTAGTAACAATTTTCGCCATTATTCTTTGTTGTGATTAAATTTAGCCTATGTGTTAATGCTGGGTAAAAGTTATTCGTCCATCCATTTAAAGTTGCAAATTAGTGCAGTTACTGAGTAGTAAAGGAGTCACAAACGTTCAAGTATACAAACTTTAACATTTTTATTTTTATAATATAACTAAGTTAGATAAGAATACTTACACTGACTTCAGGCGGATTGGCGTCAACGTGGCACGTTATATGAGCACGCTCTTGTTTTGCGACACCGTGTACTCTCTGTTGAGAGCTTCTGCATGTCGGAGCGTCTGCATAATGTTTGTTTTAAGTTAGCATACTATTTTAAAAATAAGTAGTCCTGAAGATATATTTGTCTAATAAAATCTGATCGTGCTTTCATATATTCAAAAAATATGTAAATTAAACGAGAAAACAAATTAAACTTCAACCGATACGGCCACAAAAAAAAATTATCAGCTATAATATAAAAGAAAAGCCAAATGGAAAAGCATTAATAAGATATAACATGGATCGAATTAAGACACAGATTTTAATATGCTATGTTTAGTCAAATTTTAAAGTAAACTCCACTGGTAAACACAAAGACAAGTTGATTGGAGTGACGCAATTTACAAGATCTGTTTTCTTTAGGTGATAAATAAAAATAAAGCAGTAAATGTTCAAGATATATATAGGTATGCTATTATTAGGCCATAGAAAAAAATGGTGGTGTACACAAATGAAATAAAGTTATACATATCGCAATGATAACATTATAATTAACTAAACAAACTAACACAAAACGTCCAAAGAGAATGGCTTGCTCTCTCCATCTCCCTCAGCGTTGAAACCAACACAAGTATAGTTGCCAGCTGTCCGCCTTCCCACTCCTTGAAGAACAAGTGACTGATTGCTGATGATAATACCCTGCCCCACGTTGTGATGAAGAGTTTTTCCCTGTCATACCAAAAATGTTTTTTTTTTAATACACTTTAGTAAAATAAGAATAGTTTACTATACGAGTAGCTTCTAAAATAAATCAGGGAATAAATGTTAATTTAAAAACAGGAATTTTAACGAAGCGCTTTATTACCTTCTCCCAGTTTGTTTCCGTGTTTTTATTAGATTTAAAAAAATGTTCGAAGTACAAACTCTTACATTTGAATAAAACATTTTTTTAAATTAACAAGCAAGTAAAAAAAAAATTTGACGTGACAACGTCTTATAAATTGGTTTGCCGGGTGACACTTCAAGAAACTGCGTTATGCTCCGCTCACGTTATGCGCTCACAATGAGAGCGAGTGAGAGGCACGCGTCCCTTCCACTCGGGCATGGTTAGCCCGCCTAAGAGCGAGAGAGACAGACATAAAAAGTGAAAGGCACGCGTCCCTTTGTAGTAAACGCTGTTTCATTGTACGCAAATGTATTGCAAGTTATTGTATGTATATTTGTATATAAATACGTATGTATGTGTAAAGGTAAAAATAAAATTTTGTTAATATGAAATTCAGTGCGAGATTCTTTGTATAAATTAATGTTTTAAATATAATTCTTTGTATAAATAAATGTTTTAAATTGTTACTATTATTTCATCCTTCTTCCTACTATACGAATGGATATTCACATTAAAATTATTTTACCACTCAAAGTCGTTGTCACGTAAAACTTTCGCCCGTATACCGACTTTACAGGCAACCAATTTTTTGTTTATATTGGAATCTCGTGTCATCATTATACAATTTGAGCGAGAGCCTTTGACTGCTATTGCTTTGACATCTGCTTATAACATCATAATTATTCTTTTCATTTTCTCTAGAGTCTTGATTTATTTGAGTATGTAATAAAATAAAGAATTCAAGATCAAAGGCGTCTTCATAGGGTTCATTAAATCAATACTTACGTTGTGCCTCCACTCGACTTTATAAACGTAGGGATGGGCTTTAATGATGCAATCAAAGTACACGTCCGTGCCTTCTCTGATATTGGTCGGGTCTAAATTAGTGCCCAACCGTACCACGGTCTCCGGAACATCTGTTGGGGAAATTAGATTTTACCGGCATGTTAAAATTAGTGTGTACTCAATTTATAGTAGTAGACAGTATTGATTATATCTAGAACACGTAAATGTGTCACACGTAAAATTCTTAGTGCTAGATAACGAAGTATTAACTGAGCTATTATAGAACCCAGAATTAACTACGAAATGTTTTTTTAGGTTTTTAGGTTTTATACAATGGTTGGGTCAAATATTTTTGGGGTTTCATGTCAAGAATTCTGAACCACCCTGGTTCAGGGGTGTGGTGATGTTACGCCCCGTACCATGAAAAGCATATCCCTGGTTATTATAACTAGTAGTAGTATTAGAACCATTAAAGTTAAATTCAGACCTTTAAAGTCAGTTATCTCTTTAGTTACTTACTTGGGTTAACGTTTCTTAAGAAGTGGATCATATGTGAAATCGCGACTCGGGCAACCACAAATATTTCGTGTTTGAATCAAATCATACAATAAAATCATTATACTCACATTGGATATCTAACAGCCAGTCATCTTCCAAAGCAGGTTCTGATGACATTTGTGGATTTGAAGCGCGACATGCGAGTTTGGCCCCTGCATCACTTTTAGTCAACTGTATGGACACTGTCGATGTGGTAGTGTTTCCATCAGTTGATAGCTGTAAGAGAAGAGTATTTAAAGTCTTAAAATTACTATTTCTTCAACAACAAAACAAAGGTACAAAATGGTTTAAAATATTACATTATAAATTCTTAACCCTTTTCCATTAAAGGGCGAATTTAATCTGCTTTCATTTATACAAAATTAATTAGCTTATTGAAGTAATTTAACGGGCTCGTTAAATTGTCGTCTAACAAATTAATCGAGCCTTGCTTCTAACTTTTAAATCCATTAAATATAGAGTCGACAGTATTATTTATTTTCTCAGGCGTATTAGATCCGCTTTAGATACAAATTGTTTAATTGCACATATTAGTCTTATAATATCCAAAAGCGCAAAAGCAAAAGTGAATGTTTTAAGTTATACAAAAATTTGAACAGAAAGAGTATAAAAATAAAATTAGAAAATAAACTAAAAAAGTCTCATAAAACTTATCTTAAGCAAAATAAATGGCATTTGCTCGAAAGTATTCTAAAATTTGAAATTAATTAGGCTGCAATTATTTTAAGAAAATTTATTCCAAAGATATTTCAATCGAATATAGATTCGAAAGACTTTTAGCATCTGAGTATAGTAATGAAAAGCTTAAAGAAAAAGCCAAAAATAAGCAATGAACGCCTTTTAAATGTATATCCAAAATTCAAATAAAACAAATAACTTAAATATTATTAACATTACATTTAGATACGTTATTGAAAACTCATTAAGAAATACGAAATGCGATACTTAATTTCAAATAAAATATTATTCCGCGAGACTACATCTGATAAAATTGCCCAAATCTTCCATGGCGTGCACTCCTTACGACCTGTCCCTCCCTTACAGCCGATTCGAGTACGCCCAAGGCGCTGGCTGTCCCATTCAATCTACATTTATTACTTCTACGTGCCCTTATTTTAAGTTGACTTCGCGATGTTGTTTCTCATGGTAATAAAGATTACGGTCGCCTCGATAAATTCTGTTGGCGCGAAATTAGCTTTGCCTTTTGAAAATTGATTGGGCATGACAATGGTACTTTTATTACTCTAGCTAGGGCGCATCTTGTTCTGTGTAAACTTTTTACGTCTACTACATATACACTTCCTTTCAAATGTAGTAAATTAACTGTTCTAATGATAAAGTAAAAAGTGTTCTGTGTATAATTTTGAAACTTCCTCATCCTGATCTGAGATCCTAGTATGATTAATTTTAATGCTAAATTTCGTCTAAGTTCGTAAATCCATTTCTGGATACATCATCATCATTACAATCGATATAATCGTCCATTGCTGGAAATAGTCCTTTTATAACAGCTCCCTGCAACTTGCTTGATATCTTCTGTTTACTTAGGAGTTCACAAACACTAGGCTGCGTGTAGGGTTGGCACTCCAGAAATATCTCTTTAGACAAAAAGTTTCTTTAGACACTGCCAGTTGTTAAACAATTTCTGTTAAGCCTGTTATTTGGTTTTTGCGTAAAAAAACCAACAAACACGCTTTAATATTTATAGAAGTAGTAAGGATTTTGCATGATCTTTCAAGTCTCATTTAATGAAAATCCTAATTGAATATTGAGCAGAGTTAATATTGGTTGGATTTTATTAACATCTAATATTTACGTTCGCTAAACAAATTATTATTATGAAGCGTTCGAAAAGTTTTCTCGATTGATATCGCTTATAAGCTTATCAAGTAAAGTAAACAGAATTTTAAATTGGTTGATTTAAACTGACTTTATTTACCTAGGACACGACGTTTTAAATCAATTAAAGTTTGGCATGTAGGTAGGTATCTTACATAATAATTATAGATTTGATATCAATAATTCTTATAAAGGTCTGAATATTAACTATACCTAATTTAAACTACCATGCGTAATTTTAACAAACAATTCAAGTGAACTTCATTACTTCAAAATTTAATTTGAATGCATTATATTCTACAGAAACTGTAATTATGCAATTAACTCGACCACTCAGTAAAAAAATTGAATGAGATTTGCTTGGTGGAGTTTTTAACACGCTTACGTACTCAATGTGAATTTTACTTACCGTTTCTTTTGCGTTATTTATCCGTTGCCCATTTTTCCACCAGGTGATGGACGCCGGCGGGCGAGACCCTGAACTTTGACAGAGGAGATCATATCTTCTACTTGCTGATAGAGGTTGATTTGATCCGAGTATATGAACATTCAATGGTGGAACTGAAAGAGGCATAACAATGTAGTTTCATCTATCTACTAAAGTATTTTTTTTATCAATATTTATTACTACATAAGCATTCTCAGTTTTATAGTAGCCCACAGCTGGGTACGAGATAGGGATTAAGACCAATACACGTAGGCTATATTTATTATAGTCGTATATTGGTGATGAACTACTTCGTCGCATTGCATCTAGTGGTTTGCATATTCAACTACAGGTCGTGAGGTACTGGTTCTGGTTGTTCTGTTTTAGCTTTATCTGTTAAAAAGTTCTCAGTACCAGCCCGGAATAGGGACATTGGTGGTGATTATCCCCGTGCCTTAGGTAATACGAGCTGTCGGTTTCGGTGATTATCACTGACATATGGTAATAATCGTAAGGTCGTGGCCCAAGAGCTGCATGGTGATATCGTTATGCCATGTCTTTAATCCTATGAGAAAAATTAAAGGCATATGCCCAACACTGGGCGTTGATAGGCTGATGGTTGATGATGAACTGTCTCCCATGGCCATTCGTGCTTGTCAAGATACGTCGGTACGCGCACCCGATTCCGAGTTGGTAATGAAAAAAATTTCGATGGAAAACCTAATGTTTAGCTGACCTGGCAATCGAATTCAGATTTAGCCTAGCCTTTTAATCCATAGTTACGTATGCTGATAACCAGACCAACTCGGCTATTGATTACTAAAGTTATAGATTAATGTTAGAGTGATTGATTGATAGAACTAAGTGGTAATTTATGGCAACATGTTTCTAATATATTGTAGTGCTGTATGAAATACGATATGTGTATCAGTTTACGCTGATGGGAGGGATACTACATTTCCAACAAACAAACTTGTTGAAATGTTGCTTTATGTGTCTACGGTCGAAATAGTTCTTAGAACTGCGTTTGATATTTAGGTCATCTAGTAGGCTGGAGTAACTTTCAAGTTTCTAAGTACATAGTTAGCTTTGGGAACAAACTCAGTAATAGCCACACCACATGGCAGTTTCACACAAAACTTATCTAACCTTAAAGAAATGGCCCTTTAACCGCAATTTTTTTATCGACAATCTGTTTTCAGTCTGAATCCAGGTAATTTTGTGTACACAATTAATCCATGTCACTAAAAATTTTGTAATAAAGTTTTACAGAACAAAAGTATAACATTTTTATAAAAATATTGAATTTTAGTTATTCGTTCATGTAATAAGAAGGTTAATGTTTTCTTCTGGCGCTAAAGAAACAGACTAATAATAATGCAGATCTAAATTTAGAAAAATATTCATCTTAGTTTCCATAACACCAGCTACGATCACTTTGGGGCAAGATGGTGATGTGTGTATTGTCGTAGTATATTTATTTATTTATTAAAGTCTGTAAGGCTGTAAAGGTTTATTACTCCGCCAATTATTTTTGTTATTAAATTCACTTACAATTCATATCCAAAGTCAGTGTAGTTTCAATAGGATGTGCTCGCAGGTGATTCGATGCTCGACAAGTTAATGTTGCCCGAACATCAGTGCGAGTCAGAGGGCCCACTCTTAGTACACCTCTTACTGTATTCCCTTGAAGCGCTGTTGCCGGGGTATCAGTTTCCACTTCGTTTTTGAACCATTTAACCCAGGGACGTGGACGACCTGGATAAAAAAATATATATTAAAAATATGATAAGATAAATGTAGCTAACCTAATAAAAATAACGTTACCCTAATATAAATAGAAGGAAGTATATAAAAACAGCTTGTACATTTAAATATTCGTGGAGGGAGTTCTACATACATAAATTCATGAGTTATCAGGAGAACAACTTAATTCTATATTTTATAATCTTCGAGATTGGTTTTATGCCGATGGAATGCAAATTGGTAAATAAAAACATCATTACAGAATTGTATTTTATAGATTCGGTAAGACTTTTTAGAATTTTGTTTTGGTTTAATTCAACCATGCTTATATAAACTCATATCAAAATGCTTGGATAAACCTTTTAATACAGTATACCATAATCAGGAAATTACGAATGTACCAAATAATAATAATTTCAATTAATAATTTTATTTACTCGATAAATAAGGTCTATTTATTTAAAAATACTGAACAACTTTGCTTCGTTTCACTTGACTGAATCTATTTTCCAACATAAATTTAGGTCCTAAGGCCATAATTTAATATTATTCTAACCCAGTTTTGGATTATAACCAGTTTTACAAAGAGAGATTGCCATCTGGTTTTTGCCGCTTGCTACAAGGGTTTTTAATTAGTCTCAAGGGTACGATGAGAAAGTTATATTCAAATTTAGTGCTACTGCAGTCCTCTTTAGTCAATCGCAGACTGTCGCATAAGCCGCAAGACGCACAGTCGCTGCACGCAACCTGTATTTAAAAGTCGATTTGTTTGTGTCTATAGGTATGGCATCGAAATGCTAGACTGAAAACGGATAGACTGATATAACTGCGGTTATTTTACGGTGTATTACTTGGTTTACTTTGGGCCAAGTTTTAAGTATGGTATTGTGCTAGAAGAAGCGTTTCAATAGGTAGTGTTTTTTAAAGTAAAGTTACCATGTATATCTTATATCTATAAACGAGCAATTCTTATATATATTTATATAATTGGAATCTTGAAATCGGCTCCAATGATTTTCATGAAATTTAGTATACAGGGGATTTTGGGGGCGATAAATCGATCTAGCTACGATTCATTTTTAGAAAATATCATTTTATTCGTGATTTCCGGCAATAACCGATTTGGTGCAGACGAAGTTGCACGGGTCAGTTAGTATAACTTATACATGGTAAGATTACCTAGAGCGCAACTCTTTAGTTATAAGAAAGACACACGTAATATTAAACTATATCCAAAAAGTGTATGCACATTAAAGCATAATTCTGACAGACTTTTCTCTCACTGACAGAGTGGCAGCCAATGCTGGCTTGGCTTGTAATTAACCTCGTAAACAATTTCCAAGTCAAACAAGCGCTGACTACCATAAGCAACCACGATCAGTGGCCAGTGGTAGCTATTAAACTGGTACCAGGTTCACTGGCTTTGTACAAACCATGCTTAGACAAGCTGCCTCAAAAGTTGGCGATATTAACTCTTTTTATTGAAAGGGTAAATAAGCGCCAGCTATAGTATGCTATTAACTCGTTTTTTCGTCGCCTTGGTACTATGCTGAGTGTGGTGGTATTTTATGTGGGAGTATCCTCACCTAAAAGATGATTAAAAACTCTCTGGTCTGGTGAGAGACTTCGACCGTGGTTAGTTACCTCTCTAGCGACAAAATCGTGCCATAAGCGATATTGCGCTTTGGAGTGCCACGTAGGAACCGATAAGGGCTACGGGTTTAATGATATAGCTGTCACTGTCAGGTGAACCCGCTACCATCTTATAGGCTACAAAACATTTTGTTGTGAAGTATATTAGTGAAAAAGATCCGATAGGACTGTCATATGCATAAAAGCCCTGTTGTATAAATGAAGATTAAAAAAAACCAAGTGAGTTTGTAGTCAAGAGCTTTCTTGTACCTAAAATAAAGCGTCAGTATAATAGAGTACCAATTTACTTACCTCCAGATACGTCGCATTTTAACGTGAACGTATCCCCTTCGACGTAGGGTCCGACGATTGCTTGCTTAACATCACCCTTTTCATCTGTTATGATCATTTTGGTTGGAGGCACTGTTGAAAAATTCAGAATTTATAATTAGGTAACAACCATTCATCATCGTTAGCCAATTGAATAAATAACTGGCACGTGAGGCTAAACACCTACGGCCTCACGTTTTTCGGATACAGGGCGGAAAATTTTAAGACGTATTATTTGCATGCCATACGAAGTGGTGTTCCGTTTATAGGCGATAGTTTTCCACTTACCCGCCTTTACTTTTTTTTTTTTTATAAGTCAAAATGTAGGCAAAGAAGTAGGTATATTGCGTGAACTGAGATGGGAAATCACAGGGCTTTTCCCTCATATGAGAGATTATCAGCTTAAACCTACCACAAGGCGGGTGGGTGTTATATTACATAATCTTAGTGATGCTAACTGGGGCAAATGGCTTAAGGTATTCTGTAAGGTAAGGAGTGGACAACGCAATAGTTAGTACTAAGAATTTTATAACACAATAATTGCATCGACATCAGCATACAGACGTTCGATGGCGCAGTGGGTAGCGACCCTGCTTTCTGAGTCCGCGGCTGTAGGTTCAATTCCTAATACTGGAAAATGTGTGTGTGATGAACCTTTTTTTTGAGTGTAAGTATTTATGCATATTATTAATAAAAATATTCATCACGCTTTCTATAGGCCTAGATAACGAGGTGTATATTGTCGTAGTATATTTATTCATACCTTAATAAAAATGGTATCTTATAGGACAGAAAGGTATAGGGCCACTTACACTATTTAGTCTTATAACATCACACAGGCCTCACTTCTTATAAAAGAGAGGGGAGGGCTTCTAGAGCATAGACCCACCACGTTGCTCTAATGCGGCTGCTTAGTATGGTAACGATTATTATCAAACGATTATAAATGCTAAATAAAGGTTAAATTATAACGTTCAGTTCTATTAACGTATGATTAAATTTTTATTTGCCAAAAGCGATCTCGCTTAATTTGGAATGTTGCCATATTAGTTTGCTTAATTCCCGATAAATGAGAAACGGATAATCCTAGATAAACAGTTTTGAGTAAAGTTATTGCATCTATTGTATCAAGTTAAAGTGTCAATAACGCGATTAAAAAGCAGTAAAAGAAATATTTTTATTCTAAATATTATTTTAAAAGTGTAAGAAAGTGGTACTAATTCGAATTTCCAGGCAACAAAGTTTCTGCTATGTCCTTCACGTTAAGTTTCAGGTTTCAGGTTTGATTCCCAGCTCTAGTAAAAGTGTTCATTTATGATTTATATATTAGTAACAGGACTAATTTGCCATCCTATATATACTATTATTAGGTACGCGTTTCGTAGCGTAGGTACTATGCGCGTGCGGTCTTTTATCTTCAATAGGGTTGACATAAGTAAACACTTAGAATGTTTAAAATTAATTTGTATGGAAAAATAAATATACTTCTTTTGATTAAATATTTTTACAGGGTGATTCCTAATGAAATATACTTACGCATCCTTCAATATTTTATCGTAATTCTGTTACACATTGTATATTATATTCTAAGCGTAACAGTTTGTGTCGTAAAAAAAATGTTATTCAAATACTTTTAGTATACGAGATGAAATGCATAGTGTGCACGGTTGGGTCTCTTTGCCATAAATATATTATCAATGTTAAAATATATTATAAAAATTTAAATTAGAAATTTGGAATCTGAAAACAAGTAGTTTTAGTGCAATTGTAGCACAAAATGCCCATAAATAGCAAAGAAAGTCCTATTCAATGATAATGAAACGCTCGTTTTCAACTTTTTATCGTACGTTATCTCCCATAAGGTTTCCCTGGGGCGTTGCTTCCATTATAGTAACAAAGTATTTCACTCAAGGTATTAAACGACATCACGCAAATTACTATTGGAAAAGTTTTTAGTTGGTTTTTCATGTTTCAAGTTTCATGTATGTGATGATCCAATATCAGAGTAAGCTTGAATAAATAAATTGTTTAAATAAAATTTATATTTGAAGCACGTAGTTTCTTAGAAAGGGGTCTTAGGTTTAAAATATCTGATTTCTAGTCTGTTCGTATCGCAGCACCGCTCTGTAACGAGCTCATGATAACGACTCGGATGGGGTCTTAAGTAGTGCACGTAGTACATACATTGAAAATATGTTTTGAAAATCTACAAATTCTGTATATTAGTGCTGTCAAAGCAATAACGTCACTGGGCAGTATTATAAACGTTTGTTTATATAATACAGCTGTAGACTGCGTTCTTCGCGTTTTTTTACAGTTCTTCGGTTTCGCTTATCACGTGGGAACCGTTTGTTACATCAAAAGTCATTGTTTGCCATAGGGTTTATTGGTTGCCTACTTAGGGCTTGAAGGTAGGACAAACAAACAGACACACTTTCGCAGTTATATTAGTAAGAAAAATCACTATTTATTGTAATTGAAATGACTATTACAACTCTCAGGCATCTGTTTAGTATATAATGTTTGTGGAGTATCAAGCTATATACCCAATTGCTATGCTCTGTACCGACACTAAAACATGTATCTATGTAATATAGAGTCGATTTATATGTCACAGAAAAATCGAGTCGAGTCAATAGTCGAAATGGTTCCCGCCGGATTTTTAAAAAACCGTAATAAACGCGAAGGAAGAATGCGGCAAACAGCTACTTTATAATATTGGTAAGGATATTGACTGCTAGAAAGGCCACATAAATACTTTCTTAAAAGAGCCTAACATTAACATAAATATTTGATAAGGTAAAGCAAACGGCGCGACTGAGCCGAGCTTAAGGCGCAGCTAAAAGCACTCGCAGTAAATTTAGGTTTTTTTTTTAATGTTTTAAATAGCTTGCCAGTGGTAATTCAGTAGAATATTCTAGCTAAAAGTGTCGCCTGTTAGGTAGCAAGTCTAAGAAACCGCTTGGCATACGACCAACGATGGGAAGAAAGATAAACTGTACTGAGATAAAAACATGTCCACGAATTCATTTTCCTCTTGGTTCATTTTAAACGCCTTCTCTTTGTATTAGGTCTGGAGTGTATATGTCTACACTAGCTGATTTCAGAAGATTTATTTTATACTTTAGAATTATTTGTCTTTTTAGTTTTAGCCGCCCGCTTATGGAAAGGATAAAATATTTTATCAGGTAGACAGTGGCGTGCATAGAGGATATGCACAGGGATTGTAGGTTATATAAAATGAAAAAAATCTCCAGTATGAGTTATAAAAAACTTAAGGATAGGCATTGTAAGAGTTATAAAAAGCCTACCATGAAGTATTTGTAACGCGTACTGGAGATTTTCTTCATTTTGTATCATCAGCATACCCTGTGCATACCCTCTATGCACGCCACTGCAGGTAGATATCATTTCTGCTTTATATTACCAACTCATTACCGGCCAATCACAGGGCACGATTCTCCGAATGGGAAGGGATTTTAGGCCCATAGTACGCCATGCTGGACCACGCCTTTGATAACGTTACGGATAACTCTCCGGCATACAAGTTTCCTTACGATGTATTATTCACTATTATTGTAAATGATATTTTAATTGCATGCATTAAAAACGCACATGACTCCGAAAGGTCTAACCTTTCGGAGTCATGTGCGTGTCGGAGATCGAACTGGGTTCCCGACGGAACCGAAGTACTAGCCACAATCAACGCTTTCAATTTTTACTTGACTGATACTTGACTATTTGTTTGCTGATGCACACGAAAAAAGTAAAGTGTAAGAATGATCAGAATTTCTTATAAATAGTTCAACGGATACATACCACGGATAATATTATGGGATTTGTCGATATTTCGACCCAGTTGCATGGATCGTGATCGTGGTGATCGTTATGTTGATTAACCGCGAAAATTTTACTTTAAAATCTTTAATGATAAGAATGATAAGGAAATCGATCAAAAGGGAAGAAAGTCGATTCTTATTCTTAATGTCTTTATTCTTGCTTTAGATTATTTTTGTAAGAAGGCCAACCCTGTTGAAGGCTCAATATGATCTTATACGCTGGTGCTGAGTGCACTTCTTTGTAATATACACATGGGAGTATCTTAAAGTGCCTTTTTGGGAACCATATGTAGGAATACGATAAGATTTGATATTCCACTTGGCTTCTATTATTTAAAACGAGTTCCTTTTAAAAAAAGCTTCAAGAGTGCTATTAAAAATGTTTCATCGAAAAGTTGAAATGCCTTCGGTGTTTCTCGATGAAAGTGGACCGGGTTTCGATAAAAATGAGGTTACCAAAGTACTTATTTTCGCAGTAGAGCGAGAAATGATTTCGAATATTGGTCGGACATAAAACATTTATTGAACATTGTTTTTAATATTTATAACGAAGTAATAAAAATGTTTTTATAACGAAGTAATAAAAACCATAACTTAATAATAATATTATTTTTATCAGCCAGCAATTTAATGTGAATTTATTTTAATAATATACATTTATCTCAGAGAATTACTAATCTGTGTTTTATAAAATTTAGAACGATATTAAGGTACTAACAAAAGGTAAAAAAAAAAAAATTATTGCTCTAACCAGGTTGCTTCTTTAATAGTTTTTAAATGACAATGCGAGATGGTGATAACGAAAAAAAAATGACAACCGGGTAAGTTTGTTGTGGGCTTCTTCTTAGACCAGGGCGCGTTTGGAAGCCTCGTAGCTTTAGTTTTAAGTTGACGAATTTATTTATCGCCATCAACTCACTCCTTTGTCATATTTTAAATGTTATGTACATTAAAAGTGCCATCTATGTGCCTATTTGAATAAAGAAATATTTGACTTTGACTTTGACTAACATAATATTGTAATTGAAACCATTACCTTTAAATTAACTTTCATGATATATGATATTCAAGTATTTAATCTTGTCTAAACATATATTTTAAAAGCCCAAGATATTTCAGCAGTCAGGCACAATACCGCGTAGAAAATGAAGAAGGTGCACTCAATTTTTTTTTTCATGTCTATTTATGTAAATTATTTTTAATTTAAAAGTTTTAGTGAAAATATCGTTTGAAAATAGTAAAAATTACTATAGAATATCTCTTAATTTTATTTTTTCAACTTATTTCAACACATTTGTTTTTCTTCTATTTAATAAACATACTTTACACTGAAAATAATAAAAAGATGGTGTACATAATAGGACAAGTTAGAAAAAGTAGAGAATGTATAAAGTTTAAATCTACCTAATTTTAATCACTGGCTGCATCGCAATTTACTATTCGATGAGATCGCATCTTAATAGAATTAAAAAAAAACATTGAGTCGCAGTATGTCTCTGTGCTTAATATTTTTAAGCTTGTCAACGGCTACATGATTGCGGAAGCCGCAGCAACGACCGTCGTAGCACCATAATTATTATCGCATTACACGCTACACCCCCGGATTAATGTCAGGGTTTAACCTGTCAATAGCCTCTAGAATCTGAATCGCCAACACTTTTTCGTAAAGCGGATTTACCACAATCATGTTTTTTTACATCCGCCACAACATCATAACCAACTATATGATAAACTTCAAACATTCTATTTTCAACTCTGTTACGTTAGCAAAAGGACATGCGAATGCGATTTCAACTCAAATTACGAAAGCTATTGATTTTCTCGTACCTACATTCTGCCGCCTCGTGTGTATTTTACTTCAATTTGGATTCATCCATTTTTAAAATAAATTGGATCCGGATTGGGGCTTTTTATAAAATTGTTATCTTCAAATTCCTAGCGTTTTGCTTAAATTATCATGTTCATTTTCCGCTGAGCTTATGTCGGGGTCTTTGTACGACATAATTCGAAAATTTCCGACATTCTTTGCCTTATTTTGTTGGGAATGTTTAAGATGTTAATACGATAAACAATTTATTTTACAAAATAAAAACTGGCGATTCAGAAAAATTCTTTCTTTTATGCGATTAAAAGTAATAATTGTATTTGGGAGTTAGTTTATTTATCGATTAGTTTATTTATTTAAGTTTGTTACAGCAAATTTTCGTTACCTCCCGCTTAATCTGAGATTGTTTCGGTCTTATAAATTTTCTGCGGAAACCATGTATATACTAGTCTAAAAAGTTAATAAAGCTTTACGAATATTCGTCAGGAACGTCTAAGCAGCAGCGGATAAGACGTGTTTACCTACCAAAGGTTTTATTTAAAGATGTGCGAGAGTCGATCCGACTATTTACTACGACCTATGATTTCCACCGAGTGCTTATAGAACTTTTAACATAATTTTATTTACTTATTTAAATAAATGTTCATGCGAGTCCAAGTGACTCCTGTGTAATAATTTATTTAATTGAAAATATAATTAAATTTCCATTTATATGTATGAATGTGCAAAGAAGACTTACCAATTACTGTTAAATTGACTCTTGAATTTCTTGTTTGAGCTTGCTTAAAATCCACTCTACATCTGTATATCCCCTGGTCTGTCGCTCTGACCCTGTCAACGCCGAGTTCCGCTGGTCTTTTGTCAGGTAAAAAGTAGGCTCTCGATGCGAATACACTTTCGTCTGACCACCGTTCTGCTACACCAAAGTCTTTTTCTCTTGCATCCACGCTGTTGACAAGGAAATAATATTAATTACTGTATTGGCAGTGCGGCCTAACTCAGAGAACCGATGGACGTTGAGGTCCCAAGGTGCTGGAATGGCAACTTTGAATCCGTAAACGCAGCGTTTGTAGACCCCGAAGAGGTTGACAGATACAATTAAACGAGTCGCAGGAACCCGCTGAAACCAAGCGGCACGATCTTGGTATTTGGAACTCCCTACAAAATACCTATGCCCAGAAGTGGATATGATGATGATGATGATGATGATTGACAGTAACGTGTCGCTAAGTGATTATGCGTTCCGGTACGATTTCGCGTAGAAACCGATAAGGGGTATCGGTTTAATATACTTGTAACTGCCATACACCTTAACAAGTTAGCCTGCTACCATCTTAGACTGAGTGACTTACATTACTTAAAACCAGGTGAGGCTGCCGTCAAGGGCTAACTTGTAGTGGAATAATTTTAGATAGAACATTGTATGTGAATTAAATATAAATAATCTTAATTATAAATTTTAATTTAATATTACTTATCAATCTGTTATAATAGCTCAAGTCATATTTACTTTATTATTTTTAATAGTTTTTAGTTAAATACTTTCTATTCTTATTATTCTTTATATTCTTATTTTTATTTTTGATTATTTTCTTATTTTTATATTTGATTCTTTATATTCTTATTTTTTTTTTTATTTTTTTTAACTGTGTGTTAAAATCTACTTATATATATTATGTTTGTTATATATTTATATATATTATGTATATTTTCTATTTATATATCATGTAGGTATATTTTATATATTACGTATATTTATTTAAATTATATATGTATTTGTATCTTTACATTTTGGTATTTATGTATATCTATCAACACTCTTGGCACTATCCCGTTCTCTTGCTGTTAGTCCTATCTACAAAGGTTGCCTGTAAGAGATTGCTTGCAGCAATAAGGCCGCCTTTGCATGTCTACATTGTGTACTGTATACTCCTTACTGTTTCTTTTCCTGTATGTTATACGTGCAATAAAGTGTTTCTTCTTCTTCTTCTTCTTCTTCTTTACTTGTAGTTTTTATTTTATTTTTATAATGTGACCGGAGATAACAACGATAATGCCGTGTACACCTATAATTGAATGAAGTTACAATAAATTGCTGGTGTGTCTTATGAATAAATAAATAAATAAAAACAAACGTCATCCGGGTCTAAATCTTTTTTAAATTACCATGATAAAAAAAATCCAATATTCATCTATAGTGCAATCTATCTCCATGCATAATATCGGCAAGATTAGTCGAGCCCAAAAGCTATGAATAGGTAACAAACGCTAAGGAGCGAACGCTTTCAAGGTGTTTTCCAGGAAATAAAGTACTAATCTTCAAGATGCAAGATACATAATTTTATGTGCAAAACTTCATTTAGATAAAAATCCTACAAACATACTACCAAAACTACCAAAAACATTTATTACATTATGATATTATAATAATTTGAAAAAAAGTGGCTCAACAAATTATGAAATAAAAATAAGTTATTGGACAAAATTTGGAATAACTGTGCAAGCAGTCTAATAAGAAGTTTGGACTTGTATTGTGACGTCAATAACTTATTACATTAATTATAGCCTAGTTGAATGTAATATATCTGAATTAACACCTAACTTATCTAGTAGAGGCATTCTTCCTTCATATTGCAAGTTGCGCGGTTAAAAGTAACCAATAGTTTTATTTATGGTCTTATATGTTTATGGTCTCAACTTACAGGATTCTCGCTCGCGTGGGAAAAATACTCTTTCCAATTTGTTGCCATTTCATTCTAATAGTACTTATGCCAATAGCACGATGACAGGGTCAACTGTTTTTATGTGGCTTGACCGACAGGGCTACATCCCCGTGGTATCCTTACTTCGATCTTTCCAGTGATCATAAGTTTTTCAATACAACTCGCGTTTTCCCTAACAATATGGCTCGAGTAATACAGCCTTTTCGGCAGGTAAATGTAGAAAATAATAAATCTTAATTAATTATAAATATCATTTTGACGACCCGAGTGGCGCAGTTGGCAGCGACCCTGCTTTCTGAGTCCAAGGTCGTGGGTTCGATTCCCACAACTGCAAAATATTTGTGTGATGAACATGATTTTTTTTTCAGTGTCTGGGTGTTTATCTGTATATTATAAGTATTTATGTGTATAATATTCATAAAAAAATATTCATCAGCTATCTCAGTACCCAGAACACAAGCTACGCTTACTTTGGGGCTAGATGGCGATGTGTTTAATGTCGTTGTATATTTATTTATTTATTATTTATTGTATCATACAGATATAAACATTTTATTCTAATATCCAAGCTAAAGACTTACGTTTTTTTTCATCAGTCAGTTAGTGAAAGTAGAGATCAAGTTTTCCAATAAACTACACCGACGTAAGCCAATTTTATGTTGCCAGATAAAGCTAAACATCATACAATATTTACAATAGCTTTATTGATATCTTACCCATCTTAATAAGCTGTCTTTCTTATCTTTGATGGTACGTGACTGTAATCGGCTTTGTAGTTTCTAAAGGGCTCTGTTAATGTAGCTAGGTTTGTTTGTAGTAGCGTATAGATATACGCACATATAAAAGACATCAATTGACGGCCCAGTGGCGCAGTGGGCAGCGACCCTGCTTTCTGAGTCCAAGGCCGTGGGTTCGATTCCCACAACTGGAGAGTGTTTGTGTGATGAACATGAATGTTTTACAGTGTCTGGGTGTTTATCTGTATATTATAAGTATTTATGTGTATTATATTCATAAAAAAATATTCATCAGCTTTCTCAGTACCCATAACACAAGCTACGCTTACTTTCGTCGTAGTATATTTATTTATTTTATTCATCAATAAAGCTATTTCGAATAACATGGAGTTAACATTTTAATTAATACAAACCATTGAGTTTTAATAAAAGAAGACCGTATATAGTTATTATAGTCCATCTTATTTGAATAGAAATATTGATAAAGCCTTTTTTAAGCGTAAAGCTTTGTATTCTATATGGTACCTACCACCATATAGTACACTTGATGAAACTTGGTTATCTATTTAAAAAAATAATTAATGAGTAACACAATAAATAAACAATAAAATATGCATAAAAACATATTATCTTAATAATATTTTAAAAGCCTCCTCATAATTTGAAGTGTAATTAGATGGAACAAGATAAATGCCGTCTCACGTCTCTCTGAAACACAATACTCCGAGGACTTGTGACAAATTAAATCACAAGAAAGTGTCGCGTGTGGCAAAAAGGCGTGGTATGGAATAACATACTGGGAGACTTTAATAATGTTAAGCCAAGTACACACTATATTAAATAAACATAAGTAGTAGTAGAGCTAAAACAAACATAACATTGGACGGCCGATTGGCGCAGTTTGCAGCGACCCTGTTTTCTGAGCACAAAGCCGTGTGTTCGATTCGCACTACTGGAAAATGTTAGTGTGAATATTTTTCAGTGTATGTGCCTATTCACTCTTGATTTGAAGGTGTCCAGATGTTAGGTATCGGGGTAGGTGAAATATGTGAGGTCATTCCAGGCTTTTGCGGTGCGGATCAGGTAGGTATGAAGAAGCAAAACGCTTCGTACGTGTTGATGGTATTTCAACAACGTAACGGTGCAGATTCTTTCGGTACCGATGGTACAAAGGAGATGGTTTAACCAAATCGAATCGAGTGAGCTCCTAAGCACACTCTCCGAAATGAATATTCTATGTATTTATGTATATAATTCATAAAAATATTCATCAGGCATCTTAGTATTCATAACACAAGCTATGCTTACTTTGGGGCTAGATGGCGATGTGTGTATTGTCGTAGTATAATATTATTTATTTATTTATTTAGCTTTTTCTGACGGAATTCGGGCGGGCATTTAGTTCTACCGCCATGCTTATTTCTGCCGTGAATCAGAATTATTGCAATGCTTCCAGTGTGAAGGGCGTGGTTGTTTGTTCAATTACAGACACATGAGGTTTAATACCTACGCCTCAGATTTAGATAAGTTGGCACGTCGCAAGACGTTTTCCTTCCATGCTCGACTAGGTGGTGCTGTAACGCTTATTTCACGCCAAAAGCGGTGCAACAGCAGTGGTTTTTAGATACGTACGTCTCGGTACGTGAGATGGTAGGTATAATTTATATTAGTATGAGTTCTTAAAGGGGGTTTTATCGCGCTGGGAGTTACCTACATGTGCCGTGGTCGCGGTTGTGTGGAAAGTTGAACACCGTATTGCAGTTGATTGACGACATAAAGAGGGTGAAATGAAGAATAATGGTGATGAAAAAAAGAAAGCCTCTCTGCCAATATGTATCTACTATGTATACAGAAAATGTTAAAACTAAACTTGTTAACTTAACTAACTAATAAGGACTGTTTTCGTGTAAACTAGTTAAGAACCTCTTCGTGCGAATTTGCTAACGCTGTTTTACCATGATGCGATGTGAATTTACATACTTGAATTGTATCAAAATATTTCTGTCTTAATCGTTTTTAATATAAAAATACAAAACGACTCCGTAGAAAATAGCTATAGAAATATTAAAAGGAGAGAGGCGAAGAAGGATTGTGGGATAATTTGACTTGAATAAAATAAAATGAGACTTAACATGAGATGCGATCGTACAAAGACAAAATATTTTCAGTTCGATAAGAAAATAATGATATTATTTCTTTAACAAGTTACGTCGTGAACACTGAACTTTAGGGCAAGGGCGTGAGAGGGTCTTCGTCTGGTACGAAGAGATCGTTTGTAAACTTGAGAAGATAAAGAGTTTTCGCTTGATTTAACATATTCCTATACTTAATTTGTTTTTGTTTCTTGGCTATGTCTTGTTTCGTAGAGTCAAAGTAATCAATTCATCTGTAATATAGTAAACTTTGATAGAAATTTTGTTTTTTCTTTCTTAAATTGTGTTTCGGTATATTATTACTTTTCAATAATTTCATAGTATTTATTTTATCATGGTAGTAAATAACTTCGTAAGTTTAAAGTGCTTTTCTAATTGAGTACAATAATGGTTCGTCAAACTTCTTTCTCAAATAGATACGTATATTTTAGTTAATTACTTTTCTTTTGATTTATACGTTGTTGCGTTTACGATTTTTATGTAAATTTTTCATGGAATATTATGTATTGTTAAATGGACACCGATAAATAGCTCTTGATTACTGCATTGGCAAACTTAGTTCATTATTACTGTTAGTCGGTTTTTCGATTTGCATAAAACCCTGTTTATTTTATGCGATAACAAGAGTGTACTTTCACCTGATTAAATAGTGAAGCATTCTAAATGAATACGTGCTTACCCTTGAAAGGGCGCGGTATTAAGGAAACGAATTCATTTTACGCGTCATTCACCAGAACGCAGAACGTCGCTTGCAGCATTTCCCAAATTCGCCCCCATTTTATAATTAAATTGAAAACGATGAAGTCTTAAATGTGAGGAGGTCCCCCACACTAAGACTTCAGCGATTACCGCTGCGACATTAAGGTCATCAACTATTTCAAATAAGTAAATGAAAAAAAAAGATTTATTAAAATAAAATAAAATGCTATTGTAAAAAAAAACATTATATTTAAAACTTTGTGCGATTTCAGCTCTAAATACTGGGTATATGATGTAACAGTATTCATGGGGACGAAATACTTTTATCCCTCAACTTTTTTTGGGATCAATACTTTTGAGGTTTCAACGTTTTAATAAAAATAATGCGGTGAAAACCATAAGATCAGATGTAACGCATTTAAGATTTAATTGGGTAACGTTGGTATGGTAGCAGAAATAAGATTTAGGGCTCTTGATGATTCTTAAACAATAAATGGCACGTCCGTCCTCACAGAAAAACACGCACGAGTATTACATGTAACGTCGTCGACCAAGTCTTAACTTGATAGAAGATAGGGTTCACTATTTTTTCATCATCATCATCATCATCATCATCATTATCATTGACATGATCATCAAATTAACTCATGGCCGCCCCCCTACAGAGCACGGGTCTCCTCCCAATGAGAAGGGTTTAGGCCGTAGTCCAAAAGGCCCAATACGGATTGATGGACCTTTGAGAAAACTATGGAAAACTTCCTCACCATGTTTTCTTGCCTTGAAGTAGGTGATATTTTAATTGCTTGGAACGCACATAGCCTCGCAAAGTTAGTGGTGCTGGGATTCGAACTCGGCCCACTTAAAGTGAGGCCGGAGTTCCAACCACTATCGCCGCTTACTAGGCTGAAATATACTTTACTTATAATGATAATAATGATTTTGTCATTTCAAAACAACCGTCCTCCATTTCCAATTAATATGATGGATAAATCTTGTAGTTGCTTACCTGTAAATAGGCGTGCCTAAATCTTCTCTATACCATAAAACCAACAGGACGGCGTCATCCTCATCTTGGGTGGCAATGTCACAAGGAAGGTAGGCCGGCTCGCCAGCTACTGCGATCACTGCTGTCATTGGCACTGCAAAGAAAAATAATTATTTTAATGTAAGAAAACATACGGGGTCTATGACAGCGAACAAAATAATTGGGGGTCAACGATAGTCGATCGCGTTCAGTCAGGGCACAAAGTCTGCTATTACATCGATGTCTTTAATGGGTGATCAATATTTTATTATGTTACATACCATGTATCATTTATTGACACTAAACTAGTGAAGCGGTGATAGCGCATTGGGTGAGAGCTCGACTTCACTTTCCGGGTGCCGAGTTCGCAACCCAGCACGCACATTTAACTTATCTAAGTTATGTGCATTTTAAGTAATTAAAAATATCGCTTGCTTCAACGGTGAAGGAAAACATCGTGAGGAAACCTGCATGCCTGAGAGATCTACGTAATCTTCTCAAAGGTGTGTGGAGTCCACCAATCCGCACTGGGCCAGCGTGGTGGATACACGTCGTCCCTTTTAATTTTGATACTCATTAATAGATATGTTGGAATTTTTGCATCTTTTAAAGTGAGATTGTTTTTGAGAGATTCTACCAGCTATCAAAAATACATTTGCAGTTAAAGAATTCACAAAATATGAAGGAAAAGTACGGTAAAGTAACGGTAGTGGCGTCAGCCAAAACCCAAGCCTCAAAAACATAGCAAGTGCATACAAAACCTTTCCATCCTCTTAAGTAGTTGTCATAATATTCGAATTAGCTTTAACGGTGAAGGAAACAATCATGTGGAAACCCGGATGCCGTGCGTAGTCTACTAATTTGCTCATGGCCAGTGTAGGGCCTAAGCCGTTACATTCTGTGGGGAGACCCGTGCTCTCCAATGGGCCGGTATCAGGTTGATAGTGAAGATAAAAACGATGTTGTATGTTTTGGTTACTGCCTAAAAAGTTTTTCAGTAGCTGTTCGGGATTAAATTGAAATTCTCTTCGTTGCAAATCGAATCAGAACCTTCACCATATAAGGCTAGAAAGTTTACCGCTACGCCAAAGGGATCGTCAACATCTTAAAATAAAAACCAGCTAAGTGCAATTAACTGTTTTTTTTTATTTTAGGATATACCCAATATATCTAGATATACGAATCAATATTATAATAAATTAAATTAAATATATAAGTGTTAACAATAAAACATAAAGAAAAGCGATAAGCAGACAAAAACACCTTTCTTAGTGTTACACGTTTCAATAAAAAAAAATTAATGGAATTTTAATTTTAACAAATTCTATTTCATTCAGTTTAATAACGTTCGAAAACAAATTTATTATTAGTTAATTCAATTTTCTCGAAGAAAAATAAAAATTCAGTTTCTTATGCATAACTAAATTTGCTGAAATATCGATAAAACCGTGAGCAAAATCCCTTTAAGCCAAATTTATCACAAGAGACACTTCGAATCGCATCATGAAAATTTAAGCATCCTAGCTCGGTGCAACAGAAAAACAAGCGATCCGGATAAGTAAGGCGTCCGGTGGCTCCGGATATCCGCTCCTTACTGTCCGGTTATCCGTGCTTCGCTATCCTGTTACCCGGGTACGGATAAAACGAAAATATAGCTGGGGAACGCCGTGAAACTGTGATCATTTTAATTTATATACTGCGCGATCTTCTTAATGGAAAATCGTTGTTGCTTTTTCATCGGGAGAATCCATTATGTCAAGCCAATTACTTGTACTGTACAATTTATTTTAAAACAGCGCACTCTTTTGTTTTAGAAAGGACTTTAAGGGCGTCTGAGTACCTGCATGTGTATTCTTTATTTACTAAAAGACTACCTAAACAGTGCCTTCACAGTTTGGTTGTTATTAAAAGGCGGTCGACTTATTTATTTGCGCGGGTCATGGAAGGATTATGCGGTAAGTTATGCGGGCGTAACCTCAGTTAATCAGCGCTTTTTTTGTTATTTTGTTTTACTACAAGTTAGCCCTTGACTGCTAAATCAACTGGTGGTAAGTGATGAGACAGTCTAAGATAGTAGCTTGCTAGCCTGTTTAGGTTTGGCAGTTTATATTAAGCCCAAACCACTAATCGGTTTCCACGCGACATCGCACGGGAACGCAAAAATGGCGGCCCGTCTTTGTCGTTGGAAACAAGCCACGGCCAAAGCCTCCCAGCAGATAAATCTCTCTCTCTCTCTCTTTAGTCTAAAGAGTTTTGATATACAACATTAGCTACCTGCTAAACACTCTGTATTGTGCAAGGAATTGGATAACTAGTTCTTGCTGAAATTATTGCCAATGGTCTGGTGGGTGGCTTCTGCCGTGGCTAGTTACCATCCAACCATGAAAGCCGTGTCGGTAACTGATTTAGCATTCCAGTACGATCTCGCGTAGATACCGATTATTGATGTGGGTTTAATATAACTGGCATACGCTGACAGGTTAGCCCGTTACCATTTAAGACCGCAGAAAAAAAAGAGTAAAAAAGAGAGCCAACTAACTGAGGTTGATAACTTACCGCTTCATTTACGGCACTGTTTATTTAAAGAATTAATAAATATACCCTTTATAATTACCCGTTATATATAATTTGTCGGCCGATTGGCGCAGTGGGCGGTGACCCTGCTTTCTGAGTTCTAGGCCGTGGGTTCGATTCCCACAACTGGAAAATATTTGTGTGATGAAAATGAATGTTTTTAAGTGTCTGGGTGTTTATCTGCATAATATGAGTATTTATGTATATTATCTATAAAAAAATATTCATCAGTTAGTAACCATATGACAGGCTAGAGTTACTTTGGGGCTAGACGGCGATGTGTGTATTGTCGTAATATATTTATCATTTATATATAGAAGTCACATGCAGGTAACCAGAGCCCCTTAAAGTCCTAACGTAACGTTATGCAACATTTTAACAGAAATTGTAGAGATTTCCCTTTCATCGGTTATATGATGCACCTATAGAGTATTCTATTTGCTGTTTAAACAGAAATCCGATAGCAAGTATGTAACGGCCAACATTCAAGATAATTTGTAGAATCGAATAACAGTTTAGACGTAACGTGCATCCCCTGGCTATCGGTGGGGCAACACGATGCAGCAGGAAATGCTATTAATTTCCGAATGTCGGCTAGACTCGGTATATCCTCGGAAGAGCTTGTTTATTTACCGATACGGTTTTCACTTGTTATTATCATTTGGTCTTTAAAAAGTGGAATACAGTGGCTTTTTTTCTAATTTTACGATGCTAATATATTTTGCTATTTTTATGAATAGAAAACAAGTGAATGTTACAGATATTTCTTGGTTGCAGAGTTTAGAACTGCATTAAGTACAAATTGGTACAAAACTTTGGTTAATAAATATAGAAACGAAGTTACTAGTGCATTTCGCTTTTACTGCGTGCAACTATAATATAATATCTACGTCATAACTAACTGTTTTCCGCGTTCTTCGTCCGCTTTTAATAAGTTTTTTTTTGTCCGTTTCAAATACTTTTAAAGTTTATATAGTAGTTTAACCCTAATAAAACAATTTTTGTTAAAATGTATTCAAATACGGAACTATATTAACATGTCCTTGAATAAAGTCATAGTTTTATAATAATATTAGCATAATCCTAACAAAGCTCGCAATAGTCATTCAAAGTTCCGATGAAATAGCCGCTTAAATATTATGTTAATAGAGGTATTATCAGGCGCACCATTCGTCGTCACACCAAATTGTTTAAAAGCGTTATTATACTATACTCCAAATTTCAAACTGGCAAAAAGTAATATAACGCTGATGGCACAAAGGAAAAAGGGTCGACTTCTGTCGAAATCGCTACAATGGATATAAGACCATATTACGCAGCTAATAAAGAGGTATTAGCGATGGTAAAATATGCACAAAGAGACACTAAAGTCGTGGTAACAGTGTATTTACAAAAGAACTTACTTAAAAATTGCACATATAATGAGTTGACGAACTGGCTACCCTAGCTAGATTTTATCTGTGTTAAGGATAACCAGCCCTCGCCCCCGGAACATACATAGACAGATTGAAATTAAGACGTTACTATTATGTAGCTTTAAACTATTGTGTAGCTTTAAAAAGAATAAATTAAAATAATTAATTAATTAAAAAGATAGAAGTTTTTAAATAATGTTTGAAATGTGTGTAACCACTGACACGATAATACCAGTAATTGTGTGACTATAAAATTGCATCTAGGTATTGCATAAACTCTTGCTCACTTATAACTGATTATAGGAATGAAATGTTAATCCTGATCTAACTTGACATAAATGCAGCGAGAGATTAATTTAATGAGCCTTTCAATAGGAAGCCATGCGCTAAAAGTTGAAATTACATTTTACTGCTACAAAATAAATAGCAAATAGCACTAGCAATATCTTGTACCTAGTGGTATTTGTTTTGCTAGAGAATCTTTCTAGTAGGTAAAAAGAAAAAGTAATGTTTACAGTGAAGCTAGAATAAACTGTAATTTTAACTTCTAGCGCATTTAAAGGGCAAACTTTATCAATTTTTTCTCTAGTAGACTCAAAAGTTGCAATTGTGCCAATTCCACGGCAACATGTCTGAGAGCACTCTCTAGCTTTTGGCTCAGCGACGAATTTTTCATTTCAGGTTTGAAGGATTTTTAGCGATGAATCGAATGCATTTTTCACAAACGATTGACAACGGACCCAATCTTATATCTTTAAACGAGCAATTCTTATAAATTTATAATTAGAATCTCGGAATCGGCTCCAATGATTTTCATGAAATTTATTATACAGGTAGTTTGAGGGGCGATAAATCGATCTAGTTAGAAGATTCATTTACATTAGAATCTCGGGCAAAAAATGCAAAAAATATCATTTTTGAGAGATTCTGATGCGTGCGATGCGTGAACGGTAAATGTTACGCCAAACGTGTCAGTATATCGGAATTGTCGGAATTATTGTTTCTTTAAAGTTATATAAAACAGTTCGGGACAACATACGAATATTTTTTTAAGTCGGCTCATTCGCGGACGAAGTCGCGCGGGTCCGCTAGTTTTATTAATTGAGCATTTCGCTGTCACATTAATTTTTCTGTTACTTTCTACGCTGTACGAAATATTCAACACTAATAGTCCCCCTCACCAAATCGATCCCTTATTTAATAATTAAACGTATCCTATCTTCCTTTGCTAATATTATTATTGCGAAAATGTATTTGTAGGTTTTATATTTTGACCTTGAATCACGCAGCAATAAATAAGACTGACGCGATTTTCGAAGAGATTGTTTATGTACTAGAAAGTGGCATAGGCTACAATTTTATCGTGGAATATTATGAAATTTTAATTTTACGATATCGCGTATAAAAATAATGTTTTGGTGGAGGTATTATATAGCTGCCAAACGTCTAACAGGTAAGCGACTATATTTCTGCACGGCCATTCTATTGGTTAGGAAATAGGTACGGATAAATACATGTAAATAGTACCTTCACGCGGGCGCATCCGCAGGGGTTTCTAGTTTCATAATAAAAGCACAGAAGAGTACGGATTTCAATGAAACAAATAACTAATAAGATTTCAGATAGCTTAAACAAACTTTAAGGCAATGTAGATAAGTAAATTGATCCAATATAGGCAAATAAGAATCTTCAAACAAAGTTTCTGAACAACTTGCCGAGCTTTTTATACTTATTCAATTAATTAATTTTATTTTATTTCTTTATTTAGGGTTAAGCGTCCGACACTCGTACGTAGAGTGCCAGTGGGTAACTAGTACTAAGCATTACTAGTACCGCAGTTACGTACTAACTAGTTTATCAGCGGTAGTAGGGCTAGGGGAGTAGGGCTTTTTATGGCTGAGCTCGTTTGGTGAAGTTTTACCAACATGCTTATTTCTGCCATTAATTAGTATTGTTGCAATGCCGTGGCTGAAGAGGGGGGTTGCCGGTCCATAAACTATTACTATGAAATACCTCATGAAGCATAATAGGAAGAGAGTTGAATTGAGTGCATAGGAAGTTCAGCCAATTCTGATTTTAATTTTGTATTAGGTCTTGGAAGTACTTAATAGATATATTGCAAAAAAATTAATAACTCTTATAAAGGCAAAATTAAGTAATTTAGAATTTGAACTATCGTGAGTAAAGTTAATTTTTTATGTTTAATATTCACATGAGTTAAGCCGTCTGTTAAACAGTAAAAAAAAAAAGTAAAAGTGAATCTTTGGATTTGTAATTAGTGTAAGTGCCTAGAAGTTTGCCTGTGTGTGGTATAAATTATTTATTAAAAGAAGGTAAGCATTTAGCAAAAATACTAGGTTTTTCACGAGTTTCGCTAATGTTTAGTTCAATTTTTATACGAATTTCAACCCCCAATTTTGCTTCTAATAAATATCTGTAGGGTCTAAATTTCATAGCAATCCGTGCAGTCATTTGAGCACTGCATTGTATACACACTATCTCCCGCAGGGAATATTTGGGATTTTTTAGTTTTAGATTCTTTTCTGGTCTGGTACGGTAGGAAAGTTGTGTTTTATACCCCATATTTTCCTAATCGTTCCAATACGATGCTCTGCAATAACCGGTCAGGGTTATCGATTATATAATGTGTATGTAATATACCATACATTAAATAGATTGTTTCATCCAATAGGATTTCAGTCCACTAACTTCTTCTGTTTCTGGTTGCCCGTGACCGTCCATTGAAAACATGTAGTGGAATAAAAAGAAGTCAGGTTGTCAGTCAGTCGCCTTTTCTTTTTATATCTAGCCTACAACAGTCCACTGCTGGACTAATGGCTCTCTCCCAACGGTAGGGTTTACCCGTAATCAGCATTTTGGGCAGACGGCTAATTGGTAATCGCAGTACATGATTGTAGTAGCACAACGGACGTTGTTTCCCGTTCTCTGTTATATTTCCTTAGTCGCTTCGTAAGGCAGGAAGAGTAGGAGAAGTGGCAACTGTATTCTGATCAGCCGTCACCGCCCTGGGTTATTCTTATATATAAAAAAGAACTACATCATACGTGAGCTTGTAGACATAAAAATAAATAGTTAGAATAAAATACCATAATAAGCTTTCGCTCCCTAGATCTAAATCTCACACAACAATGTCGACGTAGCACCACCATAATAATTATTGTGCTACAGCTTGCATAATTTCACCATATCAGCTACGTGCACGCGATATCCTCAACGTGGGGTCTGTGTTACTTTAGTAAATTATGCTACAAGATTGATGGGAATTAGAAATGTCTTATTTAGTTTTTAGCTTTTGTTGCAGTTTTTAATTGTTTATTTAATTTACCCAACCCCCAATTTTGCTAATCTGAAGGCCAAATTTCAAAGCAATCCGTGCAGTGATTTGAGCTCCGTATTGAAAGATAAGTCTTACTGCTTTTGTCAACCTCACTGGTGAGCTTAGTGTCGTAATAAATGGGAGGTCCCTAGTTCTATCCCACGCAGGGCCAATTTGGTATAGCACCACCATAATAATAGTTGTACTACAGCTTGCATAATTTCACCATATCAGCTACTTGCACGCGATGTCCTTAACACAGGGGCTGTGTAACTTTAATAAATTATACCACAAGATTGATGGGAATTTAAAATGTCTTATTTCGTTTTTAGCTTTGTTAAAGTTTTTTAAATGTTTATTTAATTTACCCAATTTTGCTTATTAATATCTGTAGGCCAAATTTCAAAGCAATCCGTGCAGTCATTTGAGCTTCACATTGATAGATAAGTCTCGTTTTTCTCTTTATGTTTGTCACGTTTTCCAGTGGGGACCGTTGGTTTTCTTGGGATAGAAAGTGGCTTATATCTCTCTTCGTCCTTTCAACAAACACTATGTAAAAAAATAACTTTTATTGTCAAAATTAAGCTTAATTTGCTATACTCTGATATTGACTTTACAATAAATAATTGTAACACACTCACTTAACAATTATTCGTTGTAAAGTCAACATCTCCTGATGATGCTCCGGTTTCGGAGCGAAACGTGCGTAGAGGGTATATTGCCGAAGATCTGTTTGGTGTGGGGTATAAGGATTGAAGAAATTATAAATTACACCACACAGATTCTCCTGCTTTTCGCGGAGTATAGCAAATTAAGCTTAATTTTGATAATATATCATGGATTTCCGCAAAGTAACGCCTGCTTCTATCCAATATCCAAAATTAACTTTATTTTTCGGTTAGTGAAGGAAAGACAAACAAAAAAACGCACTTTCGCAATTATAATATGAGCAAGGAAAATCACTATGAAAGTAACGTACCTCCTTCCTCTTCCTATCAAACCATTACCGGCCCACTACAGGTCACGGGTCTCCTCCCACAATGAGAAGGGGTTAAGGCCGTAAATCCACCACGCTGGTCCAGTGCGGATTGGTGGACTCAAAACGTACCTTACGTTTCTTTTAATAGTGCTGATTAGTATATTATTATATTTGTTGAGTATTATTAAAAGATATATCTATATATCATAAAGTATCGGCAAATTGCTATTGCTGTATACAGAAAACATGTATCTATGCAATATAGACTCGATTCATATGTCACAGATAAATCGCATATAATGTTTGATCAGCTGCTAAGCTGTGGCTGGGTACGTAAGAAACTTTGTTGTTTACTTTAAAAATAAGTTAAGTTGAAAATTAAGTTTTTTGTCTTAACCATTATTCATTGTAAAGACAACATCTCCTGAGGATGCGTTTGCGGTTTCGGAGCGAAACGTGCGTAGAGGCTACATTGCCGAAGATCTATTTGATATGGAGTATATAGAGATATAGATTCTCCTGCTTTTCGCGGAGTTCATTATTGTTATAATATAATATTTATGCTCGTTTTTTTGTTATGTTCGCTTTGCTAACTATACATACGTCAATCCGCTTGACTCAGTTATTACTCAGGTATCAATAACACAGTGTAACAATAGTTTAAGTATTACTTTACCTATGCCTACCTGATGATAACTTACGGATCTGAGACGTGGTCGCTAACTATGGGATTCAAAAGAAGGCTCAGAGTCACTCAGCGGCCGATGGAAAGACCTAAGCTAGGAGTATCTCTACGTGATCAAATCAGAAATGAGGAGATCCGTAGAAGAACTAGAGTTGCCGACATAGCTCAGCGAGTCGTGAAGCTGAAGTAAATAGGCAGGGCACATAGCTCGGAGAACCGATGGACGTTGGGGTCTTAAGATGCTAGAATGGCGACCCCGCACCGGAAAACACAGCATAGGTCGGCCCCCAACGAGGTGGGCAGAACATCAGACGAGTCGCTGGGAGCCGCTGGAGACAAGCGGCCCAGGACCGTGGATTCTGGAACTTCCTACAAAAGACCTATGTAAAGAAGTGGACGTGAATTGGTTGACATGATGATGGTGATGATGATAATACCTATGCCTACCTGCAGGAGCAGCGTGGTGGGTCTTAGCTCTATATCCCTCTCTCAAAAGAGAGTAGGCCTGTGCCTGTGGGGAATTTATGAGCTTATTATGATAACTATACAATATTATTAGGCTTAACTTTAAATAATACCAAAGTTTGATTAGTAAAGATAAAGTAAGCGCAGAAGTAAACTACGACCGTGTATATCCTCAGGGAAATCCTTGCTAGTCTCGCGCTTATGAGATATGACGTCCAGTTATACTCTCTTTGTATTAGGAGCGGGTATTGTCGAGATTATAGAAGAAATAAGGCAAGAGTTTATATTCTGTTACATTTCATGCTGACCTTTCAAGACTATCATTAGGTTTTTATTTTAATCCACTACAAGTTAACCCTTGGCTGCAATCTCACCTGGTGGTATGTGATGATACAGTCTTGAGTCTAAATTAGTTGTGGGCTAGCTTGTTAGGGAAGTTAGTTATATTTGGATTTTTCGGGGCATCTTATCCGAACACTAAATCGCTCAGCGGCTTGTCCTTCCATCAGACCAGACCGGAAAAAAATCAAAAATTATAAATTCCCCGTCGATCGAAATCAATCTCGTCTTTGTCGGTAGCGTGTTAACTAGCCATGAACAAAGTCTCCGGACCGGACAGGAGAGAATTCTGAAATTATAAATTCCCAAATTGCCCCAGCCGGAAATCGAACTCGAGACCTCCTACTTACATTCATAGTGCGCCAGGGAGGTCGTCAAAATTCAAAGTCCTAATGACTTTGACAATGATAATTTTTATTTTCACTTCAATTTGCCATTCATTGAATGTACTTTTTTTCTGTCATTAGAGATTATAATCTCTACGTGATCAAATCAGGAATGAGAAGATACGTAGAAGAACCAGAGTACTCCCCACAAAAGATATGTCCAACAGTGCACGTTCACTGGATGACCTGATAATGCTTATTTTGTAATTGAATAAAATTTTCGGTTTTTTTTTTTATAAAATGTTCATACTTTCGTCTATACAATCGATATTCTTTTATATAAAATAAAACCTTCCTCCGTAATCACGCCGCTGAGTAAAGTAACGGTAACAATTACTGTTCAATGAACTGACAATACTTATCCCTAAAAAACACTGGTAAACCAAAATTAACAATATTATAATGGGCTTTTAATTTATTATTAATCTAAAAACATAGATCACGCAAATAGCTGAAAAACAGCGAAGAACTACTCGTATTTGTAAATAAAAAAATAGTATATATAGTAAATATAGAAATATAGTAATGCCAGTGATTTCATTTATGACAATCACTCGACTTGTTTACCTCTACCAACCGAAAAAAATCTAGTGCAACAATGAAAAACTTCACACTGCGCGGTCTACAAATTGAAACAAAAGTTATTCGAGTGGTTAAAAAAAATAACCAGAGAGGCGGTTGTGTAAGCTTCGCTCCGCTCTGCTTTTTCAACCCTTCCGACAACCTTCTAACCTAATTACCTATTGTTGCTTCATTATTTTAAGACTACTTAGCTCGGTGTAAAGTTTTTCGTTTTTCCGTGATATATGATCAAATGTTTTCGTTGTTATGACATTCATTGATTTGACAAATTACTAAATTTTTAGCGGCAGGTTGGCGCTACGGGCAGCTACCCTGTTTTCTGAGTACAAGGCTGTGGATTCGATTCCCAGAACTGGAAGATGTTTGTGTGATGAACATGAATGTTTTTCCAGTGTTTGGGTATCTGGATATTATAAGTTTTTATGTATATTATTCATAAAAAATATTCACCAGTCATCTTAGTTATAGCTCCCATATAGAGCGTATTGTCGTAATATATATATTTTTTTTAATTCAGTTAAACGATATTCCTCCGAATGCCTTATTACTGCGTTATACAACGCTTCAATTTGGCATGTCATTAGAAATATATAGAAAACGCAGCAGCAATTTATAGGCACTATTATATAATAATATGAGTTATATATTTTATATCGTTCCGTCGCGGCTTCGCAATGGTGCAAATACTAATGCGTTGCTGTTTGGAGTGGTTAGTAATATTAATAAGGCATGCCCTCCGACCAATGCATTGACAACCTGGGATGGACGTTCGGCTCGCCAGCGGCTTTGCCTAGCTTTTTAGATCTCTGACATCGTCTAAGATATTAATTTTAAAGATACGCTGTGAAGGACAATTTTGATCCACATGAAATACACGACGTATCTAATGAAATTTATTGAATAAGGAATAATACTGTATTGTTTAAAATAGCATGGTAAAAAACCCATAATTTTTTGTGAAATAAAAAGAAAAAAATGGTTACTGCGGGCTATTCTTTGTAGATACTTAAATACATACCGGCGGTGACTTCTACGGCGATCTTTTTAAGGTTTACAATTCTGTAGTACATTAATTTATTGCATCTCGAAATGTTTAGCCAGCGTTTGCAATGTAAGCGCACAAATATAGATTTGTTTCGACATCACACTAGAAACCTTTGAATTTCTTTGCTTTTCTCTCTTATAATAAGCATATAAACCTTTCTCTTGAATCATTTTTTCTATTGCTAAATACTGCATTAAAATCCGTTACGTAGTTTAAAAGATCTATGCGCAAAAAAGGTGAGAGCTACTTTGTTTTATGCTAAAGATTCGTCATATGGTAGATTTATGTTATTCCTGGGTGAACTAAACCCAAATATTTGGTATTCTTAATTTCTGTGATATAATTAAAATTGATATTGGCGTTTTCCTGTTAAAAAATCTCAGAAACAGAGGGGTTGTTGTTGAGTTGTTCTCACTTGGAGTTGGGGATTGTTAGTTGACGATTTATTATATCAAAATAAAATAATTAGAAGGTTTATTTAATGTTGAAGATTCGAACTTCGCAACGACCACACGTTGCTACGCTCTGCAGTTTTGTCGAGCATATTATTATAAATGCTTGTGGACACTTAGGCCCTTAAAGAATGCTTTCTCAATTTTGCCGACCGTTATCAAGATCTCGGCCTCATTTACCTTATAAATGGACCTCACAATAATAAAGCTAGAAATATAATCATAATTATTATCACATTAAAGATCCACTACAGGGCAACGGGGTTCTCTCGGAATGACAAAGGGACTCAGACCGTAGTCCATCACGCTGGCCAAGTGCGGATTGGTGGACTTTATTCGCTTTTAAAACCGTTATGAAAACTTTCAGGCATGCAGATTTTTTCACGATGTTTTCCTTCACCGTTTTAGCAAGTGATATTTTATTTCATTCAATCAAAAATGCACATAGCCTCGAAAGGTTAAAAGTGCGTGCCAGGGATCGCACTCGGTTCCCCAGAAAGAGGAGTAAAAGCCTTATCCAAAAGGCTATCAACTCTTATATAAATAATTATTATATTTTTACGAATAATGCAATACTTTGCTTGCTTCGAATGCGCCTATGTTCCGTAATAAATTTATAAAAAAAATATAAATGTACATAATGTACCAACCCATATTAGTACCTACCAAATTTTAATGAATAATTTAAGTAGCTTAAATAATAAGACAGGTATTTTCCGAGATCGAGCAGTATTTAAATTCAGATAGTATTAAATCGTGAGACCTCGACGAAAGATTTTCCGATCACAATCCTCCCACGATTTTGGTGCTTTGAATCAAATGTATAATTTATGACGGAAAAGCGACGTTTACACTGAGATACTGGGGCTATGATTTGTGAAAAAGGGTACAGGATTGTTATATCCAAAAAAAAGTCAGAAGCAAAATTCACAATTCAATAGCCTTGTACTGCGTTTATTTGCCTCATCGGGTGTCTTAATGTCTTGTCGTGTTAGTTATTCCTCTCGCACCATGCCAAAGTAAATATTTAAAAACATATTCTTTTTCACATTTTGTGATTAGTTTAGTACTAACCTAAAAATCACGTCAAGAATGGATGGACCCTTTTTATTACATAATAAGATAATATTTATTTTAAACAGAGAAAAAAAAAATATTTATCTGAAATGAACTCTATGATTTGCAATGTTTTCATATTTTCTCGTTGAAAACTTTTCTATTTCATCAATTTACATCAAAGTTTTATAACTAAAAAAAACGTCTATCGTCGATAGAATTTTTTACAGGTTAAATTTAGTCTAAGTAGTACAATGTACTGTTATAGGCCATTGATGATGATGATCACTGTACTCGAAATTACAAGTATTCATTATTAAACATTCCTTTCTACTTGAAAATTTGAATACTCTTAAAAGTTTAGGTAAGTATAAACGTGGCTTTACCCGTTAGCGGTCTCTGGTTATTTACATACATTTTAAAGGGTATTGATCCCTTAAATTCCCTATGACTCAATGCTTTTGCTGAAACCCTTTTCATTCTTATAAAGAGCCCCTATGCTGTTTTGTCGTAAAAATGCCTTTTAATAAAATGTATGTATTTTTTTAAACCCTTTCGATAAGGTTGTTTGGTATTCAATAGGTATAGTAAAACTTTATCTTGGTACCTTTTGCCATATGCTGCTTTAAATAAAAAAGTAGTATTGTATAAGTTGTGTTTGAGATCAATATCGAAAGAGTTTTGCGAAATGAGAATGTACTAAGACGCAAAGGAGTTTGGTTTAGTTGTATAGAAAGTGGGGCTGTGATAGTTAATTGCGTGGGCTTATAATAGAGAGCGTACTAATCTTAAACTAAGAATGTTGAAATCACAGTAGTCTGTACGTGTCACGAAAGTTAACTGGGCAAGTAAGTTTAAGGAACTCCGTAGGCTTAAACTGATATAACGAGATAAGCCGTAGGCTTTGATTCATAAGACGAATTTCGATTTCACCAATAACTGGATGCTATAATTTGTAAGTACCTACCATTAAATTTTCTGCGTTAATACTAGAATTTCTTTCATCTGAAGTCACAAAAACTGTTAAGCATGGTTCATACAAAGCCAGTTAGCTGGCGCCAGTTTAACTAACAAGCTATCGCTGGCCAGCCTTTGTTTACACGAGGCCAGTGATTTCTGGATAATTCTTGTTCGTGTTACGTCAAACGTGTGTGTACACCACACACGTTTAACAGTAAATAAATGGATATATTTTGCTTACATAACAGATTGAAAATTAGGATAGGACAAAAATAATTACTGAGGTTAGCTTATCTAAAAATCACCATCTTTCTTACACACAAGTAAAGCCTACGCGAAATATTCATCATACGGTTATATGACTATATTTCAATAGGCTTGTTTAAATTAAGCTAATTAGCGCTGCTTAAGAATTATTCCCGGATACAAGTGGAACAGTCAACTTTAAAACTTCAAAACTTTTCATTAATAAAGTCCTCTTACAATAAAGTTTTGTATCAACTTTCAAGTTGAGCTAATTATGCCAGCTCAAATGACAGCTCTTACTCATTAAACGATTATTAAAGTTCGCAAGGTTTGCAAATATCCTATGTTGGGCTGATAAAGTTTTTGTTTATTTACCTGCTCGGGAAGTACTCGGAACTTCATGCTTTTTTAAAGACGAGGCGGAACATATTTCGTAGCTATCACACAAATATGCAGGAGGAAAAAAGCTTCTTTTTTTAATTTTTTTATGTAATTAATTTTCTTGTGTACATGTTCCACTTGCAATCTTAAGATAAATAGAGACACATTTTCCAAATTTAAAAAATATACATACAAGTTACATCCGTAGAAATAGATAGCAACATTAAAATAGTTTGGCTTTTATTTCCCTTGTAGGTGAAATACATAATACTTTGTATAATTAGGGCGAAAGTGCAAATTCATCTCGTATTTAGAAAGCTTTGCTTTGGCGAACTTGGTAAACGAAATATATAATTAAAGTACACAATGTTGAGCGTTCGTGAGTAAGAAGCACAATTACTCTTACTACATACAAAATTATATATTTCTATGTTGAAGATGAATATCAAACATCCCTATTCACTAGCGATCTTATACAAATCGGTCATTAGTGCTGACGTGTCAAGGTTTTCATAAAAAACGAAAAATAGAGTCTTAGTACTCAAACTTCTCTGAATATAGGGCTTAATGAGTGAACGCCGTGCCTTGACTCGAGTGAGATGTAATTAACTCTGACTTGCGATGAAAAATTTACATCAGGTATTTTTATCTATATATACGGATATACTAAAATCGTAAGTAGGATTAATGTCTGTTCGCGCTCAAATATAGCTGTAACCAATTTAAATGGGATTTCCAGTAATCTATTTATTAGCACTTGCTTTAACGGAGTAGGAAAACATAATGATGGAACCTTCATAACTGAGGGTTACTTCAGTAATTTTCTCAAATTTTGGAAAGTCTACCAATCTGCATTTGGCCCGCAAAACGCACGATTGTTTAAGCTTTTCTCATTCTAAGAGGATATGCATGATTTATGATGATTATAAAAATATGATTATAATGGTTTACTTAGGATTTAGAATTCTACACAGGGGTTGAAGAGCGAGATGCAGTAAATTGAAAGATACGAAATCTTCGTGGAAAAAGCTGCGGGTAAACGTAGTTAGTTGTATTTAAATGTTATGAAGCTTTCTATGATACAGAAAAATTCAGTATTGAAAAACTATTCCCCAAAAGTGTTTAAGCCGCGCCATGTTTTTAATTGCACACAAATGTTTGCACACTCGGAATTTTCAGATGCAAAATTTTAGCACATACTCAAATTAAAAACAAATTTGGTTTTTAATGAAAGGAAAAACAGAGTAAAAAAGAACGCACAAGCAACAACTGCTAGCCAATTAGGCTAAGTACATTCGTATCCAACTGGCTTAATTACATTTTGCTACATCTAAAACACGTGAAAGCGTTATCTTATTTCGCAAAGAAAAAATGTACTTTGTATGTCTGAAAAAGGTCTCAAAGTCAAGTTTGCATATTAGCGTGGTTAGGAACGTAACAGTGATATGGGATCGATATTATGGTATTCTTGCTCTATATTATATTTGTTCATTCATTCATGAATGAATGAATTATATTTGAATTAATATCGCTTCATAGAATGTTTCTCTGCTTCGAAATTTCTGCCTAACGCTATAAAAATAAATACTTACAGCGATCAATTTTATTGTTAAAGCACACATTTCTTTATTTATAATATTCTTACTGTGCCTGAAGTTATTTAAAAGATAGACGTTAATTAGATTAATTCCGTGATAAAATGAAATCGTCAATGTTTGCAGTAGCTCTATGTTTGTTTTTAATGTTACCCCAAAAGGTTTGATGTCTGTTACTTTTTTTACAACTTTCTTCCAATATAAAATTTCATCATCCTAAAATTATATACACACTTATAAACTATGAAATAAATCTTTAGTAACCGGCTAAAAGGCTGAAATGTGGAGATTATATAAGTACGTAACAATGTTATGAATATATTAGACTAGAAGCTAAGCATAATAATTCATTGTTAGTCAATATAGGTAGGTAATCTATTCACACCGGAATATTTGCGCCCAATCTTATACAGGGTGAGTAAAATCTATCAAACTGACGTGCTTAGGCCCTCGTGAATGGCTTGCATAATACATGAGCAGCTGATGCGTAGGCAGAGCCCGTTTACATTATCACAGACCGGTAATAAGTGGCTATTACCCAAAAAACCCCGGAACTGATCGATGGTTGGGAATCTTCATTGTTCATGAGAAAATAACAGAAGATCAAATACCACTTTATTTTTATTTATAAGTCATAATAAATATTTATAACATGTTTTAGAATAATGTGAATAATGAAAGTGGTCAATTTAATTACTTATGATATAATGAATAAGCACATGTATTTATCACCATTACAAAATGGTAGCATGTAATATGTATGAACTTCATACCTCTGACAAGTAAGTCTACGTGAATAAAACATTATGGAATTCGAGTGAACTTTGATGTAATGTCACTGTCGTTAAAAATCTGCCAATTAGTTATGAATTATTTTTGCTAATAATAAGTGCATTTTAAGGGTTTACTCATACAGTAAATTCTGAATATTATTGTTGCTATTTTGAATAAGAAAATTTCGATTGAGTTATTCCTGAAATAGAGGTTACGAGAAAGACATTGGGTTTCCAAGGTATTGGATTATTATTGATTGTACTGAAAATCGCAGTGTTATTAGTTGATATCAAGCAAATCCCAGACAGTCGTTATACACAAGGCACAATACTATTAAGAGGAAATCCTTAAAACCTCTGTTCGGCAGTGGACGTTATTATGATAATGATTCAATTAAAAAACATTGTTAATTAAATTTCATATTGAAATACTCTTTGAAATCTACAAAAACATATCCTTGATACGATACCGCTGCTTCAGAAAATTGATTCCAAGAAGAAACCATTACATTACGACCGCTGAAAAACATTTCGCATATAAATCTATTCACATACAAGGGCCCCCATTATTACCATATTAACTTTCTCGATAAAAAAAACTCCTCTTACTTTTCCACATTTCTTTTTGCAAATTTCAACTTTACGCCTATATTCGTTCCATGTGTATTGAATAAAGGATGTGGTACACTGAGAGATAATGTTCCAAGATACTTATTGTACTTTTTAATTTTATGCATTATAAGTGAAATTTTTATATAGACTAAAATTCATTTTTTTCTAGTTATATTGTTTCTTTAAAATATAACCTAAAACGTCCTCGAAACCACCGCAGCGAGGCACAGTTCCTAAGATGCTGGCAGCATTGCCCCTTTGGATGGCCAAACTAATTCGTTGGCCAAGGTAACTGCCCGCTCTAGGATCACCGGTAGACTCGATAACCCTTTTCGATAATTCTTTGAAATGGGCTCTTGCCTCCGGACCCCACGGTCCCAAAGTCTCTACAACAAAAGGCACAAAAATGAAGCTGCTATCCAGGTTTTCATATTTACGCCTCTTGGCCTGTTCGGCACTGGAAGCAGCCTCACCTAACATTGACGAGGTGGCCTGGATGTGTGATGCAGCTAGGGTATCAACACAAGTTGCATCCCACAGAAGTGACCTTCCAAGCCTCCAAGGTATGAGCGTCATACCATCAGGTCTCTTGCCATCGCTCCGCGCCAAACCAATAGGTTAAGTGATAAGTGAAATAAGTTAATAAGTGAAATGGTTTGTTAAGTTATTAAATATTCCTCATTCCAATGGACTAATCCATTTAGACCTTTTTTTTTTACGAGGATTCATTCATGTCTGATTTTTCCTATCTAAGTCTTTGATACATATTGAATTTGGAACTTGTTCATGAAAATGTTTTATCCGCCATTTTGTGGTGGCAGCCATCTTGAATTCACTTGTCAAGCTTTAATGTTTGATAATTTTAACTTGTTGGCGCGTGGTGGGACACTCGTTTACACCAACAGTCCGTCAAAAAAATTGATTGGTGAAATCTGCCCTGAGAATAGCGATTGGTGCAAAGGGTTACTGGGTTTTATGCTGTTTTGAAATTAACACGTTTGTAATAATAAAAAATTAAATGTTTTTCTTAAATTATTGTTGTATTAAGTGGTAATATTTTTAATAATCGACCACTAACACACCTTTATTATAGCGGATTTTGGAGCTCTGGTGTACGGTTTGTTAATATATTATATGAACTAATTAACGCTCTACGGTTCTTTCAATGTGACTTATCTTGTCCCGTATACCCGTATATCATAAACGTACGTTTAGGCTTTAGCGCGATTTCTTACAATATACTGATGGTAAGTGATTAGTAACTGCACGATAAGATAATGCCCGTTACTTCTTCTGCATATAATAATATATTATTCCGCTTGTTGGATACCTATACGCAGCTTATATGTTAAAATAATGTTTAAATTAAAACCCCAGACTTTCAGGGAAATACGATGCCACACACACACACACATATACACACACACACACACACACACACACACACACACACACACACACACACACAAATACACAAATTCATAACACGCCGTCGTACGAGGGATAATTCTCCTAAAATCTACAGAGCGTTCTTATGCTAATAAAATGGAGTTCACAAAAACAAATCATAATCCTAAACACGTTACTAGCATAACTGTTTACTTGTAAACAGATACGACCGGTCGCGGCATTACGTATTCTGTGAGCCTCCTCCCATATTTCTTCATTGTCTTCAGTAGAACTCGCTAGATGCCTTCAATTATTTTGTTCAAAGTTTTAAGGTTTTATAGCTTCGGAATGAACTTCGTGGATATGTTGTTGATATTCGAAAAATTCATGGGTCATTCTCACAGTCTAAACATAGTTATGGTGTGCTAAAATGTTTACTCTTAATTGTGTTTCTATCCATGGCATCCTCTTCGGGGTATTGCCGCCAATAAGATTTTTCTATACTGATCTAAATTTACTTTGTTCTGGGTTTTTGACAAAACTTTACTTTACGACAATTTTTTACAAGCACTATATATACGAGTAAGTTAGCCTTTGAAAGTAATCTAACCCAATGGTAAGTTTTGATGCTGTCGAACATAGTAACGGGAAAGTGGGTATGGCAGTTTTATTAAACCCATACCCCTAATCGGTTTCTATGCGACATTATACCAGAGTTAAATCGTCTTTGTCGGTAGTGTGGTGGATTTTGTATTTTTATTTTAGAATTTTGTTGAAAAAGTTTTTATGTAATGTAAGTTGATGAAATTATTATTTGATTGATTTTTAATTGAATTGATTTTGAAAAGAGACAGGATAGAGTAATTGTTAATTTTATTTTTAAGGGGAAACATGTGAGGTTGGTTTAATAATAAATATTATACTTCGTGCTTCATCCTCGAGATAAGAGAACAATTGTAGTCTCGCGTAGTGAGTCGCTAATCTTACACTATAGTTGAAAATGCATTTTATGAGCAATTAAAATTAATATAAAAGTAATTTTTAATTTTTATGCTGGTATTACCAAGCTCCCCGCCAATGTAATGCTACCTTGCGGTCGAACCTCATTCGCTTTTTAGTGCTGCGCTAGTCTACACGTCATAATTTTATTTCGTGTTTTGTATTTATACTACCCTACATTTAACGAAAAGCTATAATGCCAAAAAGGAAGAGTGATGAGGATAGTGATGAATACATTAGACGCAAGATGAGGAAAAAAATTGATTGGTGAAATCTGCCCTGAGAATAGCGATTGGTGCAAAGGGTTACTGGGTTTTATGCTGTTTTGAAATTAACACGTTTGTAATAATAAAAAATTAAATGTTTTTCTTAAATTATTGTTGTATTAAGTGGTAATATTTTTAATAATCGACCACTAACACACCTTTATTATAGCGGATTTTGGAGCTCTGGTGTACGGTTAATTAGTTAATATATTATATGAACTAATTAACGCTCTACGGTTCTTTCAATGTGACTTATCTTGTCCCGTATACCCGTATATCATAAACGTACGTTTAGGCTTTAGCGCGATCATTTACAATATACTGATGGTAAGTGATTAGTAACTGCACGATAAGATAATGCCCGTTACTTCTTCTGCATATAATAATATATTCTCCCGCTTGTTGGATACCTATACGCAGCTTATATGTTAAAATAATGTTTAAATTAAAACCCCAGACTTTCAGGGAAATACGATGCCACACACACACACACATATACACACACACACACACACACACACACACACACACACACACACACAAATACACAAATTCATAACACGCCGTCGTACGAGGGATAATTCTCCTAAAATCTACAGAGCGTTCTTATGCTAATAAAATGGAGTTCACAAAAACAAATCATAATCCTAAACACGTTACTAGCATAACTGTTTACTTGTAAACAGATACGACCGGTCGCGGCATTACGTATTCTGTGAGCCTCCTCCCATATTTCTTCATTGTCTTCAGTAGAACTCGCTAGATGCCTTCAATTATTTTGTTCAAAGTTTTAAGGTTTTATAGCTTCGGAATGAACTTCGTGGATATGTTGTTGATATTCGAAAAATTCATGGGTCATTCTCACAGTCTAAACATAGTTATGGTGTGCTAAAATGTTTACTCTTTCTATTGTGTTTCTATCCATGGCATCCTCTTCGGGGTATTGCCGCCAATTAGATTTTTCTATACTGATCTAAATTTACTTTGTTCTGGGTTTTTGACAAAACTTTACTTTACGACAATTTTTTACAAGCACTATATATACGAGTAAGTTAGCCTTTGAAAGTAATCTAACCCAATGGTAAGTTTTGATGCTGTCGAACATAGTAACGGGAAAGTGGGTATGGCAGTTTTATTAAACCCATACCCCTAATCGGTTTCTATGCGACATTATACCAGAGTTAAATCGTCTTTGTCGGTAGTGTGGTGGATTTTGTATTTTTATTTTAGAATTTTGTTGAAAAAGTTTTTATGTAATGTAAGTTGATGAAATTATTATTTGATTGATTTTTAATTGAATTGATTTTGAAAAGAGAAAGGATAGAGTAATTGTTAATTTTATTTTTAAGGGGAAACATGTGAGGTTGGTTTAATAATAAATATTATACTTCGTGCTTCATCCTCGAGATAAGAGAACAATTGTAGTCTCGCGTAGTGAGTCGCTAATCTTACACTATAGTTGAAAATGCATTTTATGAGCAATTAAAATTAATATAAAAGTAATTTTTAATTTTTATGCTGGTATTACCAAGCTCCCCGCCAATGTAATGCTACCTTGCGGTCGAACCTCATTCGCTTTTTAGTGCTGCGCTAGTCTACACGTCATAATTTTATTTCGTGTTTTGTATTTATACTACCCTACATTTAACGAAAAGCTATAATGCCAAAAAGGAAGAGTGATGAGGATAGTGATGAATACATTAGACGCAAGATGAGGAAAAAAATTGATTGGTGAAATCTGCCCTGAGAATAGCGATTGGTGCAAAGGGTTACTGGGTTTTATGCTGTTTTGAAATTAACACGTTTGTAATAATAAAAAATTAAATGTTTTTCTTAAATTATTGTTGTATTAAGTGGTAATATTTTTAATAATCGACCACTAACACACCTTTATTATAGCGGATTTTGGAGCTCTGGTGTACGGTTAATTAGTTAATATATTATATGAACTTATTAACGCTCTACGGTTCTTTCAATGTGACTTATCTTGTCCCGTATACCCGTATATCATAAACGTACGTTTAGGCTTTAGCGCGATCATTTACAATATACTGATGGTAAGTGATTAGTAACTGCACGATAAGATAATGCCCGTTACTTCTTCTGCATATAATAATATATTCTCCCGCTTGTTGGATACCTATACGCAGCTTATATGTTGCTTTTTTTGCTTTTTCGGAAGGACACTTGCCGATAACCACCTAAGGGGTTGCTACGGCGTCACCGGGGGAGTGGGGCGAGCGCGAAAGCTCGCCATGAGAAGAGCCCCAGGGCTCGACGACATCGGGGGGAGTATGGGAGACGTCGACCCGAGGGTGCCTCCTGCGAGGACTCGGACCTCGGCTCGGTTCGACGTTAATCTGACTGTTGGTGGACTTTTGGACTAATCATTGTTTAGTCCGAACGCCCCCGTGACCGTGGTAAGGATCCACGTCCGGATGACGTCAGAAATCGGGGCCCTCGTCTTCGCCGGCGAAGACGCTGTGAATGTTGCGTGTGTGTGTGTTGTTGGGACACGTTGTCGGTAGTTATTTTGTCGTCAGGGTCGTCAAGGACATGCTTCGGACGTCGCCGCTTTGGTTCGACGTCGGGGACGGGGGTATAAGTGGACGCCTCGACCACTAGGGGGTTGGGGTGTCGGACTGCATTTTCAAAGTAGGTCTTTGATAATGTTTTCATGTACTGGGCTATGGTGGGAAGATCGAGGTCTCGGTGGAGATCTACGTTGCGCATGTACCACGGACTGTCCGTGGTCATACGCATAAATTTGTTCTGCAGGACTTGAAAGCTCCTGTAAGAGCTGTGAGGGCGATGGGCGAATACGACGCTGGCGTATGTCATAATGGGACGTATGCACGTTTTATACAAGGTTACCTTGTGACGGAGGGATAATTTGCTTTTGCGGCAAATCATCGGATAGAGACGACCCATCACATACGCAGCCTTGTTGCGGGCCTTGCGAATGTGTGCGGTGAAGCTCATTCTATGATCGAACGTTACTCCCAGGTATTTGGCCTTGTCTTGCCAGGGTATGGGACGCCCGTAGAGGGTGACCTCTGCGGGGTTTACCGTGAAGCGGCCTCTCGGTTTGCCCGTGAAGAGCACCGCTGCGCTCTTCTCGGGGTTAACCTCGATCCTCCAGAGGCGGAACCACTTGCCCAGCAGGTGGAGCGCCTTTTGGAGTCGACTTGCAATGTTGCTCTTTTTGGGATCGGTCGCAAAGAGAGCGGTATCGTCGGCGAATTGGGCTAGTTTGACCGTCGCCGGTAGGTCGCGGGGAATGTCGCTCGTGAAGAGCGCGTATAGAAGTGGGGAGAGCGCGGAGCCCTGAGGGACTCCCGCTCGTATGGGTCTAGGGGAAGAGAGCGTACCGTCTAGACGATAGCGAAATGTGCGATCGGTGAGATACGCTCGCAGCAAACGAACGAGACTAGCTGGCACGCCCAGATGGTGCAGCTTGTACAACAAGCCGGCGTGCCAGACCCTGTCGAAGGCCTTGGCAATGTCTAAGAACACGGCCCCAGTGGGGCTCATGTGTCTGTATCGATTGAATCCTGCCAGTATGTGCTCCGTGAGGCGGTGCGCTTGGTGGACGCAAGAGTGCTTGGCTCGAAAGCCGAATTGCTCGTCGTTAAGGAGGTTTTTCTCCTCTACGACTGCCTTCAGTCTGTGTAATATTACCCTCTCATACACCTTTGCTAAGGTGTTGAGGAGGCTTATAGGGCGATAACTGGAGGGAAGGTCGCGGGGTTTGCCCGACTTGTGGATACCTATGACTGTTGCTTCCTTCCACTGGTTGGGGAAGTAGCAGTTTGCCAAGAATACATTAAAAATTACCACAAGTAGGTTGATAATTTGTCCTGGGAGTAACTTTAGGGTTTTATTGGTAATGCCGTCGGGGCCTGGGGCTTTCTTAGAGTGGAAACCCTTGATAATAGTATGAACTTCATCGCAGGTCGTCGGGGCGAGAGGTTCACCATCGGGAAGGGTCGAGAGGATTGTTGCGAGTTCGCTTTCGACTCGCAAGACGTGGGGCCTATCAATGGATACGGTGCTCGGAGAGCATTGGGATTCGAGGCAGTCAGCCATGCATTCAGCCTTATCGATATCTTCAAAGGCGGGCGGAAGGTCGGGGCGTGCTAACGGTGGGAGGGCGGGAGCGCGGGTCATTTTGAGAGCCTTCGCCAGTTTGTAGAACGCACTACGCGATGGCGAGAGCTCCCCCAAGAACCTGTCCCATTGTCCGTGTCGGAGTGCGGTAATGATAGACACTACCTTCCTCTGGGCTCTCCAGAGTTCTAACCGATTCTGTCGTGTCGGATATTTGTCATGCTCCCTATGGGCCCTATTCTTGTTTGTGATTAGCTCTCGCGCGTCCTCCGTGAGTACCATGCGGTAAAATCCGCACGGCATCTCGCGGGAGCATTCGCTCGTAGCGTCACAAACGTGGTTGGTCAGGTGCAGTGAGGCTGCCTGGGCTTGCTCTAATGTCTCTACGACGTCAGGAATTTTAGAGAGGTGCACAGAGTCCTTCGCTTCGAGTAGCCCGGAGAGCTTCTTGAAGTCGATGACTTTACGGGTCGGGAGGATCGCGGGGCCTACGGGGCCTAGCTGTAGTTTGACAGGTCTGTGATCCGAATATAGCTCGGATAGCACTTCCACAGAGTTCACCTGAAGGGTGATATTCTTGAGGAGCGCTATGTCGAGTATGTCCGGTCGGTCGGTCGAACTATCCGACATCGGGAAGCGAGTCGGCGAGTCTGGGGCAACTACGATAAAGTTGAGGTCGGGTCGTCTGACAAGTATGTTAAGTTGTCGTCCGTGCGCGTTAGTGGAGCGGGACCAGTCGGTGTGCTTAGCGTTGAAGTCGCCAGCCAAAATGACAGAGTCACCTAAGGAGAGGAGAGCGAGTAAGTCACTCTCTAAAAAGGTTTTGTTCGGTGAGAGATAAACGGATGCTAGTATGATCGACGGATGGCCGGTCATACCCACCTGACATACGGAGGCTTCCATGTTGGTAAGCTGTGGAGGATCGAGAGGAGTGCAGTGAAGAGCCCTTCTGTAATAGATCGCGGTACCACCCAACCGGTTGGTGGTCCGATCATTTCTAATTAAGTTATAATTTCCAACTTTGGGATCGCTTCTACTAGGTTTTAAGAAGGTCTCTTGCACTAGGAAGATATCGATTTGTTGTGCACATATAAATTCACGGATTTGATGCATTTGATCGATAATGCCGTTTGCATTAAAGAAGCTGACTGCCAGGGAGTGTGGTTTTACCCTACCTTTATATGTACTACCCATTAACGGATTGCTTTTTGGATAGTCCCGATGGTTGTTAGGAGGCTAGAGTGCTCACGCATAGCCTGGTTGAGGGAGACCTTTGCCTTTGCAAAGAATACTTTTACCTCGTTCATGTCAACCGCAGACACGAGGTACTGGATGAAGTCCAGGGGGTCCATATCCGGAGATAGGTGCATGGGCGAGGGCGCTGAGGCCGGGTGGGCCGCTGCCGGTGCGGTGGCCTGAGGGGCTACCGGCACCGGTGCGGGGGCGGGGGCGGAGGCGCTAGGCGCTCCGTTAAGGGGCTTGGCCCATGCGCTGGTAGCGGGTACCGGCGCTGGGACGAAGCGTTGGGCGGGCTGTGCTGCGGGTCTCCGAGCCGGCGGCGGACCCCTGCGCCGTGTAAACTGCGGCGCCTTTGGGCATCCGCGATAATTCGCGGGGTGCCCTTGGGTGTAGCAGAGTACACAGCTCGGTGGTTCGTCGACGGTCGGGTCCCGTCGGGAGCAATCGGCGGTGCCGTGGTCGCCCAGGCACTTGACGCACCTAGGGCGGGCGAAACAATTCCTTGCGGAATGGCCGTACAGTTGGCATCGGTGGCACTGGCCGACCTTGCCTCTGTTATGGGGCTTCTCGATAGTGAGTCCTGAAAGGTGGCACACTTTTTCGAGATTGTAAATCTCTTTACCTTCGGGGGAAAGTTCTAATAAAACGAGAACCATCTCGTAGACATATTTCGTCCTGGTATTGTACATCCTATGTACCTCCAGGACAGGTAGATTTTGCGACAAAAGGTCGGCTTTTATTACCTCGGAGCTAATCTCCTTCGGTAATCCTTTAATGACGACGCGGAGAATGCGTTCGTCTCTTAGGGCGTAGGTATGAAAACCTATATTATGCTCTCTGAGCATTGAAGTTAGCCGACGGTGGTCGTCGGAGGATAGGCACTGTACTCTAATGCCTATAGCGGTGGATCGGGCACCGGTGAAGCCGATGCCGTTCGCTTCAAGAAGCGGGATGATTTTAATCCATGCGAGCTTGTCGCGGATGAAGAGAGGTGGGATTCTATCCCTGGGTTGGGGTTGCTCCTCCATAGGGGAGTCTTCGGGCTCGTCTTCGTCCGCAGGGGAAGCCTGGGACGCTGCGCGAGGCGCTGCGCGGGGCGCTTGGGACTGGGTCTTAGTTGGGCGGTCCGTTACCACTTTCTTTGGCGGGTTCGCCTTGGATTTGGAAGCCTTAAGCTTCCGCTTTTTAGCACCGACGACGGTGAAGCCGTCGTCGGTCTCGGATGATGCCGGGGAGGTAGATTCTTCGATCGCTATCGCAGGGATAGCGACCGGGTCTTCAGTAGTCGGCTCTGCGGGAGCCGGGGATTGCGGGCTGTCCGTGAACACTCTAGGCCTAACAGTCCTAAAGCGGTTTAGGTAACCCGCGTTATTCTCCTGGAGGTCCTTTAAGAGGGCCTCCAGATTAAGGTCGGAGTCGGCGAGGGCCATGGCGGCCCCCGGGGTAGCGGTTGACCTCCCTGCCATGCAGGGAGGTGTGTGCCTAAAAAAAGGGTGTGGCCCTATGGGGCCTCGCCTTTAGGTGACGAGGGTGTTAAACTACGCTAATAATAACACGTGTACTTACAGGAATCCTAGACCCTAGAACTACACTGCACTACCACAACGCAGAAACGGACACTGATTTCCACTGACACTTTCACCTCGAGCAATCGGTTGCGAGACAGACATCCGTACGGGACGGATGCGCGAGTCGGAATAGCTTATATGTTAAAATAATGTTTAAATTTAAACCCCAGACTTTCAGGGAAATACGATGCCACACACACACACACATACACACACACACACACACACACACACACACACACACACACACACACAAATACACAAATTCATAACACGCCGTCGTACGAGGGATAATTCTCCTAAAATCTACAGAGCGTTCTTATGCTAATAAAATGGAGTTCACAAAAACAAATCATAATCCTAAACACGTTACTAGCATAACTGTTTACTTGTAAACAGATACGACCGGTCGCGGCATTACGTATTCTGTGAGCCTCCTCCCATATTTCTTCATTGTCTTCAGTAGAACTCGCTAGATGCCTTCAATTATTTTGTTCAAAGTTTTAAGGTTTTATAGCTTCGGAATGAACTTCGTGGATATGTTGTTGATATTCGAAAAATTCATGGGTCATTCTCACAGTCTAAACATAGTTATGGTGTGCTAAAATGTTTACTCTTTCTATTGTGTTTCTATCCATGGCATCCTCTTCGGGGTATTGCCGCCAATTAGATTTTTCTATACTGATCTAAATTTACTTTGTTCTGGGTTTTTGACAAAACTTTACTTTACGACAATTTTTTACAAGCACTATATATACGAGTAAGTTAGCCTTTGAAAGTAATCTAACCCAATGGTAAGTTTTGATGCTGTCGAACATAGTAACGGGAAAGTGGGTATGGCAGTTTTATTAAACCCATACCCCTAATCGGTTTCTATGCGACATTATACCAGAGTTAAATCGTCTTTGTCGGTAGTGTGGTGGATTTTGTATTTTTATTTTAGAATTTTGTTGAAAAAGTTTTTATGTAATGTAAGTTGATGAAATTATTATTTGATTGATTTTTAATTGAATTGATTTTGAAAAGAGAAAGGATAGAGTAATTGTTAATTTTATTTTTAAGGGGAAACATGTGAGGTTGGTTTAATAATAAATATTATATGAGTTGCATAGTTATAAGAATAAATTCAGAACATGCCTAGCGCTGGTGTATCATTAACATGTCTTTACACTAGCCACGGCAGAAGCCTCCCAACAGATCAGACAAGAGAAAATTCAGAAAATATAAATATCTAGGACATAACACTTAAAATCACGCTAATTGCTGCACTATCCCAGGTCGTCAAAATCTTATTCTTCTCTCTTTTCACAGAATGATCCCAGTAATAATACTAACAAAGATAATATTATACTGCTGAAAATATCTCACGCCTAACTTGTTTGACTACAGTTAATAACTTATGATAAACGACTAAGACACCGGGAGGTATCTTTGCATCGTTCGAGTCGTAGTCGATAATGAAATCGTATTTATATCAAAATACCCACCAACTCAATATCATGAACATTGGTTGTTAATCAAATATAATTTCAATTGTTTCTTGAAAACTATCTATTAACTATTTATCTGGCAAATATGAATTAATAGTTATCAAAAGTTTAATTATTTACCTACTTTATAAATTTAATGTAACACTTATCAGCATACAAATTTTAATATTGAGTAAAGTCTCTTGCAAATCAAAACAAAACCTCTTAAACTTATCAAGTATCGAATAGTACTTCAATACAAGTTGGGAACGACACAGCTTATTTCCTTTCTTCTGAAACTTCGAGTATACTGAATCGATGCAACAAGTATGATAAACGTCCGTGCAATAGTTGCAAAGTTTTGAAACTGAACCATGCGTCGTAATATAAACGAGACTGAATTCCAATATCCTATAGGGAATACCTATTTGTAGCTAGAAATTAAAAAACGAAAACACACAAATGCTGGACGTATTCAGGTGAAATTTGGGACATAGCCGTAGTTCTAATAATTTTGGGCATCTAGTGGGCTCAGAAAAATGAAACTCCACTCGGACGAACTTGTATGTAAGAGCAGCCCGGTTTTAATTATGTCGGAAGCTTTTTTAGCTTTTAGCGGATGAAAACCTTTACCCTATCCCAAAAAGATCGCGCGGTTAAAGGTTTGGTTTAGTTATTTTTGGTTAATAGTTGCCCTTTCAGATAACGGTCAAACCTTTTTCCCTCTAAGCAAAAAAGCCAATTTGTAAACGGGTTGGCACAATGAGCATCTAAAATGAAGGCTTTATGCCATATCTAGTCGTTTAAAATGTATTCATACATTAACATTCATGTTCCAATGAGCCTGGTTAACTCCAGTTAGCGAAATATTAACTACTCTCGCAATGTGGAGTGGTGTGCAAATTGAAATAATTAGTGTGCTAAGTAACAATAAGCACACTTGGATATTGAATTACAAACTAGGTATTACATATCGACAGCTTATAAAGAATAATTAAATAGTTCAAACAAACTAAAAAAACACGCTTGGTATAAAAAACTAAACTAATTTCTTTCTTTTAGTTTATTCATAAGAGCGTTTTTCTTTAGTTTTTCTTGATCTATTATTTTTATTAGAGCAAAATTAATCGGTAACCCATCCACCATTAAAGAGATGAAATATTTTTTTTTTATTCAGTGTGCCCGTCTCTCGAAATGCAAGTTCTAACTATTATTTAAAACAGGCCATTAAAAAGTAATAGCTAACGCCTTCTACCATCTAGTAGCTTAATGTTTTCTGTGGAATTTGTTAGGTACGCGAACGCCATAGGTTTTTTTACATTTGGGTCTAGATGGAGCTGTAGTAATTAGTAAAAAATCTTATTTTTTATAGTAAAAATTGGAATAATCTTTTCAGATAAGTGTATTGTCATCGGTCCTCGATATGTCTACAAAGTTTGAAGGAAATCTGACCGTTTAAAGTGGGTCAAAATCGCGGCCAAAGAAGTCGGTTACAAACAAACATACAAGTGAAGCTAATATAAAGCGTGTAATATACAGATACACCTCGCCATCAAACTGGTAGACCTTTTTGGTGAGATATTAAATTTAAATTAATGATATAAATTAGTTGTTTAAGTAAATAAGTTCACATATCCGCACTGGGCACGCGTGGTGGACTTCGGCCCAAACCCTTCTCACTGTGGGAGGAGACCCGTGCCCTGTAGTCAGAAGTTAATGGGTTAATATGATGAATAAGGTAACAATACTTGTTATATCTTTGTATGTTGATGCATTATGAGTGAAACCAACAAATAGCCTAGATCTAGTTTTTTATCATAGTTTAGCTCACTCTTGACTACCAGAACCATACTACTAACTTAACCAAGCTACTAAAATAAGCAGTCTTATTATGTGGTTTTACACACTACCTCGCTGTGCATCTCTGATGGGAAGACAGCCTAAGGGTGGAAGATATCATTATAAATCCTTATCCTTCGTAGCACAAAGACGGTATTCCCTTTGATCAATATGAAATTTAATATCAATGACAATAAATTTAACAAGAATTCCATAAAGACTCTTTCAAGCGAATAATTTCTCATTTCTTATTATTGTCAAAACGACCGCAACCAATAAATATTATCATGTTCTGTTTTCAAGTCGGGATTTGAAAGCTGGACCAATGAATAGGTATAATTTTCGTTTTAGGTGCAGAATTGTTTTATTCTATATTAAACAGCATTACTTAATATTGATTTCATCCGTTGAATACACCATAACCACCCATCTCTTTTGTATTAGCATTGTTGTAATTATGATCGATTTTTTAAATGCAAATATGTATGTTTGTTTGTAAATTTTTTAGTTACATATCTAAATATCAACCACTATATCTATACAAAAAATTTGCACATATTATAAGCTGTTCAATATTTGCCTTGCAAAACAAAGAATATTATCACAATAACAGTTCTCAAGTCATGACTTTTGGTCGTCTATATAAAATTATAGATATAAGCAAAAGCCTACGTGACGTTTGTTTAAAAGCTTTAATGGAACGTCGTCCATCTTCTCTCGCGTGCACATACACAAAACCGTGAGTGTCCTCTATCAAAATATGTATTTCCACTATAATGTTAAGATGAAGGCAAGGCTTAGTTTAGGCTGGAAACATAAGATTGTCAACAAAGACGTTGAATAATACAAGTCATCCTACGTCCACATCTGTAATGGAATTACGCAAGGGGCATGTTTGCGACGCATAAACAGACAAAAGTATTTATCATTCCCATGTCTTGTTTGTAGGGGATAAAATTATAGATGAGTAATCGACAACAACTTTTCCGGGAAGAGAGGGCCCGCATATGGGATGACCTTAAAATATTTAATATAATATTGTAAGTAAGAATTAAGTTAAAAAAAAACAAAAAATTAAGATACTTGGAAACATAATTTTCTCGTTTTAAAGTAAACATAATAGCGGCATTAATAATGACTTAGCTGACTCCATTCCCCACTGAGTAACTCCATTGGGGTCCGAAGGTGCTGGAGTGGTGACCCCGGGCAAAAGTAGAAAGCGCAGTTTTGGTAGTCCTCTAAGAGCTAGACAGACGACATAAAAAGAGTCGCAGTGAGTCACTGGATACAAGCAGCACATACCCTATCAAGTTCAAACCTACAAAAGACCTGTGTCCAGCAGTATACGTCCTATGGTTGAAATGATGATAACTACTTTCGTTACGTTACGTTATTTTGATTTAAATCCTATGTTTAAATCCGTATTGGTATCCATCTCATCGAATAAACTTCTTTACTATATCAGTAGTCATATTTCCTGTTTGAATGTAACAGTACCTTAAAATTCAACGCAATCAATTCACCTTTCACGTGCTTTTGCGTACTACTGTGTGCACACGTAAATTAAACCTTATTTTTAGGTTACTACTATATACTGCTTTTACATGAATGAATAATTAGGGCAAGGCTATTGATTTTGCGAAGAATCTAGTATGCCATTGGCAGTAAAAATACGTTGGCAAACTCGTAAACCAAAGCAATTTTATAGATGGGTAAATAATTTAACACGTTTCCCCAACACCAAAGAATTCGATTTTTTTTTATTCAAACAAGCGTAGATGTTTTAAATCCGTGCACTTGATATCTAAAAACCATACCATTTAAACCATCTAAAATGTGTGCGACAAAATTCAGAATAGTATAAGAATATATGGTAAAATATATAGGAGTAGAATAAATTCAATAATAGTAGTAGAATAAATTCAGGTGGTACATTTCAAAGCATATCTAAGCGTGAAGAGCTACTACTGAGTTTCTTGCCGGCTCTTCTCGGTAGAATCTGCTTTCCGAACCGGTGGTAGAGTCACTACAAACATAAAAACTTGACGTTTCAGAAGTGCTTATAAAGTAGGCCTACTTGAAATAAATGAATTTTGAATTTTTACCACATAAAGATTACTCTCACAAATATTTATACACGAATACTGACAACAAACAAAAAGTATTTAAAAAAATAACTTCAATGTATTTGGAACCACTAATATCTTCAGTATCATCATCATGTCAGTCTATTACCGGCCCACTACAGGTCTCCTACCACGAGAAGGAATTCGCCCGTAGTCCATCACACTGACCGGACCGGATCAGTGTGGATTGGTGGACTCCACACGCCTTTGTGAACATTAAAGAGATATCTCAGGCATGCTGGTTTCCTCACAATGTTTTCCTTCACCATTGCAGAAAAGATATTTTAATTGCTTGAAACTCACATTACTTAAAAAATTTAGTGGAGCGTGATGGGATTCGGCACCCTGAAAGCGAAGCCGAAGTCCTAACTACTAGGTTTTCACCGCTTAACGGTTGCATGTATTAGACGTCATTCCCGTATGTGGAGTAAAAAGCTGCGCCCTTTATCATTAAAATTTGATAATTATATTATGGTAAATATCTATTTTGAAGAGTCCCAGAAGTTTCTCAGTCAAATCCGTTGATAACACTACAATAATATAAATATCAACATTGTATTCATTGTAGAACGGTCCTTGAATTGATATACTCTTGACAAGGGTCTCTGTCGGAAGTTATAATGCTAAGGAAGACGCCACTGAGCCGTGAAAATATTCGTATTGGGGCAAAAAAGGCTTAGGTACTTACATTTGCAAAATATTTGTCAAATTATAACCCGTATCCACATTACAATTTCCGGGACACGTGATTAGCTTTTCATTATATTTCCTTCTATCAAAGGACACATGATTTGTGGATAATTTTGTGTTTCATGTTCATTTGATTTTTCTTAGGAAACCGTAATAATTAAAGGGTACATAGAAAAGGCTTTTCTTTAGCTCAGTTATATAACTAAGAAAAGAATTTCGGATTAAGCAATAAATAATTTCAAATAATGATAGATACAGAACCTGTGGATTGGTGTATCTTTACGTAAAACATTAAAGCATGTCTATTTATTTCCACTACATATTCTTTCTTTTCTCGCTACTAGCTACGGCTAATTTGTTACAGGTATGGCAGTTACTTTAAACTCATACCCGAATTGTTCTTGCCAGATATAGAACCCGGGACCTCGTACTTATAAGACCACAGCGCTGTCCACTGCGCCAGTTTATGGCCTCCAGTTAGTATAGTAGTGTATTTATGTTGACACGTACCTAACTAATACTAATTACTATATGCTAGGTATATATTTAAAATATTAATCATTTTATAATTAATAATCGTTATAAATCTTCAGTTTCCTTTCTTTGGACACTGTTTGTTTACTATAATATGAAAGTCTAAACCTCTATAAAAAAAGCACATTGCTTCTTTCTAGAAATATCTGCGATTCGGCAATATTTTAATTCAGGTAAGAAAAAACACACTAAACCTTCTTGTCAGTTAATTAACAAATCCATGTCAGTTATAAACCTGAATCCCAAGATAACCGTATGCATTAAAGTGCCTTAATATACAGAAATCTGATTAGCATTGTTTGCAGTATAAACAAACCTATTAGTAATGTAATTTTGTGCAGCTACGCTTGTAATTTGGTGAGTGTTCAATCCGGGTTGATTAGTATCGTGTAATGCTTCTGTATACTGATGATTTAATGCGATTAATTTAGCAGTGGGACTCAGCTGCAATATGCAGCAAGACAAGTTGGTATCCATTTAATTTATATAGCTCAATGCATGTGTAGCTTGACAACCTGAAATTTGATAGGTTTATGGTTTAAAACCTGTGCCCTAAGGTTTTAATCGTAAATCAGTACTTGTATTGTTAACATTACTAATCAATACTAATATTATAAATGCTGAAGTTTGTTACCGACGTTCGGCTCATCTACTGAATCGATTTTGATGATATTCTGCAGATGGACATAGAATACTATTACCCGGAAAAATAAGTACCAGGGTAGCATTCCTTTGTTACTTATACACGGAATGATGGCTAAACTAATATTGGCAAAATTTTGCATAGAGATACATTTTGCATAGAAATAGTATCTTTTTATCGCAGGTAAACTTACGTTCCCAGCTAGAATTTCAAAAATAAAGCTGTTGAATTAGCGGGTAACAGCTTTTTTAATACAAATTATAATTCAGAAAGGAGCTTCTATCTTCTATCTCATGCTCTTTACATTCAGTTCAATTATAGAACATTATTTATAGGGCGGCAATTGGGAACCACAAACACATTTTTACTACAAAAATAAAATAAACTTATAATAGTAATCGCGTGTGTGGTCCTAAAAAGGCCTACACTCAGCATTTACTACGAATGCTACGCTACTTGAAAACGAATTCGATTTATTCATTCAATTCGGAACATAATTTAAGAAAAACACATTTTCTCTCCAGATATCGGCTAAAAAATATTAATAAAACAATATTTCAATTCTTTTGATCTTGAGGAGAAACTTATTTTCAAATAAACTTAATTTTTGAAAATCTCTTATACTTTTGTATGCCATAGATAAAGACTGCGTTAGATACGTGAGCTAGTAAAAGTCTATTTTTAAAGATGTAGGAAATAAATTTTTGCCTAAGGCCAGGAAGTATTTGGGAAAAGGCCCAAGTTAAATCGAGTTCGGAATCGCTGTGCCGGGTGCCGATAAAGCATATCTCGTGAATTTCTGGTTTTCTCTACTGTTTTTGAAGGAATGGATTTGGTTTAGTTGCAAAAGGATTTAGAGGGTGCTTTTCCGGGACATAAATCCGTTTGAAATTTGGAATTTGCGAAACAGTGAGAAAAGGATATGAAATAAATCACGTTGTGGATTTAAATCAGAGGAATGACGATGAAATTATTTAGTGTTTAATTAAAATTGAGAATGTTTCAATATTATTAAAATACACTTTCGATCTACGACTTTCAATTTGCAGATTACCAATAAACTATATTTTCTTCGCCGTTGCTTGTTTAAGTTATTGATTTGAGTAAGATGGCAGAGTTAAATTAAATGGCAGTCAAAAAAGGTATGTTTGAAACTTTGCAGCCTATCAAGGTTGGACACAGGAAAATTCTACATGTATAATAAATAGTAAACGAAAAGACGAGTGTTCCAACATTTTAAATATTTGGAAAACCCCAATAGAAAAAATATGTTCATTCCAATCTTCCTACCTAAAAGTACCTAATCTTTAAACTCCTAAATAAAAATACTAAATTTTTATTAAAAAAAAAATATCTTTGTTCTCCATTATCATTATTAGATGCTTTTTTAAATTGACAATTCCTATGAATGATTACTTACAACTGCGGCTATATGTTATAACTTTTCTTCAAAATGTTTAGCAATCATCACGTCTCGATAAAGGTAAGGAAAAAAACATCTTAGTTATTCATTAGTAATTTTTTTATGGATAACATCTACTCCCTTTTCCAATTGCCAGAGTTAGCCCTAGATTCAAATGTGGGTAGGTAAGTATTTCTAGATATGAACAGTAAATCATATTACTATCAAAATATACCTAAGCTTTTTTCTCGTTTATGTAAATGTTTACTGAATATTGTTCTAGGTTTATTTATGCATAGATTCCTATCCTTTCCTGCCTTGGTGAGTATTTTTATCTACCTACAAATAATTAAGGAGTTAGGTATAACACGATTTCTCAACCCATTACCGGTCCAATCAGCCGATTTGCGCAGTGGGCAGTGACCCTACTGTCTGAGTGAGGCCTTGGATTCGATTCCCAAAACTGGAAAATGTTTTTCTGATGAACTTTATTGTTTTTCAGCGTCTGGGTGTTTATCTGTATATTATACGTATTAATGTATGTTATTCATCAGTTATCTTAGTACCCATAACACAAGCTACGCTTAATTCGGAACTAGATGGCAATGTGTTTATTGTCGTAAAAAAAAAGGAGCACGGGTACGTTAATCACGTAAGTGCGTATTGTTAGACTTCACATCCCTTTGAAAACATGGTGACATTCGATTGCTTAAAATACACAAAACTCAGAAAAGTAGGAGTTGTGCGAGGGAGATCGAACATACTTTCCACGTAAGGGAAATTGAAGCCCAAAACATTGAGCTATCACCACTCATAGCATGACGTAAATTAATAATATTTCATACTGTTTTAATAGGCATTCTAATTAAAATAAAACCAGCAGTTATTCATATAATATTTTATGGGGCCATCACGTTGGCACAACATAACCTAATGAAAATCTATGGTACGGTCGACAGTTAAAACCGACTGACGACGAAACCATGAAATGGAACGGTCGAAGATTATAGCCAGATGATACTACAACCTGCCTGTGTGTAGTTTATGGAATCGTAAAGCGGCAACATTAAAGTTCAGTTAACTGTATCCCATCAAAATTTTCAGTAAGTTAGGTATCTTAGCGCTAATATTAATGTGTTCTAGCTTGAATTATAAATACTGAATTATTTACTTATTATTATTTACTATACTTATCAAATGGTGTTATAATATTTTAGTTATAATCACATCATCAGCTCCTGATATATGAAAAGACGTTTTAGCTTATAGAAAAGTTCTATTATAGTATAAAGGTCTACGTAATCGATAAAAAAAACCTGGGTGTGAATGATTGTTCTAACCAGGTTGCTCTTCTAATAATTTTAAATGACAATGTGAGATGGTGATAACAAAAAAAAAACCCCGCTAAGTTTGTTGTGGGCTTCTTCTTAGACCAGGACGCGATTGTTTAGAACGCACATCGCTCAGAATAGTGAGAGGTATAGAAGGATTCAAACTCGGTCCCTCGAAAGTGGAACCGAAATCCTAACCACTAGGCTATCACCGCTGTTTTTATTACTTGACTGTAAACTTGCAAAAAATAAAGTTATTGTGGTATTTCTCCCACTTTTGATTGAACACATTTTGAAGTCATATCATTATTTTTTGGCATCATTAAATTTATTCACGAAAACAAGAAAATACCAACAAATCACACCCGGACCAGCTCAGCTGCGGTCGCCATAACCATTTCTCATAAAGGCGATTATCGGATGCCGCATCCAAATAATTCGCACACAATCAACATGAAATATCTATATTCCGCACACACGAAACACATCCATCTAACATCGGTACACCGTTACCGTTCCCCATATTTATTGCTGCGTACAAAATCCGGGAAGCGGTCAACTTGATCGATGGTATTATGTAGATTTTGTATCGCAAGTATATTATAGGCTTTTGCGCCTATCTTGTTATTGAATTTGTGAAGGGAACAATGAAATATTCTAATGGAGGTCAAAATGTGTTAGAAGTTTTTGCTTAGATACAGGTATATTTTAGGGTTGTGTAGTCATATCCAGAAACCGTGTAATTTTTCATTGTTTCTGCCATTATGCTTGCTCATCTATTTATTGGTTGTCAAAATTATGAATCAGTAGTTATTCAATTTTTTTTTTGTTATTCTTGTTTTCGTTTTATTAGGAACTGTGATAAATGTAGAAGTACGACAGTTACAGGTAACTGCCATTTTAAAATAATACTGCTATAAGCGATGGCAGTAAGACTCCAGTACACACATGCAAATCCTTGTTTTCGTTTTATTAGGAACTCTGTTAAATGTAGAAGCACGACAGTTACAGGTAACTGCCCTTTTAAAATAATAGTGCTCCAAGAGATGGTAGTAAGACTCCAGTACACACGTGCAAAGCCTTGTTTTCATTTTATTAGGAACTGTGTTAAATGTAGAAGTACGACATTTACAGGTAACTGCCATTTTAAAATAATACTGCTCCAAGCGATGGTAGTAAGACTCCAGTAACCACATGCAAAGCCTTGTTTTCGTTTTATTAGGAACTGTGTTAAATGTAGAAGCACGACAGTTACAGGTAACTGCCATTTAAAATAATACTGCTCCAAGCGATGGTAGTAAGACTCCAGTACCCACATGCAAAGCTTTATTTTGTTTTATTAGGAACTGTGTTAAATGTAGAAGCACGACAGTTAAAGGTAACTGCCTATTTAAAATAATACTGCTCCAAGCTATGGTAGTAAGACTCCAGTACAAACGTGCAAAGCCGCTGGCAGAGCGAGTATATCATAAGAAGAATTGAATAAGTAATGGAACATTTTGTGTCCTGAAAGTGAGTGAAGACTTATTGTAAAATGCATTTGGCTTTTCGCCTTTTCATCTCAATACGTTTTATTTCGTATTCAACAATAAAGAAAGAATAAAAACGAAAACATAAAGGCATCTCGCTTTTATGTTTTCGTTTTATTATCTGTTTCTTTTTTTAAATTAGTTGAATACAGGCTGTGTTGTCTGATTTATTTTTTTATGTTACAATAGACACGAAATATTAAAAGAAATAAACACTGTGCGAAGAAAACTTTACCCAATACGGATACTAGCTAATTATTCATTGTAAAGTCAACATCTCCTGAGGATGCTCCGGTTTCGGAGCGAAACGTGCGTAGAGGGTATATTGCCGAAGATCTGTTTGGTGTGGAGTATAAGGATTGAAGAAATTATAAATTACACCACACAGATTCTCCTGCTTTTCGCGGAGTATAGCAAATTAAGCTTAATTTTGATAATATATCATGGATTTCCGCAAAGTAACGCATGCTTCGATCCAATAGAAAAATGACAGATTTATAAAAAAAGAAGATTATGAATAGTATGCATTGTAAATCTGATTTATCTCATCTCTTTTGTTATATTTGCATTCACAAGACTCGATGCTACTCACTAGATGAAAGAAAATCTAGGTAAGAGGGATATGCATGTGCTAGCCCGGGGAAAAATTCCCGGTTACGCCATTCATTAAACAATCCGCAGGGGAAGGATATAACAAGTTACGACCCCTTCCCTATTTAATGAGGTCTTTGCTTCTTTGAAAGATTAAATGGCTTAACACACTTAGCTTATGAGTGAGCTATTTTCTTGTACGGGTATTATAGTATCAAGATGATTGTGATCACTGCTTTTATGTTTGAGAGTGGCATTATATTTACCAAATTGCGAGTGTTTAGATCGCTAAGCCAGTCGTTCTGTTGGCCTTCAGAACAAAGCAAACTACTTATTTACTAGCTCATATCCTGAAGTCACAGGATACATTTGAGCAATGGCAAATAATATTTTAAAAATGACAATGATTTCGGTTAACAGTTATAGATATATATACGAGTATATATATACTGTTAACCGAAATCATTGTCATTTGAGACAATGTGTCTGTTTGTGCCCTACACTTAACCACAGACAATAGTAAGAAACTTCTGGTACAGAGTTAGCTTGAATTTTGGAGACGGACAAAAAAAAAATCATGTTTGGTATGTAGGGCGCAACAGCAAAACCGATTTTGGCATATATCCCGAATTTCCTGAATTCACAGGATAGATATTAGCAATGGCAAATAATTTTTGAAAATGACAATGATTTCGGTTAATATAATATATTGATTACTCACGACTTAGTCCGCGAATGAGTCAACCTTACAAGATAGTAATATGTTGTAGCGCAATTTATTTTTTAGTACTTTTAAATAGGAACAATTCTATCATACTTACTACATACTTCCGTCGTTTTGGCGTAATAATTATCGTTCACGCATCACCTATCGGAATCTCTCGGAAAGGATATTTATAGCAGTATATGCAACATTTCTCATTGATTGATAAAAATCCTGTCAAACAAAGAAATAAACAAACATTTATAACATTAGTAAGGATACTATTATTAAGGATTGTTTGAAAAAGTGTACCGGTTTGTTACTTATATACAGCTTAACTCTTAACATATTTCTTTTTTTTATCTGCATCAAAAACAGATAAAAAAATTACCTTTTTTATTTTACCTTTGTGAGGCACAAAAGAAAAACTGTTGTTGATAAAATTTATTTTGCAAAACGATAGGCCGCACCCTGGAGACTGACATGGGATACTTGTATGCTCTGGAAAATAAAAGGTTGCTGCGAGATTTCGAACAAACTTTAACCGCAGCAGCTATATATATATATATATATATACTCGTATGTATAAAAACAACAAAATAAATAACACAGTCATAACTTAGGATCTGCATATTCCCCAAAACTCTTTTAGTTTGTCACACTGTCCAGTCATCTAAAAAAAAATTCTCCTAGGTATAATCTGTTTTTAGAATCGGTGGTAGATTCAATGCGTGTCAATCAGTACATACATTTCAAACTCTTACCTCTATATTAGGACAACTAGAAATACAGTTTGTTTTTGCATTTATAACTACAAGTTAAAGTTATAGGTTACTGTGTACCATAATATATATTAGAGGTTACTGTGTAGTTAGAGGTTACTGTCTTCATAAATTATTCTTTATACAAATAAAACAAAATCCCAAGAATCTGTTCTCATCCGAATAGAGGCTCCGTTTTCTAGGTCAACGTACCTACTTTGGGTGAACGTGTAAAAATATACGCCGTACAGTGTCATACAGGGTTTTTGTTCTCGTTTCGAGTAGGGATTATCATAGTATGAGATCTAGACAGAAAATGGAAATTTATGGCTAACACATCAAATCATAGGAGTAATTTTATTTTGCTTTTATATAGAACAGATCTTTATATTATATTCTTAGATTTTCTGTTTATTAAATAAATAGGTAACTGAATACTCTTATGCAAGGTATATTATAAACTCTAAAGTATACGTCTAAATAGTTTTAGGGCCTACCGGACCCAAAGGGTTAAACGGAATTGTATTACTAAGAATCCGCTGTCCTGCCGTCTGTCCGTCTGTCACCTGGTTGTATCTCATGAACCGTAATAGTTAGAGAGTTGAAATTTTGACAGATGATGTATTTCTGTTTCCGTTACATCTATTACTTTAAAACAGAATAAAATAAATATAGTAGGGAGCTCCCGAACAACAGTCATTATTTTTTTGTCGTTTTTATAGATATTTTTATCGTCTGGAGCTCCGGCTCGCACTTCGTCGGTTTTTTATTGAAGTTATACTCCTTTTTGCGCGAATTTTTACGATGCGCGCGCACACGGTCAAAAAAAACCGACACATGATTTTAGCTATAGTCAACATTTTAGTTTTTCTAAAAAAGGTTTGACAGTTGACTATCAATATGAATATAACATTCATCAAAAAAAAAAAATTATCCCCGGTACGAAGTTCGCCGGTACAGCTAGTTATCGATAGAAATACACTTCACAAGACATCTCTCACGGAAAATTTTGTATGGTTCTTATAATATTTCACTTTTCATAGTATAGCTAAATGTAATAAAGATTCCGTCATAAATTCCGCATCTTAACAGAATATTATTGTATTTAAATGCAGCGGTGCTCACAAGAGTCAAAGTCTCAAAGAGTCGTCTGGGATATAACTTCTTTATGATGTTATTTAATTAAAATATTGCACAAAGCACGCAGTACACTAATTAAAAAGGGGAAATATCAAACAGTCTGTCCCTTCCCCGAGGAAAGTTTCGCTTTTTGGGTCAACGTGCTCCGGGTGAGCGTGTAAAAATATAAATATATATACTATATACGTACATCCCTCTGTCGTGTAGTGTCATTCAAGGCTTTTGTTTCCGTTGCGAGCAGGGATTATCGCGGTGCACTATCTAGACATAGACGTAGAGTTTATATATTTATAGCGAAATTGTAGTAGATCACAGTAATAAATAAATAAATATACTTACGACAATACACACATCGCCACCTAGCCCCAAAGTAAGCGTAGCTTGTGTTATGGGTACTAAGATTACTGATGAATATTTTTTTGAATAATATACATAAATACGTATAGTATATATATAAACACCCAGACACTGAAAATCATCCATGTTCCAATTGTGGTAATCGAACCCACGGTCATGGACTTAGAAAAAACGACCGACAAAAACGTGCCGCTAAGCGATTAATTCGATGTTATGGTATTATATAAAACGTCCTTACCCCTAACATGTTAGCCCATTCCATCTTAGACTGCATCATCACTGATAAACAGGGGAGATTGGGTTACCTTTTAGTGGTATAAAAAAATATTTCTGCTCTGTCCTTCTGAGAGTGGTTTTAAGAGCATCTACTACGATGCGTTTTGGTGCTAAACTAAAGAGTGGCATGCCTATTTCGCTAGCGTTGTAACTAGCCTCGACCGAAGCCTCCAACCAGACCAGAGAACATTCAGAAATTTTAATTCCAAATTGCCTTGGGCGAGAATCGAGACCGGGATATCAGACTTATAAGACACAGCGCACGCCACTGCGCTGGGGAGGTATAGATAATATACAGCTAAAGATTTATGCTATCGTCGCAATGTCCCAATGATAATAAAACTCGTCTCTAACGGAATAATATTCCTGTATTTGTTCGCTGTGCCGAATAAATCCTCATCCAGGCACCTGTCCTCTTTTTGTTAGTACCTAAACCAATTGTATTCCCGTTCAAATAGATATCTCGCATACAATCGCTAAGCAGAATATTAATTATTGCCGCCATTATTAAAATGGGTCGATACGTGTTAAAACCACAAAGGGCCTACTCGAGTTTCATATTCCTACGATAAATCATCGCAGCTTATACCATCACGGCCATTACGTTGTGAATGAATTTCCTGGCACCACCTTCTAACGTGTATCTTGCATAAAATAACTAACTTAAAAAACAGTGAACAAGAACTGATACTGATATTTATTATATAAATAAATACTTTTTAGTATATATTTTTATGACAATGATATCGCGACCGACGTAAATTAAGAATTTGATGGCGATGGCGATGAAGAAAATCTCCAGTACGAGTTGTAAAGGGGAGGCTTTTTATAACTCTTACAATGCCTATCCTTAAGTTTTTTATTAGAAAAAACGACCGACAAAAACGTGCCGCTAAGCGATTAATTCGATGTTATGGTATTATATAAAACGTCCTTACCCCTAACATGTTAGCCCATTCCATCTTAGACTGCATCATCACTGATAAACAGGGGAGATTGGGTTACCTTTTAGTGGTATAAAAAAATATTTCTGCTCTGTCCTTCTGAGAGTGGTTTTAAGAGCATCTACTACGATGCGTTTTGGTGCTAAACTAAAGAGTGGCATGCCTATTTCGCTAGCGTTGTAACTAGCCTCGACCGAAGCCTCCAACCAGACCAGAGAACATTCAGAAATTTTAATTCCAAATTGCCTTGGGCGAGAATCGAGACCGGGATATCAGACTTATAAGACACAGCGCACGCCACTGCGCTGGGGAGGTATAGATAATATACAGCTAAAGATTTATGCTATCGTCGCAATGTCCCAATGATAATAAAACTCGTCTCTAACGGAATAATATTCCTGTATTTGTTCGCTGTGCCGAATAAATCCTCATCCAGGCACCTGTCCTCTTTTTGTTAGTACCTAAACCAATTGTATTCCCGTTCAAATAGATATCTCGCATACAATCGCTAAGCAGAATATGAATTATTGCCGCCATTATTAAAATGGGTCGATACGTGTTAAAACCACAAAGGGCCTACTCGAGTTTCATATTCCTACGATAAATCATCGCAGCTTATACCATCACGGCCATTACGTTGTGAATGAATTTCCTGGCACCACCTTCTAACGTGTATCTTGCATAATATAACTAACTTATAAAACAGTTAACAAGAACTGATACTGATATTTATTATATAAATAAATACCTTTTAGTATATATTTTTATGACAATGATATCGCGACCGACGTAAATTAAGCCTTTGATGGCGATGGCGATGAAGAAAATCTCCAGTACGAGTTGTAAAGGGGAGGCTTTTTATAACTCTTACAATGCCTATCCTTAAGTTTTTTATAACTCGTACTGGAGATTTTCTTCATTTTATATCGTCTGAATACTCTGTGCATACCCTCTATGCAAGCCTGGGTGGACTATATACTAATTTTCAACTATATATGGCCTTCGGTTTTGTTTTTTTATTTCGCAGTAACTAACCAAATAAACAGCAAAGAAAAACAAAATAAATATTCATATAAATCTATAAAAAGTAATCAATCTCTTTGCCACATATTATCGAAATCTGTTCAGAGTTTTAGACGTGAAGGGTAAAACAAACAGTCATAATCATTAATAACAACCTATAATCAGCTCACTATAACGCATAGGTCTCTTTTAATGAGGGTAAGTTTAGGCCAACAACGCTGGCCAAGTGCGGATGAGTAGACTTAACATGCCTTTGAGAATACAATGAAGAATTCTCAGGCATGCCGGTTTCTTCGGTGTTTTGCTTCGCTATTAAAGCAAATACCTGAAAATTAACTACATGGTGCTTTGAATCACAGTATGTTATACCCAATCCACCATTGCAGCAGGGACTAGTGTAAATTAGGCACCAAAATAGAACAAGTTTCTGTAGTATATGTACCCAAATGTTCTAATTCCTATGTCAATACGCAGCAGAGCCGAATGCGGGTAAAGGAATCCGTTCAAAGACTTTAAATGCAAATTTGCATGAAACCGGATAACCTCACGGTTTAAAACAGGCCACTAGGTACTTTAGTTTCATTCACAGAAATCTCAGCTAAAAGTGTACCTTATAATATAATATGTCCTTCATCCAAATATCTTGTTTTGAATAGAAAATTCATATTAGGTTAAGTTAACTTTTAAAACTACTGAATGATAGTTAGCTATTTTTCGTACTTATTTTCTTTTGTTTTTCTTTATTGTGTAAGTACCTATTATTGTTTTGTTTAATTTATATATATATATTATATAAATATTTATATATTTTTTATTTGTAGCGTTATACCTCTTAAAATTTTCTTCTTTCTAGACTTTTGGGCTATGCATGTTGAATTAGCCTTTAAGAGGAATGTACAACATAATAAAGCAATTGTTAAATGTGTCCATATATTAAGTAATATATGGACACATTTAACAATAAGCTGACTTTCTCGTAAATAAATAAAGAATAAATAAATAATTATGATAACCGAGGGTTTTTATTTTTACTTGTATTGGAGACTGACTAAAGGCGATAATTTTTTAACATCTAATACGTCGGCGACGCGCACTGACCGCATATAAGTATTATTTTTGATTATGCAATATTAACTTTCACGAAAATGTTATTAACAAAATAGTTTCGATGTTTCACATCTGACAGGCGCCCTGCGAAGGCTCTATTTTTTAGACTATTATAATCAAGAAAACACAAACCTAACATTAGACGGGGTAAACTATAAGTAGGTACAAAGGTAAAACTAAAAGGCTTTCAGAAAGTTCTCGAATAGTTCGGACGCAATCGCCGAGTCCAGGTTCCTCGGGCCAATTTATTCACGTTTTCCGAATTCCGACGCCAATAAATTGTTTTGTGGCAAATCGAAATTCGAATCTCGATTGAAATTGTTTTACAGATACGGATATACCTGAAGCCGGAAGTTAAACTGCAGGGAGTATAAATAATATTCCTAAAAACAAACGCGTTTTAATGTTTCAAAATTTTCATCGTGGATGTAATTTATGTGACGGAACAATGTAAATGTTTTATAAATCATAACAACATTAAAATTAAAAAAATATAACTCTTGCAGGAACAACATAACCTAGCCCAGTTGTGTAAGCCCGTTAGTGGCCTATGGCTTGCCTGTTATTAGTTTTAAGGAACAACAATTATTCAATAGATTTTTTAAAGGGGTACAGGTATGGCATGCCTGTAACTTTTTGGAATTATGGGCGTTTTAAATAAAAGTTGCTTTCATCATCGTGAGGAAACCTGTATGCCTTAGAATCTTCACGCACGAATCTTCAACCAATCCGCACGTGAACGACGTGTTGGACCATAGCCATAGCCGCTTTTCATTCTTAGAGGATACATGTAACCCTGCAGTTGGCCGGTAATGCGTTGGTGGTGATGATTCAATCGCTTCATAAATCCGATTTTAACGGATTCCTTCATGATCTTTATGAGATATTTTGACTATCTACTTAAATTAATATTGTTTTAAACGATGCTAGCATATTTAAGTCGGTTTCGTATTTATTTCAATCTTAAATTCTGAGTTAGTTTTTGGTGTACTGAAAATCTCTTCCGAGTATTATTACTCGTAAAACTGCACAGTTTGATACTTTAATTGTTTTATGATTGAACGCCCTAATCTCTAAAGCTCCTGGAAGGATTTGAGAAATCGTTTTTTATATCTTTTGATAAACCTTTTGTCCAACTGTACAGGAAGGCTACAGGCTATATTGTTTTTTACTTCCATCCCTACTGGGGTATAATAAGGGATGCTTATTTAATTATAGGATAGACCGTAATCTATGAAATTATATAGATGTAAAATGGTATTCAAGTTGATAATTAAAATAGTATAAAAATGTTTAAGGATCAATTGAATGATTTGAAATAGGGGAGGAAATTTATTTGTAAGATGCCGCTTATTTTGATGCAATTAAAATAATATGTTTTCTATTAATAAACCGTAACCAACTAACTGCACCTGCTTAGTAATAAAGCAAGTAGGTGAATTGACACGGAGAACGTGTATGAGAAAATTATCAAAATTTGTTCGCGAACACAGTCCTTAGGGACCGCTAGTATATTATAAAATACTGTTCGGAAAACAAATATCTAAACAGGACGCCCGTCAGACAACACATAAATATATCCTGAAAAACGGGAGCGGAAGGTCGGTGGAAAATTTTATTACGCTGAGCACTCGCAGTCTTTGAAACAAAATATTTTTAAATTACTTTTATTTCCAGCCCCGTTAGAAACTATCTCTTTTATGCAGTTATTGCATTTTATGTTTTTGAATAAAACTTTTACTCGGCTATGTTGTTCAAGATAATATATTAGGCAAACATTTTCCTCTTTTTTTTGGAGGGAGTAACGTAGGTAGGGATTAATATCTACTTTTGACGTGACAACGTCTTATAATTCGATGGAGCCGGCTGCACGCACGAAAAAACATGACGCATGCGGCGTTACCTCGCTCTGAGGCGTTCCATTGAAGGCATGAAGTGCAAGCGAGAGCGCGAAACGAGCGACAAAGAGGCTCAGGCGGCCTCCGCGTTCGACATCTGTATCTCTCCTTGAGTGAGCGATGCGTCCGCGTGGACAGCTTCTATACAATAATACATTTACATGTTTTCGGCAAGGATGAAATGCTGTGAAAAGTGAATGTGGTGTCAATTGTTTATAGCAACGATAATATCTATCAAACAAATAAAATTAAAATTTTCTTTTGAAAAATGCAACCATTCCATCAGTATTTTCTTACGACGTTGTCACGTTCAACTATCGTCAGTAAGCCGACTTTACAGACAACCAATTTTTTACAAGGCTTATTGAATAGTCCGTAGGAAACGCTGGTAAGCATAATCCTCATCCGCATCATCTTGCTTAACATGACATAAGAATAGCACTGGCCAGTGTTTTTCTCCAAAGATAAACAAAAGCCAAATAAATGAAAGGAGCAAATAAATTCTACAGTGATTTATCCTTGGATAAGGGCATACTATCTCCTATATCTTCATAGCTCAGGGAGCGATCGCTCTAGAGATCAAGTTTCGTAGCGAAAAGTTGTCATTATAAATTTCATACGGGTCACCTCTGTTTAAGTATTTATTTAAATTGTACATAAACGGACAAAAAGAACAGGACAAAATAAACATAATTAAGAAGCACTAGGCGACCTTATCACTAATAGTGATCTCTTCCAGGCTACCTTTTGTACTAGACCAATTAATTGTAATATCCAGTGCGTCATACCCTTCACCACTGCTGTCTTAGGTGGGAGGTAATGTCGATGCAATTAGTAGAAGTGGGGTAGGAGACGACCTTCTGGCGAGCTCGCTTTAAGCGGGTATTTTCCGTGAAGGTATTCTGTTTTTGGTAAGAGTGTGTTTTGCGATTTTTCCAATGATAGCTCATAACTAGACGATATTGGTTCGAAAATTGCATCCCATTGGTAAGTCAAAAAATAGAATTTAAAAGTAATTTTATAAAACTCCAATCGTCTCTTTGTACACCGTTACATGACAAAAAGATTGAGACAATTTGTACTAGATGGAAAGCAGATTGTAGTCTAACGCAATCATGTATTCTGAAAAAAATGCTATATTTATTCAGTATTCAGAGTTGCGATTCATTTCCGATTCATTGATTTCTTTTACAAGTGAAACAGATGCTAAAAATTAAGGTACTTTCTAATTTTGTTGCTATTTCATGGGAAATAAATTGAATTATGTTTCTTGTGACGCGTCGTAAAACTCTCCATGTTCAAAAAGCGAAGAAACACTAACTAAAATTGGATGTTGCTGATGTTTATAGGGCTTTTAAAGCTAACGAAGATAAGGATTGATATAGTAGTCTTGCTAGCCATAGTATCGGAACTTTTATTTCAAAGCCATAACTTATCGTATTGCCACACGCAATGTTTGAAAACTTCAGGAACTGGAGTATTTTGGATGAAAACATGCCACTGATTGGTGGTCATTTTATATTGCAATTCACTATAGCTTTTTGTGATCCATTTTTTTTAATAACAGAAGTTGTATTTTGTTACGACCTTCAGATAAAGATGGCGTTCATCATCATCTTCATCCGCAGCCTATTAAAGTCGTACTGCTGGGCACAGACCTGGTCCAAGGTATTCCCACCGCCATCAGTTTATCATTGGGCAGACGACGACGGCCGATTGGCGCAGTTTGCACCGACCCTGCTTTCTGAGTCCAAGGCCGTGGTTTCGAATCCCACTACTGGAAAATGTTTGTGTGATGAGCATGAATATTTTTCAGTGTCTGGGTGTTTATATGTATATTCTAAGTATTTATGTATATTATTCATAATAACATACATCAGACATCTTAGTACACAACACACAAGCTACGCTTACTTTGGGGCTAGATGGCGATGTGTGTATTGTAGTATAGTTGTTAGTATATTTATTTATTTATTTATTGGGTTACTGGAGATATAGTGGGATCCTATCAAGGGACTTATTATAGGCTCATCTAAAGCAATTGGGATATCTTTTTATATAAACTTGTGTTGAAAGAAATTCTTTCAGAGAGAACCATTTGATCAAGTGTAGCTGATGAGGATGGACACCTTAACTAAACAATAATACGTTTTTCACGAATTGCCTTTCGCTTACATTAATATATTGGTTGCTTAAAAACGTAGGTTTTCAATTTTTAGGTACGTCGTGAATAGGGTTTAGATCAGAATAAGCTAGCAGATGGTTAGGTAAGTATTTTCTGACTAGCTGTCGGTAATACACCAGGAGAATACCTAAACAATTAAAGCATAAGCAAACCTTTTTCTTTAAGATAAAGACTGAATATAAAAAGTTAGAAAAAGCAACAAAACAAAACACGTACAAAATGCGCGACAAAAAAAAGCGCGTGGAATAAAAAAAAACATTTTTTTTCAAAGTATTATTAACAAAAAAAAACATTTTTAGTCAAAACTTAAAACTTTCAATTTAAATAAGTATTTTTCGAAAACCGCATAGTTTTCAACCATCACATCCTTTTTCCAAAAAATACAATACAAACTATATAATGATGACGGATTGAGTAGTACTAAATAGCACATATTTAAATGTATCTTACCATAAACTACAAAAAAAGCATAGTTATGCGGATCGATGTTCGCGAAACTGTCGAATAATAGTTACCAAATGACAAATTTTACGTTTCCTTCCAAGGCACGGGATCGTCAGTGTATGAGTCTGGCTCACCAACTGGTTTTGGATATTTCATTTTGAAATAATAATTGAATTGGGCACTGTATATTACAATGTACCTACTCGTGGATTTACCCGAACGTAGGTTTTCAATTATTTTTCTATATTACGCTCACAATAATCCCACTATGGCCCTTATAACGGTGATTTTATTGTCCCCGGGATAATGCCCGGGCAAGGGTATAGCAAAGTTGACTATTTTGATATTTATACGAGTAGATTGGCCAGTTGTACGGAAAATAAGAGTTTAGTATAAAGTGAATTGCTTATTGGGGAGTATGTGGTAGTAATATAACTTAGTGCCTAAGTATTAACAAATTTAAAGTTTGTATTATCAGCTATACAGGGTTGAAGCAGTGATAGCCCAGTGGGTAGAAGCTCGACTTTACATTCGGGGGCCGAGTTCGAATCTCAGCTCTAATTTTTGTAAGTTATGTGCGTTTTAAGTAATAAAATTATCACTTGCTTCAATAGTGAAGGAAAACATTCGCGATCATGCATGTCTGAGAGTTCTCCATAATGCTCTCAAAGGTGTGTGGAGTCCACCAATCTGCACTAGGCCAGCGTGGTGGACTACGACCTTAACCCCTTCTCAGTATAGTGCCCTGTGGTGGGCCAGAAATGGGTTGGTATTATGATGATGATACATGGTTATAGGAAAAAAGGCAAGACAACTCCATTAAATTATCACTAATACTCGATTTTGAAGTGTACCTACTTTAAAACTTTAAATTATAATAATTAATGATTAAAATTTCAAACATCGTAAACATAATTACCTTTTTATTTATTTATTTATATCCTTAGTATACTTACAGCTAGCAAAAACGTATACTAAGTCAGTTACAGATGTACATTACAAAAATATTAGTTAATTTGTCTAAATATAATTTAGGAACTTAGCTATCTTTTTTGAATATGTCAATTTGTTGGAAATGAGAGCGCGCGAAAAAGTAAGTAGTTACCCTTAAAAATACAAATAACAATTAGATAATTGTAATTACATTGGGACGTGTGTATTTATGCGTATAAACATATATGTAAATGTTTTATTATTATCTAGGCTATAAGATATTAAGAAAATTAAGCTTAATTACCTAGTATAACCTTTTTTCTTTTGCCATAGTATCCCTGGTTGACCTTAAGGTAAAGACCGTTTGCCTGGGGAACGGAAGTAAGAGCAATAAGGATCTTAGCGGTATCAAATGAGGGCTTAGTAAAGCGCTTTGTATATGTCCATTGAGTATGCAATTATTGAATTGATTTATGCAATATCCTCACAAGGCCTCTAAGTAGGCTCAAAGTCAATAAGTAGGTGATGGAAAGAGCTATGTTACGAGTATCTCGACGTGATCAAATCAGAAATGAGGAGATCCGTAGATGAACTAGAGTTACCGACACGAGTGGCGAAGCTGAAGTTGCAATGGGCGGGGCACCTTAGGTGTTGGAATGGCGACCCCGCACCAGCAAACGCAGCGTTGGTCAACTTTAAAAATGTGTCCGAGTGCACTTACTTACTATTGGGATTCGAATGTTGGACCGAAAAAGGTGAAAAGTTTAAAACCCTTGCAACTCCATCTTCACCAAATCGGTTTTAACCGGTTCAGATTATTTGCAGGATGAAATTTAAAATGACGATATGGACAAATATCTGAAATAAAGATATATTATTATATTATTATTATTATTATTAAAAAAAAAAAACCTAGAACCTATTTGAAGCGCCACGTACCGGGGTTTTGTTTATTGCTAAAATAAACAGGCACGTTTATATGAGTATAAATCTGAAAAACAATACCTACAACCCGATTGCAGCGCCTGTGAATATGTCGAATTATGAATCAAAAGTATCCTAATTACACATGTCTGCAAAATTATATCAAATTAAGTACATTCAAAGTTTATAGAGACAAACACCGTGGCACGTAATTTATATTAAACCATAGTTGTGTCTTGCGGTTTTACCCGCGTAAACTACGGGTCGCAACTTTCAGTTTCAGACACAGCTTAACAGAATATAAGGTATATAAATATAATAGGAGGTATATAATGCAATTTTTTTTTTGTAAATTGGGCTTTACATAAATACGCCTTCAAACATATCCAAGATATTTACAACTCAGACTTTTATCAAAAGTATGTAGAATAGCAGTATTATAAGATGGTCCGTAGTTTGGTGCTATTTATTTTGTTAAAAAGTAAAATTAATGACTTTAATTTTGACCGCTGCGCCCTACTTTTATATTACACTGTACACGTGCCAACCCTAATTCAAAAAGGGCTGTCAACATTTTACTTAGTTACAAAGCAACTGATTTACGACGTGAACATATCCGTTAACGAGTGAGAACATTATTTTTTATTTATGTTCCCTTCTTCCTTTTACGAGGCAAAGTGCTAAGAAAATTATGCTTTACGTCTTTGTGGAACAGGCACCTACTCAGTCAAAAGAAATCAATACTGGTTATAAATGTTTTCTTTTTTTTATATTTCTTAAAACATTTTTGCTATACTAAAACTAGTAGTTCAAATTGAGTTCACCAACGGCTGACCCACGTGGCGCGTTACAGTACCGGACCTTACCTATTTTGCAGCCACCTGTACGGTGCCCAAACTTGCATTGACGATGCTGCGATTACATAATAATCCTAGTCATAAGAGCTGACGCAACCGATAAACGACCTCACCAGCTCTTCTCGAAGGTTGCAAATCCGGCGTGCTGGCTTTGCGGCTGCAGACTACAACGTTTAGCTTACCATGAATCATTCTATATAAACCCAAAAAAAAAACATTTTTTTTCACTGCAAGTTAGTCGTTGACCACAATCTGTCTTGGTGGTAAACCTAGTAGCAGACTCAGGTTAGTCTGATACGTGTATGGCATTTATATGAGAGATATACTCCTAATCGGTTTCTGTACGGCATCGTAACGTAATTATTATTATTTATTTTTTTATATTACGACAATACACATATCACCATCAAGCCCCGTGGTAAGCGTAGCTTGTGTTATGGGTACTAAGATAGCTGATGAATATTTTTTTTATCAATACAATACACATAAATACTTATAATATACAGATAAACACCCATACACTGAAAAACATTCATGTTCACACAAATATTTTCCAGTAGTGAGAGTGAAAGGGAGTGTTCGGCTGTGGGTAGAACATACCACTCTGCCTTCAAAGACGAGCTGCCAAGCAATTTAGACGGCCGTGGGTTCGATACCCACGAACTTGGACTCAGAAAGCAGGGTCGCTGCCCACTGCGCAACTCGGCGATTGACAAAAACCGAGTTGATAACTAATAATACTAGCATATAACGCAACAGTGGCACGACCCCGGTGCAGCCCAGTTTTTAGCAGTAAAGTACTCATAAATGTGGAAACACTTTATATTATAGTCAATATCGATAAGCCTTAAGCGAGGGGTTTGCTACTGTCCGCTGAGGATGATAAAAGGACAACATGACATACGTACAAATTCGAATATTTCCCTAATTAAGTAAAACACCTCTCTTCGCTTGTATAACAAACGTGTCATAATACAATGAAAATGTATATCATTGGTTATAATTACAGAAATGTATTGATAAATGTTAGCAAAATCTAACAGTGGCTAACCGAACAATCGGCCGATGCGTTCAGCAATTCGAACTAACTGGCGCGGGCTGCAGCGCGAAATCACCAGATTCTAAATTTAGTAATTACAACATTACATATGAGGCGAAGCAAATTCAAGTGCGTACCACATTCCATTTTACGTACCGTTAAATAATATAACAATGCTGAAAACGTAAGCTTTTCTAAAAAATCTTAGCTTTCAGTGTTGAAAAAATGAATATTCAAATTTGATCTACGAAACCATATCACGACGCGCGTTCAGAAACATACGGGCGGTATTTCATTTTATAAATACAATTCAGCAAATATAAAACGACGTTGTATAAAACAAAACGGCGCGATCGATACCGTGCTTGACAACCCTATGTGTGCGATGGAGGGCTATCAATTTTTTCTTTTTTATTATTCGTGTATTTTTTATCAAATCGTTTCACGAGTGTCAGAGGCCGATTAAACACATTTTTGTTTATCGCCCTGACGTAGACGTATGACGCTAAATGGCTTTTTTGGATTAAAAACAAAACGTGGAAATATTAAAACAAAAGAACAGTAACTCTGTGTCACTTCCTTTTGTACTGTAGGTACTTAAAACTTCCATTTTCCTAGCATTTTACGTGAGAAGTTTACTTACACTCGATTACAAAACTAGATTTTTGTAAACTAGTGTAAGTAAAGACCAAAGTAAGACCAAATTTTGAAAAAAAATCTCAGTAGTGCTATTTTATTTTTGTGGTTACGTTTGAGTTATTAATTTACGATCTGCATGCACAATACACAACTCTTTTGACTTTCCCGACTTTAGGATCATTATCATCATTTATAAACCATTACCGGGCACGGGTCAAATTAGGATGGATTTAGGCTATATTCCACCACGCCAGCCAAGCTCAGATTGGTGAACTTTATAGGCCTTTGAAAACACTATCTAGAACTTTCAAGCATGCAGATTTTCCTCACGGTGTTTTCCGTTAAAGTGATAAGTTATTCCAACGGATCGATTTGGTGTCCCTGATAATTTTTGGAATCGGTTTATAAATGACCGAGTTCTGAGATAACAAACATAAAAAAAAATACAAGCGAATTGAGAACCTGCTCCTTTTTTGTAAGTCAGTTAAAAATTAAGCTAAATTTCTCTGCGCAAGGCTATTTAGATACTAGCGGCTAACCATAGGTTCGTTCGGGTAAAATTTCTAATAAATATACAATTGTCGCATAAATTTTCAATCCCTCCTCCACTCGTTCTATGAGGGTTTTTTTACTATAACCGATAAATGGTTATATTACTCAATTTTTTTTTATATTAATAGCGGGCAAACGAGCAAGTGGGTCACCTGATGTTAAGTGATCACCGCCGCCCATAAACATCTGTAACACCAGAGGAGCCACCGATGCGTTGCCGGATTTTAAGGAATTTGTTTATTTATTTATCTAGCTTTTGTTTTAATATCTCTAACTTTAACACTAACGTCTTGAAAAATAATCTTCCTACCCTTGTCAAAGAAAATATTTATTTACTAATATTTATTTATTATTTCTTCCTCTATGGAAGGTTTTAGTAATAGTTTTGCCATACCATAAAAGGATCTTTTATGTAATTTAAAAAAAAAACAATGGACTTTCTTGCAATATCGCAACCTTAATCTCATGTTTAATACACTTAGAAGTGGATTCCTAGAATAATATCCATATCAATTCCTATTTTATTTTCTAACTATATGTGAAAGTACAGTCAAAACAGGTTTAACTGTTCAAAAGATATACCCGTAGGAGCTAAACAAATAAAAAGACAGGCAAACTTTCGAAAAACATTCATAATATATTTGGGTTACGATATCGTTCCAATAATCATAACATGACATTAACGTGGCAAGACACTTTATTTTAATTTATTAGTGCAGAGATATCATACGAAAAATATTCCTCATATTTTTTAGTGTAGAGTTTAATGGCGAAAATCCAGCGAAATCACTACAAGCGGCATTATTTCGCTTTCGCTTTAGATATTTTCACTTAAAAATATGTTCTGGTATACACAAAGCTTCCGTTTCCTTTCAGAGCTAGCACAGGAACTCTGCTTGAAGCACGAGTTATGATTTTATTATTAAACTAGCAAATGCATGAGACTTCGTATACGGTAAAGAAATACACATTGTTCTGTACCTATATTAAGTTGGATGACTGTTTTTTCTGTAAAACATAAGTTTGTGTTTTTACACAATGTGTTAAAACACATTTATAAAAGCGAGGGTATTAAGACTATACAATTGGTGACTTGACATTTCAAAGGGGCTTACATAACGCTTACTTGAGTCAAATGATTTATTTAATAATTTTAAATTTGGAAAATCGAATTAGATAGAAGATAAATTTAAATAAACTCTTAATTATTTTTTTAACACATTACTATGCAAGCCTGAATTTTATGGGAATTCATCTAAGTCATATTATTTCAATTTAGTTATAGCTTTTATTGTAACATTTTAAATAACAAAAACCTTTTAACATCGCAAGTGAAAACCTCGTGTTCAATACAAAAATGTGGCCCTATCAATCTGATCCTATGTAGATAGCGGGGTTAGTAGGCTGAGCTCCCCTCTTTATTATTAACCTACAGGTTGTGTATTGAACATCCATTGATCTCTTTGATGAAATTCACGTTTGGATTCTTCTGCAAGATTTTTAAGAAGACAGGAATTAACAAGGCTAGTTTGATAGCTATCAAACTAGCCTTGTTAATTCCTGCTGTAACTTAATAGTTACAGCTATCAAACTAGCCTTGATGAGATAAAACAGTATTTTGGTAATAAGAATTTTCGTTTCACAACTTTTTACTACGATGAACACTTTTTACTCGGTGGCAACCACATCATCTGCGCTTATATTCAACGTCAAAAGTATAACTATGTCAACAGAAAACGTACTGTGAATATTAAGCTTAATTTGCTATACTCCGCGAACAGCAGGAGAATCTGTATGGTGTAATTTATAATTTCTTCAATCCGTATACTCCACACCAAACAGATCCTCAGCAATGTACCCTCTACGCACGTTTCATCCTCAGCAGATATTGCCATTACAATGAATAATCGTTATGTAACTTAACAATTATTCATTAACGTTAAGTAACTAAACAATCTCCTGCTGTTCGGTTCGGTGTTCGGAGTGTAGCAAATTAAGCTTAATTTTCATAATATATTATGGATTTCCGCAAACTATTCTATCCAACAGAAAACGGTCATGCTACGGTAATTCTCGCACGTTCACACCTACCCAGATAATATACCAACCAGCTGTAAATGATAAAAAGCTGGAGATGATGTGATGTCAGGTCATTAATTTTTCTATAATTACCTAACCTGACCTAATGGTTTGTGGTGATACAATCTAAGATAGGTAGGGCATTCAAGCCATACCTACCCCACATCGATTTCCACGCGACATCGCACTGCAACGTCGTGATTCTTTTCATAGATGGTGTTCTAGCTTTTGGAATGACATAAGTATATTCCGAAAATTTCCGTAAGAAAAGTTCCGGTTTCCTCAAGAAAGGAGGAACAATACACTAATGTTCGAATTATATTGAAAAAAGTTACGAGGCTCTCAAACTAAAGGATAGGTACTGAAGTTGAATGTGTATCTTCGTTTCGAGCAATTGAACAGTTTGCTCGATGGAGCGTGTCGCTAATGTCCATGAATCGTTTGTCCTTTATATGTTGGAATTGTTTGTTGTTGAAATTGAGTTGCGAGTGAATCCGGTAAAGATCTGGAACTCAGATCAGAAACTGAATAAATCAATGAAAATGGAAAACAAGCTAGAAAAGTTACGTATAAGAAATTTGGCAGTGACTGGCAAGTGAGCCGTAGGCAAATTTGTTCAGGCATCCTGCCGCGATAGTTAAATAAATCTTAGTTCAAAGTTCCACAATTTTGAATTTGCAATTCCAAAAATAATGTTTCATTACGGGCTACCTGTAGTTTTGGATTTGTACCTAATCTGTGATTTTAGGGCAAGAAAGAAAAATAATTTAGTACGTCATTCTATGCATAATTACCAAATATGCTATATGTTCCAATATTTGAATGTTTTGGGTATTAACTAGTGTATAATAATGTACTGGTGAATATCCAAATGAAATAAATTTATTGATACATAGAAACAAATTTATTGATATTAAAAATAGATGAAGGCGTGTCTATGCCGTGACGCCGAAAATGGCGTTGCATTCTATTTTCTATACACGTGCGTGCGTGTGTGTGTGTGTGTGGGTGGGTGTGTGTATATGTGTGTGTGATATATATAACAGCATTTTGTCTATTCTTTGGTACAGGCAAAATGCCTGTTATTATTTAAATAAATAATGCTTTTATAGATAAGGCTTATTGTGGGAGTGCTCGTCTGGCAAACGAGTAATTACATGCGGACCCTGGTAGTACATGCTCCTTACATGCGATGCAGACATTGGTTTCTTACAATTATTAAAATTAAAAAAAAAAATTAAACAATAATTCGACTTTAACGTTGAATGTGTTACGATTTAACATATTTACTGTTACATATTATATTATCCTTTGGCAAAAGTAAAAGCTTTGATGACTCGCTGATAAAAGATGTGAATGAAACACCAATTAAGATGACCCTCTGTTTTTTTTTTTAATGTTTATAGACGAGCGCTTGACTGCAATCACTGATGGTAAGCGATGATCCAGCCTAAGGTGGAGCGCGCTTGCTTAGAAGATGCCTGGTCACTCTTGATTTGATTTGAAGGTACTCATATTGTAGGCACTTTGGAAAATGGAAGCTGGAAGGACATTCCAGATCCTAGCGGTGCGGATCAGAAACGAAGATGCGAAGCGCTTCTTACGCGTGCGGTATATTGACCACGTAGATCCTTACGGTGTCTCGCGGCTCGATGGTAAAAAGGCGAGGATGGTAAAACTAGAAGTGGTAACTGTCGTCACCTTCAATGTTTTTTTTACCTCGAAGGTGAATTTCAAAGTTTGACGGCTGTCACGTGAGTTCTGTCTGTTATAAATTACAACTTCACCCTACGAGTCAATGCATGGGCGTAAGGGAAGTTTCATGGATGTGTTATTAAAATATATTTTCCTCTGATTTACATGATGGTACCACTCGCAGCGCTGGGCTTTTAAGTTCCGTGTAAAATATGTATGTACAATGTAAAGTTGCGTTTTAGGACTTATTTATTGACATAGAAATTAACTATTAGGGAAATGGTTTAGGATCGAACACTAACAAGGTCCGCGAATTATTGTCGAGCTAACTTTAATAGGCGTTTGAAAAGTGAACACTTCAACTCATAACATTAAAATCATAAAACTGATTTTGATCAAACTTGCATTACACTATAAGTTCAAGTCACTTACTGGCTTTCATTACTTCATGCGGGATAATCAAATCCGATTAATAACTGCAGACCTATGTACTAACATACACACACCTTTAATAAGTTCTTATTTTTATTTAGAAGCTGCAGTAGATAATTATATTTGATTTACATAATATTTGAATATTCTTTAATTTAATTTATAAGTGTTACATAAATACGTAGATAACTGATAACCTTTCTTTCCTTATATTTTAGTCGTTTAAAAATAGGCATTCAATGTAGTCCCAGAATTATACGAAAACTTGAGTAAGGGTGAACACAGGTGCACCATACACCGGATTACAGAATGACAAACGACATGATACAAAGACAACACGCGTCTGTAATTAGACATTCGCCTCTGTGACTACGGTTTTTGCTTCATTTAGGAGTAGGTGTCAGCCTGAAGGTGGCGTTGGTTTACGGAAGACAATGACAAAAGTTATTCAGGCAAATCCATAAAGTGAAATTTATAAAACACTAGCGTACCCAGCCCGCTTCGCCGGGCTAGATTTTGCTTTATTTTATTTAAACAATAAACTTACATCATTAAATTTTTAATTGAAGTCTCATAATATATTAAATCATTTATTTTTCTCCATATTCATTCTCTTCTTCTCTTCTCGAGCGGGTGAAGATCATTATCTACACCCATGTACACCCAACCATATAATATCATCATAGTAAATAAAAGCTGTATTTAACAGTTTGACAGTTAAAAAATAGGAGTGCTCCGATCGTCACCAAACTAACCAGGATTACTCGCCAGGTTAATCCGGAGATTCCCTGAAAGTTTCATTGAAATCGGTCCAGCCGTTTCGGAGCCGATACGGAACATACCCACACCCTTTCTTTTTATATATATAGATAGATAGATGTTTTAATCAAACCATCCCAAATAGGTTCTTAAAAAAAGTTTAGACGGTTTTAATAAGGATATTACCTAGCTGTTACATGTATAGGTTTTAAAAAAAAACCCAAGATGACCGTTTTTTTTTGACATTATCGTCAACCCATTGCCGGCCCACTACAGGGCACGGGGTCAGAATGAGAAGGGTTTTGGTTGTAGTATACAACGCTGGCCAATTGCGGATTGGTAGACTTCACACGCCGTTGGGACGATTATAGAGAACTCTCAGGCACGCAGGTTTCCTAACGATGTTTTCTTTTATCGTTTAAAGCAAGTGAAATTCAAATTGCTTTAATTAAAAACGCACACAACTCTGAAAAGTCAGTGGTGCGTCTCTTAAACTCGGTATCCACGAGAGGAAACCCGATGCCTTACCCACTACGCTATTGCCACTAAATTTTTTTGAAATTGAAAAATAAAATCAGAATTTTCATCCTACAAATGAAACTTTATATTTAGGAAAATAAAAAGTAGCCTTGACGTCTGCGGCATGGCAGCTTTCATCATGCATGACAATCTTGATGAATCTTCACAGCCTGGTGGTATTTTAGCCTTGTAAAATAACGGCACCCGGAAATTTATTTAAACCGAATCAAACGCGACAACAATTATGGTTACAACTTGACACCCACGCTACTACAGACAAAAAGTTCTAAATTCACAGCTGACCAGACCAGCGAAAATCTGGAAATAAAAAAAATCCCAAGTTGACTCAGTCAGGGATCGAACCCGTGACCTCCCAGTACATCACGGCACACACCATTGCGCCATGGAGGTCTCATATAAAGTAAAAATCTATGACTTTTACGTTCATGCATCTTTTAGTCAAATTCGTACTGGTTTAAGTTACGCTGTAAAAAAAATGCAAAGTCTATAAAACAAAAGAATCATAATCATTTATAGAAATATTGGACAACAAATTATTTATACACTCTTTTTCCATAGACTATCCTTAAATAAGTGTTACATTCGATTGAATTTCGAGTCCAGTTTTTTCCCAAAATAAATCCTGTAAAAAAGCAAACACTGAATAGAGCCTACATTTCAAAGCCATTTGAAATAACCGTTTCTTTTCAAATAAAACTCCGCCAACACTTTTTTACTGAATTTATCCTTTTAATCTGAAAACACTTCACAGTTTTACATAACGTTAGTCTTTATAATATCAGCTTCACTTATAGAAGAACATCAAGATGATATTTATTTTACTAACAACGAAACAAATTATCAAATCAAGATACATCGGTATTATTTGTTTTTTACACAAAGAAAAGCGAATATAGAGTAATATTTTGTTATTGAAACAGATATTCCAGTATGTATGTAGAGAAAAAGCAAATATTAATAAAATTGTGTTCCTATCCTGTGTAAAGAATGTTTTATAAATATCTTCGGGGGCAAAAAACAACAAAAGATTTTTTCCCCGTACATAAAGATTGAAACAAAGGGAACTATCGTACGCAAGGGGTCTGTTCTACGTTTTTAAAATATATCCATACAAATATTATTAATGTGAAAGTATGTTTGTTTGGTTGTTAATTTGTTACCTATAGGTGAAGACGGCATTTTGTGAGTCGCAGGAAGTCTCTTGACGTCGCTAGTGGTTATTCCTACAAGAATATTATTTTTGGAAACAAATGTTTTCCACACTAATATCACAAATTGCGAATGTGTGTCTGTTTTAAGCCCTGTTCTGCTCAACGACTCGACCCAGCAAAAAAATTAAACAGCGATAGCATGTACCCTGGAGGCGGACATTATTTTTTTATCTCGAGAAGATAAAGGGTCCTACGGAATTTCAATTCGAATTGTATTTGTTACATAATGTTATGCTCAGCTCAAATGATGTACTTTGCAATTTAGACTAAATTTTGCACAAAGATAGCTTGCTAAGTTAATGTGAAGATTCTTACGGGATTTATATAACAACGTTGAAGAGCACTGTATTGTAACCTAATGCACCTAATTACCACAAACAATATTAAATCTGCTTTCTTTCAAGAAACTTTTATGCATTTGAGCGGTCATTCATCTGTGTAATACAAATGATATTAAAAAGAATATGGTTGCAGCATCAAATTCAGTGGCGTTCCGTCAAAAGAATCCGCATTTTGCTTATTTTCCGTATGAAAAAATTTGCTCAGCACGGAGCGCTTTGAAATCAGTTGTTCTTTTGCAAATCGGTTATATAGGAGTCAGCGAAGGTGTGTAACTAAACTTCTTAAGGTTCTGCGTTTAAAGGTCATATTGCTATGAAAGCGTTTACGTATTACACAAAGAACAGTAATGTGTACAGGTGCAAAGAATTATGGTTTGTATGCTCGTAATCATAAAGGCTTTAATACAGTAAATGTACTGGAGAATTTCACGTGTACCGCATCTTTTGCAGAGGAAAATGAGGCTGAGTGACGGTGTATGAAATCCTTATAATATCACTAGAACATGATGTTCAGGTTTTTTGTTTGGAATTTATGTTTATTGCTGTGGACTGATAGGCGTTGTCGGAATATATTTTCTTGACGAAGGATCAAGCACCTTGCCTTTCAAAAAATAATAAAAACCGAGGTAAACGGTATTATTGAGACAGAAAACTGGAGTTACTACTAATACTTTGATTTTAAGAAGAAGAGTTGCTTGTAAGTTGATAAATATTTACATGCTGCATTAAATATCTATGAAATCGTTGAACGCACTCCTTCTCTTTTATACAGTTTCACGAAACCTTTGGGAATAATTAGTATTCATAACAAAATTTGGTTGTATTTATTGAATAAGTAGGTTATACTTCTATCGTTACATAGGCAACGTTCTTAGCACAATTTTCTACATATTTCGGTCAAAACAGAAAAAAATATTTGGTCATTTCAAGATTAAAACATAGAAAGAGAGGTATTCTATTCGAACTAATAATCAATCTATATGTTAAGACTACGAGATGGGATAAAAATCTTTCCAACAGCTCAAAAACTGACTCTTACTTAACGATTCTTCGAAGTGGTATTACTCATAAAGTCTTGAATTGTTGACATGTTCTTCGACGCACAGAAGAAAGTTCCAATTTTGATGGAATATGTACATGTGTCAACGTTACTTTTCCAGCTTTATCGATTAGCAAAATTACAAGTAGAGTATATAATAATAAGTTTATTTAAATTAACAGTGACACAGTAAATTAAAAAATAGTACAAAATAACGCGAACATAAGGTAATGTGTATCATGAAACCCAAATTCGATAATACTGCTATCAAGCGATGATAGCCCAATTTTTCTAACTTTTCTAAGATACGTGCGTTTTAAGTCATTATAACACCACTTGCTTCGACGGTGAAGGAAACTTGCATGCCTGAGAGCTCTCCATAATATTCTCAAAGGCTTGTGAAGTTCGCCAATGCGCACTGGGCCATCGTGGTGGACTACAGCCTAAAGAAACTTCTCTTTGTGGGAAGAGACCCACAGGGTGATTACGTATCTCACGACAGACTTGCGACAACATAAATCCTCGCGATCACTGCTGTCAAACGTCTAAATAAGTTTTTGTATTGATACATACTTAGTGATAGCCTCAGTTCTATAACTGCAGACTGGTGACAACTGACAATTAGTAACAAACTCACAGCGCCCTCTGCCATATCTTTCTGTAATATTCACTATTGAAATATTATATCGCTTCAATACCGAGGTGTTTTAGTCAGCAGGGTTAAAAATAAATGTTTCAAGTAGTTTATGAAATACGGCGATGCATATTATGAGTACTCGATAGCTCACATACTGATGCTGGCTTTACCTAACTGGTTGCCATGGCAACGTCCCTAGGGATCCTCGCGAGTTTTACGCCGATTGGATTGTCCCGGCACGGAGAAACAAACGTGATTCAATTCCTGGCTTATTTCGTGGAATTCTTTCAGTGCGAAAAGCGAAATAAGATAGAAGACTGGAAAAAACAGTCGTACATTTCGTTTTTAAAAAAAATACACAATAATCCATTGCAATATTGTTACTGGTTTGGTAAGTATAGCAAGTTTCCACGGTTCCAAAACATATTCGCCTCTAGGGTGCAAGCTTTAACCGTGCGAAATTTCACCAAGATCGGTGCGGAGCAATGGTTGAGCCAAACAGGTTACAAATAAACGAAGCAGGCGTTACTTTGCGGAATTCCATGATATTTTGCTATACTCCGCAAAAAGCAACTGTGGCTTTTCGCAGAGTATGACAAATAAAGCTTCAATTTCATAATCTATACATACATGTAATCCATACTAATATATAATATTATAAATCGGTTGTGTGGTGTATAAAGATTGTAGCAGTAGTTCATTGCACCGTGTACATTTGCCTGGGATTATTGCAAATTAAGTACTATGTTTAATGACTTTTACTTCTATATAAATTCTATATTTTAATTTCATAGCGTCATAGTTACAAATCAAAAATATATAAAAACAAAAAACGCTGATCAAAATAAAAAAAAGGGATATGATTTCGCATTTATAATGTTATATATTAGTATGAATTACATATACGTATACTAGTATAGATTATAAAAGTAAAGCTTTATTTGCTAGTAAGTAAGTAACTAATGCTTCTATCCATATTCAAACTTCTATATTTTAATTGTAAAGGATAATTTAAAATTCCAACCAGTTTAAAATTACGGTATAGCAAATAAAGCTTAATTTTCATACATGTAATCCATACTAATATATAATATTATAAATCGGTTGTGTGGTGTATAAAGATTGTAGTAGTATTTAATTGCACCGTGTAAATTTGCCTGGTTTTTGCGGATTATAGCAAATTAACTTATGTTTAATGAATATCATCGAAGTAACACATGTTTCTATCCACATTCAAACTTCTATATTTGAATTTCATAGTGTCATAGTTACGAATGAAAAAGATATAATAACAAAAAATTGGTTGCCTGTAAAATCGGTATACGGGCGAAAGTTTTACGTGACAACGACTTTGAGTGGTAAAATAATTTTAATGTGAATATTCATTCGTATAGTAGGAAGAAGGATGAATTAATAGTAACAATTTAAAACATTTATTTATACAAAGAATTATATTTAAAACATTAATTTATACAAAGAATCTCGCACTGAATTTCATATTAACAAAATTTTATTTTTACCTTTACACATACATACGTATTTATATACAAATATACATACAATAACTTGCAATACATTTGCGTACAATGAAACAGCGTTTACTACAAAGGGACGCGTGCCTTTCACTTTTTATGTCTGTCTCTCTCGCTCTTAGGCGGGCTAACCATGCCCGAGTGGAAGGGACGCGTGCCTCTCACTCGCTCTCATTGTGAGCGCATAACGTGAGCGGAGCGTAACGCAGTTTCTTGAAGTGTCACCCGGCAAACCAATTTATAATACGTTGTCACGTCAAAAACGCTGATCAAAATGAAAGAAAACGGACATGTTTTCGCATTTATAATAAATATTAGTATGGATTACATATATGTATAGATTATGAAAATAAGCTTTATTTGCTAGTAAGTATGTAACTAATTCTTCTAACCATATTCAAACTTCTATATTTTAATTGTGAAGGATAATTTAAAAGACCAACCAGTTTAAAATTACGGTGTTAGTAAATTTAGTGTAAGGGAGCTTTAAGAAGGTAGTTTTTACAGTCAGTAATAAAGTTCAGCTTGTGTCCCGAACGACAGACACTTAAGCACGGCGGGTTTTATTAAAAGCCTTTGAACATAATGTCTGCCATGTTTTTTTACCATAAGCCATTAGATTAAAAATATTTAAGGGCCATGAAATATCTGTTTTTGACCCGTTGGATTATCTCTTGGTATAATGAGAATATTGAATTTAAATGTGAAAATACTGGCCCTCTTTGATGCTAACTCGCGTAATGAGACTTTTTTTTTAAATTCCTCTACAGCCCTTGGCTGCAATTTCAAATTGTCAATAGTCTAGTTTTTTTTAAACTTATGATATTAATTTATGTAATGATGAAACTGCTACAAAATGGTCATGAATATACTAATCACATCGTATTATGGAATTCACATAAAATGTAGCAAAGTAGTAACTGCTTATTAAAAATGAACGATATGGAACCCCTCGTCGTTTTCTACGCGGCATCGTACCGGAACGCTAAATAGCTTTGTAGCACGTCTTCGTCGGTAAGATGGTAACTAGCCACGGCCAAAATCTCCCACCAATCCGGATCAGTGAGAAAAAAATAAATTCGCGAATTGCTCTAGCCGGAGATCAAACCTAGGACCTCCCATTTGTGAGACCACAGCGCTTACAGCTTGCGACTTGTAGGCAACTTGTAGGGAAATACCCGATTTCATTATTATCTAATTTAAAAATAAATTGAATCTTATTGAAAAAAGATTTTTCGAGTTTCACCACTATAAAATATTTTAACCATAATTTTATAGTAGAAAAATTTACGACCTTTCTTACAACTTTAGAAGCGCATTTCTCTTAAATTTTAAAGTAATTTTGAAACTTTTTTATAATATTTTTTAGGATCTATCACAATACGCCTTGTTATAATTTTATTGCTTCATCACACTGTAATGTATTATATAATTAAGCCATAGATCATTATTGTTAATAATTATCATACTATATTAGTATTTGTTCACAGAAAGCGTTTCCGTCTAAATTTAATCCGATAGCATACAAACAGATTAAAATTTTTGGGTGCCGATTTTTATATAATCAATATTTAATATTGAATTAATAAATATACCTATTGAAGATGGTCTTGAAGCGACAGCTGTAATCAAATTCAAAAATTCTTCATTGAAGTGACGTTTGACGACCTGGCGCAATGGTGCAATTTTTGATTCCCGGGGCAATATGTGAATTTAGAATTTCTGAATTGTCTCTCGTCTGGTCTGGTGGGAGGCTTTGGCCGTGGACAGTTATCACCTTACCGACAAAGACGTGCCACTAAGCAATTTAGTGTTCCAGTGCGATGTCGCGTAGAAACCGATTAGGGGTATGACTACCATAGCGGTATACTCCTAACAGGTTAGCCCGCTACCATCTTAGACTGCATCATCACTTACCACCAGGTGAGATAGCAGTCAAGGGCTAACTTGCAGTGGCTAACTTTAAGCTAAAGCTTCGAGAGTTAGAGACTCGCAATAGTTTTTGGGTCATGATATTATCAAATACCTTGAAATTGCAAACACTTAAATGGTTCATACCTATTTATATGATGTAAATATGGGACTAATTACTAAATTACTACCTCTTTTTAAGAAGGTTACAAGTTACTCAATCTCGTATTTTTACATAATTTAGTAAACGTTTTTCAGTGTACGCATGTTTTAAACCTGTTGGATTGAATGGTGTATTAAAACCGTTTCGACATGAGTAAATCAAGATTTCAGTATGCAACTGATTTATTATGGACATTTATCAGAACTTGCGCTATAAAGTACGCCTCGGGCTTAAAAGTCAGAGATCAAATGATGTGTAACAGTTGATCTGAGCGAAAATCGACCGATTACGTCATTTGTTCCCTCAAGAACCTGTCAGAGGCCTCGGAATGGAACAAAAATATTTTTGTTAGTTTTCCTTTGGATGTCGCCTCCCTCTGAAATTTGATTCGGAGACGGCAACGGAATATAGAATTACTTTTAAGAGAATGAACTCTTTGTGCGGCAGGGAAAAATTGTTTTAAAATTGAGGCAGAATGTTCGATATGTTTATAACATGGCTTTGAATAAACGCACATTTATATGAATTCCTATGCTTACAAGCGTTTATTAGACTTCAAATGGGTTCGGGTTGAGTAGATCTTTTGTATACATAAAATATGTAACACGCGGTGTATACGTATGCCCAATATGTGGAAATACAATAGGTATAATAGATAACTGAGCAAATAGAAAAGTGTGATACGGTCTTATAGTTGATCTGATGATAGAATCTAAAGGTGGTTACACTAAGGGACGCTATTATAGTCAAAATATAAGTCTTCACATATGCTCAGTAATCCTAAATGATGTTTAAACAATATAATATAAATAAATAAATAAATAAATAAATATACTACGACAATACACACAACGCCATCTAGCCCCAAAGTAAGCGTAGCTTGTGTTATGGGTACTAAGATAGCTGATGAATATTTTTTTTTATGAATGAAATACACATAAATACTTATAATATACAGATAAACACCCAGACACTGAAAAACATTCATGTTCATCACACAAACATTTTCCAGTTGTGGGAATCGAACCCACGACCTTGGACTCAGAAAGCAGGGTCGCTGCGCACTGCGCCACTAGGCCGTCAATACTATGTCAATATAATAATACCATTACAAATTCTTTAAAGTCCTTAACAAAAATAAATAAATATACTACAATACACACATCATCATCTTGCCTTAAAGTAAGCGTAGCTTGTTGTGTTATGGGTACTTTAGATGCCTGATGAATATTTTTATGAATAATATACATAAATACTTATAAAATACCTACAGATAAACACCCAGACACTGAAAAACATTAATGTTCATCACACAAACATTTTCCAATTGTGGGAATCGAACCCACGGCCATGGACTCAGAGAGCAGTCAATAATAAAATAAATGTTATTCTTGACTATATTTCTGGTTATCCGCTGTAATTTGGTGGACAGAAAATATTCATCAGGCATCTAAAGCAAATTTGCGAGATTATTTAATGTACAAATAAAATAAAATACTTGTAGATAGTTTTAGTTATATTCATTCTAATTTATTTATTCATTAGACACACCAGCAACTAATTGTAACTACATTCATAAAAAAAATATGTGTTAGAATTACAAATTCTGTCCAGTGCCATTACAATAATCAATTATAGGTGTATACAGCATTATCGTTGTTATCTCCGGTCACAATCTAAAAACTTAAATAGTTTTTAACTAAAGATTATTAATCTCTGTAACCAAAAAAATTTCAAAAAAAAGTTCAGTTTGGATAAACGATTATTATTTTAATTATTATTATATTTAAGGCAACTCAAATTTTTGCTAAAAAAGGAGCACATAGCATTTAGGTCTTGCAGTGAGGTCTTGCTTTAATTTTCAATGTTTGGAAATTGAATCCGTTCATGGCATGTTCAGGCTCATTTTCATTGGTCAATAGAGCCAGCATGCGAGATGCGGGTTATTGTAAGTTTCGTATGCCATAAAATATGCATACGAGAACCATTTTCGCAAACCGATGATCGATAAATCACCTTCATTAGTTGCTATCCTGCATTCGGAAGGTTCCTGAATAAGGAGTAAGAGACCAATAATAACAGTGTTTAAAAATATATTTTAAGATTATTCTTTAAAAAGATTTTTCAATAACACTACCGGTAGTACTAGTAATCTGAATGTTTAATATAACTATGATTTTCTTACACAAAAAAAGATGGTACCTAGAGCTGCAAGGTTCCGATGGATTTTAGGCCAGCAGCGCGTAGGTAATTATAAGGTGCTTGATAAAATCTTTATGTTTTCTCACAATATAGACTTGCACATCTTCTACTTAGTAGATTAGTACATATCGTTGGGGGTCGACCGACGCAACATTTACTGGTGCGAATCCTTTCCTTGGAACAATCTTTACTTGGAACTGTAACACTATATTATTTGAATAAAGCTTCTATCACAAAAAAATATTCAAATGTGACTCTTAATCAACCACCAACCACCAACCAACGGGGAAGTCGTATTTAATATAGGTAATAGTCCAGCCTGGTTTCACTAAGTGTTGTTTTACTCCCATGCCTTGGTTAGTATGACATTAAGTCGACTAACACTGATATATAAAAATCATCGAATTTTTCTTAAACAAGCGTGAAGAGTCCAATCTATATATCTCTTTTCTACGAGAGGACGGATCTAAGCCTTCCTGTATAGCAGTCTGACCGCAAAAGGTTGAAAATGATGAATCAAGAAGGATGACGGAATAACATTACTTATATTTTTTTTCAAGCACCTCCTCAAATTAGCCTACACTCTCTCTGGCTATAATGCTGCAATACAGTGGGGCAATGCTGCCGCCAGTTCTACAAATATTTCCATTGGAATCTCTTTGTTCTAGATAGAACTTCAGTTTTAATTCCGTTCCTAGTAGAGTATAACTGGATAAGGCAACACTATGCAACAATTAATGTTGTTCATTTAAGAGTATCCATACTAAGTTTAGAAATGCGAAAGTGAATTTGTTTGTTTATTTATCAGAATTGCACGCCTCGACAGGTAAACAAATGAAGATTGAAATTTTTATACTCGCAAAACAATCGGAATTTTAAGGATTAAAAATTATATAAACTACTGTACAGCCTAACTGTACCACTGATCGACAAAGGTAGGTTGGATCCAATGGATGGTCATTCAACAGTACACAAAAATAAAAGGTTCCCAGAGGATTAAAAAAAAAATGCGTATAAAGTTGTGTTTAACAGCTACAAGTAGATAGAGTTGAAAAAATACCATAGCGATTAAGGCTTTTAATTAGAATAAGTCTGATGCGAAGAGGCACTGCTCTAAAAGGGTTCGAAATTATATCATGCGGAATGCGAATGCTTCCTGACTGGCTGACTCTGCGATTAAAAGGGGATTACAAACTAACCCCTTTGAAGCGAAAATTGACGGTTATTTCACCAACATAAACAATCCCAAGGACGTTTGACGTCAGAAAGGTGGTCACTCATTTGTTTTTATGTGACTATACACCTAATAATTAGTGAAAACCCATCGCCTATAAGCAAAACAATAATTCGCAGGGTATGCGATGAAAATGTCCTGCAAAGTGCTGCCCTGTGTCAATTAATCTGAGGAGTAGGAGTTAAATCTCGTATGACTGTTTTAACATCAGCAAATACGGCAAATCTGTCTTCGAGTTTGAAGAATACATGTTGTGCTGATCCTACATATAAGTATAGTAGTATATAGAGTTAAAAAAAAGGACTAAAGCTGCCTACCCGGTCCAAAATATTTCCTAATACAGACAGTGCTATTCCCAATAGGTCCTATAAAAGTCGTGAATCCCAATAAAAAGTAAACCTCAAAAATTCGATCACTGTTTTTTACGGAATAAATCTCGTTACAAAAGCTATCACTCAGAATACACCCTCTATTCGGCTATTCGTAAGCCGTTTATTGTCAAATAAAAATACGCCAAATACTTTTTGACACACCTACTTTTCAAAGTATCCATGTGGTGTAGTATTTTGGTATCGTCAGTGAGAGTAACTTTGTTTATCAATATAGCTCTCATACTCAACAGAAAAACAAAATTGCGTACGGTACTAGAAGAAAGGTAGTGGGGTTGTCAATATTTATACAGATACCTATTTTGTTGGAAGATATGAATCTGTGTATCTTTTATTATACAGTCCAAAAAACTACTTGTTAATAGTGGTAGGTATTTTCATTTTAAGACTGATTTAAAACTGCGAAGTTTCATCTTCCAAGTTCAATAACATATCACCAAATTTAATTATTGTCACGGCTCAAATTATGAAGTGTTTACTGTCCAGAAGTAGCAGGATTTATAACTTCACCGAAGTAAATTCTGAAGCTTAAGGTTCGCACCGTCGTCTTAAGAAAATTTTTTAGATCCCACTTACTCATTCGCTGACTAATTACAATATCTCAGGACCTGAAAGTCTTAAAACTTCAAAATTTGAGGATTTATTTTAGTCCTTTCAATAAAGAGACTCGAATTTGGGTCGAAAATTGTTTGAAAGTACAATTTTTAAGTTTAAGGGTTTATTGTATTCAAACTTAAAAGAATCTCTATTTATATATAGGTAAACTTTCTTTTTCTTTTTCACACCCTTCTGGATTTCTGGACTACTTACATTATGAAATTTAGCTCCAAAGAAAATACTTCTAGATTTGCAGATTTACGCTGTACATTGTCAGTCAGTACTGTTTTGAATAAATGAGACAGAAAATAATGGAGATGGTACATAAAAAAACAAATTCATTTTAGGCGTGTTTGGCTATTAGGGTACCTACCTACTCTTGAAAATTGTTGTATAATTTTATGATTATTTTATGCAGCCTCCTCGCCCGTATCTTTCCTTACTCGTGAACACAACAAATTCGAATTAAGTGTTCCGAAATACTTGAAATTACAATTGTACATTATTCCGGAAAATTTGCAGTGTGTGTCAGGTATCGAACTCAGTCCCCCCGAAAAGGATGCCGTATTCTTAAATTAGCCGTATCCCCAGATTTTAGTGGCTATGCACACCAAACCTTTGCTCCGAAAATAACATCACTATCACCACACAATAATGCAAAACCACATAATGCGAGTACATGTAGATTCTAATCATATTTCATAGGCGCTTTCAATACGTACGGGAGGTTACAATACGGGATTTTTTAAATATAAAACTAATGTAAATAAACTTCTCTTGCTTAAATTTATATTAGGTTTAAAATAATGGCAATTTAAACGAGAGAACCGTCATCCAATAACAAGGACGTGATAATGCAATCACAATAAGTAAGTAGTCCTGCAGTAACTGTCCACCAATCCGTACTTGGCCAGCATGGTAACCTATGGCCTAAACCCTTCTCATTCTAAGAGGAAACCCGAGCGCTGTAGTGGGCCGGTAATGACGTTGATAAAGGACGTTGATAAAGTAACTAGTACAAATATTGTAGTGCTTCCATAACCAGTTAAACGCCGCTGCACTTAATCTGTTCCTGCCCCGCGCTGATGCATAAACGCAGCACTCTTTTGAGGAAGTATATAATATAACCAGAGGATGCTAAACTTCTTCCAGCAAGGAAAGTGCTGCTATTCCTGGCGGCGACCAATGCTTGCTGGGAGATCTAGACAGCGGCGTCACAATAGATCGTAGCCGGTCGACGTGACACCAGGGACCAGGCGAACCTGAGCCGCAAGCAGAAGAAGAAGAAGAACCAGTTAGTAACTCAGTTGATTACTTAATAAGAGACAATACATAAGTAATTATAAACAAAAAGTCGATTTAAACAGTCGACTTACTAGAAACCAAAAAAAAATACTGATATCTGCATATCGTCTGAGAAAAGTACAGAAATCTTTTGTGGGGGATGGGTATATTCTTTTATAACATGATACCGAAGGTAATATTAGATCTAACTTTACCTTAGTTTAAACAATGTATTAAAGCACATTTAACCAATCGTGGCTACTACACGATTGATGAATTCCTTAACGAGAAGGCTGTTTGGAACCAGGCCACTCCGCTTTCATCTCTCACAAAACAAAAAAAATCTAAAGATTGTTATGATATTGGAAAAGAGCAATCTGCTTAGTTTCTTGCCGGCTCTTCTCAGTGGAATCTGCCTTCCGAACCAGTGGTAGAGTCACTACAAGAGACTGACTTGACATTTGAAAAAGTGCTTATAAACTAAACTAGGCCTACTTGATATAAATGAATTTTGAATTTGAATTTGGGAAGTTACACATATATTACAACAATCAAATGAACAACGCTACATCGAAGTTTCATCGCATAATAATCATTCGGAATTCTAAACCAATACCTCCAATAAAAACTCAATAAAATAGGTTATTCAATTTTTTTTTAATCTCCATTCAATAGGAGAAATAGTGATATTTGAAACACAAAAGTGAATTCGATATCATAGCCACGCAACACTCGCATCATAGCAATACAATATTACGCGTTTTGGCAATATTCGACAGCTGTCGATCGTATAACGTTTTGATTTATGGCTATTGTAATGGGGAAAGCTTACCAAAATGTGATATTTTGAGTTTTTCGTCAACGTTGATCATGGTTTTCGTGACTTTCTTTACGTACTATACCTATCCTAAGCAATATAATATTAGCTGTTGGCATATTCATTATCATTATCAAACCATAAATAAAAAAAACTACATTGAAATCTAAAATATTGAATAGAACAGTAATAGACATACGAATAATCCAACAAACACGTGCCTACAAACACTACGTGAAAGAACTATCATTTAATAATTCAGAATACTAAACCTGAAAAAACTCAATCAAATAATTCAATAACATTTTTTCTATCATCATTCAATAGGCGAAATAGTGATATTTGAAACACAAAAGTGATTTCGATATCGTGGGCACACAACGCTCACATCATAGCAATACGCGTTTTGGCAATATTCGACAGCTGCCGATCGTATAACGGTCATGATATATAACTATTGTAATGGGGAAAACTCACCATTACATAATGTCATATTTTAGAGTTTACCTTGACATTTTACTCTTCAATATGTTTTGACCCTGCTTACTGTTTAGCAGTTCAAAGTCAAAACAGTGTAATCGGAAGTACTTAGATTATAACAGCCGAGTGTGTGATTTAATCGCACTGTCTATCTTACAGGACTTTACGGTAAGATCAAATAAGCTTAATTTAGTAGTGTCAGGTGGCGTTGTTTTAGAAATGTACCTATGTGTAGGTATGTTAATAAAACTCTCAGAGCTATTAGAACCCTTGCATATAGCGCAGACTTAATATGTTACCACAATTTTAATTCCTTACTTATATTGTACCATTGTATCACTATTCAATAGGAGAAATAGTAATATTCGAAACACAAAAGTGATCCGATATCGCGTTCAACGTAGTCACGCAATACTCGCATCATAGTAACTGTAATACATACGCATTTTGGCAATATTCGACAGCTGTCGATCGTATAACGATTACGATTTATATCTAGTATAATGGCGAAAGCTTGCCATAATGTGATATTATTAGAATTCACTGCGATATTATATTTTAAAGTAGAATTTTAAGTTAAACGTGCATTTATTAAATTTTTATTTGCTCGAGCATCAATTCGAGGTGTTAGTTATAAGATACTGCTATCCCTGTGCTCGTTAATATTAAAATCAGTATCAGTTGAAATAAACGTTATTTTATTACTAGCCCTTGCAACTACTACTATTTACCCAAGTAAAAAAATTAACCTTACTTATATAAATATTCATACAATAATCATTTCGCTTAATTTGCGCTAATCCGCGAAAATCAGGCAAATCTGCAGGGTACAATTCATCTTCACCACCCAAATCTTCCAGAATGCACTATTCACACACGCGTTTCCACACGAAAGTGGCGCATCCTAAGGAAATTATGACTTTACAATGCACAGTTGCTTTAGCTAAAATAAATTGCACCGTGCATTTGAAGGGGATTTTATTTTCCATCTTTTTACATGTTATAGTTGAGTGATTAGCTGTGTAAAATAGCTAGTAAAGCTATTTTACACAGCTAACCACTCAACCTAAGTTTTTTAATAGATTATTCGATTCCAGGGTACATTTCGTAAGTTATCGACTATGCAGCAAATACCATTCATTATCTACTCGTTTACTAGTAAAGCCTTATAACTTTGTTCTTTTCTACTAGGTATATCAACAAACAACCATTAACTAGTATTTGGGGCATGTGTACCATAGTTAATTTATTTTCCTGAATAGACACATTTCAACAATAATTCGAATATGTTAATGATTGCAGAACAAATAATATAAATTTATAAATTGACAAATAAAACAAAATCCCAAATACACTAATGAAGTTATTTGGTCGTGTAAAATAATAAGTATCCAAATTATAATAAAATTAACAAGTTTACATAAATCAGATAATCAAACAATATGTAAATTAGCCGAGTTATAAATTATGTAGTCAAAATACCTAACGACAGGAAGAATTGATTTAGAGTAAAAACATAAGCTCATGGAAACATGGCAGTTTCCTTACCACCACTGTATGAACATTTTTATCATTATTATCAAGCATCATAGCATCTCCTATTGAACCAAACCGGTTCTAGGAGTTCCACACACGTTCCTCCGCCTTTCTCATCCAGGGACCTTCAGCAGGCAAGAGGTTGTCCAACATTGCGCTTACAGTCTGCACCAATGGCAACCGGTTCTTCGACTAACATGACCCTTCCACAGCAATTTTTCTAACTCTTTTTTTATTTATATCTACTCTTTCATCATCCTTTCCATCGATTCATAAAACTTTGAGCTATGTTGAGGATTTAAATTCTTCGTTTCCAACATAGCACGTTCCAAAGTGCGATGAGCGACATTGAATTTGTGAACCAAAAGCTGAAATATTTTTCATGTAGAAAAAGATAGACGATCCGTTGCACTGTTGCTGCATAGAAAATAAATATAATTCTATTCAAATACTCAACATCCAGCAGTGGAATGCAATATGCTAGAATATAATGCTAAATGCTTGTCTCAAATATCGAGATAATTATTCTTGTAATTATTATTTTAAGCTTACCTTATTGTAATAAGCATGTCCGATGAATTATTAATGGAGTCTAGATCACATCATAATATACAAGAATCGAAGATGTCCAAGGTAGAAAGATAGGCAGTCGTTAAGAATAGAAGATGTCTTACTTACGTAGAAAGATAGGCAGTCGTATCTTAAAACCTATACTTAAGTATAATATAAGTTTCGATTACATTGAATCCTACTAAAATCTAAGTTGTTTAGAAGTACTGGTTGACGGCCGATTGGCGCAGTTTGCAGCGTGCGCCTTTCTGAGTCAAAGGCCGTGGGTTCGATTACCAATACTGGAAAGTGTTTGTGTGATGAGCATGAATGTTTTTCAGTGTCTGGGTGTGTATATGTTTATTGCTATTTATTTATGTATATTGTTCATAAAAATATTGTCATATAAATAATAAACATAAATAAATTAGTCTGCGCCGAAAAATGCTTGTAACTAAATATTGGCTACATATCGGTAGCATGTCCGCCGACATGTACGCGCTGTTGTGCGGCGATATCAAAACACACATGTGGTGCAGCTGAGAACAAATACTAGCTTGGTCGGCGGCTTTTGTGTGCAGTTTTGCGCTGTCTGCGGCCGCAGGATAGTTTTTGCGTGTCTGAGGTACTACGTAAAACGGTAGAACTATTAGTAGTTAATAATACCCTACGTTACACGTGTATAATTATTATGATATTGTCATAATCTACAATATTAGGTATACATGGTTTCATATATTAAAAAATTTAAAGAAAATGTGCTAGTAACACCTACGACTTCTCTGTTCCGTCACAAACGGCCAAATCTTTACAGTATAGTACGTACATTTCTAATTTATTTACTCTTTTCACGCTAAACTATCCAGTCTCTTACAAAATAACAATACCTTCCTGGGATTGTTATTTTGTTATTGTTATTTAACAATACCAGGTAGGTATTGTTATTTTTCGAGTTGTCATTTAACGAAAATATATACTGAGCCAGCTTCTTTTTCACTTTTTTTTTAAACAATAAATGATATAAATGTTACAATTTTGCACAAATGTGTGACAATAGAGAATTTTCTTTATTTTCTTTCTTGATTTCAAGGCCAAGGCAAAGTCTACCAACTACTGGGCCAACATCGTGAACTACAGCCTAAACCCTTCTCATTCCTATAGGACACCCGTGATCTGTAGTGGGCGGATGATGAAAAAACCAAGAACAGTTTTTAAGTAAACGGAAAAAAAGAACGCATATTGGGCCTTAATAATTCAAAAAGTCAAGCTAATATTTAATTATACAGTACAATCTCGTAATTTCGTTAGCACATAAATCCGGTGCTCTTTAATTAACCTCTGTTTGCTCAAAGTTAATCAAAGCCGTGTTGATTTAAATAGTTCTCCGTTTGTATCTATGCATTCTTCTCTTAATTTAGCAGAAGCCATGAATATTCATAAAGTTACAGACAATGGTTGCTGTGGGATTTCGAATAACTACCTCCTTTTTATTACGGTAAAAGCAAGCTTCTGATCGGTTATTCCGTTTTCAAGTTGGTGCTATTATTTTACACGGATTTAAAAAAAGGAGAACCTCAATTTTAACCCGTATGTTTGTTTATCTATGTTCACTTAGTTACTTGCAAATAGAGTACTACGCCGATGGAGTATTTTATGTATGTAAAATTATGATGATGGACTTTTGTTTTACATTTTTATCCTAATCACTGCTTTTAGATAATTATTAACTATACTTAATGTTTATAACAAAATACGCGGTGACAATAGTTGCAATGCGTTAGCGGCATAAAAAAAATTTACTTCACCTAAACACAAAAGACAGTTGCGGGTAACACTAACACTAAATAATAATGCTAACACTAAATCATAAATAATAATGTGGGCAATATTATTTAATGGGCCACTTTTCTATTTTATGTCTAACCGAAAGTCATCTGTGCAGATGAAATACTGAAATAGAACATCTCGCAGCGTACCTTGGGTCATGGGTGGTGGTTAGATATAATAAAAAAATCCTTCTTGCCAAACGGCAAAATAGTATTTTGAACATCTGTAAGCTTTGAGTAAAATATAATCGGTTAATTGGATGTACTAATACTAGTGTACTAGTACTAATATAAAAATGATTGAAGCTAATGAACTCGAACTTGGTTTCTTATCAATAAACATATTTTTTATCTATAGCGATGCACAATATAAATTCAGTACGATTCCAAAGGAAAGAGTGGCCTAATTCACTAGCTTGTAAATAAACTCTTAACTCAACATTTTATCACTAAATATCTTTCTTCAAAACATCAATAAAACAACAATTTTGCAATCCATTAAACATGAAAAAAAAATTCGTAAACGTCACCGAGAGAAAATTATCGCGCAAAATACAAACAAACTTTTTTAATTACACAAAATGTCCGCCATAGAGGATTGACGCCGAAGAAACTTTGTAACTAAGTCCGGATTTTGTTTTTAATTATGAAATCCGGACGGATTAATTATTAAAAATTTCACTTGTAACACAGTTCCATTTTTTTTCTTTCGGTGTATTACAAAAAAATTTGACAGACTGGAACGCTTGGCCTACATTTTGTTGTTGGTTACTTTTCGTGTTTTATTGTTTACCGGCTTTTTTAGGTTTTTTTTAAATCTTTCGGGAAACCTTTTTTTTCCAGGATTATAAATCATCCTTTTGTCTGTTTCCAGGATTCGAGCTATCTTTATGCAGGAAATTTTCAGCGGTTTAACACCAGACACATCTTTGCATTTAGAATATTTTAGATAAGGTACCTACTATTCGTGTGTATTTACACATCACTTTTCTTTTAATTTTATTACTGTCAGAGTTGTTCATACTTCAGAAAACCAACTAAGTTATATACGCATTTATCAAATCTTTATATATCTATATATTTTTTGTGTGCGTGTGTATTTCACTTAACTCCTCCTAGACGGCTGGACTGGATTTTTCTGTATGGGTGCCACCCCTGGATGGTTTAGATTCACAAATCATCCCGACAGATGGCGCTGGGGTCAGCTAGTTTTAATATGAAAAAGTCATAAACTAATACAATAATTGCACTTTTGATTTACTCGTAACTTTAGATTAGTTGCTCATGTTCCGGCTCTGTTCCCCGAAAGAAAGACGAACTAACTAACTTCGAACGTCATTGATTGACCATGAAGATGGCCCACCGGTACCACCGGCCACCGGATGGTAAGGGGAAGACCCTGGCCTTCGCAGGGCATGTAAGGAACACCAGATGCGTAGGTGTTCAGCCTTATGTCGTGCTTGATACAACACCGGCAACGACGCCCTTCAGACCGGAACACAGCATTGCTACAATTCTGGTTGGTGGCAGAAATAAGCGTCTATAGGAAATTGACAGTATAAAGTTGTTGGAAAAGTTATTTAATTATTTAGGTTAGGTTTAAAGACATTTATTCCCATAAAAAGACCTAAGTCACTTACATAGGAAACTTAGCTTTCTATAATAAACTAGCTGTTGCCCGCGACTTCGTCTGCGTTTGATTTTGTTTTTAAAGTATTCAGTATCGCTAAGCCTTAAATGAGTATAGTAGTATATATATCTATATATATATATATATATAACATGTGACTGTCAATTAATTATAGACAAATAATTTGCAATAAAATAAAATTGCGACTATAATTAAAGATCTAAGCTATCCTATCTCTTAAGTTGGACCAGACTGCTCACGGTGTGCCAATTTAATTTAAAATCGGTTAAGTAGTTTAGGAGTCCATCGCGGACAAACATCGTGACAGGAGATTTATATATATTAAGATAAGTATAGGTATATTTATAACTAATTACTTACATAGCGGTGTGGTTATGATTTTAAATATAAAAGCTTATGTACCTGTAACAAAGAGCAGTATTGTAGTTAGGTTACATACTTTCTCATCATAATCATCATTATCAACTCATTGCCAGCCCATTGAAACAAAAATAGTCCAGGAATAAATAAATAAATAAATAATAAACAAATATACTACGACAATACACACATCGCCATCTAGCCCCAAAGTAAGCGTTGCTTGTGTTATGGGTACTAAGATGCCTGATGAATATTTTTATGAATTACATACATAAATAGTTAGAAAATACACATAAACACCCAGACACTGAAAAACATTCATGCTCATCACACAAACATTTTCCAGTAGTGGGACTCGAACCCACGGCCTTGGCCTCAGAAAGCAGGGTCGCTGCAAACTGTTTCGGTTTCACTTTTGGGGAGCCGAGTTCGAATCCCAGCACACCTCTCACTTTTCTAAATGATGTGTGTTTTAAGTAATTAAAATATCATATGGTTAATCTTAAACCCTTCTTGTTCTGACAGGAGACCCGAGTCTGTTGTGGGCGGCTGGTAACATCATCGTGTCACTGCGGGGCACGGGTCTCCTCCTACAATGAGAAAGATTTAGGCAGTAGTCCATCACGCTGGCCCGGTGCGGTTTGGTAAACTACACGCGTCCTTAGAAACGTTATGAGGACCTATCAGGCCTGCAGGTTTTCTTACGATGTTTTTCTGTCCCATTGAAGCATTTGATATTTAATAGCTTAAAACGCCCTGACGGTGCGTGCTGGGAACGAACTCCGACTCCCGGGAAGTTAAGAGAAAAACTGTAGGCTCCATAAACAAAAGAAACTTACACATAGGTAGACAAAGTCGTTTTGGATTGCTACCACGTAGTATGACTGAACATTTATTTCCAGTCACGCACTGAAAGTGTTGTAAGAATATCATGTTAATAGAAACACGATGACGTAATTAGGTCACAACACAAGGAATATCTTATAACCAGTGTAAAAGAATTCAAGGCGAGATAAGATAACTTCGTCTTCGTCTACAAAAGGGTATGAACACAAGATGCTAAAACAGACCACAAGTTGCCCGCTCATTCGTTGCCAACTCGTCGACAACTTATCGAAAACGCATTGACCGCGTGCTGATATGGTAGGAGAGGTATTGAGAACAGTGTATAAATGAACGAAGGCCCTTAGCGTACCAACTAGCATGCGTGATGTAGTATTTGTATCTTAGAGATTTTCATGCTCGCAAGTTGTCAACGTAGTTGTTTTTGAGTATCGAAATGCTTTTAAGACAATGATAGATGTATCTTATATGACGTGCGTAAAGATCTTGTTCCTTTGAATTTCTACTGCCAGAAAATTAAAACCATTATTACGGAATATACGACTTTAAAGCAAGGTACATTCGGCCCATTTTCCTCCGTCAAGTCTCCGTGCAAATACCATACTCTTACTTATGTTACTGTGGCACCACAAGAGCAGCATTTGAGCATAATCTGCTTAGCCACAAAGTTAGCGTGTCTCTATGAAGACTTTGTATATTTTAATGAAATAGAAGAGGCATTAATTTTGTCATCCAAGTCGGTTTGTAAAGTAAGATTTAATTAAACAATACGGTTGGAAAAGATAATACGATGTTAAGCCCTGTTTTAATAAGTACATGGGTATTTAATATTTAATTAAAATTTCTCACGACCTTTTTACGACTGGACGAGGAGTTTCGGCTCGTTGATGTGAAGGGACTGACGTTTTATTACCCAACTCCTACTCAAGTATAACAAACTTCAGCTCTTTGTGTATAATAATGAATTCTATGGCATTGTTTCACTTAATTACTGATGTTAAACTTGACACTCATAAACACGCTCACATGTGTTTGTCAAAAGCCCGTTCCAAATGTATATTCATTTTCGTATCGGTTTGACGAAAATTATTGTGTACACGCACAGCTACTTAATTTTTTCTTTTTTTGGGGCTAATCAACATTCAAATTTATTTTCATTTTTACAGATACGTAGCTAAAATGTCAATCAATGAGCTATGAGCAATAAGCTGGAAGCTTTCGAGATGTGGTGTTTTTTTTATCCCGTAAAACCGTGCACCGTATTACAGAGAATGGGAAAGTCCACAGAGATACTAAAAAGGATAAAGCTCTATATCTGGGACATATAATGCGCAATTCAAAGTACGTCTACGGACGTCGAAGACGCATTTCCTGCCTGAAAAATCTACGCCAGTGGACAGTGGTTTAACATGAGTACGAAGACACTGTTTATAGTATCTTTCAGTTAGCTTAGGGTTGAAGAATGAGAACTTCATATAAAATAGAAAGTATAATAGATAAATACATATTTATATCTAAAAATAGCTTTATCTATAAATTTAAATAAAAACTTTCTACTAAAAACTGAACTAGCTTGATGGACATTAACTCTAAATCTCTCTCAGCTATTAGAGCTCGGCTTGTGCCTAGCAGTGGGACAAGGATAATGATGATGTATAATTTGTCTTTATTGCCTCAGTGAATAATTAAAATTAACAGTACACAAGAGCCTCACACAACGCACGAAATGGGTTTGTTTGTATTTTAAAGTTGTTTTCTTACAGCAGTATGCAATCAACTGGGCACATACAATGATTACACCAATCTTCTAATATCTTAGTAAACAACTGTTAATATAAACTCGGCCATTTTTAAAACTCGTTTGTTTTCCCGAGCTGAAAAGTATATCTGTGCAAATTTCGTCACGAACGAACGTTGAAGGTACTACTCGTTATTTGCGTTCTCGTAAGCCTTTTTTTTCATTGATAGATAAATGTTTTTTAATTATACCTTTCTTAACACAGAATGCACTTACGCAGCTGTTATAGGAAACTTTAACCTCACAAAATATTAGTCCTCATCAGAATTAAATTTAAGTTTTGACATCCGGTTGGCGCAGTGGGCAGCGACCCTGCTTTCTGCGTCGAAAAATGATTGTGAGGCGAACAAGAATGTTTTTCAGTGTCTGAGTGTTTATTTGTGTATTATAAGTATTTATAATATTCATGTGTATTATATTCATAAAAATATTCGTCAGTTATATTAGTATACCCATAACACAAGCTACGCTTACTTCGGGGCTAGATGGCGACGACTTGTGTATTGTAGTAGTATATTTATATTTATATAAAAAAAAAAGTTTAATCGCTTATCCACAATAATCGCAGTCACTAGAGTGTATTGGTTTATCCGAAATTATCACACGATCGATTTTTACATAACTTGATCACCATAGAGAATAATGATTACATGTTATTTGAAATGAATTGTATTACAAAGGTCATTTAAAAAAAAACCAGTAAAATACTATTCTCGTGTTTAAAGTTTGGGTCCTGGGACATCTCGTATCTCGAAGTTCCGAAGTTTAGAGAATTTTAGAGGGAATTTCGGTTAATTATAATGTATTGTAATGTTCTAAAAGCATACCAAGTCTTTGATATTAGATATTGATAGGGAAAAAGGACCTTTTAACATTGATAGCCCAAAAGTTTAACAAAAATTATTTGTTATCCTTTTAGAGTTAAGTAATTCTATTGATTACATTAATTAAAAAAAAAGTAACAGTATTATATCTACTATTTATGAGGTTACTAAAGCAATTTCACCTCTACATAATTTCAGGGATCATTATAAAATCCCATTACCATTTTAATTAATGACCCAAAATCGTGTAACCCGGACCCTTTATGATGATGGTGTTTAGCAACGTTTATGAGGCATTAGCGAGCGAACCCGTAAAGCAGCTTACTATGTCAAGGGATCACTTTGTTATAAAGTTGTGTTAAACCTATTTCGATAAGCTATGAATGCATATATATGTTTATCTGGAGTTATATTCGGACGTTCTTTTTAACTTGCCACTTTATTAACCAATTTTTTTATTCGATGACACGTACCTAAGAGTTTTATTGCGATAATATTTAAAAGTTAAAGTTTTATATACGATGTTCCTAAAATTGACTCTAATTGAAACATGAACGACAACAATATCAAAATAATACTGCTTTAAGTGATCAGCAGGGTCCGCTGTACCTACTACCGTCTACTGCGATCAGAAACCCGTCCGCCCAGCGTGGTGATAGTGGACGAACCCTCCCGCTGGGCCTTTGAGACTTTTTGTCCAGCAGTGGACTGTTATAGGCTATTGATAATAAATTACAGTAGTTTCAAGTAAATAGGTAAAAACAGAGTAACTTTATACTTGTTAGAATAGTGGGGCTATTCTTTTGGACGGTTTCAACGGGCCTAATTCGAGGGGTGATTTATCTTAATGGCGATAGTATCCTTACATTATAATACCCTTAAACACGAATGCCTATTTTCGGCAAACTGTACATACTTAATGAACGCTAAGTATAGATAAGGTGCTTACTAACACTTGTTAAAAAAAAGTGCGGTGTTGGAAAATTTCTTTTCTACACTGACCATCGTTTAAAGGTCACATTAAACCTTCATAATGATTACGTCAACAATTATGGCGATAAATGATTATAATATCTCAACTACTTCCGATTGAACAGTCGGAGTATGTAGAGGTGGCATAACTTTTTTTTCCCACGTGACGATTTCTTCCGCAACGTAACCTTACCAACTTACTGAACTACGAGACTAAATTGATAACGGAACCTTTGCAGCGGAACAGGAAGAAAAAAAATTGGTTCACTTTTGACCGAATTATTGTATGAAAGCATTAAGAGTGACTAGGCATCTTCTAGGCAAGCGCACACCACCTTAGGCTACATTATCACTTACCATCAGATGTGATTGCAGTCAAGCGCTCGTCTATATACATAAAATAAAAATAATAAATTCATCCCCATTCTCAAGGGAACTGAACAAGGGAACTGTGCATTTCGATAAAAAATATTCTGTGTCCTTATCATGCCAAATCAATAAATTCATAGCTTTAGCGTGATGCCCTTGATTTAGGATTGATTTCTTTATTAACAATCCCACCAGAACCACTTTGTTTTCCCTTTTTTCTGGCAAAAAAAAGTATTGTACTCCGAAATTCCAGCTATCCTCATACTAAACTCCATCAGGATCGGTGTAGCGGTTGAGTCGAGCAGTAATTATCAATCAAATAATAGACCAAGAACAAATATACAAACTTTCATGGTATATACTTCGCACCAACGTAGTCACCATGTAATGTGACAGTGATCGTTAGGAAATGCGCTCTCTTCTACAGCGAAGCACGTCGAAGGGCAAAGAAATTAGGACGTTTTAGTTCAAATTAAAATGCACATCAAACGAGACACGAACGATCCGTAGTGCACTATTCAAACGCAGCATCAAATGTAAATGACGGCGTAAATTACTGCGAGCACTTGTGAAGTGGAATATTTAACTTTAATTAAAGCTCCGCAAGTCGAGGGTTAGTCGCATGTTTGATTTAATTAAAAAATTATGAACAGAGTGGTTAATTTAACGTATCGCGTGCTATGCCTGTAAATTCTGTACACCGATTTAGCAATAAAATTTTCCGGATTTTTTTTTACATATCATCTTCTATGCGCGAGATTCTTTCGCATATTTTTAACTTATGATTAAAATATGAGAACTGAACATGTTTCTGTGTGAGTGATATTTAAATAGTTTAATTTAATATTTTTAATGTTTAATTTGTTGCTGAGAAAGGCAAGTGATTTGATATTAAATCGTAAAAGAGAGTCATGTAAGTTATTCATTCATGGTCACAATGGGGCCTTGTTAATAAACGTGGCAGAATGTCGGATTTTTTTTGTGAGATTGTGATATCAAAAAAAAACTGGCTAGGTTTGTTATGGGCTCTTAGACCATAGTGCGTTTGGAACCCTCCGCGTTAGTTTTAAGTTAACGAATGCAGTTATCACCATCACTAACATTAGTGTAACATGTTAAATGTATGAACGCTGCATAAGTGCCTGTAATAAGGTCTACATGAATAGTTTTTTTTTTAAATTTGAATTCGAATTTAATAAGAAAAGAACAGATCCCTAGAAGAACCAGAGTTACCAACATAAGGCCAGTGCCCTCTAGTGGGCACTAGTCTGCTCTCAGTAGTAATAGGTTGATGATGATTTCAGATAGTGACGGTCTTCTTTAATAATCTGACATTAAGATAAAACGCTGTGGATTAGCAAGGTTGATTTCATGAGATACTAGCTGTTGCCCGCGACTTCGTCTGCGTTTGATTTGTTTTTTGATGTGACATTAAATGTAGTTGAAGTTCTAAAAAAAATTAAAGTATTCAGTATCGCTAAGCCTTAAATGAGGGGTTTGCTGCTGTCCGCACAGGAGTTTTGTCCTCTATCTTCAACCACATTCAGATCTACACAAAGTTACGACAAAATTAAACACACATTATATCCTCTAAAGTACAAAAAGAATTATTTAAATCGGTTATAGTTTGTCGGATTTATGGTGTAAAATCGTCAAACACTTTCATCCCCTCTCCCAAAGGAACCGAGCTTAATGTCGGTATAAAAAGTTATTCTATATTACTTCTAACACTTTCAAGAATATGTGCACAAAGTTTCATGAGGATCGGTTAAGTAGTTTTTGCGTGAAAGCGGAACGAACAAACAAACTTACATTGACATTTATAATATTAGTAGGGATAGAGAGAGGGATAGGGATCAAGATTGGGATTATTAAAACTTACTCAAATTCAATCTAACAAGAAAGAAATCCTTACCAATATTAAATATGCGAAAGTCTGTCTGCACTTCATGTCTTAAATCAGCCACCGGTCAACTTGATTTTTGGCATGGAGTTTTTCAAAAAGATGGAGAATAGCATAAGCTATTTTTTAAACAGGAGAGAAAAGAAATAGTTCTGAAGGGATTTGTAATTATTCGTAATAAACGCGAACAAAGAACTCTGGCAACAGTTAATATTAAATTCAGTTAATATTCGGATTTTAAACGGAAACATGTTATTTTTAATTACACAATTATTAATTAGAAGAGGTACTTATGTTAACCCAGACTGTTCATCGGTAACTTCGCGGTATTGTACAGGGACGATAAATTAATTATTTGGCAGTTCGATTTGACAACAAACTTGCGTAGAGGGTATATTGCCGAAGATCTGTTTGGTGTGGAGTATAAGGATTGAAGAAATTATAAATTGTACCATACAGATTCTCCTGCTTTTCGCGGAGTATAGCAAATTAGGATTAATTTTTATTGAGTACGATTTGACAAAAGTGGAAAACCGACAAAGCCTCTTCAAAATCAGATAATACCAATTGACCCAGTCGAGAAACGAATGCGTGATCTTCCCGTTGATTAATGGCCTTATAATACCAAATATCTAAATAATGCCACAACACATAAAAAAAACAAATAAAAGTCACATTAAAAAAGTTATACTTAATATTAAAGGTTACGAACCCAAAGGGTAAACCGAGGCCGTATTAATATCACCATTCTGTCTGTCCGTCCATCCTTATCACAGATCCCTAGTTCGTAAATGGATTGACTTACAGATCTGCAAATTACAAATTTCTATAAACTATGCAATTTATATATTTTGATTAAAAAATGAATTCTGAAAAATTAATTAATGAGGTTTGTGAATTAAACATACGAAGGTTTCTCTTTAACGAACGGAACTTTCAGTTTGCAAGCCTGAGTCGTGGTGGTTTTTAATTTGGGTATGTATTGAGTGTGTATGTAGGAGTAGGTACCAAATTTAAAATTTCACGGTTGACCTTTCGTCTACAATATCCAAACTAAAATTCGTGTGACTTATCCAACATGAAATCTAATTCAGAATCTATTGGGAGTTCAACTAACTTAGCTCTTCTATGAGAATTAGATTAGTTCGCGAAAGAAGACATAAAAGTACTACTTAAAAGTTTATTGAAAAAAGTAAGAAGATTCTGAGTGACTTTGCTCGAACTTTCGAATTATTTAACGTTCAAGAATTTTATTCTTGAACGACGTTAGTCTTAGCTATTTTCAGAGTTGCACATTTTTATCTCGTTAAATCCAACGTAGCAGAAAAAAAATGCAGAGTCTGATATAATGTTAAGAATATTGCTATTCGGAGATATTTTTTACTGTTCTTTCGAAAGGGACGATGTAAATCTGAGATGTAGAGTCAAATACAGTATCAAAACATTTCGTTGACTATATAGTTATATATATACTCGCTTAATATATAGACTAAAGACTATATATTAAGCGAGCTATCTTAAGTAGTACGTAGCACAGAGCTTTTTACGACAGAGCCTTGTGGGGAAATACAACCGCTATGCTTATTTCTGTGTATTGTTGTATTGCGGTCTCTATGGCGTGGTCATCGGCGTAATTACTGGCACATGAACGACTCAGGTTGAGCGGCACGGGTGGCACTTTGTAGGACGTGACATTGCATTCCCTGCCAAGTGTTGTTTTATTTACAGTTGGGAGGATGGTGGGTACACCATCACACCTCATTGTAAGGGGTACCTTACAATGAGGTGGGACATATGCTTGGTTCTTAAACTATGACTTTAAAAAAAAAAACCATTGTACGAAGTCGAATTTATGTCCCGTATTATTATGTTAACTTGTAAAAATTAAAATTAAAAACACTGCATCGCGACCAAAGGATATCAGCAAGCCAGATCGACGCTTCGTTGAGTATTTACTAGGCTTCCACTCTATGTCCGGCTAGACGCTTCACTTTGATAAAATGTCTTGCGAGTTTTTTTTTTATTATCGGTTTAAAAGACAGACAGATCCACCTGAGGTTAAGCAGAAAACTCACCTATAAAAAGAGCAACATTGCACAGGGCATGCAAGGAACACATCCAACAAAATGTCACCCGTCAATCTGAGGTGTGTGTGTTAAGCCTCATGCCTGCAATAACACCGGCAACCATGCCTTTTAGACCGGAAAACAGCAAGGCTGCTTGGCGATATAAATAAACATGGCGATAGTTCTGCTCCGGGCTCTGTCGCAAAAAGCTCTACCACTACCTTGACCTGCAGGGCTTTTCTGTGTATATCATTGAATATCAAGTTTAGCTACTATAAACAGAGCATGGCAAGTGCCCATGAAATCATTTTAAAGTAAAAAACGGTTTGGTTTTCTTTTAATCCGATCAAAACATAACCACTGGTCTCACGTGGAAATTTCGAAAGCTAACTGCTAGCGGCGCGCACGGTTGGCTGCGAGGGGAATTAAGCTTGGTTGAGCGGTGGAAAGCTAGTCAGGCTTACTCCACCTAGCCGTTTACGTAATATTTTATCAATAAGTATCTATGTACTTACTTAGCTGGACCGTGTGTCTAGGTATATATACTCGTCTACAAATTTGAGTGCAGAAATCTTACTGATGACTGGGTTTCCCGGAACGTGAGCATTAAGAAAGAAAGAAAGATAAATTGTTTATTTGCCTACATAATTGCTTGAGTTGTACTTATTTGATTCACTATGATATCGCAGTCGTAGACACACTGTGTGCACACTGTGAAGTGGGCCCCAGGCTGACAGGTAGGTACAGTAATCATGTGGACAAATAGGGTCCCGCCTTAGTCCCGCCATAAATAATATTCATCAGCTATCTTAGTACCCATAACACAAGCTAGGCTTACTTTGGGGCTAGATGGCGATGTGTGTATTGTCGTAGTATATTTATTTATTATTTAATGGGTGGGGACATAACACGGAGATCCGAAGGATATTAGGGCCCCAAGGAGCTGGAGTGGCGCAGCCTTTCACAGACGTCACAAAATTAGTCGCTGGCCGTCGTTGGGTATAAGCGGCACGGGATCGTAGCAAGTGAAATACCTACAATATTAAATACTTATGCAAATCAGTCGTCATCCTGTTGTTGAGATTATGATTTACGTACCTTTTGTCTATAACTTTAAAAGGTACCCAGACTGACAGATATACAGCTCTAAAAAAAATACTACCCCCAAATGAATAAACTGGTATATAAAAGTTTTTATGGAAGTACTTTATTTTTTAAGTTATTATTTCATAGAGGAATTCACATTTATTTCTTATTCATCTTAAATTGCCTAACAGGTATTAAACATAACTGACGTTTAAGGCCCGGCTCGTTAACTACAGTCGCTTGAGAACTGTATAATGCAAACATTTTGTGTTATTCGAACATCCATCATATTGAACTTAGTTGTATCTCGCAGCCATCTTATTTCAAAGGAGTCTGAAATACTATCTTGCGTCAAAGGAATTTCAATCAAAGGATATCGAAATGCAGTCAATGGACGGAACATAAGATTGTATCAGGATGGAATAATAAAATTGATGCATTCAATAAGTTTTCCCTCTAAACTATGCCGACGACAAACTTCTTAGAATAATTAGTTGGTTGCTTATTTATTGTCAACATTGACGTGACGGTGAAGATGAGAGCAATATAAAGAAGCATGATATACCTAGTAGCCACAGTATTAGAAATAAATATAAATGGACTATATAATTGAAAAAAATTGCCTCCCTTATATTGCGGTATATCTTGACGTGTGGTGACCCAAGAGCTGGCGCTTATTTAGCCGAACGGCTAAGTCTAGCAATTCAAAGGGGCAATAGCGCCAGCATATTGGGTACCATGCCCATAAGTAAACAGTTAGACTGCTTATATTGATTGTAAATATTAATTTGTAATCATTATTATGTGCTTTCTAATTTTAATTATAATATAAATAAAATATAATAATATAAATACTCTAATTCAGATTAACATACAATAATGGAGATGGGCAGGACATTTACAAAGAGATAGACAGGAAAAGTGGAGCAAAGGGTCCGACCAGATACCGTACTTTTGAAGTTATACTTCTTTTGGCACATAGGGAAAAATGATGAGAGTAAATTTTTACGATGCGCGCGCACACCGTCACAAAAATCCGACAACCTAAACCTTTTCGTTTTTCAAAAGAAATTTTTACCACGTGACATTGGCGAAGTAAATCGTACCCAATTGGTACAAACGCAAGCCATTAAAAAAAAAAAAAAAAAAAAATAAGAAATTTTGACAGTGTACACTTTCAATTGTCAAAGTCCGCGGGATCATTCCCACAATTTAATTCATTCAATTGTACAAAATTCTCAAATTTTAATGTTGAGTGAAACTTGGTTGTCCGATAGTGAGATAACTAGACAATGCGTTATAATAACACTTTTAATGTATTAAATACCTTTTTTCTAGGGTTAGTATCGTTTTTTTCTACAAATGTAGAATAAGACAAAAGATAAAAATTTTGAAAAGATTTTTATCTTGTTACGCCAAAGAAGTATAACTTCTTACGCGTGTTCATAAGTATACAAATATTTTTCTATGGTTATACTTGCCGGACCAAACAGATAGCGCACCTGATGGTTAGTGGAAAACAATCGCTTATTAAAAGTGTAACATTTTTTAGGGAATACAAGGAACATGAAAGTGTCGCTTTGTGTACATCAATTTAAAGAGTAGGTGCATAGCCGCATGTACCTGTAATTACTCCGGTAAACATAGTCTTAAGACTGAAACTCAGCAATGCCCAGCCAAGTAGGCGACAGAAATAAGCATGGTGGTATTACTTCCTAGGGTTAACTTAAACGCTCTTCTGCTACTAACACGTCATATCAAAGGGGACGGGCTGGTGTCTCTCTGTATACCCACTGTGCTACAAATGTTTCTCTTGTTCCTTAGAGCCTAAACACACGGTGCTCTAATGAAGATTGGTTGGCTCGTTAATGATCATCGCTGGATGTTATGAAAATAAGCAATCGACCGATTCAATGCTCTCCCATGGAATAGTTGAAACATACGCAAACATAAATTCGTAGCACAACCGAGTATACGTTTGCAAAGCCAGCCAAGTTGTAAAAGTTATGGTGGTTTTTCCCCTAGGTATGCCTCTCACTAAACGTTCTCTATTTTTAACAGGACCGTGTACTATTAGTGCAGATTGCTGTCTGACTATTTGAAAGTACTAAGACAACAGAAATCAAAAAAAAAAACTTTCAATCAAAAAGTACCGCGTAGTATTATATGAGCTCATAGCGAAACAAAGAATTGGTTAGAAAAAAAAACAAACGAGGACGTAGCCTGGGGGAGTTAATTTGTCCCTTTCACGTCATGTTCCGCCAGACTCTTCATTAAACGCTTGTACAAATTGGAAGCATAATGTAGCGCTGGAACGAAGGGTGGGTGATAAAAGTTTGACGCCATTGATGTTTGTCTAAAAAAGGGAAGTGACACTGAGGGGGATATGGATGAAACGTAGTAAACGCTACTTCATTTTGTCTGTATTCATGTAACTGCACATCTTTAAAATCAGTTAACGGATTTTGGATTGACATTGTAAGTGCTCCTTTACAATAATTGTGATTTGTAAAGTCAACATCTCCATAGAATGCTTTCGCTGGCCAAACATTCGTTGAACGTATTTCAAAGTCAAAGTCAAATACTTCTTTACGCAAATAGGCACATATATTTTGACAATTTTTATGCGTGTAAAATATTTTTACTTAGAAATGAGAGGATGGCGATACTTACATTCGTAAATTTAATACTAACGCATATTTTTGGAGTATCTATGTGAATATTGAGGTATTTTATGGCTAAGTTCAGTAACTACTATTGAAATCTTTATCCGTATGCGCCGATATAGATTAATATTAGATACCTACCAAAAAAACATTAGCCATTAGTAGATGTAAGGAAAACTTCCGCTTTAAATCATTCAAAATAAGATTTTGGTACGACCCATAGTTAACGCAGGTAACTTAAAAAGTGTTTGTTTGATTTATCGTGGGGACGAGGGTGGTACCGCAATCTGGAGCAGGCATCAAGTGACAGGTTAGTCTTTAGAAGTCCAACATGACCACTTTGAGAATCCATAAGAATTCACGGCCGAAAAAAAGATTACGTAAATGAGATGCAGTATAAGCGATGGTAGATGATTGATTTGAAGATGGTAGCGAGCTAACCTGTTAGGGCATATGTTAGTCATATCCCTAGTCGGTTTCTACGCGACATCGCATCGAAACACAAAACCGCTTAGCGGCATGTGTTTGTCGGTAGGGTACTAAGGTAACTAGCTACGTTCAAAGCCTCCCACTAGACGAATCATTCAAAAATACACTACACAAATTGTCAGTTGCCGAGGTTTTCCACATAGCAAAGTAAGCGGTCCACTGTATAAATAAATAAATATACTACGACAATACACACATCGCCATCTAGCCCCAAAGTAAGCGTAGCTTGTGTTATGGGTACTAAGATAGCTGATGAATATTTTTATGAATACAACACATAAATACTTATAATATACATATAAATTCCCAGACACTGAAAAACATTCATGTTCATCACACAAGCATTTTCCGGTTGTGGGAATCGAACCAACGGCCTTGGACTCAGAAAGCAGCGTCGCTGCCCACTGCGCCAATCGGCTGTCAAACTGTATATGAACATGAGCTTCCTCATAATATCACGTGCTTCTTATCAATATCCCCTGCCTGTAAGACTTGTAATAGTTGGCACAGAGTAAACAAATGTAGTTTTCAAGACGGCAGCACTCTAGATTAAAGCAAACCGGCGTTTCGAGGCAACAAGCCGGAAATTAAACAGACTGAAGTACTTCGCCATCTCACTACGCCCTTCAGACCGAATTGAATTTCTTGAAATTAATAAAAATTATATACTCTTTAATTTATGTACCTTAGCGGTTGCCCGCAGGTAATTTCTGAACGAATTATTTTTTCTTACACAAATGTTCCAACTTTGAAAAGGCCGTTCGAATCTAGCTCCAGATTTGAATGTCTTTAACTTGGGACACTAATACGATTAATATCCCAACCACCAGATCATCGGTTCATTATTATAAACTTACAAATACATACAGTACCTGTATGTATTTGTAAAGTTATTTTCGTATTGTGAAGGGAAGCTTTGGCTTTGGCTAGTTACCACCCTTCCGACAAAGACGTGCTGCCAAACGATTTAGCGTTTCGGTACGATGCCGCGTAGAAACTGATGAGGGGTTAAGGGTTTAATATAACTGTCTATACCCCTAACAAGGTAGCCCGCTGACTTCTTAGACTGCACCAACACTCACCATCAGGTTAGATTGCAGTCGAGGGTTGACTTTTAGGGGAATAAAAATATTTCTTAAATGAATTAAATGTTTAGATCGTTATAAATATAAAATATATAAATTTATTTTCGATTTACTACTGGTTGCCTGTGATAGTGCCCGCGTACAATTTAAAACGTATTTTTTTCTCACACAAATTTATAAACTTTTAAAGGGTTGTATTTCAAAAATAACTCTATATTTTAATATCTTCATGTAACGACTTCGATACGATTTTACAATGATTTAAATTTTTAAATCGTACCAGCCGGTTCAAAAAATTGAATCGAACTCGATTTGATTTCATTAAATTGCATGTATAGGCTAAATAAAGTATGGTATAGGTGTGTTCATTTTTCCAAAACAGAAGCACTATATCAGCGGACTAACTCAGTTAAAAAGTACTGAAACTGTACTTTCTAACTCTGTAAATAACTTTCAACTAAACGAAAATCCGTCGAATTGTAGAAATGTTGCCGCAATATATCATTCCGTAAAAAATAACAAATCACCCTGCGGTTAATTCAAAGAGGCCAATAAGGGCCTTAACATATAGAAATGCTTCGTTTGAAATGTATCTCCTTACATACACACCTATATCTATCTATCTATCTATCTATCTATCTATCTATCTATCTATTTATCTATATCACAGAGAAAGTGTTTGGGTATGTTCCGTATAGGCTCCGAAACGGCTGGACCGATTTCAATGAAACTTTCAGGGAATCTCCGGATTGACCTGGCAAGAAATCCTGTAAAGTTTGGTGACGATCGGAGCAATCCTGTTTTTGAACTGTCAAACTGTCAAATACAGCTTTTATTTATGATGATATTCTATTGTTGGGTGTACATGGGTGTAGATAATGATTTTCACCCGCTCGGGAAGAGAATAGAAGAGAATGAATACGGAGAGAAATAAATGATTTAATATATTATGAGACTTAAATTATAAATTTAATGATGTAAGTTTAAAAAAAATCTAAAAGCAAAATCTAGCCCGGCGTAGCGGGCTGGGTACGCTAGTAATATATAAAAATACTTATGTTTTATTATGCTGGAATGGCAGCACCGCACTGGTAAGTACAGCGTTGGTCGACCCCCAACGAGGTGGACAGACGACATTAAGCGCGTCGCAGGTAGCCGCTGCATCCAAGCGGCACAAAACCGTAGAACTTGGAACTCCCTACAAAAGACAGCAGATCTCCAGCAGTGGACGTTTTTTTTCGATATTGGTTGATATGATGGTGTTTTTTTTTTAATGTTTATAGACGAGCGCTTGACTGCAATTACACCTGATAGTAAGCGATGAGCTAAGGTGGAGCGCGCTTGCCTAGAAGTTGCCTATTCACACTTGATTTGAAGGTACTCATATTGCACTGGGTATGATGATGATTAATGTTTTTTTTTTTATATTGAAGACTCATCTCGACGGCTTGATAAATTAAACTTAGATTTTAGTAATCCTTTTAAGATTTATTTTTAAAAACAGTAAGTATACCTACCTTCATAATTTAAAACCTTGTTAAATTATTATTAATCAATAATATATATACAAATATTATGTTATTTATAGTATATTGATTATCCCAGTTTCAAATTCTTAACTATGTGACGATGAGTTTTGTATTTAAAACTATCACGTTGGTAATAAATTAAACTTGTTACAGACTACCATATTTTTAGTACAAAAACATTTTTTCGCAAGCCAGTGTTAAAAAAACGCTTCGTCAACAGACTCCATGTAGTAACACCCTAATGTAGGTCGTTACGGAAAAAACGAGTTAACAAAAATGGCGGCTAAGTTAAAAATAATGGTTTCCATTACGAACATCTGAAGGGTGGTATCAAAATGTGTTGTTTGTTAATGTTGCCAATTGCAGCTATCTATCCAATTACCAAATCAGAAATGATGAGATCCATAGAACAGTTAGAGTTATATATAGCTTTGCAAGTTGCGAACTTAAAGTGGCAATGGGTGGAGCACATATTATAGCTACTAAAACCAATGGACGTTAGTTGTTACGAGTCATTAAAAGCTCCGCTGACAGTCTTTTAAGGCAGTCTTTTAAGGCGAAAGGAGGTCTTATTCCCAGGTGTGCCCCGGCCGTTAATATTAAAATTATTGAATTTTAATATTTGTAATTTTTCTCTGGCTTATTAGCCGTGGCTAGTTACCACCTTATCGTCAGAGACGTGCTGCCAAGTTATTAAGTATTCCGGTACGATGCCATGTAAACCATAGATTAGGATTTACGTAAAGGTTTGGATTTAATTTAACTGTCATACTCGTAAGTATACCAAGTTAACCCGCTACCATCTTAGACAGCATAATCAATTTGAGGTGAGTTTGTTGTCAAAGGTTTACTTGTAGTGGAAAAAAACAAAGTATTTGAGTAGCGACCATGCACTGGAACGCGTTGCGATGGTACACCTTTTTTTTCTGGCGTTGTGGAAAAGCTTTATTGCGACCTCACGGACGAGCGAAGGGGACATAATGTGACTTAATATTAGTTGTAGCCGTAGAAGTTGTAGGGTTGAAATTATGATGATAATAAAAAAATACGTTACCTTACTCATACTCGTATATAATAATATTCTTGAAAATCAAATTAAGGATATTTTAGGAGCGGTTATAGCCTAGTGGGTTGATTTCATTTTCGGGAGGCCGAGTTTAAACCCCGGCACGCACCTCTAACTTTTCTAAGTGCGTTTTAAGAGTTAAACAGTTTTCAAAGGCGAGTAAAGTCCGCCAATTCGTACTTGGCCAGCCTGGTGGAATACTGCTTAACACTCTTCATCCTGAGAGGAAAAAAATGGCATTAAGTGGGTAGGTACTGGATTTATGATGATGAGTTTAAATGGGTAATAATGTACAGAAAGAGAGGTAAAAAGTCGATTAATATAAATAAAAAGAAATTTCCTATGATATTTAATATACCTTTGATAGTAAATATTTCATCCTTTATTTTGAAATAAACATATTCCATTTGTATGTGTTTCAAACAAAAAACTGTTAGGTTTCATCTAAATCGTGAGAATAAAGTTCAAAAGGATTTTTACTAAGTGGGGGCACATGAAAAAAGGTTTATTTCAAAACCAACTAGAGGAGTAAATTTACCTAACTGAAATAATTTCTTTTATTTCCATTCAAGTAGATAATAACACTGTCTCCGTATTACATACTTCTCCTGTAACTACTTTTTTTTTTGGTGTACAATAAAAGTGTATTCATTCATTCATTCATTCATTTCTTTATATACTTTGGGAATAGCAACTTAATCTCTTCTAATCTTCTCTCCTAATCTAAAAATAATCCATTCAATAATCTATACTAATATAATAAAAAGGTATAAAGAAAAAGATTGTTTTATTTTATTTGTTTGAGCCTATGCGGTGCATTTGCACCGCATAGGCTCCAAAAGTGTGGACCGATTTTAACCATTTCTGTGCAAAAAGAAAGCTAAACTATCACGAAGTAACACGGGTTATAGTTTATTTTCACAAAAATTGGAGATCCTTTTGAAAATTGCAAAATAGTAACCCAAAGTAGCAAATTTGTCTATAAAATTCATTACTTGGCGTGCGCTGAGAAAACTATTGATGATACATAAAAATGACAAACTACATAATTAAACTCATTATTACCTACAAAAAAGTCCCGGATGTAGTATATCAAACTATAAAAGTTAAGTCGCAATAGTAGCTTTTATAATCATATTATTTAGATCTTTACAAGATATTAATAAAGAAACAGTGAATATCACCCGCAGTTTTTTGGTATGTTTACAAATCTATCCATACTAATATTATAAATGCAAAAATCTGTATGCTTAAAACTTTGTTTGTAAAATAATATGATCGGCTCCTCAACCACCTTGACTTTGATAAAATTTTGCACACAGGAATTATGACTGGAAAAGCACACGGGAAACGATTCCCCTGTGCTTTTCCTAAAGTTTAGTTTTTTTTTAATAGGTTAATTTAATTTTTATTACATTTTTTGTTTTATTGTCAACAATATTGAAATAAAATTATTTTATTTATTACTTATTTATTAAGGGTGTTGTTATTAACACATCAGTCCAGTTATGACAATAATTTTTAATCTATCCAATGTATCAAGTGAAGTAATATTTTATTAGATGGTTACCTTATTATTCTGATACCCTAGTGAATTAAATTTACATTTCGAACATCACATCATACATTTCATTTTCACTTTACGTTTACTCTGCTAGGAAGTAGGTGAGTACGTGAAGCTTTTCTGGGTAACAGACGTTGACTAATGACCCTTTAAAGGTCAAAAGGCGAAGGCGGCAAAAAATTTATTCCAGGCGTGTTATTGCTCTCTCGTTCTTTCTGTTAGTATTTTATTCGTTACGATTTATCCAAACTTGAAGAGTTGTTTTTAAATATAAATTTAGGATGTATTCACTCGTAGTTAACCTACTAGGTGTTGGATAAAAGCAGGCGTTACTTGGCAAAGGTCCAGGGAACGCAAAGTCCGTTGTGCAAGTTGCAATTATGTGTTCTGGGGTGGTGTTATCTTCTGAGGACGCTTGGCTTTCAGATTATAACATAAATCTCTTGTGACACACACAAAAGAACAAGCACAGAACAATGTACACAATTTCGCGGTCTTATTGATACAAAGCAAATAAAATTAATAGTAGATAAGAAACATTTAAGTTTATTTTATTATTTTGTAACCGTCTTTAAAAAAGGAGCCTGTTCGTTTGTAGTTTTTTATTTATGTTTGCTGCCTCAAAACAACTTAATTTACGTACCGGTTCAAAAAATCTTTTTTTAATTAAAACGGTATATTTCAAAGATTGTCCCATTATTATCAGCAAATATGTTATGGTAAAGACTAGAGAGACGAATTTGCGAAACCCTAATGTCTCTGTAAGAAATAAATAAATAAAAAAGTCTGATCCAGCCAAATAAGAAATAAACATTTTCTTATCGAACATCTTTTTTTTTCAAACGTCTAAGTACCACCCGCAGGTTCCAGGCAGTGGCGTGCACTTCATACATGCACAAAAGCACTGCATACCCTAAAATCATTGTATGACTCGTAAATGCGAAGGATTTTTCCATTTTATGGCACCTTCCTTCTTTATGCTTACCCTGGTCAAAAACCCTGTGCACGCCACTGGTTCCAGGATACAGTCGCAACCATAGCTACCTCTTAACCATGGAAAGTTTTCAAACAGTGATAGTCCATCGTGCCGTGGCAATTATCCATCCCTGTACAATAGGACCCTTCTGGTTTTTTGAAGTATGGCGGCAACAGATCGAAATCGTTGGAGCGTGCCTGAGTTTGGGATGCGACCTTACTTGACACGTTGGCAGCGTCTCACTTTCCAGGTGACGTCTTATAGCGTTTGCAGCTGCAGGCTGCTTAAATACTTGGATTTTAATACTCAGATAGTGGAGTATATAAATTATTGCGGCGTTTATGATTCAGACTCTGAGTCCGTGGCCGTCGGACACAAAATATTTTATTACGTTTGTATCCCAAAAGTCTATTCTAGTTTTGGGTAAGCTTATCAGTAATTAGTTGGATTACTTTATCTTGTAAATCAATATTTGACTTAAATATATAGCACAGATAGATAGGTACATATGTAAAAGGCCCGCGTAGTTAAATTTTTTTCACGCTAAAACTTTATGACTAACATAATTATTTTTAAACAACATTTTCGATACCTAACAGATACTCCAGCTTTGCCAGCCAGTGTTTTTTTTTTGAGTTTGTAACGAATGCATTCTCATTTTTTATTAGGCGCTTCCAATGGATTCAATCTAAATAAATTGAAAAGGCTAATTTCTACAGGTGCATAAACAAGTGCATTGAATCGATTATCCCAAAGAGCGTTTAAAATAACATTCAAAGCATTTCATTCAGACTGCATTGCGCTTACAAAAGCTTTGTTCCCGGTGCCTTTGTCTCCTATCATTCGCACAATAGATAGAGAAAAATTGCCTTCTACGGCCGTTATCAATTTATTCCATTATGGCCTTTAGACATATTTATTTTTTCCCCTATTATTGTTGTAATTACACCATTATCAATTCCACTCGGTGTCAGAAAAGTTCTGCATCTAGATTGGGTTCTCAAATAAAAATACTCCATCATCCAATTTCAATGAATAAAAATACGTCTTTAGTTTATGAGCAAAAAAAAATTGTCGAAGGCCAATTGGCGTAGTAGGCGGCGACCCTGGTTTCTAAGTGGCCGTGGGTTCGATTCCCAAAACTGAAAAAAGTTTGTGTGATGGTTGTTTTCAGTGTCTGGGTGTTCTTCTGTATATTGTAAATATTTATGTATATTATTCATAAAAAAATATTTATTAGTCATTTTAGTATCCATAGCACTTACTTTAGGGCTGTGTATTGTCTAAGTATATTTACTTATTATTTATTTATTTAAGTACGTCGAAAGTTTTTTTGACCGATGAGTGTTAACCAGCTGGTATACTTAAATTATTTAATCTGTAATAAAAAAATACTCATTTGCATATTCGTTATTTAAATTTTTATATGGCTTGAACTGTAATATTATCGCACGAAAGAGTTTAGCAATAAATCACGTAGAAAAATGTTATTATTTTAATTGTGACAAATCATGTTATTTTAATAAAAATAAAAAAAATGTTAGAAATTTAAAATGCTGAAGTGAAGCTTAAACTAGGGTGCAATGTCACGCGATCCACAAAATACTTTTCGTGTCCACTTTCTGCCGCCGAGTACAGAGAATAGGCGGGGCAGTTTGATATTTAATATAATATGATAAAAATTATTCTCAGATTAATGAACTTGTCACAAAAAAGCAAATCAACACTAAATACTCAAATAAAACCCTTGAAATAAAGGTATCACGTAATGTAACATAAAGAGTTGTGTTTCACAGAGTGTGGTACACTCATCATCTCAAAAATATAATATTTCATTTATGACAAAGAATTTAAAGCTCACATTCCAATCATTTAATTTTAGCGGAGTCGCTGTTGAGTTGGGAGGCAAGTGGGTCTAAGATGAAGAGCTAAGGCCATAAATAGTATAGAAGTGTTTTCTTTCAAATTACTTAGGTTTGTTGAAATAATTGGCTACAATAAAAAGATAGTCAAATCTGCTGCCTTGAAACTGTATTTTGGTCAAATATTCGATAGAGTTTACTTAATAGTGGTGGAAGCAGAGTCATATTAATTAAATATCGAAATTTTGAAAACACCGATACAAAGACACTGGAAACAAGTAGACCGTTCTACTGTGGTGTTGAATTTTAAACTTCTATCTATATTCGGAACATTTTCCCATATTTTTTTTGAGTCTATTGGTCTGTCAAATCCGTCACATATTAGATTTATTGTTACGTCACATCCGCTTATACTCGGGTCGCTTGAGGAAGTCAACGACACCCAAATTCGACGGCCCAGTACAGGTCTACACAATACTGAAACATCTACATCCATACATACATACATTCGTAGGCGAGTAAAAAGTGAGGAAATCGAAACCTTAAAGAAGCAAGGCAAAAGAGTAAGACTTAATGACTCTTTCACTTTAGCTCTTTCACTTTTTTAAGACCAACAAGCAAATAAAATCGGCATTTTGTTTTTGCTTACATTTCGATTCAAAAAGTATACATTTTCAAGAATATGGTATTTTTGGTGTTCAATGCCCTAACGTTTCATGTTTTCAGAAGCTTCGCTAAAACACTACGACTTAAAAACACTACGACTTGGTGATCCTAAGCTCTATGCCCACCCAGTGCCGAATTAACCACGTAACAAATAGCAATTGCTACAGGCCCCGTGGTATTTAAACCTTAATTTTTTTTAAGGTCACATACATACATACACACTTATACATTCAGAGCCATAGCATATCAAGGTCTCTTTAAAAGAATTTGCTAAGTGCCCCGCGCCTACTCAATCCGGCACTGTGCCCACCTCTCCCATATGAGAGGAGGGATGGGCCAGTGGGGCACTAATACTGATGATGATAGCGGTGACGTTATCTACTACAATTATAGATAATCCATCAATCACGCCAATAATTGTTGTTGTAGTTATTGATCCCATCAAATCAATGGTTGACATTATAAACACACAACTTGCGTGCCAACTATCGAAACGTTCATCTTGGATCTCATGGCTAATAACCATAATTGTACAAAGTCCCTTGATAACTGCCGGTGATAAAACATAATGTAATGTACTTTACGATTTTACCTTTGTGAGCGTAAACGGTTAATTTTGAACTAGGGTTATTAAATAATGTTATCATGCTAATTCATTATTCGTGTTTCCGGCATCTAAAATTGCTTATTTAACCGGACATTATTTTATTATTTCTGAGTATAAGCTAATAAAGGATTTGTAAGGAGTTAATGGTGAGTACAAAAATAATTGAGGTCATTCTTTGGAGTTCTGAGTTCAGTAGTTATCCTAAAACTAGTTTTTACGGGCTAAAGCTTACGAAATTTTATAATACATACAAATTTGTGTATTCCATGTTACTTTATACGATATGAGCTATTGTTAAAACTAGGAACTTCGATCATGATTAAACTCCACGCTATACTTGTTATTGAGAAACTATTCCTGTAACATGTGTAACTTATGCTGTAGGTACCATACTGAGCACGCTTTAGTTACCAGGTTATTAAGTTCTGCTGTGATCTATGTGAAATAGTAGTTAACATAAAACATCTATGCACTCTAACACCTCTATAATATCATCAGTCTATTAACGAAAGCTAAGCACAGGCCTCATCTCGCAAACGAGAGATTAAGAGCAGATACCCACCACGTTGCTCCAATGTGGAGTGGTGGGCCTGAGTGGGTTAGTTTGAATATTCATTAACGAGTTTGCACATTCGTTACCATAGAGTATATACTAGTAATCACTAGCTGAGATAACAAAAGTCGATTGCCTGGGTGCCTGGTCATAAAGGAAATCGGGGCAGCGAAAAAGCAGATGAGCTAGCAAGAATGGACGCAAGCGCCTTGTTTACCCATGCCATACAACATCACAAAAAAAGTGATAGAAGGCATCACGGAAAAAGAATCTAACGCAAAATGGAACAATTTAACGCCATATAGGCAATCGAAATTTTTTCTCAAGTCATTCGACAAGAAGAAGACGAAACAAGTAATGTTACAGAGCAGAACCACAATAGCACTGGTAGCAGGCATATCCACAGGACATTGCCTGTTAAATAGACACCTGGCTATAATCAGAATTGTAGAAGATCCATCCGAGTGTGGTAAGGTGGAAACCAGTTTTCATTTCATAGCTGAGTGCCTCATGTATGCGCTGGTAAGATGGAAACTACAAGGTTAGGATGGATAGAATAAGTGAAGAAGACCTGGTAAACCTCTCTTTAGGGGATATCGTGAGGTTCACAAAAGAAACTGGTAGGTTTCGGGGGGGGGGGGGGGGGGGGATACTGGCGGGACACTAGTAAACCTGTGTCTTAAACATGGGGAATAGGGTGTAATAGTCCTTACAGAGGACTGATCACCTGTCTGGCAATGGCAGGCGTCCCCTCAATAAATTTATACATATATATATATATATAGTACATAAATTGAATATATATATATATATATACAATTTATTGAATAGTATGAGAATGGTTTAGACCGTAGTCCACCACACTGGCCCAGTGCGGATTGGTGGACTCCAAACACCTTTGAGAACAGTATGGGAAATTGGGAAAAAGGCATGCAGGTTTCCTCACGATGTTTTCCATCACCGTTGAAGCAAGTGATATATTTTTTGCTTAAAACGCACATAACTTAGAAAAGTTAGAGGGATTCGAAATCTGCCCTCTGAAAGTGAAGTCGAAGTCCTATCCACAGGGGTATCACCGCTAAAAAAAAATCCATAATACATTATATAATGTATAATGGCGAACGAGTGTACAGATCTTCATATAAAATGTATGGCTCCTCCCGACCTGATGCATCACGACACCAGTTAGAGTGTCACACAAGACGAAACTCACGTGAATCCGGCTTACTAACTTATTTAATACGCACTACGGCTGACATTTACCTACTTAGAATTTCGTCTCCAAGATTAAAGGAGATAACTTTGGAATCTTATCCAAGTTGTAATGTGTAAACTTTTAACGTTCGGGAACAAATGAAAATTAAGGATGTGGCGAGCATTATCACTGCGAACAAGATGACTATCTAACGGGAGTCATAAAGACGAAGTTTCTGAGCGTACTTACAATTTCCATTAAAAAAATCAAATTGTTTCTGCGTATTATGAGGATCAAATTTTTTTTATGTACAACTTCACTTAAAGGAGATTGGTGGTCAAGTAGCTTTTTTTCTATATACCTCTCGAACTAGGTTGATCTCTGTGAAAAATGAAGTATTTACATTCTTATTTTTAAGGCGAAGAACAACGGCTTCGTAAGGGGTTTTTGTTTTTCATAAATCCTGTGGGAACCATAATTGTGTTTTATTAATTCAGGGTACAATCAATCTCCATTCCAAAATTCAGTCAAATTGGTTCAGAAGTTTTTGCGTGAAAGAGTAACAAACATCCATCCATCCGTCCATCCATACAAACTTTCGCATTTCTGATATTAGTAGGATAACTCATGTTGAGTTTATCTGCATCGAATGTTTTAAAAGTTTTAGTATTTGCTCAATAATTGCACTTATTAATTATTGCTAGAGACTTGCTACCATCTCTTAGAAAACTGTCCTCGACCAAACATATGTTAATCAAATCCACATCCGATGCTGCAACGCGGAATGGCGATCTTTAATGTTCAAAATTAAATGTTAGACCAAAATAATATGTTAGTTATATAACGGGAACAGAAGCTTTACGTGCTAGCTGAGGCACGGGAAAAGGCAACAACAATTTCCTAACTCCAGGTTGAAACTAACAATTATTACTGGCTCGACCGGAAAATTGAATCCTTCGCGGCCCGTATTTAACATGCCAACAAGCATATATTTCACAGTCAAAATACAAACCCTTTATAATTTAAGATTATTTGAACATGGACATTATCAAAATATCCAATTAAGTCAGTTCCGAAGTTATAAATCCTACATCAAACTCTTAATTTACTTATAAATTCTACGCTTAACGAAAGCCTAGAGCGAAGAGAATTGTGGGCGAAATCTCCATCAAATTACTCTTTGTTCTCTGAAGAGTATCTCAAGTGGAAATTGTACTATAATTACACCAATTACCTCACAAATAGTTTTAGTTTGAAAAGGTCCTTGATTCAAGCACTTAATCTTTAACCTCTGACCATTGGTTACTAATCTTTGACTTCGATAATGTCTTCGACTTAGTTAATTTTAATGGAGGTCAAGTAATCTTAATCTTGAGTTATGATAGTTTAGTCAAGAGAGCGTTTAGGTCTTTTGCTTATTGCATTCCTGTTACGTCATCATCATCATCATTATCACCATCATCATCACATCAACCGATAGACGTCCACTGCTGGACATAGGTCTTTTGTAGGGAGTTCCAAGTTCCACGGTTCTGAGCCGCTTGGATCCAGCGGCTACCTGCGGCGCGCTTAATGTCGTCTGTCCACCTCGTTGGGGGCCCACCAACGCTGCGCTTACAATTTCTGCTGCAAGATCATACTTGTCTATGAACTATGATTGTTAATGTTAAATATTATTATTTCTGTTATTCCACTACCAGTTGACCCTTGAATGCAATCTTACCTGATGCTAAGTTATGATTCAAGAGAAGTACGCCGTGGCCATACCCCCAATCGGTTTATATGCAACATCATGGCGGCACGTCTTTAGGGTAGTAACTTGTCACGGCTTAAGAGCCTGCCCCAGAAAACACTATGTACATATATATACCTATTAAACATTACCTTAGGTAAACTAGAAGAAAAATGCCTCATGGCAATAAGTTCGCCTTTGTATCTTTTTCTATGGTGTGAAATAACGAATTAAAAAAACAAACTCTTTTTTTGTTGCATAGTCATCTATGACATCATTTGACGAGATCTCATACTATTGGATAGAAGCAGGTGAACTTTACGGAAATATCATGGATTTCCGTAAAGTACTGCATTAATATCCAGATCTTCGGCAATGCATCCTGAGAATGCTCCGGTTTCGGAGCGAAACGTGGTATACTCCGCGAACAAATTAGGCTTAATTTTCATAATACGGGATCTCATTGGCAACGTTTTCCTGTATAGAATGTATCCTATGTCCATCTCAACAATACCTATCTTTACGCAGAATTTCGTTAAATCTAAAGTGTTAAAGCTTAACTGACAAACAAACAATTAAACAAGCATACATACTTTCAATTTTATAATATTATTATGTATATGGATTACAGCAATCACAATTTACAAACTCAATTCTCTGATCACGCCCTTGATATGTCGTCAAAGCCGTTAGTTTCTTTGACGTGCTCTATCGCGCAATGAAACACACTTACCCACTCGTTAATGAGATTTGCATAATTATCCTGGCGTTCAACTCGGTCCATTGCACTTACCTATCTAACCCGTTAGTTGCAAATATAATCGAGCTTTGTAGCTAGATGCGAATAGCCCGGGAGATGGCACTAAAATTTGGTTATACTATTTTCACTCCCTATCTCTTTACCTTTCTTCTTCTTTTTTTGAAGTTATACTTCTTTTGGCGCGTTATGAACCATGAAGTTGGCTATAAGGTTTGACAGTGTACACTTTCAATTGTCAAAGTCTGTGGGCTCATTCCGGCGATTTAATAGATTCAATTGAACAAAAATCTAAAATTTTAATGTTTTGTGAAACTTGGTTGTCCGATAATGACTCAATTAGTATTCCAAATTTAATCATGTTTATTATGTCCATTAATTATGCAGAAATAATTTTATTGTTATATTTAACTTAACTTTATTTAACTAGATAATGCATTATGATAAATCATTCAATGTATTAAATACCTTTTTTCTATTGTTAGTGTTGTTTTTTCTACAAACGTAGAAAGTAAAGATTTTTATCTTGTTTCGCCAAAGAGGTATACAACTTCTAACGCTTGTACATAAGTACACACACGTTTCTTTTTTTTTCTTTCGATAGATATGTACCCTTATCATTCATATATAAACTCGCGGCCCAAAACCATGATATTTGTAAATACTACTAAATACCAATGTCTACCAGTTGACGTCTATCAGTTGATATGATGATGAAACTCGCAATCGCGGAGGACCTACCGTGAATCGAATCATGCGTCTTATGTAAATCGATGGATTTACTTATGACACTTTAATATAGTAGTAGTAGTCGAGAAAAACTACCGTCATGCCATTATTTGGCCATGCCACCTTCTGTGTGTTCCGGTCTGAAGAGCGTGGTTGCTGGTGTAATTACAGGCACGTGAGGTTTAACACCTATGCCCATCAACCTCAGTTGATGGACAGAAGGCGGCACTTCGTAGGGCATGTTTTCTAGTTATTCCTTTCATTATTAATATTGTTACTTTTTATTTGCATACCACATCTACCATACCATACGTAAAAAAGAGGAAAAATGAAGAGAGAAGTAGAATACAAAAGGCGGCCTTATCGCTTCGTAGCGATCTCTGCCTGCAGGGCCTAGCTAGCACAGGCAGGAATCAATAATTATAGAGAGGTCGGTGAAAATCAGCGCTGTAGGAGTGATCATAAAACCACTGCTACAGCATAACGCTGAGGCGATACTCTGTTTGGGAGGAACAACACCACAGATATGTCACTGCCGACAGGGAACTATATTTGTTTGTTTTTAGCATATTTATTTTGTAACCTAATTTTAAGATCCTTTCTTTCGTTTTTAAAAAGTTTAATTTGTTAATGATAACTTTTTTTTTTATTTGTGTAACTCGTACCTTATATGTTAATTGCTATGTGTTGTTTTTATCCCAAATAAAAGATTTTATTATTTTTTTTATTTATTATTATCCCCGATTATATACCCTGACCTGGGATATAATTAACGTGTCCACCTCCTAAAGCACAGACCATTGAATAGGAGAAGTTTATCCTCGTTCCTACTATTATTACACATTATTTGGATATTATTTCCACTTGCTGTGAGAGTTGATAAATCTGTGGAAGAAGATAAATTTTTATCCTCTCCCCGGGGATATAATTGTTTCCTGCCCATGCTAGCCGTGCAGGCAACCTTATCTCATTTGCGATGGATTAATCCACTCACTCTTGTAATGAATGGACGCAAAAAATAACGTATCCACAATTCAGGATTCAAATCTACCTGTTTGATGTTTACACAAAATGACAGTTTAAACTTGGATTAAATATAATTAATATTAGATTTAAATGTTGTTTGGATTGTTATTATTAATTTCGTGCGTAATAATTGAATACGCTAACTAGTAATTAGCTACTAATTGACTTACGAGCGGCACCGTAACGAATTTGGAAATGCAGACCGCATTTCCTGATTCGGGCAGTAGAAAATTGAAGTAACTATTCGTAAACTAGGCTTGCTACAGGATTAAATCAGACTTGACCTAATTTTAAGTCTGCATCTATAATCTATAAGTGTTGGGATTTACCATCTCGATTTTTCTTAAAATATTTTCTCAAATATATTATGTTTTCACCATCAGTCATTGGACGACTTCTCAAACACAGTGGTGAAGGTCGTATAAGTGGCAGGACCCGGGTTAGATCCGGGGCAAATCGGGACATTGTAATTTCTGTTTTATTTCCTGTCTGGCCTGGTAAGAGGCTATGACCTTGGTTAGTTACCGAAAAACACGAGCCGCCAAGCGACTGACTGTTACGGTGCGTTGCTACGTAGAAACCAATAGGTTAACCATAGAAGTTTGGGTTAAACATACATATCATATATCTTACAGGTTATATCGCTACACTCTTAGATCACGCATCACCACTAATAATAGTAGTGAAGGAGAAAAAAAAACATCTCTAAGTAAGTAAGTCGTTCTTAGTCATATAATTTTTATTACAATTTTTACTGTTAAACATATATTTAATATGTTTGATAATAAAAAAAGTTATTTATATGTTATTATATTTCAAATTTTTCATTTTAGGAATGATATTTTTCTACAGGTATATGTTCATATGCATCACCTACCTACTCTGTATTCGTTTTTATTCGCCATTGGTTGCCTGGAAGATATCGCTATGAAGCGATGAGGCTGCCAAATTGTATACAATGTTTTATTATATACTTTTCTTTATTATGTACTTGTTATGGTGTGCAAGAAAAGTATAGTCATTCATTCACTCATTCATGGTTACATCAACTGCAAATGTAAAAGTTTCGTATATCCCAAGAGCTTCACATATTTGAAATATGTACATCAACTGCACTTGTATTAGTTGCAAATATTGTCAAACATGGAGTGCTCCTAAAACTACAAAGGGATCTCATTTCATCAAGGCGAATAGTGTATTCAATATTATGCATAAATTAAGCGTAACTTTGGAGAATGTGCTCGCGAGACGCGAGGCGTGCAACTTTGATTTGTTCAAACATTTGTTTGCTCGTTGTTTTCTCATGATGATTCAACGTAGTTCACTCCGGGCGATCTTTGTTAACGTGGAGCGATTGCTATTCTTTGTAATTTCACCGACTAAATTACGCTTGTTTGGCAAAAAAATATAATGATTTGCTTTCAATTTCCAAGCGGAAAGGTCTACCAAAGAATTGAAAAAGGAAATGGAATAGAAGCATCGCAATTTTATTGTTTCTACACCACTGCCCCAGACTGAAGTGATATATTTTTCAGTACGTATATGAACTCTATATTTTCAAGCTAAAACCTAATAGATAGATTTTTATAAACATGGTACGTAGTTGGTCTTAAGCCCGTTAATGTCCAAAATCTTCAGACGTCATATTTAATTAGTAGTGCTATAATAATCTACAATGAAGAGTAGGAAAAGGATAGCATAATAACTTTAACGTGCCTGCGGGATTTAAGGTTAGATTGATTAATAATTTTGGGCGTTAGTCGTTGAAGTATATTAAAATAAAACATCTCTCTATTCGCATAGTGTTTTGAAGTAAAACTTCTTAAGGCGCGACTAGCGAGTAACTCTCGCGATTTTTTTCTGAGGAAGTAACGCTAACGTCAGACGGCTGTGTAGTTTTCGCTTTTTAAAAATAATAATTTGGACTGGTCGTAAGTATAGTATATACTCCACGCGTCCACACTTATACGCCAGGTAGTGGCAAATATCATAATCAATTTGTATTATTAATTTCCAATATTTTTAAACGGATCAATCGCTTGTAATAAATAAATTACTAATAAATTTTCTGAAGATTGCGACACTGTGCTGATCTAACCTTTAATTATCTACTCTCAATTATTATATTTAACAAATGAAAATATTTATAAAATTTAAAAGATTTTTTTTTTTTTTTAATGTTTAATTTTTTTTTTCTTTAGTTTTGCCATCCAATGGGGCAATGCTGCCAGCATCTTAGGAACTGTACCTCGCTGCGGTGGTTTCGAAGAAGTTTTAGATTTTATTTAGTTTTACATAGTTTATTTTAATAGAATATAAAATGAAATAGCGAATATTAAATGAAATGGCGGAGTCCCAGTAACATTTTACTCTTTCTATAAATAATAATAAAAGTTTTACTTCAATCGCGCGTAAAGGTTCCACGCACACACTTTTTTTAAAGTTTACCTTTTTTTTGTTTCCCGTCACAACATTTTAATCACTCAGGAAACAATTTTGCTTAAGCGCTTTGACGTGTATACCCTCAGACCTAGTAATATATGTACCCTGTTAAAACAAATAGACCTATTAATTTTTTTGATAAATTCGTATACTATAAAATGTAGCAACGCAGGTAAGTACTTTTTGTTCTAACCTAAAATCTAATAAACAAAGTGATCTACCGCATTGAATATTTTAAGCCGAGTGCTGGTCAGCAATAATAATGAACTAATGAATATGCGACGGCGGTTCCGTTGAAAGCCTTCTGCGTAGTTTCGAGTTGCTTTAGGTATTTATTACTACGACCTTTAAGTAGGTATCTTGATGACTATTCCGGGACATAAACGATTAGGTAGTACATAAAAACCATTGTTATTAATTTCCATTCGATTGTAACATTACTTGCAAACAGACTGTTGCATTTTATTTTTATTGGGAATTTTCAATGAAAATAAAAATATTTCTATTTGAAAATTCATGTGGTAAAGTAATTCAGGTGGCAACGTCACATTTCGGGTTGCAACTTCGTAATCCAAATTCGGATTAGCCCATGACACGCATAAATAACTCTTTCTGTTTATTTCGTACCTTTTTTAGGGTTATCCACTAAACCTTACTTGATGAAATTTGGCATTGAAATCGGAAATCGGTTTCTCTTTACCACAACAAGTTTGTTGTGGGCTTCTTCTTAGACCAGGGCGCGATTGGAACCCTCGTAGCTTTAGTTTTAAGTTTACGATTGTAGTTATCGCCATCACTACTCACTGCTATGTACACATTTTGTATACAATAACGCATCAAAAGTGCCATCTATGTGCCTATTTGAATAAAGGAATATTTGACTTTGACTTTGACTTTGAACAGTTCAGCCCTTGACTGCTTAGAAGGTAGCGGGCTAACCTGTTAGGGTATGGCTGTTATATTAAATAATCAATACCTCGGGGTATCGGTTTCAACGAGGTATCGTACTAGAACGCTAAGTTAATAAATCTTGATGACTAGCCACAGCCGAAAAAAAAAGAAGTCTCCAACCGAAACAAACGCTGAGAAGTAGTAACCGCTAGTAAATATCTTAATATTTTAATACTCAGTCATAATAAATAAATAAATATAAATATACTACGACAATACACACATAGCCATCTAGCCCCAAATTAAGCGTAGCTTGTGTTATGGGTACTAAGATGACGGATGAATATTTTTATGAATTATATATACATAAATACTTAGAAAATACATATAAACACCCAGACACTGAAAAACACTTAATGCTCATCACACAAACATTTTCCAGTTGTGGGAATCGAACCCACGGCCTTGGACTCAGAAAGCAGGGTCGCTGTCCACTGCGCCAATCGGCCGTCAGTAATATACTAGGATGACGGTTTTTAATAATTATTACGCTACTTACTGGTGCGGCGTTTCCTAGTTTAAAAAGAAACCTATGTTACACTCCGTCCTTTCAACTAACTGCCAAACATCAAGTTCATTGGTTGCTTAGTTAGATCAAAAAAGACATACTAACAAAGCAGCAAATAAATAATCAAACACATTTACGCATTTATAATATTAGTAAGAAAGTAAGGATGTTTCATTTAAATTCATTGTAATCACTTAACTACGTTACGATTTACATCTGTTTCCACACTGTTTTGTCTTCACCTTATATTATCCGACAATATTGCGATGTAATTTGGCCCTCGTTAGGACGGAAAATCTAATAATCAAAATAGTCCACCGCATTGAGTATTTCGAGCTGGCAGTATGTCAGCAATATTAATGAACTAATGAATATGCGACGGTGGCTTCGTTGAAATCCTAAGCGTGAATTTGCTTTGAGCATTTATTATTGCGCCCTTTATACTAGCATGTGTTTTGATCATTTAAGGATCATGACTATAATCCGCCTTATAAATGTCCTAACGCTGAGCGCAATTTCTCCCTCGTCTCTCTCTCGGAGTAGTGATGCAGAGCTAACACCTTTCCAGTTACACCAATTTAGGTCTTACTTAGTTATAGAAGTCCGAGTCTTAGATAATGGTAATTTTTAGGTCTTAAAAGCAAAGTATTTGTAGAGCTACCGATGCCCTGTTTTCATCAAGCTGAGGCATATGTGATAAGCCTCATGTACCAGTAATAACCCAAGCACCTACGCCTTTCAGACCAGAACATTGCCACAAAGCTGCTTAGCGGCAGAAAAAAATATAGTGGTAGCATTTCCCTGGGCGACCTCTGTCACAAAAAGCTACTTGAACACAAAGCTACTAATTCGAACTACTAAAATAAAAAGCTGTACTATTACTAACAAAAAGCCTGATATATAAGCTGAAGTTGTATTGGATGGGGCATATAACTCGGAGGACTGAACGACGTTGAGATTCCAAGGTGCTGGGGTAGCGACCCTGCTCTGCAAAGCGCAGACAACATAAAACAAGTAGCAGGAAGTCGCTGGATTCAAGGGCGAAAAAACCGTAGCGAGTTGAAATCCCTACTAAATACCTAGGTCCAGCAGTTGAAGTCCTATCGCAAAATGAAGAAAAGTAAGCAAACTTGATAGCAGCCAAAAGCGTAATGTCAAAGTAGCACATTTACATTAATATAAATATACTACGACAATACACACATCGCCATCTAGCCCAAAAGTAAGCGTAGCTTGTTTTATGGGTACTAAGATGACTGATGAAGATTTTTATGAAAAGGATACATAAATACTTAAAATATACTTACATATAAACACACAGACACCAAAAACACATTCATGTTCATCACACAAACATATGTTGTGGGAATTGAACCCACGGCCTTGGACTCAGAAAGCAGGGTCGATGCCCACTGCGCAAATATATTTCTAGCTATTTATTCTTTTTATCCTTATAACTTTTAATAAATAGTTTTCAAAAAGAAATTTCAATGCGCAAGTCTGTAAACGATCCAAGCCTTGATAAAGCCTAACCCTTCACATAAACGTTTACGCTGCGGACGGAGAGACAACAAAATTATACCAGCTTTAAGTAAATGCCTAAACAGGCGTTCCAGACGGCATACCGCCCCGTGCGACCGCTTAACGGTTACCCAGGATTCGCTCATTTTACTTTCATAAGGCGTAAAACGTCACGCTTATGGAACTTTTAACGTGGCCTCATAAATTGTTTAGAACTTCACGCTCCCTAATTAAATACACACATTTGCATTGTACTGTATTCAACTGATGTTATTATAAAGTTTCGCTCGCAAGGAAGCGCCCTAAGCATAAATTATACGGAAATGTTTTTATTCCAGAAACGTTATATAAGTTATTCTTTCGCGGTGCTTTTTAAAATTTAAATGAGTACTAAAACGATTTTAAATATGCTTTGTTATTATAATAGAGTGGAGTCTTTGTTAAAATATCTCATTGCTAAAAGATGGTCTCCATCTCTAATGAATGAACCGTAAGCTTAATAAAATTAAAAATGTTATCATGATGGAAAATAATAACTGATATTAAAATTTCTTGCAACATTGACTGACTTAGACTTTGTTTTTAATTACTAGAACCTGTGAAACATCCATATTTGTTTTTTTTTACCGTTTAGAAATGAAAAAAAACTTTAAACTTGGGTGTTTCAAATGCGAAAACGAATGGAAATATATAAAAGTTTATATTTAAGAGAGACTTAAAAGAGATTTGCAAATTTTTGTTATTACAAAAGCTTTGTAGAAAATTTTTTTTGATTATCCTAAATAAGAAAAGATTAAAATAAATCTATTTTGTCTTATTGTTAAAAAAGATAGAACACATTTATAAATCGTGAGAAAAAATCTAATTAAGAAACAAATTTGTCGATTATTCTTTGCAATAAATAGTAAAAAGTCGTTCATTTTTTAGTTAAAAAAATTGGCCACTCGAAGAACTCAGAGTGCTATCTAAGTTCGCTGGCTACAATCAACAAAGCTTGCAAATTATAAACGTCACAACCTGCATTACACACATTTGGGAAAGCTAAAAGTTAAATGCCCGAAATGATCAGATCTGTAGCTGACATCAAAACTCCCAAGAACAGGCCTAAGCCTACCTAGAACAAAACCGCTGCTAGAGGAAGAGAGAATAATGAGTCACGCAAGTAAGTCACTGAGCAAGCCTAAAGAGTCTATCATCCCTCTGCCCTTAAGAGTCTGTCAAGACGTGGGATAGGTATGTCACGTAGCCGGCTAACCGTCATTGGATGAATCTAAGCGACCATCGCGTTCGCTTAGATGCACACTCAAAGCTATCTGAATGATACGTGACGCTATGTTTAATTTCCAATTTGGTATGATAAATGATTCAAATGCTCTCGTATTCTTTTTTTATTTTTTATTTTAATACCGATTAACCCTTGAATGGAAGCTCACCCGGCTTAAAGTGATGATGCAGTCTAGGATGTCAACGAGCTAACCAGTTAGGAGGTATATCAGTTTCATTGCACCCATACTCCTGATCGGTTTCTACGTGACATCGCACCGGAATGTTAATTCGCTTGGCGGCACATCTTTGTTGGTAGGGTGGTAACTAGCCATGGCCAAAGCCCACCAGACTAGTCAAAATGCAGTTTGCAAGTGGTGGTGGTGGTGTAAACCACAGTGCCCACCATAGGTTTCATTATACATTTTTCTCCAATTATTCAATATAGACTCTGCCCGACGACGATAGTAGTTTCTGCATGCAATTTCTGCGTTGAGAATTGAATCAAAAGCGAAATAAAAATGTAACTGGAACAAAAAAATTTAACTTTAGTTACGTTAATTCCTACTGAAACTTTTGAATTTTTTGCTATACTTGTTTGTTAATTGAAGGCGTAAGCTATCTTCAACCAATATTTACAAATGAACTCAGTTAAATGGCTGAACTTGCATATTAATATACACTTGTTTCAAACAACAAAATCAACTCGAGAAATTCAACGTACAGGGTTCGTATGATGAGGCCAATTAACAGGCGACATTGAGTTATGGTTTCCACATAATGCTCGAGGAAAGAAAACCGGGAAACGCCCGGTTTTAAGCGAATTGTAAGCTTGAGGCTCGGAAACGATTTGCGACGCATTTGTGATTTGTTGGTGGCATGGCATTTCTTTTATGGAATTTTCTATAAATTTACTTTTTTGACCGAGCGAAGTGAGATCGCTGTTTCGGTGAAATGGCACTTTGTCCATCTTTCCGTCTGTAATTTCTGAACTAGTAACATCAAATTCACAATTGAATTGAATTTTCGACTTTTAAGCTTTGCTTTCTATGAAAACTGAGGTGATACACGCTGTGGCGAAGAATCAGCATGCGGCGATTCACAAGCAGATACCAATGAATGCTGGCCTATCTTGTGTAAATAAAGGAAGGCCGATATTAAATATATTCCCATTTATCATCCTAAAGGAATACTAAACTCTGTTAAGTCAGAACAACAATAAGTTTGTAACTCGTCTAATTCTATTAAATCCTACGCAACAACAAAATGGCCGACAGACCGACAATACATAACGACTTGGTTTCAAATTTAATCAACGGACCGACTTTGATAAACGCTATATCGGCGTGTCTGTGAAAACAGACTAATTGTGAGAGGACTACAACCGTTTTTAGAATTATAACCGACTAATTTTGTTGTATTAATTTTGGTTAGGTTAGCTATATTTTATACAAAATTACGAATGTTATTTTAATAAAAGGAGTGAAAGTAAAACGACCTAATAAAATATAGGAACTAATAATCTACTTAATTTTATTCGATCTTCTTCTGCTATTTTATTCTATCTCATATTTATTTTGTACTAAAATCAATCGTCGTGTGTGAGTCGACGACGCGAACGAAATTCGAAAATGACCGACAAATTTAATTCTTTTATTTCGTCCGCCTCAAGAAAATTAGGGAAACCCCAAAGCAACAGCTGGAAAATTTAAACACATTCAATTGGTAATTCCGTTTGGGAATTGCCACTTCGAATAGAATATGACGTTCGATTAAAATTTACAATCGCAGGGGTCGCAAATGAAATCAATTATAGGTCGTACAAAGTTCACCGGGTCCGGGTTTTAATATTAAGCGCATTATTATTAAACCTAACACAAAGTATTATAACCTACTCACAAAAATGCCCTTGGTCGAGTTAGATTATGAAACCTAAGGTTCTCTGAATGAGTAACCGTAACAAGAAGCCCAGTTCAGTTGATATAATAAGTAAGGTTAAATAATTAAATAAAATATTAGTTATCGCTGATCATTCTCTAAAGCGTATCTACTGCATACCACGTGACATTGGCATAGTAACTAATACTCAATAGGTACAGCAACACGCAATAAAATGAAGTTGTATGGACGTAGAGAACTTATTGTATGGTTAAGCCAAACCAATGCGTCCAGCAACCCAACGCGTTCTAATTATTTATTTAGTTGTATGAGATGTGAAAAAAATGCATTTGCAATAATGTCTAAGTGCGAAAGTGCGATGATAGCCCAGGTTCAAATCCCAGCACGCACCTCTAACTTTTCTAAGTTATGTGCGTTAACTAAAACATCACTTGCTTTAACGGCGAAGGAAAACATCGTGAGGAAACCTGCATGCCTCAAAGTCCCCCATAATATTCTCAAAGGTGTGTGGAGTCCACCAATCCAAATTATTAATATCTAATTAAATCAAATGGCAAATGCGTATTTACAATCATGTGGCAGCCTGATCAGAGAGATAAATTAGGCCAACTCCCTACAGCGAGTTAATGGTACCACGCTGTACAATGTGCTAGTCTCCCTTGCCACAATCGCAAGGTTTCCAACCCACAGCGTCCGTGCCCTTAAATTAGCCTATTCATTGGACATCACAGGTTAGGAGGAAGATGCAGATGGAAGCTGTTCTTCTACCGACGCGTCTTTTGAACTTCTTACCAACTTGCTGTGACTTTCATAATAGCTTGCTGCTTTGCAAAGTGAATAAAACGTTTTCAGCAGTCTTCCAACGTTTCAAACTGAGTAGGCGGTGACGAATCGATTCGTCATCCCAAGATGTTCACCGGTTTAATTAATTCAGAATATTTTATTGTCCAAAGGGTTGAACCGTTTTATATTTACTTTTGTCGAGGTCTCGTATTTCTTTTCGTTTTGTTGGAAATTAGTTTTGCAGTCACCCGTTTGTTTTTCCCTTTGTGCAAAGTTCATTCACATTGTGGATTCAAACGTCCAAATGTTTTAATTTATGTGGAATTGTAACTATTCGGGAAAATACGTTTTATTAGGTTTTGAGTTAAGTCAGATTTTGTTATATAAAGATATATATTATATTACTTAAACTTGTGGATTCGTTTGATTAAAAAAATATCTTATATATTTTGATATATGTGCCGTTTTGCACATATCACTTCTATCGTAAAAAGAATATTCCTTTATTCAACTTCTGTTTTCTAAGAAACTTCATATTATTGCTGTAACAGGATTGATTGCTTATTATTGGGAAAGTAAATAAAAATAATAACTTCCGTGTTTCAAAACAAACCTTTTTGGTACTTTAACATGTTCTCAAAGGCTTTTTTAAAATAAGTATCGCCAACTTTTTGCTTCTCCGAGGAATAATGCTCTAAAAATAAACAAGGAAGGTGTAAATTTTTGACGTAATTAACCAAGTTTCATAGCTAAAATAAGTTAACTCGAGTCCTTAACTTTGAAAGAAATTTTGTAACAAGTTGACTTAAGTTTCTCTGGAGTATACTAGACAAATTAGGTGCATAATAAGTTCTTAAAACAAAACGCATCAGTAGAGGGCCTTTTTTGTTTATAAATAAAGTAGGTATCCAATATTTTGATATTGCAAATCTACGGGTTAGGTTTCAGAAACCTCAAAACAATATTCTGTTGACCTATTTAACGATACTGTACTTAATATCTTTCCGTGTATTTTTTTTTTGCTTTTTATTACTTTTGTTTATGTCAAGATACGCAGACGCTCAAAACGTATTAGTTTTGTACCTAAGTTTTATCAAACGCAAGTAAATTCTACTTTGACATGAAAAACATAAAACATTAAATATCCAATTTACCGAATCGATTGCTTGTGGCATATTATAGAAGATTTTATGAATTTCAGATACTCACCTTCTTTGTTATTATTATGATTAGTGCAATTATTACAGTAGGAAGGAGAGGCTTTCTTTTGGATCAGTTTTTGCAAAACTAAAACTAATGATACATTAAAAACTAAGATATTTCATTAATCATCCCGAAAACATCATTATTTTATACCAAAAGTACCTTTATTAATTTATCAGACAACGTAGATGTATTAATTAAAATAACATTTAAAAATATGTTAATATTTTATAATTCAAAAGGATTGAGAACTCTGCACGAATTTCCACACAGGAAGTTAAAGTCACTCAGCGAGCGATGGAAAGAGCGTGATCAAACAAAAATGAGGAGATCCGTAGAAGAACCAGTGTTACCAAAATAGCTCAACGAGTCGCGAAGCTGGCAATGGGCGGGGCACATATTACAGAAAACCAATGTACGTTGGGGTCCCAATGTCCAACACATTGGGACCCCAACGTCCAGTGGCAACCCCGCACCGGTAAACGCAGCGTTGGTCGACCCCCAACCAGGCGGACAGATGTCGCGGGAGCCGCTGAAAACAAACGGCCCAGAATCGTGGAGCTTAAAACGGCTTACTAAAGACGTGAGTAGAGTGATGATATTCTGATAATAATGATCAAAGCTATTTGTTCGCACCTTGACAAATCCAACATAGGTGAAGAAATAAAGAACCGTGGTTGCCATAACACCACCCTGAAAAATTTATTATAATCATACATTTATTTAGAAGTTATTATTTCTCTTTAACATGGCACAGTTAGGTAAAAAATATTCAAAGCAACTAGACATAAAAAATGTTCGCGGCAAGCCTGCTTAAGTTGCCGCAAGAAACTTTTTAACAGTAGCTTTATCTGTACTAGAACAAATCGTTAGTACAAATGCGATCGTTTTCAATTTTATTACGGCACTAAAATCCATCCAATCTCGTTCAGTTTGCTCGATATCACTTGACGATAGCTTAATGCCTTTCACCCTATGTTCCTAAATATTATAATAGAGACATTTAAAAACATAAATCATCTTTAAATAATTTGACTTCATTATTTGATTTTAATCGTATTTATGAGACAAATTAATTTATACATCAAGAAAAGCTCTTGTCTAAAATATGGACTATTTTGAAGTCAGGTCGGTATACACCTACAAATGTATTTTAGTTTTAAATAAATGTAATCTTTATCTTAAGCGGAGATGGCCTAGGTTCTTCTTCTTCTTCTTCTTCTGTTCCTGGGCCTTTTCCGCACTTGGTTGGTCTGGGACCGTCCGTTGTACGTATGGCCACTGATGCGGCTCCCCGCTGGATCACTCCAGCCAGCCGAGCTCGCTCCAAAAGCTTAGCAGGCCGCCCAGGTCGCCGAGTGCTTCATGGAGTGTTGCTGAGGAGCCAAGGTGTGCTGCGCGTTGTTCTGCTACTCCGTTGCATTGGAGCATTACGTGTATCGGTGTTTCCTCCGTCTCCATGCATGCTCTGCAGAGGGGGCTGTCAGTTATACCTAAAATGGAAAGGTGTTTGTTTAGTGGGCAGTGCCCTGTTATCATACCTACAACTGTCCTTAGTTTAGGTCGATTCAGTTGCAGTAATTTTGTTGTTAGTCGTGGGTTGAGAACTGGTACGGCCTCCTTCGTGTGTTTGCACTGGCCTAGGTTGTTAGGATTTCGGGTTCCGAGTTTGAATCGCACGCATCTCTAACCTTTCTAAGTTATATGCATTATGAGCAATCAAATATCACTTGTTTAAACGTTGAAGGAAAACATCGTAAGTCATGAGCATTTTAAGCAATTAAAATATCACTTGCTTCATAGATGAAGGAAATCATCGTGAGGTAATCTGCATGCCTGAGAGTTCTCTATAATGTTCTCTAACGCGTTTGAAGTCCACCAATCCGCACTGGGCCAACATGGTGGACTATGGCCCTCCTCATTGTGGCAGGAGACCCTTGCCCTAGATATGATGATGATGATGAATATTTATCAAATCAGAGTGGAAATATCAGAGGTCGTCCTGTAAATAAAATAAAAACGCACCCAAATGAGAATGCCTTTCTGGAAGAATTTTTAAATAAAGCTTTCCACGGTTTGAAATGTAAAAGAACGCAGTCACTGCGCTCAAACTTACGGGCAAAGATTCCATGGCATCAGTGGAAAAAAAAATACTTATGTACTTATTATACTCGTATATAAATAAAAATAATTTATAATAATATATTCATTTCAAGTCATGATCACCTTTAACTTAAAAACTCACATATAATTTTAAATAAATTCGTGCAGTAACAAATGCGGTCGTTTTCAATTTTATTACGGTACTAAAACTCATCCAATCTCGAACAAGTTGTACTCCACACCGCTTGTCGATAGCTAAGTGTTGCGATGTTCTTTTTATTATCCTATTACTGGGATATAAGTTGCACCGCTCGCGGAGCTAATACTTATTGCATGAATGTAGTGTGGTCTATATTTATGATCAATCTCAACCCTTCAGTTTACATCACATCTGATGCGTACACTACCTTAATAACAATTCGCGATAGCCTGTTATGAGAGTCTGCAGACAGCATATGAGACTCGTGAATAGACGAGTAAAACTTTGGAAGAGTTCGTATTCTTTGCTCGTTCTTGTTTACACAAATTGTTTATGTGTGCGTAGAGTAACTGTGTACAGTGATTGCATAGATTGTGTGTTATGAAAATTAAGCTTAATTTACAACAATGAATCAAGAAAAAATGAAATGAAAATATACTTTGTTGTACACCTAACGGAAATTATGTTATAAAAAAAACAACACTAAATAAAACACAGGTACAATGGGCGGCCTTATCGCTAAAAAGCGATCTCTGCCAGGCAACACACAAAGAAAAGGGAGAAAAAAAAACTCTTAGACTTCAGGGTTAGGTTGTACACAAGAAGCAAGCAACAACTTATTATTGTAAAGTCAACATCTCCTGAGGATGCTCCGGTTTTGGAGCGAAACGTGCGTAGAGGGTACATTGCCGAGGATCTGTTTGGTGTGGAGTATAAGGATCGAAGAAATTATAAATTACACCATACAGATTATCCTGCTTTTCGCGGAGTATAGCAAATTAAGCTTAAGTTTTTATAATATATCATGGAATTCCGCAAACTAAAGCCAAAGTAAAGGAAGAAAGCGTATAATGCATGCGTAGAGTATTTGCGTAGCGTATGACCGTAGCGTGTGTTCGTAGTGTGTGTTCGTAGCTTGAGCTCGTAGCCTATGAGCGTAGAATACAATCATAGAGGGCGCATTATATAGTGTGCATATAAAAGGCATCACTAGATTGCACAGCTAAAGCATAGAGGATCGAAAGCGGAAGGCATATATTATTATATTATTTAAACCGTTGTAGATACTAAATAGTTAACAAATTGGTAGACTTAAAACTAATAACAGATTTCCACAGATAAGTCTTATATAATCAAGGGTACCTGATAGAACCCAGCAAAAACGCAGCAAACTAAAACTAAGTATTAAGTTTACCTAGCATGCAACCGTTTATCTACTAAGTTGCGACGTACACTGTTCATATTACCATAAAATACGTCAATTTCGGGGTCATTGTAAACAGAATTAAGAAGGCGAGAGACACGGATTACAAAGTAATTAAATCTATTCTTAGTTTTAGTTAAGGATACGTGCATAATCTTTTTATGTCTATCTTTTTATTATCTATTTAATCGTGAGGGTTCAATTAAATCACGTCATCATCATCATCTATCAACCCATACCAACCTAAAGGGCACGGGTCTCCTCCCACAATGAGAAGAGGTTAAGGCCGTAGTCCACTACGATGGCCCAATGCGGATTGGTGGACTCCACATACCGTTGAACCTACGTTACTTACTCCTTTATAATTTATCCACGTCTGGAAATGGAAAATTAGTCATTAAATACACGAATATGCATTTAAAACTTGCATTATTACTGCCATTTAAAATATAACTCAGTAGCAACTCTGTGACCACTTCCACACAAACCAATTACAAAAAGTTGCTAATAATGAAATCACCAAAGGATGACGTGAGAAAAAGCGTTATTAATTGGTTAGTATAAAAGTTGGTAGGTTTACATACCGAATGTAACTAATGGATAGGGTAGCGCCTCCGATCATTAATCTTGGCCGATGGTAAGTGCGTTCGGTATCCGTCAGCCCCTATTAAACTTCCTTCACTTGAGGGTGAGTGCGAAAAATTTAGACTTATATCCACATAAATTTAAAATCTAAATTCAAATATAATCAGAAATCATATTAGTATTTTTTTTATAGTGTTTTTACCTCAACTTGGAGGAAATATCATATACTACGACAATACACACATCGGTATCTAGCCCCAAAGTAAGCGTAGCTTGTGTTATGGGTACTAAGATAGCTGATGAATATTTTTATGAATATAATATACATAAATACTTATACAGATAAACACTCAGACACTGAAAAACATTAATGTTTATCACACAAACATATTTCCGATTGTGGAAATCTAACCCACGGCCTTGGATGCAGAAAGCAGGGTCGCTGCCCACTGCGCAAACTGGCAGTTAAATGCATTAAAGGTTCCAATCCTGTCGGTTCCGAAAAAAATTATATGCATTTTAAATTTATAAAATTAATCAAATTTTGATATCGAATTTGTGGTTGTGGACATCTTGAATTTTAAATAAACACATCTATATGTACCATTATTTTAATTATATCCTACATGGAAACATATCTGAAGATTAGTATTATATACATAAAGTAGGTCGCCATTGTGAGACGTAGAATAAGTAATTGTTAAACTAGGCAGTTATTAAAAATATAATGATTTTTATATTTGACACGCAGAAAAAGTATTTTAAGAAATAGATTCTCCCAAGTTCACAATATCGTATTCGGTCTTCGCAGTTATGTTTAAGCCGATATCCCCGGATTAGACTAGCAACTATGTTGCTACTTGCCACGTCCGTTGTACACAAGTTATAGCTTTTTACTAAATGCTTTCTGATATAAGTGCTAATAACCCATTCAGTATGTTATGTTTTGTTTGTGTACCAAGCTGTAATTATAAGCAAAGTGCCTACGACTAATACGCTTATTAACACAAATGTGGGCGTATTATAGTATAATATGATAAAAATAATTGGGTAAAATCTCGGCTTCATTACGTGAGGGGTTAAATTTTTTGTGACACAAAGAAAGTGTATAAGAAGCATATTTCTTATAGACCCAACAGATTTCTGTAGACCAATATTTCAAAAACACAATCTTGTTACTCTGCCTTGTCTATCTACGAAATATCAGTCTTCGTTCATCGCCACCTGAAGTATTTTAAAACTTTCTCGAACGTAAGCCATTTTAAAACGAGGAATAAAATTTGGCTGTGCAACAATAAATATAAATTAAAACAAACCGCAAAATAAACCTTTGCTATGTGTGTTAAAATCTACAATAAATTAGATGCAGGTCTAAAAAATCAACAACTTACGCGTGTTTTTAAGAAAAATCTGGCGCATTGGCTGTGTACAAAATGTTTCTATACAATATCCGAACATCTGACTTCGAATTAAAATAATATTATTTTGACATTATTATAATAACATTGAAATTACCTGTATAATTTCATTATTATCAATGCTTGCCCAACAAGATTTTGCAGACATTCGTGGTGAATGTTCTTGTTGTGCACTTTACATTTCGCATGCTTAATAGTAAAATATGGAGGAATGTTATGTTATGACAAGACCCTATGTTAGCTCATATTCAGCGAATAAAATTTAATTTAATTTAATTTCACGCATCTCTTACTTTTCGGAGTGATGTGCATTTGAATCATTTAACAGTGAACGAAATATTGGGAGAAAACCTGCACGCCATCATCGTGGCTGTTTACGTCCTATACATGGGACGTAAATAGCCACGTCACACACACAGCTCAATCTGATAGAAGACCTGTGCGTCGTAGTGGGTTGATTGATTAATGAGAATATTGATTGCCCACCCACCTAGCCCACTGCGCCAGTCGGCCATCATTAATTATGTGATGCATTTTTGTTACGTTACTTAATAAAAAAAAAGTATGTACTGGTGACTGTTTGATAAATGTCCATTATTTTTTTTTAATCTGCCGTCCCTGATTTAGATAAAAACTTGATATCACAAAAAACCGAAATAAACGCGGACGAAGTCGCTGTCAAAAGCTGGCATTTAATGAATATGTGACTGAACGCTCTTAACGCTGTAGCTATAGAACAGCCAGAGGCACGTATCTTTCATTCTGGAATTCATACATTAAAGACACTTTAAATATAATTTTCCGCCTCATTTTTTGAAATATGAAATATATCCCCCATGTCATTAGGTGAAAGGCATCGCTTTGTGGGTCAAAAGTACCTCAACGAGTTGACCTAAAAACTGCACCGAGTGAATAAAAAGTCTGTCGACATTCGAGTTGCCATAAGGCTTTTGAGCGAAAAAGGAACTATTTCCAGCTGATTTTTAGCTGTGGGTTACTTGAGCTCATTTTGGCAGCTTCTAAACTTTAGCGTTTCATACAAAAGCGTAAAGTAGTCTTATAGTATCGAATTTCAACCACAAACTAACACATTTTCAGCTTTTCCACACTCTTATAGAAAAAATCCTTTATAGTAATAAGATTACGTAAAATTAAAAAAAAATCTTGTTTTGTTTTTTTAATTCCAGTACAAGTTGGCCAATGACTACAATCTCACCTGATGGTAAGTTATGATGCAGCCTAAGATGGTAGCGGGCTGACCAGTTAGTGAGTGTACCATGTTATATTTAAACCTTACCCCTCATCGGTTCCTACGCGACATCGTACCGGAACGCTAAATCGCTTAGCAGCACGTCTTTCTCGGTAGGGATGGCCAGACTAGAGAAAATTCAAAAAATGCCCCTGCCGGGAATCGAACCCAAAACCATCATAAAACTACAACGCTCACCACTATTCCAGGGAGGTTTCACAAATAGTCATGTTGTATATGGTACATTGCTGTAACTTAGTTGCTCTTATTCTTTTAAGTGAAAAGCAAATTATACTAAGCTAAGTTTATTGTGTACTACCTTTTGGACCAGTTAGTCTAGCATGCGCGATACGAGATAAATTTAGATTTTTATTTTATAGAAACAAGACGAGAAAATGCGTTGTCATTTTTATGTATTGTTATGCCACCCATGTGAGGCTTACAAGATGCTTAAAACATAGCTTTAGTTTTAAGTTCACGAAGTATTCGCGATCATCACCACTGCCATGTACTTATAATCACTGTCAAACACGGGCCTTAATAAATTTAAAAAAATTATGTATCAAAAGTGCTTTCTGCCCTCTATAATCTAAACATTGGTTTTTACGTAAAATAATAACTAATATAAAGTGTGAAATACTTTTATTGTACAAAAACATTTTAAAGTACTCAGAAACATGACAACCTATTAAGTTAAAATGAAAGAGTGTTTGAACCCTCCGTTCTTTTCATATCAAAGTCAAACAAAAAATTACAAGAGGTTAGTAATTATTTTCTCTTTTTATTACGTCTCACTTACAAATAGCTTGTTTTATTTTGACATTTTATTAAACATTTTTAATACTGTAAGCAAGTGAGTTGCTTTTTATTTCTTAGAGAAATAGATTTCGTTTAATAATCGTCAAAAAAGTAGACCCAACTAATTATTACACAGACGTAACATATTTTTTTATTTTACTGCAAGTTAGCCTGTATGCGTATAGCAGTTATAGGTAGATAGATAGATAAAGTCTTTATTTCAAAAATTAAAAGTGATAAGAAATGATGGTTAAAACGTTCTAAACTGTAAGAGATATTGAAGTTATAAGACCGTACCGGAGCGTTATAACATTTGGAAACATGTTTTTGTCGTTAGTGTGATAACTAGCCCCGGCCTAAGAGGCTCCTAATAGACCATCCCGGAGATAATCAAATTTTTAAATTTCGAAAGCGCCCCAACCAGGGACGAATTCGGGACTTACCACTAATAAAACTACAGCGCTCACTACTGCGCCAGATAGGTCGTAGAAATTTCGCCGCAGCATCGTTCCGGAGCCTTCCTTTAGACCAGCCAAGAGATAATTCTTGAACTAACAGACCTTTTAATTAAATAAATAAATATATTACGGCAATGCACACATCTAGCCCCAAGCGTAGCTTGTGTTATGGGTATTAAGATGACTGATGAATATTTTTATGAATAATACACATAAATACTTATAAAATACAGATAAACACCCAGACACTGAAAATCATTCATGATCATCACATAAAAAAAAATCCAGTTGCGGGAATCGAACCCACAGCCTTGGACTCAGAAAGCAGGGTCGCTGCCCACTGCGCCATTCGGCCGTCGTACTAATTTACACATATGTGTGTAGGATGATGATCATAATGCTTCACTACTACTACTATTTCACTAACTCAAGCAGAAATGCCGCACTAGTAGATAGATGGACACAGCCGCGTGCCCTAGGTTATAAAGCATACAACGATAAAATAACTTTATGTAATCCAAAGGATCGACGGATCTCCGGGTAAGGTCGCGTCCGAAATCGGGAACTTTGTATTGAATTCCCAAAAAATAACAAAAGAGCAATTATACTGCCTACTGTATTGTTTCCGGGCAATTTGGTTTTTCGCGTCATTAGCAATACGTTCCGTAATAGAATAGCTACCGGGCAATAAAATTTCTTCTACAGCACTTGCGTGTTATTGCAGGCGTAGAAGTTTATTTTTAGAAGTAAACTTAAGCTTTGTTTCCTAAAAGCTGACCGGATGATAAGTGTAAAATAGAGCAATATTTCCTAGGTCATACAAGGAACACATCCTGCAAAGTGTTGCCTTGTGTAGGCGTAGGTATTAACACCTAAGCGGTGCCTATAATTACACCGGCAACCACGCCCTAAGTGGCATAAATAAGCATGGTACTTCCCCTCAGACAAAACCTCTACTAGAATATGTGGCGGAGTCATCTTTTCTCTAAAGACAGTCTGTAAACTTTACATTTAATTTTAATATTATATTTAACTGATGTTCGTTTAAATTATGGATCTACCTTTTACACTGTGTGTCTTAATTAGTTATTGATAAATGTTAATGTTAATATGTTTTCAAATTTATATAAATATATGTTAGTTTTAATTTATTTTTATTATACTTATGGGTTTATTTGGTCTGGGTTTTTTTTTCGTCTGTTTTTTGTTACTTAAAATATGAAAATGTGCTCAGTAGATGGCTACGCATTTCCGTGGTGTCACCTGGTAAAAGGTGCCAACTGAAAATCAGTGCTGTAAGCTCCCACTGGCGCATGCAGTACAATGCTGAGCTGGCACCTTTTTTCTAGGTTGTGCCACACATAAAATATAAATGTGAGGCGCAATGTAAAAAAAAAAATATATCTTTCTTTCTTTTACTATTGCTACTTAGGTGTATAATTTTTTTTTCTTGTAGTGGAATTTATAACAAAGAACAAAATGTCCGACTTTGAAAGTCCAAAAATATGTTCTTTACTCTTCTACTGTGCCTTAAAGAGTACGTTAAAGCCAAACACAACCAACCCCATGATAAAAACAACACTGAATAGCAATCAACACTTAAAATCAGAATTTATTGCCGGAGTAGCATGATAGGTCTAAGCTTTAAATCGAGATGGGTAGCTTTAAAAAAGGTACGGGCTAAAAGGCATATTAATAAGCTGAAGATATGATATCTGTCATCATCATCAAGGCCACAACAAAGTACAGGTCTCTTATCAGAATGATTCCACCACGCTAGCCCATTTTGAAATGGTAGACTTCAAACGAATTTCCTTGAAAATATTATGAAGAACTTTCAGGCGTGCAGGTTTCCCCACGATTATTTAATTTGATAAATAAAAAATCTAGCTATTGGTATTCATTTAATATATACCATAATCGACTTAACATATTTTTCAGGAGAGCGAGTTCAAAACGCGTTCCACTAAAGTTGTGTCTTCTCCTTGTTTTGGTTTATGGCTTTCAGGTGCGGCAACCGAGAACACAATTAACTTCACAAATGTCACTTAATACCGAGAAGGCCGAAGTTGGGCCACTCGTCCTTTGATATATTAGCACAATTACTAAGGCACTTCACTTTAACTGGCTTTAAAATGAGTATAGTTATGTTTATATCTCTTCTTCTTCGTTAGTCTTTTTCAATCATATTTGTGTAGGCTTCCTACAACATCTGCCACTTCTCGCGAAACTAAGCCGTGTGGACCGAATTCGACACAGCTACCTTCTTCACGTCGTCCTTCCGTTCATTTGTGAGCGTCCTTGTGGCTTTTCCACAATTTATATAAGTATGTTTATATATATATACATACATATACATACATACCTACTTATATAAATTGGCCCATCATCGGCCCACTACAGGGCACGGGTCTTATCCCACAATGAGAAGGGGTTAAGGTCGTAGTCAACCACGCTGGCCCAGTGCGGATTGGTGGACTTCACACACCTTTGAGAACATCACGTAGAACTCTCAGGCATGCTGGTTTCATATAGATGTTTTGCTTCAACGTTGAAACAAGTGATATTTTAATTAAAACGCACATAACTTGGAAAAGTTAAAGGTTAGGCTGGGAAAAGAACTTGGCCCCTCCAAAGTGAAGTCATAGTTCTACCCACTGGGCTATAACCGCTTCATATAACTATATATAAATAGAATTGTGTTAAAGTACAAATAACTAAAAGCAAGATGCATTAGCTAAACAACGTTTTGTTGTTTGTACAAATAAACAGAAGTGTAGCGATTCTTTGCGAACTAATAGGATCGCGTCGATAAATATTATACAGAAAGGATTTTCTTACTGATGTAAATTATTAACTATCTTTTATCTCAGCCTAGTAAGAATAATCATTATCATCATCATCGTATAAACATCATATAAACCCATTATCGATCACTGCAGAGCACGGGTCTCCGACACGTGAGAAGGGTTGCAGGTCTCCACCACGCTGGCCCAGTGCGACTTGGTGGACTTCACACGCCTTTGAGAAGATTTTATAAAACTCATTTTTCCCTTTTCCTTGTTTTTCCTTCACCGCTGAAGAAAGTGATATTTTAATTGCATAATTAGTAAGAATAATGTATTACGTCAAAATAATCGTCAACCCTCCAAAGTTAGGAAAACAGTTTTCGAATATTTTTGAATTAAACTAAATTTATTCAAATTTCCTCGAACGAACTGCAAACTATTTGTAAGAATTAAGCGTAGATTGAGTGAACTTTCACATTTTCATCTGGACGTTGAAGGATGGTTGTGGGGGAAGTGCGAGAAAAATGACGGGATCTTTATATTCTTATGCTAATGCTTTGCTGTAAGCTTTTAGCGCTAATATCAACGTCAGCTGTGTGTAATCGGAAATCGGAATTCTAGACGAAGCGATGTCTACCAATGGAATATTGCAGGAATTATGGGGTCAAAGTACGTTATTCTATCTGTATATTTTCATGTTCTGTATAAAATTTATGCATTAAAATAATTTTATTTATTAATCATGCCTCGGTACATTTTATTTCGTGAATTATATCAAAAGTGCTATTTATTTACACAGAAACTGATTACCGCGTGTCGTGTTTCTCTCAAAACGACGTAAAGGGCGACGTAAATTTTGCATTTCTGTATTTTTGTTTGTCTCAATGCCTTCTGGAGAAGGTCAATAGGTACTTTTTATTCCTTTTTATACTTTCATTCCACTACAAGTTAGCCCTTGACTGCAATCTTATCTAATCATTAGTGATGATACGGTTAGTAGTGTAACTTTAAATCTATTGGCAATAAGTCTTTATCGTAAGGATGGTAATTAAACACGGTCGAAAATTAATAAATTCCCGACTTCGCTCATAAAAGACCACATCGCTCACTACTATACAAGGAATCAAATAAAATTAAATAACGTACATAGAATTTTGTATTTACTTTACATATACAAAATGGACACCAGTGTTATGAATCCGATAAAATGTTTTCAGTTTGTTTGGGAATTTATAACATAAGTAACACACAATCGTGTATACCGCAGTAACTTTTTATTTCAAAACAAGCTTGATGCTTTTTAAGGATCAAATATGACTTTGGTATATCACATTTTCGTTAGGACTTTGATGAATGACTGGATGGGACGGCGAGAAAAATGACGGGGTTACATATTGTCATGTTAATGCTTTCTTGTAAGCTGCAAAGCTTATAGCAAGCAAACACATAATAAATGTGGCAATAAGGGCAAATTCCTATAAATAATTTTAGCTTTTTAATGTAGCCAGGATCAAAATTATTATAACCAAGTTTTTGCTACGGCAAATAAGTGGAACCGTATTTTAAAAACTGTAGGCAGCTGTAGAGCTTTCTTTTCCTATAATTAACAGAACATAATATGTGAAGCGGTGGTGGCTTCACTTTCGGGGGTCGAGTTCGAATTCTGGCACGTACCTCTAACTTAACTTAACTTAAATTGTAAATGTTAATCTTAATGTAAGTTATTAAAATATCACTTGCTTCAACGGTGAAGGTAAACATCGTGAGGATACCTGCATGCCTGACAGCTCTCTATAGTGTGTGGAGTCCATCAATCCGCACTGGGGCAGTGCGGATGAACTACGGCTTTAACCCATCTCACTGTGGAAGGAGACCCGTGCCCTGAAGTGGGCCGGTAATAGTATATTTCGTTCTAATGACTGACATAAAAATTGCATAAAGGTACTTAAAGGAAACGGAAACTCTACGTTCGTATTCGTATTAGTAGTACACCAATATTGTACAGCGTAGCAAAGAACAACATTTTGTATAGTAGTAAATTAAAGTATAACTGTAGTTCAAATATTATCCTAAATTATTATTTTACAACGGGCAGCTATAATATTCTCCCCAGAGAGGTACATACTTAACAACTAGTTAATAAGAGTTAAACTTTATAAAAGCTGGTTTCGAAAAAGAAAGAGTAGTTATGGAAGAGCAGATAGTTTGTTAACTATTTTTTTTGCTACTTGCCGTCTCACTTTCATGGTCCATCGATAATTCACCTCAGTCTTTTAAATGCATACCTGTAACAACAAAAAAAAACATTAATATTTAAATACTTAATTAATAAACGATTACAATATATGCAAAACGTAAAGAAAGACATATAAGAAATTAATATGAATAAAAAAAAAAATTAATTTCCAGAAACAAGGCGCCAATTGTTTCTGGAAAATATATATTTTTTTGCCTTATGTAATAGTGCCTAACTTCTACCGTTTAAATTTCTTGTTTTATTTTGACTGAATATATAACATTTTATTTAGATACTGTGTTAAAACTCTATCTAATTTTATTAAAACCTCTGTATTTTTCTCTGTTTTTGATATAAATTCGGTACTAGTAATTACGCTGAGTATGCATCGCCCACTTTGACAATAAAGAATTAGTACAACGATACAAATTTCAGGCAGCCATAATGCTAATTAGTAATATAATTATCCAGAGCGTTGTTTCGCTAAGACAAATCACAACGCTTTGACTAATCCACAAAGTGTTATGCTCCAGTAATATTAATTAAATTCACACAAACAAACAGTGTTGTGTTATCAAATAATAATATAATATATAACCCAAGCTACCACATCATCAATTTCATCGTCCCTAACTTTCGTATAGTACTAATAGGTAATTGAGAAAGGGTGAACGGTGAATTATTATGACACTATTTACGATACTAATTTCGTTGGTTTAGTAATTACTAGCCCGCGACTTCGTCTGCGTTTGATTTTGTTTTTTGATGTGGCATTCAAGTATTCAGTATCGCTAAGCCTCAAATGAGGGGTTTGCTGCTGTCCGCTGAGGAGTTCTGTTCTCTATCTCCAAGTACATTCATCTGATCTACACAAAATTTTGCCAAAATTAAACATATATTATAACCACTTTTTAAATTATTTAATCGGTTATAATTTGTCGGAGTTATGGCGTAAAATCGTCAAACACTTTCATCCCCTCTCCCAAAGGAACCTAGCTTAATGTCGGGATAAAAAGTATCCTATATTACTTCTAACACTTCCAAGAATATGTGTACAAAGTTTCATGAGGATCGATTAAGTAGTTTTTGCGTGAAAGCGTAACAAACAAACTTACATTGACATTTTTAATATTAGTAAGAATAGGGATAGGGATTACACGCGTCATTAAGTTTCCACGTTCGTGTATACTAAGAGGGTTTGTTTTAAAAAAAAAGGTGAAATGTTGTCCATATTCAAATTCCTGATAATATATGAAATAGAAAAAAAAAAAAAAAATAATACAATCCAAATAGGCCTTCACTTAAAGCAGCCTGTAAAGGCTCTATTGAATCGTCTTTTGTAATCATTGTCCAATTGGTATGGAGATCAGGATATACTGAGATATTACAGCCAGCAACAAAGACACTTTCTCCTTAATCTAGTGGTGTATACAGTCTACTACGGATCCCTAGGCCCCCATGGCAGACCTAGGATCGATTCGAGCCCCAATTTGTATTAGAGATAGCTGTAAAAAACTCTCAGGACCAGCTCGGATTTAGATAATAACATTAACATGTGATTATAACCGTTAAAGCCCTACTCGCATTGTGGCAGCTTGGGGGGTCTTTGGCATAACAGAAGTTACCCTATACATAATTGTGACGTATTCATTATCATTGTGGTAATAAAACAACTTTTTTCTCCCAAGTTTAACATTTTAGCATCATCATCACCCATTACCGGTCCACTAAAGGGCTAGGGTCTCCTCTCAGGTTGAGAAGGGTTTAGCGTATACCACGCTGGCCCAATGCCGATTGATAGACTTCACCCGTCAGAACGTTATGGAGAACTCTCCAGCATGCAGGTTTCCTCACATGTGTTCATTCACCGTTTAAAGCATGTGATATGAATGAATGAATACACTTTTATTGTACACCAAAGAAAAAAGTAGTTACAGAGATATAAATACAGAGCAAGAGAGTACAATTTGGTGGCCTTATCGTTACATAGCGAATTCTATATGTGATACTTCAATTGCTTAAGTTAAAAACTATTTCTTATATTAATTAAGATTGACATTTACAATTGATTAAATACACTCATAATTGCGAATGTGTGTGGATACAGGATAGGGTCGACTACAATTCCAGTAAAAAAGTCACGGCCAAGGCCTCCCAACAGACCAGACCATATGAAAGTCTGAAATTATCAATTCCTTTCAATTAAACGACCAAAAAGCTCACAATCGCCAAAATTGTCGACAAAAGGTTAGTGATTAGCCAATTTGTTTTTCGAAATAGCTATCCGATAGTTTAATGTACACGGATCCGGCTATATATCCTTCTCAACGCCGCTAACACCAGCTGTCTAGATAATTCCAGTCAGGCACGGGCTATTCTAACGGTTAACTGGTTTATCTAAGCTGTTTACAAAATAGGTTAAAATTCCGTTCAGTATTTTCATAATATTATTTTCCACAGCTTTTTTTACCTAACAGAGAACTTATTTATGGAATATATATTCCATAAACAAAGTTTTATAGCTTGTTTTTATTTTTTAGTTGGATAAACTTTCAACATGTATTTTTAACTTACAGTAAATGCAACTTTATTAAATAACATAACTCAATAAAGTCTTTTAATTGCGAGATAAAGCGATGAAAAATGGTACAGTAGGTTGAAATTCAAAAAATTCTAATTCAAAATTCATTTATTTCAAGTAGGCCTAATACAAGCACTTTTGAAACGTCAAGTCTGTCCGTGTGTAGTGACTCTACCACCGGTTCGGAAGGCAGATTCTACCGAGAAGAAGCCGGCAAGAAACTCAGTTGAGTTGGCTATATAGAAAAGTTTTCTAAGCGTACCACTTTTAGAATACAGAGCTACAGCTTATTGAATCCTCTTTTTAAACCACATTATAGTTTTATAATTAAAACAATTGCTCGGAATAGGTATAGCTTTAGGCAAGTAACTTGAGCATTTCAGTTTGCAGCACAGATAACTTTAGTTTATGACTTATATTATACACTCAGAACCGCCGCCTCTCACTATAAATTAATAGTTCACTTGCTGCTCAAGTTAACTGCAGTAAAACACACGTAATAGAACCTCCATTACGACTATAGAAGATAAGCCGCTGGACGCAAACGACACAAAGTAAAGCAATTTGGAACTCCCTACAAAAACACATTGCGATGATGAAATAGTGATGGTGATCCGACAGTTCCGTGGTTTATTCGAAGTAAAACTTTTAAACACCCGTCTAACTCTTTGCCAAAATACCAATTTTGCTTATTGTTTTAATAATGTTAGTAGGTTATTCTTAATAAAATAAATAAATAATACCTAAATATACTACGACAGTACACACATCGCCGTCTAGCCCCAAAGTAAGCGTAGCTTGTGTTATGTATACTAAAATGACTGATGCATGTTTTTTATGAATAATATACATTATTTTTTTATTTATACACTTTATTTGTACACCACAAATAGTAAAAAAAAAAGAAAAGAACACAACAAAAATAAATTTAAAAAGTAGGACACAAAGGGTGGCCTTATCGCTTAGTAGCGATCTCTTCCAGGCAACCTTAGGATTAGGAAAACCAAGGGAAACCGATTGGTGGGGTGTATTATTATTACATACATACTTACGAACAATTACACACTAATACTTATCAAGATTACACACATAAAATACTAATAATAATAAATATAAAAAATAATAAATACTTATAATATACAGATAAACACCCAGACACTAAATAACATACATGTTCATTGCACAAACATTTTCCAGTTGTGGGAATCTAACTGCCTTGGACTTAGAAAGCAGCTCACTGCGCCAAACGCAATTCATAATAAATATTTAACTATAGTTTTTGAAAATCGGTGACAATCCAGTTAAAACAAATTCATAACTTACGTTCACCTTACGTAAGCTTAAGAAGCAGATGTTAGTAATACTAATACTGGAAAACTTAATAAAAAAGCTATTTTAAGACTTTAAAACAATATGTTGAAAAGAAAATATTTTATGGTACATTAAGGAATTCACTTCACGTGAAACAGCAGCACAAATAAAGAACGATTTTAGTAGTTGTTTAGTAGTTGAAGTATAGAGCGTAGAACGGCTACATAGCACAGGCAGCCGTCCTTTTCCGACTATATAGTAAGAACAGAGACGGCAGGATATAAAGGAAGAAGAACGGTCTCCGCTACAGTGATATTTCAAGTTCTGATCGCTAGTAGAAGCGTCGAGGGTATAATTTTGTGCTTCCTCTATGTGGCCACGAACTAGGCATTTTTAAGCGCAGTAACTGTTTGTTTGTAACTTATGTTCGTCTTAATTACTGCAACTATAATATTTGCATCCTGCCGATCGACATAGGATAATTTTTATACCGGAAAAGCATCAGGTTAACATTTCGGGGGGAATATTACAAATCTATGTACTTACGTAAAAATACATATGCGCAGCTCCGCAGCAAACCGGATGTTTGCGAAGTTGTGCATGCAGATATTTTGCAACTTCATGAATATATTGCATGAAATCTTGGAGACGGTTATAAAATACATTTTCACCCAATCTTTGTTACTCGGTGATCCATACAATACATCTATGTGACAATCACGTCAGTTCGTTGCTGCGTGAAAAATTGGCAACAACGAGAATATACCTTAACATTTATAATATTAATAAATATTTAGGTTTACCTACACGAAAAGATACGTTAGCAAGCATTTAGTTATTCACAAGCATTCAGTTATTAACTCTATGTAAAAGATCACGTGAATGTTATTCCGTTGCTGCTTGAGAAAATATCAAACCGAGAAAAACACTTTTACATACCTATATAATAGCGATTAGATATGCAAAGTAAATTGCCTATAAAAACTTATGTTATAGTCATACCAAAACGCCTATTTAAAGGCCACAAGTAACCAGCCTACATCTCAACTTGTGTAGTATGTAGCATTTGTTTTCCGTCGCCCCCATTCTCCTTTTCCATTAAGCTGTATTAAAGGACACACTCCTGTGACACACTGGCTATTAAAAGCCCTACTCGGAATAAGACACTATGTTGTCGTTCAACTTGAGTGACGTCTACCTTTGTTTCGTCAATTCATATTATATTTTAAGATATTAATAGTTTTTTTTAACTTTTTCCGAGATTTTTATGGCCATTTTAGGAAGTATGGATTGGAATGTGATTTTATCGGCATAAATGTCACACGCGAAATTTCTCGATTGACGCACTTACTTTCAGGCCGTTTGGGGTCTAATTTATAGACATAAGAGCCGTTGCCTGCGTTCTTCGTCCGCGTTTTAAAGCCTAGCCTTAGTTACTTTCCGTCAAGTAGATTGTTGTATAGAAGCAAACTTTGCGGAATTCAATGATATGTTATGAAAATTAAGTTTAATTTGCTATACTCCCCGGAAAGCAGGAGAATCTGTATGGCTTAGTTTATAATCTCTTCAATCTTTATACTCCACATCAAACAGATCTTCGGCAATGTACTCTGTACGCACGTTTCGCTCCGACATCGGAGCATCCTAAAGAGATGATGACAATACAAAGTCAGCCACAATTTTAACAATTTAAAAAAAAAAAATTCATTGTAATGTCAACATCTCCTGAGGATGGTTCGGTGTCGGGGCGAAACACCGGTGCGTAGAGACCACAGAAATCCCAATAAGAAGGCACTTTTCCTAATTCTGTAGTAGAGACTATAAAGTGAATTGGTTGCCTCGTAAAAGCGTGAAGAAGATAAACATACAAGCAAACACACTTCCTCATTTATAATATGAGTTGGGATTCATATGATGCAGCACGATGCAGCTTGTTTGTTTCGAATTAAGTAATTAGGAGTACTCCGAAATCCCTGTGAGGCTGAAAGACGTGTTAATGATAATAATATATCATCGCTATAAATCTCGTAGCAATTTGTTAGATATACTCTGTGTCTAGCAATTATTATTTAAATAGTAAAAATAAAATGTGATCATCTATGATTTTTAAAATATGAAATAGAATTTCGGTGCACCCATTTTCAATTTTTTGCATGAAAGGAGGTCGGTTATTAAAATTATAGGAAAACCTCAAACAAATGGCAGACGAAAAAAACGTAAAATTAAAACTGGATAGCATTCAATAGATGGCGCCCTTTCCCAGTCAACTACGGAAATAACCATAATTTATAATATTAATAGGTATTAGAAATGCAAAAGTGCTTTTTTGGGTGCGTTATCTTTCAGCATTTAGTTTTTACTGAGAAAAAAAATCATTAGAATTCCTCCACCATTGTGTAGATATTTGAATTATGTAAAACTACCATACACACTGATGTTATTAGTGTGTATGTGTGTTTATTTCTTAGTCTGTTTGTTACTTAACTTCGGCTAAACCTCTGCATTGATCTTGGTGTAATTTTTAACACGTATATTTATTTATATTTACTATAGAGTGGCACAAAGGATATTTTTATAGCAGAAAAAATAACTTTAACTGGTCTGTGGGATTTCAAAAATACTGATATTAACGTTCTTCTCATGTGCTATAAAATTTATGCATCAGAAATAAATAGAGTAAACAGTTTTTGCCATCTCATAATGAGAACAAAGAACCTCCTTAAAGAAGTGGAATCAATGCAATAGAACGCTACATATTACTACATCCCATTCTACATTTAGAATAATAATAAATTAGCGTCTGAATAATAATATATTAGTGGCACAAAGCAATCTCTACTTGCAGTTAATCGCCGTTCGACTGTTACAGCAAGAAATTCGTACACTCATAAATCACGGTGTTCCAACTATTGTAAACTAATCTACTTTCCAGTAATTTCTCAAAGCTCCAGCTTAGTTTGCCGCTATAAGTAACATTGGTATTTTATCATCGTTACTCTGATTGGCATTATTTTGTGGAGATTATTAAAATGGAAGGGGTAATATAAAATCCACTCTAATAATATAAATGCGAAAGTGTCTGTTTGTTTGTTTGTTACCTTTATTCGGCTCAAACAGTGAACTCGTCTTGACGAAGTTTGGCACTCATGTAGCTTCTTTAGATGGAATGGGATGGGATTCCATAGGAAAACTGTTATCCCGGAAAAGTTACTCGTTAAACTTACCGTTAAAAAAATTGCATTGTTTACCTATGCATGGCTTGATTGTTCAAATTATTTAAAAATCTTTAGATGGTTTCTCGCTCAAAGTCGCGACAACCAAAATGGTTCCAATATACAGAGAACTCGAATAAACATCGTGTTTTTAAAATTTGGAACGCTTTGAAGCCGCGAATCAGGGGGCGATTGCCAAGAAAACCTGACCAGTCGGCATTCGGCACCGGTCCGCAAATCCGGACGTCGTCAATCGGTGGACGTCGGAAACACGCCAGCGGAAGCCCGTTGCCGGTAACGGCCGATTTGAAACATCTTGTTCCGTTTTCAAATTTTCTAGTGTTCTTTCATTTATTGGAACATTTCAAAGAGATTTGTTGCATTCGGCTTAAATATCGTACTGTATTTTTATGCTTGAATTTAAAATTAAGCAAAATTGATAAAGTTAAATATCATTCAATTAGTGAATAATTTGAAGATATTTCACATAGATGGTTTGAAATTATCTCTAGAAGTTGTGGTAGAAAAAAGAACAGTTCACTATAATAACATGATTAGGGGGATACCGGGGATTACAACCTTACTTCATTAAACTAAAAAGTGGTCATTTGCCAAACAAAAACAGTCCCAAGGAAGGTTGGAATCCGGTAGACTGTCTTTAAGCTTGAAGACGACATTTTGGCGAAAAGCAAGAAATATAAAATTCGGGCACGAAGAACAATATTATTCTGTAATAAAACTAATCTAAGTACCATACAAAGCTTGTTGAGGAAAGAGCATTCTTTAAAAGTAGCGTCAGCATAACTGTAGAAATTCTGTAGCTTAATAAATACAAGTGAAGTTGTATATGAGAGTGAGTTAGATAGTTGCATGGTCATTGTAATTGGTTAATTAGGCTTGATGATGACGTGGATGGCATTTGAACAGCATTTGTATGAAATGACGCCCTCGAGTCGAGTGGAGCGTAATTAGGAACACAAACATCCCTAGCACAGTTTAGCAATAGAACTATATCTGGTGAATCAAGTGTTTCTTAGTCTTATTCCATTTATATTTTAAGGTGAACTGCATTTTCGATAATTCATTTTATCTTCACTTAAAGTATACTTATACTACAGGGGATAATGAAGACGGAGGCTGGAGTATGCCCTGATCCCAGAGGAGTATATCTACAACGAGGCAGTGAAACACAGCTTGTAAATGAAAGGAATGTCCATTGTTACGTAAGCCTTCAAAAGGTCTTGTTGTTAGATGATAAAAATATGGAAGACGATATAGGTTGAGTTTTGGAGGAGTCTGAGCAATAAATATGGTTTTAATAAAACCTTAGCAAACAATTACGAAGGAATTTAAGAAGGAGAAACTGTTATGATTATAAATCTTAACAGAAGTCCGAAGATATTAAAAAAATACAGAATAAAACAAATAAAAAAAGAAATAAAATGTAATTCCTTGCAAGTCAAAGCATCAATTTTAATTAAAACAAACAAAAACATCTTAATGTTTTCTAACTTTATAACTAGAGGAGAAGTGAAAATAACTTACAAACTTTCTCCTTATGGAAAATTTGCTGCGGACAAACCGAGGTTTTTATTCATTCCAATTTGTACTATAAGCTTTTGTGAATAAAGGTGACAATTGCATATTTGTTGGCCGCGTTGTTTAGTGATTGGGTGGCTTAATTATTATAAAATATACAGCAGCCTTATCTTATTTGGATATTTCATTGTAATTAACAGAAAAGTAGGTAGGTACATATGTTGTCAGTGATCTTGTTTATTATCTATGGTCTTAATAATATTCATAAATAAGTAGAACTCCTCGCCGTTCAAAGAAAACTTTTAGGAAAGAAATTTGTATACATTGCGACTGTCGGCCGATTGGCGAAGTGGGAATCAACCCTGCTTTGTGTGGGTTCGATTCCCTGGGAACTGGGAAATGTTTGTGTGTAGAACCATGAATGTTTTTCAGTATCTGGCTGTTTATCTGTATATTATAAGCGTTTATGTATATTATTCTTAGAAAAAATATACGTGGCTTACGTCATCGTAGTACCGATAACGCAATCTACGCTTATATTGGGGCTATATGGAGATGTGTATATTTATTTATAAAAAAAATTATACAAAATAGCATCTCACTGCTGTCTCTTCACATAGTTTTGGTACGCCTTATAACAAGAAAGATTTTTTTTTGTTATTACTAAACGATGCTTAGATTTTATTCGAAATTTCAGTTTATATAAGATAAAAAAAATAATATTATTGGTTATAAAAACATTTCCGAAAATATCTTGCTTTGGAATGAATTGCCTTTTTATCTTACTGTACGTGCGTCCCATTCATCAGACTCGCAACACATGTCGAGCTTCTCGCTATCCGACCTTCTTAATTAATTACTTTTAGGATTCGCTGCCAAAAAGGTTAAAACGAAATACGCATTGTTGAGACTTGGTGATAAAGGTTGTTAGGGAGACGAATGAAGCTGTAATATCAACATATATGAAATTTATACGATTTCATAATATGATCTCTTCTTTTACCTCGCCCTTAATCCGATCTGTTTATAGAAACTTGATACCATGCTTTGAGTGCATTTCATTTTCGTGTCTATTACTATGCCGTTTTCTAGATTATCGGCACTGTCATTCCGTTATATTATTACTTTTGAAATGAAAACCACGTTTAATTTTGACTATCTAAATAATGAATAGGCCGCTTTTATCGTCACCACTCATTACCTTATATTTACTCTCCATTTCAATTTCAACTATCTTTTAAAAGTTAGTTTTGGAAATTTAAACTGGATCTTAACAACGCAACGTATTTATGTTTTTTTTTCGTCACTTTTATATCTTTTTTGTTTATAAAATAAGCTTTATTGCGCTGACTGAAATAATGCAAGTAACATACAAAAAATAAATAGGATAGAAGCATTTCTTTGCGGAAATCCATGATACATTATGAGAATGCTTAATTTGCTATACTCCGCGAAAAGATTTAGAAAGACGAGCGCGCTTTTCGCGGAGTATATTAAGAATTAAGAATTTATTCTCATAAAACACACAAAAAAAAGAAGAAAAAACTATATATTTATAAATACAGTTTTGTGCAAAGGCGGTCTTATTTCAAGTAATTGAAACCATGAAAAAGGGACAGTGCAAACAATAAAAAGAAAACACGCAAAAAAAAACAACTACAATAGAAATATAAACAAATAATTTAATATTATCATATATTTAATATCATATCAACCCGTTACCGGTCAACTACAGGGTCTCCTCCCACACTGAGGAGGCCTAGTGCGTATTGGTGGACTCCACACACCTTTGAGAACATTATGTAGAACTCTCAGGCACGCAGGTTTCCTCTAGATGTTTTCATTCACCGTTGAAGCAAGTGATATTTTTATTACTTAAAACGCACACAACTTACAAAAGTTAAAGGTGCGTGCTGGGATTCAAACTCGGCCCTCAAAAGTGAAGTCAAAGTCCTACCGACTGGGATATCACCACTTCCAATTTTGATTTAATATTATACTATTGATAAATTGGACACACTTCACCGAAAATCTACAGGTGTTTTATTTAGAATCATACGAGTATATATCGATCTTACTTACGATTATACTAAGGACGCATAATATTAGAAGTATATAAACATTGCTAGTTTTCAACTAGGACACAAAGCGGCGTCATTTCGGAGTCTTGTGCATAGCCTGTCTTTGTTTTCCGTAGGACTAAGCTTTGTTTTTATCCATTGTGCCACAGTTGGTTATCTCTGAAATGGTTGCTTTAAAATGTTGCGTTCACTTGCAATTAATATTGTGCTAGATCAACATAATACTAAACTACTATCATATATCTCATATATGCTGTTTACTGTCCTATATGTATACTAAACTACTGCCTTGCTGGTTTAGTGGTTAGCATGTTCGACGGCCGATTGGCGCAGTGGGCAGCGACCCTGCTTTCCGAGTTCCTTTCTTAAAGTATAGAAAGTTTCAGAGAATCCGCATCCAATGCGGGTTGGCAAACTTCACCGGTTATAATCATATGTTAATGAGACTGTAGCTGGCCGGCTGTATCGGACTAGCGTGCTGTTATAACCATGGGTTAGCCAATTTAAAAACCAAGAACTTAATACAAGTTCCACGTCCCATCCGGTAATTGAACCGATGACTCCGAACCGAAGTTGTCCAACGAAGAGTGACCTACAAATAAAATGTCACAGTGTGCTAAATTTACCCATCACACACTGTTTGAACGCATTTCTATATATTGCGCAACATGCTAGCGTTTCTTTACAATACTCAGTAACCTCCTGCAGTAATGTACTGCAAAAATAAAATAGAAATACATTGTGGGTCGCCCGCCCGCTGCATCCCCATTCAATGCATCTGTCAATACAAAGCCGACGCGCTCGTGTATTGAAATGCGGTTTATTTGTTAATGCAAAGACTGAAGACATCTGCATTATTTGTGAGCAAAGAGTTTGAATTACGGATAGCAAATTTATCAAATGCACCAACATTTATTGTTTACACTCGCAGTTATTTGTCATTAATTGGATAACCTAGTTAGATTATTCATTCTTTATAACGCCTTTCGTACGTTAACGTAGAAGAGCACTTTTGGAAAAATCTCGATCGAGAAGTACTATAACTACAGTGGCGTGCATAGAGGGTATGCAGAGGATATAAAATGAAGAAAATCTCCAGAACAAGCTATAAAAAACTTAAGGATAGGAATTGTAAAAGTTTTAAAAATCCTACTCTCAAGTATTTATAACTCATATTGGAGATTCTATTCAATTTTATATCATCTGTATACTCTATGCATACCCTCTGTGCACGCCACTGTATAACTATGATTATTTCTAAGTAGCATTGTTGCAAAATGCTGTGTTCTCGTCTGAAAGGCTTGAATTCCGGTGTAATTACAGGTGGCAAGTTGCAGGACGATCTCCTTGCATGCGCCGCGAAGTATTCCTCTGTTTACAAGCGATGGTTTTACGTTTTCTATTTTTTTTTTAAATATGTTTATATCATTAAAGAGTCCGGCCCTTTCAGAGAAGTTTATTTTCGCAATATGCTTGTACGGGTGCTATGGTGATACGCTCGACCGTAACAATAGGAAGATCTTCTTCGAGCGGGTGATCGTGCTCGGGGACCGGTCGAAACATTCATTTTTGGAAGTTGTATATACAGGCATTCTTTGTGAACACTTCGCTAGCGCGATGCAGGGTTTTTGTGGCGCCATCTAGTTCTGTAATATGGAGACCGCTATAATGCTTATTGTGGTTATACATATTACTATCCTATATATGATCTCTGAAAAAAGAAAGAGCTAAATCTCAGTTCTGTAAGCTGTAAAATGCTACCAGGCATTCGGATTTATAAAATAAGTGGGGACAAGGGAATATAGCACCTAAGTTCTAGAATGAGGTAGTTCAGTAAACAGATAAATAGTGATCTAATGTTTAACTGTAGCTTTGAAAGTAACATGTACATAATAATCTATAAGTTGCAAATAAAAAAAGGACTCAAAACTTACAGGTGACAAGATTGTCACTGATATTTTTTTATATTATAATAGTCGATTGACCTAATCACCACTCCCTAGAACCAGCGTTCATGTTAAGACAAATCAATCAAGGCAATACTCGTGTTGCGTCGTTTTATTTGTGCTTTTACGGACATTGCATCCAAAACTTCAGCTTAATCGGAGACCGGTATATAGATAAACATTAACTTGCAAGATTACATTACTGACAGACAAACACTGGAATAGGTGACACTAAATATTAGCTTCTAACCATTTTATATTTTATATATAAATCAAAGATTTATAAAAGATATTATAATGAAAAAAGTCTCTCAACTGATGATTAATCTTTTTCGTTTGGACATAGGGAAATAGGGTTGTCCCGTTTTGTTTCAGTATTCAGGTTGAAAAAAGGCGTTGTAATGTTAAAATAGAAACTATATTTATCATTTCTTACGAGTACTATTTATTATCCACTAATATTTTTTTTGCAGGTACACTATCCTGCATTGTAGAAATGAGCTATGCTGTAGGGAGGAAGCCCTAATGAGCTTTTAATGTTTATTTCATTTAAAATTTACGAAATCTTAACACAAACAGAAAAAAAATTAGTCGCGTTTTATATTTACCTAGTTTTATTTACTGTGACGTTAATATTATCACACATGGAGACACCAAACCAGATTTTGTGGTATGGGTTAGCAAAAAATAGATACATTCAAAGACTAACAAAAGTCTAGTAAAACGAAAATGTCTATGAATTCATTTAGATGCATTCCACAGAGATGCATTCAATCGAAACTGTATACTTGTATGCAGCAGACGGTTTTTTGTTCCAGTCAATACTTTTTCGGACTCTTGTCGTACAAATTGCACGATTTGTTCCATTTTTGTAAGCCCGGGCGATGTACAACTTATTGCGGCACTTGACAGTTCGTGAATTCCTAGTCCCTGAAATAAATCTACTAGTGCATCGGACGGATAATTTTGATAAATTGGACGTTTCTAGAAATAGCACAGTGTTTCTATTCCCTTCCGTTGAAACTTGCAGTAATAAATTGTGTTTTACCTAAACTAAGTATCATCATCATAATCCTTCGAACCGAGGAACGTTTACTAATAAGTCTTTTGAAGGGATGTACACATTCCACATGTCTTGCATCCAACGAATTTTTGCGACTCGCTTGATTTTGTGTGTCTTACTTGAGCAAGTTTACTAAACCTGCGTTTTCCAGAGCAAAGTTGCCAATACAGTACCCCAAGGTCCACCAGTCCTCCGAGCTGAGTGGCTCGGAGCTTTGCTCCACAATTCGTTGGTGATGACTCTAATACTGGTCTTCTGCGCCTCCTAAATTTTTATCATATTTTGTGTTCGCATTACTCCCTGCAATAATTCCTCAATTCAACAGCTCTGAAAAAGGTTGCGATGTGCAAAATATCCTTGATTAAGTATTGCGTTTTGTAACGTTTATGTTTAGGGAAAAGATCAAAAGAATCTCGCCTTTCAAGAGTATTCTGAGACATACATTCATCCGTCAACACGTCATGTTAAAGTGACATAGAAGTTAACCTCTCGATTCTCCATTTTATTGCCACAAAGAACGCTGTTGCTATTATTTATCGTCTTAATTTTATATAGGTAGGTACTATTGCATAATATAAAACGTAAAGATTTATTACATTATTTCCTGTGAACATGTTTTAGTGATGTTCTCATAATCATCATCATCACCTCAACCAATTGACGTCCACTGCTGGACATAGGTCTTTTGTAGGGAGTTCCACAATACACGGTCCTGAGCCGCTTGCCTCCAGCGGCTCCCAGCTACTCGCCTGATTGCATCTGTCCACCTCGTTGGGGGTCGCCATTCCAGCAGCTTAAGACCCCAACGTCCATCGGTGATGTTCTTTCTCGTAACTTTTATTTAATGAACCCGGTGGTAATACCTATATTATTACGTTCTTTGCATTTGGAACGTTTTATATATTTATTTATTTTTTTAGTAAATTGCAAACTATAAACACCTAAATAATGAAGTGCAATAGTTTAATAAACAAAATCGTTTTTAAATAATGTGCAATTGTACAGAAGTATTATTTCAAAGTATTACTGCTATTTAGCGATAAACCATTACTAGCATCACACTGCTACAGGACTTACACTACAGGTCTTCAGGCACTGAGGAAATCCAATGGAAACAGGGGTCCGCCACTCCTGATAAACTAGTGCTCTGAGGCCTCTTTATACGGTTGACACCATCAAACAAGTCACTGGAGAAACTAAGATTACTTACAACAGACCCTATAAAAGACCTATATCCAGTAGCGGACGTCCGGCGGTTGATATAGCGTTATCGACTTGATGACGTACTTTAAAGCTTAAAACATTTTGAATTAAGTGACTCCATACATAGTGATCAACTTTTTCACAGGACTTTGAAGTTTAAATTGAATATTGGATTAGAATATCTGCTCTCTTCAGGTAAATGAAATTCGTGGAAGCTCAAAGGAATCGATTTGGAGTGCTGTTTTCAACGATAAAGAGAATCCTAATAAATCTAAATTAGAAAAATAAAATTCATCAACTCCGATTATATCGTGTGTGATCAAATATTTAAATCTTTGATCATACAAGCTTTAATGTAGGCTTTAATGGAATCATTGTTATGATATATTAAATAATCTAGGATAAGTTATTCCTCAACTATTAGTTAACTCTTTTAAATACTAAGTACACAGTGCACATGCCCACACACTAACATAACAGCACTAAACCATCTATAACTATTGTTAATATAAGTTCTATCTATATTGACATGTTTATCGTCTTGAGTCAGTGAGTCTGATTAAAAAAAAATAGAAGTAAAAGTACAAAATTATTAGTATCATAAAAATTATCAAAGCGTCGGGTAATGCACTTTGACAATTTTCAGCTAACAACACTTAAACATACCGTGTGTACATTTAACTTACTTTGAAAACTGTATTATGTCTTGTTACCGTCAGCCGCCGGGTTGGTACATTATGTGTTTACCTGGTGCACGAAATACTATCGCCTAATGTATACATCTTGATATTGTTCTATTTAAAACAACTATTTATTTATCCGCTCACATGAAAGCTAACTATAACCTGCCACGCTTCGCTGTGGCACATTGTGATTGAATGGTTGAGAAAAATAGATAAAAACAATGCTTGATGCATATATATCGTGCTAAAATTTCAGCCCGATCATTGCAGAACTATTTGAGTTTTTGAAGCGTACACAAACCAACATAACATTTATATATATATAGATATGTGTTTTAGGACTAAAGATGTCCCTCCTACTTCCAGAGCCAACCACAAGTATTTTGAAATTATAGATAGTTGCAATCATTGACTGCAAATCTTACATAGACTCTCCCGCACTTAAAGTTTTAGTAGTAGTACCTATTAAAGCATTTTGTGGCCAAGCTTGTCCAGGGAAGTCCCAACTACCCCATGCCTATTTAAGCTGCTAAGCTGCGTTCCAGTCCGAAGGGTTTCATTTCATAGGATGTGTTCCTTGCATGGCATTCAAAGTGTTCCTCTGTTTATGTAACAAATTATGGTTTTTCACTAACCATTAGGTTACCACAGCTTGGTCCATCATTTATTACTATAAAAAAACCTTTAGGATGTTATCAACATGTATAATTATATAAATAATTTTAACGCCCCCACTCTCCTCTAGGGCAAAATTTTTTCGAAATCTGATAGTAGGTGACCTTAATTTAACAAACATGAAACTTTTATTAAATTTTAAGTCTGTGAGAATTTTAGTATATAATTTTAATTTTTTTTCATTAGCACCCCCGTAACCGATTTTGTGATTTAAACTTAATTCAATACATTCTTGATTGCTCGTAGCATAGCCCAAAAAAAATTTGTCCAAATTTCATGTCTAAAAGAGTTAAAATTCAAAATTTAGTTTTTTATGATTTTTTCTAATACTATACCCGCCCCCGCTATACACTTCGGAGAATTAAGACTTATAAAAAAGTTTGCCTATCCATTAAGTCAATGTATCCTCTACATGGATGCAAAATTTCAATTCAATCGGATGTATACTTTAATAGTTTTAACGGAACAAACGTAAAAAAACTCTATAGATTTATATATTAGTATAGATACGAAAAAACAATCTCTATAAGAATGATATGAGGGAAACAAAATTACTCTGCTCTAATTTAAAAGAAGAGCAATAAATGTTTGCACTTAAAAATATAGTAATTTCGTTCAAATATAATTAAAAATTGTCTCTAAACTGTCATAGTAATTAGAATTTTTCCGATGTTTACTAGAATTAATTGCATATTATTGAAATTTAAATTATCCAAAAACGGAAAGAAATTGAATTCATTTCGATCTATTCTAAATACACTCGAGAGCCATCTCAGCACGACTCGTCAATTTCGCAGTCCATCTCGGATTCGAGTTTTGAATTGCTTTTACCGCGGAATTGTACGCTACGCCCGAGTGAAGGGGCTTTCAGACGACATCGGATCGTACTTTTTCGAATATCAGCTCAGCTATGTCTCGCATGATGGACATTGCTTGTAACGTACACACCTCGTACTCACACGCAGGGAATAAATGAATTGGAGGGATTCACTTTTGAACTTTTAAATAGCTTTTCCAATTTGGATTAACTTTGACAGAAATAGTCGCAGGGGTATCTACATTTCATGTAGTAAGGATTTTTAACATTAAATTTCTTACCTTTAGCATAATATTTTTAATAGATTTATTTATTAAATTTATTTATTAATGAATGTTAAATGTTAAAATATTTTCCGTGACAGCCAAACTTATTTTTCTTGTGTAATCATTAAAATATAATAAGAGATATATAATATGCTAGCTTATTTTAGTCCAGTAGGACTGTAGGACTAAACGGTGCTAGATTAACTACAAACAGACAAACTTGTCGTTACAAAAGTGCTTATAGAGTAAGCCTACTTGAAATAAATGAAGTTTGAATTTGAATTTAAATTTGAATTTCCGCAACTTTTTTTTGCGTACGGTTGAGGTAGATATCCCGTGTTTAACTTCGTTTGTACTATAAAATTTAACTTTCATGCAAACTTTTACTCCGTATACCCCTTTGAGTAAAAAATGCTGTAAAACGCGATGCCAATTAATTAGTTTCATTGATACAACGTAAAAATGACAATTATTATACAAATTTCCTTCTCCTGTTTAGTTCCAATAATTTTAGAAAGTCCTTCGTTAATACACCTCAATATAAAAATTACACTGACTCCAAAAGGTACACCTCTGCTGAGCTCAAAAAATGTAGGTAGGTAGGTACCTTTTAAAATCTCAAATTTCTACCTTCAGACGTTGCAGTTGTAGATCGTTTATCGAACAGTCAACGTAAAGCAGATTGAAGGACTACGTTTCCGTACAAATCACCAAGTGAATGATCAATATGGTTAATAAAATTCTAGCGCTTCCTGCGCTTCTTTGCACGGCGATTTGATATAATCTACCTACCTTAATATAATCTACAAACCTTTTCAACCTCGCGGTTCGTTAAACAAACAATGAGGTGAAACTAAAGCAAATAGTTCCTCAGCATTCTCTCGGAAATGTATTAAATTGTAGAACACCGATAATGAATATACTATATTTATATAAGTTCGAGTATAGTATAATACTATGTCGTATAAATAAAATGTACTTACTCGAACGGCATTAACGATACGCTCGAGCGGAATGTCGCATCAGTCGCATCGCTTTTCAATCTGGGGCAAAGAGAACTCGCAAAAACTATGCCAGTTTCTTATTCAAGGAAATATACGACTGTATTTTTACGTAGTCAATATACGGACGTTTCAATTAAAGAATACTGTAAATAAAATAAATAGCAAACCACGAAGAACATAAAAATCCTTGTTATCGGATTTTTTATATGATTCAGTAAACACTTAAAACTAATTCAATATGCTTACCACTCGACTAACGAGGCAGTTAGTAGTAAATAGCACGATGAAATCTCTTTGTTTTTATGTTAGCAAAATATTTGCCACCGGCTTTTTCATTCCCCGAAACATCAATCCATATCATACGCGAGCTGTCACAGTCTTAATCCTAGATTGATGGCTGAGTATACGGACAAAAGTGCAGCTGTTATCCGATCAATTTCTTGATTGGCGTCTATTAAATCATCAACATCAAAACCTGGCTTTTAACTTGATGAATCGACCTATGCCTTTTAAAATCACTCTGTGTCTAAAAAACTCTTTCGATCTTTGATGGATGTGTAAAAGTTTTCCAATTTTTTTCCATTATTCACTTTCCGTAGAATTGGAATGTATTTGTGAGCTAGCCGGCTTCTTCTCAATGAAATTTGCCTTCCAAACCGATGTGAGAGTCACAAAAAAAAACTTGTCGTTTCAGAACTGCTGTAAAATAGGCGTTTAATAAACTAATTTGGAATTTATTAATACTAAACTGAATATTTTGAATATTCAGTTTCTAAATCTTGTAAAAGATGTCAAGTTTTTCTTACAATTAATTCAATTAAGTGTTTTTAACTGTGCCGTGTGGTGACGGCGGATCAGAATACAGTGACACCATCCTTTCTCTTCCCAGGGGTGTAGTCGTTCAAAATTCAAATTCAAATTCATAATTTCTTTATTCATGTAGGCCTATCACAGGCACTTACGAGTATGAATCGTTCATAAATACATGTTTACATAATTGTAAAGGATGGTGATTACTTCGTTCGCCAACTTAAACCTAAAGCTACGAGGGTTCCAAATGCGCCCTGGTCTAAGAAGAGCCCACAACAAACTTATCCGGGTAATTTTTTTTTGTTATCACCATCTCACAGTTAATTTATATTATTCCTCTCTGATACTACTTCCATCTATTGTGATCACCATCCCGTCTGCCCAGCCTAGTGATTATGGACAAATTCTTTCTTTGGGAGAGGCCTTCAGTCCAGCAGTGGACAATGAAAGACAATGTTTTTATATTTGGGTCAAATCATACATCATACTTTTTAACTAGCATCAATTGTGAGATTCAAATTCAATCATTCATGATAAAAGATACCTTATGAACTTTCAAATCCATTACTTGGTTGTAAATAGTTTAAGTAACAATTATTGAACTGAAATTTCCCTTAAAGGCTTTTATGGCTATGGCTAGGGTGAAAAAACGCTATTTTATACATAAATTGTTTAAAAAAAATATTTAATTTAAAACTTCTTTTAAAAATAAATTATTAAATTTAACGTTTTGAATAAAACAACTATTTTAAGATAGTGAATGGAGTTACTGAGAATAATAAATTTTGGCACTAGAGGGCGGTTGTATCTTACAATATTAGATACTCCTGAAAAAGTTGCATAAATATTTAGTCCGAATGATTAATTATTGTGAACATCTGAACCATACATAACCTTTGGTACGTAAGCTTTAAAGATTATTATCACTCAAAAATTATTTACTATTATTCATTTCATATTTTAAAATATCTCGAGATATTTTCATAGGAATAGTTACTGGCCTACAAAAGACTTAAATCACGCAATATAAAATATGCGTCGACGGAAATATGACTGATATTCTGTTTTTTCAGCCTATTGAATGTACTGTATTGGCCAGAGAGCACTTTGGTATCTGATTAATATATTGATTGGAGTCTATTAAATCATCAAAGGCTCAATTTAACTTGATAAATCAGCCTACGCCTGGTAAAATCAATCGATGTCCGAAAAAACTCTTTGGATCCGTGATGAATGCGAAAAAGTTTTCCAATTTTTTTTTCATCGCGGAGTTTTTAACTTCGATTCTATGGGGTGATTTTCAATACTTGTCCTTTTCAACTGTGAAACCGTTCCGATTCAAACTGGAGTGTCAGATTAATGGTTTACAAATGCTTTGTTAACAAAGTTGAACATTAAAAGCTTTAAGATGAATAATTGTTCGTTTTTTGTTACCTACAGTATAAAAGCTTTTATCTTAATATATATAAATCTCTTGTCACGATGTTTGTCCGCGATGGACTTCTAAACTACTTAACCGATTTTAAATTATAATGGCACACCGTGAGCAGTCTGTTCCAACTTAAGAGATAGGATAGTTTAGATTTTTAATTATAGTCGCAATTTTATTTTATTGCAAATTATTTTTCTATAATTAATTGACAGTCACATGTTATATATATATAATACTACTATACTAATTTAAGGCTAAGCGATACTGAATGCTTTAAAAACAAAATCAAACGCAGACGATGTCGCGGGCAACAGCTAGTATCTTATAAATTTCACTCCATTTTAGACAAGTGTCTGGGGAATCATACCTGGAAACCAGGTGTCTCACGGCAAACGTCGGGAAGAATTTTAGTTGCTGTACACAGTTCTGTATACTAATTTTCCACTTTTATCTTAAATAAATAGGTGTATTTATTTGACGAATTGACCGTAAATACTATGAGTAAGGTTTTCTAAACTTGTATCTGCAATAAAAATATCAATAAGCAGTTATTTTTAATAAATAGCAAGCATGCGACTTTAAGCAGTAATAAAGTAAAGATGTTGAAGCCACTTTTATTTATTTGTCGGTGGCATCTACGCTATACTAGACTAACTCATTTAAAGATAATTGTATACAATATTACAATTAACTAACGGTTGATGTCTTGGAAGTTTGTATTAAAAGTAAGTTTATACAAAAGTCCTAAGTTTGGTTCTAGCATACTAAAATAAAATATGTGAAAATTCCACCCCCCCAATTACGAACAGGTGGACAAATTATAACTTAGAATACTTAATGGCGGTCTTATCAAATAATTATGCATTGCATAAGTTGAGCTGGTGGTTGGACGTGACAATTTCTGGTAAAACTTTTCTACGTTAAAAAAAATTAAAACCTTCGGCTTTTTTCGCATGAAATTTGGGTCAAGCTTTATCGCAGATTCTTTTAACTGATGTTGATAAAAACAAAATGAATGAGCTTATATTTGTATTCGACCGATAACATACCCGAAACGCACTTTTTTAAATTGTTTTGCTCTGTTTTTTGTTTTGTCCTATAAAATAGCTAAACATTGACATTAAATTTGAAGTAATATAAATAAATAAATACACTACGACAATGCACACATCGCCATCTAGCCCAAAAGTAAGCGTATCTTGTGTTATGGGTACTAAAATGATGACTATAAACTACTTTTTAGTAGAAAGACTAATCCAATTTGGCGGATTCTTTAGTAAGGTAGAAAGAGCACTTTGTGAAGAGAACCTAATTATTTTAAGTTACACAAACATAAGATTTAAAACTAATACAAGGAAAAAATGAGTTAAAGAGCTCGCGTTATTATCATAAAACAACGTAGTAGGTCTTGCAGTCAGTTTCTATAGAATAAATGGTGCAAGATTTATGACGTTATTAGTAGAACAATGTAAGATAATTCAGCACTACTCAGGCAAATCACGTTCTACGTGGGCAGTGCTAATTACCTCACTTGACTCTGATGATTGTCTCTGATTGGCTGATTGGATTCCCGTGATGGACTATTGATGTGACGTAATTGCACTCGAACTGGCATGTGAGTTCTTGAATGTTATAGCTTAATAGTTGTAGAATAATTTAATTTTTAAAAGTTTTACGAAGAGCTCTGATCTCCTAGTGGAAGTTGTCAAGGAACCTTTTTTTTTTTTTTTTTTTGTTGACCACTATAATTGCGTCAATCTGTCAACAGCGATTCGACTATTTTTCTTTTACTATTGATTAGACTGGAGCAAAGTAGTGCTAATTGTGACAGAGCTGATCCACGTGCTCATTCAGAGTACCGACTGCCTCCAATAATTAAATTCAATAATCTTCCTTAGCTATGAAGTTCCACAGTTGGTCGTTTTTAAGACCGGAATCGGAAGCTTATTCTTTAAGGCACCCTACACCGGGTCTGACCTACTGACAGTTTCTGGAACAATACCTCACAATTTTTGAGTAGACCCAGATATCGAACCCTTTCACTTCCTTAATACGCTTACATCAAGACCAACGTGACAGTTTTAGAGGCAGTCAACAATATTGTGTGGTTTTAATTGGTATATTAAACAAAAGAAACCAATCCCAAAATCTGGGATCTGAGAGGATATACTAAATCTTACCCTTCAAATATAACTATCCTGGTAAGTACGGTCATTGCTCATTTTCCCATTTACTATATCGACACTTCTCGCAACTCCTTTGGTGTGTTATCCCGCAAAAAGTTTTAGGAAGGTTTCTGATCCCCTAGTTGAAGTTGCCAAACAACTTAGCACAAGAGTTGCGTCAATCTGTCAATATAATAACGATTCGACTATTTTTCTTCTACTATAGATCAGAGTGAAGTATAGTAGAGCTATTTGTGACAGAGGTCATTCATGGAAGTACTGCCTTCATTTTTATTTCTGGTAGCATTGCTGTGTTCCGGTCTGAAGAGTGTGGTTGCCGGTGCTATTGCAGGAGCATGAGGCTTAACACCTGCGCCTAATAAAGGTTGTGATCAACACAGAACGGCACGTATTCCTTTACATGTCCCGCGAAGTGTTGCTCTGTTCATATATCGTGATTGTCCAATTCCCACCAGATAGGCCAATAGCTTGGTCCATGAATTATTCGTAAGAACGATTGAGAGTTTCCGATTTGTCTGGTAGAAGGCTTATGCTGTGGCTATTTATTTACCGTTACAAACGTGATTTAGCGTTCCGGTACGATTCCGCGTAGAAACTGACTAGGGTTATGTAATTGCAATATCCAATACTGGCTTGCGCGTATCATCCCACCCACCAGGTGAGATTGCAGTCAAGAACTTCTTGTAATTAAATAAAAATAGTAAATACAGGTTATAGTTGTGAAAGATGTCACAGGGCTATGGATCGTTGCGTGGTAGGTGGAAAAAGAAAAGATACAATGAGGCGCTCGGATCTTTAGAGATATAATCAGAGTAGCTGACATACGTATATTAACCAATAGGTACAACTCATACCTTTAATTAACGGGGCTTTATAAAACGTCAAATGAGATATTATGTAACTATTTATAAATATAAATAAATATATATATTCTGAAATATAAGGCTATGATATTAATTTTCTGTTAATTAATCAAATAAAATACATCTGTGATCTGTTGCTAAGTAGCTTCGTGAAAGAAAAACACATCGCAGAACAAAAAATAACTTTTCGTACTAGTTGAAAACAGCATATTGTTGGGAAACGCTACCCTTGGCTTGTAATAAAAAAATTATAACAAAATTATTAGGTTAGACATGGACCCAATGAGTCGTAATCCGTAGTCGAACAAGCTTTAGTGCGCCCAAGGAGGCAATTACCACAGTAAATATAATAAGGTCAATGAGTATGGAAACTAGTCCTCTTTGATAAAATAATTACCTGCACTCCACTGGAATGTTATGGCTGTCATTGTACTTTATGTACAATTTAGAAAGATCGCTTTTTCATCGGCATATCTGTTAACTACAATTTGAAGACGGCACCTGATGATCATGATCGATACAAAACTGACTTTCAATCTATATATATATCTTAATATATATAAATCTCCTGTCACGATGTTTGTCCGCGATGGACTCCTAAACTACTTAACCGATTTTAAATTAAATTTGCACACCGTGAGCAGTCTGGTCCAACTTAAGAGATAGGATAGCTTAGGTCTTTAATTATAGTCGCAATTTTATTTTATTGCAAATTATTTGTCTATAATAAATTGACAGTCACATGTTATATATATACTACTATACTCATTTAAGGCTTAGCGATACTGAATACTTTAAAAACAAAATCAAACGCAGACGAAGTCGCGGGCAACAGCTAGTATATTATATATATATAAAAGTGAAAGAGAAAGTGTGTGGGTATGTTCCGTATAGGCTCCGAAACGGCTGGACCGATTTCAATAAAACTTTCAGGGAATCTCCGGATTGACCTGGCGAGTAATCCTGTAAAGTTTGGTGACGATCGGAGCACTCCTATTTTTGAACTGTCAAATACAGCTTTTGTTTACTATGATGATATTCTATTGTTGGGTGTACATGGGTGTAGATAATGATCTTCACCCGCTCGAGAAGAGAATAGAAGAAAATGAAATAAATGATTTAATATATTATGAGACTTAAATTAAAAATTTAATGATGTAAGTTTATTGTTTAAATAAAATAAAGCAAAATCTAGCCCGGCGAAGCGGGCTGGGTACGTTAGTTATCTATAAATTTATGCATAGGGTTTAATTTAAAACCCCGTTCTTAGCTCGATTTTTGTATATGAATACATATTAAAGTGATATATGTACTCAAATTAAATATCATCATATGAAATCAAGAAAGTAGTTTGAAAATACTCAACTAGCTATCACAATGAGCGAATCAATAACAATCAGCAGCTCACTTACTCTGATTTGTGAAGAGATTCATTAGTGCTACCCACATAGACTCGGTCAGAGAGAGGTTTAATTACTGGCATTGGTTTAATTTAACTTGCTTTCCGCTTTACAGATATGAAATTTCTGTGCGATGTTTTCCATGATTTTTTATTTACTTCTTATTTCGCCTCGGTTTCGCTGGCGTGAAATTTGGATTAAGATCTGGTTTTATCTTTATCTCGGGTTCTAGCTGAAAATAGTTTTTTCAGTTACACCTTCATGCTTTAGATGCGAAGGTTTAGAACGAGGTGAAAATAAACTGTTACATCTTTCAATTAATTTTAAACAAGCGTTATTGTATTGGATAGAAGCAGGCGTTCCTTTGCGGAAATCGATGATAACTTAAGCGTAATTTGCTATACTCCGCGAAAAGCAGGCGAATTTGTGTGGTGTAATGTTGTTAATTCGTAACCATTATTCATTGTAAAGTCAAAAACTCCTGAGGATGCTCCGGTATCGGAGCGAAACATACGTTGCTTGTTTTGTGTGGAGTATAAGGATTATAAATTACACCACACAGATTCTCCTGCTTTTCGCGGAGTATAGCAAATAAAGCTTAATTTTCATAATAAACAATTTGTTTAAAATTTATTGAAAATAATCCATACTAAAAACCTATATGCTAAAGTGTGTGTTTATTTGATTGTCCTTACTTAACGTAGTTGAAAGGATGTAAAGTAACGTAAGCTTCTTTTCATCCCAGCAAAACAAATGGTTCCCACGGCATTTGTAGAAAAACATAATAAACCGAACAGCCAGGTGTCAATAGTAATATACTGTGGAAATCTCCCCTTTACTTGTCGTTTAATGTAAATACTTATTTCTGCCGCTAAGCAGCATTGTTGCAATACTGTGTTCCGGTCGGTACAGCGTGGTTGCCGGTATATTTACAGGCAGACGAGGCTTAACACCGGCGCCTAAAGAGGATGGACACAGGAAGGCTCGTTGCAGGACGTGTTCCTTACATGTCTTGCCAAGTGTTGCTGTTTATAGGCGATGGTTTCCTTACAATCAGTTGGGTCGTCTTCTGGGTTCATCGAGTATTACTATAAAAAAATGGGAAACTTTGACTTATCTCTACTGATATATTTTTTTTATTGTTTCACGGGCCCCATTCACTGGTTAAAGGGATAACCAGTGAATGGGGGCACTGATCGATTGCCTCCAAATCGCAGTGACCAATCGCTTCAAAACTGCCGTCCACACACTTGCAATCGGTCGTTCCGGTCGATGGCTGTGCCGCATTGTCAACAACGTGACATCACAGAAAGCTCGTATAAGTAGAATGCATCAGTAACCTATGTGCATATTACTTGCACCACTAACTTATGCGAGTAGCATGTGCATGTATTTTTGGAGTTTACTCCTTAAGAATCGATTTTCATATATAAGGCGCCCGGTATGAGAAAAATGTAAGGAGTAAAATCTACTGATGAATGACCTCGTTACGTTTTCGCTTTGCGACGTTTGCGCTGTGATGCGCAAACGTGCAACGTCGCTTTCGTTTAATTAACTTATTTTTCCTATTTAAGTTACCAAGGAAACCGAATATTATCTAAGTAAAGAAACAAACACTTAAATATATGGGACAGAGTGAGATAGAAAACATTATACATTTTTTTTCCTATTCTTGTTACCATGGAAACTAAATAATAAACATTACATTTATCCTAATAGTTCTGATACTCTACATCCACCTCAATCTCCCGTAGGCTACTTTTAAGAAGTTACACTTCCGCCGTGTGTGAATAAATTGCACAGGATTTTTAATTTACCCTTTCATATGGTATTAATCTTTATTCAGCTAAATAAACTCTGTTTGTATATGTTTCGACAATCGTACTTAAGGAGTAAACTCCAGTCGTGCGTCGGAGCTGACACACACTTTTTATTTAATGTTTCTTTTATTACAATACACGTTAGCCCTTGACTGCAGTCTCACCTGGTTTGAAGCGACGATGCAGTCTTAAACGTTAAAGAGCTAACCTGTTACGGGATGTGGTAGTTAAATTAATTTTATTAATACCATGCCCCAGCAAGAGTTTAATATAACTGCCATAGTCCCTAATAACTGCATGTAATGGTTTCTATGAGGTCGAACCTGCGACTCCCTACTTAAAGCGCTCCCCGCTGCGCCAGGGTCGTCACAAATCTCGCATCATTAGTAGCGTAACTAATAGCTGACTTGCCTATTCATATACCGAAAAATGCTTGGTTCCTATGCAATACGGTAACCAGTTTTCATGCTGCAATTGTTGAACAGATTGTGTAGAAATCTGGTAACGCATCTTAGGTGTTTAAAGCTATTTGATATACGAAAGTAAAGCATCACGCAGAATTATTCGCAGGGGAATTTGATTCAAAAGCTAACAACACACTTTATTGTACAAAAGGACAATAAGTTCAACACTCGGATAATTTATAACTATAATCCGATTAAGTTATTTCAGTAATAAAAACATTGTTGATAGTAATAATGTTATAGAAATCCTTATAGAAGCTAAAATGAATGTCTTTATTCGAGAAAAGGAGCAATATATTAATCCTACTACAATATCAATATTCTATTCAATTCCTACATGACCTATTTCGCGGAGTCTTTTCTAAGAATGTCATAACTGTCGTAACAAACGATCTCGCTGCCAGAAATATCATTTTTCTGAATTAAACCAACGAGATGACGAGTTTTTGTGCCGTTCAACATAGGCCTGAACGTGTCCATGAGTTTTTTTATAGGCGACGCGGGACGCATAAAATGTTGTAGAGCAATGTATTGTTAACCTCTAAATCTTCTATTCTATCGAAGGAATATTTATAAAATATTTTACTTGTTTAAAATATCTAGAATGGTGACTGGTTTCTACCAGAAACCATACCAAATATTTTGAGATGAAAGTTATCTGACTCGCCCGGATAAAATACGTCATGTTGTAATAAATGCATGTTCATTTCACATTAAACCTTCTCAAAGCTTATTAATGCTAAAAATATATTTATTTATGTTTTCCAAGAAACAGTAATAAATAATAAGAGAGAAAAGTATTCAAAAGGAAACACGGTTAGTAAACCTCGGAATCTAGTGAAATATGGTAAGTATAGAAATTTGGATAGTTAAAGTTTATTTTGGACACACAAAGCAGATAGCTCAAATTAATAACTAATTGGTGGTTTATTGTTACTTTATTACATCATATCGTCAATATCAAAAGCGATGATAACCTTGTGGGTTCGGCCTTCGGCCTCTTTTTCGAGGGAGCGAGTTCTGGCACAAACCTCAATCTTCGGTAATTCTTTCATCTTTAAGGCAATTATTATCTGGAACAATCTGCCTGCTGAAATCCGTGGAAGTAATTCCCTTCCTATATTTAAGAGTCGTCTAAAGGACTACTACCTTTCTTTGGGTGTTGGCAGTTGAAGTTGTTGCTGTTACTGTCTGTAAATTATGTATTAAAGTCTACTCTTATATATTATATATTTATATATATTGTGTATAATGTATATTTTATACTTATATATTACGTATATTTATTTAAATAATCTATGTATTAGTATCTATACATTTTAGTATTTATGTATATATAACAACACTCTTGGCACTATCCCGTTCTCTTGCTCTAAGTACTTTCTACAAAGGTTGCCTGTAAGAGATTGCTTGCAGCAATAAGGCCGCCTTTGCATGTCTACTTTGTTTACTGTTTCATTAATGTTTCTTTTCATATATGTATGTTTACGTGCAATAAAGTGTTTCTTCTTCTTCTTCTCAAACAAAGAAATCAATATAATCAACATCGAAAATATCGAGAGAAAAACTGCTAGCCTGAGATACCTCCATAGTGTTCGCAAAAGCGTGTGAAGTCCACTAATCCGAACTTGGCCAACGCGTTGGTCTACGCTTTAAACTTTTCGCACTCGGAAATGAGGACCTTGTAGTGGGTTAAGGGGTTGATGATGATGATGAATATAATAAATCTAGTTCAAGGCAAATCTTTAATAGTGAAACTACAACAAAACCCGTTAATACCTTGCAGATAAGTGTTTATGCTACGTGCTTTATGATCTAGATATATTAAAATGATTTACATTATTCCAACAAAATATGGAACAAATATTTCCAATATCATGCATGTATAAAATGCTTTTCACCAATTATTTAAAATTCCAAAAAGTAAACCGCGTTAAATTTTAGACAAATTGTTCGATAAAAATCCATGATACTGCATTGCGTCACTCTTTTACACTTATAAATATTCACGGTATTAATTGAACTAGAAATACCATATAAAGGATCATAAAATGTTTTACAGAAAAATAAGAATATAGGTACTTTGCATTTATTTATTCATTTATTTATTTTTTGTTAAACTAGCTACCACTGGCACATCATCTCCGTGCTAGTTTCGGTTTTTTTTACAGCAGAATTGAGCTCTTGTTCTTTTAAACTTCGTCTTGATCGGTTTAGCAAGGTAAACTGTTTTTTTAATTCAATTCCCGGATTTAAATATATTTCTATTTACAGCCGGTTTCATAGTTATTTCAGTGCAGTTCTCAAGCCAAACATAGGTAAGAAATGAACGAATACTTTCGAAATAATTACAAAAGTTACTTATGCGGCCACTAATGCCAGCGAAGCTAAACTAAAACTGGGTTCAGGACTGCAGTTTGAACGTATAGCAAAACGTATATTTATTAAACCTGGTTTCTAAAGCAAACTGTGACGTCAGCCCTAAAATAACGAAGAAACTACCAGTACAAAATCGAAACTAAGTCTATTTTAATTATGTTTTTCTAATTGAGAATAACTGCTTCGTTAGTCTAGCTGCTTCGACTACAAACACCTACGGTCTGAGCTTCGATTCCGAATAGGCAACATTAGTATATGTTGAGCTTTACTTCCTTTATAGGAATTCACAGAATCAACCCTGGGTTAGGAAATTTGATTATAAATGCCGTTCCGCGGAAAGCACTTTTTGCCTTCGGTTCTGGTTAGAGTCACCTATGATTTTAATAAAAACATCAAATCAAGCTGGCAGGCTTCCCTTGTGATACAAAGTGGAGCAGTAAAAGGCTGAGAATAGTGATAATGAATAAAGAATGCAGTAATCCACTTTTTTATGAATGTGTTTATTTTGAAAATAGTAATAGAATTAAGTTAATTTATTTTTAAGTACATTATGTATGAAATTTATGAATGAATGAATGAAATTTATTTATTTGCCCACAAAATCGCTTACAATTATAATACAAAAATATATCCTAATAAAAGCATGTGGACAAATAGGGTTCCACCTCAGCACGAAGCCGCAGCGAGCTGCAGCGCTGGTTTTCAGGGGGACCCTGTGTGCTCACAGACGTGTTTGCACCTACATCATCCATGCCACAGTCTATACAAAATAAAAATAAAATTAAAAATAAAACATGGTGCGGAATATAAAATTTACAGATCTAAACCAAGAAGCCTACCACAGGCAGTGTCCATGGAAACGCTAGATACTTCGTCTGTACATACGCCAGAAACAAATTACAGCCCTGCTACTATAGTGTTTTTCACACACAAACACATACGGAAAAAAACGGAAAAAAACTGATTCAAAGAAAAGCCTCATTAATGTCGATTTAAGAACTATAAATTTTTTGTTGCTGTAGCAAATGTGCTTTGAGTTTTTCTTTAAATAGCCGAACAGTTTGTATATCACGTATGGGTGGTGGCAAGTCATTCCAACACTTAGTAGCAGAGAACTTGAAACTGCCGCGAAAGGCGGCAGTTTTATGTCGTGGCATCGTCAAAACGATTGAGGAGCTTCTTAACCGGCCAGTGCAGCGATATTCTATCCACCTCAACTTTTTGCGTAGGTATTCCGGGACACCGTTATTTATCACCCCAAATAGCAAAGTAGCGAAGTGAAGTTTTCTTCGCTCTTCCATTTTTAAGAGGTTTGCGTTATTGATATAAGGACTGATATGACTTCTTGGTGGAATGTCATAACAGAAACGGGCGCATGCATTTTGAACACGCTGTATAAGCTTCTTAGTTCTACCCAGTAATCGTGCTCCAAAGACAGTATCAGCATAATTGAGCTTCGATAGGACCAATGACTCGCACAGTTTATTTCTAAGGTCCACACCAATATACGGTCTTATTTTATATAATAACTTAAGCCTAAAAAAGCAATTTCGAACGGCTTCCAACACATGGGATTCAAAGTGCAGTGAAGAATCAAAAATAACACCCAAATTTCGAGCCTCATTAACTCTTACAATATTCTTATTATCTATATTTATGTTAAAACTGTGTGTACTAAGACTACTAATACAATGCTTAGAGCCCAGAACCATAAACTGCGATTTTTTTGGATTCAATACTAAACAATTCCTCAATGCCCAAATGTGTAAGCGATTCAGATCGCAATTTATTTTGTTTACAGCCTCTTCTCTATCTTGTGGGTAAAAAGATAAGTATAACTGTACGTCATCAGCGTATAAGTGGTAGTCGCAATTATGAAAACAACTTGTGATGTCAGATGAATATAACGCATAGAGCAGTGGACCCAGTATAGATCCCTGGGGAACTCCTCTGTTAACTGAAGATAGAGCAGATTCCATATAAGTGTTATCGCTATTTCTTACTTCGACATACTGCGATCTACCTGAAAGATAACTGTCGAACCATTTGATCGTGGAGTTATCAAACCCATAAAAGGATAGTTTAGACAGAAAGAGAGTCGTGTTTATCGAATCGAAAGCTCGAGAGAAATCAAGGAGGACAAGAATAGTACACATTCCCTTATCCTGCGCGGACAAGATGTCATCCACAACACTAACAAGTGCAGATGTTGTACTGTATGATTTCCTGTAACCTGATTGGTTGGCTGGTAGGAGATTATTTTTTTCAATGTACTCTGTAATTTGAGTAACTACTACTTTTTCTAGGATTTTGGACAAACAAGGTAGGATGCTAATAGGTCTTAAGTCCTTGTATGATGTAGGATTGTTACATTTTGGAAGCGGTTGCACCTTAGCTATCTTCCACAAGTCAGGGAATGTAGAGGTTAAAATTGAGTTATTTACTAAGTTGGTTACAGTTTGTAGGCATTGGGGCAAGGATAATGTAAGCATTTGCAGTGAAATATTATCGACACCCATAGCCTTTGACTTAAGACCCTGAATAATTTTGGCAATAACTCGTTCATTTACCGGCTGCAGACCGAACGTGCTATTACCAAGCCTATGGTACTCATAGTAAGTGAGGTCTGATATTGACACAGAGTTATTGCCAGGTACGTCAAGGAAATGTTTATTTATTAAATCCGGGTTTCCAAGCGCCATAGGAATATCTCTCATTTTACTCTGTCCCGTTACTAAGCCAGACTTTTTTAAGTTTTTCCATAAGACTTTTGAATTTTTGATAAAAGCGTTAATATATTGCACGTGATAAGCTCTCTTTTCCGATTCGATTGCATTAACAACTACAACTTTCATATCTTTGTAGAACTTTTTATGCGCTGCCATTTTAGTTCGCTTTGCCCTCGCGTGACTTTGATTTCTTAGATGAATCATTAGTTATTATGTCAACCCATTACCGGTCCACTCCAAGGCACGGGTCTCCCACACATGAGAAGGGTTTAGGCCGTAGTCCACCACGCCCAGTGCGAATTCTTGGACTCATATAACTTACAAAAGGGCTCAGCTGAGATACGAACTCGGGCCTCCGATAGGGAGACCGAAGTCCTAACAACTACCACCCATTTTATTTTTTATTGCATTTTTAAGTAAATTTTTAAGTACATATTGTAATATTGACTAAAAGTTAGATAATTATAATGGCATTCTAGAAATAATTATTTACTGAAGACATTATCACAGGCGCCATTGTGTAAAGTCGATGATGCGGTTGTTGTTAATCACGGCTAAAAGGGGCTGTAGAGAGCTGCGGCTAGCCTATCCCCACTAAGCGCATAAATCTTTAAGCAGTATACGGTATATGGGACTTGCATACTCGCAATCGTAAAGCGGTTTTCGAGTATCGAAGCAATAAAATGCCAGAGTAATAAATTAATAGTCCAAAAAAACTAGAATATACGCTTGATACAAACACCCCTAATTAATTTATACCTGTTAGTTTATTTACAAAATAATATCAAATTAACATCATTCCTACCTTATCGATGTTAGATGATAATTATAAAAATTAACAAAAATCTTAATTAAATTAAGTTTTCCCTACCATAATATAACTTAATTCTCTACCATAAAGGGTTGTCTGGAGGAGATCGCTTAATTAAAGCGATAAGACCGCCTTTGCGCATCTTATATATATATACATATATTTTTTTATTTATTGGTTGTGTTATTTCTTGTTTTAACTTTTAATTTGTGCAATAAATACTTTATCTATCTATCTTATTTTTCAAATTGGATATTGGAATAATAATATCAAATTAGTATATCTATTAGGAATTTTAGAAGACCATTTGTTTTCCTGGGTAAAAGTAGCCTATGTTACTGTGCCTGAATGTAAAGAATTTTACAAGGACGAAGTCGCGGGGAACCTTTTGTCAAATAATAAAAAGTAGAGCACTTTTAAATAAAAATAAAACACGGTTTACGGGCAGGTTCAATTTGTATTCAATAAGGAGTTGACTATAAATTCGCGATCTCACATCTCACTAAACGGTGCGTTCGTCGTATTTCCGGACGGTAAACTTGAAAGCTATTGCTTTTTACACAGTCGTTCGTTGACCAGCGTAGCACTGCGGAAGAAGATTGTAATAATTACCTAGAGACAGTACGAAAACAATGTTTGCCGTCACGGGAACTCAACATTAAAGATAACAAGGAAATTAATAATTTACAAAAAAAATATAGAGTTGAAAAAAAATTTGATTCAATATTTTACTACAAATACGGAATAATGGAATTGACATATTTCTCTTAATACTTTCTAAAATAATAATAAAAACAAAATATAAGCAAATACAACGAGCATAGTTTACTAGTCTTGGGCCTAACCGATAACCAAAGAGAGCGCTCAATTTAGTTCATAATCCAAGGATGAACTATATAGTTCGCTCTATTAATTCATTAGTTCTTTTTTTTTGTGATTTCATATGATTTGATAAAGTTGTTTAGTATCGATATCGAAATATCAAGGCGCGCACAGTAAAACTAAATAACTTGGTTGGTCACATAGCGCCACTGTCTAGTCAAGTGGACGCTCAAAGAAATATAAAAAAAACTAAGAGCGGGATTTTCAATGAACTAGTCATTTAGTTTCATAGTTCAACTAAAGGAGCGCTCTTTTCACCTAGGTCATTCGCGAACTACCCAAGACCTCGCCTCACAGTAAGCATATTAAAGAACGTGTAAATGAAAATCGAAAGTACATTATTTACTGTCTCTGTGACTTATCTGTGAAGCCAAAACGCTAATAGTTTTTGAGTGAAGCACTGTTTTAGTTTTTACTAAAAGAAATCAGGTACAGCCCTAACAGACAGACTCCTGTCAGTTTATTAGGTACGCGTCACGTAGTATTTTGGGTGTGTTGGTCTTTTATCTTTCATCATAGTATGTTAGGAGCTAGTTTGTATGGAAAAATAAATATGCTTCTTTTGATTTAATATTTTTATATATTTGAAATATACTTATACACCCTTCAACAGTATTTCGAAAATGTATTTCGGTTCCACGTTGTATAAACGCTTCATAAATAAGTGACTGTGACAGGCTTGCATGAATAAAGAATTTCTGAATTTGAATTTTAATTTATAAACGAAGAAGATAATCCCTACTAATGTTATAAATGTCAAAGTAAGTTTGTTTGTTACGCTTTCACGCAAAAACTACTAAGCCGATCATCATCAAACTTTTTACACATATTTTTGAAAGTGTTAGAAGTAATATAGGATACTTTTTATCCCGACATTAAGCTCGGTTCCTTTGGGAGAGGGGATGAGTGTTTGACGATTTTACACCATAACTCCGACAAATTATAACAGATTTTTTTTTTTTTTTTTGTACTATAGAGGTTACAATATGTGTTTAATTTTGCCCAAACTGTGGTTGGAGATAGAGGACAGAACTACTCAGCGGACAGCAGCAAACACCTCATTTAAGGCTTAGCGATACTAAATACTTGATTTTTTTTTTGGATTTACTACTAAATTTAATGCCACATCAAAAAACAAAATCAAACGCAGACGATGTCGCGGGCATCAGCTAGTTATATTTATATGTGGACGTTGGTGAAGCAGGACGGCATAAAAGATTGTCTAAATATTGAGTAAAATATAAGCTCAATCTGCCTTTTAATTAAAGTCTCAAGTTAACAACTTAAAATTTCGTAGCGATGAAAGATAAATAGTCAATATTATTACGTTCCGTGCATTTCGGGGCTATTCGTGCTTGCTCACAGTGCTGGCTCGTGGCCAAGCTCATCTTCCCTCTAAAAGGTGCTTAGCAACGCCAATATATCAGAAATGGGAAAAATTAAATGATGTAAAAAGAAAAATACAGCGCAATCAAGATAACGACGTTACTTCGTGAATTTTTTATTACATTACTCAGTTATGAGAATTTTATTTTAACTTGAAATAGAGAATACAGAAATTATTATTAGGTAGAGCTGATGAATGTTGTTGGAGATAGAGGACAGATCTCCTCAGGGGACAGCAGCAAACCTCTCATTTAAGGCTTACTGAATACTTTTTTACTTTTTTTAGAACTACAACTAAATTGAATGCCACATCAAAAAACAAAATCAAACGCAGACGAAGTCGCGGGCAACAGCTAGTATATATATAAAAGAAAGTTGTGTTAGTTACATTTTTATAACTCAAGAACGGCTGGACCAATTTTTATGATATTTGATTTTTTGGATTCCTCTTAGACCGGAATAGGATAGTAAGTATTAAAATATAACATTCATCAGAAAAGAATATCCGCGGTACCAAGGTCGCCGGGACAGCTAGTTAGTAATAGAAATATAAATATAAGTAAGGAAGTAAGGATGTTATGACTTCTTTACTACTCGTTGAAACTTGTTATGAATCCCAGGATCTCATAAAATTAAGCTAAAATATTTACAGGAACAGCATTCTAGAAATGAACTGTGTATTAAATTAACTGATGATGCTAAACTACGCTACGAGTCGGGTTTTCAAGCACTACTAAACAACCCTGACAAGGTAACCACCAATTAGAGGTAGGCATAGCTTATACTCGTGTAACCGTAGGTACTTATTTAACTTATGTAAGGTTATTTAGAAAGGAGGTTCTATATGCACCAACAATAAAATCCCTAATATTCGATCCCCAATATATTATTAGGGATCGAATATTAGAGATTAGGGACCTGTATAAGGTTCATTATTGTTATAATTAGTAGAATTGTATTTCTGATTTCAACTAATTTGACTTGAAATAATATGAACACAGCTACTCTACTTACACTTACTCTCTATTTACACTTATACTCTAAAATATTTATCAACATCATCATCATACCAACTTAACTACCCACTTCAGGGCACGGGTCTCCTACCACAATGAGAACGGGTTAAGGCCGTAGTCCACCAAGCTGGCCCAGCGCAGATTGGTGAACTTTTCACACCTTTGAGAGCATTATGGAGAACTCTGCACCGATTCGAACTCATCCCCCGAAAATGAAGTCGAAGTCCTTCTCACTGGGCTATCACAGCTTCCTAAAACATTGATACCACGATCAAATTGTGGTATAGCCACATATATAGCCGGCTACCCGCATTGAAGCAGGATTGCTAAAGCGTCCTTTCTCATAAAAGAGAGGGTTAAAGATAACCCTGTCTACTATGAGAGCCTTTACCAAACAATGGCACAACAACTGTACCGGTGATATGAGATCGTAATAGCAAAACTTCTCGCAGATACTAGCTATAAAAACACCGACCAAGTGCGATTCGAACTCACCCACAAAGGGTTCCGTACGATTATCTTTAAAAACGGCAAAAAATCATGTCTGTTGTATGGGAGCCACTCCTTAATATTTGTTTCATTTTAGTTTCATTATTTATTTTCAAATTGAATTCACAACTAAATAATCTACCTGTTGCCATTATTAATATCGAGCAAAAACGAACAATAAAATCACTTTTTTTGTTTGAGATGCCCCTTAAACATTTATTTTATTCTGTTTTTTTAGTATTTGTTCTTATAGCGCTAACAGAAATACAAAATCAGTGAAAATTTAAAATTTCTATTACTATTCATTGGTCCGATGTACAGACAGACACACAGACAGGCAGACAGACGGACGGAGTCTTAGTAATGGATTCCCTTGGGAACGAAACCCTAAAAGCCATTTCGTAAAGTATCAGAATAACATTATTTTCATATCAAGTCATACAACGTTGCAAGGCGATGAAACGAGTAGGTGTACCTTCCGAAAACATAGAAAGCAATTAAGTTCGTAGCATACTATAAGCACGCCATAGAAACAGGCCACTCTAAGATTCGCCTTCATTAAGTCAGCGCTTATTTAAGAGAACACCGGTGACCTACATTCATGGTGTACGGTACAAAATGCAATGCTGACGCGTTTTTCCTAATTTTTTACATTTATCATTAGGACTGTAATAAAAAGCGAACTATAAGCTTACTTAAAATAGTGCATCTGGTTTGCTTTTTTCCGTATGATACAAGATGCCCATAAAATTATTTATCATAATACCTAATAAGATCGTATTTTCTGAGTGAAAGTAATGCCTGACTGCTTCCTGCAGAGAATAAATCAGCAATAACATATCTTTAATTAATTCAGATTTGGTAGATTTTGGTGTTTGTTATCACTCCAATGTTTAGAGTGATGCACGAATATACTCTGTTAGTATTATCGCTCTTATATTTAGAATTTAAGACACTTATAAAATTGTAATAATAGTATTGAACTCAGAAAATCCAACCGTGTCTCGATTGAGTTAACAACTACACTTGATTTTTTGTAAGAATTAATAATTACGACAAGTGATTATGTAGGGACGTCGTCATTTACTTAAGTCTCCAAAAATAGCCGTGAAAAACTTATTTGCGATATCGATAGTGAATAACAACTATTAATTGCGCTGATAACACAACGTTATCGCAAATGGGTAACTGAATGACATCGCCCGACGTATAGATTAGTACCCAGAAGACATCCATGAATCAAACCGTTAAGGCAAATGTCACTATAACAACATTCATTCCAACACTTTTTCCTTTAGGTACTTAGTTTTAACTCTTATTTACTTAAAAATACTTTTAAAATTTCAGCAGCTTCCTACGAGATAAGTGATCAATGGACAGTAGAGCACTGATTATGCTGTTGATTCTATCAGAAATTATAATCAGGAATAAAGTAAATCGCCACATCTTGTGCCTTAGGCCCGCTCTATCATGTGTTGTTTGCAACATGAAACTTTCTGTAGACTCGTGACGTGCGGTCGTATGCGGTCGCCGACCCAGCTCTATTTGTGCTGGTCTTTTCATCCTCATATGAAAAAAAAACTGGCTAGATTACCTAGTTTGATTAATGCTTACGACTTAATGGAAATACAATTGGCGCATAACTTGTTACCGGTTTAATTTTGCTATTCGTACTAATATCATAAAATGCGAAGTATATATGTTGAATTATACGTCTTTCACCGAGCAACGGGTTTAATGGTGTGATTTTTTACATAGATGAACAATAAATTACATAAGCAGTTTTTTGGTCGGGAAACATGCACGCAATTCCTATGGAATAGTACGTGGACCTATTTTATTACTATTCATCCTAAGTTGACAAAACTTGTATCATGGTTTTTAAACAACATTGTAATAAATAACTCTACCATAGTAAGCCGTATATATATACTATATTGTTCAAATAATAAAACACGTATTACTCCATATTTCAATAATATAAACTTATCAATTTAACTTGCAAAGCAGCGAAAAATTCTTATCCCATCAGTGTATCGTAGAAGTATCGAGGTCTCACTTCTTTTCAATTTTGAATTACTTGTTTACTTTTTTTTGATACAATGAAGAATCCTAACAAATTCACTAACTAACTAAAAAAACTAACGTCGTCACATCATCATCATCAACGCCTCTCTGATGGGAACATGCCTCCTCCTTTAGCTCTTCTCTTTGAAGCCCACCAACCCATTTTTCAGTACAAAGCCCATACTGCTGAAAACCGGGTTGATGGGCTTCAACGATTAATATTACACGTAAGGAATAATAACAGTGACAAACGGCACGTGCTTCCCGATGCAGAAGGTTGCATCACCTTAATTTAAGAATTCGAAGCAGGTAATGAGAAATTACTAATCAAAACACAGACACCAAACGTCGAAATGTTTAACAATATGATACCTTTTATTCGAACAAATTAGCGAGCAAATATTACTTAACACCTTATATTAAAAATTTGCAGCTACTTTGTTGACCCATATACTCTTTATTTGCACACAAACAAAAATACAGAAGAATAAATAAAAACACAGACAGAAGAAGTTTAGAAAAGGCGGCCTTATCGCTTCGTAGCGATCTCTTCCAGGCAACCTTAGGATAAGGAAAACAAAAGGATAACATACTGCAGGTTGTGCATTTAAAAAAAAATACATACTAATAACTACATACTAATACTTGAACTAGATTACACAAATAAAAGAATACATAATATAATAAATATAAAAAAAAAAATGTCATAAATACATTAATAATAGTAAATACTACTACAAGTCGTCTTCGATGTTAACTATAGTGGTTTTTGACAGCTTTCTTAAATATATAGAGTGACCTAGACTGCTTTATGTCGATTGGGAGCGCATTCCACAGCTCTATGGCTTGCACTGTAAACGAGTGCTCATAGAACTTAGTTCTATGAAAAGGCATACTGAGAGTCAGCGCGCGACACGATCTTAAATCGGATTGCACTCCCATAAAAGTGAACTTCTCCTTAAGATGAGAAGGAGTTTTTAAATGAAATAATTCACAGTACAGAAGCGAAAGTACATGCAAATCCCGGCGACGGCGAATAGGAAGCCACTTGAGTTTTTGTCGAAATTCGGAAACGTGGTCATATTTACGTAGGCCAAATATGAACCGAATAGCAAGATTTCAAACACTAGCCATATAATAGCACTAAAGCTACTAAAGCTTGTTAAAAAATTAGGCCTGGAGGCCTACACGTAACTACACTTCGTGTCCTGTAATTCTCTTAACGTGGAACTAACGATCATCCGCTATGTGTACTTCGTAACATCGATTAGGCCACTTCAAAGCTTAGTACAGTGTTCAATAGATTTAACATAGGTAGTGAGATCACCCACTATCGTTAATTACAAAATGGCTCCGTAAACTATTTTCAACCAGGAAGCCCGAGATGTATATAGGTGTAGATGCGTTTCCTGCGCTCTTGATTGTCGATATAGTTACTTTTTCCTGTTTTGCTATTTCTTTAGTTTATATAAAAGACTTCTTGAATAGAACCATCAACATCATAATATTCGTCATTAGCCCATTAATCCCAGTGTTGGATACAACGTAAAAACACATCATATATATGTATATATCAAGCCATGTATTATAATAAAGACAGTTAAAGAAGAAGACGGTAATATATAAGCACCAGGTAAACTGAAGTGTAGACACCAATTTTTTAACTCTGTATCTACTTAGTAACCATAGTACATGGGATTTCGTTATTTATACAAATGCGTTGAGGCAAATAAATATATTTTTCACCGAAACGTTGAAACAGTACATTAAAAGCACAATATTAATAAGCCACTTAAAGGCTATGAAAGAGTTACGAAAATGTAATCTGAAGAAAAGTTTTTGTACATCACGTTTTATATAAATGCACGCTTACGTCGTTTCGTCAAGTAAGTAGAGCACATGCTACCAGTAAAGTAGATTTTTTTACCATGCAATTCACTGCAATTATATTAGTTCCTAAGTTTGTCGTAACATGTCTAACATGTGATTTATTTATAAATGAGTAAATTAATACTTTGTACTGCTTTTTAAAGAGTGTGAGATTTGGCATAGTTAAAACTTCTATTGATTGCAGAAAGCTAAAATCATAGCAAATTAAATCGGGATAATTTTGACCACAAAGCCATCTGTAGTTGCAGGGAAAATTAATAAAACTTGGCCTTTTAACGGTTTATGGAATTACAGTTTATTCTTAACATTAATAGCGTTGTTTGTTTGTCTAAAACTGCGCTGTTAAACCGTAAGATCTCTTTTTATGTGAAACGACATTTAACAATTTTTTTCTGTTCCGAGTTTCGAACGATACGGTTTTATATTTCTAAAGTTAACCACTTTATTTCCAGTAGTTTGTCCATGCATTGTTACAAACAAGATGCTTCCGTTTCTTATACAAGTTCTTTTATGCTTCAAATACAGTTGCTAGAGCTATTTGTTGACCTCAGGTTTATTTTCAAATATACCTACATGTTAAAATATACAATTTTTATAATATTATAAACTGTCTCAGTCGCGTGGTTAGTATGTTTATTAGTACCTGGTGCAGTGGTGGGCGTTTGATTCTTGTAAGTGGAGGTCCCGGGTTCGTTCACGGTTTAAGGCAATTTGGGAATTTGTATTTTCTGATTTTTTTCTGGTATGATCTGGTTGAATGTTTCGGCCATGGCTAACTATCACCCTACCGACAAAGTCGTGTCGCTAAGCGATCAACCGATTTATAATCAAGCAATAAACTAAGGTTCCTTTTCTAAAATTGATACAAATACACTACATATATAAAATATAAATACATTTATGTAAACAATGTATGCACACATTGTTTACATAAATGTATTTATAGCTTGACTTCGCTTTCGGTGGACCGAGTTCGAATCCCGGCACGCATCTCTAAATTTTCCAAGTTATATGCCTTTTAAGTAATTAGAATATCACTTGCTTTAAAGGTGAAGGAAAACATCGTGAGGAAACCTGCATGCCTAAGAGTTCTCGATAATTTTCTCAAAGGTATGTGGAGTCCACCAATTCGCACTATGCCAGCGTGGTGGACTACAGCCTTAACCCCTTCTCATTGTGGGAGGTGACCAATGCAATGTAATGGCCCGATAATGAGTTGATATAATGATGATGATGATGAGATAGCAGTCAAGGGCTAACCTGTAGTGAAATAGAAAAAAAAGTTAAACTATTAATATAGCGCCATCGCGTTACACCCAAAGGATTTCTAGTGGTCTCTTTCCGAATTACTTTAAGTTCCATGTCACCAGCTCCATAAATATAATGTAATAAATATTATTAAGTATAGAATGTATTATATGTATGCATACATTGTTTACATAAATGTATTTATATTTTATATATGTAGTGTATTTGTATCTTAAAATGTATATACGACAATTCATTATTTCATTTCGTGTGGTTGATAAATCGAATAAAAACAATTTGTTTGAAAAAGTGTTTAACTAAAACTATCTACGACATAATTAAATCTTACTCTTTTTATAGTAACAAGTGGTGACGGACCAAGAAGATGGCCCACCGTGGAAACTATCGCTTATAAACAGAGCAACATTACGCAGGGCATGAAATCTGACGCATATTTACGCGTCAGGTTGCTTCCAAAACATTCTCCTATCATAGGAAGTATATGGAGCTTAGACTATTCATGCTGCTCCAGTGTGAGTGAGAAAATAAATAAATACGCAAAAACTATTCTTATATTATAAAGCTGAAGGGTTTGTTTGCAACCGTAAATCTCACAAGAATTACTTATACGTATAAATGTGCAATAATTTACCCACTAACTATTATACTCGTAACTTAGTATACCATAAGTCTCTTAAAAGCCTTCGTTTTCTAACACTATCAATTTCAATCAATATCCCAGTTCGTGCAGATACATAATAATATATTATTCGATAAAATAATTTGAAAAAGTGTTTTTGCACTACTTCATCTTTATTCGAATTTCGATGGAGAATATAAGTTCAAAAGTATATTGGGTGGGCTTCTAAAGATAACGTTTGTTTTCTTAGAAGTTATTCAAAGTTGCTTTTATTTCAAAAGCTGTAAGTTTTACATGACTGTCCAAAAAGGAGTGTAATGTTTTGTTAAGTTCATATATGTAGGAGAATTAAATAAATAAAATAAATAAATAAATAACACATCGCAATCTATATAGCTTGTGTTATGGGTACTAAGATAGCTGATGTTTTTTTTTATGAATATAATACGTATATGTACTTATAATATACAGATAAACACCCAGACACTGAAAAACATTCATGTTCATCACACAAACATTTTCCAGTTGTGGGAATAGAGCTCACGACCTTAGACTCAGAAAGCAGGGTTGCTGCCCACTGCGCCACTCGGCCGTCAATTACAGGCACATCAGACTTACCACCTGGTAAGCCTCATGTGCCTGTAACGACTCGGGAACCCTTCAGACCAAAACATAGCAATACTTATTGGCGGTAAAAATGAGAATGGCGGAAGGTCTTCCCTGGCCGAGCTCTGTCACAAAAGCTCTACGTACTCACATCTTTTATACAACCATAGAATACAGTTTTCTATAGTTTGAAATACGATACAATGTAATATAGGAAGGCGCTACGCTCACATGGGCGCATCATAAACGAGACAGTAAAGTCTCTTAGCTTTTATCGATATTATGGTTCGGAGTAAAACCATTTTACTGTTAGTACGGAGGTCGGGAAAGCTGACAGTTATCCTCAGTTCAAGTTAAAGATATCTAGTACTTAAACTCTAATGCCTAGCTGTCCGGTGTGTAGGTCTGTTGAAGATAAGGAGCAATGATAATGTGTGGTAACGTAATTGGCTAAGCCAAAGCGATATTTCTATATTTAATAATATTTACTACATTATCTTTATGGAGCTGGTGTCATGGAACTTAAAGTAATTCGGAAAGAGACCACTAGAAATCCTTTGGGTGTAACGCGATGGCGCTATGAATGAATGAATGAATGAATACACTTTTATTGTACACCAAAGAAACAAAAAGTAGTTACAAAGATATAAATACAAATCAAGAGAGTACAATTTGGTGGCCTTATCGCTACATAGCGATTTCTTCCAGGCAACCAATGGCGTAAAAGGAAAAAACATAGAAAAGAGGTAGGTGGTGCAATAAATAAGATTAAAAAATTATACAAATTTATAAATATAAATAAAATATATATATATATAAATATAACTATAATATATATATATATAAATATATTACATACAAATACAAATAAAATATATAACATAAATATCTATATAAATATATAACATATAACATCCCCAATTAGTATGAAATACATAAATATAATTAATATAATATATGGCGCTATATTAATAGTTTAACTTCTTTTTCTATTTCACTACAGGTTAGCCCTTGACTGCTATCTCATCATCATCATCATTATATCAACTCATTATCGGGCCATTACATTGCATTGGTCACCTCCCACAATGAGAAGGGGTTAAGGCCGTAGTCCACCACGCTGGCATAGTGCGAATTGGTGGACTCCACATACCTTTGAGAAAATTATCGAGAACTCTTAGGCATGCAGGTTTCCTCACGATGTTTTCCTTCACCTTTAAAGCAAGTGATATTGTAATTACTTAAAAGGCATATAACTTGGAAAATTTAGAGATGCGTGCCGGGATTCGAACTCGGTCCACCGAAAGCGAAGTCAAGCTTTAACCCACTGGGCTATTGAGACTGCTATCTCACCTGGTGGTCATCGATGATCCAGTGTAAGATAGTAACGTGTTAGGGGTATGGCATTTATATTTAACTCTAAGCCCTAATCAGTTTGTGCGACACATCGTACCGGAACGCTAAATCGCTTTGCAGCACGTTATTTTCTGTAGGGTGGTAACTAGCCACGGCCGAAGTCTTGCAGTATACCAGACTGAATCAGACCATACCAGAGAAAATGCAAGAATTATAAATTCAATTCCCAGCAGGGGTCTGCTGGGAATTGAACCCGGAAGATCGTCACGCTAGAATTTTTGTCACTAGTGCGTTGCTGACAATATTATACAATAGAGGACATTTATTAGGTTAAGACCACAACAAATCGATATAAAACCTTCGGAATTCTATTTCCTTCCATTATAGTGACAACAATTACCAAACCAATACATTTCTGAATTTTTCATTGGATATTTTACAGACTAACGACAAAGTAAGCGAACAAAATGTAGGTGTTTCTGGATCTCAGCCTCTCAGGTCCTGGCTTCGATTCCCGAGTCGAGCAAAGAATTATTAGTTATCGCTTTCTGTGAAAAATTCTCAGTACCAGGCCGGAGTTAGGATATCGTTGGTGTCCACTCGCGTGCTTCGGAGAGCACGTTAGGCTGTCGTTCCCGGTCAATATAACTAACGTGTGATTATAATCGTTGAAGCCCATCATCCAGATTTTGAGCAGCGTGTAGGAACAGCGTCTAAAAACCCTTTCTCTTCTGAAAGAGGATATCTTTCCCCCGCAAGGGAAATTAATAAGGATGATAAGGAATCATCGTCATCATATCAACCCATTGCCGACCCACAATGAGAAGAGTTTAGGCTATAAGTCCACCCCGCTAGCATATTGCGGATTGGTTTCCTCATGATATTTTCCTTCACCGTAATATTTTTATTACTTTAAGTACGCACATAACTTACAAAAATTAAAGGTGCGTGTAAATTGGAACTCGACCCTCCGAAAGTGAAGCCGAAGTCCTAACCCCTGGGCCGTCTCACCGGAGGAATACTTTCATACAATAATGGAAAAATAGTATATAAACATATTGGTACCTCCTCCCTGGCATAACTCCCTGGTATGGCTCTGTGGTTTTATAAGTAGGTAACCTTATTATAAGGTCCCAGGGATGATCCCTGGCGGAGACAGTTTGGAAATTTATAATTTCTGAATTTTCATTGGTCTTGTCTGGTGGGCTTTGGCTGTGGCTAGTTACCATCCTATCGATAAAGAGGAACCGCCAAGCGATTTAGCGTTCCGGTACGACGCCGTGTAAAAAACATATGGGTGTGGGTTTAATAAAACTATCATACCTGTAACAGGTAAGACTGCAGATAAGGGCTAACTTGTAGGTGAATAAAAAAGAACTGAATTATATGTTCTAGGGCGATACAAAAAAAAATTATAGGCTTGACTATATTATGTGAGTAATAATACGAAATGCCTCATTATGATGACAGAATCATCATACGCTAAATATAATACGGTTTTCTTCGTTGAAATACAGAATTTACGCTCGGCTGTTATTGGTCGCATCATAAACAGGGCAGTAAAGTCCCTCGGCTTTTATCGATATGTTGCGGAGTAAAACATTTTACGGTTAGTACAGAGGTCGGGGGAACTGACAGTAATCCCTGGTGCAAGTTAAAGATATCTAGTGCTTACGGCTTCCACGACTGGAAACGTTAGGAGCCAACTTGCAAAGAAGATAGAAACCTTCCTTGCGTTATTTAAATTTAATAATGTTCTTTAAACTTTAAACTAACATGTGTAGAATCTACGTCTGTATTCCTCTTAGAGACATTTAATTTTGCCGGGATAAAATGTATCTTATATACTGTATAAACTGTATAAACTTAGCAGGATAAGTTAAGCAGTTAAGTCACGATACGTGACAAATACTATTTTTCGTCTGACTTAAAATAAGGAGGAGGATAAAAAGGGGAGGTTTTAAATTTGACTTTATGTTCTTTTTTTTTGTATATCTGTTTCGCGGTTACTTTACCAATTAGAAACCAATTTTGATGATTTATTTTTGTTTGGTTTTCCATTCTAAAATCTGTGTTTTCGAATCGGTGTAATAGTCATTTAATAGGATAACGTTCGTCGTATTTTTTTAATAATCTGATTGGTTGAATGAACTACAGTAACATCAATATTCTAAATTGGACCCATTTTAAGATGGTGAAGATTTAGTGGAAGGATCCTGAAAAATAGTGGGAACTCTTTGAATATAATAGGCTTACAATATATAGTAATATATGCATTTTCGTCCAAAAATAGCACCATTCGTGTAAGTGAAACTGATGATGAAGATACTTTACTTTCCTATAAAAAAGGGAACCATATACAAATTACACATAGTTTAGTATTATTCGCGAACTATCACTCACTCTCACACGACAAACCATGCATCAATCACAAGTTTTTAATACACGAATTAAAAACTGTTACAAATTATCGTTGTATGAGAAGAAATAAATAAATATACTACGACAATACACACATCGCCATCTAGCCCCAAAGTAAGCGTAGATTGTGAATAATATACCATAAATATTTATAATATACAGATAAACACCCAGACATTTCCCAGTTGTGGAAATCGAACCAAAGGACCTGGACTCAGAAAGCAGAGTCGCTGTGCCCTTTCCCTGGACGGCCAATGATTATCAATGATTATATATCATATTAACCAATCAACACAACTTTTCCCTTTACTGACAAAGCAATAGTAAAGTGGAGGGTTGTGGGAAACATTTTTGCCACCTACCCGCTTTTATACTATCTTAACTACAAAACTGCATACAATATGTATTCAGTTTCATGACATAAACTCATTACAGACCCACTACACACAACGGGCCTCCTCCCACAGTGAAAAGGGCCGTCGTCCAGTCCAGGTTAAGGCCGTAGTCCACCACACTGGCCCAGTGTGGTGGACTACGGCCAATGCGCTATCACCGCTTTTTATACATATTGCTTACCTTTTTCATTATATAGAATAAAACGTATGTGTACTTTCTGTGAAACAGTTTTAACTAGTACAGTAACTGGAGCCTGGCCTTACAAACAAAGTTCTTATTTATTAAGTAAGCAGATATTTACATTTTACTTGGCAACGCCTTAAAAATTTTTTTTTGTTACCAATACATAACAATAAAAAATTTGTGCAGACTGGTTACTACTAGTTATAACTGAATATGCCACACAGAATATATGACCGTCAGCGGTTTTTTTTCTGCCACACAGGCTAAGCCTAACAAAAGAATATATTACAAACTTTACAATGTAAATTCAACGGCAAGAATGCCACGGTCTTACAATAAAGATTTTTGGACTTTTCGTCGCAATCCAGGAAATCCTCTTTGCATACTAAAAGGTTAACGCTGTAAGGTTCGTTGAGCAGGTGAAAATAGAGAAAAACGCAAGAGAACAGAAAAAAGAAGACCAAAATGGAACGTGCTTTACAAACTGACACCCATTCCACCTTTCTTTCTATCTTGTTCGAATTAAATCAAACCGCTCTTTATATAATTTACATTCGTATTTTCAAACATTACTATGTTGTTTTGCGTTGCATTCGAACAAACAATCTTGGAAATTGATTACGAAGTTCATTCAACCAATCAAATTATTAAAAAAAAACGACACGTTTGAATCATAACTAATAAACCGATTCGAGAACACAGATTTTAGAATAAATCCTATAAAGTTTAATAAATCTCTTTTATTTCTAATTATTTCTGATTTTCTGACAATTAACTTCTTAGATCAGCTGGGACTGCTTTTTTACTTCTTAGAATTAATCAATAGTGTTTGTTAAAAAATTATATAAGTCCGTCTCTTCGTGTGTTTAATTTTAACATGTCGGTTTTCCTCCTTTTTAAAGTTAAAATAAAATAATATTATGACAAAAAAACACCCTTGAACGGAACTGTGGAACTGCAAGTGTAGTTTTGTATTTTAAAATGTAGGTAACAGAAATCAATTTCCCTCAGTAAAGTTTATATTCTTTACTGCCCAAAATAATAAAAATCTGTATTAAAAATGCATGAGGTCCATTTTTATTCATTTCCAATTTACATCAAAACGTTTGAGTTGTATATTTAATTTGTACTGCTGCAGGGCAATCTATACTCGCTGATGACGAATGGCGAGATGAGGTTTTCAATAAACTGTGAATTGAACTTTTACCGAAAATTTTCAGGTTTAAAACTAATCAAGAGCCTGTCAGGTGCAGTAATTAAACACTGCGTTTTGTATCGTCTTACAGCGATCGCTGTTATCAATTAAATAAACAGTATTTGTATTTAATAGTTCAAATTAGCTTAGTTTTAGACATCGGATAAAACCATATTTAAATAGCACGTGATCTAAAGAAGTATGACTGAAAGCGATTGACGATAATATCCGAACTACGTCGGAAGGAACCGAAGGACTCGCACGGAGCTAATACATTTCCTTACGCGATGATTTCTTGTTTTAAGTAGGTTTTAAACTTTTCTATTGGAGTGGACACTACTCAAGAGTGCTGCAAACATTTTTAAACACGTACTTAGTGCACAGACTTTTAACAGCAATGACGTTATGCGCGCCTAGTTGCTATTTTAGGTAAAATAACTCTGTATATGCTTTTCAGGATTGTGGCTGACCGTCTACGTTATGTAGAGTTGCAAAGAGACCATCATCCTTTAATTAAGATGCGCGGAGTTCTGACGGCTAAAATATTGTCTTGGCGCGGCCTTCAAAAAGTTGTAAACTGTTAAGGATTTAATTCGATGGTGAAACTTCTTTGCTACATGTATTTTATTTGTTAAGAGCAATAGTATAATAGTACGCAAAAAGTTTCACTTCCTTCATTTTTGCACTTAACATAAGCACATAAGGATATACGCAACATATTAAATAGTATTTTGTGACAGAGCTCGTACGGGGAAGTACTACCATGTTTATTTCTAACACTAAGCATCATGGGCGCAATGCTGTGTTCCAGTCTGAATGAAGGGCATGGGTGCCAGTGTGAACACCTGAGGCTTAACACCTACGCGTCATGTTGATGGACAGGATGGCACTTTGCAGGAAGTATTCCTTGCATGCCCTGCTTAGTGTCAAATATTTTTATTTAATTATTTGAGTTCCCACGTACTTTATATAAAACGACAGTAAGTATTTTTGGATTTGCCAAACCGAAATAGATAGGAACACGCCACAAAGGTTTTTATCAATCTTACTTTTTATGTAAGAAGAATATATGCTATTGTATGTATAAGAATCCCTGATAGGTCTTGTTCGTTTCGGACCTTCGTCATTCAGGATTTCACCCGATTACTGGAACGATATTTTTAAACAAACTGGAAGGAAAGGTATTTCGGTCACGTTTTCTCAAGAAATAAACAGAAGGAACAAAACAGCAGATCGATTTATTTTCAAAATTATTATACTACATTTCTTAAATAAAGTTCAACGGGTACATACCACGATAATATTTTTGGATTTGTCGATATTTCGACCCAGTTGCATGGATCGTGGACACGACGAGACCACGATCCATGCAACTGGGACAAAATGTTGATTAACCACGAAAATCTTAGTTTAAAATCTTTAATTATTATCCTTCAATTTTCTTCGTATTAAACCATAAAAAAGTACAGCAGGATATATTCACATGCTGCAGTGGTTACATACAGCATACTACCTATACTTGATTACGGGGATCGAACAAAATACAGAGAGTAGTTGTTTGCTATATTAAATTGAACACAAACTCTTATTGTCCTGCCAGCCCAATAGCGTAAAATTCCACCATTTCCTCTTCAATTATTCTCCAGCTCGTCTTACCGGCAAAATATCGCGAGCCTTGCCAAAATAACTCAAATGTGTCGCAATAAATCCCGTTGCAGCGAGTCAGTTTCAATTGGTCCGCTATTGGGCGATTCGGAATTCGCTTCATTTGAAGTTCCGAAGTTCACATGTGCAGTTTTCTTTGAGACAACTTTGTCAGGTTCTATAGACATACTGTTTCGTCTGATTTATTTTCACTCGTCTATTTTCTTACTATACGTAGGTATTTGTAAATTGCTTGCATATTTACCTAAGTTTTGTTAAACGTTAGAAATCTACGTAATATTTAAGTTCGATATTTTAAATGTATGTTACAGTAAATTTATAAAGTGGATAATTAATTATACTTTTGATAACTATAATTATATTTGATTACTAACCAATGTTCCTGGCATTGAGTTGGTGGGTATTTTGATATAAATACGACTGCATTATCGATGCACCTCAGTCCTACATGGGTTTGAACGATGCAAAGATACCTACCGGTGTCTTAGTCGTTTATCATGTATCTAAACCAATTATAAAACACATTCATTTCTCATACTTGTTTTAAAAATCTGCTCATCTTTTCTGGATTGACATGTTATATTCTTGCGAGCATATTATCATTGTAGAAAGAAAAAGACTTTTCCAGCTACAATAAAACCCAACATTTATGTCCAGTTCATCACAATATACGATCTCGTGAACAACCGCCCCGGTCTACCCAATTTGTGGTCGTAAACGGGGAAAATACGTGACGATCTTAAAATGCAGAACACTTTTCCCATTGACTGACTTATACAAAGTTGAATTAGCGATGACAGCTTAACGATTTCGCTGGAATTTAGGTTTTATGTCTGAACTATTATTCACCAGAGAGTTTTTTTTTAAGCTGGCATATTGTCACTTACTATACTCACATTTTAGACGACATACTTTGCCACTTACCTTTACTTAAGATTTTTTTTTTTATAAAGACTCACACACTCACACACAGACACACATCGCCATCTAACCCCCAAAGTAAGCTGTGTTATAGGTACTAGGATGACTGATGAATATTTTTATGAATAATATACATAAATACTTATAATATACCGATAAGCACTGAAAAAATTGATGTTCATCACACAAACATATTCCAGTTGCGGGAATTGAACCCACAGCCTTGGACTCAAGAGAGCAGGGTCACTGCTCACTGCGCCAATCGGCCGTCAAGACAGCATGGATAATTTTTGCCTCTGAAGCTGCTCGATTCTTTATTTCTTTAGTTAAAAGGGCTACGAAAAAATAGCCGATCGATTTACAGTTAGCCTTAGCAATTTCAGCGTTTTACGGGAACAACTAATGCGTACCTTCTTTTGTACAAATATCATAATATCATACACATGTAATGCAAATATGCTCTTACTTAGGCATTTATAGGAGAAAAAAAAAAATTAAAAGCATACTGTGCTAGGGCTTTTTGCAGCTTAAATTAAATGCATGGTATTTTTAAATTGAAATGCAAAAAAAGACTGCGGCACGCTTTTGTTAATTTAAATAATTTGATCAGACTTTTGAATTAAAAACGCGCACCGAACAACTTTTATTTTAGACCGAAATTGGTTTTTCAAACTACAACCTCACGTTTTACGTACCTGCGAAAATTGAATTAATATTCAAAATTTCAATTAATTTGCATAAATAGACTAAAAATGCAATGGCAGCACACAACAAAACAGCTAGATGTATATAGTAATTATTTATCAGATACGTATTCTATAAACCATTTCATTTTTATTTACATCTGGATCAAAAGCATGATGATTCGTAACGTATCTTTATTATTTAAAATAAATAATAGTTTAAAAAAACTAAAAAACACGTGTCAATAAAATATTTATAACTATTGACACCATTTTTTTTATTTACACTATTATTAATTTATATTTATTGAAATTTTTAACACTATTCTTAATTTAAATTTCTTAATATTTATTTTCTATATTTTTAGTTCTGTTTTCTATAAAAAGCGTGTTTTTTAGTTTTTTTAAACTATTATTTTTTATATTGAAAATTGGAATAATCTTCTCAGATAGGGTATTGTCATCGGTCCTCGATATGTCTTCATAGTTTGAAAGAAATCTGACCGTTCAAAGTGGGACAAAATCAAACTCAAAGGGGTCGGTTACATACAGGTGAAGCTAATATAAAGCGTGTAAAAAAGTCAAAGTCAAAGTCAAAGTCAAAAATATCTTTAAACAAGTAGGCCCACAGGTGGCACTTTTGATGCGTACATAAGAACCACACGGTAGTGAGATGATGGCGATAACCACATTCGTAAACTTAAAACTAAAGCTACGAGGGTTCCAAACGCGTCCTGGTCTAAGAAGAAGCCCACAACAAACTTAGCCGGGTGTTTTTTTTTTTTTTGTTATCACCATCTCACAATGTCATTTTAAATTATTAGAAGAGCAACCTGGTTAGAGCAATAATTTATATTATATTTATAAAGAATAGATTAATGGTAGCTCAGCACTATTTGTTGATTGTGTAATGGGTATTAAATAATACCTTTTACACTACCCCTGGTATAAGCCCGTAGTGCCAAGAGTCCGTAACGATAAATACAATATATTGATTTAATATATTTGTGTATATTGTTATAATATATTTAATTTCCTAAGTCATCCTAGTGATAAATCCCTATGATACAACTTTTTTCTTATCCAACGATAAAGGTACCCCTGAAGGTTACTTGTTTGTTTTATTATTGTTTTTTTTTATATTGAACTACAAGTTGGCCCTAGATTGCAATCTCACCTCACCAGGTACGCCGTACCACCGTAAGTGATGATCGAGTCTAAGATGGTAGCGGGCAAATGTGTTAGGGAGTATGGTACCTAGCCATACCCCTTAATAGGTTTCTACGCTTAGCGGCACGTCAGCACTATTTTCACTCGATTTGTTACGTACTCACTATGCTCGAAATGCTTCAACATTTCGCGCGCTCTCGTTTCTTAATAATATGCACAGCACCAACAAAATGACATCCCTACTAATATTATAAATGTCATTGTAAGTTTGTTTGTTACGCTTTCACGCAGAAACTACTTAACCGATCCTCATTAAACTTTGTACACATATTCTTGGAAGTGTTAGAAGTAATATAGAATACTTTTTATCCCAACATTAACTCCGACAAATTATAACCGATTTAAATAATTATTTTTGTACTACAGAGGTTATAATATGTGTTTAATTTTGCCCAAACTTTGTGTAGATCTGATGAATGCGATTGGAGATAGAGGACAGAACTCCTCAGCGGACAGCAGAAAACCCCTCATTTAAGGCTTAGCGATACTTAATACTTTGTTTTTTTTTAGAACTAAAACTAAATTGAATGCCACATTAAAAAACAAAATCAAACGCAGACAAAGTCGCGGGCAACAGCTAGTATTTAATATAAGTTTATCTAAGTTCCTAAATTATATTCAGACAAATTAACTAATATTTTTGTAATGTTCATCTGTAACTGACTTAGTATACGTTTTGGCTAGCTGTAAGTATACTAAGGATATAAATAAAAAAATAAATAAACCCTCCCACCAGAAACGTATATTTGTGGTTGGTAAATAATAAAAAGTATTTCATACATTATTTTATTTACTTTAGGTGTTATAATATACTTCTTGACCTCTGTTATCTAACTAGTAATAACTAATGATTTTGTTTAAAGTTTATTTCACATAAAGAACAGAAATAGATTTAATGTTAATATTTCAGAAAAATATAGTATTTTTATATTAAGTATCATCAATTTCCTATTATCACCCACGCAAAAATAAACTTTACTCCTTTTTACCTTGCTGCTTCCGATGGCAAGCACATTATGCGCACTTATTCCAATAAATTATGCTATATATGCTTATAATTTCACATTATAACTTATAATTTCTATATATACTTACTATTGACGATCTCACATTAAACTTATGCGTAGCTGTTTAATTTTTAAGTAAAAATATTTTTTTATTTTACACTATGCATGGGTGGACATAAAAAAATACTTGAGCAACGGAATCGGTAAACTGCGTAACAGCGTAAACCGGTCGCTGTAAAAGTATGTAAAATGTAGGATTAGCTAATAAGAAAAGGTTACGAATCAGTGATTAGTACCTACAAAACCGGTTCTACAGTCTAATTCCAAACACAAGACCACTACAGTTTTACTTCCACTTTAAGGTTTTATCCTTCTTTTTACACGTTCCATTCAAAGTAGAAAAGAGGAAAAGCAATCAACGCGAATTACTTTCACAATGTACTAAACACGTTTTATTCTTTTTATAAACGGCCAGTCATTTTCTGGTACTAAAGTATATTTTTTATTGCATCCGAGAATTAATCCTTTCTGTTTGTTAAGATTTGAATAAAAATATGTTGACGGTAATAATTTATAGTTGATTGATTATAGTTTGTTGAATAGAATGTATCATGTTTGTCAAGTTTACGAATGTAATTATCAAAAGTGCCATCTATGGGCCTATTTGAATAAATAAATTGTTGACTTTGACATTCACATGCTCTGTGGAACAATGAGTTAAGATTTCAATACAACACAAGATAACAAGTGAACTTCGAATAAAGAAAATTACGCTTTGACATGGCAATTGAAACTGAACTGGTTGTAGTATAATTTATTGCAACAAATTTGACTTGCTCGTACTTTGGTCAGGCTTGCGATATTTTGTTGAGGCGCCGAGCCGGAGAATAATTGAAGATATAAATCTGAGAGACATGAAGCATTCAGTAACTTTAATTTAAATAACCTTTTTATTACTTACCATGTTTGAAAAAGTAAACTTGCAGAACCACTATACCTACTCGCTGATGAAAATCAAATAGCAAATGAAAATAAATCAGACGTAAAAGTACGCCGTACGACCTAACAAAGTTGTCTCAAAGAAAACTATACATGTGAACTTTGAAACTCCGAATGAAGCAATCCTGATGTGTCCAATAGCGAACCAATTGAAATTGACTAGCTGCAACAAAATTTATTGCGACACATTTCAGTACTTTTGCAAGGCATGTTTCGCCGGTAAGATAAGCTGGAGAATAAATGGAGAGGAAAATTATTTATTAGGTGACTAGGAAAATCTTGACTTGACTTGACTTGGCTATATTATGAATTTGAATTTTATCTTCCACATAATATACACACACAAAAAGCGAAGGTTGTTTGGAGTCGATAGTTTCAAGCGCCTCCTTTGTATACTTTTTATGGACTTTTGTTATATCATTAGGTTCAGTAACAATAAAGAAGTATATATAAATCTTAGCAACGAGCTCGATATCTCTGACGCATCGTTGGTTAAGTCAATATTTTTAACCGACTTCAAAAAGGAGGAGATTATCAATTCGTCAGAATTTTGTTTTTTTATGTATATTACCCGAATACTCAAAAAAATTAAAAGTTATTTATTTGTTCTAAAGGGCATACTTTACGAGTTGTTATTAACGAATTGTAGCAATTTTTACGCCTCCGCCTTATCTGCTATTGTTTTATGTGAACAAATAAATTTTTTCATTTCATTTCATTTCAATTTTTTTTTTTGCTCTTTAGTTTCTGGACGTGTGTTGAAGTCGGTTTTTTTTAATTTAAAATTTTTATACTAGTATTATAACTACGGATCACGATTATATTGGTATTCTCATTACCAGCACGGTTAGTAAATTAGCGTTGTTACAAGCCATTACAGCACTTTAGGACGCCAGTCCTTGTTTTACACACTAACATGTGATAATGATTATTATTATTATTAATAATAATTATTATTATTATTAATAATAATATTAATAACGTTTAATTCAGATAAAAATCCATAGCTACAACAATAACAATTATCTTATTTATTGTATTCTAAACTAAAATTGGTCAAACCTATAAATAATAAAAAATTAGGAATCTCCTAACTAAGTTAAGTACCCTCTTGAGCACTTGGTGTGTGAGTGTGTACCAACCCAGTGCTCCATAAAGGGGTTTTCCCATTTATTTTTTTCCATTAAGAGTTATTTAGTTACACACCGTTGCCGCTGTCTCCGCCGTCTGAGGAGCGTGCTTGCCTTTTTGCTTAAAAAAGATGTATCGCCTTAACGCTATTCCTTCTGGCCACATATTTTCATCCATGAACACTGATAACTTACTATTAGGGATATCAAATTTATAAGCTTCATATAGTTTTACCTGTTTCATTCTTATCTTAGATAGTTGAAAACTTACATTAGTCTTTTCAAAGATATATTTCGAAATATCCTCTGTTAAGGCGCCTTTGTCTACATTGTATATGCTGCCTCAAAACTATTATTGCTTTACATTTATTTCTGAGCTACTAAACTCCGAATTCCGTGTCTATTTTTAGCCTTTGTTCAGCAGTACATTAAAAGGCTAAGGATTATGTTCTGTGTTCCCCTATATTTTGAATAAAACCCTTGTATGTATACATATGTGAGGTATTAAAAGCCTCACTTCGCTTTATTAGATTTACAGCTCAAATAATGCTGACATGCAAACCACGGGTATTCCGCAGATATATCCCCAGAACAGCTGTCTCATTAGAGTTCATCCTTGTTGTAAACTCAAGGGGGCGCTGTTAGCTAGCTTAGCTTGGTAAAATTTTCCTTTATCTGCACTTTATATACTATTTCCTCTCCAGAGGATTCGTGATGAAACAATTTCGTCGTAATATAATACGAAAAATATTACGTACTTTAACTTCTTGGAACGGCCTTTTGTACTTACTTAATTTTCCTTATCAATTATTCGGAAAGTCTTAATCTCATGGGAAAATACATTTATGAATGTTAACATCAACCATTTTATCTATAGGAATACTTTTTAACTGATAACTACAAGTTTGAAGATATAAAAAATATCCTAAATTACAAATTTTTTTTTTTCAAATATTAAGAAATACTAGCTGACCCGTGCAACTTCGTCTGCACTAAATCGGTTATTACCGGAAAACACGAATAAAATGATATTTTCTAAAAATGAATCCTAGCTAGATTGATTTATCGCCCAAGAAACCCCCTACATACTAAATTTCATGAAAATCGTTGGAGCCGATTCCGAAATTCCAATTATATATATACAAGAATTGCTCGTTTAAAGATATAAGATTAAAACTTAGATGTGACGTTGACGCAACTTATTATGTAAAATATCTATTTAAACAAAATAATAATAAGGTGAAGTAGCGTAGGTTGTGTACATCTCAAGGATCTATTACATAAAAAATACAAATACCTACGCGTTCTACAATAATACCATTTCAAGATTGAAAAGTATTGAAAAGCTCTTGAGTCAAGAGCGTCTGAGTAGTTCATATATTCAGCGAAGTAACCCGAAGACAGTGTTTAGCGGAGATAAAAAGCTACACTGTCGTATAAAAGGTCTAGTGGGGGCTGTATCTCTTGAAGCAAGCGAGCGGCTGATGTTAACGACTCGCGAAGGCACGATTGCAAAGTTACAAAAGATCTCGGCTATGAATTATAAAGCACATTGAAAATTAAATAGATCTGTACGCTTTCTTCAAAAATCGTTCAATGAGGGGCATAGGCCTCGTCTGTCATATGAGAGAGTATAAACCGACAACGCTGTTTCTATGTGGGTTGGTGGGCTTTAACGACTATTAACACAATTAAGTGGTAATAAACGGGACCGACGGATTTAAGTGCTCTCCATAATTACACATTATCTTTTATTATTATTTAGCCCGACCCAAGGTCAGAAACCCAGGACTTTTTAGCCCTTTCTGAATCTGCTTTCCGAACCGGTGGTAGATTATTTGCAACCTGACAAACTTGGCATTTTAAAAATGCTAATCTTCTTAAAATAAAAGTATTATAGATTTGAATTACGAGTATGAATTAAAAGCCGCCGAGCGTGGCAACGTCACAAGTCAAAAACCTATTCGCTTTGTGGCTTTAGGTCATAGATACGTAGATCTCCTAATTAAATAGAGGAAACTGATACGTAATTATTATCTCACAAAACCTACCTAAAGGGCTGCATGTACAAAATTGACAAATTAATAAAGAGAGCAGAATTTACTCTACCACACATTCCGGAACCAATACACAATATTGTGCATTATATGTACAATAAGAAGTATGTATATCTGTACGATATATAATAAAACTGAGAGCTTCCTATTTACCATAATAATAAAATATCACTATTCGTCTATTGTATATTTCATTCAATAAGAACCAGAAAACGGTTAGACAGATTCTGCCTGTGGCAACTGAATTTGACGTACCGCACCACCGCACTTCCGTCGTGGCCACGAGCCGAATAAATTATTATAGTTATACGGACCCGTTACATTCCTTACAAATATTATAATTGCAAAAGTATGTATGTTTGTTTGTTATATATTATAACCGTACATAAAATCTGGCATAATATCATATGATGGAGAAAAGATATTAAGTTTGTGTTTAAAAATTGCATTTGTTACCGACATATGATTTGACTGCTTAATTTATTCTGGTGAAATTTTGACAATGATAATATAAGATAAAATGCCTAAAACATGGCGTAGATCTCTTCACCCAGTTAGTAGATCAACCTCGATACCCCGACGAGGGTTTACACGTGGCAAAAACAAATTTTACGGCCTAGTACGTAACTTATTTACTTTACTTGTAATGTAAAAATGCAATTTTTAGGGAGACGTGTTATCCATTTAAATATTGTAAATGCGAAATTATGTAAGATTGTTTGTTTGCTACTTATGTTTCGATGTTAATGATATAAAGCTTTTATCCCAGGAACACACAAGGGTAAAGTTCCCGACAGTTGGAAAAAATGCGTTTTTTATTTATGACTGGTTTCAAAGCTGCACCACTTCTTGCTTAGAGATAGATACTGTTTTCTTCATAACGGTCATTACGTAAAGGCTAAATGCTTTAAAAGCTGGTCATTCCAAGTATGACCTTTGGTTACAAGCCAATCGATTGTTTAGTGCTTATGTAGCTATGCTATACAATCTTAAAGCTACAAATCATTACTTTTACCTGTATACTGATCGGCCTAGTTACGATCACTTATGATGGTCCTATCTGGGCAACCTCTTAAATTATTCAATCTACATTACTACATGTATTATTTGTATTTTTCTTTTTTCATTATATAATTATATATGTATTTATATATATATTTATTTTGTATCTATGTGTATGTATGTCTATATATTTTTGAATATATATGTATATATAATTGCACTATCCCGCTCTTTTGCAGCTTTTCCTTCTGCCAGAGGTCGCCTGTAAGAGATTGCTTGCAGCAATAAGGCCGCCTTTGCATGCGTACAATTCTTGTTCTTTTGCTTATTCTATATTTTATATATTTTGATATTTGTGTGCAATCAAGTATTTCTTCTTCTTCTTCTACAATATCACTACGCAAAACTATTACACTAATCATAAAAATCCAATATTTTTTGTAGTTATTATTTAGCTGAGCTGAGTTATTAGTCCGCAAACCCAAATTCGAGCAGCGTGATGAATCGATGCTCTAAATTATGTAGTATGTGCCCAGCGGTGGGACAATGGTGGGGATGATATTTAGGTTTTTAAGCTGCTCATTATGACTAAACATATTCAAAAGTTCCTTCATAGCGGCGTATGACCGGAAAGGTGATTGATACCGCTACCCGCTCTTCGGCGCTAGTACTAACTCTAGGGTTATTGTAGTGCACCAAATAAATTAATATTTTTTTATTTAACAATATTTTTTAAAATAAATATACATTGAAGTTTAAAGTCTATTTTCTTTTGATGAAAAAGATAAAATAATGTCCATAAAGCGTAAGTTACATAAAAATTGCGGACATGGTAGTGAGATGATACGTGATTGATACGTCTAAGAAGAAGACCACAACAAACTCAGCCAAGTGTTCTTTTCGTTATCATCATATTATACTCAATACACCACATCGGTAATTTATAAATAAGTTTTATTTCTCGTTAAAACGCGTATGCAACATAATATGTTAACCTATCGCTAAAGTTATTGGAAACCAAAAATCAAACCTTCGAAATAAATATCAAGAAAACACAAACTAAATTTCAAATGTATTGTAAAGTCTATAGTTGCGTTACAAAACGTATGTTTTCTAATTGTTTTAGCTCAAATTCAAGTACAACCTAAGCTAAGACTAGAGAGAGAAGAGAGATTAGCAACACTTAACCGCTAATCCGCGAAACCTTAACTTTCAACTTGGTTTAACTTGTCTAAGATTACTGTTGAGTCTAACTTATCTAATAATGCGCTTCATCGGTTTCGGTATCAAATAACTTATATTGAACTAAAGTAGAACTTTAAACTACTTTTTCTAGGTATTTAATTAACTACCTATAGTTAGTTTACAGTTTATTTTTACTGAAAACAACGGTGATGAAACGTTTGTTGTTAAAATATACTTATGAAGTATTGTTCCAGGGCATTGTAAGTATTCAATGCCCTGCGTGTTCAATATAAAAACGCCTTTAGAATGCTGTTGAGGCTGCCGTGGCGCTGTAGCGCCTCTAAAATGCAGGCGCAGGCGCAGCAAAAAATGACTTTTTTGTCATAATGCGTAACAAAGCAGCCTCTCTCCTACAGCGTTTACGTACCAGCGACAACGGCATTCTAAAGGTAATTGCTGCCAGATTCGACTACCCTATACTGTGCCAGTGTGTGAGAGTAGCAATCGGGCAAGTGTAATGTTGTTTATTTATTTTTATTATTTAAACTAATCGATACTAACTTATTGGTTGAGGAAAAATTGTTACTAGTATACTAACAATCTATGGATGGAAACGTCTGAGTTAAATGATTATTATTATTCGAGATTTACTCTCACGCCCGTGTACAAAATAAATACATTTGTACATAATACATACTTGCACCGGGCGGAGGATTACACCCCGGCAGGGGAGACCAGACGGCCGGGGGTCAGGGCGACAGGCTTAGGAATCGGCGGACTAACCTAGCCGAGTCCAGCAACACCACTTTCTGCATCTTGGCTGCCAGTGAATTGCCACGAAACCCCAGTCGCCTTAGATGGTGTGCTAGGCAAACTGGGATTAAAACCATTTTGATATATAGGGAAGATTTCAGCTGACTCCACGTTATTATTAATATTATTATTATTGTATAAAAGTTACACACCAATCCGCATTTGAGCAGCTTGATGAAACTCCAGCAGTGGGATGTTAATAGGCTGATGATGATAGAAATTTAAAATTTCAAAAATTACTCCAAATTGGTAAGCAATAGTACCTACTTCATCTGTTTTCACACGCTTTATATTAGTTTCACCTATACGTTTTTTGTATGTTTGTAACCGACTCCTTTGGACTTGATTTTGACCCTCTTTAAACGGTTTGATTTCATTCAAACTTTGTATATTTATCGAGGATCGATGACAATACACTAATTTGATAAGATTATTCGATTTCTCAATTTGCTGTAGATTATTGTTCATTTATATAGTATTAATCTATACTCTTTAAGGCAGGAATGATAATAATTTTAATTTCCAACCATTATCTTTAGCAATGGTGAATGGGTAACCGATTAATTTTGCTCTAATACAAATAATATTTTTGTAAAAACGGAAAATCACGGTTTTATTAATAATGTAAATTAAAAGAGTAGAAATTAGTTTGGTTTATATAACAAGCGTGTTTTTAGTCTTTTAAACTACTCATTTATCGTATTAAATGTTGTCATCATTATATTATTTGTTCACTACAAGGCACTTGTCTCTTCTCAGAATAGCAGAGTTTTTAGTCTCAAGTGTAGTTATTGGTCTCAAGTGCGAATTGGTAGATTTTTTTTTATTTAACTCTTTATTCGTACACCACTATGTAGTTAAGGCAATAAAAGAATAATAGAAGAAGAACAAAGAAGGAAGTAGAATACAAAAGGCGGCCTTATCGCCTTATAAAATTTACCCGCCTTTGATAACGTTATGGAGAACTCTTCGGCTTGCAGGTTTCTTCAAGATGTTTTCTTCGCCGGTAATGCAAGTGATAGTTTATTGGCAGCTCCAAAAAGTTAGAAGTTCGTGCCTGGTTCAACCTTAGTCCCTTCTGCAAGAGGAGCCGAAGTTCTTAAGGCTAGGCTTGATAGCCTAGCCGTAAGAACTTCGGCTGTATTCTGTATCTCTGATGAAGAGGTGATCCTCTTAATCAGAGATACAGAATACAGATTAGATTTTGTAATCGGATAGATAAGCTATAATTGATTCCAGTATAAACGAAATTTCGGAATGCTGATTCTAACAATTACTTCTTTGTTCTATTTATGTAGGAAGAAGACTTCAAGGATTTTTTAAGATAACTACCTAATACCACAAGAGACGGGAAAACCGCAATATTGTGGAGACAAAGTCGCTAGTAGTAGTAGTAGTCGCTAGTCGCTAGTCCTGGTCATAAATAATATATAGCACCTATAAACATAGTGCTAATAAACAAAAAATACATTAAATCCTTTTAGTAGTTTCCAAAGTACGGGCATAATAATAAAGCAGAAACTTATGATTTTCCCATCGTAAGCAAAAACGTCTTAATGTTACAACAAAGGCCCGTAATTTACGAAAGCTTGGCACAAATAACGTTAAGAAGTTTCGCTCTAATTTTCTAAGGCGTAGAACGCATGGAACCTTTTTTTGGCTTGTATTTTATTGTTTTCGATGTACTTGTGTATATCTAAAATAGCAATATATCTGCTGTTTTAAATATCTATAAAGTCAAACTTACCATGGCTATAAAAAAGTACAGAAATTAAGTGCGGTAACTACTGTTAAATTTCGCAAAGAAACTCTTTCACTATTCTTCACAATATACGCAGACCAACAGCGTCGCATCTCCCGCCCTTCCTGAATACCTACTTCGTTTGCGGGACTCTTGACAAGGGCTCTTAAAAATCGAGAACTTGGCTCTCTAGTACAATGCCTATAACACAATGCACTCAACGATATACAGTATTCACATCGCTGTCACATAAAGTCCACGCCTTTCAGAGATTTCTATAGTCCATGATCATTAGACTCTTTAGCCTTTTGCGACGCATGGTATCACCCGTAAGGGTCGACCAACTAAAGGCGTTCCGGTTTGGGTTTGTCAATTTAAGAACGTACTCAATATTAAATACAAGTAGAGTCAATCATCATGATCTTACTCGGCTTATACCCACTGATGATAGAAATTATCTCCCATTGAAGAATTTAAGAGCTTACACCAGTATTGTGGGAAACACGAGCCACTTCGGTAGATAGATCGGATGGTCAGCGTTTGCGAACTCCGTGATATCTTTTCGGTCAAAATGTCTCATTGCCTAAAGACCAAAGTCTTCGAAGAGTGAGTGTTGCCAGTGTGACCTCTGGCTCCGAAACGTGATCACTGACTTTGGATCTCATAAGAAGGCGCAGAAGGAGTCACACAGCGAGTGATCGAGATAGCTATACTAGGTGTATCTCTACATGATCAAATCAGGAATGAGGAGATCCGTAGAAGAACCAGAGTTACGAAGCTAAAGCTGATACATTGCAAAATCGGTGAACCGATAGACATTGTAATCCCAAGGTGCTGGAATGGCGACCTCGCACCGGTAGACGTAACTTTGGTAGACCCCCAACGATGTGGACAGACGACATCAAACGAGTCGCAGGGAGCCGCTGGACCCATGCGGCAATAGACTGTGATATTTGGAAATCCCTACAAAAGACATATGTCAAGCAGTAGACGTCAATCAGTTGATGTGATGATGATGACAATAAACGTTATTGACGAATTTCTTAGACAAGGCTGGATAAGGCGTCTTAGAAAGATTATTTTCACGCGATAGTTATAATAACTAACATGGTTTTAAGCAAAACTCTCAAATGTCTGACTGAGACTGAGACTGAAACTGTCCAAAAATTCTGGTTACTCAGAATTTTTGGACAGTCTCAGTCCAATATCCAACAACTTTTTAACCTAGAGGTCCTCTTGAGCCATAGTCGAAACATGCTCACTACTATAGACCAACGAGGCAGGCAAAATTATTAATATCAAAGTTCTCATAAATCATGAAAATATTCTGCGTAGGTACCTATTAAGTATTCACTAGTCCCAAATGTCCCAGGCCTGGAAATCTAACGATAAATTGGGCAACTTTAGCCTATATAGGTCAAAGGAAGTAATTTAATATTATAATACGTCGCTGCCCGCAGGGCTAAATGGTCTTTTACACATCGCCAACAGATACCTTAAAAAGCTGACCTTGGGTAATAGAGCAGCTCTTATATGCAATGTGGTTGGAAGGGCACTAAGGGTTCTGCTTGCCAGATGCCATTTACAAGATCCGCACCAACGAACATCATCAAAGTCAAAGTCAAAAATATCTTTATTCAAGTAGACCTATAGGTGGCGCTTTTGATGCGTACATAAGAACTACACGGTTGTGGGATGATGGCGATAACCACATTCGTAAACTTAAAACTAAAGCTACGAGGGTTCCAAACGCGTCCTGGTCTAAGAAGAAGCCCACAACAAACTTAGCCGGATGTTTTTTTTTTCTGTTATCACCATCTCACAATGTCATTTTAAATTATTAGAAGAGCAACCTGGTTAGAGCAATAATTTACACCCAAGCTTTTTCATCGATTACGTAGTCCTTTATATTATAATAGGACTTTTCTATAAGCTTACGTTTAATACAAACTTTGAACTTTTTAAGAGACATCTCCAAGATGTCAATTGGTAGTTTATTGTAGAATTGTATGCAATTTCCTTTAAACGAATTATGAATTTTATATCACCTAGTATATTGCACTGTAAGTTTATTCTTACTTCTAATGTTTAAATTATTGCAGTCACATTTTTTCTTAAATTTAGAAATGTTTTTATGAACGTACATTAAATTTTCAAATACGTACTGACTATACACTGTCATTATTTTAAAATCTTTAAATTTATCTCTCAAAATTTATCTCTCATCTTTAGTGATAGTTAGAATGTTAAAATTTTTGGTTCTCCTACAAAAAATATTATTAACTCATCAGTCAGGTATCATCTTTAACCCGCTGTTATACTCGTAGAGGTCAACTGTCTTATCCATAACTAACAGAAGCTTTACAATAAGCATTTCTGCTATCGAGCTGGAGAAAGGGAAACAAGTAACCATACTTCAAATCCCACCTTTAATACTGCAAAAGTGTATGCTTTTTAGATGACGCCTTTTTTGGTTACCTGTAGAGGGTCCAGGGTAAAATGTAGCCACAGTTTTTCGTATTTAAAATATCATTATGAGTAGAGAATTATTTGATCAAACTATCATAATTATGAAGGTACAAAATTTTTAGCTCAAAACTCATTGTTTAGATTTAAAAAAGAATCTATATTAACCGGTCCATCTTCATACATATAACTTGCTGTGAGGTACAAACTTAACTTAATCGGGACATCATAAATAAAACACACATGCTGCAATGTTCAATACAAAGCGTGTCTTATAATACGTTGGATTGTGAGCCTTATATTGATGTTATAACGTTAGGAGCAAGTATGATGAAAAACTATGTATAAATGTGGTGCATTATTTACTCTGCGAATTATCTGTGAAACAGAAACGCTGCACTGCTAACGCTTGTATGGTAATCACTAAAAATATTGTTTCTACGAATAAAATTTATTTTCTCTATGCCTTTAATTAAATAAAATAACCATATCAGTTTTCCAAATGAATTTCGGAGTCACGTTAAAAGGTTAATAGCCAAAAACGAAATCAGTATTTGAAGTTGGATAAAATAACATTCCAAATTGAACCTTATTCGTATCACAGTTAGATTCATAAAGTCTGTTTTTGCACAAATATCTCCGATTACGCCGTACGCCCTAACCAAGTATTAAAATTGTTTCTACAGTGTACTCCCGACCCAATTTCTGAATTTTATAAACTGCGCCTTATTTATTTAAAGCATAGCACTATAATAAATTGAAATTTTAACGCATTCTTGTTACATTGAATTATCGATTAGTAGTGTTGAAACCTCATAACTTACCTACTGCATACATAGTTTTAGTAACGAAACAAGTCATTAAACTTGATATGTTTTGTAATTGTTAGAAAGAAGTTCCTTTACATAACTTGCGTTGAAAGTAAACAAGTATAAATCGTCACGTAAGGGGAAAGCGTTATGTCTGCTCTTTGCGGGCTATTTGGTGAAGTTGGGATAATATAGCCAATCGGTTGCCGCCATACTTATTTACATCACAACATAAATAGCCTATAACAGTCCACCGCTGGACTTGGGAGCATTTGCATATAGTGACCATGTAGACGGATTGATGATCGCAGCAGAGGTAGTAATAGCACAGATGACGCTGCTGTTCGTTTTTTAAAGTCCCTTTTATATTATATATCCCTGTAATAACTATCTACGAGTATGTGCAAAATTTCAGCCCGATCCGTCAAGTGCTTAGAGCTGTACGTTGATAGATCAGTCAGTCAGTCAGTCACCTTTGCCTTTTATATATATATAGATAAAATCTAATACATTTCATTAGTGTGAAGCCCTGTCTCCTGTGGTAGTTAAAACAATTGTACATGGGGCAGTCTCTTCCATATATCTATGGTCTTAATTACAATCGTTTGACAAATTAACAGGCCACATTATATAAAGGGGAAAAAAATCGTTTGTGTACTTAGGTACACGCGTTAGAAGTTATACTTCTTTGGCGTAACAAGATAAAAATCTTTTCAAAATTTGTTCTTTCGCCTTATGCTAAGTTTGTAGAAAAAAACGACACTATCAATAGAAAAAGGGATAAACATTGAAAGTTTTATTTTAATGCATCTACTTAAATAAAGTGTATTTAAATATCACAAAAAAATATATCTACATAATTACAGAAATGGATATAATAACATAATTAAATTGGGAATAGAAATAGACACATTATCGGACAACCAAATTTCACTCAGCATTCAAATTAGAGATTTTTGTAACATTAAATCACCGGAATGAGCCCGCAGACTTTGACACAAAAAAAAAAAATTATATATATTTTTAAGGTGGGTGTGTCAGGTACATTTGAAAAGTGTGTGTGTGTTTTAATTTTATTTGTTATTTGTGATGACAACTGTATTCTGTTCTGCCGTCACCACACGGCGTCATTACATCTGATCTTCATGACTTTATTCCGAGGGGTAAATTCCTAAAATATAACACTCAATTGCGAGAGTGCAAATCTCCTAATTGTTCAAAAAAGGCACCTGAAAACTATAGCAAATAAAAAAGAGCTATTTACTTTACTGAAGATTTGCAAAAATCTTTTTGTCGAACAACTTTCGCTGTTTGGAAAATTTCGTCGTCAAGTTCGGGAACAAATATATAGAGCGGACTCGATTCATTATGCGTCTCGCAACGAGGAAAAGTAATTCAAAGTTGCTCAAATGTTCGGGGGTAGATATTCGCCTCATTTTGCTTGGAAGGATTCGGTACATTCGAGAAATCAACCCCATTCGATGAATCTGTCCCTAGTAAAGTTTCCAATGCCGTTCGATGCTCCTTCATTCTTATTTCTATATCTATGGCTAGATGTCGTACCAAAAAACTCAATAAGAAAAGGATAAGAGCTTTTAACAGTTGAAAATGTACTTTATCAACAATTTTTATGCAAAGAAACATGCTCGTACGGGACTTGTTTCAAAGCAGTGCATTCGATTCGACATCTAACTTGATGCCCCGCAACTCTGCAGTGACTTCTAAAGTAATCTCCGATGTACAATGCAGTCGGTTTCTACTAAAAATATTGTTCAAATCTGTTTCCCAAGAAAATAATATTTAATACGATTTTAATTAAAGTTAGCAGTTTTATAGAGCAAAGTTCGGAAGCGAAATTGCACTTCCTTGAACCTCGTTCACATAAACCTGGCTCATGAAGGTGATAAAAGTTAAAGGATATCGTCAATAAAATTAACTTAAAAACATACCTAATATATAGGTAAATTTATGGCTCGGTTTTTGTACATTATACAAAACACAAAATAAGTAGATGATTTTAAATATAAAAGAAGTAACGAAGTATTAAGTTCCACAAACTGACAAGCACTCACACACATTTTTCGTCATCCCTGGCGCAGCGATAAGCGCTGCGGTTTTATGTAGAAGGTCCCGGGTTTGATTCCGGGAAAGAGCAATTTAGAAATTTATTATTTCATTATTTTTTCTGGTCTCGTCTGATGGAAGGCTTTGGCCGCGGCTAGCTAAACTCCCTACCAACAAAGACTTGTAAGGTCACATGTGCATCTAAATGTATGAATAAATTAAAAAAAAACATGCCGCCAAGCGGTTTAGCGTTCAGGTATAGTATCGTGAAGAAACGTAGAGGTTGCGCTAAATATAACTTCCATACCCCCTAACAGGTTAGCCCGTTACCATCTTAGACTGCATCATCACGTCTCACCAGATGAGGTTGCAGTCAAGGTTTAATTTGACGTGGAAAAAAATATATAATTATCAGCATCAATATAATAAATGAACAAAATTCAACTCTCCCATAATGGAGAGTGTCGCTCTTAGAGCTTTAATAAATAAAAAATAAATAAATATACTACGACAATACACACATCGCCATCTAGCACCAAAGTAAGCGTAGCTTGTGTTATGTGTACTAAGTTAACTGATGAATATTCTTATGAATAACATACATAAATACTTAAAATATACAAATAAACACCCAGACACTGAAAAACATCCATGCTCTTTACACAGACATTTTCCAGTAGTGGGAATCGAACCTACGGCCTTGGGCTCAGAAAACAGGATCGCTGCAAACTGCGCCAATCGGCTTTGACCCCTTATGATTGGAATTGGGTAGAATTTAACAAGTATTATTAGTGATAATAATTGTAACCTACTGACTAGTATTAATGATAAAAACTACTCCATATCCTAACTCCGTACTGGCACTAAAATTTTATAAGCTAAGATAAATATTGCCTTAAAATATTTTGACCTAACCTGGAAGCCGAATCAATCAACTTGTTATTAATTGTCAGACATGCTAACCCCTTAGCAAACGAGGTAGTTGTAGGATACATAAGAACATAATACACCTACACTTCGCGTCATGGAAACGCCCCACACACGTTTCGTCGTACCTTATTAACTTATTCCTCTGTATAGAATAACTTATTCGCGAACGTGCAAGTATCCAATAGCAACGAACAGTAATAAATAAAAGTTGTCGAGAGCAAACCTCAAGTGGGAAAAACATCAACATAATATGAAACAAATATTTTCATGTATGGCATATGTACACGTAAAATATTAATATATTTGCGAGTTCCTAAATTTTCCGAGGTTATGTGGTTACCAAACTTTCGCATAGAACTTTGAGTTTGAAACTCTTCGGGATACACTAAGTGCCCAAACAATTTGCCGACAGACAAAATAGTTATGATTTTGCGTGCTGCGTAAAATTACTTGTTTTTGATGGATTATGAACAGTATGTAAACAAGTTTGTGGCACGCCCATATCACTATTTGTCTTTAAAAAAAGAAATTATGTTCATCCAGAAAAAAGTTACCGGTTTTCCAAATTCTATCATGGGGAAGCAGGAACATTAAGAAATAGGTTTTTTGTTCATATTAAAATCGATCATACCTAAAACAAGCGATCCCCTGTTGCAGTCAAAAAATAAACGAAGTTGGCCTATTATACTGATTTCACGAATTATCACTTTAAGACAATTTCCAACTGTGAATAAATGCCTAACTGCAAACAGAATAGGCATTAGCTTATCCGAAACAATTGCTAGTTGACAACCTTTTCCCCCTTAAAAGAGTAATAAAATGCAACAAGATACAACAAGATACAACTTATTAAACAGATATTATTTTCCCATCATCTGTGTTACTGACAGCCCACTCTGCAAAAATGTACTCGTATGTAGCAAATGAAAAACAAAAGGAAGAGCGCTCAGGGATTCCTAGCGTCATTTTCGGAAGACGTCGAAAACCTGGGTGAACTGCTCTGAAAAATATGAATGGCTGGAGCTGGGGATTCATCTCCAATGGATGAAAAGCTAAATCCGAAAACACAGCCCAGTAAAGAATACCTTACCACTTTTGCTGGTTTGCGTTTTTCCATCGCACATCAGCAAAAATCAATCATCTTAAGTTGACAATATTTGGGTCATCATCGACAAAAAATCTTGATAAGTTAATATAACAACATTGTAATTACTGTTATAAATGCATGAAATAGTTTTTCATTTTTATCGCTGCAAGCATTTTATAAAGCTTAGTTTTTATGTTAACGAAGATGCAACAAAGTGCAATTTCGCTCCCAAACTTTTCTCTATAAAACTGCTAACTTTAATTAAAATTGTATTTAATATTTTTTCGCTGTACGAAATAATGTTTAAGGTAAAACAAACTTTATTGTACTTTCGAGACGATTTAAATATGTTTTAAATTAATTTAAACTTAGATATTTACATTACGCTATGTAATGAAATGGAAATTTACATATTTTTTTTAAATAAACTCTATAAAATATTTATCTCGAGTCACTCAAGGGTCCACTCCACTCCAGATGATAACAATAGTTTTAATAAATAAAATCTTTAAAAAAAAAAAAGTGACTAACAAAAACCTATATGTATAGACCTTACCTCCTAATTTGATTATTCTGCTTTTATCATCATCATCATCATCAGATCAAGCCATTACCGGCGCACTACAGAGCACGGGCTCGTCCCACAGTGAGAAGGGGTTAAGGCCGTCGCCCACCACGCTGGCAGTGCGGATTGATGGACTCCACACACCTTGGAGAACATTATGTAGATCTCACAGGCATGCAGGTTTCTTTACGATGTTTTCCTTCACCGTTGAGACTAGTGATATTTTAATTACTTAAAACGCATATAATATAGAAAAGGAAGAGGTGCATGCTGGGATTCGAACTCCGACCCCCGAAAGTGAAGTCGAGCTCCTAAGCAATGCGCCATCACCACTCACCTCATCACCGCTGCTTTCATGGCATTTCCTTTACTACCGTCATTCAGTGTAACTATTGAGACCAACACAAACTCAAGCTCAGTTTCCCTATGTTAATAATATCCTGTAAACGGACTACTTTTAGAGATTAATGTTAGAGCAGGTTGGGTGTGTAGATTGATTGGGCACATACACATGTACCACTCGTAATGTGATGAGCGCTATTACATATATTTTTCTGCTCAGAAAGAGAACTTAACTACTTTCGTTTGCTCTCATTCTAGAATAGCCCAAATTCTCTAGAAGAAAATGAAACGAAATTTCACCTCTGCACAAGAGTAGAGTAACTTAGAATTACTTTTCCTCGTTGAAAGACGCATAATGAATTGAGTCCGTGCTATATATTTGTTCCCAAACTCGACGACGAAATTTTCCGAAGGAGGAAAGTTGTTCGACAAATTTCCGAAGGTCTTTAGTAAACAGCATTCTAGTTTCAAGGAGAGGACGTCGTTTTGATAAATAAATAAATAAATATACAAGTACAATACACACAACGTAAGCTTAGCTTGTGTTGTACGGGTACTAAGATGACTGATGAATAATTTTATCATCCAACCCACGGCCTTCGACTCAGAAAGCAGGGTCGCTGCCCACTGCGCCAATCGACCGGCCCACTGCGTCCAATAATAAATTGTAATTGCAGTACCAATAATAGAATAATCTTTCACTCTACATTCAGTTTCTTATGCAACGCAACAGCCCCATGGCTAGTACATAATTTTAGAATAAAGAGGAGAAGTAAAGGAAAATAAAAAACGTAAGTATTAACAATCCCCAGATAATTAGACGAAGTAAGAGTCGTTCTTATTACAATAAATAGGTCACACTTTATAAGCATTTGAATTTGGGTCGGGAATAACATTGTTGAAACAATCTTAATACTTTGTGAGCCTGAACGGAGTAATCTCAGACCTTTTTACGGTAAGTATATTGTGTGAACCTTATTTCGTAGGTATTAAATCCATTTTGCAATAATCTTTTTATATTATACGCTTTTCTACCTATTCTGTTTTAATTTCAGGCGATTAACCTTTTACCACGATGCCGGTAGTAATTTCCAAAAAACCTTTAATTAAATTCGATGGAAATAAAAAAAGCAGTGTAAACTCTATGTAGCGCTGTATTTCCCTCATTACTTCATTAACACTTTAAAAGTAAATCAGCCATCTCTGTCGGTTAAGGATTATTAACACCTTTTGCAGTACTTTCCTTTAGTGAGTGTATTAAACAAAAACAACAGTAGCAAAGTGACGTTAAAAGTAGTCGTTTATGTATTTTGGTACTTTTGGTAGGAGCTTGATTTCTGTTTCGTGGGGCCGAGCTCGCATCCCAGCACGCACTACAAAATTTTCAAGTTATGTGCGTTTTAAGTAAATAAAAATATCACTTGCTTCGACGGTGAAGGAAAACGTCGTGAGGAAACCTGCATGCCTGAGAGTTCTTCATAATGTCCTCAAACGTTTGTGGAGTCCACCAATCCGCACTGGGCCTTAACCCCTTCTAATTATGGGTTGAGACCCGTGCCCTGTAGTGGACCGGTAATGGGTCGATATGATGATATATGTAACTATTTGGTATTTGGTTCCCAATACCAAGTAAGGTTATCGAACTTCCCTAATCCCACTTGACACTACTAACATTTTTCTTAGACACAAAAATATATCATTGTTTATTTGCCTCACGACAGCGAAAAAGCTAAAGAATGTAAAAATAGACTTAACTTCTATTATTATACATAAGCAGGTTTAACACCAGCAGCCCTCTTGTGTTTTACCTGTTTACCTTTTACCCGATATTTATGGAAGAATCACTCTTTTTTCACAACAATAACCATAAAGATTTGCGAGCATGTGGTGTTCACAAAATACCTTGCCGTAAACCCTGAAACGGTGGCGTATTAAAAATTTATTTTAAGACTCTTTTACACAGCCCAATTTTGTCTTAATCACTTTCATTGCGAGACAAAAATTGTAATGTAATAAAAAAAAAAAAAATCATAGTAATAGGTTACTGTACCAAGGTCAAGACTTATCAGAGAGTGAGAGAGTGAAAAATTCAGCAAGGCATACAAAATACTAGCATACTTGCTATTCCGTAAATCATTCCTGAATACTTGCTTATTGTTCTAGTACAATTACTACTTTAAAAGACAAAATGTACTAATATTCCGAGAATTCGGGTTTTGAAAAAAAAAATATTGATTTTTTTATGTATTTTAATAATATTGATATTTGATGTAAAAAAAAAAAATAGTTTTGTTATAAAACTTATATATGATACACATAACGTACGGTTGCATGAAAAATGGGTTGAAAGGTAGAACAGGTTCCACCTCGAAATATATGGAAGGAGACAGTAATAATGAGACGCGTGGGCACAAGGACAAATGAATAAATTTACTGTTAAAGGTACTTCAGTGAACTGGAGGCATTGGTAGAAGAGGAAGTCCACATAAGACCATTAGTTTTCCGACGTAGGTACAATCGGTTGGTGCTATACTCTTCGGAACTAAAACAAATATACTGACACTGATTTCCTCCAGTTTGTAGGTATCCCTTATTTCTTAAGTATTTTTGAAGAAAAAAAAAAAATTGGTTGCCTGTAAAGTCGGTATACGGGCGAAAGTTTTACGTGACAACGACTTTGAGTGGTAAAATAATTTTAATGTGAATATTCATTCGTATAGTAGGAAGAAGGATGAAATAATAGTAACAATTTAAAACATTTATTTATACAAAGAATTATATTTAAAACATTAATTTATACAAAGAATCTCGCACTGAATTTCATATTAACAAAATTTTATTTTTACCTTTACACATACATACGTATTGATATACAAATATACATACAATAACTTGCAATACATTTGCGTACAATGTAACAGCGTTTACTACAAAGGGACGCGTGCCTTTCACTTTTTATGTCTGTCTCTCTCGCTCTTAGGCGGGCTAACCATGCCCGAGTGGAAGGGACGCGTGCCTCTCACTCGCTCTCATTGTGAGCGCATAACGTGAGCGGAGCGTAACGCAGTTTCTTGAAGTGTCACCCGGCAAACCAATTTATAAGACGTTGTCACGTCAATAAATATATTCAGATGTATTCAGAGCACAGGATAGAGTTATAGATCACTGAACTGTAAAAAGTAATCTATAAAAAGAAATAGCGAAACCCACAGTCAAAGCTATAAAATAATTTATGTTTCATCATCTTGATTGCTTGTTCTGAATACGGAGGAAAATGGGACATGTATACGAATCTTTATACCGTAAGAAATATTTATGACCTCGAAACGCCCTTAAATTAAGTACGTATAACATCACTCTTTTCCTATACAGTGTACTTGATGAGGAAAAAACATGAAACATCTTGAGAATGGTGCCATTTTGCTTCCTTAACCTCATCCGAAATTCCACCTTAGCATACTTTTAATAGGGCCATCGAATTTTTTGTAAAGAAATATATAAAAGGGGAGATTTTACCAAGTTCTTTTTAAGCAAACGATCAATGAGAGTTTGTTAGATGACATAAGTATGCTCATAAAGGTTTGAAACACTCAAGGACTGTACTCTTAAGAGCTCTAGAAAGTATTACCTTTTACGTTTTATATAAGGAAATATATTTCAATGTTTAATAGGCCGTGAATTTTAATGACATAATAGGAGATATTCCAACGCAACTAGCCTTCGCCCGTGACTTTGCCAGCGTAGAATTTCTGTTCTCAAGTGCAACTAAAATGGTTTCCCGGCAGAAATACTTTGTATTCGATAAATTATACATATGAACATGTATATCTGTGTTCTGATTACTGCTTAGTGAAGTTCTAAGAAGTTTTACTATTAATAATAATCTATATAGTTGTAGACAGCAAAAATATTTGTCGTTCTTGGCCTATTTCTGATCAATGGCTGTCCACTGGTCAGATTAAAATGCCAATTTTTATTATAGAGGTCTAATGTTAATTTAAGGGACGTTTTTCTTTGTTATTCATTATAATTTTGGGATGAAATAAAAATTGCATATTTGAAAAAAATTATCAGTATTTTAGTGGTTTTAATTTTTTATTACCAATTAATACTCATATTTTTTAAAGGAGTTTATTTAATGTATATCAATTCAAGCTAAATTTATTTAATATAATATCAAGCTGGATAAATAAACAATAATATGTGTTTTAAGATATATAAGCGAATTAAATATTTACAGGCACGGCCCTAATTTTATACAGAGTGTAGCGTGCTCTCACGCACATAAGGGCTGAATTTAATCAAGCTTGTAGATTGTAACACGGGCCTTGATAGGTCGAATTGTAATTGAAGCCAATTCACGTTACGTCACTACAAATTTTGCGTTACGTAATACAAGTATAAATTTTATGAATTATAGTAATTTAACTAGTCCATATGAGTAAGTATTTAGTATCCGATCGGCGTGAAAATTTATATATGTTTGTACTTTTAAAATTATTCTTTGCAGCATTTTGATGAAGTTGTTCTTTGAAATTGAGAAAATTGTATGTAAAGACGTGGACACTGGTCCAAGGTCGAGCTGAATTAGGGTTTTACCAGCGTGCAGTAAGTCTCTCTTAGCTCCACCCTGTTACTGATTTTTTCATCATCATATCAACCCATTACCGGCCCACTACAGGGCACGGGTCTCCCACAGTGAAACTGGGCTTAGGCCCAGTGCGGATTGGACATCCCTTTGAGAACACTACGGATAACTCTCAGGCATGCAGGTTTCCTCACGATGTTTTCCTCCACCGTTGGATCAAGTAATATATTAATTACTAAAAATGCACATAATTGACAAAATTTAGAGGTGTGTGCTAGGATTCGAACTCGGCCCCCAAAAAGTGAAGCCGAAGTCCCAACAACGGGGCTATCACCGCTTGTACTATCTTTATTCCTTCCAAGTACCTTTACAAAACATAAAGATTCTCAAAACCAGTAACTTGAAGAGTCTAACTTCAAACTCTCTCTCCAATGAGAGAAGAGATGGGTATAGAAGTCGGATGCTTTTATTATTATTCTGAGGATGTAGTTGATAATAATTATTATAATATATTAGTTGAATGTTTATTTCACTTCACAAAAAACATTTGACCATATTTCCCTTTTCTCTTCGTAAACCATGGGATAAGTAAGTAAGTCCAAAAGACCCATTGGCGTAGTTAACTATTAATAAAGTAAAAAGACAATAATATAAAAAACTGTTTGTGAAATAATCACACATTAAAAATAATTTACGGAAAGCAAATCAAATTAATCAAATCAAAATTACTTTAATGCCGTGTGCAAACAAAGTAGAAATTAAAAAAAAAACTTACGTTTCTAAATTAATTTAAATTTGTGTAAATAAAGCGACCTATATAAAGGGGTATAGTAATTTCCTCCGGGCCAGCATTTTGATAAATGGACTCACTTATAAATTGAATTAGCGGTGCGCAAAGTACTAAGAATATACAAACATATTCATAATTACAAAGAAGGAAGAAAATAAAGAAAGCAGTGCGTGATACTAAGGAAAAATTTAAAAATATCGAACCACCGGCCCTTCCCGTATGCCCCATTTAACTAGATTACACGCTCCACTGCACGCAGTAAATACGGTATTAGATAGTTAGTAGCGACCGGGAATGGCTTTACCTTGGAGAAAAGACCCCTGTAAGAAGGGAAGTCCCCGGTGAGTATATTATATTTAGGCTTATTTATTAACCGACAAGTAAAACTTGTGACTATGTTTGTATGATATTCGATACGGTTTTCTTCATGGGGTTTTGCCATGTTCTAAGAGTTATTTACATACGATACGGTAAAAACAAAACCCTTTTAGTGCAACTTTACCCGTCCGTCACAACTTCATATTACAGCGAAAAAAATAACTCATTAAACACACTCGTCTAATGGAGTAATGATGATCTATACTTAATATTGTAAAGGAAAATACTAAATTTTTGTGTATTTCAATGTAATGAATAAGTATTACTATAACTATTGAACCGACTTTAAAAATGATTTTACATGTAGAAAGCTACATTTTCAGCGAACAAAATGGACTAAATTTTATCTGGGTAAAAGTAACATTACAGCCTGAAATTACTGACAATGGTAATGGTATTTCTAAAAAAAATTAAAAATAAACCACTATGCAGCATTTGTTTAAAAAATAAAACATTTCGTTATATTAGAGATATTAATATTAATTAATTAATACACTACGGCAATACAGACATTTCCATCTAGCCCCAAAGTGAGCGTAGCTTGCTTGTGTTATGGGTGAGATGACTGATGAATATTTTTATGAATAATATATATAAAACCTTTTAATATACATACAAACACCGAGATACTGAAAAACATTCGTGTCCATCACACAAACATTTTCCAGTTACTTAGATGACCTTATATAGATAAAAGTTGCTCCTTAAAGCAGGATAATGGACACAGTTGCACATGGGGGTTTTACAGATACATTTTTAGAGCTGAAATATGCAGCAGATGTCAATCGTGCGAACTGTCAAATTACAGTTAAGTCAAATCATAGCATTAACATTTATTAAAAAAGTTATAAAAGTTAATATAGTCGTTAATTTTTCAAAATTGACTGCCATTTTCATATTTTTTTTGGCCCAAGAACCTCTCACAATGAAAACTTAAAAAAAACGGTCACTAAATTCGGGGAATTCAGTTATTAAAATTTCGAAATTTCCCCTTCTGAGGATTAAACCTTAGCATCTCTTTACTAATAAGACCACAGGGCTCACCACTTATAGTTACAAAGTATCTAATATCTTTAGATATTTTAATAATCTAAATACCTTTCAAATCTCCTCATATTTTATAGCAGACAAGAACATCGCTTGAAAGAGCGGAGGCGGGAAATAGGTAATACACATTCTTACAATAAATGACTTCCATCTTGCAGAAAAATAACCGGAGAATGAAACATCCGTACATCAGGACACACAACAAATATGTTTCCACAGCTACTGTTTGTCAGTGGCTTGAATCGCTTTGGTGATTACTGATATGTCATGTATTTTTATACTTTAAAACGTATAAAACAAAAGCGATTTTTCAATAGTTATTTTTAAGGGAAACAGTCTTTCTCTCTTATAATAATAGTTGTCAGAGATATTGTGCTAAACCGCCTCCTAGCTGCTCTATGGCCACCAAAGAAATGGCACCCGAATAAAACTGTGAATGGATAACAGACCCCAGTAAATGAAAACTTCTGTAACTCCATTACATGTATGTGTAGGCTTATTCAAAAAACAAACTAGGAAATACCCTCGGCTAAGTTTGTTCATTTGGTACATTTTAATCAGTCAGACTCGTAGGTTATGATGGTGATAAAGAGGTTACGGGAGTTGGTGAGCAACTAAACGCTTTAAGCGTGTGTGTAAGTAAGCGCAGGAGGTCTCAGTACTGTCCGAGTACAGTACAGTACACTTCACCGATGATGCACTTGGCACATATTCTTAGCGTATTTGTAAACTTGGTTACCACAAGTAAATAAAGCATGCTGCGCCATATAGAATGTTAGCAGTGGTGACAGTTCATTGGGTAGCAGAAGTAATGACAGCCCAGTGGATAGGACTTCAACTTCCCTTTCGATGGGCCGAGTTCGAGTCCCAGCACGCTCCTCCAACCTTTCTAAGTAATGTGCGTTTTAAGCGCACGTGAAGAGACCTGCATGTCTGATTATGATGATGAAACTGATGACGAAGATTAGATAATATGTGTGAAAATTACTCGAATCGGTATAGGTGTAAATGTAAACTTTGAAAAAACAAAACGAAAATACACAATTCTTTAATTTTTTCATCTTGAATTTACGGAAAGGTAAGGTAAGTAAACACAAAGTATACAGTAATACTGATTATACATTACACGCAGAGGTTCTATATTATTCAACACTGCCTGGGTCCCACTGTACCAACTCGTGCGTAACTCGAACGTAAATCGCTTTTTCTGGGCGTTCTTTATAGGATCTCACAACTGTCGCTCTATCGTATCATACGACAAAAACTTTTTCTTTTTAAGAGTTACTGCGTGACACTTTTAGAGCAGTAAGCCGAATTTACGAGCAAACTTGCCTTTTACTATCTGTCACCCTAAAGTTGGGAAACGAACAGAATAGATCAGAGTTCCGAAGTTTCCGAGTTCGGGTCCATCCATGGCACTAACGTTTTAATCGAGGGACATATTATTATTCTATAACTTCTAGGTTTTGCTTTCAGTTTGTGACTATATTATTATAACAAAGTGTTTGAAAAGAGCCACTGCCGAGTTTCTTTCCAGCTGAATTGATTTCCTAACAGCTATTTGAATTGATTTCCTAACAGGCGGTTTTAAGTAATGTTAATATAAATAAAAATACTTCGAGAATACCCACATCGGCAACTAGCCCCAAAGTAAGCGTAGCTTGTGTTATGGTACTAAGATGACTGGTGAATATTTTTAGGAATAATATACATAAATACTTGTAATATGACCAACACCCAGACACTGCAAAACATTCATGTTCATCACAAACGTTTTTTAGTTGTGGGAACAGAACCCAAAGACTCAGAAAGCAGGGTTTCTGCCTACTGTGCCAATTGATCATCATCACCAATAAAACCTACATCTAGACATCATTACTAGACCTAAACACTCCACAGCACTCCAGTGCCACGTATGTCCAGCGACTCATTGACGTCTTTAAGCTTCTGCATTATATTTGACTCATTTATTTATTTTCTTACAATCATAAGTAGATAGGTATACATAGGTGGCTTGATGTCCTGAAAATCCATGAGTTTGTATGGACATTGCACAACCTTCTAATGTTATACAAAATTTTAAAATTTAAGCGGGTAGGTGAACAATTACGCCGCCAGCAGGTCGAGATACCGCATCATATAATGCAATCCCACCGCCAGCTGAGAAGCGGCGCATAGCGTAGGTGAGTCGACTATATGTGGTCATTATAGCAGACACTCTCGACGATAGTAACAGAACGCTAAATCACCTCAAGAATGAACATGAACAAGACAAAGATCATGTCTAATGTTCGTGTTTCATTCAAAATTGTAGATGAATATACCTAGGACACAAAATCTTATAGAAATAGAAGTGGTAGGTCGAATTTCGAAAAAGAGGTAAGCCGCCGAAACTTACTCGGATGGGATTCGAGAAGCTTTGTGACATCATTTAAACGTATGCAAAATTCATCAGTGCCTAAAGATCAAAGTCTACGAACAGTTCATGAACTTGAAATATTCAAAATTAACTTATATTAAGAGTTCACCACAGTAAAAGCCTGCAATTCTTTATTTTAAAAGTGCCTAGTAAAATGGATTTGTAATAATATCGATGCATCTTAATAACATACCCGTCTTATGAAGCATTAGAAAAACGTGCAGCATGAGAAAAACCAATTCGAAAAACATATAAGCAAATTTTCAATAACATTTGACATTCGTTAATATAGCCTTGATGATAAAATTAATAACAATTTATTTTTCTTGCTTTTTTAGTCACAATGCTATCGATCATCAGTGATATAGTAATCGAGTCATCAACGTTTAGTATGGAGTAAATCCTCGAAGTCAATCCAACAGTACTTTCATTTCATCCATAGCAAGACACTCGTAAATCATCACATACGTTATACCGAAGCGATGGCGATAGAATCCGACAATTTACGACTATAAATTTATTAGAACGAGTCCGGTCAAACTGGCGAAGAGAGAAGCCGGGAATCGCATAACTTACTATATAATGGCATCCAATTCAACATACATTCAGGTTGTTTTAGGACCTCGAGAATAGAGGCTATTTTCGAACAAACCTAAATATTCAATACGTATTTCGTATTTTGCGCATATCGTTCCATTTGGGCGAAACAAAATATGTTATATTCGTATTTTTGTTATAAATAAGCAGCGGCTGTATCTACTGCAATGTTGTGCACGGAATGGAATAAGGTGTCCTGGGCAAGTCTATGGCATGAAATGGATCTCTTAAATACAAGATAGATACAAGTCAAACATTGGCATTGTACTTTTGCTTTCAAATAAAAATAAACAGTTATGCGTAAGTGTAAGAGAATATTAGTAATAGAAAAGTATTTAAATCTTCAAGTCCGACTTATGATATTTTGATTTTCGAATTGAGGAAAAGTTTGTTTTCTGGATACAAGCATATGATCTAGGTAAGTGAGTAGATTACTTAAGTTCACGACATATCAAAAATTCTACGCACAAGAGTGGGGATCTACTAGTTGAATCTAAGAATCTGCTTTAAGGTAATTGACACCCCGATAGAAATACCACGAACAACACACATACGCACACAAACCCATAATTCCAAGACTGGCACAGGACATGCGCGACTCCAGCTTATTTTTTAAGAGCTCAAACTTAGAATCCCGGGAGCAGAGCCTGCTTGTTAATGGGCAGAGGCCCACGCCCAGGAAAGGAAACTTAGCCTCGAGAGCCATACGTCTGATCAATTATACTCAAAATCCATCGGTAAAGGGCACATCCTATTTGAGGCTATGCAAAATATCTTCGTCTGTTTGGTTATCGTCGACTGTGGAGATACGAATCCTCAAGTTCTTTGGACACATAACTAGGAATAAACACTCCATGGAACGACTGGTTGTCCAGGTGAAAGTGGAAGGCAAACGGTCACGCGTCGATCACCCACGCGTTGGACAGACATAATAAAAGCTGCAACACAAACCTCCATAGTCCAAGACCGTAACAAGTGGAGGCGCATCGCGGGGGCTGCTGTAGCCAAAGAAAATGTATCATCGTCAATCAAGACTACTCTGTCAAAAGTGAACGACTAAGAAGGAAAATATCTTCAACGGTTTTATGCATCCCTATCCCTATCCCTACTTCCCTACTAATATTATAAATGTCAATGTAAGTTTGTTTGTTACCCTTTCACGCAAAAACCACTTAACCGATCCTTATGAAATTTTGTACACATATTCTTGGAAGTGTGTAAGAAGTAATATAAGATACTTTTTATCCCGACATTAAGCTCGGTTCCTTTGGGAGAGGGGATGAGTGTTTGACGATTTTACACTATAACTTCGACAAATTATAACCGACTTAAATAATTATTTTTGTACTATAGAAGTTATAATATGTGTTTAATTTTGCCCAAACTGTGGTTGGAGATAGAGGACAGAACTCTTTAGCGGACAGCAGCAAACCCCTCATTCAAGGCTTAGCGATACTGAATACTTAAAATTTTTAGATCTACAACTAAATTTAATGCCACTTCAAAAAACCAAATCAAACGCAGACGAAGTTGCGGGCAACAGCTAGTATATGATATATACGCCATCATCTAAAGTGCTAATTGGTAAGCAATATTTAAACGCAATCTTATGCAGGATTGCTAGGAGCAGCTTAGAGCACATTGTTTGCAAAGTGTTTGGTTCTAAATTTTTTAAAGTTAATTAATAAGTGAGGCAAGGGTTAGGTCTAGCAGTGACAAGCTTGAAAGACTTCAACTTCAAGGCTTATGCACCCACCTTACTCGGTGTTTACATAAACAAGGGATTTTATTGCGCAACAATAAACGTCGAAGTGATCAAACAGAAAGGTGTTCTTTGTTTATATCTTTTTTTTTTTGATTTCAGAATGAATGGAAATTACCAGCTGGATTTAATTACGCAGTTGAACTTACAAGAAAGCTCTTTAGAACGAAATATAAATTATTTTTCCCGTAAAACAGTGATAAATATGACTGAACATTTCTTGGAATTGCACAGATTCTTTTCACTTTTATTCCGTTTCTCGAAGTACTAACCGGTTGTAGAAGATTTATCATTTTTATTAAAAGTCTTACTCAAACAACTCAATCGAGAACTTTTTGTATTGCAACACTGAGACTTTCTTCACAATGGATTGATTAAATGTAGGCGATTTATCTTGAGGATATTGAGTTTAATTTCATTTCCTTTAATAATATTTCATTTAAACTCATATAATATTTTTTTGTAGTAAGAAGAAAAAATAAATAGCAAAGTAACAAGGGAAAATACTTAATTTTACTTTAGTAATAATAAGTTATATTCAGAGACTTGATGTTTCAGAACTGCTTATAAATAAAGGAATTTTGAATTGCCGATCGTTCTCAAATAAAAAGTTGGTATGTTTCACTACGGGTCGTAAGGTCATGAGTAGATTCCCGGCTCTGACTAAATGTTTTACTGTAATTTTCCATCCCGGCTCCTATAACCATCATATTCAGTCAAATTAAAATATTAAGAACACTAGTAATGCTCGCGACTTCGCCCGCCATTCCTATAGTCCCAAAGGAACTCCTGCAGGTTTCATACAAAATAAGTAATAGTTTTATCGGTTAATAAAATATGACTTATGAGCACGGATACATAAAATAAATACAACCAAATTGACACTTCTTTTTTTTTATTCGGTTTAAAAAAATTGGAACCTGCGCCCGTTTTGGATATGGTTAAAAAAACAATAAAGACATGAATAACAATAGTGTTTTCCTATTGTGGAAATAGCCCATAACACTTTATCGTGGTGTGGTCGGGCCATTGCAATTGAGTTATGGTTATCGGAGATGTTTAGCTTGCGCTTAAAGGATTGCTTAGTATATTATCTGTCTGCAGAAGAGCTATGACTTTCTACATTTGCATGCCTTCATCTAGTCCCTCGCTACAATAATCGTAATAGTAATTAGATTCAAATATATGATGTGTCTTTAAGGACATCAAGGCAGGGGCGAATAAAGATTTCTCCAATCCTAGGATCGATCCGATTATTTTTACAATAATAATAATTAATATTATTATTCCAAGACTTAATAGAAAATTCAATTATAATCCAGCCATTTGAAGATTGAAACAGAAATGCTCTTAACATTTATTCCAAAGCTATGCGGTTAATTGGGATAAAAGTTTATAGGCCGGATTGATATACTACTTTTGCCCAGTGGCGTGAACAGGGTTTTTGACCAGGGTATGCATAAAGCTGGTACATGGCATAAAATGGAAAAATTACCCTCCAATAAGAGTTATATAAAATAATTTGGCTATGCAGTGCTTTTGTGCATGTATAAAGTGCACGCCTCTGCTCTTGCCTATAAACCATCCCCAAAAAACACATCGTTCCCTTTCCTCTTTTGCCTCGTAATCGAAGGACATACCGACGAAGCATTCGCTCTAACATTCTTAATTAGTAGGAACAAGGATACGTGACTGTATCACCTATATTTATTACACACTCAAATCTTGCTGAGTCAGATGTGTTTTCAACCAACATCTTCAAGTATTAAGTACATAGCAACAGATCCCCAGTTCTCACACAACTTTCCTCATAAAGCTTGCGAGCACCTTTACACAGTGCTTTCGAAGTTCTGACTACATGTCACACTGGCGAAAATTAATTATTGTGTTGTGTTTGTATTATTGCTTGTTATTCGTGTTCAGGCAACAAGAACGATATCTTGTAAGTTCAACAACAGTGTTTTTGCAGGACTTCCAAATTCCTTGGGCTTGTGCCACTCGTGGCCAGATAGTTACTCTTTTGATATTGTCTATTTACTCAACAATCAATAACTCAAAACCATTCTTTTTTTTTTCAACAAAAAAGAAAATGTCTATTTACTCAACAATCAATAACTCAAAACCATTCTTTTTTTTTTCAACAAAAAAGAAAATGGTTTTGAGTTATTGATTGTTGAGTAAATAGACAATATCAAAAGAGTAACTATCTGGCCACGAGTGGCACAAGCCCAAGGAATTTGGAAGTCCTGCAAAAACATAATATGCGAGTATGTCAATTGGTCATTGGTTGCTGTTATGTACCTATATTGTTTATTGTATATTAAAGATTCAGTCGACACATTTGTTTGTTTGGTCTTTAAATCACACCTTCCATTCTTAAGTTTAATAATTTCTAATCATTTTTCATACTTAGACTTACGCCTTTATCGCAAGTGTATAATATTTAATATGAATGTCCAATGACTAAGTTACGTCCATTGCCCTAATTGAATTGCAAACTATTAAGTCTGCTTTACAAACTGTAACGTACTGTCATTCTTCAAAACGTGACGTAAAAATAGTACTACTCGATCGACCTGCGCAGAAGACAGCTTTCAAAATTGCAAACGAATTAGTGCGATAATTGTTTTTTTTTTATAGATGATAGCAATCCGGTCATGATGTTGAAAAAAAACACTCGGGTTTCTTCCAGGCTAAAATCGGTCTTCCAAACCCTGTAGATAGACCCAATACAAAGAATATTTTGGTATAGTATAAATTAACAAAAGCAAGAAGCCTATTAGTTGAACAGATACGGCGAAATCGTTGACCCAGACAACTGTGGTGGAATGCTTCCGACACGCTACCAACCGCCAAAAGTGGAGAAGACTCGCGCGGGAAGCCGAGCAATCCAATGATGCCTAACGCCATGAAATTCATCTCAGCAGCTATGACCACTATTTCAAGAGTGCACGACTAAGAAGAAGAATAAAATAACAAGCCAATAATTTTCTCCTACAACTTGAGACCGCTTCACTGCATTTTCATATTACCTGAATCATGGGATATGATTTAGTTTATACCATCTAAAGTAATTGGTTTTACAAATACTATAACGCATTCGTTAGGTTATGAGATATTCCGCTAAAATGAAAATAATTCATTTTTGTTTACCGAGAGACTGTTCTACAGATTTAGATATTCCAAAGCTACTTAGGTACTAGTAAAGTCACAATAATCCAACATATTAAATATGCGGGTAATTTCACCTTTTTTTTATTTGTTCCACTAATATGATCCTCTCTTTAACAGATATTAAATCCAGCATTAACAGCAATTCAGTACTTAACATTCGCATAAAATCATCAAAGTTACCCTATTAAAAAACCAACATATTAAATCACCCAACAACATTGTAGCATAACAATGAGAACTCGTGTTACAGTTCCAAGCAAATTTTTATTCGGTGTAAAAAGCCTCCATTAAAAGAATGGTGATAATGACAAAGCCTACCGTGAACAAAAGTTTTTTAATAAATGTAACATTTTGCAGAACAAATTACATCGACGCTAGGTTGTCAGAGTTATAAGAGATTAGATTGAGATTATAATTATTAAACCAGCGAGTTCGTAATCGTACAGTCATTTTTGTGGAGCTTACAGCATTCTTATCCTAGAAAGAGATAGAGATCGCAAAAGAGATAGAGAATCAAGTCACTATACAAACGAATAATCATGGTTTCCTATAAACCTACAAAGTGATGTGGCTCTAAATGTGTTTGAGAAACATTAATATGCCAAAATCAAATAAATGTTAGTGTATTTTGAAGTTACGTCGAAAAACCCGGTCGCTCTCATTAACAATACGCAAGAACTACCTTTATCAGTTTGAAATTGTTTTTTTAGTCTATTTATGTATAATATTTCCATATCAGCTGTTGTCCGCGGCTTCGTACGCGACTTTTTGGTTTTTCATAAATCCTGCGGGAACCATAAATTTTCTCGGGATAAAAAGTAGCCTATGAGTTCCAGGGTTCCCAATTCAGTCAAATTGGTTCAGAAGTTTTTGCGTGAAAGAGAGTAACAAACATCCATCCATACAAACTTTTGCATTTCTTATATTAGTAGGATATTACGATTTAAGTTTATACACACTTTGCCTGTTTGTTTTTGATGAACTATTTATTCATTTCAGAAGTCATTAAAGTAATAATAAACATGACGGCTCATCGTGCTCTCGACGAAGGATCGGACCAATATCCTGATTCTAGGCTGAATTTGGAAACGTTTAGGGAGCTCAAAACCCAAAAACTTGTAACACTATATACCGACCTGGAATTACAATCCTGAGTCCATCATGCTTACCAATAGACCAACGAGGCAGTTAACAAAATACATCATCATCATCATCACATCAACCCATTACCGGCCCACTACAGAGCACGGATCTCCTCCCACAAAGAAAAGGCGTTAAGGCCGTAGTCCACCACGCTGGGCCCGTGCGAATGGGTGGACTCCACACACCTTTGAGAACATAATGTGGAACAGGTTTTCTCACGATGTTTTCCTTTACCGTTGAAGCAAGTGATATTTTAATTACTGTTGGTTTAGCACATAACTTAGAAAAGTTAGGTGCGGGCTGGGATTCAAACTCGAGCTCCTACCGAATTCGCTATCCCCGCTTCATAACAAAATACACCTATCTATTATTAAATTTCTAAGCCCCTGCGTGATAGTAAAAGAAACGTTAGTATCGCTATAAACAGGACGTAAACAAGATCAAGCAGTAAACTTAAAACAAGAACAGTGTATATCCGACTAAAGTACCCAATAGAAAGAAAGATACATTTCGTTTACATTAAACAAGTATTCAGTTATGCACCCATATGAAACCTTCCATATTAGACCTTTCTTGATTCCTAAAACAGCAGGTACACAAATCAACAGAGTAGATAATTTTTGCACCCTAAGCCGCGTGTGACAAGATGCATTTTACTGAGCCCTGCAGACTTACGTTGCTATCCATAATATATACCTTCATCAGAACCCGTTGTATAGGTTGGTTACGACAGCGGCAGGGTTACGATAATCTGCCTTATTTAAGTTATATTTATATAGATTGCTGATCTTGGGTCATGCATATTAAATGGTAGATAGACGCATTACACTGGCAATGTAAATATTGCCGTGTAGGTATTACAAAAAGTCACTGTCCGTACGAGAAAAAAAAAAGGCTTAAAAGTTAATTTTGTTTCCTTAAAACTTACACTATAACAGCCATCGAAAAAACGGTGATAGGCTAGGGGCTAAGACTTCAGTCTCTTATGGATACCGAGTTCAATCCCCGCCAAGCCTTTTGCTTAACTTTTTGGAGTTATCGGCATTTTAAGCTATTAAATATCAGTTGCTTTAACCGTGAAGAAAAATGTCGCGACGAAGCTTGAATGCTTGAGAGTTCTCTATAATGTTCTGGAAGGCGAATTAAGTCTACCAATCCCCATTTGGCCACCCTTCTCATACTGTCGTATACTGCTATATATAAGAGAAGGGTTTAGGCAAACCCTTCTCATTCTGCTCCGTGCCCTGCTGGTTATGCGTTCATCATAATGATTGTGATGATGATGATAGCCATAGTACATCCTCAATTGTCTCTCCGTTTCATCATTATCAGCCAATGGCCTATTTCAAGAAGTGCCAACTATTCCTATTCTAGAACTTTACCATCCAAATCGATGCCTGCCATTTTTAGGTGGTCGTCACTACATGCAGTTGGGGTCACCAGACACTCCGCTTGCCGAGTAAATTCGAATGCCATACATCAAAACTGTAAGAGTCAGATTAGTGTATATATCGATGTTGTACTAAAAATTAAAAGTGTTTTTTTTTATCTTTAAGGTTTTTTTACACTGAAGCGTAATGAAGATAATTTCAGACGGAGTAGAGACATATAGATAGACAGTCGTCTACTTTAGTCAACGTTAGTAGGTCCGTTTCAGATAAAGTGAGGATTGCAACGTCCTAGAAATAAGAGAGGTATAGGACAAGCTTCGGCTAGGTGGTTAACAAGCATGACTGAATTCTTATCGAAACTGCCCGACCCGACCCCCAGAACAGATTATAATGCTATCTCCTCTTGAGGAGAAACTGCTTCAACTAAAATGGTATAGAGCTTGAAAGAAAAAGAATATGATTAATTCTTAACTCTACTGCGCTGCTCAAAAATGTATCCTTAAACTGAAATGTATTACACTTCAATTTGGTACATAAAACTTGGTATTTCATAAATGCAGGATTAGATTTGGTGCGTATTTAAACTATTGATTTTATATGTTACTATTTATTTAAAATATCAACGCAGAGAGTCTTTTTTTATACAGTTTTTGTATCCTATTTGGCTCCATTAAAAGATTCTCAATGTTATTAACGTGTATAGCTCGTACGTGTTGAAACTTGTCCCGTTAAGTGGGTAAAAACATTTATACTCATGGGAAAAAAGTAAACAATCATCCTAATCTCGCAAAAGTTTTTACATCAACCAACCGCCAATTCGCCCTTTTCCCTTTTGAGGGACGCGACCCCAACGTTATCAAGGCCCTCAGCTCCAAAATGATTTATAACACAAAATGGCGTTGCAATAGGTCCTCGTCCCACTTTTTTCGAAGCCACGGATAAATCAACTGGTACTTAGCGTACGCTGATTTATTCGTCTATTCCAACCAACTCGGGCTATATGAAACAAGAAGCAAGCTTTCTGGAAATGTACTGCCACTCTGGTTGTACAAATATGAATAATGACAAAATCCTTGTTCGTATTCCAGTAAAAAAAATACAAAAGTGTGTTGTGATTCTATTGAATCCTACCTGTGACAAGAATTTCTAAATGACAAAAAATATTTTGAAAAAAAATAACAATTTACCAATCATGTAAACGTCCGCTCATTTTAGTCTACACTCTTATGTAGTTTCGGTTCAACCTTAAGAAAATGACTAATAGTGTTAGTGGGAGAGAGCTACGCTTATAGTATATGTATGTCATGACAATGAAGGATATTCGTAGAAGAACCAGAGTTACCGCCATAGCTCAAGGAGTAGCGAAGCTGTAGTGGCATTAGGCTTTGCAAATAGTTTGTAGTACCAATAAAAGCTGGGGGCGCAAGTTAAATAAAATATATATAAATATACTACGACAATACACACATCGCCATCTAGTCCCAATTTAAGCGTAGCTTGTGTTATGGGTACTGAGATGACTGATATTTTATATAAATAATATACATAAATACTTAGAATATACATATAAACACCCAGACACTGAAAAACATTCATGCTCATCACACAAACATTTTCCAGTAGTGGGAATCGAACCCACGGCCTTGGACTCAGAAAGCAGGGTTGCTGCAAACTGCGCCAATCGGCCAATCGTCAGTTGTTGAAATAGTAACCCGGCACCAGTAAATCCAGCGTTGGTAGACTTTTGAAAGAGATGGATAGATGACATCAGATGAACAGGGAGCTGTTGGATGCTGCGGCATAAGACGGTGAATATTGAGCTTTCTACAAAAATACCTAAGTCCAGCCGTGGACGTCAATAGTTGTCAAGATGATTGACATTTGACATTAGCAGAAGCAAGTCAAGACCTATTATAAAAATATCAGTTACTATAATTGCCTCAGGCAGAGCATGCATCCTATGGAATACGTGATAACGAGTAGTTTTATTGAAAAGCGTGGGCCGTCCTAAAAAGCAATAATATATAATTTTTTATTACTTCTTCCAAATTACCTTTTCATAAAGTAGCAATGAACGTGTACGTTTAAAATACGATGAAGATCTCAATAGCAGCCAAAATAACCGAAGACGAGTGAGTGGGAAGTAATAAAGTGAGTTAAAGTATAGATCTCTCCGGGGTACATGATACAAACGAGTAAGTTCTCTTGTATGCATAGAAAAAGAACTTAGGTTCAATTCAAAGATACGCCATAAACTTTAGTCGTTACTAATTTATTATGTGTGGGTGATTTGTCGCAGTAAGAGAACTTAGTTTCTAACTCGAAATTAAATTTACAGACTCCCTTAGAGGAAAGTTTTTTGTCAATAAGAATCCTAAGTACGGAATACTTCTTACAAAGTCACATTTTAACATTCTACGAGTTGCCTATTTACTGAAAAGTTATAAGAATGTTATGTTATAAGAATTTTCTTCGACTCGGTAGACATATTCACGTGTAAAATCCATCAGTGTGTATGCCAGTTTTGTGTTAATTATGAGAATAATTGTTAAAGACATCCTTGGAGCAGTGTGTCTTTTATAAAGCTATTTCTTTATTGAGAAAGGAGACCTGTTCCTAGTAGAGGGACGCCATGCGGTAGGATATACTGAAAATGATTATAATGATGACAATTTACAGGGAGCACGTGAATTAAGACTATAAAGACAGATGTGTTGGCGATAAGATGAAAAAACGGCCCCACCATAGTATATAAACCATAATAGCTTCAACAATGTATCTAGCTAAGCATATAAATTTCAGGTCTCCCTAATGTGTTTCAGGTTAACAATTTATAAGACGTTTCTGTACCTACCGCCCATTACTTAAACACTAAAAGTAATTTAGATATTTAACATTTAACAGAAATTACGACCATTTAGGTCTTTAGAAACGAGCCACGGTGAGGAAACGCTTGAACAAACGAATGTTATTATCTAAATTGTTATTGTCGCCATTCCTGAGGTGAGGTTCTAGCTTGAATATTTCTAAACTAAAACTAGAGGAACAATGATGGCGGAATTTGAATCGTAATTTTATATATGAAAGATTTTTTCATTTATTTTTTAAACTTCACATCATATTTTTTTTTTTTATTTATTCATAAATATAATTCCAATTAGAAAACACATAATAATAATTACAAACTAACATTAATACTTTCAAAAAACATAAGCCATCTAACCGTTACTTATGGGCATTGTACCCAAAATGCTGGCGCTATTGCCCCTTTGAATTTCTAGATTAGGCCGTTTGGTCTAAATAAGCATAAGCACCAGACGTTGACCAATTTTTTTGGATACGGTGTTACATGTTTTTTGTAAATAATTAAAAATTAAATTTAAGTTTACCTGGTAAAGCTAAATAACAGTGTTACATTTTCATAATACTAGCTGCTGTCCGCGACTTCAAAACGTTGGTACCTGTTTTTAAAGTGACCCGTAGAAACAGTTTATTTCGGAGATGTGTGCCATTCGATTTATGTACAGTTCAATATATGTTTTTAAGTTTTTCATTCAAGTAAGTATACCTCTAAAAAGAACTGTTTTGTTTAAAAGTGTAGTCCCTAATCATTTTAAAATCGCGATAAATTCTAAATTAAAAGTCCGATTGAAATGAATTAAAACTTGATTTATGAATTTTATTACTTTATAAATACCATTGAGAATAAAACTATTTATTTGAATATGAATTAATACTGCGATACGAATGTAATCCTCTTTTGTTTCTTCCGGCGATCTAGTAAAATTTTGTAACACAAAAGCTGCTATTGCGACTTAATTCTCAGATATATTCCCTCGTGGACTTATTTGTGAGTAAGAACGAGCACTTAACTCACATAGTATCTATTTTGAATGTATCACCAATACGGCAAGTAATGAATTTTATAGGCAAAATTTTGCTACTTTGGGTTATATTATTGCAATTTTCATAAGGACCTCCAAATTCTAAAAATAAATTATTGCCAATGTAACTTTAAATAGGCGGCTTTCTTTGGCGGCTTTCTTTGGCGAATATATATGGTTAAAATCGTTCCAATACTTTCGGAGCCCATTTGAGACAAGAATCCAAAAAAATCTTTCCCTTTTTATAATCATCATCATCGACATATCATCCGATAGACGTCCACTGGTCATAGGCCCATAGGTATTTTGTGGGGAGTTCCAAATTCCACGGTTTTGTGTCGTTTGAATCCAACGGCTACCTGCGACGCGCCTAATGTCGTCCGTCCACCTCGTCGGGGGTCGACCAACGCTGCGTTTACCAGTACGGGGCTGCCATTCCAGCACCTTGGGACCCCAACGTCCATCCCTCCTCCGAACTATAATATTAGTATAGAAAGGTCATTCACTGAGACTCGTGCGAACCAGTTCAAAATATACATTTTATCATCATAAACTATTATAGCGTTATTTGAAAGTTTTACAGACCCTTAATTCAGATATTCATTTTACGAACCAGCGTACTTGTATCTCGTTTAGTTGAATGGTTCCACAAATATAACCAAGCTTTGAAGTCATTTATCTTAGTCTTAAAATCAGTGAACTATTCTACGGTGCTATAAAAGCGTATAAAGATGTGATTATTTGATAACACAAGAACTCTGGCAAGATCAGCCATACCATGGTAACTAAAAGGGAACTTTGACAAATTCAAATTTGATGTTTGACCTTGTTTCATAAGGTTAATGTTAAAACGTATTTTTGTTTTTCTACCGTACCCAAATACCAATTCGGTCCAATTGTTGTTTTCATTTCATCCTCTCTTGCCTTCGCGTTATAATTTCTGGAATGAAAGCCGTTTCAGCGTATCTCTGTCTCTCCGGGGCTATTTACTTTATTGTTATATTTTTCTTACCTTAGCGGGGAAATGGGTTTTTTGAATTGGCCAAATTTTTATTCTATATTATCTCTGACAAAAATATTATTTTCTCATTTAGTTCATTAAGTTGTTATTAATTATATGGATTTACGTTTTGATAACAATATGAAAAGAAGTACGTATATTATATGGAGAAGTTTGAAAGTAGCACCAGTAATGAACACCAGAAAACATGAGGAGTAATAGACTTGTATTTTATGCTTATGCATAGCGGAAAAAAAAGCTATGGTACCAGAAGAATCTTTAACATGTGTGTGAATGGACAAAGAAGTAGAGGAAGACCAACAAAGAGATAGGTAGAAGATTTAAGAGGATACCTATGCATGTAAAAGGAGTGGATAATTAGTTGACGGCTTTATAAAGGACAACCAACGTAGATACATTAAAACATGCTTTTTTTTTTTTTGGAATGAGTCACATAGTAAATGTTCAACTATTTACAGGTTATCACAGCATGCATTAAAATGTAAAAAAGTCATTCTTATAAATTATTTACAATTAATTATTAGTCAGTTAATATAAACCTTTAAAAGTATAAAAGTATAAATATTTAAAGCTAAATTACAATAAAAAAATTAACTTAATCAATTATTAGGAGACAAAACAAAACAAAAATGAATTAAATCGGATTAAAATAATTAACATTGATGTCTTAAAAGTAATAAATAAAATTAAACTTAAACTTAATAAACTAAAATGTAAGTCAGGTTAATTAGTAGAACAAATATTTATTACTTTTCGTCTAAATTCAATGTAACTGTCATGAAAAATGTCATTAAGTCATTAAGTTTAATCACACACTTATTATAGCAATCCGAGATACGAGGTATAGGGGACAGTTTTCCTAATTTGGTTCTGTAACGCCTGTGATGTAACAAATTGCAAGGATAACGTAGTGTATTGGTATGCGGAGCTTTGATTGAAAATCTGTTAATTAGTTCAGAGCAATCCAGCTTGTTATTGAACAGTTTAAACAGTAACATCATAGACAATGTCCCCCCTATCTTCAAGACTCTGCATCTTGAAAAAATTAAGCCTGTCAATATAATTATTAAGGTTTTTATTGTATCGATATGAAAGCTGGCGCAAAAATCTTTTCTGTATTCTCCCGATTCTTTTCGTGTGAACTTTTGTAGACGGTGACCAGACTGAGCAGCAATATTCCAATCTACAACGTACGTAGCAACCGAAGAGTCTTATTACAGTAGAATATTGCTTAAAGCTTTTAGAAAATCTAAGCACAAAACCTAATGCTCTGTTAGCCAAGTCAAGGGTTTTATCAATATGAGGAATGAAATTTAGTTTACTATCTAAGATAACACCCAAGTCACGAATAGAATCAACTTCCGTCAACCGCAAGTTGTTTATATAATATGCAGATGATATTTTATTCTTTTTACGAGTAAATTTAATATGATAACATTTGCTTATGTTAAGGAACATTTTATTATTCACACACCATTCACTCAATCTACACAAATCCTCCTGTAGCAACTGAACATCAGATTGACACTTTATAACTCGAGTCAATTTTAAATCATCAGCAAACAGGCTCGCATCGCTGTTGAAAAATATATCGGTAATATTATTAATAAAAATATTGAAAAAAAGAGGTTCTAAATTTGAGGAACTCCAGACTGAGCTATAAACACATTCGATTGATATCCTTCAATAACCACCATTGACTTTCTATTTGAAAGATAAGACCTACTCCACATTAACAATCAGAGATACCGTGCGCATGGAGCTTGTTGAGTAACAATCGATGGTTAACTTTATCAAAAGCCTTAGAGAAATCAGCATAGATTGCATCCATATGGTGACCATCATCAATACAATCAGCTATATTTGATACATGGAGTAACAAATTGCTACTAGTAGATCGATTGCTCATGAAGCCATGCTGTTTCTCACTAATATATTTTTTTAAATTATTATACATATGTTGGTATACTAAAGATTCGAAAGCCTTTGCCATTGTAGATATAATAGATATGGGACGATAGTTTTTGACATCTTCCTGATTTCCAGTCTTATAAACAGGAACTATTCTCGTCTCTTTCCAAACATCAGGAAACTGTCCATCTCTTAAGGGACCTATTAAAAATCATTTGAAGAGGCAAAGATATCGGCCACGCGCATTTAATTAAAAATAACGGGGGTATATTATCGGGATCAGCACCCTTAGTCTTATTGAGTCTTTTTAGTTTTAAACAAACAGCTTGGCGAGAGAATACTAGATTTTCAATTTCGTCGTACAATTTAGGATTTTTAAGACTTAACTTTTTGGAGACAACTTTTTCAACTTCGTAAACTGAAGAGAAGTGTGTCGCAAATAATTCACTAATAGACTGAGGATTATTGGCCTTTTTATTATTGAGGATCACGATGGGTGGATAATTATTACTTTTTTTTCGTATGTTTTTTAAGTAGGTCCAAAAATACTTAGGATTATTTCCAATTTGTGATTCAATTTTATTTATGTATTCATTGTAGCATATTAATATAAATTTATCACAATCCTTACGTAAATATTAAAACTCTAATAAATCTAATGGATTTTTAATTTTTTTTACTTTTAAGTGATATTTGTGTTTTAACTTAAGAAGTTTAATTAACGGAGGAGTAAACCAGACTGGATAATTTTTATTTTTGTGTTTATTTAAGGGAACATGTTTACTGATAATATCACGAAGAATTTTATAAAATTTGGACAGCATTGCATTTACATTATTACACTCTGCAAACTCAGTAATCCAGGATATAGAATTTAAATCATGGATTATGCTTTTGTAATCTGCCTTAAAGTAATTTTGATTATTTCTGGATTCATTTGTGATCATAAGTTTATTAGCTGGCTGGGGAATTGCAATTTCCAGTGGGGGATGATAGTTGTCTATCTTTCTTATCGGATTGCAACATCTGCTAACTGTAACCTCATTATTAGTTAACACTAAATCTAGAATTTTATTTTTATGGTTATATGACAAGTTATATTGTTTTAGTCCATTAAATGACATAAAATCGATTAAAGTGCTTTCCAGTGCACAATTACTATAGTTGGATGGATGTGCATCTAAAGAATTATCATCAGCAGACCATACTATGCCACTGAGATTAAAATCACCGGCAATAAGTACAGGGCTGTTAGTTCTATTGAAAATATTATTGGCATTGTCAAGAAAGTTATTTAAGGATGTGTTATTAACAGGCGGACCCAAGTAGACAGCACAAATATGCATAGATTCCGTACTAAGTTTAGTAACCAAATCAATAGTGATCCAAATGTCCTCACAGTCACTTTCCCAGTCAATTTCACGTCGCGAAACTAGATTGTTTGAGACAGCAACGAGGACTCCACCCCCAGTTTTTTTATGTCCATTTAGAGAAGAACTATTCCTATCACGCCTGTATACTTGGTATCTACTATCGAAATTTCTCTGTCAAAAATACTTTCATTCAACCATGTTTCTGTTAAAATAATAACATCGAAGTCATTATTTAGGATTGCGTGGTGCGTTTCATTAGTGTTCGACCTAAGTCCCCTAACATTTTGGTAATAACACTTAAGAAAGTTGAATTTTAAAACTTAAAATAACATTATCATGCATTACAACTAACTACCTAAAACTATTTAATACTATTTAAAGTAAATATACTTGTATTCAGTGGATTCACTTTGACGCATGTATATCATACCACGTTTAACCCATACAAATCTATAATTCAGTTCTTTTGCCTTCAGACGTGCAGCAGCGTGCAAAGCTTTTTGAGTTGGCGATAAGTGTTCAGCTACGTAAATTGGTTTAATATCACCGCTCACTCCAGCATGGCTAGTATTTAATTTGTCTCCGACATGTTGAGCCTTTTTATTAAAATTAATCGTCGCCGCTAAAAATTCATCACGTACTCTAGGACTACTGAAGCTGACTATTACAGATCTAGGTCTATAACTATCTTTTTGTAATTTTGAAGTTCTAGTGCAGAAGCGTACATCAGATTCCTTAAGGTTGCATTTAGTAGCATTCGCTATCCGATTAACTACCGATAGTAAATTTTCGTTTTTGCGAATTCTTCTGTTACCATAACCTTTTTCTCCGCTATGCATAAGCATAAAATGCAAGTCTATTACTCCACATCTTCACATTAAAACTACTTATTATTAAATAAAAGCATTGTTCTATTTGGATTTAGCTAGGACATAAAAAGCTGCTACATTACGCAGGCAGCTTATTCTAATTGTCCGTATTAGCTGCGGTCGGAAATGTAACATGCAACATAACTCACGAAAATTAAACATTTTATGTTGGTGGAATAAATTAATTAAAATACCGAGTAAGACTCCCATGTTCCACATAACTACTGACTTAAGTAGTGACTTACTAGTTTTCAAGCGAATTAATTCAATGTTCAAAACTGTACTTACTATCCATGCTACAAATTGTATTAAGAAACTTTGGATTATCGCCACCTTTCGCTTCGCTTTCGCACTATTGCATTGTGGGAATATCAACATAAAACAATTAGATTATTTCAGTTAAAGAAATACAAGTTTTAATCAGAAATCAAATTAATCATAAACCAGTTAAAATTAACAAGGTGCAAAGTTTTTGTAGAAAAATCTGCGTCTTTGTGATGAAACGTTAATTTAAATGGCGTTCTGGCGTGACTTTGTTACCATACCACATTTCTTACCAAATTATTTTTACGTAACTTCATGTAATATGTGATAAATAGCTATCACTGAATAGTAATAATCTCTATTTAATTGAGTCCATAAAAACAAAAATTGAAACGATCATGAAGTTACGTTTACTAAATAATTTGGCAAGCATCTGTTATGCTGTATTTAAATATCATTATTATTGAGATAACATTCGTCGAGCAGTTTCTTGGGTGATATAAATTATCAGATTGATTAATGTTCCCGGGATACAAATTAAGGCTGACTGAACATTTATTCGTAATATTCCCTTGAGAATTTTCGCGTACTGTCTATATAATTTATTAAAGCATGGAGTGTTTAGGGCAAATTTAATAATAAATAATACGGTAAAAATAAAAATTACCTTTAAAAAAGTACCATAAACATAAACCGAACATTAGAAAACTATTTATTTAAAAGGCTTATTAAAAGCACTTTTGAAACATAAAGTCTGTTTGTCCTACAGAGAGTTCCACGGACGACTACTATAGCCAATGAGAGGGACATGCCGTGATGGTATTTAGTTTCGGTAAAAGAGTGTCGCATAACCTCTGTCCTGCCCAAAAGGACAGAGGTAGCCATTTAAGCTTTACCACCACGACAAAAAAAAAGCCTTTGTTTGCAAATTCTACAGAGTAAAAACCGACAAGTATCTCATTGATTACTTTTATCCATCATCAGCATTTTAAGTATCTAAAATTAACAAAAACAAAAATATAGTTATACGCTTTATTAAATTAGCCCCTATATCTTATTGAATTTTATTGCTTTTTGAGTGAACACAATTCATTTAAAACATGAATGCACACAAAAAGTCATTTTTCAAACACGTTAGCCGTCATTCGAGTGTTATCACCAGGTTTTTAGCTTTCACATTACGGCTAGGTTTTTCCCCTTTTTTATTTTTATTACAGTCTATGTTCAAAACAAAACGGCTGTTAACATTTTGCTCAATTGGTTCATAATAGACACGTGTTATGCGGCTCACCAGTGGCAGGTCAGGTCGACATCGCAATGCGGTATTGTCATACTCAAATTTTTTAAACCGTATTTCGGTGTTGCTCGTCTCAAATAAAGGTGAAATATATACGATTTCACGGGAAAACTTTTTTTTTAAGTTTAATTAAAATGATTAATGTTGGCTTATTTCTATTCATGAAGTTCTTAGAAACTTCCGTAAAATTCCTACGCAATATCAATATTGTCTCTATTTCAAATACACTTGTACTTCGTAGGTATGTATGGAAACTAATATTTGTTGCACAATTTGCTTGTTTCTATGAAATCATAACTGTGCAAGAAATGCATTTTAAAACATAATAATCTTCAAACAAGTTCTGTTAATTTGTTAAGGTATCACTAATCATGGGTTTTACATGACAGTTATAAAGGCTGTGCTACAATTTAAATTCTTCAAAGAATTAAGGTTATTATTATATTTATATGGACATTAGTCCACTATCTTATCAGCCTCATAAGAAGGCTAAGAGTCACTCGGCGGGCGATGGACACAGCTATACTCGGAGTATCTCTACAGAAATGTGGAGATTCGTATAAGAACCAGAATTACCAACGAGTCGCGAAGCTAAAGTGGCAATAGGCCGGGCACATAGTTCGGAGAAAGGATGGCAGCCCCGCACTGGCGTTGGTCGACCCCAACTATGTGGATAGACGTTGACATTAAGCGCGTCGCAGGTAGCCGCTGGATCTAAGCGGCACAGAACCGTGGAATTTGGAACTCCGTACAAAAATCCAGCAGTGGACGTCTATCAGTTGATATGTTGATGATGAATCTACCCGACCACATAATTTGAACTTATTTATTTATTAATTTATTATTTATGAACCATAAATTGTGATTGTGAACATATGATACATGAATTGTACACAGGAAAGCTTATCTCTATAAGAAATCTCTTCCAGCTACCCAAGGATGTGAGTAAGATGATTTTATTGTGGTGTAGGTCAAATAAAGGTACAATGTACTATAATATGATAACTACTAAAATTATGCTTATTATCTACTTATTATCTCAAGCATAAGTGTAAATGACATGAACAACTTGTCTAGAGGCCTTTTTTATAAATTGGAATAAATTCGAAATAATTAGGCAGTGTTATTCACGCTCTGACGTTTGAAAAGCTCTGTCAGTTGAAGTGTAACAAAATACTGCATACCTATCCAGACGTTATGTGATGTTTATTTATAATGCCCATAGAGCATAATTTGAACGGCCGATTGGCGCAGTGGGCAGCGACCCTGCTTCCTGAGACCAGGCCTGTGGGTTCGATTCCCACAACTGGAAATTTTATCTGTGACGAACATGAATGTTTTTTAGTGTCTAGGTATTCATCTGTATTTTATAAGTATTTTTGTATATTATTCATCAGTTATTTTAGTACCCATAACACAAGTTACGCTTACTTTGGGGCTAGATTGTGATGTTTGTATTGTCGTACGATATATAGTATATATATAATTTGAACCACCCTGGTAGAAAGGCATATCATAAAGATTTGTACGTTATGAATTTTTTAAAAATATTTTTAAAAATAATATAGTTTTTCCGTTTTAGTTCTCTAGAGTGGAGGAGAATGGAAATGGTTTTTAACAAGAGCACTTTCCAGCAGCAAAATGTCTGTTAACATTTTTGTCACCTGCCCCATAATGGACAGGAGTTACGCGGTTCACGGTCTACTGGGCGGTTCACCGTCGCAATGCGGAATTGTCACACTTAAAACCCTTTTTTTTCCTTCTGCAATAATACGGAATTCATATTGTATTTTAAAGTATGCGTTTTTAAAAACATTATGTTTCGTAGTAATACATACTTTTTTGAATCTTTTGACTGCCGCTGATTGTCATGTATAACCAGTGAACTTACAAATATAGCAACATACTAGTTGTTGCCCGCGTTATTTTCCGCATTACGGCTTTTTACAAATTCCGTGAACCCGGAACCGTCCGTTTTCTTGTTATCTTAGGATAAACAGTAGCCTATGTTAATCACCGTCCTTTCAACTAACTCTCTGCTTAACTTTAATTAGGGCGTGAAGGAAGGACAAACAAATAAACAACTACTCTTTCGCGTTCATAATATTAGTAAGGATTAAATCAATGGCTCGGTCCATCAACTATAAAAAATATTTAACCCAAAGCATAAATAATAGTTTAAATTGACGCCCATGGCATCGTCTGCTTAGAATTTATGATGTTCCTTTACCCGTCTTCGGAAAGCAAAAGGCTGATTAGTGTACGTTAGACAAAAAGTAAAAAAAATACACTTTAAAGTATATAATAATGTATGCGCAGTTTCAATGATAAATATTGTACAGAAGTTTATTAAATTTTTCTAAAACTAGAAATCTGATTTCTATTTCAACACCCCTAGAAAATCGTTTTTTAAGAAAGGTTTTTACAGTAAGTTTTTATTTAAACTTTTTTTTTATTCAGTGGCTTATGAGATCCCGCGTTTAATGAGACAGTCACTGTTAGCTTTTATATTATTATATTCCAGTTAAAGTGTCACAAAACTATCCTACATAACTATCACTCCGAGGTCGCTCTTAGGATTTCGACAGCAATCTACACCACCAATGTCACCTTCTACGTAGGTTTACGGCCCGGTGACGTAGTGCTGGTTTCAGACCTGCGCGAATCTCCGCCTGCTCCATCTGGGACACGCGACCACGGCCACAAGCCAGGACAGTACTCGCCCACTCCAGATCTAGGAAGCATTTAAATAGGCCCATTTTACCCAAGGCCTTGTTATTTATACTACCTTACTACCATACAATAAGTTCTATGCTGATGTAAGTTCTTCTTTCTTTTATATCTTAAGCCATCACAATGGCGTCATTTATTCGTAAGATCCGTTGAGTTTTTGCGAAGACTCAATATGTCCAATTATCTCACGACATAATACAAAATAATTCAAAAAAACGCTTGGTATAAAAAACCAAACTAATTTCTACTTTTCAGTTTAGTTTGTTTATAATATAAAAGCGTGTTTTTAGTCTTCCTTTCAACTATTATTTTTGTTAGAACAAAATTAATCGGTAACCCATTCACTATCAAATTTGTTCGGGAAATTTACTTAAGATAATGGTTCGAAATTATAATAAATACCATTCCTGCCTTATCGACTATAGGTAAAAATTATATAAATTAACAAAAATCTTATTTTGCAAATTGACAAATGGAATAATCTTATCCAATTTGTGTATTGTAATCGATCCTGGATATATCTTCAAAATTTCAATAAGACTATTTTAAGAAGGTCAGATACAAACATATAAACATACAACCATACAGGTGAAGCTAATAAAAAGCGTGCAAAAATACGTTGAAACTCTCTCCCCTACCGTTTATAATAACATCACACGGGCTGCGAATGTCGTTTACGTTATTTTCTCGTTAGTTGGAGGAATCTGATCAAAAGCTCTTATAGATTCAAAAGCATTCAACTGTATCTCTCCTTGAGGCTTAAATCTATCTTCCAATTTGAAAAAGCGAAGCTCTCCCACGGGCGTCGTGTTGCTGATGAGCGCTTGAATCGCTGTTTTGCATGTCTGCCGTCCCCAGTGACGCGTCGCCATCTCTTTCCAGCGTTGATACGCCGCACTTTCATTTGCATTGTAAATTGTACGTTGTATCGACTGAATTAGAATCACGATTAAAACCGAACTAACTACAAATTGAAATACGAATCACAATCGGATGTTTAAAGAAAAGATAGAACGGCAGGGTAATTACGTATCTTGCGACAGGTGTAAATCTTGCAATCTTTGCTATCAACCGTAACTTTTGTATTACTTTTTTGTTTGCAAAAGTGACGTTTGACAGCAAATATCACCAGATCTACGCCTGTCGCAAGCCTGTCGTGAGATACGTAATCGGCCAATTTATATGACATACCGCTTAGACATACCGTGGCATCAGTTAAAGAGGCGAATACCCAATTGTTGGGCACTAGTGTCCACATTGTTCTAATGAGGAACATGTTAAACAAAAGTGACTATACTGGAGCCTGCCGCGACATCTTAACGTACTCTCTGGGACATAAGGCATAAATAGCGCCCATTTCTGGGCTGGTACTCTAAATTTCTTGACAGACAAACCTAACCCAACCGAGGAATCGAACTCCGGACTTACAACAATGAATTAGACCAAGAAGAGATTTTTTTACAGTTTATTTTGGTACCTTTTCACGCCTATTTATATCTAATTTTATCAAAATTATATAGATTTTAATAAAATGTGACCACAAGACCAGAGAACAGACAGCACACTGAAGATAGTATTATACTTTTAGCCCGTCAAAACATCGTCCTCACAGGATTGATTAGAAATCAAAAAAAGTCATGCGGTAGGCATGTACACCTGATTATTAGGTAGATTTTGCCTTATTTAAATTATATTAACTTTTACATTTCAGAAATTCATCATCATAAATCATTATCAACCCATTTTCTGCCCAAAACAGGGCTTACTACGGCTAATCTTATTACAGTATTTCATTTACCTAGATAATCAGTTTCAGTCTGACCCATAAAGGTACTTTTAAACAATACAAAGCGTTGACAGCTATACTTTATTGCAATATAACGCCAGTAAGGTAAAAAATTGGTTGTCTGTAAAGTCGGTTTACTGACGATAGTTGAACGTGATAACGTCGTAAGAAAATACTGATGATACCACATTCACTTTTCACTGCACTTTATCCTTGCCAAAAACATGTAAATGTATTATTGTATAGAAGCTGTCCACGCGGACGCATCGCTCACTCAAGTAGGAGAGAGACAGATGTCGAATGCGAGGCCGACTGTGCCTCTTTGTCGCTCGTTTGTCTCTCGCTTGCACTTCAAGCCTTGAATGGAACGCGTCAGAGCGAGGTAACGCCGCAATACAATTTTATTGTAAACATACAGGTAACTTGAACTTGGACTGTCCAAGTCCAAGTTTATGGCCATGGGTTTGTTTCCCATAACTGGAAAATGCTTGTGTGATGAACATAAATATTGTTCAGTGGCTGGGTGTTTATCTGTATGTTATAAGTATTTATGTATATTATTCATAAAATTATTCACCAGCTATATTTGTACCCATAAAACCAGCTACGCTTCCTTTGGGACTAGATTGCGATGTGTGTTGTAGTATATATTTACTTATTTATATATTATTTTACTTTTTTAACCTTACACAGTAAAATAATAAACCCAGATATTATTACTATTAGTATTATAGCATTACATGGCAGACTCTAATGATAACAAAGTTTTAGTGAACATAAAATTTGATGTCGAATAACATACTGAATAAAAATAACAAAAGTAGTAGTTTTGTGTTTTAATTAGTGTTTTGCAAGGCAAAAACCTACAAAGCTTTTACAAAACAACATCGAAATTAAAGAGATATCGTAAAAGGAACCCTTAAATTTTCAGCGAAATTAAATCAACAGTACTTAGCCTCGGGCGAAGCGTCACAAAGCTGCTTTATGAAGTTTGTACGAGTACGTTCTGGAGCAATGGAAGCCAAGTCGCAACGAAACAATGATCGAATGTATTGCGTCAAAAGAAGCTACTTTATTTTAGTCTATAGTTCTCTTTGCGGAAACAGTACGTACTAAGAACTAAGTAGTAGTGGGGACATATATCATTTATAACGTTAAAAGCTTTTTATTTTTCTATCACAATCCCTAGTTCACATTGGAGGAGAGTGAAGGAGCTGCGCTGTGTCATATATGAATAGGCTATCACAGTTCAGGCTAGGCTTAAGGCCTCGGACAGTAGAAGTAGTAAGAGAGGAAGCCGCTGCCCGTTCTCTTTTACACTTCTTTAGTTTCCTCCTACGACAAACGCGGGCAGAAAAGGCGTGGTGAACTGTATTCCAATCTACCGTCAAGGCGCCGTGTTGTGGCATATTAATGCTGAAGATGATAATAACAACAGTCCATGTTACATAAAATTAAGACACACATAAACATGTCCTCAAAAGCGTGAAAAGTTTATCAATCAGAACTTGGCTAGCGTGGGAGATCACGCCTGAACACTTCAGAAGGGAGACCCGTGACTGCAGTGGGTAGTTAATTGGTTCAAAAAGATAATTATAATGACATAAATTGCCCTCGCTTTAATGTCCTACAAGCAAAATATATCCACAGAGAAATGAACGAGTTCTCTTATTTGGCATAACTGCATATCTTCAGATGGAATTAAACTTAAAAACTGTGCTGTTTGTTGTCTTTCGGTCTAAGCCATATGTAACGATTTAAAGCACACCGTTCTAATCGTTGCCGTTATATATGTAGCTCATGGTATGTTTAAACATCATAATAATGATTTTCAATCTAGTACTGTGAGGACAGGTGTCCAATGGTCGCTAAAACAAAGGTTTGGCCTCACTCAAGACCCCCTTAGGCTGACGATCTCTTCGTTGTTAAACTCTTAGGCATCCTGGCGTATCTTTCAACAAGCTCGTCACACTCGATGGCGCTCGACAAAATCCAAAAAAATACTGAATGAGATACTTAAAATAAAATATTGAATTGAATTCGTGAATCTGGTAGGTATAATGAACAGAAGAGAACAGTGAGATTTTTTTCCCAGAAGTAAAAAAATGCGCGTATTAATCAAATGCCAAAAATGAGCAAATCCTACTTATCCAATGTTTATACATTTAGGCTTTTTAGCAATGACAGGCAAACCAAGGGAAAAAATGGCGGAAAAACTTGGCGAAAACGAAAAAAGCGCTCGCAACATCAAGTTAATGTCGCCGACGGCCTAAGATAAACGGGCGGAACACACTAACCCGATGTTTTGTGACTCATTACCCACAGATCGTTTTAAGAGTAAGATGTTGCAAGCCAAAATGACACCAATCGTAACCGTCTAAGATCAGAAATGGAAAATTTTCGCGTCAATGAACCGGATTTTATTGTAAATCTCGCCCGAGACAGCCACCATAAAGTCTCGAAGCTCTTTAATTCAGCTCATGGATTGCAAAGTTCCACAGTTGAATCGTTATAGCTCTATGAAAATGTTTTCTTTATAATTCAGCGATAACGGTTCCAGTTGGACGTTGAATGCATTTTAAATCGCCATTGTCAAGCTTTATGTACCAATAACATTGTTGGTTAAGGATTTTATTTAATGGATAAAGTCGCAAATCAATACATTGAATACGGGATAAAAATAATGCGCTAATAGTTTAATAGATTCCAATTTAACATTCTGTTAATGAATGTTAATGTTTGCTAGATACAAAACACAATTTAGACACACGTTCACAGCAACGCTTCTGGATAAACTTGATGCAGTTAAATAAGTTAAATTAAACAAGACACTATAGTATTTTATTCACATACGATAAAATAAATAGTATGACAAGTTGAAATTTAGACAAAAGAATCAAACCAACAATTAAAGTAAAAAAAAAACTGTCTATTAAGTTAATTTACACAATGTGAACACTTTTAAAATGTATTTCTATTACGATATGCTATCAACATATTATATGCTCTTAATACACACTAATAAAATCTACGTGTCGAAAAAGGACGTATTAAACGCTTTGTATGACAATTTTTTTCATACTGTGGATTTTTAAATGGATATTTAGAAAAAAAATCTATTAAGATTATTTAACTATAACAAATTATTACAATGCCGGAAGATTTCCTATTAATAATTATAGTTCTACAAAAAGACTTACCATTTTTAGCTGCCATAGCGGTAGCAACGCTGATTATCGCAGCGGACGCGATCAGCCGACACAAAGCCAGCCGCATGATGATCACTGACACACCATCACATCACATCCCGCAAGCTATCACGATTTACGACACACTCCATGTCACTTATCCCGACGACATTGTTCGCGGCAGCAGGCTATCAATTCTCGACATTATCTGTGCCACGGGGTTATGACAACTTGGCAGTTCTGTTCAAGTTAAAAATATCATGTACCTTTTTGATTTAATGTTTTTGCACCATATTTGTTTAAAGGCCTTTTTGAGGGTTCTCGTTTCTGGTTAGGATTTAAGGCATCTGAAAAAGAAAAAAAAGCGTTGTTAAAGCTCATTTACCTTGACTTACTACTACTAATATACTAGATGGTTAAAATAATTAAACCAACTGGCGATTTAATTACAAATATAATATTACGCTTCAAGCGAAACGGCGATAGCCCAGTCGGTAGGACATCGATTTTCAAAGTTATGTGCTTTTTTGAGCAATTTAAATATCACTTGCTTCAAGTGATATTTTAATTGCTACGAAAATGAACGGTTCAGGAAAACATCGCGAGAGAACCTGCATGCCTGAGAGTTCTCCATAATGTTCTCAAAGGTGTGTGGATACCACCAATCCGCAATGGCCCGGGTCTGCGTGGTGGGCTACGGCCTTGACCCCTTGCCCCGAAATGATGATAAAATAACGCTTCAATTATTTTATTTGGTGTATATATTTATCAAATCAAATCAAACCAGAACACTGTATAGTGCACAGCATTGCTACAAAAGTGTGTAAACGGTCGATAGGTTTTGTTTAAATAACGGTTCTTAAAATAAGTTCTAACAATTTTAACGTACCAGTCCTATGTAGTCTTAAATATAATTACAATAAATTTATTAATAACCCCTTTTAAAAGACGTTGAAGGTTTATTTACCTGTAACAAATAGCCTACCGAAGTGCAAACCTCATCAGATGCACCTTACCATTGAGGCTCTGATACCTATGCTTAGCGTGGATAATCATATAGCTATGCTAATCTAATGATCAGACTTCAGTTAATATATACATACCCAACTCAATTTACTTTATATTTAATATCAAACTTTGAAGTCAGAATTTGCGGTGATTGGTATGAAATTTTAAAGAGTAATTATAAATCCAATTTATAAAACGAAATGAATTTCCGATTTTGACATGGCGGGAACGTAAATAGTGCTGCATTGTCAGTGTCGTAACGGCTCCCGAAATTCGAATTTCAATTCTCGATTGAACGTGTAGCGTACGCAAGCGGTCTGATAGAAATGCAGTTCGTAAATTCTAAATAGGAATATTGTTAAGTTGTCGTTGATAATTGAAATTTGTCATTGATACACCACTCATCATAAAAAAAGAGGAAGATAGAATTATTATCATCATCATCCGTACATCCGTTCATCAGTACCGCTTATACTAGCTACAACCAATGGCTGCTATCATAAATAAGAAATGTTGCAAAAATTATCCTTTTTTAGGAGTTTAAGATGCGTGCGATGCGTGAACGGTAAACGTTATGCCAAATGATGGAAGTATGTACCTAGTAAGTAATTAGGAATTGTCGGAATTGTTTCTCTTAAGTTCTAAAAAACTGTCCGCGATAACATACGACTATTTTTTGAAGTTGAATAATTTGCGGACGAAGTCGCACGGGACCGCTAGTTACAATAAAAACTAATTGTTGAATGAATAATTTATAAATAAGTTACTAGTTACTTCTTATTATTTTAAAATTAATACGTTATCACATGATTACATTAAATTTTGTGACACAGGATTCACCAATTAAATTCTTGACATTTATTTTAGTTATATGGGAATGCGGAAAATGTTACAGTTGTTATTAACAATGGAATTTCTTTAATTAGAATTTAAATAATTGTTTATCTATTATCATGATTCTGTGCGATTTAAATGTTGAAGCTGTGTTTTATTTAGACCTATTTTCTACCCACATTTCAGCAAATAAAAACTTTTCTATTCTATTCAAACTAGTGCTACTTGAGACTTCTAATTTAAAATAATTAGAAGTCTCAAGTAGCACTAATATAAAATTAAATTCGAAAATCTCTATTTAAATTATTCTGTTCTAAAATTTTACCAGCCTTTTTATTGGTTTAGAGGAAAAATTGCATTGAAGATTGTCACGATAAAAAAATTATGAATGTTTATCATAGGTTTTTCAAATAATATCCAGGTTCAAAATTCGACTTCGAAAACCAGGCATAGAGTATTTTCCTATGTAAGGATCAACTATTAACTTAACCTGAACTTACTATAATATTATGTTAAGGATGATATCGAAGATACGTGTTTTATTCAATAAAAAAATAAGGTTGCAATAAATCCAGTTTGATATCCTCCTAAATGCTGGTTATCTATAAAAGGGTCTTCACATTGTATTTTAATTAAATTTTTAGTATGGAGACTTTGGTTTGATTCGTTCGTAATCTCTGTATCAATTTTCTTTTTGTAACAAATTTCATAACAAGGGCCTTAATCTGACGCGCCTGAAAAATTCCACTTTCCGTCCATTACTTTACATTTCGGACGTAATTGTATTATCTTCGTTCCATTTACTTTCCTTAATAATTCTTTTTAATATTAAGTTTTAGGTAACAATTATATTTTTCCGTGTAAACTTTTTCTTTGGAGAAAACTTCTGTCCGACCCGTTTTTTTCCTTTGCGCTACTTTCTTCGTACCTATTCTTCAAGACTATTTCTTTGTTTTAGGTCTCCGAGGAAAAATTCCTTTATCAAAGATGCCACCGTCGTAGGTTGACCTCTAAGCCACTATACCTACCAAATTCACTATACCTACCAAAAAATCAAATCAGAAATATCTTTTTGTGTAGAACGAAAGCCTAAGATAAAGCAAAACCTAAGATAAACCACCGCGTAAAAAAACTGTATTTTGTCTTAGATAATATTTACATATACATATAGAATAGAATAAAAGCAGTGGAGAAATCGAGTAATGCTAAGACAGTGACTTTTTTTCATCCATACCGCATCTAATATCATCGCAAATTTTAAAAAGGGCTGAAGTAGTACTGTGAATATAATTATTAACACAAAGTGTAAAAGAAAAGCTAAAGAAAAATATTTTTTTAAGTGTTCCGCAAATTACGGTTTTTTTTAAGCTATCTCATGGTCTGAGGTGACGTTGAATAAGGTCACTTACCAAATGTAAAAGAGTGTTGCGGTCAATGTCGTCGTTGAAAAACTAAAACAACACAGTGGGTTTTACAGGTTTATAAGTAATAGAATCGATATAAAATCTACTGGGAGTCGTATAAGCATTAACAATTATTTAAATTAAGTTATTAATTATACAATAGTTCTACATCATAAACCATGTTTGGGGTTTCAGTACATCATGTAACCTAATGTATATCTAGCAACTTATTATAAGAAATCAAAAGAAGTAATAATAACAAACCTTAATAACAATGTTTATGTTCAGAATTTTGGATTAAAAAATATTGGATTTTGTTAGCGTGTAAATATGAACATCTACGGAACTACGTCAATGCGCGTGGTCCGATGATCGGTTTTTATTTTTATAAAAGTAGTTGTACAATAGAAAGTAATCAAGTTACAACCATTATTGTTAAACTTTTCTAATAAATAACCACAATACATTTTCTTACCGAGACCATTTTGACCAATAATGGGGTGTCATAACAACCATACCGTATTAATGAATCGCCGAGGTCGTACGTTTAAATTATGACCATCGTTAAAACATAATTCAAGACTCGCTTCGGGAACGTCGATAAAAGCTTTGTTTTGTAAAGAGGTTTAATAAGGGTTATTAATGGGGGATGATGGGAAGCTTGTTTACGGATAATGGGTAGATTTTATAAGGTTTTTGTTTTAGAAAATGAGACGATGCGATAAATATCTTTTTATAAACTTATTCACTCTCGAATGTTAAGTATTACAGGAAAATTTTAAAATAGCAACGCAACGTTTAAAAATTAAATCGTTCGAGTTAACTGTAAACAAAAGTATACAATCTGTATTATTCCACACACGAACACACGTGTTGTTCGCAATGGTGGAACGGGTAAAGTGCGAATTTATTTCGTAGATTTTCAGATTTTTGCGATAATAAAAACCTATACAACCGCTCACTCAGATTACTCTGCGGTTCACTGAGTATATTTGAAAACAGTGCGGCTCCAATTTTTGGTGAAAATATCATCCGCCACAATCCCATGTGATTTTGATGGAAGCATTCTGGTATATTGGAATCGAATTTCAATAAGTAAAAAATTACTCAATTAAAATTTAACCGCGCAATGTGATGCGAGCTAGTTTTCGCAGCTTAATTTGTATTATCAATTAATTATCAAATTTTTTAAAACCATTCTCATTGGTTTCAATAACTATAAGTAAATGTCAGACCGCCTTCACTCCACCACCACAAGAAGAATAATAGATATAATAGTTTAAATTCGAAATCCAAAATTTATTTATATCAAGTAGGCCTACTTTATACGCACTTTTGAAACGTCAAGTATATCCGCTTATCAAGTAATTCTACCATCGGTTCGGAAAGCAGATTCTACCGAGAAGAGCCGGCAACAAACTCAGTAGTTGCTCTTTTCCAACCTCAACATTTACAATCACTTTACTATCTTGCGGGAGATGAGAGCGAAGCTGGCTGCTTCCAATCTACTATGGATGGGAATTATCTTTATTCACTGCAGAGTAGGCTCCAGAGATTTATAAATCCCTATACCTATCCCTACTTCCCTACTTAATATTATAAATGTCAATGTAAGTTTGTTTGTTACGCTTTCACGCAAAAACTACTCGATTACCGACCTCATTAAACTTTGTAAGTTAGTTTGAAGTAATATAGGCTACTTTTTATCAAGACATTAAGCTCGGTTCCTTTGGGAGAGGGGATGAAAGTGTTTGACGATTTTACACCATAACTCCGACAAATTATAACCGATTTAAATAATTATTTTTGTTCTATAGAGTTTATAATATGTGTTTAATTTTTCCTAAACTTTGTGTAGATCTGATGAATTCGGTTGCAGATAGAGGACCGAACTCCTCAGCGGACAGCAAACCCCTCATTTAAGGCTTAGCGATACTGAATACTTTAATTTTTTTAGGACTACAACTAAATTGAATTGCACATCAAAAAACAAAATCAAACGTAGACGAAGTCGCGGGCAATAGCTAGTAAGTATATATATGAACGAATATTAATCTATATTAAAGACTTTTACCGAATGACTGACTGAAGTTACTGAATAAATTGTGGCAACGACCAATCTTGAAAACACGTATGTTAATTATCCAACAAAACCTAAGTACATATTTATATTTTTACTTAATCTAACATTAAATATTAGAATTTGCACGAAGGCAAGCCTACAATTTTTGGAACCATTTATATTATATCACTTTTATAGTAAAATAATAAATAAATATACTACGACAATACACACATCGCCATCTAGCCTCAAAGTAAGCGTAGCTTGTGTTATGAGTACTAAGATGAGTTATGAATATTTTTATGAAAAATATACATAAATACTTATGATAAACATGTAAACACCCAGACACTGAAAAACATTGATGTTATTCGCACAAACATTTTCCAGTTGTGGGAACCGAACCCAAGGCCTTGGACTCGGAAAGCCGGGTCCCATCCCACTGCGCCAATCGGCCATCAGATTGCTCAGTTGTTATAAAAATCACCGACTCAATTACACACACCCACATCGCCATCTAGCCCTAAAGTAAGCATTACCTGTGTTATGGGTCCTAGGATAGCTGATGGTTAATTTTTATGAATAATATACAAGAATACTCATAATATACGGATAAACACCCAGACACTGAAAAACATTCACGTTCATCACACAAGTATTCTTCTAGTTGCGGGAATCGAACCCAGAGGCTTGACCAAAGAAAGAACTGTGACCCACTGCCACTACGCCACTCGGCCGTCAATTAAAGATAAGCCAAATGAATGTACGCATTACCACTATGCCCACGACTAACAACAAAATTACTGCAACTGTATCGACCTAAACTAAGGACAGTTGTAGGTATGATAACAGGGCACTGCCCACTAAACAAACACCTTTCCATTTTAGGTATAACTGACAGCCCCCTCTGCAGAGCATGCATGGAGACGGAGGAAACACCGATACACGTAATGCTCCAATGCAACGGAGTAGCAGAACAACGCGCAGCACACCTTGGCTCCTCAGCAACACTCCATGAAGCACTCGGCGACCTGGGCGGCCTGCTAAGCTTTTGGAGCGAGCTCGGCTGGCTGGAGTGATCCAGCGGGGAGCCGCATCAGTGGCCATACGTACAACGGATGGTCCCAGACCAACCAAGTGCGGAAAAGGCCCAGGAACAGAAGAAGAAGAAGAATAAAGATGTACGCATTTTGAAGAAGCACCACCATGACATGATCTTTGCCTTAAGTATTGTATAATTTAATACCAGAATATTCCTAAAATATGTACCCACTTCATTATCATTTAAGGCGTCCTCCCTGGCGTAACGGTGAGCGCTGTGAGTTCAAGTACGAGGCCCCGGTTTCGATTCCCGCCAGAGGCAAGTTTGGAATTTATAATTTCTGAATTTTCTCTGGTCTGGTCTGGTGGAAGGCTTCGGCCGTGCCTTCCACTCTACCGACAAAGACGGACCACTAAGTCGCTTAGTGCCACTAAGCGACAGTACACCACGCAGATTTTCTTGCTTTTCGCGGAGTATAGCAAATTAAGCTTAATTTTGTCAAAGTCAAAGTCAAAGTCAAATATTTCTTTATTCAAATAGGCACATAGATGGCACTTTTGATGCGTTATTATATACAAAATGTGTACATAGCAGTGAGTAGTGATGGCGATAACTACAATCGTAAACTTAAAACTAAAGCTACGAGGGTTCCAATCGCGCCCTGGTCTAAGAAGAAGCCCACAACAAACTTAGCCGGGTTTGATAATATATCATGGATTTCCGCAAAGTAACGCCTGCTTCTATCCAATACTTAGTTAGTGGTCCGGGGCGATGTCGCGTTGACATCTATTAGAGGTATGACTACCATTCTCCCTAACAGGCTAGCCCACTACCATCTTAGAATGCATCAAGACTTACCACCAGGTGAGATTGCTGACACGGGCTAACATGTAGCGGAATAAAAAAATAAAAATCAACATTGTAAACACTTGCAACCCAAATAAATTGTTCTACCTAGAGCGAAAAACCTGCGGTCAAAGCATTACCACTCTCGAAATTCTCGCAAAGGAACGTTCCAGAAGCTTTCCTATTATGCAAGAGCCCTTGATACTGGTTTGGCTTAAATCCAACAAAGATTTTGGTAATTTACATCTCTAGCACTTAAAGACCTTTTTTGAATTTAAAAGGAAGCAAGAGGCGGAACCCAATTTATTCTTGTAATCGAGTATGGAAATGCATTCTAGATTGAACACTCTACGTAGGAAACGATATTACAAAATGTGGAACATGTATACATGCATAGACTGCACACATTAGCCTCCAGTACTCGGCTAAAAAATGGGACTACCCAATTATTTGATATTTGGTACCTTATTTTTTATCCTCGTTAATTTTCATTGAAACGTGAAATTACTGTTAAACCTAATAAAAACAACTTCAGCAGCATGGTGGATTTTACTCTCGAAAACCTTCAAGAATTTTGCATATCAAACTGTAATCTGTCAAAGTAAAATTAATTGAATTACCTACGTTCTAGAGTCGCAAATCCTGTACTTCTGATTATTGTTTTACAAACGTTTTGTCAAAAGCCCAAGCTAAAGAATTAAAGACAAATTTGAGCTTTAACACAATGCAAATAAAATCCACTTTACTTCGATGTTCAATTATTTCCATACTCGAAAACATCTCCTCGATTGCAAGCGGGCGAATTTCGAATCGTACAAATGAAAATAATTAATATATATAATACTATAAATAATTAATTTTTCTGAGTATAACACATTATACTGGGAAATATAAATTATTTATAGTACGCAAAAGAAAGTATAAATTAAAAAACAAGTATAACAAAACCATCCACTTAAGGATATTTCCAGTTTTGCCATACCAGTTGTAAGGACAATATTAATTGCGGTTGAAGCCAATGCCATCTGTGGAACAGATCGTTAGAAATTGTACCCACGCTTCGTTACCTCACAATATTGGTTCATTGTCTGTTAGGACTGGTGCTTGTTAGTTGAGCATCACTGTTCACGAAATTCTGTTAAATTGTGCCAGATTTACTGAATACGTTGCCTCTCGATATTTTTTCTGTTGAATCCTTTGTGAGTTACGAATCAAGCCTTTTGATTTGAAGCAGACATCGTTAGTACAATACCGTTTTAAGTATCAGAGTAAATTAAGTCAGTCTGGCACTATACAAAAAAACTACCGTGTCCGCCCTGAGGTTTAGAAAATAAATTTTCAGTGTATATAAATGAATCCCTTTTTTCCTTGCCCACACCGTAACTTGTGACCGATTTCATCCATCTGTTTTTAAAGTTTTCTAATAATATATCGCGAAAGGTTCTTACAGAATTATAAAAGATTCTAATGTAACCTAAGCGTTTTTGACATAACTGTCAATAGTAAGACAAATGTGTTGAAATTTTGTGGGTATATTTCAGTCGGTTCGTGGATGATTTGAAAACACAATTGGACCCGATAGGTGGCGCTGCTTTAACGGGCCTGACGCGGTATGTAGGGTGTGCAAGTCTAAGATATAAGATACTTTGAATAAAACCTCGTTATGAAATGTTACATCTTTATTAGTTTCCATACAATGCGTTCGGAAATACAGTGTTTCTGTATATATTTTAAAAAGTTTCGTACAGAATAAGATGTATAAAATAAAGTGAAATGATAACCGTATTATACCCATGAGCAACTTGGAAATTCCTAATTTCTGAATTTTTCTTGGTCTGGTCTTGTGCCAGCCGTCAAAGCCGCCAAGCAATTAACAGCTCCGGTACGATGTCGCATAGATACCGTTTAGGGTTATAACTGCCGTACCACTAACAGGTTAGCCTACTACCTTCTTGGAATGCATCATAACTCAATACCAGACTAGAGTAAAGTCAACTGCTTACTGATAGTGTGATAAAAAAAACACAATCCAAGGCTTTTATTGACTAATAATAAATCTGACATTAATAGATACATCAGCACTAATGACTGATTTCCAGAAAAATGTCACATCACGTAACATCCGAGGAGATGACGACATCCTAAGGAAATTGTGCTCTCTTCCTCGCTTTTACATCTCCGTAATTGATAATCCATATCTGTTTGCCTTTCAGAATATTAAGAAGGTTGTGGAAAAATACGAATGTTCTGAAAAGACGATAAGCCAAATTTTCAGTATATTCAAATAATTGCAAATGTCCGGACTTTGCAGTGAAAGCCAATAGAATAAGAATAAGAACTAAAAATAGTTATCTATATCTAATATTAAGAATCATCTAAATATTGACATTGCAAAATCTCAACAGTTAATAATAAAAACATGGAACAAGTCCTGAGAAGGTTTTTTGCACTAAGATATCGCCAATGGCTTGATGTTAACAAGTTGTTTTAGCTCTTAAATGCATATAATTTATTAATTTATAAACACCTGTTTCAAACAATACACTTTTTTTGGAACTTCCACCTTATTGGGAAAATTTAATACAAGGTTGCATATTGAAGACCCCCCCAGACCCCAGAATCCAGAACATTTATCAAGTTTCACTGGAAATCGGATATTCTAAAAATGGGTGACGTTCGCTAAATTAGGTACCGTTCAGACTAAATATGCTTTTAATAAGATTACCTTTGTATCAGTTTGAGAATGATAGATACACAAAATGCTGTAGCTTATGTGAAAACTGAACTACGACGGTATTGCATAGAAAATACACATAGTTATTTCACCCTCTAAAATATATAAACCGTACAAATTAGCTTTATAATTAGCTCTCACAATTCACCAATTAACAAGGCATACTGTCAAATGCAATTCCGACGTCAAAAATATAGTGGGAACATGAATGGTGAAATATGATTAAATTTAAAATTTTCCATGTATAACCTACTTATACACTACTAGCAGGTTCCAGCAACTTCGACTGGGTTGAATTTCTCATCCATTTTTAGAAACATTTGTAACGTTTAGAAATTCAAAGTTTAGAGCAAACAAAATACAAAATACCGAAACGAATATACTTAATATGAAAAACCAAAAACTATTATACAAAATTTATGTTCCATTTGAAAGCTGTATTTCAAAAAATGGAAAGACATGTTTCTTATTTTTTAACCAAAAGTCGAAATAATCATGGATATAAAGTTAATATCATTCTTTCCTAGTTTTTAGATATTACCCTATTTGAGGTAGAATAAGGTCTACAAATTTCGAATTTCTAAGTTTAGCTGTTTGGGCTTGAAGGGAAACTGGATATTACTACTTTTTTATGTGAGTGGTGATAGACTAATGATTGTGACTTCGGCCTTACTTTTGGGGGGACCGTATCACATACCTGAGGTACTCTCAGGTACCTACCTGATTAGTTTAGGTCTCAAACGGCCTAAACCCTTCGCATTTTAAGAAGAGACCCCGTGCCCTATAGTGAGCTGTTAATAGGTTGATAATGATGATATTGAATATCATTTTTGGGGATCCGCAGAATTTTTAAAAGAATGAAATTAACAGGCAATGCGGGCAACAGATACATGTCATATAAGAAATATAAGTTGAATTTACCGCTTCATTAACAAGTTTACTAAAATTGCAATAACAAACCAAACACAAACAGTAGCAAAACGGAAAACCATTTTCGTACATCATTATTTCACTGAATAAAATTACAATCATTAATAAGTAAACCATATGCGGAAAATTTGATTAATGACGTTCGAGCGACGTATTTAATGATGCTTTATTTGTGTCGGCAAATAAAACTGTGATGTGCAATTATGATAATTACGTTGAAGCTTATGGAAATGTATAAAAGTCGATAGTAAATTTGGTTAACGTTATGATAAAACAGCAAAAATTGATAATGAAATTCGGCTATCATCTCCATCCTATTAATATCCCACTACTGATAAAAGGGCAGAGTTCTTGCAACAAAAAGTGTGAGAAGTGAAAATAATTATTTTTTCCGTCTAGCTCATGTTATCCTTGTCGAGTTCCGTGGGTTAGTGATGAGCGCTGTGGGAGCTATTGGGGAATTTGTAGTTTCGATTTTGATTTTCTCAGGTCTGACCGCAAAGAAATTTGATAGTTCCGGTACGATGCCGCGTTAAAACTGAATGTGATGCGTGACCACAAACAGATGGGCTTGGTACCCTCTTAGATCGCATCTGAACTCACCACCAGGTGAGATTGAAATCAAGGGGTGACTCGTAGTAGAATAAAAAAATTCTAATCCTAAGGTTGTTTGATAACGATCGCTTCAACACGATGAGGCCGCCGTTTATATTCTACTCAAATTGGTGTTTTTGTACTAGTTTCTTAATACGTAGTTAGTGGTATGACAATAGAGAGTTATAAATGAATAAATTAACTAACCATAAACCTGCCCATAGTATTTTTAAGTGCTGTTATTATCGCAGAGTATGAAATAAGGGTTTACTTAAGACAGCACCTTAAGGTTAATTTAATAGTCATGCACAGACTACAAATTTAATTGCTCCTCTTGGCTACGGCAAAGTTTATAGCTCAACATTCGACTCTATCCTCCTCTAACTTAGACTGACGTCACTGGGAAATTATGTTAGAAATTGCACAGCAAATAACAGCTTAACTATCGCACACAAAGTTCCTAATTGTACTGAATAATCCAACATCATGCACCTTGTTTAACTTGTTAATGGAAAGTCTTTGCTGTATAACGAACTAAATGTTCGGATTTACATTATCAACAACAAATTAGTTACGCTTCGTATATTAAGATTAAAATATTATTGCGCTATTTTTTGTACGGCTTATGTGAGGTTTTAAGTATTTTAAAAGAACAAAGACAACGTATAAAACGCCTTTAAGATATAGACGATGAATGTTGAGCATAATCTGTTTTCAAAACGTCTTCTATTTGGAAGTTCTGCGACACGAAAACCAGAAATTCGATCATTTGTTCTTCTTTCGCTTGGTTAATATTACAACTTATTTCGGGAATGCCCTGCCTGACCTGCTCTGCGCCAAACCATAAGGTTGTGTCTCTGTTGTATTGCTCACTATTGTCTTTTTTTTTTGGTCGTTGCCAGGCTGTCGTTCACGACATCTTTTTCTGTATTCATGACACTTTTAGTCATATGGTCATCTTCTCGCCTGATACATGACCGTACCAGCGTAAGCGGTTTTCAGAAAACCATGCCAGAAACATGATTATTTTCGTAAGAATAATCTCAATTCTTTAGCACGTGTTAATACACGGGATACATTAAGCGAGAAAATTTTCTAGATAGAAGGAGTTGAGCACTGAAATACGTCCTGGTTAAGCAAAATTTGAGAGTAAATCAGGATCGCGTGTATTACTGAGCTATTTTGCCTCGTGAGCACCCAAGATAAGAAAAAAAGAAAAAATATTTATTCTAAAGTAAATAATCTGCTACCTACTGATCATCTGACATCTTAAGATCATCCCTAGCCCTAAAATAATTGCTGTATTTGCGGTTTGATCGGATGAAAATAAATTGATAAGCCTAAAGGAACGATTGCGTCAGATTTGATGAATGGGCTGAAATACACAGATTGATAGACATTTATTTGGCCCTTCGTGTTCCAGAAAAAAATGTTCGATAAGAAAATAATAGCTCTATTCCTAGTAATTACCTAATTAAGTAGCTATAAGTACACTATAGTTATTATTATTTTCTGATAAGGATGGACTAGGGTAGTGTTCTAATATTGAGCCAAGTTGGTAACAGATTGACTGACTTTGAAACTTGTAATGTGAATTACCATGCCCTGGAGAGTACATTAAATTTCAAAATCACACCGATTACAGTAATGATTAACAATTGATACTTATAGGTATCGCAATTAGTTATCAAAGCTTACCAACCTGTATAAAACGCAGTGGCTCTTAATCTGTATGGTATTAGATAGGCGGTCTGATCCCACCAGTGGTACACACAAATACAGGCTGGCTTCCTGGCCACCACTTTCCCTGAAACATCTTTATCCTGATATGTTTTGATGATATTAAAACAACACTAGGTTGCTAGTTCGATTATTTACAAATCTTTTCAAATTATGGAATTGAAAATGGAACTAAACTACGGATAAATACGGATTGTATTCTTTTCTTTTCAGGTTCATGTTGATAATGATGGCTCTAATTTTAAACCTTTGACCTAAAATATCGATATGGAATTGGAAAATTTGCGCTGTCCACAGACGTGACTCCAGGTACACGTAAAACCTTCTGTTCTGGCAGTTTTCAGTAATGACAAATGGCCATCCGATTTGGAGTAGCGTAAAAAGTCAATAAAGGAAGTAACGAAGAAGCAAAAGTTATAGAAAGTAAAGTGATAACGATGGACGAAGAGTCCCTAGGTACCGTAGCGAAACCTTTGCCCTGGTAAACACAGCGTTGGTAGAACCCAGACAAGCTAGTTACAGGGAATCGTTGTACCTAAGTGGCATACAAGGTCGTGGTATCTGCCTAAAATAGATCTATGTCCAACAGTAGATGTTAATTGTTTGACCTGATGATGATGATGAGGAATGATGATGATGAATGGAGTTTTCAGGGTGAAAAAATCATTCGTTATAAAATATGTAGAAATACAAAATATTCAACTTTTATTGTTAATTCAGAAAAGTGTGGTTAATCGCGGAAAACTCGTTACAGCTCATTTAAATTGCGGACACTATTTAATCAGCGCTAGTGAATGTGAAACATTCGGTTCTTATTTGTATTTATCGCGCATATAATTAACACTGTTTGTTAAAAGGTATTGTGAGGTTAAAATAAACATGCCACGTGATAATTACACTGATCTGACTATTTTAATGACGAAAGCTGATATATCATTAAAATCACTGACTGACTTTTAATACCCAACGCAATAACAGACCACTTTTCAATCAACTCTATAATTGCTGTCCTAGTTGGCTACCCAGCACGACCCCAGCCTATCGACAGTATATTTTCTATACAAATATTTATATAAGTATTAACTTAACATTTAACATGCAAATATTTAAATCTGTTTTAATTTAGTAGAATCTCAATATAACATTTGTAAGTGTTTAGAGTGCTCTATATTGTTGATATTAAAATAAAATAAGTTATCAGCTCGACATTTTCATTTTGTGATTCAGTTTAGAATTTAGAATAACGACCCTGGTAGCTTAATAAGTTATAAATTCAATTGTAACAAATATGACCAATATTATTTTGGTAATTTATATACTAATTTCTAACAAAATTCAATACACTAAAATCTATTGGCATATTATTTCGATTCAAAAGAGCAATTATTCTATGGAATTTCATTTTAATCACTCATTTCATCCCACGTTTAGACAAAATTATTGGAAATAGTAAACTGTATATTGTACAACGTTTTCAATGTTTTGATAATAAGGTTGACGCACACCAACCACAACTAATGGGGTCTCAGTCCAGCATACAATGATCCCAGTTTAGACTTCTATAAATAAAAAAAACTAAGCTGAATTAAACTGTAAAACCGCCTAAAGCGCCGTGCTTAGCAAATCAGTTTGGAATTTACCTGCCTTTTTTACAATATTATCGCACACAAGTATGTATAATTTCTAGTTTGGTAACCGTGGTTCTAGGTCTGATGCTCTTACTCAAACTGTTAGCGCTAGTTTTGGAACCATGATAATATTATTTAACAGATTGCCCTCTTTCAGCTTGTCACTTTTATGACACTTTACATACACTTTAAAAATGAGCACATTTCGAACGCTCTGTACGAGTTCTATCAAATAGGTAGTATGAACTTCTTCAATTTATTATGCAAAGAATCACAATAAATTAAGAATTTTGTACTTTTAATAGTACATCACGTCTGAAATGTACGAAATCATGCATCTCCTGCTGATTATTATCCTTAGCCTTTCAATGGCTCACTGTGAACTCAGCAACCTTTTAAGCCTCTGGATTGAGCTGGGCTCGCTGAAGTGATCTAGGGAGCAGCATCAGCGGTCCTACGCAGAATGGACGGTTAGCCCGCCCAAGTAGAGCGCCATGCCCGGAAAGAAACAGAAAAAGAGTCACACTGGACATATCTCTAATAATATACGAGACAGAGATTTAGCTTAGACCCATCACGCTGCACGATGCCTGTTGGGGGTCAGTAGTAACAAATATCTCATGTTATTGGAAATGAACGAGATTTAAGTACTTTTTACTGAAGTGTTTACCTGCACGCGGTGCCCCCTTGCTAGGGAACAGACGAAGCTCTAGCGACCAACCAATGGCAGTATACCCATTATATCCTAACCAGACATCTGGTTAGATGAGGCAACAGCAGTCATGGGACTACTAATGGTATTAAAAGGACTGGTTCAGAAGGCAACGGGAAACCACTACACTATTTTCCCAAGAGAGATTTGGTGGATCGAAACTCAGCGCTGATTTTGTCGGACGATCCGGCGAGAGAGAAGCCGCTGGAAACTACCTGTCCGCACGGGGTTGCAATTACGTAAAGACTACGGTCTTCAGCAATGAAGGAGCGACTAAAGAGAGAGAAAAGAACTTTATAAAGTATGAGGGAGATTTGTAGTTTCCTAATTGTTATTGATTCTATTGGTACAGGGAATTTTTTGACAGGACTACCCAATAACTTGTGATCAGAAGCAGAATAGCCCAATTTCAAAATATAGTGAATATTAAAAGCCATGTATAATAATTGCCCCCAACTCCATACCATTATCGCAATTGCACCCCATTTACATTTCAATTACCCTTTGTTCTTAGCTATAAAGTTTAAATTCAATCGCAATGACCCCTAACTGCAGCTCTAGTGGTAATGTGCCACTTGCCAATGTCAATTGCTAATGCCAATTGCTATAGGAGTTGGGAATGGCTATTTGACTTTTAGCTCTTATTAGGAATGTCGTAAGGGCTATACTAGAAATTATAATGCAACTAGTACAAGACTACGTCTACTATTATCAAATTCCATATTGGTAATTGACCTCTGCAGTTTCCAGTCTAACTCGAACTTCCTATGAAAAGAGATATATCTTAAATATAATACTCAATACTAGTTTCCGTTTGTAACTTTTAAAACGTAGTAGGTTTATCTTTTTTTAAGCCACTATAAGTAGGCCCTTGTATGCAATGTCTCCTAGAGGTAAGTTAACATAATCATATCAAGCCATTACTGGCCCATTACAGGGCTCAGGTCTCGTCTCATATTGACAAGGGGTAAAGGCCTTAGTCTACCACGTTGGCCCAGTGTGGTTAAGTGGACTAGTGCGCATTGGTGGGTCGGAGGTAAGTTATGGTGCAGTAAGTATATTAAAAAAAAATACAACCGACTTTAAAACCTCCGCCTTTTTGTAAGCCCGTTAAAAATGGGAGCTAGCGTTCTATTTTTTTAATTTGGTAAAGATCTAATAAAGAGTAGAAAAGGATAAAAACTGAAATGACATATAACAAATCATTCACAATCTGTACAATTTAATTTACCCTGTACTTTTCAAAGCATCTATTACTATTATTTACTATTTTTTATAACCACCAATCCGCACTGGGCCAGCGTGGTGGACTACGGCCTTAACCCATTCTCATTGTGGGAGGAGACCCGTGCTCTGTAGTGGGCCGGTAATGGGTTGATGTGATGATGATGACTATTTTTTATAATTTTTTAGCGTTTTGAATTTTATAAAATTGATATTAGTTCATACCTACACAAGATAATTATGTGGAAGCCAGCTTTGTTTTATGTTATAAATCGTATAATATCCCTGACGTAGGTAATAGGTTTAAAGCATCTTATTTTTTGAACAATAAGATGCGTTATACCTTTTATTGTACATTTTATAAAATTTCTAGACTACTTGAATATGTAACCAATTAGTGAAAAATCTTTCTCATTAAATGTTTCTGCATGGAATTTTTTTCCTAATTGGTGATGCAAGGGAACTGGCCAGGGTATGAAAATACGATAACTAAAGAAATTAAAAGTGTAAAGCAAACTTCTTTACCCCTTTACCTTTGTATTAAAGTGGTTTTATTTCAAGATTTCGGGTGAACCATACTAGATGTATTGTTCACCAGTAGGCAATTTTTTTAATTTTTCAAAGACTAGCTGATTTAGCCGTGCGTACCTACACTTCAAGAACGTCGTTTTTTGTCTCTACTATGTTTGTGTAAACATAAACAATATAAAAGTTCTCTCTTCTTTTCTTCTTTTTTATTTTATATATTAAATAGCATGTAGTTATTAGTGTGTATATATTTGTATAATTGCTATCTCCCGCCTGTCAAGTGTATCACTAGCTCCGCTCGCAAAGGTAGCCTGGAAGAGATCACTATTAGTGATAAGGTCGCCTTTTGCTTGTGTATTATGTTTGTCTGTCCTATACTTTTTATTCGTTTTTTATGCAATAAAATTATTAAAATAAAGTTCGCAACAACAATATGTATTAGATATGTAGCTTGACTCAATCTCAGCTTGTCATGCAATATTTCAACACACCTACGTAATTAATTCACTTTATTAACCCTACAACAAAGCTTCTGGAATGTATATAATGTACTGTCACCTTTCTTAAAAAAATCTTAAAAATTACTTAAAAAATATTAAAATATTAAAAACTTTTCTACTTTTATAAAATATTCGTCATCAATCTATGATTTTATAAATCCAAAATGAATTATTATTTGATTTTCTATCCTAAAAATCCTTTATATAGAAGAAAGGTAATTTTTAGGATAGAAAATAGGATATGCCTAGGTTGCAAACTATCTTTGCACCAATTTTCTTAGAGGTAATTAATTGAATGATAACAGATAAGGATTTTGTTATTTTATTGTTTTGATATTAGTTTTAGGATTATGATGGTCTAAGCATGTTGTTATTAAAATAAATAAAATAAAACGCTTCAATTTCATGCTTAAGGAGCTAGATAAATTTGATTTCCCTAAAGTACAGCAAAATCAAACTTTTACTCCAGAACATTGGTCTGCAAACTAAATAAGTACCTACAACCATCTCAGTATAAGTATCTCTTATTATACCAACAATACGGACTGAAGTAGTTGCCCAACATACTTGATTGGGATAATGGAATTGCTTGTTCAAATATTCACTGTATTGAGCTCTGTGGTTACATAGTTTTATAACATGGCTGGATGTAAGATTAAGCACCTAATGCAAGGTAATACGAACAATGGCTTGCAGGAACAATGGTTATAAGAATATACCGATTCTGATTAGCGTTCATCATATTCTGAGGCTCCATTTCCTTTCTTGTTTAAGTTTAGCATTTTAGCTTTTCGTACAAAATTCTAGTAATTAATTTGATATTATGTACAATAATAAATTATTGCAAGTATTGTAAACTATTAATAGTATCGAGAACACAGATATAAAATAACAGGATAGAATTCGGAAATTATTATTGCTCTAGCATTACACCGTTATAACTGAGATGAAATCCATAAATATTTAATTAAATTCAGCAACCACAGAACCTACCTCTTTAGAAATGATGAATTTCTAAAGACGTCTTTAATTTGATTGCCTGCTACATTGCGGAAGTAATTTTTTTAAGGGACCCTTAGTTTAGGTCAGAAGTCATACTCATAAATAAATTAAAGATTTAATCATAGAAGGTCAGAAGTCCTACTCATAAATAAATTAAAGATTTAATTAAAGACTAAAGATAGTTAGTAGCATTAACTCTTGGATAGGCTGGACTATCTATTTTTTAATGGACTGGGAAATCCTATTTGACCGCTGAAATTTGTGTTAATGTACCAAGTTTACATTTAGATTCAAATTGGCGCACATTCGACTTAGGTAAATAAGTAAAATTAAGAATATTGGGAGCTTGATGGAGTAGAGTCGCCATGCATAGAGTTCATGGCGTCAGTTGGAGGTGGCCTTTGCCAAAAGGCTCTGCAATAAAGGCTATTTTATTTTAGTAAAGTGAATTCATTTTCAAGTTAGAATGAATCAATAATGATTATATTTGGAGAGGATTCATTGAGTTAGATGAAACTGTTAACTGACATAGGGAAGCCTGTGAAAAATGTGTCAAAATAGTTCTATGGCTTAGAGGGACTTTTTATCCACCGCAAACTCTTATCGTGATCATCATTTTTATACTCCGTTTCCTCATTTGACGCAATGAGCAATTATTTAAGTTCCAAGTTCGCAATATTAAGGGATTTTCGGAAATTGAAATGAGAGTATTTCTAAAGTTTACTAGTTGTTGACTGTGCTTGACACTGTGTTTTGGTTTTTTAAAGTCCCGCAGGAACCCTTTATTTGCCACGGAAAACGTTTTTTCGGAAAAGGTTTTTCTTCGAGGATACAAACTATTCATATGCAAAATTTCACCAAGATGACTTAAGCGGTCAAGCCAACCATTCATCGTAACAAATGGTGTTTTTTTTTTACAACACTTCAAGTAACTCTTAGCAGGAGCTTTTACGGAATAAATATTGGATGCAAGCAACTGTGTGCAAAACATCAAAATCGGTTCAACGGTTGAGATAAACAAAGGTAACAATATAACAGACGCACTTATGCATTTATAATATTAGTATGGCCATGATGAGAGTCATTAAATATTTATGGACTATGTTAGATCGATTGTTCAGAGCCATCAAAGGTGCAGGGCAACTTATCAGCAATAAATTTCATCTGAAATACGAAGCAGGTGGGTCCAGGAAAACTCAATTACGCTGGAATTTAATAATGTACCTAAATGTATAGATGGAAAAAATCCTGGAAATTATATGCTGACTTCAGATAATATCGGACATTTTAAGGGGATTAAGAACGTAAGCAAAAATTCCGCTGAAAGAAATTCCACCCGCATTACTCAGGTGTTTTTTTAGTCCCAGCTTATTCAGTAATCAAGGAAATTGGTACGCCGAGCATTTGGATGGACGTGATCAACATTTTTCTGTGGTTTTATTTTGTAATATATATAAAGTAACATTATTTACCACAAGATAATGCGTTTAAAGGTTAAAGTGTTTTTTATAAACTTAAAATATTTTCTTCTATAATTTTCCATTTTTAACATATTTCACTTAATTAGATAAGTAAGAAGTAAACTATATTTTTTAAAGAGAAAGAGGTATCAAAAAAACAAAGAAGTTTAACATTATAAAAAAAAATTGTTTCTGTTCTAAAAGATTTTTTCTTATTAAGATGCTCGAAATAAATATCGCGTATTACTTAAGCTGCTCAAAAGCAATATTTGGTGAGGAAGTGAGAAATCGGTTTCTACGCATATTTATTGTTTGATTCAAGTGATACAGATCATACGAGACATAATAAACTTGACAAATAACCTAAATAAATGTACGTTCATAATATTTTATTTATACAAGTAATATAAAACACAAGTCACTTGCATATGCAACCCACCGACACATGCACAAAGGCTGGTAAATTGGAAACGTCGCAGCGACACGCAGACGTGTTATTTGTTACTTGCCTGTTGGTGCAAGTCATAAAAGAACAAATGAGAATCATCAATCATAAGTATCTTTTCGTATTGCTTTTTAAATGAATAGTGCTAGTAACTAAAGTAAAACTAATACTGTTCCTACTGCTCAAGATTTCATGGGACACATTCCAAAAATAAATTGTAACGGAAAACATGAAAATTACTTAAAAAAAAATGATTCTTCGCGAGAAGAAAAAAAAGAAAAGAAGTCTAATCTCTATATATTATGGAGATTTTCTCAAAGTATGTTTTATCAAACAATATCAATATTATTATGACCGTTGTCGAAAACGAATGAAAAATAATTAATTCTGAGTAGTTAGTTGAAAATGTTATTAAATAAATGTGTAAACGACGCTTTCGTTGTTAATTATTATTTGTAAACGCCCCAGTTTGTATTTTGAACCAAACCAAGTCGAGTCCCGCTGCTGCTTTCAAATTGCCAACTGGAAGGAGTGAAAAATGTCCTTCTATTGTTTTTCTTTACCGAGATGGAAAAAGCAAACTTTGGTATTTTAGAGATGAAACCCAAATTAAAAAGTACCTAACACTTTTGTTTGCCCTAAAAACGAGATGTTGATAGCTTTTTAGATTTAGGTCAACAACCATAATAGTCTGTGTCTATAATAAGTCATGAATATGAGTATAATCTCATAATGTATTTCGAATTAGTATTTTGTTCGATTTGACCACCAAAGTCACTGGCTCCTATCGATGTTGTACCATATCATGTATAATTGCATGTACTTAGTAATTTGCCATAACGCGTTCATTAATTCTTTAAATTATAATTCTATCTTGAATGAAAAATCATGTCCTGTTCTTATCCTTACTAATATTATAAATGCGAGAGTGTATTTATTTGTTTATCCGTAACTAATATAATATACTTTATTTTTGGCATAGAGTTACTTGAAGGGATAGATAGTAACATAGGCTACTTTTTATCTCTTTTTATTTTACTTACTTTAAATTGGAGAACATGTATTATTGATATATTTTACCGTAAAGATTTTTCAGTTTCTGTAAAATTGTACTTTTAGTAGATATAATTTCGTCGGTAATTGATTACCGACGAAATTACATAATGCTCAAACAATATGAGGGGTGGTTTCAGAGACAGGCAGTTTGCGAACAAATTTAGGTTATAAACTAACTACTCATTTCGCAAAAGAAACATGTTTTTTTTAATGTGAAAACATTAGAGGAATAAAATTATGTAAAAACATATTTGATTTCTTAATGACTATTTAGAATTCTAATGTGTTTTTATATAATTACAGTCCTCTATCTTATGGCAAACTGCATTATAAAAGGTTCCTTAATAATGTTAAAAATAATCATCATTATGTCCACCCATTACCAGCCCCGTACAGGGCAAGGGTCTCTTCCCACAATGATATGGGTTTAAGCCGGAGTCTTCCACGTTGGCCCAGTGCATCATCATCATCATCCTGAGCCAAATTCAAATCTCAGCACCTCTAAGTTATGTGCTTTTTAAGCAATTAAAATATCACTTGCTTTAACTGAGAAGGAAACCTACATGTCTGACAGTTCTCATGTGAAGCCCACCAATCTGCACTGGGCCAGCGTGGTGGCCTAAAGTTTAAAGCCTGTAGTGGTTGGTAATGGGGTTTTAAGATGAGAAAAGATTAAAGTAAATTTACTCTGGAAATGATCTAAGGCTGTGAAAAGAATGAAAGATAATCGATATTAAAATGTGTAATCAGTCGAAACTCATAATTATACACTTAATATAATTGACATGTTCTGATTTACTGAACTAAGTAATTTACAAAATAAGTCAATTATTTAATCAAACGAAACAATATGAGTAAATACAGCATTAATAATTTCTTCTCAATGACACATTTTGTTGTAGCCATTCGATATGTAAAACGTCGTGATTTCGCCACGCTGCCGCAATGCTTCCGCTGCAAACTATAGCCTGCACTCGTCCAATGAGTGTAGCGACTCGAAGTCTAGTCTCAATCCAAACTGAGTTACAACATTAACTCAACAGTCCAATAAAAGTTTGCCCACTGGCGTCTCGCTGCAAGGCACAACAAAAGTAGAGTAGAGTAGAGTATACACAGTGATCCTTTACCTACGCGTCTCAATTACAAATACGAGTCGAGAGAGTTTGTTACTTTTCGTAGTTATTGAGATTTTTATATAAATTGAGGATCTCAATCAATTATATTTTATAGATTGACTTTAGCACTACATTGCTTTTCAGTAAAACAGTTCTTGCCACCAACTTCTGATATCCCGTGAGATTTAGAATTTTTCCCTCGCTGCATACGCCGGCCTCCAGAAAGCAAGCTCAAAGCAATGCTCCATACTAATATTATAAAGTTGTGTTTGTTACATTGCTTTTCAGTAAAACAGTTCTTGCCACCAACTTCTGATATCCCGTGAGATTTAGAATTTTTCCCTCGCTGCCTACGCCGGCCTCCAGAAAGCAAGCTCAAAGCAATGCTCCATACTAATATTATAAAGTTGTGTTTGTTTGAATGCAATTTTTTCACTTTTTTCAAATTCAGAACACTAAATCGCTTAGAAGTAAGTCTTTGTCTATAGGGTGGTAACTAGCCTAAGCGTCCCAGACCAGACCAGAGAAAATTCAGAAATAATATATTCCCAAATTGCCCGTGCGGGGAATCGAACCCGGGACTTCCTACTTCAATTCACAGCGCTCACCGTTGCGCCAGAGGGGTCGTCTAAAACGTCCTGCCGTTCCGTCCTACCAATTGACTTGATTTTTGTTATAAGAGGTAGTTGAGTGTGAATCATATAAATAATTCAAAATACTTGAAAATGAACTTTACTAAAAACTTTTCCCCGTCTTAATCCCTTTAGGGCTAGATTAAAAAATATGTGAAACATCAGCGAAGAAGCTTTAAGTTGGACCAGATAAAACAAATATATACTCATGGATTAACATTGTGTACATCAGAAAACTACGCTTATGACGCGATATATATATATATATATATGCGATGTATAATTTTGTAGGTCATATAAAATACCATCCACGGCCGCGGGCCACCAAATTGATTTAACCACCATGTCCACCTCGACTAATAAAGTTAAATACTTTGCAATTAAATTTTTTCTCGTAAAGTATTTTAAAATGCAACGCGCAAAGCGGGTGGTATTTTATTTTTTAATTTCATGACTGGAATAACTTAGTTGGCACAGTAGGTAGGCACTTGAATTCTTTATGGTTAATTTTCCTGTGTTCACGTGAGAATGAACCAGGCAGATACCTAGGAAACGAATCTCTTAAGCCAGTAGAAATTTTGCATAAAAAAATACATTTGCACAAAATACGTTTGCATTAGCATTGTGTTAAACCTGACTATCCCACAAAAACGGCTACGCCGCAATGCAGATTTAAATCCCAAAGCTGGGAATAGTGATGGAGGTCATCACCTCTTTGGAGCGTATTTTAGTAAACCCTTTGATAGCGGATGTCAAAAACCTACAAGAAACTTATTTTCTCCATTTAAATGACACGTAACCTAAAAAATAGCATCGGGCGTTTATTCCTTTTGTAACATGCATCGATAGGATAAAACGTTCTTGTAGTCTTAAGGTTTAACGGTGTCAGTGTGTTCCCTAAAAAAATTAAATGCAACCCTTTCTTAACGTATTTCAATAATATACAGAGAACACCTACCATCTAAGTTTAATTAGACGTAGCTAATTTAAAAATTTAATCCTTTATGTAACATACCTTAATGGGAATAAATGGCCTTTTCATCTTACAGAATGACATGTCAGTGTGTTCCCTAACCGTATAACCAATAAGTATAATTTGTAGAATTTCAGTGATCTATAATAAAATCGCAACAAACTTTGCATGAGATTCATCGACATTATTATTCGCGGTATAAACATTTTCAACGCTCGAATTTCCAATTTTTCCTTAGTGTAAGCACCGAGTACCGTGAACGCAATAGATTATGCGACATATTGTGAAAGTCTTGGCACATCAGCGATGTGAGCTGTGCCGTTAGTTCGAGTTTGCACATCACCCGCCATCTCTAGGTATTGCACTAACAAAGTGTCAAACGTATTTTGATTTTAGTCAATCTCAGAAGACACGTCTTATCTGAATAAATATTAAGAATCTTGTAAAAAACATTCGGGTATTATATAAACGTAGTGGTTAGGGCTGCGCTCTCCGTTTCGAGGGACCGAGTGCAATCCATGGCATGCCAAAACGCATCTCTAACATTTCTGCGTTCTTGCAATTTAAGTAATTAAAATATCAGCTTGAACAGTGAAGGAAAACATCGTGAGGAAACCTGCATGTCTGAGAGCAATCCATAACGTTATCAAAGACCCGGGTCTTCTGCCTAAGCCCTTATCATTTACGCAGAAGATGCGGCCCTATACTGGGCCGCTAATGGGTTAACGATTTTAAATGTAAATGAAACTATAACAAGATAACGGTTTGCTATTTTTTATATGTTTCATAACCCGGTAAGTAAAATGGGCTACTATTTTTCCCGAAAAAAATATCTACAGGAAAGTTCTGTTAAGCAACAATCTGTGAAACAATTGTCCAAATGATTTTGATAAAATTACACAGAATAATTACAACAATGTATACACAAAAAACGACAATGTACCAACGCCAAAAACTATTAGTTAATATTAGAAACTATCTTTGGGTGGCTCAACAATTGCACCGATTTAGGTGGAAGGCACATATAACTTACATCATGAAAAGAACCTGAGAAAAAAGAAAAATTGCTTTTGTTACCAGCTATGTAAATATTCACAGCCTCACAGCTGAACCGATCATCGCAAACCTTGCGTAGATATAAGATGCGCGCAAACTACAGGCAACAGCTAGTTTTATATAATATTTTATATACAATGTCTTCTGAACACCCACCTTGCACGAACACTCTGTGCTTTGTGTTTAAGTTGGTTATACATTTTAAAACCTACAGTCACTTCTCAATATCTGACATCATCATCATCATCATCGGCCTTTAAAGGATGCTAAATCCTTTAAAACTTGATAATCGACCGGGATAAATAATTGACCGGGACCGATTTCTCGGTTTTTATAGCAAGAAAGGGTATCTAGGTTATATATAAATACATTCGATAAAAACCGCCAACCTGTATTGGATCAGCGTGGAGGGTCCTAACTCTGAATGCCTCTCTCCTGTATACTAAGGATAACGTACAACTTTAACCCAGTGCTACGAACGTATCTTATTTAATAACAATAATATTATAATGCATACCTTTTTGATCACTGGCCAAAAAATATACCTAAATCCTGTTACACTTGGGAAGATAACAAACCAAATCCTAAAAAAGCTTTATCGAATAGTTTTCCCATTATTTTATTGAGGTCAGTTCGCAACCCACAAAAAACAACGGCAGTATAAAAAAGGGTAGGCAATAGGCATCGCTGTATGTACTAACAGTGCTTTAAGTTGTAAACAAATTGAATAATAGATGTACTTTAATCCGTCAATTTAATCAGCAAACTGTCATAAAAGTTTTCGTTACTTTCCTATAAGAAAGGACAAATTTAATTTAGCGGAAAATAAAACTACTACAAATGGCCAAAACCATCGTTTCGATCACCCCGATGATAATTCACTGAGCATATCATCATAACTCTTTTCTTTAGTTCAGCAATCGTTAGAAATCCAGAAAGAACATAATTTTGCTTACTTTGAGTCCTATTAATATCCCATGGACGCAGGCTTTATCTCTCACAGGATATCCAGCTTGAACCCAACGCGCTACTACTAATTTAAAATACTATACCGTGATTGTCTTTAGTAAGGCAAGGAAGGTCATTAATGTAAATGAGGAACGGAAAAGGTCCTTATATAGATCCCTGAGGGACACCTATTTTCACAAATTACTCGTTAGACTGCTTTCTATTCAATTCAACTTCCGCAAAGGTTAGGTTATGTATAAATTTAGTACACGATTACTTTCAGGTTGAGCGATGGCTTAATTTGCTGATCATCAGCTATTAAGGAAAGTTAAAGCTTAGTTAAAGGATTTTTGACTGAAATCAGTAACTTGATGACTCGTTTTTTCCCCAAAAAATCGGTAGCCACGCCACTTTTAAGATAAAATGTTGATTAAAGCAGTTTAATACTGTTAAAATGTAAATTTATAATGAGGCTATTATGAATTTTATGGAAATGTACAGAAAACAACAAAAACTTAATTTTCACAGCATTTTTCATCTTCATTAATAACACTATGGTGTTGCATAATATTTGAATTGAAAACACTTTACACTGGAACGTCCCTTACTCTGTTCATTAATGTGCTATTATGAATTAAGCTGAGTATACATCAATTACCATAGACCAGCTATTAGAACCTTTTCGTACAAAAATGGCAAGAATGAGCTAACACCGTTTCGACTCTCGAATAATAATGAGCCATTCCAAATGCAGGGGAATTAAAACTTTATAAAAGCCTTAAGGCGTTTCGAATAAGGAACACTATTCAATAAAGTATATTTTTTATTGGTCTTCCTGTACCAATTTAGATAGTCCATGATCAAATGTTTTCTTTTATTCTGAAAAAGTACGGTTCTCGACTGGTGTACTTTCGTATTCATAGCTTTATTTTAGCCGTGGTATACTTGGAATTCTTAACGCCAGGGCTTTTTTCCTTTGTTAGTAAATAATTTCTGGTAAATTACGATCATTTTGTATGGCGCTGACCTAAAGTCAAATTTCATCAGTTATTTTAGTAATATGGTTAACTGAACGTTTCTGGAAATTAACTTAAACATAATAATATGAATAAAACGTTTAATACGTTGTAAACAACATATTTCAAACAGAAAAACTATGTAAAACCCCTTCCAGAAGCTTAAATTTTTTATAGAATAATTTGTTTATTATGCGAACATAATAAAAGTTTGGACTGTCAACAGACCTATAGTCCAAACTACTATTAGTGACGGGTTACCACGTACCCCAATGTTTTAGGTATTTCTTTATTCCGCAATATTACGAGCCGGACTTCCTTTATATTGAATAGCTTTTTTAATATCAAAGTATCTACCTAGTTGTTTTAAGAGAACTTTTGTCCGGTGGTCTATGTCAAAAATTATTTTACCTTTCGACTGCATTATGGAGTCCTTATATTGTAAAACAACAACAGCTTACTAGTAACAAACTGTTTAAAATACGAGTGGATATATCTGGAAATGAATTCGCAACGCAAGTCGTCAACGTATGAGTCAATCTATAATTGAATCACTTATCCATAACATTGCAATCGAATCAATTCTTCAATTTCCAAAAGTGATTCAAAAACAAAGGGACACGAATTTACGAAATACAAAAAGCCCACTGTGGTAAAATTTACCATTTATTCTGCTATTGGACCCCCGCGTGCACAATTAACCTAATTTCTGTATTGGTTACTGTTTCTGCATTTTCAAATGTCATTGGGTTTAATCTGACTGATGAGCCCATTTAATCTGAAAAATTGAATACAAAGTAATATGGTGTAATTAATTATGTCTGGGCTGTTTGTGTATTTCAACACTATATAACCTATGACTAGGATTATAAATACTCTCCCTCTGCAGAATACTGCGTATATCCTTGGTCGTAAAAAAATATTTCCAGATATGGAAAAAAATCTACGATCATTTCGGGCTGTATATATTATTGGGAATTAACTCAACCTAGCAACAAAGTAGCTGCATTTGCCTATAAGATGCTTGCTGGCATTGCACCGCCATCTTGTGCTTAATTGTTAAATTATTTGTTTTGTGTATTACTTTGTTTTTAAAATTAATGCTATCAGTTTGAGATTCTGTCAAATTATCTTTTTTTAATCACTTTTTCTCATTATTGCTAAAGATATATATATTTATACTATCCATAACAATAGAAGATATACTAGTACCGATTACAAATTTGGGAGGGCGGCCTACGTCCATTCTGATTAGTTACCGTCCGACCTAAACCGCACTGCGGTCATACCAATATGCATCACTCTGAACCTTGGCCGGGCAAAATTGCTTTTAAGAATTCACAAATGAAATAATTATATTTCTGTTCAATGCGACATAAAATTTTCATTTGTCAAGTAGAGTGGTGATACCAAGTTTTATATTCCTTTCTATTATGAGAGTGAGCACATTAATATAATTATTTATTAATGATGATTGGGATGATATTTTAATTAATTAGAATTACTTTGGCCTTTAATTGGAATTAATTCAATTGAATTCAATTGAATTCAAACCGTAGATAGTAAGGTAGTAGTAAGTATATTTCGTGAATTACTTTTTATTCGTTTTATTAATTGTGTGGTTAATAATCAGTTTTTTTTAAATGATGGGCAATATTGGTTTACTTTGAAAAATTGAGCACATTTGAATCATGTTTTGTAAATTGAGAGTTCCTTTTAAAATTACACTGAATTCAGCAATGAGTCATATGATATCAAATATGCAAGATTATACAAATATACTGAAAAGTTAAATATGTAAATCATAATGATTTGTCACGTAATTTCATTTTAAATTCGGAGCTATTTAAATTTAATTCCATTTATAAATTATTTGCGTTGTTCGCCAGTTTGGTTTACATAATGTTTGTATTTACAATAGGTACAATAAACTGGTTGGCTTCAAAAGTGCTGTAGTTTGTGAATTCCATGATGTTAACCTCAATTAATATAAATGAATAGTAATAATTAAAAAAAAATTTGACGGAAAAATTATTCATTATCTTTTGCGATAACTTTCCTGTCCCACTCATAAACTAAAAAGATCGCTGTCCCCTTAGAATAAAGAACATGCAGAAACCATGTTCACGACTTATATTAAAGCATAAAAACCACTGAAATGGGTAAAGTCTGTGAGCTAGCAACTTTCCTCGGGCCTGAAAAGAGACGTGCGCAGGCATATTACATTACACTTACATTACATTGCAGGCATGGTACATTTGGCCACTTTTTATTTTATAGTTAAAAAGCAAGACCTTCGTAAGAAGACTGAGCTACAAGGCTTAGATCTTTTAACTTGTGTGCATACGTACTCGTACTTTTTAGGTGTTATGTTTCACATAAGTTTGACAACTAACGCATTATAAGCTGTTATTAATACCAAAATACCGAATGAGTCACGCTGACGCAGAGTAAGCTCCACCATATTGTACGACACGAATGCGGAATGTCTGCTACTGATTATGATGAAGAAAATGGCAGAAAAAAATTCAAATGCAAAAGAAGTTAATGGTTACTACGGAATAAATAGAAGTAGACTGTAACAAAGACATTGTTTTTTTCACCAAGATTTTTAAAGACTAAATTCATCTTTCATTTTGTAGTATTTCCACTTAATTCCGACATTCCGGTAAATATATTGACACTTTACTATGTACAGATTCAAAGTGATGAATAGGCAAGAGACCGCAACACTCTCGGTGGGACTTTAACTAATCAGAACAGACGTCAGCCTGAGCCTTTGAAGATTTGTGACTGTTCTTACTCGTTAAATAATTATACCAATCTGTAAAATTAAATGAATAAATAAGATTATTATTGACTACGTTACTTTATTTTTACGGAACACAGAGGTTTAACTACTAACAAAGTTAATGCCAATGATTAAAATAAATCATATCAAATAAATAGTAATCTGTATCAATTAAATGAATTTAAATTGTTGAATCTGTTTTAAACCTAAACTAGATAACTTGTTCTCATTCTTTGAACGGGAAGGATTATTAGAAAAAAACCCAACTAAATAAAAATTTAAATTGGTAAAATCAGGAATGCCACTTCGGTTTTTTTTTGGTACTTTGATAAAGTTTTTATTTGGCCTATTTTATTAAATTACAGTTATTATTTTATTATTGTAGGTAAGCGGAAGCCTGTTAATAAGTAATAAATTAAAATAAAATTCAAGAACGAAGAATTAAAGTTTTACATTACAACATTTAGAACCCTATCAACATTAAGCTTAAAATCGCCAACTTTATGAGTAAATATTCTAAATCCCTAAGATTCAAAAAGATATTGGTCTGTGCTCAACAGTGGGACATAAATAGACCGAGCAATATGCGAGCTATAATTATCTCCGTATATGTGAAATACCATATTATACTTTATACAAAAATCTAGAAAAAATATAGCGTGTAAATGAATAGGTAAGTAGGGCGGAAATTCTGCGATGTACCTACTAGCTTTATGCTAGTCTCGATATCGGCCCCGGAAAATGCAGAACCCAAACTAGATACGGAAATCGGATTAACTGTTCAAGCAGCGTTCTCTAGTAACGAAATAATTGGGACACATCCAAAGCACACGACGTAAATGTCGGATCATTTTGTCACGTGGTGGTTAAATTACCTAAAATCTATTTCACGATGGTTGATACATCTCACATCTTACCGTATTATGTTATACACTTTCGGTAATTAACACTACGTACGCCGTACTACTATTTTGACTACTACTATTCAATACAATACAGAAACATTTTTCTTTAATTTCCCCTTGCGACCCGGAAAAAAACACCGGAAAAAATCCGACTAGAAAATTCGTCTTGGAGATAGAAGTCTTGGAAAAACATGTAGAATACTTTTAATCCAACATTTTTTAATGAATAGTTAGCTTATATTTAATGAAATAGTATATTACATGTCATACAAATAATTATAAAAATTAAATGACTTATATAATGTAGCAGTAAGTAAAATGTATTTTAGCGGCGACATAGTCGTATAGGCGACAAAAAATTTAAAATAAAGATTTAAAAAATAACTAAGTTTAAATACAAAGAGAAATTATTTGTTGTTCATTTTTTCAAAGTACAGATTGTAAAAAAAATTCAAATATCAAAAAATATGAATACTAAAATCGTCTTCAATAAGTTGTATAGGTATCCTATTGATGGTTAAAAAATTTTAACTAGACTATTGTACGAACTTATTGCAAGTGATTAATTGCTGTCCGTTCTAAATAATCTACTTTTTTAAAAGTCCATTATCATATATGGCAATCATCACATGTTTGACATACTTAAACACATCACACTTGTCAGTATGATGTGTTTAAGTATCTCAAACACTTTTTTTTTTTAATAATAAAATTTGTTAAAAAATTCACATCTTTAGATGCCCGGTATTTAGCAAACAGCTCTGTATTTTGGATTATTATCATCTCAAAGGTAATTAGATTGACAGCCTTCAATTTAATTAACGGAACCTGTGTAATTGGAAACGCCTCAAAGGTCGAATGGCGATGTCAATCGGGCCCGTTATTAATCTATTAAAACATATCTCTGTTAATTAATAATCCTATTATTAAAGACATGCCGCAGCCCTGCCTTTAATTAAAATAGGTAAACAATATTCTCAGGTTACCTTGTGATCCAGCATCAACAGTATGAATGTTTCATCCGACAAAGCAAATGGTTCCGGGTTCCGATTTCAATAGGTTTGCTCACTAATTAAAATGTTGATTGTTAATTGAATCATTCTATAAAATAAATAAGATATTCCCCCGACTGATGGTCGATTGTAAAACGATTTTTTTTATATTTTCAGCCAAATTAGATGGAACGAATTCAGTCCGTTCGTTCTCCTACGATATAGCGCACCATTGAAAGTAAGGGCATAGTTATAGAAGCTTTTTAACTGTTCAGTGATTAATTAGAAAACACTGTTAACATTTTCATATTTGAATTGCGCGTTCGTTATAATTTGTAGCCTTTTTGATATTAAAATTTATAGTTTTCTCGTTTTTTTTAAATATTGAATACAAATAGCTTGCCACTGCGCCAGGGAGTACTGTAAATAATCGAAATAACTCCATTTCTATGTAATCGGATTTATATCTCGGATTTATTCGGTAACGAAATAAATCATAGGAATTCACTGTGTGTTTTTCTATGAGCGTATTTACAATTTAACAGACCGTATCTTCATGGATTTACACTCCAATTACTAATACTGCCGCAGTTTTACGTGAATACGGAACTAACCTGAATAGAACAATGGAAAAAAACTGTTTAATGAAACCCTTTTATAAATTTGGTGGCTATTTCATATCATATGACTCGCACGTTCCATTTTCGGAAAAATAAACATTAGTTTAATGGGTTTCTATTACATATTATATACTGTTGAAAGAAATTCTGTAGTCAAACAAATTATGTAACTTTCTAAATGCGATTATAAGCTAGCTATTGACTTCAATCTGCCCCTTTTCTGACAGTTTATTGTGCCTATAGCAGAAGAGACTTAACATCTACGCTTCAGGTTAATGGATACGGGGATGCACTTTACAGGACGTGTTCCTTGCTTTGCCCTGCAAAATGTTGCTTTGTTTTTTGGCTATGTTTTTCCAGTAACAATGGTCCGTCCATTATAACTATAAAATAGTTGCCAATGATTGCCACGTGTCGTGTAAATACAAAATATGTAATAGGTTGAATCAAATTATAGTTTTTTCATCTCACTTGCTCTGAAAAGAGGACCCTAATACATCGCCTTAAGGCTCATCATCAATCCAAGATATTAGACACGTGTGTTTTATTTAATATTACCGAACTAGTGTTTTATTTTTGATGTTCTGATTAAGTTGTGTTTGTAAATCACTGCTAGATAAATGTATGAAGATGGACCATTTTGAATGGGTTATAATTATGTTTTTGTATCTGTTTTTATTTTTGTATTTTCTTTTTTTTTAATTCTCGTTTTAATCTGCATAATTTAATCTGCTATGTATTTAATTAGTGTAATTGGTGTTAACCGTACTATAGAATTAAAAAAAAAAAAAAATTAAACCGGGTAATACTGAACCTTTTTTTAATACAAATATTTTATGCGGCTCAAAATAGTAAGTACGTTTCTTAAATGAAAATATATTTTGGGCCTGATGATAAATTAACGTTTAATTTGAAAAAAATATTCTCAATTCATAATTATGTTTTTAATACGAAAATATTCTCTTTATTATATTTTTAATACAGGCTGTGTGCAGCGGACGATGCTGGCTGTAAGTCGGTTTACCTTGGCGCACGAAAAATAAACCGTCGCGGTATTTTCCGTTATTTCTTTTTTTCGCTTTGTGGTTGAAAATAATTAACAATGTTCTGTTTATCTTTGAAAGCATAGCAATAGTAGATTTCACTCCGCCGGGAGGCACAAATCGCGAATGAATAATCTGTTTCCACCAAAATCTAGAGAGCGGCCCACGGCACTTTCATACAATGCACTTGTTACATAATCTATAATTTTATCAACACCACCTGTCAGAAGTAACCTGTCAGAAGAGGGCGATGGTAAATTAGTATGTAGTCTTAAATTAAAATACGATAACAATCCTGTTCAACCTAACATCCGTGGTATCTCTCCCTGAGGAAAATCGAAACAAATTTAGATTCTTTAAATTGAAAGGTAATCTCGGTTACGAACTCTAGATCTCCTACTTTTAGATCAATCATATACCCCTCAAACGGGGAGTTGTTAATAATTTCAAGTAGTCAATTCAGTTAAGTTTTTTTTTAATCCACTACAAGTTAGCCCTTGACTGAAATCTCAGTCGGTAACAAGAGGAGATGCAATCTAAGATAGAAGCGGGCTAACCTATTAGGTGTATAACCGTTACAAAAAACCCCTAATCGGTGTCAAGGCGGCTCGTACCTAAAAACTAGCCAAGGCCGAAGCCTGCCACCAGACCAGGCCAGCGAAAATTCAGATATTATAAATGCCCAAGTTTCCCCTTCCAGGGACTAAACACGGGACCGGGAGATAGATTTCAACCTCAAAGCGAAAATATTAAAATAGAATTCTAAGGCCGTAAGAAATATTTATATCCCTTTTACCAAAGCTTTTACGGTACATAATATAGCTGTATTTTGGATATAACACGTACCTTTAACGAGCTTGCTTGATAATACAGGACAGGGCATTTACAAAATCGAATAAAGAACGACAGAATTCGATAAAGACGTTTACAACTAACATTGTATAACATCTCCGACACTCAGATCACGTCTCTGGAGCGCCTAGAATTTCTCAATGAGCCGCATAATCTATTGCATTTCCCGATACTGGAGCTTATATGATGGAAAAATCGGAATTCTGAACGTTGAAAACTTGTCCCGCGAATAATAATTTTGCTGAATCTCCGCGCGATATTGCACGTTACGAAAATTGCTACAATTCCATTTGAGTTGGGCTACAAGCGATTGCCAAGCCTAAAGGCTGAGGAATGACTTTTTGGTACTCGTAATATTTTTATTATATTTCCAGGCATTTCCAGGCAATAAAGATTTTCAGAAAATCAAGTATGTAAACACTTTAGCGTGCTCTACAGTAAGAGGTAAATGAATATATGTGCCTGCGATTTCGACCTGGTCTATTTTGTAGTTTTTCTTTATATCGTTTGAAGAGTATTAGGTATATGTCCGTCTCCAGGAACTGTCTTGATACAAAAATAACAAATTCCGACTGTGTGAACCCTTGATTAGGTAGCAATGGTGATATTTTTTTCGGGAACATTCTTAGTTGCTTCTTCGACATTAATAGTCTTCCGGTATTTTATTCCGTCTTAATGTAATATGGCGTATAGAGAAGTCCTGTTGTATTTTAAAGGATAACGTTAACGATCAAAACGCTTGGGTGTGAATTATAGCTCAAACCAGGTTGCTTCTAAAAATATTTTCAAATGACAATTTGGGCTGGTGATAACAAAAAGAACACCCTGCTAAGTTTGTTGTAGTTCGCGAATTGCATATTTACTACACAATACTATGAAAATATTTTGTATGTAATGAAAGCATCAAAAGTGCCTCTATGTGCTGTACCTACTTGAATAAAGAAATATTTGACTTTGACTTTGACTAAACAGGTTAACCCTACCGCTACGCTACCATCTTAGACTGCATCACGACTTGAAATTGTAGTCGAGGAACTAGATGTTAGTGGGATCTGATTCAACTATTAGAAATTACGACATCCTTTCTGTTGCAGGGATACCTAGATAGTACCAACTAGTATCTACTACTAGTAGTAATTGAGTCTAGAACTTTCGCATTTAGTAATTATTATTCATATAAATTAAAGATATAAATCAGGGTAGAGTTCTTAGGGTAGAAGAATCTCATTTATATAACATGATACATAGCTATACAATAATGTAAAGTAATAGAAATCTCATAAGCCGACTTATATGAAACGCACCTAAATATTTTGTTTAACTTCAAAACTCATTTCTACTTTGTACATGGTATTCAGCATTTACAAGCCTAGTCTAGCAAATTACATGAATTCATGTTTAAATATTTATAATAATATGAAACTTTATTACTCCCACAAATTGGGACCTCGTCAAAGGTTGGAGCTTCGTCAAAGGCAACTCTTTTTACTTTTATCTTTCATCAAGAATTTTTTGATAATAACCTTGCTCGAGTCATTAACGAACTCTTAAAAATTATATTTTGGGGAACACTTATATTGCTTTTATTTTATTACAAAATCCCTTTGGGTAGTATAATTAGCTATATGGGAAGTTCATTTCATTATTAAGCCTATTGTTACCTTTAAAATATTTTAAATAGCAAAAATAATAAAATTGAAATTTTAAAGAACCATAAAACTTTTAAATGCTCGCAGGGAGTATATAGTCTTAAGCGTTTTAGGCTCATTGCTTTAGTCTTTCCTAAGAAGACCTTTACTTATTAACTGGAAGTGTTTGAACTGGAATATTTAATCAACAAAATAAATTACTGGGACGAAAAAAAAATTAAAAGGCATGTTGTATAATTTTCTCATAAACGAAAATAATAATGAAACAATTTCATTTTATAATTGTTAACGTTATTTTTCATTATGTAGGTTTTTAACTAAGCAGCTATTAATTATACTTAATATCATAGATTTGTATATTTGGCATTTTTAGTGCGATCGAAAAAACTGTACGTTTGGCATCAGTAGTACGTTGCGTCCCGTGTTTAACGCGGGCGAAGCCGCAGGGCACATCTAGTAACTTTATACGAACAACAAAAACAAACTTAGTTATGCGGTTCGGTGTTTTGGAATCGGTTGTATAATTTTATTTCATGAAATAATTATTTATTTACGTTTCTTTCCAAGGTCGGAACGGACTCTAGAAAGTCTGACTGTAACATGATCTGCAAAAATGTTATGATGTAAATTACGTTACTTGTTCAGTTTTCCCATAACGCTTGTAAATTTTGATTTTACTATATTTTATTGAAATTATTCCGTTGCCAGCACCTTACTCAAAATTTCGTAACCAGATCAATCTTATAAAAATATCGGACTCGATATTCGACTAATCGGAAGTTAAGCATGACTTAAACTAACGAGGTGTTTATTGGTATTTTCTATTACATCCAAATGTTAACTAGGACAGTGGTTTACCGTCTTGTCAGTCTATCCATAAATATCAACAATAAACGTGAATTTTTCATTTGACCGCCGATTGGCGCATTGGGCAGCAACCTTGCTTTCAGAGTCCAAGTTCGATTCACAAAACTGGAACATGTTTTTGTGATGAACATGAATGTTTTCTAGTGTCTTAGTGTTTCTCTACATATTATGTATATTTTTCATAAGAAGATACATCAATAATCTTAGTACCCAAACCACAAGCTACGCTTGGGCTGGCGATGTGTGTATTGTCGTAGTATCTTTACTTGTTTATTTTTTTTTAAGCCATGCATAAACTTGATACAAAATAAACACACAAAGCTCAAGTTAACACGAAAGACACAGCATAATAAATACCGTTACCATACCCACGTTCTTACCCCCTAAAATATTACGTACAATCGATTAAGGGCTAATACTGGGTATTACTAATTACCTCCTATCTCATGACACCTGCTCCTTCTAACAAGATAACTTGACGGGGGTTATGTGTTATGTAAGCTTATGTGTAAGTAAGTTATTGTTTTTGTCGACTAGTCAAACGACTTGTTACCCGATAAGTTGAGGCTTAGATTAAAATCATCGTTGAAGTCTTACTGCCGAAATTTGATTGAATTTAGTTGCGCTCTTCTTTTTCTATTCTTCCCCGTAAATAAGGATAGCACTACTTAATACAATCCGAATCATAGAGTAGATGAGTTCTAGGGGTGCTAGTGTAGTACGACTAACATCCCGATATGCGAATGCTTTTATGTAGGTAACGGAAAGTTATGCGGATGGCAGAGGATCGTGAAAGGTGGCATGCACAGTGAGGTCACTGACCAAAAGTAGACGCACACATGCTGTTGATTAAATGATTATTATTTCATTGAAACTTTAGTTGACGTTGAAATTTGGTGTCATAACATTGGGGCTAGATGGCGATGTATGTATTGTCGTTCTATATCTATTTATTTATTCATTTATTACTTAGAAATCCTTGCATAGAACAATGAATTTAAAATCGTATCTCTTAATCAATAGTCAAAAGAAATTGTTAAATTACGAGCTACGTTTTGAATGTAGAGAATCAGAGCTCTGGGGTCAGGACTCTGGCCATGACTGGGTAAACGTACGCTATACTATCAAAATATCGTTCACGTTAGTCGTGTTTATTTTTGTTCGTGGTTTGTTTGACTTAAAATTTCCATTACATTCTCAAACACAAATGTAATTAGAATTTTCAACGAAATAATTCTTGCATTTCTCCAACAAGTTTGGCAGCCGACGGCAAACCATCAGTTGCGAGTTACGACCACTGATAAACAAAAACTCAGATAGACCCTTAGAAATGCAAAAAGATTTAATTATATTTAACTTAATAAGAAAATGTTTTTATTGTGATGAAGGCGTAATATTACAATTCATGAATTAAATTATGATATTTATTACATAACAAACACCTGGTTAGAGAAATTAGCTTTGAATATTTCATACTACTTGTGTTATTAACCGATTTAAAAAAGTTGATTCTTAAAGTTTTGTAAAATATGAAATACTCTTAAATACCTATATCTATGGCCTAATAAGAAAATGTTTCCTTCACGAAAATCAGTGATTGTTAAGGTTTTATTGCAACCGGTGATAAATATTAGCGAGGTATTCGGATGTTGCATGATAGTTAATTCCTCCTTTTCTTATTCCGAAAAGTTTTTGAATGTTCCAGTTTTTTATAAACAAGCTTCTTAAATGTGTAATTGACGGCTTAAGTCACGTATAATATTGCTAATAGTTTGACGTGAGTTCAGACTTTAGAGTATAATCACGATAGTTTATAATTATTTATTAAACTATCTTCCATTACTATATCAATGGTTGCGATCTTAAATCCGCATTAATCATAACAGACGAACCGGCTCCGACGCGGAATAACGACGCGAGCGAGTTAATGGTACTTTTATCATCAGGACAATCAATAATGGCATCCCTGGGCTCAATAAAAATGATTAATCACTCCACAGGAAGTGTCCACTCGCGTGTGATAGATGCCCGGATGTGCTGAGATGTTTACCCATGGTATCAAAGCCTGTAAGGCTCCACACACCTAACTTTTTCCTTTTAAGAAGAAAAATAATATATAGAATTTAGTCCAGTGTGCAGGACTTCGATTTAACTAACGTGGTTCCGACTTCGAATCCCAGCACGAACCTCTAACATTTTTAAGTAATGTGCGTTATAAGGAATAAAAATATCACTTGCTTCAACGTTGAAGGAAAACATTGTGAGGAAACCTACATGCCTGAGAGTTCTCCATCATGTTAACAAAACCAATCCGCACTGGGCCAGCGTAGTAGGTCTTAACACTTTCTCATTTTAGGAGGAGGTTGATGTGATGATGATGATAAATATATAGAATTAACGCACTATAAAGGATTGCCCATGGACTCCTATAAAAAAGTATGGCGATCTAAAATCCTTAGTCGCTTCTGCGGAACGGCTTCTTCATAGTTACCTCACATTTGTTACGCTTAGCTGGAAGGCTGCATTCCCACCGTATCAAATATTTAAGAATATCTTAAAGATACGGAAGTTTTCACATTACACGAAAATTCCCCTCATTTTCCCAATTTCAAATTTTTCAAATTCCAAATGTGCTTATTCATGTAAGCCTATCACAGGAACTTATAAATACAATACTATACAATATAATATATATACTTATATATACAATACAATAGTTACAATTATGTAAACATATATGTTTACATAATTGTAAGGGGATGGTGATAACTTCGCCAACTAAAACCAGGTTCCAAACGCGCCCTGGTCAAAGAAGAGCCCACAACCAACTTAGCCGGGTAATTTTATTTTGTTATCACCGTCTCACAGTAAATTTATACTAAGCTATGAAGCTAGGTCATCACACATCCAAGTTTTTTTATCGTTTAAGTAATTCTTAACATTACAATAGGATTTCTTTGTAAGCTGACGTTTTATATAAGCTTTGATCGTATTGAGAGACATCTCAAAATTTCTATAACTTAACCGTTTCTAAAATTACAGGCACTTCATGATCGTCTTCCGCAGTTTGTTAACGTGCCACTGTTTGGCACTAGCTTCCTATCGCATATGGGAGACAGTTTGAGAGCATAGACCCACCACGTTGGTTCAATGCACGTTACAGATATAGATACCTAGGGCACCTCGTGAGCGCTACTTGAACATTCTAACCACTATGCCAACAAGGCAGGCACTGATATATGAATCTCTTTGGAATAAGTTCAAAACTGCAAAATGTCCTACTAGATGGCGCTACTAGTAGATTGAATTGTGAGCGCGTATCACAGAAATTAATATTTGAAATTTTGCATGTAATATAGAATGTACGAGTATATCTAATAGAATTCGAAACAGAAATAAGTTTTTTAATTAATGTGAGTATATTTGTTATGATAAAATAGAATTGATCTCATTTTTTTTTTCTTTGTATATATTGTGACGTCTGATTTTTTTATGTTTTATCAACTCTCCGATCATTGGAGTACTACTTCAGATATAGATAATTTAATTTAGTTTTATTTCTTATCAAGACTGTTTGTTATAATAATAAATATACTATACTACGATAATACACACATCGCCATCTAGCCCCAAAGTAAGCGTAGCTTGTGTTATGGGTACTGAGATAGCTGATGAATATTTTTTTTATGAATATAATACACATAAATACTTATAATATACAGATAACCCAGACACTGAAAAACATTCATGTTCATCACACAAACACTATCCAGTTGTGGGATAATATTCCAGAGCCTTGAATTTCGTTGTATCGAACGCAACTTGAAAATAACCACGAACATGTCCGTAGAGCAATTTGTGCACAGAGCTTGTGTGCAGCTTATTTCTGCCTCAAAACAGTATTGCTGTATTACAGTCAGAAGGATGTGGTGGACGGTGTAATTACAGGCACATGAGGCTTAATACCTACGCCACAGATTGAATAGATATAGGACCGTAATTTGTAGGTCATACTCCTTGCATGCAGTGGCTTGCACTTCATACATGCACAAAAGCTCTGCATACCCTAAAATTTTTGTATAACTCATTAATGCGTAGGGTTATTCCATTTTATGGCATCTGCCTTCTTTATACATACCCTGGTCAAAAACCATGTGCACGCCACTGTTTGCATGCCCTGCGCTGTTCCTCTGTTTAGAGGTAATGATTTCCACTTACCATCTTGTGAACCATCTGCTTAGTCCGTAAATTATTACTATGCATTGGGCAGCGACTCTGCTTTCTGAGTCCTTTGACTCAGAAAGCAGGGTCGCTGCCGACTGCCATAGGTTCAATTCCCACAACTGGAAAATGTTTGTGTGAACAGGAATGTTTTTCAGTGTCTGGGTGTTTATATGTATTTTATCAGTATTGATGAATATTATTCATTGAAAAAATATTCATCAGTCGTCTCAGCACCCATAACACAAGCTACGCTTTAGGGCTAGATAGCGGTATTGTCGTAGTATATTTTTTTATTTATTTATCTGCCAAAGCTCGGGCTTGCTAAATCACGATATTTGTTATTCCATAAAAAAGCCATATTCAGGGTACATTTATCTAGGAGCCAAGCAAAATAACGCGGAGTTGCGCAGAAATCGACTGGGCCCTATAAAAATGATTTATAAAAGGATGTGTCCACTCGCCTGTGATAGATGCCCGGATGTGTTGAGATGTTTACCCAGGATATAAGGATGGTTTTGGTTCTTCTCACGTAACATATTTATTATTTATTATTTGACGGCCGACTGGCGCAGTGGGCAGCGATCCTAGGCCGTGGGTTCGATTCCCACAAATGGAAAATGTTTGTGTGATAAACATGATTGTTTTTCAGTATCTGGGTATTATCTGTATATAATAAGTATTTATGTGTGTTATATTCATAAAAATATTCATCATCTATCTTGGTACCCATAACACAAGCTACGCTTACTTTCAGGCTAGATAGTGATGTGTGTATTGTCGTAGTATATATATATATATATATATTTTTTTTTGAAGGCTATTTAAATATAAAAAGCGTTCGAGAAGTTTAAAATTTGATAAACAAATGACACTCGATAAGTAGTAGTAGTAGTAATTTATTATTTATTATTTCATAAACAAACCCAGTTAAATACTTCATATATTAGTTTTAATCCTTATTAATATTATAAATGTAAAAGTGTGTTTGTTTTTTTGTCCTTTTACTTCATAGAACTGAGCAGCCAACTTGAATTTCATCATAAAGTTAGTTGAAAGAACGGAAAATAAACGATTCTCAGGGAACTTATTAATTTAAAACGATAATATAAAGATAATAAACGCAGGCAACAGCTTTTTTATTATCTTTTGAAAAAAAGAAAATCATTAATATAGATAACAATTAATCTTAAGTAGTGGAAACGAACACAAAAGCTAACGCAAATACTTTTTAATTTAATTATCTAAAATGCATATTTATTTTCCTTTAATAATTTAAAACGTCTTCGAAACAGCTCTAGAATCACTAGTAGACTTGTTATCGTTTAGAAAGAGAGGTGAAACATAAACAAGTTTGCGATTTCTCACTTAAAACTGTAACCATTAAATATGAGCTATCACAAAGGCAGATTGATGAACAAATTCTGGCAGCTGATGAGTTGTTAGCCCTAGGTACCTACAACATGGCTCGCTTTGAGTCTTTAGCAAATAAATGTAACTGTACTCATGAGATACCTATGACTAACCTAAAATTATGTGATACAGTATCTTCCAACCAATTAGAAACATGCCTGGAGCAGTGCACAACTGTCATACCAGACCCTTCACCTTTATTAAAAAGTATGCCTGAAAAACAGACAATTATATTTTCCGACATGTTAGGTAAAGGTTTTGGACCTATTATGAACCATTACCTTGATCACTCAGTGACTAATAGATGTTCACCGGGGGCTAGTTTCGATTATCTTATTAATAGTTTGAATAGTGACTATTTAGATGTAAATAAAAATGTTGTTCTCTTGATAGGAGACAGTTTGAATGTCAAAAAGCATCAAATTATAAGATGCATTGATAAATTACTAGCTTTACATAGTAAAACTCAATGTAAATTCGTTATGTGTGCCTTTCCTTACTGTGGCACATTTAGTTCAAAGCAGAATGAACATATTTATAATTTAAATTTATTAATTTATAACCTGACATGCCGTCATAGTGACGCAGTTTTTTATTTTGACATCAATAAATCCATGTCATCCCTATTGTCTAGAGATAGTTTAATTTTATCTAAGAAAAGTAAGCATCACTTGGCATCTTTACTAGCTTACAACTTAAATGATACTGTTACAAGTATTGTAACTAAGTCTATTGACACCTCTACATATTGTACTTCAAGTACCACCAATATTTCTAATATTGACCCTAGTACTTGTTCTAGTACTATAATAAATAGTTATTTAAACTAGACAGTGAGACAACGGGGAAGCTCTGTAATATGAACATTGTACATCAAAACATACAGAGCTTCACCGGCAAAGAATTAGAAATAGAACTGTTTGTTGAAAAATTCAATATACACATATTGTGTATAACTGAGCATTGGCTCACTGGAGCACAAATAGCAGTTAACATCAATAACTTCAAAATGTCAAGTGTGTTCTTTAGAAAGACTGCTATTCATGGTGGATCCTTAATTTTTGTACGCAATAATATAACATGTAAGGAGCGAAAAGATATAGTTAGTCTTTCTGTGGAGCGCATAATTGAACTGTCTTGTGTGGAGCTGGAGCGTTTTATAATAGTGTGTGTGTACCATCCCCCCTCAGGTGATTTCAACCAATTCGAGGATGTAATGGAAGATGTCCTTAAGCGATTGTATATGTCTACTAAAAATGTAATAGTATGCGGGGATTTCAATGTTGATATCTTATTACATAATACTACTACGACTAGGTTGTTAAACTTATTTAAATGCTTTAATTTGAATAATGCTTTCGATGAACCTACTAGAATCACAGCAACTTCAGCATCTTGTTTAGATAATATTTTTTTTAACTGTGATATCTTAGGTAAATCGATATTAAACAATTTAAGGTCAGATCATTGTGGCCAACAAATTACTGTTGTTGGTACAAATAGAAATAAACATATTGTTAAGTACAGGCCGATAACTCAGAGTAAACTGACGCGATTTGAAGGTGAAATATCAGCCAAAATTCCTGCTCTCTTTTTTGAAAACTGTCATCCCGACAATCTTTATCGTACGCTTTTCAATGAAATAGAAAGTGCATTTAATAAAGTATTTACTTTTAAATACATAGATTCTAATAAAAAAATGAGGTTTAGTGATTGGGCGACAATAGGCATTTACAAAAGCAGGGATAAGTTGTATGAGCTATATGATGAAAAACAATACAATCAGACTCCAACCTTCCTTGAATATGTAAAAAGTTACTCCAAAACATTTAAAAATGTTTGTAGACAAGCTAAGTCACTATACATTAAAGATCGGATAGTAAAATCTGAAAACAAAATACAAACAACCTGGAAAATTGTTAATAATGAATCTGGGAAAACTAAATCTCGAGACGGAAATTTTGAATTAATTATTAATAATAATATGGTAACTACTGATACAGAAGTTGCTAGTACTTTTGAAAACTTTTTTCAGAATGTTCCTATTTTGTTAACAGATTCACTAAATTCCTCACCTACTGCAGCTCAGAATTTATTAAGAGGCAACATTAATGAGTGCAAAGTTTTATTTCATTTCAAACATATAGATGCATCGGATATCAGTAAAAACTTCAAGTTGTTAAAATTAAAGAAAACAGGTGATATATGGGGAATGTCGGTAAAGGTAATATCTCAAATTATAGACGTCATTGCTCCTCTTTTAGCCATAATTTTCAATGAATGTGTTGATTTAGGTACTTTCCCGAACCTAATGAAACATAGTAAACTCATTCCTCTATTTAAATCTGGTAATAAAAATGATATAAACAATTACAGACCTATCTCAATCTTACCAGCTCTTAGTAAGATATTTGAAAAAATTATATTAAATCAACTCTTATATCATTTTAATGTAAATAACTTACTACACCCTGAGCAGTATGGCTTCACTAAAGGTCGTAGCACAACGGACGCAGGCGCTAAACTTATAAAACATGTTTATGATGCCTGGGAATGTTCACAGAACGCCATGGGTGTTTTTTGTGATCTATCTAAAGCTTTCGATTGTGTTGATCATAAAACCTTGCTTCTTAAGCTAAGCCACTATGGTATCCAAAACGTTGCACTAAATTTGGTTGCCTCTTATCTCAGCAATAGAACCCAAAGAGTTTGCATAAATGATGCAAAGTCTCAGGGTTCAAATACCTCAATGGGTGTCCCACAAGGCTCGATTTTGGGTCCTTTTCTATTTTTAGTGTATATAAATGATCTACCGTACCATGTCAGTGGAACATGCGACATTGTATTGTTTGCAGATGATACATCTCTAATTTTTAAGACTGATAGGAGTAAAGATGACTCTGACGAAGTAAACCGTGTTATGTCGCATGTGTCGCACTGGTTTACAGTTAACAACTTACTTAAATGCAAAAAAAACAAAGTGTGTCGAATTTATCTTACCAAATGTAAAGAAAATTGATAAAAATATAATGATAAATGGTGAATCACTAAAAATAGAGACTTCCACAGTTTTTCTGGGCGTGACCTTGGATAATAAGCTACAGTGGGGTGCCCATATAGATTCACTAGCGGGTAAACTAAGCTCGGCTGCCTACGCAGTCAGAAAAATCAGACAGATTACTGACGTTGAAATAGCTAGGCTAGTTTATTTTGCGTACTTTCATAGTGTTATGTCCTATGGAATCTTGTTATGGGGTAAAGCAGCTGATATCGAAACTATATTTATATTGCAGAAAAGAGCTGTACGGTCAATATATAAACTTAAATCACGCGAATCCCTCCGTGAGAAGTTTAAAGAAATAGGCATACTTACTGTAGCTTCACAATATATTTATAACAATATAGTATTTGTAAGACAACATATTAGTCTTTATAAACAAAAAGTGGACATAAACAGTCGACTTACAAGAAATGGTCATAAATTAGTGTCATCTGCATATCGTCTGCGTAAGGTACAGGGATCATTTGTGGGATTGAGTATACGCTTTTATAATATGATTCCTAAGGTGATTTTGGACCTGCCAATGCACAAGTTTAAAGAATTTGTTAAAACACATTTATTAGAGCGAGGTTACTATACAATTGATGAATTTTTTAATGACAAGGTTGCTTGGAAGCATCCGGCTCCGCTTTCAGCTCTCACAAGATAGAAAAATGAATGTTAAAATACAAAATGTAAATTGTTGATGTTGGAAAAGAGCAACTGCTGAGTTTCTTGCCGGCTTCTTCTCGGTAGAATCTGCCTTCCGAACCGGTGGTAGAATCACTTCAAACAGACAGACTTGACGTTTCAAAAGTGCTTATATTAGGCCTACTTGAAATAAATGAATTTTGAATTTGAATTTGAATTTGATTTGCGATGCCATTTTGTCCATCAATTTTAATATGAGGACGCTTACAATGCACATCGACTACCACCCCAAGCCGAATAAAGACAAGGTCAGTGTTGTCTTTAGCGTACCATTAGTTTGTCTGTAGCTATCGTAGCGAGTCGGATTGTATTGCCGCTATCAGAACTCCCCTTTCCACTGCAGGGCTTGAGAATTCCATGAGTTAACCCTTTTTAACAATTCTTTAAAAAGATCTTGAGCCCCGGTTCTCACTGTCCCAAAGTCTACTCCAAGAGGCAGAAAAATGTAACTACTATACTGCTAACTACAGCTCGGATAAACGTGCGTTAAATTATTATTAAAACAGGTCAATCCCACTTGACGAATTATCCTCGATTACAAAATATGTGAGTAAAATAAAAAGTAAAATGTGCAGAAAGTAATTAGCGATACTGATGTTTTCGGAAACACGACCTCCCAAATCCTTAATCGACATCCGCTATGATTGATGCCAATTTGCGATACGGGAAAAACATTGTATATTATTCCGTAAACGAAATGTATCTCGTAGAGCAGAATTTAATTAAAATTGTGTCATTTTATTGCTTTACGTTTTGAGGCGTGTAAATTGTTGTAATTTATGGAATGACTTATTTTAAAGGCATTTTATGTTTTAAATTACTGCGTATCAAAAGGTAAATATTTATCTGTAATAAAAAAATTATATTTATTTATTTTGACTTTTGCGAATAATGCACTTGTATAAATATATTATTTTAGCTATATTTGCCTGTGTGTCGGTTTGATGTTTTACTGATATGTAGGGTGAGATATAAATTTTATTAATCAAAATATTTCTAAAACCACACAGAATATGTTACGCATGAAATGTTAAAAGCCAAAAACATCTGAACACCTGAAAAACGTTTCGCGTAACAAAAGAAAAAGTTTAAATCGAAGTTGATTCCCGGAATCGCATCAAACTTAAAACCGAAACGTACCACAATGCAACTTCGGTAAACAAAATAAAGTCGGAAGCGACAAACAAAACAAAACCGAGGGAAAAGCTCTAGATCTCAATAAAGACACCCAACTTACTACTCAGAAGGAGTTGGTAACTCCATCACGTTTCCGTTGCTCATTTCAGCGCTTAGTTTTGTATTAAAGTGAAAGTTTTACGATTCTTGGGGAACGATGAACCCGTATATCCTTGTATACGTAACAGTAGTCAATACAGGGTTACCGCATGTGATGTACTAACTCTAAATTCTTGTGTTTATGTTGCTTTCATTATGAACCTTTTACCAGTCTACTTCAGGGCACGGATCTCCTCTTAGCGTGATAAAGGTTTAAGCCGTAGTCCACCACGCTGGCCAAGTCAGACGCGTTAGGGAACATTATGGAGAATTCTAAGGCATGCAGGTTTGTATTTTATTACTAGCTGTTGCCCGCGACTTCGTCTGCGTTTGTTTTTGTTTTTTTTAAATGTGGCATTCAATTTAGTTGTAGTTCTAAAAAAGTTCAAAGTATTCAGTATCGCTTAGCCTTAAATGAGGGGTTTGGTGCTGTCCGCTGAGGAGTTCTGTCCTCTATCTCCAACCACATTCATCAGATCTACACAAAGTTTAGGCAACATTAAACATATTATTATAACCTTTATAGTACGAAAATAATTATTTAAATCGGTTATAATTTGTCGGAGTTATGGTGTAAAAAGTCAAACACTTTCATCCCCTCGCCCAAAGGAACCGAGCTTAATGTCGGGATAAAAAGTATCTTATATTACTTCTAACATTTCCAAGAATATGTGTACAAAGTTTCATGAGGATCGGTTAAGTACTTTTTGCGTGAAAGCGTAACAAACAAACTTACATTGACATTTATAATATTAGTAGGGTCTGATTTTTTTAAAACGCACATAACTTCGATCGCCCCGCGGGGATCAAACTTGGTCCCTCTGAAAGTAAGTCTAAATTATTATAAATCTAGTGAATTCCCGCTTCTATTATATCAGTATTCATTTAACTATAATGTTCGATATGACTAGATAATATGATAAATATAAATATAATTATACTACGACAATACACACATCGCCATCATTGCCACAAAGTAAGCGGTATTAAGATGACTGATTATTATTTTTATGAATAATATACATAAATACTTATTATATACAATTAGATACCCAGACACTGTAAAACATATCATCACACAGATAAAATGATGCATCGCCGTAATTCACAATAATTCATATATTTATCTAGAGGTAAAAATTTGCTCACCACGCTCGCAAACGTGGAATCGTTATTGCGTATCGAAAAATAATACTGTCATAGCTTTAATTCGATGGGATATTCGACATTCCATTTTTCTGATGTTCGACACTCAAAAACGTTTCCTGCAATCGTAGCAGGCATACTCGAACTAATTTCGAACTAACAGTACTAATTACGAGTTCCCTCTTATTCTGGGAGGAGAACCGTGTCCTTTAGTGAGCCGCTTTGATGGGTTGTTAATCATATGTAATCAGTATCATAATAAATTATAATTTTATTATGTTTATTATAAGATTATATATTATTATTTAATTTTAGTAGTATTAAGTTTTACTTGAACTATCGTAATATTATTATGATAATAATGAGCAAAAACTTTATCTGCTTCAACGAAACTTTTTTATTTATTTGGGACAAGGACTTTGCAAGGACTGCTCTTGACGGATTTATGTCGCGCGAAACGAAATAACAAAATAAATTTGCGTGAACGAAGTCATACTTAACTATTTTTTCAGTTTGCTTTTCGAGTTTTTGGTTTTATTCCGAAGCATGCTCTGGATGTATGCTCAAACCAAACCGTGTGTGTATTTATACACTTGCTTGATATATGTGGAAATAACAAATCGCGAAGCTAAAGTGGCAATTGGCAGGGTACATGGCTCGGAGTCCTATGGCGACCAAGCACCGCAGCGTTGGTCGACCTCCCATGAGGTGGACAGACAACATCAAGCGAGTCGCTTAAAGCCACAAGTCGCTGAAAACAAACAGCCCAGCACCGTGGATTTTTGAACTGTCTACAAAAGACCTACGTGCAGCAGTGGACGTCCATTGGTTAAAGTAATGATGATGATGTAAGGGAAAGATAACTCACATACCCTTACGGATTTGACAAATATATAATATCTTGAATCTAGAATGCCGTGCTTCGTTATATTCGTTATCCAAAATGGCTGCATTTATTTTAGTACTGAAATTATGAAATAAAATTATCATCTTTGTGTTAACTATGGGACAATTATTTTCGTATTCCCGTCGTCTGTCTCCAAAAATCATCATCGAGTCTATATGGAATATAAATGGAATATAAATGCTAAGTCGCTATACTTTAAGGATCAAATCATAAAATCGGATAACAAAGTACAAACAACCTGGAAAATTGTTAATAATGAAACTGGGAAAGCTAAATCTCGCAACGTAAACTTTGAATTAATTATTAATGATAATAAAGTTACCGCTGACAGTGAGGTTGCAAGTACCTTTGAAAACTTTTTTCAGAGTGTTCCTATTTTGTTGACTGATTCACTTAATTCTTCACCTACTGCAGCTCAGAGTTTATTGAGGAACAACGTTAATGAGTGCAACGTTTTATTTAATTTTAAACATATATCTGCATATGATATAATAAAGAATTTTAAGTTGTTGAAACAGAAAAAAACCGGTGATTTATGGGGTATGTCTGTAATGGTAATATCTAACATTATAGACGTTATTGCCCCTTACTTAGCCATACTTTTTAATGAATGTGTTGATAGAGGTACTTTTCCAAATTTAATGAAACATAGTAAACTTATACCTCTATTTAAATCTGGCAATAAAAACGACATAAACAATTACAGACCCATTTCAATCTTACCAGCTCTTAGTAAGGTCTTTGAAAAAATTATATTAAATCAACTTTTGAATCACTTCAATGTAAATAACTTACTACATCCGGAGCAGTACGGTTTTACTAAAGGTCGTAGCACCACGGATGCAGGCGCTAAACTTTTAAAACATGTGTACGATGCCTGGGAACGTTCGCAGAATGCCATTGGTGTTTTTTGTGATCTATCCAAAGCATTCGATTGTGTCGATCATAAAACCTTGCTTCTTAAACTAGCCCATTATGGTATCAAAAACGTTGCACTAAATTTGGTTGCCTCTTATCTCAGTGACAGAACCCAAAGGGTTTGCATAAAAGACATTAAGTCGCAGGGGTCGGCTACGTCAATGGGTGTCCCACAGGGTTCAATCTTGGGTCCCTTTCTATTTTTGGTGTATATAAATGATCTACCACACCATGTCAGTGAAACCTGTGACATTGTACTGTTTGCTGATGATACATCTCTAATTTTTAAAACTGATAGAGGTAGAGACAACTCTGATGATGTAAGCCGTGCTAGGTCGCATGTGTCGCACTGGTTTACTGTCAATAATTTACTTTTAAATGCAAAAAAAACTAAGTGTGTGGAATTTATTTTACCAAATGTAAAGAAAGTTAATAAAAATATAATAATAAATGGAGAATCACTAAAAATGGAAGATTCCACAGTTTTTCTGGGCATGACCTTGGATTGTAAGCTTCAGTGGGGTACCCATATAGATACACTAGCAGGTAAACTAAGCTCGGCTGCCTACGCCGTCAGGAAAATTAGACAGATTACTGACGTAGAAACAGCAAGACTTGTTTACTTCGCGTACTTTCATAGTGTGATGTCTTACGGGATCTTATTATGGGGCAAAGCTGCTGATATTGAAACTATATTCATATTGCAGAAAAGAGCTGTACGGTCAATATATAAACTTAAATCACGTGAATCCCTCCGTGAAAAATTTAAAGAAATTGGTATACTTACGGTAGCCTCACAATACATTTATAACAATATAGTATTTGTAAGACAACATATTAGTCTTTATAAACAAAAAGTGGATATAAACAGTCGACTTACAGGAAATGGTCATAAATTAGTGACATCTGCATATCGTCTGCGAAAGGTGCAGAAGTCATTTGTGGGATTGAGTATACGCTTTTATAATATGATTCCTAAGGTAATTTTGGACCTACCAATCCATAAGTTTAAAGAATGTTTTATTACATTTATTACAGCGAGGTTATTATACAATTGATGAGTTTCTTAATGACAAGGTTGCTTGGAAGCATCCGGCTCCGCTATCAGTGGCGTGCACTGAGTTTTTGGCCAGGGTATGCATAAAGAAGGAAGGTGCCATAAAATGGAAAAATCCTTCGCATTTATGAGTCATACAAAAATTTCAGGGTATGCAGTGCTTTTTTGCATGTATGGAGTGCACGCCACTGTCCGCTATCATCTCTCACAAGATAGAAAAATGAATGTTAAAATATAAAATGTAAATTTTTGATGTTGGAAAAGAGCAACTGCTGAGTTTCTTGCCGGCTTCTTCTCGGTAGAATCTGCCTTCCGAACCGGTGGTAGAGTCACTACACACGGACAGACTTGACGTTTCAAAAGTGCTTGTATTAGGCCTACTTGAAATAAATAAATTTTGAATTTTGAATTTTGAATTTTTTGGAGCAATTTTGGCATTAAACGCGTTTCATAAATATTAAAGTTATACATATATCTCTCATCGTTAAGGCAGTGTTCGTAAAACATTTTCGTTCGACCGTTTTTTCTCCGCTTGCAAAGCGAAATCCGAAATGCTATGAAAAATTATTTTTCAGTTTTCATATTATATACCTATGGCACTCACAAATAATGTGGTTTTAAATTGGTGAAAGAATTTACAAAATCGGTTCAGTAGATCCAGAGATTGCCTCCGACAGTGTCGCAAATTTACAAACTCACAAACTTTACCTCTTTGTAATACTAGTATCATAGAAAGTTATATAGAAGTATAGATTGTATTTTATGTGTTTCATTTGGCCCTAGTTGCAAAAAAAAATAATAATTCCAGAAAGTGCATAGATTGTACGATATGCTCGAATAAATTTATGGAAACAGCTACTAGCTGTAAATTACTAGTTGTGCTCTTATCTAGCTGTAGCTACTAAAATAATAAAAGTGAACCCCTAGGTTGCAGTAAAAAGGCCCAACTGCACTGTAAATCAGCAGTTAGCATTTTCATCACGTTTTCGTTGCACATTTTAGAGGTTAGTTTTCTATTAACGTGAAACTTTTATGATTTTTGGGGAACGATAAAACCGTAAACCTCTTTTCTTCTTGCCACTTAAACTAGCAGTTGCAAATAATTAAAACTAGCTGTTGACCGCGTTCTTCGGCCGCTTTTATTACGGTGTTTTACGAATCCAGTGGGTACCGTTAATTTTTCTGGGTCCTTTCAACTAATTCAATGCCAAAAATCAAGTGAATTTTTTGCTAAGTTAGGGCGTTAAGAAAATAATAACAAACAAACACATTTTCGCACTTATAACATTAGTAAAGATTTATTCCACGTAATGTTTGATTTTGACATTTCAATTAAATGATTAACTTCTAACTTATACACAAGACACCCCCAAATACAAACAGCAACGTAAAATAATCGATATATCGAATATTATATCTGTAAATATATACATCACAAAATCATAAAAAAAAAACATTTAAATATGTATGTAGTCTTTTAATTGTACAGTATTCGATAGATTGGTTGATTTGAATCAATTGATTAATGTTTAATTAAATAATTCCTAAAAGAGTCACTGACTATTTCCAAAAATTCTGTACCCACGTAAAAACTTTGCACTTGATACACTTTGTGAACAGATATAAAATTAACATCGGAACTTTTTAACCGGGATGAATTTTTAATCTTTTTGCTCAAGCAAATTGTTTCAAACTTCGCAGAACTACTTCGCGTAATTACCTTTAAAGTTATTTAACTTTGAAGCCGAAAATTATGCTAAAAGTACAACTGGAATAGAGAATAAAGCTTTTTGTTTCATGGAACATTCTAGATTCGCTCTAACTTGCGCTATCAAGCATCGCACATATATTAATGTAAGTTTGTATGAAGATGTTTCTACATACGGATATTTGAGTGTGAATTTTCTTACTCAGTCATGCTTATATTGAACTCTGCCTCTGAACAGAATTGAGTGACCCACTGTTAATAGATGAACGTACATCAATCCATTAACCCTTTTAATCCCAGATAAACAAAGGATGAAACCGAACAAGCCGGTGAATATGCGGTCTGAAATACTCTGAATAACAAGAATTGTAACAATAAGTATTTAAACACGTTATAAATAATTCTAAAAAACTATTTAAAATTTGTGGTAAAAATAATCAAATCCTAGATCGCATATTACAACTAAATTAACGTATAACAATTTATGTACTTAAAATTTGCTGAATGCATTGCGATCATCGAATACATGCCTTCAGGTTCTTTCGCTTGCCTACCATTGAATAATATATGTATATATTTATATATTATATATTATATATTTATTTATATATATATATATATATATATATTATATATATTATTTTATAATATATATATTTTTTAAATAATCCATACTAAAATTATAAATGCTAATGTTTTTGTTTGCTTCCTATCTACCTACCTACTGCTTGCTACCTACCTAAAAAGGATATTGATACACATGTAGCTGGAATCCTGGAGATGGACATTACTGTTGTTAACTTATCTTGGTGAAATTAAGCATATAAATAGTCTGCGTCCTAGAGAAGGCCTTGGGATACATTTTATCTTGGAAAATGCAGGTTTCAAGCGGGATTTTTATAAGTCAAAATTAACGCGTACCAAATCGTGGGCAACATCTAAATACAACGTTGGTTCCGTGATGTTCTGGAATGCAAATTTATTTATGAGGGCTAACCGATTTTTCTGTCACATAACCAAAATTATAAAATACGATAGATAAACATAGATACAACACAAAGTATATCACGAGAATCACGTCGCAGATTCGACCGAATTGGTATTAAGCGTTTTTTTGAGCCACATGCTTCTATGACATCAGATGACGTCATTTTGACGGCCGAGTGGCGCAGTGGGCAGCGACCCTGCTTTCTGAGTCCAAGGCCGTGGGTTCAATTCCCACAACTGGAGAGTGTTTGTGTGATGAACATGAATGTTTTTCAGTGTCTGGGTGTTTATCTGTATATTATAAGTATTTATGTGTATTATATTCATAAAAAAATATTCATCAGCTATCTCAGTACCCATAACACAAGCTACGCTTACTTTAGGGCTAGATGGCGATGTGTGTATTGTCGTAGTATATTTATTATTTATTTATTTATTTATTTCTAGTAGCAAATCGTCCAGTTATCGATTCAGCTTGTTTTACTTTACCAACTGATTTATTCAAATACTACTCTTCATGTTTTTTGTTCAGACGATGTGACGCAGTGGGTTGCTGTTTATTTGTGTATTATAGAGCATGAAAGTTCGTGTGGTAAAAAGGTGATTAGAAGTTGTACACGAGTAGTCGTACGTAAACGTTCGTCTAGTTTTAATACCAGAGACCATCAAATATAATGCCCATTCTGTAAGTATACAAATCTCTTAACTCAACTACATTAACAGGTAATATAGTGCCATCTTTTTCACTATGCTGTTCTTTACTACACGTACACGTTTGCATCTAATATGGCGCCTTTTGCGTTGTATACAAATAACTTAACTCGACAGGTACCACATCTTAAAGTAGTGCCATACTTTTCACTGTGTTACTTTTTACACAAATGTGGTGTCGTTTCTGGTGTATACAAATCTTTAAGCTCGTCTAAATTGATTTATCTTAAAATACTTTCGCTATGTTTTTGGTGGACAAGGTGGCATTAACTTTATTAATCTTACCAAATTAGTGCAGTTTAGAGAGCTGTATACTGCATATTTGGCACCATTGTTATTGATAAATTCGTTTGGATATACCTCAAGCTCGAAAGCATCCATTTGGAAAATACTCACGTACATTTATTAACATTACACAGAAATTGCATGAGCTACTTTTTGTACGTAATTCCAGTTAAAATGAATTGCTATTCCATAAGTGAATAAGGTATTAAACAGATAAGAGGAAGAAAGTGAATTAAAAAAAAACACTAAATTTCTGTTTAAATGTTTTATTTCTCGTGACTGATTGGCCGAGTGGTTAGCATTTACAACTACAGATCGCAACGTCTTGTGTTCTAATCCCGGGTCAGGCGAAAATGTGTAAGGTATTGTGTCCAGTGCACGTAAATGTTACTTTCCTCCATAAAAAAAGAAAAATATTACTAACGTATAAGTTTCTATATATTGCATTAGAATTTCTTGTACAAAAATATATATAATATCACCGAACTCGTATTAATCTGCCGATTTCATTACATCCCGAGTAAGGCGGGTCGGATCCAAATATATGAGGGTAGGTAATAAAGGCCGCGTATTTTATGTTTGGACTGCTATTTCAATATTGTTTCAAGTAATATATTTAAAAGATAAAATTTATTGCGCGTACTGTAATAAATAATACGAGTTTTCGAAATTTCATACGTTTGAATAGTTTTATGAAACTTGATTGTCATAATAATGATTTTGCGCTTATATGTATGTATCATAGGTTTTTATTTTAAATATTTATTATTTGTAGTACATAGTAAAACTGAAGCTTTTTGACAGGTTTTTTCCGATGATTAATCATCATTATAAAAAGTATATTACTGTATTCGCCATTTTTAATTCGATTTTTTTTCCAAGATGGCCGCGCACAAAATAGAGCTTTAAATATTTTCTCACAACTCAATCAAGATGGGTATCAAATGAAAGGGCTTGATAGTAAAATGATGTATAATTGAGAGTTGGGGGTTCTTTAAATTTTTAATTTATATATTATAAAAACAAAGCACCAAAAATAATAAACAAACTATAATCTCGCTTTCTTGTCAAGGTGTATGTTCTGCCATCTTTGGAAAATCAGGACATACTTGTATCCCTGACTCTTATCGTACCTACTCCAAAGATTGCATCGCCCAATGATGCGTGAAAAAGATCTTCAAAATATTCCGATAAGATAGTATATCTACATATTCATCTAATGATGTCGCTTTCCGCGTCCGTCTGTGTATCCGGTTATTTCCCTTAATTAGAATACTTTTTTTATTTTGTATTTGTATTAGATACTTTTTATTAAAATGTATTAGAATACTTTTTTTTATTATATTTATTCGCATTGTGTGATGAAGTTGTGGTGCGTTCGGGGAAATACTATACCCATGCTTACATCTGCCGCAAAGCAGCTGTTGTCGCTATGACGGGCGTCGCTGCTCGGGTAATTAAAAGCGCATTCGCCTTTAGGCCTAAGCTTCAACTTGGACACATTGCATGCCCTGCTAGGCGATGGTTTTCCATCAATAGAACAATAGACTCCAAAGTTTGGAACACCGTCGCAAAGTTGCCAGTCTTTCGGTATTCTACATGATATATTTCGGAGAGAGTGTTCTAGAACTATTTAATTTGGTTCCTTCTTCACCTTTCTATCATCGAACTGCAAGATATCGTAAAGATCAAATTCAAAATTCAAATTTTCTTTATTCATGTAGGCCTATCACAGGCACTTATGAAGCGTTCATACATATTTGTTTACATAATTGTAACGGGATGGTGATAACTTCGTTCGCCAACTTAAATCTAAAGCTACGAGGGTTCCAAACGCGCCCTGGTCTAAGAAGAGCCCACAACAAACTTAGCCGGATCAGCAACGTTACGTAGTTTATGTCTCTTGGACTTGTGTAAAACGTTTTGCTTCATCGTTCCTAATTCGCATCAAAGATCAGGAACGCCTTTTCGGCTTCCGTCTTCCTCGATACCTATAATTTGGGTACCTTCAAATCAAGAGTGAATAGGACTCCTAGGCAAGCGCGCTCCATCTTAGACCGCATCATCACTTATTTTCGGGTGTGATCGCGGACAAGCGCTAGTCCACAGATTAAAAAAAAATCTACCATCTGCTTGGTCCGTCAATTATAATAACTATGAGAAAAAACTAAAATTTTCTACCTAGCACAAAGAACAAATCACTTAACAATGCGTTAAAAAAGCATCGTAATATTCCCAAAGGGACAGTCAAATCAAAATGTTATTTTTATCAAAATTGTGTCAAGCAAACTTGTAAATTGATTTAGGATACCCTTCAGAATCACCATGCCTATATATTGCGTGTGGTGACGCACTCGGTCGAATAAATTTGCGGCGAACGAAATCGGTCGATCAATCTAACAGATTTATTTAACCGCACCACCCTTACGCCTATATTCCATGGAAGATTCATTAATACTGTGTCAAGATAAAAATATATAGGTCACTTAGGAGAACCCAACGTAGTAGAATTAGACTTATAGAGGGCTATTTACCGCAGTGCATTTCTAGCATTATAATAAACACTAAAGTTTTTTTTTATCTTCTTTAAGTTAGACATTCGCTTCAATTTCAAATATTGGTAAGGTATAATGCTGGTGTTGATGAAGATGATAAAGACATTGATGGTAACGGGCTAACCTGTTAGGGGTATGGCAGTTCTATTAAACCATAATCGGTTTCTACGCGACATTGTAACGGACTGCATTATCGGTAGAGTGCTAACTATAGCTTCCCACCAGAACAGACCAGAGTAAATGCATAATTATATATTCCCAAATTGTCCCTACTGGGGATCGAACCACGGATCTCTCGCTGAAAACCATAGCGCTAACCAATGCTCCAGGGAGTTCGTCAAAATATAATTTGACTTTGACTTTGCTGCTTTTATTTTTCTACATCAAATCATAACGAAAACTAAAAACTTAGTTGTTTAAGCAAAAAATAAAAAAATATCATCAATAATAATGTCATATTTCATAAATGTTTGTTTGGGTTACAAAATTGTTCCATTATAAGACATACATTATAAATTCCATAAGCTTCAATATTCTTTTCCACGTTAACAGGAGATAAGTAAAACCAAAAAAGGCTTACGATCATGGAAATTTTTGCCGATCGCTTTTTATGAAACAGTGGATTATACGCTTAGGGGGATTATACCTACTTATGTATTAGGTACTTTTTAGCTACTGGATTTTCTTAGACCAATAAACTTGTTAGTAACTGACATAGCGTTAACAATTCAATAGAAAAAATTAACTGATGATTCTTTTAGTGGTGATTCGGCTTTGCAAAAGGAAGACAGAGATTACAAGAAACATTTTATAATATTGCTTTCAATGGTTTAACAAGATATACAAAAATTTGACAATTATTTTATTATGTGGTTTCCTGACGCACTGATAAAAATGTCATTATGTCATATGACTTAATTCAAATTGGTAACTCCATTATAAAAGGGGGTGCTAGCACTCTGGGTCATAAGACCTATTTACAGGATTTCTTTTGAGTGCGTAAATTTCGTTACGTTACAGATAAAAGTCGAAATTATGATAATACGTCCTTTTTATTTTCATATTTCGCTGATGAAACGATACAGATGTTAAGCATTACGAAAGATAAGAACTTCGATATAGTTCGGTATGGTATGTACTATTTTTATTTAATTTATTTATTTATTTAATGGACAATCAACAGGTTACAATAACTCTTATAAAGCTAAACAAAAAATGAAAAAACATATAAATGTAATATTGTAGGCCCACTTAAAGACTGCCACAACTTGCAAATAAAAAACTAGATTGTCAGTTACTACATGGAAAGCTGTAATATACTATTTTGTAAAAAAAAAATGTATAATCATAACTATTATTATATTCACGGATATATATATTAACGATACAGGACCAACACAATATTAGTGCAGTGAAAAAATAAATCCTTTTGTCCTGTATTCGAGACGCTGCAATGGACGTAGTTAAACGAAAAGGGACGCCTTATTTGTTTTTTATTTTATAACAAGTTAACGAATTCTTAAAATCTTTAAGACGTCTCTAAATAAGTTCAAAGTTTATATAAAAAGTAAGCTTATAGAATATACCGACTTAGTACGACGTATGTATTGTTTTAACTTCATACCTAAATATTAATTAACTGTGAGATGCTGATAACAAAAACAATATTTGGCTAAGTTTGTTGTGGGCTCTGTTTAGACCAGGCCGCGTTTGGAACCCTCTTAGCTTTAGGTTGGCGAACGTAGCTATCACCATAACCTCACAATAATTATGCAAACATAATATATGTATGGACGCTTCATTAGTGCCTGTGATTAGACTTTCATTAATGAATTAGTTTTAAATTTTGAATTTTGAAGGGTGCTGTCAGTAAAACAGTGTTTAAGCGACAAAACTAGGACTAAATCTGCACAACTATTGCGACGTTATGCCATATTTAATTGTAAGATCGAGAGTGTAAGTTTATAAAATGTTAGTTACAGAAGTGGTGATAGTGTAGGGGTTAGGACTTTAGTCTCAGTTTTGCGAGGACCAAATCGCAATTTAGCAACGTCGAGGACTACGGCCTACACCTTTCTCATTCTGACGGAAGACTCATGTCATGTAGTAGTCCAGTAATGGGTGATAATGATGATAAGTTTAGTGGACCGTAAGCTTTAGTAATAAACCTGTCGTTGTGTCAAAAAGTATACGATAACCTTTTTTACCACAGGTAAAAAATATAAATCCATGTAATATATACGGGTTAAAGCGGGTATTGGCAAAATGTGCCCGTATCACATCAAATGAATTATAAAAAGGCTTGTTTTTTTTCCGATAATTGTGTAACAAAATTCGCATTTCCCTAATAATCACACGGGCAAATATTTACAAAGCTACGCCGTAAAAAAGATATCCCTGGTGGTTGAGGGAGAATTACCTCTCTCATCGTATTACGTTTTTTATGAACAGGATTCAGGTGGAATCAAACTGATGGGGAGGATTTGGGGGAGAGGGAAGGGGTGAGGGGAAGGAGGAGGATTTTTACGGAAATTTAATTAATGTCGAGGTCCGTAACCTCCTTCACTCATTAGAGTCTGTACGGGTTTCAATGTCTAACTTGCAAAAGAGCAATGTACCAAATCATTTATTTACATTTCTAAATTGCTGTAGATCCTTTTTATTTTATTGCTTATAAGCTGCTCCCAAATTTGTCTGTTTTATTAAAAGCCTTTGTAAACTGATTATTTTGTCTCGATAAAAAGTATCATATGTCCGTATCTAGGATGCAACGTTAAAACACAGTCGTGTTAACCTGTCCTTGATATGGGGACAGTATCACAGATAATATCAAGGACAGGTTTGTTCTTGATATTAAATACCTACCCCAGAAACTCTCACGTAAAAAAGTTAGAGATATATGAGCTAAGGGACTTAAATTTTGCGGAAGATGAAGCGAAGACGTGACGTTAACGACATTAAAGCAAATAACATGTAAAAGCTAATATGAACAGGAAATTTAAGGAACTCCGGTTATTAAACGGTGAATGTACGTGTCACTCTTTACAAATTTCCTTCGTAAGACTTTTTCATCGTTATGAGACCTATTTTTTTCTTTACATTACCTGATGTAATGATATTTATTAATACTCCTGAGTTCTCGTAAAACATAAAGTGTTGATAGGCAGTCTTTACATTTTTATTCAATATCCGTTGCGCATTTGTGACAGCTGTGATCTAAAGTCCCAGTTTCGACCTCCGGAAGGAGCTATTTGGTAATTTATGATTCCAGAATTTTCCTAAGTCTAGTAGTAGGGTAGGTTTTTGATGTGGCTAGTTTCAGAGGCGTGTATAGGGCATGTAGATCATATAAAATAAATATAATCCCTAGTTCGAGTTCTAAGTACTCAAGGGTAGGACTTTTTATAACTCTTGCAATGTCTATCCTCGAGTTTTTTAACTCGTACTGGAGATTTTATTCATTTTATATCATCTACATAACCTGTGCATACCCTCTATGCACGCCACTGGCTAGTTTCCATCCTTAAAAAAAGACGCGAAGATTATCGGAGTATTATTAGGTACGGAGTTACATTTTTTCGTTTCATTTTGTAACTCAGAGCAGAAGTATTGCCCATCACGTATTCGTCACGTCAAATTAAAAGGAGGGAGTCGTAAGTGGAGAAAAATGGGCGACGTGTCGGCTTATTAAGTCCCTTTTACCTTTGAAGGTTAATTCATTTAATGCCCTTTCAAGTGTTTTGTAAAAGCTGAATTGCGCTCTCAATTTTGATAATGAATTTAATTAAAGCTACATCGTATTGAATTGAGGTATGCATGTGTTAGAAAATAGAGAATTACCGCACTTTATCTTCGATAAACCCAATGATTATATTAAATAAATCAACAAAAAATAGTTCGTATACTCATTCATAGTATATTCATAGTGTTTTGAAAATAGAATAATGGTCTTTACCAGACTGTCAAAAAAAAGTATTTGATCTATGGCGGAGACGTGAGTTTGACAAGATCGATTGGCGGGAAAGAAAAGTTAGCACGGATTCAAATAATTGAATTGAGAAAAAGAGATTAAGTAAAGTATTGTGATATAACGTTACAAATTGGGAATTTATAATGGAAACGATATACTTAACGAAATATTATTGTGGTGAAACAAGAGTCGTATAAACTGGTGATGGAGTAGTTAAAAGTTGTTTGTACTATGGTGGTACCTGATGTTGCATAAGATAAGTTTATCTCTAATATCCTTTCGGTTATTTAGGTATCATATATGGAGTCCTAGCATTATGTTATAAAGAAACTAATGGTAGCAGAGGTTGCTGTATACAAACAACTTGTTCCCAAAGTCCTGGTGCTGTAAGTGATATCGTAGTTATGTTTGACCTAGCTTATATGTCTTGTATAGCCTAGTGTTATAACATATGACAATGTTTTAATTTATTTTGGACGGCCGAGTGGCGCAGTGGGCTGCGACCCTGCTTTCTGAGTCCAAGGCCGTGGGTTCGATTCCCACAACTGGAAAATGTTAGTGTGATGAACATGATGTTTATGGGTGTTTATCTGTATATTATAAGTATTTATGTATATTATTTATAAAAATATTCAACAGTCACCTTAGTACCCATAACACAAGCTACTCTTACTTTGGGGCTAGATAGCGATGTGTGCATTGTCGTAGTATATTTAAAAAAAAAAAAAAAAAATTGTGTTTATAAGTCTTGTTTTATTTGATTGAATAAAAGAGTAACGGTAGAGTTTCTTGCCAGTGGTCTTCTCTGCCGAAGACACCATTCCGAACTGGTAGTAGAGTCATTTCAAGGTAAGTAATATGAAATATAGAGAAGCTTAATATACAGTAAGTTGGTTTATTTTACTCCTTGGGGAGTCAGGGTTATAGAGTACAGACCCACAACACTGTTCTAATTCAGGTTGGTGGGCTTTAAAGATATATTTTATAAAATTAATACTTTTATAGTATGTCATAAGTAAGAAGGAATAATAGTCATTAAAATAAATACTTACTGCTAAGAAACTAGGTATTTAGCTTCAATAATACTTTAATGAAATACTTAGGTATTTCAAGTGTAATTTGAACATTGTTAGTATTGTAGTTAATACCTGGCTACCATCACCTATTCTTTTAGCACATGCAACGTGTACTGATTTTCTATACTACATTTTAAAATGCAGGATAATTTGGCGAAATGTTTATATAACTTGATAAATAAGCGGCTATGAGGAGTTTAATTTGACAGTCGTTATAACTTAAACGTGATATTAAGCCGGCCAACTCATGTGAGAGTAGCTCTATATTACCCGCACCATGGATATGTGAGATTTGTGTCTAGCAATAGGACATTTATTAGAGTAAATGTAATTTTCAAGATTGTATGCATGTCGTAAATAAAATTGTTTCAGGTGATATGCAAATGCAAATTTTACAATAAATTGCACGTAATAATTATCGTGCAATAACCTTTCCATCAAATGTTAATTGGATGCTTTCCAGCGTGACGCTCTCCAATAATAATTCATGATTACCTATACAATAGTAGTTTATGGTTGTTATGGGTGTTTATGGCCAGAATGATTGTGATACGATATCATACGAAATAGGTGCAGATACCATCTAAACCTATAAAATTCAAAATTCATTTATTTAAAGTAGGCCTAGTTTATAGGCACTTTTGAACGTTAAGTCAGTCTTTTTGAAGTGACTCTACCACCGGTTCGGAAGGCAGATACTACCGTGAAGAGCCGGCAAGAACCTCAGCAGATTGCTCTTTTTCAACATCATTTTATATACAGACGGATAGTTATATGAAATTGTTTAAGTTAATCTGCCCTCTAACTTCATCGCTTACCAGTATTATATTATAAACCTTATTTTTAGGACATGGAGTTAGGTCGAATAAACTTTAATTTTAAAATAGCCTTTGTTTCCTTTTTTCTGGCGACCCGCCCTGGTTTCGCAAGGGTATAAATAAAAATAGGAAGCAACTTGGTTGCAAAATATAGTTTTTTCTTACTGAGATATTAAACTTAATCGATTTTTACGCGACATCGTACCGGAACGCTCAATCGCTTGGCATTACACATCTGACGGTAGAGTAACTAGCTACGGCTGAATCCACGCACCAGACCAGATCAAGAAAAAGGCCCTAGTCTGGGAGCGAAACCAGGAGCTACATTTAAGACCTCAGACCTCACTACTGCGTCAGACAGTCTTGGAGATTACTCAAAGCTACATACGCCTTGCATCTGACCAGTGTCCAGTAATCTTATAATAAATTACACGTAATTACCGAGTAATAGGCGTCCGAGCTAATGTTAATTGGATGCCTTAGAGCGTGACGCACATCAATAATAATCGATGTGTATACAATAGATTGCACATTATATACGCTCGGTATTCCTATTATTGTGTGAGATAGGCAACAAGCCACATAGCTGTGGTCTGTTATTGCAATAAACTACAAGTACCTGGACTGAAGTTAGAAATATTTGTTTTATTTTGGAGAATATTGCAATCAACTCAATAAAAAAACCAACGAAGTCTGCGTTGCTATTACTATTTTAATAATAATTATAATATTTCAGGTACTAGAATATTGTTAAATAAAAATAAAATGCTATATAATACGTATGTATAACATTTTATTTATATTTTAGTGCATGAGATAAAGACTGCTGACAGACAGACGTACGGGGAGACGTAGAATTAACTAATCACATCTTATTTTTCCTAATAAAATGGCGTTTGCTCAGGAAATGCGGTTAAAAAAAACTTCATCCACATCGTTGGAGCCTTTTCCCAGATATTTTGTAAAAGTTGCTCATAAAGGCTTACGACAGCTATTTTAAACTGCAGCGCTTGCCTAACTATTTTGTGCATAATAAAAATTACATCTTTACTTGTTCTTACTTCAAATTTTACATAACCAGCTTGAATGTTTTGGTAGGAAAGTGCAAGACCCAATAATTTTTGTCCCGACGTGCTAATCAAACTCAAGAAAGAGTAGGTAACCGCACCAATTTTTTTTAGAATGTTTACTCTACTAACGTTCCATTTCTTTAATAAATCAATATTATAATAACGTATGTAAAATATATTAAAAACACCCTATTATTCTTATCTTACAGTATTCAATCATACATCTCTAATTGCAGCTTAAATCACTATAAATTCAAACATCATCAAAAATTATTAACTTATTCTTCTTTTACCGCCCATACCCGCCATTGTTCATAACTGGATTCCTGTCTTTTTGATTTCTCACCCGAATTAACAACGATAATAGATAATGTATTTTTATAGTCGATCTGGACTAAGGTCCATTTTTTTCTTAACTTACAGGCAAAGGTAGTTATACTCACCATAAAAGATATGAACCCTAAAAAAAGCAGTTGGATTTAAATTTAATGTCGTTCACATGTCGACAAACATAATTTTGTACAATAAAGCCGAATCTAATTGCACAGTTTGAACAACGAGAATAGTATGAATTGTTGGCCGTAGCGGTGGGCTTGTTAATTTATCGATGTTATTGTTGGCCTTTTAGGGTTGACTGTGCTTACATATCGATTGTTAAAAACTGTTAAAACGAAAATTCTATAGTTAAATTCAAATATGTAAATCAATAAAAACTAGTAACCGACTAATTAAGTTAGTGCTCTAGTGATAAGATTATAAATTAGCGATTTCGAATTTCTGATACTTAAATTTGTCCCATACAAACTTTCCTTCAACAACCCGACCCGATTAATCCTATGCGAAGTTGAGAGATTTACGCATTGAAACGAATATTGATATCTTATTCTCGGAACAAACTGTACATGCATATGTGTTGCCTGTTAGCTGGCGGTGGGACTGCATTGTATGGTGCGGTATCTCGACCTGCTGGCGGTGTATGTATCCACCTACCCACTTAAATGTAATAATTTTGTTTAATACTATTAGTAACAATATCTGGGTTTATTATTTTACTGTGTAAGGTTAAAAAAGTAAAATAATATATAAATAAGTAAATATATACTATACACACATCGCAAAGGAAGCGTAGCTTGTTTTATGGGTACTAATATAGCTGGTGAATCATTTTATGAATAATATACATAAATACTTATAACATACAGATAAACACCAAGCCACTGAAAAATATTTATGTTCATCACACAAGCATTTTCCAGTCGTGGGAAACAAACCCATCTACCTAATAAGCAGGTGTTCACCACCTAGCTAACCGCATGACTTTTTTTGTTTTTTTTTTTTTTTTTTTAATCCTGTGAGGAAGATGTTTTGACGGGTTAACATAAGAGGAATGTTCAATTTCCACTCAAACTCAGTTGAGTTTCAGGACATCAAGTACCCATATGTAATATGTATACATTGATTGTAATAAAAAAAAAAGAAAAAAAACTAAGATCTAATTCATCTGACTATGATCCATTAAGGAAATTCTGGAGTAATCCAGGAAACCATCAAAAGAAAACGATAATAAAGATCGCGGAAGGCTACCGGTACTACACAATATCGACGTTTGAATTTGACGGTCGAGTGGCGCAGTGGGCAGCGACCCTGCTTTCTGAGTCCAAGGTGTCCAGTATCTGGGTGTTAATCGGTATATTATAAGTATTTATGTGTATTATATTCATAAAAAAATATTCATCAGCTCTCTTAGTACCCATAACACAAGCTACGTTTACATGGGGCTAGGTGGCGATGTGTGTATTGTCGTAGTATATTTATTTATTTATTTCATATTAATATGTGTTGCAATTCGATTATGTTATATGGTTGGTCTCGCAATTTTTGCTCGTCACAAAAAAGGAGCTGAAAGTGAGAACTCCTCAACAATTAACGTCTAGGCTTCGGAAAAAGCAATATTTTGTAAAAGGTTTTGAGCAGTTAGCATTTGGCTATTATAACTCTGGTTTTTTTTGAATATTTTGTAGAAAATATTTATTTCTAGCTTTATTAGTTGGTGTTATATGATTATTATTATATAGCAAAGGCTGTTTTTTTTTGGTCTAAAATTTTTTTTTTAGAAATAATGATATTGTTAGATACGGTTGGCTCTGCTTTAATCTCACAGAAGAGAGAATAATTATTATTGCTTCGTAATAAATATTGATGTGAGCAAGAGCTAAGGTTCTCAACGGCTTCTTCACGGTCGAAGAGTCTCTATAAACAGATATACTTGACGTTCCAAATGCTTATGAAGTCTACTTGAATATAAATGAATACTGAATTTTTATTCATATTTTATTCTTGTTTATCGTTTGACGAAATTCCATTAGTTTAATAAAAGCAAATTCATTTGTTTTATATTGGAACAAGGCCGGTCATATTATGTCCAGAATAGTGGAAACATTTCAAGCGCTCAACACAAATATTGAAATTTTAATTAGAAACCATCTGTCAATACCTGCATCGAGTATCGGAAACATTAAATGGAGCTTTGCAAATATTTTCACATACGATAATCAGCTTAGGTAGGTGCTATTATTGTTTCACGCAAGAAACCTGATTTTCTTTTTATTTACGAGAAAACTAAAAAATGGTGGAACATTTGTATGCTGTGAGCATGTTGCTATAAATTTTGTAAAGGTAGCAAATATGATAGTTAGTTCTAATTCTTATATTAACTCCATCACAAATATTATCGGCTGATGGACAGTGTTTTTTATCATCATTAAAATAAGTAATATAAATTGAAAAGGTTTTTTATTCCTTTCTTTGTTTGTAATTGTTAAACTTGGAAACTAATGAACCGATTTATAAATTAAACAGCACTTAATAAGCCAGCACTTATTCTATAGATTTAAAACGTCTAGATATTCATCTAACAATAACGTAAAGTAATATAGGACACTTCACGGAACAACACTAACGAAGTTCCTCCTAATCAGATTTACTACCTCATCCAACAATGAAAACTCAAGTCAAGCAGAAGTTACGACCTTAATAAGTGCTGACCTTTCGTATCACGTGAATCGTCTGGTAACACAAACACATATATAGAACAGAGCTGTACACAACCACTATTAGGTATAAATTACTTCGACAATATTCTCTCTCGCTGAAAGAAGTAATCTAATGTCTACTTAAAACGATTAGCGTAACAATCATCATCATCATCATAACTTCAACCGAATGAAGTCCACTGCTGGACATTCGTGTTTTCTAGAGAATTCCAAAATCCACGGTCCTGGGCCGCTTGTTTCCAGCGGCTCCCAGCGACTCGTTTGATGTCGTCTGTCCACCTCGTTGGGGGCTGACCAACGCTGCGTTTACCTGTGCGGGGTCGCCATTCCAACATCTTGGAACCCCAACGTCCATCGGTTCTCCGAGCTATGTGCCCCGCCCATTTCCATTTCAGCTCTCTCTCGCAACTCGCTGAGCTAAGTCGGTAACTCTGGTTCTTCTACGGATCTCCTTATTTCTGATTTGATCACGTAGAGATACTCCCAACATTGCTCTTTCCATCGCCCGCAGAGTAATTCTGAGCCTTTTTATGAGGCCCATGTAACCTCAGTAACAATAAAATAACCAAAATAAACACATGCCATTTTGGGTACAGTATATACCTCAATCAAATATTGTATAAACAACTGTCAAAATCGCGATCGGAACCAACCAATAAGCAAACGAAGTTTTGTGTTGATTGACTGAAATATTTTTGCATCTACTGGAAAAGATATTCCGTAATAGCAATTCCAAAAGTTGTAACTCTTTAAAATTACTCTCTTAAATTATTGTATTGTTAAATGATTTCAGTAATACTGTGTTGAAACAAATATTATAAATCAACAGCCTGCCTTTTTTAGAACCTTTCTTATCCAGTCACAAGTCACGGTGTTATTATAGAAAAGCATTGCAATTTAGTTTTGATATTTGTACAAGATTAAAGTAATGAAATATTAAGCTAGATATAAAACTGCACTCAAATTCTTTTGCTATAACATAAAATATCTAGTCTGCTTTCTGAAATGTGGAATAGTTATACACAAAAAAAAAGGTTCAATAGAAAGAGAAACGTGTTGAAACCCAAGTTATGAACTTGAAATTCGAAAAATGAATCCTTAAATATTAAAAACATCCTTAAATAATAAGTTACCAAGTCGCGACCTTTACAAGTTATTTCGTAATGCGGACACTCAACTTCATTTACTTAAAGTAATTTAGGGGTAAACGCAAACTTTCATCTGCGCAGATTTTTTATCCCTCAGCAAGAAAATATTTCCAGGGATATAAAGTCCAGGATATTATCTAATAACTTTTGTTAGAATACGACGTTAAATTATTACGCCACCATCTACATCTACAAGGTCATCAGGTCGGGTGGTCTCGTAACCAGAAGACCTGATTTTATTTACTTACTTTACTTTTTTACATTTTTTTTTTAAATAATTCTTTATAATGAAGTGTTGATTTTTTACTTAAATATCCAGTTTATATTTTTTGATTGTTATGTCGGTAAGATCGGAAAAGTTAATATTATAAATTCCAAACAAAACACGATTTACCAAAAAATATAGATACATCCAGGTTAAGCGCATTTTAATCCTATAAGCAACTTATCCATATATCTTCATAAAAGAACAAAATGAAAAATGATTCTCATTGCTTCTGATCTAGTTTTAGTGGTATTACTATCATCATTATAGAAAATATCTCAAAAACTAATAATTTTAAATTGGCCGCTATGGGAGCCAAACTCCCTGTATTCCGCCTATTGTTCATTTGCACTCATGGTATATGTTGTACCGGTAAAGCTTTTATTTGGCTGTGTGTAATTTTTGGACAACTTAAACGACTTCTCTAGTATTTTTTTTTTTCAGATGGAAACTTGCCGATAACCACCTGAGGGGTTGCTACGGCGTCACCGAAAGAAGAGCTCAGGGCTCGATGACAGCGGGCTTCTCTAGTACTGAGCGCTTTTTCCTTTAAGTACTAGTTCCTTACTGTACACCACCACCACAGAGAAAATTTTACAAAAATGAAATTAAAAAACGCTATTATAAAGGTTGATATTTTTACCGCTTGGCTCTACTGCAGCCGCTTTGTGGTATTTAATTCCAAAATTTCGCTATCAAAAGCAATTACAGCGTTAAAAAAAATTTTATTCGTATTATATGTACTATGGGAACATAAAACACAACCAAAAACATTTTTTATTATTTATCATTACAAAAATATACTCATATAAAACAAATTTCAATGATTACGCTGTGCTCATTGTCTTTTTGCTCTTGACTTCATACAGATTAAGTGAATCAAAAACATTTTGCGAATAAAGGTTTTATAAAACGGTATTTTTCAATCAACCGGTGCATCGGTTTTATTTATGGGATCGGAACAAGTGAAATTTTTCATTGAAAAATTCTATTTAGTTTTCATTGTTTATTCTATAGTATATCCATTCAAATGTTGATTAACGTTTGTATCCAGAGTGATTCAGTTAGATGAATCTGATTGTACAGTATATGAATGAACATCAATTATTATTTCGTGTGAAAATTTTATTTTGTGAGTCATGGATCCTCGGTTTCACGATTCTACAAAATGATACGTTATGAATTCAATCAACACCATTTGTCATGTCCAGCGATACAAGATCCCAGATAGAGTTCTTAGTGTATTATTAATCGGCGGATGACGATGAACGAGACAAAGTCCGGAAACTACACGTAACATAGTTGTGTACCAGACACAAGAGCGCCTGATACAAAACTATTGTTGCTTCTTATATTAATTAAATGGAACTGTGGCATATTATGGAAATTAATCTTAATTTGCTATACTCCGCGAAAAACAGAAAGTGTATGGTGTAATTTATATTTCTGCTTTATAATAATTGTTAAGTCTTAACTATTCATTGTAAAGTCAACATCTCCTGAGGATGCTGCGGTTTCGGAGCGAAACGTGCGTAGTATGTAATGTACCCTACATTAACGAAGGTCTGTTTGGTGTGGAGTATAAGGATTGAAGAAATTATAAATTACACTATACAGATTCTCCTGCTTTTCGCGGAATATAGCAAGTTAAGCTTCATTTTCATAATATATCATGGATTTCCTCAAAGTAACGCCTGCTTCTATCCAATATTTAGAAACTGTGGCAAACTTTTCATGTTAAATGATCTCCAAAACCACTCACTGAATTGATTATTGATAGTAATTAATGAGCTCCCTCTTTTGTGGGACAAACATTTTGACAAAAGGAAGTTAAGGAGTTTGTAGCGATTTACTACCTTTTTGATATTGCATTGCATACGTTGCAATTGAGTAACCGGACCGGCTAGCTTTATAGTAACTGAGTCTAATAGCTTGCGTCTTTATACCAGCTTTAACAGTTTTCGTCCAAGCGTCTGAACAAATAAATCTTCCCAGAAACTCTCACTTGCGGTCTACCTTTCATTAAATACAACTTAAGTTATTGCTAGTGCAAGGGAGTTCGATATTTATAGCTTGCCTTCGGATTTTCGGGAGTTTACCCAGTTTTAAATGTCTTAGCTGGTTTTGTAGCGGACAAATAAAGCGAAGCGTTTTTGGCGAAGTTTTCTTTTGTGCAACACACAAAATAGCAAACACGACCGAGTGTTATAAGTTTGAACGGTCTGTGAGTGTGTGTGTCTGTGGCATCGTATTTCCAAAACGTATGAACCGATTGTAATTTTTTTTGTATTGCTTTAAATGTGAAGTAGTCGAAAGTGTTCTTAGCTATGTTCGAAAAAGTTCGATCAAAGATGGCCCCCGCCACGGAATTTTTCACATTTTTCCCTCAATATGAGTTTGCAACGAAAGTGCTTGACTAGTGGAATACCATACACAACGACAATTTTTAAAATCCAAGATGGCCGCCACCATAAACAGCGAATTACATTTTTTTTATAAAAACTCCCTCAATATTGGTTACAGATGAAAAGATTTGACTAGTAGAACTATGTACACTATATTTACAGTCGGGGTTTATTTAATTATTAATTTAGATATTATTTATCTCTTATTTTGTTTCATTATTATATTAATAAACTAAATGCGCTTTTACACGCATTTGACAACAAAATTTTATGTATTAAGGTAAATCGAAAGAGTATTAGTAAACTCGCAAACCTTCGTGTTATCAGGGTTAATAAGATCCTTAGGCACGCCACTTTCAGGACTAAGTCTTAAAAGTGAGTCGCATTATGTGCACTATACGTTTGTTTTAGACGAAACGTAATTAAAGTAACATTACACGAAATCCGGCCGCCATTGCTTTCAAGGCGAAAAGTTTTAATATGTTTATTTTAACGTACGCTTCCCTTAATTATTATAACCCAGACGCATTTCGTTTTACGAGACGACTCTTAGGGTCGTGACTTATTTATCGCGGCTTCAGAACAAAAGTGAAATAAAGGATTTTAAAAACGCAAATATTGTTTAACCACAATTAGCCACAGCCACGCCTTTTAGGCCGGAATACATCAATTCTTGGTAGCAGAAAAAAAGCATAACGTTAGTACTTCCGCGGACAAGCTCCGTCGCAAAAAGCTCTTGTACTATTGGACCTTATATGGTCTATGCTTTGAACAAATTACTTACTTTAATATATTAGTGAGTAAAGAAAATTGAAAATACAGTTTAATTATAGTCGTGAAACAACTTTAGCAATATGTGAAAATCTCATTAATAATTTTGATATATTGGTAAAGTTTAATCACCCTCTATCTAAGCTAAAGAGTTTGTGGGCTATCTTTCAGCAGTTAATGAATCAATGGATGTAAGGCTCATGTTGCTACTTAAAATAGATTCAGAACATGTGAGTTCAAGAATTGTTACCCAAAAATCAAGAAAGTAAACGTAAAGTGAGCCAACGCAAGTAAGGTTAGCTGGAGGAGTAAAAATGGACAAGAAGGCATACAATAAGTAAGGAAACTAATTCGCGGAATAGTCCAACTAAGAAGAGAAACAGTTTAACTAGCTGTTGCCTGCATGCTGTGATAGCCCAGTGGGTATTACTTCGACTGCACTTTCGGGGGCCGAGTTCGAATCCCAGCGCACAATTAACTTTTCTAAGTTATGTGCGTTTCAAGCAATTTAAATATAACTTGCTTCAACGGTGAAGGAAAACATCGTGAGGAAACCTGCATGCCTGAGAGTTCTGCATAATATTCACAAAGGTTTGTGGAGTCTACTAATCTGCACTGGACTAGCGTGGTGGACAACGGCCTTACCCCCTTCTCATTGTGGGAAGAGATGCACGCGTTCATCGTCCGGCTTTTTTTTAAATCCTGTAGGAACCGTTTGTTTTATAGGGTAAACAGTAGCCTATGTTATCGGGCTTCCTTCCAACGAACTCTTTTCCAAAAATCAAGTTGATCGGTTGTTTAATTAGGACGTAAAGGAAGGACAAACAAACAAAGAACACTCTTTCATTTATTATATGAGTAATTATTACACACAGCAAATTTTCTATCGTTGAACTTCGTCATCCCTTTTAATCTACCCGGTCCACAATACCTTAAAGCAATAATAAAAATAATTAGAGCCCCACCACTGATGCAAAATTAACACATAATTTCTACGTTTAAAAATTTGCTAAAATTAAGTGCCTATTTAAATATAATTTTCAGCTGTAGGAAACAACTGCAATTGGTTATATTGAAACCCCCCTCGCACTGCGCCGCTTACACTCGATATATTATGCTTCTTTTCCCCTAACTAGTAATTTTATTTTCTAAATAAATTTTTAAATTTTATTAATGAACAATAGACATTGGACAAATTAACTGGGTCACTGCTATAAGAGAACGGTTGATATATATATTAGGTCGTGTGGGAGTTTTCGGCAACATACGAGTATACGCAGATACGAATATGTCAGCCCGTAGGCACTTTTAGCTCAGTAACGCCGTTCAAATTGCAGTTTCCCTTTTTGGCGGGTGATGTAATTATGCATCGATTTTGGCGGGTCTGAATCCATTAGCCATAATTTTCATTCGCGCGGCGTCAGATGCAGTTATTATAATATTATTTTACGCATAAAAACTCTAGCACAATTTTCCAGCTTATTAATAATAATTATTTGTTCAGCGACTGGATTTTATACTTTGAAATTCAATTCGTACTACACTACATACTTTAACAAACATTACTGAAAGATTATGTGATGTCATAATATTTCATTTAAGTTTTATGAGATCAATTGAGAATTCTCCGGTTTTGGAGTGAAACTTACGCGGAGATTATATTTTGGAACATAATAACTGTTATAGGAATTATTTACTCTTTCGCTGTCAATCTTCATGCTTATTATATTATAGGACTAGATATCGACCGCGGAAACAATAAATAGTGTCTAAGTCCGATGAAGTACTAACTTAGTCTATGCCTGTCTTTAGGATACAAGCTTGTGTATTTTTTTTCAAGACCGGTAAAATAATTAGGGCGAACAGTTCTGTAACAGATAAAAAAACAATCGAACAGAGTAATCGCATTTATAATATTAAGGATAGAGAACTGCGGATAGTTAGTTGAAAAACATACACATTTAAAACGAATACATGACAAAGCGTCTTGAATTTCCCATTTATCACGAAAAGGACATTATCCTTAACAGCTACGATCCTAAACGAAACTTAAATTAACAGTTTCTGTAACACATTTATCTCGTAAGATAGGGGAATGGGCTCGAAACGATGTAACCCGTTCCAACTTAGAATTAAACACGTTTGAAACACGTCTCAACTGTATTACACGAGCCCTTACGAAAGGATGATGCTGTTCAGTTGTCACGTGATGCAAACATGTCGACAAGTTGGAACATGATCAAACGTATAGTCCAAATTATAAAGACTAAGCGTAAACCAGTTATTCCTATTTGAATTAAAAAGTCGATCGAGGATACTTCAAGTATACTAAACAAAAAAATTATAAATATGATTAATATTTTAATTAAATGAATCAAATTTAATCGTTCTTCAGACTCTTTTATGTCGTAACCACTGGATGACTTCTCGACTTTCTCTAAAAGCAAGTGTCACTTGTATCCAAATACTGCACTTCACCATTATTACAATATATATCAACGGCTGATTGGCACAGTGGGCAGTGACACTGTTTTCTAAGTCCAAGGCTGTGGGTTCGATTCCCACTACTGAAAAATGTTCTGTGTGATGACCGTAAGTGTTTTTCAGTGTCTAGATGTTTATAAATATGTATTTTTGTTTATTATTCATAAAAAAATCCATCAATTATTTTAGTACGCATAACACAAGCTACGCTTAGATGCTAGATGGCGATGTGTGTATTATCTGAATATATTTATGTATTTATAGCAAAGTCATTATCCATTACTGACTCACTACAACGCACGGATCTCCGCTCAGACTGAGAAAGGTTTCAGTATGACATTTTGTACGTGTAATCTTTTAGTCGAACAAATGAAGACTGGCGACAAATTCAAACCATTTCTGCGTTTTAATACCCTTTTAGTTTGAACGGTTTTGATCCCGGACACGAAGTCCATTTCTAATTACGTCAGTGCTGTAAACATAGCATATTATTTTTATACAAACTCTTTTCAGGTGAGATTGCTGTTAGCAAAGCCGTAAATGATAATGCAGTATAAGATAGTAACCGAGCTAACAAAGATATTGTGGCAGTTATATTTTACGCATTCGACGTTTACGTTTCATGGCTGCACGTCTTTGTTGATAGGCTGGCAACTAGCCAAGGGCAAAGCCTCCAGACCAGAGAAAATTAAGAAATTATAAACTCACCCTGCCGGGGATTAAAACAGAAAACTACCCACTTATTCCACAGCACTCACCACTGCTCTTGGGAAGTCATCATAACTGTTTATTCACTTCCTTCCTTTAAGAAACAAGTGAAGGATCACTACTTGTCTGTATCGGTCGGGAATTGATGGGAATGATCACTGTATTCTATTTTTTCTTAAGCATAGATCAACGGGTACATACCACGATAATATTACAAATTTGTCGATATTTCGACCCAGTTGCATGGATCGTGGTCACGGCGGGACTGCGTCCAGATGACTGAGGCACGAGATGTCAAGTTGGATGTCACGGGCAGAATCTGACTACCCGCTTTCGTGTTCTTTTTGTCCATATTTCACGAACATTTCGACACACTACACTGACAACGTCACTTTTAAATTGAGAAGCTGTACGATGCTTTCTTGGTTTGCATAATTCTAACACTGGGTTCCACGCACTTGCTAATTTAAAACCGTCCTCACGGTTGAAATTTGTGTGCTTACGAATTTCAATCGCTTCACGAACTAGTCTTGGAATATAATGACGGTCGGTGGAGAGAACTTTAGGGTCATGTAGCTCTATCCAGTACTGGGTGCCCCCTTGTAGAATGTGCTCCGCAATCGCTGACTTATGTGTTTCATTGTCTCTAACTGCTTTTATATGTTCGGTGACCCGAGTGGCTATGGATCTCTTTGTTTGTCCAATAAAAGAGCATCCACTGCTTTCGGTATACCGCGTGAGTAAAGTACCATTTGATCGAACTTGAACAAGTACATCCAGGAATGGCAAACAACCGTTCTTTTCCATTAAGATTTTTGAAATAACAAAATTAACACGGACGCAGTCTAGTCGCTTGGAACAACTAGGTGGTGTAGGTACTCATCATAAAAATATGAATATTTTGGTGCTGTGAATTTTTTTATTTTTTTTTAGCCAAGTAACGCTCTTTTATAGGCAATGGCACTTCCACATACAATCAGCTTAGCCGAAGAATGCAAAAAAACACCCAGCCACTGAAAATGTTCATCTCATCACACAAATATTTTCGAGCTGTGGGAATTGAATCCACAGCCTTGGACTCAGAAAGCAGCGTTGCTGTCCACTGCTTCTATCGGTCAACATATTATGACAATTTTTTTAAGCAATTTTCTTTATCGTTTTACACCTCTCCCATCAGAGAAGACCAGTGGTATTTCAAATGTTATATATACGTAACAAAATCGAACAGAAATGAAATTAAACTAGGTAGGCACTAGGTAGATTACAATTTTGCGGATACAGTATCTAACGTTTTATATTGTAACATCTTTATGGGCTCTTCGCTGGCACTCGCACTACGCGTATAGCGCATAACTCGTAGTGACATACAACAACAGTAAACAGTATACACGTATATACCTTTGAAGACAAGTTTACGAGGAATTTAATTATGGGGCATATTGAGGTGTATAAAGATTAATAACTTACTTGAGACATTCCGCCGTCGCATTGAACCGAAATTATTGCTGGAGGAAACTACACGGAGGAAATCATTAAGTGACATATGAGTTACTGTACTATTATGTGTAAACTACTACAACGTGTAAATGAAAACCGAAATTACACACACAGGTGCACACAGGCACACACAGGCTTTAGAATTACATTATGTACTGTCTCTGAGACTTATCTGTGGAACCGAAACGCTAATAGTTTTTGAGTAAACCACGGCCATAGTTTTCACTGAAAGAAATCAGATATAGCCCCTAACATCACATGAAAAATTAACTGACTTCTGAATAAAAAATAAGTGACTCCTGTCACTTTATTAAGTGACGCGTAGCGTGGGTCCTATGCGCGTGTCGGTCTTTTATCTTCAAAAAAGTTGTTATTAAAAAAAACCCTTAGAATGTTTTGAATTCGTTTGTATGGAAAAATAAATATGCTACTTTTGATTTCATATAATATTTTTACCGGGTGATTTTTATTAAATGTACTTATGCACCCTTTAACAGTTTTCACAGTTCGTTTACACGTTGTATATACACGTACAGTCAATATCAAAATTTCTAGAGCCCTTAAATCCATACTAATATTCATCATCATCCGCTGCCTATTAATGTCCCACTGTTGGGCACAGGCCACGTATCTCATAGGAAAGACTGTATTAGAGCATAGACCCACCTCGCCAGTCCAATACGATTTGGTGGGCTATACTATATTATAAATGCAAAATTTAATGCAAATTATGTCTGTTTGTTACTTTGTTTTTTACCGTTGAACCAATTTTGATTAAATATTGTACAATAGGAAAGACTGTATTAGAGCATAGACTAACCTCTCCGGTCCAATACGGTTTGGTGGGCTATACTATATTATAAATGCAAAATTTAATGCAAATTATGTCTGTTTGTTACTTTGTTTGTTACCGTTGAACCGATCTTCATAAAATATTGTACAAATGGAGCATGTAGATTTACTTATCTTGGAGAAAATTCGCGAAGAATTAGTTTTCATCCTGAACAACGTCATAGGATACATTTTATCCAAGTAAAATAAAGGCTTCCTACGGGATTTTTGAAATAACAAAATTAACACGGACGCAGTCTAGTCGCTTGGAACAGCTAGGTGGTGTAGGTACTCATAATAAAAATATAAATATTTTGGTGCTGTGAAATTTTTATTTCGAGGTCACTGATATTTTTTATTGAAATTTTAAAATAAATTTCAATTTAGTAATAGAGCCAGCCAAAAGCTTTGAGTTTTTATCGAGCACGTTCTCAAAAAATCCTACGTCCTATCAGGCCATTTCAGACTCGCATGGTATGATATATAATACTTTTGAGGATAATTCTGACAATACACCAATATTAATGATATACAACAATAGCATAAAATTATCTATTCAAAACGACAAAACACCATATTAAATTTAATAACCTTTATTTCCCAAACAAGTGGTTTGCGTGGTTGCTCTTTGATAAAAAGAGTGGTCACGAACCTCTTAACACGCTATGTTTAGTAGCCAACGTGTAAAAAGTATTTTGCCCAAAGTACTTTTCATTGCAAGCAAATGTACATCTTAAAGTTAATGATATAAAGGTGGTTATACTGCAAAAGAAATTGTATTTTACGTTTGACGTGTCAGAAATTCTGTTTTGCTCAAATTGATTTATGCCCACGTCTAACCTGGCGTGTGTTTTGTTATGTCAGATTTGTGTCAAGTTATGTGTTTTTAAGCGTTGTGGCGAAGTAGGGTATTCATTAATGTACTATTAGAACGTGAGGTGGCGTTTTAAAAAGCATTTACTTTTATAATTAACTCTTTTTAATTGTTAACTATTTTATAATGATTTTCAGTAAATATCATTACACTATATTTATACATTCAAAACAACCTACATAAACTACACTGCAGATCCACCGTACCCCTGGCCGTATCTCTCGTGGTACGGTAAATCATACAATTTTACTTCTCGTGCTCTAAGTTCTTATTAAAAAGAATTAACGGACGTTAATCGCTTTTTATTCTTGTGCTTAAAATTATGTGTATGAAAGAAAACAAGAATCTAATGACAATTTTCTTTTAACCCCCAACGCAAAAGTTTAGTTAATTTGTCAGTTATAAGTTTGACGTGTCTGCGTATATAATATGTGTGTGTGTGTGTGTGTTTGTCTGTGGCATCTTAGCTCTCGAACAGATGAACCAATTTTCATTATAATTTTTTTTTTTTTAAAAGGTGAATAATGAAACTGAATTGAGAGTCGTCTACCTATGTTTAATGAAAATCGTTCCAAGATGGCCGCCTTAACAAAATCGCGGATTACAACTCCCAACTCCCGCAATACGGATTTCAAAAAAGCTAAATGTGATACATAAGTGATACATTAAGCATACCTACATTTTTATTTTTTTACTTACTCACAATATCCTCACTGTTTTATTTACTCACAATCCATGTGAAAAGAAAGGTTTTACCTTTTGTCCTCGCATAAAAATATCTATCTCACCTTTCGCTTGAATGGATAAAAGTTAAGACGGACGTATAAAATGGCTGGTTTTATTCATTAATTGTACAATTTAGGTAACATTTTACTATTAACACGCTCTCTCCATCAACGACTTAGCTCAGTGTATAAGTAAACTGTAATTTGGCATGAGCGTACATGATATTCATGCCGAAAAAGAGTTGGTTTTTTTTTTTTTTTAATAATTGCGTCGAATATCGAATTGGCGTATGAAAACCATTTTTCGATTCACGGATTGCGACGCTTGCGAAATATTAAGTCAGTTTAATGCTTGTTTTTGTTTTAGTTAAAATGATAACAATTAAGTATAAGCTTTACAAGATAAAGAAGAAGGCAAACTTATATTATTCAGTCCGCTTATTGAGACGGGCTACCGTGATTACGCACAGTGTTGGTTTCGATATTAATCGAAACCAACACTGTGCGTAATCCTGCGAGTACTCGACTAGTTTTCTTGTATAAGGAAAGTTCGTGATGTAATGCAAAACAACGTGGGTGAAATATAGAGTCATGCACATTAAATAAAGATCCCTATCTGAATATACGAGAAAAAGGAGTCAGTGTACGACATTGTAAGGTGAATAGATTTATACGGCTCTTGAAGTGGGTGGGCGAGTAGCTTTCACAGTGTGAAGTAGTCTCCGTGCGGGATAGAAAAATAATAGCCTCCGCAGTGCCATAATAATGTTTGAAGTATGCTTTAACACAGTACAAAATCAGTCATAGTGAGAAATGGGTAGAGATCTTGTTAAGATAGTTTTTATCATGGTATTGTGCAGTCTAATATAAGATGTTATACAGATTAGTGTGAACCAGAAACACATTCAACAAAGGAGATGTTTTATATGTTTTGGCCAGGCACGTTAAATATTTTAAGTTGCATACACTTTATTGATTTTTCTCATAGATAGAACAGTGCTTGAGATGGAGAGCACTTGACTTAAATGACTCATGGTGGGAATAAAGGAAGCTAAAAGGGCATTTTGGATCTCTTCGGTGCACAGGTTCGGTCTATACTCCGTACGTGAACATGAGATAGAAATTGCATAAGAAAAACGTGTCGCGATTTGACTATTTACCATACTCTACTATAACTATACAACAAACATCGGTTTTTATAATCACTATGCTCAGTCTGAGAAGAAGTGTTTCGGCTAGGTCTAAGCTTAACTTGCAATGCTACGTCTTAAGGTGGACACTGGACAACACAAATATCATAGATGGAAAGTAAAGATAAAGCAATAATGCAATTAACTAAATACCTAACCGTTTTGAGCGGAATCGGAACCGAAACCTATTAATAAATAGTTGAATATGCTAACCGTTAGACCAACGATGGAATTTCAGATTATTTAGTGTTGGGTAGAGTTTTTAGTAGTTGTAGTATATATAGTTTATTGTGACAGAACTCGTCTCGGGGAAGTACAGACGCCATCCTTATTTCTGACAACATTGCTGTGTCCCGGCCTAAAAGGACTCTCAAGTTGATCAATAAAGTTAAAAAAAATTTTTTTTTACTTTATTGATCAACTTGAGAGTAAAACAATTAACGACAACTATGTACCTCACCTCATCTCAAACCTCACAGAGTTTATGACAAGGTAAAGATTAGTGATATAAATTTTATTAAATTTTTTTATTTAAGTTGTAATCACAACCCTACCAGTAGTCAGTATACAAGTTTATGGTTACAACTTGTACATAGACGACATACCAGATCCTTACTTCACGCAAAATTTGCACTTTCAACAGTTTCCCTTACAGGTATTATTTTACGGGTACATGAGATTAACACCTACGTGTCAGCTTGATGAACACATAGCTGTACCTTGTAGAACGTGTTACTTGCTCTGTAAACTGTTACTGTGTTTTCAGGTGATTGCTTTCCACTTAACACTTAGCAGGCAATCTGCTTGGTGCTCCAATTAATACTACAAAAAAAGAGGTTTCCCTAATCCCAGAGTTATGACCTTAGTCTACTCGCGTTTGGTTATTTGGTGGTAGTTTTTCAACCGAATAAAACACCATAAAGACAGAACTTTAAAAAATATCATTTTTTTAACTAAGAAGAGAAGTTAATTTTAATGAAGGTACTGTAACAGCCAACAACCAGTAAGCGAAACTCGGTTTGATTTCGAGAACGGGGAAGGCAAAGCTTAAAATTAGTATGATTTATGGTAGGCACTTGTACAAGTAAATCAGGAGTCACAAAGTTTCGAACAATAAACAATTTTGTTTACAAACAAGAGCTGTCGGATGTTAGGATTACTTTGGTGAAGATCCTGTAAACTTTATTATTAAAACTAGGAATACAGTCTCTTTCGAACACGATGATAGTGTGATTTGTTCCTTTTAAAAAGCGTATCAAATCACATTAAAAAAAACTAAACATTGTATCGCTTCATTCGTTTTTGTTTATTTGGGAATTATAATATGTATTGTAAGCTTTTATATTCCTTATAAATTTATAGATGCTTATGGATTTGTTTTTTTTATAAAAAGTAGCAGGTATTGAATGTATAGTCGGTATATACTTATACTTTAATACCTAGTTGCGCTGGCTTTGCGTAGTTTTAATGTGCGTTTTTCATATAAATAGACCGATCTCTTAAATCATCATAAAAAACAATTATCGCAAGCTGTTCTTTATGTTTTCAATAATCCATACTTTTAGATACAGTAAGGAGTGCGAAAAACTACGTGGGGTAATGACAAATTCTCATCAATTTCCACTGCTAATAAACCAACCATCGAACAACCAAAAGTTTTATTCAGACAGAAATATAACAGAATTTTTGGTCTGAATAAAACTTTTGACCAACCAAAACGCAGTAAATACTCGTTTTTACTGCTTTGAATTCCAGTCCTTTTAGTCCTAACAGTCTGCCACGAAATAAAAGCGGTGTAATTTTATTAAATAATACATACCTACTATTGCAGAATAATAACGTAAGTGATGTGCTTGAATAATTTTATCACTCATATTTTAAAATTCATTATTATGACTTTACGATATATCTGTAGATTAACATAAAACAAACAAAAACTTAGCAGTGGAAGAGTACTTACTGAAATAATTAATGTAAACAACAGAATCTTAATTAATGAACGTCTTTAACCGAATAGTCTGACAGGGTTATTAAAGTTTTCAAGCTTTCCGTGTAATATCTTTGTTGCTCATTAAGTTAAAGTCTTTACATAAATAGCATGAATGAATACCAACTTGATAGAATATGCCAAATAATAATTAAATGATCATTCTTTACATAAAATAATGTAATACAAAAACCTCAGAATTAATTCTAAGCAAAAGAGTTAAACAATTCTAAAGAAAGATTTTTTTTCTTCTTATTAAACTTTGAAATTAATTGTAAATCCAACACCTTTGGATTTACTCAAATGGAAATTAAGCGAGACCCAAAATTTATTATTAAAGCGGGAAGCCAAGTTTCTGCACGGTTGGTTTGTCCCTTTGAAGTTGCAAGCCGAAATCTGTGTAGCTCTAACATGTGGTAATCGTTTATGTGTTCGTATGATCCTTTTTATGGTTTCGTACAATGAAACTAGTTTATCTAGTTAGTTTATCCGGCAACATAGCACGGTTCATAGATCGATAAGACCTGTTTTCAGCTTATATGTCGCCTCGTTTTAGATGTATACAAAAAGTAAATTTCTTTGTAGTCGAGCTTCGAATTTTGAATTTTTATTTCATGTAACATACTAGCATATACTTCGTCCGCATTTATTACAGTTTTATACTTTCCATCCTTTCATCTAAACCATGCCAAAGGTTGGTTGCTTAGTTAGGGCGTAAAGCAAGGACAAACAAACAAACTTTCGAATTTATAATGTAAGTCAAGATGTACAAATATTTGAATATGATACCGATATATTTTGACGGCAGATTGGTGCAGTGGGCAGCGGCCCTGCTTTCTGAGTCAAGGCTATGGGTTCGATTCCAACAACTGGAAAATGTTTGTGTGACGAAAATGAATGTGTTTCTGTGTTTTGGTGTTTATCTGTATATTATTCATAAAAATATAGCTACGCTTACTTTGGGGCTAGATGGCAATGTGTGTATTTTCGTAGTATTTCTATATTTTATATTTATTTTTTATATTATTATGCTTTGCTTCGTAATAAGTGCAAATAAGGTGACGACTTGTTTTTTTTAATAAAACTAAACTAAACGTTGCTAGCTATTAATTAAAATTTTAATTCAGTTTAAAGATGTCCCACCAATTAAATATAAGTGCTAATACATTTTTCTTTGTTCCCACCCTTAATCAAATGTTTCCCATTGTACTTCCAACAGAGCCTATAAATGTCAGGCGAGTGGGTACCAAGAGCCTGCGTAAAACAATAAGCCCAGTGGGGAGTCATTCAGAGGAAAGAAAATATTCCTGAAAATGTTATCTTTAACCATTGTTAGGAGTAAAATAATAGAAAAGGTATTCACTATACCTTTTCTATTATTTTTATCGATAACAGAGTTGGTTTCGCCAACAATTTCTACTGATCGATGATATTGGAATTTTAAGTAAATAAATACCGTCATCAATACATCATTAACATACACACACACAAACAGACCCGAGGGTGGACCACACCAATTACCTAACTCACGGCAGGTTCACTGAGAACTGAATCAACCCAAAACCTAATTTTCTAAAGAATCGGTTTAACATTTGGTCTTTAGGATAGTATATGATGCGATGTTGATAATGGGGCAAAGTCAAGAAGAAGTAAAAAACAAAAGTAAGTTTTATTCTTATAACGTAAATGTTCGCTGGCATGAGCTACAATTATTTATCATCTTAAGGCTTCGGCCATTATGAATTTAACTTCAACTCCTTGAGACCATTCTGATATATCCAAACATGACATAGCTACTGTTATTCGCTAAGGGATCGGAAATCAGTGGGTAATTGATTCTGCAGCAGCGCATTGGGCTGCTGCGCTGTTTTTAATTCGCATTGCGCTGATTCGCAGTTTTGTATTTGCGCCAAAGTACAGGTAATTCCTGTACGTCATTATGAGACCAGGGTGTTTCTTTTTATTGCGTCATGGTAATCTATATACAAAACATAACATTGGTCTAACAACGAACCTTCCATATCATAATCACGTCTTGAGCTATATTTATTTTGTCCATTTGCCCGCAAGCGTCGTGTCGTCGTAAATATGTAGGGTAAATGAAGCAATAGTAGGTACACTACAAGAAAGGCATCTCATAATAACGAGTATCAAAGAAACTGTCCTTCATTTAATATCTGTGTTAGGGCCATTTATACGTTCAAGTCCCATCCGGATGATGGTACTGATTGAATTAATTAAAATGGACGGTCACAGATTTGGAAAAGTAGCATGACAAGTATCCATCATCAATCCAAAAATGTATTAAATCAGACTAAATTATAGAGACAGTAGTCCTGCTGATACAGCTGAATGTTTATTTGAGTACACGTTTACGAGAAATATATAGGGAAAAAATAATAAGGTTGAGAACATTTAAATCTAGCTTCAGCTGAATTGATAAAGAGATGTAACACTTAATGGTAACTTTTACGGTAACATAAATAAGAACGGACATACGTGTTTACGTAACACGTTATTACTTCTATTGGTTTTGCTTTTAATGCTTTAACATAGGTACATCATACATATTGGACGAGACACATAATCGTGGAAAGTTGCCTTTATGGTATAATAGGAATTATGAGGTAGGAACATTATTTCGCTGAATGAACACAGAAGCCTCTCCATTGGGAATATATTCTCAGAAGCACTTGGTCTATATTATACCAAAAGGGACGATGCCCAGTAGAATTAGCTTTTCATGGAATATATATTTCAGTTGATTCTGCTCTCAACAGGGGAGTATGCAGGTATTACTATTTAGGTATGATAAAATATTCAGTTTATTGAATGAACTAATCTGATTATTGAAAGGTGACACAATATCCTCGTCCATCAATAATCTTATTAGTGGAAGGTATTCTATATGTTTCAATACACTACGAGAGTTGATAATTTTTTTTGAATAAAATAAACCGAGATTTATCAACTTAACTCTACCGACATAGACGTGCCGTTAGGCGATTGAGTGTTCCGTAGCAGGTTAGCCCGCTACCATCTTAGACTACATCATCGTTTTCAACCAGGTGAGATTGCAGTCAATACGAACTCTTAGTGGATTAAAAAAAAAACTATTTCATATATCTTCTTTACAAAGAAAAATCTAAAAATAATCAAAAATATTTACTTTTGTGTACAAAGCGATTATTAATTGTATAATCAATAGCAAAAAAACGGTCACGAGAAATTACATTGATTTATAGACTCCTTCAGCAATTTCTATTTTTTTTGGTTGCTGTTCTTATTTTTAAGTTATGTCATGGATATGTTTTGTGTGTTAAATAAATAAATAATTAAAAAAAAATATTAAGAGTAAACCAAAATTAAGCATAGTCATAAAATTAAATTTTATTTACACAGTTATTTTACAGTTATTGAACCACCTTAGTGATGTATGGTTGTTGATTTATGGCTAATGGAGGTGTTTATTTCACGTTTTACATTTCATGTTTTGTGTTACGATACAAAAAAAAATCTCTACCGTTCTCAGTAAAATTTCCATTTAATTAACTATTCTCTACCGCGCCTCAGGCATTTCCAATTATAATCTATAAAGGTCTGTAAATAAACAAGAAGTATTTTTACTTAAAAGAGTAATAATTGTTGTATGAAGCTATCATGATGAATCTGTGCGTATGTCTCAAAAAAAAATATTTGAAAAAACATAAACTTTCAATAGATGCCGTTCCTTAGGTCATACAGAGTTCACTATTTACACCATGACTAGTTAGTTAGTTATTTGGTTAGATAATTATTCGGCCGATTTGAGAAAAACTGTGCCTTTTTTTTAATTTCAGAGAAAATTTGATAACTGTATTGTTTTGCTATTGTTTACGATACATATAAAACCCTTTCGTATAATACCGAACTTTCGCCTCTCTAGCAAAAAACGGACACGAGAAATTACTTTAATTTAAAAGTTCCTTCAGCAATTCCTATCAATACTATTAATTTTAGATTTCTCGCTTTGCTAACTTTAGAGATAAATCATTGCTTCGAAATGTACAAATTTAATCCTTGCTCAAAATACCCCATTTAAATTTCAACTATTCCGTCTCCGCCCCTTTGTAAATGAAAATAAAAATATTTTTACTTTCTTTTCATTTGCAATCAAGTTGAACAAGCTTTACCTATTAGCATTTCAAATTAAAAAAAGATTGCATTAATAACTAATTAAAAAAAAGATTTTAATAGCAAACGCATATATACTCAGATCATAAAGTTTCGTTTTTACCATTTAGTAACGGAAAAAACCCTTAAGAACCCAACGGACCCCCTAAACAATATCTTATCTCCAAGCTTTATAAAAATGTATAATACCTCTTACTGCCTATTTTCCCCTATTTAATGGATTTACCCTTATAGAGAGCCCTATGTATCTCTATAATAGTATAATTCCAATTCCATTAAAACAGAACTTTTCCTGAGCCTTTTAATGTCTTCAATTTATTTATCCTATATAGAGAGTAAAGACATTCAATGACGGACGTACGAAACAACAATTGAATTCAGATTTGTAGGGAATCGAAGAAAGGCAAGTGTCGTATCAAAATTAAAGCATAATTATAAAAATATATATTTTTTTCATCATATATTCTATTTTTCCGTAAGTAATCTTTTCGTTTCTAAAAATATTTTGCATCACAAAAAAATTTTGAGTCTTTAAATAAATACAGAACCCTACCAGGCAATTCCGACTCGCACTTGACCGATTTTCTTATTACCCGTCTTTGGAAACTTCTTTAATTAAACCTATTATTTTTGCAGTCTCTATCGCTGTTGGCCTGTCCAAATGTACCTACTAGTAGTAATTAAATTTGGTAATTATTATTTTATTAAGACCTAGGCAATTTGTAAGCTGTAACCGATAGTTACAGTAAAACCATTTTTTAAAATACTTAATGACTAATAACATAAACATACTTACCTTGACTTATATTCCCGTTTGTTAACTCTCAAAACACTAATATCATTAAGAGAAACATCATAATAAAAGCAGTGCACGGTCATAGAACTCAAACAAACAATACATACCTCAGTGAAAATTCATCGCATTCATAAACCTGAATAAAAAATTTCGCTTCAGTCACAAAAAATGTGTCATGACAAGTCAACTTCACACAGATTTTACATAACGCAGAACAAAGGGGTAACTCTATAACAGAGATCCTTCAGCACAAACACTTTACACTACACTCCATACACGCACAAAAATTACAAGTGTACCGCGAATTACAGTAATGCACGAGTATTACAGGTCGGCACTTCACAGCATGCGAACGTATCAGCTACGGCGTAGCGCTATGAGCTACGCGCGGGCTACGACTGCCGCCGCGTCGACCCCACCCCTCCCGTTTCGGCGCAACGTGACGTCTACATTATTTAAGTTATTGAAAAATAAGTTTTACGGTTTCGCAAAACGAAAGCCTATTAGTTAAACTCTGTGCCCAGTCCCTGAATAACCTAGGACTTCTAAAAATTGCAATTTGATTGGGCACAATTGTTTTAAATATTTCGCCAGTTATTCTTGGGTAATTATGAATAAATAAATAAATGTACTACGACAATATTGTAATTAATCTGAGTATATAGTAAAATTATATTTATAATAGTCGGTGTACTAGATTATAGCAAGTATGGTTTGCAAATTTGCGCCACTAACCTTTTCAATCTTTAAAAACTTTCACCAAAAAGGAAAAAGATTTTTTTAGCAATAAGACTGCGTTTACATAACTATGTTAGTGAAAATATATAGATGTTTTGGTAATATTTGTAACAAACTCGTCTTCCATAAAGTATGTCCATGGCTTTAGTTGAAGATTTAAGTTGCTACAACTATTTTACTAGTGTTTAAATATTTAAAACAAAACCTTTGATTACTTCAAAATCCCAATATATAAATTCTTAACTCATAAATAACTGTAACAATGCCTTCATACAAAGGATAAGAGTATGACCTTTTTATTGCAAGTTCATATTTTTACATTAACGTTGACGGCGTTTATTTTTTTTTAACAACTTTGATTTCAATTATTAAATTTGTATGAGACATCTGGAGAGCTTCTAGCTTGCATAAAGAAGAAGCATTCATAATTAAAAACCATTTTAATGAAAAGACACGATAGAACTATTATAATAGCATACTGGGTAGCACTACTTTGTAGTGATATTAATCCCTACTAATATTATAAAGATGAATGTAAGTTTGTTTGTTACGCTTTCACGCGAAAACTACTATACCGATCTTCATGAAACTTTTTATACATTATTTATTTATTTATTTAATTATTCCCATATTATTAACATATTCTTAGAGGTATTAGAAATAATAAAGTATACTTTTCATTGAAAAAAAACTTGCGTCAGATAAAAAAATATTTGTGAAAAAATAGGTGTAGACTATGTAGCAGTACGCTGCCTCCCAAAATTACGCGGGCGAAGCCGCAGGGCACATCTAGTAATAAATATTTTTATTGTTTGAAATTTGATAATTAGCGGCCCACTACAGGTCACGAGTCTCGTCTCAGAATGAAAACGGTTAACTTCTTAATCCACCACGCTGGCCAAGCGCAGATCGGTATATTTAAATTCCTGAAATCAAACATACATTATAGTTTCTAATAAATATATAAAATTGTCTTATCGATGACAATGCAAAGTGACATCATAGATCATCAATTAAAAGTGCCATGCACCAAAATTTTTTGATGGCTCAGTCATTTTACAAAGCACTTCGAAAACATTGAACCATACTCTACGTTGTAGACAAACAGCAGTCTTAGGGCAAACGCAAATATGAATTTGTAAATGTTGTGAACTCCGGAGAAATATGCCTTTCAATTCTCTAGTTTAACTTTTAATTCTAAATTTTCTTGTAACGCTTCATGTGCTCTGAAAATATAAAACCTCTTGCCATTAAGTCTAGTCATCGTTTCAGTAATTGGACATCCACTGCTAAAAATGGAGATTTTGGCACAATATTTCGCCTTGGGACTTTTTTTTTTAATTTAAACAAAATTCGTCTCCTAAGCTATTTGCCACTTCACCTACACAAATCGCTTTGTCAGTTAACAAAAGCAGAAAACCCAAAATTATGGACAAGTATTAATTAATTCTGGCTTGTCCCGGGCCAGACCAATAGTTTTAAGGAAATAGGTTTCTTTATTAAGAAATTCTTACAATCAGCATGGAGTTACAAAATTCGCGGTGGCCAGACTCGGAGAAAAATTACTATTACTAACTTAATGCTAATTATCGTTAAATCCCACGTGGTCGTCGGCAGTTCTTCAATTTCTCATTTCAGAATTGTCGTGTCGCCAAGCGATTAAGTGTTCCGGTACGATGGTACAGTGGTTTGAAGCTAATAATTTGGTTCTTAACGGAAAAAAAACCAAGTGTATAAAATTCACTTTACCTAATATTAAACACGTGAAAACCACTGTAATACTTAATAATGAGGAACTGAAACTGGAGGATACGACAGTTTTTCTAGGAATAACGTTAGATTCTAAACTTCAATGGGGCCCTCATGTAAATAATTTATCGAACAGGCTTAGTGCTGCTGCCTATGCGGTAAAGAAGATACGCCATATGACCGACGTAGAAACTGCTAGACTGGTATATTTTAGTTACTTTCACAGCATTATGTCATATGGAATTTTACTTTGGGGTAATGCTGCTGATATTAGCACTATTTTCGTGCTGCAGAAGAGGGCTGTTCGTTCTATCTACAAAATGGGTCCGAGAGAGTCATTGAGAGATAAATTTAAAGATTTTAAAATAATGACAGTGTATAGTCAGTACATATTTGAAAATTTAATGTACGTCCATAAAAACATTTCTAAATTTAAGAAAAAATGTGACTGCAATAATTTAAACATTAGAAGTAAGAATAAACTTACAGTGCAATATACTAGGTTACATAAAATTCATAATTCGTTTAAAGGAAATTGCATACAATTCTACAATAAACTACCAATTGACATCTTGGAGATGTCTCTTAATAAGTTCAAAGTTTGTATTAAACGTAAGCTTATAGAAAAGTCCTATTATAGTATAAAGGACTACGTAAACGATAAAAAAGCTTGGGTGTAAATTATTGCTCTAACCAGGTTGCTCTTCTAATAATTTAAAATTACATTGTGAGATGGCGATAACAAAAAAAAAAAAAAAAAACACCCGGCTAAGTTTGTTGTGGGCTTCTTCTTAGACCGGGACGCGTTTGGAACCCTCGTAGCTTTAGTTTTAAGTTTACGAATGTGGTTATCGCCATCATCTCACTACCGTGTAATTCTTATGTACGCATCAAAAGTGCCACCTGTGGGCCTACTTGAATAAAGATATTTTTGACTTTGACTTTGACTTTGATGTCGTGTAGACACTGTGAGGTGGATGAGTTTAGGTTAACTCTCATACAATCTAATGATGCGTTACCAGATGAGATTACAATATGCTTTGAATGGTACAATGGAATTGAAAAAAATCTTTACATACGCCCAAACGTGAATGTATTTTTGAAGGTATGTCTTAACTCTAAAAGTTGGGTGTTGGAACAGGCTAAAAACAAAATTATATTATTTCTAAGTAGTTGTGGAGCTTTTGTGACACAACTCAGGAGAACATTACTGCGATGCTGTGTTCCGGTCTAAAGAGCGTAGTGGCTGGTGTTATTACAGACATCTATGTCTCCAGTTGATGGACACAGGGCAACACGTTATGGGACGTGTTCCTTGCTTGCCCTGTGAAGTGTTGCTCTGTTTATAGGCAATAGTTTTCCACTTACCAGGTGCGCCTTCTGCTTGGTCCATCAATTATACCTAACTATAAAAACAATTTAAACGTGGAAGTGTATAAGTTTGTGAATATGTTTGGTGCATAGAGATGACTTGCATTCTGAAGACAGGGAGTGATACTTTTTATTCCCGAAAAAGAAACAAGGACCAGGTGGTAGGCAAAAGCTTGTAGAAATATACCTATGTTATTTGGTAAGTATGGTCACGACAGTCTTGTCTGATGTCTGCTCTCATCTTCAGACCGAATGGTTGGCAGGCGCGAACATATTGTAGAGCTCCGAGCCAAGTGCCCGATAGTTACTAATTCGATAGAATTGATACTTCTTCTTATTTATTACAACTATTCTTCTTACCAGTAGAAGTCCACTCAATCTGTGAACAGATTGCTGGGAATTAAACTGAAGAACTTTCAAGTCGCTAAAAGTTTGTTTGTTTGAAGACTTTTTAGTTTTGAAACAAAAAAAAGATTAAGGCGGCTTGTATCTAAAATGCCCGTCAATAAAACTTTATTAAATTAAGTTTAATTATTTAAAGGTTATGTTTTTCTAAGTTTTCTATGATGCGTGCGTATTAAAAAACGAAAATAAATAAAATATTACAATGTCAAAACTAAGAATTGTAATATGTAATTTAAACACAATCTGTAATAATATACTATAATAATAATATAATATACTATATAATACGAACCTCCTAATAAATCATAAAATCTTTTGAATTATTTTAATATCTAAATAATGCCCTTACGGTGGCTGAAGATAAAGAACATGATGATTAAAACAACAAAATAAATGACACAATATAAAGTTATTTACGGATACTAAAGCGTTTAACACTCGATAGTCGTAAAAATCGGTGATGTATCGAAATCATTGTAGTGAAAAGAACCTTTGTGATAAGGAGCGGTATTATTTTCTTTATTCACGTAACACGGATACATATAGCGCTCTCACTCTGGCACACTCTTACCGTTCAACCACCCGTAGGTTTTGGTCCAATTTAAACACTTTTGCAGTTTGGTCTTGTGAACAAACAAATTTTATTATTTCGACTAACAGTGCTATCTTTTAGAATACTCATAAACTACCGCACATGACGAAGGAACTATAACGTATTTTTGTTGTTGAAACTTATATACGAAAATATCTACCGGCAGGATGCCGGACCGTTTATAGTCAAATTCTACTAAAAAGTCGTGAAATCAAAGTTATCTAGTGCGCCCGACTGGTGCTCTTTTAGCGATTTGGCAATAAGTTGGTGTCATTTTGATTGTCCAGTGATCCATTCCAGTCCATACATAGTGATAAAATAGTTCTATGAGTCAATATTTTATTTTGATGGCTTAATGTCAAATAAAAACAGTCAAGTTCACTAATTTATTGCAGTTGTGACTATTTCTATTTTAGTTTGTAGTGAAATTTCACATCTCTTTTATGAAATAAAATTAAAGATAATGGATGTCTAGTATCTAGTCTATATTATAGTCGGTTTTACGGTTAACTATGTTAGACACAACGATTGAACAGATCTTGATTAAATTTGGCACATAGAATAGATTGCATCCTGGAGACGGACATACTAAATATACTATGTATGACGAGTACTTCATCCCGGATGCTAACAGAATTGAGGAACCACGGGATTTAAAACTATAATCTTTTTTACCTTCGCCTAGATTTCGCCTAGAACACCAAAACAGACGCATATCAAATCGCGAGCTACGTACAGGTAGTATATATAAATATGTATATCGAAATTAATATATTTAAAATACTACTTAAATAATCAGGCTGACAACTTTTTATAAATTTTAACAAAGCCTGTCGTCTATTACTTGCACCATTCACTCAGACCCTGCGTATAACGCACGCGCTGTTGTACTCTGTACAGCAAATCCTCTGACTCGAATATCTACCAAAATTTTCCTTACTTTTAATTACACCCTTACGCCCGTCGCTCTGAGGATGTTTTTTTCAATTACCATTGCACATAAACATACTAAAAGTAATTCGTAAAACATTGACAAAAGAACGTGGTCAAAATGAAACCAATGTACGAACTTTAGACCTACCGTTTTCGTTTTGAATACACAGTTATGTTTCTGGAATACCTAAAAGTTTTAGCTAAGGAAGCCCAGGCTATGTAAACGCTAATTAGAGAGTAAAACGGCTCAAAAATTGGATTCTATACCCGTTAAGTGGGCTAGGCTTTGCCGGAAAATGTACCACAGGATAATGAGAGAACGCTTAGTCGGAGAGGTATGTTTGGAGTTTATAGACTTTTATTACAGATACCTGCATAAAAAATTGTAAATAGATTCCCTTTAATTTTTTTTTTTTACTTGAAACAACTACTTGTTACATTTAGATTGTTTTATGATATTTTGATATTATCCACATATTTTTTTTTGAAACCATGACAGTCAATCTCTTCCTTTTCAAATATATTAAAGTTATTTCAAAGCCTCACAAAGTCTTCGACAAATATATATAACTGACATGCAGATGGAAAACAAACGGACTTAAGGAAACGTTGTTTGACTAAGGACCCCTAAAACCGCAATCCTTTCTAGCGGGTATACATGGGACACATTCCAAATTATATAGGCAACTCAATCTTGCGTAAAAACCCAGTAGGCTGACACATTTCATCTACATTCATGCAAACTAAACACAATGTATGTATTGTTTAGGTGAAATCCTAAAGCGTCACTCCAAAGCACCTTACCGTGGTACCTCTTGAATTTTTAACGAACACTCCTACCAAATTGAAAAAGAAACTACGCTGCATAAATTCTCGGTGTGCGAGATTTGTTCCGATGGTTGGTTCTTTTTTTTTAACAAAAGTTTTTGTTTCTTTCGTGAAGTTTGCGATGCAATTGGAGACGCTTGGGAATTGCTCGTTTGTCCAATTAGCAAAGTTAGGTGTATTATCTATACTTCGAAGGAAAAAAAAAACGAAGTTGCGTTGTTAGTGACAACTTACAGTGCAGTCAGCGGACTATAAAAGGACGGCTATAAACAAGCAACACTTTAAAATTGTTGTTAGTAATAATTATAGTAGGATCGTAAAATCTATATTTTTCTATTATTATTACTGTGATACTCATATTTTATTTGTAGTTAATCTATAAAAATGTATCCAAAATAGTAGTTACAGCTGTTAACATTTTTTTTATTGGAAACATCCTCTCTATTAAAGCGTCAAAAAAAAACAAATCAGTCGACCCATTTTCGTTAGTGCGAGAAATACTCACGATAAATTACATGTATAGATGTATATATAAATAAATGGATAGAAGATAGGTAATATGTTTTTATATAACGTACAAAGAGTAAAGATCCGCCTCGATCCACCCCGATCCAACTCAATCCAGTTTGAAGCGGTTCTATCCAGCTATCGGTTAGACGTCACGTCGCGTTTATCACGATTAACGGTATCGAATGACGTCTAAAAATTTAAATGCAAATTGTAGGTATACCTTTTATCCTTATTCTGATAGTGCCAAATAGAAACCGATAAAGCTCGGCCCATTTTTAAAAAAACTTAAAAAAACAACTGTTTCTTAATGCGGAGTTGGCACGTATGACATGTGATATTAAGCGATTAGCAGCAAGTTGATCGACAAAAGCAGCACAACTGAATATTTAGTAGTGGCCATAATCATATAGGTGATGAATCGACCAAACTACGTTGTTTTTATTCAATTATAAGTTAGCATTTCACTATATTCTCACCTGGTGCTAAGTGACGATGCAGTGTAAGATAGTAGCGGGCTATTAGGAGCACCATCCTCAATGTTTTCTACTCACTCACGCACCTCTTTGTCGGTTGAGTGGTAACTAGCCACGGCCGAATGCGCCAACCATGCTTATAAATTCAAATAACTTCCTATGAATCGAACGCGGGACCACTGTGCCAGGGATTTGGTCAGAGCTATCCTTTACATACAGAGTTACCTTGGACAAAACATTGGTGATAGTGGTGATAGCTCTGTGATTGGAGCTTAAGCCTTCCTTTTGGGGGCGACCAATTTCGATCCCCGGCACTTACCCCTAACTTCGTTTCGTTTGTGCGTTTTGTTTCGTTACGTAATTTAAACTGCTAAAATAACATTTGCTTAAAAATGAAGGAAAACATCGTGAGGAAATCTGCATGCCTAAGAGTTCTCCCTAATATTCTCAAAGACATGTGAAGTTACTAGCTAACTTGGCCAGTGTGGTGGCGGCCTACACCCTTCTCATTCTGAGGGGAGAGTGGCCTTTAGTGGGTCGGTTTGATATTTATTATACTTACGTTCAACTATCACAGATTAAAAATCTTTTTATTCCAATGTCATTCACACCTAAAGTCTCATATAAGTTTACATAGTTTAAGCCTAGATCTTGAAATTACCCTATTTGCCTCGGAGTATAGGTTAAGACGTTGATCCCATGTATTAATGCTAACATATCACTAATCAATAATAGTTAGTTAAGCGTTATTCCAATAAATACCTATTATATAATGCAGGTATTATAATATCATATGTATATGCCGTAGGGAAATGAGGAAACCAGGGATTTCGTTGAATCTCTAGGGATACGACGAATCTAGTGATATACTTATACTACGAAATTTCTGCGGTATGTCGCTCCATTGTACTGAATGTAGAAAACGTAAAAAAATATTTTAACGTTTTTCCAATCGGGAAACGAAAATTAATACTAATGTAAATACTACTACTAATGCTAGAAGTCACACCGTCACAGCTTTCGTATTTTTTATAACCACGCAATACTTCTTAGGCTACAGCCGTGGGTAGTTACCACTATACAAATACGTGCCGCCAAGCGATTAATTGTTGCCGTGATACCGCGTAAAAATCTGTTTTGCGTATGGGTTTAATATAGCTGCCATACCGGCGACTGGTAAGCCGGCTAGCATCATCTATTTCCATAAGTTAGGATGGCAGTCAAGAGCTAAGCTGTTTAGGAATAAAATATAAATAAAATCTAACTCGCTTGGCGGCTCGGTAACTGGCCACAGACCAAGCGTCCTGCCAGACCAGACCAGAAAAAAATCACACATTAAAATTTTGCAAATTGCCCAAAACAGGTAAGATTGAAGTCAAACAATAACTTGTAAAGAAACAAAAAAGAATAACGAGTCATTTGGGGTCCTTTAAAGCTATCGATATTCCGGCAGTTCTATAAATCCACGAGTTGATTTCAACTTACAGCACCTCAATAGGTGATCTATAAAGGCAATAAAAACACCAATTAGGTTTGCGGTCGCCGTTCCCGGCCGTTAATCCAGCAGTTAATAGTGTAAGTCCATTAAAACGCCTCGTTGGCCTAATGACTCTAGGTCTGCCTTCGAGATAAGGGTCGCGAGTTCATCTGGCTAACTGATCGGGGTAGCTAAGCGATAGCGGCTAATGGAAGTTTTGGTGACACGGTTATACATTGGGATTAATTTTCTTAATTATAAACTTATTGAGATAACAAAAGGGAATCAATAAGTAATAATCATCACACATCACAACACATCGCCATCTAGCCCTAAAGTAATCATAGCTTGTGTTATGGGTACTAAGATTGCTGATGAATATTATTTTGTAAATAATATACATAAATTCTTATATATGCAGATAAACACCCAGACACTGAAAAACATTCATGCCCATCACATAAACATTTTGCAGTTGTGGGATTCCAACCTTGTTGAACGAGCTAACGATACCAGCTCAGGCAGTTTAAATAATCAAATGTAGTAAAATAAAAGTAAATAAAAATAAAACAATTATATATTTTTCGTATTTATATATTACTTTTTCAATATTACTAGATTTAACGGTGACGGAGGGATGGTAGTCTGCCAATTTGTACGAGGCCAGTTTGGGGAAAAACGACCTAGACCCTTCTCAGTCTATATTACCACCTGCAATGAAAAAAATGTGTTCCTCTTTAAAACCGGCTCCAAAGCTTTCTTCAAACAAACGAAAAAGTTAATCTGGTTCAAAATGTCGAAAAATAATAAGATGCAGATGAAAACAAAACATTAACGAATTCTTATTCGGGAAAACAACGAAATACCTCTGATGAAAGATGGATTTTTTGAGTTTTTGTTCAAATAAGGCCAAGTTCTCATTGCGAGAAGAGCCACTTGTTTCTTATTATGCAAAGACTATCTCTCTATAGATGCTGAAAGAAATCCCAACTAGGTAGATAGATATTGACTAGATGTACCCGTGGTTTCGCTCACGTGAACTGTTTTGTATCTTGTATTGAAAGCAAAAGTCAAACTATCAAAATAATCAAATTCTTTCTCGGACTACAATATACATAAATACTTATATTATATAGATAATACCCAGACACTGATAAACATTAATGTTCATCACACAGACATTGTCCAGATCTGGAAATCGAACCCACGGCCTTGGACTCTGCGCCAGATTAATAGTATATTGTTCAAAAAGATACTAAAACTTTTTAAATAAATTCAACTGGAAGAATTATTCACACACACGCACGTGCGCGCACTCACACACACACACCCACACGCGCAATCACACACACTCCCACACACACACACTGATTAAACACAAGCTTACACACAAGTGATCATCGTTTCATTCATTAGCGGTTAAGTTTTTTTCACTAATTATTGTTCACATTTCTATGTTGTAGCAGTCTACCACTAACTTTAGAGATACCCAAAGCGGCTTATTTTAACTGATCACAAGTTAATTAAGATGTTTATGTGGCAAATCTAAACGGGCCTGCACGAGCGGTACGCCCCCTGGCGCCGAAATTAAATTTTAATCAAAACATTGTTCTGTAAGTTAGAGAGCATAAATAAATTTGTTTTGTAATAATTCCGTGTGTTCAACGGACTTTGTTGCTAACAAGTCTTGTCTTTTCAATTTATAACGCCAGTTTTCCAAAAAGTTTGTTAGTTGGATGAAAGTCGCCAGTTTTTTATTTCGTAAAAACGGGCTTGCTTTGTATTGCTTTGTATATGCACTGAAGACGTTCTCACTGCAAACAGATAATGAAACTTTTCAAACATTAATGTTCAAAGAAAAATACACTTCCCCTAAGAATTTTATTGAATGAAAAATAAAATAAAATAATAAAACAATGTTATCGGGAAACTGAACCTTAGACCTCCTATTTACAAGACCACATCACTTCCTGCGAATCCAGTACAATCAATTTCTTCATAGTCAAAGTCAAAGTCTTTATTCAAATAGGCATTTTTGATGCGTTGATACGAACATATAAACTGGAGCACTTGAATACAAGTTATAGATACTCATCATCATTATCGTCAAGCCATTACTGGCCCACTACAGTGTCGAGTCCTCCAACAGCGATAAAAGTTTAGCGGTCCACCACAATGGCGGCCTAAACTAAGGCGCGGCGACCCAGTGCGACGGTGGACTCCACACAGCTTTGAGAACATTATGGAGAACTCCCAGGCTTGCAAGTTCTCTCACGCTATTTTCCTCCACCGTGGAAGCAAGTGATGTTTTAATTGCTTCCTACATTACTTGGGATAGTTAGATGTGCTTGGATTTAAACATAACACATGATACAAGCTGCGGCTGATATATTTTTTGCAGCGTTTTAACTTTTGCGAATCCCTTTTACTTCATACTTCATGTGTGTACGTACCAGCGTTACGTTTTTTGCTTTTAAAATTAAACTTTTTTATTGGTAGGTACCTTAACGATAAAATATGACTTTACGTCGTTTTCTTCAATGCTACCAACTGTTCACATTTAACTGTAACTGCTCGCCGTTCATACACGTTCACCTCACCTCCATAAAGCTATTTGGATCATAGCAACTTCCTTTGTATTGAGAATAGCAATGTGAAAACACCTTTTCAGCTACTACACCAATATTGTTTTTTATCGTAATTGTCGTTCTGTACGAATTGATTTATATTTTTATTTAACTAAAAGAAAGTTATGCCTTGACTGCGATCTCACCTCGTGTTACGTAATGATGCAGTCTAAGGCTCCCCGTGCACATGTCAATATTATTCACAATATTGTACATATATTATTCTATATTATTCTATATTATAAGTTTGTAATAAATCATTGAAGAAAAAAATTTGTTAATATTATATTTTCTATAATATTTACTGCGTGTCGGCAGCCTTATATGGGATTGGGCTAACCTCTTAAGAGTATAGGAATTCTATTCCCACATACCAAGTTAAATTTTAACGAATTTTAAGTTAAATATCAAGTTAATTATGAATTTTAAGTATTTAAGTCGTACATATATTAAAAAAATATATTATTTCCAGTCGGATCTTGCAGTCTCCGCTTCAAGATGCCAGCTATCTCTGTACCAAAATTTGCTATGATCAGAGCCGTAGTTTAGTCGAATATAAAATAAATATAAAGCAAACTTATTTTCTTTAACAATACAGCAAATAGCTAAAAATTTATTAAAAGTGATATTAAATAAAAGTAAAATAGTATAACCCAGTCATATTCTGGCGCCATTATCAAAATACAGTGGACCTATTACCGGCCCACTACAGGGCACGGGTCTCCTCCCACAATGAGAAGGGGTTATCATTATCAAAATACAATAAAATGCCAATTTTAAACATCAGGATTAGTTATTTAAATCAAAGTAATAAATTTATTATTGAAACAGAGTTGAATGTTTATACATGCCAGCAAATAATTATTTAGATTTATGTTTATGGAGTTAAATAGCTCCTATTAACGCTGACAGTCTTTAATAGATGGCGTAACCGTAAAAAACGTAATAATGTAACTACAAATGACATCACTAGATGGCGCTAATAACCAGTGGTGCATACATACACTGGAGTTAAATACATATAACTCAAATAAAGTCTACTATAATAGTCTAAATTACTAGTCATAACAGCTCGATTACAAAACAAGGAAGGTACTCGTATGTTTACACGGATATTGCTATCATTAGTGTATTAAATAGAATCGCCCTAAAACAACAAAGGCCAATCACTATGCTAATTAGATCCTTAGCGACATGGCACCTAATTTAAATGCATTCTATTGGATATTAAGTGCGTAATCTACAAAGAGAGGGGATTATCTATTATATTATGTCTATTAATAGTACTCGATATTCATAATTGTGATGTACATAATTGCGATATACATAGCGGTGATAGCCTAGTTAAAGCTAGAGCTTCGGCCTCCTTTTCGGGTTGACCGAGTGGGATCCACTAACTATTCGGAGTTACGTGCGTTTTTGATTTAAAAACTTTATGAAATTTGAAATATCACTTGCTTCAACGGTTAAGGACAAAATCGTGAGGTAACCTGCATACCTGAGAATTTTCCATAACGTTCTTAAAGATGTGTGAAGTGCACCAATCCGTTGGCCATCGTGGTGTACTATGGCCTAAGCCCTTCTCATTCTTAGAGGACTCCCGTGCTCTGTAATGGGCCAGCAATGGGTTGATCAATGTACACCAAACCGCACTTGGCCAGCATAGTGGATTATTACTAGAGGGACTAAGCCCTCCACATTCAGAGATAGACCCGTGCTCTTTAGTGGGTATAATTTTATAATATATAATATACTGGCTAACTTTCAAGTTGGTTAAAGTCATGGATTCAAAAAAAACTGAAACAAAGGTTGTTTTGTGGTGCATTTGCTACACTGATAAAGTTTAGTTTGTATGTAGGCATCAGTATTTACGCTAGTGCATTAGGAAAATTCCTGTAAAACTAGACGTAAGTTGGAAATAAATATATAAATAAATAAATACAACGGCTAGGCCATAATTGCTAAGTAATGATTTTATATGTTAAGTAATTCGCACTGCCAGCCCAGAGATAAGGAGATGGCGTTGTCCACCGCGGTGCCTTAGAGAATATGTTAAGCTGTCGTTCCACGTAATGTGGGCTAACATTTGTTATCAAGCGTGAAGCCAGCAAACTTGTATCAGAAAAGCGTGGTTTGTTTGTACACTTAATATCTCTGTCCTGTGCAGGAGGAAGCCTATATCAAGTCACTACTTGATATAGGCTTCCTTGAGATTAACAGTCATAGAATGGGGGAAATAAATATTCTTGTTTTTCAAATCGTAAAACCCTGAAAAATTAAATTAAAGTTAAAGTAGAAATTTGGATCAGAAGTCCATGGTATACAATTTAAGCTATGAAATAAATTTAATAAATAAATATACTACGACAATATTCACATCGCCATCTAGCCCCAAAGTAAGCGTAGCTTGTGTTATGGGTTCTAAGATGGCTGATGAATATTTTTATGAATAATGTACATAAATACTTATAATAAACATATAAACACCCAAACACTGAATGACAGTCATGTTCGTCACATAAACATTTTCCAGTTGTGGGAATCGAACCCACTGCGCAAAACGGCCGTCATAAATGCTGCATTGCTTCTTAGTTACCTATATTATCTAATGTGTGCGGATTATAGTAAAATAATCTTTATGTTCATTGATATAAGTAAGATATTTATAGAAGTAATCTTAAAGACTTCGCTTGACTCCATCAAATAGTCTCTAAGAAAGACTGCAAAACTTTACTGTCTTCCTTTCTTCTGTACGCACCCTGAATGCATCAGAAGTGGGATCTATTCTAGTATATAAGCTTTATAAGCGAGATTGTTGTTATAATTTGTTTGTTTGATCGTTTAGCTCTAGTGGAATCAACAACTAAAATGATCTTTATGAAATTTGTCACTAATATTGCTCTTGAAGACCTTAGATAATTTTTGAACCTACCTTAGATTCTGAAATAGGAACCGGGTACCGTTAGCGCGATTGAATATATTTCTTACGATATCTATGAGAAGATACAGCTTTGGCACAGCTACAGCTTGAAACCTAAAGTCGCAGGTTTACAGTCCAGAAAGCAAATTTCTTGCAAGATTGTATAATAAACGAAACAAATGTAAATAAAGTAGCGGGTAACAGCTAGCATACATTACACTCCTTTACAAAGAGAAAATTAATGCCGCGTTTTAAACAAATCTTTTTCACATTTTCGTATTAAATTGGGCTGTGTACACACCAGGAAGTGCACGCCTTGATAATGTTTATGTTTGCGCCCTGCGGATGTGTGCATACAATTATGGGACTAACTTAGTGTCCACGCGAGACTGTGTAATCCATTTAAAGCTAGAGTTGCACTGTAGGACTCAAATGTCAGGCATTATTCATACCGTTTAAATGGGTGAGTTGGTAGGGATGTGAAAAACATTAGAATTATTTTACAATATGTCGAACTGCGTGGCAATTGTTGTCTTTAAAGTTTCATGTCCTATCCTCGAAAGGAGCAATTTGGGAATTGATAATTTCAGATGTTTTTCTGGTCTCGCCTGGTTAGAGGCTTCGGTCAAGCTAGCCTTACGGACAAAACTGTGCCGCAAAGCGATTAAACATTTCTATAGCGGTGGACAGAATAAAGCTGCCGCAGGGTCAGTTATTAATTTTAGTATCACAACACTTATTATTTGAAAGCTGATCCATAATCGCAGTGGCTTTTTGGGTTTTTGATGACCATTTTTATATTGGATAGAAGCAGTTGCTTTGCGGAAATCCATGATATACTCCGAACCAAACAGATCCGGTTTTAAAGCGTAGAGGGTACATTGACGAAGATCTGCTTGGTGTAGTGTATAAAAGTTGAAGAAATTATAAATTACACCATACAGATTCTCCTGCTTTTCGCGGAATATAGCGAATTAAGCTAAGTTTTCATAATAAACCATTTTTATAAATATAGTTACTTTTTCAATAATTAGCAACATATAGCCGTTTGCCACGTTCTTCATCCCCTTTTATAATGGTTTTTAATAAATACCGCGTGAACCGCTTTTTTTCCTGGAATTAAGAGTAGGTGCCTTTTGTTAATTACTCTCGTCCGTTCTTTGCCGAAAATCAATTTGATTGGTTGCAGAAAGGAAAGTCAAAGAAAACATTTTCGCGTTTATAGAATTAGCAACGATGGCAAATTTGTTTTTAAAATTCATGAAAATTACACTTTTCCACCCTCCCGAATCATACAAAAGGGTAACGTTTTAAACAGCATAGATATAAATCTACGTGTGTAATATATAATTACTTTTATCTGCATCCTTGTAGACACCGACTTTGATAAATGAGGGATTGTGCTGCTTCGTCTGAACTTTCAGCGTGTCAGGCTTTATAGGTCATGAATATTAGAATAAGACAGATACCAATCATAGGCAAAAGCATGTTAATATAAATAAAATGGTGACAAATATTTGAAGGTTTCTAATATCAAACGAAAATACTTATAATGTGGATCCCGAAGATATGAATTGATTTATGAAGACAATTTTAAATAATCCATTACCTATTTTAGAATTCATTGTATACCAAACTAACGTTGGTTACTTCCCATAATCAAGTTTTAATGATGTGGTTTCATTTTAATTGGTATGTGTATGCAAATTCAGAAAAAAAGACTTAATATAAATGAATTTTGATATACACGGCTGGCAATGAGACTGAATTTAATACTAATTTATCATAGACAAATTAAAAAGTATTGCAAAATCATTTTTTTTAACAACAATCTTACACAACTTATTATATTTTCATATATAAATTTCAACAAATACAATATTTGAATAGTCTATTATTGCTAAAATTGTTTCGATTAAAAAAATATATAATGGAGTTTTGTGTAAATTTTACCATCCCATCACTAAATTTACATATGAAACCACGTAATCTGTTTAAGGAAATTAAGGACTAAATACAGTGTCGAGTGGAGTTAAGTAGTTATTATTATAACGTAACTATATTTAAAAATCTGTCATAGTTAAATTATTCATCATTCAGGCAAAGGTCGAGGGTAATTTAAATAAAACGTCCAGTAGAAAAAACATCATTCAGGTATATAGGCAAAGGCCGAGGGTAGTTTTAAATAAAACGTCTAATAGAAAAAAGCCAAACGAATTTCAAATATTAATACGAAGCAAACCTTTAAATCTGTTGAACTCTATTAATTAACGTAACCGCACGGTCAATATTTACTCAGCACGAAAAACATTTTGATTACGAAAACCGTATTAGAAAAACAGAGTAAGTACGGACACCCTCTGGCGGGAAATGAAAAAGCTCTTTAGGTACCGATGTGAATATCTTGCGTAGTGGGGAGTCCTCCCTTATTTTGCAAAATGAATACAAATAGTATTATTTTGATAGGTCGTCGTATAAACATAGAACGAAGCTTATGAAATAATTTTCCACGCGTATACTCGTATGGGTTAACACAAGGGATATTTTTTATACCGTAAAAGTATTTTAGTCGTGTGGTATAACAGAAATTCCATGCGGATGTAGCCACGTCACGGTTTTCGGTGTAGTTGAATAATAAACTTCGAGACGAAAAAAAGCTTTCACTAACAAGAACAGCCAGTTTTGTTCATAATCGTCTAAACTATACGTACAGAATCCATTTGAAAACAAATACATAATAGTAAGTTCGCGGGACGTGCAATGCTAATTAAAGATTTAAACTAAAATGTTCGTGGTTAATCAACATTTCTCTCTGCCCGTGACATCCAACTTGACATGTCGTACCTACGCAGTCCCGTCGTGAACACGATCGATGCAACTGGGTCGAAATATCGACAAATCTAAAAACATTATCGTGGTTACCCGTTGAACTACGAGTATATTTAAGAAACGTGGCACATTTTATGGCATTTTACGCAGTTCTTCCAACTTGTAAACGTGAAACATTTATAAAAACTACTGGTATCCCTTGATCTTGTCCACGGTTGATTCATTTTCAATTAACCCCGCCGGAATACTTAATTTTTCCGGGTTAAAAAAACATCCTCTTTCCATGAATTTGACTATACTGAAAATTGCCTAGCAGTGTCTGTCTGGAATTTTGCTTACCTTTACACAATATTTCAATGTAAATAACTAAGAAAACTTTTTGTAATGTTGAAAGAAAACATCGTGAGGTAACCTGTATCATTAAAAGTTCTCTATAATGTTCTCAAAGGTCGTGTGGAGTCCACCAATGGCCTGCAATGGACTGCAGCCTAAAAACTTCTCATTCTGAGAGGACCGGTAATGGGTAGATGACGATGATGGCGATAATATAATATTTCCAAAAAATAATTACAATCATTTAACAAAATAACTTCATTGAAATTAGTGATTTCTTTATTTATTTATGCATTGAACAGGAAATGAGATAAGGAAAACTCTCGCGGCTCTGCTACGGATCGATTGAAAGAAGCCGACAGAAATACCTTATTAAAGCAAGGTAATAAAGAAAACCTCTTTGGATAACATTTCCGAGTTATATGCCAGTTCACTCAATAGGCTCACTTGTTTAAGTATAACCACTTAAAAGTGTTGCATTATTCCATCATGTCTTCTAGCTGTTGCCGTCGACCATGCCCGTGTATCTATGTTTACTTCTTTTTTGATTGTGAGGAAACTGTTTTTAAATGAAAACGCGTATAGCACTTTTTGGGTGAAAAAAAATCATGGAAGTTTTCCACGCGAGACTGTGAAATCCATTTAAAATCATGCGCTTTTTGCCCTTGCCATGTTTTTTCCGGCCTTAAGAGTTTCACTTGTACGAGAAAAAAATTGGTCGGATAATCCCGCTAAAATCCCAAATATTTAAGTCATAACAATAGATTCCGAGCTTACGCACCCTACATCAATTGGTAAGGGCATGCACAAAAACAACTTTAGCTAAACAGTATATACGGGAATCTTCTATGCAACAAAATCGATACCAGTATCTTATTTACCTTGTATTTACAAAGTGTCTGCCTCGTTGGGCTCTTGTTTAGCTCGGATCCGATGAACCAATTCTTAGGTCACTTTAAAAAAATGTTTTAAATATTTGCCAAGAAATTCTCATTACTTAAGTGATAGGAAAATGTTAATCACGTAGTACCTAATAAAAAACGCTAAAACTGCACAAACTTTAGTGGAATTGACAGAGTATGTTAATGAAGATTTGCAATATTTAGAGCCTAAAATATTATAATAACTGGCATAAAGTGCGTAACGGACGACATATAGATAAATTATTTATACAACGATATCGACACCAGTCTCTCATTTTCCTTGTATTTGCAAGCTCAGAGGCCAAGATGGTCTGGCAGCGAGAAAATGCGTAACGAACTTCAGAAGCGGGATTAAGCACCGCTGACGTCTCTGGAATTAATTATTTTAATGCCAGACGTAGTTATTGTCATAAAGAACTTGTCAAGGACGAGTTTGCGAGAGAGGAGCCACTCACTTTCTTGTATAAAAATATATGCCCGGTACTTCGTCTGTATTTATTTCAGTTTCATGAAAATCGCCGGAACCGTTGGTTTACCATAACCAACGACCGTCTGTAGGATACAAACTACCTGTATCCAAAATTTAATCAAAGAAGTTTATCTGTGAAACCATTATTCGTAACATAGGTTAGTTTTTAAAATCCCATATATAAACGGCCTATTCCCTTCCCATTGTGGACGGAGACCCGTGCTTTGTAGTGGCCAGGTAATGGATTGATGTGATGATAAAGATGATGATGAATATATAAACAAACATAGGCTTCCGCTTAAAATTTGCTTCGTGGTATCACTCACGATACCCATGCATCTTAGCGTAATGTAAACTTACTTTTACTCAATAATAAAGAATTAAAACGATAAATTTATCAAGAGCATTTTTTTTAATCGCCGATTATTTAATTTGTTTACGTGGTACAATAATAAAGACACAGGTACACAGACAAACAGTGAAACTTAAAATAAATACCCCTCTTTTTGCACTGGAAGGACACCTCTCCGATGGCCAATGCAATTAGGCAGAAACTTATTAAGCAAAGTTCAAGTTATTTGTCGACTAATCTACTTCAAACTGTCCACATTATTCTTTAAGCAAGCGAAGCTAAGTGCTCGACATTCACTATTCAGCAAATAAAAGCGCCATTTCCCTTGGATCTGACCGGATAATGGAAAAACAGAAGACGGTGGGGCGTTACGAAAACTGAAAACTTAGACCAATCCTTAGAAATTGTTTAAGTTTTACAAAAAAAAACGATAATTTTACCTTGATTGAAGTTGTTTAAATCTAAACCACCCTGTTAAAAATATCTACAAATAACAGAAAATTTAATAAACAATGGGCATTAAGCTTAATTTGTGACACACAAACCGATCTCTACGATGAACTAATACATGTATATAATATGTATTTTACACCACACAGATAGTAACGATGTCGAAGCACAGTTCACACCGAACGATACTCTAGATACTTTGACGTTACAACCAACAATCGCAAAGGCAAAAGTCTTTTTTGCACAACTTTTTTTGTAACGAATGATTCTATTCAATAATTACGGCATGCTAAATTATCTTGAGTTCATAGTACATACAGTTAAACCGGAGCAGCCTGGAGTGTTCGGTCGAGATAAATGCGGTAACAAAGAAGTATATTGTGTATATTATTTATAAAATACTTCACTACCTACTGAGATGAGAGCACATCTATATAATCCATTTTAATACATTAAACTGTTTCATCCCGTCTATTAACATCACACTGTTGGGCAAAGGCGTCTGTTTTTACTACAGTACAAGTTTGTTCTTTACTGCAATCGCAAGTGATGAATGATGATGCAGTGGAAAATCGTAGCTGGCTATCTGTTAGGGGTAAAACTTATAAGCAGTTTCAGATAACTATACCAGTAATCGGTTTCTACAAAGCATCGTACGGGACACATGATCATTTGGCGGTACGTCTTTGTCCGTACCCACTGTACCAGATCAGACCAGTGGTATTTTCCAAACTTTACATTGCCCTTCGGAGGATCAAACCCGAGACTTGCCACATAAATGATCACAGCAGTCCACCAAAGAGCTCAACTTCTCTCCTTTAAGAGCATAAAGTAGAAACCCACGACATCTAATCTAATGAATGCCCTATAGAGGGCTTTATCGATTATTAACACAATATGCTAGTGTTAATAACTGGGACTGACCGCTGAACGTAATCTCGGTAGCACAGACACCGACAATTTACTAACTCAATGCTGGTTATTTTTTTTTTATTATTTAGTTCGCAAAACTGACAATCAACTTCTTACACTAATATAAACTATAGCACTATTTGGCATGTGTATACAATTGTGCCTTCTCGATGCGAACATAGCATGCAAATCCGCTGGGTACGGCATGGGTAAGGCTGCTGTAAACAGCTAAAAAAACTATATTAAAATAATAAAATATAAATTACTAAGAAAAGAAAAACGGTAATGTAAGCTAATAGATTATATTCAGACAAATTAACTAATATTTTTGTAATGTACATCTGTAACTGACTTAGAATACGTTTTGGTTAGCTGTAAGTATACGAAGGATATAAATAAATAACTTACTTTTCAAACGACTGCGAAGTAGCCCACAAATCTACAATGGAGCAGTAGGCTAAGCGCTAAATTTCTGTCTCCAATCAAGATGCCTATGTATAGACCATAATGGCCAGACTAATATCTTATATAAATAACTTTATATACTTAAAATATAAAGTTATTTAAAAAAATATATAAAGTTATTTATTTAATTTTCAATAAAATTATTGATGAAGGTGAAAAAAATTTGAAGGGCATTTATATGTTTTGGTGTTAAAATTAATGAAAATTAATAAAAAAATTATAAAATTGTCTTTCGGCAAAATTATGTTTGCTTCACTGCCAACTTACTACATTATAAAATGTTATCCAAGTAGGCGTTACACAATTATTTTAATCGATAATATCTCATGCATTATTTCAACATGGTTCAACATGGTTCAATACTGTATGTAGTAAGGGAGTTTAGAGTGGCGGACTTTCAACTCACGCAAAAGCGAGCTTTTTTTTCATTTCATAGAGTTTTTAAATATCAATATTCACTGAAGCCCTGCATTCCTAAACCAACTCAATATCCAGGCGAACAAAACAAAAGAAAGTTTTTGCAAAACACTTGAATGACAATAGATTTTTGATAGATATATAGATGCGTTCGCGTTTTTATCGGTTAGTTTTTTCAAATCACCCGACAAGTATCAGTTTCCCGAGATAAAAAGTATTGTAACGTGTAACCTAAATAAATGCAATATTTCATAAGCAGTTTTGTAGTTAGGACGTGAAATCGGAACAAACAAAACAACAATCAATCAAAATAACAGTGTAGGAATAGGATAGTAGTGTAGAGAACAAGATTTTTATTTTTAATTATTAGCTATGTTCTGCATTTTACTAGGCACCGACAGAAATTTTGTAGAAAATATATATTTTTATTTAAATTCAAGGCAAAATTACGAGACTGGTTGAAAAATGCTATTACTCGGTAAGAGAGTTCTAATTTTAAAAATTATATTCAGCCGACATATTTTGATTATTTCGATTATGTTTATTCTGATGATTTTTTAGTTTTTATATAATTTTCTTTTTTATTCACATGTCATAGATTTTGACTAAACATATATACCTGCAATGTGTTTATGCGAATAAAATAATTCAATCGAATTGAATTGAGTAATCGAGTACCATATACACAAAAAAAACAGTCTAATTGACAACCTCCTCCTTTTTTTAGGTCGGTTGAAATTTCCTAATCACGCTTGCAGCTGGCAAAGTAAAGCTTATAATTATAGAAAAATAAAGTCGATTCAACTGTAACTTGCCATAACGTAACCTTAGTACGAATACGTTCCATGTTACTAAGCACTCAACCCACTTCGCTTAGCCACGAGTATAAAATATAATATTCAGCAGAAAGCGTCGATTAGTACGGAATCTCGTTCGAGAGAATGGACCAAAAGCAAATTCCGTGTTTGCACGTCAGGGTGTTCCACGGAGAACCATTGTAGCGGTGAGCGTACACTGCAGTGGTTTAACAGAATTATTTTACACAGCTAGCATTTTTTTCTGTGACGTCACTCGCATCACAGCTGAAAGTCAGCGGTATGTATTGTATTAGTATATGCTATTTTGTATGCCCCTTCTGCCTGGTGCTACGGCCAAACATTATTTTTCTATATTAATATAAGATGTACTGCTGACTATGAATAAATGTATTTTCTTTCGTTCTTTTGAAGACAATTCTGAATTTGAAGACGGTTAGAAGTAGCTTGATTTTATATGATCGTAATAAATTATTTGGTGCTATTGGCTTAAGACTGCTTACTTTGGTATTCTGCCAAATAGCAACATCACCATCATATCAAAACATTACAAGCGCACTATAGGGCCCGGGTGAATTTTCTCAGGTCTAGCCTATTGGGCCTTGGCTATAGCTAGTTACCAGTCTACCCACAATGACGTAATTTAAAGCGATTTAGCGTTCCGGTACGATATCGCATAGTTACTAATTAAGGGTTAGGGTTTAATATAACTGTCCCTAACGAGTTAGCCCGTTTCGTTCTTAGACTGCAGCTTACTGCCAGGTGAGATTGCAATCACGGGCTAACTGCTCCCAGTGGGTCAGTGGTTACAATGCTCAACGATCGCGAAGTCCTGGGTTTAATTACCTATGGCCAAGAGGTGAGAGGTTTTTAATTATTTTGTTAAGAATTAGTATCACCTCGGAGAAAGGCAAATGACGGTGCACACCCCAGTAAAGCGAATAGCATTCTTCAAACCGGAACACAGCAATACAAAAATGCTGGTTTGCGGCAGAAATCATTATGGCGGTAGTACTTCGCCGGAGGAGCTCAAAAATCTCTACTACTACTAAAAATTAGTCTAATATTATTTCGGTTTATATATCAACTCACCTGAGTAAAGACAGCTACTACTCTGATGCGAGATTCCTATTATATATAAACAAGATTTGCTCGTTTAAAGATATAAGATAAGATAATTGAATTACTAACTACATTAATCTATTTATATTGGGGTACGCAGCAGGGCAGAATAAAATGACCTGTGGTCTAAAAAAAACTAAAGATTCATTAATATCAGTAGGTACCGATAACAGCTACCTTAAGGACTCTAAAGTTAAGGGCTCTCCCAACGGAAGGGTTTAGCCATAAACACCACGCACACCAGTGATTGCAGAAGGTCCTAGCAGTAGGACAGTTGATGCGAGAAGAGAGGTGAAGACAGTATTCTAATCTACCTTATTTATTTATTTATTTATTATTTACTAGCTGTTTCCCGCGACTTCGTCCGCTTTTGTTTTTGTTTTTCGAAAGACCTGTGACTCTTAAATGTGGCAACACTGTAAAAGCCTGGTGTAAAATCGTCAAACACTTTCTTCCCTTCTCCCGAGAGAACTGAGCTTAATTTCGGGATAAAAAGAATTCTATATTACTTCTAATACCTAAAGGAATATGTGTATAAAGTTTTGTGATGATCGGTTCAGAAGTTTTTGCGTGAAAGCGTAACAAACAAACTTACATTCACATTTATAATATTAGTAGGGATAGGGATGTACCATAAATCGTGATTGTGAACATAAGATACATGACGTGTACAAAGGAAAGCTTATCTCTATAAGAGATCTACTCTATATATCTAATTCTACAGTTAACTGCAAAAAAGCGGAATTAAAGTAAAAACTAAAACAATAAGGAAACGGACAAGGAAGCAGTGTACGCCCGTATGTGGTGAATAGATTTTTATACGGCTCAAGGAGTGGGTCGGCAAGTACCGTTCACTGTAATGCACAATTAATGGAGTACACAAACCGTGCCGCAAATTAGATTGGATTCGTGAGTTCACGCCGAGCGTGGTCTACTGTTGAATTAGGATGAGCGCAAACGTGAACAGTGGTGAGACTGTGAATTGGCATTGTGTTGTTAGTGAAACCAATTGGATGCTACGCTCGCTTGAAGTGCATTAATGAAGTGCGAGCGTCTTGCTCTATCATTCTTCTTACACTACACATGTTGCTGTATTTTTGTTTTGATACTCATAGGTAAAGGTTTTGTAGAGCTCCCGGTTATTTTTGCCACCCAGGAGCAGTGCTGTGTACTACCTGAAGGGCGTGGCTGCCAGTGTAAATACAGACACATGAGGTTTAACACCTACTCCTTAAGTTGACGTACCTAGCGGACCTCAAAGATCGTGTCCTGTGAAGTAATTTGTTTATAGACGACGATTTTCTACTTATTTTTTTTTTATTCAACTTTCTATAGACGACTACACAGTTAGGAAAATAAAGGACGAATAGAGTGAAATACAAAGGCTGTAGTGGAATACAAAAGGCGGCCTTATCGCTAAAAGCGAGCGCCAGGCAACCTTAGGATTAGGACAACAAGAGCGAGAACAAATAGGTGGTGTAAAATTGTTATAAACCTACATACGAATACGTAAAAAAAATTACACAAATAAAATATATAATATATATCTATATATATAAAAGAAAGTCGTGTTAGTTACTTCACTTATAACTCAAGAACGGCTGAACCGATTTAGCTGAAAATTGGCAGGGAGGTAGTTTAGAGCCAGGAGAAGGACATAGGATACTTTTTATCCCGTTCGACATCATTCCCGTGTGACTTGACATGTAACGTCAGTCACTATAAAACGTGGTATAACAAAAAAGAATCAGACTTGGAATAACAAAATTGACGTATAATGACAGCTATGTAATGACGTATGGATGACTATTTGATATTTGTAAGAAATCAATAATATAACTATTTCTATTAAATAAATAATTAACATTATTGCCCAATTGCCCATTCGTATAAACAGTGAAGTGAACTATAAAACTCGGTATGGTTAAAAATTTAAGTTTTTAGGTGAAGTGAAGTTTAATTAATAATGCCGCGACCAAGACGATCGAATCTTTCCCGACAAAGCCGTGATGCAAGAAGAATACGAAATACTGCAAATGAAAGGACTGAAGAAGAACAAGAAATTGCACGTGAACAGCGCCGCGATAGTATGGCTCGACTTCGTGCTTCTCAATCACGAGAGCAAAGTGAAGCAGCCCGTGAAACAGCTCGGTTGGCAATGCAGAATCGTCGAGCGAACAACAGAGGTCAACAAATAGATAATTTGCGACGCAGAACAAGATATTTATCAAGTGCTGATTTGAATCGAGCAGCGTTTCAATACGATTGCAGCAATGATTACAGCTTGCATCCTAGCGTTTGCATTGGGCAAATGGACGTAGTTTGCGAGTATTGTGGTGCATTAAAGTTTTCCGGAGAAACGCCTGTATTATGCTGCCTTAATGGTAAAGTGAAATTGCCATTGTTGACTCCGCCACCTGAGCCATTGTATTCATTGCTTTGTGGCGAAACACAAGAATCACGCCACTTTCTTGCAAATACTCAAAAATACAATGGTTGTTTCCAGATGACGTCATTTGGGGCAGATATTATCGAAGAACGGGGATTTAATCCGACATTTAAGGTATTTATTTTTGTACTTATATAGAATGTAGTTAAAGAATAACTTACTTTATCTATTGGTACCTATGTAGTATATTTGCTAATTCTGAACTCTACTCTCCCACCGAAAAAAGTGTTTATAACCCAGTTAATACTGTCTGGTTTTTATTTTGTAGATACAAGGACAGATTCATCATCGAATTGGATCATTACTACCTTTCGAAGATACACAGAATAAATTTTTACAAATATATTTCATGGGCAACATGGAAGAACAACTTGATCGACGCCTAGAGATCAATGCAGGAATGAAGCGAGCAATTCTTCAAGACTTGCAGTGTCTGCTTCATGAACATCATGCGTTGGTCAGGTTGTTTAAGAGTGCTTTAGAGCGCATGCCAAGTGATGACTATAAAGTTGTTATCAAAGCAGATAAACGACCATCTGGAACACACGAAAGGACATTTAATGCTCCAACAGTAGACGAAGTTGCCATCCTGATTGTTGGTGAACAATTGGAAAAACGCGATATTGTGCTTACACGTCGCGATACTGGGCAACTGCAACAAATATCTGAAACTCATCGATCATATGACACATTGCAATACCCGCTGATGTTTTGGCAAGGAGAAGATGGATATTATTTTAATATTAAAATGAAAAATCCATTGAATGGTGAGTATCAGTATCATAATTTATTTCATTTATTTGTGAAAGACACTGATTTAAAATAATGCTTATTAAAAAAATGGTTAATGTCTGTATTGTTTGCCTTTAAAATTTGCCTTTGAAATGGTTAATTATCAAATTTTTAATTTCAGGTGAAGAAACTACAAAGAAAGTTAGCTCAATGAATTATTACGCATATCGTTTGATGATTCGTCAAAATGCTGACAACTATTTGCTGCGGTTTCGTCGATTGTTTCAGCAGTATTGCGTTGACATGTATGTAAAAATAGAAACGGAACGTTTAACATTCATTAGGTTGAACCAAGCCAAACTGCGTTCTGAGGAGTACATCCATTTACGTGATGCAGTTAATACTGAAGGAAATGCAGCTAATATTGGTCGATTAACTATTCTGCCGGCGACATACATTGGTAGTCCACGTCATATGCATGAATATGCACAAGATGCAATGACATATGTTCGTCATTACGGTCGGCCCGATCTCTTTATTACTTTTACCTGTAATCCAAAATGGATAGAAATTACTCAATTGCTGCTTCCCGGACAAACATCAAGTGATAGACACGACATCACAGCACGTATATTCAGGCAAAAAATTCGGTCCCTGATGAACTTTATTGTTAAACAACGCGTCTTTGGAGATACTCGATGCTGGATGTATTCAATCGAATGGCAAAAGCGAGGCCTGCCGCACGCACACATTCTTATTTGGTTAGTGGAAAGAATTCAGCCTGACCAAATAGATGATATCATATGTGCTGAGATTCCTGATTATGAAGTCGATCCAGACCTACATGATGTTGTTACTACTAATATGATTCATGGACCGTGTGGTGCCATCAATCCCCAATCACCTTGCATGGTCGATGGAAAGTGCTCTAAACGATATCCACGGAAATTAACGGCGGAGACTGTCACTGGCAATGATGGTTATCCGCTGTATCGGCGTCGATCACCAGATGACAACGGTCGAACTGTCACAACGAAAGTGAAAAGAATGGATTTCGTTGTCGACAACAGTTGGATTGTTCCATATTCGCCACTTATTTCTAAATCGTTCAAGACACATTGCAACGTTGAATACTGCAATTCAGTTAAGTCCATAAAATATATTTGCAAATATGTCACGAAAGGCAGTGATATGGCGGTTTTTGGATTGCAATCCTCGAATACCAACGATGAAATTTCACGCTATCAAGTTGGTCGTTATGTGAACTGTAATGAAGCGATTTGGCGTATATTCGCATTTCCCATTCACGAACGTCATCCTACTGTTACGCATTTGGCGGTGCATCTGGAGAATGGTCAACGAGTATATTTCACGGCTTCGAATGCTACGCAACGTGCTGAAACACCTCCAGCAACTACATTGACCAGTTTTTTTGCAATCTGCCAAAGCGATCAGTTTGCACGAACTTTGCTTTACTCGGAGATGCCACGTTATTATACTTGGAATGCTTCATCGAAGAATTTTCAAAGACGGAAGCAAGGCGATGCGGTTCCTGGGTATCCAGATGTGCGTTCTACTGATGCTCTTGGTCGTATGTATACAGTTCATCCAAAGAATAATGAATGTTTCTATTTGCGGTTGTTGCTGGTAAATGTGCGTGGGCCAACGTCATTTGAGTCACTACGAACTGTTAATGGTGTAATATTCCCAACATATCGTGCTGCATGTGAAGAATTGAAGTTATTAGAAAACGATAGTCATTGGGATACGACAATCGCTGAAGCCATTATCTGTGCATCTCCAAGTCAGATACGCACATTATTCGCTATCATAATTTCGACATGTTTTCCATCAAACCCATGTAACCTGTGGCACAAATACAAGGATAATATGTCAGAAGATATTTTACATCAAATTCGTGTCAGTTCCAGAAATCACGATATTGAGATGAATGAGGAGATACATAATCGTGCTTTACTCTTGATCGAAGATATGTGTTACCTCATGTGCGGTAATTTATTAATCAGGTTAGGAATGCCAGCACCATATCGTGAAATGAATGACGCATTTAATCGAGAATTGGAACGGGAACGTGAATATGATCACCAGGAATTAGATTTAGTAGTTCAAACGAATGTACCCCTGTTGAATTACCAACAAAAGAAAGTTTATGATACTTTAATGAAGGCAATCGATGATGAAAATGGTGGTTTATATTTCCTAGATGCCCCTGGTGGAACTGGCAAGACATTCCTCATGTCATTAGTTTTAGCAACTGTTCGGGCGAGATCTAACATAGCGGTTGCAGTTGCTTCTTCTGGAATAGCAGCCACATTGTTAGAAGGATGCCGTACGGCTCATTCAGCATTCAAATTACCGTTAAATCTTCAAACTATTGAAGAACCAACGTGTAATATTGCAAAACACTCAGCAATGGCCAAAGTTTTAGCGGTATCGAAAATCATCATCTGGGACGAATGCACAATGGCGCATAAACGTGCATTAGAAGCACTTAACCGAACATTAAAAGATTTACGCAATGACTCGAGATGTTTTGGAGGAGCAATGATTTTACTTTCTGGTGATTTCCGCCAAATACTGCCAGTAATTCCAAGATCTACGGCTGCCGACGAAATAAACGCTTGCCTCAAATCGTCAAATCTATGGCGCCATGTGAAGAAACTGCAACTGACAACAAACATGAGAGTTGCATTGCTTAATGATACATCTGCTGAAGATTTCTCGGAGCAATTGCTGACTATCGGTAATGGTCAAGTACCTGTCGATGAATCGAGCGGATTAATATCATTTCCAAATAATTTCTGTAATTTTGTCTCATCAAAAGACGAACTTATCAACAATGTATTTCCAGAAATTATTTCTAACTACAAAAATTATGAATGGATGAGTGAGCGAGCAATTTTAGCGGCTAAGAATAAAGATGTAGATGACCTAAACAACATAATTCAAAATAAGATCATTGGAACAATGCATTCATTCAAATCTATTGACTGCGTCACAAATGAAGATGAAGCCACCAACTATCCAATTGAATTTTTAAACTCTTTGGACGTGCCTGGCTTACCACCGCACAATTTACGCCTAAAGGTTGGCTCCGTAGTAATCATGCTTCGAAACATAAACCAACCAAAACTGTGCAACGGTACGCGTTTGGTGGTTAGAAAATTGATGAACAATGTAATTTACGCTACGATAATGATAGGAAAATTCAAAGGTGAGCAAGTTCTCATTCCGAGGATACCGATGATCCCAACCGATATGCCGTTTGAATTTAAAAGACTTCAATTTCCGATACGTCTTGCATTTGCCATGACCATCAACAAATCACAAGGCCAATCCTTAAAAGTTTGTGGTTTAAATCTAGAACATTCATGTTTTTCCCATGGTCAATTATACGTGGCATGTTCACGGGTCGGAAGACCATCTGCGTTGTTTGTTTTTGCGCCTGATAATAAAACAAAAAATGTCGTGTATCACAAGGTACTTAAATGAAGAGCAACCTATGTACTAAAATACAGAAATAATTATGAATGATTGATGTAGAAATTTAATTTTTTTTGTATTTTTTCCAATAAAAAAAAAATCTGCTTATTTATTGACATTAAGGCGGAACAAAGTTCGCCGGGTCAGCTAGTATGAAATAAAAATTATAAACTAATATAAATTATGATAAGCTAATATTAATAAATAGAGGGAAAAAAAAACCAGTCGTCTTATTGCACAAGACAATAGGAATAAACTGTTTAAACGTTTTTAAACATATGAAGCGATTTTGCCTGTCGGTAACTTGCGTGTCGGTTTACTTACCAGCTTACTTTAGCCAGCTTGATCCGTCAATTATTATTTTAAAGGTTTTGTAAAGATGGCGGTTGGTTTTAAACAATATGCCAAAATCAAAACGACAAATCTGTAGGTATTCAAGTTTGAAGAAGTCTTCTATTATGTATACGTGGATTTCTACTTTTACGACAAGATAATGAATGTAGACTTTATTAAACATAAAACGATGTTCCAGCTAGAATCAATATAAACGAGAAATGAGTAGGTATAACTGGTTTATTTGTTTCCCATATCCCAGGTTATGTGTGGTTGGGACAACTCTATAACTTGAAAACAGATTTGTTGTTCTGGTTTTGGCATATTTTACGATCAACTGGCTTTCTGAACTTCACTTTTCGGTTCAAAAGGATAAGATAGTAATCCCCTTTTAATCTTAAAATCAGACAGTATCCCTAAGCAACCGCATGATATCATTTCGGAGAAGTTCCTCTTCGCGTCCGACTAATTTTAAACCGATGATAATGTTTATTTAGCTATGAGTAAACTATACAAATTGAGATACGATGAACTGAGTAATTAATTGCCTTAAAATTTCAAGTGAGTTAATTACTGTAGTACTAGTTTTATTATAAATAGTCTCGGCTCCGAGATTCCAATTATATATATATACTAGAATTGCTCGTTTAAAGATATAAGATATAATGGAATTACTAACTTAATTAATCTATTTATATTGGGGTTCGCAGCAGGGCAGAATAAATAGACCTGTAGTCTAATAAATGTGGAATGCATTCCCGTTGAACATTAGAGGCTCATTATCTCGCTCAGTAAAGACGACTATTATTATTTATTTATCTACTCAAACTCGAATTTAAGTATTTATGGTATATTAAGATATGTATTAGGATATTTATTTTTTATATTTATCAATAGTATATTTTTATTTGTGTAGTTTGGTTTATGTATTAGTATGTAGATATTCGTATGTTGCATACATACGAATATCTAAATACTTAATAGTGTACCACACCTATTTGTTTTCTTTTTAGTTTTCCTAATCCTAAGGTTGCCTGGCAGATATCGCTACTTAGCGATAAGGCCGCCTTTTGTATCCTGCTTCATTCTTCATGTGTTTGTTCTTTTTTTGTCTCGTTTTTCTGAGTGGTGTACAAATAAAGAGTATAAATAAATAAAAAAATACATTTTTATCTGAAAGTTCTCATATAAAAATAAACTAAAAGTAAAATAAACAGCTACCTTAAGGACTCTAAAGTTAAGGGCTCTCCCAACGGGAGGGTTTACCCATAAACACCGAGCACACCAGTGATTGCAGAAGATGCTAGCAGTAGCACAGTTGATGCAAGAAGAGAGGTGAAGACAGTATTCTAATCTACCTTTACCAAGCGGCAAAGTTACATTACAATAATGGTCAAATTATACTTCTTTACTTGACTTAAACTAGATCTTATAATAACTATCTCGCATAAAGGTTCTTCTTCTTCTTTTGATTTATGGCTTTTCGTAATGCCAAAACAGCACAATGACCTAACGTTAACCCAAAGCTAGCATTATGCGATACGTATAGGTATGCCTGCATAACTTTATAAATTGAATATAAATGTATACGAGTTATTTGTATTACTTATCTGTAAACGATACCACTTGAGACAAAAATTAACTGAGTAATCAATTATTCATCCACTTCATGCGAACTAATTGCCGTTTACTGCTACTCTACGTAAACGATCTTCAAAAAATATATAGACGTTTATGCACTTGGTGCAGTATACTTAATTTAATCAATTTAATATAACTTGCTTTAGCGATGAAGGAAAACATCAAAATTCATTCATTTCAAGTGGGCCCAAAATTTTGAAACGTTTTGACGTGACAACGTCTTATAATTCGATGGAGCCGGCTGCACGCACGAAAAAACATGACGCATGCGGCGTTACCTCGCTCTGAGGCGTTCCATTCAAAGCTTGAAGTGCAAGCGAGAGCGCGGAACGAGCGACAAAGAGGCACAGTCGGCCTCCGCGTTCGACATTTGTCTCTCTCCTTCTTGAGTGAGCGATGCGTCCGCGTGGACAGCTTCTATACAATAATACATTTACATGGTTTCGGCAAGGATGAAGTGCAGTGAAAAGTGCAGTGCAGTGGTGTCAATTGTTTATAGCAACGATACTATCTATCAAACAAATAAAATTTAAATTTTCTTTTGAAAAAATGCAACCATTCCATCAGTATTTTATTACGACGTTGTCACGTTCAACTATCGTCAGTAAGCCGACTTTACAGACAACCAATTTTTCAATAAATTTTTAGTAACTCTACCACTGGTTAGGAAGGCTGATTCTACCGAGGAGAGATTCAAACTTTTCCTGGCAGAGCCTCATGGCGAGGCACGCCAACAAGCCCACGTTACGCTGTTAAAATTATTAGACCAATACAAATATTTATAAGCTTGATTATGTTCTAAATGGATGTATCCTACAGCCTAAACCGGTAATGTTCTAAGAAGAGAACCGCGCTCTGCTGTGGGCCGGGGTAATGGGTTTATGACACTGGCGTCCATAGTGGGTATGCACAGGGTATGCAGATAAATAAATAAATAAATAAATAAATATACTACGACAATACACACATCGCCACCTAGCCCCAAAGTAAGCGTAGCTTGTGTTATGGGTACTAAGATAGCTGTTGAATATTTTTATGGATATAATACATAAATACTTAAAATATACATATAAACACCCAGACACTGAAAAACATTCATGCTCATCACACAAACATTTTACAGTTGTGGGAATCGAACCCACGGCCTTGGACTCAGAAAGCAGGGTCGCTGCAAACTGCGCCAATCGGCCGTCAGATGATATAAAATGAAAAAAATCTCTAGTACGAGTTATAAATACTTAAGGGTAGGCTTTTTATAACTCTTACAAAGCCTACCCTTAATTTTTTTATAACTCGAACTGGAGATTTTCTTCATTTTATATCATCTGCATACCCTGTGCATACCATCTATGCACGCCACTGGACTTGATGAAGACAGCATTCTATTGCAAAAACATCTGTTATCCCTAAGATACACTACTGATTTCCAAGTAGGTACTCAGTTACAAACATTAAATTAAGTAAAGATGAATACTAGAAATAAATACTTAGCTATGGATAAACGATACCAATTGAGTTACAAATAACTGATTAATCAATTGCCTATCCATTTCGAGTGAGCTAATTGCTGTTTACTACTTAATTAGTCTTCGTATTCGCTCTTCAGAAATCATGTGTAAGTTAATTAACTACATTATTCTACTGGAACAACCTTTTACGTAAAATATAAAGGTAACCGCACATCACCTTCCAAAGCAACGAAAATTAAAGTCACGCAGACCGCACATGTTAAAAGCCAGTATTTAAAACTTTTGATTTTAAATACTGGCAATTTATTAAAAGTAATCATTTCAAATTTCAAATTAATCAATTTAATTAATGTACGGCGTAAACGAAACCAAGAGCTATTATGAAAATTAAGCTTAATTTGCTATAGTCCGCGAAAAGCAGGAGAATCTGTATGGTGTAATTTATAATTTCTTCAATCCTTATACTCGGCTTTCGGACCGAAACATGCGTATAGGGTACATTGCCGATATCTGTTTGGTGTGGAGTATAAGGATTGAAGAAATTATAAATTACATCATACAGATTCTCCTGCTTTACGCGAAGTATTGCAAATTAAGCTTAATTTTAATATACCATGGATTTCCGCAGATAACGCCTGCTTGTATCCAATATTTGAGATCAAGAGCTTAAAATTAAATTGGAATTATGTTAATGGTTACATAAAAAAAACCTCAAAAGCTGAGAAGCCTTTGTTATCAACCCTACCATGTGATATATATACACGAACGGAACAAGCAGATTCCAAATGAATATATAATAAATTCAGGTGGGCTACCTGATGTTATGTGGAAAAATTAGCGCCCATCAGGCCATATAATACGGCCATACAAAATACCGCCATATGTACATCAACCTGTTAAGCCTCTTGTTCCTTACACCGGCATCCACACCCTTCAGACGTACTTGCTGACAGAAATAAGCACTGCGGTTATACTTCTCCTGATGACCTCTGTCACAAAAGGCTTTAAGTCCCTCCCATGTAAGGAGACGTGTATCCAGACGTGATGGTGATAGAAAACTATGTGTAGGTAAACTTAGATCATAGACAGAAAACCATTATGTCTGTATATAATAGATACCCTCGAAAGCTACTTTACAAATTTTAAACATGGTTATTCGTGAAGATGTATTTTATTTCAGTAATAATTGGATTTCAGTCTGAAAGAATGGTATTTTTATTTATTTATACTTTTTATTTGCAAACAAATAAAAATACAGAAGAAGAATAAAAAAAAACACAGACAGAAGCAGCATACGGCAGAGTGGCGCAGTGGGCAGCGACCCTGCTTTCTGAGTCCAAGGTCGTGGGTTCGATTCCCACAGCTGGAAAATTTTTGTGTTTGAAAAAAAACATGAATGTTTTTCAGTGTCTGGGTATTTATCTGTATATAATAAGTATTTATGTGTATTATATTCATAAAAAAATATTCATCAGCTATCTTAGTACTCATAACACAAGCTACGCTTACTCTGGGGCTAGATGGCGATCTAAAAGCAACTTTAAACTGTTTAATACATTTGGTAGTAAATTGCTACATTATCATTAATTAATCAATTGTCAGGTAATCATTGCAGTACGCGAATTAGAATCTTTAGAATCCAGCTTTTCACTTAGATTCCCGTATCATATTTTAATACACACTTAAACCAATAAACTCTTTCTTTGTTATTTAATTCTAACTTCACCGCCGAAGGGTGAGCGACTACATAAAACAACTTAAAACCGTGAAATAAATACATTTCATTTTTATCCAATTGCTAAATTATTTTGTAATAAAGTAATGCAGTGCACTTTTAGAATTGACAGGGTCAAACTTTTTACTTCCATTCTCGTATCCTATTTTAACACTTAAACCAATAAACCCTTTGTTATTTAACTCTGAAACCACCGTCGAAGCGTAAACTCGAAGTTGCCACCACAAAAAGCAACTTTAAACCGTGAAATACGTTTTATTTTGGTATTGAAGTGCAAAATTCATTTGTGGCTGTTGCAGTGCGCCAATAGAATTACCGGAGCTATCCGCTCAGTAGTAATTGGAATTTATTTCAATAGCATTTATTTAGATTCGCGTGATGCGGCCCCTCTACAGCAAATCAATAAACGCGTATACAGCTTACGAAAATCGTTATTGCTATACGTTATACGGTATGGAAATTACGTCATCGGATAGCCTCATTTCACTTGGATATTTGAATTCATGCATATTATTATTTTTCATATAGACTTTTAACTCCAGCGCTGTGGGAAGTCCAAGAAGGTGATTTGCGTTATTTATAGTTTCCTTATTACTTTTGGTCTTATCTTTGTTTGAGGCTTTGTTTGTGCCTTGTTATCACTCAAACAACTGCCAAACGGCATTGCGTTCTGGTAGTATGCCGCGTAGAAATCGCAGTGATACCACTGTGGTTCCTACGCGACCTTAATACGCGGCTGGTTTAATAACTGACATACTTATTACTGGTTAGCCTGCTACCATCTTAAACTACATCATCCCTTATCCTCAGGTGAGGTTCTAGTCAAAGTTTGTAGAGACTACTCGTATCAACATCATCATCTTCTTAGCATAATATCCCATAGCTGGGAATAGGTATCGTCTCTTATACGTAAGGGGAATTAGGAGACTTTCTACCCAACTGGTTATGGTTACCAAATCGCATTTCTAGTAAGAACGGATGAATAATAATTTGCATCCCGCTCAAGATGTTTTCACTGCAATGAAACCTTTCAAAAATAAACATTCCAGGGAAAAATTATAGTATAAAAACTATAGTTTTTAATATAAATGTTGGAATAAAACCCGTGACAGCCCGAGGTAAGTGTACTCTTAACACCAGGGCTCTGAAGTTGTAAGGCGCAGTAACTTGTTTTACTGTTTCTATCTTGTTTCACTCGTTACTGGATTTACTGAAGACTGTCCTACAGGGATATCAAGTTTATTTTCTTAGCAGTTCTTCTGTTAAATGTTTCAAACCCCTGACACTAAGCAAAGGGTTTTATATACTTGAAAGCTTTGTCTGAATGACTCTTTTTGTTGTAGTAAATACCGACGGGTTATATAATATGTATTTTTTAATATTTGTTTGTTTTATCTAAAAATGTTTTTAAAATCGTAATTAGGTAAGTATTAAATAATTTTTTATTCATGGATTGTGTATCAGATAATTATTTAGTATATTATTGATTGCAATTTTAAATACTAAACAGCGTTAGCCATTACTTTTCACTTATTTAGGATAGTAAGTATTCCAATGATAGTAAAATTTCTTGATTTCATGACGATTTCAATAACATATGTTTTGTTTGAAAATCCTAAGCACATTTTAGATAAATCTTCATTTTAATGTGGCACGAGAACCTCCGTGTTACTTTCAACAGATGCGCCATTTTGCCCGAAATGGCAGCGACCTTGCAGATATTATATTTAATTTTTCATTGTTATAAAAATGGTAGTTTAAATGGAAGGTTAGTACCAGTCAGCCTACCAAATTGCCAACTTCACTGGCGCATGGTGCATCCTAACCGACTAGGCACAGAACGGTGTTGGGTAGCAGAAATAACGGTGCAGATAGACTAGGCTGGTTACGTAGGGCAATAACGTAAACCTCGATCATTGACCCGACACCGTACAACAAGTTGAGTCTTATAACGGAAGATCCAGTGAATCCAAAACAGAAATCTGTTTGATACAAACTTGGCAGAGCCGTTTCTAAAATTATAGCAGTACTCTACGCACAATCGAACCTGAGCTTGGTACCAGGTGAGAAACTGTTTAGTTGGTATCCTTGAACTCATCAAGGATACCAAGTTTCTTACAAGCATTTTTTGCTTTGAATTTAATGCCCTATACGTAGTTGACGTTGGAAGGTAATATACCTTCTAACGTCAACTTCATATAGCCACCTAGAACCTCTACACTATCGGTAAGGAGATAAGTATATTGGAAAGTCTGAGTCGGAGGAACTGGACTTTATTTTGCAGTGAATAAACACGCATGCGTTCGAAACGTTTACGCTACGTTTGAATAAGTCTTTAAGCGATGACTGTCAACGGACTCAACATAAATGGCACTTTTACATCACTCAACATCGGTTTGCAATTTATAAAATAAATAAATAAATAAATAAATATACTACGACAATACACACATCGCCACCTAGCCCCAAAGTAAGCGTAGCTTGTGTTATGGGTACTAAGATGACTGATGAATATCTTTATGAATAATATATTACATAAATAATTAGAATATACATATAAACACCCACTGGCAAACATTCATGCTCATCACACAAACATTTTCCAGTTGTGGGAATCGAACCCACGGCCTTCGGCTTATGTTATCATGATAGCTGACACTCTGCGAAACTTTAACACAATTACCAGTTAGATCTTTTCAAACAGACTTTTTCCAACTGTTGTCAACATTAAATTAAAATTCAAAGTCCCTTTATTTCAAGTACTTAGGTCTAGTTTGTAGTGACTCTACTACCGGTTCGGAAGGCAAATTCCACTGAGAAGAGTCGACAAGAAACTCAACAGGTTGCTCTTTTCCAATATCACTTTATTTTTTTTGTTTAACAAACTTTAGAATGTGTCTGTTTTGTGAGAGATGAGAGAGAAGTAGCCAGCTTCCAAGCAGCTTTGTCGTAAAGGAATTCATCAATCGTGTAGTAGCCACGATTAGTTAAATCTGTTTTAATATTTGGAGTTAACTTAGGTTAAGGTAGATCTAATATTACCTTCGGCATCATATTATAAAAGCATATGCCCATCCCCACTAAAGATTTCTGGATATTTTTAAAACGATATGCAGATATCACTAATTTATGCTTGCGAATAAACATGAGCAAGACGAAGATTTTGTCTAATGCTAATCTTTCACTTCACCTAGTTATCGTTAAGATCACTGCACTAGAAATTGTAGACGAGTATACCTAGAACACACTATCCAGTTTGGTAGGTCAAATTTCGAGAAAGAGGTTAACCACCGAGTCCAACTCGGTTGGGCGATATTCATTTCGAAAGCGCTATTTTGCTGAGTCGCTAACAGCTAAGTACAAGCAAACCTTAATAACCATAGCCAATTTAGTGAAAATATTTTTTTAACAAACATGCATATAGCCCAATTTTTGTTTGGAAAGTAAATTTGGTTTTAATAGTGTTTACGTTGCGTCCTGCTTGAAACTTAGCATGAATAGAAATAAATATTTTCAAGCCTACATTATCAAAACCAAAACTTAATTTTTTACTGCTAAGACGGCTATAAAAAGCATAGACCCATCATGCTCCAATATTTTGGCCGGATTTAGCTGATATTATCCCAATATGCTAGTAATGATAATCAAGAAATGGTGATCGTGCTTTCCGAGGCAGGACTAGTACTGGCAGGATTTCTGGCCATACTGCCAAATGGGTATAAGCGGGCCTTGGCAACCAGCACGTTCTTAATTATTAGGTATTATTAGTTGTTAGTAATAATTATAATCGTCCCCAACGGAATAACTTGCTCCACGAGACATAAAAAGTTTTTTTATTTTTTTTTCCACTACGAGATAGCCCTTGACTGCAATCTCACCTGGTGATACGATTATGCAGTATAAGAAGACATAATCGGTTTTTACGCGACATCAAACCGGAACACTTAATCACTTAGCGGGACGTCTTTGTCAGTAGGGTGGTAACTTGCCACGGCCGAGGCCTCCCACCAGACCAGAACAGAGAAAATTTAGAAATTATGAATTCCCAAGTTGCCCCTACAAGGATTGAAAACGGGACCTCCTTTTTAAATTCACGGCGCTCACTGTTCCGCCAGGAAGGTCGTAAAGAAAAGTATAGGTCGGTCGCAAAATCAACTGACGTGCACTGTCTAAACCAAACCACAGTCTTCATGTGCTGAGTGCTGCTAAAGAAATTACCCTTTTATAATCGTCGTAGTTTTCCCCAGAAACAAAATATTATATTCTTGACCATTTTTCTGACTGTTTTTATCCGCTTTACACGATTCATTAGAATTACCTTAAACGATAATTCGAAGTACGTTTTTCTTACTTATTTATTTTGGGCTTCATATAAAATATAAAAAATACTTGGTAGGCACCTACCTGATGTAGACATTACTGAGAACTTAGGTTATTTTAATTATATATATATATATATATATAACCTAGAAATAACCTAGAAATTTTAAAAATAAACGCCACTTGCTTAAATCGATTCGGTACATTTTTTTTATACCTGAATAAATAATTTTAGGGCACAATGCCAATGGACGTACGTTATATTTTCATGTCTAGTCGAATCGTATAATTATTGAAATAAAAATATTTAGCCAGTACCTAGTGATATTTTTGTAATATTTTTATTTCAATAAATATAAGATTCCAATACATATACTTACCTCTCACATTTTTTCCACACGCCCGTGGGTCAGGTCAAAATATAATATATTTCGGATTCACGGTAACAAAAACAAAGGCTCACCGCCCGCGGGTGGCAGCAGAATGATGGAAAAATTACTAAGTAAATATTCTTATTGCTCGGGGTCTACAAACGCGAATCTTGTTAAAATAACGTCAGCTCTTAAAACAACAAAATATAGTACATACTAAAGCCACCTTACATGGTGGTGAACGCCGACTTTGGCATAATTCGTATCTTTATAAACGTGAGTCACAAACCTCTATCTGCCAAAAGACGACGAAATGAATGAATTTAACATTTTGCTAAAAGTGAGTTTTCGACTATTTAACATTTTGCTAAAAGTAAGTTTTAGATTTCTGCAAAAGGAGCAAAGTAACAAAGTCAAAGTCAAAGTCAAAAATATCGTTATTCAAGTAGGCTCTTAGTCGGGTGTTTTTTTTTTTGTTATCACGTTCTCACAATGTCATTTAAAACTATTAGAAGAGCAACCTGGCTAGAGCAATAATTTACACACTAATAGCAAAAGTATTTTTTTTCCATTGGCAGCTATGTTCGCTTTCTAATTTATTATTGGCAGCTAGGTTGACTATTTAATTTTCCTTGGTTACTTTGTCCCAACGCATTTCAGCCGATAATCTCAATTTCAAGGGATGGAATAAAACAATAATGTTATATTGTATTGATACATTGCAGACCATTAAAATTTTAACTATCATGGATGCAGCGATGTGAGCACAGCTGATAATTTTGCCTGAATCAACCCAAAAGAGGAATATACGAGTATATTTATACGTGTAAGTGTATGGTGCAAGCTGAGTGTCCGCAATCATTTTTTTCTCGAGAATAGACATATACATAGACTTATCTGAAGTTTTCTTAATTTGCCAAAAAGGGTAAATTCGACCTTTACCTTTCCCATTGGCGTTTCTCTGTTTATTAGCGATACGCTTACTAGCAGATGGGTAATCTGCTTGGTTTGTACATTATTTCTTGGTACAAAAAAATAGGTTCTATGGCGTAATTTAAAGTTTGAATACGGACACATCCTAAGCAAACTTAATGAACTTTAAATAATTAATAAAGATAACACATAAAATAACAATTTTAAAAAACGATGGGGTAATAAATTCCACAGACACACACACACACACAAATACACACTCACACATATATACAATCACGCACACACACAGAAATTTACAAACGTCGTTGTTGCATCGGGGGTTAAAAATCAATTCTGAGACGTCAAGTTCTTATCACTTGTGTACCTCCACCTCTATCCTGCCCTCTATCCCACCCTTTTCTTGAAAAATGTATGCGTTCGCCCTTAGATAACGTTCCAATTTATCTCTCTAAATACGTAATAAGTCAAAGCCTTTTTGACCTGCGAGCATTAGGTAAATAAAGAAGGCGCAAGTAGCCTCACAATATCCTCACAGTATTGAAATTGAAGGTAGTCATATATTTGCCTTCGGAGGCGGTCTAATTTATTTTACATATTTCAATTTCAACGACCATTTTAGGCACAGAGCTCCTCCATCCAACTCAATTATTAAGTCTAGATTAATGACCGATTCTTTTTATTCCACGTTAGCCCTTGACTGCAATCTCACCTAGTGGTAAGTGATGATGCAGTCTAAGATGGTAGCGGGCTAATCTGTTAGGAAGTATGGTAGTCATACTCCTAATTGGTTTCTACGCGACATGGCATCGGAACACTAAATCGCTTAGCGGCACGTGTTTGTCATTAGGTTGGTAACTAGCGGCCAAAGAAGTGCCGCCAGGCTCCAAATCAGCCAAAGCCTCAAACCAGATAAAAAGACCGAGCAAGCGAATCGACTTTGCTTTAAATCTGGAAAAAAATGTTTTTACTACATGTGCTTATGCACGACTGATACTTATTTAAAATTGCTACTTTATAAAGTCTTTAATGCCGCGTACAAACAAAGCCTACCAAAGAAAGCTTGGCTTAGATATTGCCATTTTTTTGTTTTTAACCATAAAAAACTTATCAGGCGCTGAAATAAATAAATCTCAAAATGTCTCACAAAGCGTTTTGCGAAGTCGTCTCTAGTATGTATAGTACATTATTACTCAGAGACTTCAATCGAGTTTAACAATGCTTTTACTTTGCCGATAAATCTTTATAGCGACAGGTTAAATCCATTGACCCTATTTCCATTAGTCGATAACGGCACGCTTTTTTTAAAATCCCGCTAGTTCTGTTTTTGTGAAGAGAGATACTGTCTTATTACATTCCGATAACACATCTTAAACAAATAGTACATAATTATGCTATAACAAGGCAAATGTTGTCCTCTTATTCTAAAGTAACCTTGTCAAGTCGGTAACTAGATGGCACCACTTGTCTATAATGTCGCACTAAGGATTTGTTCAACTAGAATTATAAGAAGAGTTATAATGCAACCAATAAAATAAGTTTCAATCAGTGTTGCGCAGTGTTTTATTAGTGCGGTGAGTGAACACATTCCGTTATAATATCAATAGTTTTATTTTAATATAATTCAGTTGAAACTTCAGTATTTATATACCTACTACTTATTGTATTAGAATATACAATGTACTTAGATATTTCTATTATTCTTGAAAACTACGGTTGGGTACATTATCTATATAAATAAAAGGAAGTGGTGTTAGTTACCCATTTATAACTCAGAACCGGCTGGATCATTTTTTATGATATTTGATTTTTTGGATTTCTCTTAGTCCGGAATAGGATAATAAGTATTAAAATATATAACATTCATCTAAATAAAAAGATTCGCGGTACGAAGTTCGCCGGGACAGCTAGTACCTAATAAAATTAGTTAGTTAATAACCCTAGCCTACATAGACGTAGCTTATTTATACGTTATATTGTCCTCATAATGGTTTGGTATCTAGGACGCTAATTATGATTATGACGGCCGATTAGCGCAGTGTGGAGCGACCCTGCTATCTGAGTCCAAGGCCGTGGGTTCCATTCCAACGATTGGAAAATGTTTGTGTAGAACATGAATGTTTTTCAGTGTCTGGGTATTTATATGTATATTATAAGTATTTATCTATATTATTCATTAAAATATTCATCAGTCATCTTAGTACCCATAACAAAAGCTACGCTTACTTTGGGGCTAGATGGCGATGTGTGTATTGTCGTTGTATATTTATATTATATTATATATTTATAAGGAAGTCGGATTGAATCTTCGATAATTTATTCATTCGTCCATTGATTGACGTATCGTATGGTATAATGAAAACTCGCTCGAAGTTGATTAGTAACTTGAGCGCTCGTTTGTAATGCGACGGAGACTATACAAGTTTACGAAAGTAAACTACGTCTGATGGAATATAATGAAGCAGTTTAATGGTTTTATACTTTTTATCAATGAAGAATAAAAAAAAAAGAAGTAACTCCTGTACGCAATTCATACATGGCAGAAGCGAAACATCTGGAAAGTAGATTAGAGATTGAGACGCATGATATACACTATCAGGAGTATTAGGATAAGTAAGGTATACTATTTATTAAAATAAAAAGTAAAAAAAGTAATAAGCTTTAAAATTATTTAGTAATAATATTAATAAGGAGATTATTGTTGTTTTTTTTAGCGAAGGATGGGAGTTTTTTCTTATAAATTTTTAATAGTGTTTTTTTTAAGCATTGTTAGGAATTAACACTACACATAAAAACATAAAACATAATTATATTAATTTAAAAAAAATATCAAAAAATCTTGATGGTAATCTTCAAAACACAGCGTCCTGCATTATAGCAGCGTAGTATGTATGCTCGGAATCGGGAGAGTCTATGACAACCTAATTGGCGCAACGGTAAAGGCTGCGGTTTTAATTGCGAGTTCCCGGTTTCAATCCCCAGCAGGGGCAATTTTGGAATTTAAAATTTCTGTGTTTTCTATAGTCTAGCCTAGTGGCTAGACGACTGACATGACTGACAAAGACGTGCTACCAAACGACTAATCGTTCTGGTACGATGTCTTGTAGAAACCGATTAGGGGTATGGGTTATGGGGGGGTGGTATAATTACCATACCCCCTAACAGGTTAGTCAGTTACCCTCTGACACTGCATCATCACCTACCAACAGATGACTTTGCAAGGGCTCACTTGTACTAATGAAAAAAGGGCAGCGTGGTATGATATATGCTCTGAATCCCTCTCTCCCAAAAAGAGAATGTATGTGCAGCAGTTTCACATTATTAAGCTTAGAATAAATAAAGCAAATATCGGAGTACTAGTTTAAATCAGAGTTTTTCAAACGTCCCGATCTTCCTGTCATATAACGGGCAGGGGACGTAGGTAGCTATGGAATTGGCCTCGATGTAAAAATCATATAAACCTAAACATGTCCAGTTGACAAAAAGGGTGATTCCGTCGAATTTATGGCCACTCGGATAGGGTAAGGCACGTTCACACACAATGTTTGTATATTACTAATATAATAAAGCTGAAACTATTGTTTTTTTTTGTTTGAATGCGCGCTCTCTGTCTCTCTTTCTCTCTCACGTATATCTCTGAAACTATACTTCAGCCTATTTATTTAAGAAAGTTAAAAGCTTATTAACAGTACCGAGTCTTTCTGTTGGGAGGCATTGGCCGTGGCTGGTTTCCAACTTGCTGACAAAAATGTGCTGACGTTCCGGCACTATGTCGCTTGCAAACAGATTAGTGATATGAATTAAATATAACTAAGCCGTACCCCTAACAAGTAAGTATGCTTACCACCAGGCAGGATAGTAGCCAATGGGCATAAGGATCCGTGCAAAACATTTCACACACACGTATACACACACGACACACACACACACGAACACACACACACTGACGCACCCACACACATACGCACACACTCACACACATACGCGCACACACACATACGTACACAAACACAAATACGCACACACACACACGCATACTTAATATATTAAGTAGGTCGTAATTTTTATGAACAAATACTTTTCTGCATAACAGCTCCTTCCTTTTGTCACTTATTATCGTCACACATGACTTTTTGTTTTGTATACCTACCTTAATTAGAGCGTAATTTATCAAGTTCATTCTAATTGTAACGGAAAAGTGAAGTCTTCGGACACAGAGGTAGTAATACTAGTCGTAAAAGAAAGTTATTACGATATATTGATACCACTTTGTTTCCTACCGAAATAAACTTTTCTGTAAAATAAAAAAGTCAAGAAGAACGGTACGAGGAAGTGAAAACGAAATACCTAATAGCGCGGAAGACCGTAATGACACGGTCGGTTGGGGTTCTGACGGCAGTTCATAACTAATCCCATTTCTTTTAAATTAAACGGCGGGTAAAACCACAAGGCACAGATAGTTGGTCAATACTCCATACTCCATACTGGAACTAAAAGTGAAACTCTGTCTGCGAGTCTGTTTATATATTACTTTGTTTGTTACCTTTGTTCGGCTCAACCGCTGCATTTTTTTAAGATAAATTTGGCATAGAAATAACTCGCATCCAGGAAATGTACATAGGATAGTTTATAGGGGTTCCTACGGGATTCATGAGACATTTGTTATGTAGAGACGTTACACAATTTTGGTTCAACCGCTGAACCAATCTTAACATTTAGTACAGAGATAGCATCCTGGAGACAATTAACATTTAAAATCCGAGAAATCATAAAATATATTTAATTCATCCTGATGGGAATAAAGCGTTTTGAAAGCAGTCATATTTTAAAGGAAGAGGACTGTGTTAGGCGAAAAAGAAAGATTTATAAAGATTAGATAATCACGTCAAGGACGAATAGGGATTAAAAGGAATCAACTCACGGTACCCCTTCGCGAATCCAGCGTGTCGGTTATTGCACGCCTCATAAGCGAAGCGTTGAGGTTGTGCTCTATTCTCGACATTTCAAAAAAAGCAGTTTTCTCGAAACTGAAATTGATTTTTTGTTATTTATATTGCACTTACAGGTTAATTTGAGTACACTAATATCAAGTCAAATAATTTGTCAGGCACATAATACATTTCAATAACATTTTTTTTGTTTAGCATAGTAAATAATAACATTAAACATAATCTTTTCTGGACGTCCTTGTATGGAAGGGTGTATGTGGCATCAAAATTGGTCGAAAAAATGATCGTATCGGAATATTTTTTTTTTAATTATCTAAAGTAACACACGACATAATTTCTTAGTTAATATGAGCGTTCAATTCACTGTCGTTAAATTTCCATGTAATTATTTTCACTTGCACACAATTACTTCACCACCACAATATCCAATGAGGCGTTATGCGAAACGATATTAATTTATATAATTTTTGTAACTTGCACGACCTTGCTTTATGTTCTTACGAATTGTACGTGCGCGCGCGACGGTAGTCGAAGTTCGATTTTTTGTTCATAAATTTGCGAACCCCTAAGGAACGTTTTAATGAGAGGGAAAGAGAAAGTGTCTTAAATCAGTAATTTTTAATAGATACGTTTTGTTTTAGCACAAATTTTGATTGCCATATTAAAATTGAAGTTCCTATTATTACCAACTACATACAACGTTATACGCGGGTGGAGCCGCGGGCACAGCTAGTAATATACATTTTAAACCTACTTACCTATATTTATACTTATTACCAAATGAGAAACCTCAACAGCCTGACGGTATAAGGAAGTAAGTTCAATATCCCATTTGTTTGACTAATGGTGTGCTAACCCATAGCACGAGCTCCTTAAATTATCACATTGTATTTTCCTCGCGCATTAAATGTATTTTCTATATAAATAATTATAGTTCTGAGATAAATTTTGGACTAAGAATCTCAATTAATAGGTCGTAATGTGGTGGATAATATAAGTGAGCCCAGATAGTAATATAAATGAGTAAACATATTCAGTAAATGAGTTTTATTTCCATAGATATATTTTATATTTTTCTATATTGAAATCTTATTGGTCTGTTTCGGTTACCATCTAGCATTTGACAAATCAAAAAGCTCTGTTTCAAATGGACGCGTCTTGCCAAAGTTGAACTCCCTAAGGAGGCGGGAGTGGCCTTGCGGTAACATGTGACGAAAAGCGTAAAAAATTGCCCGACATCTAAAGAAGTGTGCTCACACCCTTAGAAGGATGCGACCTGATACAATAGGATGAATACATTAAACTTACATTATATGCGTTATATACGGACGTGACGATGGCATCTCTTTTCACATACAAGGGTAAAATAAACTAGTCAAAATTCGACGATAGTTAATTGAAATAATAAGTTTCAACATAACTAAGTTCTTATAATATTATGCTTTAATTTAATCACAGATTGGCGAAAGCACTGACATAGGCGCTGTTAATTTGCCTATTTTTTTAAACAAATTATAATCCAAAATATAATTGAAAATAGTCGGGATATATGCGTGGGTGTGTCAAATTCGTGGTAGTGTATGAAATGTTTTTTTTTTATCGATTTCATGTACTTTTCATGCATAATTTTTAAAAAATTATCATTTTTCTGCACTCCTCCCGTATATCCCTACGAATATTCCTATCCCTACTAATATTATAAATGTCAATGTAAGTTTGTTTGTTACGCTTTCACGCAGAAACTACTTAACCGATCCTCATGAAACTTTGTACTCATATTCTTGGAAGTGTTAGAAGTATTTAATAAAGGATACTTTTTATCTTGACATTAAGCTCGGTTCCTTTAGGAGAGGGAATGAAAGTGTTTGACGATTTTGCACCATAACTCCGACAAATTACAACCGATTTAAATAATAATTTTTGTACTATTGAGGTTTTAATATGTGTTTAATTTTGCCCGAACTCCTCAGCGGACAGCAGCAAACCCCTTATTTAAGGCTTAGCGATAAAATCAACGCAGACGAAGTCGCGGGCAACAGCTAGTAAAATATAAGTGTGAGAAATTTTATACACCTTCGTCCGCGAATTTTTCGTAAAAAGAAGTACAAAGTTTTTGCTTCACGTTTCAATATATAGATGTAAGATATAAGTTCTTAAAGATATGGATAGGTATATAGATACTTACTAAGACTTTACTGGTTTTAACTTGAGGAACAAAACTCATGTTGCCAGTGTAACACTAGTTATACTTAGGACTAGGTGAGATTGCAGTCAAAGTGTAGCCAATAGATTTTTTTTCTTAAACTTTTTAATGTGAGTACCTGAAACGAAACATCGTGTCCCAACCCTTCACATCCACTAAAACAAATTATTTAGGAATTGCTGAATTTAACGTTCATATAAAAATTTAAATGTTTTATTAAGTTCAGCAAATAGCATAGTTACAGTGATCGGGAAACAAATATCCAATATGAGTACAAGGCGTGTTGTGGGTGTTGGGTGTACGTGCGCAAACCGCCATGTTACAATTTCACGTTTGACGACTTATTGCAAAATACGAGAACTACATCAACCAAATATTAGGACACTAAAGTAACTTATAATTGAGGAATAAGTGTCAATCCACTTTTCTGCGTATAGGAAAATTTCTTCGATATGAAATGTATCATAGTGAATAGTATTCTACTAGTCAGCTCCTTTTATTTGATACCAATATTAAATGAGATACCCAGAGAAAGAATATGTAATCCGCTATTTTGTGGTGGCGTACATCTTGGAAAAAATACACACACACACAGACACACACCCACACAGACACACACACGCACGCACACACACACACAAACTGAGTTCGTCGTCGTTGTAAACCTATATCGGCCCACTACAGGGCTCGGGCCTTCTCTCAGAATGATAAGAGTTTAGACCGTAGTCCAACGCGCTGGCCAAGAGCGGATTGGTAGACTTCACACACCATTGTCAACATTATAGAAAAATCTCAGGCATGCAGATTTACTCGCGATGTTTTTTTTCACTGCTGAAATCAGATACATGAGAGAATGCAAGAGATATTAAAATTGCTTCAATTAAAACGCACACAACTCCGAAAGTCAGTGACGGGCTCGAATTCGGTCTCATCGAAACAATTATTTTCTTATTTATATATGTAAGTCCGTCATAGAAACATTATGCTTCTATGACGGATATGTATCTACCCGAAGTTTAGGTCGGCTCTAATATTGCCCGTACATCTACACATATTCCGTTCAAGATAACCTTCCATAGCACGGGTAGTAGGTACAGTCATAGAAATCTTGTCACAATAGCTTGTGTCTTCATATGTATAGTACAAGAGACTACCGGCTATTTTGTAGGATTCAAATACTTCATCAGTTCATCGCTGGAAACTGGACTCAGTTAATTTTAAGGGAATTTAATTTGACCTTAGTGGAGCTTATAACTATGTCCACCTATTATATTATAATTGTTTTATTTGTTTTTTCTTTATACAAGACTAAATAATACATTATTCGTTATTGGTTATGCACAGTTATTCGTTAATAATTCTATTCTCTATGTCGGACAAAGCCATTTGTAAATAAAATAAAAACAGCTCATATAAAATTACTTTTAACAAGCGTCTATTTTCAGAACCACTAACTGACCAATAACATATGCTATTCAATTATATCAAAAATTTAACATGAATTTGGTTTTCGTTTGCCGCTTATTTCATCCTCTATAAATAGTTTTACGTTTTTCAATTAATATACCTACATTTTAATACAATAAATTCAGAATTTGGATGCAGGATTATATTTCGTTTTAAAGGAGTGAATAGATATTGGTGATAGCTAGGAGAATGAAAGAAAAACTAATATAATTTAACGGCCACTTTCTCATCTTTTCCATGTCACAAAAATGAAGGGCCCAGTGCTTTAAAATTCAGTAAAAATATACATGTTTAAATTAAACTACTAACTAATATTTATATTAATGGGCTGAGAAATGTTAATCCTCCTTTATGTCTAAGTTCTGACAGAACTATTGCAGTCACCTCTCAACCTTTGTTAGACTTATATGAAGTATCGTTATGTTCCCTGGAGGAATTAATAGAGATTTGCTAGGTCTGATAGAACGCATCTGATTAAGGAGGCGCTTAATGGAGTCCAGATTCCCTCAGAGATAGAGCTGACATAACCCCTTGAAAAGGACGCCTTGCAATTAAAAAAAAAATTCTATACTAATAAATAAATTATTTAAAAATTCAATTCAAAATTCTCGGCTAACCCTTAGCTAATAAATTACCTTACTAATTTCGATTCTTTTTTTAACGATTACTATTCTTGGTTAATGCTAGGAGCTGAGCCTGATAGATACCAAATTATCTTTCAAACTGCCATAAATGGGCACCCATACATTTATTGTTGTAATCCAGTTGTAGACTAATATGTAGTGCGGTTGCTAAGCTACACATTATTAATACAGTCATTTTTTAAAGGGAATTCAAAGTATAAGTATATAAGGTAAAACGGAAGGTTCTCGGTACGAGCATTTACGATTGGCAATATTAACGTTATTGAAGAGCAAGAACAGATATATTAAAATTTCTTTATTCATGTATTCATGTAGGCCTTATGGAGCGTTCATACATATTTCTTTACATAATTGTAAGGGGATGGTGATAACTTCGTTCGCCAACTTAAATCTAAAGCTACGAGGGTTCCAAACGCGCCCTGGTCTAAGAATAGCCCACAACAAATTTATTTTTTTGTTATCACCATCTTCCAGTAAATTTATATTAAGCTATGAAGCTAGAGCAATTCACACCCAAGCTTTTTTATCGTTTAAATAATCCTTAATATTATAATAGGATTATTTGCCCTCACCTCAGTTGTTTGTTTAAATATGTTGAAATACTATCTGAACTTATACCTAATAGGTTTGTATGATTGGCGATTGAAATAACTTTACGTTTGGTATCTGATTCATTGAGGTAGATGTAGACTATTTAACAGTACAGTAATTGTAAGCGGTCAAAGCCGCAGGGCACATCTAGAGATACATATAAAATAGCACCATGAATATCTGACAATGAACAGCTGGAACTGCTCTGTGTTAAGCAATATCCAAAGCGCAAAAATAACAGGACCTAAAATGAAACCTTACCTTTAGTTCCTATTATTTTTGTCCTATACAAAGCATGTTATTTTTATCCGGTAGATCAAAAAGGCAGGCAATTTTCTTTTTTAAATTCGAAATTAATTATGTAACAGTAAAATGTAAGTATGGTGTAGAATATAATGAGCGTTAATCAAAGGGCGTATAAAAGCTAAGTGCCTCTTAAACGAAGTGGAAAGCGCTAATTCACGTAATTCGTGCGTACCTTTCATGTGTAATTGACTCAGTTATCATGCATCAATTGATTTAGCTATCTGTGTATCCATACTTCCAACATTTACATACAGAAAAGATTTGTTAATTTCCTTGTTTATTTATAATAAATAAACATTGAAAACACTTCACCGATTTTAAATATTCTTTTACCATTTTAAAGCTATTTTATTGGGATGTAGCATAGGCTCTTTACAATTTAATCAACAAATCTGAAATATTGGTATGGTGGATGTGCCAGTCCTAAACCAATTACGTATAGGTTTTAACTTCAAAATGTAATTTTTACTAAATAGTTTCGATATCTATCCAATACTTTTTTGTTCAAAGAGTTTTGTAATATTTAATATTATCATACTAGCTTCGAATTATTTTAAAGTACCATAAAAAATCATTAAAACATTTCAAAAAGGATTCATAACAATGAAGTTTATCCTTTATATTTCAAATTGAAAATAATATTGTCTTAACCATCGAACTACATTGCTTATTAAATTGGCTGCTGAACGACTAATGACACCGACAAGCCTTAACAAAATGCAATTGTAGGCTGGGTTTTTTGTCTCTTCTTATCTCCCAGCGGCAATGGAATTAGATGATTTCTCTTAGTTGCCACAAAATATCATCATAACGACCCTATACCGGCCCATTACAGGGCAAGGTCTCCTCGCACAATTACAAGGGGTTAAGGCCGTAGTTCACCACGCTGGCCCAGTGTTGGACTGGAATGTTGGACTCCACATAACTTTATGTAGAACTCTCAGGCATGCAGGTTTCTTTCAAACCAAGTGATATTTTTAATTACTTAGAACGTAAAAATAAAAATAAAATAAAATAATTTTAGTTCAATTAATTGATTTAATTTTATTCTTTAATTTTAAAGTCAAGCTCTTCTTAGAAAATCTTAATACTGCATTTAATGCTGCAAATGGTCAACCGATGCCTGGTCGACTATAGGAACAATCACCCTATTCATAAACCAAGCCAGAAGAATTAATATCTCCTCCTCTCTTTTTTTATAGTATTTATATTGATGGATAAAGCAGAATGACCCACCTGCTGGTAATTAAAATCTCATCGCCTATAAACAGAGCAACACTCCGCAGGGTGTGCGAAGAAACGTTCTGTAAAGTGCCACCATGTGTCCATGAATCTGAGGCATATATATTAGATATAAGCAGGCGTTACTTTGCGGAAGTCCATGATATATTATGAAAATTAAGCTTAATTTGCTATACTTAACAATTTTCGTTGTAAAGTCAGTCTCCTGAGGATGTTCCAGTTTCGGAGCGACACGTGCGTAGAGGATACAGTGCCGAAATACGGTTTGGTACACTCCATACTAATTTATGATTTTTTCTTTATAATAATTGTTAAGTCTTAACTCTTAATTGTAAAGTCAACATCTCCTGAGGATGCTCCAGTCTCGGAGCGAAACGTGCGTAGAGGGTTTGGTATGGAGTATTTGTTAGGATTGAAGAAATTATAAATTACACCATACAGATTCTCCTGCTCTTGGCGGAGTACAGCAATTAAAGCTTAATTTTCATTATCAGGTAATATGTTAAGAGTCATGTGCCTGTTATTACTCAGTCAACCACACAATTCAGTAAGGTACACATTGCTGTTTTTTTGACAGCAATACTACTTTGTGGCAGAAGTGCGGCTGCAAGTACTCCCAGGACGAGCTCTGTAACGAAAAGCTGAACTACTACTCTTTTCTTAGAAGATCCGTAATTAGATCTTGCTCTTGTTACTCTGCTCTAAGGATGCTGCGGGCCGAAGGGGTTTACTGACGTCACGTTTATTACAATAAACGGGATCCAATGTGTACTCTAAACGCCATAGGCTGAAAGACATCCCCAATACCAAACAATTTTAAAGAATCGTACATCCCTATCCCTATCCCTACTAATATTATACATCTCAATGTAAGTTTGTTTGTTAAGCTTTCACGTAAAAACTACTAAACCGATCCTCATGAAACTTTGTACACATATTCTTGGAAGTGTTAGAAGTAATATAGGATACTTTTTATCGCGACATTAAGCTCGGTCCCTTTGGGAGAGAGGATGAAAGTGTTTGACGATTTTACACCATAACTCCGACAAATTATAACAGATTTATATAATTATTTTTGTACTATAGAGGTTATAATATGTGTTTTATTTTGTCTGAACATTGTATAGATCTGAATGTGGTTGAAGATAGAGGACGGAGCTCCTCAGCAGACAGCAGCAAACCCCTCATTTAAGGCTTAGCGATACGGAATACTTTAATTTTTTTTACTTACTACAACTAAATTGAATGCCACATCTAAAAAAATCAGACGCAGACGAAGTCGCGGAAAACAGCTAGTATTATATAACTTTACCTAAAGAAGGCAACTACAAAAATCTAAAGTGAATGTTTATTAAATTCAAATATAGACAGGTGCAGTACGTTTGGAAAAACTCCAGACTGTGATAATTACAAGATAGTCTGCTATTTGAATTATTTAATCAAGGCCCGCTTTGAGTCTGTCTGTAGGAGTTACGCGGCGAAACAGTTGGAGTGGTGTTATTCCAAGCGAGCTTGTCATTTTATATGCTGCTTTCTAAACAATTATGTGTATTTCATTAACTATTGTCCGCGACTCGTTCGCATAATATAATCCCACGTAAACTGTCCCCAATATTGGGGAAATATAATGCAGAAAACTGCTGTTGCTGTCTGTACTTTTATGTAAAGAGAGCAACAGAGATGTGAAATAGGTTTATAGAGTAAAATATCTGAAAATGATAAAATATAAAATAAAATTATATACTAAACTAGATGTTACCTCGGCTTCATTCCTACGCGTTTGTTTCGTTTTTATTTAGAATATCGCAGAATTTGTTCAATTTCTTTGGCCTATGTCTATTTCTAAGATGCAAGATGAAATTCTATATCTGTGCAAAAATTAATCAAGCAAGTTAACACTAAATGCAGTTAGCAATCCTCCGGCAACAGTACCCTGGGGATATTCGGAAATAAAATTTTCGTTTGCCTCTCTCTAGGATGCAAGCTATCTCGTTGCCAATTCTCATAAAGATCTACGACTTAACAAACAAACACTAACTTTTGCACACATCACACCGTACGGCATAGATGGGAGGGTGCGGTCATCGTAGATACGTATGTCTAAAACTAATTCCCTGATGATCTTTATGGTCATAAATAACCAGGGGTAAGACAGAAACTGTAAACTAAGATGTACTACTCCCCAGACCTTCCCAAATTGGTTCAAGGAAAAAACTCTTGCACACCAGAGTTGAATTTCCAATTCACATTGTTGTACTGTAAAAAAATTATTTTAATTATTCCTTTGAGAACAATTACCAGGTGTTTAATTTAAACATCCAATGTAAGTTACATATATTTCAACTTTCTTTAAAATCAGTGCGGCCACTGAGCTAAACTTGTGTATGCTCGGAATAGCTAACAGATTACAGACTTCAACAGTCAATGATTTTGGTTTTGGTGGTTCATAAAATTAACCGTATGAATGGATGATATCAAGCGCATTTTAAGGCATCCCTTTTTAATACCAGATTTTCAATCATTAGATAACTGAGGAACAAAGACAACTTGAACTACAATTTATGTTAAATTTATACCTTAGGTAAAGATCAATTAAATTATTAGCGATGGAAAAGTTTAAATTTAAATTTTTAAAATATTTGCTCCTATTTTCCGCTAATTTTTGCGACCAAAGACTATTTACACTACATGTTGCTGTCAATAATATATTATTACTGAAAGGAGCATACAGTCGAAATAGTCTTTGGACGAGAACAGAACTTGTCATTATTCCAGCTAGCACCTGGACCCCTCCCTGCCACTATTCAAAGCAACCATCTCAAAGTAACCGTAACCAGACGAAATTCATAATCGCAAAATAACCGAACCGCCCCGCTTTCTCTTGTGTGCAATTCGTTCATTTTGATCCAAATGATTATAACGAAAAAGCCTGGAAAAAATAAACAACACTGAGTTGGCTAGCCCGGATGGCATGTGTATTTTGAATTATTTTCTTAATTAAATTCATGACTTGCAAACTTTAAATTCACACATCTTGGTACTGGTCACCTCTCTCATGGGAAAGAAGGATACAGAGCTTAGGCCCTTCAACTCTGCACCAGTGTGGGTTGGTGGGTTTTATGAATAATTATTATTATTATCACGAGTTATTGATTTTATTGGTAGTGAACCTTTTTGTGACAGAGCTCAATCAATTTTAACACGACCTGGGCCTCATTGTCCGTAATCAAACAAGAATAAATACTAACTAACTTCTGTTTACAGTAGGTCGTTATTTCGACAAATATATTATGGCCCATAACTGTGATGAGAATCACAACTTAGAAAATACACTGAAACCGACATAGCTCAACGAGTAGCGACGCTTAAATCTAGTATTTGGAAGTCGCCAATAGCTGCCTTATTAATCAAATAACTAAATAACCGACATGGTTGGCAACCTTTCAGTTATGAAAGCAATGAAATGATATGTAAAATAAAAAATTTAAAAACCTCCAACTTCCATTATAGTATCAATTATTTCACTAGTCAAGCCCGTTCATTTTATTCCCATTTGAAATTTGTCAAAGTGCAAAGTATTCTGCTAGTCAAACCCTTTCATATTATATCCATATCGAGGAATTTGTGAAAAATTATGTAATCCGTCATTTTGTGGCGGCGGCCAATTTGGACCGATTTTCATCAAACATAGCTAAGAACATTATCGACTAACTTACCTTTCAAACAATAGAAAAAACAAAATATAAATCGGTTAATCCGTTCCGGAAATATGATACCACAGACGGACACACACACATACACACACATACACATACACATACACACACACAGACACGTCAAACTATAATATAAAAACCCGTCGTTTTTGCGTCGGAGGTTAAAGAGAGCCATTTTTCTAGAAATAATAATGAATGTCTTAACCCATTTACGCCCGCTGTCCCCACTTGGGGCCGTTTATCTAAGTACCCACATATTATAATTTTTTTAAACTATCTTGGATTTTGGATACTTAATCGTAGTGTCAAAGAGTGTGGCTTTGTAATAATAAACATAGTTTTGTCAATAACTGAATAAAGTTGTTATAATTGACGGTTTTATCTTCATCATTGAGCTACTGAGTGACAGACTCAAGGTAAGTAATACTTTTTTATATTTATAGTGATATTATTTCGTTTTTTCCAGAATTATTCAATTGCCTATAGTTGTCACTAGAAAATAATGCTATTGCATTAGGTATTTTGTAAGATTTGACTATAAGGGAAGATACTTTAGTGTGGTGTCCCCAAATGGGTCCAATGGGCTTATTGATTATATTATTTTATTTATTTTTTACAGTTTTAGTTTCACCGTTAACAATGAAGAAGCGATCATTTGATTTTGCAAATGACTATCGGGGCCTCGAGGAAGCAATAAAAGATATTTTTAATGAAGAGTTCGTTCTGAACACGAAGTTATATGCTGCACCATGACTACAACCATGACTTTCAGATAACCGTTGATGACTCCAAAATTTTTATTGGCATTCTACTACTGACTGGATACCACTCACTTCCACAATAGTGATTGTACTGGTAGAGAATGTAGATGAAGACTGTTATTTTTCCATTGTTTCAAAAGCAATGTCAAAAGATTCCTGCATTTTTGCGACAGTGAAGCTGCTGCGGGATCTACCGATAAGATATTCAAAGTACTTGCTGATGTGCTGATCAAGGAATTCTTTCAGTGGGGTGTAGTCCAGGAGCATCTACCGATAGACGAGTCAATAATGAAATATTTTTGACTTCACCCAGCCAAGCAGTTCATAAGAGACAAGCCAGTTCTATTTGGATATTAGACTGAATGATTGCAAGTGCAGATGGTTATTGCTATGCTATCGATATATTCTGTGGGAAATCAGTAGGAGAGACCAGTAGGAGCCTTTGGGATCAAAAGTTGAGAAAGTGAATGAAAAAGTAACTCCGAGCCGAATTTGACTACCGATTCGTTACAGCAAATCGAGTTTTGTTCGTGTGATGGCTTGACAACAGTGTTACAAACTACGACTAAGTTTACCCTCTGGGCTTAGGCAAACAGGTGGAAGTAAGGCTCGGCATATCCTGTTCGTGGAAGACAAAATGGACCAAGCTCTAGTTTCGTCGAAGTATGGCCCGCTATTATTTGAGGGGTGTAGGCACCAAAAGACCCGATAGAAGACGGCGTAAATCTTCAGTGGTGCCAGGTATGAATCTGGATGGAGCTGGACACTTCCCTCAGAAGCAACCAAGCCAGCTTCGTTGCGTAGTATGCCACACGGAAGCACTTTGGCACTGTAAAAAATGCATCAAGACATTGTGCATCGAAAAAGGTGGTTTCGAAAAATATCATGCATAAGCCCATTGGCCCCACTTGAGGACGGTGTTTTTTTAAATATATAGAAGTTTTTTTTTTAGGTTTTTTGCTGTAAAATGTCTAACTAGCCTCCAATAGTTCGTTTAATAAAGTTTTTTCAAAAATTGCTGCTGGTTTGTATTTGGGTCCAAATGGGTTAATCTTGTGTGGGAACTATGAGAGGAAAACATGCAATTAATGCAACATAATTTACTTCTTATGAATGTCTGTGGGAGCGAGGACATCATACAGAAAACATGTATTACAAAGTGGGTGTATTATAATATAACAACGAAAAAGCGATGTCGCCTAACAACGTAATTTTAGCGTTAGTTACGTCATTGTTTAGTTAGAACATAATATTATTATAACTCCTAAACGGACACAATCTGTTATTAGAATATGAGACGGGTAATATAATAATGATTAATCTTTAATTCAGAATATCTGGAATCCTTAAAATAACCAATTTGCGACATTTCAAAATTTCTACATACCGACCTACATGTTTTTTTAATTCCCTCAATTGCTTGCTTAGTGATAAAATTCCTTCTAAGGTATACCCTCTTGCCAGCTGGTCGCGGCTGCTTATAATAAATATTCCCACAGAGTAAAGATAATCATACAAAGGTCCGAAGAATCCTTCTAGACAAAGCAATCAATCTTGCAGTATATGCGAGCAAGGCATGAATCCTGTCAATTACTGACATAATAAGAAACACTACGGTCCGTGACGATCAGGATGACGATTATAAAATGAGTATCAAATCATTTCCTTATTCCTAACGTCACCGTAATAAAAGTTTACGAAGCAAGCGATTAGAAGTGAGTAGAGAGCAATGATTAGTAGTGAGAGATGAGTGTCTTGGATGAGACGGGGACAAGAGAAAGGCATCCATAGAACCGATGTTTTCCGTATTTCTTCGAGCGCGTACTTCTGAACCTCTTACTCTCTGCCTCTGTTAACACTGCTGCGACTATTGCCGTTATATCAGTCATATATCAAAAATATATACACATAAGATATTTAATTAATCATAAAAAAAGCGTGAGGTCAAAAATGTAACTGTATCAAAACAAAACAGATTATAAATTCTGATGCCATGAAAGCGGATTTACTAACGTACATCCCAGTTCATTTAAAACACATATTTTAGCTTCAAATTGTAGCTCTGAAATGGATAACTAAATGTGGTACTATTTTACTAGAAATTTCGTTTGCGCTTCATGCGCTTAACTGCTAACTAAATAAAGTGTATATCACAAATACGGGAACATTTACCGAAAAGTCAACAAGTTTTTCCATCCATGGGTACTATATATTATTTGGTATTTACTTCCTGTTATTAATGCCAAAAAGGGGGCTTTTCCTTATGATAAAATTTGGTAAGTTTTTCTGAATAAATAACTTACTGTGGATTTATTCCAAGACCGAAACTCCCACAATTCATCTAAATCCCTTTAATATTTGGTGCCATAACTTTTAGATCTCGTAATAAATGTGATTTTATTTCTATATGAAAAATAATAATCTAAATCCGTTTAGCCATTTTAGGAGTGCTATAACAGAATTGCTTTAAGAAAAATCCCATACTAAAAGTGCTTTTATTTCTAGACAAGCTGCTCCCTTCAACTTCACCCGCGCTAATAAAGGGACGCAGCGTACTGCTGCATAGTCTACACTGACCTCAATAAATCAATTACCTAACGTCAAGATCAATCATACTGGTAGTGCTAAATATTACCTTTGATATTAATAACAGATATAAAAGAAAATGATGCAACTTATTTCAACATATTTAAACAAATGAATGGGCTATTTATACATCTATTCTTGCCCTTGGATGCTTTAATGACCTACCATTTGAAACCTTTAATCACGTGAACCTTGCCAATCGCAAATGATCGTCCCGGGGCCAACTCCCATCTCGCGTTACCAGTCAGTAAATGGATGGGTACTAATAAGTTTGAAAGATAATTAATTTGGTATCCATCAGTTTGCTCCTATCTCTAACAAAGAATAGTAATCGTCGAAATCGCTTTTTTAGTTGATTCAAATGCTGAAGGTTAACCAAGATTATTCTTATTTTTTATACAGTCCTAGTAGCAGCAGTGAAGTCCTCATAAATTTGGCAACAATGTATTTAGTAACGATAAACCTTAAGTGAGGGGTTTGAAATCCTTAGCGGGCAGCACCGTTGTGGAGTTCTGTCCTCTACCTCCAATCATACCCATCATACTCATCAATCTACACGATTTTTTTGTAGAACAAAACTGATATTATTACCTATCCAGTAAAAAGTAATGATTTAAATTAGCTTACATATGATCGAGCTATAATGTAAAATCGTCAAACACTTTAACCCCCTCTCCCAAAGGAACTGTGTGGATTTTCGGCACAAAAGGTATCCTATGTGGTACCTCTTAGGACTAACTCATATCATGCAAAGAGTATTTCCAATTCATTCAGTAGCTTTAGCGTCTTCAATGTTTAAAAATATCTTCCATGTACCGAATTCGTCCCGTTCCATTTTTTTACACGAGTACCTATAGATGGAAAGTAGTATGTCCGGCTCTAAGCTTTAAAAAAGGCTTTATTAAGAACAACTTTCCATCCTCATTTTCCGCGCTGAATTTCTTCTGTTCCGGGACATTTTCTCCAGATGATATAAAAAGCATCATATTATGTGTTAATGCAGTCCAACGTTTATCTCTGTCAATCCAGAAGCCTGGGAAAAGGATAGCAATACTAAATTCAATCTTCTAAGACATTCGTTTATATTTATAACTTTGGATGTAACAAAAATTCTCACGTCCAAATATTATGTTAATCTAAATATCCATAACATTTTTAAAACTATTTTGAGAACATTCCAATGTTCTGTACGAAAAAATTACACTGTACAGATTAATCAGATTCTTGCGGGATATAGCAATTTACCTTCCTCAAAATAATTCCTGCTTATATTTAATTTTATAATAAAATTACAAACCAATTTTATATATACTTAATAATAAATATATATATATATATGTATATACATAATAATAAATATATATATTTACTACGACAACGCACACATCGCCATCTAGTCCCAAAGTAAGCGTAGCTTGTGTTATGGATACTGAGATGACTGATGAATATTTTTATTTTTATTATAAGCATAGCTTGTGTTATGGGTTCTAAGATAGCTGATGGATATCTTTATGAATATAATACACGTAAATACTTATAATATACTGATAAACACCCAGACACCGAAAAACATTCATGTTCATCACACAAACATTTTCCAGTTGTGGGAATCGAACCCACGGCCTTGGACTCAGAAGGCAGGGTCGCTGCCCACTGCGCCAGTCGGCCGTCATTATGGAACGTGATAACACCTTGCTTTTTTATAATTTTATAATTGCCAGAGAGTCGCAGGCTCAAATAATATCGGTTCCGAAAATTTGATATTTTTATATTGATATTGTAAATTTGATATTTCCTCCAAGTGTAGGAAAGCACACTATATTAAAAATTATAAAATTCAAAAGATATAAGAAATACATTATTAGTTGGTGAATTTTTCCAAACAAAAACAGCCAATCAAAATTAAACTTAATGAAATCTAACACGTTTTCGATACCAAGATATCGACGCTTAGTGCCCAAAATGGCATTTAATATACTATTCAAAAGGGCAATGCTGTCATTTTCCTTTTTAATGGCGAAACCAATTATTTGGCCAGAGTAACTGGCAACGCAAGTTTCTTCGATAGACGCGATAAACCTTTCGATATTTATTTAGAAAAAGCTAGAGCCCCCGGGCCTGTCTGCGCCAGTCTCCGTAAGACACAAAAATAAACTTGCCATCGAGGTTTTCAATTTACTGCTAGCAACCGCACCTAACATTGAAGAGCCCGCCTAAATCCCTTAATTAGTTTTTAAGCACGTATCATACTTCCACATAAATTAGACCTAAACAAACCAAAAATTGTGTGAACTCATTGCAAAAGTTTTCTGTTATTTAAAAGCCGGCAATTTATAAGACCTTTTTAATCGTTACGCCATTTGAGTCGCCATACTTACTCATTATACTTTATGGATACTCTTTTTAATTTACGATTAATTTTGCGTTGTTGAGGAAAATAATATTCGTAAGCCAAATTACTTTCTGGAATTTACGTTAGCGCCGCCGTTTGGCTGAAATTATAACAGCGTTCGCTTTCCTTTTTAAATTATCAACTTCATTTTGGACTTAAGCTGATATTTTATAACGTTAATGTATCCTGTACTCGTAAAAAACTAAACCTGTACCTACTTGCAAATTTTTATCCATAGTGACATTTCTACTGATTCGAAAGTATTTCGGTTTGTCTGTTACCTTATTATGCAGAAATATAAAATCGAAAACTATATAATACTATAATAGTACTAATGCATACCCGCTAAGCCGGTTTCGATAAAATTTGGCAAGGAAATAGATGGCATTCTGGAAACTGATAATAGTTTTTTATATCCCTGATATACAGAGAGTTTGCACAGGATTTTAATTAACCGACCACCAATGCAAGTAGATAAAATTACAGACATCAGCTAATAAAACTATGAAACTTTTCACAATACCTTCCATTTTTAACGTTTAAACTTAAATTATATAACTACTAGCTGTTGCCCGCGACTTCGTCTGCGTTTGATTTTGTTTTTAAAGTATTCAGTATCGCTTAGCCTTAAGTGAGTATTGTAGTATATATAAACATATATATATAACATGTGACAAATAATTTGCAATAAAATAAAATTGCGACTATAATTAAAGATCTAAGATATCCTATCTCTTAAGTTGGACCAGACTGCTCACGGTGAGCCAATTTTATTTAAAATCGGTTAAGTAGTTTAGGAGTCCATCGCGGACAAACATCGTGACAGGAGATTTATATATATTAAGATTTATTCAAATAACAATTAATACTACGATACTAATGTAACCAACTTTTGTGCCCACCGGTGATTAAATACATTTTTTTAACACAAAATCTGCTACTGCGACTTAACATTCAGATGTATTCTCTCCTGGACTTTTTTGTAGGTAATGATGAGTACTTTTATTATGAGGCACAGTTTTTCTGTTTAAACAATAGTTTTCTCAGCGCACGCCAAGTAATGAATTTTATAGACAATTTTGCTACTTCGGGTTACATTATTTCAATTTTCTTAAGAATCTCCATTTTTGAAAAAACAAATTATAACTATTGTTGCTTCTTGATAGTTTAGTTTTCTATTGGCGAAGAAATGGTTTAAATTGGTTCAGTACTCTCGGAGCCTATGAAGAATAAACAAACAAACAATCTTTCCTCTTTATAATTTTAGTATAGACTAAAGGTCTTACAACTGATTGAATGTTGTACTTTTTAAATTGAAAGCATTCAAGAATACCTAGCAAAAGCACGCACGTAGGCTCAATACTCTTTCTTTTTTAAACGCCGCCATGTATTCATGCATTTTACATCACGCGACCGAGAATCAAAACATGTTGTCCTCGGCAAGCTTCCTGCCTCATAGCTATAATATCTCTGAGTGCATTTTACCGTGATCTGTGGTAGGGGTTATGAATTTTTCATAAAACGATCTGCGCCCATGTGCTCTTCGCTATAATGCAGCGTTGTTTTTGGATATACACAGTACTATTAAGCGTTTACATTAAGGTGGATGTATTTGAAGCTTATTACAGTAGCGGCCATAACTTTGAATAGCTGCTGTTGTCCCTTCTATAATTTCCCCACTCCTACCCTTTACACCTGCAGTTCCTTGAGGCCCAAGGACAAGTTCGTAATAATTCTCCTTTTTAAGATATAACTCTTAGGTCTCTTTCCTTCCACTTTGCCAGTGACCACTATCTTTTCAAGATTGTCTCCATATCTTCTGGCAATGTGACCGAAGTACTCGAGAATCCTCTTAAGACAGGTGGTTGATAGCCTTCTTGTAATTTTAAGCTGTCTCAAAATCGATGCGTTGGTCCTGCGTGCCGTCCACGGGATTCGCAACATTCTCCTCCAGCACCACATCTCAAAAGCGTCAATACGTTGTCTATCAGCTGCTTTAATGGTCCATGTCTCAGCTGCATACGTAAATATAGGAAAAATAAGTGCGCGGACCAGATGCGCACTTAATATCTCAATCAAGACAAAAGTTCGTCTGGTCCGCGCACCTTGTTCTATATGCTGTTAAAAACACATTTCAAAAATTAATATGCAGATTCATTGACTGGCCCTGGATTACAAAGTATAAATCTTACGGCGCTCCACTATACGTGATTTTAAGAAATATAAATATCGGTTACTTTAAGGGCGATGCGAACGTCTTTTTGCACACAGTAAAAATACAAAAGTGACGTTTGACAGCAGTGATCGCTAGATTTACGCTTGTCGCATGTCGTGAGATGCGTACATAATCACACTGCTGGATGTCTGAGAGCTCTCCGTAATGTTCTCAAAAACATAAAGTTTACTAATGCGCACTTGACCAGCGATGTGGAGTACGGCCTAAAACGTTCTTATTCTGAGAAGAGACCCTCGCTTAATGGGTACTGGGTTGATAATTATGATAAAACGTTACACAAACTCTGAAACATTAAACATACACAAAATGTTTTTTTTATTCCACAATAACTTTAAATACTTCAGCAGTATTGGATGTATGAGGTGTTATTAAAATCTTTAGATGATATCGAGTGACACTATTTTTTTTTTAATAAAAGTCAATTAGGCGGCTGTAATGCACCATTTTCTAGGGTGAAAATTCGTATTCGAGTCTCTTATTCTCTAATTACGTAGGTATTTGTTTTCTTTGATTATTTAACTATAGTGTGCGTGATATGTTAGTAATTATATCGTTAAAGCTCGGCGTAAAGATTCTTATTTCATTTCTTATATGAGAGATGAGGTATTTGTCAAATTTATATTGGATAGAAGCAGGCGTTACTTTGCGAAAATCCATGATACATAATGAAAATTAAGCTCAATTTGGTATAGTATAGTCCCCGAAAATCAGGAGAATCTGTATGATGAATCTAATCTATCTGGAACGGCAATGTACCCTCTACGTTTCGGAGCATCCTCAGGAGATGTTGACTTTACAATTAATAATTGTTAATTGTCACTGATGCCCATTTATGGGCTGAGGGCGATGATGAAACGCAAAACTTATTTACAAAGGTATATAATAATTTATGTGTAAAGTTATAAAAGGGGTTAAAATCCAGTACAGTAACGAGAAACATTTGAATACTCAGTCGAAATACTCGTTGGTGTTATGAAGTTTTTAATTGCAGTTTTCTCTTTTCGTCGACTCGCATGTTTCCCGCTGCGTTCAATTTTCACTAATAGACAATTATTTCGCTCGTGACATTGCTGTAAAAACCTCATAAAACTGTGGCCATGACTGTGTAATGTAATCGCCTACTGATGTTCCGAGTATGTTGGGAAATAAAAAAAGAGTTCATTGTTCTCTTTATGGCACGATAGGTAAGTGCCTTGGAGGGAAAATTACATCCATTATCCCGGTTTTTCAGGATCAGAGCCAGAATCATTAATTTGGTAAATCAGGTGACCACATGTTTTTGTTTTAAGCAAATTACATTTTAATTCGTACTATAATATTAAACGTGCGATAGTATGTCTGTTAATACTATTTGGTGACGGCAGAACAGAAAACAGTTGGTACCACCCTGCTCTTCCCGTGGGTGTCGTACGAGGCAAGGAGATCGGGCAGCAGCGTCATCTACTGCAATCACCAACTCATGCACCTAGTGTGGTGATTGAGGGCAAAACCTCCCATTGGAAGAGGTATTTTGTGCAGCAGTGGACTGTTGTAGGCGTTTTTGATGATGATGATGTATGAATGAATGAATGAATGAACGATGAATGACACTTTTATTGTACAACAAAGAAAAAAGTTGTTATAGATATATAAATACATCAAGAGAGTAAAATTTGATGTATGTTAATTCGCTAACTACATGCAGCTTAATTTATTCGGTGTAGCCCAGTGGGTCGGTGAAAGCCAGATGGGTAGGACGTCGACTTCGCATTCGGGGAGGCGAGTTCGAATCCCGGCGCGCACCTTAACTTTTCTAAGTTTTTAAGTAATTAAAATATCACTTGCTTCAACGGCGAAGGAAAACATCATGAGGAAACTTGCATGCCTCAGAGTTCTACATAATGTTCTTAACGGTGTGTGGAGTCCACCAATCCGCACTGGGCCAGCGTGGTGGACTACTGCCTTAACCCCTTCTCAGTTTGGGGGGAAACGCGTGCCCTGTTGTGGGCCAGAAATAGCTTGATATGATGAGGAGGATTCAGCTTAAATACAGTACCAATCTTGATGAAATTCGGCACATAGAAAGCTCGCATCCTTGAGCGAGCCATGAGCACAGGACATGTATCATAATATAAAAATAAAAAAGGTGTAAGATCTAGGGTGTAATCGATGCGAAAAGTGTTGCTCGGTCAATAGTCTGTGGTTTTCTACCTAGCATCAGCTTGGTCCTAACTAAAAACGACTTGTTTGCGTAACGGGAAGCGCCCTTTATCATATCATACACAACTGTTTCTAATTTGATCCGGTTTTTGAAGTCATATGTTTAGTATTTATAAGACGCCATATTTGTTTATAAACAAAAAGTGGATATAAACAGTCGACTTTCAAGAAATGGTCATAAATTAGTGACATCTGCATATCGTCTGCGAAAGGTACAGAAGTCATTTGTGGGATTGAGTATAAGCTTTTATAATATGATTCCTAAGGTAATTTTGGACCTACCAATACATAAATTTAAAGAATATCTTAAAACACATTTATTACAGCGAGGTTACTATACAATTGATGATTTTCTTAATGACAAGGTTGCTTGGAAGCATCCGGCTCCGCTTTCATCTCTCACAAGATAGAAAAATGAATGTTAAAATGTAAAATGTAAATTTTTGATGTTGGAAAAGAGCAACTGCTGAGTTTCTTGCCGGCTTCTTATCGGTAGAATCTGCCTTCTGAACCGGTGGTCGAGTCACTACAAACAGACAGACTTGACGTTTCAAAAGTGCTTATATTAGGCCTACTTAAAATAAATGAATTTTGAATGAATTTTGAATTTTGAATTTTATACTTCTTTTCGCGCGATGGAGAAAAATGATGATAGTGAATTTTTACGATGCGCGCGCACACCGACACCTGAATTCTAGATCGTAAAGTTAGTTCTAGGTGACATGAAAATCGATAACTATGTTCAAGTTGTATATTCTAGTATTTTTATATTAAGAACACGTGTTTCGTAACAGTACAAACAATGTGAATAAATAAATATTATTACGTTAATAAAACCTTTTTTATTTAAATAAAATCTTTTTGATTAATTTTAATTTTTATCGTTAATCACTACTGCATTTTAGTTATTTTGTTCCCATCCCAAAGAAGTACAACTTCTAACGCTTGTACATAAGTACAAAAACTCTTTTTTTTATATAAGACATAAGTCGTGGCTTGCGGCCTCGTATGGCATCCTTCCTTTCGGACTTCATGTAAGAGCAAGCTCAACATGCGGAATCAATTGATTTACGCTATCAAAAATAGACAAAACAAGACCTTTGCATAATTAAAACATATTTGAAAACTTAATTTATGTAGATAAAAATATAACAAAATTTAAAAAGATATTGGACTGTAACAATATTAATATTAGAAGTAAAAATAAACTTGTAGTGCAGTTTACTAGGCTGCATAAAATAAGTAATTCATTTAACGGTAATTGTATATTATTTTATAACAAATTATCAGATGAAATCCTTGAGATGTCTCTCAATAAGTTCAAAGTTTATATAAAACGGAAGCGTATAGAAAAATCCTATTATAATATTAGGGATTACATGTTTGATAAAATAGGTTGGGTATGAATTGCTCGAACTTCATAGCTCAACATCAACTAGACTGTGAGATGGTGATAACAAAAAAAACCGGGCTAAGTTTTTTGTGGGCTCTTCTTAGACCAGTGCGCGTTTGGAATCCTACTAGCTTTAGTTTTAAGTTACCGAATGCAGTTATCACAATCACTAATATTAGTGTAACATGTACTCGTATATGTATGAACGCTTCATAAGTACCTGTGATAAGGTCTACATGAATAAAACATTTTTGATTTTGAATTTGATTTAGATAAGCCAATCTCAACAGACAATCCTTAAAAGGATCTGTATCATTTTATCACCGCGGTTTTAAATTAGCCCTATTGTTCTAAAACCATATAGTCTATGTCGTCTTCACAGCCGGCCCTCATTTACATAGCTATACGTTGCAGCTTGTCATTGACGCACCTCCACTTGATTAACTGCGGGCTTTATGCTTTTAATCCAATTATCTTGTGATACGTTGGGTGATAGCGCATTGGGCAGGAGCTCGACTTCCCTTTCGGGGGGCCGAGTTCGAATCCCAGCACTCAGTGACGCGCAAAGAGGGTATGCAGATGATATAAAATGAAGAAAATCTCCAGTACGAGTTATAAATACTTAAAAGTATGCTTTTTATAACTCTTACAATGCGATAGGCATTGTAAGTTTGATTTTTATAACTCGTACTGGAGATTTTCTTCATTTTATATTATCTGCATACCCTGTGTGTACCCTCTATGCACGCCACTGCCAGCTTTTCTAAGTTGTGTGCGTTTTAGTTAACTAATATATCAATTAAATTCAGCGGTGAAGGAAAACATCGTGAGGAAACTTGCTCTTGCCTAAGAGTTTTACATAATGTTCTCAAAGGTGTGTGGAGTCCACCAATCCGCACTAGTCCATTGTTGGAGAACATGGGGATAGGACTTGAAATAATACTAGTTTTTACTTATTACATTTGACATATAATCGAGCAGAGTTTCCCCCTACAATTACTTGATACAGAATGAAGGCTTGAGAAGGTAATGCTTCTACTTTTATACGGCTCAGGTACCGTTTACAATGTTGACGACAAAACGAACCAATAATATTATTTTACGATATTAGTTTCCGGTAAGTTATTTCACAAAATTTATTGTTATTATTCTATTTAGAAAACATTAAATATTCAGACAAGTATTATTACGAATTATATAAAGCAAAATAGTACTATTGAAGCAATTCTATATAAATTAATAGTTTAGGTATCAGCCAGGGGGGCAACCGCTAACACCGGCGTGGTGCACTACGGCCTTAACCCCTTCTTATTGTGCGAGGAGAACCGTGCTCTGTAGTGGGCTGGTTTATGATGACGTTAGGATTCCAAATTATTTGAAAGCTCAAATAATTTGGAATTTAAACAATCGTGACTAAAGTTCTTCACGACCTCCCTTTTCACAGTGTTGGATTCTGTGGTATTATAAGCGGAAATGTACTATTATTTCTCTGGACTAGTCTTGTGGGAGGCTTCGACTGTCTTACCTAACGGTAAGTGATGATGCAGTCTTAGACTGCAACGGGTCAACCTGTTACGAGTATGGACCCATTCCCCTTATCAGTTTCTACGTTGCATCGTACCGGAGAAAATTCTAAAATTATAAATTCTCGAATTCCCCTGCCGGGATCGAACCAGGGCTGCCTACTTAAAAGACTACTGCAACACGAAGGTAGATACAGATACGTAGTTGTAGCTATCACACAGCTCTCGTTAACTCTGCGCTAGTTGGGTACTCCGTACTAACATAATATATTCTCATAATATAAGCTATAACAGTTTAAAATATTCATATTATAGCAGCGAAGGAGGTAAGCGTTTAAGATTTTGTGAAAGAAACCGCATTAAAAGTTTTACCTACTCGTACCTCGAGTACAATTTTTCATAAAGATAGATTAATGTACCACCTATAATGCCGAGCATCCAGTACTTGCGTTACGGATACGAATACGATTTAAGTTCGAAATTAATAATAATTAATCTCAACAAAAATCGACAGATGATAGATTGAATTTAAGTGTGCAATTTTCAGGTAAGGATAGGAAAAGGATAGCTTTACTAAGTTCAATCTGCCATCTGAACATTTAGGTTCGCTTATACGTGGGGCATAACCGGAATTTAGATTTCGGCAACTATAAAAAAGCTATGCTTCTTAGGGAAATGGTTTTCTTTCTTCTGACATGTATGATGTAGGCTACACAAACTCCTTTCGAGAATGCCTGTATCAAATTTATCGCATTGCTAAGTTGAAAGATAATAATAAAGAATGTTATTTTTTCCCTCCACTAACGATGAGACAAAAAATAGGCGGTTTGAAAAAGATAAGAATGTGATTTTGAATTTATTAATTAGGTCAGTTCATACGAATTTAAAATCTAGTACTTTACTTAAAATCTAGTAATTATTTTCAATAGTCCCAAAAACAAGTTAAACCAGTCTTATCATTTAAATCTGTCGTTGCCATCTGGGCACATTAAAATCCAATAAATCTTTTCGTTGGTTCGTTTCCTCTCGGTAAATTTGCTTTTCAAACCTGTGGTATAGTCAAAGACAAAATAGTCACTCTATTCAGTTGTGAATCCTTGAGACCAATTTAGCCCAACCATATATTTAGCTTAGTTTTCTCTATTTATAGGCAGTCTGCTGGACAGGTGCTGCATTCCTAGTATTTTGCACGAGGTGACAGAGATTTGATTACACGTAGCAATCTGAATCCAATGGAGTACTGTTTGTCTACTCTGTCAATACAGAAATTATAAAGGCAATGTAGTCACTATATTTAGTTCTTCAAGCGTACAGGTATATAGCTGAGTATAGTTTATCTCTATTTATGGACAGTCTGCTCGGCAGATACTGCAGTCTTCCTAGTATTCTGCACGAGGTGACAGAGATTTGATTACAGCTCGCGATCCCAACTGCGTCTCTATAATTTACACCTGAGCGCAGTACATTATACAGCAAATATTAAATTTTCTTGCTTATGACTTTCATTATTAGAAATTTAATAACTCACTCTTTGTACACAATATTGAGCTGTGGTAGGCAAAGATAACGGAATTAGTTTAATGAACGCTGCATAAGCGTAATTGGTATTTCATCATCATAACTTCATACTAAACTGTGCCGTTGTAGAGTAGTAGAGCTTTATGTGTGTTTGCGGTTCTTTGGTTTTTCATGAGTCATGCGGGACCCGTACATTTTCCCGGGATAAAAAGCAGCAAATGTATGTTAATCCAGAGTATAATCTATGTCCATTCCAAAATTCAGTCAAACGGTGCAGTCGTTTTTGCGTGAAAGAGTAAGGCTAGGAAGTAAGATAGTTTTCTTCTTACCATTAGGTAGGCCAGATGCTTGATCCGACTATTATTACTATAAACAAATGTTAGCTACGGATTACGAGGTTTTGGATTTGATCTGGAGCTGGGCCAAAGGTTGTAAGGCATTGGGTTTTTTCTATTAAAAGTTCTCAGTACCGGCTGGAGTAAGAATAACGGCAGTGTCCTCAGTACTTGAAAGAGCACGCACGAGCACCTACAACGCTATTTCTTAGCTCATAACCCTCCCTGGTGCCATGCTTTGATCTCTAGGCTAGAGCCTAGAGTTAAAAGCATACAGTTGCCCAATAAATAGGCTATCATAGCTTAAAGACGATTGTATGCCCATAGCAAATCTACCGGTTAACATCTGTCATAAAAGTTACTGAATACTGGTATGACACAGACAATTATGATGAAAAAATGCCATACGCGTTGTTAAGAATAGAGAAGCCCAATATTCATATTATTAAGATTCTCATAACATGCCAAAGACGTAATTTTATCGCGCATATCTCTGATATTGTAATATTCCAGGATTCCTTTCAAGTTTCTACATTAATATCGATCCTACATAATATACGAGTCAGGAACATAATTTTGTGTTAAAATGGAATTTTGCATGTAAATAGTTCTCCACTCAAATATTTTGTACAATTTAGCGTGGACGCGTTTGTAGCAACTATAATATGAATCTGAAGGCGACAAATTATACTTTAACTATAGGTCGCCTGCAACTTCTCTCGCTTACAATTCCTGATTTCCCGTGAGATTAAGAAATTTTGCTGCGGTAACTGTACCCGTCTCCAGATAGCGAACTAGAAATGATTTTTTAAATCCCGTAGGACTGTCTTGTTTTCCCGGGATAAAGGGAATCCTGTGTCCGTCTCCAACATACAATTTACCTCAGCACCGATTTTGTCACGTTGTTTTTTTAATAGTAATAGAGACGTGTCTTGGCAACAAATAAAAAAAACATCCTGTGCAATAATTCACACACGGCAGATGTAACACTTCTGAATAGTAGCCTACGAGAGATTGAAATGGATCCTAGAGTATCAGGAGTTTTGTGATGAAAGTAAGGTTTAATATTCAGTTACCCATGGCAATGGGGAAAATATTATACTTAAATTAAATATTTTAAACCCCTGACATAGTGTACATTGTTCTACAAGTCAAACTTTTTCATTTGATACTCATATTGACGGGGTTGTAAAAAAAATGTTAATTGCCATTTTGTTGTGGCGGCCATCTTGGACCGATTTTTATCAAACATAGCTAAGAACTCTCTTGATTAATACACCATTAAAGTAAAAATAAAACAAAATCAAATTCAATTCGCACACACACACAAACACAAAGACACGTCGTACATTGCCAAACAAGTATTTGTCAATAAATCCAGTTTTCAGTTTAAACGATACTGAATTATAATGTAATGTAAAGCTCTGAGCAAACTAAGAAACTGTTTGCTACCGACACGACCTTAACATGATAAAAGTTCCCAGTGTCTAGTTACTAACCTACTTAGAAATAACTTTCTTTACTGATTTAATTGTTAGGAAATACAAGATGATGTAAGTATCGAGTTTCAAAAATATGCTTGATAATAAATCACCATCAAGCCTTATTTACGTCTTAGTGCTAGACCAGACTTTTTCTCTCATCGGACAGAGGTAAAGAAACCACCATTCTTCTTAGATGCTGTTAGGTGAACGTATACAACAAATAACTGTGAAAGTAGATTCAGGTCGTAATGATAACACAAACAGAGGGAAGCAGGCTAAACGTGCTTTTATTAACAGGAAAGTGTAATGAACACTAAATTCGAATATCCCATCCCATTGCCGTGATGAAATCATAAAAAAGAACTCTGCAAAATAAGCCACAAATTCAAATTCAAAATTTCTTTATTCATGTAGGCCTATCACAGGCACTTATGAAGCGTCCATACATATATGTTTACATAATTGTAAGGGGATGGTGATAGCTTCTTCGCCAACTAAAACCTAAAGCTACGAGGGTTCCAAACGGTCTAAGAGCTCACAACAAACTTCGCCGGGTAATTTATTTTTTGTTATCACCATCTCACAGTTAATTCATATTAAGCTATGAAGCTAGAGCAATTCACACCCAAGCTTTTTTATCGTTTAAGTAATCCTTAATATTATAATGGGATTTTTCTCCACAATAACCTGAACGTCTTCCACTGAACACTGCTGTCGCTTTGTTTTGTCATATATTGATTGACTTATTTTTAGCTCTATAGGTGTGACGCTGTAATACAAATTTCCCACGAACTAAAAGTTACATTACTGATTCAACTATCATCAATAGCCAAAACCAGTTCTCTACTTAAGGGAGCAGAAGAGTTTTCCCCTAATCACCACTCTGAGCACACGGATTGGTAATCGCAGTAGATAAAAGTAGTAGCACAGAGAAAAGAAAAATTAGCAATTGTTCTTTTATAACATCAACATATTACATAATAATAATAAATATTTATTAACCACAATAAATAAATTACTACAACAAGAGAACAGAGAAAGAGATACAAGAATTTAGGAATATGTTGCTTCGTTGTGGTCAACGGGTCACCTACTCAGCTCTGTGCCGCAGCACCGTTGCAGTAACTGCCAAGGAATACTGCAACGCTGTCAGTAGGGTCCAAAGGTCACGGGTTTTCGCGGACAGTCAGCGACATGTTCTGACGTAGTGTTTGTATACTCTATGGGTAAGTTATTGATAAATAACAAACATAATACAAACACTACGTCCTTACAACTTAACAATAATACAAACATAAATTTAGGTCTATAAAATAATAAAAAAAAAAAAAATTAATACGATGCAAAAAGGAAATCAAAAATAACAACTTACTAATACTACAGATTAAACTACTAACCGTAGAGCATAGAGCACAGATTATATACATCATTAAACAATGGATGTAATATTTTGTGTGAGATGGAACCAACTATCTCTAAAGTACCTTGTCAATCCTGCAAAGTGTTAGAGACACACTGATACACTTTCCGCTTGTAGCCCAGAGGACCATAAAGCAGAGCTTGTCGTTGTCGTGTCTAGAATGAAACATATTACTAAAACGTTCTAACACGTTATTTTAATGGCGGGGAAAAATTACTTTATGTAACTTGACCCTTTTATGTATGTACGCTCGGGAAGAAGAGTGAACTGTATTGTGATCAACCAGTCAGAATCACAAAAACAATGACACTTGTACGTCACTTTTGGCGCTATAACTGGGGGCAAAACTTAAGCTGTCAGTTGTGGACAAACTGTTCATTGTTTTAATAATGGAGATCAGTGGGCAATGCTGTGCAAGGGTAAATTAGGCTCCGGAAAATGTATCAAGGTGAAACTCTACATACATAGACATACATCATCCAACTCCAACCTTATACCGAAGCACAAGACTATGGAATTAAGAAATCCCTTCAATAATAAATTTAAAAAGCTTTTTCATAAAAGTTACGCTGAGACTGCCTGCTATAGGAGAAACAGACAGCGGGAAGCGACTTTGTTTTACACTATGTAGTGATATTGTACCTAAAATATAACCGAAATTGAATATTTATTTTATTTATTTCATTAGATATACCAACGATACACTGTATTATCATTAATCATTTTACATTATAGTTTAATGTCCGAGTACAGTTATCACTTACAGGTATACACAACATTGAAGTAAGTCCGGTTAAAAATAATTAAATTAAGTCAAAAGCAAAAATAGTAAGAGTAAAAGAATTAATATTAAACAAATTAAAATAATGATAAAAATTCAAATAAAAAAAATTTAAAACAATTAAAAAAAAGAATTTGAAAAATATTACTCTAAGTATAATTTCGCCTTAAAGCTAAATAAAGTGTCGTGAAAAATGTCAATTTCAGGGTTTATTAAGTTGTTAAAAAGATTAGTCATTCGGTTAATAGGTGAGAATTGTCCTAGGTTATGGAAAATTTAGGAGCAAAGGTTTTTGACTGGTTATCTCGGAATACGACGGGGAACATTGACTATGTTACATGAACAAACACAAAGGGAGCATTCCCAACTTTGGGCCAATGCAACAGATTGTAAACAAACCAAAGTAGCTTTCCCTAACCTAAACCAACATCTAACTAACAAACTACTCCGCCTGGATAGAAGCAAACTTAGGAAGGTGGTGGGACTCATAACAGGGCATAGCTCCTTAAACAGACATCTTTCCATTGTAGGTGTCACCGACAGCCCTCTTTGCAGAGCATGCATGGAGGCAGATGAAACACCTACGCACGTGATGCTGGAGTGCACGGGCGTGACAGAGAAACGCGAGATCTACCTGGGATCGCCAGCCATTATCCCAGAAGTCCTCAGCAACCTGGGCAGTATTCTGTGATTCTGGAATGAGCTTGGATGGCTGGAGTAGAGAGCAACAGCGGGAAATTTCTACGTACAACAAGCGAAGAGCTAACGTGCGTAAACTGCCCAGAGAGAAGAAGAAGAAGATGAAGAAGACTAGGACGTATTTAATAGGTAGGTAGGTAAGTATGTGCTAGGACGTGTTTAAGTTGATGATGATGATCAAGTTTCCGACACTTGTGAATATTGCATTACCTCCGACTCGCAGACTTCAAACCTGCCAATTTCTGGCGCTGATTAAGTTAATTTATTTAAATATAAAATAAACTCGAGTAACATTGCTTTACCGAGGTCAGTCCATAGCGAAATTTTTTAGAGGTCCAATAAATATTAAGAACTGACATTTTTATGGGTCGCTGTTAAGAAATAGCTAAGCTTGAATTGCGAAATTAAAAGTTGCCTTATTACACATAAATCAGGAGCAGCTCATTTGCGTTTGCACACAATTTAAGCCTGCTTTGCCTGTAAATGTTAATTTTGTAACAGCATTTAAGTACTATCTTGTATGGTCTTCAGCATTATATTTGCAAAGCAACTATTGACATAGTTAGTATTTATTACGATACATCCATATCTTTACTTCCATACATAAAATTTAACATTATAAATGTGAATGTAAGTTTTTCGTTACGCTTTCACGAAAAAACTACTCAACCGATCGTCATGAAACATTGTACATATATTCTTGGAAGTGTTTGAAGTAATATATGGTACTTTTTATCCCGACATTAAGATCGGTTCCTTTGGGAGAGGGGATGAAAGATTTTGACGATTTTACACCATAACTCCGACAAATTATAACAGATTTAAATAATTATTTTTGAACTATAGAGGTTATAATATGTGTTTTATTTTGTCCAAACTGTGGTTGGAGATAGAGGACAGAACTCCTCAGTGGACAGTAGCAGACCACTCATTCAAGGTTTAGCGATACTGAAAACTTTAATTTTTTTCAGACCTACAACTAAATTTAATGCCACTTCAAAAACAAAATCAAACGCAGACGAAGTCGCGGGCAACAGCTAGTAATATTATAAAGATTTAAGTGAACTGTTTGTGTGTTTATTGCTTATGTTCGATTCACCTACTTCCCCGATCTTCAAATAAGTCCGCGCATAAAATTATCATTTGCATAAAGATTTACTTCTTGTAGATGGATACAAGTCAGGCTCTTAAACTCGATACCGAAGCCCGGGATCCGTTCCAGGGAAATTTAGAAAATAACCTTCGTTATCTGAGTATGGCTTCGAACTCGGTCTTCCCGAATAGGAGGCTGAAATGTCAACAACAAAACAAATATCACCATCATCTTCACCTAAGCTCTGCAGCCCTGGGGGGAGTTGGGTTGGTCAAACAAATTTCTCCATCGAAGGCGTTCAGAAGCAGTTTTCTTACAACTCCAACTCCCAAACCCTCCAGTTCCTCTCTATTCTATCGCTCAACTGTCCTAAGCCTCAATTGCGCTCAATAAGCCCCAGCAATTTGTCCACCATTGACTTCTTGGGAGCTCTTTGACATGTCCCGCCCAAACCACTCTTAACGGTTTAATGGTTCCGAATACATTCGGCTCTTTATGAAGATCTTAAAGTTTCTTAAAGCCGAATACACCAAAATACAATATACTAAACAGAACGAAACACACCGAACAAATCGTCTCAACACCTATCGAAAGTAAACCGGCTCAGGGGTTCGATATAACTGCCATATTCCTTAACAGGATAGCATCTTAGACTGCAGATTTACGAGCAGGTTTTACTTGTAGTCAAGGGATAACTTGCAATGAAATATTTGAAGTTATAAAAATGAACAGACTGTTTTTGCTTTTTTTTGCTTAAGATCCAACACACAGCGCCATAGGTAAGTATACGCCAAAGCAAAGTCACAAAACGATTATTTAACCAAACTAGGCTATCAACGCTTTAAATTAACTACGATACGAATACTATTATCTATAAATAAACGATACAACTTGAGATTCAAATAACTGAGTAATCAATTGCCCATCTATTTCGAGCGAGCTAATTGCTGTTTACCTACTGTTTAGTTACGCTACGTGTACGCTGTTCAGAATTAATGTATAAGTTATTACCCAGATTCATTGTTACACTTGGTTAATTATGTTATGTATCATTATTTTTAGTTAATTATTTTATATTATAAGTATCATTAAGACCTCAAAGATGATGCAGATATAGAGAGAGAGCGCAGGGGATTGTCTGTGAGGGCGAATATGATCGCGCGCTGGTTTGCTCGTTGTACAGTTCCTGTTAAAGTCACTTTTTTCATAGCATACTGTACATCCTTTTACACGAGCAGCGTGTGAATTAATTACACGCATATACAGTACAGTGCCCTCCGCGAACAGTAAAATAATTCGTTCAGGCATGCCAGAAGGGTTTTATATAAATTATTTTATTAGGCTAAGTTTACTAATATTTGACTTTGTATTTTACTAACCATTTATGATCCAAGTCGGTCGAAATAAATGACTTTTATTTATTATTTTTAAAATTACTTACATATTTTGTTATCCTTAAGGTAACGTTTCTTATCTCACCAACGTGTAAATGAAAACCGAAATACTTCACAATGTAAAACTTTTTTTTTCGATTAAATAAAAACAAAAGGGTGGCTTTTTCTTTTGGCCCACTACTGAGCATATATCTAATCTGCAAAGGATAGAGAAATTAGGAGAATAATGAATTTCCACGCTGCTACAAATGACCACAGATTTAGATAGTATTTTTGAATTTGAAGTTACTACGTTTCCTAACTGAGTAGTAAAGATGGCCTGACTGAAGAACAGAGTATAATATTCAATATCGGGGACCTCTCAGTAATAGCTTTGTTGGCCTAATCGTTAGCCCGTTAAACTACGTATCACGAGGCCGTGGTTTCGATTTCCTGGTCGGGCCTAAAATTGGTGGATATTGAGTCTTATCTTATATGAGAAAAGAGACCTGTTCCCAGTAATCGTACGTTTACTCATGATGATGAAACTCTAAAAACTCGTTTCGCTATAACTACACACTATATTCACGTAGCTAAAAAAAAATATTTTATAATTAGCACAATTCCTTTTTTTTTGCACCACATTCAAAAGTGAATTAGAGCTACGCAAACGACCAAATAACTTTTTGGTACATTAATTGTGTTTAACTGGTCTGAACTTCCTGCTTTCGACTAGTTAACGAGTGGTATATTTACTTTGGTCATTAGGTTAAATATGTTTAGCTAGTTTAGAAGAATGGGAATATCGTGCTGTGCAATATATATAGTGCGGAAAACGACAAGCTGAAGTAGGGCTTGCAAACCCTTGGAAAAGCAATTTGGCAAGCAAATCTTTGAGTCAGTCAAATATATAAGATCATCAGCTCCAGGCTACCCACTTACTTTCACAACTGAACTGTGAATGCATCGTTACGTAATTGATATCCCAGGGAAGCGTGCGAAGCACATTGCTCCTTCTTTGCTTATAAGCCCCGAAATGGTCTGGAATGCCTTTACTACTAGTGTTTTCACCACCACAATAAGTATGATGAGAGAACCTTAGAATCAAGATAATGTTACAAAAAAATTCCTCTCACATTAATAATGTTAGATTTTCGAAAAAAAAAGTATTATATTTATTATTTTGAGACCTTCACCTTACCCTTTTATCAATATTCAGAAAAGCCATTTTAGTCAAAAGAGTTACAAACTATTTTGCACTTTAGAATCACCTTGGAACCGTGCATTTTGATGGAAAGAAAAGTACGCTTTATCACTTAGTAAACCCAGTTGTTATGGACTATGCAAATAATCACGTCGATCCATTCTTCTATTGCTGCGTAAAATAGATAATAACCCCAGAAACGAAATTGCATTTACAATCTAAGATGGGATGATTTATTTTAAAATCCATTGAATATTTCCCAAAAAGAATTCCACCTAATACATTTCGACGACAATAAATCGCATCCAGTGATATCAAATATTCGTTAAGACGATCCAACGTTTCAATGCCCCATTAATAATAATATCGGATACATTCCTGAACCGAGCCGGCCACAAATCAACTGTAAAGTGGAGGCGATCGCTCGCGGGTAATATCATCCCTCTGAAAAGAAAATTAGGCGCGATTTATATGGGTGAAAAGGTGCAGCATAAAAATGGGGTATTTGACTCAATTTTTTTTATTACAGTATCATGAAATATGCTAAAAAATATTACTATCAGCGAAAGCGAAGTTATAATCGTACATTGATGATCCAAGTTATATAAGCCTTTTACTGAGATATATAGATAGATATATAAGATATACTTTATTACACAAACGTAACACTATTTTTTTGCGGATTGAGTGAGACAAAATGAAAAACAATGATATATGATGATGATAAAAAAAATAATAAAATGTGTTAATTCAGACTGTAAGCAGTATCTCAATGGGCCAGCTATGGATGTAGATCCATCTAGGGTTATTCAAGGGGCGGATAAACAAATTCCTTAAAAGCCGGCAACGCATCGGTGGCTCCTCTGGTGCTGCACATGCAAATCGGCAGCGGTGATCACTTAACATCAGGTGACCCACTTGCTCGTTTGCCCGCTATTAATATTTGAAGAAAAAAAAATCCACTTGGAATTGTATAAAAATTGTTGGTTATAATTTGTAGGAAAACATCGAGTGTACCTGTAGAGTGAACTGCGAGCTTTAACGAACTTGATGAAGCTTAACAAAGGGTCGTACAGTAAGATTGTAAATTTATAAATGATTTAAGTACTATCATATATACAGAAACATAAGTATACATTAAGGAAGCGCATATTCATGGACTTTAATTAACCAGTCGACCCCATTAACGCGATCTAGCGCTACAGATGTATTGCGAACTTCTCCGAATTTTCCACAATACATCCAAAAAACATAAGTACTGTAACAGGATGTAATAGGAGCAAAATTCAAAAATCCAAAATTAAAAAAAAATGATTGTCTGTAAAGTTGGCTTACTGACGATAGCTGAACGTAACAACGTCGTAAGAAAATACTGATGGAATAATTACATTTTTCAAAAGAAAATTTTAATTTTATTTGTTTGATAGATATTATCGTTGCTGTAAACAATTGACACCACATTCATTTTTTACTGCACTTCATCCTTGCCGAAAACATGTAAATGTATTATTGTATAGAAGCTGTCCACGCGGACGCATCGCTCACTCAAGTAAGAGAGAGACAGATGTCGAACGCGGAGGCCGACTGTGCCTCTTTGTCGCTCGTTCCGCGCTCTCGCTTGCACTTCAAGCCTTGAATGGAACGCCTCAGGGCGACGTAACGCCGTCATGTTTTTCCGTGCGTGCAGCCGGCTCCATCGAATTATAAAACGTGGTCACGTCAAAAATATTCATATAGAATGTCTACATGAATAAAATCTCAGGCACTTATGAAGCGTTCACACATTTTACATGGTACACTAATGTTAGTGATAGTGATAACTGCATTCGTTAACTTAAAACTAAAGCTAGGAGGGTTCCAAACGCGCCCTGGTCTAAGAAGAGCCCACAGGTTATTTGTAAGAATTAGATAGAGGCAAGCGTTTATAAATTTATTAAGATTGAAGAAATAATAAATTACACCACACAGATTCTCCTGCTTTAGTTAAGCATAATTTTCATAATTTTTGTCAGTAGCATTATTATATTATTATCTTTATTAGACAAGCTCTGCGGACTTTTTTCACATTAACTTTATGTATTATTATTTTATATATTTTATTGCCTTTGCACCTAGCTAAAAGAAATAAATAAAAAATGTTGTTGCAACACAACACAATATATAATAGTACTTAGTGTACTATTATATATTGTGTTGTGTTGCAGTACTATACAATATATAATAGTACTTAGTGTACTATTATATATTGTGTTGTGTTGCAACAAAGTTTTTTATTTATTTCTTTTTATTATTCTAGGAAGAAGAAGACGAAGAAGATTATTCTAAATATACTTTTTATGTATAAAGTACCTACTATTTTATCAGTGCCCGTGGATAAAACAACTCGTGTACGATTTTTCTTCTAACTGCTTTACTTCAGGCCTTAATTACCTCCATTGAAATAAAGGTAGGTAAGGTAGGCTGAATCTTATTGTTACTAATATAAAATATAGCCTTTATTACTCGCTGAGAATAAATCTAGCTTTTATTAAGCAAAAAAGTTTTTAAGGTCACCAACTAATCGACACAAAGAATCAAATCTTGCCATTTATATTTTAATATAGAACTACGAATATAAAGTTGTGGTAGCCTATTGTTTAGGGCTTTGGGGCTTTCGGGGCTTTCCTTACGGGATGCCGGGTTCGAACTCTAACTTATCGTATCGTAAGATGTCTAACTTATCGGAGTTATGTGCATTTTAGCAATTCACTTGTTTTACCGATGGAGGAAAACATCGTTAGGAAACCTGCATACCTGAGAGTTCTCCATATATATTATTTTTTTATATTAATAGCGGGCAAACGAGCAGGTGGGTCACCTGATGTTAAGTGATCACCGCCGCCCATAAACATCTGCAGCATCAGAGGAGCCACCGATGCGTTACCGGCTTTTAAGAGGGGGGAGACATGCTGGCTCTCCAGCTCACAGACGGACCGCACAAGTGCTTTGCGGCTGATTTGAACTGGAGTGTGGTCGCTAGCCAGGCGGATCGGTAAATGAATCCTACCACGAAGCCGGATACCATCATAATTATGTTGTGCGGTATCAAAACACAACGACCCATAAAGGGGACCAATGTTCGTCAGAGCCTCGTTTGCAAATTGGCTGGGTGAACGACGCGCAGGTGAGGTTGACTTTGGCCGCAATGATGGAATTTGGGCCACTTACACCCCAAAATAATGTTGTCAAAGGCGTCTGAAGTCTAGAAATCCACACCTGAACTCTTCTAGCACAATTCCGTAAATAGTTGATAGTTTTAATGATGATGGTAGAAGCATTATGTAATCTTATTCCACTACTGAAAAAAGTACAGGTGGGCAAAAATTTATCATGGGAAAGGAAATATTAGCGGTGATAGCCACCACCACCGACACCACTTTTGGGGTGCCGAATTCGAATCCCAGCTCTAACTTTTCTGATTTTTGTGAGTTTAGAGCAATTAAAATATCCACTGCTTTAACGGTGAAGGAATACATCGTAAGGAAACCAGCATGCTTGACAGTTCTTCATAATGTTCTCAAAGGTTGTTGTTTCCACCAATCCGCACTGGGCCAGCGTGGTGGACAGCGGCGTAACCCCTTCTCATTGTGGGAGGAGACCCGTGCCGTGTTGTGGGCAGGTGGATTAATATGATGATAAAATAAATTTTGTAATTTTGATACAAACTCGATTCACTTCGCAATTATCGGTTTTATTTTTATAGATATCTGCTACCATTTTTTGTGGAAGCCATCACCGCAATATCAAATTAAACCTTTACATACACACGCTACACTGGAAACCCTGCCGCCGCTGATATTAAGTGGTCATAAATTTCCAGACGTCGGTCGGAATGATACCAAACGTTTCACTTTTAGCATTCAAAGTAAAATATTATTATTTTTACGTTTCCCCTAGCTGTTACTGTGAAAATCAGTTAATATTTTTAACTGGTTATAGTGAAAGCATGTATTAGATTATAAATAAATAAATAAAATAAATAGATATACTACGACAATACACACACCGCCATCTAGTCCCAAAGTAAGCTTGTGTTATGGGTACTAAAATAACTGATGAATATTTTTTTGAATAGTATACATACATACTTATAATATACTAGTATACATAGACACCCAAACACTGAAAAACATTCATGTTCATCACACAAACATTTTGCAGTTGTGGGAATCGAACCCACAGCCTTATAATTATTAGTATATTTTTATTACCCATTAACGTATGAATTACGCGGGAGATATTCTAGTGCAAGTGTGTACAAAGACACATACACGCACACTTTCTATTTCCACACTTGCAAAGTCCGAAGGAAGAGCAGCTCCGACACGAAAAAAAATATATCAGGTCCAGGACCTATAGTATAACGTGCTCCACGAGACACGGGGGCTGGCACCGCACATTTCTAAATCGGGGCTGGTACGGACAAATCTTAAACAGAAAAACGGAATACCTACAATTATTGGTCGACCTTAGATTCGAAAAAAGAAATGGCACCACTGTGCTTATCTTTAAATAAGATTCACATAATATAACGGCTCAGAGAAGTCTCTTATCTCTCTACATCTCTTTATTCATCATTTGTGCTTCTTTTTTCTAAATCAAATAATATAAAAAACCTTCATTCATATTTACGTCCTACTATTTTCCAATAAATAAATATACTACGACAATACACATACACATCGCCATCTAGTCCCAAAGTAAGCGCACCTTCTGTAATGGATACTAAGATGACTGACGAATAATTTTATGAATAACAAACATAAATTACATATACTTATAAAATACAGATAAACAGACACTGAAAAACATTCCTGTTCATCATTCGTTGTTGTGGGAATCGAACCCACGGCCTTCAACTCAGAAAGCAGGGTCGCTGCCCATTACTCCAATCGACCGCCAATAATTCTTTATCAACTATTTACAGAAACACTAGCGGTTACCCACGTTCTTCGTCCGCGTCTGTTACGGTCTTTTACAAATCCCGTGAGAACCGTTAGATTTGCTGGGATAAAAATTGGCCTTTGTTACTCTCACCAGACCAGACCGGAGAAACTATTAATTCCCATATTTTCCGTGCCGGGGATCGATCCCAGGACTACCCACTTTGAAGTACAGCGTTCGCCGCTGCGCCAGGGTGGTCGTCAAACGAGATGTCTTCTTCGGATCTGTTCATTTATGCTTTGATCATGTGGAGACGCTCCGAGTATGCCACGCCTCATCGCCCAAGAACAGTTTCAAGTTTTTTTTTTAACATTTATTACATTTATTTTAAAAATAACTTTTACAAAAATAAATATCATTGACAAACTTTTCTATTTATAAATACAAAAAGGACTAAAATGTCGCTTTTCGATAATCTTTACGAATATACGGAAATAAGTAAATAGTCATGGTTTAGATGCAAAACGCAGGTATGAATCATAATTTAAATCTTGCATAAACAATACGTTATGGTTATTTACCTTAAAACTACCAGTATAGACTCATTATTTATAGGTATTTAGTGTAGATTACAATACTACAAAAGCTTTACTACAAGAACACTTGATTTCACATGTCACCCACATACGATTGTGGCATCAAAATGCTATTCAAATTCAAAGCGTTAGAAAAGAACAAAAAGATATTTGAAAACTTCATCTCCCTATCTTTTTGGCATAAACCCCATTAAATACCACTACTATCAATTATACGGCTAAGTTTGTTGTGGGCTTCTTCTTAGACTCGTAGCTTTAATTTAAAGTTTACGAATATGGTTATCGCCATCATTTCATTACCTTGTTATTCTCATGTAATGTACGGATTAAAAGTGCCACCTATGGGCCTACTTGAATAAAGATATTTTTGCCTTTGACTTATACAGTAAATTATGTAATTATTTCACATCAAAATGGTTTTATGCTGTGTTCAAAATGCTTACTTGAACTTTCCAAACTCCCCCACAAGTTCAAAGCAAAAACTAAAGCCCTTTTTACCCATATGGGAGCCACCCTCAAATATTTCTTTTATTATTTTAAATGTACAGATCAATAGTGCCACCCAATTGTACTCTCTTGCTCTGTATTTATATCTCTTTAACAACTTTTTTTCTTTGGTGTACAATGAAAGTGTATTCATTCATTCATTTATGTAATTATCGACTTTTCTTCGATAGATTTACAAAATATTTGTGAAGTGATAAGCAAAATTAAAAATTACATCCAAGTTTACATAGTATTTGCTCGGTCAATAAAGACAGGTAATGCAACAAAGTACAAGTAGCTAAACAAGAACTAATCTCGGAGCATAAACGATTCAGTTTGAAGAAGTGAGAAAATAATAATATACCAAAAGAGATTTTTGTAAATAAGTAGTTTATCTGCTTCGAGAAAAAAACATTTTCAAAAATTATATTACTGTTTCGCTAATTAATCATTTGTATTTGTTTATAGTATTCGAGTGAGCAATCGTACAGCTCGTGGGTGTCATATACACAGAGGGCTTATAACGACCTACGTATACAATACAATTATGGCTTCAGAGTATTGTTGGCGCGGCCGCGGTTCTGCAGTGCATCACAAATGTTTGCGGAGAATCACGTTGATGACTTCTACGCAATCATGAGAAAAAGATCTGCATCAATGATGAGCAGAATGCGCAGAAGCTCCAACAATATTTTGGTACATACTCACACACCAAGTGCTTAAGAGGGTACTGACCTTAGTTAGGAGATTCCTAATTATTTATTATTTATAGGTTTGGCCAATTTTAGTTTATAATATACTTAGTAAATAAGATAATTATTTTTGTTGTAGCTATGGATTTTTATCTGAATTAAACGTTATTATTATTATTATTATAAAGGTAAGGTTCCCTTTTGAATCAAATAAAACAAAAAGGGTTTTATCAAGGGAAGAGCGACATTTTAGCCGCTATCGCATGAAGGCTATCCTTGAACGGGCACTCCTTTTCATGACATCTGAAAGAGTCGGAACGCGTTTCGATTGGTTCTTTGAAACGCTTTCACCACCATACTGGTCGTTCATTAAAGTGGATGACACTGAACAAGCCACTGTGGAAGCATTTAACAAGGCTTTGACGTGAAATGACGCAAAATTTTCTAAGTGCTTTCTACTTTTAAACATTGAAAGTATTTCAGTTTTGTAGATATATAACATTCTTGCCGCCAATTTGTATACGTGGTTTAGTTATACTTTTTTTTTATGTACTTTTTTGGTGTGCAATAAAAGTACATATTCATTCATTTATTCCTTTAGCTCGTGATAGCTAACACCGAGAGGTATCTTTGCATCGTTCGAGTCCATGTAGGATTGGTTTATCAAAAATGCGTGAAGTGCATCGAAAATGCAACCGTATTTATATCAAAATACCCCCCCGGCACAATGTTATGAACATAATTATGTTATTAAAATATACTTTAATTATTTACAAATTAAATAATAATTATTAGCGTATTTGTAAAAATCCTGATCAAATTAATAATATCTGGCAAATATGAATTTATAATTATCAAAAGTCTAATTATTTACGCACTTCATAAAATTACTGTAACACTCGACAATATGACTTAAACAATATGAGTTAGACATAACAATAGCGCTTAGACATAAATAACTTAAGCATTTGTAGATGAGTGGACAAATCATATTATTTATCACTAATTTAATCTTATGGAAGGCTTCGGCCGTCCTTAGTTACCACCTAGTTACCAACAAAAACGTGCCGCCAAGAGATGTAGTGTTCTAGTACTGTGTCACGTGGAAACCGATTAGGGTTACACCCACCAGACCAACTGCCTCTCTCGTCTAGTGGTAAGCATGTTTGACTACAGATCACGAGGTCATGGGTCGATTCCCCGGGTCGGGCATTGAATATGAAACTTGACGAATATGGCGTCTTAATGAAATACTCAGTACCCGCTGAAATACACAGTAGCTCGGAATTTGGAAAATTGGCTGCTTACTCCCGTGCCTCGGAGAGCACTTTAAGCGGTTGGTTCGGCGCCTTATTAATTTATGGTCATGTGTAAAAAGTATGATGGGGCGAACAATGACAGTAACGGACAAGAGAGTTCTCCTAGATTTGCGTAAACATTTGTGCACTATTACATCTCCCGCGTAGTTAAAAATCGTGATTGACTACTGTAGCTCAAACCGGTCAGAGAAACTGTCCTTTTTTATATACTAGGAGTCAGTGGCGTGCATAGAGGGTGTGCACAGGGTATGCAGATGATAAAAATGATGAAAATCTCCAGTAAAAGTTATAATTACTTGAGGGCAGGCTTTTTATAACTCTTACAAAGGATATAAGTTTTTTATAACTCGTCACTACTAGGAGCGCATACTAGGGTATGCGCTCCTAGTAGGCGTGTTAGGCGACTCAGACTGCATGTTCACTTATCACCCATAACAGCCCACTGGTGGACTAAAGAGGGTATGCAGATGATATAAAATGAAGAAAATCTCCGGTACGATTTATAAAAGACTTAAGGATCGGCATTGTAAGAGTTATAAAAAGTTCAATATTTATAACTCGTACTGGAGATTTCCTTCATGTTATGTCATCTACATACTCTTTGCATCTCTATTCACGGCAATTCTAAAGACCTCTCCCAACGGGAGGGTTTTCACATAATCACCATGGTGTGATCGTGTGGGTGTGACGGGTGACTGTAGTAGAACAGAGGACGGTGCTGCCAGCTTCGTTATATTCCCTTAATCGCCTCGTAAGACACCCGCGGGAAAGGAGGAGTAGTGACAACTGTATTATGATCTGCCGTCCCCACACGGTGTACAGATGATATAAAAAACCTACTACTAATGAATAAAAAGTGAGTACATCGATATTTCTACATGAAAACGAACTACACAATAATTGTTGGTACTTCATTTATCTTGTGGAGAGAATAAAACAACATCAACAAAAGCAGATTATATCAACAAGTAAGCACGTAGGTACAAACAAATGGGGAATGCATCCTTTGTCCTATTATAAAAGCATACGGATAAAACTGTAGCGCAGCCAAAAACTTTTACGATAGGCAAGATTAATTAATACATACAAATTTATTCTTTCACTAATTAATGTCACACTACTGGGTACCATCCTTTTCACTCATGGGAGAGAATATGAAACTCATGCCAACATAGGTGTCTTCAATGTTGTCTCCCCAAGGTAACGAACTCTGAATATTAAGGTTACGGCTAATTAAGAGATGCTAATAAATACCACCAAACCGAAAGATATATATAACGAAGAGATCCACAAAAGAACCGAAGTGGCAGACAGCACAAACTAACAGCAATTTGAAATGGCAATGGACTGGCCATGCTCGTCGTATATGCGATGGCTGTTGGATCAAGTAAGTTCAAGTAAGTTGGAGTGAAGACCACGAACAAGCGAGAGTAGTGTGGCCCTCCAGCACTATGAACCTACGACATAAAGAGAGTGACGGCGAGTGGGTGGATGAGAAAATCTAAGGACCGGCTGTCGTGGCGCTTCTTGGGAAAGACCTATCTTTAGCAGTGCGCAGGCTGAAACGATGAAAGGATCCCTGAGGCACGATGGGATGCGAAAGACATTTATTTATTTTTATTTAAACATCTTTACTGCGTAGTAAAGGAGAAATTACAAATACACTTTAAAAAAAAATTAAAAGCAAAAGGCGGCCTTATCAATAAAAGTGATCTCTGCCAGGTAACCTTAACAATAGTACACTGTAGTAGTATAATACATGAGAGACGGAAAATCGCAATTACAATAACCAATACATAACACACTTAAGTACATACTACTAATAACTAATATAATAAATTATTAAAAGAGATAAATAAAATAAGATATAATTATATATATAGTAAATATATATAAATAATATAAGATAATGAATATATTAATATATTATATTGTCAATATACTTGTACTACTACAGTGTACTATTGTTAAGGTTACCTGGCAGAGATCACTTTTATTGATAAGGCCGCCTTTTGCTTTTAATTTTTTTTTAAAGTGTATTTGTAATTTCTCCTTTACTACGCAGTAAAGATGTTTAAATAAAAATAAATAAATGACTTTCGCATCCCATCGTGCCTCAGGGATCCTTTCATCGTTTCAGCCTGCGCACTGCTGAAGATAGGTCTTTCCCAAGAAGCGCCACGACAGCCGGTCCTTAGATTTTCTCATCCACCCACTCGCCGTCACTCTCTTTATGTCGTAGGTTCATAGTGCTGGAGGGCCACACTACTCTCGCTTGTTCGTGGTCTTCACTCCAACTTACTTGAACTTACTTGATCCAACAGCCATCGCATATACGACGAGCATGGCCAGTCCATTGCCATTTCAAATTGCTGTTAGTTTGTGCTGTCTGCCACTTCGGTTCTTTTGTGGATCTCTTCGTTATATATATCTTTCGGTTTGGTGGTATTTATTAGCATCTCTTAATTAGCCGTAACCTTAATATTCAGAGTTCGTTACCTTGGGGAGACAACATTGAAGACACCTATGTTGGCATGAGTTTCATATTCTCTCCCATGAGTGAAAAGGATTGTACCCAGTAGTGTGACATTAATTAGTGAAAGAATAAAGAATGAATTTGTATGTATTAATTAATCTTGCCTATCGTAAAAGTTTTTGGCTGCGCTACAGTTTTATCCGTATGCTTTTATAATAGGACAAAGGATGCATTCCCCATTTGTTTGTACCTACGTGCTTACTTGTTGATATAATCTGCTTTTGTTGATGTTGTTTTATTCTCTCCACAAGATAAATGAAGTACCAACAATTATTGTGTAGTTCGTTTTCATGTAGAAATATCGATGTACTCACTTTTTATTCATTAGTAGTAGGTTTTTTATATCATCTGTACACCGTGTGGGGACGGCAGATCATAATACAGTTGTCACTACTCCTCCTTTCCCGCGGGTGTCTTACGAGGCGATTAAGGGAATATAACGAAGCTGGCAGCACCGTCCTCTGTTCTACTACAGTCACCCGTCACACCCACACGATCACACCATGGTGATTATGTGAAAACCCTCCCGTTGGGAGAGGTCTTTAGAATTGCCGTGAATAGAGATGCAAAGAGTATGTAGATGACATAACATGAAGGAAATCTCCAGTACGAGTTATAAATATTGAACTTTTTATAACTCTTACAATGCCGATCCTTAAGTCTTTTATAAATCGTACCGGAGATTTTCTTCATTTTATATCATCTGCATACCCTCTATGCATGGCACTGCCTTAAGTCCACCAGTGGGCTGTTATGGGTAGTAAGTGAACATGCAGTCTGAGTCGCCTAACACGCTAGGGTATGCGCTCCTAGTAGTGACGAGTTATAAAAAACTTATATGCTTTGTAAGAGTTATAAAAAGCCTGCCCTCAAGTAATTATAACTCTTACTGGAGATTTTCATAATTTTTTATCATCTGCATACCCTGTGCACACCCTCTATGCACCCCACTGACTCCTAGTATATAAAAAAAGAGTTTCTCTGAGCTACAGTAGTCAATCACGATTTCTAACTACGCGGGAGATCTGCAAAAGTGTTTACGCAAATCTAGGAGAACTCTCTTGTCCGTTACTGTCATTGTCCGCCCCATCATACTTTTTACACATGACCATAAATTAATAAGGCGCCGAACCAACCGCTTAAAGTGCTCTCCGAGGCACGGGAGTAAGCAGCCAATTTTCCGAGCTGGTACTGAGTATTTCATTAAGACCCATGACCTCGTGATCTGTAGTCAAACATGCTTACCACTAGACGAGAGAGGCAGTTGGTCTGGTGGGTGTAACCCTAATCGGTTTCCACGTGACACCGTACTAGAACACTACATCTCTTGTCGTCACGTTTTTGTTGGTAACTAGGTGGTAACTAAGGACGGCCGAAGCCTTCCATAAGATTAAATTAGTATGATTTATCCACTCATCTACAAATGCTTAAGTATTTATGTCTAAGCGCTATTGTTATGTCTAACTCATATTGTTTAAGTCATATTGTCGAGTGTTACAGTAATTTCAGTAATTTTATGAAGTGCGTAAATAATTAGACTTTTGATAATTATAAATTCATATTTGCCAGATATTATTAAATTGATCAGGATTTTTAAATAGATATTTATATATATATATATATATTATTGTATATATATATATATATATATTAATATATATATACAATATAATAAATATTTATATATATTTACTATAGATATATAAGTACACATATACGAACAACAAAATTATAATAACAAATAGTGATGTATAACACGGATTTAGAGCGACGAATATCGTCAGGGAGTGCATTCCACAGCGTTGCAGCTTTTATTGAGAAGGATTTTCCGAGTAACTTTGAGACTTACATTAATTCTTCATTCGGAGAATATTCTCCCTAGCAGAACGCTGAGATCCTTGAGACGGATACGGGCCAAGGAAATTAAAGCGTTGTCAAGTCATATTTATTATGAACCCACTACATGGTACAGGTCAACTGGCAGAATGAGAAGAGTTTAGGCCGTTACTCACCTTGTTAGCTAAATACAGATTGGTAGAGTCAACGCGCGTTTGAGAACATCATAGAGAACTATAAGGCACGCAGGTTTCCGTCACTGTTAAAGCGAGTGCTAGATCAAACTAAAGACCCCCCCCCCCCCCCCCCAAGGGAAGCCGAAGCTTAAGATAGCGGTGATAGCCTACATGCGTGATTACACTAGGCTATCACCGCCCGTTCTAAGGCATCCTGGTAATTAACTTGAGTTTCGTAATTCTCCATTTTATTCTAGTTAAAAAAAAACTACGGTACGGTAACTTACATGGAAACGTAAATAGATGACAAAGGATCCAACTAAAGAATATAAAAAAATAAGTTTTTAAACACGGTGTACGGTAACAGAATCATTATTCTAAGCACCAATTTCAATGCGGGAAAAGTTTGTTACACAATATTTGCACGCAAAGTATTGCAGACGCGTTATAAAAAATATTTTACTAGTCTTTAGTTTTTCATTTTGCCCACGCAAAATGAGTCTAATTGGACTCATTTTGCGTGGGCAAGATACCAACGACATGCAAAATCAATATTACTTAAGGTAGATGTGGGTATCTAATTAAAGGGATTGACTAGTAGAATCCTGTACTCGGCCGCCACCACAAAAGGGCTGGACTAGTAAAATGATGTACACAATATTGAAAATAGGGGGTTTTAAATTTTAAATTTATATATTACTAGCGTACCCAGCCCGCTTCGCCGGGTTAGATTCAGCTTAAACAATAACCTTACATCATTAAATTTTGAATTTTAGTCTTAAATCATTTATTTATCTCCGTATTCATTCTCTTCTATTCTCTTCTCGAGCGGGTGATGATCATTATTTACACACATGCACATCCAACAATACAATATCATCATAGTAAATAACAGCTGTATTTGACAGTTTGACAGTTCAAAAATAGGAGTGCTCCGATCGTCACCAAACTTAACAGGATTACTCCGGAGATTCCCTGAAAGTTCCATTGAAATAGGTCCAGCCTTTTCGGAGCCTATACGGAACATACCCACACACTTTCTCTTTTATATATATATATATAGATTACTGAACTAATTACAAAAGCTAGCAACAATTACCTACTATGTAATATATTGCAATCCTTTAACCCCAACAGCATATTCAAATTTTGATTAAAGTGATGTCAAGTTAGCCTGCAAGACACGAGCTAGTTACTAAGTGAAGACATTTTAGGTGAAATTAGCTTAAACTTGAAGCCGCTCCAGTGCACTTTGAGACTTTAAGATTGTCTATGACCGGTTTACATGCTTGAGTAATATGTAGCTGTGTGGGCGTGCAAACGGAGCTTAGTGTTGAAATTACTATTCAGTTACAAAGTCCTGGAACAAATGCCTCGCGTTATTAAAAAAAGTATTGGCCTTCTGCTTGGGGTAGCGATTTTGCTTGCAGTCCAGTGTTCGTATCCAGAATTTACAGCTTCACCACAATAGCGATTGGCGCCAGAAACCTGAACGCTGAGAAATTTGACGTTTTGTGATTTTATCACTTTACTAACTTGAACTGCCTTGTTAGTCTAGTGACTACTACGCAGTTCAACTACGCATCTCAAGGTCCTGGGTTCGAATCCAGAGTCGGGCCAAAATTTGCTAGGTATTTTCTTTTATAGAATTTGCAGTACCAGCCCGGAGTTAAGAAATTTACAGTGTCAACCCCGTACCTAAGAGAACATGTAAAACCGTCGTTCCCGAATATTATCACTTACTTGTGTCTTAAGCGTCATAGGCTAGTGGTTACGAACCTTTTCTTAATTATGTGCGTTTTTAGCAATTAAAATATCACTTGTTTCGACGGTGAAGTAAAATAACATGAGGAAACCTGCATGCCTGAGGGTTCTCCATAATGTTCTCAAAGGCGTGTGAAGTCCATCAACCCGCTCTGATGGTGGATTACTGCCTAACCCTTCTCATTGTGAAAGTTCACTTGCTCTGTATTGGGCCGGCTAGGAGATGATATTATTATGTTAAATGCCTTATAAGAATAAATAAATAAATAAATAAATATACTACGACAATACACAGCGCCATCTAACCCCAAAGTTTTTTTTTTATGAATAATTTACATAAATACTTATAATTTACATATAAACATCCAGACACTGAAATACATTCATGTTTATCACATAAACATTTTCCAGTTGTGGGAATCAAACCCACTCAGAAAGCAAGGTCGCTGCCCACTGCGCCAATCCGCCGTCATAAGAGGTTAAAGCCCGCATTGGAGCAGCGTGGTTGGTCTATACCTTAAAATCCTATCTCTCCCATCCCATCTCTCCATCTCTCCTATGATATAGGAGCCCTGTGCTCATAACTGTGGGACGATAATGGGCCCCTTTTATGTGTCCGATCTACGATAAATTAACTGAATTTACAATTGTCGTTTTTATTTCATATGTGTTATTTACCAATGAATTATTACATCTAGCAAGCTATGGACTCCCTAACTTTCATTCCAATGACGTCACATGGATTTAATACAACAGATTGACTGCTTCTGCCCCATCCCAATGTCGTGGTAGCCTCGCATCAGTCCACACATTGTTTCGTTTAGTTCTAAGTTAGGTTAGAACACCATTGTAGTTTTTAAATTAAAATAATAGTTTTGGACAATTTTGGTTTTGTTTGCCCCTCCGCTGCATATAACTAAATAGTAAACATTAAAAAGGGCCGATAAAATAACGGAAACGCGAAACCTATCGAACAGTAAACACGATCTTCGCTAATCGAGGGATCGTAAATTACACCCATTATTGACCTTGGTCTCCTAAATAGTGCTATATTAGACCCAGCAACAATGGCAGGCTTTCCCCCAGCTTCGCTTAAAGCCTACTAATATTATAAAAGTTTTAATTTTTGTATGGATCGATGGGTGTTTGTTACTCTTTCACGCAAAAACTATCAAACCAATTTAAATGAATTTTGGAACGGAGATAGATTATACTCTGGATTAACACACAGGCTGCTTTTTGTTTCGAAAAAATGTACGGTTCCCGCAGGATTTGTGGAAATACCACATATGAAGCCGCGGGCAACAGCTGGTGAGGCATATTTGTGGGATTGTACATAAAGTCATTTTCACTGTAACCCCCAAATGAGATCCATTGTTCTTCTTGATAAAATAACACAGGAAAATTACGAAAGTCCCGTCCGCCTGCGCCCGTCATTCAATATAGAGTGTCATGAAAAATTGCCGGTTTTTCGCACTTAAACTATGGCGGTTGAATTTTCGGCTTTTCTGTAAAATTTTAGCTCGCACAAACAATGAAATAAAGTGAATTTGACTTGTTCATAATGAAAGTGGGGCAGATCCGTTTATTTTAAACAATGCCCACCTATTTGCTTTTTTATCTGCTTTTTTTTCTAAGCCAAATATTATTACTATATTGACAAAAGCGGAAAAAGGACAAAAGAGTATTTACTCATTACTTATAGGTGCCAACCAAAAATCACAAGCAAGGTTACCTTTGGCTTGTTTGATGAATGATAAATTACTCTTCCTCTCGAGTAACCTATCGGGCCGCTTACCTATTTAGATTGACGTGGTTTTTTGGATAGGCTTTATCGAAATGTTATAAAGCTTTTAAATTTTGTTTGGTTGAACGCGCTAATCTCAGAAAATTCTGTTCTGTTTTATCACAATCACAATCACTATCACTATCGCTATCGCAATCTCAATCGCAATCGCAATCGCAATCGCAATCGCTATCGCAATCGCTATCGCAATCGCGTCGACAGCGACTGCGACAGCGACAGCGAAAAGATGTATGGATATATATATGAATGTATGTATGTATCAACTAAAATAATTACAACTTACTAACTCAGTATACCACGTAAAATAATAGTAGGTACATAGCTAGCCACGATGATTGTGATGTTGGCATCACATCTATTCTAGCTTCTCGATTGACTCATGCGCGGACGAAGTCGCCAGGGTTCGCTGGTCATAAATAAACCTTTAAATAAAAAAAATAAAAACTTTAATTCAAGCACAGTTTCATAACCTCATGTCTTCACTTTAGACCACCGGCTCGGAACATACCGCATCTAAAACTTTATATCAAAAGATGATCAATGATACATTTATTACACCACATATTTACGTATTATAATTACATCCTATTGTCTTAAATTAAGCCCATTGTTTTATAAATTTAATTTATATAATGAAAATTGAACGCCATTATCTAAACAATGACTAGATAAATGATTTATATGCATTGCTTTTAACAATTATTCACAAAATAGAGTTGGTTTAGCTATTCGACAACGAATTCATTCATTTTATTTATTCAATAATGTAGATTTTGTACGTGACTTTTCAAATGACATTACGCAAAACAGCGTTGGTATACCAAAACCACCTTAATGGCGATTGCAGTAATAAACAGTTTCATCATCATGGACTATATCAGTTCACCGCTGGACAAACACTCCGAATAAAAATAGTTTCTTATGTACATAACTTAGCACCTAAATACTAGAAGGATACTAAAGGAGAATGACCGAAAGTGGTTTTGTTTTGTATCAGAATCAAATTAGTATAAAACTAAATGTTATATTTAATGCAAAATAATAATCACAAAGTTATTACGATGATACACACATCACCATCTAGCCCCAAAGTAAGCGTAGCTTTTGTTATGGGTACCTACAACAACTGATGTATATTTTTTATGAATAATATTTATAACATAGAGATAAACACACTTATAAGATTCAGATTTGACGGCCGACTTTTTGCTTTCTGAGTCCTAGGCCGAGGGTTCGATTCCCACACTGGACAATATTTCTGTGATAAACATGAATGTTTTTCATTATCTGGGTATTTATCTCTGCATGTATAATTATTTATTATGTTCATAAAAATATTCAACAGCTATCTTAGTAACGATAACACAAGCTACGCTTACTTTGGGGTTAGGTGGCGATGTGTGTATTGGCGTAGTATATTTATTTATTTTATTGGATTAATTTTAGAGGACTTCGTCGAAGTACTACCGTAATGCCTTTTTCTACCGCTAAGCGACTTTGTTTACAGACGATGGTTCTCGATTAAAATATTTTCATTATTTATAAATAAGTTATATTTTTGTTCAGACTAGCCCTGTGTCGCAAGAACAGAACAACCACGCTCCTGTGCCATGCCTCTGGCGTTGTGCCTTGATGAATGACGGAATTGAACAACCGCTGAAGGACTTTAAGTATCGGTTTTCCACCCGCTTTCAGGAGTTCTGCTGTGATTCCGTCATCACCCGGTGCCTTGTTGTTCTTAAGTTGTTTGAGAGCCATACTAATCTCGTAAAGGCTGACGTCCGGGATATCTTCAGTGAAGTGTCGGGTCAATTTGGCTCTAGGGTCTTTAGCCAAACTTTCAACAGGCTTTTGTGTTGAGGTGTATAACTGTCCATAGAATTTCTCAACCTCACTCAGGATCTCTGGTTTAGAAGATATGAGACTACCATTGTCAGTCTTCAGGCGAGTCAACAGGCTCTGTCCGATAGACAGATCTCTTGCGAACACTTTCGAGCCTTTGTTGCGCTCAATGGCGACTTTAATTTTCTCAGTGTTAAAGTGTCGCAAGTCTTTCGTCTGCAACTTCGAGATCTGTCTATTAATACGCCGATATTCAGACGCATCTTTTGAAGACTGTAGTCTCATTTCTTGTCTCTTCTCCATAAGCCCGAGTGTATGGGCTGAGAACTTTTTGGTTCTATGTTTACGGTGGGTCTTAAAGAACTTGGACCCAACCGTATGGACAGTTTCCACAAGCCTGTTGTTAAGATCGTCCACAGAATCGCAGTCCAGGCAATCAAACCGGTTTTGCAGCTCCAGTTGAAAGCTCTCGGGGTTTTGGATATGAGCACGAGTAGGCCGGAGCGTAGACTTTACCAGTCTGACCCTTTCCAGCTTTACATTTATATTCAATGTGCCTCTTACCATACGGTGATCGCTCCCGGTTTTCACCCTGTTGATCACAGAGACATCATTGAATATATGCCGTTTGGTCGACATGATAAAGTCGATCTCATTTCTCGTCGAACCATCGGGGCTCAGCCAGGTCCATTTCCTGTGCGGCCGCTTTTCGAAAAAGGAGTTCATCATAAAGAGGCCCTCCTTCTCCATAAAGTCGGCCAGCATTTGGCCCCGTTCGTTCCGTTGCCCATATCCAAATTGCCCCACTCTCAGCTCTGCACCGCTTCGCTTGCCCAGCCTCGCGTTGAAATCCCCCATCACAACACTGTAGTAGGTTTTCGAGGCATGTATGGCTTTCGAAATATCCTCATACAATGCCTCTACTTCCTCGTCGGAGTGCGCAGTTGTGGGTGCGTAGACCTGTATAACCTTCAGGGAATACCGTTTGGTTATTCTGAGTACAAGGTACGCTACCCTGCTCGACACGCTTTCGACTCGAACAATGTTGTTGACAAGGGATTTGTGGACGATGAATCCGACACCACCTTGGGACTGTTGTTCGCCCTCCCGGTAGTAGAACAAGTTGCCGGATTTTAGGATTATCGTATCCTCCCCCTCTCTACGGATTTCAGATAAACCCATGATACTCCAGCGCAACTTGCTCACTGCTTCTTCCAGCTCGACTAACTTCTCATCGGTCCTCAACGTGCGTGCGTTATACGTTGCCAGGTCCAGTCGTCGGGTTTGGCAGCGGAATCTCTTCCGGAGATTCTTGACACCCCTTGCCCCGCCGTTACCATAACCGCTGCCAGAGCCAGGAATAGCGGGGCTGCCGGGGACTAGGGGCTGTGGCTTTCTTTTCTCCATTCATACAAAGATTTGCCCGGTAATGACCACGCTGGGCAGGCGGGTTGGTCATCGCAGGGCTAGACTGATCGCACCTGTTATATTATTGTTGTTTCAGACTACGAAACCGATCCAACTGCAGCGAGGAGTGCGACAGGGAGATGTTATCTCCCCGAAGCTGTTTACCGCTGCGTTGGAGGACGTTTTTAAGCTTCTGGATTGGAACGGGCTTGGCATCAACATTAACGGCGAGTACATCACTCAACTTCGGTTTGCCGACGATGTAGTCATAATGGCAGAGACTCTGGAAGACCTTAATGCGATGCTCAATGACCTCAGCAGAGTTTCTCAACAGGTGGGCCTTCGTATGAACATGAGCAAGACGAAAATTATGTCTAACGCTCATGTTGCGCTCCACCCAATAATTGTTGGGAACTCTGCACTCGAAATTGTAGACGAGTATATATACCTAGGACACACGATCCAGTTAGGTAGGTCCAATTTCGAGAAAGAGGTAAACCGCCGAATCCAACTCGGATGGGCAGCGTTCGGGAAACTTCGTGACATCTTCTCGTCCAAAATCCCCCAGTGCCTGAAGACTAAAGTCTTCGAACAGTGCGTGTTGCCAGTGATGACTTACGGATCAGAGACATGGTCGCTAACTATGGGCCTCATAAGAAGGCTCAGAGTCACTCAGCGGGCGATGGAGAGAGCTATGTTAGGAGTATCTCTACGTGATCAAATCAGAAATGAGGAGATCCGTAGAAGAACTAGAGTTACCGACATAGCTCAGCGAGTTGCGAAGCTGAAGTGGCAATGGGCGGGGCACATAGCTCGGAGAACCGATGGACGTTGGGGTCTTAAGGTGCTGGAATGGCGACCCCGCACCGGTAAACGCAGCGTAGGTCGGCCCCAAACGAGGTGGACAGATGACATCAGGCGAGTAGCTGGGAGCCGTTGGAGGCAAGCGGCCCAGGACCGTGCATTGTGGAACTCCCTACAAAAGACCTATGTCCAGCAGTGGACGTCAATTGGTTGAGATGATGATGATGATGATGATGATGATGATTTTTGTTTAAAATAATCTATATTTTAAACAAAAATAGAACTTATATACTTATAGCTTCTCCGCACCCTTAAGCCTTGTCGACTGACAAGGTATTTCTCATTCCTATTAAATGACATATTAGGTACTTAAAATAAAACGAAATAACAGTCGTCCTGTTAGAAATGTAGGTATGCGAGAAAAAATATTATTGGTAGGGTATTCTGCAACTTAAACAGTATCAAAACACATATTACACACGCGTAGTTCGAAGAAGTAAGCAAATGAAATGACATATACAGGCTGTTCCGTATATGGGCGTATCACATTCTTATTTCCTTCAAATATCCACAAATATTTGGCGTATTATTGCCAGTACAATTTAAAAATCGATTAATATTAATTAATTTTATTTATCATGTACTAAAATACTGACCAAAACTTAATAATTAAGTCAGGTTAATAATCAATTATACAATATATTATTTAATACATTTTTTAAAAAAGGTTTTCTTTAATTAGCATTTTGTACCAAATACCCCAATAGTCTCAATATTGTGAAATTTAGCTAAAATTTGATCCGAAGAGTAGGTATGGCATACCGTCACGTCACGATGTTTCCAACAAGAATGACTACCGTCTAGATTGCATTCTATAATACAAATGCTACCTACATATTCGTCAGCGTAGTTAAGGAGATGCAATGTTCTTCATAAATTGTTTCCTACTTTCTACTACTACTTTGTTTAAAAAAAACTACCACATAAACAAATTCTGGCTTTTTGCTTCAATATTTGATTGAATGCTATCGGTACAGTTTATAAATTTCCACTTTAGTAATATGTCATCATACCGAAAAAAAAAATGCTTACAGCACTGCTACAATACTTTGAGGATTTTGTTTTTAACAAAGTCATACAAAACTTGCACCAGGTTTTGTTGAAGCATTTATATTCAATAGGTATTGTGGTGGAGCAATTGTGAACAACCTCAGATTCGAAACCGATACAATATTTTTTTATATAGCCATAGGTAGATATTAGTATGAGTTGTAATGCACTGAGTTCCGACTTCCAAAACCGAAGGTAAATAATATCCCGATTAAGAATGTCATTGGCTTTTTCTTAGACCAGACGCGTCCTGAACCCTCGTATCGTTAGTTTAGGTTTTATTTACGAATGTAGTTATCACCATTATCTCATTAGTCACTACCATATACACATTTTAATGTAATGTCGGATCAAAATTGCCACCTTTTTGAGTTAAGAAATACTTGATTTGACTTGACTATCGACAAAAAGAAGTAAAATTAATGTGAATTGTATGAAAACCTGTGCACCGCATAAAACCCGAATACGAGCCGTCGCGTACAATAACAACCGTATTTTCTGGAATTCACATCAGACGCAATACACTAGCGAACGTCGAAAGCGGCCCTAGTTTAATCGATTCGTATTTGCTCAGAATTGGATCGGAAGTTGTGCACAAGCGCTTACGAGTTACTGTCCAGCCAACTACCTAATCTTGTTGACTTTGTGAGCTCCGAATATAAGCAACTCCATACGAAACAAAGGCAGTGAAAATATTACGAACTGACTCGGATGGTGTCCCATGAAAACTCAATAAATTCATGATAGAAATTTACTTTTTAGCAACAAGAGAATCACGTAAAAATGTTAGGGTTTTTTTTTAAAGATTGGTTCAAGGTATATATTAGCTAAGTATATATATACCTAAATTTTCGCTTTTAGTGATAATCTTTTCTAGAAACAAGTTTACTGGACCTTCTGTAAAATTTGCAATAATATAGGCACAGAATTAATAATAACACTTTAATTTTTTTTTTTTGGTAACTATGACCCATCTACACTATTACATAACAGAATGAATAAAAACTAAGCTAAATCAAAAAAAATTACATGAAATATTAATATGCAATAAACAAACATATAAAAACCGTTTACAGAACTAATTGAAGCATCCAACACCACTGCACTTTAGAATGGTTTCTCGAATAAACGGTTAGTCAATTCATACCATTTCGCAGATTACAGTAATTATTTTACCATAAAATGTGAAAATGGGAAAAAGTTTGTGAGCTAGCAACATCCCGCAGGTGTGAAGTGAGACGTGCGCGGGGCGCACGTCTTTGTTGTTTTTGGACACGATACACTGCATACAGCAACGGCTGAATGACGACACAAACAGGAACTGCAATCTAGGTGTGAAATCAATATTATATACATATTGTTTTTAATACTATATAATAACATGTTATAAACGTATATACTAACACTACCCATAATAAATATCCGTATGAACACAATATAAAGAAAAATAAAAAGATAAATTCCTCAATACAAAGATGTTGAAATGAGAAATATGAAAACCGCTGTCCGCTTATGTTTTGGACAACGTAATAAACTTGGGGGCAATTAAGAGGAATGTCCGCGGAAATTGAAGCGATTTCATTTCTTACCTCAAGCGGCGGAAAACATTAGGAGCGCCCGCTGATGCAATTAGGGTTAACTGGGAACGAAGGTTTTAACCTGGGCTTTTATCACAGATCTTTGTAATTAATCAAAAGCGGGTGAAGGCGTTGTTAAGCATTTGCGCGTGTAGAAAAACTGTGGAGCTTGTTTGTAGGGTGTGCGGTTTTTCTGAGAGCGTATACACATTCGTGTTACCTAATGATGACAGATTTTACAGTGTGAGTACGTAAACAAAGGACGTTTAATGGAAACTACACGTCGCACCGTATAAGGTTTTTTAAGGTTGGAAGTGAAATTACAGAAACAACATTCCATTTTTAAATATTCAGTACAAACATTGGAGACTTGTAGAATGGTGAAAAATATGGGTGGGGTGAGAGATGACATCAAACAAGTCGCAGGGAGCCGCTAGACTCAAGCGCCACAAGACTATGGTATTTGGAACTCGCTACGAAAGACCTATGTCCAGCAGTAGACATTGACACTCATCGTGAGTTTTCCCACGTCGTGCTACTAACATGGACGCGCTCAGTTGCTTAGTTGTGTTGCAACTTGTTTTATTTTATTTGTTAAGTTCTTTTTTAAGTAACATTTACTAAAATTAGATAAATAACAAACATTCCGTCGAATTGTAGAACAGTTTGTGGACGGGATCAGCACTCTTCTAATATAACGTAAGAACAAATTATTTTAACTTATAAGTAGGCAGGTAGTTAATACAGACAAGATATGTGTTCATGAAGTATTGTGTCGGTAGACTCCCTACAAGATAAACAACAGGGATTTGGAGATTAGAGCCAAGAGCCGCTTGGTACGTTGTACAAGACCTTAGTTTAGCGGTAAACATCCATCGGTTAAAAAGGCGAATGTGTCGATTGAAAATTCTTGTTAAATTAACAAATTTTTGATAATATCTTAACACCTTGAATCAGTTTTTTTTCATAAAAACGTACGGACCAATAATATCTATAATGCCATATAAAAATTCTTATAGAAATACAGAAAGGATATTTTAAAACGAGAAACGCATTTCGATACATTTATACAAATTAATTGCAGTCGATAATAACGATTAATGCGAACCGTATACGTAATGAGTAATAATGACCGGCCACAGCTATCGCGTCCATAAATTATAGTTTTCCTCAGTTAATACGAGTGCTGTCCATATAAATTACGATAATTTTTATTTATCTTAATAATTTATTAAAATATTCTTTAATTTTCTTCCACACAAGTGAAATATGTATCGTTATCTTCAGAATAACTTCGATTCGTTTCTCCGTCGCTGCATAAAAAAGGGGTATATCAAGTAAACATGCTTTCGCTTTAATAACTTTTATAACGGAAGAGGTTTTTTATCTGTGTAAATTTTTTATCTAAATTTTTAATTCAGTTGAGTTTGTTTTTACGTGAAAAACCGTTAGTGCCATAGATAAAATCTTATAAGTTTGTAAAGCTCGATATTTAAACACCTATTTGTAAATTTCGTAACAATTTTTTTTATAACCTCGATGGTATTTTGGCGCGGCGGTGAACGCTATGGTTTTAAGTTGGAGGTCCCGGGTTTCGTTCCCGGCAAGGGCTTTGGAATTCATAATTTCTTAATTTTCTCTAGTTTGGTCTGGTGGGATGCTTTGGCCGTGGCTAGTTACCACCCTACCGACAAAGAAGTGCCGCAAAGCGATTTAGCTTTCTAATACGACATCGCGAAGAAACCGATTAGGAATATGGGTTTAATAACTGACATATTTCTTAACAGTTTAGCCCGCTACCATCTTACACTGCATCATGATTTACAAACAGGTGACATTGCAGTCAAGGTCTAACTTGTATTGAAATAAAAAAATATTATTATAGGTATAAAAAAATGAACTGTGTCTCGTGATATTTCGAAAATGGCTTGAATGAATTAAATTTTTTTTTTTTGGTTCATGGTTTGAAAAAAAGCATTAGGATTGCTATTTTGGGTTACTTTTAATGTATATTATGGGATTCGAAGTGCACGGTCGCCTGTTTTTTTTATAAAATATACTTAACTGCAAAGTAGCCTGGCCGACAACAGAAGAAAAGTTTGCACCCAACTAGTCAACTCAGGAAGATTCCGCAAATACCGACTTCACTGAAAATCAGTCCGTAAGTTGCAAACAACCAAACACACAGACAAAATACAATATCACAAAGAAATCCCTAAAACAACAACATTCCTATAACCTAAAGTGTAAGTTCTATTTTTAAACCCCCGACGCAAAATCGACGGGGTGTTATAAGTTTGACGTGTCTGTATGTGTGTGTGAGTCTGTCTGTGACGTCGTAGCTAACGAACGGCTTACCCAAAATTACCCGTTAGTGTTATTAGCTATGTTTCGTCAAAATCAATCCAAGATGGCCGCTGATGTGGATAGTATCAAATAAAAGTGTTTGACTAGTAGAACACTAGATACAACTCTTATTTTATCATTTAGTGTCAGGGATTTTTTTAATTTATAATTTATATTCTTTGTTCGCTTATACGATTAACAATAATTTATAACATATGCATTTTATCTTCCTCTTGTAACTTGCACCAGAAACAGGGTTTGGTCCGCGGAAGCCATTCCAAAAACACTACTTTCGTTTATTGCGGTACTCAACTTTTTGTAGCCTAATGTTTTGCATTCGCACACGAGTTACCACTTAACTCTAACAACTAAAAACAAACATCGTATCTTTTTAATTCTAGTTAGTCCATACCTATATTCAGAATAAATATAGCTAATAGTATCTTAATCCTAATAGCCGAGTGATTTAAAGTTCGGCCTTTCTTACAGGGGGAGCTAGTTCGATCCCGAGCACGCAGCTCTAACTTTTTTTTATGTTTATAGACGAGCGCTTGACTGCAATCACACCTGATGGTAAGCGATGATGCAGCCTAAGGTGGAGCGCGCTTGCCTAGAAGATGCCTACTCACTCTTGATTTATTTGGTACTCATATTGTAGGAACTGGGGAAAATCATTCTGGATGAAGGATCAGGAAGCTGGAAGGGCATTCCAGATCCTAGCGGTGCGGATCAGAAACGAAGATGCGAAGCGCTTGGTACGCTTCCGCGGTATATCAACCACGTAGGGATGCAGATCCTTACGGTGCCTCGCGGTTCGATGGTAAAAAGGTAAGGAGGAACTAGATCCAATAGTTCTTGAGCACACTCTCCGAAATATATCGTATAGAATACCAAAAGGAAGGCAACCTTGCGACGACTAACTTCTTGTTATATGCGTTAAAGCTTAATATTTCTTACTTCAGCGTTGAAGGAAAACATCGTGAAGAAACTTGCATACTTAGCAGCTGTGAGTGGATATAATGAACTCATAGACGAAGTGGACCTAAAAACCTTCTCATTCCGAGCCCGGTGGTGAGCCGCTAATCAGATAATTATGATGATGAGGATGATGACATAGATTATGAATGCGAAAGGCCTGTTTTTTCTTTATTACCTTCCTTCTTTTGTATTTGCATTTTTTATTTATATTTTCTGTGTTGTGTACAATGAAAGTATACTCATTCATTCATTCATTCGTTCATTGACCTATGGTTGATATACCATAGACACAGCATATATTTAGTGACATGGACACGTATAAAGTCTTTTGCTTTTCTAATACTCACGGAAATGATCTGGAATGCACCTCCGGTTTCGGTTTTCCATACCGCCTATAATATGGATACGTTCTAATACCTTCAAATCACGAGTAAATAGCGATATCCTAGGCAAGCGCAATCCACTGCATCATCACTTAACGTTGTGATTGCAGTCAAGCTAGTCGTTTAAAAAAGTTTGTTTTATTCACTGCACCGATTTTTATCAATTTGGCACACACTTACGTAGCTTGCTTCTATGGCTATAGACATAGGATACTATCTGCGGCTTGACAGTTAAACCAATCTTGATTAAATTTGGGATAGAGCTGATGAATATTTTTAATTTCCAGAAAGAAAAACAATTCTCGCGTGATTTTTAAAGAAACCGAAATTAGCGCGAACGCTTGGACAACAACTTACTAGAAATTAATAGGTAATCGGTTTCAAAAAATCAACCAAGTTAAAAACGTACTTGAAGTTAGTGCCATCTGCACATGGATTGTGAAAGTTACACATATCATTTCTGGCGAGTTTATACTTTTATAATATAAAGACTAAAGTAATTTTAAACATACCGATGTTGAACTTTCAACTTTTTTTAAATCAAACATGTAACCTATGGCGCTGACTGTGTAAAGAAGTCAAAGGAAAACTTTGCTCAAAAAAAAGATGATTACATAAAGATACCAAGCAATCTCAAATACCTAAATGAGAGTCGAATATTTTTAACCAAAGCTCGTTAAATAATCTATTCTATTTTACCCCTATAACATTCATAAAAACACTCACGTCAATCGTATCGCAGTTAATATCTCAACTACAGACAAACCATGTACCGAAAATTCATATCCCAATTTCTAAAAGTGCAACTAAATAGTATTTTATATTAATCGAGGCAAAGTGACAAAAAAGTTTTTGTGCAAAAAATAGAAACAAATGCCCCAGATTAAGCATTTCTTTTTAGGTGCAAGTGGAATTGTCCTCCGTTTTATTGTTTGCGCGAACTAAAATATAAAACCCGAAAATTTTAGAGCCACCATTGAAACTTGGAAGCGCGGAAAACCGGCAATATTGTCTAATACCCCGGACTGAATGATGGACACAAGCGGACGGGATCCCGTAATTTTCCTGTCTTATTTTATCTAGACAACAATGGATCTCATTTTGGGGGTACAATGAAAATCATTTGATGCGCTTACCCCTAAATATACGTCATTAAAATCTCTTGTTTGAATAGATGCCGTTATAACGCGCTCGCTAATCTGGCACTGTTTGTGGGACCAAGGTCAATAATGGGCGTAATTTATGAGATAAATACAGAGACCGTATTTACGTATAGAATTATTCATGCTTCAACAATGTGTTCACTGTTGCTGCACTGTGATCATATCCTGAATTTATTCTACACTAATATTATAAATGCGAAAGTGCGGCTATTTCTTTGTTCGTTTATTTTCTACGTACGAATAATATTATGTAGTGATGCGGCTTAACAGCCACACATTATTAATATCATTTGTTACACAGAATTTATATGATTTAAAAAAAGTCAAACGAAAGTAGGCCCTTGGGCCGGGCATTTACGATTGTCAATGTTTAATTGATTGAAGGTTCAAAATAGTTTGTGATTAAAATTCCAACAGCAAGAACCGATATATTCTTCGTCCTCACCTCAGTCGTTTGTTTAAATATGTTAAAATACTTAATACTTCCAGTACGATTGAAAAAACTTTACGTTTGGTATCTGATTTATTGAGGTAGGTGTGGAATATGTAGCAGTACTCTGCCGTAATTTACGTGGGTGAAACCGCAGGGCACAACTAGTAATAAATATTGCAAAACACTGCATAGCTATTTCGACTTTATGTCACGTTTATTATTAAGGCCTGATGGTTTTATAAAGGAATTGCGCTTGAAGACCCACGGGAATCGTGCATTTTTTCCGGACTATAGGTAGCCATAGTAGTAACCTCCGGTCCCATAGCTATCTGTGTTTAAATAATCACGTCACCCCGTTGCTCTGTTGCGGATTGAAGAGCAAACCAACAAACTTACCCTCGCATTTTTTTAGATTTTCTGTATTAACATTTAAAAAATAAGAAAATTGATCAATAACCTCTGTCTTGTAAAGTATTTATGACAGTGATGTTAGCATAGTACTTGTGGCTTGGGACTATATTTTAGAACTGAGTGCGACTCCTGGCTATGTAAAAAATAAAGAAAGAAAATGCCGTAAAGAAACCTCCCATAATAGATAGAGATATTCCATACTTTTCTTTGAGGCGTAATAAGTCTACCAATCAATTGGCCAGTGGGGTGAACTACGGCCTAAACCCTTCTGTTTCAGCAGGGCTAGCACGGGCGGGAGATAAAAATTATATCCCCCGATTATATCCCCAGAGTCCACTTGCTAAATCACTGGAACATGGAATAGGAGATGTTTACCCCCGTTTATTAATACACGTATATTATTTGGATATTATTTCCACTTGAGCGCCAGTGCTCTGAGAGTTGATAAAGCTGTGTGAGAAGATAAATTTATATCCTTTCCCGGGGGATATAATTGTCTCTTGTCCATGCTAGCCGTGCTGCGGAGTAAAAACCCTTGCTTTGGAGCAGGCTGGTAATGCTTTAATAATGATGATTAAAGTAACCTCGATGTATTTTGACATGACTGCCGGTTGGCGCAGTGGGCAGCGACCCTGCTTTCTGCGTCCGGCCGTTGGTTCGATTCCCACATCTGTAAAAATGTTTGTGTGATGAACATGAATGTTTTTCAGTGCCCGGGTGTCTATATGTATATTATAAGTACTTATGTGTATTATATTCATAAATATATTCATCAGCTTTCTTAGTACCCATAACACAAGCTACGTTGTAGTATATTTATTATTGTTATTTCAAACGGGTCTACAACATTATTTCAACTTATGCAAAGGTAAATCTTAGCTTCGGTATCCAGTTCTAAAAGCATATTTACTCAATCCCACGAAGTTAATGTGTACTTTCCCAGGCGATATAGATATTAACCCATATTACATTTGTGGATCAAAGAGCACGCTGTCGCTCAATCTTCATCTCTATCTATTAACTTCCCACTGCTGGGCACAGCCCTCCTATCTTATTTTCGACTTTGTAGAGCATGGACCCACCACGCTGCTCCTATGCGGTTTGGTGAGCTTCACGACTATTATCGCTTTCCGCTACCGACGCACCAATGCACCGCAAATTTCCTAACTCGCGGCTGGTACTGAAAATTCTTCAACAGTAAAACAGGATATCGGGCAATTTCTGAGCTAACACGGGATTCGAGCCTAGGACTTTGTGATCTGTAGTTGAAGATGCTTACCTCCAGACCAACGAGCTTAATATCTATATCGAATCTCTCAATATATATATACAATTTTAATTGCTTATATTATAATTTATCGGCTGCTAAGCCCACCAATCCGCTTAGAGCAGGATGATGTCTTTAAATTCTATCCCCTGTATTAATAATCTTTACGTAATTTTGCGTGGTGGGAGGTTTCGGTCGTGGCTTAACCTTGTTAGCCTACCGGTAAAGACGTGCCGCTAAACGATTTAGCGTTCCAGTGCGATGTCGCTTAGATTCGAGGTTTAATATAACTGCCATACTGAAACTGGTTGGCCCACTACCATCAGCTTAGACTGCATCGTTACTTACAACCAAGTGAAATTCAAGACAAGGGCTAACTTTTACTGGCATCATTATTTTTTTAATGTAGGTCACGTTCTTCCATGACAATCAATCACGAATTGTTGAAAACTCGAAGCAGCACATAAATGTTACCCCTCATCTTATTCACTGGCTATTACCTATTTTAAGCGAATTAATCGGGAGGGTCAATCGGCGATCTTCTGATTCGGACCACGTAGCAATTAGTGGGGGTAGGGAATTGTATTCATTGTACCTCAGATTTAAACATTTTTTTCGTGACGCTCAGATAATTTATGTCTCTCGTCTCCCACTTGACTCATATTATTGTGGTAGTTATCAACATCATCATCTCAATCCCTTAACGGTCCACTACAGGCTGCACAGGTCTCCTCTCATTAGACGGGGTTAAGGCCTCAATCCACCTTTGAAAACATTGCTCCGATATAATTTAGTGTATTGTATTTAAATATGTTATTTGATGTAAACGGTTGTTGTCATGGTGTGGCTGATTGTAAAGCGCATAGTTTAAAATGTTTGCTTTATAACACCTACATGGTTTTATAATACTTACAATCTAGCACTTATCGCATCTCATTATTGGCCCACTACAAAGCACGGGTCCCCTCTCCGGCGTTAAGACCGTAGTCTACCACGCTAGACCAGTGCCGACTGGTGGACTCCATTGAGCATATTATGTAGAACTCGCAGGCATGCAGGTTACCTCACGATGTTTTCCTTCACCGATAAAGCGAGAGATATTTTAGTTGCTTAAAACGCTAATGACTTATGAAAGTAAGAGATGCATGCTGGGATTCGAACTTGGTCCCCGAAGTGAAGTCGGAGTCCTACCTACTGGGCTATCCACGTATCGAAATTCCAAACTCCAGGGTCTTATGCGGCGTCCAGCGTCTATTGTGGCTAAGCTTGTCCTATAGCGCGTGAGCCTATAGGAAAAAATATCACTTGCTTCAACGGTGAATGTAGACATCGTGAGCAAACCTGTATGCCTGAGAGTTCTACATAATGTTCTCAAAAGTGTGTGGAGTCCACCAATTCTTACTGAGCCAGGGTGGTTTAAACCCGGAGAGGAGACCCGTGCTCTGTAGTGGGCCGGTAATGGGTAGATGGGATAAGTTTCAGATAATAAGTATTATTAAATCATGTAGGTGTTATAAAGCAAAAAGTTTAAACTATGCGCTTTACAATCAGCCACACAATGACATGTAATCGTTAACATCAAATGACATATTTAAATACAGTTACTTAAATACACTAAAATATCTCGGAGCAATGAAAACATGCATTAAAATCCAGTGCGGACTGGCTAAAGCCAGTTTCGTCGCCCATCCGGCCCGATTTGTTGCGTGTCAATTGTTTTTGTAGTTGCACGTGAACCGAATATTTAACCACTACCGTTAATCGGGAGCGAAGTAGCGTTCTAAAGGTGCCGTGTATATGAAGATAGTTTCTTGTGTTGAAGATACCTAGATTGTAAGAGTACAGAAAACGTAAGATGTACTATAATTCTATTAAATTCACATAACTTGATAAATACGCGATATCAAAATATAGCATCTCTTTCGAATATATTATTGGAAGTCTCCATAATAAGCTTGCATCAATAACTCCGTTAACTAGGTGAGTCTCACCTTCAAAAATATTTGAAACCAATTTGTGCGATATTCATATGAGCGTACGAGATCATGCTTCACTGGTCAGTATAGTCGGTATAGTATTTCGTTGCAGTATATCTAGACCTAAAAACACACAGGCAAGTAACGTATGACCTTTTTGTGACAGAGCTCGTCCGGCAAAGTACTACCACAATGCTTGGGTCTGCCTTCAATAAGCAATGCTGAGTCACAGTCGCTGTAATTACACATGAGGCCTACTTCCCAAGCCTCAAGTTGATAAACACAAAGCGGCGGCAAATCTTAGTAAGATCCTACTCCTTGCATGTCCTGGAAACTGTTGCTCTCTTTATAGTCATTGGTTTTCCACAAACTATGAGGTGGGCCATCTGCTTGGTCCATCAAAAAGGTATATAAGGTAAGTTTTTCATAAATAAATGCAAAAATATATAATGGTACAAGTATAGGCACTCGCCAAAGTGAATGATTGAAAGTCTCTCCATGTAAATAGCGCTTAACTTTAGTATGCATTATACTGTTGGGAATAGAACATTGTTGTTTATTGGCACTTAAACGCATGCAGTTTGAGCTTAACCATCAAATTAATTAGATGTTAAATACGGATAAACTTTACTGTCAAAAGCATTCTATCATTTTTTATGTTATTATTTTGTGTTATTATTTTATATATGTTATTATATTTATATACCTTATTGAAACGAAGCTACGAACGACGATAATGCGCTTAACGAGTACGGTAAGAACGCATTTTTGGTATTTTTAGTTCATACTATGGTGTGCGGAGTCCACCAATACGCACTGGGCAGTATTGTACGAGAAGACCTGTGCTCTGTAGAGGGAAGACCTGTGTCTGATTCTAAGTCTTATAAAGTCATGTAGGTGTTATGAAGTCATAAATTGAAACTGTGCGCTTTACAATCAGCCACACAATAGCATGCAATTGTTTACATTAAATTAACATATCGAAATGCAGTTCCTTAAATACACTCAAATATCTCGGAGCAATGAAAACATGCATTAAAATCCAGTGCGGACTGGCTAAAGCCAGTTTCGTCGCTTTACTGTCAAAAGGATGCTAGGCAAGAAACGTATTTTTGGTATTTTTAAGCTCATACTATGTTATACGAAACCTTTCGTATATATTTTTTATTTATTGATGCAAAGATAAAAACCAAAAATAGCACGCTCCACTAGCATGCATTCCTAAGATTTTGGAGTTACGTGCTATTAGGTATCACTTGCTTAGTGAATAAAAACTTCGTATGAAAGCCTGAACATCTAAGAGTCCTCTATACTCTTCTCAAATGAGCGTGAATCCTATCAATCCAAACTCGGCCAGCTTAATGGACCACGACCTACTCTCTTCCGATTGTGAGGAGGAACGCCTGTGAAAATAATACAAACATTCGCATTAATTATTACAGGTCTTTTTTATTGACCTAGTTAAATACTATATAGTGGGTTAGAAACCTGGACATTTTGCAGTTTCATACCACGTTTAGAAATAAATAGTATGTCCTAACGAAAAAAACCTGCATTTCTCTAGAAAAAATTGTCATTCAATATCAAGGAAAATGTTTTGAAAACTTTTGAGATACGGCTGCAAAATGTAATGTTATCAAACAAGCCTATAATTGTTGAACATAATCCAAGAGTAAATAGCTCGACATTACGCATTTTTTTATAAAATCGAGAGATTTAACTAATATATGTACCTACCAAGAGCATTTCACATGATATGCTCTCATCTAATTCGGGTCAGTGGTCCTTTGAATAGCTCGTTAGTTTGGCTGCTCTAGTTTAGTTTAAATAGCGTGTTGCGTTTTAAATACGTTTGCTAATGCAGCACTCCTAAAAGATGGCTTTCAAGTAAAGTCTTTGAGTATGGACAGCTTACATTAATATAGTCAAGTAATTTAGAGTCAAACTAAGATTTAAAATAGAGAAATTTTGGTACATTTTGAACATCTTCGTGATTATTTAAAAATCAGGTTAAAATAGCATATAACAAGTATTAAACATATTTTTTTCTTGACCATATTTCTGACTAAATGTCTATCCACTGGCACATGATGAAGTAACATTTTCTCGACAGAAAAAATATTAAAGTTACCTCTAACGCAGTAATTTGTTTGTGTGAATTTAAGTAGGAGGTCCCGGGTTCGATTCCCGGTAGGGGAAATTTGGGAATTTATAGTTTCTGAATTTTCTCTGGTCTGGTCTGGTGGGAGGATTTGGCCGTGGCTAGTTACTACCCTACCGACAAAGACGTGCTGCTAAGCGATTTAGTGTTCCGGTGCGATGTCGCATAGAAAGCGATTAGGAATATGACTAACGGGTTAGCCCGCCACCATCAGACTGCATCATCACTTACCCTAAGTGAGATTGCAGTCATAGACTAACTTTTAGCGGAATAAAAAAAACGAAGAATTTGCCAATTACTTCAAAAACTTTTATAGAAATTCTGAGATAAATTGATTTGCAATTTTGGTTTAACAATTTTTCCTTGAAGTGTCATCGAGTTCAGTTAAGTCTACGTAATTACCTTAACTCTCTCATCTCTGTTATATTTATATATTGTTAACTTTCTGTTTGGTGTACCATAAAAGTGTGATCATTCATTCATTCAATCGTTCTAAATTTTATCCCAAAATCTCTTGCGGCCCATATGAAGTAAACACTATTATAGTATTTTTGATTGCAGAAAAGTAATAAAATGAAGATTAAAATAATATTTTTTTTTACGGTTTTCTATTTAAAACGCCGGCATTGCTTGCAGCCGACTCTTCCACCGCTGTGCAGATGTCCGTTAAATCTTTACGCTACGGGTTTTATCTGGATGCCCGGGTTTCACTTGCAGGCACAGGGTGTTCAATAAGTAATACATGTAATATTATTATCTTATTTCTTTCAATAAGTAATACATGTAATATTTTTATCTTATTTCTACAAGCGTAACTTGATCGGAATTCCCTACAAAATAGCTTTGTCCAACTGTGGATGTGCTTCGGTTCGCACTCCTTTGCCGCGGGCTTTATTAACAAACGGGACGTCTTTGAGCTACTAGGTCAGCGGGCATAATTATGTTTCTAAAACAAAATAAAAATAAAATAAAGAACCTCTACATCGGTCAAATCTTTATACACAAATAACAAAAGATTCTTCTTTTAAACAGCGTTTTCTTCTAATCAAAAAATAGAAAACAATTTCTAATGAAATCAATATTTATAGCAATAATTTTAATGAATAGTTTTTAAAGTAGATTCTTACATATGACCACATATGACCCTATGGTTTACTAACTATTTTATTTTTTTGACACTCTTTATTTGTACACCACATCAAGTTCAGAAAAACAACAAAAAAGAGCAGACACAACTTCAATAATATCTACTAAAGTTTTTCTTTTTCCAACATGTGCAGTCATTGCAATCACATTGACAAAAAGTGTTTGTTAGCTCTAAAAAAATATTGATGAGATATTAAAAAAAGCCTTCTTTTTTGCCCGTGCTCAGTATTTTTAATAATGAAACCCTAAAAAGAACACCCTGTTAATACCGCAGGTTGAGCCGCTATCAGAAAGGCGTGAAATACCAGATGATCTCCTCAGAGATTATCTTCTTTCAGAATCATTTTTAATAGAGTTTAGACCTAGATAATATGAGCTGCCTAGTCTTAAGTCGACCAGTTATAATGTAGGTATAGAGTTTTATATATAACTAGATGTTGCCCACGACTTCGTCTGCGTTTGATTTTATTTTCTGATTCGGCATTCAATTTAGTTATAGTCCTAAAAGTATTCATTATCGCTAAGCCTTAAATGAAGGGTTTGCTGCTGTCCGCTGAGGAGTTCTGTCGTCTATCACCAACCACATTCATCAGATCCACACAAAGTTTGGGCAAAATTAAATACGTATTATAACCTCTATAGTACAAAAATAATTATTTAAATCGGTTATAATTTGTCGGAGTGGTGTAAAATCTCCAAACACTTTCATCCCCTCTCCCAAGGGAACCGAGCTTAATGTCGGTATAAAAAGTATCCTATATTACTTCTAACACTTCCAAGAATATGAGTACAAAGTTTTATGAGGATCGGTACAGTAGTTTTTGCGTAACAAACAAACTTACATTGACATTTATAACATTAGTAGGGATAGGGAAGGGATAGAGATATTTTACAAGTACGTACCTTACAGTTTAGACTCGATATTGTTTTAGCTAACTTAAGACAAACTTTATACCTTAAATGATCCTTATTATTTTATTTAGTAGCTATGCTAGTTTTTTTCATGTCAGAATGGTTTTTATTTCGAGTTATAAATGCTATTATAATAATAATAAATTCTCTGGGTTAAAAATATATAAAATACATCAAAGTGTTTATCCGTTGCTGCGTGAAATAATTTTCTCACACACTCATAGAGGGTTTCAAACTATATTACCTGCTCGGGCGGAAGTTTACATATTTGAATAATTACATCTATTTTCGTGAACATGTCGTTCAAAGACATAGTCATTTGATTTTGGAACGCATCCTTCATCCTTTTGTCTATGCCAGGGGCGACCCCGTTGCGTTGTCTAGAATAAAAAATCCTAGCAAATTTGTTTTGTGACTTTTTGAACCATCAATCTCAAATGTGAAAGAGGCGAGGCGCCAATGCAAAGTTTTGCCCAGCTCTAGTTTGATATGCCTATATGCCTGAGAAGAATAGAATATGCCTAGTACTTTAGGTACTAGAGCCTATTTTATATTTAAATAAAAAATAATAATAATGACAGTGTATAGTCAGTACATATTTGAAAATATAATGTACGTTCATAAAAACATTTCTAAATTTAAGAAAAAATGTGACTGCAATAATTTAAACATTAGAAGTAAGAATAAACTTACAGTGCAATATACTAGGTTACATAAAATTCATAATTCGTTCAAAGGAAAATGCATACAATTCTACAATAAACTACCAATTGACATCTTGGAGATGTCTCTTAAAAAGTTCAAAGTTTGTATTAAAAGTAAGCTTATAGAAAAGTCCTATTATAGTATAAAGGACTACGTAAACGATAAAAAAGCTTTGGTGTAAATTATTGCTCTAACTAGGTTGCTCTTCTAATAATTTGAAATGACATTGTGAGATGATGATAACAAAAAAAAAAACACCTGGCTAAGTTTGTTGTGGGCTTCTTCTTAGACCACGACGCGTTTAGAACCCTCGTAGCTTTAGTTTTAAGTTTACGAATGTGGTTATCGCCATCATCTCACTACCGTGTTATTCTTATGTACGCATTAAAAGTGCCACCTACTTGAATAAAGATATTTTTGACTTTTTTCAACAAATGCCGGTTTTCACTTACCTACGACGAATGAGCAATATCTAAGAAACGCTTATCAAAGTAGATTCCTAGCCATAAATTTATCTTTGTTTATAAAATAACCTAACTTGTCTATTTTCTCTTCTATCAAAGATAATTGCTTCAAAGTTTAGTATTTTGTGTTTGTATTATCATATTTTCTCATGGTTAATCCATTAGTCCACATCCACAATCCATAGGCTATTAAAAAATATAAGATTATTTTTTTCAGGCAATGTATCAGTTTTCGAGTTGGTGTCGTAACTTTAGATAGTGCCTAACCTCGTCAGTCCTCATTATATAAGAGATGGTGAAACGTTTTTTTGTTTACGCATCACCCAAATCATTTCAAAATAGAATCATTTTTAAATGTTAATTGAAAACGGGCATAAAATATGAAGAAGATACTGAGAGCCTATTGAACCCGGTATTCCCTAGATTTCTACAAAAACAGGGAGGCCAAAGCATGCAAGCACACCCTTGGTAAAAAGGTTTTTAGTCAGACGCACATATGTGCGTCTGACTAAAAACCTTTTTAAACACATATGTGTTACAAAGGAAAATTCCTATCCCTACTAAAAATATACAAGCCAAAGTGAGATTGTTTGTTTGTCCTACTGTTACGTAAACACAAAACAACAAATTGAAGAACCATGCAGTTTTCCGAGATGTAAGGCCTTTGTCGTCTATGCATTGCTTTAAGAACGTAACATGGCCGGATCCAATTTCAGAACATTGCAAAGTAAAACGCGAGCTAAAATGGTACGTGGCTGCTCTATCCACTTTCACACACCATTTCCACTTTTTTGCACTTTTAGCTGCTTAAATAAATTTAAATATAGCGAAATAATCAGCCACCTACGATTAATTTTAGGTTTATTTTATCTCAACATTTTAATGATTAAATAAACTTTCTTCCACCAATCTGCAATGGGCCAGCGTGCAGCTAAAGCCTTCCCATTCTGAGAGGAAACCCGTGGTCTGTGGGCCAGTAACGGGTAGATGATGATGATGATTAATAGTTTATTAGTATTTATGTGTAGTTTGAACCTCATTTTGGAATACTCAGCCTTTTAACACTTAGACCCTGTAGAAATTTAAATCAGAGATAGCTTACATTTTAAAAGAATGCTTGCGGATGTTACAGACGGACTTTAGAGGATATCTACTTTTAGCCCGGGAAAAACAAATGATTCTGGGAGGTTTTCGGGGAAAAGGAAGTAAACGCGTACGAAGTCACAGGCATTAGCTCGTATGAAATCCGAAACCACGAGAAGGTATTTCGATGGAATCTAATACAATCATTCCATCTGAATCGCTCAACGAAAACGTATGACATGTCGTACCGACGAATGACGCCTCGAAGACAAGGACGAATTATCCGGGTTACGCCGGCCTGAGTAATTTCCCCTGTGGCCACGGCTTTGCATGCCCGTTTGAACACATTCCAGCTAAGTGGCACATATCTGGCCATTTTTGTCAATAGATTTCAAAAAATTACATTACTTTGACGGCCGACTGGCGCAGTGGGCAGCGACCCTGCTTTCTGAGTCCATGGCCGTGGGTTCGATTCCCACAACTGGAACATGTTTGTGTGATGAACATGAATGTTTTCAGGGTCTGGGTGTTTATCTGTATATTATAAGTATTTATGTATATTATTCATAAAAATATTCATCAGTCATCTTAGTACCTATAACACAACACGCTTACTTTGGGACTAGATGGCGATGTGTGTATTGTCGTAGTATATTTATTTATTTATTTATTTATTTATTACTTTGTTATTTCTTTTAAATGTGTACCTATTCTTTGAAATAGGACAGCAAGTTCCGATTCGTATTCATGATAGCCAAACAGACCTGATAGAAAACCATTACCCAAGCAACACATTGCAGCGCATGACAGGTACACGTTCCACAAAGTACCACCCTGTGTCCATCAACCTAAGGCATAGGTGTTAAGCCTTATGTGACTGTAATTACTCCGGAAACTAATTACGACCTTCAAAACGAGTGTGCGAGCAGTGCTGCTGGCGGCAGGAATAAACATTTAGTAATATTAAACAATTGGCAACAAATTAACACATTTCGCTGGATGAATTCTATCTAGCAAAAGTTACATACGAAGAACAAAATGTAAAATAAATTGAGCTCAAAGTATTGCTACTCCATCAGTGCAGACAAACTAAACGGGCACTAGTTCAAATTCCTCAGGTTGGTCGGAGATTTTATTATCCTTCCAGAACTAACTTTACCACTCATTCACTTCTATTTGCATGTTTTATTACTTCGGAGCACTGCTACCAGCGGAATTAACTAAAATCACGTTGTAAGTGCAAAATTACGCTAAAAATACTCCGACACTTTTCTCAACTAAAATGGCATGAGGTGGGTTCTAGTTAGATACTTGGACGTGAATCCGTACTATTGTTTGCGCAAAATTCCCTCGACTTGTCCTCAACTTAGGTATCCCTAAGGATCTCCTCAAAACTTCTTTGACAATTATTATATTCGATGTCGAGGAAGCCTTAAAATAGATCGAGAGGTACCTTGGTTTCGACAGTTGATAAATTTCTGAAATTATCGAAATCCTTCAATCAAGAAAAACTTTAGCAATTTTGGTATCAAATTACCATAAAGGTGCCTCAAATTTGATGAGATCAGACTAAGGTTTCGAGGAATCCAAAATAATCCAATCATACTTAGGTACTTTTTTTAATCCTTCAAGTTAGTCCCTTGACTGCAATATCACTTGGAGGTGTTGGTGCAGTTTAAAATGATAGTGGGATAACCTTATAGGGGTATAGCAGTTGTTATTATTATTATTATTATTATAGGGTAAGGTTGCTTAAATCGTACCCCTAAGGAAATTATACTGTAATATTCAGTGCGATTGATATATAAAAAAATGTTCTACTTTTATTGAATCTTTTAATCGACAATCATAAAAACTTGAAAATCTTTTACTAAAATAGTTATTTTAACGTTTTTCAAAAATATACCTTCGGTACGATTAAGGCGTCTAGTGGCCTAATTCGTACCACTTATAGCCTAAGTCGTACCAAGAAAATATAGGTACATTAACTTAATTGAACGTATAATAAACTATATAGAAAAATACCTTATAACCAGAGATCACATGAACAACTTACAAACATACAGGCTGAGATAAACTTAAAGCATTTTTTTTGCTTATTAATTATAAAGTCAAACGTAACTACTAAGTAATTAACACATAAACAACAAAATTATAAAATCTTAAAAAACAAAATTATGGTTAGAAAATTATTGAGATTGAACACAGATATCACAAATATATTATTTTATTTTACTTTCAACTCCAGCCCATAGGTCATGTATCCAACCATTACATTTTATGCACTGAGGATCCTTTAGCTTTTATTTTTTTATTCTTCTTGCAAATTTCATCTGATTTTCGTTTTATAGTTTTATTCATTCCTTTTTCTGTTTTAATTTTATTAATATCTAGTACAAGCTTCTTTCCTTTACTTCTGTTTTTATTTTCAATTTCATTTTTGTAGGGATTTGAAGTTAATTCCATGGTTGGCTTAGTTCTTTTTTAATTTTTTTTATTACTGTTTTTATGCCAGGTATAAGGCATAAAATATTCAACTTAGATTTTAATTGTTGTTCATTAGTAGTCTCATTAACTGCTAATATATTATCATAATGTGAAGTATCTTGTAATATTGTAGAAGTTCCAGGTTAAATGAGGGACAGTGTTGAACGTCTAGGTGCTGAAGGTGATGGTGTTAAACTATTGCCATAATCAGATATTACCTGATAAAACATTAAGTAAATTAATAAACAATTTTCTAAAAACTTAAGTCGTACCTGTACGACTAAGGGATTTTGCACAGGTACGACTTAAGCAAGAGCGTCTTCTAAGTTTAAAAATAAAACCAACGCCATAACCTTAAAGTGATCTTATGTTTAAGTATTCGTAAACGATTACCAGATAGGTAATACAAATAGACGTAAGCCAAAAAAAAAAGGTAAAGATCTCATTCCTGCCATAAAAAGCTTAACAAGGAGTCAACAATCTTTATGAATACTGTTACAAAAACTAACTTTTTCAATAATTTTGCTTCAAGAAGTCGGCCGGCCGTCCACTTGTTTATGTTAGCTCGTTCGACTAAATAGTTCCGATCGACTACACAAGAGGGTGCAATTTGTAATTATTAGGCAAGATATTGCCGGGGTACGGCTTAAGCTATGGTACGACTAAAGCAACCTTACCCTACATATTAAAGCCATACTCCTAGTTAGTATCTATGCGGCATCGTACCGGGATTCTGAAAAGCTTAGCGACTCGGGTTTGTCGATTGGGTAGCCACGTCCAAAGCCTCCCACCATACAAATTACCTAATTTGTTAATACAATGTGTAAATATTAAATTTATAATATTTGGGTTCCTTACCCCAAATTTTTGTTTCTTCCTGCTTTTTATCACCACTTGGCCGGCGTCATTACTATGTATACAATCGCCAAATTACAGCTCACTAAAAGTCAGACAGACGGACGGACATGGCGAAAATAGAAGGTGGCTAAGAAACCCTAAAAGCCTATAAACTACTTCCAAAGCTTTCAGTAATAAATTGAAACCAAATAAATATGTTTTCGGTAAGAAAATGAAGCTCCGCGTAAACAAATAGAATAATAAGGTAGTGTAATGGGATCGTAAAAATATACCCAATGATATACAATAATGACATTCATAAATTCATGAGCGTAGACAGTGGGAGGCATCAAATATTCACATATTGCGGAACGTCATCAGAATATTAAAAACTGTTTTCTTCCCATATTATATGAAAATGACAACTCCGTTTTCCTGTTTGAATGCACGACGGATCTGAAACATTTTGTGAACGAAGTATGTCCGATATGGTAATCTTATGTTTTTAACTAGAGGGACCCGCGACTTCGTCCTCGTATGACCAAACCTTAAAAGATAGACATATGCTGTACCAAACTTTTTGAAACCCTTTAAAGAGGAACAACTCCGTCATACATTGTTTTGGCCTAACATTGACCGTTTATGCATCGCAAGCGTCAAAAGTTCTCAAAAGGTTTTTCTCGATTTTGAAACATCAAGTAAAGATTAAAGCCATAGAATATATAGGTACAAAAAATATTCACTTTAGACAGATCGAACATGTTTATTGGAACAAAACTCAAACAAGCAATGCAAGAAACTAGCAAGAAACCGTCGAGACGTCATTACTTAATATGCATTTATTAAATAACACTTCGCCACTTAAAAAACCGCATACTATGTCATACCACGTAAGGTTTGTTAAGTGGTTTTTTGTGGCTTCGGCCGTTGCTAGTTGCGTACGTAGTTACCATCGTACAGACCCTTTTTCAACAGAAAAAATCCAACCCGATACGGGAATCGAATCCTGGACCTCGTTGATCCGTAGGTAAGCTTGCTTACCACTAAAAGAAGGAGGTAAAAAGCTAATAAAGTAAAAGAATTGTCCAATATTCATGCCCAGCGTATACATAAATTTTAAACGAATGTGCCGAGAAAACGAAAGCAAGAACTCTATTACGCATTCCAAACAACTTTTTATTGGTAACATGTTATACGTGTCTCCTGAAAGTGCCTAATGTTTGTTCAGGACTACCCAAACAATCTATTGGCTTTTACAATAATTTACAGTTGCCAACTAAAATATTTTCAGACCTTGCCACCTTCATTTTAAAGTTCAAATTCGTATAGATGTCATACCATCATGCAAATTAAACTTGGTTATATATACCACATTTTTATGCATTCCTGGTGGGATTAAAATACTTTAGTTTCGAGTCCTTGATGGTATTGTTATTTGTTACTTAACTTTTATTTTACATTTCACATTTTTTTAAGACTTTGCCGTGTGGCGATTGAAGCTCAGAATACAGTAATCACCACCCCTGCTTTTCCCGCCGGTGGCTCACGTAGCGACTAAGGAAATGTAACGGAGAATGGTCAGCAGCGCCGTTTGCGCTCATTCTACCATCTACTGCGATCACAAACTCGTCCGCCCCTCATTGTGATTATGTGCAAACACTAGCGATAATAATTAAAGAGTAAATAAAATAAATAAATAAATATAATACGACATTACAAACATCGCCACAAAGCCCCAAAGTAAGCGTAGCTTGTGTTATGGGTACTAAGACGACTGATGAATATTTCTATGAATATAATACACATAATTACTTATAATATACAGATAAACACCCAGACACTGAAAAACATTCATGTTCATCACACAAACATTTTCTAGTTGTGGGAATCGAACCCACGGCCACGACTCAGAAAGCAGGTTCGCTGCCCACTGCGCCAGTCGGCCGTCAATAATAACTAAATAACGAATTGACGTATCCGAGACCACCTGCAGTAATTTGTCTCCACATGGTCTTTATAAGAAGAAACTTTGAATTGAACTTAAAGGAGCAAACCCGCTTTACGATTCCGTTTCTTTTTAAATTACACTTATGTTAAACCAACGGGTTTAGCTGCATTTTCTGATTTACTCTACAATCAAGGGCCTTATTTATTTATCTAATCATAAGACACACCAGCAATTCATTGTTACAAGATTAATAAAAAATTACACAGTGTTAGAACACATTCACATTATGTCTCGTGCCTATAGTATAGAGGTATGACTATAGTACTGTGATCAAAGTGCCGTGCGCTGGTGTGGGGTGCGACCTGCGTTGATACGTTGGTAGTTTCTCACTTGCCGAGTACGTCCCAATAAGTGGCAGCAGCTGCCGAATCTGCTCAAATGCTTAAGCGCCGTAAATACTCCGTTATTTGTCTTTACAAATAACTACGTTTTCGCGGCCCTTGCGTTTGTGACTCTGGGCCCATGGTCTTCGGACACGAAAATTTTTACTAAAATCGTGTCCCAAAAATTGGTCTTGACGTCTGTTGAACCAAGAGATGGCACTCATCTAGCCCAACGGCTAAGTCTAGCAATTCAAAAGGCTAATAGCGCCAGAATTTTGGTCTTCGGACACGAAAAATTTTACTAAAATGGTGCACCTAAAATTGGTCTTCACGTCTGGTGTCCCAAGAGCTGGCGCTCATCTAGCCCAACGGCTAAGTCCAGCAATTCAAAGGGGCAATAGCGCCAGCATTTTTGGTACCATGCCGATAAGTGAACACTTATATTTATTGTAAATATTAATTTTAGTTTGTTATTATTATTACTTACCGTTTTCCATTTTAAACTATATCCGTTACTGTGGCTGCAAGAATGGAAAACTCAAACGAAGCCACAGGTAAAGCTGATCTACCTATTAATAAATTTCATAATAATGAATGGGCGACCCGTGGCAAGCATTTTGTTTTTGTTAAAATTGAACGTCACCGTATAAACGACAGCGGGCGTAATGAAAAAAGTTTTCGTCGAAACGGTCGAGTGTTTGGTGCTTTTCGACCCCATACCAGTTTGTATTGAAAGCCAAATGATCAAAGCTCGCCCATAGCTGTTTTCACATATTTTACGTAAACAGCCAAATTTCTATTTGAATATGCAAAAACATCTCAAAGGTATCTCTATCTTTACTAAACAAAATATTGAACTGAAAACTGAAGATTATTCTTTTCTTTGTTAGATTGAAAGCGCTATTCTCAGAAATCTGCCTGGATCTAGCAGTTGGTTATGAGAAATTCTACGGTTCCTAGGAAAAATCAAAACAGCATTGTCGTCTAGTAGAATGAAAATTAATTTGGGTTTTTCTTTGTATTCATTTATAGCTGTGTTTGCTTCCTCACTGTCATGAATCATCTCTTTCATTTACTTTCAAAGGTTTTGTTGAAAGCAACGCCATCTATATTTGCTTAGGTTAACTATCATGTAGTTACTTAGACAAGGTAGACTCTGAAACTTCAGTGAAGCTGTACTTAAAAGTTTTAAATGACCATAAAGTAGTGTTTAAATATACCCAGAGATGGCAGTCTAAAACTTGACGTACTTAGCTACAGCTTCATAGGCTAACTCACTAAGAAGCAAAAAATTACAACTTTGACTTATTTTCTACAAAACGATTCTCTTTTAATATAAAACATTATGATCATGAGCATTTGTATGCATTTAAGACATTGAACACCGTTAATTAAATATAATATAAAAAGAAACACGTTTATAAAAATAAAATGCATAATTTATTTACACAAAGCATTTAAAATTATATTTACAGGTTATATAAAATCAAATAACTTTTAAGTAGGTATGTTATCTGTATACAAAAATGTGTTTTATCACTACTAGTATATTACTTAGCAATTAATTATATCACAGACTAAATTGCTAATGGCATTAAAAATAGTCCAAGAGTCCACGATGTCGAGTAGTCTCTCAAAGTTGACAGTACACAAAATTTATATTACACTAATAATAAAACATACGGTATTAATTGGCATCCTTTACGTAGGTTAGCAATTATTACGGCTATAGAACTTCTATAATTATTTTGGTGTACACTAGTATTTTTTCTTAATAAATTCATATTTTTATGTTCGGGCTTTCATAACTATATCTAAATGTTTTAGTTACATAATATTTTACTTAGCACAATTCACACATGTATAAGTACAAATGAATCCCAGGGAAAAACAGTATAAAAAGAATATTTAATGAGAACTTATAATATATAATTAAATATTTTTCTCTTAAACACTAAGGCTGAGTGTTTTGAACACAGCGTTATTATTCCTTGTACTTGCCTATGAGGCACGAGGTTCTAACCTCTGTTGTTTGAAAAGAACAAGAAAAGGAGAACAACAAGATTTTTACATTGTGTAATTTATAACAAGCAGGCAACTATTTTTTAACATTGAACCCTATTAATATCTGCTTCAGTGGTTGTGTTAATTACAATTTACTCTTTGCTGATAGCAGCAAGGTAAAAACAAATCGAGTTTATTACCGTACGATAGTAACATATTAAATAAATAACGTAGACGTGATAGAAGTCAACCTCTTAAAAAACGCGTGCGAGCGCGACTTTTTCTTATTCTATCCATTTGTGTTGAGTGTAAACCGTTGCATTATTTATGACACTTACCACGCTTAGCTCTTCCTCCTTCTTTCTACGTTATTCCTTTATAGGTTTTGACGAAAAACTAAAGGTGGCTAAAATGTAACTCTCAGTAGTAGTCCAAAATGTGTCGTATTGCTGCATAAGAAGTTTCACTTCAATAAATCTTAACATTGCCTCTTATATTTCATACTGGCTGTACCTAACCGTATTGATGTCAATAGTCCAATAAATTGACTAGATTGTTTAAAAATTACAACCATTTTTTATTCCCAAAATTAGTGATCAGTTTCAGTGAATTGTTCGTTAGTTTTTAATTTTGTTCTCTCAACGCTTATGCAGCCATTCTGTTGCATTACCATTAGCCAACAATAAAATCTTTAAATCTTATTTACCTCATTCTTATTTACAAAGGACATGGGGTCTTCACTCTTCACTCTTAATTCTACTTTAACTCTTGAACCGTTTTGTACAAAAGCATGCTTATTTTACCTAATTATCTAGTCAATATTATGTTTAGAAATAACAGTTACGACGTAATCGGATGATGGGCAAGGAAACGCAGAAATAATCATTTAATTTTTTTTTACCAAGATGGTTGGAACGACGAACTTAGGCTGTCTGTCATTTTGTTTATTTTAGTGACTATTGGTTAACGACTTGAAATATTTATAAATAAAATTCATTCGTCTTTATTGAAAATATTTTTTTTGAGACTGCATAGTTAGAAATAAGCTTTTTCGGCAAGGATTTTTCTTGGAATTGTTATATGTAAGTTTTTTTTAATATCAACATAAAACGCTTTCTGTAACTAACGTGAATAGATTAATGTTTAACTTATGTTATAATTATTAATATTAATTAGTGGACTGGTTTTTTAGTCTAACATAACATTGCCGTTCAGTATTTTCGAAACAGTGGTATAACAAGTCGAACGAAATAACTATTTATACGTTCTCTTTTACCATTCGCCATTAGGGGCTCAACTCTAATAGGTGTTTGACTGATTTTTACAAATAAAATAAGCATACTTTTTTGAGCTGCTAACTATCACTGGTCTAGACTCCAAAAATGTCTTCTCTCTGTCTAGAGAGGAGACTTTTACCAGACATTACTATAGGTATAATAGTGGTCTACAAGTTTATATTCGTCATTTTTACTAATACGAAGTCTGCGGACCGCTTTATTTATCATACCTAGTAACTACTTCTACTTTGGGTCTTTCTAGTCATACTGTCAAGGCTTTCTCACCTCTAAGCTACTGGATCCATAAAATCTATCAAGGGCTTACGTTATATAAATGCGTTCATAAAAGACCTCTCAGAAAACAAACTACTCCAGGCTGACGTCCAAAAATCGGATAGCAACAAAAGAGCTTGCACAATTCAATGCTTGTAATACGAAAAAATTTAATGAAAGCAATCAACTCCGATGAAACGCTAACGATACCTTAGGCTGGATATCACTTAGTAACATAAATGAAGACCCATGTCCAAACATTTTGATTGCACTTGAATTATATTATATTTAAGTTACAAACTAAATACAAACTAGTCAATAATGTCCAATGATTAAAGATTTATTTAGATTATTTAAAGCGAGTCTAAATTATTACTACCAAAACTCCATATAGCTCAGGTGTTTAGGTACTAAATACACGGTAAGTTGAAAGTAATAAGCGGACAGCACGTAATAATATCGCGTCATAAATGCGTCGAAGGTATTGACGTAAGATTCTAGAAGTAATATTGGTTAGTAACCCGGAATATTTATCAACTACGCTAAAAAGTATAACAAGAAAAGTTTCTGTCTATGAAGTATAGCGAGTGCACGATATAAATTGACGGACCGAATTTAAAACAGACAAGAGGGTAGATAATATTCTGAAAAACAGATAAGGCTCCGAATCCAACTCTAATGGAAAAGGTTCGGAACCGTGTGGTTATGATTTCCAAAATACCTCAAACTGCATTATGCTATTAAAGGAATTCGGTTCTTAAATGTCCCTTTCTCAGCCAGCGGATGATGGAAAGCGCATATGGACAATGACAACAACCAAAAATGAGGACATCCGTACGAGAGCTAAACAAATAGCTTCTTGAATTTGGGCATTAGACGTTCAAGGCGTTTGATCCCCCTCGATTGTATCAAGCAAGTCGCAGAGTCGAGGCACAGATAAGGGAAATAATAGGTGTGGATTATGTAAATTCTGGAAACCCTTTCCACAATAGAAGTTTATGGGTAGAAAGGACGAAGCGTTAGCACTAGGCTCCCGTACAGAAGATTTCTAACTTCTCCTTACTCGTACTTCGCTTATGTAAATTTTAAGTTTCGTCTTATTGACCGACAGTTAATAGTATATTTAATCATTTGGACTGGCTGTATCTTAATAATAATTAACAATAAGGGGTATTAGCTTTAACGGCGGTCGTGGCTGTGTCCGTGATCGCCTTCTGAGTCACCACCACCATGGGAGTGGCTGTGCGAGTGTCCAGCTGCAAACAAACAAAATACATTTAATTTCTTCCAAGCACACATACATTACATGCAGAATTGAACCATTTTTCATGTGGAATATCTAATTTCACATGATAAATTGCCGACTTCTTAATAATTTACTAAATTCCGGCCTACTACAGGGCACTGCTCTCCTGCTATTAGAAGTGTCACTAGACTACCGCCGTTGAATTTTATCTCTAGCTTTGACAACTTTATAAAAAATATAGCATGAGGTAAAGTGATACTCAATAATGCACAATAGTGCAAGCCATATTGATACATACAAAAATCGACACGTGGCCAGAAAAGAAAAACAGAAATTTTCTACAGCAGTTTTAACATCTTAGTCAAGCGCAAACAACAGATAAGATTGCATATCAGCCCGGTATCGCGTAACATTTTTGACAGGTGCTAACCTGGGGGTATAACATAACAAAGTCAGTAAGATAGCAATGCTTGTTGATAGTTTGACAGTATTCTAACATTGACTAAAATACGGCAAAATATCAGGACTACCATAAATGCAGCCAATCAAAATTGCGTGATTCGTAATGTGAGTATGACTTTTTAAATCCACTCCTAATTCAGTACAAAATTCTTTTTTTAATTCGTTTCACCGATCAATCTCCTTCCTGGCTTCTCCATCTACAAGACATTGGTGAAGTACGTTGTGCCCAGTTCGCACAGACAAAAGCCATAAACAAGAATTGAATTAAAAATTCATAGCATTTTGACAGCGCTACGTGTACTTAAACTCATCCAAAAGTTTATTCTTAATGAGATTCTAAAGAGTCTAACAGCGACATGTAGTGACAATACTGTTTTCTAGTATTGCACCTAGATGGCGCTCTTAAGAATAAATATACGTAAGTAGAAAATCTCGCACGAGGCACTCAGATCACTTCTGATTAGCAAATGTGCAATGAGTTACAAAACGATTCGCAATTAAATTAATTGTATTTAAATTAATAGCCTTGAAGTAAACAGGACTCACTCAAGAGCTGCAATCCGAACATCAATCCGAAACCAGCGACCGCAGCAATGTATTGCAGAATGCCTTCTCTGTCACTCTTCCAGATTTCAAAGAATATGACATACAGGAGTGTTCCAGACGCCAACCCCTGCAGTACCACAGAGTATACTCCAGCAGCCGTCGCCCCTTCGCCTCCAACAAGGATAATACCGATGGCTATACCCATAGGTGAGACAATGGCGTATACGACTATGTAAACCACGGTCAACCATGTCTTAGTGCGAATGGCGACTAGTTCCACGCTTATACAGAAGGCAATGACGAGCTTGTGGGCTGCTACAGCTCCCAACATGTACCTGTGAATAATACAAAATTTCTTATGAAGGAAGAAGCTACTTAATCGGGTAAAACTTATGTATAACATTAAAATTAAACGGTTTGAGCGAACCACGAAAAATCAAGCACCGTTATTTTACTACTGCATGCATTTTGGTGTCCCACGAACCACATCTTTTTTAGGTAATTCAGTGGTTATCCGAAACATTTTTATTAGGTTATCATTTTAATGCCACCTAGTATACAATAGTTGTACTTTGTAGAGACCAATGTTATACTACTCAACAACAGATGGCGTTGTAAGTCTAAAAAAGTAATAAAAAAAATACTACGTATACGTAGTTCTACTAATCGTTAAAACAAGAAAAAATTAAGAAGATTTTATGATTAGTATTTTATGCACAGGTAATTTTATAATAAGACATAGCTTACTTAGGCAGTGCCTTTTTCTACTGTTCCTCAATTATGAGCAGAGAACTGTTCTACAATAATGAGCAGAGATCCAGGTCTGAGATACATGTATGTAATTTTGTATAGGTATAAGGATCCAGGTGGGTTTTGACCCTAACTGTAGGTTCGCAGAATCTAAGTTGACTAGACAGAAGTAAGTCACGAGTCGTTGCGCAGGTACGGTACCTAGGAGTTCAATAGTAGCCTGAGGTGGCTTATGACCATGCGCGAACTCCTCAATATAGATATATTTGAGTAAGATAGCGCGAACTGTATCTCCAGTAAAGACTCCCTGAACGTAGATACAGTATGTCCGAGGTCCGAGAAATATTATAAATGCTGATGTAACGACCTAGAGTTCTGATTTAGTCAATATAAGGTTATCTAATAACAAATCTCAAGTCAAGGTCAAAACTACTATGGGAAGAGTGGAAGCGTGCGGGAGGTATGTTATGGGGCGACAAAACAACAAGGTGCACACCCTCCCGCTACCACAGTCCCGATTCTGTGAATGAATGTGGAAAATTAAATAATATAACATACAAAACAAGCAATTTATTCGCTTTCTTTGGGGCTAGATGGCGATGTGTATAATGTAATAAATATTATCAGTATCAAAACTGTAATTGAAGTCGTTGATCAAAACATATTAACACACTCACTAGTCTTTATTCGCTCTTTATGTACACTTAAAAACAACACTCCTACAAAGGAGTATCTCGTTAGCACCGAGGTATTCACTGATACATCATAACACTGTTTAGAACTTTAGTGAGAAGTATAGTATGGAAGCCACAACCTTTTGGAAACAGCTTCTTTCTGCTGTTTTCTTGATGCGTAGTGCAGAAAAAAAAAACTTAGCCTATTATTTTAAATTAAACAAAATTTTTACCAAACATGTGCTGTGCTGGATTCCAAGCCAACGGCTAGACCCTCAAACAGTTCGTGTATAGAGAGGGCTAACACGACGAGCAAACCACGGATGGCTGAGTTAACATCATCCACTTTGCTAACAGGAAGATGGCTGTGACCGTGCCCGCTGTGACTGTGGTTTACTTCTACATCCTGAAAAGATAACATTGAGAGTCAATCAGACATCTTTCTTGAAATGATCACTCTCTCTTCTAGTGAAGGTATTTAGGCCTGCAATAGAGGATTACGGGGAATAACTAGGCTAGGCTAGGCTCTAAGTTAGGTCAAAAATAATATAATATTGTTACACGTTCGCTAGTCGTTCATTGGCGTATGGTAATTCTTTTACGGTAAAGGTGGTTAATTTATGGAATGAGCTGCCAAGGGATATAAGACAGTCCAAATCATTAAGCATCTTTAAATCACGGTTAAAAGACTATTTCCTGTCTAGTATGTAGCAAAATATCTATGTATTTTATGTGTATGTTTATATAGTAATATGTATTTAAGTTTATAAATTGATATATATATATATATTGATATTTATATACAAATATATAAATATATATGTTTTACTATATATATGTAGTATTAGTATGTAATGTTTATAATTAGCACAATTTAATTATTGCACTATCCCGTTTTCTCTAATATGTTTCTTCAACCAAAGGTTGTCTGGAGGAGATCGCTTCAAGCGATAAGACCGCCTTTGTGCATATGTATAGTTTTTTATTTTTTTTTGTTAACCTGATTTTATATTTGTATGTGCAATAAAGACTTTTTCTTCTTCTTCTTCTATAATCTTACTTGCGGTACCCCGCGACTGCGTCAGTGTGTGAATCAATCTTAATAGATAAATATATGCTGTTGCAGAGTTTTTTTGGGGTATAATTCCGTAATAAATCATTCGTCGGAAGCGCTCAAAAGAAATATTTTTTCCCGTTTTTGCAGCATTTTTCATTAACGTTCCATGCTATAGCATGATAATATAATAATAATATAACCTTCCAAGATAAATGGACTATCCAACACCAAAAGATTTTTTCCAATTCGAACCAGTATTGATTGAGATTAGCGCGTTTCCTGATATACAGCTGAAAGTGACGGAAATCAGTAAAGCAAGGGACTCGTGCAAGACTTGACTAGACGTGCGAGTGTACATTCATGTGGAAACGCGCCAGATTGCATGCTATGTTGGTAGGTATATGAACATAAATACACGTGCAATCTGTCACAAATACGACGGATTGCGTCTGTGTATGGACCCCTTTACAATTAACTACTTGGTTAAAATTCTACCTAAATTTATTCACCGCTCGGAACATGAGTAGCCAATTAGACTAATTAAAATACTAGCCCAATAATTTTAACCTGGAGTAGCTTCAAAATCCAGTCTACCAATTAAGCTACATTTTTAACCTAGATTTCAACGCATTTCATCCGCTAAAAATGTTTCGAAACGTGCGCATATCCGACCAGCCACAATGTTGATTTTATTCATGAACTGATAAAATTGTACACTTTTTAAAAAATGACGGTCATGCCCGATGTACTCATATCTGGAGAAGGTCCGTACCATTACGCCAACAGTTTACTGTTTATGCGTCCAAAATTCCATTAAAGATAACAAGGGTATATCTTTGTCTTGTGATCATTCCTCGTAATATCCTTACTTATATTATGAATGTGAAAAGTACAGTTGTTTGTTGTTTGGGACCCATAGTTCGGATCAACCGCTGCCAGAGAAGCAACTCGCATCATGGAGGCGAACATAAGATAGGTACTTTTTATCCCAGTTACAAATATTACCTATGTTTTCCTTTCACCACAGAACCAATCTCAGCGTAATTACACACAGATAAATTACATTATGGAGATGGATAAAGAATACTCATAAATCCGAGAAATTAAAAAAATATATATAAACTACTATGATCAGGCAGTTTAACAATTAGTTTCAAAATTAATTTTCGGACTTAAGGCAAGGCTAAATCAACGCATTCATCCAAATTCCGTAGTAGCGTGCTTTGTAAGACTTGTGATCAATCAACAGGACTTTCACTCTTACTGGCTTATTGTGATTGGTTTCACTTTCGCATGCCACCATGAACGGTTTGGCTTAAGTTTTATCCCTTCACATATGACAAAAGGATGTGAGTACCTACTGTACCACTTTTAGTATAAAACTTCGTTTAATTTATTAAAACTAAGATATTTAATTGCTTAAAACACACATGACCCCAAAATATTAGAGTTACATGTACGTGTCGGGGATCGAACCCTTTAAGTCCTAGCCTTTGACCGCTTTTTGACACTACAATTAAAGTCTATTCAATCTTACCTTATTCTTCCTAATTGAGTTTGGGTCAATAAGATCGACAGTGGAGTTTGTAACGCTCTTTTCTCCGTTATTCTTGCCATCACTACTGACCACACTCCTCCGTACACTCAGATTCCTCACTAAAGGGGACGCCTGACCGCTCTGTTTCTCCCTCCTACGTAAATAAATGTGCACCAACTCCTCGACAAGGTACATCACGAAGAAGCCGCATATCATCAAAAGGGGCGCCAATGCGAAGTCGAACTCTTGCATGAGACCCTTCTCTGAAACAATATACAACAGAAATTTAAAGAAACTAGTTTGAAACATGAAGCTGCATCTCTGGATATTTTAGCTAAAGGTCTTTGCGAATTCAGGCGCGGTCCTAACGCCTACTTGTGCCATAAACTGCTCGTAATCCATATGAGTTTGCCAAAAAAAATACCTAGTTCGTAAAGTGACATAAGCTACTTTGTATCCCGAAATAATGGTTTCTTTGGTATAGATCTGAAGCAATAATCTGTGAGTAGCTCTAATTACTAACTAGGTTTATTATTATAAGATGAAAATATTCATTTAGCAGTATTGTAGTAGTAAATTGGTATGTTGTAAGTCTCGGATGAATGGAATTATTATAATGTGCAAAGTCAGGTATTATTGTTTTGTGCGAATGGTACTCTAATCCCGAAAAACTTAGTAGGTTTTCAGAATTATTAATTAAAAAATACTAAAGTGAATTTGTTGGTTATTTTTCTTCTGTAACCTCGAGCTTATCGTCAATCTGTTTCTGAGCATAGACAATAATAAGATTTGATATGAATCTACAGATTATAGTTTGGCTTCCATCCAATATATTCCCGGCTTTAGTCTACATTGGCAAACCGCAAACAGAAGCCCACATTTTAAACAATTGCGAATCAACAATTAATATATTCGCATCTGACCAAACAATGGGCGTACGTGTGCTGAATGTTCCAAATCGAAACACTAATATCATTTAAATACGAGGCATCAAAAATGTGTGTGGATGATGCTAGACGCATAAATATGCGATTTTGTGATGTCAAAAATGCCGAGAAACATAAATAATACAGGTTTTCCCGGTTTAATTAATGTTTATGATTCGAGCATTAAATAAACTGATTATTTTGACATTGTTAAATACTCCAGATTTTGCGTATCAAAAAGGAAGTTGAAAGTCATCTAAGAAATTAACCAAAAATATATAAACCGAACAACTATAAGAGAAGTTAGCTGTAAAATAAAATGGATTTATATTTTTATATAGTTCTGTGGCTGTTTGGATCGCTGTATAATGTGAAACTTTTTACTTTTATGATTTTTTTTCTTTGCACATCTAAATAGCTACGAAAAGTCATGAGGTGCCCAGTTATTTTTTCTTCTTTCTTAGTTTTTTATGAGTTCATACGTTTTCCTGAAACTATTTCCCTAAAAAGCATTATCGGTATCTAGCCGTGTTCAGAGATTTGTAGTGCTATACAATATTATAAGAGCTCGTTTTATATATATTTTATGTTACAAGCCTTTAGGAGGCTCTGCAAGTCTTTCAAGTTTCTTACAAGATTTCTTAAATCTTTTTTATTGGGGTTAGAATTAAAATTCACTTGTTCGGTTGAACAAGAATGATAAAACATTGAAAATATTAAAACACGTTAGGCCAAGGTCACAAATCAATAGAAGGAAAAGATGAATATTAAACTTCACCTAATGATTAATCAGCCTTAGCGATGATCTCATGTTTTATGTAATCTAGAGAAGAGAGTATTAGACTTAATTTTTCGATAAGACAATAATTAAGTTTAATTTATGCTAACAACCGCAGGTGATGAACAATAGTTTATTTCCCTGTACTAAGAATAAACCTGTACCTATTATAGGCCAAAGTGCTGTGTTTTTTTAAATGGCACGACCCACAGACTGACTGTTGCAGATATAGGATAACTAAGCAGCACGACTAGCATGGATGGCCAGGAGACAATTATCTCCCCGGGAAAAGGATAAAAATTTATATTCTCCCACATCTTCATTAACTCTCAGGGCACCAGTAGCGTGCATAGAGGGTATGCACAGGGCATGCAGATGAAGAAAATCTCCAGTACCAGTTATAAATACTTAAGGGTAGGCTTTTTATAACTCTTACAATGCCTATCCTTTAGTTTTTTTATTGCTCTTACTGTAGATTTTCTTCATTTAATATCATCTACATACCCTGTGTATACCTTCTATGCACGCCACTGCAGGGCACAAGTGGAAATAATATCCAAATAATATATTTGTAATAATAAACGGGGGTAAACTTCTCTTATTCCACGTTCCCGCGCTTTAGCAGGTGGACACAGGGTGGTTATCGTGTCCACCTGCTAAAGCGGCTAGCACAGGCAGAGACAAAATTTATATCCCCCGATTACCATTCCCTTAATCGGTTTCTATGCGATATCGTACCGGAACGCTAGTTCGCTTAGTGCGTCTTGGTCATCAGGGTGGTCACTAGCCAAGGCCGAAGCATCCTATTAGACCAAAGCAAACAAAAGTCTAAAGTTAAAATTTCCCAAATTGCCCACACCGGAGATCGAATCGAGGGGCTCAACAAAACATCATTGCTCATCACTGTGCAACGAAGGTAGCCAAAACCTAGCTCAAGACCTAAATCTAAAAACAAACAAAAGGTTAAAGGTTACTTAGTTAAGTAGGCCTCAATTGACCAACCAATTAAAAAAATGAAGCTAACTAAAAAACTAAAATCACAGCCAATTAGCTATTGGCTTTGATTTATAATTACTGAATGATTGAGTTCTTTAGTAATCAGGTAATTAGTATTTCATTTTGAAACACGAATAACCCAATAGAAGGTGAGGTTTTGAAATACAATTACACTTTATTTTAATTTTATTGAAAACCGAACAGCTAATGAACTCACAAGATTATTACAGATTTTCACATATATACATATTTACTTACATACTCTATTTATACATGTATACACTTTTCATATATATACATATTTATACATGTATACACACACCTATACTCTATCTACACTTCTTCTATGCTAATATTATAAAGAGGAAGGATTTGTTTCTTTGTGTGTTGGTATTTTGAAATCATTAAACTCTGAAACAACTAAACCAATTTTATTAATCGTTTCACTATTAGAAAGCCATTTTATCCAGAAGTATCGTTGACGATATTATTTTGAAGTCATAATTTTTAATAATATTTTTCTAGCCAGAAATAATAGTATTTGTAAAGTCAAAGCAAGTCAGAATAAATCACTTTATCCGAGTGCGCTGAGTTGAATTAATTATTTCAGAATATTCTCTGGACTGGTCTGGTGGGAGGCTTCGGCTGAGGCTAGTTACCACCCTACCAACAAAGACGTGCCGCTAAGCGATTTAGCGTTCCGGTACGATGTCGCGTAGAAACCGATTAGGGGTATGACTAGGTACCATACTGCCTAACAGGTTAGCCCGCTGCCATCTTAGACTACATCATAACTTTATCATCATCATGTCAACCAATTAACGTCCACCGCTGGACATAGGTCTTTTATAGGGAAGGTATGGGTTAAATATAATACCCCTAACAGGTTACGCCGCTGTAATCTTAGGATGTATCACCACTTACCACCAGGTGAGAATGCAATCAGGGGCTAACTTGTAGTGGCATAAAATATTAGGTAAGAATTTTATAATTTTAATAATACGCTGTTTATATTTTATTATATATATTATTTTTTAATAATGTTGATAAAGTAGAACTATTAATAAATCTTTATGTTTATGAATAATTCATAGTTACAGTTAAATTGTAGCCGTTTCCAAGCGACTCGAAGTCACAATGAATACCTACCTATGCGTAATGAAATAGCAAGTAGTTATTACCCCTAAAGGAATAAGTAGACCCCATTCATAAATGTTTAATATGTGTATACCACTAACAAAGACTGAGAATAAGTGAAGGAGAAAAGATTACAAGGACGCAAGTAGAAGTTTCATATCTCATTCATAAGTCATATATCAGAAAAAAAAAAATAGAAATCCTATACATGGGCGTACCCAAGCGGGGCAGAGAAAATGGAACTCTCGCAGAATTGTGTGAACTCTCTTAAAAAATGTATGACGGCCAAGATGCAGACAGAAAGACAGACAAAAATGAAAAATTATAGTCTTCGCTTCTGCATCTATCTACAATCTGACCCAAAAAAAAACACAAAGATTTCGTCTTTTCACAGTAATATTTCTGATAATCCCTGACCTCAAGATGCAGGTATACCTACTTAACTTGTGATTCGATATGCCTGGTATCCGACGTGCATGTTCGTGGCACGGACCAGGTAATAACATCTCAATATTTTTAATGTCAAGGTTGGTATACCTTGACATTATAAACGTTGGTGGATTGTCGGAAACTCCTGTTTGGATGCACATTTGTTGCAACAAACAAGTCTGATAACTTTTATTAATTAGGTACACGAATATAATTACCTTCGTAACAGGTATCCAACTTTTGTTTTATGTTCCTTTACTAAGTATACTCTACAAAAGAATTTTATGATATTCCAATTGCTACCAACGACATAACTAGGTCCACTCTAGGACTGTACAATGATATCATTTGTATCAGAATATCTGAATCAGGTGCAAAACTGAGAATCATAACAAAAGATTTCCAAAAATTAGGTATGTTAGGTCAAAAAAGTTTTCATACAATTTAAATCTATTATAATTGTTTTATAACCTTGTATTTGCACTTTTATGACACACTTTAAAATTCTTAATTTAAATAGATAATGTAGCATATATTGAAATAAGGAATAAATGTGCAAACCATCATGTCTTGCTATAAAAAAATTAATATAGGTACATCATTTAAATAAATATCTACATAAATAAATAAAACGGACTCGTCGATTAAAAGAAATTGTTAGCACCTATTCTATCAATGAATGTCGACTGCCTATTTTCAGAAAAGTTTCGATTATACCGAAGAAGAACGTAAATAGATCTCGTTAGTTGCGTTGCACCGGGCCACTATACAACGTGTAACAATATTGAATGATGTATAAGTATATTTCATAAGGTACTTCTATAGAAGGAAGAATTCCTTTCTACTTCTGGTCTTTCAATAGAAGCATATTTATTTGTCCATACAAACGAATTGAAAACATTGTGTTTACTTATGAGAGCGCTATTGAAGATAAAAGACCGACACACGCACAGTACCTACGTTATGCGTGGCGTTTCTACCTAATAAAATAACAGGAGTCACATGATTTTAATTCATTAATTTTGAATGAATGAATGAATGAATACACTTTTATTGTACACCAAAGAAACAAAAAGTAGTTACAAAGATATAAATACAATCAAGAGAGTACAATTTGGTGGCCTTATCGCTACATAGCGATTTCTTCCAGGCAACCAATGGTGTAAAAGGAAAAAACGTAGAAAAGAGGTAGGTGGTGCAATAAATAAGATTTAAAAATTATACAAATATATAAATATAAATAAAATATATATATATATATATATATATATATATATATATATAAATATAACTATAATATATATATAAATATATTATATATAAATACAAATAAAATATATAACATAAATATCTATATAAATATATTACATATAACATCCCCAATTAGTAATTTTGCATGTGATGTTAAGGCTGTATCTCATTTCTTTCAGTAAAAACTAAGGTAGTGATTTACTCAAAAACTATTAGGTTTTTGGTTTCACAGATACAGGACAGGACAGTTTCACAGGTTTTTGGTCTCATAAACAAGACATAATATACCTCTAAAGCCTGTGAAGTATTATTTCAGTGTTCATTCACGCGTTGTATATTAATAATATCGCCAATGCATATTGACAACCTGTTTCAATAGAATTTTCGATAACTCCGAAGGAGAACGTAACTAAAGGTCGATAGTTTCGTTGCACCTGGCAGCTCAGAGCTTAACTACGCATAACGAACGTAGGTGGCGGCCGTGACCTTCGCTTACTTAGCTACCGCATGCCACTCGTTTCCCTCTTTCAAACGTTCCCATATAGGTACCTACGTAGCTTAATTCTTAGTATTCAATAGCGCCCCTCAGTCACAGTAAATCAGTTTATAAGCGGAAGTATTTAAAGTGCCTCAGTCGCCTAACCGTGCTACAAGCACAAAAATGTTCGCTTTCGTGGCATGCACGACAACAAATGTTTTTGAAAATGGAAGATAATATTAAATCTTATACCTTTAAATAAGGAGCAGGCGTGCCGAGCAGGCCAAGAGGCGTAAAAATGAAAAGCTGGATAGCAGCTTCATTTTTGCGCCTTTTGGTGTAGAGACTTTGGGACCGTGGGGTCCGGAGGCACGAGCTCTTTTCAAAGAATTATTGAAAAGGGCTATCGAGTCTACCGGTGATCCTAGAGCTGGCAGTTACCTTGGCCAACGAATTAGTTTGGCTATCCAAAGGAAGTACAGATACCTGTTAATAAAATTTTGTTACTTTAAATAAGCAATTCTTTTATAAGTAAATGTATATAAATCATCTGTACCTTAGCTCACATAGCCGAGCTGGTGGGAAATCGGGCGTTCTTGAATCCAGAAAACGAGTTCGATTCGACTCTTTTTTAAGTTCAGATGTTTTTTTCCCCTTTTTTTTGACAATCCAGAAGACGTCGGTTCGAGTCCAGATGATTATTTTTTTCCTTTTTTTGCTCGGTAAAATACCGATAATCCAGATACTTTTGTGTAATTATTGCAGGGGTTTAAAGACTTCAATTAAATAGATATAAGCCCGTTGATTACAGAAACTTGCAGATAAAACCGAAGGTATCAAGGGTATAAGATCGGCGAAAAATCTACTTCATAAAAACTGTGAAGTGTTAAGTCAGACTTGGTGTCCGAAAATGTTCATGGACAGCTATAATCTATCATCAGGTGACCTACTCTTGTATATTTCTATTTTTAAGTACTACAGGTTTTTCAGCGGTGTTGAAACCGATGAGTTCAATGAGAGGTCAAACAAAACAAAATGTATTTCTTTAAGAAGGCATTTTTTAGGTTGAGATGCAATTATAGGTGTCATTATATCGCAGTTAACTGTAATTTGTTGTTGTGGCACATGCTTATAATATCATATATTAAAACAGGAAAACCCAATCTTCTGTTGTCGAAAAACCGAAATTTTGCAGATTACTTTATAAAATACACAGTCATCCGGTTTTTGTTTGCCAACTTGCATTCCGACCAGTCTGATGTTGAACGGATGACTTCGGTGCCTATTTTAAATTTGCAATGAATTCGTTCACCCAAAAATAAACCTTATGGTACGTACAAATAAAATTAAAAGCCGTGCGCAGTATTTTAGTTTACCTGGAGGGCTTAAATTAAAGTAAGGCTGCCAACCGTTCGAGTTTTCTTAGATATTTCCCGATTTTAAAAATGTACATAAAACATTGTTATCATTAAAGCATGAAACATCAGCTCCACCCCCCTGATTTATTCCATAGTAACTTAAAATGTTTAGGAATATTTTGAACTCTACTCCACTTTTTAAATTTATCATAGACAAGAAAGAAAAATAGAAATTATAAGAATAAGTTGAAATACATATAATCAGATAACATTTTTCATATTTTTAAAACACAATTTATAGTTAAAAGAATTGTAAAGTAATGTAAACATATAATGTTAACTTAGTTTACATTTCTTTTACATTTCTAGGACAAGTAAATCAAAATGTATCCGCAACACAGTACCTAATGCTGCTTTGCGGTAGAAATTATTTTATATATGTGTGTATGTTTTTAATTATGTGTGTATTGTTTATATTTATTTATTTATGTAAATACCTGCATGCAGGTAAAGCAAAACTCTATTACTACTAGCATACCGAACTTGGAAGAGAAAATCATTTCGACGCCTATGCTTTCTTGGTTAATGCCGCTATCGTCTGTAACTACCTTAAACTAAATTTTTCACAGGGAGAAAAAGTAGATACCGTTTGGTCTAGTCTGGCTTCGGCAGCAGATAGTTACCTCTTTATCAGCAAAGACGCATCTCCAAGTTAGTTAGCGTTATAGTTCAATGTTGAAATCATATATTAAAGACTTACTAGGTAGTCTTTCCAGCTGTGCTGTGCAAAGTAATACAGCAGTCAAGCGCTAACTTGAAAAGAAAATTAATAAAGACCCCTTAATAAACTGCAATTGATGTCCTAAATTCAAAAGTAACAGTATGGCAACACAAAACAACACAGAAAGTTTGTTAAAATGGTGTCGCAGCATTACGCCACCATACTGCATCTGGCCTTGAATGACTCTCCAACAGATCTCCAGTTATAATTAAAAATGGCAGGCTGGTTATTTTGAAGCTAATTTAGGTTCTATATCAAAAGCAATGTTATTTTATGAATATTCATATATCAGTATGTAAAGAAAAACTATGTTACCCTTTTTGAAAGATTATACGGAGAAGAATGCACTTCTTATAGACAGATAAGATTTTATAATATTGTTCCCAATTTTGTTGTTTAAAAATCTCTAAACTAAATTATCAGGACTTAAAATAGTGCCATCCTTTTCCACAGCGAACATTGTGCAAAGGACAACACTGCTTCAAGACCTGTCACATTAATGAAATTGAGATAAGAGATTAGTATACAATTGGGACCTTTTTCGGTTAAATTTCGACTTGTGAGCGACTTCTTCATGTTTTAGAAATAAAAATAATCCTGTTTGACACAATATACGTTGTAACTCTAACTCTGTTTAAAATAAGTGAACAGGTAACACTATTTGACTTTATTCAGGCGTCAGGAAACCTGTATACAACAAATCCCTTCAAAATGTACAAATAAAATGTAATACCTACTAGGAAAAAATGTTGCATTGGCAGGACGTAAACTTTAGAAAAAAGACAAGGAAAAACATGTTTACATCGCAATTAATCAGGTAGAAAATCTATATTATGGTACAACATGCAATTGTGCGTGAAGGAAAAACACCAAAGAGTTACATACTATTGCATCTCTGGGATGGATCTGTAACATGAAAATAGAGAAGAATAGCTTAATGCTTCGATTACGTTATCTTCTAACTACTACGAGTATCGAAGACGAATCTACTACGAATTTACAATTGGCGTCCATTCCCACAGGTAAGCACAGCGTTAATAGACCCCCACACGGTAAGCAATCGATATAGAACAAGTCGCTGGATACAAGCGGCACAAAACCGTAGAGTGCAAAAACCTCGTACGAAAGGCTTTTTTTTTGTTTACGGGGGGAAATCTTCAAAGATACCAAAACTCAGGGAAGATCGAATTATGTGGGATTTTTACCCAATAAAACCCCCTCGGTGGCCATCATCGCCACATATTTGGGAGCCTCTAGGATCTCCTAAGAACGCACCGGTGCCTCCTTTGTGCAGCGTATATAGAGCTCGTCCTGGGAGAAAATATTCCCCCGTCTCATGTGCCTCGCTATAGGCTACGGCAATCTGCTGTCCTCCACGGGACGTGTAAATTGATATTTAAACAACACGAGCCCCCACCCTGTCCGACACGACCTGATGTCCCGAGAAAACCTATGTCCAGCAATGGACGCGCTTTGTTTGAAATGATGTTTATGACCTTTTTCAAATGTGAAAATTCGTTAGGTGTTCGGCATTAGTGTTTTTAATGACGTACTGACCTACTTCTGTAAGCTTAGCAACTATACGTCCGTCAAATGAGTCATCAGTCAAATACGCCACTGAACTAAACGAAGCGAAACACATATAGGATATGTTTTTTGTCATTTTTTTTTATAATTTTTAATTAGTGTCTTTACCTACCGTACCTTAGAGGAGGAATTATCAATTTTTATAAATCTTATATGCAATAATAAAAAAAAGCAATGTGTCATCTCCTATTTCAAACGTGTCTTATTGTAATATGGATCTTTGAAAAAGTAGATCGTAACTGCAACGTTTCCTCCTAGATGACGCTACAGTCGCTATAAGACTGATGTAAAATGCATATACTAATTTTCGGCATCGATGGTAGGAGCTCAATTGGAAAAAGTGCTCAGGCCCCGACTTCCAGAGAGTAGCAGGTTCAAATCCTGACGGTTCCGAAAATTTTTTTATGCAGATTAAATTAATAAAAATTTCAAAGTTCATAGTCAGCTAGACAAGTAATACTAGGAACTACTAAATATTCATATCGCACAAAGAGTGAAAGATTTAGGTTGCGACTGTATTTAAGATTCAGGACTTGCACAGCCCCGCTGAATATGTAAGAGACCACCACAACGAAGAATTAAAAAGCTCAGTGTATTTTTACCTTTAATGCTACTAGTGTAAGACTCATGTAAGTAAAAGTGAAAAGTTCCTTGGTGCCAGTGCACTTTGATTACGTAATTTTTAACTTTACAATTACCAAACAAACTTCATGATTCGAGAATTATAGATACTAGCTTTGTCCGTGGCTTTGTTTGGCGTTAATGTAGATTGATTCAATAATATCGGGTAATTCTTCTCAAAGTTACTTTTCCATCACTCGGAACTTTAATTCTAGATGTAAAGTACCGTATGTCCTTCTCTGTAACCCTGACAATGTCAACGCAAAATTTCATGATGATCGGTAGCGTGAAATCGGAAAAACTAACTCACTTACTTTCAGGTTTATTAGAACTGATATATCAATTTATGTTCTAGCTAACTTCTAATTATCAATTAACTTCTTTATTAATAAAATTATTAAATACGTGTATCTTTAGATATGAATATAATTTAGTTTTACCTTAGGGACTGATTGGGAAAAAGCATTCTTCAACGTTGCCTGGGTAGTTTAGGGTGCTCGCACACACGTCAGTATTATTGAAAATGTTCTGCATATTGACAATAATATTGCCTGTGAGCGGATATTGAAGAGTTGGTAATAAATAATTTGAAATTATTTATATAGTTAATTGTATTGTCTGGCTGCGTGCAAACTTATCCCTACCCAACCTTCCCATATTGTTTAATTCTTTAAAATATTGGTATAAAAATAGCATCTATTTGCAACTGTTATTAAGTCATTTCAAATCCATTAAAAATCACTTACGTCATTTGCAGGCAGCGAAGTTTTCTTTTTGTACCTATATTATCACACTATATGTTTATTATTAGCTGTTAGATTTTATTGTCAGCTACAATAGATTATTTGTCACGTAATGCCTTTACTTATTACGTCCAGTATTCTCAAAACACTTAAGGTAAAAATTATGTTTTATTTGTTGTTGTGGTCTAACAGACAATCGGTTATTGGTATTTCATTAACCGCAATACAACGGACACAAAACCTCAGTCGAAGTTACTAATGCTATTCAATTGCGGCTATTGCTGATGTTATTCAATATTATCAATTGCGGCGAAAGTGAGTAGAGACACGCTTTTGATTTTGCGGTAAATGCGGACATCATCGAGACAGCGTTGAGTCAGTTTACAGTCTAATTTTATTATAATTTTGTATCACTTTCACATTTGTTTTAAATATAACCTAAAATAAACTATGTAAAATTAAATAAATCGGATAGGATCCGGTAGACTCGATAACCCTTTTTGATAATTCTGTATGAAATCCTCGCACTATATTGAACGTTATCAAATAAATAACGACATTATTCGTTATTTATGTAATAACATACCTATGAACTGTAATTATTATTATTGTACGCATATATTATTTGTCATTTATTTCCTTTATCCATGCTCTACATTCGAATCAGCATGATTTGTCCATTTGATCCTTATCGTCACGTGCGACTGAATAAATACACAGTAACTGAATGACCTAATGAGGATCATATATGATCTGTAATCAGAGAACTCGTGTAGGGTTGCCAACTTCGGTTCGAAAAAACTAAAAGCCTTATTCATAAACAGAGCGAAATTACAATTAAAATGGATTTCTCTATTGGAATTGTAGTCTCACACTCAAATTAAACATATAATTTATTTAATACGTGCGGTATGTTCTTATCAACAACTTATAAATTGCTTTTATATTACGCATATAACTATGTAGATTATATATAGTTATACGCCCTAACTAACTACATGGCCTTGACAAAATATGAAAGGAAACCTTTATTACTCACATAATCAGAGTAGGTACCTATTTAGGAATAGTAAATAATGGGCAGCCCTTTTTTCTTGTCCTGCTACAAAGATCTAGCTAAGAAGTTAAGTCACCTGACTTTCCTAGTAATGCACAAGAGTCTGTGACAATGAAATTGCGGTTATGATATGGAATACCGTAGAAACAATATCTATGCTAATAATCATGCCATTCCGTGGTCCGTTGCTGCGTGAAACCGTCCGTTACCACGTTTATAAATAAGGCCCATAGAATTTTATGTAATAAATTAAATTAATAAACATTTGCTAGACAACGTTCAGAATTTTTTCTGATGCAGAATTTACATTCAAATCTCCACTTAAAATCATCGGTATTTTATTATTATTGTTACTGAGTAACAGGCACCCCCACTATTGTATGACAACAATGAATGGTGAAGAAAATTATAATATCGTCCAACTTCTGATTAGGAGATATATTTAGTGCAACAATCAAAATTGAACTATCAACCCTAATTCCAGGTTGTGTTCCTCTGAGATAAAATCATAATAATTCTTTAGTTTAAACGTTCCACAATTGTTAGATAACAGAATAATTACTCAACAACAATGCAAATGCCTCAAATAACTTTGTTTGATTATTCAGTCTATGCACACTCCGTTTTAGAACACTTGTAAACAGAACTAAATTACTTATTATTGCATTCCTTTGACTTAATTGGTTTTTTCCGTGAACAAAGGATGTTTGGTCGCCAGTTTTTTATTTACATTATTTTAGTCAAAGAGGTCTTCGCCTAAAGTAAGTTAATTTTAAGGTATTTAGTTAAACAAAGCTTTTTCATTATATTCGCTGAGAATAACCTTGTTTACTTTATACAAATATCCATTGTAAACTAAAGTAAACGAATGCTAATTCTAATAGTTATTCATTATACTTCTACACAAGAAATAATCACAACTGACGACCTATTGGCGCAGTGGGCAGCGAACCTGCTTCCATAGTCCAAGACCGTGGTTTCGATTCCCACAACTGGAAAATGTTTGTGTGATGAACATGTATGGTTTTTCAGTGTCTGGGTGTTTATTTGTATGTTATAAGTATTAATGTATATTATTCATGAAAATATTCATCAGTCATCTTAGTGCCTATAACACAAGCTACGCTTACTTTGGGGCTAGATGGCGATGTATTTACTGTCGTAGTATAGATAGTAGTCGTAGATTTGCTTAAACTGTAAGGTAAAATACGAAATAGGTACTTGACCAACATATAAAATTTCGTTACTGCTGAACTCAGCTACTTTTTTTTTTTCAAAATTCATTGCAAAAAACCGTCCAAACTGTGATTGAATCCAGTCACACACTCTTAAGAAAAACATCCCAATTTTGCAATCGTGTTCTTTCTTCTTCTAAACTACACGACACTACGCATATCCTCTAAAAACACCGGAGCATAATAAAGTATCCAAAAAACAGTTGTAAAGGTAGGTATTATTACACTACGGTACACAATTTCTTATACTTGTAGTGGAAATACAGGAAAGAAAGCATATTGCTTCACATTGTATCAGGGAAATCCCCAAAGTAACTCGTATATCTATATACTACATGCGAGTGTATTTTCTTCGCAAAAAGTCACGCCTCGAGAATGTAGTGTTTAAATAGGCAGTCACCTACCCATTGCTTGAAGCAGTAACGTTTTACTATTTTGATTTATAACTGCCTCGTAAGCGTAGTGGCACTACAGGACACGAGTTCCTGGGTTTGAATCCCGCCAGGCAATTGTATTGCAATATCAGCCCGGAGCAAGGACATAGCCAGTTTTCACCTACGTGCCTCGGAGAGCACACTTATTATTGTCACTAAAATTTAATCTTTGTTGGTTCGCACCATTGTATATAGTATTTCCTGTCTCTGGTGTTATGACATAAAAAATTATGTCTATGTGCTGGGTGAAATTCAAAATAAAATCAATTTCTAGAATTTTCGTTTTTGTGCAACACTGCAACTATTATCTTTATCAGATTACATCCACTACAGTGTTTAATCTTCATTTGCCGACGATATGTCACCTTGTCTTATAACGTTATTTCGGAAACAGAGCTGCCAACTTCAATAATAAACTGCAACGTTGGGTAATTTATCATATTGCAATTTTTCTCAACGTTTCAGTTCTATAACTATGAAAAAGTCACAAAACTTTCGAATGGCAAGATCAACTGCGAACACATCTAAGATAATTAATCTATGCTAAGGCTTTGTATCTGGAGATATAATGTAGTTCTAAAAACTAAAACTCAAATAATAAAATACTGCATAACAAAATAATGTTATCCTATTATTGAACAAAGTTTCGTTATTTTTATACGTGCCACGTTTCACGGTTATGAATATTCTATAACAATATTTTATAGACAAATTAGCAATGCCACACCAGTTGAATAGTTACAAAAATATAGGTTTAGAACTTTAGTTTTGCTAAACATATATACACACTCGTATGAAACTTCGAAGAAAATAAAAAAAAAATCTGATATTGTTACAACCGTGGAAGAATCGAAGTTACCGACATAGCTGTACGATTGCAAAGCTACGCATTACTGGTCAGAACACTTTACGGTGTTGTAGTCGCGACCCCTCTTTCAAGAGGACAATGTTGGAAGACCCTAGGTTGACTGAGAATTAAACAAATCGCAGGTTGTTGCTGGACAGAATCCTTTTGCTTAGTGGGAGGATTTGGCCGTGGCCAGTTACCACGAATTGTTAGCGCTTTAGTGTTCTGGTGCGATGTCGCGTAGAAACCTATTATAACTGCCATACTCCCTAACAGGTTCGCCCGCTACTATCTTAGACTGCATCATCACTTACCACCAGGTAAGATTGCAATCAAGGGCTAACTTGTAGTGGAATAATAAAAATAAAAAAAGAATCGGCACAAGACCATGGAGAAATCTATCGGTTGAAATCACGATCATGTTGGAAATACCAACAACAAACAAAATACCCCATTTTCTTCAACTAAAGATGAAGCATTTAGACCCACCTTGTTGAAAATTAACTAGAAAAATATCATACAAACTAAAAGAAGACGGCTCCGAATAGAAAGTTCTACTGTTTATACTTTTGGTCTCACAGGACAATATTATCTAGGTCACTGATTCGAAGTCAGTGGGTACTATTGCTATCCACTTTCGATTTATGGCATTGTTGTGGCATTCATTTCCGATTCATTCTCCTTTTCTAAAATTAACTGTGGAAAAGGATGACACCACTACTTTTAGTATGATACTTGTGTCAATTCTGTTAAACGAAAATATCTAAAAGAAACTAAATTGGCGGGTCCCTTACACAATATTCCTTTTGGAAAAGTATAACACTATCAACTCTTAGACGTATCAACAAAGTTTGAAGATTTATATACCGCAGAATTGGTACCAATGTTATGTTGCTATTTAGTCAGTTGAACTCAGATCCTAGAGGCAGTAGAAGCATAAGAGAACCAGCGTTACTGAAATAGCTCACCGAGCCGAGAATCTGAAGTGGCATTATTTTGTCTGGTGGGAAGTGTGGTAATACGTGCGGTAGATTTAGCGTTCCGGTAAGATGTCGCGTAGAAACCGCGAGGGCTCGGGTTAAATGTAACAGCCAGTCCCCTATAACGGGTTAGCCCGATACCATATTAGGCTGTATCATTACTTATGAGATTGCTGCCAAGGGCTAAGTTGTAGTAGAATAAAATAAAAAAATAAAAACATTTGGCAGTGAACATAACTCTGAGAACTGGTGGGCGCTGAGCTGCTAAGGTGTTGGAATGCCTTTAGTAGACCCATGATTAGATGGACAGACAACATCAAACGTGTAGCAGAGAGCCGCTGGATAAAAGCGGCATAAGACCGTGGAATTTGGAACTCCCAACAAAGGAACTATAAACCTGTCGAACAAATGAATGTCCTTTGGTTGATGATTTTAATGAGTTAAGACCAAGAAATGAAAATAATAAATAAATATAATACACACTACACTCATTTTTCAGTGCTTGCGTTTGAGACTCTTGGCCCGTTGTCTCCGGACACGAAAAATTTTATTAACATCGTGTCCCGAAAATTGGTCTTGGCGTCTGGTGACCTAAGAGCTGGCGCCTATTTAGCCCAATGGCTAAGCCTAGCAATTCAAAGGGGCAATAGCACCAGCATTTTGGGTACCATAATTAAACCGTTAGACGGCTTATATTTTTTGTAAATATTAATGTTATGTTGTAATTACATTTTATGCTTACTAATCGGAATTATATCAAGATGTTTACTGTTGAATAAAAAACCTGCAAACTATTGCAAATAAAATCATTTTTCAAATCCGTCTGGGAAATAAGTTCAAATGAACTAAAATACTACGTCAATACACACATCGCCATCTAGCCCCAAAGTGAGCGAAGTTTGTGTTATGGGTACTAACTTTTTTTTTTATAAATAATATACCCACTAATATTATTCAGGTAAACACCCAGACACTGATAAACATCACACAAACATTTTCCAGTTGCGGGAATCGAACGTGGATCCTTACCACGGTCACGGGGGCGTTCGGACTAAACAATTGTGAGTCCAAAAGTCCACCAACACTCAGATTAACGTCGAACCGAGCCGAGATCCGAGCCCTCACAGGAGGCACCCTCGGGTCGACGTCTCCCACTTTCCCCCCGATGTCGTCGAGCCTCTGGGACTCTTCTCATGGCGAGCCCCCGGTGACACCGTAGCAACCCCTCAGGTGGTTAACGGAAAGTGTCCATCCGAAAATCGAAAATCGACTACGCCAATCGGCCGTCGAATATAACCTTGGCTATACAATTCGAACAACAGAAAGTAAAATACTTGAATGTTATATAAAAGATTTTAGGTGAAATACTTCGAATTTGCATCTTTCAAGATGGAAACCTTACCTTTGTGAATATGTTTAGTATTCTTTTGTGCAAATCGTCTCAGTTCGCATCAGCCGATACAACCTTGCATCGGTAATGACAAAGACAAGAAAATTAAAATGCAGTTTTCTGTGAATTTTAAAACAGGTTTACCATCTCGCGCTTTATAAGTTTTTATCTGTGCGAAATAAAATGTAATTATTTTATGTGTTATGTTTAAGTACTTTTGTTTCCGTTTTGTTTTTCTTTATGACAATAAAGCATTTTTTCATTTTTATTTTTCATTTTCATTTTCATAAGTATAGGTATAGATATATATATATATATATATATATATTCATAGTATTAGAGCTCTTTGTGACAGAGCTCGTCCGGGAAAGTACTACTACCATGCTTAATTCTGCCGCTAAGAAATGCTGTGTTCCGGTCGAAGAGCGTTGTTGCCGGTGTAACTACAGACACGTGCGACTTAATACCTACGTCTCTGGCTGATTGACGCAGAGCAACATTTTGCAGGATGTGTAACTTGCATGGGAAGTACTGAAGTTTTGACGGCCGACTGGTGCAATGGGCAGCGGACCTGCTTTCTGAGTCCAAAGCCATGGGTTCGATTCCCACAACTGGAAAATGTTTGTGTGATGAACATAAGTGTTTTCCAGTGTCTGGGTGTTTATCTGTATATTATAAGTATTTATGTATATTATTGATAAAAATATCCATCAGTCATCTTAGTTCCCATAACACAAGCTACGCTTACTTTGGGTCTAGATGGCGATGTGTGTATTGTCGTAGTATATTTATTTAGTATATTTATTTATTGCTGTTTATAGGCGATGGTTTTCCACTTACCATCAGGTGGGCTATCTGCTTGATCCATCAATTAATAATTATTTAAGTAAAATAAACTATTTAAAAACTAAATAAAATCTAAAACGTCCTCGAAACCACCGCAGCGAGGCACAGTTCCTAAGATGCTGGCAGCATTGCCCCTCTGGATGGCCAAACTAATTCGTTGGCCAAGGTATATATATTTTAGGTATGCCCGCTCTAGGATCACCGGTAGACTCGATAACCCTTTTCGATAATTCTTTGAAAAGGGCTCTTGCCTCCGGACCCCACGGTCCCAAAGTCTCTACTCCAAAAGGCACAAAAATGAAGCTGCTATCCAGGTTTTCATATTTACGCCTCTTGGCCTGCTCGGCACTGGAACTACATATAGTAAATAAATAGCAAATAAATATTTATTTCATGTATATATGCACCACCTAACTATTTTCTGTACCTGTTTTTTATCTTCACCATTGGTTGCCTGGAAGAAATCGCTATGGAGCGATAAGGCCGCCAAATTGTATATACGTTGTCTTGTTATACTTTTCTTTTTGTGGTGTGCAATAAAAGTTTATTCATTCATTCATTATTATTAAAGAAAAAAACTTATATATAAAAATACGACGATAAAGCATATAAAATTTATCGTCGTATTATTATTTTTAATCTTTACTTAAATATAGAATACGACGATAAAATTAGCTATGCTTACTTAGAAGTATCATCACATTGTATTAAACAAAGTCGTTTCCCGCTGTCTATCTGTCACTATATACGTGTAACAGAATTACGAAATAATATTGAAGGATGTATTAGTTTATTTCATAAGGAATCACCCTATGTATTACCCCACCACCCCACCCTAATATTAAATCAAAATAAGCATTCTAAGTAAACACTTATGAAGATATAAGACCGACACGCGCATAGTACTTAGCAACGCGACGCGTACCTAATAAAGTGACAGGAGTATCATGAATTTTGCAGGTGATATTAGATCTGTATATGATTTCATTCAGTAAAGTAGCGCAGTTTAGTAAATTATTGGGTTTTCGGTGTCAGAGATGATTCTCAGAGACTACATAATGTACCTCTAAAGCATGTGAAGTATTATTTCGGTTTTCATTTACACGTTGTATATGCTTAGATCTTTAAAACTACGCAATGGATTTAGATACGTTTTTATAGAATAGAATAGATAGAGTGATTTAATAGTGTATATAGTGTGTAATAGTTTATAGTATAAGTATGGAAGAATGTTTTTTTTTTGTTAAAGTGATTATTATAACAGCATCAGTTTTTACAACACAACATGACCTATCGAAAGGTACAGAAGTCATTTGTGGGATTTAGTACACGCTTTTGTAATATGATTCCTAAGGTAATTTTGGACCTACCAATGCATAAGTTTAAAGAATATGTTAAAACACATTTGTACAGCGAGTTTACTATACAATTGATGAATTTCTTAGTGACAAAGTTGCTTGGAAGCATTCAGCTCCGCTTTCATCTCTCACAAGATAGAAAAATGAATGTTAAAATCTAAAATGTAAATTTTGTATGTTGGAAAAGAGCAACTGCTGAGTTTCTTGCCGGCTTCTTCTCGGTAGAATCTGCCTTCCGAACCGGTGGTTGAGTCACTATACTCAGACAAACTTGACGTTTCAAAAGTGCATACATTAGGCCTACTTAAAATAAATGAATTTTGAATTTTGCATCCCCTCGGAATAAGCAACCCTATGAACAGAGCAACACTTCGCAGGGCAGAAAGTGAGCTAGAAATGAGGCTGTCCGAATGGCTCGAAGTGCCTGTGTTGAATGGCCGCATCGGGAAAAACATCGTATTGTTTTTGTTAATTCTCATTATCAACCTGACGCTAAGAAATTAGCATTTTATACTTCGGTGTTTTTCTCCGAAACTAAATCAATGTTACGTCATATCTAATTGTGGCGTGACCAAATTCAACTTCCAATTTGCCTAGAAATAATAATAAATAGTCATGTCGTCACAGCAGCCTTGATGCCAACAAGCCAGTCGTTTTCACTTCACCCTCGACTTTGTTACTCTTTAAGTACATATAGATTAGTTATACATTTAACCCACTTACAGCCAAGGTCAAATTCAAATTCAAAATTTCTTTATTCATGTAGGCCTATCACAAGCACTTATGAAGCGTTCATTCATATTTGTTTACATAATTGTAATGGGATGGTGATAACTTCGTTCGCCAGCTTAAATCTAAAGCTACGAGGGTTCTAAACGCGCCCTGGTCTAAGAAGAGCCCACAACAAACTTAGCCGGGTAATTTTTTTTTTCGTTATCACCATCTTCCAGTAAATTTTATATTAAGCTATGAAGCTAGAGCAATTCACACCCAAGCTTTTTTATCGTTTATGTAATCCTTAGTATTATAATAGGATTTTATAAGTAGGTATTATGTGTATTTTTTGTTGTAGCTAACCTGAACATTTAGTTATGTATAAGCAAATGCAAGCACTAATCACCTATGTTGTATTAAAACACTAACACCGCAAATTTTACGGCGAACAGTCGGCTGTTAATTAATCAACTAATGCTGAATATTAATCAAATTTTTCATAGCATCTTGGCGATAGACGTTGGGTATTTTTTTATATGATAGTTTTTTTTTTATTCCTATACACGTTAGCCCTTGACTGCAATCTCACCTTGTGGCAAGCGATGATGCAGTCTAAGATGGGAGCGGGCGGATAAGTGTACGGCATATACCTAATCGATTACTAAGCGACATCGTACTGCATCGCTTGATCACCTCGCGGCACGTCGATAACGGCTGGGTGTTAATCAACCACGACCGAAGTGTCCCACCAGACCAGACCAGAGTTAAATACAAAAACACCTGGATAGCAGCTTCATTTTTGTGCCTTTTGGAGTAGAGACTTTGGGACCGTGGGGTCCGGAGGCAAGAGCTCTTTTCAAAGAATTATCGAAAAGGGTTATCGAGTCTACCGGTGATCCTAGAGCGGGCAGTTACCTTGGCCAATGAATTAGTTTGGCCATCCAAAGGGGCAATGCTGCCAGCATCTTAGGAACTGTGCCTCGCTGCGGTGGTTTCGAGGACGTTTTAGATTTTATTTCGTTTTAAATAGTTTATTTTATTTTAATTTCATTTTACTTCAATTCTATTTTATTTTTGACGTTACAACCTTTTTAAATAAAGACTTCAAAATTCAAAATTCATTCATTATAGTAGGCCTACTTTATATAGAACTTCAAAACGTCAACGTTTGGCTGTTTGTAGTGACTCTACCACCGGTTCGGAAAGAAGATTTTACCGAGAAGAGCCGGAAAGTAACTTAGCAGTTGTTCTTTGCCCACATACACATTTATAATCAGATACTTTTCCAAATTGACCTTGTCGGCGAAGGAACCTGGGACCTCCTCTTATATGAACCAGCGCTCGCTGCGCCACAGAGGTCCTCAAAGTAACACCGGTGGATATTTAAAAAACAGGAATAAAAGAGAACAAAGTCAAGGGCAACCGCTAACTATATTTTATATTTAATCCTAATGTGCTATTTTGAGTAACAAATATTTTACATATAACATCCGCAAGTTACCTTAACATGCATAGAGGATAGGTACATACAAGGTAAATAAAATCCAATAGGTAAAGTCCAGTTTACTCCGTAAACACGATAATTATGTAACGATCTTGTCTCCCATAGTGATATTGGATTTATAAAAGGCATTATGCATGCATCAATTCCGGTATATCGCACATTCGATGTCCCGGTAACTAATTAAAATGTATATGATATGTCCGTTACTAAACTGGTTTCCAATAGTTTATGCCTAATCGTTTAGCGAGAATTATGCAACAATTTGTAAGTAAGAAATGTGTTTATTTATTCCGGACTGCAGTTCCGTTTGCGATAGTGCGGAAAATTTAAATAAAACCTGGTGACATAGATATATAATGTTTCAGATACGGCGACCCGATCGTTTGCTTTGTCGAAGCAAGCAGGTATTGCTAGCAACTTTATTTGCTTTTTTTGTATTGGTTTTTAAAAATCCCGCAAATCGTATTGTTTCCTTCCTCCTTTGTCCGCCTTTACGGTGCCCGCTTACTTTAAGCTAAATTTCTTTTAAGTTGTTAAGCCGTGCATAGGTTACAAATATTATTCATTAAATCCAGCTGAAACAGATTGCAACTTCGAGAATAAAAAGTGTATGAGTAAAGAGGATAAATATTATGAACGTAGGTCCCTGTCTTTTTTGACGTGACAACGTCTTATAATTCGATGGAGCCGGCTGCACGCACGAAAAAACATGACGTATGCGGCGTTACCTCTCTCTGAGGCGTTCCATTCAAGGCTTGTAGTGCAAGCGAGAGCGCGGAACGAGCTTTTCTCGTTTAGAGGCACAGTCGGCCTCCGCGTTCGACATCTGTCTCTCTCCTACTTGAGTGAGCGATGCGTCCGCGTGGACAGCTTCTATACAATAATACATTTACATGTTTTCGGCAAGGATGAAGTGCAGTGAAAAGTGAATGTGGTGTCAATTGTTTATAGCAATGATAATATCTATCAAAAAAATAAAATTAAAATTTTCTTTTGAAAAATGCAACCATTCCATCAGTATTTTCTTAAGACGTTGTCACGTTCTACTATCGTCAGTAAGCCGACTTTACAGACAACCAATTTATTTTTATCAAGAATCATCATCATCTACTTATTAAATAGGTAACTAATTTATTCAAAAGCGTAAACCATTCTCGGCAATTATAATATAACCTACTAGCTATTGCCCGCGACTTCGTCTGCGTTTGATTTTGTTTTTTGATGTGGCATTAAATTTAGTTGTAGATCTAAAAAAATTAAAGTATTCAGTATCGCTAAGCCTTAAATGAGGGGTTTGCTGCTGTCCGTTGAGGGGTTCTGTACTCTATCTCCAACCACAGTTTGGGCAAAATTAAACACATATTATAACCTCTATAGTACAAAAATAATTATTTAAATCGGTTATAATTTATCGGAGTTATGGTGTAAAGTCGTCAAACACACATCCCCTCTCCCAAAAAAACCGAGCTTAATATCGGGATAAAAAGTATCCCATATTACTTCTAACACTTCCAAGAATATGTGTCCAAAGTTTCTTGAGGATCGGTTAAGTAGTTTTTGTGTGAAAGCGTAACAAACAAACTTACATTGACATTCATAATATTAGTATGGATATCTCTGCTACCATCTTAGACTGCATCATCACTTACCACCAGATGAGATTGCAGTAACTTGTAGTGTTATAAAAAAAAACATTGCAACAATATAGCATTAATACAATAAGTAGTAAAACGACAGTGTCCATGTGACCTTTATGGGAACCATCAGCTTTGTTTCACGAATCGGTGATGCGTGCTGGCACAAATAACATTGTTTAAATTCATTAGACACATACGATAGATATTTTATATACAAACGCAATGTATGAACAAGTATGTTGAAGAGAAACCAGGTAAAGAGAATATAATCAAAACTCATTATTAACGATTTATGCAAGGTTAAAAAAATACAGAAAGCTCTTGCAGTTCCTATCATTATAACTAATAAAAAAACGTGTGAGCCGTCACGGGACGCCTGGCAGATGTGAAACATCGAAATTGTTTTCTGTAAGTTATTGCAGATATTGCATAATGAAAAGATAAAGCATTAAAAATAAAAATAAAAATACAACCAAGTGGATAACCACTCCTTTTTGTAAGTCGGTTGTAAAGTTTTATTACAAAATTAATATTCATTTTCATTGTTACATACGAAATACAAAAATTCAATCATATAGCGCGAGCGTGGCGATGCGTCGCCACGGCCTGTGTCGCCACGCCACGCAAAGTTATTATAGACGTTTCACATCGAAAACTTTTATGTCTAAGAAAAATTCAGATTAATTTATTTCATACAAAAAAAAAAAATGGTATTTCTGTAAAGTGACATTACACTGTGTAACCAAATAAATGTGATTCGACAACATCGCCTGTCAATGACCGCATGATAGAGTCGTAGTTCGCGCACTGGTGCAGATGTTACATTATAGAGTAGTAACAAGTAGAGTATCTATGTAAAATATTTAATATTTAATTTTTCACAAACTTCAGATAAAAAAGTCGTAGAACAAAAGTTGTTTCTTTTAATGTAAACAACTACAGGCCGGTAGCTTTCTGGCATGTTTTATGTAACACTGTAGGTATACTAAAATATTAAAAAACCAAGCATCCCTATAACCTGAAATATATATAAAAACCTTGTCTTGTTTTTATAGGTTTATGGGGCAGAGCTTAGAATTGTAACAGCCAAATTTGATTTTTTTTTTAGACGAGCACTTGACTGCAATCACAACAGATGGTAAGCGGTGATGCAGCCTAAGGTGGAGCGCGCTTGCATAGAAGATGCCTATTCATTCTTGATTTGAAGGTACTCATATTGTAGGCACTGGGGAAAATGAAAGGGTATTCCAGATCCTAGCCGTGCGGATCAGAAACGAAGATGCGAAGTGCTAATTTATTTTTAATACTTAAAAGTGACTATTTGCTTGGTTGCAGAACAAAATTAACTTATTTTAAAACACTGAATTGTGAATCTTTGCCAACACGTTATTGTTTTGTTAATGCAATTACACGTATCTACAGAGTTCATCATGGCGGGTAACACCGCTAGGCGCTGCTTGTATAGATCTACTGTCTAGGTAATTTGCTATAGCCAACTATATCTCCTTAGTTACAACTTCATCGACGTGAAATTCAGTAATTTAAAAATCGTGCCGGAATCATAGATTTTCCGAGGAGAGTAACCTATGTGGCGGGGCATCTCCATTCTAAATGTCAGTATTTATTAAGTATTAGCGTCTTGAAGGAATACTTACGTACACACTGTTTCCGTTATTATAGTACTCTTTACTCGTCCCTAAGTTACCATTCATAATTGCAAAATCAATACTCAATTAGAAAGCGGTTTGACAAATGAAACCTCAGTTTTTAAGCTGTCAAATTAATACGATTTATCACAATCAACAACAATCACAATCGCTAATGACGTACGTCTGATTAATTGCTAAAAAACACCTAATTGAAATATTAAATTGTTTCATTTTAAACTCAACCGGTTTCACCTGTTGAAACCAAACTATGTTGATTGGAAACTCATCATGCAATTACCGCTGTTTCCAAAACAGGAATGAAAATTTCTGGCCAAAAGAAAGTTAAGTCCCGCTATCGTCCCAATAAAGAAAACGATCAACGTGTCACACAATATATTATACTACTATGGTTTCGCACGCGAATGTTTTACAAATACCAATAGCTGTAACTAGTTCAAAGCTTGCTCGCTCGCAATCGAGGTGTCGTTTTCGAGAATCGAAAAACTTGAACATCAAAGTAAAATTGATCTCAAACACATCACCTTAAAGCTCAAATTCACCTAAAATTCTTCAGCTAGCGCTTTATTTAGTATGAGAGTTTAATCGCTCGCAATCGAAGAGTCAATTTCGAGTACGGAAATACTTGAACATGAGAAAAGGTTAAAGCTGAAATATGACTACAGTTCTTTAGCTCAGGTTTTTGACAGAATGTCTGTTGAACAAAAATCAGAAGTCTCATCAAGCTTTAAATTAGGTCCATTTTACCTTAACACACAGATTTTGATACGCGAAAACGACTCCTCGATCGCGAGCGAGTCAATATTTTGTACTATGGCCGCTGTTTTGCAACGCGTAATCGTTGCACATGAAACAAGTACAGTCTTGCTCAATTCTAATATCTCAGGTCTTATTTGGTTTAAGGACAAATTGTTAATCGTATACCTGTATTGCATTTAGCAATCGGCCGGCCAGCGGCTGCTTTTACAAAAAAATAAAGTAATTGCGAATTTGAAGATATTCATGTGAAGCAATAGGTTACTTTATTACGCCCTTTAAAAAAGAAAACCCTACTTAATACTCTATTAAGAGAAGTTATTATAATTTTACTTGAAACACATTTAGTACTACCGGATCTCTATTGGCAACTGCGTAAGTTGTCCATTTTATTAAAGCTACTATAATTTTAAATGACGTATACCTATTTAAGTTTTCATGCAAATTGAACTAATAAAACAATCTTAGTTAGGTTTTATCTGAGGGTATTATTTTTAATAACTTGTAATCATAACATTGGCATATAACCTTTTTTCGGTTGCCATAGTGTACTCTTGACCTCATTTGACCGGAAACACAGTTGAAATGAAAACACATTTTAAATGTTGTTATGGTTGTCACTGCGTATTTTAAAAGTACTTTCCTCAGATCGACTGGGAAAAAGTTTTTGATTATTATGACGATATACTAATGCGACGTACCTATTAAAAAAAAATTACCCTCCATCGACGTAGTACTTCCTTTCCAACAAGTCTTATTTTATATGGACGTATAAAGTAAGTAGTTACGGTACTTTTAAAATTATTATAGTGCTAGCTTTTTTATCACATTAGATAAAGCCTTACATTTAAGTTGTTTAAATAAAACATAAACCACACATTATAAACTGTCAAATTAATACGTCCTATTTTCTTACACAATCACACTTCTGTTTTGCGTTTCGCGACATGGACGGCTTTGTATGTGAATAAATATTGTCATTGAAAACCTGCTAATTTAAAGGCACATTGTAACTGTGCTAGATTTAAAAGGTATAAGCAAAAAGGTAAATAGATTGGTATATACCTTTAATATAATCACGTTTAGAGGTAAAGGTAAATGATGAAGTAGTTACCTTTACTCTGTATCAGCAGGATTCAATTCTGGATCCCATAAGATTCGGTGATTCAAACATTAAACATAATCCTTCATCAATTTTAATTCAAAATTATGATACCTCGGATAGACCTTGAATCTAAGTATATAATACGTGTATTTGCTTAAATGAAAAGAAAATAAGAAATAATCCATAAAAAAATCAAAAAATAATAAATCTTTAGTATGCAGTACGAAGTTCACCGGGACCGCAAATTGCCTAAACCATTAACCGACCTTGATGAAATTATATTGGCACAAGTACCTATATAGCTTGCCTGTTGGAAATGGACATACTTTTTATCCCGTATGAGCACATATGAGCCGTTAAAACGAGATTAAAAAAAAATACTTTGTTACTTATGTACCCTACCTATCGTTCAAAAGCTAACCCGTGCGGTTTAAAAGCTAACCCAATTTTGATGACATTTTTGGATACAAAATGCTTTGCAAACTGGTGATAATTTTTAATCCCCAAAAAGCAAATTGTTTAAAAACGGGAGAAAACATGAATGAAGTTGCAAACTCGCGGGCAACAGCCTGTAGGTACGTAATAAATATCTAAGCTTGTACAGGGTTCGTTCATTTATCTAAGCCTATATAAATAACGTAATATAAACTAACGTTGTCTTAAAGTCAAATTATATATCTGTATAACAATCTGTATATAAAAATAACGATATTAAGCGCCATATATCAAAAGGTGCATGACGTCACAAGAATAGCTAGAAGTGTTCTTGAAACCGACATGTTCAAGAACCCTCTTTCACTCACATCGCTCTTAAAAATATTGGAGACAACTGTCTATAGCACTAGAAAAATAGGCATGGAAATATTTAATATCTTATATGCAAAAATATTTAACGTTGTCACTCAATTCAATATTCAATGTTATGTTAATAGTAAAATCTAATATGTCTTTTGCCAGCTGATTGAGTGTAATTGGGTGGCTTTTATGGAGATTTTCGTTTCACTGGATTAAAAGTATCGGACGTCGGTCTCAAAGATGCAATCTATCTCTTTGCCAAATTCCATCAAGATCGGTACGGTGGTAGTAGAGCTATTAACACTGTATTACATCAAAGTATGTTTAGTATATTTTTTGTTTAGTTTATTTAATCCAATTAGTACTAGTATATTCATCATATTGTTTGTTTGTTATAATTGTTGTTTGATTAACTTACTTTTATATATAAAAGAAAAGCAAATTGACATACCTATCTAGTACCAAGTATTTGTAATGCTATTAACGTGTTTTATCTAATCAATTAGAGTCAATCGTTTAGTGGAACTTAGTATTTCGACATGGCAACACATAATCCAACAATTAATAATTTCATCAAAGGTGTCAGGATATCATTGTCTACCGTATCTAGTACAAATTATGAAAAATATAACAAAACAATAGATACCTTTGAATTGTATAGCTTTCTTTAAATTTCTTTATCCTCTATTTAGAATTATTTTCGCCATTTTATAGCGGACCTGATACGGAATTGCGCTTTCTTCGCGATGCGGTCAGTACGGACAAATACTACGGCAATTTTAGATTCAACGGCATTTACACGTCAAACATAACCTTTCGCCCATGAGAACTTTAAGCAACAATTATATTCTCGTGTATTGATTACGAAAATTTCTATAAGGTATATGGGAAACTCTACAAGAGACGTGGACGTGGACGTCTATTGATGAGACCGTGATGATGACGTAAGTAATCACGTTTTTAGGATATGCACCCAAATCTGAGATTGCAATGGGTTCCTGCTCATATAGGCATAAGAGGAAACGAGGAGGCTGATAGACTCGCAAAGTTAGCAATATCAAAAGGCACAGACCTACCTATTTTACCATTCTATACGGAAATATTAAATAATGACAAAATTATATGTTTTGATAAATTTAAAGAGTATTTTGACATTCGAAGTCGAGAAAAGGGTATTTGGTATAAAACTATTCAATGCCAGCCTCCTCGTTTTCCTTGGTTTGCTAATATAAGATTAAGTAGAAAATGTATAGTATTAGTTCATAGTTTGCGTTCTGGACATTATCCATCTAATAAGTTCGCATTTCTAATGAAGAAAGCTAGTTCTGCCAACTGCGATATTTGCGGTACGATGGATGATGTCCAGCATGTACTGGTGGAATGTAACAGATACAATTTGGAGCGACTAGATGTTATGCGGCGGTACAAAATCAACAGATTTGACGTGGGTGCTCTAACGAGCCTTCTCTCTCAACCGACCACAGAAGGTTTCAGGTCTGTTGTTGTGTCAGGTTGTTGAGATATTTGTGCATAGGCAGCAATAACAGATTTTATCTGTTACATTTCCCTTATATTAATATAATTATTAGGTTTTTTGTTTACTAGTTACTTAAGGGATGATGGGGCTGGCATATCCGTGTTGGATAAAAGTCCCAAATAAATAAAGATTAAAAAAAAAAAGGATATGCACCCGCAGTCGCAAAGCATAATACCTAATAAAATGGCACCTACATCACAAAAAGTTCTTTAGAATTTAGATATCTTGGTAACTTTGCAATTTCCGCTCATGAGGAAAAATATAGACATTCTAATTTGTTTACGCTTACCTACCTACCTGTTTTATGATAATCATGAACTGCCATTAGTAACTGTAGTTCACTGACCGTGGATAAGATACTGGCTGGTTGAAAGGACTTTATGTAATGCTTCGTTAGTTATGGCTATGGACTTTAACAATCATTAGAGTGCTTTTAGGTTTTAAGCTTTCTCTGACATGTTATTACGTAATATTTAATACGTAGGTAAGTAGTAATATGATATTATTTTTTTGACGTGACAACGTTTTATAATTCGATGGAGCCGGCTGCACGCACGAAAAAACATGACAACATGCGGCGTTACCTCGCTCTGAGGCGTTCCATTTAAGACTTTAAGTTCAAGCGGAACGAGCGACAAAGAGGCACAATCGGCCTCCGCGCTCGGCAGCGTTCGACAACTGTCTCTCTCTTACTTGAGTGAGCGATGCGTCCGCGTTGACAGCTTCTATACAATAATACATTTACATGTTTTCGTCAAGTATGAAGTGCAGTGAAAAGTGAATATGGTGTCAATTGTTTATAGCAACGATGATGATAGAAACTATGTACATTGTAAAAAAAATTGACATAATTGTATTCATGCGTACAAATAAATGTAACTTGATCAATTCAATTGTGATTTCAATCTATCTACTTTCTATATCCATACAAAATATCTATCAAACAAATAAAATTAAAGTTTTCTTTTGAAAAATGTTTAACCATCGTCAGTAAACCCAATTTACAGACAATCGATTTTTTATGTCTATAGATGAGCGCTTGACTGCAATCACACCTGATGGTAAGTGATGCAGCCTAAAGTGGAGCGGGCTTGCCTAGAAGATGCCTATTCACTCTTGATTTGAAGGTACTCATATTGTAGGAACTGGGGATAATGGAAGCTGGAAGAGCATTCCAGATCCTAGCGATGCGGATCAGAAACGAAGATGCGAAGGGCATCGTACGCGTCCGCGGTATATCGACCACGTAGGGATGCAGATTACGGAGCCTCGCGGTTCGATGGTAAAAAGGCGAGGGGGGAACTAGATCAAATAATTCTTGAGCACACTCTCCGAAATATATCCTATATAATACCGAAAGGCAGGCAACCTTGCGACGATGTTCTAAACTCTTAAGTTTTCTTGATAATTTTAATGTTTCCTTTGTTTCATCCAATGTTTCCAGAGCAAAAACAACAGTCTTTCTCAATTAAAAGACTTAAAATATTCTAACATCCGTATTCTCCAAAAATAGTATTTAGTTACCGGCCCACTACAGGGCACAGGTCTCCCTGTCCCTCCTCCCACAATGAGAAGAGGTTAAGGCCGTAGTCCACCATGCTGGCCCAGTGCGAATTGTAGGATTCCACAAACCTTTGAGAATATTATGGAGATCTCCCAGCATCCGGAACCAGAAAACACAAATAAAATGACATTTTCTAAAAATGAATACTAGCTAGATCGATTTATTGCCCCCGAAACCCCCTGTATACCAAATTTCATGAAAATCGTTGGAGCCGATTCCGAGATTCCAATTATATATATATATATATATATATTATATACAAGAATTGCTCGTTTAAAGAAATAAGCTAGACAAAGTTTTGGATTCCATCGGATGAATGAATGTATGAATATACTTTTATTATACACCAAAAAAGTACATAAAGTAGAAAAGCATTACTACGCATTCATTTTTTTATTATAAAAATGAATCTAAAAATTTAATTAGATCTAACCACAGCGCAATAGTATTAGTGGAGTGAGTAACGATGCTTAGTCATTTGAAATGAGGAAATACCAATACTGCTAGTACCTCTACGTAAGGCGTGGGAAATCACCTACGAGTGAGGTTAGTTAGGCGATGTTGTGTAACTAAGAAAAGGCACAGTACGGTTTTAAGGGCGACGTGTAAAAGTGAGTAATATTTATACGGTTACTTATTAACATGTTATTAGGGGAATCCCTTAGATTTTTGGTCACCAGTGCTCTGTAGTAGGCCGGTAATGAGTTGATGTGATGATGATGATGAAATATAAGGTATCTATGCCTTTTTTATATAGAGAAAATGCCTGACACATTCTACTCCTTTGGAGTGAATGGAGAGTAGCCCTTGCACCCAGTAAAAACTCTCTGTGTTCCTCGATGAACTAATAGACGAGAAGTAAAGGGCGGTCCCGTCAAAAGGTATACGAGTATATACCAACTTAACAAGAATAATTAGGTATTTTATGAAAATTAAGTTTAATTTGCAATATTCCGCGAAAAGCGATTGAGTAACAAACACCTACACTTTCCCTATTATAGTATTTGTAGTATAATACAGTGCTTTGTCTAACTCAGTAGTTAAAAAGTAGATCTATAACATTTTCAGACATTTTAACATTTTTAGTTTTTGTTGTATCAAAAAACTCATCACATCATTTTCACATCGACTTTCAGATTTTTATCCTAATTTAATTAAAATTTTTGTACATATTGAAATTGATATGGATACATCTAAAAAAATACAAGATAATGTTTTAAAACTTATTTGTCTACGTTCGATTGGCACGACTCTGCGTTTAAACAGGTTTGCCAAATTTTAAGTTCAAAATGCAGTTCTACAAGTTAACAAACCAAATAGCTCTACGTTAAAGTACGTAATACGTAGGATTGCGATTTGTAAATGTTTGTAATGCACCGCACGTACAGCGTCTGCTCTGTGTTTCCCTTCATTGAATTGGTAATAAGTCAATGGTGCAGTGTGTCCGGTCCCGGAGCATCTCACAGGAAAGTCGACTGTCTTATATAAGATATCAGTATTATCATCAGCGTTATTTTATGTTCATTGCTACAATTGCTATTATTATTGCTGGGAATGAACCTTATCTTGGGAGCTATTTATCGCTAAAGGTCCCCATACACAGGCTATACGTCGCAGTTATACATCGCTTCAAAACTGTCATCGAACGTACAATCGCTTAACGTAGTCAATCGTTATGTCTCGTTGCAGAAAGTTTGTTTGAGTAAAATATCCAACTCAGTAACTTATGCAAGTAGCTTGCACAACAAAATGTGCATTGTTATGTCAAAAACGATAAAGCAAGAAACTCGTGGAAGATTCAAGCGAGTGAACTTGAAAGTGCAAACGCATCAGATTATATGCGATCACCGAAACCGCCTGCGATGTTGTTATATGGACATATTACAAGTTCTTGCAATATCGCCGGGTTTTCAAAGCGAAAGACTGCCTTGTGTATAGACTTGCGTATTTGATAAAGTTTATTTACAATTGACAACATATTTTTAATTATTACTTTAAGTAGTACGCAAGTGTGACTTTCTAACTATCAACATTATTGTCAAAATTAAAGTGTGTTCTAAAAGGCTTTAGCTTTGATAAAATCCCAAGGCTTTTTCCAGTCACAGTTGTCTTTTAAATTCCTGCAGTTAAGTCCTCACTCACATGAAAAAAAGCGTTGCGTTAAATACTTAACAAAAAACTCTATATAGGTAGGTCGGTAAGTAGGTATGGGTCGCATCGCATAAAAATAACTGCGCAATGGGCGATTTACACAACATACATAAGAATAACTGTGTGTGTGTGCCTATAGCGTTATTATGTATTAGTTACATTTTTATTATACAATATAGTAGATATAATATACAATAAACCTTTATTTACTAATACCGCCACTTCATTATTTCTTCCAAGTTTGAACGTTACATAAAATTCACATCTCATTAAGTAAAACACTCAATAATTCACAACGTTTCTATTCTTCTTTAATTAACTAGGGTATACAAATAAGAAGTATAAATCATTTTTGTTTTGTACCAATACATGTCACCAAACAAGCTGTTTAACATTAGTAGGTTTTGAAAAAAAAATCAAATAATCAAGAGTGGTTTGAAGAAGACGGTCTTGTCGCTCAAGTAAAATAATATAAACGAAGAGCGTCCATTTAAATTTAAATAAAGGTACCTTGATATCGTATTGAACACTAATCAATAGATTGATATTGACATGACACTGATAATAAATGACAATATTGACTTCGTATTAAGATGAGTGGACGCGATCGGGCAATGGCACACATACCCACTGCGGATGAGGTGCGCTTGCGCAACCGCTGTTAGATAATGTCCGTACATTCTATTCCATTAAGATCTTTAAAAGTAACGAAAAAATTAGTGACTATATACGTTCGTTACAAATATAATTATCTATAATCGTTACTCGTTATTATCATAAACATGTTAACTCGAATCAGCTATAATTTCATCAACGAATGAGGAGACAGCATCTTGTAAAATTAAAAGCATTAATATTTTCTACAAAATTTTATAAAACCACTTTGCCCGGAGGCACGCCTTGGCTATGTGGAATATCTTTAGACATTTTATAAAATGGTAATTACTTTTATTCGATCTTATTAACTAATAAACGTAATTGCCATTCTAGTATAATATTAATTGTGTTTTTACTAAAGGTCAGACATTTTAGCATGATGAATTAGAAGGTTGAAATATTGGTATGAATATAAATAAAACCAGAATTTTCAGGTGCGACAGATCTTTGCAACTAAGTAATAATTAATTTCATCATAGGTACACGACTGGATACGTAGGTCGGTATAGTTTTCCTAATTCTAATACATTTATTTATTTATTTTTATATTAATAATTGACAGACTACGACCACCGCCTATCACCATAGCAACACTTCGTAGGGCAACCAACGAACTAGTCCTTCAAAATGCTGCCCTGTGTCCATCAACCTAAGGCGTTGTTTCGGTGTAAAGCGTATTACACTGAAAACAACGCTCTTCTGATCGGAACATAGCTTGTACTTCTACGGACAAGCTCTGTCACCAAAAACTTTACTACGACTAAAATTTATGAATGGTTTTTTATTTCAACTACCAACAAACAACCTTTTGAAAAGTAACGTAAATTTGTTGTAACTACCACCACGCCGCGCGCCGAAATACTTCTTTTAAGAAGAATCGGACTAGCAAGTAACTCCGAGTATTAAAACATATCATGCCGATTGAACCTTGGATTAGGTACTGATATTATATTTGTTTGTGTCCAAGTTAAGATATAAATCACTTAATTATCTATATCGATAGAATATTTCTAAACAGTAATATGATAAACGAAAGCAATCAAAAATTATCTATTTCGCCGATTAATTTAAGTAATAACAAAACAAAACATGAAACTAATTATCGTAGTAGGTGCACTTTAACTCGATCTAGTGGTTCGCATGTTAAATGCCGGATAACGGTTTACCTGGTTCAGTACCAGCACTGAATTAAAAGACGTTGAAGATCATTTGTATTATCACATTTACTTGATACGCGAAATAAACATGTAGTGCTTGCGATTTGCATTACATATACATGGAATGTAAATACTTTAAGAAATATATTTTTTTATGTAAAATCGCTCGTAGACCCTATCATAAATAATTATGAATGTTATTGTAATATTTAAAGGCAACCCAACAACTTGCTTTGTCAATTATTTAAAATTTTCCATTATACGACAAAGGAGTCAACAAAGTAGCTGTGAGGAAAGCGATTAGAAATTAAATAGGCTGAAGAAGATGACTTGTTTATAAAAAAAAAACGTGATTGTACTTAAGTACACGCGTTAGAAGTTATACTTCTGTGGCGTAACAAGATCAAAATCTTTTCAAAACTTTTATCTTTCGCCTTATTCTACGTTTATAGAAAAATCGACACTAACAATAGGATTTATGATGTCTACATAATTAATGAAATGAATATCATAAATATAATAAAATTTGGAATACTAATAGACTCATTTTCGGAAAACCAAGTTTCTCTCAACACTAAAATACTATAAACTCAACATTAAAATTTGAGATTTTTGTAGGTACAATTGAATCAATTAAATAACCGGAATGAGCCGACCGTAGACTTTGATAATTGAAAGTGTACAACCTTATAGCTAACTTCAGGGTGTCGGTTTTTTGTGACAGTATGCGCGCGCATCGTAAATATTAACTCTCATCATTTTTTCCTAACGCGCCAAAAGAAGTATAACTTCGAAAGTCAAACCGAAACAATAATTAATGAATAGATCGAATTAAATGATTTGAAATTATAAGTCAAGTGATGATGATAGTTATCACAACATAGTTGTTATCTGTTTCCGTTAAGATAATGAACGATAGATAAAGATAAATATAGCGACTGAAATAGCAAGTGAAATAGATGCGATAGCAAATAGCTTGCGATAAAATCTACAATCTTTGAGGTTTTAAGGTTTTGATGATACCGATCTATCACAAGGCCTATAGATGGCAAACTATTGGTTCACATGTGAATTTTTTGTACACCTCACTTAGGAATTACGTTATCTGCTAGGCTATTTTTACCTTTCAAACACATTCGTGTTATGGCGTAATCTTAGAAAGTCTTTCTTTGATGAAATAAGTGTTAAGCAAATTTGCTAAAAAATAAGTGAAAGGATCCTTCGCTACGCTCGTGAATCATGATATATTTCTGCCAACGCACCTGGAATCATTGGGATCATACCAAGAAATTGCCCAGAATCATTCAGCGATTGTTTAATTCCATCATTCACCAAGGCAAAACGCCAGAAGCATGGTACACGAGCGTGGTGGTTCTGTTGTTCCAAAAAGGTGATAATAACATGCTGAAGAACTCCAGACCCATCTCGCTGCTGAGCCATGTCTACCAGTTGTTTTTGAGAGTAATTCCGAATCATCCCGTCAATAGGTTTGACAACTTCCAGCCACCCGAACAAGCCAGTTTCCGAAAGGGTTTTAGTATCATAGACTACTTACATACGCTGCGGCAGGCAAGACCGAAGAATATAACCGTCCACTTTTTTTAGTGGTGGACTGGTTTGTGGACTGTAAGCAAGCCTTTGATTCTAGGTGTAACTAGGGCTGAGGTTACTGCGGAGATGCCAAATTGACTACCGGTCCAAGTGTTGAAGTGTTAATACGAAAACGCTTACATGACAATCCATAAACAGGACCAGACCCAATCGAGCTTAATCCAATTGCAGGGATGAGTGCGGCAGGCATCATGATGGCATTTGTTAGGAATATCTACGTGATCAAATCAGAATTGAGCATATCCGTAGAAAAACTGGTGGGCATAATTCAGAGAGTCGCGATGCAATGGGGGGGGCACATAGCTCGGAGAACCGATGGATGTAATCCGGCCGGGCCATAACGAGATGGACAGACTACATGAAGCGAATCGCTGAAAACCGCTTGAAAGCAGCACCTATGTCCAGCAGTGAATCGGTTGAAGAGATGATGATAATGGATAATTTAAAATCGTTTTTTTTTGTGCACTTCGTAGCCATATTAAAAATATTTACTAACGTTGCAATTGTTATTTTAAAAGTGAACCATGCATCCCCTTCCTCTACTATCGGCTCTGGCGTATCTTTCACGTTAAACCCTTTTTCAAATAGAAAAAAACGGTTCCTAATTAAAAAGATGTCTAAAATGGTGACAACGTTACCTTTGTTAATTCGGGCTTATATTGCTACCGATTTTCTGTATTTCTATTGATTAATGTATTTTTTACATAAAATAATTGAAGTATACCTAAAGCGATGGTAAATGGATGATAAATGGATAACTTCTGTAACTAATCACTATCCGGATATGGTGTTTAGTAAAAGATAAAATCAAGTAAGTAATTTCACACTGTAAAAAAATATTCAAACGTAATATTTGTATCTTTATACTATTCATTTCAAACAAGAGAAGTATATTCTACAAAAAAGTCTGATGAAATTGTCTAGCAAATTGGTCACTTTATTTATTATTGGCTAGAGGTCAGTGTTTAATGTTAAAGGTGAATAAACCTAAATAATTAATAATCTCTAACTAATTTTGCTCCCCGACCCGTTTTGGAGCAGCGTGGAGGTTTAGCTCTAAATATCTCTCTATATAGAGAAAGAGCTTGTTTCCCAGTGGGACTTTAATAGGGAAAATGATGATGATGACTCTACAATTAAAATAGTAATAAATCTTCTGTTTAATTGTATAAGCGCGCAGCGCATAATTTATGAGCCGATTCTAATTCTGACCAATTTAACAAAATCCTATATAATAAATCTAGTCAAAATATAAACCAAATCGAAACTTTAGACAAGTAAGACACTTAAAATTAGGATATAAATAAAATTCTAAATACTTTAACAGCGTGCAAAACATAAAGTTGCTTTATACAGGGAACAATTTTAATTAAATGGTCTGGTAATGATAATGGTATATACGTTACTGAGTGTTTTTTTCTGTCTTCCCATTAACACGGTGCGAAAATTTGCGTCTCAGCTTTAATTCTCAAAACAGCGCAGTTGTATAAAAAGTACTTAAAATATAAACAAAAAATTTGAAAACATTCAAGTCTCTTATTTACTCTCTTAGATCCGTTTACAACTGAGGTTTTCATTCAGTTATGAAGGTATGTGTTGTTTCCTTTTCCTGTTAAATTGACAAACCTGCGTTGTATTTTCGTTCGCATGCACAAATATTATGCGTAACATAAACTAATCTAACGACTTTTTAATTCATTAAAAAACGCTAAATAGTTTAATGCAAAGTTAAAGTAGTAAATTTTATTCATTTTAATTCTATTTACAGAATGTTGAATAATAAAAGCAGATTTTTTGGGGTTAAAATATGAGCAAGACAATATTAAAGGATTCGTAATGCTATTAAGAGGTTAGGTAACTATTATAATTTATTAATCGATGAAAATTCTACACATGATAGAAACATAATCTGTGTCACATACGAATTCTTCACCAAGTAGGTACAATTCTTTAACATTATTTCATATTGGTATGCAAAGGTGGTGTTATTGCATTAGAAATCTCTTAAAGACAACCCTTTAGGAGGGTAATTAAATTTTGTAAAAGGTCACACACTGGCCATAAAATTAGCATGAAGGTGCAAGACATTCGTTAACAATTAGGCTTCAAGCATTTGACCTTTAAATACGAATAATAACAGTTTGTAACGTAAGTGTCGATGTTGAAACAACTGGGGAACGTAGGTTAATAGTTCCAATGTTACTTCGTAATGCAATAGTAATAATGATACTCAACTCATCTATCTACTAATAAGTATTAAGGCATTGTTTATTTCTTAATTATCGCGTTCTTAATACGAGTAACTTTAAAGCGAAACCTATTTTTAAAAACTTCTGAAGAAACTGCCACACGTTAAATAAACCTTATTGATGAAGAAAACATTAATTATTAAAAATGGAAGCATAACTGAAAATACATATTAAAAAACTCCAGGAGAAACTGGCACGCATTAAATAAGCCTTATTGGTGAATTAAACGTGTATGAAAAATAGAAGCATAACTGAAAACAATATAAAAAACTCCAGGAGAAACTGTCACACGGTAAATAAACCTAATTGATGTTTGATTAAACATATATTAAAAATGGAAGCATAACTGCGAAAGGATACAAAAAAGCTTCAGGAGAATCTGTCTTAAGTTAAATAAACCTTATCGATGAATTGAATATGTATTAAAAATGTAAGCATAAATTCGAAAACTTTTTTGAACTGTAGGAAAAACTGCCACTTCTTAAATAAACCATATTGATGAATTAAATTTGTATCAAAAGTAGAAGCTTAACTGGGAAACCATTTAAAAAACTCCAGGCGAAACTATTAAGTGGTAAAAAAGCCTTATTGATGAACTAAATATGTATTAAAAATGGATGTTACTGTCAATACGAAACTATTTGGAAGAAGAAGATTAATAGTACTCACCTTGTAAATGTATGATGTTATGATCGACCTCAGGGAGTAAATGCAAGAAGGTGGTCGACAGAAGCACACCGCCGCCAAACGAGAGCAAGGTCATGACAATTTTGTTTTTGGATTTCAAGGAGCCGGCTTCATCGGGAGTTATCCAATTGAATCGCCTCGCCACAAACATTGGCACGAGACCACATATCATACAAGCGCAAAACAAAACCACCATAGACACCCCCTTGGCGACGATCACCCCCTCGGTGTCGTTTTCGCCATGCATTGGTTCTAAATCCGCCATTTTTTAGGTCGTACTTCGCACAAGTTTCGAGGAGAATTGGTCCGGTTTAAGGGCACGTCCTCTTTTATACCGCGTTTCGGTATCAGCGATATGCGCGTGCGACAGCTTGGGCCGACGCGCTAGTACTATAAGCATTAAGCACCGGCTTCAGTTCGTTCCACTCCAGCGTAGCCTTTGCATACAAAACAAAGCCTTTGAACGCGTTGCGCTAAATACGTTAATTGAGATGTTAGTATGTACAACAATATTTAATGCGTTAAATTAATCGCGTCAATGTTCTTGTTGAATACCGTGTAAATAATTAAAGTTAAATATAAGTTACGAATGTATAGTTATACTAAAGTGCACGTTTAGACTACACGATAAATAGATCACTAACTCAGTTAGGGCTCTAAATTTGTGAAGTGTAATTACAGTTATTGTAGTTTACACAGAATACCATTCCCGGAGCACTAGCGGGGGTTATATGTAGTACCCTATTTATCGTGTGCACTTTAGCGGGATTGTGTTCTTTTTCCAGTACACATCTCTACATTTTTGGGCTTGAATGTGCGCTTGATGCGATTGAACATCACTTGTTTTAACGGCGAAAGAATATATCGTTACAAAAACTTCATTCCTGAGAAAATAACTAATGTTTAATTGTCAGTGTTAATTGAACATTAATTATTTTCTCAGTAAGATTTATAAAAATAATACCTGGGTATATTATATATTTCTTGAGCAATTCATGTTTAACCGGGCACTTTTGGAACCTTCTTAGCTTTAGTTTTTAGTTTCGAATGTAGATATTCACCATCACGTCACAAGTCACAATATCCGAAAAATATGTACAAAATACTTGTTGTTGTAGTGCTTTATATAAAAATTATTAATTAAATACAGTTCATTTATTGTTCAATATTTTTTAATTATTTAGTATGAAATGGATCCCACACAAATTTTATTCAACCAATCAAAATGATTTTCGGCATAGAGTTAGTTGAAAGGACGGAAACCTTTTTTTCCACTGGATATATTTTTTTGTATATTTGCTGCGCGATTATATCGTCGGGAGAACTCCACATTACACATAACGCCTCAGGTTTGGGAAAAAAAATATTATCATCTTTAAGTCGGTGCCAAGTAAAATGTAGAGAATAACTGGTACTTACTTGAATACGAAGTATATTATGATCTCTACCTAGTAATTTTCTACTTTATACTTTTTTCCCAGGAAAACAAACGGTTCCCACGGGATTAGTAAAAACCGTAGGTACTAAAAGCGCACTAAGAAAGCGGAAAATAGTTAATTAAATCTAGAAATCTTTATACTATCTTTATTATATCTTAATTAAATCTAGCCAGGTGGTTCAGACTTCGGATTCAATTTTTAAGCAACTTCGCCCCAAAACATTCTCATTCTGTAAGGAGACCGAAGCCATAGTATGCTGGAAATGGATTGATAATGATAATATTTTTTAGAATGCATGATATAAGTTACGGAACCCTCTCTACGTGAGGCTGTGCACTTCATCGGATTTTCAATTTTATCTAGGCTATGTAAATTTGGATTGCACTTAGTACTGAATAATTTGATGTGTTCCATTCATATGAAATCAAATTCATATCATTTCCGGTTCACTTAACTACGACAGTCACGTTTTATTTATGAATAATAATTAATAAATATGATTTTTTATTCTACTACAATAACTGTAGGGCTAACAGCCCTTGACTGTAATCTCCTGCTGGAATGATGACGATGCAGTCTAAGATGGTAACGGGCTAACCTGTTTGGTGTACGCTGGTTATATTAAACCCATACTAATCTGTTTCTACGTAATCGTGCCGGAACTCTAAATCGCTTAGCAGCACGCCTCTGTAACTCAGTAACGTGGTAACTTGCCGCGGCCTACCACAAGACTAGACCAGAGAAAATTCAGAAATTATAAATTCCCAAATCCCTTACCGGGTATCGAACCCGAGATCTCGTACTTACAGCCCTACCACTGCGCTAGGAAGGTTGTCAAAATGTAAAGAATCTAACAAGTCAGTGGATAATAGTATATTGTGCAACTAGTGCGACAAGTTGTCGATTGCCCACGAAAGCGAAGTTGAACGCACGAGAGAAGCGAGTGCGGTCACTCGCTTGAGTGGGTAATCGATGTCGCACTTGTTGCACATACTATTTTGTATTACTCATGCGGGGAAAGTATCTTGACGCTCGCTGTTGCGGTTGAAAAAGAACAGTTTGCCCATTTTAAAATTTACAAGTAAACTTGTCGCACTCAAATTATTCTTGTCGCACTCAAATTTTAAAATGGGCAAACGGTTCTTTTTCAACCGCAACAGCGAGCGTCAAGGTACTACTTTCCCCGCATGAGTGATACAAAATAAATTAGAATCGCTGCTATTCCCTTTGAATGCCTACTTAGGGTTACCACCTGATAAAGATTGAACAAGATTACAAACTATAGTCAATTAGAATTTATGGTAAAACATCTAATTATGGATAATAGGGATGCCGTGGGCAGTTTACTCAAGACATCTATTTAGTGTTCAGTTTCCGTGTTACTGAGATAATTCATTGCTTTTTCAAGATAGAATAGTACTACAAATATTGAAAATCAAATAATAAAATGATTTCGCTCACGGAGAATTTCAGAAAAATGCGATGATATGGTTACTCTACTATTAACAATATGAACAATTTGATAAGATACTATCGAATAATAATCACAGGGGGCTTAATTTAACTTGTACACATAATAGGAAATAGAATAATTTATATCATATCAATTATCGACTACATAATATTAAATTATTTAAAGATCAAATCGTAAATTTCGTACAAAACGAGCGGCGTCTAACTTCTTATCTTCCATAGGATTAGAATATGTTCTCGCAATAGCCTATAGACTTATTCAACATGGAAAGCTACCGGCAAATGTACAATTTTCTCAAGATCTGTTTAATAGCTCATACATAAAGCTACAGTTTCGCAGACAAAAAGACAACAGTTTCACATTTTTAAAAGGATCGAAGTTCCAAGGGTTATTACACTGACTAAAAATCTGACTAAAACAAATTCTGTTAAAATAGTTAATTTTTATTAAGTTTCAATCAAATTATAAATATTAAAAAATCGTTTCAGTTGTTTCTGTAACATTATTATACTTATTAGGGTTTCCCCATTGCACATGTGATATTTGATCGAGTGAAAATATAACCGTACGGATGAAGTCGCGGAAACTACTACAAAATAATGCAACTGACCTGGCTAACCGAATAACTCACAGAACCTTTCCGGAAATTAGAAAATGTACTATAATGATAGATTAAGTTAAGGTTAATCTCGGTAAAATTATTTGTTACTAGTTTCTACTCTAGAATTTCCTGATAAAAGCCCAAATGATAGAGCTATGGGATACTCTCAGATATATTTGATCAAGTTTTTATTAAGTATTTATGTATATTATTCATAAAAATATTCATTAGTCTTCTTAGTACCCATAACACAAGCTACGCTTACTTTGGGGCTAGATGGCTAACAAGACTAACAAAAATAAGTTATTTACTTTATAGATTGAGTAGTAAAAACTAAGCTGGTGCTGTAGTTAGTTATAAAATAAATTTTATGGTATTGTGATATTTTCTTAATATCCAGTGTTTTATTTTTTCAAAAAAGACCTTATCCTATGAGAGTGGAGGCCAGTGTTCGACAGTGGAGCTTCAAAAGGCTGGTGACATAACGACTCACCCCATTATTAATATTTTGGTCTTCCCGTTTATCTCTTTTCTTTAGGCTGTCTTCTGAATGGTGTAGCTGATTTTGTCTGGAATTTTACAGGTAATAATAACCGTAACCCTCTAGGGTTTTCGAAAGTTATAATACACTATGGGAAAATCTAAACCTGGTTCAGGTATATAGGGAGAAGATTTTACAAGGAATGTTCTAGGCTAACTATCGGAAAGTCTTCGCACGCAAAGTCGCAAGTAATTGGCTCATTTGTAAAGGAGCCAGTTAAAATAGTTTTTATAAATTTTTTAACATGATATTTTTACCAAATATCTGCGGACATAGCCCTTTTTAGTTTTATGTGCATAGATAAATATCTATATAGATATAATCTTCATTAGGTAAGGAACTAACGACGTCAACGACCTCTAGGAATGAAATAAACCTTCAAGGTTAGATAAACAAAAAGCTGTATTGTTGCAATCATTAACAATTTATTACACTCAACGGGTATTGTCAATAGTGTACCATAGTCTATATTATATAAAAAATAGATTAACTAGCCTTTTAAAAAAAACTTATATTTGAAAAATACCCACTAACTTTTTTTCTGTAAGAAAATCCGTACGGTTCCGTCCATTAGCTGGGCGTGTCCGACTCGCACGGACTAAAAAAGCCTCAAGCCAACCGCATTGCATTTTATAGCCGACCCCCAATTGTCTCTCTATTACTCTTCTCTATTTTATCTCCTAGATTTTTGGACTTCTATACATTTTGCGACTTCTTTTCTGGACAGTATGCGTGCAATCAGGTTTTAGGGACCACATCGCTGTTCACTACCTATGCCACAGATTTGAAGTCTGCACAAGCATCAAAGCTCAAGCTTTCCCACTTAAATTTACTTGTTTTAATCGGTAGAGTTCTACCGCATATACTATAAACAGGCTTGACATTTAAAAATAGTTAGAACAAAGTACCACCTACTTTTTTTAATTAGATATAAATGTACCAAAGAAAAAAATTCGGCAAAGTCGCGGGCAAACATTTGTGTCTTTAATGTTCTACAAATAATAATATTTTAGTTACCCCCTACCCACTAAGGAAAGTTATAATTAAAAATTGCTATCTTGGAAAACCAAAAAAAATTGCCAACTCCGAGGCAAAATGCACTGTCGGTTTAGAAACTGGTTATCAACCTGCGCGACTGAAGTAATTTTGCATTTTATCTTGGGGATTCCCAGCGGTTAGGGTAAACCGATTCCGGTATCGACGGGCATTCTAAAGAAGTAAGCTACTGACATCAGCTATAGCCATTGTAATTTTGTTATATTGAGGTTAGGTTGGTCTAAAATTTGTTATAAACACATAAAAAAAATAGTTTAATTCACCTCAACATTTTTGTTTTGAGTTAACTAAATTATTAAGCCCTTTTTTTATTAAGACTTGAAGATTCGATATAAAGAGCTTGTTCACAAAAAATGTTCGCAATTTAAAAGGTATATTTTACATAGACTCTTATGGACAATTCAAGAGGATTACGAAGGATTTATTGAACCTAGGAAGTTATAATATTTAGGTACGTTATATTAACCTTTTTTTAAATATACATACAATTGGGCTTGTATCGTGATGATAAGTGCATATTTATTACTTTACAGCCCCGAAAAACAAACGGTGTCCGCGGAGTTCATGAACGATTTCGCGGTAACAGCTAGACAACGATAAAAATGTCCGTCCCAAATCCATAACTAATTTTATAACAGGATTAAGTACCTATGTTTTATAACGTAACTATTTACGAACATGTTCGCATAGAAATTACAAAAAAAATCTTAATTATTATCATCGTCATCATATTGTGCCTATTAATAGCTTAATTTAGTGATTATTATTACACGTTCGTGATAAAAAACTCGCCGATAGCTTTAAGTGCTCTACGGGGGTGGACACCACCAGTTTTCAAACTCCAGTCTGGTATTAACATATCTTGACAGAAAATCATACCCAGCAATTTTCGGCCTGACCTAAAAATTTCCCTAGCTCAACGTGATTACGTAGTCGAAAATTCTAAATGATTCTAAACAAGAGACGGCGTTTTGTTGTTGTTAATTTTAAGGTGATAAAACAATGTTAATATCATTATAATTATAATGTTTTCTTATATATTTTAAAGATTTTTGACCTCGAGGATAAAATCCATCGCTGTTAAAGTAGAAATATCCGTGCCGAAAACTTACACGACATTTCGTTGCAAGAAAAGATAAAAACCACTTCCATGCTTTTTCTTTTCGAGCATCGCCAAAAAGGTTAAGTTATGTTTTCTCCTTACATTAGCTGCAACTTTCGCGAAATGTGTTATGAACATAACGATGTTTGCACTTTGCAGTTCACCTAGGGAAGTTAAAGAGTCATCATCATCATCATCATCATATCAACCTATTACCAGCTCACTACAGTCTCCTCCCACAGTGAGAAAGGGTTAAGGCCGTAGTCCACCTCGCTGGTCCAGTGCGGATTGGTGGACTCCACACACCTTTTAGAACATTATGGAGAGCTCTCAGTCATGCAGATTTCCTCACGATGTTTTCCTCCACCCTTGAAGTTCACTAATAATATAATAGAACCAGCGTTTTTTTGGTTGTTCATTAATCCTGAAGGAACTGTAAGTTTTGCCGGCATAAAAAGCAACCTTTGTGTTAATCCAGGGAATAATCTATCTGAATTCCAAAATTCAGTCAAATTAGTTCAGTAGTTTTTGCGTGAAAGAGTAACATCCATCTATTTATCTATACAAATGTTTGCATTTATAATATTACTAGGCTTCCGTACTAGTATTACTAGTACGGAAGCCCTAATCCTTACTAATATTATTAATGCGAAGGTTTCTTTGTTATTTACTTTTATTCATCATTATATTTTTTTTCATCTCTATCTTCCTCCAGCTATTTGTTGTACAAAAATCATGGAACTAGCGTCAGCGTCACCGCACGCTTTCCATGAGCTATACATACATATTACATACATTTTACACTGATTTTGCAGTTAACAGTGGTCCTATTCTAAAAATTGTTTTACTGTTTGAAAGGATTACAGATTTACTCCCGAGGTGATCCTCAAGTAAATAAATAAATACTACGACGATACACACATCGCCACCTTGCCCCAAAGTAAGCGTAGCTTGTGTTATGGGTACTAAGATGAGTGATGAATATTTTTATGAATAATTTACATAAATAAATAGCAATATACATATAAACACCCAGACACTGAAAAACATTCATGCTCATCACACAAACATTTTCCAGTAGTGAGAATCGAACCCACGGTCTTGGAATCAGAAAGCAGGGTCGCTGCAAACTGCGCCAATCGGCCGTCAAGTCAAGAGCAGATGAGGATCCCTTGGAAATCAACGGATATCCTTAAATTTTATAGCCATTTATAACATTATGTTTGTTGAACTCTCACAAAAAAAGTGGAGTTTGAATCTAAGAGTTAATAACACAGTTGGCTTTTTACAAAATTAGTTAGTACGAACCATTTCAATCTCATCACGTAAATACTCCGTACTTATAACTCTCTACACCACCCGCTTTATAATATTAATATATTAATATACATAGTAGAAACTTTGCGGTTGCTTACAAAGCTTGCTTACATTGTATTTTAGTGATTTGAATATAATCGAATTTAAAGCAATAGAAAAAGCTTCGAACAATACTAAGTACCTATTATCTATTGACAATGGCATAGCGAGCATACATAATACTTCACGTTTGCGGACGCATTTTCATTGTTTTAAAATTTCAACTACTGTCTACTAAGGATCATCAATAGCTTATAAAAGTCCACTGAGGATTTACCCTCATAATCTCATTCATTACAATCAAATTGAGAGTATTTGGAAATAATAATTAAACTTCATCTAATTATAGGCTTCTATTCCTCAAAATACTGAAGCCTATAAAAAAAACCAACTCGATAAGTGAAGTATTTCGCTCGTTATCGTGACCACAATCCGGATCCGCACATACAGACACACGGGCGTCCAAGACAGAACTTTTTTAAACAATTTTTTAATTAGTTTAAATAATAAAAGGAGATTTAAAAATATCATGAGTGTTAAAAGTAGTGTTTTTCTCAACATTTGTCTATTTATATTCACTTATAAAAGCAATTGAGAATAAAAAAAGTTACATTTTAAGTTGGAGAATCACTCGGTGTACGTAAACTGACAGTAATACCCACCTCAACGCTTCGCTTATGAGGCGTGCAACAATTGTTGGCTCTCACTCCCGATCTAAAATTCTCTTTTTGTCACGTCAAAATTGGGTACTTACATTATATTAATATGTTATAATACAATGTTCGTAAGCTACTGATTTTGTTAAATAATACAATATTATTTTACGGAATGATATTTTGAAATGTCATTACTGCATCTAATTAAAAGTCCGCAAGACGCTTTTGTGATGAGGTAGGCGTTGAAGGAGAATGTAAATAAATGAATATATGAATAAACCTTTATTGTACACCAATGAAAAAAAATTGTTACAGAGATATAAATACAGAGCAAGAGAGTAATAAAGGAAAACCGGAATGACGATTTCACATCCTTACCGACTCTATTTATGTCAGTTTCTAAAGAAATACGTACCTACAAGATTATAGGAGTACAAGACACGATAATAACATCTGAAGTTGCCAATCCCAAATTACGGCATCACGACTGAACAATCAGTTGCGAATAGTTTTAGCATAATAACACAGCATTCGTTAATTATTCCGATCACGATCACGGAAATAGCTGTTCGCAACACCAAAGGGGATTCCCGGGGCATAGTTTTGGCAGTTGTCCGACCGTAAGATAATAACGACAGTCAACTATCCCGGTAGTTTAGTGGAAGTGGAACGGGGAATTCCTATGTAATACTTACAGTCTATTTTTCTTACTTGAAAATGTACAAAATCTTTTTGTTACTTTTAATGTAAATTTTATTTTCAAATTGTTAAAAAAGTACTAAAACCTATATTAATATCATTGTATTGTGTTGGTTTTTATTTATTTTACCGCACTTGTTTTTTGATTTTTTTTAATCAGTTTACACTAAAGAGTAGAGAAACGTTTGTTTACATTAAAAGACAAGTTAGAAAAAATGGAGTGTATGTGTGGCTTTACTTTTAAAAATTCTGAGCTTGGGAGGTCAATGTTCTAAAACACTATGTTAGTTAGTTACTTAACAAACATAGCATATTATCGGAATAGTTAAAATTAAATAAATATAAACTTTTCATTCCGAAAATATTAACCATTATTGACATATTTTATTTTTAGCAGGTACATGTTCCGTTAAATAATGAATTCCAACTTTATAATTTAACAATCTGGCAAATGCCGTATACCGTGTATTGGCAAAAATGTTCGAGTATCCAACTGAGCTGAAAATCGTTGCGTTATTTTTATAATTAAAAAGTTATAAATTGTTATTAAAATAAAACAAAAAAATAACAAATAAAACACACACAATTAGTACACATTATAAGAAAACCGTAGAAAGAAAAATAAATAAACATAAAATGATGAACCATTTATAATAATTAACTGTAATTATCTGAATAAATGACTATTTATTAAATACAAAACTCACTTTGCATAGATAAATCTAGCTGCTATTAACTTCTCCTATTAACGTCCCATTGCTAGCAAGCTTCCTCTCTCTTTTAGGAAAACGGGTTTAGAGCAGAGGCCCACCACCCTGGCGCTTGATAAACTATGTGGTCTAGTAAGTAGGAGGGCCCGGGTTCGATTCCCAGCAGAGGCCATTTGGAATTTATAATTTCAGAATTTTCTCAGTTCTAACCCTGTGGGACGCAAGAAGTACCGCCGAGCAAATTAGCGTTCCGGTACGATACCGCGTATATACCGATTAGGTATAGGTTTAATTTAGCTGCCTTACCCCTAACCGGTTGGTTCGATACCATATTAGACTGCGATAAAATACAACGTGACATTGCAAGCCATAGGTTAACTTTAAGTGGAATAAAAACACAGTTACGCCTGAAATAATACTAGTTTTTCCCGCAGTTTCGGCGTTTCGTATCTTGGTACTGCCACTGCTTTCACCAAAATATTACCAATGCGATAATTACTGCGTGACACAGGATATAAATCAAGTCATGAACAAAATGTAAATTGTTTTAATAAACATCTGCATATCCTATTAAGTACTACATAATATATCTATGCATTAAGTAGTCATTATATAATTACCTAGTCACGCAAAGGATTAATTGAAACTCCTTTGTTTTACGTAAATACCCAATCAAAAGCAATATTTAATTCAGAGTCCACGATAAACCTAATTAATTACATTAATCTCTATCGACTATCGAAAAGTTTCGCCTTATCGGCTATTTTTGTAGTACTTACGTACGTTTCACTTATCCTACCGATACGTGTAAAATATACGACCGTTAAGCATTACGTGTTTATCATAAATATAATCAAATCCAAAAAGCTGAATAAATCCACTTGATCTTACAGGCCTTTTTGGTATTAACAATTTTTTTAGCGGATACAATGTAATTAAAATGAATTAATATGCTACGGCAATACACGCATCGCCATCAAGACCCAAAATAAGTGATGCTTGTGTTATGGGTACCTATTAAGATAAATGATGAATATTTTTATGAATAATATACATCAATACTAATAATATAAAAATAAACACGGAAAAGCATTCATGTTCATCACACAAACATTTTCCAGGTGTGCGGATTGAACCCACAGCCGTCAAAATATTAATGGCCAAGACATGTATGTAGCTACTGAGCTATGAGTACTTGCTCGTTCTTGGTTCATTGAATAAATAATGATGTACATGCATCAACATGTGGCGGTCTCCACATTACATAACTAGATGGCGCTACTAAAAATCCTACATCGCGCTAGCGAAGTGTTCACTAAGAATGCCTATATATACAACTTCCAAAAATGAATGTTCGGACCTCGGTCCCCGAGCATGATCACCCGCTCGGAGGAAGATCTTCCTATTGTTACGGTCGAGCGTATCACCAAAGCTCCCGTACAAACATTATATAATTTCTTTCGGTCGTAATTTCAACTTTGTTATTACTAACTACCCATAGTTATTCATGGCAGGTTAATGTTCTCTTTTTTTAGATAAATCATTAAAGCAATGGGTGTAGGTATGTTTATTTTAGAACAAACACTTTTATATTCGTGGTCACTTTCGTCAGTTGTAAAACGTAAACTTATGACCGACGTAGCTATACGCTCCGTCTTGCCGAACATTCATGCTTGATAGTCGATGGTGTAGACGCCGTTCAAGGCTTCCACCTACGCTTTAGTCCAGCAAGATTGCTATAGAACATATTCCTCTTTTTCTAATAAAGATATAAGATCTTTAAACGAACGATTCTATATAATTGGAATCTCGGAATCGGCTCCAACGATTTCATGAAATTTAGTATACAGGAAGGAGGTTTCGGGGGCTATAAATCGATCTAGCTAGGATTCATTTATATTGGAATCACGGGCAAAAACTGCAAAAAATATCCTTTTTGAGAGATTCTGATGCGTGCGATGCGTGAACGGTAAACGTTACGCCAAACGACGGAAGTATGTGGTAAGTATATCGGAATGGTCGGAACTATTGTTTCTTTAAAGTTCTATAAAACAGTCCGCGACAACATAAGAATATTTTTTTAAGACGGCTCATTTGCGGACTAAGTCGCTAGTTATGTATTATATTTAAAATTTTGTTTGACTGCTTGTCTTCACTAAATGCAAAAACTTTGTATATTGTAAATGTAGAAATAACATCTTTTATTTCACAAATAGCTTATTGCATTCCTAATATTAATTCCCAGATAGCATCTTAATAATTACCTAACGATGAGTACCTATACTATCTAGAAACTAAAAATTCTTTGACAATATCGTTGTTTTGAATACCAATTAAGATTAAATCTTGTATTTCAATAACAATGAAGTAATTAGGTATATCTATTTACGTCATAATGATTGGACAGAGATAGCAATACAAATCTGTGACGTAATAGACATAAATAATTCACTTTTCAAAATATTGAACTGACATAATTTCCTTTTAAAACGTTAACGTTTTCAGTATAGTTATTGTAATATCCATAACAAATGTACAAATAGCAAAAAGTACCAACTTTATCTATTCCACGTGTAATTGTCTGGTTAAGGTGACAACAATGCATAATTGATTCGGACATTTCTGTCTTGACATCACATACTTAGGTGATTGACTGAAACACGAAATTTAGTAAAAACGGAGCTTCAAGTTCAACCTTAAGTGAGTCTAAGAGTAAGTCGCTAATTTATTGCGCGTATATATTTTTTGAACTGCAACATCTTCTTGTTCAAAACGTGATTCTTTCACTAAGGGAGGAGGAGTTTGGCTGGAGATTATTTTGTATTTTTTGAACAATTAAATTCTATTCACAATACATTTATTCAAATACCTATACCTATTTTATAAGCACTTATAAAACATCATGTCTCTCTGTTTGTAGTGACCTAAACTATAATAATTGTCAAAAAGTGAAAAAGTTGGCAGAAACTTATTAGTTTCTCTTTTCTAACATAGACATTCAAGTACAATTTTCATACAATAATTCTTTCTTGAGAGAGTTAAAATAGACGTGGCCTTCTTCCAAGCATCTTTGTTTTTCAGATCAATTGTGGCAATATTCGTCATAAAATGATTATATTAAATGATGTTGATGTTAGAGACTGTCTATCTATCTTCAGCCGAAATCTTAGCAGAAGTAGATCATTTTATGATATTCTAAAATCTATTACGTATTTATATAGCTTTTCGTTTAGGTATACCTATTAACAGAATTCAATTTAGAAGAAAATCTTTTTTCATAAAAAATATTCATCAGCTATCTTAGTACCCATAACACAAGCTACGCTTACTTTGGGGCTAGATGGCGATGTGTGTATTGTCGTAGTATATTTATTTATTATAAAAAATATGTACCGACCCAATTACTGAACGTTGCCGTTGTCGGGATTTCTATACTTTTCGCTTCAAAAGATGTCAAATATGTGAGTACACGGCATACAACTATACTCAATTCAAATGAGAAACAATGGATAAATATCTGCAATTATGTTGCTATATTATATAGTAATTAAATTATATCTTTATTGGCAATCGTAAACTTAACGATATTACGATTATCGATAGGTAATATTTCAAAAATAATCAGTATCTAACAAGTTACGAATTACGATTTTGCGCACGATTGATTCAAGCCAAGTTCTATTTGTTAAAATTATTGATGTTTTACATTTTATTTATCGAAAATCGAAAAAAAAAATGTGTAAGAAGGTAACGGCCCGGTGGCCCAAACCGAACGTTGATTAATAAAGGAGCTTAGAGCTATCACGCTGCTTTAATGTGGGATGGTGTACTTAATCTAGAATATAGTAGAATAGTTGGAAAATCCAAAAGTGCACGCCTCATAATCTCATTCATTACAATAAGATTGAGATTATTTGTAAGTAATAATTAAACTACATCTAATTATACCGTGAAAAGTAATAGGCTTCTATTCCTCAAATTACTGAAGCCTATAAAAAAAACCAACTCGATAAGTGAAGTATTTCGCTCGTTATCGTGACCACAAGATACGGGATCCGCACATACGGACATGGACACGGACGGAGTTTAAATAATAAAAAGAGATTTTAAAAATCATGAGTGTTAAATATAGTGTTTTTTCCCAGCATTTGTCTATTTATATTCGCTTATAAAAGCAAACTAAAAAATCTTTTATCTCAGTTGTAATGTTGTAATACCGCTTATGACTACACTATGGCAACTTCGCATTTGGCACCATACGGTTATCGAAGTTTCTGAGGGTAGATCTTTAATAATTTATATGTATACCTTAATAATAAGTTTAATATGATTGCTAATCAAATAATATAAGTTCAATATGATTTCTCTGTAAGTGAATATGTAAATTAATCTTTAAGAGAAATAAATGATTCTTTAACCTGATAAAGAATAAAAAAAGTTACATTTTAAGTTTGAGAATCACTCGGTGTGCGTAAACTGACAGTAATACACACCTCAACGCTTCGCTTATGAAGCGTGCAATAGAATAAAGTGTTAATAATATTTAAGCGACAGCGTGCTCTTTAAGGCTAAAAAATTAAACTTTGTAAAATTACACACAATATCCTTCGTGGGCTTGAGTATATTACCTATATGCTTTCCAAAACGGTAGATATAGATTTAAAGGTAATATTAGATTTACCTTAGCGTAAGTTTAAACAATATATATCAACCCATTACTGGCCTACGGGCACGCTCCTTCCACAGTGAGAAGGATTTAGTTCGTACTCCAACACGCTCGCCCAGGATTGGTGGACTCCAAACGCCTTTGAGAACGTTATGAAAATCTTACAGTCGAAGCAAGTGATAATATAATTACTTAAACGCACATAACTTAAAAACAGTTACAACTTAAAATTGAAAACGGTTCCATTCAGTCGCACGACATACTATAGTAACTAACTCTTTTACGGTGAATTGTGTCAGACTCTGGAATTCACTGCCTGCTGACATACGTCAGGCTCAATCCCTAATCGCAGGTGGGATCCTCAGCGTCGCACTCTGGTAGCGGAAATAGGCGGGGACCTCTCGCTGTCCAGCGTTGTATTTGCCATGCTGAGCAGCGAGAGGTCTTGGGAAGCTGTGGTTGACTTTTGCGAAGAAGTTATCTCGCAGAAGGAGGCCGCGGAGCGGATGCGTGAAGAAGCTGTAAACGCACATCCGCTCCGGCGTAGACGGCGGGAATATGCCGCACGTCTGCGTGCCCTGGGAGGCGGCGGGTAGTTATTGGGCTAGCTACCCGTCCCTATACGAGTCTCCCTGCTGTCTGAGGGGGGGGATCAAGCTGTCCTGATCACCTCCTCCTTAGCTTAGTAGCCCTGGCAATCAGTTGGGGTTGTTGGTAGACGTCTGGGAAGTGTACAACGGGTTCCCCGGACGTCCAATAAATCCAACGAGAGGGACATGCCGTGGTGGTTTTTAGTTCGGGTAAACGAGTCCCACATAACCTCTGTCCTGCCCAAAAGGACAGAGGTAGCCTAAATAAAGCTTTTCCAACACGACAAAAAAAAAAAAAAAAGGCTCAATCCCTAAATTTATTCAATAAGCGTTTAGAAAAAGTATGTAGTATATTGCTTAAATATGAATATACTTATATATATATATTATGTATAATATGTATATAGTATTAGAATTTATGAGTAAGTAGTTTATTATAATTATTTGGTATATATATAAATATATATTTATTAAACGGAAATTGCTGCACCAACCCGTTCCTTCGTTTTTCCTACCGTCAAAGGTTGTCTGGAAGAGATCGCTTTAGTGATAAGACCGCCTTTGCACACTCCATTTTGTTTTCTATGTTTCTTCTGTATTTGTGTTTAATTTATATAAAATGCAATAAAGACTTCAAACAAACAAACAGTTAGAGGTGCGTGTTGGGGTTCGACCTCGAACCCCCGAAAGTTAAGCCGAAGCCACAACCACTCGACTATCACAGCTTCCAATAAACAATATCACATCGAGGTATCTATTATCACTATCAAAATAGTTACGGGCCCACGACTCCCACCACGGCAGCCAAGTCCGGATTGGTACACTTCACACGCCTTTGAGTGCCTTTGAGAACTTTAAGGATAACTTTCAGGTATGCATATTTCTTTATGACTCCTTCACCCTTATATTATCGATTAGATTAGAAAGCTCTTAACGCGGAAAAGCTAGGGATAAGTTCAAGATGTTATTTTACCACTTTGACGGAACCTTAAAAAGAAGGACTTGAGACAACTTAAGATAAAATATTCATAGCAAAAATAATCTTTGTGCGTGATACCTATTTCCACGTATTTATCAGCAGACTACAATCGTGATACGGCTTAGTCTTATCATCCGTTATTAACGATTAACGAAAGCGTTAAGGCAACTACAGTATGGCCGTTACTTACATAACGACGATAGTGTTATCGGCTCAAGCACTTAGATATGCTATTTTGCGATAAAATAAATCGCATAATTTTCCACAAATAATCATCGACTATATTTATTAGATACGTCAGCCTTGGAGATTGAAGTAAGGTTAAATTCTAATTGCGTAGAAAATTCTATTTTCAGAATACCTCGATAGCTGACGTTCATGCCGTTTCTTCTGGATTTGAAAAGCATTCTGAACCAGACCTGGACTCATTAGCTAGGAATAGATAAGCCAGGTTTTTTATCGGAAAGATTAAGTTAGCGCTTATCTTCTTAATTCCACTAGACCAGTTTTAGGTTCTGATCCTCTATCCTTAAAAAGGCCCTAACCACCATTAGGAACAGAATTGTAAATTCGTCTAGGTCTGGATACAGCCTTTAATATTAATATAAAGGCTTTAGAATATTTTGTCCGTGGACTTTTCCAACTTATGTGCCTCGAAGAAGGGAGAATTTTATAGATAATTTCTGAAAAGTTGATATGACCTGACAAAGATGATGATGCAGTATAAAATGTTTACGGGCTGACTTGTAGGATATGGCAGTTACAGTAAACTCATACCCCTAATCGATTTCTACGCGGTATCGTACCAGATCGCCAAATCAAATAAAAGCGCGGCAAAAAATAGCGACAGCCGACAACTGACCACCAGACCAGAGCAGTGAAATTCAGAAATTCTTGCTTGGTTATAATAAACTTATAACTCTACCAATGCACAGTCCCACATTCTTCTTAACAACCGAAAAAGCATCCCAGGTAAGGTTGGGACGTTTCCACTGTTTATGGACACAATGCACTGCATGTAATAATGGCTGAATGAGGATTCTGTATGTTCTTAATTCTATGGCCTAATGCCTAAGGCTATTACCTACTAGGCTAACCGCTTATGGTGGTTATAGTTACCTAATTATTTTTCATTGAAGTACATTCATCGATATCCTTCTACTTCACAGTGGTTAAAGCCGTAGAGTTGAAATTTTATTTCGCAAAGCTGTTAGAAATTTAGATACTTGTGTGAGCATTTATTTAATCTTTAAAAATAATATTTAGCATAAATAACGTAGAACAATTATTTTTGCTTTATCTAAGTAACTTACTTAATTAGGACTTATTTACATTCTAAATATAATTATTATTTATCACGCCATCTATTTTACATTTAATGAATACTTTTAACGCCATCTGTTATTGAGTAGTATATATTTTGTTTTTTATGACACTCTAGATAGCGGGTTTTTTTTTTATGTCTGTTTTAATAGTATTCAAACGCAACACAATAAACCTAACCAATCATACAGAACTTTATTTACTACTTACCTAGTACGAAACATAATGTAATGAGAGTTCAAGTTAAAACCGTCTAAATCTTCGGATTTTGTTAGAATTTACACTAAAATAAAAATAAACTAGAATGCAATGATGAGTGATCAAGTAGAATTCAAAAATATGTTTGAGTTAGTAGTCACTAATTTGACTACTGATCAAGAGATGTCACTACTACCAAAACTGAAAACTTTAGCTTGGCTCGTGGTCAAAACCTGAAATAAATATAAATCAGAGTTATTTTATACATATTGCAATAATTAAACCGTCTATTTTGTATAAATATACAATTTAAGCGAGTTAAATAATAATCAAGCTACGCTCGTGTAGTCATAACATTTTTTTCATCTGTGTGTGACATTGACAGTTTATTTAAATAAGTACCCAATACTTATTTGCTGATTACTGTAATTACTCAGAAATTCAGTGGATAAAATATCTTTTTTCAAACAAAAGCGTTCGATTTTAATAAAATTTATATTTAAAAGTTGATACACGCAAAGACTCTTGTTAATGAAACACACGCGCATGACAATCACAGAAAAATTCAATGCGCATAGTCAAAACATTGCGCATTTCGTAGGCCAACCTCAACGAGTCGATATACCGAGGGTTTGTGGCAAAGAAGAGAAAGCCTTTCACTGCAGCGTAGTGCTATATTTTGGTGCTTAGTGTGTGTGCTACCTGCTAAGTGACTTCGAGAGGATTTTCACTATATAAACCGCCTACAATATAATTACAAGTAAGTTTTAAATTTTCCCTTTGTTATTACTTTATTATGTGGAATCAATAAAGTGATGATTGAATTGACCTCATTCTATTGTCTTCTGTTTTTTTTGTTTCGATTTTAAGATTAAGACATATGTTTTTTTTTTACCGGCCCTTTTAATAATGACATCATATGCTGACTAAGCGACAGCGCCTGTCATAGCACTAGGTTATCCTTTATTTTTTCATTACGACATACCTACTGTATATGCGAGGTTTGGCAAAAACGCTTTTTCTCCGGAAGCAGGTTATGAAGAACTTTGTTACTTTTTATTAAAATACACCGATTGATTGATTGATAATGTCTCTCACTCTGCATTATTTGTCATCATTATTCTAATTCCCTAATTTGACAATACCAAGGGCTCTTAATAAATTTCAGTAAGAATAGAATAATATCCACTTTAAATATGCCTTGAAATTTGTTTCACTGTTAGATGAAGACTTCCCATAATCATGATAATCGCTAATATAAACTTTAAATAAAACTAACAGGCAATTTATACAAACTATAATATAATAATTTATTCATTATTATGTAATATTTTCAGTACAAATTGAAATGTGTGTGTGTGTATTTTAAGAGATAATACAGTGATATGGGTTCTTAAATATTTAGGTGTTTAGGTAGTTAAATGGTTAGGTGACAGAAAATTCATTTCATTTAAGTTTTCAGAAAGCTTAAATACCTCAAATTATTAAAAAAAAAAAATTTTTTTTTCAAGAAATACTAATTTCTTTGCCTGTAATCAGTTTATTCTACCACATATATTTTATGTTCAACTTGTACTTTACAACTATGTTACACACTGAAAATATTTAATTTATGTGAAACTTCACTATTAAATATTTAATAGTGAACTTTCACAAGAACATCTTTAAAAATCTTTGAACTGTTATAATTTTTTAAACTGATCAGGTCAACTTTGAATTGTTCAGTTTAAAACTAAAGCTATATTGTTAAAAAAAATTGTTAAATAAATAAGAGTTTATCTTGGTCTTGGCCTAAGTTTGTCTCATAACTAGAACTGTCTAGAACAAAATAAATCTGCATATGCTCTAACTATTGAGATTTCTATTGTTTTAGGCATGTTGTTACTTTCAAAATCTCACAGCACAATTTCTCAGAATAGTTAGTAGTTCGTACAAAAATATATATAGCCCACAACTTTATGAGACTAATATAAGACTAACAGACTCGGGAACTTTTCTGCAAGACTAGCATTCAAGGTATAGAAGAACACATAATTATGTCACATTTGCTGGCAATTAGGCACAGTCTTAGTGGAACTCAATGAATCACTATAGATATCCCATACTCAATTAATGTGTGGCGGGGAATCTCTTTCTTTTCCCTGAGCTCCCCCCTTCTAATCTTTATAGGTAAGTACCGGATATCTATATGTTAACAGGATTAAAAACTTCTTATAGTACATCAGACAAGTTCAAACTTTAAATTACTATGGGTGTTCTCAATATGGTTGAATGCATTGTGTAATCTTTTAAGATTTAATTGAAAATGGGTGTGTTATTTTAAGCCTAGGTCATACTTTACTTTAAGTTCCATGTCAATAACTTATTTTTTCTGGTAACCATAATAGCTACCACAAACTAGCTAAGGATTTAGCTATAGTTAATTATAGGTAGCTGGTAGCTTTCCTTTTGCTGGCTTTGCTTTGCAATTTGGTCTTAGTCCTTCAGCCGTTCATTCTAGACACTGAATAAATTAAACCAACACCAGTGTTGGTGTTACTTTGGTGTGTTTTATATCGCTTAGGTCTATATTAAACATGCTATAAACATAACTTAAGTTTGTAGCACCATGGATTTGTTTTATGTAAATCTTTACTTAAGCTGAAAGTTAGATTTATGTGTTTGGGTACATATTGTCTAGAAAACACCTTAAACAGGTTAGCCCACCACCATCTTTGACTGCATCGTCACTTATGTGATATTACAGTCAAGGACTTGAAGCGGAAATAAAAAAAATTCAAAGACTACATTGGACAGATTCAAAAGGCTGCAGATTATGATAATGAAAACGTCACTGTGTAGGTGTAGGTACATATAAACCAATAAAATTAACACTGTGGTTCATGATTAAATATATTCTATGATTATTTGGCAATCTCAAATATGAATTATTATGATTCATGCAGTTTAGCAGTCTGTTTAATCACCGCATTCATTTACCACACGGAGATATAGAAAGCATGTGGTTTGTGGGCTAGGTTGTTGCTGCTGATGTATAATCATGGTCTTTGCAGGCTCCTGCTTGATCTTTTCAAAATTGATCTTTTGACCAACAAAATCGTATCAAAGTTATAGATAGCAATATACCGGATGTTTGGTGCATCGTGTGCCAAATCGAATCTGATGATTGGAGGGGTCTTTGGCTATCTCTTCAGCCCTCGTAAAAAAATCTTGCTCAAACGGTTTTTTTTATACTGATTTTAAATTGTTTTTTTAAAAATTGTAAAAATTCTACATTTAAATTTTAATAAAAAATAAAGTTGTTAAGTATTAATTAATTTTCTTTTTAATCTTTAATTTGTAACGTTTTACGCTTCTTTTGAAACTAGAATTACACGCCAGCAACATCTAGTTTTTGTTTTACAGCCCCGCAAAGTTTTTTTTACGTAAAAAAATAAGCTTGAACGTCAACTTTCGGTTTTAATAAAAAAAAAACTAAAAGTGATCATGTTCTTCCAATTTTTTTAAAACATCTCTGGACTGTCCCCTTTCTAATGGTGTGCAATATGCCATGAAAAGTAATTAGTAACATCACTAATTTTCAAATTTTCTAAACTTAGTCACAATTTTCTAATATTCAACAGATGAAAGAAAAACAAGTTTTTGCGTAAATAAAACTCACAAGCAGGTAAAATTTTTAAATTTCGTAGGTTTTACTTGAAATAAAAATAATACATTGCATTTGAAACATTTATTTCATAATTTTTACAAATTCTGCTCAAATTGTTCACCCCTGTTTCGAATGCAGGCCCGACATCTTTGACGTATTGTTACAGTTGTAGTCCGAAGCCGTATTTCGTTCTTAATTGTACCGAAGGCCGCTTCTATGCGTTGTATTAGTACCTCCCTCGTTGGGACTTCTGTGGCGTATACTAGCTCTTTGGCACGTCCCCAGACATAAAAATCTAACGGAGTTAAGTCTGGGGAACGTGGAGGCCATGCAATAGGCCCATCGCGCCCAATCCACGAATTGGGGAACACATTATCGAGGTATTCCCTCACAGTTAAACGCCAATGCGCGGGACAGCCGTCATTTTGAAATACTATGGGCACATCTTCATTAAACACGGGCACCTCGGCCAATAATTCCGGCAGATCATTTTGCAGGAACTCTAAATAATTATCGCCATTTAAGTTATCAGGCAGGTAGTGCGGTCCAATTACCTGATTCCCAATCACTCCTGCCCAAACGTTCACACTAAACCGTCTTTGAAAAGATTGCTGTCTTTTGGCATGTGGGTTTTGCCGTTTCGGTGCCCAATGGTGTAAATTGTGCAAGTTAAGAATCCCTTCTCTGGTAAATTTGGATTCGTCAGTCCACAGTATTCTTTTTAAAAAATCAGGATTATCCACATCTGTGTGTAACAAAAACCGACAAAAGTGCATTCGTCTGTCAAAGTCGCCACCCTCAAGACCTGCAACAACCAAAAATCTGCGACCAAGTTTAGAAAATTTGAAAATTAGTGATGTTACTAATTACTTTTCATGGCATATTGCACACCATTAGAAAGGGGACAGTCCAGAGATGTTTTAAAAAAATTGGAAGAACATGATCACTTTTAGTTTTTTTTTTATTAAAACCGAAAGTTGACGTTCAAGCTTATTTTTTTACGTAAAAAAAACTTTGCGGGGCTGTAAAACAAAAACTAGATGTTGCTGGCGTGTAATTCTAGTTTCAAAAGAAGCGTAAAACGTTACAAATTAAAGATTAAAAAGAAAATTAATTAATACTTAACAACTTTATTTTTTATTAAAATTTAAATGTAGAATTTTTACAATTTTTAAAAAAACAATTTAAAATCAGTATAAAAAAAACCGTTTGAGCAAGATTTTTTTACGAGGGCTGAAGAGATAGCCAAAGACCCCTCCAATCATCAGATTCGATTTGGCACACGATGCACCAAACATCCTGTATATCTCTCAATAGTGTATCTAAAATAGAGTGTAGTAATGTAAATTAATAAGGTCTGAATATTTAGTCTATCCAGCATAAAAATAAGGCTCGATCTCTATATCGATGATATAATATGCTATAGAATATGATCGTGTCGTGTTACTAAGTGGCACAATCCTCTGTAGTGCAGGCGTTAAGTGCTTGTCGTCACGCGTGATCTATTTTCCACTTTTTATGGCACAAGCGGTCAAAGTACGAGCAACTAGCACGGGTCAAGTATCCTCGTCTGACCCCCTCGAGTCTCGAAAAATAATAATTTTGTCGTCCATTTCTTCTAGTATTTATTCGATATATAAACTACTTGTGCCGATGTGTTATTTGTAAGAAATCAAATCTAAACATTTTCTTCTAAACCTATTTTTCTGTACTCTCTTTCTCTAATAATTCTTATGATTAATATCTGATCTTCTCTGTTTGTTTGTTTTAAGTCTTTATTGCACACACACATTTTATATAAATTAAACACAAATAGAAGAAACTTAAAATAATAAAAATAAAATAGAGCGTGCAAAGGCGGTCTTATCACTAAAGCGATCTCTTCCAGACAACCTTTGACGTTAGGAAAAAAAAAAAAAACGAAGGAACGGGTTGGTGCAGCAATTTAAGTATAAAAAAAATAATCTGATTAATTACTTATCCTTATTTTCTTTGAAGCTTCATGAAAACTGTAGAGAACCCGAAAATCTTTGAACAAGATTATCTTAAAAGCTACGAACTCTTGTAACTTTCAACAGGGCTATTGGAGTCTTTAGCTTTGTCCATCCCGAAATTTTATCGAATATATTTAAGATTCGAAATGTTGCCTTCGAAGTTTCACAAATCTGGTAGACTAAAATGTTAAATTAATGTTAAAGGTGTTAGATGAATCATCTGCAAACAAGGCAGAAAAAGTAACGGAATAAGAACCTTATTTTTTTTTCCCACGCAAACATTAACGTTTTTGCTGTATGCAGATTGCTGTCTTAAATGAATTGTGAGGCAGAGATCAGATGTTACCGGTTAGGTAAATCTTGAGCATTATTTATTTTAGCAGACCATTTTATATTTTCTATAGATTTCTAAAAGGAGCAATAGTTCTTAAAACTAGGGCTCCATATACAAAAGAGAAGGATTTTTAATTTGCTGCCTGCTCGTCAGTCTGTCTCGTCGTGAGAAATCTGCGACATAGAAACGCCACAGATTTCTAGGTCGTAGACTATTATAAATTATATATAGACCTGAGTCTTGGATATTTGGTTGAGAATGTAGATCCTGAACCGAATAATAAATTAATAATTAAAGTCCTGATGTTATAAATTGAAAATGCACACTGAGGTTGGTTTTTAGGAATAGTATCATTAATTGTTTCAAGAGAAATATGTACTTAGTTCCTACACTCTGAATACAAAGCTTTGAGATGTTAAACTCGTGAAGCTGCCCTGCCCAATTGCGCCATTTGCTTTTGCTTTTAGTCCATGTTTTGTGTATAATGCAATATGGAAAAGAAGTCCTCGAAAGCGAGAGTTTTTTTTTATTCCACTACAACTTGGCCCTTGACTGCAATCGAGTCGAACGGGCTAACCTTTTAGGGGTATGGGAGTTATTCTAAACCCTAATCCGTTTCTGAACGGCATCGTATCAGCTATATAGCTTTGCGGCACGTGTTTGGCGGTTGACGGTTGGGTGGTAACTAGCCATGTTAGTGCTAGTCGAAACCAATAATTATAAATTCCAATTATAAAAAAATCTAACTAACTCAAGGTCGTCAAATCAAATCGAGTAATGAAACATTTAACCCTTGCCTGTCAAGCTAACCTCCAAGAAATGTACTGGGCCTGCCTCAGTTCAAGATTACGGTCAAACACGCAGGTGCACCCTACATTGCCAACATGTACATTAAATATTTTTTGGATTAACCTAATAGCTATTCTGTAAAATACTTAGTTAAATCGGCGTACATTTTCCTTACCTATGATCAAAGTTGACTTCTTTTAAACTAATGAACATCAAGGCATCACCTTGATCGTTACCCGGTAGTTGTATGTTCAAACACAAATGTGGTCGCTGATGCATTAATTGATGGCAGAACAGGATACAGTTGTCACCCCTCTATTCCGGAATATAACGGAAAATGGGAAGCAGCTACTTCTACTTTCCACGATCACCTATCTACCCATCGGGGTGATTGTGGGCAAATACTCTACTCGTGAGAGGGTTATAGTCCAGCAGTGGATAGTTATACGCTATTCATGATGCATTAATTACCTTGGACATCGCAGAGGAATACGGGCTAACTACTATAAGCAGTTGGAATGTAGTCGAGTCCGGAACACCATGTCATACGCCATTTTGTGAAAGACACGCAAGTAACATAACAAGCGACATATACTTACATTGAAGGTGATTTCGGAGATTGTGTGCAATTTGGCGCGATTCCACCTAGCACTCGCGTAAGTCGTGTGAACTCGGAACTCGGAGAAATGATGAAATGTATCTTCTCCCACAGCTCATCTCTCAGTATATTATGTATATAAGCACTCGTGAGCACAAGTGGAAATAATAACAAAATATTATACGTGTAATAATAAACGGGGGTAAATTTCTCCTATTCCCTGTTGCTTTGGCAGGTGGAGACGCGAATTTTATCCCTGGTCAGGGGACTTAAACGAGTGATATATTTTTTTTTAATGGACACAACATGTCTTCTTCAAACTTGATTGACCTATGGTTGGATTGAGGATGACACCATCATCTACGGTATCCTGTGACAAGCATATTACGAGTATGTGTTAAAAGATTACACTACTACCCCCTACCATACATCATATACTATTACCTACAGATCATCATTATTAAGATTAACCCATAAAAAGGATAAAACCGGACGAGATTCTCAAGACGGGCGCACTCGACCTTAATTTAATTTACACTTGGTCGTTGGATCGAATTTAATCGTAGTAGGGTTTGGTGATTGCTGTGGGTTAGGTTGCTAATTTAATAACAGGCAGATGAGGCTTAACACCTACGCCTCAGGTTGATGGACACAGGGCCAGAGCAGCGCTTAAGGCGTGATCAATGCTGCTAAGTTTATAGTCGATGGTTTTTCACTTTTAATTGTTACCATTCGAGTTCACGACCGACTGTAATCACCTCATCAGCCTGTTGAGGTGGCCTGATTGGTCCTTCAATAATATGAGAGAGAGGTTTAGATAAGCATTAGCGGACTTTTAATGGCATCCTTAAACCTCAACCTATACCAAACCCTAATCGTTTTCTGCGTGGCAGAACAAAAACGCTATATCTTCTTTACTGGCCACTGCCGAAGCCTTCCTCCCGACAGAGAAAGCTCAGAAGTTATAAATTCTCAAGTTACGTGCGTTACGAGGATGGTGCTACCTCTTATCAACAGAACTGAGAACTGCATCAGCACGGCTAGCATGGGCAGGAGGCAATTATCTCGGTGGGGGAAAAAAACAAAAATTTAACTTCTCCCACAGCTTTATCAACTTTCAGAGCACTGGCGCAGAAGTGGAAATAATATCCAAATAATAAATGTGTACCTAATAATAAACGGGGGTAAACTTCTCCTATTCCACGTTCCCGTGATTTAGCAGGTGGCCACGTTAATTATATCCCCTGTCAGGCAGTGGCGTGCACTTCATAAATGCATAAAAGCTCTGCCTACCCTCAAATTTGTTTATAACTCATAAATGCGAAGGATTGCTCCATTTTATGGCATCTTCCTTCTATATGCATAGCCTGGTCAAAAACTCTTTGCACGCCACTGCTGTCAGGGGATATGATTTTTGACTCCTGCTGGGAAGTGGACGAATAATAAATCCTACTGGTATCCGAAGCTTAAACGTATGTAGGTAACTTACTATTTTAGTCATACTCATAATCATTACGTTTTCATCTTTACGTGTATGTAAACATTGTTGCGCCAGATATTGTGCTAAACGTAAGTTATTGAAATTATTAAAACGCGGACGCTATCTTTTGTAACTTGTTAACAAAACTAACTAAGTAAATGGACAAACAAGTACTGCGAAACTTTTCATAATCCTTGCAAACTTTTAATAACAAGAAATACTGGAGTATCAGTTACAAAGTCAGTCCGTCTTAATACTACTAACTCTACCACTTAATGTTGTTAAAATATAATTTATTCCGCCAACCCGCATTGGAAACCGTAGTAGTAATCATAAAGGAGAAGAGGAAAATCCTCTTCTCTATTTAAGACAATTACTTGGCCCAGCAGTTTGATGTTAATAGGCCGTTGATGATGATGAATGATGTTCAGTTATCCAGTTCGTTGTGAGTCAGAAAACTACATTAATACTTTTATGGTTTTAATGTTGTCTTGTCCGTTGGGTGAATTTATGGTTTATTCCCAAACAAAGTATTGTATTACGACCCATAGTGGTCTATGAAAACTTGATTAGGGACCATGTCGAACAAAAAAAAACAGTTCATGCCTTTAAATTTTCAACGTTCTCCATCTAAGAATTTTGGCGACTTCCTTGGCGCAACGGTCAGCACCGTGAATTTAAGAAAGATGCCGTTGAGCGGGACCGAGAACGAGTAAATCCTCCTCGGAGACAAAGACTTAGGGGTGGCGGTGATCGCCCCCAAATCCGTTCATATAATAGTCCCGAGTGTAGGGAACTCGGGGTCGTGATCGTTCAGTAATATTAATCCCCTCAAGAGAATCGAGAACCTCTAAACGTCGTGAGTGTGTAAGATAGGCTGGGTACAACTTAAGAAGGTGCTCGTAATGTAGAAGTGCAGTTGACCCTCAATAAACTGATGGTTAACGGGAAAACATACACTAGCTGTTACGTTCATAACGTTCCAGCCGGGTGCAAGGACGTTATTGCTTCAGACTTCTGGCCTAAGGGCATTTTGTAGGACCGCTTATCTAAGTAGTAGATATTTAAAGGTCGTTTTATACTTATGCATACAAACCGTAATAGCCTAGTCGGTAAGACTTTAGCTTCCCTCTAGGGGGACTGAGTTCGATCTCCGGCACGCACCTCTAACTTTTCGAAGTTATTTGATTCTAAGCAAAATAAATTCTTCAACGGTGAAGGAACACATCGTGAGGAAACCTGCATGCCTGAGAGTTATCTATATCCAGCGTTGTAGACTGCGGCATTAACCCTTCTCATCCTGAGAGGGTCCAAAGTGGGCCGATTCGATTGCAGTGTTTTCCTTGAATAATTATCTTTTGAATATGTATTATATTTTACTAGCTGTTGCCCGCGACTTCGTCTGCGTTTGATTTTGTTTTTTGATGTGGCATTAGTTGAAGATTTAAAAAAAATTAAAGTATTTAGTATCGCTAAGCCTTAAATGAGGGGTTTGCTGCTGAGGAGTTCTGTTATCTATCTCCAACCACAGTTTGGGCAAAATTAAACACAAATGTTATAACCTCTAGTTATAATTGGTCGGAGTTATAGTGTTAAATCGTCAATCACTCATCCCCTCTCCCAAAGGAACAGAGCTTAATGTCGGGATAAAATGTATCCTATATTACTTCTAACACTTTCGAGAATATGTGTACAAAGTTTCATGAGGATCGGTTAAGTAGTTTTTGCGTGAAAGCGTAACAAACAAACTTACATTGACATTTATAATATTAGTAGGAATAGGGATAGGGATGTGTTTTTTTATATAGCCCTGATGTTAAAAAATAAATAAATTTCGTTGTTGGATACGTGCCAAAATTACCAATGACATATTAAACAAACGCTCCACATAAATAATGCTTGGAAGCATGGAAGGTCTAGACCGTGCCATACCTACAACAGTTATGTAGTTAAGGAACTAGTTAAGTTGGCGCATAACGAACTATCTTGAACGAGAAATAAGTTGAACTTGTATGAGGCACGAGTAAGGGAGGCAACCGCGGGGGTGTGCGCGCGTCTATTGATTTTACCGCTCATTCCACCCCGCAAACCATCGCCCTATCTCGCTGAATGCCAAGATTATGACCACACGCTATTTTTAGCCCAATACAAAATGTATTTTATTTAAAAAATCTCCCATACTATTTTGCATTTAGCATAGATGCAGTGAGATGTGTAGAAGTACAATCTATCAATAGCCTATTTCAGTCCACTATACTGCTGGAATTAAGGCCTCTCCCAACGGTGCGATTTGCCCATAATCACCGCAATTGACAGCCGGTAGGCGCAGGCAGCGACCATGCTTTCTGCATCTAAGGCCGTGTGTTCGATTCCCACAACTTGAAAAATGTGTTTTTGTGATGAACATGAATGATTCTCTGTATATATGTATTAAATTCATAAAAATCAGCTATCTTAGTATCCATACCACAAGCTGCGTTTACTTTGGGGCTAGATGGCGGCGATGTGTGTATTGTCGTAGTATATTTACATATAAAAAAAAAAAAATTGCATACGGCGAAGTAGATGATAGAACCTAGTATTACAGAGAGCGCTGCTGCCCGTTTTCTGTTAAATTCCCTTAGTAGAGGAGGGGTGGTGACAATTGTATATCGAACTGCGGTCACCACACGACAAGAGTCAAGACCTGACATAAAAATGGCGCTTTCACTGTTGCAGTACGAGTGAGCCCTTGACTTTACCACCTGGTGGTGACTGATGATGGTAAAGGGTAGCGGCAGTTACATTAAACGCATAGGTGCTTCTAATCGGTTCCTACGCGACATTGTACCGGAACGCTTAATAGCATAGCGGCTTATTTGTCGGCAGGTTGGTACCCATCAGAAACCTCCTAACCGACTAGAGAGAATTCAGAAATTATTGAATCATGTTGACCCTGCCGGGGTCGAAACCGGGACCTCTGCTTATAAGACCACAGCGCCACGAAGGTCATGTGTGTAGGAGTGTATTCAATATTTTTAAACACATACAATACTTTACAGAAAAGACAGACATTTTTTCTCTTAGATTTTGTATAGGACAACACATCTAGTACGTGCATTATTGATCGAAACTTTATTGGGTCGCGTTATAAAATAAATTTCCTCTCATCTCAGGAAGTCATTAAAGTTATTTCAAATATATTCAGCAAGTTTAATCTCTTACAAAGTATTTATTTACTTAAAATCAGCTCGTACACTGTACAGTACCCTCGTTATGTATTCCAAATCTCGCGATTCACATTAATATTCAAAGGTCAGACCGGCACGGCATGGCATTGCATGCCTGCGGAGGTTTACAGCGTTTTTGACTTAAACCCTCCTGTTTGAAACTTCGAATTTAACCGCATATACTTTCCTTTTCAAACATTTTACATTTTCGTGTACAAATGTTGTATCGTAACAAAACAAAGCCTTTCCAACGATGTAGTTACCACAGATAGGTGGTAGTTTTTCTTTCTAAAAGGTATGATTCGATAAATTGTGTACGTTGTTTTGTTATTTCTTTTTATGTATCTACTTTCGAGCATAACTCTGTTATTTTTAAATTGATTTGAATACTTAATTATTGTTTTGTTCGGGCTTATTTCCAATTGATCCCATTTCAACTTCATATTAGATACATGTTCATAGGTGAAAGGTTTCGGAAATCTTCAAAAAACGACAGCAAATCAACCGCGTTTACCACTATCGCATAAATATGCGCTGTTTCCACAGCGTAACATCGCGCCTGTACAAAAAATTAATTATTTCCATTTGGGATTTTACTAACACATGCACATTGTAAAATAGGAGGCAGAGCCATTGATGGATGGCCGGTCTCACATTTCACAAAATACACGTAGGAAATCTGCTTTTACCTGCTTCAAGCTGATCGCAAGATGAAATAAAAAAAAAATTTTTTAGTTTGTACCTTTAACATTTATTTCAGAATGTGGATTTTTTGTCGTGAAAAGAAATCTATCTTGTTCCTTTTGAATTCGGCAATGTAAAAAGACTTTTATGAGTAATAGTAAGTTATTTGTAAGCTTTTGGAGGTTACAGACCTATGCCAACTTGGGACTCCAGCCAACTCTTAAATTGCCAAGTGGGACTTGGCAGTTTACTTCTTATTTTGTAAATAAGTTTCATTATGGTCATGTTAGATAACTTTGACGGAATATGCAATTTTTTTGGCAATCCATATAAAATTATCATCATTCGACAATGACAGTTCTCTGCTAAACTAAAGGTTCCCATAATAATCACGCTGGGCAGACGGGTTATTATTGCAGTAGTAGCACAGAGGACGCTGCTAACTGATCTTTTTTATATTCCCGTTTTAGCCTCTTACGAAACCCGTAAGAAGAGAAGGGGTGGTGACAACTGTAGTCCGATCCGCCGTCACCTTCCGTCACCTTACGGCACTGACCACTGGATGCAGGAACGAACTCTTTTTTTAAGCTGTCAAATTATTAAACTGTCAATTAACAGCTTAAAAAAGCTGAGGTTGATTTTCTGAACACAATCGTACCTCTTATAAAATTTCATCTGATAATTTTTTTGGCGTATGTACATTGACATTTTTTTTATATGATTTCTTATTTTGGGTAATAAGAGGGTCAGTAATACTTTGATAAGTAAGTACTAAGTTGAGTTAAAATATGACCTTGTAGGATACGATCACAAAAAAAAACCCCCGGAAACACTTCTGTAGTTTTTCTGACATGACTAGTGAAAACCTTATAGAATTAAAAAAAATTACCAACAATTTTATTTATTTCGTAATCGGAAATATGTTGCATCATCATCATCATATCAAACCATTACCGTCCCACAACAAGGCACTGGTCTCCTTCCACAATGGGAAGGGTTCAGGTCGCAGTCCACCACGCTGGCCCAGTGCGGATTGGTGGACTTCACACGCCTTTGAGAACATTATGGACGACTCTCGGGCATGCAGGTTTCCTCACGATGTTTTCCTTCACCGTTAAAGCAAATGATATTTTAATTACTTAAAACGCACATAACTTAGAAAAGTTAGAGGTGCGTGCTGAATTCATATATCATATAAAGTCCTACACTCTTTTTTCTATCACCGCTTCAAAAAAATGTTGCATACAAAACAATCAATCGTTTTATCTCTTTAATAATATTATTTTTATTGTTTTATTATTGCATTTTTAAAAAACTGATACTTTTTATAACATCAATGGCTACTACAGCTACCTTTCAATGGGATTTCCATGATTAATGTATTGTTTTATAAACAACGCAGACAGATTATACTGAAGGTTTCAATAAAGAATGAACGATCTCAAATTGTAAATAGATACAGGGTGGAAAATGACGGAAGATGAGAGGTAACCCCCCTGCTTTTGTTCCCTTGCCCAAGGTCGTGGCCCCCACCACCGCTTTATTTATGTTTACCAAGTTCAAAGCTCACTGTCAACCGTGAAAGATTAAAAATGCAGAGTGATGAGAGCTGAATACACTGCAATACTGAATTTAATCTTTTCAGTAAACACTTTTGAGCACAAAGGAAATTTTATATTAAAAACTTCTCTTCTAAAGCTAGAGGATGGTATTGAATGAGAACATGATATCAAGTTATTGAAATTACGTTAATCTCCGTATGCTGAAATATTTCCGTGATAACTTAGTTGACAATTGCCCGAAACTCTTTTCCTTTTTTTTAATTATAAAAACCACTAAGGAGATATGCTACATGACTTTTTAAATCATAAAAAACTAACAAATATCGTGATTAGTTTTATGCATACTAGCTTTATTAACCTCTGGGTTTTTTTCTCTAATTTTTATTCCATCTGTAAATGAAGTAAATTCTGCATATTGAGAATAATATTGCGTTATTGAAAAATTAATGTATTGGTAAAAAATGTTGTCATAATATTGAGTGTGTGCGAGTGTATATTGACTATACGTCAGAATAAAACTGCATGTTTTTTTTTTTGTTTATTTTCCGTACATTTACGATCAAAGATTTATTAATATATTTAAGAACGTAACCCTTAATAATTTAACAATTTAAATACACTATTTTAATTTAAATCATTGTTTTTTTTAATATTGTGATAACTACGGCAACAATAGAAATTTGTTGACCTAGATAATATGAACACAATAGCTCAAACGGGCATAGATTTAACTTCATTAAAATTAGTCCGGCTTAAGGTTACTTTTATCGATAAAAACTAATATTTTTTTAAATCAATCTTTAGAGATACTTTTAGTACAATTCCTTGAACTTTCTTTCCAAACTAGCCTTTTATGGAACAATCTTAAGTAAATAATAAATGCCATAATTTTTTGTCCTTTCTTGAAGCCCTAACTACTAATTAACTTGATTTTTGGCATTGAGTTCGTTGAAAGGAGGGAGATTAACATAGGCTAATTTTTATTCTAGAAAAACAAACGATTTCCACGGGATTTAAAAAAAAACTTAATAAACGCAGTCGAAGAAATATGGCAACACCTAGTACTATAATAAAACAAACAAGTGATACATTGCACAAACCAATATACTATGATATAATTATTAGAACAAATTCTAACTATGCAGCGAGATAAAACCAATCATTATCAAAGTATTTCAGTTAAGGTTTCGTTTAAAATTGTCAGCATCCTTATTTTGACTGCCATCTTTTTGTTTCTAGGTACTTTTTTCAATGTTTTGTGCAAAGATAATAAAAATAAATGATCTTCATCCTCATCTTCTTCACTGAAAGGTTCTTCATAATCGTAGGTCTTACGCTTAGGTCTCCTTTTTTGTGCAAGAGTTTCATCATCAGTGTCCTGCGAAACGTCTGTTTGGCATTCATTGACAGTTGTGAGGCTGGCGTTATTATCTTCTACATATACATATTCTGTATTCAGTTCTGGTTCGCTTGTCTCCTTCTCAGTTAGATTCATTACATTCGTAAGGAATAGTAGATTTTTGTAGTAAATATATTCACTCCTACGGCCAGTACCCGCTCCATAATTTTTTTGACGTTTAATTTCCCTGGCGAAGCAGGTTCTGAGATTTTTCCATCTTTGCTGCAGTCTCCATGCTGAAAATTAACAAATATCCTTATAAAGAAGGTATTTTAGTATTATACGATGCTAAATGTTTATTAATATATTTTTAAGTATATTTTAACTAACATAAAGATCAGTCTTAAATTAAGTACCCAACTTAATCAAAATTTCGAGTAGTTTTATAACATCATAGTAAACAAAGTTACGGGTTCCTTGAACAGGTGCACAACCCTTGAAGCTTTAAAAAAAACTTAGTTTCATGGATTAAAGCAACATCATTTTGCGAGGTCATCTAAAAAGGTAAGTACCATACATGAAAAATAATATGGCAACTTGTTCATTAATTTATAAATATATATGTGTATTTACTAACCTAGAAGATGTTTGTCAGCCTGCGACATATTTTTCACTCCGAATACATTATTGATCTCATCCCATGCCTTTTTCTTCATATCCTTGCCATGTTCGACTGACGTGTCCCAAATCGCCGGTCTCTTTTGAACTTCCTTGATAAATAAAGTTGTATCGAAATTTAAGAATTTTGCCATTCTTTTGATGTTTCAAGATGACAAAACAACGACCGATAAGCAATGACGTTATTCCGCACATATGTCTCTCGAATACTGATGGAAACTATGCCGTTGCCGCGATGGAAAAAGACCGACCGCCGACCGGTCGGCCGACTGGCGAACCAATGTGTGCGAGTGAGACAGAACATTGCGACGCTACAAAATACCGCGGTCGACCGAGGGTTGACCTACCAGTCACGTAAGCAGCACGCACAAAGCGACAACATCGCGAGTTGCGCAGCTAATTTCCAATAACGCCATAATAGTTGAGCAATTTATCAAGCTAGTTGGATATCGTTAGGTATTTTCTACACTAAGATGAATATCGAAATACGTATTTGTAGGATTTGCACTTCAAAAAATAGAAGGCTCTCATATTACAAAAAAATAGGTGCCAAAATATTAGTTCTGGTAACAAGGTAACGATACCTCATCGTTAAAAAGAAAGAGCATTAAAAAAAGCACCCAATTTTTTTTTGCATTTTGATTTGATAATTAAAACTTGCTTAACTTCGAGATTTTGAAAGTATCTACTTATAGAAAGGTACCATTTTTTTGAGTCTTTAGAAATCAAATCTCAAAACCCACTTCGTAATGAAAATCGTCTCGGGGATTTCATATTTCGCTATAATATTTGTTATACCATAAGCTTGCATTTGCAATATACATGCAGGCATAAAATTACCCATTATAGGTACCTTACACGACAAACATTATGATATCCATACTAGGTAAATACTAAAGTTACAAAATCAACAGTAACTCTGTGTACGCCTAAACCGCTAAACATATTTAGGGCAATAGCAAGGATATTTTTATCCCAGAAAACTAAACCATACCTTCATTTTATTTTAAACCTTAAAGAAGATATGGGTACGATTACTATAGTAAACACATATACTCGTAGTTATAACAATAACAACGCATCGTACAATTATACTCGTACCACCAAACAATTATGCCGTACCGAATGTCTTATCTATGTAAACGATCAACCAATCGATCGAGTATCAAACTGAGTAGCTATTATCGATTTAAAATTAGCTATTTTAAATTAAATAAAAATCTATATAAGTGACATATCCGCGACAGTGTTCTCGCGTTTATAATCCGGATTTCATAATGAGTTATCGATACAAACCAATGAACAACAATTGTTACAGGATGCCATCCGCAGCGCCTCCAGCAGAAAATGGCGCTCCGCGCAGCGAGCTCGAGCAGCTCCAATTACGTGCCGGCCAGGTGACCGATGAGGTAAGAGGTCTTCTATTTTTTTTAAACAAGTACCTATAATCTATTTTAACTTATTATGTAAAAAAGTATGTATGTAAAATAAAAATAAACATATTTATGAATGGTATGTGTGACACCACCTGTACCTGTAGAATCACTTATACTTGATAATGACTCGTTTATTTAAAGTAACATATAGTTTTCTTTCTAGTATTGAAATTATGAAGAGATTTAAATGCGACAAAAGTGGAACTTTCTACGCGTTTCTCATTGCTATAACCTTTAGACTGCCCATATTTCTCCAATGCATTCATCATCATATAACCTCAACCGATAACTTCAACTGATGGACATCCATTGCTAGTTATGATATTTTGTGGAGAATTCCAAAATTCTCAATCCAAGGCCGCTTCTTTCTAGCCACTCCCAGCAACTCCTATGATATAGCACAACTCGTTGGAATCGATCAACGTTGCGTTTACGATTCGGCACAGTTGCCATTCCAACACCTTGGGCCCCCAACGTCCATCGGTTCTCCATGTTATGTGCCCATTACCTCATGAGCTTCGCGACTCGAGCTATGTCATTAACTTTAGTTCTCCCACAGATCTCCACATTACTGATTTGATCATGTAGAGATACTACCAGTATAGCTCTTGCAATTCCCTCTGAGTAGCTCTGTGTCTTATCACGAGGCCCATAATCACGTTAATAGGTAGTCTAGCCTAAATTTGTTTATTTTCCTAATTTCAGTCCCTGGAATCCACGCGGCGTATGATGCAACTATGCGAGGAGGTGAGTGTACAGTAACTTACGTGGGTAGTCATAATAATAAATGAAATTAATATTAATAACTGCTAAAAGATAACGAAAGATGCACCTTACAAAATTAACCTACTCTGTCACGTAATGTCACCGACTGCTGATGCAAGAATGCAATGCCATCTAATTTACCTTCTGGCAGTTACTAAAAGAACCTTAAGTTTTTAAAAGTTAAATTTCGAGAATACCTTTTAAGATTTTATTTCAGAATCTCTTAATATTTCTCAAATTTGTAAATCCCCTGTCTCATTTTTTAATTAAGAAATCAATGTGTTAATATTTTTATGAGTAACTGTTATTTAATTTATTCTGTGTCCTTAAATACTTTATTGAATTTCCAAGCGAACAAATCACTGGAGAGAGTTTATAAGCCCTTTGACGTGTTGTTTATAGATGAAACAACAGTAGTCGTAAAGTTAGAAGAAATTATTTTTCAGTGACTTTATGTTTCCCCACCATAGTTAGAACATTTTATGTTGAGTTGTTCCGTTGTGATTTTTTGTAACCATGTGTGAGAGAGGTGTTCTCGATGCGAGGGAGTGAGGGGTATAGCGAAGTGTCCCGAAGAGCACCAAGCTCGGTTTGAATTAAGAAGCCCCCCAAACCCTTTAGGGCGCAGCCTTTGCTATCCCTGGCTGTTGTGTTATCGATGTCGCTAATGTTATATACTATTCGATGTGTATGTATATCTATGTAGCTGTCCGGTTATGTTTTTTGATTTTTTTTTTTATATTGATTTACGTATATATTATATCCTTCTGCCAAATAACTTATACAGGTTGGAAACGCTTGACATTCACGAGCAATTCTTTTTTCTCACAACGAAAGAGATGTCCAAAATATTGAGACTGGTAACAAAAATACGATTCCTGGTTAGTAAAATTACAAAAATATACTTTTAAAGAAAGAAAAATGTGCGTGCGTCGTCCTTACGAACCGAACGATGGATTTCAGATGCGATAACTTTATTATTGTAAGATAAATATGAAACCATTGATACTAGTATTAAAAGTAAGGGTGACAAAATTAAACGCGAATTAACTTAAAATAAATTAAAATTACATTCGTTTCCCCAGAATTTAATTTTTTTATGTGAACGACCATTTTATACAATTACTAGGGCACTCAATAATCACTCACTCAGACTTGTGCATAATATTTCTCCATTTAACTGTGAAGTCAAGTGTAAAAAAAAGTTATTTAATCTGAACCAACAGACAAGTATCTGACAAAACCGTATGATTAACAGAGTGCTTTAGTAAATGCACGAAATTGAAAAAGTTTAACTTGCCAATAACGATTTTATTTTGTATATTCCTGTAATAGTGGTCATCAGGCGATATAATTTATTTACCAGTATCAATTTCTTGAATCTATCTAACAATAAGAAAACAATCGCTTGCGGACACTTCGTTTCCATCCTGCATAGTACCTATTTATTTTGTTTATATTAACCATTGGGTGTTGCATGATCCGTGCCTACTTGTATCCGACATTGTTAGTTCTCTATAGCCCTTTGTGTTGTTTGTAGAGTTGTATAATTATATGTGAGTGAATACATATCCCTTTGTCCAGATTTGGCGTTGACAGTTAATTCAAAAAACTCACTATCACGGAGTATATGCTATAACGCATACAGAGTTTACTAATTTGATTTAAAGCAAAGTAAACTGATATACAATTAACTGTCGGCATCCAACGAACTTGTCCAGATAGCCTGTTTTTGAAAGTTATACAAAATTCATAGCATGAGAGCCCGTTTTAACTAGATGGATTCCAAAATCCCTAACTAGTTTGGAATACATCTCCGCAGCCCTAGAATGTTGTACGATCCAGAAATGCTTTCCTGTCAATATAGTCTATACCGTTTTGCTTGGGCTTGCTTTCGAGTAAATGTTCCTGATTCTAATTGGACGCATTTTTCTAAATCGACTTTTCGCCCCCGAGGCTGTTATCACTACTTCAAAAGCACGTTCTACTTTCTTACTTCCTCTTTGTTTCAAATTGAACAACACAACAATATTATTTTCTTTGTTTGTTTTTGTTTCAGAATACAGTTCAATTATCTTTTAACACTTCCAAATTATCGAACCTTACATCTATCGCTGTTTTCTTGAGTTATATTATTTCTCTATACTCTTTTAGTTCAATCTTTATTGTAGGTCTCTGTGTAGTGGCTGATCTCTGTTGTTGACTGTACTATTATGTTGTATGATTTTCGTGCCTTCTCCAACATTCACAATACTACCAATAAGGGCGTAACCACACGTCCAACTACTCCAACAAAAATATCGAGCTACACCTTCTTAACTCTCACAACATATACAGACCAATTAACTTTTGTATTCTCAATATCGTAACTTATATGAAATTTTTTCCTATTTATGATTTTATTTAAGATATTATAGTGTATATATTTTTTTTAATATAGTATGGGTTTTGTGTTGAAACAGTTTAGTTGGAACTTCGTTACAATTAGTTTATTTTATGTTCATTATTAGATCTTTACTAATCTGTACAAAAGTTTCATTCAAGAAATATGACACTGTACAGGTTTTGCATAACTCCAAAGTAACACAGCTCCACCTAGATGGAGGATATCTTCATCTTGCAAATTTCGAAACATTCTATATAAATAAATATCTTGTGTTGCTTAAAGAGATTTGTAACTATTGAAGACGTCCTCCTAACACTATAATATTGAACCGGAACACGCAGTCGTGGTCGCTAGTCGCGAAGCGCGTCGCCAGCGCGCACAACAGTCGCGCGGTAGAGTCGCCCGGTCCGACTCACTGTCCACTCACTCCACTGTACCCCTCACAACTAACATTGCTCTCTGACTTTTTGTTTCTGCGGCTGGTGTATAGAGCAAGGAGGCCGGCATTCGTACTCTGGTCGCTCTAGATGACCAGGGAGGTGAGTGAACTGCAATTGCAACACAATAATTTTCAATTTTATCTATTTTACTTTTTCGCTAACCTTAACGGAGCGCTGTAGGGTTGTTGCCCCAACCGGGGTTATGCGCACCGATAACGAGGAACTTCGAGGGGTATCGCAGCTACTGTGTATTTTTTTTACTTACATAATATCTATTGTTGCAATGCAAAGGTGCGGGCATCCTTTAAATTCATTTGACATTTTGAGACACACACAGAGATGATCACGGAAAACCCACATCTTTGTATCGTTATAATGCGTTTTGTAGCTAATCTACACCATATTGCACTACTTATCAGCGAGCGCTATTTCCAGCGACGCCGCTCAGGCAGAACAAATTAACATCACCAGCTAATTATCTTCGTTCGTACGAAACTTACATTCTGCATTTCAGATGTTTTGTACTCGACTCTAAATCGACAACTTACCTAAATCACATGAAACGAATTAAAATAAACCTAGCGAAGTAAATTCGAAACGCTTCTCCTCAACGCACGACTCTTTAACATTACACAAAATAATCATGATTCATATGAAACTGAGCACAGATAAAACTGAATCTGGTTTTACTTGCAAGCTTCACTGCATGCATGTCGTTGTTCGAGTAGTGTGTGCTAGCGCGGCGCGGCGCGGCAGTCGCGTCGCCGTCGCGACACTCGCCGCGCCGCGCGCACCGCGCACGTGCCGTAGCGCGTCACGCCGCCGCTCGCCGCTGCCACTCGCCACGCACCGCCGCACGCACGCACGCGCGCGCGTCCGTGCGGCACGGCACCACGTGCACCGCCCCCGCCACCCACACACCCCGATACTCTCTCCTGCGATATATTATTTTGATTTGTATTTTATGTATAGAGCGAGGACGCCGGGGGGCAAGCGCTTCATATGTTGAGTCACCAGGGCGGTAAGAGTTAAACTGAACACATGGGTAGTCGAGCCGTGAGAACGTCTGTGTTGAATGTGCAGTTAAATAACTTAATCTCTTTGTTTTTCTTTGACGTTTCTCTTGAATAACGACTTATCTCAGATTGATGTTGCGTATGTTCTATGTTTCGATGGGGATGACTTTGACAACATAGTGTAAATAGAAGCCCGATGGCCGTTCGTTGCTAATTGTCGCAAAAGACTTACTCTATCTTTCGCTGAAGATTTAATTTGTATGAGCTGCGCAATCTGTTTATTTCTTCCGTTGATATTATTGATCGGAACGCTTTTTATAGGTATATTTATTTATCTTTCCGAATCTACTCCTCTTCTCTTATAAACTGCGGTACTGAAATGAATGCGCGTCTACCGAGTGTGTATGTTGACGTCTAGCGCAAATGGTATACGCCTTCATCTCCATGGCTAGCAGCGTACTGTTTAATGTTAGAGCCGTAGGTCTGTAACTGTTAGCTCGATGCGATCTGTGTCGGCGCGAGGCCGGCGGCACCGCCTCCGCGCGCGCTCCCGCCGCGACTGTCGCGGACTACTCTCATTAGGAATGGCTTTGTCGAACTCATAGCTAGTATCATACTGCATCGAACGCGGAGGAGTGGCCGCCAGCCTCAGCGCGGCTCACCGTGACCATGTTCATGTATTATTTTTTTTTCTTTAGTTGTCAGTTTGAGTTGTGTTGAGTTGAGTTGTGATAGGGGTTCGAGGCGTGCGCAGGCACCGCCGGAGCGCCCCGGGCCCCGCCTCCGCATCCGTTTGGCGCGCTATAGTGACATCATTATTGTGTTGTAGAGTCACGAGGTGGGCATGAAATCCCTGGTCATGCTGGATGAACAGGGCGGTAAGCATCCAGTAGTACTATTTACATCACCCATAACTTAGTAAGGCTTTGTCTGAAATGCCAGTTCAAAATGTTTATGAGAATTCATTGAATGGCGATAAATTTTAACATTCTAATGTCGATTGAAAAGCGTGCTAACAGTTAAATAATGATGGATAATAAAACGAAGGTAAAAATTATCATCATCATATACTTAAATAGTGGATTAATGCGTATCTCCGTTCCGACTTGTGCCTCGAAATGATTGGAGACGTTGAGATTTTAAAAAACTTTCATCTTCAAGTACTTTTTTTTTATTTTTCTTGCCTCACGCATCTTAGCTATGCACGTTTACTTCAATTTTGCTGTTGAATGCATGTTTTAGTATATTTTTATTATTATAAATGTTAGTCTATAAAGTAGGTAGGTACTTGGTATTTTTATCACTTAGTTTTAGCACATACATCATCTAAAATCAAAGGTAATAATTTTTTACTAGTTATCAATTTAGATCGGATCGAGTGTAAGACAATATAAAACAACCATAAGAAAAAGACAATTCAAAACTACTAGAAGCTTTTAATAAGAATAGAAGAATTGCTGTTATAGAATACGGAATGCATGAATAGAAAAAAAAAATAGTACAATCGAGCTTCTCAATACAGAATGTGTCTTACACTTAGCTCCGATTTTTGTCGAGAGCGTTGAGAATTTACGAAAAAAAATAAGAGTAATTCTTTGAATTATTAAAAAAAAAAAAAAGTGTCAAACAATTTAAAGTATCGCGAAATTAATATAATAAAAGTGAGTTTTTGGTTAGGAACTGAACACAAATTAGTTTTAAGATTTAAGAGCAGTATTAAAGCTGTTTGTGTGGTGTGTGTGGACAGAACAATTGGACAGGATCGAAGAGGGGATGGATCAAATCAACGCGGACATGCGCGAAGCTGAGAAAAATCTCTCCGGTATGGAGAAATGCTGCGGTATCTGTGTACTGCCGTGCAACAAGTGAGAAACCAATTGTATTCTTCACCAACCAATATCTTATGCTAGACTGCTGGTTCGCTCCTCTTAAAACAAAAAGAGGGATATAAAACTTCGACCCTTCATGACGCTCCACTGGAGATCCATCTTATATAGATGTTTTACCGATTAAGGTGCATAGCCCTTTAAAGAATAAATTTATAAAAGAGAGCCAATATAATTGGCAAAACCTTAAACTATGGTTGAACTTGGCAAGATTTACTTTTGTGAGAATCATTTCGTTTGTAATACTTTCAATTCTACAATTTACAGTTTTATTTTGGAAAACAAAAGTTTACGTTGGAAACAAGGCTTGATTTTGTTTACATATAAATGACGAGTGTTCGTGATTCCATTAGGGGTTTTATTTTATTTTTATTTAAAATAATATATAATTATTATTTCAGAAAAAAAATAATGGGGCAGTCGTTCTATAAAAATATATATACATTTTAGACTATTGAAGTATTAGAATCTTTTAGCAACCTAATCTTCAAAACAAACAAATATCTACGGGCTAAAATCTTCTCATTCCGATAACGTTGATGATGACGATGTTATCCAGATAATACGTGTACGTACGCACAACTTCTATTAACCATAACGTAACGCCATTCCAGGGGAGCGTCGTTCAAGGAAGATGACGGGACATGGAAGGGCAACGATGATGGGAAGGTGGTGAACAACCAGCCGCAGCGGGTGATGGACGAGCGCAACGGAATCGGCCCGCAGGCTGGCTACATTGGCAGGTCAGTTACTGCTTTGTTTTATTATAATACTTTTTTTCATTCCACTACAAGTTTGCCCTTGACTGCAATCTCACCTGGTATCAAGCGATGCTTTTTCTTATCCTTACTAAGACTAATGTGAAAGTGTATTTTTTTTGTGATAGTTGACAGACCAAGCAAGTAGCCTAGTGGTGGGAAGTGGGAAAACCATCGCCTCCTCGTCCTGCTCGACCTGTAATATGGCGCCCTTTATCCAGCAACTTGAGGCGTAGGTGTTAAGCCTCATTCATGTGACTGGAATTACACCGCCAACAACGCCCGGTTTGACCGTAACACAGCATTACAACAATGCTGTTTTGCGACAAAAATAGGCATGACGGTAGTACTTCCGCGGACGAGCTCTGTTTGCTTGTTAGTCATTCCTACATTCAAATAAGCGAGATAACCTGTTATAGAGTTCTGCAGTTATATTAAACCCCAATCGGTTTATAAGCGACATCGCACCGGAACCTAAATCGCTGTGCCGTCGCCTAAACGCCTAACGCCTAAACGTCTTTGTCGTTAGCCACGGCCGAAGCCAGACTAGACTAAAAAAAACTAAAATTTTAATTCCCAAATTGCCCCTGCGGCGAATCGAACCCGAGATCACCATATTAATACCACAGCTACCATCTCTGCGCCAGGGAGGTCGTCAAAATCAGACTAGAATAGAACTAATCTGGATTTATAAATTCCCAAGTTGCCCGGTCGTCAAAACCAGACTAGAATAGAAATAATCTGAATTTATAAATTTGGGCAATTTGGCAATTTGGGCTTTCGACTAATAGAACACGTTTCTTTATAAGGCCATTAAATTATATACCTCGATTCAACTACAGAATAACAAACGACGCCCGCGAGGACGAGATGGAGGAGAATATGGGCCAAGTGAACACCATGATCGGCAACTTACGTAACATGGCCATCGACATGGGCTCTGAGCTTGAGAACCAAAACCGCCAGATCGACCGCATCAACCGCAAGGTAAGTTCTTACGCGCAATCCGGTGCCGAAATGTCAAGATGTTGGGGATAACCACGCGATTTCGTCTTATTATATTATACAAATAAAAAATTTGGTAAAAAAAAAATCACGCTGTATAAAGAGTTCTAGTTAACTAAGTATCGTTAAAACTGTCACTTTATATGCACTAGATACTAGATATGCACTACCCGAATTGTGTTGGACAGGTTTCGTGATTTAGACTTGAATTTGGGAACGCTTTATCAAACCGCTCTTTAACCGATTAGTTAGCGCTGTAAATAATGTTGTTATAAAAGAAGTTGTTGCAGAACAGCAAACTTAAAGTATTGTAATTACTTTAAGATACACAATTTTCATATTTTGATCATGGAGTCTTATTTTGTAGAAGAGCTGCTTGTAAATTTAAAAAAACAGATGCTCATATAAATAGTCCGTGAATTTAATTCTGCTGATTTTTAAATTGACATACTCAAACTAAACTAAAGGCAATGCTACATTGTGAAAGATCTTTTTGCTTTGAATTTAGAATTCCCTTTCGAGTTTTTAACTGAGTATAATTTTTATTGTCTAAAGCGATTTTTTTATCTGGCAGGAGCCTTTAATTTGCGTTATTAAAACTTGCATAATCCAAGCTTAATTGTTCAAAAAAACATTTAAAAAATTCACAAAAAAAAATTTGCTGTACAATTCGGATTTTGGACATAGACGAAATCGCGTGCGTGATTAACGAATAAAAAAACTTAATTAAAACCACTTGTACAATTGTAATATAATTGGCAACTAAGGAAAATATAATCTAAATTTTAAATGCTTTCTATTTTTGTACTTTTGTATATTATTAATGAAGAATTATAAATTTATTATACCATCATTAACATCATTGTTCGTCACACACATTATCACTAGTTTTTTTCCAATCATTTTATATATGTGGACGTGAATTCTATTATTCAAAACTATCTCTGTGCGACTAATCCTATCGCTTATAGCCTAAGAACCCAAGAAGTGAATCGGCAAAGGTATTTGATAATAAGCGGAGAGCCTTCACTGGCACAATATTGCCTTTGACAAGACATTGGCCCACCACATCTCAACTAAACTCGCCAAAATTTATATCATGCCATAAAACACACTCAAGTATTCATTACACCTGTAAAACTGACATAAACCCTAAGAGAACTAAAATACTTCTTTGCATGTAATTATTGATCTTAAAGGTAATAGTAGGCTCTAAAACTTTTATCAAATACCTCCCCCTAATTTACTTCTTTATTCTTAGACACTTTATTATTGGCCTTATAAATTTCACTATGCTTTCCAGGGCCCTGTATGTCACTATTATCTTAACTAAAGGCGTAACACTATTTGGCCATAGCCACTGTCACATTCGACTTTACAAGGCAGTTAAGATTATGAAGGGCCCTGTTATCAAACGATCACCTTCGTAGTGTTCCTCACCAAGCATGTAAATCCACCTTTTCGTACATCAGTAGTGAATGCGGTTAGAATTTTACTGGGTGTTGTGGTATTCCTCTATATGCATCTATTGAAACATACCCACCACTTCAAGGACACGTTCACAGAATCATTCTAGTGTACCATCCAGTGACTAACCTACCATATACCTACCATATACCTACCCTCTAACTAGAGTATCATCAGTGACACTCATTCGCTCTACTCGTATTGTTTCGAGAGGGTGTGGACAATGTTAAAGGGGTGTTTAGTAAATGCTGAAAATTTCTAAAGTGGTTATATGTTACCTGAGTATGCCAAACTTGACCTGCCAGCTGGTATGTAGAGGTACGATTTTTTATTTAACTGTCTCGTAATTAGGCTTTACTCTCCTGCTATTGTTTTGTAAGCAGATACAAAATGTTTGTCTTTTCGATAACGATATTTGGTACAGGCCTGCTTGGCTTTTTATAATTTTATATTTTATTCGGTTAGGTAGGTTCTTAAATATACAAAAACTTTACAACATGGACTGGCTATCAGGTCTTGTTTGCCATAGACTTATAAGGTAGCGGTACCGCGTTACTAATTTTCAGAATTTTTGTAACAAACACCCTCAAAAAATTTCTTTTACCCTCTCGGATTATGTGCGTAAATGTGCGCAAAAACAGGTACTTACTGTTACAACATAAGACTATCAAAATAAACTAGTACTCTTCATTTACTGGCGAAACTTGCTTAAATCATTGGTCTTTACACAAAACTCAGCCTTTTAATTGACTTCAAATTGTCTTCAGTCTTTCGTTCATTAATGATCAATGACCGGAAAATGTATGTAACCCTATTACCGAACTTGTTATTATCATAGTTGCTGTTACAGGTAAAACTTGTGATACTCTCTTTTTTATCTGTCATATTCTCCGCATTTGGTTAGACATGACATGACGTCACGCTAATAACAGGACTTGTTTTCATATGCATTTGTGAACCTAAATTATCAAAAAGAACAAATAAAGTTATTAAAGAACTTCAAGAATATAATATTATACTTCTTTTGCTCTACCGTAGTAAGGTGAAAAAGTAAAGATACAATTATTCTTAAAATAAATTAAAGAAAGTCTAGTTGCTAAATAGGTTTAACGGGTCAATATACGTTTAACCTATTATTGCAACTACTATTATTGGCCGATTCTATTGTAAAATATGTATATTTGTTGTTCTACTGTTGTTACCATAAATAAATCTATAAATATATATGTTACTACATTACACACATCCCTATCTAGCCCCACAGTAGGCGTAGTTTGTGTTATGGGCACAAAGATTGTGTTGGGGTTAACAAAAAATTTTATCAAATAATTTGAAGTCAAAAGAATTGTTGTAACAGTTATTAATATTCAATGAAAGCAAAGTTTTCGAATGTAAATGGACAGTACAAATCTATTGTACATTGGAAACGCTAGACAACAGCATTTCTGTATCGTAGGGCGAATCGAACGAAACGAGGATAACGCTGGCCAATCAGCGAGCGCACGAGCTCCTCAAGTAAACGACGGCAGCACACTCACACACTCACACAGTCTCGTGGTTCGGCCGGTTGCATAACCCTACATAACTTACGCTAGAAAGACATTTTAATCAGTATTTGCAAGTTAAACAAATAAAATTTGTTTGTGACTTTATTTTATTACTTGAATATTTGTGTTTATTTTAATATATTACCTATGTGTTAGAGCTTTTTTTTTCATTTAAATGTAATATAAAACTTTAAGTAGGCAAAGGCGCCATGTCTGTTGTACACAAATGTAGAAAATAAATTAAATTAACAGTTCTTAAAGTAGTGCTGTCCTTATCCACGTGGAACGTTGTGGAGAAACAGAACTAAATTTATACCTGTCGATCTAGGTCAGTTAAAAAATTGTGTACGACAACAGAATTGGCACCGATAAGTAGATTTTTTTTTTGCAATTTATTATCTGTTTTTTATCTGATCTTATGTCTTGTTGTATAACTTACTTAGTGTCAAACTTACTCATTAATAACACCAGGCAACCGGTCGTGGTTATTCCATAGCGTTTACTATATTCCGATTAAATTTCTAAATTAATAAAAAAAATACATAATTGAGAACATCTTATATTAAAAATACTATTTACTATTGTAATGAATGTATTACTTTGCTTTTATGTAATCCAAACGCTCAACAGATAAAATATTACGTTTGGTGCTCCTTTTATGTAGACCAATAATAAAAAAAAAATACATTAACCATTATAATATTTTACCCAGTAGTGAAGTAGGGAGTTAAATATTGAGATTTATTATTTTGTGAAAGTGAATTTACCCTGTTGTTAACAATACTACGTTAAAATATAATAACAAAGTCGCTTTTTGCATGTGGTACCACTCGATAACCGATTATTGATATAACTTAAAAAAATATATATCCTATTCCTTCTCGTATTATGTAAGTAAATATTTTCAATAATTGATAACAAAATAAAAATCAATTAATTGATTTAATATAGAGTTAATGTTAACATTTAAAAAAAAAACTAGAATGATGCTAACGGATGAGTTGATATGTGATAATAGTTCGAAATTAAGTAATTAGTGTTAGTTATTAATGTCTTTTTGAACTTCACGAATCTGCACACCCAGATCTCATATAACACTTCATAGGAGCATTTATGTGTTGAATAGCAATAGCCTAAACCTATCTACGGTGAAATTTTCTACCAATGTTTGCTTATTCGTTCGTTTGTAAGTCGACAACGATTTATATGGAACCGAAAAAGCGACATCTAGTGACAATACACAATACTGCTTCCCAGTATTAAAACTAGATAGTGCAATCACGATTCCAAAAAGTAGATAAAATATCTCGTGATTGAATAAGTAAATGTCCAGAGAAAACCTCATCCTAGACACTCCGAGGTGTAGCAATAGTGAGAAAGGAGAACTAACAGCTCCAATGTTAATACCGTATACATATAATTTCCAAATAACCACGACGTGCAAAAAACTGCCACCTATAAATAGCGCAATTTTTGAGTACAGAGTTGTACAGAGTGTGGAATTTCTACATACGACTATAAATTCGATACGATATATAAATTCGATCGCGTAAAACTTAACAAAGCTTTATATGGTATTAAAAAAGCGCCATCTAGTGACAGTACAGTTTTCTAGTCTTGTAACTAGATAGCGCTCAGTCGATATCATATAATCGCAGTTAATTTTCTCGTGATCTCAGTAAAAGTAAGTAGAAAATCTCATACTTGGCACTCAGGTGTAACAGTCGCGTCATGTAAAAAGAGCTCCACAGACTCACGGCTCAGAATGCGATTTACAAATTACATGAATATGAAAGTTTAATGTTTAGTACACAAACTAAGCATTTATTAACAAATATATTTGGTTTTTTTTTTTTGCATGTAATTGCAAAAACGGTGTACATACTGTGAATGGGCTTATTACTTGGCGCAATTTGAAACAGACATATTATGTTACGTTCGGTATGAAAAGAACGTCACATATAACTTCTATGGCAGGTGGTATCTACTCCACCTCATATAACAATAAAACCACACCTATTAAAACCTATTGCTACCTTTGGACAACCTTTAACCTTTTACTTTCATGGACAAACTCGTGTAACCTTAAAAACATTTCTATTCAATTCGTTCTTCTTAGTTCCTCTTAATAACATTAAAGAATTACCATTCAAATCGAATACATGTATCCCATTAAAATTACACGGTGTTACATACGTACATTCCCAGTAAGAAATCAATCTAGTCGATAAATAATCATAAAAATTAAAAAATAACGTGCACAAATGTGTAAAAAAAAATAATCTCTAAAAATTCCTAAAAATAAACTTGTTTTTTTGTTAATATTATTTACATTATCGGATTTGTGCATATCTCAAAAACATATCTGCTTCTATGAATTGGTAAAAGCACTCAATACTTGTAACTAGCGTTTAAAAGTGTTTATAGATGAATATTTTACATTAATTTGATTTAAATCTAAACTTTTCTTATGTTCGAGTATTAATTATTTATAATTTAGTTTATACTTTTTTATTTAATTTAATTTTATATTTATATAAAGTGGCAAGATAAGAGAGAATATGAATCAGAACGTCAAATACTTTAAGTAATAAAACTATATTTAGCAATTATAACCACCTTTTCTTGACAAGCAATCCCAAAAATAGTTTAGAAACCCCTAATTTTTAATAAAAAAAAATATCAGGCCACTTGTACTAAAAAATCATAGAATACTTAATGATTTCTCCGACTAAATTATAGGTGTATAATTATAGACATTTAATATAAATTGAGTAGTTATAATTCGAACAAAAAACCCATTTCTTACATAAAACTGGACGTAAATGCAATGATGTTACATAAAAAAGTTATAGATAGGAATAATGTGCTAGTAAATTGTTAAATTAGAACTTGGATAATTAGCTAACTTTCGCTTAGTCTTTCTTCGCAGACCATAGCGACAGGTCGTGTTCGAATATGTTCGAAAATATAATTGCCTCTACTTACTAGTATGTAGGTATGACGTTACAATAAAGTAATGTTACCCATATACCTCTTTTTATTTATACATAATATCATTGCATTTATGCATATACTTGTATCTCGGTATGACTATGCCTCAACCACGAGACACACAATAACACTAACACAGACAGCCCTGCGACGACGTCCGTGAGTACATGTATATTTTTTGATGCACCTAATTAAGCTACGCGTTATGCACAGCTTGGTATATCAAGCAAACCGCTTATTTATATAGTATGTGAAATTAACTCTTATTTACAAACATCAATATGACGTAACAGCCCATCGGAACTAATAACCAATCAGATTATCGAATGATGACGTGGTATGACATTGTCCCATTATCTCTCAATAATCTGCACTTTTAATTTTTTTTATTAGTGTAATCGCATTCGTGTATTTACAGAATATTAAATATGTAACGTCGGATTAAAATGGTCCTAATCCACCTTATTTTAAAGCTTTAGTTTGACGCATTTATACATGCAGCGCTCCTAGCGAAATATTCCAAAATTAAAAATCAGTAGCACCTAAACTTTACTTTTAAAATGCGTCTGTTGAAGACGCATTTTAAACAGTGAAACATTTAGTCCTGTTTACTTTGACGTTATAATGTTTTATATTTGAAAACTACTATAAGTTAGCGAGCGATTGAATGCATTGTAAAACGCCATATTATTGTTCGTGAATAACGATGAGAATAATTCCTCGCCAAATATTGTTTCAGGGATAAGAAGATAATTTATTAAATTAAAGATACTCTTCTATTATATGCCATGACATGAGCCTTTTCGCCTACGCCTTAAGTCGATGGTTACTGGTCTGCACTTTGCAGGACTTGTTGCTTTGTTTATATCGATGGTATCCACAAACCATTAGGTTGGCCATCTGCTTAGTCTATAATTGATATTTTCTAGAAGAGAATATAGACATATAGCACAGTACACAGCAATCCCATATTGTTTTTTTTTTTTTTAATTTTCAACGACAATACACACATCGCCATCCAGCCCCAAAGTAAGCCCCAGCCCGTAGCTTGTGTTATGGGTACTGAGATAGCTGATGAAATTTTTTTTTATGAATAATAATACACATAAATACTTATAATATAATATTCTCAGAACATATTTCAAGAACCCTTATTTATTACACAAGCTAATATATACACGACGGTTTCATTTTGGGTATATACTGTACAGAATATGTTATGGTAAAACAGTATTTAATTTGTGCCAAGTTTTGTTCTGTAACTCGTCTTCGTTTGTATATATAAATTATATATCTCACTTGACCCTGACGCAACGTGGGCAGTTTGAAGAATTATTTTGTTGCTTACTTTAGAGCGACACTATAAATACAGTTAAAATAGCTTCACCTGTACATATAAGCTTATAAATAAACTAATGCACAAGCTTTCACTAATGTCAACGCAAACCGAGCGACTTACTTTGACAAACAAACTCTATGATACTCGAGCGAAATTCCGTATCGTTAAAAATATTAAATGGTGAGAAGAGAGGAATAAAATTTTCTTCTCGATTAGATTCTACTTGCAACCATATCAATCTATTTTGTTTTATCGGTTGCTCTTTCTGCGCTGACCTTTTGTAATAGTACAATTTAGTGAAATAGTAAAAAACTGTTGTACACACATATCTTAAACAAAACTGGCTGGCCTTAAAGTAATGCTGTCCTTTTCCGAAATAAAAATATTGAAGAGGTGAGCACTATAGTCTTAAAGACTAATTTAGTTTAGTTAAGATATGTACGTTAAGTTTTGCAATATAAACAACAGTACGCGCGGTTCATACCTCTAGGCTCAACAGAAGTTAGTCCCAAATGGCGGCAGTTACGTATAAATATAGCTTATTTATACGTAACTGTACTTTGATGTCATAAAAGTAAGGGTGAATTGCCGGTCCCGGCCATTATCACCGACACCTAATCGTTGTCTAAGAGTAGGAAATTTGTATTTGGAAAACTCTATTGTATTTTTATTCAATGCTAACAACGCCCTACATTGGGCGCGTATACTTTTACGATAACAAAATCAGTACCATTATGTTACTGATTTTGTTGTACTCTATCTCTCAAGACTCCTTTCATAAATGTTTCTGTGAAAAGGATAAGAGTCAATTTAGTTTGCTGATTGTATACAACAGAATTAACACCAATCTAGCACAGCACATGTCTAAACTTTAAAGCTACGACAGACCCCATTCAGTAAGTTAATGAAATGTTCTGTATAAAACTTACATACAAAACAGCAAGTTATTGTTATAATTAAATAAGCTAAACTCAGTATAAGTAGTAGGTAATTAAGGTACGAGCTAGTTTTTCAAATGTAACTTTAGTATTAATTTTGTTTTAAATATACGCCAAATTAGGTGAGTATTATACTTATAGGATATATAAGATGTATCTAGCCTTCCTGGAGTATTGGAGCTATTGTGGTTTGAAAAAGTAAGAAACCAAGTTTATATTTTAAGCTTATGAACATGTTTATACTGTCATCATTGAAGAGGTGCAAAACATTGATAAGAATTCCATTTTTGCGTCTTTCGGGGAAAATGGGGACCTTGGGGCCAGAGGACTTCACCTCTGTTTGAAGAATTATCAAATAGGATAATCGAGTCAACCAAACGTCCTAGACCTTTCAGTTACCTTGAAAAACTAATTAGTATGACCAGGGGAAGGCAGAAAGCATCTTGAATATAGTTATTAAGGAATATTAGATACAAATTAGTTTTACTTTGATACCAGTTTCGTGCATAGAGGGTATGCACACGGTATGCAGATCATATAAAATGAAGAAAATGTCCAGTGAGAGTAATAAAAGCCTACCGTTATGTATTTAACTCGTACTGAGGATTTTCCTCATTTTATATCATGTGCATACCCACTATGCTCGCCACTGTTTGAAACATAGGCTATTTTTGTTTATAAATATTTTTATTTGAAGACGTTAATCCATTATAATATTGTAATATATTTTTTTATGAAATGTTTTAGGGTGAGAGTAACGAGACCCGCATAGAAGTTGCAAACCAGCGAGCAAATAAACTGCTCAAATCTTAAAGGGCTCGTCGCTACAGCAATGCGAAGGGATAAAGAGAGCGGTTGCCTGATTATAAGATTGATTTGCATTTTTTAAGTTGATCGCATACTGCCGTAAGAGCCTCACACAACGCATAATTAGTGAGAAGACTCAGACTTGTATCACTTGCGACAGTCTGTGATCAACTTTAAAAAGAACGAGATTTACAAAAAGGTGTTGCCTGACCTAAAAACTCATTTATATTTTTATCTACGTTCATATATCTTGCGTTGCCTATTGTAAAAATAATAAGATCTTTCATTGTAAAAATGTCTCCTTGTTAAGTAATTTTAATAGGTCTAACTAAATCTATTTCTTCTTGTTAAATTATTAAGAACTATTGATTCCATATCATTTTAATAATTATATTATAAGTGTTAAATACTCATATGAGATTATTTTTATGTTCATTAAAACAAAGGTCACGATGATCTTGGCAAGGTCTTGCGGCAACGCCATTTTGTGCAATACTAACACTCGTATTTGCCAACATTATTATAAAATCTCACAGTGACACACATACGGATAGGTTCTACTAATCAGTAAAATTAATCAAATTTTATTGTTGGAACCTATTTTCGTTCAAATGCTTAAAGGATAACTTAGTAATGTTTATAAACACGAATGTTTTTCTTGTGGCTAAGTATATAAGTAGAGTTACGAAAACTTTCAGTCTAGCTGTAAACAATTTGAATGCAATAATAGCAATTTACTGCTAACGAAGTGATATCAGGCATATTTTCTTTTATAACAATGCGTGTTTAAGGATTTCTTCCTTATACTTATATAAGCACGATTTATTGGGCATTATTAAAATAAAATTTTGTGTGAAGACGCAAAGAGAAGTCTTTTTTTTTTAAACTCTATTCTAGAAAAGTTAAATGAGATTCTATGGAAAGTGGATATTTTAAAAGGATCAAGGGATATATAAATCGGGTTGTTTTGTATGTTAACAAATAGAAAAAATCACGGAAGTAAACTTTAACTGTGACATGAAACGTATTCACCTTCCGATGAGTTAGTGTGCTTAACTATCTATCCATCCATGGAAGTCAGGAATGACACGTTTAGAAACTTGCAGCGCTAAGACGCGACGTTCGGAAACATCTCATGTAACAAGATTCAGTAACTTCTTAAAATTAAAAAGCTTACATTGTACCTTCTTATATTCGAAATCTTTCCAATATCATATTCAACCGAATATGATATTGGAAAGATTTTTAATACTTTTTTTTTATTTGGGTGATGTGCCAAACTTTATTTATTTAACAAAATGATTAAACTTTAAAAAAAATAAAATTACTCTCATTTTAATAGTAATCGTAAGAGTTTAATAAGCTTTGAAAATAATTTGCTCCGAACAATAGAATGAAGTACCAATTTAGCTCAAATATAGAAACACAGATATTTTCGATAGAACATTAATATGATATAAAACCGTAATTCGCTGATATTTCTCGAACTGCATTTAATAAAAAAAATATCTATAAGTAGTAAGTATAGAAAATTTTAATATCTAAAAAGATAGTGAGATCAATAATATGACTATAGTACTGTTTTGAAAAAAAATTTAACATTAATGTTTAAATATTACATATTTGTAATTATATAATTTCCAAAAAAAATAAAGTTATTTTCAATCTTAATAACTTTAACGTCTAATGTGATTTTATTTCGGTATATTAGCTCTTAATAATTACGATATCAATTACAGTTATTAATAACGTTGTAATGTGATTACAGTAATATGCAATAGTATATTTAATAGTTGAGCAGTTAAATATTTATTACTTAAAGTATATATTGTTGTAAGTATACATGAGCGCTGTTCACACGGATTTTCTCGATCGCTGCGTTTAGGTATTTTTCTGGGATTGTAAAAAAAATTGATTAACAATTCTCAAATACTGAAAGCGCTTTCAAAGTAAAGGTTAAATTACATTTGATTTGACCTATCATCAATCTTAAACCCGCAGGCCAACAAATAAAAGTTCTTTAAGTAAAAAAAAAAACTGACTGACCAAACCTCGAGTACAAAAGATCCTGGTCAAAGTGTATCCGCCGAAGCGGGCCACACTACCAACCAAACCTAAGCTAAATTTACGTGCGAGATCCACAGAAAGATACGATCCCTTGCTCTTTTACGAAAAAAAAAGGAGATAGTTATACATTCAAATCAATTATGACTATAATTAATATGGTCGGGTGATGGTGATGATGATGTTATGGCTTGCTCGGGGACGCCTGTCAAAATATTTTTAAAATAATTACCTCTACAAGCGTTCGATGGCAGCACTCAACAAGTAACAAAAGTGACGTAGTTTTACTCGAAACAAGAATCAGTACTATGACGATCTTTATGACAATAGTCATAAATTATTAATATTAATTAATTAATATTTATTAATTAATTAATAAAATATAATTTTTATTAATACATAACTATAACCTAAAATAAACTATTTAAAAACTAAATAAAATCTAAAACGTCCTCGAAACCACCGCAGCGAGGCACAGTTCCTAAGATGCTGGCAGCATTGCCCCTATTAATATTAATTAATATAATAATTGTCATACTAATAATAATCATTTATTTTCCAAAGAAATTAAAATATTTTAAGAAAAAACTATGTAAACAAGTAACCAAACTTTAGCTAAAAACATAAGCTAGAGGCCCTGATAACTAGTTTTCAGGCATACAATGAGGATAGGCTTTATGGTTATAATTTATTATATCTTCTCGTTGGCTTTTTTTAAAACAGCGTGTAAAGTTTACGCTCATATTAATTCTTATTTTAAACGCGCGGTTTAGTTAATCCGTGTGAACACGGCCTCGCATCGTTGTACCGGCCTTAGAGTAATGAATATAGGAATGTTAAAGATGATGGCTTGAATTATGATACAAGTGTACAGGGGGCCACTTAAAAACACGTCAATATTCTCAATTAAATTCAAACTGTAATATCGAACGTTGTATTGTGGAATTTTTGATTATAAAGCGGCCCTCTGTACAAGCGTTAGATTTAATGAATTTCGAAATTTCTCTACGTCTTTCTCGATCATCTTAGTTTAAGTGTAGCGTGGGTCGACGGACCCATGTTTTTCTATCTAAGTACATATTCCAATAATAAATGCCTATATTTTAACCGTATCTATATAATATAGACCAGTGTTATTAAGATCAATTTAATCAATAGATGTGTATACCGCCTGCGCAAAATATATTCATTTAATATTCAGCCTAATATTTGTCTACTTACAGTACATAGATAAATCTATTTTTCTTTAAAAATAGCATAGAGTGTTAATTTTTAATTAAATTATTGATTTGTTAATATTACCTATAACTCTTTGTATTATTTTCTCCCTCCTTATCACAAGCTATACCCATTTACTTCGCCAGCGTAGGTACCTACATCTTATAAACATTTTTTCCTTTAAACAATTTACTGTATGGATATTGTTACAGGGAAAAAATGTGTATATAAACACGCCATTTAGAGGAAATAATTTTGGCAAATGGCATGACATTCGCATTTCCCTTAAAAATTAAATACTCCCAAATTAATATTATGTTAAGATTCGGGTTCCCTTAAACGTTGACGCTTACGTATGACGCGTAAGTACCCGTTGCGCAAACGTCATAGACTTCAAACAACACTAACGTTAAATTACATAAATCGAGCTTTTATTTTAAATCGAGTGAGTGGGTGTTACCCAAAGGGTAAACCGACTCGCACTTTGCCGGTATTTCCATTATATTATAAAGAATAGGAACCCAAAAAAAAAACAATCATTAATACATACACATTTATTGATAATGACTATTCTTAAGCATAATATTATATAAAGTAATAATAACGTCACTGCTCGCTTTAAAAAGTCACGAAATTTTCTCGTGACTCGAGGCGAAAATATCTTTGGGGTACTTTCGTAAGTTCCATTTCGTCAAGCAACTGGAACAAACAAATAAATCGTTTATGCATAGCCAAAAAAACATTACATAAAAATAAAAATGGCAGTGTGAGTCGAACCTTTACACCGATTTCACCGTGATCTAACTGTGTCTAAGTGACAAGTTATAGTATAGTACGATTCAAACGGAAATGCGCCCCTGAAGTTTGCGCACGACGTTGCGCACCACACACATTTTGGGTGTCCGGTGTAGCGGGAAGGGTAACAGCGCACGTCTGCTAACTTCACGCAGACTGATTTAAGGTTGAATCGTACTGTAACTACTCCGTTATGAGAGTTGCTGATGATGAGTGATATTGATGCAAAAATCGCTAGAGTGTACAACAGTTTGAATAAAAACTACCAATTGGCAAATTGATGAAATAGTTAGGTACGCACTCACGCCAACAGTTCGAGAGAGTGTCGCATCTTAAAAAAAGTGGTGACAGTCTAGTGATTACGACTTTAGTATATTTAGTAGGGTGTTTGATCACCGTCCCGGCATGCACCTCGAAATTTCTCGGATCTGTGCTATACAACGCACAGATATCGCTTGCAGCCTCTTCATAATGTTCAAAAAAGCAAGTGTGTTTAATCTAACAATCCGCAATTGGTTAGCTGGTTGACTAAGGCCACCCTTCTCGTTCTGAGTAATAAGTAGAATCCGTACAGATACGAGTCTCCTACGAATCTGTACCGATTGGGCCGGTAACGATGACAACTTTTTCTAATGAAATAACATCCAAATAATACTTAAGTGTTAATATCAAACCGGGGTCTCAGATTCTACACTGCATCGAAGAATTAACTGTGTTTTAGTATCGTTGTTTTCTCTGCATCCATGCATGGTCTTATGGAATGCCTTAAAATGCCGCAGCTAAGCGTCAGACAGTCAAAGAAGTAACGTTTTCTACAAACCTAGGTTGGCAACAGCTTCCAAGGCAACCATCAGCGCGAAGCCAAGTATTGAACAGAGGAATTGCATGAGCCCTGTTCGGTCTTGACGCCACACCTCGAAGAACACAACGTAAACCAGTGTACCGCACGCAAGTCCCTGGGAACAAAATCATTACAAGTTATTACTATTTTTTGGTAGCCACCATAGTGCATAGAAGCAGTCGTTACTTTTCGGAAATCCATAAAATATTATGTTAATTAAGCTTAATTTGCTATACTCCGCGAACAACAGGAGCACCAAACAGATCTTCGGCAATGTTGGGTACATTGCGGAAGATACGCACGTTTCGCTACCAAACCGGAGCATCTTCAGCATCTTCATTAAATAAATAAATAAATAAATATACTACGACAATACACACACCGCCATCTAGTCCCAAAGTAAGTGTAGCTTGTGTTATGGGTGCTAAGATGACTAATGAATATTTTTTAAATGAATAATATACATAAATACTGATAAAATACATATAAACACCCAGACACTGAAAAACATTCCTGTTCATCACACAAACATTTTCCAGTTGTGGGAATCGAACCCACGGCCTTTAACTCAGAAAGCAGGGTTGCTGCCCACTGCGCCAATCGGCCGTCATTGTAAAGTCAACATCTCCTGAAGATGATCCATCTTTTGTTTGGTGTGGAGGATAAGGATTGAAGAAATTGCACTCACTGGGTGAACCCGGTGGGTGCAAGGATATTTTCCCACTTATTCGTCTATGCAAAAAGAACTCGATATATATTCCTTGAATCTCAGACTTTAGACAATGAAATCCCAGTGATTCATTCATCAATCCTATCAACCTTAATTGTCGCTATGAAGCAGAAACCAGTCTGCGACCTCCCTGGCGCAGTTGTTAGTGGTATATCTTGCAAATAAGAGGCCCCGGGTTCGATTCCCGGCTACGCTGTTGGCTGGGCAAAATATGAAGCAAGCCAATGCCTATTTACTCTTGTTTTAAAAGTACCCTATGCGTAGAATAGGTAAATCTCGGAAAGATCGTTCAAACTTTAAAGGAAGACGCAAACCCTTTATGCGAGTTTTTGATACATTGAACATCGTTATATACTTTTAAAACATGGTCTATACTAGGTATACCTACGCTTATGCTAATGAGAAAAATGTTTCAAGTATACGTACCACTACTTAGGTTAGTAGGTAGTATAAAAATTATATTCCTTCCTTAAGTATTAAGGAAGAAATATAATTTTTATATTACCTAATTTTATATTGTAAGCATTTATCTCGAGTAGATACGTTAATTGTACTACTCCAATCTAAGTAAATAATTATATAAGCTTAAAAATTCCACACCAGCTACTGCGTATTACGATTTTATACTATGGAGTGGTGATGGGCCAGTGGTTAGGATTTCGGCTACACTTTCCGGGGCCGAGTTCGATCCCAATACGCTCCTCTAACTTTTCTTAGTTATGTGCGATTTAGCAATTAAAATATCTCTATCTTGAACGGTGAATCAAATCGTCGTGTAGAACCCTGCATGCCTTAGAGTTCTCCATAATTTTGCCAAAGCCGTGTGGAGTCCAGCAATCCTGGCCAGCTTAGTGGACTACGGCGTAAACCCTTCTCCCTGTGGGAAGGAGACCGTGCCCTATAGTAGACCGGTAATGAGTTGATATAATGATGACTATGTCTAAAGAATTAACTAGGTAATTGTGAGGCATATACTTTGCGTTTGCCTATCAATAATTGAGAGCTAGAAACTGTCGTTACACTACATAAGAATTTCCAGCTTAGCTGTAGCGAGAGAACTTCCTCGATAGGTTCCCCGCGTTATCTGGACCCCACTTATGTCTTGCAATCTAGGCAACTTTCTTCCTTTTTTAATTTAAATAATACGGTTGCGAGCAAGAAATGGATAAAGTATTCTTTTAGCATTTATTAATTGTCCGTCTATTAGCGTCCACATGTCTCCTCTCTCATACGAAAGAGAGTTTAAGAGCATCCTGCTCTAATGCGATTTGGTGGGCTTCAATAAATTCTCATTTAACGACACGAGAGAAACGGCTTTACGTGCTCTCCAAGGCACGGGTGTGGACACCGCCAATTACTTAACTCAGATAATCGAATCTACTAACTTTTGGACAAAAGAGGTTGATTTGTGGCATTGGAACACCAATCAAGGATTAAGGAACCTATTTTTCCTTATAGATCGAAATAAAATGTAAAAAATCTTAAGTAGGTTGACCAATTTCGGAAACAAAACAATACGTTTGCTCAAGGATAACAAAAAAGTGACTCATTGATAAAAAACCATTGACATCTGACTCGATTATAATTTTTATCATCTACGTGATGCTTGGAGCTAAGACGTGATCGATAAAATCTGGATGATCCGATTAACATTAGGTACACTTCAGGAGTTTTGAGTAGCTACATGTTTCAGTACTTATGTATGTGACCTACCTAGGTTAAGTCGTCATCATCATAATCATCATGTTCCACATAACATTATAAATAAAAATAATAATAAATATAGTACGACAATACATAAAACGCCATCTAGCCTCAAGTAAGCGCAGCATGTGTTATGGGTACTAAGATGACTGATCAATATTTTTTTTAATTTTTTTTTTTATGAATAATATACATAAATGCTTATTAAATACATATAAACACCCAGACACTGAAAAACAATCCTGTTCATCACACAAACATTTTCTAGTTGTGGGAATCGAACCCACGGCCTTGGACTTAGAAAGCAGGGTCGCTGCCCACTGCGCCAATCGGCCGTCAAACCATTATAGATAATGCATCATGCATGCATGTTTCCTCACGATGTTTTACCTCACCTTTAAAGCAAGTAATATATTAATTGCACATAACTTAAAAAGTAAAAAGTGCGTGCTGTGATTCGTACACAGTGCACCGAAAGTTGAGCCGAATTAAAGATGAAATTTCACGTGATTTCAGCGTTCAATGACACAGTTAAAATTAAACTTTACTCACGATACTTTAAAGTCTAAATAATATTGGATCTCGTTGACAATAATAAGCGCCGGTTTACAAAGATAGATTTATCTACCTAAATCTTTGGGAATAATTATTTATTGGTCAGGTAAGGCAGCCTATCATTTTTTTCACCGCATACCCAATTATCATAAGACTTTGATGTTACCTGTTAAACTAAGTCAGATACACATAAGTCTTTACCTGTAACACAACAGAGTAGATACCAGCTTCCGTCGCACCAGCGCCGCCTACCAGGAGAATGCCAACACCGATGCCCAACGCTGACACGAAGGAGAAGGTGAAGATATAAACTATAGACAGCCACCGCTTCGTCCCTGCAGCTAGCAGTTCAACTCCTATGCAGAACGCTATGATGTATTTGTGCGCTGATACTGCTCCGAACATGTACCTGAAGAATTAAGAATCATTAACAAATGCCTCGAAAGTATAAATGCAAATTCGGTAAAATTGATTAAGCTTATTAAAATCAAGAAATTTGCGAAGAAAATTAGCAGATTTGTTCCCAAAATCTGTCATTGTAGAAACATGAAATCGGTAGAAAATTGTTGAATTCGAATCTAATCAAAATCGTTACATTTTCTAAATCATACCGATAGTAAGTATCAAGTAGGTATACGCAGTTTTAGAATTAGACTCTCGGAGCACGGTAGTAAGCCCCAGCAGGGCTAGCACGGGCGGGAGATAAAAATTATATCCCCTGACAGGGGATAAAATTAACGTGTCCACCTGCTGAACCACGGGAACGTGGAATAGGAGAAGTTTACCCCCGTTTATTATTACACACATATTAATTGGATATTATTTTCACTTTTGCGCCAGTGCTCTGAGAGTTGATAGAGCTGTGGTAGAAGAGACATTTTTATCCTTTCCCGGGGATATAATTGTCTCCTGCCCATGCTAGCCGTGCTGATGTCAATAACCTCAACATTATTTGTCCAATCTATAAATTTCAAAACTAACTACTTAGGTGGTTTTTGTTAATAGCTTAGGAATCTTCATACCAAAAGAAAAATAAGAAAACAAACAAGGTATAGCGCTGAATAAATAATTATCTAAATAGGTAGTTATCTCGTGAAATTAATAAGCTTAAAATTGGCTTATACGATCACAAGACAAAGTCTGGTGTCATAAGAAAGAATAAGCGATAAGGTAGGTTTCTTATGTCTCTTACCTATCCGTACACCTACTTAATTGTTTATTGTTATTAGGTACACAAAACAGGTAATAACAAAAAGTAGATCTAAATATAAGTAATAACAATTTTTTTTCTAAGCTACAACCCAAAGTATGTGTACACAACTTGGAATTAAATTAAACAGAAAGTAAAGATAAAATTAAAGTTGAAACAAAAAAGAAACACTTTAATAATAATATATATAATACTAGCTGTGGCCCGCGACTTCGTCTGCGTTTGATTTTGTTTTTAAAGTATTCAGTATCGCTAAGCCTTAAATGAGTATAGTAGTATGACTGTCATGTGACTGTCAATTAATTATAGACAAATAATTTGCAATAGAATAAAATTGCAACTATAATTAAAGATCTAAGCTATCCTATCTCTTAAGTTGGACCAGACTGCTCACGGTGTGCCAATTTAATTTAAAATCGGTTAAGTAGTTTAGGAGTCCATCGCGGACAAACATCGTGACAGGAGATTTATATATATTAAGATTATTTCCCTAAAGATTATGTGGAATAGTGCTTAATAATTTGATTTTTAAAAATATTTATCCTTTTGTTAAAAATGTCAATATGTATTATGATTACTTGATACTAAATCATTATAAAGGCGGCACATGCGAACGATGGGATTGTAAAAGGAAGTATTGTTCTTGTAGACACTTAGGACAAATGGTTTAAAATATTTTAATCTGGTATTAACGCGACGTGTTCACCGTTTTTTTTTTAATCATAATTGCTATGAATCAAACATAATTGTATGGAATGAGCAGAGCCGATTCTGTATATTTTATTTTTCGTAACAGACACAATCTTCTCTATGAAGGTGCCAAAATGTACGTCACACAACGCGTTTCATACTCGATAAAGATTGAAATGCAACTTAGTATACTTAAAATATAGAAATTAATGCATGATATGTCCTCGTAATCATAGTACGTTATTCCTTCTAGTTGTGCCGATTTGGGAAAATATATTTAAGCGATAATGCGTTACAACGACAGGAAATAGAAACACTTAATAGAGATTTCATCTGAGTTCCTTGTTAATATTTTTATCTACGTAACTACTTACGGTTGTTAAATTCTAATTAATCATGATAAGAGAGAATTATAAGACAGGTCTCGTGTTTATAGAATATACGATAAGGTACCCTAATAACAGTCTATAGCTGATTCGTACGTCCTTTGATAAAGTTGTGTTATTTTTGTTATTGTTTGATGTGATCGGATTTATTGATGTTCTTTATACCCAACTATCTGTATCTCTGGTTATCGTGTGTTGACTACTCTACTATCTTCGTCGAAATAAAATAATATTATGCTTGCGTCTTACTAGCGCCTAGTGCATTGCACCTTGCCATATTTCCTTGCCATATAAAATATTGGAAAGTCCCCGGATTTCACGTCGTCCTAGTATATACTTAATGCACTTACAATAAAGCTAAAAATGTTGTTTGTTTGAACGCACTGGAACTACCAGTCGAATTTCAAAAACCTTTTTCGTAATAGAGCAGGCGGGCAAGGCGATACGGTCAGTCCAGTCATATCAACAACTTTAACATGGATTAAAACAAGCAAATCTAATAATAATAGCCATGGTGTAGTATTTATTTAAAAGATAATTTTATACCATAAGTACCTACATACTTATTTACCAAAGTGTTTTGGTAAAAATCGATTGGGGCATATGTGCGTTACTTTATTCGAGGCTGGTTCGAAGTGTAATGCGAAAGTTGAATTTTATACCTACTCCAAAAACTGCAGGGACCATTATTATGAGGCTAATAGCATCACGTATGTAACGTGACTACACTGTGGAAGATAACTTATTGGTTGTATAGAATGAATGTAAAAAAGTTTTGGTAGGTAAACAACTTGGTTCAACATGCCACAAAGGTAGTGCACGAAATAGCAATTTATTGCAAGAAACATTCGAAAGCCGCAATTTTAGCGTATTTATATAAAGCCTTATTGTTTATTTATTTATTTAGCAACGCAATCCGTGAAGATATTACAGTTGCCCAATTCGTCTCCCCGGGGCTATTAAAAGAATGTAGAAACGAGTAATAATTACAACAAATTAAATTAAATTAGAACATAAAAATATAACATTAAGAATTAAAAAAAAAAAAAAAAACAATAATAACAAAACATTCAAGCATATAATTAATATCTTAGATTACCTACTCTCTAATAACATTTTAATTTGCTTTTGGAGCTGAAGCAGCGGTGTATGAAATACAAATAAATAAATAAATAAATATACTACACCCCAAAGTAAGCGTAGCTTGTGTTATGGGTATCAAGATAGCTGCTGAATATTTTTATGAATATATTACACATAAATACTTATAATATACAGATAAACACCCAGACACTGGAAAACAATCATGTTCATCACACAAACATTTTCCAGTTGTGGGAATCGAACCCACGGCCTGGGACTCAGAAAGCAGGGTCGCTGCCCACTGCGCCAGTCGGCTGTCAATAATAAATAATAATATGTTCAGTTCCGAATTACTATGAGTTAGGTCATTGAGCAAGCGTAGCGCACGAGTCAGTGGGGCGTATTATATTTGTGCATGGGGCATCCATTCGGTAACGATCTTACGCATAATCATGATACCAATCAGTTTCTCAATGGGATTACATACTAAATTGACACTTCCACTGATACCTGTCAAGTGGATAGTAATTGAGAGAGTACTCGAGCAGCTACGTGCCTAGCTTAGACGACAGATATGATACTGATAGGAAGTCGATATGCCGAGCCACCTATGCTTAAGTACCTACGATAGATTAGGATTAGGTACTTATGTACACAAAAGGACAAGCTTTCTAAGTTGGTAAATACACTTAAAACACTTATAAGTTGCCATGTTACCTGCGAGACAAGTACGATGAACACGACATCGGTTTTATATACCTACCACTGATCATTTTAGTATAATACATTAGGAATGTTATAATACTCTTAATTGTTGCATAAAGTCTGTTGTCTGTGGTACCTACTGTTTAAAGCAGCAAACATACTCTGTAATCGTATTCTTTGCTGCAGAAGGAATAAGTACAGTTACCTACTTCAAAGCACATGTTTTCTTTACCAACTATTATTGAGATCATTCTAGGCAGCCAAAGTACGAGCTAAAAGTAACATAATTATATACCATACCGCCTTGCACAAATCAAGTTTTAGTATGAAAACTATTTAATAGATGTTACGGCAAAAAGCGCATGAAATTGGAGGGGTTATAGCCTAATGGTAGTAGGATTCTGGCTTCCCTTTTGGGGGGTTGAGTTCGAATCCCAGCAAGCACCTCTTACATTTTTAAGGTTTGTGTGTTATAAGAAATTGAAATATCACTCGCTTGAACGATGAAGGAAAACATTGTGAGGAAACCTTTATGCTGGAGAGTTCTCCGTAATCTCCGTTTTCAAAGGCATGTGAAGGCCACAAATCCGCACTGGGAAGCGTGTTGACCTACGGCCTAAACCCTTCTCATTGTAAGAGAAGAACCCGCACCCTGTAGTGGCCGGTCTCCTCTAGGTTGATATGATGTCTGTAAAATACAGGACTCTAACCTAAGTCCGAACTTACTGAGCGTTTCCTCGTACAACCTAATCAACATTTTTTGGTTCAGATCGTAAACCAAGCATTATCTTCTACCGAATGGTAAACAACATATTGTAAAAATATGTTTGTTTTGAAATTTTAATTATGAAGATAGTTGTCTAGATATAGATTACAGCTTTTAATCTTTGGTTCTAGATTGGTTCCATATTTGAAAATAAATGTTATGATGCTTATTAAGCACCTACGTGCGCCGTGAACAAACATTTTAATCGAAATCTATGCTTAATCATATGTAATAGTTGACAGACCAAGCAGATGGCTCGCTTGATGGTAAGTGGATAACCATCGCCTATTTATTTTTATTTTAAACAAGGTAACATTAAAAAGGGCACACAAGGCACTAGGCCTGACTCCCTGTGTCCATCAATGATCAACCGTACCTTTTTTGGCGTATCTTCAGATACTTAGACCTATTTACGCCTAGTGTTTAGCTAGTTATAGTTGTTACACTTTACATTAAATCAATTGGCCGCTTACATCACAGTAACAATTTTCCTATCAAATTATTGGGGATTGTTATACATTAGAAGGTTATTATACATATACGTTCTTCGTCATTGTATAACTGTGTTTTAAATATGTTATAAAAGATATATATTAAAAAACTTGAAACATGCAAAAAAGGAGAATAATATACATATAAATAGAGCTTAAGTACTTAGCTACTTAACTTACAGTTTACGCATTTAATGATATGTAGGAAGTACGTAGATAGGTACTTACCAACTAAGATCGAGTTTTCTTTATGATTCAAGACAATAAAACGCGCGAGCAAGCAAGAATACTACTGGATTATGTAATAATGATAAAATACATAGAAGGTACAACACATAATTTCACTTCAATTCCATCAGTATCATTATCATCACCAGGAGTTAATAAAATCTTAGACAAACACGATACTTTAACATAAATGACCCTATATTAGTGATGTACATTTATTCCTACTCACCAATATAAGATGTGAACATTTGGTTGTATAATAATTATATTTACATAACTCTACTTGTATATATGATAAATAAATGAATAAAAAATTTAATTTCATTTAATTACATTTCGTTATTCATTTATTTATTTAATATCTATTTTATTTATATTAATAGGGGGCTCTCTGAGGCATCCTACCCTAAAACTGTTTCGTTCGATTGCATGATTGAACCTAAGTGATGTCCGTAGAATTTTGGCCTTTGCGTCCACCGAAGCTGTTCATCAGTTTTACTTTTATAACACGACCGCCCGAAATGAATGAAGAAAAGCAACTCAACCAATTAAAATGTTATACAACGTATAAATGAAAACCGAAATATTACTTCACAGACTTTAGAGGTACCTGATTTACTGTCTCTGAGACTTATCTGCGAAAAAGAACTGCTAATAGCTTTATTTTATTTAAACATTAAACTTACATCATAATTTTTTTAATTTAAGTCTCATTCTCTTCTATTCTCTTCTCGAGCTGGTGAAGATCATTATCTACACCCATGTACACTGTATGCTGTATTTGACAGTTCAAAAATAGGAGTGCTCCGATCGTCACCAAACTTTACAGGATTACTCGCCAGGTCAATCCGAAAATTCCCTGAAAGTTTCATTGAAATCGGTCCAGCCGTTTCGGAGCCTATACGGAACATACCCACACACTTTCTCTTTTATATATATAGATAGATAGATACTCATGCGCCCTTCAACAATATTTCATACACGTTGTATATGGACGTAACATATTTACCTTAACGACACTATAAGGGGCTAAGGATACTTTGTATCAGGTACTTACCATACATTTCTCGCAGATGACTCCAGTCCAACAGCAAGCCCTTCAAACAGCTCGTGTATCGACAGCGCCAGCACAATCAGAAGTCCTCGCAGAGCTGCCACAATTGTATCGTCGTTTTCCACTGCCAAGTGGCTGTGTCCATGATGTCTCTGGGCTTCTAACTCTTTAATCGGTTTATCTGAACCCTCGGCGTCTGTACTACTTTTTCGTATGCTCAGCACCCTCGTGAAACTTGTGTTGGCTGTTTTGTTGTCGCGGCTGTTTATGTACACGTGCACCAACTCCTCCACCAGGTACATCATGAAGAAACCACTGCACATGATCAAAGGGGCGAGTGGTATTGGCATCTTTGGAATTTGGCCCATTTCTGGAGAAAAATTATAATAAGTCATTGAGCGGGTATTGCTAATACGCTTTAAAAACTACAGTCTAGTTTACCACTAGATTAAAATTTCTACTAAGAGAACGTTGACTTTTTTATTTGGTGCATAAGTGTAAGTTTTTTTTTTTTTTTACCATCCTCTTGTGGTAAACGGCACCGGGCTACTCTCAGAATGAGTAGGGATTAGGCTTTGCATCTCGCTGGCCAAGTGCTGATTTGTAAACGTCACATGCTTTTAGGAAAATTATAGAAAACTCTCAGGCATGTAGGTTTCCTTCACTGATAAAGCAAAGTAATATTTTAGTTGTTTAAATTAAAAATGCACGTAGGTCCGGAAAGCTAGATACGCAGCTCTAGCTTTTCGGAGCTTTGTTTGAACGAACTCGGTCCCTCAAAAAGGGAGGCTGATTTTATATGAACTGTGTGTTCATGGCATGGCTTTTATAAGTGTATAATTTATTATCATTCAGTATAATTAATGACGAAAAAGGTTTGTTATAGAGGAAAAACTGACTAACTACCAAAGAGTTCCTTCTTTTTCGGATCTTAAGGCAAGTATTTGGGAGTAAATAGTAGCCTAGATGGCACATGTTGTAGTATCATTATAATGATTAAGCAAACTTTGCGTTGCCACTTTGGTATCTACGTATTAAGCTGAAAGACAACTTCGTACACAATAAACAAACCAATCAAGGTTAAACGTATTAAACAAATCATTTTAAAAATGCAAAGTATCATAAGCATCTAGCTGGCCTTCACCTGATGTTCTTTTAGCGTAGTCATAGGCGTAAGTACTTTTCTACTTAGTAAACTAACTGATCAGTTAGTCCGAAGGGTAAGAACTGCCTAAGTTTCGAATTCGGTACAATATTATTAAGAGAGAGGTAAGTTCTATATTATTGCGGACCATTTGAATTAAAGAGGTACTTCTGTTCTAGGTAGTATCTACCTAGTTATTTATAAAAACTGTCATAAGGATTTCCCAGTGAGATATCATTATTCAATTGTTCAAAACAGTTAAAGCATCAATAAGGAACGGGCGAGCTTGCTTTTCCCCTCTTTAGAATATATCGACCTTTTAATGCAGTAGTATGTAGTATGTAGTACCCACTCAGGCAAGAACCTACTATCATAGTTACGCTCTCATAACACTTATCATTTTCTACGATAGTAGAACATAGTTGTATTTTTTTTAATTTTATAGATTAAATACTTACATAATTAATAGAAATACTATTTAAGTAAGTACTTATAGAACCTACGGATAGTTAGCAAATAATTTATACACGTCCATCCTTGTTCAATTATTTTCCTTTCTCCATAGCCCCTGCCCCATACAACGGGGGATGCGGAAACTATATTGTACTCTTTCTGACAAAACAAATAAAGACAATATCCTCGCTTTCAGAAAAGAACACCGCCTCCACAGATCTGTCGCTGCGTGGCTTGACCACGTCTAACAGAGAGAGTCTTACCCCTACTGTCTAGACAGTGGCTCGCGTGGCTTCATCTAAATGGCAGTTAGCCAGCATATTCTGTAACGTATTCCCAGCGCAGCCCCACTCGTGTTACTATTCCCATGGTTCCCGATAAGCTACGCTTCCCATGTATCTTCCGGAGCATTCCCGAAAGTATCTGCGCCAAGGTTTTCACCAAGTGCTCCTAGAATTTCCATCGATTGTCAAAGATAAATCATAGGTTGAGTACGGTGAGCGATGGAAGCTCCTTCAACCACAACGCTCGAAGTGCCAGCCTCAAAGTGTTAAAGCGTTTGAAATTAAATGTTAAGAGATTCTGCCAATATAACCTCGCAGCGGGAAACAGCCTCCTGCGCCAGGGCCCTCACTGGGCGACATCTTCAATTGTCGAATTGTCAAACTTTACCTAACCTATACAAGAAATATAGAAATTAGATATTTTAAATTTAAGTAGGTGTGTACGCTTTAATTAATGATAAGCTTGTCTATAGGAGTACTTGTATCTACATTATTTGGTAATATTGGCCTTATTCCTAGGGCCTATCTATATACATTCCCAAATGAATCACTCTTTTACTTAGATTTCTATCGGTGATAAATAAATTAAAAACATAAAATACATCCTAATCTTATCTATTAGTGTCAACGCTTGGATTATATAACTATTTAGTTGAAGCCCGCCAACCCGCATTAATGCAGAGTGGGTTATGCTCGAAAACTCCCCTTACCATGAGGAGGAGCCCTGTGCAGGAGTGATACTGCTGGGCACCTCTCTCATAGGCTGAGAATAATAATTATATTCTAGTTTATAGAACACAGCGACCTATTTCTACCAATAAAGTGGTTAGATGCTTTGAAGAAGCAAAAACAATGGATGTGACACGGAAATTCCTAATTCCCATTTAACCTACGCGCGTTAAACAAATCTTAACATGTTAACTAGGTACACTAACTGCTTTAAAATAAAGGTCCTCTGTTTCACTGGGTGGCCAAATGCTCGGAATTCCCCGGACTGTATCTGTGTAACTATTTATTTTATAAGTTTTATTTATTTTCTGTTGTCTTCTAATAGACAAAAATTAGAAGATAATAGAATATTGTAATGGCTAATAGCTATTTAGTTTGTCTCCTAAATATTATGATCATTACCTTATAGGATTGAATTTTGAGAATAAAAAGCTACAAACTCACTGTTTAGCTGTTCCGACGGTTATCAAACACAAATCTCATTTGGATACTATGCTTTCTAAATAATCATAGGAGCTTGTAAATAGGCATTTATTTGGATATCGTAGAGATATTCTCCAATTTTAATTATTTGTTTTTGTTAAACCAAAATATCGAGTGGCCAGTGCTTAAGATACGGAACTATGTGAAAATTTAGTTTGCTCATGACTATCCTTAGAAGGATAGTCATAGGGCACACTTCTAACCAGTTCTCTTAACTACCTTTCGAATGTCAAAGTAAAGGTCGTACTCGTAACTCTACGTCTCTTCATGTTAATGAATATCCATAAATAATACTTTTGGTACTTAACTTCTAACTACCTACCTGTAATTGAACATCAATTACTTGATTAAAAATATGTGCCATTGACCTCTTCCAAAGTATGCTAATACCGACTCACAGAGCGGTGGCGCGGCGGCGTAAGGAATTATGTGTATGTAAGTCACTTCACTGCGAAACGTTTTAGAAGTTTTTTTTTCTTCATCGAGATAGTTATTTTGGGCCTGGGTTTTAAAAATAATTTATCTTGCAAGAAATGTAGGTTTTTAGACATATCCTTAGAACAACTATTTTAAACATTATGCTTCATTTTAAAATTCGTCAATATGTTTTGATAAAAGTTTGTATTAGGTAACGTATTTAAGATACCTTATTATTGGAATTACATAGAACTACAAAGGGTATTTCCTATCCCAAGAGATCTACAAACATTATTAGTGCGAAATATGTGGGTTTTGCTTTATTTTACTTGCATTAATAGGTACCATAATACGGAAGTAACGATACAGTATACGGGTTAAACGCTTTAAGTAATAATTGTACACGGGGTGTAATTGCTGTTGTACAACTAGTGTCAACTGTCAACTCAACTCTGACAAATCTGTGACTTTATGCGATACCTATTCTCCGCTAGACTAGTCTATTACACCGCCACTTACATGCAAAATATGTAATCAGAACTCAGCACAGGTATACAGTAGCACCCTGAGGATATGTGGACATATAGCGTTCAAATGAACCTCTCTGCGAATATCGAGAATAAACTAAGCATAGTCCCGTACCGCTTCGCTTCATATTTTGCGTTATAAATAAATATAAGATTACAAAATAGATTTTTTATGTGTTCTCCTGCAGAGCGTTTTCCGTTCTCATAGAAGCAAACAAAGCGTCAACGTTCCTCTGGAATGCACGGCCGTAACAGTTGAACGCAAAAAATTCTGAAATTTCACTTCTGCATCTGGTAGGTATATCTTGTTGCCGGCTTAGCTTCAGAAATGACTTAGAATAACTGGAGGTGCGAAACCAGCTCGAGAAGGTATCGGCTACAACAATCAAAGCTGTAACCGGCTTAACTAAGAGACGAAGTGCCGTAATAATAAATACTCACCTTGTAAAGAGTCAATATTTTCACCAACTTCGGGCAACAGATGCATAAAGGTAGTCGCAAATAAAACACCGCCGCCAAATGACAGCAGGCCGATCACCAACTGATTAGAGGTCCTCATGTTTGGCCCGCTCGATTTTGAAAACCAGCCAAATTTGGTGGAAATGAGCATCGGGGCACATCCTACCAGCATGGAAACACCGAATAAGCAGACCATTGTGATTATTTTAGCTCGCAACGCGTATCCCTGATCTTCATCGGTGGTTACACCGGTTGGCTCCATCGTTGCACTCATTATTATGTCAGTTTTAATTTGTCCGTACGAGGGCACTGTCTACGCGCCGCAACCGATCTCGGCACTATAGATTCGTGCGACTGAGGAGTCTTCATTCAGCGTCCCCTGTAGGCGGATTCATGATAAAGTTATTAAATGATAAAAATGCCACTGGCTGTTTGCTCACTGCGATGGCAATTACGTGTCCCGCCTCTCGGATCTCGACTCTAAAACAAATGCATTTCGGTTCGTGGAAAATATTTTACCACGGATAAATGGTACCTACTTGATTTTCGTATTACATTTATGGTAATGATTTTTATGGCTTTATTAGCATGGTTTTGTGTTTCGACTATGAAAGATGGGCATGTTAATTGCATTCTAAGAAGAACTGCTCGGGTGTCTCAGAACTTACCAATATAAAACTATTAGCCTGCGAATTCATCCGCGTTTTATTTTTATTTTTAAGCTACCCGAAGGATGCTAACAGGACCCTATAAGGTACTAAACCTCCACTGCATGTCTGTCTGTCAGCGAGCTTTATGTTTTGAACCGTAATAGCGAGAAGTTTTCCCAGATTGTTTTGTTTTTGCTTTTCGTAGGTTTCATATTGCACCTTGGTACAAAACCGTTTTTTCAATCCAGTCCAACCCAGTAAAATTATTCTACATCTTTCAGGATGGAAGCTATATGTGTAATGTGTGTCAATAATTATCAAGTTCGGTGCAGTGTTTGAACATTTATTTAAGAAAAAAAACAAACACTGTCACATTTACTATATAATACAGCAGACCAGAATACAGTAGTCACCCCTCTTCCCGCGGATATCGGACAAAGCGACTAAGGAAATATAACGAAAATAATAATAATAATAAAATTTTATTTCAGGCATAGCCCATATACAGTGCTCATTAACATTTAAAAAAAAAAACCATAAAAAGCACAAATTAAATTAAAATTAACAAAAATAATAATAATAAAAATAATTAAAAATAATAATAATGATAATTAAACACGAAACAAATATTTAAAAAAAACTGGCAGCAGCGTTCTTGGAGCTACTACATCAACTGCAGACATTGCCAACCCAGACGGGTTAACCCCGGCAGTAAACTGTATGGGTTATACGTAGATTCATCATAAGTACCAACCCCCATCCTTATTCAAAAAGGAACCTAAAAATAATTATGTAGTTATCTACGTACCAACCGCATTATTTGTAATTTTAGCAACAACGGAAGATTCATAATAGTTACACTTGTTAAATCAAACCTAAGTTCTTTAAAAAAATACTAAACATAACCCAGTTGTAAGTGGAAACGATTCCACCCCCAAGGCTTAAAAAAGTATTTCTCAGTCGTCAAATAGATCATTGCAATATTTATTTTTGTACCTTTATTTACGTATGAATTCAGAAATAAAAATGCCCCTACCGGCATTCTCTGGTTTGCGCTGGCCCTAAATATATATATATATATATATATATATATACAAAAAAATCATTCAAATCGGTATATATATATATATATATATATATATACCGATTTGAATGAATTTTTTGGTATGCGTTTGGGTGGCACCCTGGATGGTTTAGATTCACATATCAGCCCGACAGATGGCGCTGGGGTCCGCTAGTATATATATATATACTATATATACTATATATATATATATATATACTATATATACTATACGGCTAAATATATATATTTATATATATATATATATATTTAGCCGTTTAGGAGGAATTCAGTGACATACACACTCACACAAGAAATCTATACTTACTCGTATAATAAAACTGTAACTGGAAGATTTTAGTACATTTAATATATTTTGATATAATATGAATCGATACTGACTCCAAAACAGATTTTTGTTTAATTTTCGTCTTTCTGTCTGTCTGTCTGTCCGGGCATCACGTGAAAACTACTGAACGGATTTAAATACAATTTGGTATAGTGGTAGCTGATATTACGGGTCAACATATAGGCGACTTTTTATCCCGATATGTATGGTTGGTGGATCTAAGTATGGATGGATGGTTTTAGTGTATATTTTACTATGGTTTTCTGTAAATTGGCTGAAATACTGACTTAGAGTTTTACTGGCGTACGCCGCAAAAATGATTGATGATACATAAATATAATATACTTCATGTTGAAAGTAAACGTGATTGTCTACAAAAAAATCCGCGAGGCTATATGTCTAACGGTTAAGGTTAAGTCACAATAACTACTTTTTTATAATTTTTCTTTCAAAACACTGGTATAATTGTAATATGTATAAATTGTAATTGTAATAAGAAACGCAAAAAGCAAGCTAAATGCAGCGGGCCGCCCGTCCGCGAATAACGTAGTTTGGAAAAAAAACTGGACCTGGTAGGTTTTTTTAAGATATTAAAACCTCTAATAACCGATTCGGTGCAGACGAAGTTGCGCGGGTCAGCTAGTATATATATAAAATTGTATATTTAGATAACATAAAAGAAATCGAGAAAATACATGGTGTTTTTCAAAAATAATGTAATATCATCTACACGATAAAGATTTTCTATATTTTAAGTGTGTGAATATGAATTTTTGCTGTCAGGCATCTCAAACGGTTAACCGTTAATGTATTAATTATGTACTTAGGTAGTTAGCAACAGTATATTAGTGTGTGCGTGTTTTTTGTAGATTCGCCAAACCGTAAATTAATTATGATTAGTCTCTGAAGTTAAAACTTTCTAATTTTTAAGTATATAAACACGGGTAATTCATAAGACCAATGTCCTTTTTTAAAATCTGGCAACATTGCATTGGTTCAAAGGTCAAGGACGCTAGTGTCAATCGGTTAAATGTCACTGTAAGTAAACAAAAGTTTTATGAATTATTATTTAAAACGGAAAAGGATAACAATAATCAAACTATATACAAGATGTGAATGAAAATAAAGAAAAAGATCACTACGATTCAAGAGAAACTCGAAAATGACCAGAAAATTAATATATATAATAGTTATCGCCTTATTGACAATATTAATTTGGATTTACCGTAGTTCAAATTTCGAATTTAGCAACACAGTTCTCGTGTTAACAAAAAATAATGTTATTAAAGACACTTTGATTCAACCCCATAATTTAACTTGCAACCGTAAGTACCTAATTTGTTACCTTTTTATTAACTCCGCTTTAAAATAAATAATATGCGATGAAGTTGTAATAGCCTAGTGTTTAGAGCTTCGGCCTTTCTTTCGGTGGAGGCAGAGTTCGATCCCCGGGTGCGCGAGAAATCGGAATACTGTACGTTTTTAATTCTAATCAATTAAAATATGACTTGCCTTAACAGTGAAGGAAAAACATCGTGAGGAAACCAGAGAATTCTCCATAATGTTCTCCATGTTGTGTGAAGTCTTCCAACCTGCACTTAGCCAGCTTGGTGGACTGTGGTCTATATGCTCTGTGGGCTCTTAACCCTTCTCATTCCCAGTGGAGACCTGTGTCCTGTAGTGGACCAGTAATGGTTTGATAATGATGAAAGCATAATAATGTTTTCCATACTAAAAACCTGTTACCTTAACAAATTTCCTAGAATATTGCAAATCTATTCAGACATTAATCTCCAAAAGTTATGAAATCAAAACACCTATATTTTCCAGAATCACCATTCATTGTGATAATTGTCACATCCTATGTAGGGCATGTTGAGTTAAGGAGTGCCCACAGGAGGGCAATGCCCTCCACATACCTTTCTAAGCTAAATATTATAAGGGTATTTCTATTGGCAAGGATACCTGAAAATGAGAAGTAAGTTAACCCTAAGTTAGTTTATTAGCTAAATCAAATCATTATCAACAATTAAACCGATTGCAGATTACTAAAGTATGTAAAATATGATACTGAATATTGCATGTATGAATAGTTTTATCTGAAAAGTAAGATATCGGATATAATTTTTTTGTAATCCTGTATCAAATCCCTAATCCCTAATCTTGGCTAACTTTTATATTTTCAGATATATAACACAAGATGCCATCAGGGATGAAAGTAAAATATTTGGTGATATACTGCAAGGCTCTTTCTATGAGAACTACAGAAATCTTACTTACAAGCATCTCATGGGTTTAAAATGGGCATCCTCGGTATGCCAAAATGCTTCCTATATACTGAAAATTGATGATGATACTGTATTCAACATAATTAAAACTTATGATTTCTTAAAAGGCATACCAATGGCAGACAGCAATGACTTTCTCATGGGATACATTTTAAATAATACAAAACCAAGAAGGATTCAGCAAAACAAGTGGTATGTTACATGGGAGGAATATTCTAGGAATGAATATCCTGCCTATTTATCTGGTTGGTACTACATAATTAGTCCAAAAATTGCAGCTATGATATCTGCTGAAGCAATCTATCATCCATTCTTTTGGATAGATGACATCTTTGTAACTGGACTGCTTGTCGAGTCACTTGGACTAAAGCTAAAACAATTACCAAAAGATTACTGGCTTGAATATTATGAGCTTCTAGAATGTTGCATACGTGATATGATTAAAAAATCAATAAAATGTGATTATATTGTTGGGCCAAATGGTGGGAGAAGTAATTTGATTGTAGAATTTAATGAAGCTTTTGCAAACTGTCAAAAATGGAGCAACTGTACAACAAGGCCAAAAGACCATGATTTGAAAAAGGAATGTGTGATGTTTAGAGACAGAACAATATTCAGTGATGGACAAGCTGAAGTTCATCATATTAACTTATAGTTTAATTATTATTTAAAACAAAACAATTTTGTAAAAAAAATTACATTTATCATTTACAATTAATTAACTATTTATATGACACTTACTAAGCATAATCAGTTTCAAAATCAAATTGAATTACATAGGAAAAGATTCTTAAAAAAAAAAATTAGATGTAAAATGATTGCTGTATTAACAAATTCAACCATAATAAAACAATAAAGATTTATATAATGATAAATATCAATATGTCAGTCATGTCACATTCAACTAATAAAAGAACACAAAAATGCATCTGTTCTAATTACTAACAATTTGCTATTTTTTTTATATTAATATGTATCAAGACTTTAGCCAAGTATTTGTAACAGAACTTCCGTCTACTACACAGTCTTTAAACCCTTTCATAATGTAACTTGATTGAAACCATCTTGCTTCATCTGTTGACTCAATTTCATTAAAATCAGGTTCCTCTTCCTCGATATTTAGGCGGTCAACTTTTTTACTGATCGCATCTCCAAAAATCTGGAACTCATTACAACAGGAGATATTTTGAACATTTTCAGTTCTAAAATCTAGACTAACGACCTTACAGCTTCGTGGTATTTTCCATCCATCAACTGATACAAAGGTATCTAAGCAGACTACGTCTTGATTGTTCAAAATATTCTTTTTAATGAAAATGAACATGTTAGTGGGGAGTAAAGTACTAAAGAAAATCTGGCTTAGCTTCTCGGATGTCACCAATGTTCTGTAACAAAAAAAAAACATGTTTTACCATTTAACAAAATATGAATATTATATAAAAAAGCAGTGATAAAAATTGGTGATAATGATGGGTGAAAATTTGAGGTCAATAAATCACAAATATTGAAAATACAAGACATGCAAGTATCATAAACTACTCTTACTCATTCTATTTTTCTGTATGGCCCTATGGGTAACAACTATTTTTTACATTTTCAAATAACAATTTAGAACTTTAGAACAATTTAGTCTTCAATTTCTTTATTATTTGATTTATTTAATTTCCAAAAAACAAGTTATTTATTACTTCATCATATTTTTTTATTGCAAGTTATTTCAACAACACGCTTAACTAGCTATCAAGATAAACATGATAGTCTGCTTAGATGCTTAAATAGTAATGAAAACATTGATAACATTTTATGAAAGGTTTGAAAAATAGAGTATAGTGATTTTTCTCTAACTTACTTAAATACATTCATTTGTATTTTCTGATCAGATGCAATGTGAGAACTATGGCACTGTTGCTTGTGGCATGCTCTAGGCAATATCAGCCTATATACTTCTTTACAAGTGAATGGAGATGCACCCAAAATTATGCAAATCTCTTCTGGTATTGAGTGGCTATCAATCTCTTTCAGTAAGCTCTAAAACAATAAAATATATAAACTATTATGCTCTAAAATGATTAACATATTAGTAATTTAACATACACATCATATAGTATTATGGTGTTGACTGGATGACATCATCATTTCACTCCCAGGAACCAATTTTGTATGTAATGTACGCATGTAAAGTGCCCTGTTTTGGCCTATTTGAATAAAGAAGACTTTCATGTCTGTCTCAACAACAAATGTTGTACACCATTAAATTGCCTGCCTGAGAATGTGGTATCAGCAGGATCACTAAATTGGTTCAAGATCAGAGTAAACAAATATAGTAAAAAAGAAAAGCACAAGAAATGAAAGGAGCATTAGCGAAAGCCAAGCCTAGTATAAATTATAATAATAATACATGAAGCTGAATCTTACAGGTATCTGGGTGTATTGAAGTCACTTTGCAAGATCTTTGTTCTTGAATATGCATTTCACATGTGCGGTAAATGGTTGTTACTCAACATCATACAATAATAGTACTCTACTTTTATTATGACAAAGTTTCATGGAGTTTCAAACGGTTGGTATGTAATTTTTACTTCATTAAAATGATCCTTTAATTAAATTAGTTGTAACTATAAATAAAAATAAATGAATGCACAAATGTTGATGTGATAAAATATTTATAAATTTTTTATTGGAGCCATTTGTAGCAACTGAAACAATAGTCTTTAACATTTTACATATGGCTCTCTAAAGCTATGTTGTATGTATGCAGCACTCCTTGCAGGGCTAGCGCTAGCAGGAGACAAAATTTATATCCCCAAGTAGGGATATAATAAACATCTCCACCTGCTAAAGCATAGGAACATGGAATAGGAGAAGTTTACCCCCGTTTTTTACTATTTGGATATAATTTCCACTTGTATTGCCATTGCTCTGAGAGTTGATAAAGCTTTAGGAGAAGATGAATTTTTATCCTTTCCCCAGGGAAATAACTGTCTCCTGCAACATCCGTGCTAGCCGTGCTGGTCAAAGATTGAATGCATTTGATACTCAGAATTAAATAGGCACAATATAAAGTAAGTAAAAACACATGTATTATTTCATTTTACTACACAACTTGTTAGCTCTGATGTTTTGATAATTGGAGATAAAATCAAAGAATAGATAAGTAATGTACATACAGGTTTTTGCCGAACATCATCAATCATAAAGATCTACTACTAATTTATATAAAATAAAGAGAACGAACCTTTATTATAAAGTCCAGATTACTTAATGCTGTAGATGCTACAAAAAAGTGTCTCTCAGATTGGTATCCTTCCCTTAAATCTTCACAAGCCTTTCTCTTGTTAATAACTTGTTTTAACCACTGATATGTATAAGGTATTTGGAGTCTTTGATATGCAATAAATTTAATTAATTCAACAACAATATGCCCACAAGAAATAGAAGTTAATTGGTCACCTATGTTTAGGTCTATTTTAATAGATTTGTTGGAATTTGAGACGCTCATATCGGTATTAATTTGGATGACACTTAAAAATAGTTCAATTCACTACGAGATTAGCTACTAATCAAGAGGCATGTAATAGTTTTATTTTGTAATTTTGAATTATAACGGATAAAATGTTCGAACTTCCAAAACCAAAGAATATACTGTTAGGAAAAGGGGCAAACCTAAGGCAAAACATGTTTCCTACTCTATGGATTTCTTGTATGTAATATTGTCAATGTCAAACGCATTATTTATAATAATGGCGGTCTTACACTTTCAACCAAACCGAGTTTTTTTATAAGTGTAATACAAATAAAAAACAAATATTTTTTTTACAACATTTTTAATTCGGTGGCAAGTAAAATGTAAACATTTTAATACGTAATACAATCTTTGCCATTTTAAAATAGCAAACGATATACAATATAGATATAGTATCTTTGATGACCCTAAGTCGGAAGTGATTTATGACATTGATATTATATTTTGCTAACCGATTTAGAAGCCGTGATATTGTTATTATGCTCGAATTTTTTGAATACCGCATTAAATAGTAAATCAAGATATATTATAGAAAAAATAATTCTGACCCGCTTTTATTTGGTGTGTCCGAATTATCGCAAAATTAACGTGATACCATAATTAATCACAATCAATTTATTGTAGTATTAAATAAAAATTTAATATCAATAATATTATTAATAGAAAATTTAAATGGTATTTACATTATTCACAACTTTCATTAAGAATTGATGTCGCTAAACCCCCTGTAATAAACAAACATTCTCAGAATATGTGTGAATTTTAATTATATTAGCATTGTATTTTATCTCTGCTAAAGTAAGGCGCAGTGCTCTTTAAACTTTATTATCCTGGCAACTAACATTAAAGAAAGAAAATAAATTCCTATTTCAAAACTTTATCTTGCATATGCAAAATAATAACCATTTACTCAAGCTATCATGAAAAAATAAACCAATTTCTGTTATCATTTTAAATACGCGTATTTTTCAAAATGTACAAATTGCAAAAAATTATTTCAAGATCTAACATAAAATCGGCATATTTATTCTCTTCGCATCGTGAATATGCTAAAGAAATACGATTTGGACCTGATGTTAGAGCACAGATGTTACGAGGAGTAGACATATTAGCAGATGCAGTATCTGTTACAATGGGACCTAAAGGGCGGAACGTAATTTTAGAACAAACTATCGGTCCACCAAAAATAACGAAAGATGGAGTAACTGTTGCAAAAGGAATAGAATTAAAAGATAAGTTTCAAAATATTGGTGCTAAGCTTGTACAAAATGTTGCGAATAAAACCAATGAAGTAGCAGGAGATGGAACTACAACAGCTACTATATTAGCTAGAGCAATTGCAAGAGAAGGTTTTGAGAGCATTTCCAAGGGGGCTAATCCCATTGAAATCAGAAAAGGCATTATGTTAGCAGTAGCAACTGTTATAGAACAACTAAAGAAAATATCGAAGCCCGTTAAAACATCTGAGGAAATAGAACAAGTTGCTACAATTTCCGCAAATGGTGACAGTAGTATTGGGAAACTAATTGCTTGCGCCATGAACCGAGTTGGCAAAGATGGTGTTGTTACTGTGAAAGACGGTAAAACATTAGATGATGAGTTGGAAATAATAAATGGAATGAAAATAGAACGCGGATATATTTCCCCCTACTTCATTAACTCCACCAAAGGCCCGAAAGTTGAATATCATGACGCGCTCATTCTTTTTTCTGATAAAAAGATATTTAATGCTAATCAGATTGTGCCTGCATTAGAAATAGCAAATATGCAAAAGAAACCCTTAATTATAATCGCTGAAGATTACGAAGGCGAACCCATATCAGTGTTAGTAGTAAATAAACTAAAAATAGGATTACAAGTGGCTGCTATTAAGGCACCAGGATTTGGTGAGTATAGAAAAAATACATTAATTGATTTGGCTATCGCAACTGGTGGTGTAATATTTGAAGATAATGAAAATTTAATACGATTAGAAGATTGCCAACTAGAAAGCTTGGGTAAAGTTGGTGAGGTGATAATTACCAAAGATTCGACCCTATTACTGAAAGGACAGGGTGATAAAGCAGAAATCGAACAACGTATTGAACAAATAAGAGCAGAATTTGAAGACGAAACAAGTGAATTTGAACGAAAAAGATTATTGGATCGTATTTCGAGACTAAAGTGTGGTGTGGCTGTTTTAAGAATTGGTGGTTGCAGCGAAGTGGAAGTAAATGAAAAAAAAGATCGTGTTAATGATGCTCTTAATGCTACTCGAGCAGCAATCTCAGAAGGGATAGTGCCAGGTGGTGGTGCGGCTCTTATACGATGTATACCTGTATTGGAAAGTCTTACACCAGCTAATTCTGATCAAGCATTAGGCATTGATATAATTAAAAACGCTCTATATACTCCATGTTTAACAATAGCCAGTAATGCTGGCTACGATGGGGCTGTCATTGCATCTAAAGTTGAGCATTTGGATACCAACTATGGATACGATGCTTTAAATAATGAATACGTGAATATGATTGAAAAAGGTATTATAGATCCAACCAAAGTTGTTCGAAGAGCATTAACTGATGCTAGCGGAGTTGCATCGCTTTTAACTACTGCAGAAGCTGTTATTTGTGAGGTGGCATGTGAAAAGGCAAATTCTAATCAAACCTTAGGTCCTGGCAGCCCAGGTGTTACAATTTATTAAAGTTTGTTGTATGAAAGAAGTATTTTAACTTACCCTTAAGTTTTGACCCTTAAGTAACCGTACAAATTATATTTAATTGAGCAACACTTCCTTAAAACACCAAATTAGACACAGGTAATACTATTTGCTATTTCCGATTAAAGGAGTGTATGTTTGTTTGTTTATTATCTATGTTTTACTCAACCTTCGCATAACTTGATGTAGCACAGAGAGCTTGCATCCGGGAGATCGGCATATGTCCCGGAAAAGGAATGATGAAAGGGAATCTGACTGCTTTTAGTTTGTGTTTTAAATTAATGTTAAAAAATATGTTTGATTTTGAATATATTTTTTACCGTGTAGAGTCACTACAACCAGACTGACTTGACGTTTTATTGGTGTTTATAAATAAGGCCTACTTGAAATAAATAAATTTTGAATTTACGCCGTTTAATAATTATTGTTCCACGAAATAACAAAAAAAATTGGCAAAATTCCGATTTACTTTGAAGGATCATAAGGGTTTTAATACTCCTAAAATTTTTAATTCTATTCCAGTTTTATCTTGATAACAAGAAAGGAATCGTGGGAAGAAAGATATCGGTAATGTTTGCTTACTCACTGATTATGTCAAACGCTGGGTAACCGTGTTTCGTAGGGAGTATGGAGGGTAGAAGTAAGGAGAGTCATCTTATATGGGAGAAAAGTTGAAAAAGTGTCCAGTTGTTGCGCTAAATAACAGTTGAAAAATCCTCCACAATGGCGCTGGTGGATGCACAGGGTATGGTATGAATGTAGCAATCGTAGATGAATTGAAGCATATCGTCTGCGAAAGGTGCAGAAGTCATTTGTGGGATTGAGTATACGCTTTTATAATATGATTCCTAAGGTAATTTTGGACCTACCAATCTATAAGTTTAAAGAATGTGTTAAAACACATTTATTACAGCGAGGTTATTATACAATTGATGAGTTTCTTAATGACAAGGTTGCTTGGAAGCATCCGGCTCCGCTTTCATCTCTCACAAGATAGAAAAATGAATGTTAAAATATAAAATGTAAATTTTTGATGTTGGAAAAGAGCAACTGCTGAGTTTCTTGCCGGCTTCTTCTCGGTAGAATCTGCCTTCCGAACCGGTGGTAGAGTCACTACACACGGACAGACTTGACGTTTCAGAAGTGCTTGTATTAGGCCTACTTGAAATAAATGAATTTTGAATTTTGAATTTTGAAGTATGCCGAGTTAAAAAATTTAATGTCATTATCGTCTAAAGTAGTTAATTATTGAGAATTTCAACAACTTACGTTGTACAAAATATTGTGGTAAATATAACCTTACTTCCTTGTATCTCCATACTTCCTTGTTTATTTTTCAAGCCTACTCTAACAATATTTATATTTGGCGCTTCTTTTAAGAGCTACCCTGATGCAAATGTGGCGCCATCCTAATTTAATACATTTTGACGACACTTTTTCATATACACAGATGACTCTCCTTACCTCTACCCTCCATAGTAGGGAGTAAACTACAAATTAAAAACACGATTATTTTTAAGTTTAATTTGTTTTGCTGATTTAAAATTATAAATAAATACTATTTCACTAAAATATTAATTGGACAATCGTTTCATTTTACAAACATTCTATTCATATACATTTTTGATTATTTTTTTTGGTTGCCTACTTTGGGCCCAGGAAAGTAAACTGATTCTTCGGGATTTTTTATGAAACAAAACAAACGCGGCTAAATTCAAGGGCAATTACTAGTTAAAATTTAAATTTATTGTTTAGTATTTTAATTTGACAATTCATTTGATTTCAGCTGACGCAGTTGCCGAGCTGACATGTGTCGGCCTTCTCAAATTTCGCTATTCAAACTGCCGCATGTCGCAGCTGTGCCTGTGGTCTGTGGACTGTCATTTAAAGGCGCGAAACGTTAGAGAAAGAAATCTGTGATTAATATTTTAATGTAAAATGTAAATAAAATATTGCGTTGATACGTGATTAAGTAACACAAAACAACAGTATTTTGTCGCCGCAATTTTGAGAATTTGTAGAAGTGTTCCACAATGTTCGAAAGGAGTGAAGTTTCGATGCTTTCGTCACCATTACATATTCAGGATAGCTCAAAAGATAATCAAGAGGTATCAGAAGTCAGTCAAGGGTCTAAAGAGCCCATTACAAGCGATGACGAAGCTGGGCCAGTCACCAGGAGAAAACGAGCCACGAATTTTTCAGACAGCGATAGCGATTTGGATAAAGGGAGTAAGGATATCGAAGATAATGGCGCATCCCCAAGTAAATCTGGTCATATCGTTTATAATGATAGTATCAGTTCATTCAATAACGTCACCAAGAAATCTCGAATTAAACATATTGATGATACTTCTGAAAGTGAAAATAGCTTCTCTGAAGGTAATAAACAACAGAAAAAGTCTCTCAGATCGGAACTCAAAATGAAGAGACTAAAAGACAAGTTCAAGGGTTTGATTTCTCACCAACTAAAGAGTTCACAAGAGGTTGATGCTGAATGTAATTTGAAATTACCCAATTCTGATGTTGAGAGAAGTGAAAAATCTGATGAAGAAGTAACTTGTCTTAATGTTAAACAGGTGTGTATTAATATAAATTTATAAATGTTATTTTACTATTAAATCTAAATCGTTCAAGCCACAACTGCTTCTGTAGATAGATTTGTAGGGTCAGGGGTTTCTTTTATATAAAGCACATAAAAGGCATGTTACACAATGTGTTTTTCCATGTGCCCATTTCTGTGAGTAGCTTGCTAACTAGAACTTCCCCAGAACTGTTCTACCTCCTAGAGTAAAACAGTTCTGGAGAAGCATTTTAATTTGTCTTTAGCTATGTTAATAATAAAGCAGAAGATTCTGTTTTTTATGTTTAAACACTAATCTCTGGAACTTAACAGAGTGGGTTTTGAATAGTCTTATTTCACAAAGGATTTCAATTTTTAAGACAGGTTATAGGCTATATACATTTATAATTACCAACCCCTAATGGGCCTAAAGTTATATAGATGAAAATTGGTTTTTAGGTTGATAAATAAAATGGTATGTATGGGATGGCTGACGGGCTTATATAGGGGCTGAAAGTTTATCAGAATGCACTATTCAACTTTTGGCAAATAAACTGTATAAGTCAGATTTAAAAATCGGACTTATACAGTAATTGATGGCTCATTTCAGAGAAAGCCAGGCAGTCCCCTATAGTCTACACAAGTTGGGTTGGGTCAGGGCTAATTGTTGAAGATATCAGAAGAAAGTTTTTTTGGGAAACTTAGTAGAAATTGTAATACCATCTGTATTATAGCAGTAGGGAATGTCTAAGCTAAAAATGAATCCCTCTGTTTTAAGAGAGATGAGCATAACAATTTTATACCAATAAAGATGATGATGGGAATATTTGTAAATTTCCTTTTACAGTTTCCTATAGTAGTGATAGCCCAATGGATAGGACTTTGACTTCACTTTTGGGGGCAAGTTCAATTCCTAGTTCAACCTCTAACTTTTGTAAGCTATGTGTGTTTTAAGCAATTAAAATATTACTTGCTCCAACGGTTAAGGGAAACATTGCCACTTAAGTTTGTTGCTCTGAAGTAGTACAGTACACAGTATACAGTCGAGTTACTTAAAGCCTGGTTTCTTCATGTTACAGAAAGTACAGAAGTCTGCCTATTTAATGAAATCCATTTGTGATCCAGACACCTCTGACGAGGAAAGTAATACAATAACAATGCATAAAAAAGTATCAAAGCCTAAACCTAGAAGAACAAAACCTACATCACCAAAGCCTATGAGAGTAAGTTGCCTATGGAAATAACCAACAGATTATAAGGTGGTAGTAGAGCAAATTTGAAAAAAAAAAAAATTATAAGGATATCATAAAAAAATATTTTTTTACATTAAAAAATTAAATTCATATGTAATATACAAGTTATCTTATCAGAATCATTAGTTTTGAAAGGGACAAAGTTGGTGAGGTGTGTTCATTCAAAGAAGAATTCCAATGAAAGGTGTTGGGAAGTATCATTCTTACTACTTCAAAGTTTATAGTAAAATGAGAAAATTTTTTTCCTTGTTATTTTTTAAATTGTTATACATTTGATTGGTTTTTACATAAGAAATTAAAGCAACATGATTTGGTATTCAGAACTCTGTACATATTATTTTTGATCATACAGAAGAAATAACTGCCAATAAATTTTATAGATGTCAGCAAAACAAGCAATGGAAAACATGCACAAAATAAAAAGTGAATCCAATCGGATGTTGCGAGAGAAACAAGTTTCACTTCCATACCATAGACCAAAGGCTTTATCTCTTAAAGACATCTTGAGTAGAAGGAAGACTGCAGTTACATCTGATGGAAAGGCACTCCCTATAAAAATGAATAATGATCAGCTAAAACAATATGTGTAAGTGTTTATAACATCGGTTACACAAATGCCTTGCCTAACTCGGCAAGGCATTTGTGTAACCGCCACTATGATATGTTTTAAACCACAGCTGCCTAAGTTTTATACAATGTGTAACAAAATTATAAAATACTGTTGTAGGGTGCACAAATATTAAATCAAAAGAACCACATTTATTTTTCCATACAAACAAATTCAAAACATTCTAAGCTTTTTCTTATGACAACCCTATTGAAGATAAAAGACCAACTCGCTTGATTTTACTTTTGCATGTGTTGTTAGGGTTGTATCTGATTTCTTTCAGTAAAAACTGTAGCAATGGTTTACTCCAAAACTATTAGTGTTTTGTTTTAACTGATAAGTTTCAAAGACAATAAATAATGTACATCTAAAGCCTCTGAAGTAATATTTCGGTTTTAATTTACACATTGTATATTGTGAAAAATAATTGTGTATCAAATTATAATTTAATTGCATGGAGCTTATTAACAACACTTTTATTTATTTTCTGTATGCTTTTTTTTGTTTTATTTTTATTGATATTGTTTTAGCTCATTATTAGAACAAAGACAAAAGGAAGTGATTGAGCTATGTAAAAGTGATACGGAAGAAGAAGAAGAAGAAGAAGATTGTCCAGAAGATGAAGCAAATGTTAAAAATTGCCTCTCTATAGACACCACAATGGATGTTGAAAAAGAACTAGGCTTAGAAGCTAATACCAATGTAGCACAAATTTTTGAAGCAACTAATGCTGATTTTCATAATTACAACAATTGCACTGACGGCAATCAAGAAAGTATAACTAAGTCCCAAAATACTGAGCAAGTTAATTCTAGTTTGAATAATGAGACAAGTTGTAATGAAAGCAATAATCAAGAAAATATTGTTATATCCCAAAATGCTGAGGAGGTTCATGCTAATTCCAATAAAGAAACATGTTGTATTGAAAACAGTGCTAAAGAAACTATAAATTATAGAAACCAAACAGTTTCTTTAATGGGGACAGAAATGGTAAATCAACCTATTATCATTGATTTGGATAAAAAACATGATGAAACTGCATTTAACATTAGTAAAAAAAATAACAAGAAACAAAAATTGGACCTTATGTTAGAAAAATCATCTGAAAAACAATCTGTTGATATACCTGAACGTTGCACAGAACGAGAAAGTCAAAATATGAAATTGCATTATGATTCAGAGAAAGCTGAATTAATTCAAGAGAGTGAACATAGTAAAATAATTACTTCAATAGATCCTACAACTAGTATAGAAAAACAACAAACAGAATTACTAGATAGTGATGATGGTGAATTTTTAGACAACGATTTTAATTATGATGAAATTGACAAACTGATCGAAAATGCAGAAATAGCTTGTGGTATGTTCAAACCCGAATCAGCGTTTTAAATTGTACAATAACATGATTCTTTAGTTTGCAGTTAAATACTTACCGTAAACTATGTCTATCTTTAATGCGTCATTATAACTTGATATTTGAGAATAAATGGTATTTCAGATGGAGGACAAAAATCGTCAACTCATGAAAATGCTGAATTTGTTCCAAACCCAAAACTGACTGGAGCACCTGGGATGGTTATAGTCTTAGATAATAATGATCCACTGGTACCAAAACAGCTAAGTGGTGTTGATCTTTTAAAAGAGAGATTTACTTATTTTGCTAAACTAAAGTCTTTAGAAGACATGGAAAAAGACAGGGAGAAAAAGTAAGCATTGATTTAATAGTAGTAAATGTATACCAATATTGTTGTAGTCTTTTAACAATGTTAATCGTTAAAAGGATAATACAAATTCAAAGTTTTAACTACAACTTTTAAAAAGACATTCAAATTTAATTTAAGATTAACGAATTTAATTTAAGCCTTGTATAATTAGACAAATTTATACCATGTATATATTCAGTTTATGTAATAAAACATCACATAGTTTAACATACTTTTACTAAAGTAATAAAGTACACAGAACAAATATGTTTATTTAAGGAGGTTCGTTTGCTGGAAGTATCCCATTCCTCCTTGTATTGTTTGGCAGTTGATTTGGTTCTTCATCTCAATAAATGGGATCTGTTGCATATATATTATTTTAAATATTTTTTTGAATCATATTTGAAATGTAAAGTTAAAGTTACTTTGTTTTCTTTACAAAAAGGTTTAAACCTGGCGTCCAGCACCTGAAACTTAAACGAGAGCTAGAAGATCGAATAGCTGAACAAAGATCTATGGAATGGGAAAAAAGACTTGAAGAAGAGAAGCGGCTTAAGTCTGAAATTAATGGCCATTTCTCAGGTGACGATATAGAAAAACTAGAAGCTAAGCTGGAAGACATAGTTGATAAAGTGGACAATGAAAGCTCTGAAGGCGAAACGGAACCAGAAGAGAATGATGTCATATTAGAAGATAAACCAAAAAATCGTAATCCCATGGTTGACGATGAAGCCGAGGAATCCGAGGGTGATGAAGAAATTTGTGGGAATGATAATGAAGATAAGAATTTTGAAATGGACAATGCTGATGATGGTGATGAAGCGGACTTAGAAGATGATGACGAAACAAGTGATAGTTCTTCAGAATCTGAAGATGATATTGAAAGTAAACCTAGGAAAGGAAGAATATTGAAGGCGTTTGAAGACTCTGATGATGAATCCACTGGTGTAAAGAGTATGTTGGAATATAATGCAGGCAACAGTGAAATAACAGGAAACATAGTCAATGTAGAAACTTCTAAGAAACGTGAAGACAGTGATATTATTAAAGACAGTCAAGGTAATAACATGTATAATTTCATAGTTTGTCCAAGATATAAATCCATTCTGATATTATTAATTTGTGTGGGATCATATATTATTTGTTTGTTCCTTATGTTTGGCTATGCCACTGTACTATCGTGAAATTTTTAAGACATAGAAACAGGATCAAAGATCCTGAAGATGGACTTAAGATCCTTAATATCCTGAAAAGCACCAGGGTAATGGAACACAGTATAGAAAATAAAGTATTCATTACCTATGCTCAGTTTCACGAGTAAACTGATCTTGTCGAAACTTTGCATAGAGATAGCTTGCATCCTGGAGGACACTTTTTATGCCAGGGTTCCATCGGTATTAGAAAAACCCCTCAAAATGCGGATTAACTTGTGGTCTTATAGCAAATTAACATTAATATTGTTTCTGTTACAGATGTTGAGCTACATTTAGCTCAAGGAAATAAATCATCTGATGATTTGTTCACCACCCAAGATTCTGATAAACCGAACCTCATTGTAGCTGCTTTAAATAAAATTAGCAATGATAATGTCAGTGCAGACTTGGGTACACAAACCTTTTCAATTTTAGGTACCCTAGGTGCTAATCAAACAGTAAATCTTAATTCTCCAGAAAAAACACCTGTATGTAGAACACAGACTCTAAAAGATGTAAGTATGATAAATATTATTAAAATTACTCTTTTTTACAAATCTAAAGCATATCTATGCTTTTAAGAGAGAAGAAGGGTTTATTTTTTGTTTGTTTAAACGTGCTTATCTTGCGTAAAATCTTTTATGCATTTGATAGTCCACTTCTTAAGGAAGGTGAACAGCTATTTAACGTTTCCCTACAATCCTTCGAAACCAGCAAGAAAGCTAAATGAAAAATAATTAAATCCGGTTTATAGACGCGATGGGTCCCATCATCTCTCAGCCAATCAGTATCTGAAAAAATGTCATCGAAAAATGTACGCGAACGCTGTGAAACGCATGTTATATAGTTGACCAAGAGATGCGAGGTATTAGTGTTAAATTTGGAATTGCATTTGTTATCCGCCTGTCCGTCCGTTGTTTGTCTATAAAAAAAGAATAGCGCTCTCAAACAAGTAAACAGGGCTTTCAATTTATGAAATCCAAATTACTAAAGTAATTTATATTTTTTTTCTCAGGATTTGAATTTACTTATTGGTGCATGTCCGGATAAATTTTCATCACAAACGACTCTCCCAGAATTTTCACAAACTCAAGAATTTGGTGATGATGTAGCACTATGTACTGGCAAATTTTATGATAACCCGTTCATATCTCAAGATGATAAAACAGAAAAGGTTTATTCTCCAGTTAAATCGATTGTAGGCTCTCAAACACAGGAATTTGGTGATGACACAGTGGCTCTTTGTACTGGGAAATTTAATGATAACCCCTTTGTTTCACAATATGGAGAAAATAGTGAAATAAATAAATTAGAAACATTACAGGCAACTCAAAAAGATAATGACATTGAGATGGTTACGAAGAACGATACAGGAGTGCCAAATATTAATGCAGAGGGGATTTTAACTGCTAATAACGTGGAAAAATCCATTTTAAATTCTATACTTGAGGATTTAGATGGTCCAGATTTTGAACAACCTAAAAACAAGTATTTCCCTAGTGAGTATAACGAAAGAACGAATAAGGAGCATAATCTTGTAAAGAAGAAACTTGTGATCGATTCTGATGATGAAACTAATGATGGTATTTCTCAGAAGAAAATTAAGAAGCTAAGGAAAAGAAAAGCTGAAGATAGGGCGTTGCAGATATCAGGTAAATAATGGTGCTTTAATGTAGAGTACGGTAACTAAACTTGCCATAAGTGCCAGTACTATTGGAAAAAATTATATTAAAGATATCATTTTATTTCTTTTCACAATATTTTCTTTAGAAAACTAGACATTATGTAAATAAATAAATAAATAAATAATAAATAAATATACTACGACAATACACACATCGCCATCTAGCCCCAAAGTAAGCGTAGCTTGTGTTATGGGTACTAGGATAGCTGATAAATATTTTTATGAATATAATACACATAAATACTTATAATATACAGATAAACACCCAGACACTGAAAAACATTCATGTTCATCACACCCAACATTTTCCAGATGTGGGAATCGAACCCACGGCCTTGGACTCAGAAAGCAGGGTCGCTGCCCACTGCGCCACTCGGCTGTCAAAGAAACCACCACTCGGCTGTGTAGAAATACAAAAACGCTTATTAATCGCTGTCTCCGTTAGGTCCACTGGTGGAAAGAGTGTGGTGGAATATAATGCAGTCAACAGTGAAATAACAGTAAACAAAGTTAATGTAGTCTAATGTAAGTTAGAGAAGTATGATCAACAGCACAACATCATGTATATACAAATATAGACACGCTTATTACTAGCTGTCTCAGTCAGGTCCAGTTTTCTCGGCAATCATTTAGAAGATGCCAAAAATAGATATTTATTCAATAACTTTTTTCTCTCTGATGATGTGTCATTTACATACTTTGTCAAATTTATTATTACACTTCAATCGTTAGCATATTCAGATTCAATAAAGTCAACATACTAACCTGGCAGCGCATTGCATCTGTTGACCATAGACTCGGTTTTTTTCAGACAGTTTTATTTTTATTACTGAACAACATTCAAAGAAGAAACAAAAATGTTTTATTATTTCAATTAAAGGATTTAGTATTTAAACTAGGTAGTGGCGAAAAATGCCACAAGAAAGGTAATTGATTTTGACTAAACAAACTGCCTGTACATATTTCAGATGACGAAGAAGAAGAAGCAGATTTAAAAGACCAGACTGATATTGAGTCTGATATGAATGAAGATGAAGAAAGGATAGTAGAGTATGACTCTGAAGAGAACGAGGTATTTACAGTTGCTTTGCATGTTTTTATAAAGAGAATAAACTTTCATGTTGGTATTTGACAATCCCCAGTTTGATCTTAACTATTTATGAAAATTAAGCTTAATTTGCTATACTCCGCGAACAGCAGGAGAATCTGTATGGTGTAATTTATAATTCTCTCCATGTAGAGGGCACATTGCCGAGGATCTTAGAAATTATAAATTATACCACGCCTATTTATATAACGCCTGCTTCTATCCAATATCTTAACTATACTCTATTTTATTTCCTTAAACGGCATAAAACGAAAATAGCTTAATGTTGTAGAAGTTAATATCGAACAATAAGTACTAGGTTAAACTCCAGAGTTTGCCAAAGATTGTTAGGTATTTTTTGACAATCCATCTTTTGTAACAAAAAATATAAACTGCCCTTGTCTATCTCCGTGCCTCGCAGAGCACGTCACTACGGTCAAGATTATTAGTACTTATAAACGATAATAATTTAAGTAGAGTCTGAGCTCAGAATCCCTCTAGCCTATGAGCCAGAAGGCCCCATATCCACATACAGTCAAAAATAAAATTAATTTATTTCAAGTAGGTCCAAAAGACTATCAAAAACGAAAGAAAAACAGACTACAAAGAAGAAGTCTTCTAGAAACTCAAAAGTGGCTCTTTTCCAATATCAACATATTACAATTGTAGTTTGCTTCCAAGCAACCATGTCTTTAATTAATGCTTACCACTCATACTGGAGATTTTCTTCATTTTATATCATCTGCATACCCTGTGCATACCCTCTATGCACGCAACTGCCCACTGGGCTAAATGCATTAGTAACCTTAAATTAATAACTGAGTCATAAACATTGTTTCCTGAATAAAAATATTTTTTGTTATTTTATAGCGTTAATATTAAACACTAGCGTACCCAGTCCGCTTCGCTAGATTTTGCCGTATTTTATTTAAACAATAAACTTACATCATTAAATTTTTAATTTACGTCTCATAATATAATAAATCATTTATTTCTCTCTGTATTCATTATCTTCTATTCTCTTCTCGAGCGGGTGAAGATTTCTACACCCATGTACACCCAACAATAGAATATCATCATAGTAAATAAAAGCTGTATTTGTCAGTTTGACAGTTCAAAAATAGGAGTGCTCCGATCGTCACCAAACTTTACAGGATTACTCGCCAGGTCAATCCGGTCTTTCCCTGAATGTTTCATTGAAATCGGTCCAGCCGTTTCGGAGCCTATACGGAACATACCCACACACTTTCTCTTTTGAACATTATAGGTTGAAGTACGACAAAAAACATCAAAGAAGAAGCGTATAGGTGCTTTCTTCGAAAACGAAGCTGAGTTGACCTCGGAGGATGAGTGGGTTGGTTCAGGGGATGAGGATGAGAGGGGACTGGATAGAATGGAGCGAGAAGAGGGGGATGATGAAACCTTCCATCAGGGACAGTTGCAAAGGGAAATCGGGCAGATTCACATGTGAGTAATACGAGAAAACTGGGGCAGAACACATATAAATGGCGATCTGTTTGGCATGTTGTTCACTTAGTAATTGTGCGTTGTAGTCAACATCTCCACTCTAGTTTTTTGTTGAAAAAACCAAAAAAAAATAATATATAACCAAACCAAAATCAACCAAAAAAATGCCAATTTTTCCCTTACGCATCAATACATTGTTTGTTCATATATGCACATCAAATAATGAATTGTTGTTTTTTACTCCACTATTATTGAAATCTAGCGGTTCCCCGCCATTCATAAAACTTCTGATAATCAATCATCGCGACCCACCGCGTTGTATCGCACGACTGTTACTTTGTTTTCTTGGCTTCTAAAATCACTATTGCCAACATGCAATTTTTGATAGTAATTTTTTGCCATACAAACATTCATCCGCTGTTCTGTCACAGACCACCACCCGCGTCGCATCGCCTGGACGCGTTACTCATTTACTTGTTTTATGAATTCAATAAGTTAGACCCTTCCTTCAAGAATGGGAATATCAGTACTTGCAAAATAATATTTTTTAATAACATATACATTCTTTTATAGGCGTGAAGTACTCGATCAGGATAAGCGTGAGGTTCGAATGATTCAAGAACTTCTATTTGAGGACGGTGATCTTGGAGACGGTCATCGGCAACGGAAGTTCAGGTGGAAGAATGCAGGTAAATATTTTTTCAGCTCTCAATCAGCATCTTTAATAGGATATCCGGGTGTAGAGCATTTACCCCCACGTCGCTCAAAAGAGAGCTGGCTGGCTTGGCCTGGCCTGATAATAATCAGGACCTACGAAGTTACATGCTCTTCAAAGCACAGGATTGGACAGCATACAACATAAAACCCCAATACCCCAAATACCGGGAATCCAATCCAAGACCTCAAGATCCTTAGTTGATCATCCGAACCACTGTACCAACTGGGAAGCTAGAGGCAGCTTTGGTGATTACACTCGAATTATATAAGGCACACGTCCGCTTTATTGCATAACATTGTGGACGGCTGACTGGCGCAGTGGGCAGCGACCCTGCTGTCTGAGTCAAAGGCTGTGGGTTCGATTCTCTCATCTGGGAAAATGTTTGTGTGATGAACATGAATGTTTTTAAGTGTTTATCTGTATATTACTCGTATTTGTGTATATTATTCATACAAATATTCATCAGTCATCTTAGTACCCATAACACAAGCAACTACTTTGGGGCTAGATGGTGATATTGTCGTAATATATTTATTTCTTTACAAATAAGACAAATTGAGTAATAATTTTACATAAAAATTGCTTAAGCAATCGCTTTCAGACAACTTACCCTTTGGCGATTAATTAAACACTTAAGGGTAATGGCACTGTATACAAAATAACATACATAATCTAGGCTAAGCTAATAGTTAAATGTTATTTTTTTTTAGACGGAGAAGAAGAAACCGGTACAAATCCAAATGAATTCCTAGATACGCAAGAAGAAGAATTTGAATCCGAGGAACAGTGGAGAAAGCAGAGGCATGAAAGGGAAATGTTTCTAAGGAACTTGGTAAGTGGTACCTTTGATCACATTAAACTTTAAGCTTGAATTAATTTCCAGTAATCATTAAATCAATCAATCAATCAATCAAAAATACTCTATTGCACACAAGAACATAACAGAAATATGTGAAAGACAACAAAGGTACAAGTCATTTTAGTAAAAAAATTAAATTAAAAGTAACCAATAAAAAATTGACAACCCCAATTAATAGTAAACCCCATTGTATGTGCATGTATTACTGTTTTATTTATCTAGAACCTCAATATTTACCGATCCCGAACATCAGTAAGATATCTCAGCTGATATTTCGGTTGTGACAGCGTAATTTTCCTTTATGTAATGGTATTTCTCTAAAAGTATTGTTCTCAGGAAAATGTGAAAACTGTAAAGTTTACATTTAGTCACCTTTAGTCCAGTTGTCCAACAAGTCTGGTGTAGCATATAGAAATAACTTCAGCCACACTATGCTGGACATAGGTCAGCGATTCCATGCAACACCTTTTATCTCAGCTGTGCTTGGGGGTGTTCTACAAAACACTGCACTTTACAGTGTGGGGTGTTGGCACCCTTGGCACCCTAATGTGTCAGAGCTATGTGCCCCTCCCCATTGCTACTCCAGCAATCCAGCAAGCGACTTGTTGAGCTATGTCGGTAAATCTGTTTAATTTATCATTTCATCTTGCATCGTGCACAGGTAATCCAAGCATATAGCTGTCGCCATTGCCCTCTATCACTGACTGAGCCGTATTAGACATGAACTTGTTTAAATGTTTCTTTACATTCCAGCAAGAAAAAGATGAAACAGATTTAAATACAAGTATAAACAGAACGGCTATTATCAAAGCGAACCTGTGCTCAAGAAGTATGTCAACGTTACTATCTGAAACTAATAGAATCCAAACAAAGGCAAAAGCTGAAAAAGACGACACAACGGCTACTACTGTGACGAAAACTGCTCGAGATGTTTCTAGTCCAAAGAAATCCTTCACGATATTTCAGGTAACAACCACTCAAATTTAAGCCACATGATTGTAAGAAAAAGCGTTGATAACCGAGTGGGTAGGAACTTTCGGGTACCGAGTTCGAATCCCAGCACGCACAGTTATGTGCGTTTTAAGCAGTTAAAATATAACTTGCTTCAGTGGTTAAGGCAAACATCGTAAGGAAACCTGGTTGCCTGGGAGTTCTCCATAATGTTCTCAAGGGAGTGTGGAGTTCACGCCATCGTGGTGGCCTTAACCCCTTCTCATTGCGGTAGGTGACCCATGCCCTCTAGAGTCCGGTGATGGTTTGATATGAGGAGATTATAAGTGATAGGAATACAATGATCAAAAAAATTCAATCATCGCAAAAATATATATTGTTTTTGACGACGTGGCATTAAAATCTACAAGTCTGATTAATAATTTTAAGTAAAATAACTCATAGTAAACTAACTAATTTCATCAACTTAAAATTAAAGTTATGAGAAAAACATTTCTTAAAATTATTAATCTGATTTCATAATAATGGTAACATGTAGGTATGAAAGATTCATAAGTGCTAGGCAAACATGAATAAAGAACTTTTGAATTTAAATTAACTAAGATTTTTGCAGATTTTATAGATTTTTCACTTATGGTATAAGTGAAATATTGGGGGTGTATTTATTTTTGTATAAATAATCGAAAATAAGATATATATAATAAGATTATTTGTTCATAGTTTTTAGGTTATTTTATGTGTAATAATGTTCATTATTACTTGTTAAATAACTGATATTTCCTCCGAAATAATTTTTAAAATGTCTTTCAGCAAAATTACCATGGTTCACTGTTGACACGAGGCCGGGGTGCACTCGCTAGACTAGCCGCTCTCGCTACACCATTGGTTACAGACAATGATGACGCGCCGAAAAACGTCACCTCATCCAATAGGCGAAACTTCGTCTTCACTGCACTCTCTCAGGACGAAAAGCCAAAGGTAAAGCTGTCATACCAAGCCGTAACCGGCTAACTCATTAGTCTAAGACAAACAAGACACGCCGAAAAACATCACCCCGACCAATAGACGCAACCTCGTCCTTACGGCGCTCTTGCAGGATGAAAAGCCAAAGGTTAAGCTGTCCTTCCACGTCGCACTTGCTACCATTAGTTACCGAACAACATCAACCCAACCAATAGACGCAACCTCGTCGCACTTTTACTGGTTGAAAAGCCGATGGTGAAACTGTATCTGTGTTCGCACTCGCTCTTAAATTAGTCACAGACAAAGATGTCGCGCCGAAAAAAGTTCACCCAACAAATAGACTCAACTTCGTCTTAATTGCACTCGCAGGACGAAAAGCCAAAGATAAAGCTGCCTTTCTAAGCCGTAAAATCACGCTGAAAAACGTCATCTCAACGAACAAACGCAACATCGTTTCACCAAATAGAAATAACTATTTTTTTTATTACAGGTAACCAAACGGAAGGCTGACGCAAATGTAAATACTCCGAAGCTTATAAAGAAATTGAAGACTGACGACCCAAATAAGCATTATAAAAGTACTTTATTTGACCACTTAAAGAGCTGTTAAATAAAGCATTTTTATTACCCAGACAAAATTTAGAATCTTATGACATATCTATACTTTAGCGAATCCTATTTAAAAATGATGACATTTTCAGGAAAACTCTTTTACGGCGCTATTGTAATCGTTAGATAAATACAATTAAATACTTCAGTGCTTGGTAGAAATGTTAAGGATGGTCCAACCATCCTTAACTTATCCTGAAAAAAATTAATATTTTGTGAATAAATACATATTATTATAAAGCATAGCATAAGAAAATTTAATTTTAAGTAACCTTTTATATTAGACGAAAATAAACATTTCAATGAAGCTTGTTTAGTTTTTTTATTTGGGCCTTTTAGTGAATTATAGGAAGGATACAGGTTGATGCAGGGTGACTTTTTTCGTCGTAAAAAAGATAAGTTAATCTGTCATTAAGAACTTTTTTTTTTGGTAAAAATGTCGGTATTAAGAAGAATCTTACATCGAGTGTCAGTGGCGCGGTACGGTGGTATCAATTCAATCAATGGCGGTCGTTTCATGTAGTAGAAAAAATAACTTTGAACAGGTGTTTAAAAACTTCAAGCCGAAAATAAGAATTAATTTAAATATTGTTTGTAGATTGATTGACAAAGTGGTTTTCGATGATGCTCAACGATAAAAAAATCACTATTTGTTAAACTACAAAATCAAAACCAGCCAAGTGTGAGTTAAATTTAGGCACCTTGGGTTCCGTAACTTGGAAAGAAACTACTAAAAAGTTATTTATATTAACTATCGGCATCATAAGAAAGCTATGTTAGGAGTATCTCTACGTGATCAAATCAGAAATGAGGAAGAAGAACTAGAGTTACTGACAGCTCAACGTGTCGCAAAGCTGAAGTGGCAATGGGCGGGGCACGTATCGGAGAAATTATGGATGTTGAGTTCCCAAGGTGTTAGAATGGCGACCATACCGCAACGGTAAACGAAGCGTTGGTCGACCCCCAACGAGGGGGAATGATGACAGCAAACAAGTCGCTGGGAGCCGTTGGAAACAAGCGGCATTTTAGAACGCCCGTTGGAAGTGATGATGATAATGACTAAGTTTATTAGAATTTTGTTGCACACTAATCTCGAAACAAAAACTAATAATTGTAATTAATGCAGTCTTTTTCCGAATGTTTCAGGTGGAAAAAGATAGCACTGTTTACAGACCTGTCAATTTAGTTTTGTTTAGATATATATTTAATACAGAATTGGCACAACATTATGTTAAGCAGTTTTCTGAGTTACCAAAAAACTACCAAATCATATTTCGATATATTTTTTTTAACAAAAAATCTTTATTCTGTACAAATATGATAGAGGTAAAGTTTTTTGTATGGTTGTACGTGCTGATCTGATGAATTACTTACTCGTGATAAGAAAAATATAAATTTTCACTAGTAAGTCTGTTTATTGGCTAAGTAAAATATTTAACGCATAGATAATGTGGGCACAGCTAGGGCATATTTACTAGCACCTCCTCGTTAAAACAGTTTTTTTATGTAACATTAAACAAACTGCATTGAGTGGATAACAATAGTTTCCTCATTACAGTACTCATTTGTTACTTACCATATTTTTACTACTTAGGCGCGAAACCCTAAATTAAACTTCTGACAGAAGCTCGATAACCACAACGAAAATAACGAGAATTATACGACAATGTATCCTAATTGGTTTGAAATTCCAGAATTTGTAAGTTATAAGCAAGCTTACGGGCCGCTGGCCACTATACAAATAAAGTGAATTGGTCGAATCAGACGAATTACATTTTTATCCCCCTAATTATCATGAAGAAAGGTTTATCCAAACACAATTAACTAGTAATATAATATTGAAAATACTATTTTATTGATATATGATTTTTTTTAACTTGGTTATAATATCCTCAATAAAAAAAGTTTAAATGTAATTAATATTTTTTATCTTTGCTATTTTAAAGTGCCCACGAAATACAACTGGCAATATTAAAGAAATTGTTTAAGTTGGATGCACTGACAATCGCTACATCCTTCCGCTCTTTTATCTCAGTCTTGCGTTAGATAACATGTCATCAACCATCCTGCTCACTCCCGATCTCACCCGTGCGTCCTTCAGTACGCCGCGCCGTGTTCTCTTCTCGCTCGCAACTTCAATCAATGCTTTTTTTCTGTGGTGCGGAGTAGTTGTGTGGCGTGGAAGAATTTCTAGTCAAGTAAAAATACAAAACCCTATCGAAAGTACACCTGACAAAGGTAGTACTCAATAAAATGGCGAATGAAAATAAAGAAATCGGTGACATCGTAAAGAAATGCAAAATCTTGCTTTTGGACATCGAGGGGACAACAACATCGATCAGCTTTGTTAAGGTAGGTCCTAAATAGCTGACCGGCCGGCGTTTTAAGATAAGCACGTGATATTTTTATACCTTTTTTATAAGTTTGTTTTCGCATTTCAATCGTACTAATTCATCATGCAAAGTTCATGCCGAAATTCCTAGATTGGTCTTGCTACTGAGAATGCAAAATGGTCGCGTTTTCGGATTCGCAACATGGAGGACAAAATCAAAATGGTACCTTCTCCTTATATATTCATTTTAATTATTTTACAGCAATAATACATCTTGAAAAGATACTTAAAACAATGGAGAGTTCGCATTTTAAACACATTTTAGTTATATTAATTTTAGGTTTGCACATGGTATTTATGCAAATAAGGTCATAAATGTTAACAATAAAATATATGTACTCGTAAAATATTGATTTAGTTTCGTCAAATGGTATATTGAAAACGTGTTTTATAGAAATTTCAGTCAACGCCTACCGGCATAAACAGCTGTTCATCGCAGCTGGCTGTTAAAAAAATGTGGCACATAACTGTCCTTTTCCTTTATACGTCATATGCATAGTGCTGTCTCTTTTGCGCTCGTTATAAATACATTAAATCACGACAGATGATAAATGTAATTCATGTTTTGTTTATTGCTGTGGTTGAGGAACGAGTTAGTAATATTATATAGTTTTTATAGTAATAATAATACTTATTAGTTAAAATTAACTGAGCTTTAAAATTATCACTATGAATCTTCTTTTTTAGTAATCTGAGTAATGTAGTAGTAGACTGTTCACGCGAGCGCTTTGTGTGGTACCTCCTCTTTGTTCCATAATAGTCCTTATGACTCTGGGAATGAAAGTCTTATTTGTTTGGGACGTTGTCGCTAGGTACCTCTGTAGGTATTTGTACCTGGGTCCGTTTTATCGAAAGTGAAATTCCGGCGCGTGGTTATTGTAGGGTCCAATGGTCCAGTTTTTTGTTCATTAAGTGTTTGGATTATACAGTGCCCACGTAGGTACAGAGATAGTAAATTTTTTGTGTTCATGACTATTGGCCCATATTTACAAAGCCTACTTTTCACTCGCCTCTTTATCTTTGTAGACTAATCATCCCGTTGCGACTTCTTTAAGATACCTAGGGGGTTTTGAAAATATCTAAGTTACAAAATATACCATAGGTACCACTGTACTCTTTTACTTTTTGGATCTTTAATTATTAACTTGCAGTTTCTACACTGCGTTCATACCTATACAATCCTACGATTAAGGTCGGATTGCCAGGTGCTGAGACTCCTTTAGAAACAGGATCCAAATAAGTCTATGACATAGTATAGCTATTTTATTCAGATTTGGTTCGAGAAGCTTAAAGGAAACGCACCTAGGTACACTACAGGTTGAAGAAGTGATACTTAGTAAGAGCTTCGAACATTTCGGGGGTCCGAGTTCGATCTCCGGCACGCACATCTTAACTTCTCGTATAGCTAACAATGCGCACTTGGCCAGCGAGGTGTACTTCGCCCTACGATTCGTACCCTTTTTCATTCTGAGAGAAGACCCGTGTCTTTCAGTGGGTAGATAATTATGTGGTTATACCTACAATACAATAAAAAAAAGGTGAAATCTTCTAATCCCTTAAACCACTTTATGTGGAAGAGGTCTTCTGCAAACTAGCAGACCGACTTGGGGTACTTTTTTGGCTCTACGACCGACCACACTTTTCTGATTTCATCCCTCCTTCGGAATGTTTAATTTGTTAGTGGGAGAACGCATGAAATGTATTAAAATAACAATAGCGGCCGTCATCAAAATATATATATGAATTACTGCTACGGTAAAGTTGAGTGTTGCGGTTGGTCGTTCAACATTACGTTATATATATACGTTATTACATTAATATTATAAAAAGGCGACATCGTTATTTTGGTTGATTTGACAAAATAAAGACTTGTGAGCTAAAACCCGAAACATTATCATACAATCAATTGGAAGAACATTTACATAAAATATTAAAAACAAATTAAAAACCTTAACTAAATATATTACTGAACTGGCCCAGCCGTGACAGGTGATTCACAGACCCAGCCAGAGAACTTGTAAAAATAGAGCTCAACGTCTTTTTACTGCGGGAACAACTGGATCAATTTTGATGCAACTTAATGTTAAGTTCATAAAGTAAGATAGGTCGCAAAGAGTATTCAGCTACTTAAAATGTAAACAGGAAACCTGAAATAAGGCGCGAAGGAAGTCCGCTAAAAGTGACTTTTCCTAATAATTGAAGTCCTTTTAGAAGATATCTACGTAAAGAGTATTAATTACCCAATACTTAGTACTATACTGAGACAGCTTTATTATAGTTACCTTGGCAATGGTAATCCATACTTAACCAGTGAGGTAGCTAGATTATAGTTACTTCGGCAATGGTAATCCGTACTTAACTATATCAAATATTAAAAATTTAATAAGCTTAAACTTGGACATTGATGTTAATTTTTTTTTTTTTTTAATTTAATTTTTTAATTTAATTCTTAATTTAATATGAATTTTAATTTTAATTCTATTTATATTTTTAACATTATTAATTAGTAAAATATTTTTAGACATTTATTTTGTAATGCAGTTATATATAAAATGTAATTAATTTTGAGATTATTTGTAAACGTTGTGAAAACCTGTAATAAGCTGAACATTCACTTAGCTCGCAACGTAAAAACTTGGACAAGAAAAAATGTATTAGCGGTTGGTTTTCCTAAATAAATAAATAAACTAGGAGAAAACTCCGATATTGGAGCTCAAGGATTATGGGGCAGGACTTAAAATCGTTTTACGAACCTTTCTCCTATCCATTGAGTTCCACATAGAAAACACGGCCCTTAGATCGATAAAACTTCTTCCGGCACGGCCAACGCAATCAACAACCCAACAAAATATGTTGTAGTCGCATCTGAATTTTGTTATAGCTTGCCTAAAGATGCCTAAGAACAGCTCACTGTTGTCGATTCTATTTTGTTCATCACTCATAAATTTAATTAAATTGACAGGTCTCAAAATAGTGGTAAACTCGTCAACTTAGTTTTTATAAGATATTTATTTACCTAGAACTTTTATTTACCTTTTATTGGCACCCCCGTCAAAACCTCTCGCCTCTCGCTGTACAAATGTACAGCGAGAGCGAGGGAAATCCCTCGGTCTTAAAACTCTAATGAAAATTTCATTAGAGTTTTAAGACCGAGGGATTTGGAAATCCCCACAAACGTCCAGCGGCTGAGTTTAAAAATTAAAAGTTGGTCCTTATGAAAACCAAACCCTTATACCTAGGATTACTCCGTCCCTACGTGCGTTCGTGAGGGTGCCCGACGAACGTCGTCCTTCTCAGAGTAGGCTTGAACAATCATCATCGTAATATCAATCGATTGTTCAAAGTTTTATATAGGTCTTGTGTTGCTTGCGGCCAGTGGTTCAATGCTACTTGATAAATGATTTTTTATCTAGTTCTACCAACGCTGCATTTACTGCGATTCTTGCGGTCGTCATTCCTGCGTTCTGGAACACCGATGTTCATTGATTCTAAAAGTATGTGCCCCGCCCATTGCTGTTTCAGCTGCTGCCTGAACAAAGTCTGTAACTCTGGTTCTGCATAGCTTTCCATCGCCCGCGGGGTGACTGAGCCTACTCTTCGAGAGTCATAGATTCAAATTTCGAGTACAGACATAATGTAACATGTAACATTTTGAACTTTGTAATAGGAACTGGCATCAATCCCAAATCGTTGGCAAACTGAAGTTGTTTGTATTCGCTGTTGATGTTCAGGTAAAGTCCGTTCCAATCTATGGATTATAGATGCATAAAGACGTTGTCCAACGAAGCGTTAAACAGCTTTAGGGAGACATCGTAACGTATCAGTTATCACAGCACCCTCATCAGTATAGGTCATTGGTCAGGCAAATAAAATTGTGGGACGCATACAATTATCGATAGTCAATCAATCGCTAATCCTCAAGTATCATCATCAATTAGTATGCTTTGGATCTTCTTATTTTTATAACTTACTAGCGTACCCAGCCCGCTTCGCCGGGCTAGATTTTGCTTTATTTTATTTAAACAATAAACTTACATCATTAAATTTCTAATTTAAGTCTCATAATATATTAAATCATTTATTTCTCTCCGTATTCATTCTCTTCTATTCTCTTCTTGAGCTGGTGAAGATCATTATCTACACCCATGTACACCCATGTACACCCAACAATAGAATATCATCATAGTAAATAAAAGCTGTATTTGACAGTTCAAAAATAGGAGTGCTCCGATCGTCACCAAACTTGACAGGATTACTCGCCAGGTCAATCCAGATATTTTCTGAAAGTTTCATTGAAATCGGTCCAGCCATTTCGGAGCCTATACGGAACATACCCACACTCTTTCTCTTTTATATATATATATAGATTTCATTCGGAGAACAAAACTACCATGCCTGGCCCTGCGTCACACCTCTGGTGTTGTTCGTAATGACGAAGTTAAACAAATATTAAAGGACTTTTGTATCGATTCTCCACCCGGTTTCAGGATTGAGGGGATTCCACAACCACCTGGTTCCTTGCTATTCTTAAGTTATTGAGGAGCCATATGCTAATCGCGTATTCGCTAATGTCGGGGATATTATTGATATCTTAGGTCAAAACCTCTCTAGGCACCTGCAGGGCTAGCACGGGCAGGAGATATAAATTATATCCCCCGATTATATCCTCTATCAAGGGATATAATTATCTTTTCCCCTTGCCAGAGCACGGCAACAGGGGAGAGGATAAATTTATCCCCGTTTGACATTTCTCGTGGATATATATCCCCCGCCCATAGCATGGGAAGAAATGAAAGGGGAAAGACTATCCTTTTTTGAAATTTGAAAGAGACAATTTTATCCCCGTCCTTAGACGTGGGTTTAAAATTCTGTTAACGAATTAAAGTCGAAAAAAACATGTCTCGTGCTTTCTGGGGCTCTTATTATTCAAGTGAAATGGAGAAATCTGAACGAAAATTACACCGGCGATCTATACGTGACGCCAGTAATCCGTTCGAATTTCCCGATGCAGAGTTCCAACACTTGTTTCGGATGGGTAAAAATTGTGTGCTGTACTCGTGCGAGGACCTTAAAGAGGCACTAACCACTAAATGCTGTCGATGGACTACCAGTGCACATAAAAGTAAGTTGTTATTAAGTACCTAAAATCACCTTGTGCAAAGACATCATCTATATATGAACGTAGGTTTAAAAAAAAGCATGGCTAATCACTTTTTGTCTAGGTTCTCACATCTTTAAGGCTATTAGCGGACAGTAGTTATCAGCGGGGACAGGTCAAGACCATGGCTGTTGCTCAAACAACAGTCAGCAAATAACTGACCCAAATTACTGGAGCTATTGTCAGTATGTGAGTATATATAGGTACTTACTTCCTAATAATTCTCATTAGTAAATATAAATCCCATCCTGTTCAAAGTGCAGTGATGTGATAACTAGTTTTCACTTTATAGCTGAGTGCCCCTTGTACGTGTTGGTAAGATGGGAACTACAAGGTAAGTATAGAATAAGTGAAGAAGACCTAGCAAACCTCACCTTAGGGGATATTGTTAGGTTCACCACAGAGACTGGTAGGTTTCAGGGGGGACCCTGCCGGGACACCAGTAAAACCTGTGTCTCAAACATGGGGAATAGGGTGGAATGGTCCTTACATAGGACTGATCACCCGTCTGGCAATGGCAGACATCCCCTCATCAAATATAGATATACTTACTTTAATAATAAAATTATTAGTCAGTACTTAGTACTTCAGTATAAGTACATAGCAAAGATATTCAATGCTAGGTACTTTAATTATTTTTCATTTCATTTTAGACTAATGCCAAAGTAGATATTATTCCCGGGAACAGACTCTGGAGATCCACGATAGATGTTCAACTGGTAAAGACAAATTATTTAGATCTAGAGTTTATCAAAAACTTAAACAATCAAGTAAGTTAATAATTTTAAAAAATGTTTTACAGATTGTGGTGTGTGTCCATGACCAATTCATATTTATTAACTCTAAAGTAAAATATGAAAAGATACAGCTGTATGAAAGTAGAATCTGACAGTACTACATCTTATGTATGTTTTAAATGAAATGTGCAAACTTTCAAAACTTTACTTATTGTTGCCATTTACTAGTATAAAAGGGAAACAATGCAAATCAAAAAAAGTTATACACCTACCTATATCATTATATTATACTCCTCATAATTACCTAGAAATTACATGCCTAGGATTCTGCTGCATATGTTGTATACGACTAGTCTGGTAAATTATTTATTATTTACAATTTATTATATACAAAAAACAATGTCTCATTATAATAAAATTGTTTATTTGAGGAATTAGTACAAAAACTTGGCAGTAGATACTGTATTTAGTAATGAAATATAAGAAAATACAAAAAAAAATGTCTGATAAATTATTTAACATGGGCATGGGTTAATCATCACGTCCAAATTACAATGTAGGATTGTGCATATATTTCTATTCAACATTTTATTAAAATCTTGGAGAAAATCTGAAAAAGCAAAACAAGTAGGAATTAATTTACATGTTTAAATAACAAAGTAGAATTTTATTGGGGACTCAGGCCATACCCAATAAAATTCAGTCCCGAAAAAGCATCTCCACTTATATATGCCTGCATAACACTTTATAATATTATGCATCATTATAGGCGTGTATTGTAAATATATACTTTAAATAATATTTAAGTTCCCATAACTTATTATTATAGGGCACATTAATGTTTGGTAATATTATAAAATTATATCTTATAATAATGGTTCCTTATAAATCATTGATCCTGCATTTTCTCATACAATTTGCCCTACTAATTTGGGTCAACAGTATTGAGCATAATATAATTTGTATATTTCAGAACTCTAATGGAGCAAATGACAGTAAATTTTGTAAATACGAGCGAAGAACGACATCAGACATCAAATATGGATCAAACAAGATTGTTAACAGTTGCTCGACAAAAAAGAGAAAGATTTATAAATACATATTTTAATTAATAAAATTTCTAAATTAACCTTTTCATCCTTTTTAATTTATTTTTGTGTGATAAATGAGCATTCTGCATTCTTCCATCTATACTCTGGAAAATAAATAAATTCTTCACTTGGTTGACTTTACAGCAACATGTATACTATGTATATGTTGCCTGTGGTGCTGCGTCCCCGAGCTGTTGCAGCTTTTTTAATGTCCTGCCACGTCTGCAAATAAAAGAAAAATTATGCAAGACTTGTTTGATGCCAACAACACTAATAAATAATTTAAATTTTTTGCACTTGCTTACTTTACCGCAAAATTGACTTAACTGTTTCCACTGATTGACCGTCCTGTCTGGCCCATGCTCCTTCAGTAATGACTAAGATTTGCAACTGGGAGTCTGCACTTTTGGCTCCTAAGAGTTCCTGTGAATTCCCCAGTGGCAAGGTGGTTGTGGGTTGGCATGAAATGTACCAACATTTGCAATTGTATTTTATTACTTCTTGATCTGAATAAACACAAATTTGTCAACTAATGGGCCATAGAAAAAGGCAAGCACAACTTTAAATAAAATAGTACAAGATCAATAATTTGATATGTAAACATAAGGATTGGATCTTGATGATTAACGTCTGTTTACTTTCACTGTAAAACATTCATTCATTAGGTACGCTTCTAAATCAATAGGTAGTCACTTTTTCAAACATTTTATAATAGAAGACTGACTTTTTAGCACTCATTTTATTTTCTCGAAAGGTAGGTTTTATACCACTGAAAAATCCAGAATAAATAATATAAACAAACAGCCGCAGACGAGGAACATTTATAGATAAAAAAACCAATAAAAAACTTAGACAACTAAAACAAAACAGAAAACGAAAAATTAATTTGGCAAAACCATGAGCACAGATTAGAATAATTAATTTTTGACATTTACCGGGGGTTCGTCTTTCCCCTATTATATCCACCGTGGATATATTGTCCACCCGTGTGCCCATGCTCGGGGGGTGGATATAAATGCGTGAGGGGATAAACGTTATATCCTTCCCCCGTGGAGAAAATGTCCCCCGCCCATGCTAGCCCTGCTGTGTTGCCACTTTCGGTCTAAGCATCTGTGTGCTCATAGAACTTCTCTATCACTCACTCATTTCTCGGATTATGTCCTCACATTGAAACAATCTTACGAGTAAGTTTTCGAGGCATGTATGGATTTTGAAATATCCTCTTTTATAAGACTTCTAATTCAAGCCAGAAATAGAATTTATGCAAGTAACATACCATAAAAAAATTATGTCATAACTAGCACAATTTTTGTAGAAAAATGCAATTATAGTTTACAGCCCGCTACCCGTACTAGAGCAGAGGTGTTGATCTAAGTTCTAAATATCTACCCTATGAGAGACGAGATGACTTCCTGAGTGATGAGTGTACAAAAAATATTAAATAATAAGTACAATATATAAAAATGCCAGAGAAGAAAAAAAACATTAATACAAAGTGTCTCATTGTAATATGGACCTTTGAAAATAGATTTCCATAAAAAGGCAGATACTAATTTCGGCGTCGGCTGTATTAGAGCCGTAGTAGTATCGCTCAGGCAATCGCGTTGCCCGAGTCGCAGGTTCAAATCCTGCCGGTTCCGTAATTTTTTTTTTTTTTTTTTTCATATTGTTTCGTAGTAAAAGATTTCCTGAGGGATTTTTAAAATCCATAACAACGGCGAAATCATGGGCAACTAGTTATATATACAACCAGTGGCGTGCACTTCATACATGCGCAAAAGCACTGCATACCCTAAAATTTTTGTATAACTCACAAGTGCGAAGGATTTCTCCATTTTATGGCGTCTTTCTTCTTTATGCATACCCTGGTCAAAAACCTTGTGCACGCCACTGTATACAACATGTCACGGAATTACGAAAAACTGTTGAAGGGTGCATAAGTATATTTCATATGAAGTAGCCCTGTAAAAATATTAAATCAAAGGAGGCATATTTATTTTTCCACACTAACTAATTCAAAACATTCTAAGTGTTTGCTTATGACAACTCTATTGAAGAAAACCGACAATAATAAAGTGACAGGAGTCCCTTGATTTTACTTTTGCATGTGATGTTAAGGCTGTATCTGATTTCTTTCCTAACTATTAGCGTTTCGGTTTCACAGATAAGTCTCAGAGACAGTCAATAATATACCTCCTCCGAAGCCTCCGAAGTATTATTTCGCTTTTCATTTACACGTTGTACATATTTTTAAATTAGTATATTATTTAAAAATAAATAATAATACTTTTACGTTTTCTCCCACGGCACGGAACCCTCAGTGTGTCTCACTGGTCTGGTGGTTCACTCAAAACCGAGACTGTTATAACTTTTTAGTTAATAAAGCTTTTGCTGCTCGTATTCATAACCGTTTTCCACTAAAATCGACCATTTCGTCTGATGAATAAAACAATTTTTATTAGTTTTTTTTCATATTAATTAGTTTATTTAGCAGTGTGTTTTAGATACTTGTTTAATATATGAAAAGTACGCCGTATTCCGTTCCAATTAAGTGAAGAAGATAAGATACGCGAAGTGTTTTTTATTTCGAAATAATGAGCATTGCTTCACTGATCTCTTTAAAGGAGTATGATGCTTGAGTTGAGTGTATCGTAAATTTAAAAAATATTAAAATATCATTCGCTTCAGCGGTGAGGGAAAACCGCATGCCTGAGAGTTCTGCATAATGTTCTCAAAGGTGTGTGGAGTCCACCAATCCGCACTGGGCCAGCGTGGTGGTCGCTAAGTCCTTTAGTGGTCTGGTAATGGATTGATATGATAATAATGATTAGGTAGGTAGACTAGTAATTATTATACAAAAAAATTGTATGGAAGTCAAACAATTAACCGGGATTTCAAACCTAAAACCATGGCGCCAACGCCCACGAGATAGGTATTTGTATTTTTTTTATAGAGATAGTCAGTTGACATAAAGTAGAGATCAAGTAGAGATCGCTACTAAGCGATAAGGCCGCCCTTTGTATCCTACTTTTTAATATTCGTTTTGTTGTTTTCATTATTTTTTTTCTATTTGTGGTGTTCAAATAAAGTCTATAAATAAAAATAAATAAATAAACTTATCAGAAGTTTTTCAGAATTAAATTCTTAATTTGTTATTGATTTTTTTTATTCTAATTGAATTGTTATATTATCTACTTAAAAAAACTCTATTAGGCTTAATTACAAACATCTGTGAAAAGTTATCTTGACCAGGGTCCCCAACCTTATCACGCCAGCGGCGCACTTGAAAGTTAAAAAAATTGTCACGGCGTCCGCGCCCTAACCGTGTTAGTTATAATAGATAGGTAAGCACTTGTTGTTAAGGTAGATAGGCACACAAAATAAAATATTGGATAGAAGCAGGCGTTACTTTGCGGAAATCCATAATATATTATGAAAATTTATCTTAATTTGCTATACTCCGCGAACAGCAGGAGAATCCGTATGGTGTAATTTATAATTACTTCAATCCGTATACTCCACACCAAACAGATCCTCGGCAATGTACCCTATACGCTCGCTCCGAAACCGGAGCATCCTCAGTAGATGTTGACTTTACAATGAATAATTGTCAAGTCAATAATACACAAAATAAAACACAAAATGCTCATTATGAAACTAATAAAACCATAATAAATAATAAATATCAAAAAAGAATTAATATATAAAAATTAATAGCATAGTTCTACCCAACAATGGGATAGCTGTGCTTGGAAATCTCCACACGATATTGTGGAGAATTTTATACACAGTTTATTGTGTATAAATTGTGGGAGAAGGCGTGACACCGCGCAAATGTGTGGCAAAAAGACTAAAAAATATAGGTATATGTTTTTAAGTAAAGAAGGAGCTCCTCGTGGCACACCTCTGTAATTTCTACGGCGCCACAGGGCGTCGTGGCGCTCAGGTTTGGAAGTCCTGATTTAGACGATTGTGAAAACTGCATCAAAATGCGTTGCGTGGTTTAGGAGGAGTTAGCGGACTAACAACCAGACTCAGAAAGCGACTTAGTTACACATACTATGGAGAGATTTATGCATCTCACTATTATTGAGATCAAATTTTTAATTCACCCTGAATAATTTTCCAATTGTTTTCAATATTATAATTGGAACATAAAATATATAACCTTTGGAAACAAAGTGGCTATCCCAGCCGAGGCCGGTCGCTGTCTAGGCTATCCGGTTTGGACGCGACGCGACGGTGCAGTTCGTTCACCCACCTCGTCGCATCGTATGGCGAGTTTCACTAGCGTATCACGTTATGCTAAATCATTAAATTGTTTCTTTACGTTATCTATTTTTGTTTATAGCATCAAGGCTGTGTAATGTTAAAGTAAAGTATCATTTCTCAGATTAACATACTAATTATTAATACATTCCTAACACAAGAAATGCTTTCATCATCAACATTATCGGAAGTTTACCATCATACTAAAACGCAGGAGGGTGTCCTCTTAGAATGGTTTAGGCCGTAGTGCTCCACCCTGGCCAAGTACGGTTTGGAAGACTTTACACGTTTGTGCGAACGTTATAATTTAGATAGCTCGTTAGAATATAGATGCTAGTTTCCTCACGATGTTTTCCTTGATAGTTAAAGAAAGTAGTATTTAACTGTATACATTAAAGCGCACATACCTCAATTCAGAAAAGTTTACTGCCGAGGATTCAAACTTGGTCGAAGGGAGGCTGAAGTGAAAACCACTGGGTTATCATCCTTATCATTAGCCTATGATCTTCCATTGCTGGACCTCCTCTTTTGGCTGCAATTGTACCCTCTTTAAATTAAAAATACATATTTCTTCATATTTCTTCATATTTCTTCATTTAGCCTACATATTTCTTCTTTAAATGTTGCTGTATTAATACCAGAAATATTTTAACGTCACTGACACGAGCGCAATGAAACCGTATGTTTATTGTTTAGTGTTGTTTTCCTTTAAAAAAATCAATAAAACAAACATGTTAGAACAGATATTAAATTTTACTCAAATATGAGTAGTTTAAATATTCGTAGTTCTAATGACAAAGCCAGTAGCTCTGTTTCATTCAAAAATACTGTCATTTAGTATCCTACCAATCTTAAGGAAGGAATTTAGTAAAAATCTCGAAGTTTAAGACAATTAATGCCGAAAATATATTTGTGGGGTTTATCCCGGTGCCTTGCGCGCTTGTACTATGCAACCCAATAGTAGTAGATAGGTAGTTTGTTCTATCACGAGAATCTGGCATTGCTTAGGTATGGCGGGTGTGGCTGTCTTTTTTCAGTTCTGATTGATCAAAGTTATTGCTTGAATCTAAAATAATTTTGAATTAATTTCACCCGAAAGAACTCTAAGAATTAGGACGTGTTACAGCTGGCCACAAAAAAGTCAAAAATTGTACGCTTCAGTAAAAAAATTGCGCTCACGATGTTGAGTATGTTGTTATTTATGACCATTTTTCTGACTAATCTACATGGTTTAAAAGCTAATCATTTTATCGATGGCGAAAATGGCAAAGTTAACAATGCAAAGCAGTGATTAGCATTAGCCATTAAAAAAAAATTGGAAAAAATAAAGCTATTATTATACAAAGCCACTAAAAATTTCACAAAAAAGTATAAACAGAAAAGTGCACAGAGCGGCCATGTATAGTATTCAAGTTCGCGTTTTAGTTCGTTGCGCGTCTGAAATTGAAATCGATCAAGTCTATGAGACTGACTGTGAAGTCAGGTTTTCGTCGTCACTTGGGTGTTGTGGCTCGCTGGTCTATAATCTCTACTCCTTCCGGATGGTTGCCTTTCTAGAGCACTCGCGCAGAGAGGCTTCAATAGCAGCCTTAATTTTATCCTCATATCATTACCTTTGCTCTGGTACCTTGAAAATGCGCAGTAAGTCCAAATAGGTAGTAGATACTATTTCAGTTGCTCTGCTCCTGCTAGCAACGTATGTTAAGCTCCCACTACCAATTTTCTGAACGCCTAATATAACGAGCATACATAAATTTCAATAAGACGATGACGTCACTGCACGACCGGCGTAGATCTAAAGGGAGGCAAAATTGCGCTCGATATTGAGGCAAATGCCATCGGTATACGACATTTGCGAATGCACAGAAGCAATAATTCTCTAAAAACAACAAATTAAAATCGCGAAAGTTAGATGACACTCATAATCACCATCAATATACAATTTATTGAAATGATGAATGTCTCAAATGCTTTGCCTGCCTGCTACAAATCTCCTTTCTCATAGAGTAGAGCTCTAAGTCAGGTGCCCTCCGAAGAACCAGGCCTCTGCCAAGTAGTGCGATATCAATAGGATAAGGTGACGCAACTAGCACTAAATATTTTTATCAAAGTTACGCTTAAATGTAGAAGAATCGTAGAGTTTGTTTACTGCTATATAAAACTTCAAGGCAACTATTAATAGGTATCCTTATAGGCGAACGTGACTTGCGCGAGGTATTATTGTCATGCACAAAAAAAAATTACGACCCGCACTTACTTAAAATGATTGTTTTAATTAGGTATATTACAATATTTGATATCTTCTGTTCCTGGGCCTGACTCCGTTACCTATTTTTTTTAATTCACTACAAGTTAGCCCTTGACTTGCTATATCACTAATACTTAGTTGGCCTGAACCGTCCGTTGCACGTGTGGCCGCTGGTTCAGCTCCTTGCTGTATCACTCCAGCCATCCGTAGGCCAGCCGCCAATATTTGATATATTGGTATATATATATAATATTCGTCCACCAATCCACCAAACCCCTTCTAATTTTGGGAGGAGACCCGTGCTCTGTAGTTGGCCGGTAATGGGTTGATATGATGATGATGATGAATGTTTGACGGCCGATTAGCGCAGCGGGCTTGATTCCCAAAACTGGAAAATGTTTGTGTGATCAACATAAATGTTTTTCAGTGTCTGGGTGTTCCTCTGTATATTATAAGTATTTATGTATATTATTCATAAAAATATTTATCAGTCATCTTATTACCCATAACACAAGCTACGTTTACTTTAGGGCTAGATGGCGATGTGGTTATTGTCGTTGTATATTTATCTATTTATTTATTTTTAATATTTGTTTTAGGACAAGCTGTTTCCCTACGCAGAGCAGAATGTGAAACAGTTCCTAGAAACCCAATGGGAGAGCAGTGATGTGAAAGAAGTTGTCACGGCGTTGCGAAAGCTGGCGCTTGAAGATAAGGAGAAAAGCGTTGACGGGCATGTCACCATACCCGGAGAGGTAAATCCTTTAGTTTAAAACACTTTAAAAAATCGGGACTTGATTTGTAACATTACCGTTGTTATTTAATTCTAAGTAACCGTTTTGTATAACTCTAGATTATTTTCTCCAAACAAGTCTTCCATTTTTACTGGTAAGGACTTAAAAGCTCCTCCAGTAATTTGATGTCCTGAATTGTACCAACAGACAAATTATATGGATGAAACAATCTCAATAATATTATATCAGTAACCAATGGGAGAAAGGGCTTATGTGACATGGCTTAACGAATATCAAGTGGCGGGAAAAATTGAGAACCCATATGGTGCTGGAATGGCGAAAGCGCACCGGATAATGCAGCGTTGTAAAAGGACAATAAAGATTTTTGCATGAAGCCTGGCTTGCCTATCGTCCGCCATGTTGATTTTATTTCAAAATCGCATTCACGAATAATTCTTTTAAGTATTGATAGTTAACATTACAAACAAACACACAGTCCTTGACAAAAATTCTTATTGATATAGAAAGATAAAGTTATATATATAAGCTTCCAGCTTATATCTTTGAAATTTGAAACTTTTGCCATACATAATCTTTAGTTTGTAGCTAATCGTTTTTAAAAGAAGTATCCGTAAATGTAATTTTGGTATAAAATCAAAATGACAGACTGTAGGTAAGGCCAAAACTTTATTGCTCTTAAAGTTCAGTGGCTTATGTTTTATAAGTTGTTAAATTAATATTTCAGGATGCGTCCAAAGAAGTTCAGATTGAAGGTCTAGTCAATAATGTGAAATGGCAGATGTCGTCGGACCGTAAGGCGGGCCCGCTCAAACAGCTACAGGGAATGATTTGGAAGCAAGGCTACGATAAGGGAGATATAAAGGGCCAGTAAGTATACATATTTGCTATTTTGTGGAAAACTGATTAATGACAATGTTTCAATCTAGCTTGGTCAAACTTTTTAACAGAAGAGTAATATCTCGAGTGTAGCTTTTATCCTACCTTTAGAAAATCGTGAAGGCAGAAGCTTGCAAATGCGGTCTTGAATCGCGAAAATTGTCAAATTCGCGAAAAATTGACAAATTAAGGATTGGTCTGATAGCGCCAAACGTGAAACGATCTTAATAGTTTTTTTTCCACTTATTTCCATTTGAATGCACCTGTGTGTGATGACCTGAGAGCTTCAAATCAACCAGTGCCCATTAACTGTAATAACTGAAGATCCAATTAGCTTCAAATCACTGTAAATATTATTCTACACAGTTAACACTTGCTAATAACTTTATATCTTAGCATAATCATTTAAATCATTTTCATAAAGAATTGGTCGTATTTTTACGTTTTTGCTTGGTACAATTGAATAACACAAATCTTAGGAATGTAAAGAGAGATAAAATTTATTTAACAAAAAAAATATTCATCACTTTTCAGCGTATACGATGACGTATCCTCAGCACTAGAGCAGTGGAAGTCTGTTGATGGACAGAAAGTCTACATCTACTCATCTGGCTCTGTCCAAGCCCAAAAGCTCTTGTTCGGTCAGTCCCTGGCTGGTGATCTATTGCAGTATATCGAAGGTCACTTTGATACTGCAGTTGGTGCTAAACAGGAGGCTGCCAGCTACTCTGCCATTGCCGAGAAGATCGGCAGCAAGCCTGACAATGTTCTATTTCTGACTGATATAGTGAAAGGTAAATAAGATTAGTTTAATATTTAAAAAAACCTTATCAGCAAAACAGTTTACAAAAAACGCACCATATACCGCAATTGCATTTTTAAATATTGCTTCTCGAGTAGCTACGTGGTTTTTACTTTTAAACAATTAATTTAATTTATTAAAATCCACATTCATTATGAATTATTGAAATACATTTATGAATTTCAATAAATTTAATGCTGTGAAAATAAACAAAACAATCTAGAATACAATTCTGACAATTCAGCATTGGCTGGAAATAGTCTGAAAAGACTGATAAAAATGGTTTCTAATGTTTATATTGTTTTACACTTTTCTATCCATAAAGTTAAAGTGGCGTGCTATTTGCCAACTGGATTTTGATGCATATTTAATAATAGTACGAAAAATAATCTTGAAAGAATCAATAAAATTTTATTTTTCCGTTGATGTGAAATTAAATCTTTACTGAAATAGAGAGTTTGAGAATTGTTTCTATGTAATAATATTATGTGGAGCTCGTTTCGAAGTCAAATTTAGACTATCCGTGCCTCCTTTTCAGTTCTTTATTGTTTTGTGAATGGTCTTTCAAGGGTACAAACCTTATCTATCATTGCACAAACGACTGACAAGTAGTAGGTATTCAGAATGAGAGACACCCTTTGCACAGCTCCTCCTTGAAATTGGCATATATTAAGAATATATTTTACCTTCAAAAGTTAAAGATTTTATATATTTCATTACCAGAGGCTGAAGCCGCGCGAACTGCCGGCTTACACGCAGTGCTAGTTAGCCGGGAGGGCAATGCTCCACTCCCCTCTGAGGCCACGGAAAGTTTTACAGTAATCCACTCATTGGGCCAGCTCACTTCCAACAAACGCAAGACCGACCCACAGGTGCCACGATGATTCCATGTTACCCACATGTAGCCAGCTTGCATGCACTGCACTATATTTACCTATATGTATATATTGTCTGTGGAGGTTAGTATGATGTAGTTGGTTGTTCTTTAACGTATAAAACTATAAACAGTCATATTCAAGAAAGTGTGTATACAGATTTCCTGTTACTAAAGTGCAAGCCTATGCAACTGCAATTGAAGAGTTTCTGAACAAAGATATTTAGAAATTGATGAAAACTTTGTTTTGTTTGTTTGAAAATCAATATTTTTATTCTAAAAAGTCTTGTTCAAACGAATTTTGATCAAAAACCAATTATTCCATCTGTGTGCAAACTTTTTGTGATAAATTTTCCGTTTTATATCTACTGGATTAAGAATGGAAATATTAGTTTTTGATCAGACACTCCTCAATTACAGTCTGTCTGTATACACTTGCTGCACAATGTGAAATCAAATAGTATTGAAGAATTTCGTTGTAATACAGACATTGTAGAGGGTGTAGGAAATTTTGACAACATGCTTGATAAAATACTGATTGAAATACAATATCAAAGAAAATAAAGTGGGTTTTGTGGCTTATGAAATTGTTATTTGTTTATGTGAAAACAGGCTTCTTGATGAATGCTGACATGTTTTTTTATTGTAAATAGCCAGCGTGCTTAAGTATGTGTACCGACATCTATTTCTTGAATATGTAGCATCAGAGTATTGTTGTAATATTATAAATTTTCAATTTTTCTATGAAAGTCTTGCTTCTATGGTGTTGGTAATAATAAGTATATTATAATATCGTTGCTAATTATGCTTGTTGTTTTTTTTTCTTTTTCTTCCGTTTTGTTCTTCTTATTTGTATATTAGTTTAGAATTATTTGTTACTCAATGTGCAGGGCGAAGTAAAAGCGTGATTACTAAGATGTGCGCTTATATAATTATTGTCAGTGAAAATAGTAAAGATTCTTTAATAAAAATACCTTTAAAGTAAAAAGGTCAACAAATAAGAGATCAAAAATGTAAACCAAATTTACTAGATAGTTCTTATTATTATTATAAGGCAGTCAAGATTTTTGTTATTTGATTTAACAAAAACTATTTTTCGAAATCTTTTATTTTTATTGCGAAAATTGAAATTTATTGATTACCACTAAAAAACCACTGATAGTGATGTTTCTTTGTTTACGTTAATTACCTCTAATTAAATTTGTGCCTTAAGTTATGAGGTGTTGTTGAAAAATATCTTAATAATATAGTATAATAGTTACTACGTAATACAATATATTTATTTGTGTATAAATATTACCGGAATATTTGATCTGCTATTTTATTTTTTTGTATTAAAAATTGCAGGAAGAGCAACCTGCTAAAGTTCCTAAGACTGATCTGAGTACTGACGTTAAGACTACAGCAGAGGCAGAAAAAGCCAAAAAAGAAACCTCAACGGAGGGAAAACTAAACGAACCTGAAAAGAAAAAAGACGAACCTGAAAAGAAAAAAGACGAACCTGAAAAAATGGAAGTTGATGAGGAGTCTACACCTGTACAGACCACAAACGAACCCAAACTTAACAAGGATGAAAATAAAGAGCAAATCGCCAAAGTGGTCGTCGAAGAGGTTAAAGATGCAATGGACAGTGATATTCCTACTGTGGACGAGAAAACAACTATTGTAACCGATAATAGAGAAAGTCAGGCTGATAAACAAGAGACTGAAAAAATGGAAACTGATATCATTAGAAAAACGGAGGAAACCAAAGTGACTGTTGATGAAAAAACAGTTGAGAGTGAAAAGGTAGAAGCAGAGAAACCGGCGAAGTCAGAACCTGTTATACAGAAGTCAGAATCTGAAAATCCTAAGTCAGAACCGGAAAAAAAGAGGTCAGAACCGGAAAAACAGAAGTCCGAACCGGAAGAACAAAAGGCAGAGAATGAAAAACAGAAGGCAGAGAATGAAAAACAAAAGTCAGAGCCTGAAAAACAGAAATTAGAGCCTGAAAAACAGAAGCCAGTTCTTGAAAAACCGAAGACAGAGCCTGAAAAACATACTTCAGAACCTGAAAATAAGAAGTCAGAACCTGAAAAAAAGAAGTCCGAGTCAGATAAACCAGTAGAAGTCAGTAACAAAAAGACTGAAGTTTCAGAAAAACTAACTGTGCCAAAAGAAAAAGTAGAAGTAACCGAAGTTAAAGAACAGGCACCTCTTGCTGAAGAAACAATCATTACCGAAATCGAAGAAATCACTGATAAAGAAAATCTTTCGGAGATGGTAGAAATTATTGAAGACTTAGAACCGGTTGTAGAGGAACCTAACGGAAGTGAGGATATGGAATTACAAAACGTTGGTGATGTTTTAGAGAAAGAATGTGATGAGATCTTATCAAAAGTGCAGGATGTAACGAATTTGGATAATATTCCATTAAAGTCCACATTAAATCCAATTGCTGAAGAGACAATGGAAACCGACAATTTAGATTCTAACGATATCATGGAAAGGATATTAGACCAAGAAACGGAACTGGAAACGCAACAGGCTGAAAATGCTCCGAAAACAGTAACGGAAGTAGTTGATGACATAAAAACAGATAAAGTAGAAGAAACAGCAGAAAAGGCGGTAAAAGAAAAAGTAGTTAAAACTACAGAAAAATCACTAGAAGACAAACTTGATGCTGTAGAAGAAAAAACGAAAAGCGAGGAAACAAAGGATGCTAAAGACCAAATTATTGCCACGAAAGCAAATAATGTCTCAGAAGTCAAAGGAACTGACAGCAAGATCGAAAAAGAAATTCCTCCTGAAGTAACTGCAAAAGATACTAGTCAAAAAGTAGAAGAAAAATCTAAACCAGAATCGGCAAGCAAAACAGAGGAAACTAAAGTTGAAGATAAAGTTGCAACTTCCTCGGAAAAAACCGATGAAAACACATTAGCCGATTCAAAGGAAAAGGATAAAGCTACGGAAGAACAAAAACCTAAAGAAAGTGCCCCTGAGGTAAACGGCGATGCGACAAATGGTGATAAGGAATCAGTGAATCAAAACGGAGACAGTAAAGTTGAAGAATTAAGTTCACGGTTATCTGTGGAGAATGGTAAAGAAGTGAATGGTTCAAACGGTGACTCGATGGATGCTGAAAACGGAACAGACAAAAAAGTCGATGCGGATGTGGCCGATATCAAAATTAAAACCGTCACAACAGAGGAGCCGCATAACGAACTTATAGAGCAACCTACTGAAGCATAAAATATCTTGGTAAGTTCAATTAATTTTAACTTTTCAGATTTCTACATCATTGTGCTATATATTCCCAGAGAAATAAGACGGGCGGCAAATCCTTTTTTAATGCTTAACTATGAAAGTGAGCTTAGAATAAATAAAATAAATGTTGAAAATTCCATTGTATCGCCTTAGTTATTGTGCTACTTTAGAAGCATAATACTATTACTATTACTCATTAACTTGGTTTTTTGAAATGATTCACAATAGTTATTATTGCAGTTAGTGGGGCAGCTGTACAATTTATTTTGAAATTACCTCTGCATCATCCAAGATAGCTCATTTGACTTGGTTCACCTATTAAATAATAATAAAGAAACTCAAGTATCTATGTAGTTTCTTGGTTCTTGGAAAAACATTGTGGTTTTTTTCTGGTGAACACATTTTCATGCTAAGATGTCCTACTAAGTACAATAAATTACTATTAAAGGCAGGGTAAGTTTTTAAGACCAACCATTTTAACTACACTGAATGTTTCAACTATATTATGACAAAAGCAACAGTAGTTTTTTTTGAAATGAATTCAACATTATTCAATAAAATATAAAAAAAATTTGCTGCAATATATTTCAACTTTAAAAAAATTGTATTAATAAATATTCTTAACAATCGTTTATAAATCATCAAATCCTTCTTATTTTTTGGATTTGTTTGGATTTGCCACACTAATATGCCAGTCTCAAAAACTTATATTTTTTTTATTTTATATAGTCATGATTGGATCCTAAATTTACCAGGCTCGCAGGCATGTGTAAGTGCTTAGATGAACTGATCTCTATTAACTAAATGTGATTTTTGTATAGGTTCATGTCGGAAACAGAATTAAAGCTATTGTAAACGGTTTTCCAGTGTGGGGCGGGATGTAATTCCAGGCGTCGTAACGTTGGTTCTCATCACACGACAAGACTGATGCTGCTTCCGCGCTGACATCACCTAGTTTATATGTATTGAACTTTCTATACCGAGCGGTGACACTTTTGTACATTGCCGACATAAAGCAATACCACGTGACTATACAGTACCATACTTATGCGCGTTTTCTAGTTCGATTCGATATTTTTCGGATACTGGCCTATTTGATTTTGGGGCATACAATGTATGAAATCTTAGGCTTCATCGTAACGAAAGTCAAACACTTATTTGCTGGTTGGCCAAGATATGGAGACAGAAACTAGGCTTCGTATGTCTCTTAAAATATTATCGCATTTCATACATTTCCCGAATTCCAATTGGCATAGCGTTATCAGGTCGGATACTGTGTTCGTAATTCTAAAATATAGAAACACATTTTCAAAATAAATATGTCATCCTTACAAGTATGATTTCTGCTAAAAAAATTATTCCATTTTTGGGATTAAAACATATGGTTACTGTAAAGATAGATTTAAGAAGTACGGTATATTTTCTACTTAGAATCTGTGTAAGTCAATGATTACATATAAGATTATACATGTTCAAATATAAGATATTTTTGCTTTTTAAGTGTGTGGTATACAATTCATATATGTTATAATAATGTATGAAATTAGTGTAAGATTTTAAGATTTCTCCTGAACATTACAAACTTATTAAGCTTAAATGTTTTGTATTAACGTTGTTTACGTATATTTTAAATGTATATTGTAAGTAGAATGTAAATCGATTTTATATTAATTTGAAATGTTTTTTAAAATGTGACATTACTATTATTATATTGCACGAGTAAATTCGACGGCTAATAAAAGGCTAATTCGCATCACAGATGCGTAAACTAAATTTGATAGAAGCAGGTGATACTTCGTCCGAATTTCACGTATACAAATCTCTAAATGAAACAAAATTGACAGATTAAACAGCAGTGCTGTCATATTTATAATATTTGAGCTACATAATTAAAGGACTATTTTAAAAATTAGCAATTCACTTTAGTTTAGAGATTTACGTGCAACAGAATTGGCACCATTGCTTAAGTTTATTATCCGAAGCCAGACTAATCTGTGTGTCTCATTAACTGCATGCACTGTTGATATCGTAGCGCCCGCTCTCGCTCTTTTACACAATAAGCAAACAAAATTTATAACTGTCTCACATCACAAGGATCTTCACTTGCACACTTGTCTGCATAAAGTCAGTTAAAATCTGTCTGTTTTGTCTGCCAGAACACACAGATTGTATGCCATGGGCGATGTGTCAACTTCTTCGGATTTTGATATGTATGCTTGTTGTTTACTACTTTTGTTTGCTTGTACATATGAGAATAATTTAGACATCACAACACATAAACTGGGTTGTGTAAACATTTGAGGAAACCGCAGTATTATTAGTCGCCCTCCAACTGTTATGTACACTACAGTTTGTGTGTTGCGGTGTCAACATGCACACAATACAGGGTCGGAATGAAACGTGCCTCTTTTAAAGCGGGAAGTTTGGTTTTCTTGTCTTTTATATAAGTGCATAATAACAGATTTACCGGTTTTCATTGCATTACAGAGTCTTAGGCTTTAGTAAAGAACCGCCTGCTTGCGCTCAATTTAGTTTACTGATAATTGATGTGAATATACCAATGTAATTATATGACATTCCTTTATAATTGATTGTATTAAGAAAATTAGTTAGGTGCTTTTTATACTATTAACTCTTAGACTCGTCGTCGTCGTGTTTAAGTATGAACTTTTACTTTTATATTGCACTTAAGATCCTTACATATGCTTGGTCATAGTATTAACAAGTATGTTTTGTTCTCGAATGAGATCTCGACTTGATTTCGAACGAGTTTGAAAATTAAAGTGGCTAATATTTAATGTCATAGAGACCGGTATCTGGAGTGATTACAGAGTTTATTATAGATAATATATTCTGGTCTTTCTGGACAACCTAGCCGGATAGATTCAATCTCTTAATAAGCTCATTTTTTTTTTTCATACAATCGGTCTGATTGCTTAAAGCTTTAAGTCACAATTATACAAACACTAAATAATTATTTCTAATAAAACACTCTAAACTACCCACTTTTGGATTGAGACCAATAAATATTAATATTTTTTTTACCTTCAAAAACGGGCACACTTCTGTTAGTCTTTGAAGGTTTTTCGGATTGTATGTATCTATTATTAAGTTAATAAATGACTTTAATCAAGCGTATGTTAAGTATATTGTATCAGTAATCAACATTTAAAATAAGACTTATAAAATAAGGTTTTGACAGTGAAAGTATCGTACTTTACCCCGGCTCCACACAGCGCATTTATTGTTACCAATTTGGCCATCAATTGTACTAGGCATGCACACGGTAGACTCTCGGTAAAAACAAAGTGAATATGTCTAATATAGAAGTTGCTGTTGGTATCGTTATTTCTAGTTAATAAAAAGTATTTCAAAATTTTTGTTAGTTCACATAGATGACGTACTCTACATGCCTGGCAACAGTCCCAACTGGGAATATTGGTAAACATTTCCTTTGGAAAAAAAACCGATATAGATCGGTCAACGTTGACTAAAAATTTTATCGATCTATCTCCTGTCGAGGAGCCGGGGTAATACTAATAAGACGCGAGCTTAGGGGATGGCATTGTACATTATTTGTCACCGCTTGTCGTATTTGGCTAAGGTAAGTTTATTCCTAAGTATTAACTGTATTGTGATCTTAATTATCGTACATATTACAATATTTTCGTAATTTTTCTTACACTGCCAAATCACTTGCCTTCGCTCACTCCCCGTTGGTTCGTCCGGCATTGACAGAACAAGACTGGAAAGAGGTAATTAATGCTATTAAGGCTGTGTTTATAAGTACAGGCGCTAATTTCTAAATATACTGTGCACATACTAATCTCAATGAAATTTTTATAAAAAAAAAAAACTTCAGTGGTTTATAAAATAAAAATGCTAATATAGAACGTTTACTAGATTTAAGCTAAAATTAGTCAATTATTTATAATCTTTTAGTTCGTAAGTTTAACTTTCAAAATTTATGTTTTTTTATGTGAAATAAAAAAAAATATAATATTCAGCTAATAGTTCAAAATATATAAATAACACTATTTTATAGTAATATTCTGCTCAAGCTCTAAAATCGGTCTTCTTTAAAAGTGTTTTTTTTTTTTAAATATTAAAAACTATTTAAATTAGTTATCACCATAAAATATATCGGCCATCCTATTGTATCGTGACATAGTATATTTTGAAATTAGGCAAGACAAACGACTGATTTTTTTTCTTTACCGAATAAAAAACAAAATACACTTATTTATTACACATTTATGTATTACTACGAGGATTAGGACCAAATATTTTACTAATAGATACAGCCATAGTGGCGGTAAAAAAAATATTTTAAAAATGGTTTACGAATTTTTCAATTATTAACAGTTATATACTGTTACAGAAAAATGAAATTAATTAGTTGGACCGATTTCCTTGCTTGGTTTGGTAGTTATTTTTACAATATGATTCCCTCCATTATTTTCCTTACAAAACAGTAAATACATTTGGTCCTGAAACTTAGTTCTATAAGTACCTATTTATTATATTTCGTACGTAATTTTTCATCATTTAAAGCTACTATTGAGCCATAAACAAGACTGACCGTTTCTATCACAGATTTTCTTTGGTATACCTTTTTTATTATATGTTTAAAAATAAAAAAAGGTACATGTGAGTAAAAATATGGTAAGTACCACAGTAATAAAAATTGATTTTTAAGTTTAAATGTTTGACTTTGTCGAGTGCAACAAACAATAATGCTAGGATTAGATGGTCACATGATTCACAAATCGTGCGTAAAGATATTCGATATAATAATAATTAAACTATTACACCAAATAATAATAAAAAAACAATACAGGAACCAAAAAAACTTGTGAACAAATATATGGCATAAAGGCGGCCTTATCACTGGTAGTGAGTGATCTCTTCCAGGCAATCAAATACAATATGTTTATTTTCTGTCATCGTATTGTGTATAAATTAATTGTTTACGTGATCGCCTGAAGATTACGTTAATTTTCTGCTATCGTGTTGTGTATCGATTAATTGTTTACGTGTTCGCCTGAAGATTTAATATACCTACACGTAAACAATGTAAAAATATTTCAAATCCATGCTCGCAATGTGAATGGCGCGAATATCTGAACCTAGCATATTATTTATTTTATATACCTACTAGTCATGGTGCCCAGAATCTCTCAATAATTATTATTAGTTCTTTGTTGTTCGTAACATGAACTGGTTAGGAAATATGTATGAACATGGTTACTATTTTGTATTATTTAAATTATAGTTTCTAAATTTACGTTCCTTTAGTTATAAGAATGAGAGTGTCGTCGATTTGGCAAACTAACGTGGAGTGAGGGACCAAGTCTCTTATCTAGACTGATTTTTACTAATTTGTACTCTCAACTTCCAGTCAATATAAACAACCGGCATTTTTTAAACAATTTTTGTTTTGTTTATAACTTGTCGAGATTGATACATGAGAGAAGCTTAAATATGATAGTATGTCTCCCATTAGTTTCCTAGGCTACCTTTGTATAAATAACAAGATTTTGAAGTCTTCTGAAATGTATTAATTTTAATTATCACAACTAATGACGTTAAAATATAATGGATGTAGAATTTTAAGTGGCTTTTTATTTGTGTCACCCTTTGCCTTTTTTAGGTTAATCTAATTGATTATGCTTATCACAAAGATGTAAATGAAAATTAGGTCAATTCTTAATTACTTGGTTGTATGGTTTTAGACTGCGTAACAATGGTATTATGGCCAGTGGAGTGGCCCGTAATATAAAGTACGTTTTTACGAATGTCATTGAGAATCAAATAACTGGGCCTATGGACTCTACTATTGTGCTTTTTTTATGCAGAGAAAATGCCTGACGCATACCACTCCGTTGGGGGAAACGGAGTAGTTATGTGGCACCCACTAAAAACTGGTCCTCGATTGACCTATAAGTAAGAGCACGGGATTCACTTGCGTATCTACCACTCTCGTCAAAGTTTTGACACCCCATTGTATGGCGGGTCCCATCGTCAATGCCCTGATTGCTGCCGAATCCTCCAGAGAGGCGTACCTTCACTACACGGCACGCCACCTTAGGCCTGTCATTAGTTAGGGTGATAAACTTCCCTTTAATTCGCCACCCGCGGGCCTACAACGCATGGAGGCTGGCATTGATTACCCTCCGGCGCCCGGTCATTCTCCTGCAAGAGGGGAGTGTTGATGTCCTTTCTCTATCTCGCTCCGCCGCCTCCTTTGCGGACATCACCTTGCAAAAAGAGGCAGCAGTATTCCACGCAGACTAGCTCCGTACTATAGTTTGAAATATAGTTGGAAGCGAAAGGTCACCAGCTGCCGTATTTTCGAGGGTACGGCGCTGCTCTGCCCAAGCTGGACACACCTCCAAGGTGTGCTGCGCCGTGCCCTCGAGCCAGTCGTCGCAATGGTGGCATCCGGGCGATTGCTCCCGACCTATGCGAAACAAATACTTACCGAAGCAACCATGTTTGGTTAGTATCTGCGTCTGCGGCACCACGGTGGCGCCCTAGCCAATCCTCCATAACGGGACTTAACGCTATCGTGGCATGCCCTGCGCTACTATGCTTGCCACAGGCGCCTCTCCGGAAGAGAAGAATGATGTCTACCCAGTTAGTCGGAAGCGGCGTAGGGAAATAAATCTTGAAATTATTCGGGGTGTCCAATGGCGGACTTTGGCTTTTAGGAAAAATATTAGGTTTTTTAGTCTGTAATTATTGGTACTTTAGGTCCAACACTATCCAACCTGATTGTCATCCTAGTCTTACTTTTTGCTTTTGTATTCTACATAAATAATATTTTTTTGAATTGTGTTGCCCATTGCTAACCCACAATTTTACATTTAGTAAAAGACGAAAGGGAGATAAAAAATTTTATATTACAGGATGACGGGGTTCAAAGTGCCGGGGGGATAAATTGTTCCGTTACCTACGGATTGCTTCGGGATGAAAAGAGATAGCTATAATTATAATGGTACATCGCGCTATTGCGGGCTGCAGTAGGTACTTACTTCAGTGACGCAGTGAGAGCGAGCCAGAGTGGAAGTCTGACTCGTGGATAAAATATCTCATGGAGCGAAACATTATTACGTTCCTAGTCGCTTAGATTAGGTAGATAAGTAGGTATTTAATTTATTACCTAATATATCCGTGTGGTACAGTGAACTTACAAATACATGTGCTTATCTAAATATTAAATCAATGATATATGGTCCTCCACAGTACATCAAACTTTTTGGTCTATTTCTATTCTTGATAACTTTTGATGAGTGAGTTGTCTTTATCAGTTCGAAAAACTGTAGAGGATGTTTATTTGGCTTTAATATTGTTTTGGCCTTTACATAAATATAATAATTTGGGGCTAAAAGTTCCGTTGGCTTGGGGCTGATTGTGCCCGTGAAATCCCGTGAAAATATATAATATGAAATAGCTTACGAAGATGTGTAAAAAATTGTTATAGGATGAGAAAGTACAAAAGGAAAACAGAGCGAGGAAAGAATTCGGTTGAAATTATGCAGCGGGCAGCCGATGCTGTTATCAAAGATGGTCGGAAGCTCAGAACGGTAGCTCGGGAACTAGGTATTTGTCACATGACATTATTTCGTTATGTTAAAAAGATAAAGGATGGTGCTAAACCGACCGTGGGCTACTATTCTAGACAGGTGTTCCACTTAGACCGTGAGAGGGCATTAGCTGAATATTTGTTAAATTATTCATCGATTTTCTTTGGTCTCCTGAAAGAAGAAATAAAAAAATTGGCATACAATTATGCAGTGAAGCTTAATATGCCTAACATTCCAGTTTCATGGCACAAAAATAAAGAAGCTGGAACTGATTGGCTCATGGGCTTTCTGAAGAGGAATTCGTGTCTCTGTATAAGAACACCTGAGGCGTCAAGTGCAGGCCGTGCTTTTGCTTTTAACCGGAACAATGTTCATGAATTCTTTACAAAGTTACAATTTGTCTTACTAAAAAATAACCTGCACCCATCAAGAATATGGAACTTGGATGAAACAGAAGTCACAACTGTATTAAAACCGAAGAAAGTTATGGAGGGCGTGAAACAGGAAGGTGCCATAATTTCTCCAAAGCGCGGAACCTTTGTTACCGTCGAATTAGCAGCAAGTGCAGCGGGTAACACGATACCGCCAATGTTTGTTTTTCCGAACCATAATTATAAAGATCTATTAATTCTTGATGGTCCCCCAAAAAGCATTGGAGCTGGAAATAGCTCTGGATCGATGACTGCAACAGAATTCCTCATCTATATGAATCACTTTATTGAGCACACGAAGCCTACTCCGGAGGATCCAGTATTGTTGCTACTTGACAACAATTCAGCACACGTCGATATTGATGTTGTTGAAAAGGCAAAGGCTAATTCGATTATAATGCTATCTTTTCCGCAGCATTGTTCACAAAATCTGCAACCACTTGATGTTAGCGTGAATGGGCCGTTTATAACCTATTGTGCCGAAGCTCAAGAGAACTGGCTAAATAACAACCCAGGAAAATCAATGTCCATCTATGAAATTCCCGGAATTGTGAGACATGCTTGGCCCCTATCATCAACTCCTGATAACATAACAAACGCGTTTAAGAAGGTAGGTATAAGCCCATTCGACCCCGATATATTTAAAGATGAAGATTATACTCCATGTTTAGTGACTGAGTTTCCAATGTCTCATACTTACACGCGTGGAGAAAGTGATCAAAATCAACCACATGATGACCCACTGCTTCTGGAAACCGAAGTTAAAGAGCCTCATATTGAACATTTGAAAGAAGAAAGTAATATATTTGCTGAAGTAAAGGCGAGAAAACAGAAGGTTTACAGTAAAATAAGGGAAAAAGGAACTGGAAAGAAAAAGGGACTATGCAAGGGAATTGAAAAATTCAAAAGTATATCAATCGATAGTAGAGAACTCTTAAAACAAAGAGTTCTCCAATACGATGATCCCGGAAGTGATGATGAGAATCTTGAATGGTTTTGTATAATTTGCTGCGGTTCCTATTCGAATTCACTACCAAGAGCACAATGGATTGAATGCGTCTTGTGTAAGAATTGGGCGCATCTAAAATGCTTGGATTCGAACGACGGCGTTCATTCTTACGTTTATCCGAATAACAGTTCTGACGACGATGCTTTTGAATAGCTTGTACTAAGAAGTCTACGAGACTGATAGAAGACAATGTCACTAAAGTAAACTACAGTTTAGGTGGTTGGTCTCAGTAAGGTGGATTCAATGTCCATAAGACTATATACATGTATTTATATTCATTTATGGCCTACGCCACAGTTAATTTTTTATTTACACGTAGTCCTAATTAAAGTGGGAGATGATCAAAATAAAATTTGCTGATAGTTTAGATAAAAACAATTTAAATTATTATAACACCACTAACGTGCGCTCACTCTTTTTCATTTCTTTTCTCACACGAATGTAAACTATGAATCTCATTGTTTTTAAACAAGAGTGACATGGGTGATTTTGGAAATTTTATGTTTTTAAACGATTTCTTAGCTTTTGTTGATTAAGTATTTATTGCCAAAGATACGTTTAGTAGGCTTAGGTTTAGTGTCTATTTTTGTTAACGTTATTTCACCTAACTACTTTCTGCACAAGCACAGACCTAATCAGAGCAATTGACTGAATAAATTTAGAGTATATTAATAGATGCACTATTAATTAATCCGTATGTATACTTTTTTTCATGTTATAGCGACCCGTAATTCTTTTTACGTGTTATTATAAACTGTTCTGTACGTACTTTAGTTAACTACCTACCTCCTTAAGCTTACTTTATCTCTATTTGTATGAATTTGTTAATAACTTTAGGAAGCCTTTTGGATAATACAAATTTTCAATTTAGTTTTATTAACACCTGTTTAACGTGTATCTTGAGCTTAGTATTGGGAATCCTATTTAAAATTGAATTGAATTGAAATTATTAGAATCATAATTCGGTAAGTTTTCCAACCAGTTTAAATTTTTGCTTGTATTACTTATAACGTGGTCAAACTTGCAACAACTTTTTAGTGTAAGTATAATATGTTATAGAAATAAAGAAACATTTAAGAAAGGTGTGGTGGGTTTATGCTCTAAAAACCTTTTCTCCTATGGTAAAAGAGGCCTGTTTCCAGCAGTGGGACGTTAACAGGCTGCGGTATCTGGCTACCTTTCATCATGAAAGATAGCCAGATACCTACCGGGCAAGATCCAGTTATTTTTACGGTACCCTTTAAAATAACCGAAGGTCGTGACCAGTAGAGCGAATTCGGCGCAACACTTGGAACCAAACGAGCGAGGCGATGTTGGAGGTTATGCTTATGAATACAAAAGATATAGAAACTGAACATTGCGGTCGGGGAACGGAACGCGGCGGCTCGCGGGCTTAAACCGGCGCGCGCTACCTTGGGGCTTATTCTCAACTCTAATGCGATATAAACAATGAAAGTAATAAGTGTAGTATATCAGTCAAAGCTAATTTAAAAAAAAAACCTGACTGTAAATATAGTGTACATTATTCTACAAGTCAAGCTCTTTCATTTGATACCCAAATTCTATTTATCAAAAGAAATGTAGATGGACATTTTGTGTCTGCGGCCATCTTGGACAGATTTTAATCAAACATAGCTAATAACATTCCCGATTTAACATTACAACTGCATATTAATTAAATCGTCACAAGCAGTTAGTTATTCCTAAGAATAATGTTTAAACAATATATACTTTGCCATGCAGACAAAATAATAGAAAGAAAGAAAGGCAGCGTGTTAGATGGGAGGATGAAATTAGAAAGATGGCTGGTGTTACCTGGACGAGGAAGACCTATAACAGGAAAGTGTGGCAAGCTCTAGGGGAGGCCTTTGCGGAAACGCAAGACAATCTTACAACCGGTGTCAATTAGACTATTTAATATTTAAGTCTTGTATTAAGTAACTTTAGATTAGGATAAATTTCATATTTAATTTTTGTAAGATTGTTCAATAAAGGTTATTATTATTATTATTATTTGCCGTGAAGACACTGTTATATAAACACAAAACGAACTATTCAAGACATTCTTGCATTATATAAATCATATAGATTAAGCCATGTTTACTGGGAAATCTGATGTTTTGTGTCAAAAAAAAATTCTTGACTAATTGAGAGATTCGCAGAAAGCCTTCTTCATCTTCTTCCTAACTATAATGATAAACTCAGACAATCCTTATATTACCCACTCCATCTTATCAAACTTTACATCTTTATAATATTAGCATAGATAATTAAGGACTAAATCGTTCGATAAGTTTCCGTACAGCATTGGTCATAGGTCCCGGACGCGAGCTGACGTCAGGGATTCTTACGATCGCCCAGTGTGCCTTGTGAATCACGCGCCGATGTGTCACCCACCGACGCGACGCCTCGCCGCTTACTCGGCGCAGTTCACTGTTTACGATCTACTCCTTGCAGATAATAAGGAATAAGTAACGTTACTATAAGTACAGTAAAAAGGAGAAACACATCAGTTCGATGCCTTTGATCTAGTGGTAAATGACGGCATCGTCTAGACAGTGCAGTGTCGCGACAGTGTATAGGTGTTACTGATACCTACATGAAGATTGAAGCCTGTAGGTCCCAGACAAATACCAGCATGGGCAGAAGGCATTCTTCTCCACTGGGAAAGGACAAAATACTTATCTTCTCCAACAGTTTTATCCACTTTCCGAGAATGGGCGCACCGGGCGTTTTCCCTTCTTAACTGATAATAGGGGGAGATTTATTTGGGAGAGAGTAGAGGTATGTACAGGTCCTCCTTTCAACGGATCCGTGGGGCCTCCGTATGACTCTGTCTGTCTATCTAACTCTGTCTGTCTGTACTACTATATATATACTAGTCAAAGTAAAATCGAACTAATGTTAATCATTTTAGTATTGCAAAATCTGTACAACTGGATTGTATTTAGCAAACGTTCCGCCAAGAACTCTGGCTGTAGAAGTGTAAAGTAGTTTGAGTTTTAAAAGCAACAAAAAGATCAATTTTACTTTGACGTAGGTATGTAACAATGTTTCGATACTCGAAACGACTAAGGCTAAGCTACAGTTTCGAGTCTAGTCGATCGAAACACTAACTATAGTGTATACCAGAAATTTCTACTTAACTTTTTTAAAACTAAGTTAGCCAGATCTTCAGCCGGTGCTCATAGTAGGTGTAAGGTGCGTTGGTAAAATATAAATATGCTTCTAAATCGAGCGTTTAGCACTAACCGTACATTGACCCAGAATTGCAATTTTACAACTGGAGTGCATGTTTAATGCAGGTGTGAAAAAATTGTGGGCCATTGGTATTGCCAGTGGCCAAATAAAAATCTGTGGTAATGCGACTATGCGACTAAAACGAGCTGTCACAGGTCCAATAAACTTTGACGTTGTAGAGTTTCGTTGCTAGCAGACCACTTCACGATCGTGAAATTGTGCAAATCCGATACCTATAAGGTAAGAAATCTCACTGTTTTGCTTACAGTTAAAGTCAGCCAGCTGAAGTCTGGCTGTTGATAAGTTTCCAATAATTCTCTATCCATATGTTCTCAAAGGGGTGGGAAGTCTACCAACCCGTATTTGCAGGCGTGGAGGAATACGACTACCCTTCTCATCCTGAGAGAAAACCCGTGCGCTTAAGCCACTTAAACTAATCAACCTCAATTTAAAAAATTGCTTTATTATCCCGGATTATCGTATAATTTTATTGATGAGATCAGTGGCGTGCACTGGGTTTCTTACCAAGGTATGCAGCCGTTTTATGCAGCAGGAAAATTGCATAAAACGGCAAAAATACTGCTCTTATAGGAGTTATATATCAATTTTAGGGTAGGCAGTGCGTTTGTGCATGTATGAAGTGCACGCCACTGGATGAGATACAGCTTGGTGGCTGACGGACAGCGGTGTATCGCGCTAGAGTAAGATAAGAATCTTACTCTAGCGCGATACAAATTAGGTATATTTATATCGATATTTTAATTTAATTTATTAAATCTAATTTTTTATTAACTTAGTACTAACAGAGTTTCCTAACTAAATATTGTACAACCAAAATAAATGAATTTTAATTCTTTGATTTTTAATATTTAAATTTCCAAGTTCCCTACCTTAATATCTACCTACCGAGTTTTACTAATTGGTTAAATCTATCTACGCGCAATGGGATGATATATAAGTCAAAACAACTGGTACTAATAGGTAAGTATGAACTGTACCTACTATATTGATCTAGTGGTAAATGTATCTATATATGTAGGTATATATATGTAGGTATCTCGCTGTCGCTGGGAATTGAGGGCAATTTGATAAGAACCGCCTCGTTTCCATGAAGAGGGCGAGGTTAGTGGTTACATTTGTTTTTGAAAACTTAATTTCAAGTAATGTTTTAGTGAGGCCTGGGCTGATAATTTTACTGATTATTTCTCTCTTAATCTGTATCATCGGCATATTAACGTCCCAATTCCCACTTTCTTTGTTTTACCTAGTAGGAAGAAGCGGTGATTCGAGATATGTGCGTTTTAAGTAATAAAAATATCACTTGCTTCAACGGTGAAGGAAAACATCAAGAAGAAACCTGCATGGCTGAGAGTTCTCTATAATGTTCTCAAAGGTGTGTGGTGTCCACCAACTGGGCCAGTGTGGTGGACTACGGCCTTAACCCCTTTTCATTGTGGGAGGACACCCGTGCCCTGTAGTGGGCTGGTAATGGGTCGATATGATGATGATGATGAAGTAGGTACATTAATAGATAGCCCTTGACTTCTAAACACTAGATAATAGCAGGCTAACCTGTTAGGGGTATAGTAGTTGTGTTGGTTTCAAGGCAGCTTCGTGCGTATACGTAAAATGGCTTTGCGGCACCTCTTTGTCGGTAGGTTGGTAAAACTCTTATAGAATAAAAGGTTTTAGAACAAATAACTTTAACCTCCCTGGCGCAGTGCTGTGGTTTTGAACGGGAGTTCCCGTGTTCGATCCCGGCTTTGGCAATTTTTATCTGGTCCGCTAGGATGCTTCGGCCGTGCCTAGTTACCACCCTACTACCCTACTGAGAAAGACATGCCGCTAAGCGATGCAGCGTTTCGGTACGATGCCTCGTAGAAACCGATCAGGGATACGGATGAATTATAACTTACATAACTCTAACAAATTAGGCTGTTACCATCTTAGATGGTGTGATTGCGGTCAAGGGCTAACTTGTAGTGGAATAAAAGGAACCTACTACGTTGCTCCAATGCAGGTTGGCGAGCTTCAACGAAGTTAGTAAACAAGGTACCTAAACATTCAAAAAGAACATTTGAAGGGAATGTTCTTTGAAGTTTTTAAGCTGTTTTTCTTTCATCGTAAGCGTGCCTCATTATTATTGTGAAGATCGAATTTTGCCATGGAAGGGTTGATGCTACACTGTTTTAACACTTCTTAAGTAGCTTATTTACCGTCTCGGCCCGCAACGAAAGCCCTCCGTTTCACTCCCTGAATTTCATAACTACAATGTTGCAACCCTATTGAAGGCCACAGACTAAAAGAAAAAGCTAGGCGCTAACATCGCTTTACGTTTCTAACGAGCTAAAGTATGCCATACGTAGCGTAGATAATATTTACGGTATGTTTTTTTACAGAAATAAAATTAGTGCGCAATAAAAACGATTTCAGCCATTTTCCTATTATCTTTAACTCCGAATATAGTTAAGTAATGTGCTGATTCTATAAAGTTGAGTGCTGAATTAATTTATTTATCTACAAAGACAACGCACTACATTAGTTTTTGGGGGGGTTTGTGATATTTAAAATCTGTCAAATCATCGCTGGATCAGCGCTGCCCCATCTTTTCATATCAGGGATTGACGAATCTTGACTTAAATTAATAAGTTACAAGTAAATACTTGTAACTTATTAATTAATAGATAATATCAATAATTTAAACAGCAAACATTTAACAAGTTTAAAACAATTTAACAAAATTGTCGCATTCGGGGCTGGTATTAAGCGGCGCGCGGTGCGTGCCGCCGGTGTCGCGGGTAGTCCGTTTACTTTCTACACGTTTTCTATAGTCTGTGTCTAAGCCTTACATCGGTATAAAGGTCCCCATACACGGGGCAATCCGTCGCAAACCTTATCATACGTCGGATATCATCTAAGGCGCTTTCCGAAAATCATACGAAAGCATACTCGAGTAAGTAGTGCAACTCCACTGATCAGTAGATCGATAGAGTTGCGCTATTTACTGCGTAAATAAAATAAATAAATAAATATACTACGACAATACACACATCCCCACCTAGCCCCAAAATAAGCTTAGCTTGTGTTATGGGTACTAAGATGACTGATGAATATTTTTATGAATTATATATACATAAATACTTAGAAAATACATATAAACACTCAGACACTGAAAAACATTTATGCTCATCACACAAACATTTTCCAGTTGTGGGAATCGAACCCACGGCCTTGGACTCAGAAAGCAGGGTCGCCTTACTGCATGTTACTGGCCTAAGTTACTCGTAAGAGCTACTCGTGCAAGCAATATGCATATGCATAACGTTGCTATGCTAACAATGCCACGGAAGTCAAATTAGCATAGTTTTAAAATAAATCGTTCTATTATTTTTAAATATACAAAAATAAAAGAAAAATAAATAAAATAAACATCGCATCATAAACTCGGCTTTTATCTTAAAATTAAAGAATTTTCTCAGCCCACTACTGGGTACGGCCGGCAGGGTGATTACGTATCTCGCGACAGGCTTGCGACAGGCGTAAATCTTGCAATCGCAGTGATTGCAAGATTCAAACGTCACTTGTGCGTCCAATAAATATTGATGGGTTTATTAGCTATTTGTTTTTTCAGATGTAAGTGATTATGGTAAGAGTGCTTTTTGTGAGTCCCGAAAACTATAGTAATTTTACTTGTGCGCTATAGTTAAAAGTAAAGTTTATTTACTGGAACTGGTTGCAAACAAGTCAAAGCGACTGATTGCACGTGTATGCAACTTTTGAAGAGTTGCGAATCGCGGGCAAGCGGTCGCTGCGTCATATCGCCCGTGAATGGACTCGTTGAATAGTGGATGGCAATCAGAATTGAGCAACCGAGCAACCTAGCTAAGCAGGCGCGAGTTCTCTTGTATCTTTATGTAACTACCTCAAATTAAATAAAAATTATTACCAATTTTATTTTAGCAGATTATGGTAACAGTGTTTTTTGTGAATCCTGAAAACAATGGTAATATAACTTGTTAGCTAAGTGGCGATAAGTTTCTGAGTCATTCTACTTGTATCTGGTATGCTACGTCCCGTTGCAAACAAGTCGTAGTGACCGAGTGTTCGTGTGGCCAACATTTGAATCGATGGATCGCTGGTTTTCGTGCTGCGTGCAATTGATCGCTGCGACATATCGCCCGTGAATGGACTCGTTGAATAGTCGACGGCAAGCTGTATGCAGCAACCGGTAGCTAAGCTGGCGCGTTCTCTTGTATTTTTATGTAACTTGTTACTGGCACGTTGCGCCATGCCCGACGGCCCGCTCCGCGAGGAATCATGAATTTATAACTCAGATTCAATAATAAAACACGTTGGAACTTGACTTAGGATCGCCATTTTTGTGAGTGAGCTCAGTTGCAAATTTACCATTTGACGACCTCTCCCTGGTTATCGCTGTGGCCTTTAGCCGCGTTCGATCTACAGCAGGGATAATTTGGGAATTAATAATTTCTACATATCCCCTGGTTTCGGCCGCGGCTAGTTACCAAGCGATTTAGTGTGTGTACAATGCCGTGTTGAAACCGATTGGCGGTATGGATTTAATATAACTACTATACCCCTAAAATGTCTGACTGCTACCATCTTAGACTGCTTCATCGTTTACCATTTGGTGGTGGCTGTGTAGTCAAATTTGACTGCTAACTTGTAGCGAAGTAGAAAAAAAACACCTTGGTACTTGGCTTTTCTCGTTTAATTCCTCATATAAAATTTCAAAATTACAAACCTACGCTAACGTTCCTTTAACGTTAGTTAAAATGAAAATTTATACTAAGGCTACTTTTGAGTGTTGAACGTGAGTGTTTGAGGTTAATAAAAAAACCGAATTAATATTTTTCATCTGTCAAGTGTCAGTATACGAGTCCCATGAATTTTACTATCCGCCGAATCGGTGTCGTAACTTAAGATGGCGGCTAGCGTCGTAAGTTATATATCACACACATAAGAGTTCGTGGAACGTTTTTTCTTTAGGAATCACCTAAATCACTAGGCATCCGATTAAGGCTATTCCTAGGTTAGGTTTAGTGAAAACGGGCATTAGTAGGTAGTAGAACTTTTTGTGATAGCTCGTCGGGGTAATACTTCTCATCACATCAACACATTACCGGCCTACTACAGAGCAAGGGTCTCCCACAATGAGAAGGGGTTAAGGCCGTAGTCCACCATGCTGGCCCAGTACGGATTGGTGGACTTCCGAACGTTTGAGAACGTTATGTACAATTCTCAGGCATGCAGGTTTCCTCACGATGTTTTCCTTCACTGCAAGGAGCATGTGTTACTTGCAGAACCCGTAACAACTAACCACCTGGGTACCTATAATAGTACCTTCTGATGTGGCTTTTGAGGTCAATTCATTCCTGCAAAAAAGGCAACTTTGATAAATTGGTTTTTTGCCGTAAAGGGGATTCAAACACTAGAGTGTGTTTGTATCCTCCTTGCTCAGACGCGGAGAGGAAAGGTGGGGGCCAAATAAGTACCTACAAAATGGGTAACCCATCCAATTGCCAACTTCGGACTGTTATTTAACCAGAGAATTCAACTTACGAGTAACTGCATAGTCTCATCACACCACCCTGTCAATTTTATTGGTGGTATGTGGTCAAAAAATATAAAGTTTTCACTGTAACAAATTTTCTGTATTCACTTAAAAACCATCCATGTATAGTCAGCAATCTTAAGTATATAACATACGACAAGCGACAAGAACTTTTCTTGTCATCAAAGGTGGATAATATATTTGTTATTCGTTGGTACTGAATCTACTATTGGCACAGTTTAGAAATCAAGTGAGGTCTGCTTCGAGGTTTCGGCTGTAGCTATTTGCAAACCTAACGACAAAGACGTGCCAACGCGAGTAAGCGTTCCGCTACGATGTCGCAGAGCAGCTGCTTACTAGGAGTATCGGATTGATATAACTGCCATACCTTTAGCAGGATAGCCCTACCATCTTATTCTGCATCATTACTTACCACTGAGATTGCAGTCAAGGGCTGACTAGTAGTGAAAAAAAAATACATTCGCATTTACAAAATTAGTATCTATGGATTATATAAATTATTAAAAATACTAACGTAGTTGCTTTTGATGCTTGAAATGTTATTTAATTAAGGAATATTTACTGTCTGATAAATAAATATATAAATAATAATAAATAAAAATTTTATACACACTTTATAACTTGTAACGTGAAGAATTACGTACATACAAAAATAGTTTTCTAATATACAGCGATGATACTTTCGCTGAAAACCATTCTAAACTGCGAAGCTGCATTAAAACTAAACAATACCTACCTTATCTCGAAAGCTCGTGAAAGTTGCCTCTCACTGAGGGCCCGACGTCCTCTGTACCCTTGGCCTGCAGTTCGCCCTCACGACCCTTCGCCCTTGCCTACGAAGTTACGAACCCTTGTCGCTCTACGCGCGCCCTACCTACCCTTCTCACTGATGTCTACTTGCATGAAGATGCTTCTTATATTTTATGCATTTCATATGGGATGTGGATTTTTTGCTTACACTAGTTGCTAATACCTATCTGAGAAAATGAAAACAATTATCTAAATATATTACAAGTTTTATAGGAAACGTATTATATCTTAATCGTATATACTCGTACATATTATCTTTATCTAAAAATGTTAGCTATCCACCTTATTACTTAGATTAGAAATTACGTTTCTCAAATTCCAATATACTTAGAGAATACATCCATACGTACAAACTGCCAGGCAAATAAAAAAAAAATCACGACACTCCAAAACCCGACTTCGAAATCAATTTCAACTATGTATTTGAGGTCGTACGATAGTCGTTCTGTAGTTCTCCAAAAAACATGGAAAACAAAAAAACCTATTTTTATAGTGGACTTTGTAATCTAACTATGAAATCTCAGTCTTTCTTTTAAAGTCGTAGTTCTAATTGTTGTCACTAGATGGCGTTTACAATATCTTTCTTGCATTTTTTATTGCATTATAATATATATATGTACAAAAAGGTTTTACACAGTTTTGAACACTTGAACAATCACATTATAAATGTGTAAAAAAAATGGTAAATCCTACCTGCGAACGTTGAACGCAGATTTTTGTTCCGTGTACCGAAACGATGTAGCCACATTTATAATGATGTGAGAATATAATGCATTTATTGGTTTTATCGGCGTACCACATAGCCCTAACGTTACCAATTATATTATCAGAGTTTATTTTTTAATCATGGAAAATTGATTCCAGTCTTTAGAGTATCATATAAGAACGCGATGCTAGCGACACTCACCTTTCTAATTCGTACTAAACCAAGCAACGGGTTTTATTTAATTCCCAAGCTTTCTAAATTTTCGTCTGTTGACCTTCCGTCGCTGTCGAGCAGTTCGCTTTACAATTTTCGTGACATACTTATTCATCATCCTCTAATTCCGATTACTAATTGTGGATTGTGAAGTCGACGTGTCCTGAAAATGCTCCGGTGTTTGAGCTAAACGTGAACAGAGAGTGCATTTGATGATCTGCGGGCGTGACGTATAAAGAACTAAGCTATAAGATGCATTGTGCTGATGATAGCAAATTAAACTTGTTCACCATATAATTAATCCTTACCTACTACAACGCCTAGGAATATAATAAATGCGAACATATGTTTGTCTGTACTTCCTTCATGCACTAGCTAAGCAACCAATCTACTTAATTTTTGCAAATAGTTGAAAGGATGGAGAGGAACATATGCCATATGCCCAGGAACACCAACAGTTTCCCCGGAATTTGTAAAAACCCGTATTAAACGTTATAAACAACGCGGGTAACAGCTGGTATGAAATATTCTTAGTCATTGATTGTACATCAACAAAGTAACACCCGCTTTTATCTATGCTTTAATAACGCTTTTGGACGACCTCCCTGGCGCAATGGTGAGCGCCGAGGTTGTATGAGTGGAAGCCCCGGGATCGATCGACGGATAGCATAGCTTAAATAAATCCATTGTTTTATTAAAGTAACTTAGACAACGTTGGTCGGTGTAACTGCATGAATAGATAGATATACGATTCTGTGAGAACCTACGAATTTGGGCTTTACTTCTCCTTGGAGAGCACGTGAAGCTGTATCAACTTCCAAGTCATTAGTGTGGGCTCTGACCTTTGATTCACTATTAACCTTTTTGATTGCAGTAATTGACGGACCAGGCCCTGACCCTCAAGGAAGGCATCCTACAGATTGAAGCCCACGCGTAGTTGTTGAACACCAGCAACCACGCCTTTCAGAGAAGACAGTAATGTTGCTTGACATGGGCGTACCCACCTTTTGCTCTAGGGGGCAAGTGATATTTCTTTACGTCAGATCCGCGGCTGTTATTCATTTTTGTCTGACCTTTTGTCTGACCTTTTGTCTGTCTGTCTGTCTGACTGTATGTCTGACTGTATGTTTGACTGTCTGTCTGACTGTCTGTCTGTCTGACTTTCTGTCTGACTGTCTGTCTGACTGTATGTCTGACTGTCTGTCTGTCTGTCTGTCTGTCTGTCTGTCTGACTGTCTGTCTGTCTGACTGTATGTCTGACTGTCTGTCTGTCTGTCTGTCTGTCTGTCTGACTGTCTGTCTGTCTGACTGTCTGTCTGACTGTCTGTCTGACTGTATGTCTGACTGTCTGTCTGTCTGTCTGTCTGACTGTCTGTCTGACTGTCTGTCTGACTGTCTGTCTGACTGTATGTCTGACTGTATGTCTGACTGTCTGTCTGTCTGTCTGTCTGTCTGACTGTATGTCTGACTGTCTGTCTGACTGTATGTCTGACTGTCTGTCTGACTGTCTGTCTGACTGTCTGTCTGACTGTCTGTCTGACTGTCTGCCTGACTGTCTGTCTGACTGTCTGTCTGTCTGTCTGACTGTCTGTCTGACTGTATGTCTGACTGTCTGTCTGACTGTCTGCCTGACTGTCTGTATCTTGGCCGCTATAGATTTTTTACATTTTCTTCAAAATTTCCAAGGAAGGGCCTGCAGCTGCCCTCCCCTGGCCCCACCTGGGTACGCCCATGCTCCTTGACGGCAGCAATGCTGCTTTGCGGCAGAAATAATCATGGTGATACTACAGGCTCTGTTACAAAAAGCTCTACTACCTACAGCTTGCTAATTAGTTACTAAGCAATTTCCATCTACGGGTTAGCAGCGCAAAATCCTGACCACTCGCATCGCATTTACTATGTGAGTGGACCCACAAAGTAAATGCGATCAAATTGGGTGCTTGATAAAATTCGCGGCGTTATATAAAATTTTGACACCGAATTGGTGGCACTCGGATCACGCGTATCGGCAACCTCGTACCACGAAACTTGTTTAAATTTAAGATGTCGATAATGTTGCCTTATGAATAAAAACCTCTATCACGGAACAGCTAAACGTAAAACTTCTCAATCTGCTTGCTTAACCAACTCCAATATTAAGTGGCTCTTAAAAGGTAATAATTGAAATTAAGTACGTAACAATCATCGTTATCAATCCATTCCCGGGGTAATCTTCAGGGCACGTGTATTCCTTCCAGAATGCGAAGGGTTTAGGCCCTAGTCCGCCAAGCTGGCTATGTGCGAATTGGTGGACTTTACACGCACTTAAGAACAGTACGGAGAACTCTCAGGCGTGCTCATGATATTTAATTCCTTAAAATGGACATAAAAGAAGTAAGAGATGTGTGTCGAACTCGGTCCCTCCTAGATCCTTATCCCATTAGGCTATCACCACTTTTATCGTTTCATTTACAACTAGAATATGCTTTTTTCAAGTAGTTTATTTTTTGGAACGTCTTTGGCCTTTCTGTTTGTAGAGAGAGACTTTACAATCACACAAAGCAAACCAGACAATTTTTTTTTTCTATAAATTATGCGGAGTTACACTTTAAACGTTAAGATAAAGAAGGTTTATACCATATTACCCTCAGACTATGGGTAAAAAAAGGTTATTTTCTTGAATATCTATGAACATTACTTACGCCTCTATCTGGAAACAAGCATTCAAATAACCGAAATAAAATATAATATTAAATCCTAGAAAACCATAAAAATCAGTTTTATCTTAAGATGAAGTACATACCTTTGTAGGTATTTTTCTGTAAATATAAATTTAAATAAAAATACATATTTAATCCTAGAAATAACCGGCTAATCCTTTCGTAATATTTTTTAACTTTAGCCGCTGGAGTATTATCATACTCATTGTTAGCCTTATTATAATATTACTGAATATTATATACTAAGTAGGTATATGACACTGATATGGCGTCCTCGCACCTTTAAAAGCATGGTTCGTAGACCCCCGCCCCGACAGACAACGTCAAGCGAATTGTAGGAAGCTGCTGGACACAAGCGGCCCAATTTTAGTGGAATCCGGAACTCTCTAAAAGGACAGTTGTCCATTAGTAGACAAGGTGATAATATAAAACATAAAATGATAAAGACTCTTAAGCGAAGAAAAGTATCGTTGTTCTAGTGACATGAAAATCCCTCGATGAAAACGCTTCAAGTAAATAAGTAGTTAATTCGCGATGAAAATTATGCGAGTATAATACAAGTAAGTTGATATTTTAGTCGGAGTGTCGTGGTAAAGGCGGCGTAGCTGTTTTTCTGATGCGATCACAAACCGGTTGGCCATCGGCGTAATGACGAGCTCGGCCAGTCGGTGTCGCACAGTGAAGCAAACTTACAGTTGGCCGACTTGGAGTAGCTTCGGCCAAGCTGGTATCCACCTTATCAACCTGCATTTTCCAGAGGTGAGCGCGATGGTCTTACAAGAGGGAGGTTACATATTAACTAAATGTTATTTACATTAAATTTTCTCTATTCTGATCTGGTGGGAGGAAGTAAGAGAGACGAGCAGAAGCATTATCGGTGCTTCTATTACCATCTACTGCGATCACCAAACCGTCAGCTCAGCGTGGTTATTTCGGGCAAACCCTCCCGTTGGGAGAGGATATTGATAAATGATGCCACTTAAACGTTTATTAGGTTTATGGCTTTTATTTAATTGCCTTACCTGTAACAGGTTCGCACACTATCATCTGGATTTTCTTTTATCATAAATATTATTAATGTTATGTGAGTTTGTTAATTTATCCGTTTTTGCACGCAGCGACAAGGAAACTAATTAAACTAATTAGTAGCTTAGATGAGTTTGATGGCTTGTTATTCTTTCACGTCGTAACGTTTTTATAACTAGAAATATTTGTAATCATACAAAAATGACGTTGGAATGATCCTTAGCATAAATACCTCAATGTAATGGGCGAGAAGACGGATTTATTTTGTTGCACTCTGAGTGAACTCACAAATATAGCGATATGGATTTTATCATATACATTATAGTTATATTTATTATTAAAATTTACATAATATGCTGCATTGTCGCATTAGGATAACTTTATTCTGTAATGACAAAAATGTAAGATTGGGAATAAATAAATAAATAAAATTTTCACATCCTCAACCGTTGCAATCACTCTTAAGTATAAACACATAAACATTAACCAACCATTAACAACTATTAACCTCAATCTTCCTAACTTCTGGAGCGACCCAAACATCACGAAAAGCAAGCGGGCTGAATTGTTCGCTTCTTCGCAAAGCAAGCTGCGGAGTAAGCACATTCGCTGCCTTACTGCGCGATAGCTAAACAGAGGTATCGGTATAGGTGAATGTCGAATTACTACCTACTTTGCATTAGTCGGAATAGCGTCACATTTTTCTTCAGATATGCCCCAGCGTTTCGAGATATGGACTGACAAATGAATGATTATACGGATGGGTAAATGATTCTGGTTTTTTAGTTGTGGAAATGTGATATGGTATATACATACATTTTTCTTCGCTCATTTTGGTTTTATTACTAATAAGAATTTTATTTACTCGTTCTAGGCTAAGATGTCATTAGGACTACGATCTTCTGAAATAAAGAAACGACAGATAACCAGCCTTAATAAAAAAAAAAAAACATATGACAGTATATTTGAAGTGGGAGGTTCCGGGTTCGATTCCCGGCAATTTGGGAATTATAATTGCTGAATTTGCCCTGGTCTGGTCTGGTGGGAGGCTCGGCCGTGGCTGGTTACCACCCTACTAACATAGACGTGCCGCTAAGCGATTTAGCGTTCGATTAGGAGTATGCGTTTAATATAACAGGTCAGCCCGCTACCATCTTAGACTGCATCATCACTTACCACCAGGTGAGATTGCAGTCAAGGGCTAACTTGTAGTGGAATAAAAAAAAGTCTGAAATTACTTTTGTAACGTTTAATTTCTGTCAGTAAAAATAGCACCTTTCAACAAAGGCGTCACATCTTCGAAACCACTGAAAGTTCCGAACTTTCAGTGTAAAACCGGTATAGAGCCATGTGACGCAGCTATGAAAACATAAAATAATCGGCGGTGGGGCAAAAAGATTTAGACAGTTCAGATCGTAAAATAATTATCCCTACTAATAATAAAAATGTGAAAGTGTGTTTGTTTGTTTGTCCGTCCTTTCGCAGCAAAGCAATCAGTCGACTTGATTTTGCATAGAGTTGGTTGAAAGGAGAGAAATATAGGCTTTTTTTTTAGTATAGGTTTTGTAAAACCGTTTTTAGCCTGGACGAAACGTGGGTATCGTTTCGTCCAGGCTAAAAACGGCTAAAAGCTAAAATGTAAAAAGAGTAATGTAAAATATTTAACTATACTATATTATATTTTCTATATTATATTTTCCTGGGGAACGGTCCGAGTGGTATCAGACAAACGTTTACCTAGTTCAAGCATCAGTCCTCACATTATAACTGTGAAACAAAATAGCCCGTAAGCTATATTATCTTATACTTATATAAGTAATGTGGACAAATAAATAAATCATTCATTCATTCATTCATTACCGGTCCACTACAGGACACGCGTCCTCCCACAATATGAACTGGTTAAGGCCGAGGTCCACCACGCTGGCCCAGTTTGGATTGGTGGACACTTATTGTATACATAATATAGTATAATAGTATTTGATATTATTAGTATTATTGTTGCACAATCTAAAATTCTGCCCATTCAAAGAGCACAAAATAAAATCCTCAGAACGATTGCAAATGCTCCCTGGTTTACACGCAACACTGAGATCCATCATTACTGAGGAGTGCCAACAGTAATCGATTAAATTAATAGCTATAGCCCTAAATATCGGGAACGCTTAGTAAAACAACCCAATCCACTGGCACACAGCCTACTGACTGTGGAAAGAACCAGACGTCTGAAGCGGGCAGAAGTGCTCTATACTGTACAGACTTGAGGACACTGGCCCTCATAACTGTCAAAGTCAATAAGAACTTCAAAAAATCTACTTATAGTCTATCGACTGATTGTAGATGACAAAAAAAAATATATTGTTGCAATTTTCGCTCACGCGTTTATTTTGGATTTTAATTTTTTTTTTACGACCGTCTCAAACTATGTATTTCTAGTCTCCGGATGAAAACTAGGTCAACCCATGCATAGGTAACAAAAGCAATTTCTTTTAATTCAGCGGGTAACTTTTGCCAGCAATTTTTCTGGGGGAAAAATATTATCCATGTCCATTTCCAGGATGTACACACACAAACACACACACACACACGGACACACAAACAGCCATACACACACACTCCACGTATTTGCATGCAAGCATGAAAAAAGAAAAAGTATGAATATATATATATATATATACGAGTATCTTCTTCTTCTTGGAAGATATGCGAGTATATTATAATGATTAATTTCTGAATAATATACAGTTGGATAAGGAAAATTAGCTTTGGATAATAATAATTAAGATATGAATGTAATTCGTAATGAAATAAAATTTATTATTATTTACTTAGTTCGTGCATTAGATTAACGAAAAATTGTTTTCGCCACAAACCAAACTAACTTAAAAATATTTCGATTAAATAGAGCTCATTATGTGATCATAAAGGTCTACTTATATAAAGCATATATTTGCGTATAACTTTGATAGTTTAAGCGACATTAAAGAAAATACCATAACAGGCTTCCCGAATCTAGAACAAGTGCCCCGTTAGCGACGAATTACCAAAATAGTAAAAAAGCGCTGATCCTCATTAAATCAAATAAATTACAGCAAGCACTGTTTATCAAACATTTTTCATGCTATTCGACTTGCCTTTATTTCTTCTGATGGTAATTTAAAAATTATTTTTTTACTACCTGTTGCCCGAGTTCTTCGTATGCATTTATTACGGGTTTTATGGGATGGGAACTATTTGTTCCCCCGGGATGAAAAATAGCTTATGCTACTCTCCGTCCTTCCAGCTAACTTTCAACTGAATGCAAAAAAATAAATAAGGTTTGCTTAGGGCGTGGAGAAAGGGCAATCAAACAAACGAAAAACTTTATCATTTATAATATTAGTACGAATGAAGTAGGCTAAGGACTTTGTAGTGACCGTCATCCGGTTTCCTGGACCATTTGCAGTTTCGGTTGCCACCAAATTTAAACTTCTTCCTAACTTATTCACTATTGCTAGCATTCTATATTTTTGATGTGAACCCTACTTTTCAGTTCTTAATACTTAAGAACTGAAAAGTAGGGTTGACTGAATGAAGATTAATCTTCGTCTTCGTTAGTAGTACGTTAGTAATTTTAGTACTTCGTTAGTAATCTACATTAGTAGTTACTTACTTTAAAGTTGTAAAGGACATTAGGGGCCAGTGTCTCTTTTGTCCTCTTTTACGGAACCTTAATAGAGAAACTACGTAACAAAACTAATGTTTTAAATAGTCCGCGTTACACTTACTAACCCAAATCTGAGTCCTGCATTAGGCCGGTTTTATAGCATAGACCCGCCACGCTGCTCCAATGAGGGTCGGTGGGCCTACACGATGGTTACCATAAGTAAGTGATAGTAATCGGGATCGGCTTAGCGTGCTCTTTGGTAGGCACCGAAGTAAATACCTACTTTAATCTTATTTTCAAAAAAGTATGTAAATGTTACTGACTGACTAACATTTACATACTCTGTGTTGCAGCTCTCTCTTAAATTAATTTAAAAAAAGTACCAAAAATCAATTTTACTCATAGTAATAACTACACGTACACAATAAATAAAAAAAAGCTGGCTTTAATTAAAAAAAACTTTTGACAAATTGGTAAAAAATCATCTAACGAGTTGAAGCTTTCCTTGCAACCGTTTCTTACTTTTTTTGTAAAGCTATAGGTAAATGAATAAGTTATAATCTTGTGTAGGTATATAAGTACGACTCGTTTGTAAATAGGTACTGCGGCGGTCGCGCCACTGAATGTAGAGCAAGCGGTCTGGCTCCGAGGCCTGAAATAAAACCAAAATACAGACGGACGGAGAGATTCTCTCACAAATCAGCGAGCAGATATCGTGGGTAGAATGAAATGGAATAATTAATGGCGAATTATTTTTGTAAAATTAGACATTTTATTAAAAGTAGAATAGATGTAAATAAATTGATAGTATTTACACGAACTATTTCGGTCCGCAATTAGAAAAATTCGAAATAACTTAATTTGTTATGAGTTATGTGCTTTATTGATTATGAGATTTAACTCAGGATTGTAATTTGTATAGGTACATACGTTATTTTATTTTGCTTTTTATGATTACTTTTGGCTATCGGATTAAAATTCATAAATTAGCCTTTTTTCATTATGCTAAGTTAGTATCCTTGGGTACCTTTTTATGTTACACAAGTTTAATTACATTAAATATTTTTTACAATTTTTTTTTTTATTTTTACAAATTGCAATTTTAATTAAATCGACAGCGATCAAGTGAACTTATGAGATAATTAATCTATTTTCTATGAGATTACAAAATGGTTCTGATACCATTTTCTAATTTGTTAACATGAAAATGTTACTTTGTTGAGTATTTAGGAGTGCGCGTAGTCTGTATCTACTTAGCTATAAATTGTATATATGGGAAATCGTTCGCTTTCCAGGGATAAGAAATACCCTAAGTTACTATCCGTACTTCCAACTAACTTACTACCAAAATGAGTTTTATTGCTTGTTTAGTTGCTGAGCAAGGTCAAAGAAACACACTTCCGTCATTATAATTTATAAATTAATTAATTTATTTAATGATTTCGAATCTGAAAATCCTATATAAATAGTTTGAAAGGTACGCTCGCGTCTATATTTAAAAATTGAGATTAATAAGGTTATTCCAAAGCCAATTTAGACTCTACAAAGTTTTGTTTTCGCCAAAACAGATTGAAATAGAAATAATAGCCATTATTATTTTACAGTTAAACGAGCGTTGTAGTAGGTATAAAAGCGCGGGAACGTTCCCCATTCGCCGCCATTTTGGTCGGGATTGCGTCCCATTGTGTGCTGGTCGTTCGCCCGCGCCGCCACGTGCAACGCACATCTGTCCAACAAGCGACAGGGACGGCTGACGGGAATACAGCACCCTCCACGTCACCGCTAACATTCTCAGCCGAGCGAGCTTTCAAATAAACTTTAGTCTTTGGTAAAGACTACACTGATCCTATGCTACCCTGGTACTATATACGATATTTTCATGATGACAGCTTTGTGTTAATGCGATCTCCAATATCGCTAAATCAAAGCTTTTAAACAGGTGACAGGGATGGCTGACGGCAGTACAGCGTCCTGCAGTTAGCCGTGCGAGCTTTCGAATAAACTTTATTCTTATGAAAGTTATGCCACTGTTGCTATCCTGGTACTGGTTTTCAATCGAACACGCCATCCTAGATGAAGTACCAGATCATTTAAGGCTTGTCATATACCATCAAGGACGCTAACCTGAAATGCTGTTATACATTTACTATTAAAAACTAACGGTACGGTGTACGGTGGTAACTAGCCTCGGCCGAATCCTCCAACTGAATGAAGCGCGTGATATAAAAATAACCATTTCTACAGAGAGACCAATGCTTTAATAGCACTTTTAGCGATGGAAAATTAAGGTGGTTACGTTCAAAACGTGTCTTTATCGACCAAGAAAATAGTGACAGTAAGATTGTGCGTAACTTAATCGTACAAAATTGTTAAAATAATGCTCGTTTTTACAAACGTCGAACAAGCAAACGCACAAAAAGGTAACGCTTATCCAAGGAGATTCCTAGGCATACATTAAACGTTCACCAACGAGTGAATATTTATAGAATAGTTCTCACCTAAGAGTTGATCGTACCTTTTTTTTTCTATAGAAATCGCCAAAATCATTGGGCGTTCGATTTGGGCGATGCCAGGGCGATTTTTTAGAGAAAACGGACATAAGGATCTCAAGTAATGCCTTCTCTATCAACATGAAACCACAGGAAAAGGACGGAAAGAAGTTTAGGGCTGTCAATCTGTGCTTTGCGTACCTAAATGTCTATTCATTGTTCTGAGACACATACCGTCGACTTAACTGTGACGACATACTCGTGTTAAACTATTTTTCTGAAATATTGAGAAACAGCAAAATCTAAACAACAAAAACGAGCAAGAAAACGTTAATGCGAAAAAGCAACAAAAACGCTCTAATAAAACCGATATTTAGTGCTGCAGGCGCCGCGCATGCGCGGGAAGAGGGTGACCCTCCGGCCTCCCCTTTCTATTACGCACTCTATTTAGGGGCTGCTACAAAGAACAACTCGGGGCCTATCTATTTTGGTCTTTCCAGAATATTGTTGGTTTCTGAACACTTCAGCTATATGCGAATAGAACAAAGAAGTTAATAAAAGCTGGAGCTGAATTTCGGGACGCCTCAAGATGTGATTTTAAAAGTTACTCTTTTATTCCAAAGTCAATGTTTAAATCGCATAATGCATTACGTGTGCCGATAAGAATTTCAATAGGTTTTCAAATTATTATTTAAAAAATCAACCCATTACCGGCCCACTTCAGAACACGGGTCTCCTCCCACAATTAGAAGAGGTTAAGATCTTAGTCCACCACGCTGGCCCTGTGCAGATTGGTGGACTTCACACACCTTTGAGAACATTATGGAGAACACTGTATACGGTATGCAGGTTTCCTCACGATGTTTTTTGGTGAGCTAACCCTACCGTTGGAAGAGGTTTTTGGCTACTGACAAAACGGAACCATGCCCTAGAACCCGCTCTGAGCTGAATGAGTTTTAGTTATTTTGAGTTTTTTTTTTACAACAAGTTTGACAATCACACCTGATTGTGAGAATGCAGTCTAAGATCGTAGAGTAAAGGTTATAGATATTGCAGTTATTATAATCCCATACCCCTAAATGGTGACTGTGCGGTATCGTACCGGAACGCTAAATTGATTGGTAGCACGTCTTTATCAGCCTACCACCAGACAATAACAGGTGGCTGTAATTACGGGCGTATTTTATCAATCGCAATTAAAAATTGAAGTTTATTTTTTTCCTTAGAGTTTCAAAGGCTACAGATACTCTCAAGCCACGACTGTAGGTGTCAATAACTGCGAACTGCCAAGGCAAGTAGCCCTTGCGCCATTTTTGTGGTCAATAAAAAAGGATTTTAATTTGTATTATGTTACTTTATTATAAGTTCCTAACCGATGGGATACATATAAAATACACGCCTGTTATCCTTTTTATAATATAATGCTATAATATAATAATAAAAAAAAAAAAATGCTGAGCGAGTTTTGATTAAATTTGGTGTTATAAAATATGTCCTCGAATAACTGGAACATTATACTGGGTACTGTTTAAATAAAAATCGCATCAGTATGCAATGAAAATTAAGCTTAATTTGCTATGTTTTGCGAAAAACAAGCAAATCTGTGGGGTGTAATTTATATTTTTCAAAAATTCAAGATACGAATGCAAAATTCATTTATTTCAAGTAAGCCATCAAGTCAGTCGGTGTGTAGTGACTCTACCATCGATTTCAATCCGACAACAGAGCATCCTCAAGATATGATGACTTTCCAAATAATAAGTCTTAAGTCTTGGCCTGGAATACACCTGTAAGTTTTACAGCTTACATAAATCACTACAACAAGCTTACAAAGTTTTTAACATTAGTAAATTAATCTTAAGTGATTTCCGTAATTGACTTACGTCAGTAAAACTTACAGGTGTAATCACACTGCTGGACCGAGGCCTCGACTCTCATAGGAGCGATGCTTTGAGAGGAAGCGGACTCGGGACCTCCACTTATAAAACCAAAGCGATCTCCACTGCTCCTGGGACGGCCTGGCTTATTTGACGGCCGATTGGTGCAGTGGACAGCGACCCTGCTTTTCAAACCAAGGCTGTGGGTTTGATTGCCACAGCTGGAAAATGTTTGTGTGATAAACATAATTTTTCCAGCGTGTGTGTGTATTTGTATATTAAAAATATTTATGTATATTATTAATAAAAATATTAAGCAGCTATCTTAGTACCCATAACACAAGCTACGCTTACTTTTGGGCTAGATGGCGATGTGTGTATTGTCGTATTATATTTATTATTATTATTATTTATGCCACTGGTACGAATCAAAGCTCTAAATTCCTAAACCCTATTGGGTCCAGCTAAATAGTTTAATAAACTAATATAAATGATTTACAGTATATTTGTAGGTTGTGAGTAATTATTGGAAATACGGAGTTTCCCGGAAGCGCCTCGGCAGCCGGAAGCGGCGGGCGTGGGGCGGGGCGAAGCTGCTAAAGCCAAAGGTCACAGGTCCGAGTGCAATTGAACCCGATCAACAAATCATAAAACTTTTTATAAAGTGATAAAGACTAAGACACTGAGGTATGTTTGATACCTCATGCAAGACTGAGGTTTATCAGAAATGCCGGGTTCTAAATTCAAATTCAAATTCAAATTCATTTATTTCAAGTAGGCCTACTTTATAAGCACTTTTGAAACGTCACTATGTATGTTTGTGTGACTCTACCACCGGTTCGGAAAGCAGATTCTACCGAGAAGAGCCGGCAAGAAACTCAGTAGTTGCTCTTTTCCAACATCAACATTTACAATCATTTTGCTATCTTGCGGGAGATGAGAGCGAGGCTGGCTGCTTCCATTCTACCTTGTCATTGACGAATTCATCAAATCTATTTATATCAAAATATTCACCGGCCCATTGACATGAACTTTGGCTGAGCATTATATATCACTTTAATTATTCATTGAAAACTATTATTTTAATAGTAGTAGAGCTGTTTGTGACAGAGCTCGTCTGGGGAAGTACTACCACCATGCTTATGTCTGCCGCTAAGAAGCATTGTCGCATTGCTGCGCTCCGGTCTGAAGGGCGTGGTTGCCGGTGTAGTTACAGGCGCATGAGGCTTAACACCTACGCCGCAGGTTAATGGGCACAGGGCAACGCTTTGCAGTACGTGTTCATTCCTTGCATGACGTTGCTCTGTTTATAGGCGATAAATAAATAAATAAATTTTATTTATTTATTTAATGAAAAATATACATTTTTTATGTTAACATCATCTGTTACGGCGTAACAAATACCCAATCGGGTTTATCCGTACATCGGTATTCATCGTTCAACGCTCGGATTTATAAGTAGGTAAAGTATCTTAAAGCTACATACAAAATATGACGGGTAGTTCTAAAAAAATACCTATATAAAAAATAATGATCGCGTTTCAACCAGTACCACATATCGCACTTTATCGTTTGTGTAAACTTTACACAGGATGTTCCAGCTATTTATTATTACATTTATTAGTTTGAAAGAAAAATGTCTTAAGTTTCTCCTTTATGTTTTTAATAAATATACAACGACAATACACAATTCGCCATCTAGCCCCAAAGTAGCGTAGCATGTGTTATGGGTACTAAGATAGCTGATGAATATGTTTTAGGAATAACATACATAAATACTTTGAGTATACATATACTCAGACATTGAAAAACATTCATGTTCATCACACAAACATTTTCCAAGTGTAGGAATCGAACCCACGGCCTTGGGCTCAGAAAGCAGGGTCGCTGCAAACTGCGCCAATCGGCCGTCAAAGCAATGGTTTTAAACTTAAAAAATACACATATAAAGTAAAGTAAAGAGGCTATCGACCTTAGACCAACATAAGTTTCAATTTGATACTTGAGGCCTTTCGTAGAAAGACGATAGACAACAAAAGGATAGATAGATAGATATGGGTTTCGTCTTAAGGTACGAAGCCCTCTAATGCCAAATTATGGTATGTTACTAAGTTGAACAAAGATGCCGATGGACGTTGGGGTCTTAAGGTGCTGGAATGGCGACCCCGCACCGGTAAACGCAGCGTAGGTCGGCCCCAAACGAGGTGGACAGATGACATCAGGCGAGTAGCTGGGAGCCGTTGGAGGCAAGCGGCCCAGGACCGTGCATTGTGGAACTCCCTACAAAAGACCTATGTCCAGCAGTGGACGTCAATTGGTTGAGATGATGATGATGATGATGATGACTAAGTTGAATGGAACTCCTACCATACCTACGTAATGTCAACTGATTCTTTTAGTTTTCCATGCCCCAACCTTGATGTCTCTAAATCTCCAATATTATTTTTCAATATACTTCTAAATAAATTTTTGCAGCGCGTCATGTTAAGATTACGAACTAAAGTAAAAAACAATATCCCAGCATTATTGTTGCGGTAAAAACATGAGTTTAATCCGCTTTAAGCGTATGTGAAATAAATTTTCTATGTAGATACGAGAATCAATGAAAAAGCTCTGGCAATAAAGAAGCTTTTTTCGTTCCAATAGATATAGAATATACTCATAAGCATATTTTATAGTATTTGAGCAAGTTTACATAAAATGTACTTAGATACTTATAATACGTAGAACTCGTTAAAAAAGCAAAAGTATTTGGAATTTAAATAACGAAAAATGTCTTTAATTAGATATTTTATTCAATGGCGTTGTTTCTGTTGTACCCAAATCTCTAGCGAATCTCTTAATTAAACTAAATTGATACGTGTAAGTAGAGCTGTCTCTTTCTCTACGTTCTTTATGGGAAGGGAGGTGCTGTGGTATCTTGGCAATTTATAATTTATTTATCTGGTCTAGTCGGAGAAGTGATCATCGCTAGTTACGATCCTGCCGATAAACATGTAACGTGGCTGCCGGTGTAATGACAGACCCATGAGTTTTGATACCTTCGCCTCAGGTTGATGTCCACAGATTGGCATATTGCAGGACGAGTTCCTTGCCAACTACCAATAAAAAAAAAAACGCAAATGTAAAATAAACTCTCATTAGATTACATATGAAAATGATACATATTAATAAAATCTGGCTGATATCATTATGTAAAAGTATAGGATTTGACGACACTACGTCTCGTAGCGGAGACGTAATGCGTACAGAGTCCCCAAGTACACTAATTGTCGCGTAATGTACCTATTTATAAAAAGATCGACTGGCCCGCGACGTAATCCGCGTTTGTTTTTGTTTTCAAAGAAAATGTTTAAGTTGTGTATTATTCATGTAAAAAAGGGTGAAGTTTTTAAAAAAGAACTTTTTCAATTAAGTGTCTCCAAAAATAACTGTTTTGTATTGTTATGTATAGGTGTAGTCCTTAAATTTAATAAACCCGCGATAACTTCTAGATATGCAGGTTCTCTCGCGATGTTTTCTTTCACTGTAAAAGCAAGAGTTATTTTATTGCATAAATCAAAAATACACATATTTCTGAAAAGTTATATATAGGGTGCGTGCGGCGAAAGACAACACATTAGTCTTTATAAACAAAAAGTGGATATAAACAGTCGACTTACAAGAAATGGTCATAAATTAGTGACATCTGCATATCGTCTGCGAAAGGTGCAGAAGTCATTTGTGGGATTGAGTATACGCTTTTATAATATGATTCCTAAGGTAATTTTGGACCTACCAATCCATAAGTTTAAAGAATGTGTTAAAACACATTTATTACAGCGAGGTTATTATACTATTGATGAGTTTCTTAATGACAAGGTTGCTTGGAAGCATCCGGCTCCGCTTTCATCTCTCACAAGATAGAAAAATGAATGTTAAAATATAAAATGTAAATTTTTGATGTTGGAAAAGAGCAACTGCTGAGTTTCTTGCCGGCTTCTTCTCGGTAGAATCTGCCTTCCGAACCGGTGGTAGAGTCACTACACACGGACAGACTTGACGTTTCAAAAGTGCTTGTATTAGGCCTACTTGAAATAAATGAATTTTGAATTTTGAATTTTTTTGAATTTTGAATTTTTTGAAATGAACTTAGTCCTGATGAATGGCAGGTAGTATTGTGAACCACTAGGCTATCACTGCTTGGTGTAAAATTAATAGTTTCCTTTTTTACAAGGACTATGGTGTAATCATCATTGGCCACTGCTGATTATACGCTTTTTGACAGCCGGTTGGCGCAGTGGGTAGCGACCCTGCTTTATGAGTCGAAGGCCGTGGGTTCGATTCCCACAACTGGAAAGTGTTTGTGCGATGAACATGGATGTTTTCAGTGTCTGGGTGTTTATCTGTATATTATAAGTATTTATGTGTATTATATTCATTAAAATATTTATCAGCGATCTTAGCACCCATAACACAAGCTTCGCTTAATTTGGGGCTAGATGGCGATGTGTGTATTGCCGTAGTATATTTATTTATTTATTTTTAAAAAAGTGCGCCATCGCACACCGTACTTTTCCTTCAAAGCAAGTGCAGTCACATGCTGCGACCTTTATGTTACCTACCTTTAGGTATATTGGCCCGGAGGTCACCCCACGCTGCTCTACCGATACGCGTCACCACGCCTTTTTTTTGGCGTGGTGGAAAAGCTTTATTGCTACCTCGTTGTCATAGCTGTCATAGCTGTCATAGGTTCTGCGGCAGCTTTGCCCGATGTATGCAGGAATGGTAATGGTTGAGGAGTTCCCTAGTTCTTACTATCAGCACCTTTATTATGATGAGCATAAATTGCTCATGCCCGTTTTCACCAAACCTAGGATTTTTTTTGTTTTACTTGATGGTAGTGCACTTTGAATGAACATGCACAAGTTACTATCAAATAAGTATACTCTAAATCCAAAATCTAAATCGCTGTTGTGCTAAGATGTGCTTATACATTTGAAGAGTTACCTCGATTTCTCTATCGGAGAGATCTATAGGTAGCAATGAAACCACTAAGAACTACACCGTTTTAATATAATTTTTTTTTGTCTAAATCTTTATATATATATATATATTTCTTGTGTGCGTGTGTATGTCACTGAACTACTCCTAAGCGGCTGGACCGATTTGAATGATTTTTTTGGTTATGCGGTTTTATGGGTGGCACCCAGGATGGTTTAGATTTACAAATTAGCCCGACAGATGGCGCTGGGGTCCGCTAGTATATATATATATATATATATCTTTATATATATATTTCTTGTGTGCGTGTGTATGTCACTGAACTCCTCCTAGACGGCTGGACCGATTGAAATGAATTTTTCGGTATGCGTTTGGGTGGCACCCTGGATGGTTTAGATTAACAAATCAGCCCGACAGATGGCGCTGGGGTCAGCTAGTATATATATATATTTCTTGAGTGCGTGTGTATGTCACTGAACTCCTCCTAAGCGGCTGGACCGATTTCAATGAATTTTTTGGGATGCGTTTGGGTGGCACCCTGGATGGTTTAAATTCACAAATCAACTCGACAAATGGCGCTATGGTCCGCCAGTTTTTTTATAAATTACGGATTTCTAATGTAACGAACGAAATGGGAAATGGGCGGGGCACATAGCTCGGAGAACCGATTGACGTTGGGATTCCAAGGTGCTGGAATGGAGACCCCGCGCTGACCCCGCTGACCCCGCGTTGGTATAAGCAGGTCGGCCCCGACGAGGTGGACATAGGACATCAAACGAGTCGTTGGGAGCCGCTGGAAACAAGCGGCCCAGGTCCGTGGATTTTGGAACTCCCTACAAAAGACCTATGTCCAGCAGTGGACTTCAATCGGTTGAAGTGATGATATTGATGATGATGAAGGCAACAACGATAAAAAAATATAACAGAATTGAGAACCTCCTCCTTGTTAGAAGTCGGTTGGAATAATAGGTCCACTTGTCCACTTGACCCGTGCCCACTATAGGGCACAGGTCTCCTACCATAATGAGAAGCGGCTAAGGCCGTAGTCCACCACACCACGCTGGCCCAATGCGGATTGGTGGACTGCAAACCTTTGAGAACATTATGTAGAACTATCAGGCATGCAGGTTTCCTCACGATGTTTTCCTTCACCATTGAAGCAAGTGATATTTTAATTACTTAAAACGCACATAACTGAGAAAAGTTCCAGGTGCGTGCTGGGATTCGAACTCGGACCCCCGAAAATGATGTCGAGCTCATAACCACTGGGCTATCACTGCTTGTAGATTACACTATCATTATTCACCTTCTATGTTATATATATATCTATTATAAGCTAAATGTATGTTAATTTGGTGCTAATTATTTATTGTTTGTAATGCAGTAGCTTTATACGCTACTATCTGTTTCTCGAGACTTCGTCCGAGGCCAGCATCTTGTAAGTAAATAAGTCTCATACAAACTTTCATTCTACGACCCACCGCGTCGCATCAGCTGCAAATTGATGATTTAAAAACCTATAACAGAGATTTCGTTTTAAAAAACAAGCAAATAACAAACTTCAGGTTTAATATTAATTTAGATATAGATTTTACATTATTAGTACACAAATATAAGAAATATTGGTTAAAAATTGGTTGGAAAAGTTTTTGTGTATATAGTTTGTCAAAAACGTCTTGAATTATTAAGTAATCGATATAATCCAAAACTTCAGAAGACAGATTGAATCCTTTTTTTTTTATCTGGTGACAACTGTATTCTCTCCTGACGACACCACACAAAAAAAGCCTGTATTAAGTCCGCCTTAAAGATATCTTTAAGGATATTGTACCATTTAATGACACAACAGCATTATCTGGCAAATTATCACTATCAGCCAGGTGAAATACTGGAAAAAAATCAACAAGATAATACGATGATATGGAAGAATTGATAACAATGATATTAACTGTATCGTGGAAAAAGTAATCTATCTATCAAACAATTTATAAACGAGCAATTCTTGTATTACACGTATATTACACGAATGTAAGTTTGTTTTTTACGCTTCACGCGAAAACTACTGAACCGATCTTCATGAAACTTTTTATACATATTCTTGGAGGTATTAGAAATAATATAGTATACTTTTCATTAAAAAAAAAATACGTAAGATAAAAAATATATATCGCACACACATATTTAGTTCTTTTTCTAAATCGTTATTAAAGATTTAGATGTTTTTTTGCAGATAAGATTTTACGTACTTAGTCTTTACTTTATGTCTTTGAGTGACCTTAAAAATCTTGATACGTAAAAAAACATTTTTTTGTAACGCCATCTTGTACGTCTCTGATGAAAACTTAAATACAGGTACTGGTAGTTAGTGTTGCAGTTTATTTTAAATTAAATTTATATATGTTTTAAATAATTAAAATATCACTTGCTCGACAATAACGCGAGGAAACCTGCATGCCTGGGAGTTCTCCATGTTTTTAAAGTCGTGTTAAGTCCACCAATCCGAACTGGGCCAGCGTGGGCATTGTGGGAGGAGACCCGTAATGGGTTGATATGGTGATGATGATAGTTAAAAAATAAATAACGTACCTTTTATATTTTTATGAAAAAAAATTACGGGAAAATCAAACATGCAATATCCTGTATATTGCAACATACCATAATTTTTCTAGAAATCAGCAATAGGTACTTCTTTCCGTACAATCTTTTTAATGCAGTTCAGTTTGGTGTAATTATTATATAATATAATCACTGGCGTGATAAGAAAAATATAATATATAAATATAGAATAATAGAATAAATATATTACGACAATACACACATCGCCATCTAGCCCCAAAGTAAGCGTAGCTTGTGTTATGGGTACTAAGATGACTGTTGAATATTTATATAAATAATATACATAAATACTTAGAATATACATATAAACACCCAGACACTGAAAAACATTCATGCTCAACACACGAAAATTTTCCAGTTGTGGGAATCGAACCCACGGCCTTGGACTCAGAAAGCAGGCTCGCTGCAAACTTCGCCAATCGGCCGTCAAACAAAAATATATGTATAATATAATAATAATAATGTAATAATATACCAGATACTGATAATTTGTAATCCAACAAACGAGAAATCAATTTTATGACGTCAATTATTAAAATTGATAGATATTAATAAAATAAATTACAAGAGTAAAAAAGTTTATTATTAAAGTAAAGTATTTAACTAGGTTAAAGCAACGTTTTTTTTGCGAGTTACGGAACCCTCGCTACGCTAGTCTGACTCGCTCTTACCGGTTTTTTATTTTGTCTACTTGGGCGACGTCGCAGAAAATGTACAGCAACTATATCGGAGTAACTTTCACTTAACCTACATGTTTATGTAAGCTTTTGGTAACTGCGCTATATAGTTTCGGTTGCAGCTTTCGAGCCCGCCCGCCTTTACCTGATGACGGCCGATTGGCGCAGTGGGCAGTGACTCTGCTTTCTGAGTCCAAGGCCGTAGGTTCGATTCCCACAACGGGAAAATGTTTGTGTGATGAACATGAATATTTTTTATCTTCGGGTTGGGTTGTTTATCTGTATATTATAAGTATTTATGCATTTTATTCATAAAATATTCAGCAGTCATTTAAGTGCCCATAACGCAAGCTACACTTTGGGGCTGGATGGCGATGGGTGTATTGTCGTATTCGTCCTGTCGTTTCGTTCGTATCCCATAGGAACCAACTAATATTATAAATGTGAAAGTGTGGATGTTTGTTACTCAATCACACAGAAACGGTTGAACGGATATCGATGAAATTTGGAATGCATGTAGCCTTTGACATGGAAAAGAACATAGACTACCTTTTATCCCGATTTCTTAATAGTTCTTAAGGGTAAATTGATAGACTGGGTAGACTTCCAAGTGCCCTTCTAATGGAAAAACGAAATAAAAAGCACCTAAACTTATCATTAGTCCGCACAAACGTCAAACCTTACAGCAAGATACGTACCGTAGAAGTTGAATTTGTGCGCAATCATTTTCCTGATTTTCTGTTAGTTTTTCCGTCCATTTATAGATGGCGTTAGAGGTGAGTTGTAATCGTAATTCATTTGCTCGTTCGATGCAACGTTAACTTCATAAAAAAAGTACAGATTTAGTACAAAACAATACTCGTATTATTTAATCATGTCAACACTCAAGAGTTTACTTATCTGTGCTTGCAACATTATTTATCCCTTCTGTATTATTCAACTTCTGAGTCCCAAAAGTTTTGAATTAAAAAAACATGGCCAATAAATGACGATTATTATCACAGGTTATTATCACGATTATTATCACATGTCAGTGATTGTATAACCGGGACCAACGGCTTAGCGGTTTATCTGAGGCACGGAGATGGACGCCACCAATTTGTTTCCTTTTTTTTTTACAGAAAAACCCACTACGAATTCTTGGCCTGACCTGGGAATCGAACCCAGGTCCTCGTGATACATACTTGAATGCGCTAACGGGCGGGACTCAGTCGAAATTTTATTTGAAAATCTAGGTAAATTGAATAAATAATATGAAATATATAGTACACTAGCTGTGACCCGCGACTTCGTCTGCGTTTGATTTTGTTTTTAAAGTATTCAGTATCGCTAAGCCTTAAATGAGTATAGTAGTATGACTGTCATGTGACTGTCAATTAATTATAGACAAATAATTTGCAATAGAATAAAATTGCAACTATAATTAAAGATCTAAGCTATCCTATCTCTTAAGTTGGACCAGACTGCTCACGGTGTGCCAATTTAATTTAAAATCGGTTAAGTAGTTTAGGAGTCCATCGCGGACAAACATCGTGACAGGAGATTTATATATATTAAGATAGTTGCCTAGTTAGTTAGTACCTATAGACGGCCGACTGGCGCAGTGGGCAGCGACCACTTTCTTAGTCCAGGCTGTGGGTTCGATTCCCACAATTGGAAAAATGTTTGTGTGATGGAAATGAATGATTTTTAGTGCCTGGGTGTTTGTCTGTGTATTATAATTATTTGTGTAGGTATATTCAAAAAAAAAAATTCATCAGTCATCTTAGTACCCATAACACAAGCTACGCTTACTTTGGGGCTAGATGGCGATGTGTGACGTAGTATATACAAATATATACCTCCTAAGTAAGCACAGTACTCTTCTCCCATAGGGATTGAGAGCTTAGACCAACGCTGCTCTAAAATGGGTTGGCGGGATTAAAATTATATCTCGGTAAGTAGCAACCGAAAAATTTGTTTAGTTTTTTTTAATACCCTCGACGCGAAGGGAAAGGTATTGTAAATTTGGCCATAATATCGCGTTTAAACAGATGTACCTACATATTTGAATATGGTTTTTTTAGTGCTATATTTCTAGTCAGATCTAAAGATAATTATATAGCTACAAGTGAAGCTTGTTTATGAAGTAATCATAATTATAGCATTACTAGCTCACCCCAGCGCCATCTGTCGGGCTGATTTGTAAATCTAAACCATCCAGGGTGCCACCTAAATTCATTAAAATCGATCCAGCCGTCTAGGACGAGTTCAGTGACATACACACGCACACAAGAAATATGTATATAAAGTCAAAACAACTACTTCACTTCATGTGGTATTTTCTCAAAGATAAATTTCAAGGGGTACTTTATAGGAAGTACCTACACAGATGTAAAATAGTAAAGAGAAGGGAGAATTACAGCACAGAAACTAAAATAATTGATGATAATATGAGTTGAATGAAATATATATTTTTTATGTTCTAAATTTTTCTTTAAAATTTTAATCTTACTTTTAAAGTCGCCTTTCAAAGGTCGACAGTGGCGGCAGTTTCGTCTCCAGTTATCATTAGTATCCTGAACTGAAACCTGGTTCAATAATGATCGAGAGTTAGGTTATTTTTTATCTGTTTACTCTACTCTTTATAATCTGTTTAATATTTTTTTAATTTCGAACACAGGCTTTGCAAAACATATAAGGCTCACGTTCGAAAACCGCACCACACTGTATTGAGCACGACGCGATTGTCCCAGTTATAGTTAAACGGGAACTTACAGAATCTGAATAGGGATTTCGAACGTTACCGAATATTGGCGAATATTGACGGACATTGCCGAACATTTTGGCGGGAAGCTAGGTGCTAGAACAATTTCATAGGTTACGCAACGCGACGCCACCTCGTGTGGTACGGCGTCAACTGGGCGCCGATGATAAAACTATTCTTTGTGTGAAAATACTTTCCCAAGTTTTGCTTTCATTGTAGACGTTTCTCAGGCACTAACAACATACGGGTGTTACTGTATTCCCAAGCAAAAGGTATACTGTGAATCCTCACAGTGTCTGTGAAGATAACAATTTGTGTATGGATACTTAACTTAGATTAATGAAACATAAGTTATAAAGAATATACCTACTACTTATATTTTGACGTCTGTATTTTGGCTGGAACCTACACGCATCATTCGGTGCATTATGGCTAGTCAAGTACAGAGTAGGTTCATTTTATGTACTTGCGAAGTCATGACGATGACATCACATTGTTATTGAGTCTAAATATAGTCCCACGGCTGGGCCTACATATTGCTTGGTTCCACCAAACGGTTCTATTGTTGGTTCTAGGTTGTTGAATCCAGCAGTTTGTCATATAGGTGTTTTAAAAATTATACAGTATAACAGTTGTATCCAAGAAATCATTAGTACGCAGTTCAACATTGCTGCCTTTCAATGCTACAATGGTACTTCAGAATCTAAATGAAATCTCCACTATTCTAAAATCTAAAGATACTAGAATTATGACTTGCAATTCAAAGACGTTGCGGATCCGCGGAAAACTAAAGGAAATGCGACATCTATGAGCCACACCGCAAACTTCAGCGTACAGAAACGCGTTTACAATCTTTATTATCGCCAGCGGTAATGGTACCTACTACAAATTTAGTTCTTGCCCTACAAAAAGCGTTTCTCCTTTCATAATAATAAGAATACGTCGAGCGAGTCGGTCGGTTGGCGTGCTCGCTTGTTGGATACGTACGGACGCGCGACTGTGTGCGTAGGCGAGGCTGTGTGCGTGGGTAGCCCCTCTCTCCCCTCCGGCGCTCCCACTCCCCTCCGTCGCCACGCCAGCGCCGCGTCCACCGAACGTAGCTTTCTGTTCGCTTATATAACGACATACATATATAAGCACTGTAAATAATATACCTACGTTGTGAATAGCGAACTATGTGCTGCCACCTAGCGGGCCGCTCGACTCTGCGAGCCACAGACTACGCAAACTCGGATTCTTTTATGCAGCATATTAACGCTCAAGGACCTGAAGTTTTACTGCTCTCAATGTAATTTGCGCGGAACTGGGAAACTTTATTTTTCCTTGTGCATGTCTATAATTTTTTTACGACATGCACTCATAAAAACTGTTAAGCTATGACCCTACTGAATAATAACAAAATGCATGACGAATTAATTGTGGGATTTTATATTTATAGAAACGTTATTTGGATTAATTAAAGAGCGACTAAACCGGTAAGTAGTAAGTACTGCTTTTAAAGTATAAAATTTTAAGCTGGCAAACTCTGACTTGTTTTTGTGTATGGATAAAAAACAGCGTCACTGTAAATTGGACCTAATGCACCACTTTTTAGAGAGGGATTTCTCTACTAAACTTTTATATTTTAAAAACATTTTTATTTTAACGCTTTACTAGGAGCGCTAGTTGTGTTGCCTACCTTTAGGCTTTAAAGTAATACCAATGAGGTCTATGTTACTCTGATTATTTTGACACTCGAAATCAAGTCTACGATTGCACAATACTTACGCAAACATCTTATAGGTACCTGGGATGCTGGACTCCCGTGCCATATGTTTTGAGGTATTGGAAAAACAATTATTTACTGATAGGCAGTTCGAGCAAATTGTTGTCCGAATACCTGTGACCCTTAAAGTTTACTTAAATACTATTAAATGCTATTTTTAATTACCATTAGTATCATATTATATATATTATATTATATTCTTCATTAAGAAAGAAATAGTAGTTTTACTTAATATAATGTTTGAAATTCGTTAGCCTGTGGCTTAAAACGCGGCTGGCAGCGCTCGCCTTCGAAGTGAGTATTTTTCGCATTACGACTCGACTTGGCTCGTTTGCCTCGACTCGGCTGGCTCTACTTTTGAATCTCGGGCCAATTCGAGCAAACTGCGGCAAACTCGAGCCCCAGCTCGAGCTCGTAGCAACGGCAAAATTTCACAAGCAGCCATCCATGACGCAGCCAACTTACCGCGCCAGTCCAACATGTTTTTAAAACGGCGCGCTGGCCTTTCGTTTTTGAACGTAACGAAATATGGCGGCAATAGTAGTTTTGTGTGATTTCCGAAATAAAAAAAGGAAAATAAAAATTCGTCAAATTAATTAAAATAAAACCATCAAACTTTATTAACAAAATTTATTTTAATGTAGGTACGCAAATCTATACTGAAACAACTAGACTATTGACAGTGACGTAGCCTTCTCACAATGTAGAGCACATTTTAAAAAAGTATAGCACTATTTCTAAACCCTTAAATTTAGCTGAATAGTGCATACATCCCTATCCCTACTAATATTATAAATGTGAATGTAAGTTTGTTTGTTACGCTTTCACGCAAAAACTACTTAACCGATCCACATGAAACTTTGTACACATATTCTTAGAAGTGTGAGAAGTAATATAGGATACTTTTTATTCCGACATTAAGCTCGGTTCCTTTGGGAGAGGGGGTGAAAGTGTTTGACTATTTATACCACAACTCCGACAAATTATAACCGAATTAAATGATTATTTTTGTACTTTAGAGATTATAATATGTGTTTAATTTTGTCCAAACTGTGGTTGGAGATAGAGGACATAACTCCTTTGCGGACAGCAGCAAACCCGTCATTCAAGGCTTAGCGATTCTGAGTACTTTAATTTTTTTAAAGAACTACAACTAAATTTAATGTCACATCAAAAAACGAAATCAAACGCAGACGAAGTTGCGGGCAACAGCTAGTTCGTTATAAATGCAAAAGTGTGTCAGTTTGTTTCCTATCTCCGGCTCAACCAATGCACTGACCGACGAAATTTGGCATAGACGAAATTAGCCACTGGCGTGCACATCATACATGCCCAAAAGCACCGCCTACCCTAAAATTGATATATATATATAGCTCGTATAGGAGGAGAGTTTTTGCCATTTTCCTGCTGTACTCATACCCTGGTAAGACACCTGGTACACGCCACTGGAGATCGCTTGCACGGATATTGAGTTACTTTCCATCCCGGAATGTCTTTTCCACTTGAAGAAGATAAGTAAGCATTGGGGAAGGGATCGTACTAAGTATTTTACCTTTGATTGTGGACGGATCTTCTTTTGCCGAAAAGCACCTGAGTCCCCAGGTATTTTTCCGGGATCCCACGAGATTTAAAATGATAAACTTTCTTTCTATACACGGATCAACAGCTTAACCGATATTAATGAAATTTTGGATAGAGGTATTAGAGAATGTTTCCCAGAGAATTATTTAAAAAACAATAAAAAATGTGATGTAGTCACGGGAACCTCTGGCAAAGGGTAGCATTATTTTTAAGTGGTAGATATTAATTTTTAATTAGAAGAAGTCTTTATTGCACATACAAAAAGCTAGGTTAACAAAACAAACGATAATACAAAATTATGTGCAAAAGCGGCCTTATCGCTTATCGCTTATTATTAATTATTGACTAAGTGTACTGGTTCCAATTATGTTGTACACATTTGTTAGTAGTGTTTTTTTGTGTCAGAGCTCGTCCGGGGAACTACCGCCATTGTTGCCGCGTTGCTTAAAACCTCGGCCTGAGGTTAATGGACAGTGGGCGGTACGAGTTCTTTGTGGAATGTGTCTCTTGTAGTTTTCTTTATAGATGGTCGGTTTCCATACTCCCCAAATTATAAGAATAAAAAAAAATTTTGAGCCGTCACGGGACGCCTGTCAGATGTGAAACATCGAAATTATTTTGTACGAAATTGTTTTGTAGTAATAGGCACAAAAGTACAGATGATGACAGGAACTAAACATGACATGATAAAAAAAATACAATATAACGAATTTTCTCCAGAAAATTATGACTGTTTACAGTGTTTATTTAATATACATTTGTTTTCTTCATTTACAAAATGTTTTAATTCAAAAATTTCTTTGAAAAGGTGACAACTCAAGTATTTTCATCAACGTGTAGTGCATAAGTTCTATCATATAGCAGCGTGGCGATGCGTCGCCACGGCCTGTGTCGCCACGCAAAAAATCAGGTTTACCCTCCTAAATTAAAAATAATTATACAATTATTTCGTTTTATTTGCCTAAAGATGTTTCACATCAAAAACAAATTTTAATATAAAATCTAGGAAATCCCGACTTCGCGACGCTAAAAAGTGTAGTTATGTGTTAAAGAGCCTGTTGAGATAATTGTAATAATTAGTTTTTTTTATGCCACTATATTAAGTTACCTCTTAGCGGCTATCGAACTTAGTGGCAATTGATAATGCCACTGAGTTCAAGACTAACCACTAAGACCACTAAGTACAGACCACTAAGTATAAGATGGTAGCGGACTTACAGATTCAAATTCAAATTCAGAAATTCATGTGATAAACACAGGCACTTATGAAGCGTTCATACATATATGTTTATTATGTAAACATAGGTAAGGGGTTGGTGATAACTACGTTCGCCAATCTTAAGCTACGAGGGTTCCAGAGACGCCGGTCTAAGAAGAGCCCACAACAAACTTAGCCGGGTTACTTGAGGGGTATGGCATTAATATTAAACCTATAATTGTAATCGGTTTCTACGCAGCGTCGTACCGTAACGATAAATCGCTTGTTCGCAACATGGTAACTAGCCACGGCCGCAGCGTTATGCAGGAGAACACTGGACAAGTTTTTTTTGGTTTTCAATTTTTCTTCAAAGTTAGCTGATAAAGTTAATTTTAGTTAGTAATTATTATTTCCCTAGGAAAATATGTTTTTCGTTCGGTTTATTAATAAAAAAAAAACAGAAAAAAAAAAATCTAATAAAGTTTATTTTCGGCGAATAATGCAGTCACTTAAAAAGTCACAGTCAAAAAACGTCACTTTAGTGCGGACAATTGTGTAAAAGCAAATCAACACAAATAATATACCTACTTAAGTCGGAATAAAGTCCTTTTCGGCAACGTAAGCCTTAAGCTGTTTGCCAGCCACATTATACCGTTACCTGGTGGGATATTTACTGCGCCATACAGTTCTGCATACATATCGCATTCCGCTGTGACCGTATAAGTTTTGAAGGAAAACGTTCGATGTACGAACTGGATATCTATCTTGGAGGCGGAAACCAGAGGGTGCTACGCCATATGTCCTTGGGATGCATACCCGCGAGCTCTGATGGATTTGCCATCTGTTAAACTCAGACTATATGAAAAGGATAGACGGCAAACCGGACTGGACTACGATTTACAATACAATTTTAACAAAAGAAGCATGATGCAATGCTTATTATGATATATAATAATTATAAAATATACTTATTATATCACAAAAAGCATTGCATCTTTCTTCGTTTTAGTAGATAATATACTAAATATAACTATTGAGGTATGTAAATAGCAGGCCATTCGAAAAGAAAAATACACCCAATAAAAATGAAACCATGAAACGCATCGAAGTCGTTGGAAAACAATTTATACGTTTATGTTTGATAATGCTCTAAACCTTACCTAACCTATATGCTGTCTTCGCGGCACGAAGCAAACGTAATCCAAAAGTAGCTCCAACATTTAGTTACCAACTGGGGTCAACATTACTTTACCAGTGTAAGCAATTGGTTTGCACTATCGCAATATCGCTCATCTTCGCTTCATTTAAATGAACTGGTATATTTGTGAGGGCGCATATATCTTTTTCCTCTAGTCTGATTTTTAAATATTCTACACCATTTAAGACGTTATTAACTTAACAATAAAGATTACAATGCATCAGTTCTGTTCTCAGCTTAGTTCATTGTAGCGGCCGCGTCACGCGATGCATGTCAATGACTCAACAGCGCACAATGAGTATGAAACAGAAAAACTCGTGTTTTTGATTGTGAATGTATTATCGATAGAAAGAAACCTCCAAAGCCTGTACTATCGTACCGATACTTCACCAGCAAAATCGATAGGTGAGCGTTATCGTAACAAGGCCACCGCATCTTTCTTAAAATACTTAGAGATAGCACTATCTATTCTATGCTTCATTCACACTCTGACCTCGTATGTTTGTGAAAGCACCATCTATCTATTTTCTTTAGTCCAAGTTGTATATTTAATTTACACAACTTTAGACTTTATCATCTGTACTATAATGATTATAATGCGTTGGCCTGCTCGGTCACGAGGGCGCCATCTATCGATTTTCATTAGTCTGAGTACTTAAGTTAAATTACACAATTTTACACTTAATCTTTAAAAGTATAAGGGTCAAAATGCGTTGACTGTATTGTATAGTTAGTTTTTAGTAACGGCCGCGTCGCGCGTCGCATGTCAATGACTCAACAGCGCGCAATGAACACGAAACAGAAAAACTCGTGATTGTGAGGGTATTGCTGGTTGCATGTACAGTGTAACGCGATGTTTCCCAGCACTTTTATATAACAGATTTTTTAATAAAAATGTTAAACCATAGACCTCTCTGCCATCAGATAACCCGTTGGATTGCTCGTTGGTCGAATAATTTCTCTGTTTGACTACGGATCCCGACGAGATCCTGGGTACGACTCTCAGTTCGGGCATTAATTTGGTAGGTAAGTATAGGAGGGCGGGATGGTTATTATCAATAAAACGTTTTTTTTAATTTAAATAATATGTATTCTATTGGATATGAACAGGTGTTACTTTGCGGAATTCCATGATACGCAAAGAAAATTTAGCTTAATTTGCCATGTTCCACGAAAAACAGGAGAATCTGTACGGTGTCGATTATAATTGCACGACTCATGATGCGAAGCATCAGAGAGTGCTTTACGATCGAAAAATTTTTTTCGCCTTATTTCGGCGGCTATTTTTATTATTATAGCCTTGTTAGTTCACGGAATCAAGATATTTTGCATACTATTGTCGAGATAATTTAATGGAGATTAATTCCATACTTTAAAAAAATTGATTTACTGCAATAGAATTGGAAAAAACACCAAAATAGGTCAAAAAATTTTCCTGTCCGTCATGTGTGAAACCCGAAAACACTCTAACTTGTGAAAAAATTCATTATTTGTGTTAAATTAAAAAAAAAAAAATTCTAATCGACGATTGTAGGTCACTGAATGCGAATGATTAATTAATTCAGTGTAGTTTAATTGCAATTAATAAAAAACGAAAACTGCAAGACTGTATATCTATATATATCCATGTAAAATTAACATGGATGGTGATATATCTATATCTATAGATAGTACATTTATTCCACCAGGGGCGCTTGTACTGGCAGTACCTTCCTAGTACAGCTGTTTTTTCGGCAACTAATTTTGAACGACTTGTTTTTTTTTTTTTCAATATTTGATAATTAAATGAGCATTATAAGTCGTGCACTTTTGGATTTTCCAATTTTTTTTTCAATCTTTATGCTCACACAGACAGTTACACCAAACAGATCTTCGGCAATGTACGCTATACGCACTTTTCGCTTCGACACCCGCAGATGTTGATTTTACAATATTTCTTAACAATTATTCATTGTAAAATCAACGTGAGTAGAGAGTACATTGCCGAAGATTTAGATTATAAATTACACCGTGAAACAAAGTTAAATTTTCATTGTACCTCGGTTGTCCAAGGCTCCGAATCTTATTCGGCAACTAATTAGGTGGGTAACAGGGTACGGGAATTCATACTCGGAGAGTGGATAAAACTGTGGGAGGGATAAACATTTTGTCCTCTCCCCGTGGAGTAAATGGCTCCTGCCATGCTTGTCGTGATGACAAGACATCGATTGCGACTAGGTATCCCTACCGATTGACGGCCGATTGGCGCAGAAGGCAGCGACCCTGCTTTCTGAGTCCAAAGCCGTGGGTTCGATTCCCACAACTGGACAATATTTGTGTGATGAACATGAATGTTTTGCAGTATTTATCAATATATTATAAGTATTTATGTTTACTATTCATAAAAAATATTCATCTTAGTTATCTTACTACCCACAACACAAGCTACGCTTACTTTGGGACTAGCTAGCGATGTGTGTATTGTCGTAGTATATTAATTATTTATTTATAATTTGTTATTATTATTAATCCCTAGCGCCAAGCGATTTTTATAGTAGTATATATATTCATTTAATTATTTTCACATAGTTTCCTAAGTAGTGTGTGGGCGTCTTCATCATCATATCCTATTACCGGCCAACTAATGGGCACATGTCTCCTTCTACAATGAGAAGGATTTAGGCCGTAGTCAATCACGCTGGTTTATGCGGATGGGTGGACTCCACACGCCTTCGAGAACATTATGGAGAACTCTCAGGTTTCCTCACGATGCTCTCCTTCACCGTTGAAGCAAGTGATATTTTAATTACTTAAAACGTCAGAGAAGGATCGTGCTGGGATTCGAACTCGGCCCCACGAAAGTGAAGTGAGTTCTAACCACTAGGCTAACACCACTCCAGTATCCGCGTGGGTTTACTGCCAACTATTTGAGCGGAGGTAATGTAGCATTTAGGTTGATTGTTGTTGGGGTTAGAAAGTTCTGGAATGGCAACTCCGCTCAGGAAAACGCTGCGTTAGTAGGCTTCGCTGGCACACTGTCTAGGACAGACCGGATGAAGGGGCTCGCAAAGAACCGCTTAAATAAAGCGACATGACCTCTCTGGCGCAGTGGCAATCGCTGTGTTAAGTGGGAGGTCCCAGGTTCGATCCCAGGTGGGAAAAATTGGAAATATATAATTTCGGAAAGTTACCACCCTACCGACAAAGACCTGCTGCCAAGCGAACGATCCCGCGTCGAAACCGATTAGGTGTATGGGCCTAACATAACTGCTATACTCCTAACAGGTTAGCCCGCTACCATCTTAAATATTAGAAATATATATAAAAAATACTTTGACACATTATTAATAAACGTGGCATATCGTCGGAATAGTTATTCAGTGTTTTTTCACGCTCTGACATTTTAAAGTTGCTGTCTGTTGAACTGTGACAATACCTAACCTAACAGTTATACGTCACGCCACGTTTATTAATAATGGGGACCAAGTATTGAAATCGAATACCTAACAATAATAGAGTAATTTTGTTGATTTGAACAAGATCTTTGGAACTACCAATCGGATCTGAATAATATTTTTTGAATTTTATAGCCCAATTGTTGTAGTTTCAAGGCTAGGAAAATCACGCTACTGCGCTTAAGAGTCGAGCAACGGGCAGGCGATGATACGCGGTGGGTCATGGAAAGAATGGGAGAAAATTACATATCAGAAGTTGTACATGAACGGAGTCGCAGGGAACCCGATTTAACCGACTTGCAATAACAAACACCATGCCTTCAACAATTTCTAAGTACCTTTCTGCATAACAGTAACTTTTTTTTTAATCCCATGAAATATTTAAGGAGAAAAACCTTTGATATTTGTCGCAATAAATCCATCAATTCGTCTTATCTCCTGTACTGGATCTAGAAATAATTTCATATTCAAAACGGCTATCAGTGAGATGTTATTACCACTGAAGGTAAAAATCCCATACATCCGTATAGACTGAGCGTTTAACTTTGGTTAGTACGCAAGCTATTTAGTAGAGTCGCTTTGGCGTATCGAAACATGTCACAGTAAAATTAAACTTATCTTTTGCGTTTAAAGCTTGAATTGAATTCGTGCACTTCTACAGTCAGTACGCTGACCGGAACGTTTCTTTAAATAAAAATCAATAGTACAGAATTTACGACTCTAAGTAGAAAAACTTAGAGGTTGGTTTTTATTTGACTGTTGGTATATTGTTTGCATTCTCAAAGACGAGTCTATGATTGCATGCATAATTTTTTTAAATGACCGAAAGCAACATAATTAATTATGCAAGGATACATTTTAGAACTAATATAACTTATTTTATGCTTTGTGCTGCTGAACTACCATCAATAGTTCAGCAGAACACACTTGTCTTTTACTAATGCTACTATTTTCACAATATTCCTCATAGAAAAGGACCACAATATAAATTAGATTTCGTTTGAATTAACGATCTCTGAATTTTGCTAAGAGTAATATAATATTTTAGATTAAAATATTAAATTTATAATGTTACAATAAAACTTATAAATAGCAAAGTAAATTATTTATTTCCATGCTGAACAGCCAAGCTAACACTTTCCGTAAAAAACTGAACACCAGATGAGGCAAACAACCGCGTTATTCCGCGACAATACCTCGTATGAATTTATTTTGCACTTAGACAACTTAGACAACGACAATCAGTTTAGCAGCAATAAGACCATCACAACAGGTCTCAGGATTCAGGCTTTTGTCCTAGTGATTCAGTCTGTCCGTGGATATCCAGTGGGGTTGGACCACTCTGGCGGCAGATTGCGTCTTCTACCGGTAATAACAACTCACTGTCGTTCCCGCAATTCGCAAGGCAAAAGTCAAAAGTTTTCAATAGATCATGCAAGATTGCGATAGTCTTTTAGACCTAAAAAGTAACTGGCAGTAATAAAATCAAATGAACTTCGGCAGTCGTAGGGTTTACATGTAAAAACAAATCAACATTTGTCAATCTGCCTACAATATGATGATTGATTTAAAAAAAAATATATTTTCTTAAATGAAACAACAAACCCAGCAAGATATCGAGCTCGATACCGCCGCTGATGATACTTTACGCATCGCTGGGCTAGTACTTCGCTGGTAAAATATGCTGGCAATTTTACGGTGTTATTGTGCGTAGGACTGCAATCAAATACACAGTAGGTACACTGAGGCTCAATAGCACTTGCTTCGTTCTCCATAACTCACCTTATCATCATTAATGATTTGACGGCCGACTGGCGCAGTGGGCAGCGACCCTGCTTTCTGAGTCCAAGGCCGTGGGTTCGATTCCCACAACTGGAAAATGTTTGTGTGATGAGCATTAAGTGTTTTTCAGTGTCTGGGTGTTTATATGTATTTTCTAAGTATTTATGTATATATAATTCATAAAAATATTCATCAGTCATATTAGTACCCATAACACAAGCTACGCTTACTTTGGGGCTAGATGGCGATGTGTGTATTGTCGTAGTATATTTATTTATTTATTTATTTATTAATATCAACCAGTCCTCTACAGGGCACGAGTAGGAGATCCGAATGAGTCTCTGCATGAGAGCTATCACCTCGATAACCACACCGCGTTGGTTTGGTTAATACAAAAACAGACTAACTTCAAGTTGGACTGACACACATGAGGTTCTACATCTAAAGCATGAAATATGAAACACTCATCATCATCATATTAACCCAATAGCGGCCCACTACAGGGCAGGAGTTATGACAATTTCAATTGTTTATGACAATTCTATGAATTATTAATAACACCAGAAAGATTTTACTGTTTTTCTCCGCGAAAAACAGTAAAATCTTTCTGGTGTTATTTATAATTTCTTCAATGTTTGTACTCCACACCAAACAGATCTTCGGAAAAAAAATCTCCATTTTGTTTCGTGTGGAGTCCATCACACTGGCCCAGTGCGGATTTGTAGACTTCACATACCTTTGAAAACGTTATGGAAGCCGAAGCCGAACTGGTGTGAACCAGTGCTCATAGTGAGTATTAGACTCAATATTAAAAATTTCAACTCTTTACCTACACAATTATAGCAACTGTTTTTTGGACTCAACTCATTTTCCGGTTCCTGACTGGGGGGCAAGATCTTTTTATTTACTTTTAAATTTTTTAATAACTTTAAACAAGTACACTCCCTGAAATTAAAATTTAAGGCCTAACACCTAAGTCGCGTGCCACTGATGCTCCAGAGATCTGGAGTCCCGAAGTAATGCTGCCTGAATGAACTATAGCCAATAAATTCAAATTCAAAATTCATTTGTTTCAATTAAGCACCTTTAAAACGTCTAGTGACTCTACCCCCAGTCCTAAAGGCAGATTCTACAGAGTCGCTAAGAAACTTATCAACAGACTCAACTGACGGAGGAATCACAGAATTCGCACAATTGCACATCCAAAAAAAAAAACAAAATCTTCAAATATGCATACAGCATAACATAATCAGTTTTACAGCTGATACTGAAAAGTACAATACAAAATAATTGTAGGGTTCAAAGTTGGTAACCATTTGAATACTTAATAAATCTGTTAAAATTAATTATTATAATATATCTGTAACTGGAAAATAAAATCCTCTTTTTTAAACTAAATTTCATTATCGTTTTATCCTACAAAGTAGGTACGGGAGGCCAATATTTTTTACTTTTGCCTTGCTAGATTATACAGTTCACGCATGCGCGCGTCGTCCTGGAAAATAAAAATAGAAATAATACCTCGGTATACGGCAGAAGTTTAGTTTAATGAAAAAAAAATACTTTGAACGTATTAGTAAATCTATATCGAGGTGAGAACAGTCTCTGAAGTTAGGTTTTAAGCATTAATGGATCGCTACTTTTCACTGCAGGCTCAGGCAATTGAAATCTATATATTAACACACCGTTACTCAGGCTTTTCTGGAGAGGGTTTTAGATCAAAGACCTGCACGCTACTAAAATGCGGGCTACTATCACGCATTAGTGGTGATAACCGGGCAGAAAGCTTACCGTGCTTTCCGAGATACGAGAGTGTTCCACTCCACTTTCCAAACTCCGCGCTGGTACTGAAAATTACTTAACAGCCATAAACCCAATACCGAATCATAGTAACTACATCCTCTTAAAACCTATATGAAAAAATCGAACTCTGTTTTCAATCTTCCCGCAATAAAATGACCTCGACTACTCGTTCTTCTTACAAAGCCTAACATGCCTATAAAATTCCAGATAGAATCAGTTCAATTAGTCAGGAGCCCTGCCAAATAGATTTAGAGTTCAAACTTTTTTTGACGAGGTATTTTCTGCTAAATGCTTTCGTTTAAAAAATTATGTTAGCAAGAGCAGCATATAGAACCATCGAAGGGAAAATCACACGGAGGAGATATTTTATTGTTAATTCCCTAAAAGTTACCTCTTGACTGATATATCACCCTGGTAGTAAGTTATTATGCATGCTAAGATGGTAGCAGGCTAATATGTTAAGGTACAGCAGTTAATATCCCTTATCGGCTTCTACTGGGTATCGTACTGGAACGCTACATCGCTCGGCGGCACAGCTTTGTCGTGTGAGAAGTGAGAGGATCCGTAGATCATAAAAGTACCCGTCAAAGCTGGAACCAGTTGCGGAGCTATAGCGGCGATGGTGGGCACGAAGTCTAGAGGACTGTACACGGTGCTAGAATAGTTATCCTGCACTGAAAAATCAAGAATTTTTAGTAGTAAAGCATTTGTGACAGAGCTCGCCCGGGGAAATACAACCACCACGATTGTTTTAGCCGCCAAGCTGCAGTTTTCCGGTCCAAAGAGCGGGGTTCCTTGCACGCTCTGCGAAATGTTCCTCAGTTTATAATAACCCTCTAGCGTCGGTCATCTACTTGGTCTGCCAATTATTACAACAAAAACATTGATGCCACCCCAGTAGGGCTAGCACGGGCAGGAGACAAAATTTATATCCTCTGACAACGGATATAATTAACATGCCCACCTGCTATAAAGCTCGGGAATATGGAATAGGAGAAGTCTGACGTTTATACACATATATTATTTCCACTTGTGCGCCAGTGTTCTGAGAGTTGATAATGCTATGGGAGAAGATATGGTTATCCTTTCCCGGGGATATTATTGTCTCCTGCCCATGCTAGCCGTGCAGGAAGTGAAATAACTATACCAAGCGTGTCGCGGAGAGTCGTTATACAGAAGTACCACGAAGCCGTGGAATAGTTCTTACAAAAGACATGCCAGTGGACGGCCATCAGTTGAAAGGTGGTGATGAAGTAAGAGCAGTTTTTCTGCGAATAGCGGCCTTTTAAAACAATATGTTTAAATATATTTAACCATTTGTGGTTACTACGCGATTGTTGAATTCCTTAACGACAAGGCTGCTTGGAAGCAGGCCACTCCGCTATCATCTCTAACAAAACAGAAAAATTCTAAAGATTGTTAAACTATTAGATGATGTTGGAAAAGAGCAAACTGCTGAGTACCTTGATCTTCTTAGTGGAATGTACCTTCCGAACCGGTGGTAGAGTCACTACAAACAGACTGACTTGACTTTTCAATAGTGCCTAGGCCTACCTTTTATATCAAATAAATTAATTTTGAATTTTTTTGAATTACTAGACCATTGCGTGAAGTCGATACAAACAAACATCGCAAAACAAAGGCCAAAATTTGCTATTACAATTTCTCTTTTTATCGCTTATCTATCTATTCCGATGGTAGAAAGCCTCGAAGGATACTGCCACAGGACATCATGCAATGTTGCGTTACAAAGTAGGAATTATTTACTCTACTCGGAAGGTAAAACTTTATAGTAAGGTAAGATTTTATCAGTCTTTAACCCGTGTTGTATCATCATCACCATAATTAATCACTGGCAATGGCCAGTGCACTACAGGGCACGGATCTCCTCTCAAAATGAGAAGGGCTTCGATCATATTCAACCATGTTGGATAGCATGGTTGACCGATTACGATACGATTGTGGATTGGGAGACTATGCACGCTTTTGAGAACATAACAACTTTTAGGCCAGCAGGTTTCCTCACGATTTATTTCTCCGTTAAAGTAAGTGATATTATTATCCCGTGTTCGTACACATACTGTTGCTATTTACATTCATAATGTCTCACAGTGCTTCCGATCACTGTGTAGAGTCCACTGATCAGACTATATCACTTCATCTCCTAATAAATTGTAGAGCAAACCAACCGCATCTAAATAAACGTAAGCTAATAGAAAAGTCGTATTATAATATAAAGGACTACGTAATCGATGAAAAAGCTTGGGTGTGAATGATTGCTCTAACCAGGTTGCTATTATAATAATTTTAAATGACAATTTGAGATGGTGATAAAAAAAAACACCGGACTAAGTTTCTTGTGGGCTTCTTCTTAGACCAGGACACGTTTGGAATCCTCGTAGCTTTAGTTTTAAGTTTACTAATTCGGTTATCGCCATCATCTCACTACCGTGTAATTCTCATATAAAGTACGCATCAAAAGTTCAACTACTGGCCTACTCGAATAAATATATTTTTGACTTGACTTTTTAAATCCAGTTATTTTGAGGAAAATGGTTATAGTTTTAGTACGATTACTCGTACGCGATATTTACTCACGACTGGGTAGGGTAATACATATATCTAGGCATTCCACTGCTGGGCAAAACCTCACTCTCCTGGGGGTCCATTCCGCTCGAGTGAGTTGGCGGGTAACACTACTTACGTGTTACCCGCCAACTCACTCGAGCGATGCTAATTTTGATGTATTCAAATATAAACATATAGTGCTGATTGTTCGTGGACGACAGTAGTAGTAGACTAATTTGTCAGATTTAATATTGATGCTTACTTTTTCTAAAGGGAAAGGGTTAGGACTACATTTAGACCCGTCGATTCAGCTTATTTTATAAATGTGTGTACAACTGAATCAGCGCTATTGCCAGGTGCCATTAGTGCAATCATGTTTCACGTGGAAAAGGATTTACTTTTAGATTGGTCAATTTAGTTTAGTTTATTGTCGAATTGGGGCACTATCCTTTTTACATCTTACAATTTAGTAAGTTTAGAGACGTGCTTACAATGTAAGTACAACTGAAATAAATACATCGTTAGGTTTAAAAGCCTCTTTCAAATTTTACCCGTGAAAAAGATTGCACTACTTCTAGACCTGTCAATTTAGTTTTTTTTTACTTTGATAGAGATAAGAGATGTTTGTTATTTAAAATTCGAACCATGGAATTGTTTAACAATAAAATATGCATTGTGATAAAAGATTAACCGGGAGGTATCTTTACATCGTTCGAGTTCATGTAGTACTGAAATGTATCGAAAAAACAGTCGTATTTGTATCAAAATACCCACCAACTCAATGTCCTGAACATTCACAAAGGTTTTTAATCATGTTTGTAAAAATCCTAATCACTTTAATATAATTTGAAAAATATTGAATTCGAAAAGTTTAATTATTTATCCACTTTATAAATTTACTGTAACAATTGTTTTTACACAGTCTTCCTTGAGAAAATCGAGAGCCTGATAACATCAGACCCGAACATTTAGCTAACTTTAATAACAATATCGCTCTTCGTAGTAGCACTATTTTCAGACCTGATATTTTAATTTTATTTAGGTTTGTACAACTGAATTAACACCAATGACACTTTGCCTTTATCCTGGTATCCTATATACTATTTTGCAGACCTGACAATTAGACGGCCGAGTGGCGCAGTGGGCAGCGACCCTGCTCTCTGAGTTCAAGGTCGTGGGTTCGATTCCCACAACTGGAAAATGTTTGTGTGATGAACATGAATGTTTTTCAGTGTCTGGGTGTTTATCTGTATATTATAAGTTTTTATGTGTATTATATTCATAAAAAATATTCATCAGCTATCTTGGTACCCATAACACAAGCTACGCTTACGTTGGGGCTAGATGGCGATGTGTGAATTGAAATCTTTACTGCAAGGCGGAAACTAAAACTCTAAATGTAGAGGGCGTTGCTCAATATACGAAGCATATTATTATCTACAAACTATTTATTTTCTGTGAGTTTTTCCGCGCAGATTATTTTCTGCCTGGTTCTGGCGCATGAAATAACCCAAAAAAAATACCCGTAAAACATTGAAGCGCTATTCCAAACACAATACTTACCGTGTGGACGGCCGTGTGACGTACACAAGGTCTTTGACCAGGGTAAGCATAAAGTAGCAATTTAGTTAAAAATATGACCTTACTGGCCCAGTGGTGAGCGCTGTAGTTTTAACTGAGACGTCCCAATTTCGATACCCAGCAGGGGCAATTTTCTCCGGTCTGGTCTGGTCTGGTGGGAGCCTAAAGTGGCAAGTTAGGTAAAAGTTGACCTCACTGGCCCAGTGGTGAGCGCTGTGGTTTTAAGTGAGAGGTCCCGGTTTCGATTCCGGGTTAGCCCGTTAGCATCTTAGATTGCGGCACCCCTTACCACCAGGAAAAGTGAAGTTTTTTTTCTAAGCAGGAGGTTTAGGGTTTGATTCCCGTTAGGGGAAATTGGAAGTTTATAATTTCTGAATTTTCTCTGGTCTCGACTTTTGGGAGGTATTGGCCGTGGCTAGTTACCACCCTACCGAAAAAGACGGGCCGCTAAGCGATTTAGTGTTCCGCTACCATAAGCTCGTTACCATCTTAGACTGCATCTTCACTTACCACCAGGTGAGATTGCAGTTACAAGTTGGAATAAAAAAAAATATGATTAGAGTAAACAATGCTTCTGCGCATGTATGGAATCACGTCACTGCATGCAACTGAGAACCTAAAGAAGCAGTGCCAGTGATGAGTGGTAAAATTTGACGTAACTCAATTCGACGGTCGATTGGCGCAGTGGGCGACCGTGCTTTCCGAGTCCAAGGCCGTGGGTTCGATTCCCACACCTGGAAAATGTTTCCGTGATGAACATGATGTAGTCTGGGTGTTTATCTGTATTTTATAAGTTTTTCTGTATATTATTCATAAAATTATTAATGAGTCATTTAAGTACCCATAACAAGCTATGCTTACTTTGGGGCTAGACGGCGATGTGTGTATTGTCGTGTTATATATTTTATTAATGCTTGCAGTATTCTATCTTCCTTCATAATTAAATGACATGATATCGTTTTTCATTATTATTGTGGTTTATTTCTTGAAAATATTAACCAATAAATGGGAAAATCCCTTAATGGAGCAGTGGGTTGGTACACACTCACACACAAAGTGCTCAAGAGGGTACTTACCTTAGTTAGGAGATTCCTAATTATTTATTATTTATAGGTTTGTCCAATTTTAGTTTATAATATAGTAAATAAGATAATTGTTATTGTTGTAGCTATGGATTTTTATCTGAATGAAACCTTATTATTATTATTATTATTTTTTGCCTAGATAACAAATAAAAAATAAGTGTTTGTACGTAAGTTTGAAAGCAAAAAATTTAATTAAATATTATACAGCACGGAATTCAGAACATAAGAATCCTCATTCAGCCATTATTGCAGTGCATTAAGTCCAAGAAAAGAGAAGACGCTCTGAGCAAGTCTCACTCCACACCCGCGCAATGTTGCTAGCTCACAAACTCTCCCATTTTATGGTGAACGTTTAGAGCATTAGAGGACAAATCGCCGGTTCGAGAAACACTACTAAAGTGGAGTGCTTTTCGATGCTTCAATATTAGTCGTGTACACGGTTTATGTATATTCTTAATTCTATATACAACAATTTGTCTGATCAATTGAAAGAATAACCTTTTAATGCGTTCAAGAGAAAACTGCATAAAAGGCTAGTTAGTAAGTGTTTTTACTCTGTAAGTGATTTTTTTAATAGACTTTGTATAATTTATTGAATGAAATTTTATACTAATTAATATTTTATAATTTATTTCATTACATTACATATTGTACATACACATAGCAACTACAAAATACAAAATTGTAAAAACTTCACAAATTATTTAGATGTATTATAATATTTATAGGTTATGGTTATTAGGTAGATACATTTACATCGCAAAATACAATTGTAAAAACAATCCAATTGTTCATTGACTACTGAACTAGTATAAACTGTGTTTCAGTAGTCAGTGATGATTGATGATCAATGATTTTACTATTTCACATAAAATTTTACTGATGATTAATACCGAAGTACCTAAGTTATGATTTGCATGCCTTTAAATGGGCTGAACATTGTTCTGTATAATTTTTTGTAACATCTATAATTTGGCATGTTTTCTGCAAATAAATAATTATGATCATGATTATGCCATACACTACTCCGACTTAAAAACTAAGAACTGGAATGAATCGACGTCCACTGCTTGGCATAGGTCATTTGTATGCTTCTGTTAGCTTCTGGAGTGAGCTCGGCTGGCTGGAGTGGCCCAGCGGGGAGCTGTACCAGTGGCACTAAGTACAACGGAAGGTTTCGGCCGACCAAGTACGAAGACAAGCCCAGAGAAAGAAGAAGAAGAAGAAGGTCTTTTGTAGGGAGTTCGTAATACCACGGTCTTGTGCCGATTAATTCCAGCGTACAACGGCTCCCTGAGACATTTGATGGATTGCATTCGTCGGCAGTCTACCACCGCTGCGTTTAACGGTGCGAGGTCGCCGTTCCAGCACCTTTGGACTCCAACGTCAGTCGGTTTTTGGAGCAATGTGTCCCGCCCATTGCCACTTCACAGAACACAGTGAAAGCATGGATAGAGAATACCAGTTTAATTTCATGGTGCTGTAAAGCAGGTCAGTTTAGAGGGTGAATTGAATATCGCATTTTTTTTTCTATTTATTGGAGACGAATTGGGCAATTGTAATGTCTTCACGGAGTGTGTTTTTGCTAAATAAATAAATAAGAAGGCCATCGTTCGAAATTCATGAGATTTGCGTTTTGAAATGTTTTCCAAGTAGATAAACTTACTTAAGGACAATTGACTGAAAAAAAAATAATTAAATTTTCAATACAGTTAGTGTTTATTGCAATAAGAAATACTATACCAGAAAATAATTATTAATCTCTTTATAAATGTAATTATATATTTTTTTTTACTTTAAATATAATTTTTATTAATACATAACTATAACCTAAAATAAACTATTTAAAAACTAAATAAAATCTAAAACGTCCTCGAAACCACCGCAGCGAGGCACAGTTATGAATACAATTTAGAAGTACTTTTTAATTTATATTTTTTAATTTTTTCTGTTTATTTTTTTTATTTCTCTTCTTTGTATTTTATGTTTTCACGTAAAATCATAATATGTATTGCAATGTAATCTATGTATTGCAAAAGAATTAAAAGGGTTTTTATTTTTTTTATTTATTAGTGTTTATTTCTAACACTCCATACTTTAGATTCTTTGAGTCAATCGAACCTGAAAAGGTGGTGATAGCCTAGTGGGTAGTACTTCGACTTTCCTTCCGATGGTACTTATTTCGATCCCAGGCCCGCACCGCGCAATTTTTTGGAAATAAGTGCGTTTGCGCATTTAAATATCACTTGCTTTAACGGTGAAGGTATATTGCATCTTGAGGAAACCTGCATGCCTGAGAGGTCTCCATAATGTTATCAAAGGCGTGTGAAGTCAACCAATTCGCACTTGATTAGCGTGGTGGACTAAGGCAAATTCAAATTCAAATTCAAAAATTGTGTTCATTAGTGCCTATCACAGGCACTAATGAAGCGTTCATAATATGTTTAAATAATTATGAGGTGAAGGTGATAACTACGTTCGCCAACTTAAACCTAACGCTGCGAAGGTTCCTAACGCGCCCTGGACTAAGACAATAACAAACTTAGCCAGGTATTTTTGTATTATCACCATCTCACAGTTAATTAATATTCAACTGTGAACCACCCTTCTCATTCTAAGAGGAGATTCTCAAGAGAAGAAATTAAAATTCTAAATTCGGCACCCCAGCCGACCATACATACTTCATACTACAGTTTTTCCTAAGTCCGGTACCCTTATTATCTTTTAGAAACTGATCTAGTCAATTTTCTATGAAAGGTTGATATCAATTAAGCAGAAGTATTTTAGAACGTAGGTTAAAGTAGAAATTCAGCATATTACGCTCCCGCGCTCCGTCAAGCAACAACTGACAGATATCGTTGCAAAACAGTGGTAATCGGTGCAAGATTTAAAAAAATACCATATTATGATTATTTTGGATAGTTATAAGTAGGTCCATCCCAAACTTTTATTTTATTTAATCTACTTATCGTTTCTTGTATTTATTAAATTTTAGTTTAACTGTTATTATTAAAATTCATAACAATGTAACAGGTGTATAATAGTTAGGTTGTAGAAAAAGCTACCAATCCATTTAATATTGTTTAATTTAGTTAGACACCTCACTTAATATTGAAACCCGAATGAGTGAACTCACAACCACGACTCTACGGATTACTGGGCTGGTGGTAACCATGGAATTGTTCCACGCTTCCACGCTTCCACGCTGCACTGTGCCACGATAACGCGATATTATATCCTACGCGCACCGCTCACGGTATAATTTACATCGTTATCAGTTATCACCGACCGCCTGATAACACGCCACCTACAGTCGAACAACAAGCGAAAACACCTACGCGCCAACCCTAAACTAAAACCTGTAGGCTATCCCCGCTCCCTCTAGCGGCGAAAACTGAAGCAAGCGGCGCACTAGCTATCCTCCATTTACTTCGTTAGATTAATAACAATTAACACCGAATTGGCACAAGGAATATTCTGCATGACAAGTTAAGGTCGCAGTCTTGTTGATGAAAAAGAGGCGTTATTTCAAAATACCTATTTCGGAATTTCAGGACCGAAATCAACTTCATAACAATTAACGATACGACCCCCGCCTCTAAATTCCTCGCCCCGAGCGTGCCCGCTATACGAGGCGATACGACGCCTTCGCATAGATAGAATAGAGAGCGGTTTCGGAACGCACCGTACACGTTGTGCCTGTGTGCGCGCCACGTTTCTGTGTGCGCTTGTACGTGAACGCGCACACAGGCGCGGCGCCGGTGAGCGCTGTTCACCGCACTCTGTGAGCGCAAACAACCATCTATAAGGCCACGCTATAGCTGACAGAGGGACGCGACGCGCCACAGGCCGGTCACCGTTTTCACATTTTTCCTTACTGTCAACAAAGAGCGAGATGCGTATTGTTTGTGCTAAAAATATATTTCTATTGTTAATAAAATTTCCTAAAATGTAAGTGTACTAATATTGCCAATAAGCTTCTATTTTAAAGAAATATTTTAAAAGTAAAATTATTAAGCTGCGGTAAGTCAAGAAGATAAACTATTTGAATCACAATCCTCATTATTGATGCCCGTAAAATCTTTCAGAGTTTTTATCCTCCACGCTACTACGAAATAGTTTGTAGTTTTTAATTTAAATTTTTTGGTTTGTATAAATACGTTATCAATTGATTAGTAAAGTATGTCACGTTTTTTATTTCTTTATTTTGAGTACTATGTGATGAATTGAAATTAAATATAGCTTTAAGAAATGTACTTTTATCAAATTTTTGTTTTATTTATATGTCACTCAACTATACTATACTAGAGATCAGTGCTCTTCAGGTTTGGATTTTCAAGACTACTACTCACTACTACCTAACCACATTTGCTATTTCATAAAAAACAAACAAAGGATCTAAGGAAATTTTAGGAAAGGAAAGGAAAGGAAACAGTTTAGGAAAGGTAGACGAAAAGTCGAGCATTTCTAAAACGTTATTTAAAAGCAATCATAACTGCATACCTGCAGATATATATTTGATATTCTTTAATTAAATAATATAAACATTTGACATTAAAATGGAGAAGAGTCTCGATTCTATTTAATTTGGTAATTAGTTGCATATTTTCGCCTGTAACACTCGCCGTTTTTAATATTTAGCCTTACAGGCGAACCACATGAATCAATCTAAATCTAATATGCACTCTTGGAAATAGTGCCCATATCGAGTCTTATTTATTGCAAGTTGCCAACCGTCATCTTCCTGCAAAGCCTAACGATGCCAGTTAAACTCATTTCAATTTACGTTTGCAAAGTTGCAAATTTAGTTGGATCGGCGCTGGGCTGTAACTCAACGAATGCACTGCCTATTAGCTAAGCATATAATGCCTATCAAGCTAAAATAAAAATTTAAATTACATACAATTTAAATACTCTTGAATTTATATTTTTAAAGTTCCAATTTAAGACTTAAGTAAATTTATGATTTCATGATTTCTCTTTCATGAAAAAATTTATTATTCAAAATTAGTTTTGAGACCGTTCTTAGGGCTCAAATAAAAAAAGTGACCTTTGTTAATACGTCAGTGGTTTTACCACATAAAAAGCAGTTGACAACTAAAACTTTAAGAGATTTCCTCAGTTTTGCTGTTTCTAAAGTTGTAGGTTAGATTTTCAGTAGGTGTTGCGGAAAATTTTAAATTTTTCTGTTCCTAAAATAATTTTGAAATTATAAAAATCTTGTTATGGGTACAAAACATATTTGTGTATTTGGTTTTTTTTAAATGTTTTATAAATTATTCAACATTTAATTAAAGATAATGATTTTACTTTTGTTAATGAAACGTACTTTATTATCATTAAATATTTAGTTTCAAGCTGTTTTCATTTTTATCATCAAGATTTTTTGTATGATTTTTTTATCATTACTTTGAACGTTATGAATTAATGTGAACGTATTTGTATTATTTTGAATGAGGATAAAAAAATGGAAGCTTTAAATAAAAGTTTTTTTGAAAATATAATAAAAAATAAAAAACTTTAAGAAATATTTGGATGAGTGATATATGTATATACTGGGATCGGGTAATGCTGTAAAGATCATTTTTACGTATTGTCATGTTCAAACTATATTTTTAAAACTTGCACTTTTAGAACACCCCAATACACTTTCAAGGAAAGCTTTCCCTATACTTCACAATTTACCAGTAAAAGATTTTTAATAACTCTTTCTAATCTTTTAAAAAATCAAAATTAAACTTCCCATACAAACTAAATGTCGAAACGTTGAATCGGCTTGAGGCGCGGCGCGGCCGGTATATTTCCGACATAATACCGCTGCGTCGAGCGATTACTACTATATATTCTATATACATTTAATAGCTATACAGGCGCGCATAGAACTGGCCGTACTTATGTGAGCGCTGCGGAGCGTATCTCGGCATCGCTGTAGCGCTTTACAGTGGAATAGCGTCTAGTGGAACTGTGTGTTGAAGCGCTTTAGCGCATCGCTCTCTGGGAGCCGGGCTTATTATTATCGTAGATTGGCGTCGGCGCAACTACACGGCGTTAGAAGGACGTTCCGTTTTAAATATCAGGTTTTATTATTATGAAGAGCGGCGCAGCGGAGTGCGGACGGCGGCGGACGGCGGTCGGTTGCGTGCGATAACATTTGACATTCGTAATTAGTCGAGCGCGGTCGGTGTCGCAGCGGCGAGGCCGGCTCGGCGGACATTACATTCCGCTGGAGTCCGTGGGGCCGGACAAAGAGGTCGCGAGTTGCGTCAGCGCTGCGCTCTCGAGACTCGCCGCGGCGGTCGGGCGGTCGCCGGTCGCGGCACGGTTTGACAATCGCTCTAGAGTCTCGACGCCGCGCCGCCGTCGCAACTCTCAAGCTCGCATGCACTAACCTTACTTCTTAATAAAACCTACGCTACGTCTGCCTTGTATAGCACTGCATCTTACATTGAGAGCCCGTCTAGTAGGTACTAAAGTTTTGGACAAACGACACATCGTCACATCATTTGCGTAAATCTGTCATTTTTTTGACAATTTCATACACATTTGACCGATTAACTTAATAAATTTGATAGCTTGTCAATTTTGGGCGTTGGCCTCCCAAAACTACAATAGGGCAATTTAACTACAATTAAATTCATTGATAATGTAAGAATTCGTATTGTTAAATGCCAAATTTATAAAACATAGGTATATCTAGCATTAATGGGAGTTAATTAAAAATGTTTACCTACCTTCCTACCTAAATCAACTAAGTTATTTTGTTTAGCTTCCCTTTCAGGATTAACAAAGATCGATGCCCATGCAGCCTATTCGGTCGATCCTATTTTAAATCCAATGAGTATACAAGTACTAGGGTGAATGTTCCTAAATCCGGCCCCAAAGGTCGGACTTGCTTTTGAATATTATTTCGCCATAAATAAGCATTTTGGTTCTGCTTAGCCATAGTGGGTAATTTTTATCATAAAGCTTTCACTGATGAGCAGATAATTTTAAATTAGGCATTTATTTATAAAACAATTTGCTAATTACGTCCATCCCAAACATTTCACTACTTTAACTAAAATAAAAAAATTATAATTAAATTCGCAAAAGCGGTCCCACTTTGTAACTTGACTTTATATCGAGATATATATAGGGGCTATCTTTAAAAATAAATGCCGGTGAAAGGGACATTTACCCCGTTTAGGCAGTTAAGTACTATTTTTAAACGAATTTATAGAACTACTTGTCCACTCATAACGTAGATATGGAACAGAAAAAAAATCATAAATTGCGAGTATTGACGCGTCTGCGATTTTTCAAATATGCGCTGCCCCCAAACTGCCGACTTTTGGGACAACTTACGTCATCCAAATATTTATTCTTTTTATTTAAATTAAAAATATTAATTTTAACAGTGGGTACACTTATTTTTCCTGTAATGTGGGTATACTTTTTCCTGTAATGACAAAAATGTAAGATGGGGATTAAATAAATAAATAAATAATTTTATCCACTTTTACAACGTCAACTAAAGCCCGTCTGTTTGTACTCAATCTACCGCAGACCGCAGTAGCAGTAGCCAGTAGGCCGCTAGACAGATTCTACCGCGATGAAGTCGTCAAAAACTTGGCAGATTGCTGTTTTCCAACATCATTTGAATTTTTCCATCATGTAAGATATAAAAACTGATCAGTCTATCCCCGTCCTCCAAACAGTCTGGTTTACCAATTGTATAGAAACCTTGATGTATGTAATAAATGACGTTGAACTCACTGTTTAAACTCATATCCAAAATTACTTTACGTATAACTACACAGTGCTATAATCGATCATCGAAAGCTCCTAGATTTTTTATTACACTACAAGTTAGCCCTTGACTGCAATCTCGCCTGGTGCATGTACCCTTACCCCTAATCGACATCTTGCCGGAACGCTACATCGCTTAGCGCCACGTCCAGAGTTGTGAACTGCGTCCTTAACACCGGTCGGTAGAGACCCCAACCCTGTAGTTGGCCGGTAATGGTTTGATACGATGAAATTGCCCCTCCCAAATCCCGAACTCAGGATCTTCCATTTAAAATCACAGCGCTCACCGCTGCGCTGTGATTCCTGCGGAGGACGCCAAAGTTGTTTGGTTGCTTATCCTTTACGCTCTAACGAAGTAAGCATTCAAATCAACTGATTTTTGGCATAGAATTAGTTGTTAGGACAGAAAGTACATAGAGTACTTTTTATCACAGAGAAACAATCGGTGCCCTCGGGATTTGTAAAACTGTATTAAACGCGGACTATGAACGTGCTAAACTAAAGTTTACCTCTACATAGTTATGGGCCTTATAAGAAGAGTTAGGAGAGACAGGAGGACTATTTTAGGAGAATCTCTACGTGATCAAATTAGAAATGAGGAGATCCTTAGAAGAACTAGAGTTACCGACATAGCTCAACGACTCGAAAAGCTCAGAGAACTCATGGACATTAAGGTTCCAAGGTGTTGGAGTGGCAACCCCGCACCGGTATACGCAGCGTCGGTCGACTCCCAACCAGGCGGACGGAAGACATCAAACGAGTCGCGGGAAGCCGTTGGATACAAGCGGCCCAGAATCTTGGAGTTTGAAACGCCATTCAAAAGACCTATGTCCAGAAGTGGAAGTCAATCGGTTGTTTTGATGACTACATAGTAACTCCCTACCTACTCGGATTTTTATTCTGCATGAAACGGCCGCAAATCTTAATTGATGGAAATTATACTGCAACCGCACCGTGCCGCTTATACTCGATTTAAGATACTTCCTATACACCAGACTATCAATTTAATTTTCTCAATATTTTTTGTAAAATATTACATGCATTCCTATTCCTTACTATGGCTCCTATTGTATTTTAATCACTTCACCACCATTTAGCCATAGACTAATTGTCTACTTTGAGAACGCTACGTGACGTCAAGTTAAAGAAACTGATTTTTATTCCCCTACATGCTAGCTCTGGAGTGTAGGTAATCTGACCTGGTGGTAACTGTTGGTAGCGACTAACCTTTTAGGGCCATCGTCGTTACATGAAACCTATACCCCTGATCGTTTTCTATGCGGCATAATACCGGAACGCTTAATAAGGCGGTAAGACTTTGTCGGGTAGGTAGCATCAGCTCCAACTGGTGCATCACACCAGATCAGCTAAAATTCAGAAATAAGAATGAGAAATTGGCCCAGGGTTCGAAGGTTCGACGGCCGATTGGTGCAGTGAGTAGTGGTCCTGCTTTCCAAAGCTCGATTTCCATGACTGGAAAATGTTTGTGTGATGAACATGTGTAACAATGTTTATCTAGTGTTTTTTGTCATTAAAAAATATTCTTCAGTCTTCTTAGTACCCTAACACAAGCTACGCTTATTTTGGGGCTAGATGGCGATGTGTAGTAGTATTTATTTGTTTATTTATAATCCTAAATATCCATTACCGAGCGATTACAGGCCACGGGTCTCCTCGCGATGAGAAATGTTTAGGCCGTAGTCCACCACGCTGGCCCAGTGCGGATTGGTGGGCTTCACACGCCTTTGAGAACATTATGCAGAAATCTCAGGTTACCTCTCGATGTTTTCCTTCGCCATTAAAGCAAGTAATATTTTAATTGATTAAAAGGCACAACATTTTGAAAGGTAAAAGTGTGTGCTGGGATTCGAACCTGGCCCTCCGAAAGTGAAGCCGAAGTCCTAACCGAAGGCTATCACCGCTCATCAACATGTTCATTAACTTTTATTCATACACCTATCATCACGATCCGAATTGTTGAAATAACTATGAATCAGATACGTTGATTTCCCATTTGGTCGCATATCACTACTGTTTACTAAAATCCAGAATACTAAACTCCCCGACTAATGAGTCCAAATTTCGAGCAAACGTATCCGCGAACACTGAAAAAGGAACTCTATTATGCACGAAATAAAGTTAAAAAGATAAAGCAATATCACTGTATACGTCAGACGAAGTCAAAGAGCAGAGATATAGATAAAAACGACTGAGGAAAACATCGTCGCTGTGCGCCGAGCGATACCAAGTAACGTGAAGTATACGCCAGTCCTAAGCCCAACAAAAGAGAAATACGTACACGCGATTATACAATCTGTTGCACTGAATTTATGAGCGTAAATTGCGTGCTCATGTCGAGTTTATGTGATGTTGATCGTGGACACAAGTCGCGAAATTATAATGAGAATGAGATGAGTACACACCGTCCTCTACGGCTCACCTGTTAAGAATGAACAAGGTGTATTCAACTCATTAAGACATGAACAACGGACATTATTCGTCCCACTCTTATGAAACTTTCAGCTACTAGATACTAGCTGTTACTGGCAACTTCGTTTACAAATACTACTGTTACTTTGTTACAAATCCGGGAACCTTAAGTTGACCCGGGGTTTTTTGTAGTTTATACCTAATATGTACTTTAATCATGCGATACATAACTTTTATGTATCATCAATTGTTTCTGAGCGCTCACGCAATAATGACTTTAATAGGATTTTTTTTTATAATTTTTAGGTAATCTTACTTCTTAAAATAAGTTAAAATCGGTCCAGTAGTTTCGTAGCCAACTGAGTAGAAACTTTCAAAAAATCACCTTTTTATGATATTAATATTTATTATTAATATTATTTCATTATTTTTTATTAGTTGTGCGCTCGCGTACATTGTAGTAGGTAGCCTTTTTTATTAAATTATTTTGCAGTAGTAGTATACTTCAGAGTATTCTTTGTCTAGGTTGAAAAAAAACGGTTTCCCTAACCGATTACGTGAAACATCGCCAAAGATATTTTAAGATCATACTTTACAAAAACCAAACAAACAAACAGGCTCACTTTCATAATTATAATGTTATATAGTATATGGATTACAAACGGCCCATGGTTTCGTCTGAGTACCAACGAACTATTGAAAATTATCTTCAATTACTTACTTATTGATTATCTGTTTTTCTAAAAGAAAATCTCGCCCCTAGAAAAGTTACAAGCGGCAAAATACTACATACCCACTTTAATAGATTATCATCAGGTTTCGAGCGCAGTATGGAGCCGTGTGGCGACGGCAGATCGAAACACAGTTGTCACCACCCGCCTCTACCCGTTGGTGTTGCACAAGGCAACTAAGGGAAAATAACGGAGGACGGGCAGCCTACAATTTCATAACGGGCAGCAGAGTTCTACTATTCATTAGTGCTACTGTTACCATCTACTACGGTCACCAACCCGTCTGCCCAGCGAGAAAGACTTTTCGTCCAGCAGTGGACTCTTGCAGATTTTTACAGGTGTATCTACATTCCCCTGATTTAGAAAAGCTTGGGATGCAAGCGAACCTCTTGCCTTAGCGCCTTCTTTAAAATTACCAGTAACGTAGTAATGCACCCATGTTCTCGAAAAGTGCTAACCAGTGGCGATCATCCTGTATATTGTATGTCTCCAATCTCCATACAATATACTGGATGGCTGGCAACCTCTCAGAAATGTACGTCAGCTAGTCTTGGAAAATCTGGGAGTTTTCCAGATTATCCGGCCATCTGGCCACCTTTGTCGCATCGCAACCCATTGCGAAAAAAACTCTTTTGCGTTGAGTTCCGATTAAATACACACCTGGTTCATTATAAAAATGCAGGAAAAGACGACAGGGCCATTTTTACAATGCGTTGCGCTACAAAAATATTCTGTATGCGAGTCTTAAATATTATTAAAATCGAAGTCTTCCCCTTATACCACAATTGGGCACGTGCCCCCTATTCTATAGGAGAGAGCCTGGACATTGAACCACCACGCAGCTTCCATAACTGGGAACAACGGTTAACATGTTCTCTAAGACACAGGGGTGGACAACACCACATCATATTTCGAAGATAATCGATGAAGCCCACCAAAGTAAAGAGAGAAGGCCTGTTCCAGCGATGGGAAATTTTCGGGCTGAGGGTAATTATAAATCTTCTTTATAGCAGGAATGACAACTACTCTTTTAGGAAGGGGTAAGACTTTACAAAGAGTTTAAGGTAACTTCATAGCGCGAGAGGGAAAACTGGAATTCTTCTCGTGTAAATTTACGAGCAAATCATGAAACGATATGCTTCTTCTTAGACCAGGACGCGTTTGGAACCCTCGTAGCTTCAGTTTTATGTTTACGAATGTGGTTATTGCCATCATCTCACTACCGTGTAATGCTTATGTACGCATCAAAAGTGGGCCTACTTGAATAAAGATATTTTTGACTTTGACTTTGACTTTGAGGATACCTTATAGTTTGCTTGAAAAGTTAAAGTTGTCAACGTAAGTCAGCAGAGGCGTGCAAAACGACCAATCCCGAGACGCACTGGTTTGAGCATGCCTTGTCATTGGTCGCCAATGCAACGTCACCGCGAACACAGACTGGACACGTTGGTTTGGCCTTACCTTAAGTACATACTGTATTACGTGTTGCCCGCGGTTCATTCTTGATTTTCTTTATATCCAACGAGAACACTTTTTTCGGAATAAAAAGTTGATCCAAGCTATCTTTGCAAAATTGCGTTAAGATTGGGTATACTATGATAACGTGCATGGTTAACAAACCGCATTTATTTCCCGGGATTACAAATAGGTATCATAATTATGTTGATCTTCAGGATGCAAGCTGTATATATGCCAAATTTCATGAACTAAACAAACAAACAAACAGACACACTTTAGCATAGACAATCTTATTAGGTAGATTAACGAGAGTAAATATAAATAATACTCTTGTTCAGTCAATCAGCCGGATAAAAATTGTAGAGTTATCCTTTTTAACTCCATCGTTATTAATAACGATAATAATATAGTCAAGCTATAGCCTATTAAACCGTATATTAATATGGATTTTTTAAAACAAAGAATAGCATTGTTCCTTTGTTTAAATTTTCCACTGATCGTTGAAAATAATAAGCACAACCCGCGACTCTATTCGGCTGTATAAAACTTTTTCATGCTATCGTTGAAATAATTGAAGTTGTTCAATTATCTTCATCATCAAAAGCCTTATAAATGACCGACTGGACATAGGCCTTCTCTTTCGTAAGTAAATCGGTAAACAGGGATTGACGGCCGATTGGCGCAGTTTGCAGCGATCCGTCAAAGGCCGTGGGTTCGATTCCCACAACTGGAAAATATTCGTGTGATGAGCATGAGTTTCTGGGTGTTTATATGTATATTCTAAGTATTTATGTATGTTATTTATAAAAATATTCAACAGTCATCTTAGTACCCATAACACAAGCTACGCTTACTTTGGGGCTAGATGGCGATGTGTGTATTGTCCTAATAAATTTACTTATTTATTTATTTATAGCGAAAAAACTTGTGATACAGTTCCTAATGCAGTGTTCTTAAAAGCGGAAAGTCCTTAACTAAATCCCCGGCGGGGCATTTGGGAATTAATAATTTCTGTGGAATCACTGGTCTGATCTACTAGGCTAGTTTTCATCCTACCGACAGAGCCGTCCCGCCACGATGCCATAGAAACCGACTAAGGTTTTGGGTTAAATATAATTATTATACCTCAGACAGTTTAGCTCGCTTTCATCTTAGACTGCATAAACCCTTACCACCAGGTGAGACTATACGGAGAATACTATAAAAAAAGTGTATTTTATTCATTGTAAGTGTTTAATTATTGTTTTATCTCCGCAATGATGCGAAGTTCAGAAATTTTAAATGGGAATTCCTATTTGTAATCGGGACAAACTTGTTTTTTTTATAACTTTTCCTTTTCCTTTTTATAGCAATGATACTTATATATATATATAATTGTAATCTCGGAATCGTCTCCAACGATTTTCATGAAATTTTGAACGACGAAGTCCCGCGGGTCCGCTAGTTATTATTTATATGAGTATATATCTCTCACTAAAAACTACGGTTTTAACAACCTCATATGCCCATATTGCACTCTGACAACATTGTTCGCGACGCGTCACGACTCCGGAGACCGACAGGTGGCATGGGGCGGTGGAACCACGACGGGTATGGATAGGCAAGTGATCTACAAAAGAACTATGAAGAAAACAATCGAGAGTCGTGTTTGTCCTTATTATGATTACAAACTCATTAGTGACATTGTGAGATGGCGATAGTAAAAAAAAATATGTCAAATTAATTTTAAAGGACGTCCTTTAATCCTGTGATGATAATTGAAAAGTTTCAAGTGAAACTTTAACACTTATCGCTTGGTTGCCCTTAAAAAAACAGCATATTAATGCTAACGCCCATAGTAAAGTAATAATATTATATAATAAATAGTTATTGTTATTATTTGATCAAAATTACAATTTTTACTTGAATTACCCTGGACTAACTTAGTGTCTATTGGCAGTGTCTTTAAACAAAAATAATGCATTTGTTTAGAATTATACATTTAGGTCGTACAGAATTTAAGCACGATTAGCCGTACAGTTACTTATAATTTTAGGAAGAGCAGTAGTGACTGAGCTAGTAGTGTCGACTAAACGTCTTACCGTGATAATTGCATACAAATACATGTTAACGGTTACGTTATTTCATTGGGTACTAGAAAATGTAAACTTGAGGCACTGGACGCCCTGTTTTATGTTCGGTAACTTACAGTAGCGAAGTCTCAAGACATTTTCTTTATATTTAATACGTCTTATAAAGACTTGAATCAATTATTCAAAATTGAAAAAATGAACGTTTCAAAGTATCTGTTTGCTATTATAAACAGATTTTTGGATACATTTTGAGATACATTCTTTCATGGTCATAATGTTGCCAATTATGTAGAAAACAAATCTCTAAACTAAACATCGTATTTACTGGTCGTAAAATATTGATATCTTTTTCGGCAAGGAATATTGAGAAAATGACAGAATTATAACGTTTAAAATGGTCGTAGAGAGTAAACCACACTACTGGCCAAGAGGGTTGGTGGGCTTCTAAACTTAATTACCTTCACTAATGTAGCCTAATTTAACGGTGGCAATGTAGCCCAGTCCAACGGTGGCAATGTAGCCTAATATAATGGTAACAATGTAGCTTAATGTAAAGGCTACATTTTAAGAAGACGGCAGCCTTCAGCTGTAGTTTAGCAAATATTTCAGATACAAGTAGTTATACTCGTACTTACTTTTTGGACACAGGAGATCTGTACCCAACGGTGGGACATTGGGTTTTCAGATGATATTGAAGACAAAAGATACCTAGCCTACCTAACCTAACCTAACCTATACATCTGTTTTGATAACCCGTACATGATGGTACAAATATTTCATTTGTGTTACTGCCCTTATTACCTATGGATGCCAAGGAAGGGGTATTACCATTGTACGCTACCTCAGCTTACCCCTTTTACTGCTTTGAAGTTATAAAGTGGAAGGTCTCGGATTGATTCCAGGCTGGGTCGATTTAAAATTGGAAATTAAAAATTTCTGTCGGTTTTCTGTTAAACATACCTGCCATACATCTTTCAATTTTGCGCTCACGAAATTCATAACCCTAAAAATGTAGTGCCTAAACTAAGTACTAGTGTATGCCCACTGGTTCAAGAAGAAAGGCTGCATTTCCAAGATGAAAACCTATGCATAGATACCTAAGAAAAATTCTCCAGTAGTCCGATAAGTTAATTAATTTATGCTTTTAACTTTATTTATCTACACATAAAAAAAAGGAAACGTTTGTTCGAGCTAACCAACTTTTATTAGCAAAAAACCTAACTTTACTACTAACTCATTTATTAAAAGTAACTTCATTAATAAAGGTACTCAGTGACTGCATTTAATTTATATCCAATGTTCGCTGTTTGCACTTTTGTTTACTCTTTGAGTGGACAATCTGGATGGAATGTCCACTCAAAGAGAGTTAAGGTATGTCCACATTTGTACGTCTTTATATGTGATAATATTATCAAGCACTCGCCAAGACCACACCTTATTCACTGACCACAGCACAGTCGCGCCGATGCGAGTAACATGCGTCGCTGCCCAATCGGCAATCATGTCGATGTCATGTCATGTCATCGGCTTGAGACTGAAAATATACTGAGCATGCTGTACGGCGTGCGACGTGGCTACCGGACTTTTCTTATAGCGCATATAATCGCGCGGTGCGATTGTTCCCGTGGCCAGCACGTAAGTGTTTCTTTTAATCAGAACTAATACTAAATCAGTGAAAATGCATCAAAAGATTAAGAAGACACAAGTCACTCAAAGTTAGTTAGGTGAATCTACACTTGCGTTTTTAACTATCATATTATCTTTACAAGCCAGACGAATATTTTCTTATTACGAAGAGGCCAATAGCAAAGAGAATAGGAGCAGTACGGAGAAGAAGATGAAAGCGAAGGAGTTTGGAATATTGACACTCTTTTATTCTTGTTAAGCACTCATAAAGTGTGGATGCAAAACTTTATTATTTTTGAGTTGTTTATTTACATTGTTTGACACTGCAGTAACATATTAAATCATTGGCTTCACATCAAAATTTGATATCGGAAACTACTAATAATGTTTTTCCTGAGAGAGACTTATGCTTCATGAATAGGTCTAATGTGGTAATACCCTATTTACGTGGAATTCTACATAACTTATTTTGTAGCTTTGAATATTACCTTTTCTAGTACCTTCCTTAACTTTTTTGAAGTTTATTAATATTTCATAATAGCATTTAAACTGCCATCATCGACGTTGAGTAGCATTCATCGATTGTCATGATCGTCAATGCAATGAAACCGGAGGGGGGGTTGGGGGGCGCTGAGTTGGCAGTTATAAGATTCGTTAGTCGGTTGTCTTTTCGGAGATATTCGTCTTTTTGGTTTTGGCATGTTTTTACGACCGTCTGTCTGACGAGCCTTTATGGGAAATTTTCAGTACAAGTTCGGATTAAGGATACAGGCGTTGTGCAACCCAATCGTAGAGCACCTTAAACCTCGGTACAAGCTAATTATTACACCCATGTTTTAGTAATGGTTAGGCCCGACAGCCGCATTGGTGGGTGTATGCTCCAAAACCTCTTATGAGAGAGAGGAAGCCTAAGGAGGGTTGGGTTATCTATCCCGGCGATAGTCTTTGTACACGTTACTTTGAGTCAGGTATTGCCTACCGTGGTCAAAACCAATTTATGTCCGGTATCTCCTGTTAGAGGCGTGTGTGAACAACACCACGCTGACCAACTCGAGGACCGACTCCATACGCTTATTATGACTGCTATTTTTGTTCATGATCATCAGCCTTAATCTCATTGTGTGCCACTTCACACAGGCTCTCGGTGGAAACCCACGAACTGTCTATGAATAGTGTACTAGATTTTTATTTATATTTTATCGCAAGTGAGGCAATGCAATATCAGCGGTTAAATGATGATGCAAACTAAGATAGTAGCCGGCTACCTTCTTAGGGGCAAGGCAAGTTATATTAAGCTCATACCTGTAATCGATTACTTCTAGGCATCGTACCGGAACGCGTATTCGCGGAATGTCTTTTTCGGTAGCCACGCAGCAACTCGCCACGGCCTGAGCCGCCCGTCAGACCGGATTCAGAGAATATGCAGATATTCCGTCACATTGTTTAAGCTGATGTTAAACACATTGTTGATGTTGGAAAAGAGCTGCCGAGTTTCTTGCCTGCTTCCTGTCGGTAGAATCTGCCTTCCGCACCAGTGGTAGAGTCACTTCAAACAGACATACTTGACATTTAAAAAGTAAATTAATAAATATACTACGACGATACACACATCGCCATGTAGTCCCAAAGTAAGCGTAGCTTGTACTATGGGTACTAAGATAACTATTAAAAAAAAATATGAACAATATACCTACATATACAAATTATAAATGTAAATAAATAATAATTTTTTTTTGCACGCTCTCATTGATTTTCCCACTTGCTAACTAATCAAAATTGCTTTCTATATAGTAGGTTCAATTTTTTCCACAGAATATCTACTTCGTATATTACTGATCGAAGCCCTTCACACTGCTCCCACGATTATAACAGGGCCGAAGCCTTAACGTGCTCTACGCAGCACGTAGTGACAACGCTTATCCCAACTCCGGACTAGTATTGATATTGATCAATCTATTTCAAAACGAGTTTAACCTTTTTACATCTTATTTTCCTTAGCAGATATAAAATGCCCGAGGAAAACGTTCTGATGACGAACATTTTACGTCATCGGTCGAGTATAATTGTTAGTTATCCCTACAACCAACGCAATACCTACTGCCTCATATTATGACCAAGAGCCTTATTATAAACTAAAAAAAAACCTTATGGCTTTTATAATAAAGAATAAATAAAGGTGTGATATGTTAAAGGTTGTCTTGTAGTGTTCATTTTTTCAGTCAATGCAAATAGGTATTTTAGTCAACATCCGCGATGCAAAGTTTTGATCTCTAAACACACCCATATTATTATTTAAGTATATACACCCCGTATAAAGATCTCTAGAAAAAAAGTATTGGCCCATTTTAATGATAATTTAGATAGATCCCGTCCTACTGCGTTACTCCATACTACTTAGGGTAGTAGCGTAACTTTTAAAAGCCTGAAACCTTCTTTAAAAAATTTAGCTATCGAATGCAAAATAGATTTGTCAAATGCAACTTGTAGTTCTAGAGATTAGCGCGTTCCAACAAACAGACAAGAAAAGAAATATGTACTTCCGATTTATAATTAGTTATACTTCCGAAATATAGCGATAGATCAGTGAAACTTGTTAGTGTTACTAAAGATCTACCAGTTCTCAAAAGTTATCATGGCGATATACCATATTGAAATTTAGAAATACTGAAAAAAAAAACTAAAATATTTAATAATAATCCTTTAATCTTAGTCGTGCACTCTTGGCAGAGTGGTCATGCCTGCTGAGATGAATTCCATGGCGTTAGGCATCATTGGAACGCCCGGCTTCCCTCGCGAGTTTTTCCACTTTTGGCGGTTTTGGAAGCATTCCACTACAGTTGCCTGGGTCAATGATTTCACCGTATCTGTCCAACGAGTATGTGATCGCCCTTCTTCAACCTCAAAAATGATAATAAGTTTGCTTTTTAAATGTCTCAGTCTATCATCAGTAGCATCTGAAAAAATCCAAAAGTGCACGCCTCATAATCTCATTGATTACAATAAAATTGAGATTATTTGTAAATAATAATTAAACTACATCTAATTATACCGTGAAAAGTAATAGGCTTTTATTCCTCAAAATACTGAAGCCTATATAAAAAAAAACAACTAGATAAGTATTTTGTTCGTTATCGTGACCACAAGATACGGGATCCGCACATACAGACACACGGACGTCCAAGACAGAACTTTATAAACAATTTTTTAACTATTTTAAATAATAAAAAGAGATTTAAAAATATCAAGAGTGTTAAAAATAGTGTTTTTTCTCAACACTTGTCTATTTATATTCACTTACAAAAGCAATAAAGAATAAAAAAGTGACATTTTAAGTTAGAGAATAACTTGGTGTGCGTAAACTGACAGTAATACCCACCTCAATGCTTCGCTTATGAGACGTGCAATAGATATTAATATAAAGAATGTTATCTAAGCCCGACAACCTTCATTGGGTTAGCGTGGCGGGCCTAATCTATAAAACCCTTTTCATACAAAAGATGAAGCCTGGGGCCCAGTAATAAGAATAAGGCTATTCATTATAATGAATAATGCATTTTTTTACATTGGTATTAATCATGGTTTATGGTTTCAAAATGATGGATAGATAGAGACCGTGTTTTATAGATTCGAACCACTGAAATTATCAGTGGCTGAAATCATTTAGGCAAATTTAACGAGGCTTTTATAGTATTTTCATATGAAAAACGCTATTTCAATGTGTAAAATTTATGAATATAGATTATTTATCATATTTCGTAGCTATTTGTAGAATCGCAGTTAAAATACACTGTAAACATGAATTACGAATTATGTAGGTACAGGATGAAAATCTAACTGATAATGTTTAGACTTAAGGTAGGTTCTTATCTTATAAAGGACTACATAATCGATAAAAAAGCTTGGGTGTGAATTTTTGCTCTAACCAGGTTGCTCTTCTAATTATTTTAATTGACAATGTGAGATTAGGTGATAACAAAAGAAAACACCCGGCTAAGTTTGTTGTGGGCTTATTCTTAGTCCTTCCGAAAGTGAAGTGGAAATCCTACCCATTGGGCTATCACCGCTTACTATTTAATGCTATATACATATAGAAAAGAAGGGATATTTCAGATGACGTAAGTGTTTGAACGGTAACGTTTGAAGTTCCAGCGAAGAATTTCACGCGCATGGACGAGTCGAAAATAACACAGCACGAACAATAAGCATGGTTTCTTGTTTATATGCACAGATTTAGGAGAAAGATAGATGGAAACAATGCAAACTGCATTGTCCGCTTACAGACAGCGTACAGTTTTAATATTAAGAACACCCGATCGATAATTAAAATAATTTATTACTTATGGAAGCTAGATATGGCAGTTTGTCTGTAAATTTAAAAAAAGACTTGCCAGTTACTACTAGTATCACTTAAAAATATACAGCTGACTATGACTAAATCAATGATCCAGTGAGATATTTTTTTGTCACGCGATCCTGAAATAAATACAAAACGCCCATGACCAAACATTGTAGTTGTGATGACTACGATTGGTAGTGTATACATTTTAACAGATTTAAGCTAGGAACGCATTGGTAGCAGGCCCTCTCTACTGAACGAGACGAGCACAACTATTTGAGTCAAACACAATCTATGCGTTGGATTTGACAAAAAACACATCAATAAAATCCAACAAAACGTCATGATTGCTCTTCTTATCGTGTTAAACTGTCCACCCAACTGAACTGAAACTGGTAATCTTGCAACTTTACTAATCTTTTACTAACTAAATTCTATTTTATCAAAATCAGATAACTCAGATAACCATACGCTTTCTGGAATGATCATCTTAGTAAAAGATCTTAAACGTAAAGCATGTATTGACCCAACTCAACAAGTCTATTTGCAGCAGATGTTTGAGAAATGAAACCATACGGTTTTTAGGCATGGCGATTTTTTGTACAGGACTGTTCCTAGTACATCAGTCTATCTTTTTTTCTTAGTCTGTGTTGGTAAGTTGAATAATGTTTCATAACAGTGTGACTGCGAAAGGCGTGGACATACTGGGTCTAATCAACTTCAATGAACGTTGATGGCATCAGACGGAGCTCGCTGTAGTGCTGCTGTATTAATTACTTTATACTTCTATGAAACTATTTAGTACTTAGTCACTATCTCTATTTATACAAGACTTTTAAAAATATATAGATGTCTATAGCATAAATATCCCTATATATATAAAAGAGAAAGTGTGTGGGTATGTTCCGTATAGGCTCCGGCCTGACCGATTTCAATGAAACTTTCAGGGAATCTCCGGATTGACCTGGCGAGTAATCCTGTAAGTTTGGTGACGATCGGAGCACTCCTATTTTTGAACTGTCAAACTGTCAAATACAGCTTTTATTTACTATGATGATATTCTATTGTTGGGTGTACATGGGTGTAGATAATGATCTTCACCCGCTCGAGAAGAGAATAGAAGAGAATGAATGCGGAGAGAAATAAATGATTTAATATGTTATGAGACTTAAATTAAAAATTTAATGATGTAAGTTTATTGTTTAAACAAAATGAAGCAAAATCTAGCCCGTCGAAACGGGCTGGGTACGCTAGTACATATATCATAAATATCTATTATAGTATATAATGAATTTATATCGGTATTTTTGTAGTTGATATTTAAATGTAGTATGTATGTTCATGTAAGTTGATTTTATTTTTGTAACATCCGTTATGCACCACCCACTTTCCACTTTTTTATCTGCTTCGTACGCTCAGGTTGCATTTCAAAGATCACTTTTAGTGATAAGGACGCCTTTGCATCCTAGCACCAAGTACTACTACTGTTTACCTTGTGTTTTTCCTATTGTGTTGTGTTGCAATAAAGTTTTTCTATTCTATTCTATACTATATCTATCTTTTGCCTTGGTTTCACAAAAAAAAATGCAAATGGCTGTACCGATTTGATTATACCTTTTTTCTTCTTGAAAATTAAAACAGTAATAAAAAAATATTTTTGTAGGAACTGAAACTGTATATTGCTTTCAATAGATGGCGCTGTTTGGAGTATCTACTCATTATTTGGATTTGACTAAGCTTAGTTTACGAGAAGGTAGATTGAGCCTCAAAAAGTAATTTCTAAACGCTGTAGTCTTCGTAAAAGTAAAAAGATTTTTTACTTATAAGAAGATTATAGCGTTCAGTCTGCGCAACTCTTATAGATTCTATCGACTAGTAGGTACGTGAAAAAGTGTAATGGAAGAATCTAGAAATCGCATTCCTGTATAAAGAATCTTTAATGTGTAGGTATGATATAATTATTTCAAATAATTTTAGTATTCCAGTCCACCTCGTTAACGGCTAAATGACTGATGACTGTGGATTTTGTAAATCATCATAATCCGCAGCCTATTAACATCCCATTTCAGGTTACAGGCCACGACTCTCATATTAGAGACGGTTTTAGAGCAAAGACCGACCACGCTGTTCCAATCCGCGTTGGTGGGTTTTGTAAATATTTACTCGTAAAAAATTTAAACATTGGTAAAACAACACTAGTTATTTAAACATTATTACATAAGTTTGATTGATAATATTTTGATTATCACAATTTTACTATAAAAGCCAAGGAGTCAAAAATTACAAATGGGTAATCTGATGAAGGGACATAGGTAACTTTACCCGTGTAACTTTTTCCAAGCTTCAATATTTATTGTTAAATAACTTTACGAAGAATTATAAAAATTACGCGGTAACAACTATATCATAACCTGTTTACATTTAGGATCACAAAAAAAATATTAAAGTTTATCTAAACCACATATTTTTTTTTATTATTCTAAATCTAAAATTATTGTCTTAATATCTAGATTATATCAAAACAATAATTCATACACGCGCTTAACTAGCTTCATTATTTTTTTATACGTTACTTAGTTTTTTTATTAAGGGACACTGTTTGAAGGCGGTGTCCGAATTTCCAAAATATATTATTAGATACTTTAAAGATCACTGATTTAGTAAAATGTATTTTTAAACACATAGAAAACTTTATTTTGAAATACATAAATAAAGAACCTAATCAAATTTGAAAGGCGTCTGTCTCTCATGACATTGCAGCAAACGTGACATTTTGTCTCTGCAGGTTCAACGTTGAATTCGGTGTCCGACATACGAAGCTGCCAAAATCTGCATAAAGACTGAACGGGCTTTATATTACGGTAGGCTGAACTGAAATATTGTATTGTAATTAACAAGCAAAAATAAACGTGAATTAGATTATATAATACTTAACTCGCATCTGTCAACGTACGGACACAGAAGACCTCTGACGCAGCGGTGGGGGCTGTGGTTTTAAGTGGGGGGTGCTGACTTTGATCCCCGGGGCAGTGGCAATTTGGGAATTTATAATTTCTGAATTTTCTCTGGTATAGTCTGAACGGAGGCTTCAGCCTAGCTACTTAAATAAACATACACACAACGCCATCTAGCCCCAAAGTAAGCGTAGCTTGTGTTATGGGTACTAAGATGACTGATGAATATTTTTTTAAAGAATAATATACATAAATACTTACTGACATACCCAGACACTGAAAAACATTCCTGGCTATCACACATACATTTTCCATTCGTGGGAATCGAACCCACGGCTTTTGACTCGGAAAGCAGGGTCGCTACAACTGTACCGACAAAGACGAGCGACTTAGCGCCACTAAGCGATTTATCGTTACGGTATGATGTCGCGTGGAATCCGTCTATAGGTTTACTATAACTGCCATACCCCTAACAGGTTAGCCCGTTACGATCATAGAATGCATCATTTACCAACAGGTTAAATTGCAGTCAAAGGCTAACTTGAAGTGGAATTAATAAACAGAGCTTGGAAAATGCCAGTAAACCTTAAAGCTTTACTGGCAGTTTTCCAAGTTCAGTAGAAAATAATGCTATTATTAAAAAAAATACTATTTAGTACCATGCCTGTTTATATGTTAGCCAGTAGATAAACCGCAATCAGCATACTTATCTTGTATTCTCAAAAATTAGCATTCTTTCGAGTTTGAGCATGTTATCCGAGGCAAGGGATGTGTCTTGAGAGGATTTGAACAGGTTTAATTTATAGCATGCTTATGAATATGCTTATCCATTCAACGCAGTTAGCGATGAGTGTTTTAAAAAGAAAAATATATTTAAACCATCGCCTATAAACTGAACAACAATTCGGATGTCCATGCATGCCCTCCCGCCCCACAAAGTGGGCGCGGGTTCCATCAACCTAGGGCGTAGGTGTTAAGACTCATTTTCATTTAATTTTTATTATTATTTATGTAATTACACCATGCCCTTCAGACCTGAAAACAGCAATGCTGCAAATGTGTCCGAAAAAATCCTTATTAGAAGCAAATGTCGACTGCTGGAGCATGCTATTTTGAAGCATGCTTATTTGCGTGCGTGTACGTCATTAGCTTGGCGACAGAAGCAACAATACTACCGAGACGTCCGAAGCACGAGTAAAATTGCGGATGACCTTGATACATGTGACGTCACGATGACTTTAGGTAACCTCTTCGTCACTATCGTTATCGTTGTCTCAAGCAATCTTGTGCAGTTTGTGTCCAGCCGCTCTCTGCGACTCGCTTGAATTTGTTTGTCGTTAAAATGCAGGTCTATTAACCTTTTAGAAGTACCATCATTGAATGAATAAAATATATAATCATCATCATCATATCAACGCATTACCGGCCCACTACAGGACACTGGTCTCCTTCCACAATGAGAAGGGGTTAAGGCCGTTGTCCACCACGCTGGCCCAGTGGACTTCGCACAGCATTAAAAACATTAGCAAGTGTTATTGTAATTAAAAAACTTAAAACGCACTCGGCCTTCAGAAAGTAGTAAACTCGTACCCACTGTGTGTGTGTGTGTGTGTGTCACTCTGCCCAACTGAACATTGATATCGGTAGTAGAACCGAGTTTAGGGAAAATCACTTGGCAGATTAATCTGCTACCCAATGCACTAGGGTAACAGTAAAGACTAAGCTATCGATGAATATCTAGTTACCAACTTAGGGCACCATTGCTTAACCAGCGCAAACTACTACTAAAAGTATCACCATCGTCATTATCAACCCATTACCGGCCGACCCACTACAGTAAATAAATAAATGAATGTTCTACGTCAATACACACATAGCCATCTAGTCCCAAAGTAAGCGTAGCTTGTGTTATGGGTACTTCGATGACTCACGAATAATTTTATGAATAATATACATAAATACTTTTAAAATACAGATAAACACCCAGACACTGAAAAACATTCATGTTCATCACACAAACATTTTCCAGTTGTGGGAATCGAACCTGCAGCTTTCGACTCAGGAAGAGCGGTCGCTGCCCACCGTGCTAATCTAGGCCGTCAAAAAAATAGATGCACGGGGCGGGGCTCCTCTCAGAATAAAAAGGGCTTACGGGCCAGCACATATTACAATTCCCTTACAATATTTTCATTTACCGATAGAGCAAGTGATATAATATAACGCACTCCGAAAATATACAGGTGCATTCCGGAGATTGAACTCGGTTCCATTGAAAGGAAATCTGAAGTCTTAACCACTAAACTATCATCGCTCCTCTTAAAGTATGATACAACTAAAAAAACGCTCCCCCTAACTTTTGAAAATACCTACTCAAACATGGCCTGCTTTCTCACATAACTGCGTAAAGTGACACCAAATGAGGAGTCAGCTTATCGTTCGACACGGTACACTAAGCCACAATCGATGCAGAATTAACGAAATGTTCGCAGACGAAAATGGATCTTTAAATATCTGCAATAGCGGTTAAAATTCTTTGTAGCTTATTGCTCGAATAACCTGTACGTGCAAGTCGGTGTCAGTGCATTGCAGATCGTGCAAAATACATGAGTCGTGTGCACATAGCGACAAATGCACGCGCACCTTGCGCATTTTAAATTACATTGTATTTAGCGATGCCCAGCTTGTGAGATGCCTAGGTTTTTTAACTACTCGGTATGCTCCTGACCTCTGCCAGTTCGTAATATAAAAAAATTTTGAGGTAAGTTTGTAACAAAATCTCATATAATAAATAGGTACTAGTTGTTGCCCGCGTTTTTCGTCCGCGTTTAATATGTTTTTTTTTTACAAATTCCCGTGGGATCCTTTCCTGGGAAGAAAAGAAGCTTATGTTACTCTCCGTCCTTGCAGAGGACTATAATGACAATTGTAAGGACTAATGACTAGCTGCGGCCCTCGTCGTTACCCACGGTGACGGTACTCTCCGTACTCTATGCTCTACTCTCAACTCTATGCCAATAGTCGAGGAAGTGAAGGAAGGACAAACAAACACACACACACACACACTTTCGCAATTATAGTTAGCGCAAAAGTATAAAAAAATTAAGAGTGGTATAATGATATGGTTTGATGATAAGTAATCATTCGTTAGTAGGTAGGCAAATAATAAAATTATTTTTATAGTAAAGCAACGCCACTTCAAAGTTACATCGTCCATTCAATTATGACCTGCTAGGAACGCATTACTTAGACGGTCGAACTAAAGGTCATATTACTAGGTGATGCCCGCGACTTAGTTTTTTTCGAGTTTTGAAAATCCCGCGGGAACTGTAGGTACACCTGGGCTAAAAGAGTATCCTATGCAAAATTTGTTGTTTCGGTTTAACTGTACTAAATACATATTAATTATAATCTTATATCTTTGAACGAGCAATTCTTGTATATATATAATTGGAATCTCGGAATCGGCTTCAACGATTTTCATGAAATTTAGTATACAGGGGGTTTCGGGGGCGATAAATCGATCTAGCTAGGATTCATTTTTAGAAAATGTTATTTTATTTGTGTTTTCCGGTAATAACCGATTTGGTGCAGACGAAGTTGCACGGGTCAGCTAGTAATAATGATTACAATACGTGCACTACAGTGGTTGAAATGAAAATAGTTTTTAAACGAAAAAATAAAAAAATACGTGTACACTTTCTCATTTGTATAAGAATATGATTATTATGATATATTCATTCATTAATTCATCAATCAGACTAATTAATGTTTTACTGATGGGCAACATACCCATACTAAAAGTGATTTAAAGCTTAATATTGGAACCCATAGTGTTTTTGCGGGATGGGTTCATGCTTGTTAGTGTATTTAGGTTTGGACTTAGCTTCGACTTTTAGGAAGTTCTAGTCATCTTACCCTTAGTATAAAGTTTAAACATTCTCGTCAAAGTAAAGTTGACCTAAATCCACTCCCTACAAAGTCGAAATTTCTTTACTCCTATTTTCCTATTTTACAAGCGTTCCGCCAAAAGGGCTGGCTGTAGACGTGCGAATGAATTGTAACTCTAAGAACTCATATATAAGATCCATTTTGCTCTGACGTTACAGTGTTACGATACTCGAAAACGACCCCACAACTCTGAGTGAATAAAATACAAATGATATACTATAGGTAGGGTGACCGGGATGGACGCAGGCTTAACGAGCACTCTCACTCAAGGCTTGGGAGTAAGGTAAGTTCAGACCTTCATAATCAGCCCTTTCTGGAAAAACATTAGAGGTCCAAATTTGGAATTCCCCCACAAATTTACCGATTTGGCTCAACGTTAAATGTTGCTTAGCGATATCGAATTTGTGCTGTAATATATTTGGACACACCAACCAATCACACACCGATAGAGGTACTTGATAAAATATAAAAATTTAAAAACCCCCGACTTTCTATATAGTGTATTCTAATGCTTTCTGAGTCCAAGTCACAACATCCCACAACTGGAGAGTGTTTGTGTGGTGAACATGAATGTGTTTCAGTGTCTGGGTGTTTATCTGTATATTATAAGTATTTATGTGTATTATATTCATAAAAAAATATTCATCAGCTATCTCAGTACCCATAACACAAGCTACGCTTACTTTGTGGCTAGATGGCGATGTGTGTATTGTCGTAGTATATTTATTTATTATTATTATTATGAATAGTCAAACCCTTTCATTTCCTACACCTATTGAATGAAATGAATGAATGAATGAATGAATAGGGTACGTTTGTTTATTATTATATCATTAATGTTATTATAAAATATTATCAAATAACTATAATTATGACATTACTTAAGTTAAATTATATACATTCTTGTATAATGTTTTCAAGGAAAGGGCCTGGTGGCTGGAGACACAGGTTTAATCTCGTTCAAGCATCAGTCCCTACATTATAACCGTGTAACAAAATAGCCCGTAAGCAACATTTAAGTTATGTGGAGAAATAAATAAATAAATAAATATACTACGAAAATCACACACATCGCCATCTAGCCCCAAAGTAAGCCTAGCTTGTGTTATGGGTATAAAGATGACTGGTGAATATTTCTATGAATAAGTAATATACATAAATACTTAGAATATACATATAAAAACCCACACACTGAAAAACATTCATACACATCACACAAACATTTACCAGTAGTGGGAATCGAACCCACGGCCTTGGACTCAGAAAGCAGGGTCGCTGCAAACTGCGCCAAACGGCCGTCAATAATAAATTAATCATTCATTCATTCATACCCATATTGGTAGGGAGTTATGAAAAAAAATGTAATTCGCCACTTTGTGGCGGATTACATCTTGGACCGATTTTCATCACACATAGGTAAAAACGCACCTGACTTATTCACCTTTCAAACAAAAAAAATAATTAAAAAAAAATCGGTTCATCCGTTCGGGAAATACGATGCGACAAAAGACAATCTGGTTACAGCGCCCTCACAGGGTTCCATTTCAAATGTAAACATTAGATTGACATTCTTTTTGAAAAATATTGATAATAATTATGTGATCTATATGACATTGTAATGGACTTGTAATTGAATAAATAAATAAAACAATAAAAAAATAAATAAATAAAACACATACACACTCACACACAGACGCGTCAAACTTATAACAACGTTGTTTTTGCGTCGGGGGTTAAAAAATTTAGATAGTAAAACTACGTTACAGCCTCTGATGCTAGATATGAGAAAATAGAAATATTGTAAACCAATCCAATCAAAGTGTTTTGTCATATAATCTTCTAACAATTCAATTGGCTAGTTTTAAATTTAAACAGAATCTTTAAAAATTGAAGAATTATCGATGAAACATGTACATATTACAAGCTCTGCATTTTTCATTAAATATATTCAGCCTATAGTCTCACTGCTGAGTTCTGACCGCCACGCTGCTGAAATGCAGGTTTGCGAGATTTAACTATTATTATATTATTTTCACATATTAGTCATGATAACTGTGAAAGACTCAACTGTACTCAGAACGGTGCTTAACAACGTCAATTCCCTAATTCCGGACAGACGCTAAGAATTTCTTAACAATTTTGGTATTGACCCGGTAATCAAATCTATATGATTCGTAGTCAAACATACATAAGGAGGTAGTTCTAATGAAGCATCTCCTACCTTTTTGAAGTTATACTTCTTTGACGTCGCGGCGTTAGGAAAATATCATGGTAGTGAAATTTTACGATGTAACGAAATGCACGCGCACAATGGTTACACGATTTTAACAGGATGAAGTTAGTTGCGAAACAGAGTGAGAGGGGAATACATCGTCCGCCAGATCACTTTTTACGATGCGCGCACACACCGTCACAAAAAATCGACACGCTGAAGTTAGCTATAGTCGATTATAGTTTTTCAAAAAATAAAGGTTTTACATTGTACTCTGTAAAACCTTTTTTTTCGATAGTTCATTTCGATAATTTAATTGATTCAATTGTACAAAAACCTCAAATATTAATGCTCAGTGAAATTTGGCGGGCCGATAACGAGATAACATCTAGTCGCTCCGAATTGTATCTGCTACATTCCACCAGCACGGTTAGCATGGGCAGTAAATATATATCCCCGGGGAAAGAATAAAAATTTATCATCTCCCACAGCTTTATCAACTCTCAGAGCACTGGCGTACAAGTGGAAATAATATCCAAACAACGACTATGTGTAATAATAAACGAGGGTAAACTTCTCCTAGTCAACGTTGCCGTGCTTTAGCAAGTGGACAGGTTAATTATATCCCTTGGGATATAATCGGGGATATAATTTTTATCTCCTGCCTGTGCTAGCCCCGCAGTACATGCTGGACATCATATATCTAGTGCCCCAAATATCGCAGTTGGCAAAATTAGCTTTCTTCATCAGAAATGCGAACTTATTACATGGATAGTGTCCAGAACGCAACCTACGAGCTAACACTATATATTGTCTACAGAATCTAACATTACCAAACTAAGAAAAACGAGTGCTTTAGCAAGTGGACAGGTTAATTATATCCCTTGGGATATAATCGGGGATATAATTTTTATCTCCTGCCTGTGCTAGCCCCGCAGTACATGCTGGACATCATATATCTAGTGCCCCAAATGTCGCAGTTGGCAAAATTAGCTTTCTTCATCAGAAATGCGAACTTATTACATGGATAGTGTCCAGAACGCAACCTACGAGCTAAGACTATATATTTTCTACTGAATCTAACATTAGCAAACTAAGAAAAACGAGGAGGTTATCTCCTACCTTGTTGAAGACTTCCTAACATTGGAAAGTTTAAAAATATGCGTCTAGATAATATCTTGTTTGTTTACTTATATGTCCTGAAATAATCTGCATTGTCATTGTCAAAAAACGTCGCTGCAAAGAAAACCAAAGTTAGACAATTCGACAGCCCTTTGGGCGCAGTGAATGGCGGTTTGGCTTTTTAAGTGGTTGGGTCGCAGTTTGATTCCAAATTTTTGACATTTACTATGCAAATGCAAATGAATATAGTTTAGCGGAATTGACTTTACTCGAGGTTTCAGAAGTGTTTAGGTACAAATTAAGCCTACTTAAAATAAATAAATTTTGAATTTTGCAGTGGAAGTTGCCACTCTTTTAATGTCTGAACATTGTTTACAAAATCCGATGTTCAGCGCAAAAGACGTCCGGTCGATCAGTAAGAATGATCATGATGATGATAACCATTTCAAGTTTCCCATGCCCGCTTCTATGAAGCTGCCGTTATAGGTACTTACCCATGCTTTACGTTTAACTTGTAATGGAATAAAAAGATCCAATTTCATGAATGAATAATTACGCCGTTCGCTTGGAGTTTTTTATCGGAATAGTGGAAAATGGCGCGGAATTTTCGAAATTCGAATTTCCTTCTTTGTTATACTCGCAGTTATAATATCGATCTGCGTGCGGCACATTGCCGCGGAGCGGGGCGCGAGGCTCCGCGCCGCATGAACCGTGCCCGGCATGGAACGCGACTATCAAATGCCGTGTCATGAATTGTTTGCGAAACTGACTACAACGCGGTAAGGGCGTCCTTGCTAGTCATGCAAGTGGCGCTCTCTCGTGAGAGATGACGGAATAGATAAATACACGAAGTAAGCGAAGAAACGTCTATATTTAATATTCGATATACATTGCTTGTTTTGTTAGACTATTTCGTCAGGCTCCATCATTAGATACAGCAATGTATTTCGTCCAAGTGCGAATGATGTTGCTTGTTTGGAAAGTTTGGAGCGCGGGTCGCAGGGCCACGGAGCTAGTGCGGCCTCGCGGCCCTCTTTGCCGCAACACAAATCGTTGAAATCAAAACTTTCACGCTACGAACCGCTACGAAGTTTTGCTACGAACTTCCTGCTACGCCGTTGCGCCCTGCACTCGAAACTTTGTTTGGAAAGCTTTTTTATCAGTCACATTCCGAACCGTTATCAGTGCGGCGAAAACTTCACGTATTTATGTGTGCGTCTTAGTGCACGCGGTTGCTGCGCTGTTTTGTTATCGCATGTGCGAATAAATAACTAAGTTTATCTTTATCAGATATCGCCACTTTGTATTGACATTTTTTATATCTTTATTCGACTAATACGAAACTATTTTATACGAATCAAGGCATTATCTTCTAACTTATAACTGGCACCTGCAAGTATATACATATAGGTATAATTTACAATAGCCTAAGCAACGTCATAAACAACATCAAAGAAAAGGATTTCATGACGAAGTATACTTGCCGACAAAACTAAAAAGTGGTAATCAGTGAGACCTTCGAATACTCAGAAGGTATTTCTAGCAGGTAAAAGGTAGAACCCAGTGCTGGGTACGGACTACGGCACGGCTGTACAGCGGTGGTTTTGTTGTTTGAGTTGCAGGTGGGCCGAGCACCGCCGACGGGGCCCGAACGAGGAAAGTCGTAACCGCCCGCAACCGCTTGCCATCGCCTCAGTCTACGCTCGGCCTCCGCACGCGACGCTAGTGAGTGACGCCGTGCCAGTGACTTTGAGTTTTGACAGTTGTTATCGTGATCGTGCCATGTTTTCGTATCGGAACTATGGTGTATCCCAATGAAAATGTGGAGTGATTTCCAGGTAAGACCACTTTAATTTCTCTCTTTTAAACGTATTTTGTTTATGCGTCAATTTCTTAAATTTTTTATTCAACTACAACTTACGTTTTCATTCTCACTGCGTTGAGTAATATTTTGGTGTATCTGTTATAAAATGGGTAGAATTACATCTAAGACTAAAAACTTCACAGCTTTAACGGGAGTTTTTTGGGAAATTTATGCTGTGTTTGCTAAATGTCTAAAATGTGGCAACTGTCAGTTCTGAACATATAAGCTTGGAAATTTCATATTTCACAATCGTGGCTCATTTCATCAGCCACGTTCGAATTTGTAGCTTTAGTTTAATTTAATTTAATATTCCAAAAAAAAAGTAAAATTATTTCAATTATGTTTGAAAAATAAATTGTTTAGTTATTAACTTACTACCTACCTACATTGTACTACATGCATTCTTAAAGTTAGTTTAATTCATCCCGCGAAACTTTTATTTTCGTAACATCTAGTCATTCAGACCATATTATAGTTTCTACCAGTTTCGTGATATAACTGCTTAGAAACTCGAATTGACGATGCGGGTTGCTTTGTTACATACATAATCTTGAAGAAGTAACTTGGTTGATATTATACATTTAAATAAAGTTTTAAAACTTACTTCCAAAATGAATTCAAGGTTTTTCTAATTTTCAAATATATTAATATAAGTAGCGATAAGAATCGCGAAATGCGAAAAATTTTGTTTTGTTTCGAAGAGCGCGCCTTTTTCGAATCTGACATCTCGGAGCGTTTCCGGCGACCTGTCAAACGTCATGTGATAGATAGAAGGGCGCATTCTGTAGAGTATTAAATCAAATCGCCGTATTCTGATAACTGCGCCGCGCTCGAGGCAAACGAGAACTCGTCACAGAAATACGTGCTCGTTGCCGTCTCGCTCTATCGCATGGGGGCGTCTCGCTCTAGCGACGGGTGTTTTTGTGGCAGAGCGGGTTTTTTGTCGGCGGGCGCGAGGCTGCCGGCGCCGTTCGCTCGCTCGACTCCACATTAATTATCGCCGAGTTGGCTCGCCAGTTGCCAGCGCGAACGCACTTTACTTTCTATAACGCTTTATTACAGACTCTTGCTTATTTTTGGGCAAGTTTTACCGTACCTAGAATACTTGCTTGGTTTTTTTTAACTCTTTCTCCATGGACGATGACTTTTTCTATTTCTCCGTTAGCTTGGTAACATCTCAAGAATTCAATGATGCTAGAGAATACAGAAGAATGCCTTACCTACGCTTGAGGAGTTAGATGTTTTTAATACAAGTTATGAGTCGTTGGGTTTTCCTATGAGCGAGTCGAGGGGCGAATTGCCATAGCAACAGCGTAGGGGCCGCGCCCAGAGCTTACCTTCTACTTGAAGAAGTCTAAATATTCCTATTCTGTTTTCATTTCTAAATATTTAATACTTATCTATTGTAATCATACACTTCAGTATATAATGAGTTATCATTATCAAAGATAGGCAGATAATATTCGGCGTAGCTATCTACTTATTTTATTCGCAAAATCTGTTGTTTTGTTAAGAATCGACATTTAATAGAGTTTTACGATAAAGCAGTTCAACGTCTTGCCTTGAAAACGCGGAATTAAGAATGGTTCTAGGAAAACTTCCATTTATATCTTGCGGTCGTTTTATAAAGCAACCTAACTTACGCAAATCTGAATTTCAAACTTTCTTACCGAGTGCATTAAGTTTTGTTGAGTTTATCCTACTTTTGGAATTAAAAAATCTACTTTGAAGGCTGTTTCCTTGTTCTATTTTTGCATTTTATCTTCTCAACCTTGACATTTAGGCTTCTCAAGGTGCATGATTTGGAGACTGATATACCTACCTTTTATGATAGTATATTTAAAATTATAATCAACTTACTATAAGCGCGAGCAAAACAAAATAATTTAGAAAAAAAAACAAGTTAAGTAAGCACTTTATAAAAACTCAAGTTTCTAAAGTATTAAAAAAAACTATCACTGTTGTTGATCGAAGACCTTCTAATATAATGAAGTGACCGCTTTTCGCGTTCTGCCGTGCCATTACTTTAAAAATAGAGGTTTTATTTGATATTACATGAAAAAGAAGGAGTTGCTTTTTCAAGATGTGATTGGTTTTCACCTTTACCACTTTTCCGATGATGGACATCAATGTCTAGCCCTCGGGTATCTGTTTTTTTTAAAGGTAGCCGTATGGCTGTAATAAAGTTTCCTCCTCCTCCTCTTTGTAACTTGAGGCCTTTCAATGCGATTTCTTAGGAAAAATTATTGCTACTTTAATTTTAGGGGTTTTTTTTTCTTTTCGTTATCGAATCGAGCACGATACGATTGTTAAAAGTCACAAGTAAAACTTTCGCGCAGATAGTGAGCTAACTCAATAATTCGTAACATGTTCAGAACCAGAGAACAACCTTTATGCAGAATACCAGTATGGGAAGTTTAAAACTACCTTATAAAAGGCGCAAAAATCATAAACATCAACAACTGATATGCAAAACATGTTCACGTATGCAATGTAAATAAACCCCTCACCCCTGTTAGTAAAAAGTTGTAGCCTAAAAACTTTTTGGAACAAACTACTTCCATTTAGGCCTAGTGCGTGGGGTGGGGGTGGGTGGGTGCACTCAGGAATGCGACTTGTTGCAGTCACGTGCATCCGCCGTCAGACGTCACACGTAAACGGCTTACATAAAAGCATTTTGCCTATTGCTTTTATAGCGCGTGTGGCGAATAGAATAAAGATCAAAATTCCAAAGATAATTTAAATTTCAAAATTTATTTGGCAGCTGTTATAGGAATGATTGGATTTTGATGAAGAATTGGATATATCAGAATGTTTATTTTGTGGATGTCTGTTGACCAAAAGGCTGACAAGACAAATATATATATATATATATATATCAACAATTATTCCAATATTCTATGTGTTAAAAGTTGAATATTTAACTATTCTAGGGAACCAACTGCTCAAAAGCAATGGAAGGTTCATGTGTTTTTTGTCATTTCTATCAATCATTCTTGCAATGGAAGAAGGTCCCATAAAGACAATGAGAGTAACTTAATTGTATTCTGCATTAGTAAGAGCCATTTGCTTCTTCTTCTTCATTCTTCTTCTTTTTGTTGTGCTTTGCACGTTATAAACGACTCATACAGACTTCAGTCAACCGAGCAGCCCATCTTGATTGCCTCTTGGCGGTAGTTCTGCAGTTATACCAAACGATTATCAAAAAACCAATGCGATGCTATTCGTATCCATTGTATATTCTTTTGCCTCTAAGAAAATTGAATAAATGTCAAAGATGCGAAAAAACAAAAAACTTAAAAATTCCAAATTTGCATAAATAATATTAGTGTACAGCAACCTGTCAATGTTAATGTTTCGTATATGTATTGACAGTCTTCGTTTAAAGCACGGAGAGTTGAATTTGCGAGATCGTAATGCGCCTGAGAAATGTAGAAAAATATAATTATGATGCGGCATCCGCGTTACCGGCGGATATAATAACGCACGCGGCATTTCGCGCATCTCGTCAACTCTTTTATTACACATCGCGCCCGTTAACAATCGACCACGTGGGGCAAGTAAACATATAAACAAATGAATGAATTTGCCGTAACGCACCAGACGTCATCGGCGAAGACACGCATAATAATCGCTTATGCAAACGAGCCTTATTATGTAAAACATTATGAATCGTGCCGACATGTTTTGACATAAACATTTACGACCAATTATGAGCCTATTGTGTGACTCAATGAACTTGAAAGACATTACAATAATATAGGGCATCGACACCGGCTTGTGAATGGACATAAAGAAACACCTGTTTAGAAAAAATACTCAGCTTAGCCGTTGTCAGGTGTACCGAATTGAATACGGACGATCATATTTTTATTACCTTTGTATTGAGTTACCGAGTTGAGATTGTTTGTTTCCCTTTTTTGTCGCATTAACGCGTCGTGCCAATTGTGGCATATTACGGGTTAACTCATAGCGCCAGAACTTCTTACATTTTATATTCTTATGTTTTACTTGTCTTTTCTGTATGACCCGTGCAAAAAACATTTTGACAAAACCCTTTCTATGCAAGCCACGATGCGAATAAATTTATTTTTCGCAATCGTGGCATTTTAGTTATTTTATGCTATATATACTATATTTCTACTCAACGTCCGAAAGTTTGGTCAAGAAGGAGACAGCAACCCATAACATATCTATGTTTATTGTTTACGCAATCTTTTGTCTTGATGTTTTTTGTACAAATGTAAAGAAATGTTGTGTAATTTATTAAGAATATATTCTATCTGATTTAGTATTTATGTGCGTTTAGAAATAGAAGCATGTGCCCGCAAAAAGGTGGGAGCCAGCAAGCGAGACTGGCAAGGTAGATATGTGAAACATTGCGAATTCTCAGCAATAAGTAAGACAAGCGACGAATGTCGAGCATCAAACGTACAGAACAAGTACGCCGTCATTATCTCGAGACATGAATGAAACGAAACGTAAATTGAAATGTATCGCGTGCTATAATCCGCGCATTAATCTCACTCAAATGCCGATCGTTGCGTAACATTGAACACAAACGGCTCAAGTTCATTGATCCACTTAATGTCCGCTAAATGTGTCGTTGTTGTCGAATGTCAAAACAATGTTACATAATTAACGCGTTTACATGCCATCTGTGCACGTGCCGCGCCTGCCCACTTCCGAGTTTCGAACGCCGACAGAGCACCGAGGCGCCTAACTGATCACCCGTGATAGGTACGTCACCATGTTTATTTATGAGCTTATGATTATAAAGTGACGTTTTAGCCCATTCCGATATCGTTGACCGGTCGCCGTATAATAATAACGTTCATTCATAAGTGATTTATAGTAACTACCTACCTACCAAATAGATTTGTAGTGGCATTAATAAAGCCATTATCGCATAATTATACCTATACAACATTTTACGCTGCTTGCCGTCTCACCACACGTCTGTAGTAAAACACTAATCAGCCTTGTTTTGTTTACATGTTTCGCATCTAATTTACTTTTGAATTATTAACATTTTTTCACTGCATTGAATTAATTTATTATATGTTAGTATCTACTAACATTCCTTGCTTTGATCTATATATCTTGGTAGGTAAATTATCTAATACGTCCTTCCTTAGGTTAATCTTCAAGCAGTGCAACTTTTTCATGCAATTTGAAATGTAACGCCAAAATCAAACTTTCTATTTGCCATCTAATAAGAGTCCTTAAAAGCAAACCTGAGAAGAAACCTTCTAGATCAGTGCATTCTCTTTTCATTGGTTACAACAAAAAAATACCATATAAACCACATTACAGAACTCAAAACCTACTAATATTATAAATGTGAAAGTGTGGATGTTTGTTACTTAATCACTGAAAAACGGCTGAACTGTTTTGGATGAAATTTGGCATGCATGTAGCCTTTGACATGGAAAAGAACGTAGACTACCTTTTATCCCGATTCCTTAAGTACCTCGTTCTCGAGGGAAAATTGAAAATTATTTACGACCTAAACCGCGGGCAGACAGCTTTGAAATTTTGTATGCATGTCACCTATGCTATGGAAAAGTACATGTACTTTCTATACCAATTGTTAACGAGCTAAGTTTTAGACCTTTTTCTGAAGTCAAAGCAGACGAAGTAGCGGGCAGAAGCTAGTTATACTTATATGAAATTATTCTACTTTTTCTACTTATATTGGGAATTAAGTAAGAGATACTGTTAACGAAGTTCATCGTTTCATAATAAGAAGAAACTTAGTTGACAATTTTAACAGTCAGAACAGCTAAATTATCTTACTACAGAATCGCAAGAATTTTCGAGTTCGTTGATCGCAGGGAATAAGTTTTAAGATTTATTATAGTTGTTAAACTTTCACCCCGGGCGTGAACTTGACCGTCAAAACGAGAAAAAATGCCCATAAAAAACATCAGTCTTGTGCGTTGATGTGAATTTACATAAATTATTGGCGGCGGCGCGTCTGGGGGCGCCCGTGTTTACCCAATGCACTGTTTACATAGGCATACCGATCCAGAGTTCAACGACTCGTATATGGTTTTAATGCTTTACGGCCGTGAAATTGGGTCGCCTTATTCCGGACACATGCGAATTAAAGGCCACTTGCGAAATGCGAATGTCAGGTGCGCGATTTAAGGGATTCTATCGCACGGCGCACCGGCAAGTCGGCGAGCTGCGGAACATACGTGTTATCTAGTCGAATAACTTACTATTAACTACAAGTTTGAGGAGAAGAAGGGGTGAAGGGAGTGCGTCTTCACTCATTGACGGTTGAAGCGGCCCGCGACACTTTCACTGCTCCGTTATTGCACTACGCGCCTACTGCACCGTTCCCCTTCGGCCCCGGCCTCCCCAATGCATTCACCCCTCGCCTCCCTATCCCTGCGTAGGGCTACCCAAATATAAGGGTGCCATTGAAATCCAAGAATAGAATCTATCTTTGAATAACGTTAATCATTTAACTTTTTTACGAAAGCTCGTCAAGATATCATTGTGCGAATCCTATGCTCGACTAAAAGGCCTGGGAAAATGTTATTTTACTATTTTTCTGGTTGTTTTCTTTAACTGTTCCATAAATATCAGCCGTTGGAACGCAACAACGAGTGGGCGCTGTTGACAGCTAACGGATTAGAATGCTTAAAAAAGTAACATTGTTAAAGATTTCTCGGGAAGGTCGGCGACCTCTGTCGCTATGTTAGCCGTGCAAGGAGACAATGCTCGGTATGCTAATAGTAAAATGATTGCATCAGAGCGATCAGTCTATCAACGACCGTATCTCGAGTCTAGACGAGGAGTGAGGCGACTGGCGAGTGGCGAGGGCGAAGTGGGACAATGTCATTGCTGAGGGCTCGCCATTATTTGCGTAGCCGTGTGTCAACGCGTCCCCGAGTGACAAGTGGTCGCGGGTCGTGACGGAAGTTTGTAAACACCGCCGGCCTTGCTCCCACCGATTACCAACCACCGCACAGTTAGTCACGCACGAAATAACCCGATATCGCATCTCTCAGTGAGTCGATCACTATCTTTTCAATCAATAATGCAAATCAATACCGAGTCATTCATTAAACGCATTACGTAAACCGAGTGACGTGGTTAATCTTACTGTAATTTGCCTTTGCTACACTGGTGTGGTTGTCAGCATGACGAGGCCCTGGATTCGATTACCGCGCCGGTTTAAAACATTTACTGTTTTTCTGACAAGCAGTTCTCAGTAACAGACGCTAAGAAATAGCTGCCGACCATCCCCTTGTCACAAAGCTGTTTACGATAATGTTATAGTAATCACTGATAACACGCCAACCTGCAACGCAGCAGCTTGAGTTCCAGGTCTGAAACTCGTCTTGTCTACTATAATACTCGTATAATATCCCTATCTATGAACTTCTGTGAGGTTAATAGGATGAGGACGATGATGCCAAAATCTAAGTCAATCCATTGGCCGCGTGAATGAAGTAACAACTTACTCACACACTCGCATTTATAATATTAAATGGGATAGTCGTGATCCGTAGCGGGTGGGTGTAAGCTGCGAAGGAAAGCCGGGGCGTTCGGAACGGGCGCGCGGGTCCGACTATCGCTGATTGATGGGCGATAGATAGCTCGACATTGAACCCGTTGCACGGCTACTGTAAATATATCTAGTGCGGACTTCCGCTATGACGTAGTACCCGTGACGCGCTGTGACGTAGCACCGCACACTTTTTTGTTTACACTATAAAGCATATTTATTTACATTGTTATTGCATAGCTAGGTCGTCGCCTTATCTTTTATTGCTTTTGGCTTTTCACGTGTGCACTGCCTTTCCGTTCTGTTTCCGATGATTATGTGTTATGGGTACAGTGATTTTGTTTTATCGTTTGTTTATGTAATAACACTTGAGATTATTTGTTATGAATACGTTAACTGTATTTTGAATGGCATAACTTTATCATTAGTAGTTAACGACCGGCTGTCATGAATGGACGTTTGCTAATTTTGTCTGGTATTAAATGTTTACTGTCTTTATAATTTTATTATAAAGTAACGCTAATGTAGGTAGGTAAAATAACATGGTTGGAAAAATTTAATATAGTAACGTAATAACAGTTTATTGCACCACAATTTTTTTGAAAAGAATGAAAACCATTTTAAAATGGCTAGGTAGTTACCTACTTACTTCAATTTTTTCTACCATATTTTACAATAAAAATCAAGCTGTATTTGCTATACTCCGCGAAAAGAAGCTATTCGCGGAGTATAGCACATTAAGCTAGTTTTTCATTGTAGGTATACAATGGAATGCCGCAAGGAAACATAATTAGTATTCCACCTCAAAGCTATCCAAAGTTTTCTAATTCTTTTCACAGCTTATAAGGAAAGTATATATTAAAATTGGTCATCTAGTAAGTAACATATGCGTGATCATCGACGTAACTACCAGGATCGTACAGAATAACATGAAATATTATATTTTAAAAATTAAATGTGCTTGGTGCTAAATCCTGAACGAATTGCGAACCTCCTATTAAATAAATAAATAAATAATAATAATAAATAAACTAACTACGACAATACACACAACGCCATCTAAACCCAAAGTAAGCGTAGCTTGTGTTATTGGTACTAAGATGACTGATGAATAATTATATAAATAATAATATACGTAAATACTTATAATATACTCGTATAGTTAAACATCCAGACAAACATTGTCCAGTTGTGGGGATCGAACCCACGGCCTTGGCTTAAAAAGCAGGGTCGCTGCCCACTGCGCCAATCGGCCGTCAAATTATTTTAGATCGAAGTCGCTTAGAAATTAGTCGCCTTTGGCCTGCTATAGGATTGTTGTTAGTAATTCGACTAGAAGGCTCTCGGGACTAATCTTCTAAGTGCGCAGCCTTCAGAAGAGGGTACAGAGCCCCCTACGGCGGGTGGGTGTTCATTAAAAATTCATTCTTATTTCGGAGCGCTGCTGTAATCAGCCGCAAAGGGGGAGACGCACGCTTCAGCTTCTCTCATTATTTAGTATCGTATCCATTAGTATTGTTAATGCGTAATGCCCGAATGTAGCGTTCATAGCCCAGTGGGTAGCTCGACTTTACTGTCGGGGGCAGAGTTCGAATCACAGCCTCTAACTTTCAAAGTTATGTGCTTCAAAGGTGTAGGAAAAGATCGTGAAGAAACCTGCATGCCTGAGAGTTCTCCATCATATTCTCAAAGGTGTGTGGAGTCCACCAATCCGCACTGGGCAAGCGTGGCGTACTACGGCCTTAACGCCTCCTCATTGTGGGAGAAGACCCGTGCCCTGTAGTGAGCCGGTAATGGGTTGATATGATTATGATAATGAATGTCCGAATTGTCTGCAATCCTCGTTGGTCTTGTGATTAGCGTAGATGACTAGGCGACAGGTCCTGGGTTCTCCAATCAGGTATTTCTTAGTAGATACAAGTCTGGAGTTATTTGATTAGTGCAGTTCAATTAACCCCCGTGCCTAGGAATGCTCGATTTGCAAAGTTAGTAGTAATTGTAGTTGATGCCCGCCAACCCACATCTAGCAAGTGCGGTGTGCGTAAGTTGCATTCGGGGAGGATATGAACTCTAACACCTTTGTCTTATGGTAGGAGTCATGAGCCCAACCGTGGGACGCGTAGAACTTGAGGATGATGAAGATGATAAATGTCTGAATTAAAGAGACATAAAATACTGTGTATTTTAGCGGTGTTAGTTTATGTAAGTTACGACTTATTAAACTAGTAATTTAGAGTTTGAAATGTTTTTAGCTATTTATCAGACACCATCGTCCTGAGGATTTCAGTCGATATCTCCCCTAAGTTTGCATTTCTAGTTCCCAGTCATAAATTATTATGAATAAAGAGTATTACAAATAATGTACTAGCGGAACCGGCAGAAGTCGTCTTGCCCGTTAAAGCAGCACCATCTACCGGGTCCGGTCCAATTTTATTTTCAATTCATCTAGGAATCTATAGAAATACACACATAAAATTTCATCCAAATCGACCCGGTCGTGTAAGGAACTTGGTGAAAAACGTAACGTGTTTAAGTATATTGCTGACATTTTAAATATTTTTCTTACCGCTTAAACCTTCCCTGGCCTTCCACGAATATGTCAAGACCTAAATAAGCCAAATCGGTACAGCCTTTCTCGAGTTTTGATGAGACTAAGGAACAGCATTTTTATATACCTATATATATATATAGATAGATAGATTTGAATACGTATAATTTGAAAAAAGATTTTTTTTATTGACATTTCTACAGCCAGTTTGGTAACTCAAACTCAAATATTTTAACAGTTGTCATTCTAGTAGTCAGGCGAGACAGAATAGGTGACTTAGTCAGCCACCTGACTTCGGTAATGATAAAACAGATTGTTCTTTAAATACGTTTTTATAATTGGATAATTACGGTAATGTAGTGCATGGGTGTGTGGGTTCGACACATTTCTATGGGGAGGCAACCCTCTTCCCATCCTACGAGAGATTCTACCATTAGTTCTAGCTCGAATTAAACTCGAAGTTGTGTTTTTGTACCGTGAAGAATTGTCTGTCCCACACAATCATTATAATTATATAAAAAGTACCTATAAAGTACCTAAAACGTTTGAAATAACGCTGCCTATAAGTGATTTTGAGGAGAGTGTTACCTAGAATTTTGACGCTTTAAGAGCACAAAATGCTACCTAAACTTCTTTGTACAAAAATTGCCTGATTGTAGTTTATTTAACTATTAGTTTGGCGGCTTCTTCTGTCAAATTAGCAAAACTCTAGCACCTCTAGTGAAAATTTAATCCTTCTAGAATATTATTTTTAAACTGCCTTGTCGGCCAGACTGTTACAATTAGAGTTTTATAAAGTTGATATTTTTAGTGCGATAAAATTAGCACGGCAACAATAAATTCCTTATGTATGACTCTTTCTCTCCATCGCATTTGTCTATACGGGTTTAATAAAGCTAGCAACGTATTTTGATTCACTTATTCGATCTGTACAGCCTGAATTTTATAAGTTTTTGTAGTGTTTTTTTTAGTAAAAAAATGTTTTTGTAAAGCTTATTTTTATCCATCAGTTAGTTAATCATTTCGTCTTAAATTTAAAACACATAGAGATAATCACTCCCACAGTAACACAGAAATCTCGTGAATTCTTTTTTCGATTCAAAATCGAGTTCTATATTTTGTGTGCTCATGGTAGGGGGAACGGGGAGTCGTCGGCGTCAGGTCGCCCCCGCATGCCATCCCGTCTCCCCCCTTCTAATCTTTTTTAGTCCTCCCATCGAGCCCGTGACGTCATTGCTCACAGAATTTGCAATGAAAAAATGATTAAGCATTTCTCTTAGCGATATGTTATGTCTATACATTGCAAAGTAAATTGGCAAAGGTTAGGGAACTGAATAACTTCTTACTGAGTTATTAATAGCACTGTTCTGTTGCGCAATACTTTGTACTTTGTTTCATATTATGATTGTGATAAACAAATCTGATTGGAGGCTTTGGTCGCAAATAACTTAGTAACAACTTTTTTCAAGTCAAACGGTATTCTGGGAGCTGGAGTTAAAAACTGTTTTGTTTCTGGAAAACTGAAGTCATTTTACTTTTAACACCTTAGATACCGAGGTTTTTGTGACAGAGCTCGTTCCACCATCATGCTTATTACTGCTGCGAAGCAGCATTGTTGCAATGCTGTATTCAGGTCTTAAAGGCGTGGTTCCGGTTTTATAACAGGCATATGGGGCTTGACAGTTGACACCTACGCCTCATGGGCAGAAGACAAAAATTATATCCCCCGATTATATCCCCTGTCTATACATAATTCACATGTCATCCTGCTAAAGCACGGGAACATGGAATCGGAGATTTTTAACCCCGTTTAATATCTATATATATAAAAGAAAGTTGTGTTAGTTACACCATTTATAACTCAAGATCGGCTGGACCAATTTTATTTATATGTGATTTTTTGGATTTCTCTTAGACCGGAATAGGATAATAAGTATTTAAATGTAACATTCATCAAAAACATTAGATGGGGCATTTTCTTGGTCCGTCAATAACCTATAAAATACACCGTAATAAACTATAAAAAACATATGATATGATAAATTGGCTGACAATGATTATGGTACATTAATTGTTTGAGAATGATGGAAGATACATTAATATAGTATTTTCAATAACGGCACCGTAAAACAGGTTCGATTCCACGTGACAGGGGTGAGATGCACGCTGATTTGATATCTGGGTGCACGCATCACATCAGCTGATCGGTCGTTTTCCTTTTCATCTCGCACATCGCGTAATTAATTGAACGCCACGGGCGGTGCGCGGGCCGGCGATCGACTTTCATACTTACTACACCACCGTTATAGACGAAGAGGCCACTGTGACATTTTCCATCCAGTGGATACATAAAAAAATCGTTTCCAGCGCATCAAACATCATTCAATTTATACACACAATAAGTACTCTGTTGATGTATGTAGGTGTGGATCGTACAGTCTAAATTGCCTGACAATAAAAAAAATAACGTGCGTTTCTACACATGTCTCGAAACATGATTAAATCCAAATAGTAATCATTTGCTTATCCAAAATCAAACTGTCCAATGCTTTATGTTTCTAACATTTGTTTGTCGTTGGTTGAGTAACAGATGCCCTCATAAATTAAATAACATCTTCATAAATTTTCACATAATATTTATATGTGATAAAGGCAAAATTCAATATTTCTTTCACCTTATGTACCTATCGATAAGATTTTAGCCTACCTAACCTACAAGTATTTTTGTAAACATAATTCATACCATCTTAGATAGACGTTATACAAAAATAAAGATAATCTAATAACGCTGGTTCCGACTGAACAGAATAATTCATACACTTTATTTCAAAGGATAGGTCGTCTCTTATACTACAACCATCAAGTGCACCAAAGCCATTAACCTTCATTCTGATAACTGAATGAATCTACGTCCCATCTTTAGTTTAATCTACACCCGCCTGCGAGTAGACGTCGCGTTCATTTCGCTTTTCCCTGTCAAATTTTTTTTGCAACGCGATTCAATGAAAATATTTTTTTTATTCCGTCGCATTGAGTTTATATAGTTATGTCATAGACAATGGGCTGTGTCTTAACCAATTGCAAATGGCTGACGTCTGATACAGTTTTTTAACGTGAAAACCGGTGATAGCCCAGTGGTTGGGGCTCCGGCTATCTTCCGGGGGACCGAGTTAGATCCCCGACACGCACCGTGAGCTTTACGGTGCTATGTGCGTTTTTAATTTGAGCAATTATAATTTCGCTTGCTTTAACGGTGAAGGAAAACAGAGTGAGAAACCTGCATGTCTGAGAGTTCTCCAAGACGTGAGAAGTCTACGGCCTATACCCTTTCCCTCTCATTCTGAGTGGAGATCGGTGCTCTGTAGCAGACCTGAATGGGATGATAAAGGCTCTGAGTTACCATTATTTTTAGTTGTGCACTCTTGGCAGAAGGGAATAGATGTAAAGTGTCAGACGTCGCTTATCCTTTCTACTTATAATAATATCATAGGCCTTCATGCGTAGCTTAGCTGAGCGCTTTTATTTGTTGGTCAAACGCATCTCTCACATTAGTTATAAAGGTAATCATAAATACAGTGATCTATATGCAGGTCATAAATGTAGCATAACGTGTAAACATATTTGCAAAGCAGTAACATAGTATGCTATAAGAAATTACACAAACAGTAGGTACACTTGTGAGTTTAACATGATCCATTTTTCACTGCGTCATCACATTATCAAGTGAAACTGTCGCGAAACCGGTCATTGATGACAAAATAAGCTCGTCGTCAAAACAGGATTAAAAGGGATTAACAGGTGTATTATTTATACCGTTGGCGAAGTATTTGTGTTGACTTTGAAAGGGCGTAAGGAGCAACCCGCATTCAATCACAAGCCCGTATGAAGCCAATTAGTTGAGCCGGGGAACGCCTATAATCCTCTGGAACATTTACTTTCATATCCATTTATTGATGGACTAGTAAGCGATGATAGCCCAGTGGCTATGGCTTCGGCATCTCGTTCGGGGTGACCGAGTTCGATCCCCCCCGGCACGTACCTCTAACTTTTCGGAGTTATGTGCGTTTTTAATTAAGTTAGTTAAATATCTTTGACGGTAAAGGAAAATCGGGCAATCTGCATACCTTGTCATGTTCTCTATAATGTTATCAAAAAATATCAATCAGCACTTGGACAGCATGGCGGACTGCGGCCTAAACTCTTCTCATTATGAGAGGAGACCGACGTGACCGAGGAGGCCGTCGGCCGTTAATGGACTGATGATAAAGATGGATTCGTAATATATGACTCGGGAAAAACGGAAAAATTAGGGCTGATAATAAAAGCTCATAGTTACATAGCACCTACTATGGAGATGGCTTTATTACTCTTGAGTTATACTGAGGATTAGAAGGATTTAGAATAGCAAACTGCCCAGAGTTTTTAGCTGTTATAATGATCAGGGCGCGATAGGGTTCAAGATTCTGAAACGCAATCGCACTACATTGATTCTGGAGTCTTACAAGTAGCACAAAGCCATGGTATGTGGATATCTATGCAAGAGATCTAGGATCAACATTGGTAATCCAAAAGCTGTCACGTGTTTAAATATTTACTAAAACTTTTATATATATATCTCTTTTTTTGTTGGTCTATCTAGGCACAATAGAACAATAGCTATAGCTTATTGCTAGTGTGGTTAAACATTGAGTCTACATAGGTACTGATGTTAAAGCAGTGCCGTAAGAAAAAAAAAACTATGGAATCTTTCTTTGAAGCTTGTCGGATAAAGAACATCAAGTGTTCTTTATCCAACAAAGAGAAAATAATAAAGCTAGATTACGTTTTCCTATGATATTATATTTTAGATTACGTGTACCTACGTGCTATTTTTAACGGAAATTTAAAATTTTATTTTTACATGACTGTTATTCACATTTGACTTGATTTTATTCACATTGACATTTCCCGAATCTTTGTCCGTTTTAGAAATAAACGCCCTTTTTTCAGCTGATAAATTTGAACAGGCTATTTGACCAGTCCAAAGTCTATTCCAACATTAATACAGCCGGTCTGAAGCTGAATAGATCCGATCGAAACTCCCGTTTTTACAAAACAGATATTGCAATGTAGATGATGAATCACGTAGGTAGAAAACAGAAAGAAAATTGTGTTTCCAAGTATGTATTACTATATTTTATTATGGCTATTTATTAAGAGCCAAGACAAACTTGCACAAAGTATTTTTCTGTTGGGCAAGCGAACGTGTCGAGAGAGGCCGCGTGTTGAGCCGGTCGGTCGTATTTCTCATGCGCAGTGTCGCAACGAGCGGCTGAAGCAAGAGCATCGGAGAGCGGCGCCCGCGCAGCTGTCACGTCGCCTGCAACTAGTGATGGACTTTATACTAGAATATCAATGAATTCGATTCAATTTAAACGTGAGTCGAATCTATTCCACTGAAATTCTTAGTCGAGGTCCAATTGTACCTATTACATTAACATTATAACTTGAAAGCTCTTTAAGTTAATTCCATTCATTCTTTCTCAATAATACTAGTCCAACTGTTATCACTAATCTTAAAACCAAAAGATTTGAGATTGAGGTAGAAGTAGTAGTGGCCGTAGAAGAGTTTAAATTCGATATCGAATTCCTTAAGACACTACCTTATTGATAGAAAGAATGATTAAAGAAATACTTTAAAAAAATATTTTCAAGATACGTTATAAATAATGTTATATTAGTTTTGTAGGCCACTCGAGGTCTTTTGCAAACAAGGTTAGGTTGCGCCAACGCTGGTTTTCGTATGAACTTACGTAATATGATGAATAAAACAAAAATACTAGGATAACAGATACATATTTAGAAGAGTAGTAGTGCAAGTCGAGTCCAAAGTCACTTTTAGCTCATCACTTGGCAGCCCCAGCGACCAGCGTACAGCACGCATGTGGTGCGCGTGTGTGGGTGACGTCAACGCGCCACTTTCACCGCACTTTCGTCGCTGGCGCGCTAAAAAACGGGGCGCGATTAGACGTTGCTATTAGTACATGCGATGCGACTTGCGTTCTGTCGCGCGAAACGATACGGAATTGTTTTCTAACCGCTGTACGCAGCCACGAGAGTTGATACTAGCTCGCATCACCCCGCGCACTATCTTATAGATTCCTAGTCCCTGCGCAGAAATCGAGTTCCTACTTCTTCAACTTTTATGACCTGCCCTGGCGGCTGTTGAAATATAGAGTAACATATCCTATGATAGGCGTTTATTAATCGTTCAAACATAATTGTTTCCACTATTGTGAGGTCATGGTCATGCATTCGTAAACTGAAAACTAACGCTATTAGGGTTCCAAAAGTGCCATGTGCCTGCCAGTATTTTTATCTTTTTTAAAATTAAGTTAAAGCAACTTAGGTATACCAATTATTTTATTCATACCCAAGCTTGATAACGTTTTATTATTAAACTCTTTATTTGTATACCACAACATTAACATATTTAAAATATAACAAAAACAGAAACATCGAAAGAAGTAGTAATACAAAAGGCGGCCTTATCGCTTAATAGCGATCTCTGCCAGGCAACCTTAGAATTAGGAAAAAAAAGAAGAGGAGAATAGACTGCTGGTGGTACAAATATTAAAACGTTTACGTTAACGTTGATTATAAATCCTTTAGTTTTGACAGGAAATATTTTAATTTGGGGTTGAAATCATTTTTCTTACGGGTTGTGTTATTAATCAGGCTTAAAACTGGTTTTAGAAAAGGCCCCTCGAGATTCTAACACCAAGCATTCTAGCAATTCAAAATCCTTATTTTTTATACTCATTAACATCAACTGAGGATATCTTAATCATAGGTTTTTTTTGAAGGAATTTGATTACGCAACTCTTTGACCAGCGACTTCTGTAAATCTACGTGATGTAGTCTATCCACCTACTGAAGGGTCCACCATCGCTTCAGCACAAAATACCCCAACTGACATCACTCGCCCGGGCTATGTCCCATCTATTGCCACTTCACTGAACACTCGAGCATGTCTCCTTCCATCGCCCGCGGTGACTCTTTGCTCTCTTATCAGGCCCATTACAGGCAGCACGCATAGTACGCATAACTTTTTTCTTTACCATATAAAAAAAGATATATTTTTTTTAAACAAAGGTTATATTTTTAATGATCCAAACAGTAGAAGTAGTACAAGATTTGCTCGCCCGCAATCGAGAAGTCGTTTTTGCATATCAAACTGTGTATCGTTGAAGTGAAACAGACCTAATCTCACACGTTTTAGAGTACGGAATTCTGTTCTTCAGATTTTTGCTTTACATACTTTTTGTCAAAATCCCGAGCTAAACAATTGTAGGCAAATTTGAGCTTTATTGCAATTTAAATAAAATCCATTTTACTTCGATGTATAAGTGCTTACACACTCGAAAACGACTCCTCGATTACGAGCTAGCAAATATTGTGCTAAGGCTACAGAACACGATACGAATGCCGATTCCACGAGACGTTGCTAACACAGTCTACAAATACCTACGCCCCGTCAATTACAGGTTTCGGTCGCCGGCACCTGTCTGCACTTTATATATTTATATACCTATAATCTATATAACTAATTTTAAATCGCTGACGATCGCAAGGATTCGCGCTTCGTTCCCAACGGAACAAGTAAAATCCATTTGTTGCTATCGCGCCTGTCTAATTAAGCTCTGTCATAGACTCTTCGAAGGCTCTATTACTGGCTCCAAACTTAGAGCGGACTATCACATTTGGTAACTGAATTTCAGTTGATGGAGAATGGATTTTATGCTCGCAGTAATAAGGTCGATATTGAGGGTGGAGTTTAATTTCGCTCAGTGTGACAATTACGACGATGCGGCCCGCCCTCGCGCCGCAATCGATAGGCCTAGCGCGGGGCGGGGGCGGGCGGGGGAGGACTGGATCAGGGGGGGAGGTATGGTCATTACTTATGCAAAACAGCGGCAGCGGCACTCGCGACCACACGTCCGCAGCAACCGCTTCATACCATTGATTTGGACTGATGATGCAAGCTATCAATTATTGAACTTGCGCTGTTTATGAACAGGTCCGCATCTTTATGTGACCTCCGGGGTCTGCGTAGTCCTAAAAATTAACACACCTTGATCATTTAATCTAGTTCCCCTCACTTTTATATCGTCCATCTACGAGGCATTTTAGAAGGCAAAATTAGTTAGTTGATATTCTATAGATACATCCAAAGCAATTTGCTTCTTAGTTTCTTTCTAATGCGCACCGCAAAGCTTTGAAATTTAATCCTGCTGCTTTCCCCAGCATATAGATTATAGACTCTCAAATCAAGGGTGGATGAAAATGTTTTGGACAAACGCGCTCCTTCTTAGGCTGCATCACCACATAAAATTAAATAAAGTATTCCAAAAACATAACTTGTGGACACAATTCACGTCGAATCGCTAGGATAATAAAGGTCATATTATTATTTAGTCAGCTTTAACGACAATGTTACATCAGTATCCGAGTTGAAAGTTAACCTACCCAAAATGGTACCTAAAAATATATTTTATTAATAGGTGAAAACGCGTTACTTGTTGCTCTTGCGCCTCTGTAAACGGGTCCTGCGGATGTTTACGATCGGCTCAGATGAACATATAGGATAACGAGAAAAGGTGTCCTTAAACTTTGGCAGTTCTAAAATGTTGGCATTAAAGAAAACCACCCTCTGCTGGACTTTAACTTGCTCTAACTCCACCAACCCTATGTTGTTTTGTTGCATTACATATGTACCTAAATATGTAATGCAAAAAAGGCCATCACGTTCTTAATATGACTTTCTAAATAAGCATTGAAAAAAAGCACATTAAAGCCCTAAAGATGTTTTTTTTTAAATTTTATTGAAGCGCAAAGAATATTCTGATTCGCCTAGATACTAACCAACTAACACTTTCCAAAATTCCCAACCGTTTTATTTGCATAGATTGGTCAAGAACCATTTCCAAATAGATTAGAAAACAAATAACACTTTACAACATTCCGAACCGAAATTCGAACCCTTCACATCGGTTGAGCACTCTAACCACATAACCACTGGGCTGTCAAACTTATTCCTATCTCTCCATTTGAATGTAGCAGGGGACGCTACAAAGGGACTTTGCAGGGCCCCTAATCTGCGAGTTAGCAATGGGTTAAGGGAGCTCATTTCTAAATTCGGGGTTTGGTCTTTGTGCGCTCCCTCGGGCTCGGGCCCCTTGCAGCGGGAACCTTTATAACCTTTATTGCTTATTTCGAGTAACGGTCTAACGGGATATAAAAACTTTGCATCTTGAAATTGCTTACAGACTACATCATCATCATCATCAATATTATGTCTCAGAGGGCTGCATCACTCGAAGGAGAAAGAGTTTTTGACTATAGATTGCACAAAACATATAATAAGAATTACTTAAAACCTATTTCTTTAAACAGGTAAATAGGTAAAACGGAATAGTTTGGTACCGTTTTTTCTCTTTTTAAAATTTAGAATTTACAAAAACACAATACATATTTTAATAATTTCTTTTAAATCGAAATAAAAAGATTCAGTTACTATTCAAATTCAAATATTGTGGATTAAAAATAAAAGGGAATGAAATCTTTTTTTAGTTATAATTTTAACGATTCAGCTACAAGTAGTTAAAGTAACTTTTGAAATAATATGTGTCAGAACGCCTTTAATGTAGGGTATAGGATCCCATGGCGATGTCTTCAAAATAAACAGCTACACTGGCATCAAAAAAAGTTTTACTAGAAAGTACAACGAAATTATTTTTAAGTTAACTTTTTTCTTTCAAACTCTATGAGTTTAATCCTAGTAAAAGCTAGAGTAGGGAAAAAAATATTATCTTGGTTGGTAATAGTTCCTGATTTCTTTGCCCCATGATCTAGGCAGTTTTGTATTTGGAAGCATTTGCAGTTCCGAGTTACGGAATCATATGCAACGATCAATGTAAATCATATGCAACAACTATGCATATGATTTATATTGATTTATATGATTTCATGAACCGCAATTGTTTTCAAAACTGTGTAAAGACCTTGAAAAGATTTTTAATAAATCAATATTCAATATTCAAAATAATTAATAACGTAATTTTAACTTTAATAAATTCCGAACCTCATGTTTATTATAGGAAACTAAAAGTAAAACTTTCCATTTCAGTTTTTCCCTATTAACTTTCAGAGTTTCTTTTTAAACTAATTTTACAAACTACTTTTTATATTTGGAAAGTCAAGAAAGTCTAGCTTTTTACCCGTATTGATTAAAGAAAAGAGTGTTCAGAAAATTCCTAAAAAGAAAATAGCTAGCAAGCTTATAATCAAATTCTCGCACGAAAGACAATTCGCTGGCTTAGAGCATGCGGCGACGTCATTCCTGCTAAGCTCGTGAAAAACTGTCTCGCAAAGACGAAGGAGTAGGTAGAGACCGGTATAAGTTTGCGCGGGAAAATTCATTCCCGCGCTTTGTAACGAGTTTTCTTGAGGGGGGTTGGGTATATAAGAACGTCGCCGCCCTCTAGCGCTCACTACCTAATGTAATTGGGAGCGGAGAGGAGCTCAGTCCTGTAGGCTTTGGTTCGTGGGCGCACGTCTGTGAGATTACGAATTCATTGTCATTACACTTTCATGCCGTACGAGTGTGTACCTACTGCGATATATTATGTTGCTGCTATTGACTTTAGCGCTATCACTTCTGCAGATCTTGTAGTTAACTAATAAGCTATGATGGTCTAGCTATTAAAACTATAACTTTAAGGATAAGGTACAAATGCTGATCAGTTTCTTTATAATCTGGCTTCCAAACAGTTGGTAGAGTCACTACAAAAAAAGACACTTGACGTTTCACAACTATGATTTTAAATTTTTAATACACAGGAGTAGTACTTTGGCTGTAGCTACTTATTTAACTTTATTAAAACAGAAAGGTCTTGTATTCAAATTCAAATTATTGAATAATTTTGACGCTTGTTAGTGTAAGAGCGTGTGTTTGTAAGAGCGTGTGTTTGTAAGTGCGTGTGTTTGTAAGAGCTAAAAACTTCTTTAAAAAACAGTTTATAACATACTGGCTGTCCCGGCGAACTTCGTACCGCGGATCATTATTTTTTTTTATGAATGTTATACTTTAATACTTAATATCCTATTCCGGTCTAAGAGAAATCCAAAAAAACAAATATCATAATAATGATATATATATATATATAAATTACTTTTGGGTAAACTATCATAAATAGGGGTAAAAGTATACAAACCAAGCTCGTGATATATAGGTAACTGCTTAACTTTTCTGTTAACTACCAAAGGCAAAAATACGAATAATTTGTTATTGTTAGGGTTTATGGAAATGATGTAAGGAGTTGATGATAATGTTTAGTTCCTTGGACCATTTAACTACCAAATATATATATGTACCTACCAATACCTAAATACTAGGTTCTAATACGTCTATATTTTACTGTAATAAATGCAACTAACAACTGTTGTATAAAATGTACTGTGCATGGAAATATATTTATGACAATATGCTATGATTCAAATGTACATAATAATAATCTTGTTAAGACAGTTTTCAGTTTTCCGAAGTTTGGCATTCAAAGAAATCATTCCTTAAGACACCGATTGTAGTTTTGCGTAAGAATAAAAATATAAATCACAAAGCAAAGCGCTAACTCGGAATGTTGCAAGCGATATCGTTTCTTATCACCGCTTATCACCTTCAAGGTGACGGTCCGATGTAACTCCAACGATTGCCGTATCACCCGGACCGCAATTATGAACATACGTCTATTACAAAAGTACCTACTAAAGTATTACGAGTATATTAATAAGTTATCTTACTAAGTTTGCTTAGCCTATTAAGGTCCCACAGCTGGGCACATTCCTCTTCTCTTATAAAGAGCATAAACCTACTACGATGCTTTATGATTGGTATAAGATGGTTGGTGGGGTTTAACTATGATTACATGTGATAATTCCCATGCATTCTTAATGCCCGACCCGTGAATCGAACCCTGGCACCTCTTGATACGTAGAAACTTTTTAACCACTAACCAACGAGGCACTGAATCTCCCTAATTCATTAATAAACGACCGTTTTACAGATTTATATAGGAATGTATTTATTTATCTATGACTTGCTATGTACAAAAGTGAGACTGAAAAGCGTTGTAGAATCCAAGCACTATATATTTATCGACTATGACCGACGAAGGTTTAACCAACAAGCCAATACGCTTATAACGATGTGCGAAACTTTTACAACTACATAGTTACGTACAACAATAAGTACCTAATTAATATCTCACATACATATTAGTTATCTAGCGATAATAATTATTAATTATAATCATTACTTCGGTGAAATGCAATCTATTAGAATCTCTGAAAATTAAACAAAGCTAAACAAATTATCGAAAATATTGACATTGATTATTGAAACTCGAATGTATCGGCGATAAGTTTTCGCAAAAGGCGGGAAACGCGGCAATTATGTAGATACTCGTACGTATATGTTATATCGAAGGCCACGTGCTCGGTTGACGTTAACAAAGTTTCCCGATGCGGAGAAAACTTTGTGACATGTGAGTGGTAGACACTTACAATATGTGCCCCTCCTAGCGACCCCGCACCTCCCCGCCCGCCCCCGCCGCCCTCGCCGCATCCGCCGCCGTGACTCAGCGGCGCCCTCGCGCGACGTCGCACCGTCTGCCCCCATAGAAAATTTATACCCACCCTCTTCCCAAGAATATTAGAATTCCACCCGTCTAAACTCGACTTTATCGCTCGGAGATACAATTCATTTTCCCCCGTCGCCGTGCCAAAAGACAAAGGAGCGCTGGCAATTTTGCCGAAAACAAACCCTAACTCCAGAGGGATATAGTTTGTAATTTATGAGACGAGGTGACTCACGTGCTGCGAATCGCCACGTTGACATCGCAGAGTTCGGACGCCAGTTGGGCTGTCAAATAAACCTCTTTTTTCCAAGAGCAAACCTAAGAGCTAGTAGGTACATAAAAGTATATACCTAGTCTAGGTATAACATTAACAAACACTTTCTACAGAAATGTAGCATTTGCAAAGTCTCCTTTAACTGATACGAAAATACAGAAATCAGTTAAGTGTCTGCATTCAATTTCATTAGCGTTCCGTATCTCTAAAGCATCGTCAGCAGCGTTGGTCGACTTTGAATTTTCTCCTTTATTTCTCTCTGGCACGATGTTTCGCGTCTCGAGAGCGTGTGCTCTCTCATCTCCTTAATTCGTCCTTCGCCGCAGCCCCCTGCTCCCATCCAGAGCCGCTGCGGGGGAGGGTGCTCACTCTCTTGTTAAGCGGAGTTGCCCCCCTTATTTATGCCTGGCGCGTGGAGGCGGCGGGCGGTTGCCGGGCCGGGGGCGCTCTATCGACGTCGGGTCGTATCTATGTACTGGTGAATTAAGAGCGAGTCGGCTTTCATTTTACTTTAAAGCTTCCACGCTCGTGTGCTTGCCTTTCAGACGAATGACTCTGCCAGCGCAAACTTCGACTCTATCCCCCGGCTATACGGTCGGAAACTCCCTCGTCATATTATTCGCCTTCAGTGTTTTATAACTTCAGAGTGGGCGAGGCGGTGGTGGGTGGGTTTTTGTGAGTAGAGAAGGACTTTTTTTGACGTACGTTTTTTATGTTTTATTCGTTTAGGGTTCGCTAAGATAACGATGTCATACTGAGGGTGAAAAGTACGCTTAGAGGAGCAGGTTCTGAAAACTGCATATGCAGCTGAAACAGTGCAGAGACATGAATTAGTACTAATCGTCTTAACAATCAAGAACTTCAGAGTCCGCACCCTGCTGTGATTAGAAATGTTAGCCTCTAAAATTAATCAATGAACAAATGTAAGTTGTAACTAGGCAACTTATTTGGAAGTAGGCGAGGGAAAACTATTTTCTAAAGTTTGTTCGCAAGAACGGGTGGAGTGGGCGGCTAAGTGTACGCACAACGTCTTCAGAGAAAGTGAAATTTAGCACAAGTTCGGAGAAATACAACTCTACGCGGCTCCCCCTCCGGCCCCGTGAGGAGTCATCTTCGAGGGGTGGCAGTCGGCAAACCCGGCTTATAACAATTAAGTTTATTTGCTCGCGCGTTTTCCACTTTGCCTTAGTAGCGCTACATGATTTTCCAGAGAGACTTTTAATATTAATACACCATGTACCCTTTATAAGCAGTTTACGAAAACTTGAATCCACCTTGTAGTGCCTATGTTTTCTTTTAAGATTTTTTTTAATATTCATCGAATTTTAATTAGGAATCGAATCGGAAATTCGTATCTCTAGGTAGTAGACGTTAGTAGGGTCTTTGTATCACACGTGAAAAATCAGAAGTGGCATTACCCCGTAATGGTTGAACGACCTTTGTTAAGGTGTCGCTTTCGGGCAGGTTATTTAGTGCGGCAGGGTGGAGGGAGGGCGGCGGCGGCAGCGGGGGCGGGCGGGAGCTCGGCGGCCGGGACACCCGGGTCGCCGGGCAACGCAACTGGGTCACACCGGGCCATCCACCACCCACCAATTATGTACACGCTCGTTACCGGACACGCGTTTTTCAATCACATCCATATTTAATTGGGCATCACAGCCGGAAAATATGTACCGCCCTGTTTTACCCGGAACTCTATTTAAATTGCTATGTCACCGTTCAAAGGCAATGTGCACCATCGCAAATAGTGCACAGCGCCAATTGGATGTTTATATAATCGATAAGTTTATTCGATAGCGTAACTCTATGTGGGTGTCCACAGTTAATAACTGTTTACTGCATCTACCTGCGTTTTGGAGTTTCGTAGAAAGTAGTTTGGAAGCGCGAAGCGGGAAAGTTTGGAGCGGCTAAGTAGTTTAAGTGCGTCGTCTTGCGGAACTCCTTACAAGACAGAAACTGTGCCCTAACTTGTTGCATGGATGCACCAAGGGGGTGCGGGGTGGTGCGGGCGCGGTGCGGGTCGCGGGGGCCGTCTTCATAGTGAATGGGCGCGAGATGTCGAGGCCGGCCGCGTATGGAGATGCCGCCATTGATAACCGTGACCTCGCCCTTATCGCGGACGCCTGCCGATGACTCCCACATAGATTACCCTTTACGCCTACATGCCCCATGTGTTTACTATTTTGTAGGCACTAGTAAATACCTGAAACTTGTAAAGTAATTTAGCCAAAATGCTTTTGCACTGCGTAATTATATAGAAGCTAATATTGTAAAGTAATGAGTATTAATAGGTTTGTTAGTATCACAGCTCGTCCTCTATCTCTCTATCTAGCTGAGGGTTTTAAAGTTAGGTAAAACTACATAAGTCCGACTTCTGCGTGATTAACTCTGTCTTTATGTTGATTTAGCGGGTTTTGAGTTCGATGGGTAAAACTACATTATTCCAATTACAGCTTAATCACCTCTGTCACATAATCATGAGTGAAAAGATCTGACAGTTGCTAACTGCGCTGGCGACCTGTCACTTCAACACAAAAGCATGCAAGTTGTCAACGTGTTGAAAAAGTTAAAGAATCTGATCAGTTTCGGAATAGAACGTAAACAATAGTGAGATTGGTATCACAAAGCGATTGATAGTTACGGAAGTGTCGCTGATAAGAGAATTGGGGGCGGCTCATATCAAGTGCAACCTTGACACTGGAGCTAATGTCGCCGGGTCGATGCCGGAACTCACAAAACCATCTCAAACAATAATAGTGTCGGGGCGATGAATGAACACATTAGAGAGCGGAGCGGCGCGGGCGGCGGCGAGTCATTACGCGCCCCCATTAATCACTGCAACAATCGGCCGATATCTCGCTATTTACAAACGCGGGAGCACGTGTTCGCCGCTCGTACTACGCGGAGTGTATTGACCCATTTAGATAGCTCGACCTTCGCGCGGCCATTGTGAGCGAAAAACATAAAAATAAGTTTTATTGCGGCGTCGTTATGCGTATCGCTGCGAGAGCCCGTCACGCCCGCCTCCCGACAGCTGATCGCTACGTGACATTTTTATTTTATTCGCTCTCTTCCGGGGATTCTCCGAGGTACGTGCCATGGCTGTGACGTCATTATCCCGCTGATTTATCGCCTCCAAAGCGCACGATGCGAAGTTCATCCTGCGGTTTGAAGATTTATGCACCTACGCACTCTTACAATGTCAGTGCTAACCGCTAACTACTCGCGAGCACCTTGAACCAGTCCCGTTGCCGTTTGTCGCACGGCGCTTGTAATCTCGATTATTGCTTTCCGGCTACTTAATTAAATGGCAACAGCCGAGCTTTATCGTTCGCTTAAGTGAATGCGGTGGCTAAAGATAGACCAGTCAGTGCATGCAGTTAACATTCGTTCTGCGAACCTATATGCCCAAGATAGAACGGTTGTTTCTTGTTTCAGTGAAAGCATGGTGTAAAGTGAAAAAAAAAAAATTTATACCAAGGAAATAAAATATTTTTTATACCAGGTAAAAAAAAACTAATTTACGTTGTTCTACCCCTTGAAGAGCATAAGTGCATAGCTCGCACAACCTGCATTTCAGCAGCGTGAAGAGTAGATATATTATGTTTGCCGTGCTAATAAAAAGGTGACTTTGTCATTTTGCTACTGCATTAGCAGAAGTTGCCTGACCAACGTATCTTATTAGTTTTTTGTGAACCGGAAATCTAAAGCCCGTCCGTTCTATTGAGATAAAGCATGTGTCTCTACTCTTAGTAGAAAACATTGGATATATGCCTTATGTTTATAACTAGTAAATCAGTAGATTCAGTAGGTAGCCTTTGCGTAAGTTTTTATGTACACTAACGTAGCATCAACGTTATCGTTGCTGTCCATTTATGTTAAAATGACAGGTCGCAACACTAATACTACATAGGTATTTTTTTTTAGATTCTACATTTACTTACTTGCACTGGGTTTTAGACCAGTAAGCACTAAGCAGAAAGATGATATGGCAAAATAGGAAGAACCCTTCATTAATACGGATTAAAAAAAAATAACCTTTGGAGAAGGCACTGCATTTACGCATATGTGAAGTGCACGCTACGATCTACATGTACCTGTCTGTATGGAATACACACAATGTACTTTCCTAGTTAAGTTTAGTTTGAAACGTTTAGTCAACGAATGCATCCTTGAGTGTAGTGATAGTGATGCAAAGCTTCCGCTGATCCTGTAACTATGGAGTGCAATGGTTTTCTCTTTCACCCTTTACCTAGCTTGAACCTACTTCTAGCTATTGTGACTAATATAGTCTAGACTCTAACATAGGAGCGTAAAAACCTAGGAAGATTACCTAAGTAAGAAACCTATAGGTACTCTTTACTAAACTATTGCACTGATTTATTAACTCGTGTACATTAGATATATAGTTTTTTATTCTCATTAAATATTATTAAAATGTACATAAGATCTTGATAATATATGACGGAAAATGTAATGGTAAACACTTTCAAACAAAAAATGTTATCGATATGGACTCTGGTTTGGACATACTAATTATATGGCCTTATGTTATTAAAAAATTAGTTGACTTTTAAAGTCTGCTAAAGAGAGTTTAAATTGTATAAGTGACTATTTCAATTATAATAAAACGATACCTTAGAATGCTTCCAACTGAAAGCTTCTAAGATATTACCTTATAACACACTTGTAACATTCTACGGAATAATAACGTTATACTTATATAGCTTTCGTCAAAATTATATCTTCTTCTTTAATAAGTGTTATCTGAAGTCCGGCAATATCTGACGACTGGACATTTAACGGTCGGCTGGCGCAGTGGGCAGCGACCCTGCTTTCTGAGTCCAAGGCCGTAGGTTCTATCCCCACAGCTGGAAAATGTTTAGTATGCCAATGATTTCTCCAAAAAGATATTATATATATCTTCGCGATTTGTACTTTAACTGAAGCCATTGCAGTAGCCTGAGCCGTAAGGCAGTCCCGTTTTGTTTCTCACTTACATTAATGACTTACCAAAATGTGTATCAGAAAGTAGTTCTATCAAAATCAAAGTAAAATATTTATTTATTTAAATAGACACTTTCGACGTGCACGTACACATTTCTACGTGCTGATATATATGTATATTCGTAACCTTTAATGTAGAGCTACGCGAGATCCAAACTCGAGTACTCTTAGGTCATATTTGAACATGATATAACACTACTTATGCTAGAAAAAAGAAAGAAGAAATTCTAAGTGATAGATGGCAATGCAAGTATAAATATATGCATCGAAAGGGAAAATGGTAGTTTTTGCACGGTTAGATGACGCACGGTTCCCCGAACGCGGACGGAGCGCCAGTATGGGAGGAATGTCGGTCCGCCACTCATGGCCTTGCTGCCCGATCGGGTGTTTGCTCTTACATATCATTATATTTTGTCTTTGGAACAGCTCAGTCAGTTCTTGAATCCCAAACTTCACGATAATGTTGTGATTCATATCGATAGTTACAGCAGTTATATTAAACACACACTCCTAATCGGTCCCTCCGCGAAATAACTTCGTAACGGAACGCTAAATCATTTAGCAGCACGTCTTTTTTGGTAGGGTGGTAACTAACCACGGCCGAAGCCTCCCACAAAACAAAAAAATAACCTTCTAAGTTTGTACTTCAAAATATCGATGTAGCGGCAACATTTAACGAATTAAAGGAACTACTGAAGTCGGTTGTAATGCCAAATGGCGTTGATTACGATACATTACAACTGTATGCCTGTAACCCTGTAATATCTCTTTGCGGATAGGCCATTTTAAGCTCTCCATTGTTCTGTACCAATTGATCTCGTGTTAATTGCTGTCATTCTCAAGCGGCGTATCTAGGTCCCTTACTACTGAGGTCAGTAAGGGGATCTTTCTCCCCCCCACACCTCTCAGCACTTACCACACGATTGCTCTGTCGCTCTGTCTAGACTTCTGGATCGGAGTTCTTTATGACTACTCGATGATCTAGTAAGCCTACACGAAAATAATATCAATCATGATATTATTTTCGTGTAGGCTTCTTAAAGCTAAGGAAGCCGTCATTTAATACGGCATAGCCCTTATATATCCCTGGTCTATAAAGTCTATAAACATAATAAAAAGAATTTCTCCCCAACAGGTTAGCCCGCTACCATCTTAGACTACGACGTCACTTACCAGGAGTATTGCAGTCCAAAAGCTAACTTGTAGTGGAATCAAAAAAAAAGAAAAAAAAGAGGCGATATCACAGACAGTTTCTTTATCATCAATAATCTATGACAGTCAACTGCTGAACTAAAGCGATCTCCGTTTGCCTAGAATCACCACGATGGGTAGACAGGTGGTTAATCGCAGAAGATGGTAGTATTTGACGGCCAATTGGCGCAGTGGATAGCGACCCTCCTTTCTGAGTCTGAGGTTAGATTCCCACAACTGGAAAATACTTGTGTGATGAATATGAATGCTTCTCAACGTCTGGGTGGTTTATCTGTATATTATAAGTCTTTTTGTTTATTACATTCATAAAAATATTCATTAGCTATCTTAGTACCCATAACACAAGCTACGCTTACTTTGGTGCTTGATGGCGATGTGTGTATTGTCGTTGTATATTTATTGTTATTTATAAATATACTACTATTATTATTACTAACGTAGAGAACGCTGACGCTGTACAAAACGCGGGAAGACGAGTTTGCCGACAACAGAATTTGAATTAAGAACTGTCGCCACCACACGTCTTATATGTGTCTATATATTTAAAAAAGCAACGGTTATAATGGCAATGCCTCACCCCTACTATTGTAAACGTCCGTGCACTTGTCACGCGGTTTATCATCCTTCCATCTTTCTTACGCATAAATGAAAACACAATAAACGCATAGTGCCACGTCTCGTACGGAGCTTCATAATTCGTAAACAATGCGTTTCGGGATTTCCCTCCCTTTTTATGCGGGAACACATTCCTGAGGGATTCCTTTTGTTTGCGTTTAAACGGCCTTGTTCATTTTTTCACTGTCACCTTCGAGTTATTTAACGGATTGCTTAACAACGTCGTTCACGCATAGCTTTAGTCTATACAAAAAAACTGCCCACTTATCGATATAATTGATGTTTGGTTTTAGAATAGGGTTGCGCTACAATTATTATCCACTTCTGGCGCTTGAAAAAATATTAAGGCTACTTTATGTGCTAGTAGAATATTTTTCTAAAAAAAAAAAACTACAAAATATGAGAAGTAATATCTATTATTTTAATTTAATTTTAATGATTACAAATAATTATATCAAGTCACCTCTAACTAATATTAAGAAAAACAATAGAAATTATTTGGATTTGTTATTTATAAATAAATATACTACGACAGTACACACATCGCCATCTAGTCCACAGTAAGCGTAACTTGTGTTATGGGTACTAAGATGAGTGATGAACATTTTTATGAATAATAAAAATAAATAGGACTAAGAATATACAGATAAACACCTTGACACTGAAAAACATTTATCTCACAAACATTTTCCAATTGTGGGTATCAAACACACAGCCTAGACTCAACAAAGAATGGTCACTGGCACTTCGCCAATCGGCCTTTTAATGAATTTATAATAGAATTGTTTTTTTTAATATTTGATAACAAAGCTCTGCTGAAACTGTTGCGTGAAGAGGTAGTTATCTTACCATTAGAGGTTATAACCATTCCTATTACTTGTAAATGACGATATGGTATTGTTTATATGGATTATTTACCAATACCCTATGACTTTTACTAGTATTTACTTATGTTATTACTTTAAAAATATTATATTGTAAATATACTATTTATATAAAGCTTTCAGAATTCAGAATCCTTCAATTTTAACAATTAATTGCATATTAAGTAAAGCCCATGTCTAACCGAGGGATTATTTACGACTGTATAGCAGTATAGCAGGCTTAGACCAAAATTATACGAAGACTTAAGTAATATCAGTTCAAAAATGATGATGTTTCTAAGAATTCATCAAAGTTCACACATAAGTTCCTCAAAAGTGCTTCTAATTCGATCTCATGTAATTTATACAATTATATCAAAGATGTTAATTCTAAAGAAAACAATATACATATTAATAATTATACCTAAATTCATTTCGTAAAGTTTATTCAAATATGTATATTCACCTACAAAACGCAAGCAAACTTGAAACTATAGTCTAATACAAAACGGGACAGTTGTATAAAAAGCTCCGAGAAGCCGAAGCTGCGCGGGCGCAGACCGAGAACAGGATGTGAGACTGGTCGGCGCACACCGGCCCGTTTGGCGTGTACGTATGAGCCGGTGCTCGCACACATGCACACGCGGCCTCGCTCGCCCGCCGCTCACGGAAATGTGCGTGCCAGAGACTGCCTTGGCGTTGGCTCATGCCGAATAAACCCCAATAGGTATAACTATACTCGTTAAGGAAACTTTGGCTCTAAGGTTTTCTGAGTAGGTGCATATATTATCCTTTTTTTCATACAAATAAATGTTGCAGCTGAAAAAAGTATTATTATATTGAATAAAATAAGTAGGGTCAGTTGACCAGTAACCGTATCGAATATTTTATGTCAAGTTAAGGAAAGTATTTGGTACCCAATAAAAACTATTATTTTATCGCATAATAGTACAATAGAAATAAAGAAAAAGACAGAATGTAGAAGGTAGTGAAGAAACTGCACTCTCGATTCATAGAAAAATATTTTTACTAAAATTTATGGAAATCAAATGTTAAAACGAATTAGTGTAAACAATCATAATCCGATCCACATCAATACCAATCAGCATAGTCATTATAACAATTGTTATGGCTTCCGAGAGACCAAACAATCAATAAATCTTCCCGCGCGTAAAGAATTTATAACGGTGCTCCACTCGGCTAGGGCTAATCTATAATCTTTAGCCACCTGTAAACAATCTCGTTCTCGATCAAGCCAGTGTTACCAGATAAGGGGTAAAATCTGTACTTCGACGATTTCTACTTATGTTAAAAGTTAAAAAACTACATTATTATCATATATTATTGGATAGATGATTAACTATTGGTTGAGTTGACTTTTTTAAACTTACTGTAAAATTTTACGAATAATAAAATGATGACTTTTGAAAACAGAAATTGGAAACTTTTTGATAAATTATAAATACAATAGGAATAGTTTTATTATCCAATTTATATGGATATTATAATCAGTGCTGTTCCATAAGTTCCAAAAGTTCCATAATATAAAAAAACTGCGGGGTAATGTGAACAACTAAATTAGGATATTTTAGTATTATTGGATCAACCGTTGAATGAAGGCACGTGTTCTATTGTACTTAAAAGGAATGTTAATCACAAATCGGTCGTTCAGAATTCGATAACACCTCTCCACGCTATCAAAAATTTATAAATGGACCACTAAAAACAATCAGGATCATTTGAACCTACCTAGTTTGAAGTTTCTACGCATAATTATTATCATCGCTTATCATCAAATTATTAAATAGAAGCTATAAAAGCGCTTTGTTTGGCGTATCTACGCCAACGTCGTTAAATTCTAGTTAGTTAATAATTAGAGTTATTTAATAAAGATAGTTTGTAGTATTAATAATATATTCTTTTAATTGACATATACAGTTAAGATATAACTCACACTGGCAAGATTGCTATTTATATTATAAGAAACAAATATAGGTAGTTACATTCGAAAAAAAATCATTTGTATACATAATCATAGGTATTTCAATGCTAAACACGAGCTTTTTGTGTTTTCTCTTATAGCCTAGCTTCACAATGCCGAGCTGTACACCCCACGCTATCAACCCCATTTTATAGTTGACTATAATATAACGCTCGTCGAAGCGTAGGTAGCTGGCTGTAGCGTTAGATAGAAGCGGACGGCCGCTACGCGATGTTATTATGTGCTGCGGCTGTGTGAACGTGCATGGGCACGAACGCACACAGCCACGGCACTCCCCGTCCCCCGTGATCCGTGCCCCTCGCCCGCGACCCGTTCTGCCCCTCGCACCGCGCCCCGCTGCCGCTCCGACCCGCACTCGTTCGACAACCGACATGGCTTAGCGCGTTGTGAGGCAATGCGGTGCCGCCATCTATTCGCTCTTTACAATGCCATAGAAAGTTCGTTCGACTCGCCCCGCCGCGCCGCCGATCGAACTTTTCCTACCTTCACTGACCGATAATTAGCACCGCTACTTTAACTTAACCCGTCCACTTCGAAGAAGAGTCGTTGCCAAAATGCAAAGTTATTTTTAGTGCTTATAATTTTCTAATTATAACTCTACATAGACAATGGGGCTATAAAATGCACGATTCCGTAGCTAGCGATAAAATAAACGTCAGACATTTCCAAGTTTCGAGCGGACAGAGCGAGCGACGCGTTGCGCATCAGAAAAAGAACTTTACGACAAGATTAGAAAGAGCGGGCGGTGTGGCAACCTCGCACGGCCACGTTCCAAGGCGCGATGCGGCAACGCCGCGAGTCAACGTCACATACTAAATTTATTTTCATGAGCGCCAGCGCTGGCGACGACACCGCTATATAATACAGCTGCCTATATACCTTCGGGACCGCATGATACTATAATGATATCACGCGGCATCGTCTATTTTTGGATCTCTCAAAACTGCACTGCACGGTTTTTAACGTAGCCGAAGCGAAGGGGTCGGTGAGTTGCGTTCGCGAGTGAACAATGGAACGCCCCGTTTTCCGCGGAGCGATAAAAGGGTGACGCAAAATGATTATTTGCAGCGTTGCGCTGAGTCAACCGTGCCAGTTGCCACTGCACGGTCGGCGCTGCCTCGATTCTCATTGCGTTATCTACTCCACCGCATTCAATGCAACGTCTTGAAATAACTCTGCTTAGCTGTGTATGTGCCTTTGAAATATATGCATAGGACATTTTTAATTTATATATCTTTATAAAACAGATCAATCTTGCAATGTGAATCATTAGGTTATACGCTATATTTTTACATAATATTGATACCTCGTAGCTTCGCACGCCATAGGTTTTAGTTTAAATTTAGGCTATATAAGAGAATTAGGTAGGTAGGTGAACAGATATGTAAAATGTGAAATAAAGGAAATAGGTTCTAATAGTAAACTACCTTATTACATAGACATAATAGGTACTTAAATAAAAAAATATACTACGACAATACACACATTGCCATCTAGCCCCAAAGTAAGCGTAGCTTGTGTCATGGGTACTAAGATGACTGATGAATATTTTTATGAATATAATACACATAAGTACGTATTATATACAGATAAACACCCATACACTGAAAAACATTCATGTTCATCACACAAACATCTTCAGTTGTGGGAATCGAACCCACGGCCTTGGACGCAGAAAGCAGGGTCGCTGCCCACTGCGCCAACTGGCTGTCACTTATGTTTTTTTTTTATATCAAAGAATCTACATCGAATGGTAACAGATGGGCAGAAATCCAAATAGTTCGAGATCCTTACTCGGTTCGACCATTATCAAAAGGGGAAGAAAAATGATATATTATAATGACATATTCCTGCGTATACAATCATTCGTTTTATTTTCTTTTTAACTTTAATCATTTTAAAGACTAGGTAGAGTTTTTGTAGTGTATGTACTCGCTGTGGTGAAAAAATGTAGGTCCAGTTAGATAACTATCGACTTTCGATAGTGGTTTGTTTATTTATACGTGCTTAAGCCCGCGAAGTGCGTACCTAAGGCGTGTGCCACCTAATTGTGGCGGCAGGTGTATGGGCATCTGCCCCCGGTGGACGTGGTCTCCATCTGTTTTTTAAAGGTCCCTTTTTTTACTTCCATCGAAGGTTCTGCGCTGCGAAATTATAATGCTCCGACTAGCCCACGTACTGAAGGAGCTATGTATAGCGTCCAATAGAAATGTCTGAAGACCGGGCGCAGTCAACTATATGTCTATACTTAAACCCAGTGCAGCTGCTACGATAGAGCAGCTTGTTTTTCCCGTTTAAAATAATAAGAACTTTAATTTCCACTTAAGAAACTATACCATTCTTTTAATTCAACTTCTATCGCTTCCAAAAGTTAATTGGTTGTCATTTTAATATTCGGAATCTGGGAGCTTCTCTGTGTAGAAAATTGTATGTATTGGCACTTTATTTTACCTAAGTAATGTTTATGTAAAAAAACTAAAGTAGGTACCTACCATAATAATTAAATGTTAGAAGGAATAGTCACTACCTCACATTTAAGTGGATTCAGACTAGCGACCTAAAGATTAATAAAACTATTCCCGGCGCCGCGCCGAGTAGAACTAGGACATCTTTGTTGATTTACTAATTTGCCTGTAGATCTTTTGTGAAGCGAATACTTTGTAGAGAAAGAATGCGGACGCCAGTTGTCCGGGTAAATCCCATAGTTGTATCACCGAACACGAACTCTCTACCTGGCCTTTCTGCAGGGGTTGCTCCCCGGGTGCATATTGAGCCCAAAAAAAGGGAAGGGTCGTTTCACAAAGCAGGCCCAGGTATCTGTACCGTAGCCTTATCACTGCTGCGAACGATCCATGCTCCTTTTAGGAGGGGACCATACTTTTAGTAACCTAACGGACTTTTTGTTTAGATCTTAAGGTTTTATTTGTTTTGTATATTTAAAATTTTTGTAATAAAGTCGGTTTCATACAACTGAATATAGTATATCTTAAAATAGTACTCATTCCCAATTATTTTTATAATTTGACCGAGAAAAAAACCGAAAAATTACGCGCTTAATTCCGCTGAAATTCTTCTTTTGGTAATATTCGTAGCCCCAAGCATGCTAAGGTGTAAGGTGTTGTGTAAGCAGGAGCCTTATGTATTTGCACTAGTCACAATGTCGCTGCTTGCTGTTTGCAGGGCTCGGGCGGCGGGTGCGGCGCCAAGCGGCGCGCCGGCTCCCCGTGCGAGGGCGGCGGCAAGGTCGCGCGCTGGGAGGATTCGATCGCGCGGCTGGAGGCCGTGGCCGCCGGCGCGGGCGGCGGCGAGTGCTGGCGCGAGGACGAGGAGCGGCGCGCGTGCCGGCGGCGCTGGTGCGGTGGCTGGTGCGGCGCGCACGACACCATCCGCGCCGAGAACGGCAAGTCGTACCTGGAGTTGGGCGGCGCGGCGGCGCGCGCCTGCTGCGACGGCCGCGCGGCCGGCCGCTGCGCATCGCGCCGCTGCTACCGCGAGCGGCGCCTGAAGATGATGAACCTGTGCGCGCTGAAGCTGGCGCGCTTCCGGCAGACGGCCGACCCGTCACTGCGCCGCTCCGTGCTGGTGTGCAACACGCTGCGCGGCATCGAGCGCGAAATGGAGCGCGAGAGCGCGGAGGAGCCGCCTGCGCCAGAGGCTGCGTGCGCGTCGGCGGCGCGCTGCGAGGCGCTGGCGCGCGACCCCGCGGCCGGCCGCGCCACGCCCTTCCCCGCGCCGCCGCCAGACCGCGACTCGGGCTACGGCGACGAGGAGCCGCGCGCCATCGACTGGGGCTCGGTGCTGAGCCTGTCGTCGCGGTCGGCGCTCGACCCCCCCGAGGACGCATGGCCCGACGACTGGGGCTGGAGCGAGGACAGCTTCGTGCGCCTGCTGGTGCCCACGAGTTAGTGGTTGCCGCGCGGGCAGGACGCGCCCGCGCCGCACTGAGCGCCAGCCGCCGCGCGCGCCGCGCCGCCGCCAGCTGAGCGAGGGCGGCGCGGCGCCGGCCGCCCGCGCGGCTCATCTAGTCGGCGCCACGCCGCCACGCAGTCACTAGTTAGTGTTATGTGATTATTAATGGGAAGGTGCTAGCTTCGGACGACACGCGGGACCCTTTCGCGACCCGAGTTATTTTTGATAGTTTTTTTTCCTTTGAGTGAACTCAGAAACTGGAGTGACTTTGCCGAAGACGTTATTATCGTTCGTATCGGGTGTTTGAAATTTTTGTTGAAATTATTGTGTAATTAATTAGATAAATGCTATATTTATTACGTTGAGAGAGGAGTGACGATTTGAAATTATTTCTGTCTTGATATTTTCTATTCTATCGGATGTATCTCTACGACGAAGCGTGACTTCAGGTGGGTTGTTGTTACGGTTCTGCCGTTCGTGGAAGTGTGATCTTTGTATATAAACTCTTAAGTAGTTGGGCTCTGTGCTCATTGTTCTGTTCAGTCTGTTTCGTTGCACATCCAAAGAGCGCACTGGCACGGATGAAGCCGGCGCAGGGTGGACATGTGCCGAGTGCGGCGCGCCGCACGCCGCACGCCGCAAAGAGCGCGCTAGTCGTGTTGTGGGCTGTGGGCTGCAGTTCCGAACTTACTGTCATTTGAACAAATTGTAATTAAATACGTAGTATGTACTTAAATTAACCAACGAACTTTCATTAGTTCCGCATCCACTGCTCCCGGGCGGCACTGTAATTTGGGTGTCAATTATACAGCCTTATCAACAGTTCTTACGAAAGTCTCGCGACTTAGCATCTTCTGTTGAAAAATTGGAATTTGTCAAACCTGATTGAACATTATTGTGATTGTACTTAAGACATCTTAATTGGAATTGTGAATGTATCGAAATCTGTCCGAGAATCCGCTGGCCCCCTGGTGAACCTTCTCTTTTATCTATGTACCAATTAAGAACAATAAATAATTTAAGGATCAAACGTATACTAATAAAAAATGACCACTGAATAATTTCTTACGGTATTTACTACTAACAGTTAAATGCAGTTCCTAATATGTAATGATTTTAATATAAGTGAAAAATAACAATTAATTTGCAGTATTTACTTAATTCTAGTTTTGTACTGAGTTCACGGGGGGGCCATTGGGTACGATCGAGGGAATCCTCCAGTAGTGACATCTAATAGAGAATAGGAAGAAGTGCGTTAGAAATGCAATGAGATTTGAGACATCGAAGATACTGAATTAAATTATATTACAATTATATACAACCCGGCCTTCCTAAGAGAGGTCTGGTCAATGTGATTCTATGCCATACAATTCCATGAACCAAGATGGTGAGACAGCGTTGATGGCGTTGTAATGACAGGTCCTCTCATTAGAGATGTTGGGTTGATTGCAACTTGCGTGAAATGCGGCTTATTGTAACTGCGTGTCATCGGGTAAAATGGCATTTAAAATTCACGGGCGTAATGAAATAATTTTCATAACGAGCTCTTTCTCCTTTCATATTTGAAAATTATTTATTTATATACGCGCATTTTCATAAGACGTTAACTCTGTCGACGCACCATATGCGGGGAATCTTCACTGATGTGACGAAACAGTGAAGTTAGCCAATAGCCGATGAACAAATCCAGTATATTGGGGTTCTCCGTTAACTCAGATGAATAACAAAGTAATGAAAATGCGGACTTATTCGTTAACCCGACTTTACTCAAGCGTGCTTTAATAAGGACAACGATAAATAAAATCGCCCGGTTGGTATGCTCTTGGGATATTTTATCCCAAATGCGTTTTCTATTAACCGTAGCCCTTATTCGCAAACTCTCATACAAGATCATGAATAAGGACCCCAAACGGGTTTAAAACACTGGCAAAAGCCGCGTGAGTTAAGGCTGCATTAACGTATTTTTTGTTGCATTTTAACCGCCCCAAATAGCGATGCCTTCCCGATGACACCGCCGTATCACTTCGCGCACACGGAATTGCGACTGCATGGACCAAACATACCTATCTAGCACGACTTTTAAATAGAGCAAAGTACAAATTTCAAATAAAGTAAGATGCATTAGTGCTCCGGCGCATGTTTGTCCACCGTTGTCAATTACTCAAATATTTGAATTGTGATTCGGTAGCTAATGAGAGAAACTCTATGTTCTTAAATTGTAGTGTACATATTATATGCGGAGTTGGGCATTATGGCGCGGTGATCGCGACTGTTGTAAATACATTGTGTAAAGTAATTTTATGGTATTCGATGTGGACGCGGAGTCGGCCCGACCGTTGTACTCCACCATTCCAACAGCCCAACGACTCGATTTTGGAGGGTATTTAGTAACAGTTGAAAGTCTCTACAATAAGGTATTTTATCCAATTTTTTGAGAGATACTTCTTTATCCGATCTAACCTAAAGAACTAGAAATAAAAACTATACGAGTCATATTATTTAAAGTTGACTCTACCATCGGTTTGGAATGCATATTCAACTAAGAAGAAATCCGTCAAGATTCTCCCCAGCTCTTATAATTTAACCAATTACAGTACGCGCTCGTTTGAGGGAATCCTGTGATTGGTCGCATGGAGAACGCAATCTTGCACGGCACCGCGTAATCAGGTTAGAAGCCTTGGCGTGACCTTCACTTCACACTACAGTTCCAATAAGTAAGAACTCCTTTTGCTAACTCTTGATGTTATTAAGGAGATTAATAAAAAAGGAAACCAAACGAACCTAGAAACATCAAACATGTAGAAATAACGACCTAGAGAAACAGTTTTTTAATTATATCATAAAAATTGCGACATACCTTTAAGTAGTAAAAACGATATGAATTGCTAAGTATACTTTAATGTTACTGATTACACTATATTATGTTTACGCATTATTATATCTATGACACTATACTGAGAAAGTACGTCACAAACATAACGTTATAACATAGTAGGTATTGAGTCGCAGACATAATAATGGTACTTCTATAATTAGTCTTATCAGCCATTTAAAAACTAGAATATAGCAATGCAAAACTCAATGATCAATACGCTTGAGTTACGCTTGAGATTTTCAGTTACAGAACTTGCTCCCTCTAAAATTATAAACGTTTAAAACTTTTTAATTTATCCAAGGAAGTAATGTATTAAATTTCGTGTTTTTATCTTCTTATAATGAACATTTTGTTAAGCGTAAAATACCTTAATCGGCGTTTACTTTAAATAAAAAAGTTGGTCGGCTTGCATTGTTTTAACATTCTCTTATGTTTTATATTTCCACAGAAGAATAGATTCTATTTTGTGTAGGACCAACTTTCTGTTTCGAGTAGACTAATCTTATGTTAGAGCTATCTAGAGAATTTCAACTTAAAAACATCAAACCCCCTTCCACTTTTATCACTTCTTGGGCTCTTGGAAAACGTGTTGTATCATACGACCTCTATTCTGTCCAATACATTCAAGTACAGATTTACAAGTTACATAATTGTTAATATTATAATTCGTTTTAATATAAGTGTCACAAAATATTGCCAGTACAGATTGGGAGATGTCTAGTTAGGTTTTTACATGGGTTTTAAACTCGTAACCCATACACATGGTCGTTAGGTCCGTTTTGGCAGTTTATTTATTGCCATGCAATGTAATGCTAGCAAATTTTGCATTCCTTTCATTAGTTTTTATTCGAATGGTAAATGGTTACCTACCATTCAAAATAGGTTTTATAAAAAAAATAGCATAATTATAGCACAAGCTTTATCTTTTAACAATTTTAATCTGACTGAAACCGCTTGGTTGGGATTTGTTCCCTAAAATAAAGGAGTTTATCTTAAGTATGGTAACACTAACTCCTTTGTTTCACCTTTCGACTATGTAGATGGGTTTATTTCATTAGCTGGATAATTTCGTGTTGAGTTTCGATCAGTTTCCCTTTCAATCTTACGATTTATTTTGAATACTTACCTATCTAGATATTTTTTTTTAAACTTGTCCGTATGGTTGGTTGTGATGGTTTACTTATGTAAGTTAGTGAAATATGGGTAAACGAGTCTATATGAAAAAAAAAAATACTTACACGTTTGTACTAAAATTTAGCCCACATATTTGTGCCTCTGTCGCATGGAATTTTGAGGTTTCGTTACGTACTTAAAGTGAATTAGTGAGTCTGCATGGGACATTTTATAAAAAAAAAATCTTGACTGTACCAATTAGAATAATAAATAAAATATATGAACAGCAAACGACAGAGGCATAAACATATATGATATGCTTGCAACATGTACAAATAACAGATTATTAAAATAACTTTCCATTTTTTCAATGAAATAATTGTTTTCATAAAAATTATAAATATATTTGTATAAATTATCAATTAAATAATAAATTGTGCATCGTGCTCAACACGTACTTTTGGTATTAATTCCGATATGTGTCTATTCGAAATTATGTACAAAATAAGCGGAGAGCACTATTTATTACTTTATCACGCCTATTCCCTGTGTTTTGTCCCTCGTTTCGAATATTATATCCGCCACGAAAGTTGTACCAGTTTCTGTATTTTTTTTTTTATGACAGTACCTTCAGCTTCTCAAACAAAACTGGCAGTAGAAAACGACACTGGCAGTGCACCGGCCAGTACGACAGCTTAATATTTCCGCGTCAGTAATCGTAGAGTGGTGTTCATGTAATAAACACCTTCACGTCGAAGTAAAACTGACCTCATCCTCCTTGTTTTAAAGCTCAAGATTGTCAACATTTCTACAGCCAGCGCTACCTAGCGGAACGCTTGTAAAATATAAAATCTGTAGCACTAAATGTTATGACATTAAAACTTACTTCATTGGGTCTATTTCACTTTGACGTTACAGTGTTCCGATACTACTCTAGGATTCAGTGATATTGTCGGAACTGATACTTTGTTGAAATTATGTATTTCAGCTAATATTAGCAGCCGTCTAACCGACTGGTAAACATTACGATCACCATATTGTTGTTGTTCATGTTGTGCTTACACCTCTGTCATAGCAACTGTCACAAAAATTTCTCCTCATGAACAAATACTTAATGCTCAGTAACTGTCTTCAGCTTTCGTGATGGATTATATATGAAAACATGGCGAGGCATGTACGGTGTTGTGACTACAGCAATAATTGTGGACAGTAGACCTTGTCTCATCCGTCTTCTAATGGTGTGGCTACGTTATCAAACGACTGAGTTCCAATAAAATACTTCAATCAATGAAAAACATTGCTAGAAGCGCACTTAAATTTCCGTACTTAACTTGCACATTAAATTTTACATGCATTCATTCACTCGATCCCCGGTTCACTCACTCATTCACCCTTACATTTCACACATTAATCCATTACTAAATACATAAACGATATAGATTTTATACAAAGCGGTAAAGACTTATATGCTCAATTTGTTAACGGCACGTGCATTTGAAGAATCTATAAGTAGGTATAAGTTTTATATATTAAGTTCGTGAAATTATTTCAACACGATAATGTAGCCATACCAACTGTCGGGTACTCTTCCAAGAAGCGTCCCTGGCATCATCATACGTAACTTTATAATTATCTAAGTGTAATTCCTTAGTGTTTTCATTGCCATTGGTTACCAAAAATGACAGGATTTTTATTGAAACGATTGTGTATATTCTAGAAAAAAAAATACTCCTATTAGAAAATCGCGAAACCATTTCTGTATACACTTGTGCTGCACATCGAATTCTTATAGTTACGTTTCCTCAAGTTTAAAGTTATACGAAATGGTTTCACCGTGGTCTAATTTAAGAAATATTGTAATATAATTATTGTTTAAGCTGTTGTGTCGAAAATAACAAGAACAGGAATAATTTTGTGAAACAATGGCACAAAGAATGAACATAAAATATTATATATATTATAGATACAGAAATGTGGCTATAAGAGCAATTTTTATAATAAATATTTACTGTTGATGAATACGCTGCTTTTTATTTGAATCGTCATTAGATCTTAAGTATTATATTTTCCTGTGAAATAAACACTGTGCAATGTCCGTATTACACACCGGCAAAGGTGATTGGCCTTTTAATAATGGCAATAAGGCATTTTTTTTTAATTATTAATGACATCCGGTTTGCGCTTGACCAAGATCACGGACAGTAGGTGTACGTCACGTCACGTAAAAAGAGCGTCGACCCAAGTCACTTGGCTTGCTACTGCTATTTCCAACCAGTGATGAACTCCTAGTAACTTCACAGTAAATGATTACTGCAATATACACGAATGAGTAAGTATTATATATACTAGGTATAAATTTCGACAGCTTTAAGGGCCTTAAAAATAAACGTGGCATAACGTCGGAACAGCTGTGCAGTGCTTTGTCACTTCATCTGACAACACTTGTATCTGATTTACTCCTAACAGTTTAAACCGCTACAATCTTAGACTGCGTTATCATTTACCGGGTGAGATTGCAGTCAAGAGCTAACTTGTAGTGGAATAAAAAAAAGAAAAGAGGAAAATTGCTGTACACATTATCGACGCATGGTTTACTGCGCTGTAGATTGTTTTACGACCAGATATATAGATAGATATGTATAACTGCACGGGAATCGTACATAAGACCGCTTAATTATTATTCGGACCTGCTATTCCCAACCAAGCAGTCGTGGAAACTTCTAGAAACGGCATAATCATGCCATTACCCACTAAAGAGCACGAGTCTCCTCTCAGGGTGAGAAGGATTTAGGCCGTAGTCCGTCACGATGGCCAAGTACGGATTGGTAAACTTCGCATGTCTTCGAGAACATTATCAAGAACTCTCAGACATGCAGGTTTCCTCGCGATGTTTTGCTACACATCGCGAACATTGTTGCTTAAAACTAGAGGTGGGTTCGTGCCGAACTCGGTCCCTCCGAAAGTAAAGCTGAAATCAAGCCACTAGTCTGTCAAGGAGGCTCTGTGTATGAGTTATGGAGAATTGTACTCATGTGATCAGAAACTATTTAATTTAGTTCCGCCCTTACCTGTCTATCATCGAACCGCGAAGCATCGCAAGGATCTGCACCGGTGCGTAGTAGATATTATCCTATGGATACGCACGGAACGCTTTGCTTGGTAGTGTCTGATACGCTTCACAAAGATCTGAAATACTGTTCCGGCTTCCGTTACTCTACCGCCTATTTAATAATCAGTACCGTTCAACCAAAGCAGGCAGTGGCGGCGAAGACGAGGTCCCCGACTTCTAACGTCAACCGGACGTGGGCTCGCACCACGTTCTCGGAAGCGTGCGGATTAATCACCGTCCGTAACCCTTTCACTCCAATCGTCGCCTTAGCCGACGTTCGGCCTCACATGAGGCGCCCTCAGGCCGACTTTCCCTTCGCTTCTTCGAGCCCTAGGGTTCAAACTCTTCCTGGCAGAGCCCTATTCCGAAGCTCGCCAACCAGCCCGCGTTACGCTGTTAAAATCATTAGGGTTAATCAGCTACACACAATCCGAAAAAAAAAGCAGGCAGTTTGGTATAAGATTTATAAAATCGTGGGTAGGTCCATGACGCATGGACACGGCCGTATGTTTTATATGACTACGTGATCTTGACGACGGCTGATGATTGAATCTAAAACGTCCCGTGTACCTGGCAGAGTCGAGATTCGTATGTGTGACGCAGCGAACCGACCTCAAAATGGCGGCTCTCTAACAAACGCAGAGCGCGGTTGGCCAGTCCTCACTCAACGTCACGAATTCTTTGATCTTTTAGGTACCTACTTATTTGAATGATGGATCTTCATCAACATCATCATCGTCAACCAATTACCGGTCCACTAAAGGACACGGGTCTCCTTTCAGAATGAGTAGAGTTTGGGCCTTAGTCAGCCACGCTTGCCAAGTGCGTGCCAAGTAAACTATACCTTACCTTTGAGAATATTATGAAGGAATGTCAGGCAGTCAGCGGATTTCCTCACGATGTTTACCTTCACTTTTAAAGCAAGTACCTATTATTTTAATTGCTAAAACGCACATAACTTAAAAAGTCTAAGGTGCTCGCTGGGATTAGAACTCGATTCCCAGAAGCATGTCGAAGTCCTATCCACTTGGCTATCACTGCTACTGCCTTGTCATTAAAAAATTCATAACGAAACAATAATTTTGCATAGAAAGGTTCACAAAGGTTTTTCACTTCTCATGCTCTTAAAGTCTGTGTAGGCGGACTAAAACTCAATTTTTAGCACTTGTGTAAAAAAGTATATAGTTATAATTGACTTTCTGGCTCTGGGTTCTAGTATTGTTGAATATATTAAGGCATTTCTAACCTTTAGGTGAATATATAATTTTTTTTGATGCAAAGAATATATAAACAGTACGTTATTTGTTAAATTTTTTAATTTTCTTTTTTTTCTTGTTTATTATGTCCATTTCGTGATGATATTGATTTTTCAAAACCAACAATTTTGAATAAATGCCATCAACGACAAAAAAATATTAACATACATTTATATAGTCTGTGCTCGGGTGAATATGAGCAATTGGCGGGAAATCACGAAACTAATGGGTATGTAGTTTTTTTTTAAATCTTTTCTATGTATGTTTGTTTTTTGAATATTTTTTTCTTTTATAGAAATAATTTATTTTGATTACAATATTTTATATCTTCGCAATTGAAATAAAAGAACAGTGCCAACTTCGGTCATAAAACCTGTTTTATCTTACCGTATGTGATATGACCCGGGAATGGAACCTTACACCTCGAAAAAAAATTCTCGCAATCGAAGTAAAGAGTGTGTAACGCGGTCATAAAATGGATTTAATGACCTTGTAGCACAATCTACTATTATTTTGGAGGTTATTTTAAAATAAAAGGTACTCCACTCTAATACGGATTTCTGCACATATAATTAATATGCTACTCACTAATCAATTATATAATACGTTACTCAAAGCTGAATCCATGTGGAAAGGCAGTTACATAAAGATGTTAACTTCTTAAATATGCGTTAGATAAAATGCAAATCGATGCGGCCAAATGTGATGCATTCATCACATTTTTCGAGAGGCAATTAAATACACAGGTAGGTATAATGTAGCAATTTACTTTAAAATCACAGTTCACAGTATTGTTTTCGTAGGTCGTTGCCATGCTTTTTCTAACGCGCCTCACCACTGACAGCGTGAATCCCGTGAAGCGTCCGTTTGTGCTTCCACATGTCTCCCGAACGTCTATGTAACACCAGTTAACCCAATAAATAGGAATAATATAAACAACGATATAATGAGTTAGGAAAAATTTGCAAACCTCTAAAATGAAATTAATGAAATTTTAAAAGAGCCAGAGAACCGATTAAAATTGATTTAATTTACACACCCTTTTTTTTTGCATGCATGCATGAAAAAAAAATAAGTTTATATGTTATAATAATTAATTTCTGAATAGTATAATGTTGGATTAATAAAATTAGCTAAATTTTTCTACCCATTTTGTTACAGAAGAGCGAGTCCACCTGGTACAGGTTTAACATTTGCTAAAAAAGGAGATCTCAGCGTCATTAAGATATGAACGTAATTGCAATAAAATTTAGTATGATAATGCCAAAAATCAAGTCGATTGGCTTTGCAAGGGCGAGAAAAAAGGATATAATAAAAGGATTAAATAATAATGATGCATGGATTAGTATACAAAAACAAAACAATTATGATCAGAATATACCTAAAGGCAGTTCCACACACGTCACACTCATGAGGTTTCTCTCCCGTGTGTATGAGGTTGTGGACAGTGCGAGCGTAGGGCCTTCGGAACGCAGCACCACAGATATCACATTTATACGGCCTGCAACAAAAAGCGGAGTTAGAATTTTAGTCAGTAGCGGATTGCCCTAAGGCCTAACAGGCCCGGTACTTGTACGGCGAAATATTAGTGCCGAAAAATCGAGACAACTGTAGATTGAACTATACACCGCATCGCATCGTATAACAATAAATGTTTCCAAATTACGCTTGCGTATTTTTAGATCGATATGTACATTTTTTTTGTTTTTTTTTGTTCTAAGCAGATGGTAAGTTTTGTTAGCATATATTACAAAAGTATTTTTTTTTGTAAACTTTTATGTGAATCTATCTATCTATCTATCTATCTATATATATAAAAGAGAAAGTGTGTGGGTATGTTTCGTATAGGCTCCGAAACGGCTGGATAGATTTCAATGAAACTTTCAGGGAATCTCCGGATTGACCTGGCGAGTAATCCTGTAAAGTTTGGTGACGATCGGAGTACTCCTATTTTTGAACTGTCAAAGTATGATGATATCCTATTGTTGGGTGTACATAGGTGTAGATAATGATCTTCACCCGCTCGAGAAGAGAATAGAAGAGAAAGAATACGGAGAGAAATAAATGATTTTATATATTACGAGACTAATTAAAAATTTTAATGATGTAAGTTTATTGTTTAAATAAAATAAAGCAAAATCTAGCCCGGCGTAGCGGGCTGGGTACGCTAGTAATAAATAAAATAAAGTTCGCAGGGCATGCAAGGACCTCGTCCTGCAACGTGCCGCCCTGTGTCCATCAACCTGAGCTGTTAAGCCGCATGTGCGTTTAATAGCACCAGCAACCACGGCCTTCAGACCGGAACACAGCGTTGCAAATATGCTACTTTGCAGCCGAAATAACCATGATGGTAGCTAGTACTTTACTTACTTACCAGACGAGCTCTGTCACAAATACGAAGCTCTACGACTACTTTACTAATAATATAACTGTTATGTATATTGTTATATATATATATGTTATTTAAGTTATATTAAGTTGATATGCCCCGCGAACAGCAGGAGAATCTGTATGGTGTAATACTATAAGTACTTCAATGCGTATACTACACACCAAACATATCCTCGGCAATGTAGCCTCTACGCACGTTTCGCTCCGAAACCGGAGCATCCTTAGGAGATGTTGACTTTACAATCAATAATTGTTATAGTACAGATTCTCCTGTTGTTCGCGGTGCATAGCAAATTGAGCTTAATTTTCATAATATATTATGGATTTACGCAAAGTAACGCGTGCTTCTATCCAATATATATGCATAATCACTTCAACCGATTGAAGTCCACAGCTGGACATATGCTTTTTGTCGGGAGTTCCAAAATCCATGGTCCTGGGCCGCTTGTTTCCAGCGGCTCCCAGCGACTCGTTTGATGTCGTCTGTCCACCTCATTGGGGGATGGCCAAGACGGCGTTTACATGGCGGGGTCGCCATTCCAGCACTTTGGAACCCCAACGTCCATCGGTTCTCCGAGCTATGTGCCCCACCCATTACCACTTCAGCTTTGCGACTCGCTGAGCTATGTCGGTAACTCTGGTTCTTCTACGGATCTCATAATATAATGAAATTACCTATTTATATATTTTTTATAATGTAAATTATTTATTTCGTACTATTTCGTATTTAGTATAATATGATGGGTCATAAGAAAATGGAGGTTGGTATGTGTCTTCCAACCTCCCTTTTTATGATGGATATAAATGGCATGTAGCCTATGGCGGCTAAGATTGCAAATCCGCCACTGATTTTAGTCGTGAAATAATTTAAATAAGAATCTTTATTTATTCAAATAAGCCTGTGGAAGGCACTTTTGGTTTGGTGGTAAGTTGATGGCGATAATTTCATTCGTAGACTTAAAACTGAAGCTATTAGGCTTCAAAACGCGCCATGGTCTAAGAATCGTCCACAACAACTTAGCAGAGTTATTGGTCTTTAAGTTGCTAGCAGATTAACGTAATGATATATAATGGTCATCATAACTCACACGATAATTAAGCAAGGACGTGGCCAGGATGCCATTTCAGGGGAAAGACGACCTTGGAACTGTGTTAAAGTGACACAGGGTTTGCTCAGTATGGACATAAAGTAGGATATACATAAAGCAGAAATATTCCATCAAAGGTTTAATTAACGATATATTCCATTTCGATATCTCTCGTACTAAAAAACGTGGAATCCAATTACCGGAACACAGCTCCGAAAAAAGATTCGTAAATATTTTAGTAGAGTTAATACGAAAAAAAAATGTCTTGGTTAAGATATTTCGCAGGGGTTTTGACCCAAAGCCACCTTCCCTATATACGGCCCTGCCACTGTACCTTAAACCTGCCAAGCCAAACTAGGGTACAGTCAGTGGCATGAGCAGGGGCTCTTGCATGGTAGCCATAAAGCAAGATAATGGCATAAAATGTTAAATCCTCCTTCTTTATATATATATCTTTTTTAGGGCAGGCAGTGCCTGTTCCCCGGGCGTGTAACAAAGCAAAGTTTTTAGTTCGGGTATACCCCCTTTAAACGGGGAGTTCCACACAACCGTCATAAAGGATCGGAGGTAGCAATAAAGCTTTTCCACCACGCTTAAAAAAAAAAGGTAGGCAGTACCTTTGTGCATGTATGATGTGCGAGCACGTGCACAGGTTTGTTTGACATACAACTATTGTTCGGTCACTTCGGCCATAGCTAGTTACCACACTACGTGTGACGTGCCAAGCCAAGCGATTTAGTGTTCCGGAACGTTGTCGCGTCTAATTAGCCCGTCCCCATGTTTGACTGCAACTTCACTTACCACCAGGTGAGATTGCAGACAAGGGCTACCTTGTAGTGGAGAAAATACCTAATCCCTAAAACCTTAGCGCTGGGATGTCACGACACTCGTACACGCCGCTGGGGTTTAGTGGGTATTACGTAAGTGGATTCCCACATCCCCACCTTTCCTGTAAAAAAAACCTAAAACTTATCCTGTATTTTGTCCTGAAGCCTTAAACTTAACCAAAAGTATGCAGCTAGCTTCATCTCTTTCCCACTGACTTTAAAATGATGGAACTATTAGAAGCTATCAATTTAACTCAGTTCGAGATATGAATATTGGATAGAAGCAGGCGCTGCTTTGCGGAAATCCATGATATATTATGAAAATTAAGCGCACCATACAGATTCTGCTGCTTTTCGCGGATTAAGCTTAATTTTCATAATATATCGAGATCTGAAGGCAAGGCAGCAACAATGGGTAACCTTTGGTCGGTGTGTATACGAGCGTGCTCACGCAAGCGTGCTGCGGCGGTGAACGTCTTGGGGCAGGCGGTACACGCGAAGGGTCGCTCGCCAGTGTGGGTCCGCCGGTGATCGTCTCGCTCCACCTACCATTTCACACACATTATCCTATAAAAATACTGGGAACCCATTTGACCTCTACAGAATGTTATTGTAATTGCTAATAAACAGTGTTTTTAACAGGACGGGATGGTTGTTTATTAACAAAACCAAAGGTTGTTTAATAGCATCAGTGGCGTGCAGACAGGGTATGCACGGGATATGCACTAAGCGAGTAGATAATATAAAATGAAAGAAATCTCCAGTACGAGTAATAAAAAATTTAAGGATAGGCTTTGCAAGTGTTATAAAAAGCCTACCCTTAAGTTTTTATAAATCGTACTGGAGATTTTTTTCATTTTATAAAATTCAAAATTCATTTTATCAAGCACCTACCAACCTAATTTATAAGCACTTTTGAAACGTCAAGTCAGTCTGTTTGTAGTGACTCTACCACCGGTTGGGAAGGCAGATTCCACTGAGAAGAGCCGGCAAGAAACTCAGCAGATTGCTCTTTTCCAATATCATTTTAAAGTTTAAGCATTATTACATCTGTGATGCCCTGTGCATACCCTCTATGCACGCCACTTCATGCAGTTGTTTGCACTGTAACAGGGTGTTTGGCGTGGTAAGTATAATATTTGTTTCATTATGTGATTGGCAACCTTTATTAAGATCTCAATCAGATCTTAATTACGGGAATTATGGTACTTGGATGCAGCTACAAATGTTCTTGGATTACACATGCCGAACTTTTTATCTTTAATGAAATCCGTAATACATGTGAATAGACTACCCGGACAGCGTTGTACCCTCCGTCCTAAATCCTTTTCATAATGAAAGGAAACATGCCCTGTAGTGATAATTGGTTGATCACGCTGATGATAATTTAGACGGCCGATTGACGCAGTGGGCAGCGACCCTGTTTTATGAGTCCAAGGCTGTGGTTTCGATTCCCGCAACTGGAAAATGTTTGTGTGATGAACATGAATGTTTTTCAGTGTCTGGGTGTTCATCTGTATTTTATAAGTATTTATGTATATTATTCATAAAAATATTTATCAGTCATCTTAGTACCTATAACACAAGCTAGGCTTAGTTAGGGGCTAGTTGGCGATGGGTCGTAGTTTATTTATTTATTTATATGGCACTATCTAAAAATTCCTTTGCCGAAGAAATAAAAACATTGGAGCATTATATGTAATGACATAGAAACCTTCATGACCTCAAGCGGCACAAGATCGTGGTGTTTGGAAATCCTAAGCAAAAGATTTGTCTATCAGCAAACTCCATCGGTTGATTTTGAATAAGTTTTTTTTTAATTGGCAGAGACTGCGTTCTCTCATATGATTGGGTTTGGGATTAATACCAAACATCATGATGATCACCACACCAACGTAGTATCAAGAAACTACGCTTGATATTACGCTGGTACATCAAGCTATTATGCTGATACAGGTATATAACCTCACGGGCGCAACGGTGAGTGCTGTGAATTTAAGTAGGAGGTTCCGGGTTCGATTCCTGGCAGAGGATAATTTCTGAATCTCCTCTGGTCTGGACAGGTGGGAGGCTTTGGCCGTGGCCGGTTACCACCCTACCGACAAAGACGTGCCGCTAAGCGATTTAGTGTTCCGGTGCGATGTCGCGTAGAAAACCTATTAGCGGTATATAGTAACCTACTACTATACTCCCTAACAGGTTAGCCCGCTACTATCTTAGGCTGCATCATCGCCACCAGGTTAGATTGCAGTCAAGGGCTAACTTGTAGTGACATAAAAAAAAAACGAGCTGTTGAAAGTAGCATTAGCAAGACTAAGTGAGGAAATATCTACCAATGATCTACCGATAGACATCTGCTGATGTATGTATCATCGGATGTCTATCGGTGAGATAATGAAGATGATCAAAAGGTGTGTGTTTGAAGGACGTTTCTTGAGTGTCGCGCGAGGAAGGCACATTTTTAATTTAGGAGATTCCGATACCTTCCAATTTTTGCTGAGGGGCTACCAAGGAGCTTTTAGTAGGAAGAAAATCCCACATAACCCAACCTTTATTTATTCGTTTATAAAAAATACGTAAATCTAATTATTAAAATTAATTAGTTAAGTATTTCCCCTCCGTGAGCATAGAAAAAAAGAGTTTACGAAAAAATTTTTGAACTTTAGAGAAACTGAGTTCTACGAGTCAATTATTACGCAGATACCTTTACTAACGTACCTTAACTTTAAAGGCCTTGGAGCAAAGGTCGCAGGGGTAAGGACGTTCTCCGGTATGCATACGCATGTGTATCGCCAAGTGGCCGGACTGGTTGAACCGGCGCCCGCAAACACGGCACGGGTAGCCCTGGATAGCAATCTTACATTATATTGAAGAAATTACTTCATGCGAACCGTGGAATTAGTTATACACAGATACGGTGATAGCCCAGTGGGTAGGAGCTCGACTTCACTTTCGGGGAAGCGAGTTCGAATTCTAGCGCACCTCCAACATTTTACATTATGTGCGTTATCAGTAATTAAAATATCACTTGCTTGAACGGTGAAGTGCAGATTTCCTTACTATGTGAGAAAACCTGCATGCATGAGAGTTCTACATAATGTTCTCAAAGGTGTGTGGAGTCCAACAATCCGCATTGGGCCAGCGTGGTGGTGAAGACCGTAGGGCCTTAACCCCTTCTTATTGTGTGAGATCTATGCCCTATGGTGGGCCGGTAATTGATTGATATGATGCTATGGGATAGAAGCAGGCGTTACTTTGCGGAAATCCATAATATATTATGAAAATTAAGTTTAATTTGCTATACACCGCGAACAGCAGGAGAATCTGTATATATGTAATTTATCATTACTTCAATCCGTATACTCCACACTAAACAGAAGCTCGGCAATGTACGCTCTACGCACGTTTCGCTCCGAAACCGGAGCATCCTCAGGAGATGTTGACTTTACAATGAATAATAACAAATTAACCTTATTTTTCATAATGATATGATGATGATGATGATTATGATTGACAAGAACCAACGTAAGTTTTAAATAAATAAATAAATACCCGTCATTTGTTACTTAAATAGTAACAAATGACGGGAAAGCGGATAAGAGCGCCTACCTATAAGCAGAGCAAGACTTCGCAGGGTATGCAAAGAGCACGTCCTACAAATTTCCGACCTGTGTCCATCAACATGAGACGTAAGTATTTCTCATGTGCCGGTAATTACAGAAACATTAAGGCAAACCGGAATCCGAACGCTTCTGACCAGAACACCTTACACCAGGCAATTCCAGGAGATATTGCAGTCAAGGGCTAAAGTTTAGTGGAAAAAAAAAAACTTGTGACGTCTGTCACAAGAAGCTTTACTAAAAAAAATATTAATATTTGACTGGTTACAGTTGTAATACGATTGGTAGTTATGTATAAACTAGCTGACTAGTGCAACTTCGTCGCACCAAATCGGTTATTACCGGAAAACACAAATAAAGTGACATTTTCTAAAAATGAATCCTAGCTAGATCGATTTATCGCCCCCGAAACCCCCTGTATACTAAATTTCATGAAAATCGTTGGAGCCGATTCCGAGATTCCAATTATATATATACAAGAATGAGAACATGCTCGTTTAAAGATAAAGATTAACCAACCGCCTATAATAGTCCACTGCACGAACAAAGGCCTCTCCCAATGGGAGGGTCTGCCTATAATCACCATATTGGGCTAACGGGTTGGTGATCGCAGTCGGTTGTCTGTTATATCCCCTATATATATAGGGTACTTACCCACTCATTGATAGGTAAACTTACATAACATTTAAAATCACGTCAATCATTAGTCAAGTAAATAATAATAAATAAATAAATATACTACGACAATACACACACCGCCATCTAGCCCCAAAATAAGCGTAGCTTGTGTTATGGGTACTAAGACGACTGATGAATATTTTTATGAATAATAAACATAAATACTTAGAATATACTTATAAACAACCAGACACTGACAAACATTCATGCTCATCACACAAACATTTTCCAGTTGTGAGAATTGAACCCACGGTCCTGGGCTCAGAAAGCAGGGTTGCTGCAAACTGCACCAATCGGCTGTCCAAAATATATAATATAATAATAAACAATACGATGTCTTATTTATGTTTAGAAATTCGTAAAACTATTTAATTTATGTATGTATTTTATATAAATATAAAAAAATGGCTGCGCCCAAACTGGGTGTACATACCTTACATTATATAATTAAATTTATTTTAAATATTGTATAGTAAATGTTACATGATTTATTGTGCTGAATAAATTGAAATAGGGTAGATTGTAATGGACAATAAAGAATCTCACTGATGCTATGATAGATAAAAAAAAAATAACATATATTAATGTGAGTACAAGTGACTGCGTCTTTCTCAGGTCGCTCACAAGACCGAGAGCACAATTTTAATTGCCTGTGGAACTATAGAAACCGTTTTGACGCCAAGGATACCTATGCTACCCTCAGAGTTACTCATTCGCTTCAAACGGCTTCAGTTTCCAATATAACTAGCATTTGGAATAACAATCGATAAAGAACCAGACCTAAACTGTTAATGTAGTTGAAATTGATTCCAATGTCGAATACTTTTATCATGTAAATTGTAATATAATGTGTCTGAAATGTTTGCCCCTTACCCAGCGCAGGTAGTTCCATAGCAGTAGAGCTATTTGTGACAGAGCTAGTCTGGGGAAGTGTTAAGGCCAGGCAGTTTTGCTGTAGCGTACCGATCTGAAAGGCGTGGTTGCCGGTTGATGGACACAGTGCGTTACTTTTTAGGACGAATTTCATACCATCCGAAGTATTGCTCTGTTTATAGGCTATGTTTTTCCACATTATATACGGTCTGCTTGCAATTATTATTAAAAGAAACTAAAAAAAGGGAACTAAGAAAGTAGGCATATAAGAAAATAGCTAGCCCGCAATTTCGTCTCTCTGTTCGTCAGCTTACTCTGGATATTGGATATGCATCCCCAGGACGCAATCTATCCCGTTACTAAGATTGATTCTACTGTAAAGCGTAGCAAAGGGTTTTTTTTTTAACAATCGGAAACATCCAGGATGCATTCTACTAAATTTAATCGATTGAGTTGAACATATGTAACAAACAAACAAACAAACGGACTCACTTTCGCTTTTACAATATCAGTATAGATATGCTAGGGATATAGAAATCGGCCCTATAAAGCCCTCGGTGACTAGTTTTTTAGTAAAATGGCAACATAAGGAAAAAATTTATCAACACGATCGCAACGTTGTACCGTTTTTTTAAACCTGCCCTGCCCCGGAGGGATACTTACGTTACGTATTGCAATACATCGGCGCACTAGTTTTCACACGTTCAGGAAAATTTTAACAGATAAACGTACCTACTGTACAGCCTCTAACGTCTGTAGGTGAGTCTAGAGAGCCGCAGACATACAATTAATACTGGGAAAATAACGGGTTCCTGCGGGATAAGAAAATAAATTACCTACGCGTACGAAGTCGCGGGCAAAAGCTAGAAGGTAATAGTTATTGAATAGAGAAGAAAATGTACTAACAGGTTTGGATACTTTGTGCATCTTCTTATGTGTGTGTAGCGCGCACATACTGCCAAGCACTTTGTCGCACTCCTCACAGACGTACGCCATCAGTGGACTGCCAGCTGGCCGGTCCTCACCGCGCTTGTGGCGGTACAGTTCCCTGTACGTATATAATATATCGAACTAAAAACAGGTGCTCGAAATCGGTTTTGAGCATAGATTAACCTACATTGGATGCCCACAGCTGGACATAAGTCTATTGTAGAAAGTTCTTAATGCGACTTGTTTGATGTTGTATCTCCCAATAGTCGGGGTATATCACCGATTTACCGCCGCGATGTGGCCATTCAGCCTTGGGACATCTATCGGTTCTCCGAGCTGTGTGATCGGAACATCGCCACTTCAGCTCAATGTTGGTTAATTATAATACGGCAAATGATGATTATTAATGCAAATTCATACTCAGAGTACCTGCCAATGAGTGTTACAGTCTAAAAATGAGAATAGAAACGAGAAATCTATACAATACCTACTAATGTCAAAAACGTAAATGTAGAACATAAAAAGCAACGTGTGATATTTTCATACCATATGTTTAAAGACTCAGAATGCTATGCGGTGGGTACAGGGGTTGCCCACCTGCCCGCAAGTCCTGTGGAAGCCCGGCTTAGCTATACTTGCGTAATGGTACGCTCAATCTGTACGTAATAAGAACTTGACTCATTATATGCTTATTATACAATTGATATTACCTCCTGCTTTTAGGCAGCGATTAAAACAACATTACTGATGCGAACAATCAAGTCTTTATAAAAAAAAAGGTACAACAAGTGGCTGTGTTGCTTAAAAGCAATCTCTACTAGGCACCCCATCAAAGGACATGATGATATGAAAAATACATAAATAACCATAGATTTAAATAGTATTACCTAGCTGTAGCAAAAAGTTGGTTGCAAGAACCGCAGTTCCACATCTTATTGCTGTTGCCGGTAGAGTAAGGTCTCCTGTGTCTGACTCTTGGTCGCTGACTTCCATCTTCTGTATTAGGATATTGCTGTCCATTGCTGTTGCTTATAACATTCGGAGGCAGCGAACTTGATTCTAATAAAGACGTATCCTGTACATGAAACGCTGATTTAAGGTTTTGGCATGACGCTCACTTATGCCCTTATGGCGCAGTGGATAGATAGAAACCAAACGCACAGTATAGCGAAACTAAGGGTCCTTCCTCAACCCGATACTAGGGATGCAGCCTGCTGGCAAGTTGCATGTGATATATATATAAAAAAAGCATTAATACATCGGTGCAATAATTGTCTAAAACGCAATTGAATTCATGAAATTCTATCGTCCAGGATTCTTAATTCCGGTGTTTTAAGTCATTGGAAATACACTAACTACTTTCTTGTGACTACAATAGTCATCTTCTTTACAATGTGATATTCGTGTGAATTAGTATTGATTTAAGTCTTACCAAGTCCATAGGGTAAAAGTTCCCCTGACCGAAGCAGACGAGACGGTGTCGGTCCATAGCATCTCCATTCGAGAAGAGGTAACTACAATAATCGCATACGAACATCGTGCTGAATTTGCGCACGTTTATATCGCTCTTGCCGTTCAGATCGGCACAGCAAAGCAGTTCTGAAACCAAATTTTGTAAAGCTTGAACCCTGGTTCACCAACGCTGGACTAAAGGCCTCTCCCAACAGCAGGGGTTTACCCACAATCACCACGTTGGGCAAAAGAATTGGTCATGGGCGCCGTTCTCTGTTATATTCCCTTAGTCGCCTCGTACGACACTCGCGGGAATCAATGGCCTGTACGTCTTGAGAGACGGCTCAAATACACTAAGCGACACTTCTTTGTATGGCTAAATAAGCCTATGCGCGAGCGACATTCACGGCCGCAAAAATGGCAGTTAAACCCTTTTGTGCAATCTGAAGATCCAGTGGTATGCCTTCGTATCCTTTTCTGAGCAAGAACACCAAGCCAAGCGTCGTCATAGATACGGCATCCCTCATGAATGCTGTCATCGCTCAGCGCCATGCGTGTATGCCATATATATGGGTAAAGCTGAATTTGCAGCAGGCATAGCCCAGGAGTAAGACTTCGCACTGACTTTTTGGGGTTATATGGTGTGGACAGTGGAATCCACCAGACAGATCGCACCAAACGGATAAATAGCTCAGTCACTAACTCTAGATCTTTAGTGGTGTTGTTACCGAATTTCAAGTCGAGTGCCTGAAGTTCCGGAATGGCCAACCGAAACAGGAAAACGCAACATTTAGTAGACACCGTGGATTTTTATAATATCGAAGTCTCTAGAAAAGATTATGATGCCGTTCAGTTGAATGAAACTCGTAGTAAACTGCGCTCCTGTTTTTTTTTGTAACAATAATTAATTGATTCAGCAGATGGCCCAGCGTATGGTAAATGAAAAACATCGCCTTATAGGCACAGCAATACTTCGTAGGGCATAATAGGAACATGTACTACCAACTACAACGTGCCGCCCTGTGTACTAGAATCAACCTGAGGTGTAAAGCCTTATGGCCCTTTAATAACACCGGCAGCCACGCCCCACAGACCGAAACACAGTAATGGTGCTTGGTCGCAGTAATACGCATGGCGGTAGTTTTCTGGACAACCTGTATTACAAAAAGCTCTACTCCAAAAAAAATGCTATACTGCTTAATTAAGTGCCTAATTTACCTCGAGGTTCCGTCTCCATTGCGGTGGACAGCACTCTTTCACATACATTGCACACAAGCCACTCGCACTCCAAATTTGAACTGCTGGCAATGCTTGAGTCTACAAAATAAGATTATTTTGGTTTAGTTTTAGTGGTTTTTGTTACCTTTCGGGGACACCGAGTTCGAATCCCGACACGCACCTCTAAATTAAGTTATGTGCGTTTTCAAATATCACTCACTCGCAGTAAAGGTAAAGGAAGCAATCATAAGGACACCTGCTTCCTGAGAGTTCTCCATAATGTTTGAAAGTCGGTAATGGTCAGGCCGAGATTTGCTAGCTAAGATAGAATTGTATTTTTCTAAGGACCAGTCCGGATTTAGGAAATTGGCTCAGATTGGTTAAGCCGACGGTCCTGATAAAATTTGTTACAGGCTTCTAACCTGCATTCGAGGTAACTTCTCTCCTTTGAGAGAGTTGGCCTGTGGCCAGTGAAAGACGCGGATGGTGATGAAGTACAATTCGCATAAACTTATTTACTAGGCTGGAGTGAATTCTGCTGGCCTAACAGTATTCGCAAGGCTGTTGCTCACCGTATCATCATCATCACAAGCCCATTACTCTGAGCAGAAAGAGGATTATAATCATAGAATTTTGTTGTGCTTTTAGCCAGGTAGGTTTAATATAGACATACAGACTTTGTGTATTCCGAGGTACGAATTTATAAGCTTTTTACTAGATAGGTATGTCCTCGACGTGAGGTTGGTCTACAATTGTCTCTTTAATAAACTAATAAGTGTTAGCATTTAGCCGTACGTACGTATGCAATTTGCTGACCTATTTTATAAATGCAGAGCGCACGGAGCTCGTTCTTTTGTCGCGAGTCCGTTCGTATTCCGGACCAAAAACGAGAGAAAATCAAAGCATTCGACCTAATTGCATTGCTGAACTATGCTTAGTTTTAAGCAGCACATGAAACAAAATGGTAGTCTACATTTGTCATTTGTAAAAGGTATTTTAAAGGGAATTGTTAATTAAATAGATACCTACAAATAGATTAAATATTCAAACATTTTTTTTTAATAGCGGGTTTTAAATTACAGCATCTTATAGAATGATGGCTGGAATGAGCAGATAATAGTGTATTCTCGGTGATTGCCTATTGGTTAGAGCTTCGATTTTCGTGTCTGGTGGAGTTTGTCCCCCAACACGCACTTCTAACTTTTATTTATTTATTTATTACATAGGTACACAAAACAGGGAATAACTAAAGTTAGATTTAAATATAAGTAATAAAAAGTTTTGTTCTAAGCTAAAACCCAAAGTATGTGTACACAATTTGTAATTAAATTAAACAAAAAGTAGAAATAAAATTAAAGTTGAAACAAGAAATAATCAGAGTCATGTCCGTTTTGAAATTATGCAATTAAATATCAGCTTTAAAGGGGAAGGAACGCATCATGATGAAACCTGTACGTCTGAGAGTTCTCCATAATGATCTCAAGGGCGTGCTAAGTCTACAAATCCTCACAAGTGTGGTGAAACCCTTATCCTCTAAGAGGTTGATAATGTTGATGATGAGTGTAATCTGTATTGCTGGAATGATTTCTGGTTATTTTTTTCATTTTTGTCTGTCTGTCTGTCTATCTGTCGGCTTCTGGGAGAGTTCATACATGTTACCCGGGCCGGGCGCCTCGAATCATTGATAAGGCTGCACCATGGTAGCGAGACCCCTGTGTCCGCACTCAGAGTGCCTAGAGTGAGATTTTCTAATCAATTGATCGGCTGACAGCTAAATACGATTTTTATGGAATCAAAAATGCGCCATCTAGTTGCTATACTGGGAAACAGTATTTACTAGATGGCACTCTATTCCAAACAAATCGTAGAATAACTTTCAGGCGATTGAATGGGTAGAATATCTCACGCTATACACTGTGATAGTAGTGGTCGGTATGCGGATGTCCGTGTTACCACGTATCACAGTACCATGCACGTAAAGCTTATATTATGCTGTTACTAATGTAGTCTTAGAAATTGTGTATCCTGCCTACATCTCCTGTGGATATTTTTTTTTCAGAGCAAAAGGAGAGCCGAGAGCGTCTTTTGACATGCCCGTGTGATGTGGTGTATTTAAATAATAAAGAAAGTAAAACTTAAACTACACCGTACCAATTCTCTCTCGTATATTGAGTTTTTTGGACTTTATAATATCGTTTAATTCCTAAGGTAGGTAATTTTATTTTAGAATATAAATAGAAATACTTTACTTTGGAGTGAAGTAGATACCTGTCACTATCTAAGAAATTATATATTTTAATTTCCCTTTTTTTTACTACACTTATAGAAAATTTTGAAACATAAATTTAAAAAGCCATTTTGAAACATAAATTTAAAAGGCCACCGTGCACGGTGGCCGAAAATATCTGTTTCAGACTAGATGGCGCCACAATCGCTATAAGACTTAAAAAAAGGCAAATGTAATTTCGTTTAGAAATGCTGTAACCTTCGTAAACAAGATCGTCCACTGCAGAACTCGATGAAGTTGCTGGATCATTTTCGGAGCAGTGTGAAGAGATTGTGTGATCGAGCAGATCGGTGTCCGTTGTAAAAATCTCGTGACAGAGCACACAAGAGTGCAAGGCCAAAAGATGAGGACTGGTGTCTTCCACCTCCTAAAAATATGAATATTATCATTCTTCTCGAATGTATATTATTTTGTAACAAATTACCAAATGAAATCTTTGAGATGTCTCTCAATAATTTCAAAGTTTATATAAAACGTAAGCTTGCAGAAAAATCCTATTATAATATTAAGTTAGGTGTGAATTGCTCTAGTTTCATAGCTGAATATAAATTTAACGTGAGATGGTGACAGCAAAAAAAAAAAATTTACCCGGCTAAGTTTGTTGTGGGCTCTTGTTAGACCAGGGCGCATTTGGAACCCTCATAGCTTTAGGTTTAAGTTTGCGAACGAAGTAATCACCATCCCTTTACAATTATGTAAACATTTATGCATGAACGCTTTATAAGTGCCTGTGATAGGCTTACATGGATACAGAAATTTTGAATTTGAATTTCTCATTGGTGATTTTAGTAGATGGTAGTAGTAGCACAGAAGACGCTGGCTGCTGCTAACAGCTACCCGTTCTCCATTGGATATGTTTACTTATTCGCCTCTCGTAAATTGTTAAGTCAATAAATAATAATAAATAATAATTAACAACTGAAATTATTAACCTTATTATTTTCGGAATTTACTTGTATAGGCAGTAAAAATTGATTAACTGTATTATCGTCTAGCAGAGTAGGCTCATAATTAAAAAAACTATCCGACTGTACAACGTAGAGTTCTGGATTTCGTTCACTAGTCGGTTCTTCTGCACACAGAAGAGGGCCATTTTCAACGTTGAAGTAGCGTCCCGAAACATTTGAATTCAATGTTAGATCGGTTTCAACGGTGGAAATAATTGATTCAGTAACTGTCACAAGATCTCCATCATTTGACATTGATTCGTTAACTAGCGCTGCGTTACTAGTAAATAGCAAATCATCCGGTCCGTAATGATCCCTTAAAGATTCTGTTATTTCTTTATAAGGAAAATCAGGAGGATCAAACATCATTTTTGTGTAATATCTGAAACAAAAGTTTACAATTAGTATATTTACTTGTGCCTCAGTAGAGCCGGAGGTAGAACGTAAGAGATCGCCGATAAATTTATTGCTATGGATTTTTACCTGTTAATAATTAATACTAATCTGAGAAAAACCAATGAGTATCTAAACATCTTTTAGATCAGAAAGTTGATGAGTCCTAAACGTAGTTATCAATGTCAACGTCAAATTGACTTTGGCATTGACAGTGAACTGGATTTGAAGACTGGATCTATTATTGTTAGTAAACGGTCGAGTTTCGTTGTTAATTTAGTTATTTCCAAATATTAAAATAACTAAAATGAAAGTGGATGTGCAACAGAATGCTGATAAGCCAAAAATACCGCTTCCGACACTATCACAAATAAATGCTGATCGAATAACACTCGTAAGTTTAAATTTTGAGGTTATGGTTATGTTTGGTAATAGCTGGTGTTTTTCTTTAAAATTGACCGTACCAGGTCAAAAAAGTGTATCTTATAAACGTAGAATAAAAATATATACAAGCAAGTGCTATAAAAAAAATGTTTTATTAACTAATATTGTATAATTCATACAGCTATAACTTTTTGAGGTTGTACTATAAATTTCAAAATATTTTGAAACTTTTCCATTAGTATTCCATATATTAATCACGTTAACATTATTGAAGTATGTCACATTAAATAATATAGTGCTTATTTTTGCTATAGTATTTTAAAAACCCATTAGAAATAAATATAATTAAAAAAAAAAAATTACTCAATAAGAATGAAAAACCTATAGGTAAATAGATATGCGTATATTCATAATACATACCAATTCCTACCTATTCATCAGATGACCAAACTATTATGAAAAACCTGTTACAATAATAGATTAAGCATACAAAACAATACTGAAGTGATAAAATCTCTCTAAGGACAGTTCCTTGATGTATTGTAAATGCAGACATCTGGCAATATATTTTTATCAATTAAAATGACAAACATTGATTAATAAATTCAGATCAGTTATGAAGAAATTGAAGAATTTCATACAATAGCTTAAAAGTGTGTGATTTCTAAGCATCAACTAGTGTGCTAGAAATAAAAAAAGGCCATATATGCTTTGTATATGTTCATAATATAAAAAAGGCCATATATGCTTTGTATGCGATGTTAATGACGTGAACTGCAGCAGTAATATTTGGTGTATTTAATAGGACTAGTCAAACAATGTGTATTTCATAAACATTTTCATCAGGTTCTGAAGAGGTTGTTTGACTATCTTGGGAACTAGTATTTTAATAAAAAATGATTAACATCAGATCAATCTTAAATAAGATTTTAATTGTAGTTATTGCTATCCAAATCTTCTTATTACATTGTTAATCATAAATTACTATTGTCTAGTTAAAATATTTCATATAAAGAAGATGAAGAAATTATAAATTCAAAAGAGTAAGATGCTTGTATACATGTTGAGTACTAGTAAATCTGCATTGGATTCTAACAGATTTGTGTTCAACTATGTTTCCCATATTTATGTATGTTGAACATAGTATTTTTATTATAGATACTAGACAAGAATATTTAATTAGCTTTCAACTGATAGACATGAAAACAGGCTATTCTTATTTCAAATAGTGCCCTTTAAATGTATGTATTATACGTTGTTAAAAATAATCCTAAGACATTTGAATTTATAAAACAAATGTACTCTTTAAGCACTCCTTTAAATTTAAACATTTTATGTGAGTTACACCTTTTTATATTAGACGTGCAGCCCACTGGTCTTACCACTTTGCATGAAATCTATATAACACCCCACACTGAATTTAAAATCAATATGGCTTAATAATTTTCAGCTGGCAAATCAGTACTGGTCACCGCAAACTAAAGAGAATCACCTACCTTATGATGCTGCAATTGTGGAATCGATTTACCAAGCAGAGATTCTTGGATCCAGGTCAGATATTTTTTTTATAAAAATCAATTTTACTAGTACTAATTCAAAAAATGCAATAACAATATTTCTTAGCCCCACTGAAGTTAACAAAACACTGAGTCAGGGTCAATGGCCTAATGGATTTAGTTCATTGACCCAATAATTTTTTTTTAATAAGCCAGCTATGAACACGAATTATAATGTTCTTTTTTATTAATGCTCTTTATTTTAATTTATTAAAATACACCATTTTATTATTTAATTGATTTTTTTTCTATTGTTTAACTACATACCTACCTACCTATTGTATGTCTATGATAATGAAGTTTCACGATTTGATGTTACAACACGATGATAGCATTTTCCCGCGCTTTTACGGAACACTATGGAAAAATTTATGATTGAAATGTTCTTTTATCTTCCTTCAATCAATATGCATTATGTGTATTTGTTCATCTGTAGTAGTACAGCATAAAATGTATGCCATAATGGAAGTACTTATTTACATAAAAAATAAGATGATTATTATGTAAAGAACGTTTCAAATATGAATATAACGACATATAACATATATTTAAGTATTAAAACTGTTAAATGAGCCCTAACGAAAACCGATTCGCCATTTGGCACACACAAGATGAGTTTTACACATCATCTTAGATGCCTATTGTTATCTCACAGTCACTGTTGACCACAGTCTCATAGGAAAGTAGTTTATAGAGCATAGAGTCACCACACCATTTCAATGTGGGTGGACTTAACATATTAGTGATAATAATAACCGCGACCGACGTGTCGGAACGTGTCGAATCAAGGCGATGAACAACAATTGATAAGGGGGCGTCCATAAATTACGAGAGATGTTAAAGGGGGGGAGGGGGTCGAGTCAAATCTCATATTCTTACGTTGGAGAGAGGGGGTCTCAGACAACAAAAATTTAATCCAGATTGTATATACTTAAGATTTAATCTTAAGCGTAATCGTAATACGATTAAGATAATTCAATGCGTTTACGTAAGAAACCCACGTTTTTAAAAATCTCACGTGAGATTGGGGGATGGGGAACGGGGTTGATTAAAATCTCACGGCATCTCACCAGGGGGGGAGGACACAAAATTCATAAAAACAGCTCATGTTATTTATGGACGCCCCCTTATGCTCACTCTATCCAAACAGAAAATCGAGTTGAACTGAAGACCTCGTGAACATAGTTGACCATGCTATCCATGCTTTACTGGTAAAATGTTTAAAATATGTTTACGATACGTCACACGTATATCGTTTAATTGAATTTTATTTTACAGTTTTGCAGTTCGCCGCATCATGATGCTGGAGTTCTCTCAATACCTTGAGAACTACTTGTGGCCACACTATGAGACAGAAAAGGCGTCGCATGCCCATATGATGTCAATTATAGTCATGATTAACGAAAAGTTCAGGGAGAGAGTACCTGCGTGGCAGGTTTGTATCAAACCAATACAAATTTAAGCATGTTTTTTTCAGTGTATAAAAGAGTACAGGAATTTAATCCTATACTAATACATAAAGCTGAAGAGTTTGTTTGTTTACTTGAACGCGATGATCTCAGAAAGTACGGGTCCGATTTGAAAAAATATTTTAGTGTTGGATAGCCCATTTGTCAAGGAAGGCTAAAGGTTATATATCATCAGGCTGAGACCAATAGAAGTTAGTGAAGGATGTTTCAATTTTTTTTCTTTTTCCTTTTGAGAGCTTCCGCTGCGCTGCGTAAACGGTTAAAGTTGAAATAAAATCATGTATCACAATGCCCTTTAAAAGTTCTTAAAAACGTAAGCGACAGATCTATCTTTTAAGGTTGACTTATACGCGGACGAAGTCGCAAGAGACCGCTAGTTAATAATAAATCTTTTTCATTAAATGAATTTTTATTTATGATATTAACTCTAGTAAAGGATATTGTAGTTTGTACCTACTAAACAGTATGTGCAAATACGGCATCAGTCTGCCAGCTGTTATATAGATGATATCCGTATCCCATATATATAAGTTTGTTTAGACGGCCGACTGGCGCAGTGGGCAGCGACCCTGCTTTTTGAGTCCATGGCCGTGGGTTCGATTCCCACGACTGGAATATGTTTGTGTGATGAACATGAATATTTTTCAGTGGCTGGGTTTTTATCTGTATATTATAAGTATTTATGTATACCTATTATTCATAATAATATTCATCAGTCATCTTAGTACCCATAACACAAGCTACGCTTACTTTGAGGCTAGATGGAGATGTGTGTGTATATATATATATATATATAAATAGATACCAATTCTGTATAGCCTAGTAAACTGTTACTTAATTATAATAATGATATTTTTTTATGGACAACATACAATCATAAATAAAGGCTGGTGTCGAAATCACTGTTTTCTATTGTTAGAGGCTTCAATCTCCAAATATTAAACAAAAAAATTCCATTTTCTCAGGCATTTCTCAAAAAGCCGGAACATTTTCCCGCCTTCTTCGAGCAAGTGCTAAGAGCCAGCGTAGTGGATGAAGCGAAAAATATGCGTGAACAGACTGCATTACTTCTTTTTCTTAATCACTGCTTTGGAAGTATGGAGGTGCAGCTGTGTAGAGACCAGGTCAAGAGGCTTGTCTCTCTCAGTATGTGGATCAGCTTGCAAGAAGGTAAGTGGATAAAATGTACCTCAAAGTTTCAACATCAAAATAAACATGATTGTAAACCTCTTTGTATCATATTTGAAGGCCTATGTGATTAAATCAGTAATGTAGAATTTCACGTGAAGGAAGTATAATACAAACCATTTAACTTTTTTTTTTTATTTATTGTTCAAAATGAAAGTAACAAATATTTTCCAACATAATTATCCATCGCCTTAGAAACTATGCGTTTATGGTGGGGATGGCGGGTTCGCAAGTACTTAATCTAAATGTGAATCATTTACTAAAGTCGTGAAAAAAAATGTTTGCTTTCAACTGTCTAACTATGTTAAATTTGTAGTCACGTCATAAATTCATTACTAGGTACCAGCTCCTTTATTATTTCCCCAGCAGGGCTAGCAGGAGACAAAAATTATATGCCCCGATTATTTCCCCTCAGAAGGGATATAGAATAGGAGAACATGGAATAGGAGAGCATATCTTATTTGGATATTATTTCCACTTGTGCGTCAGTGCTCTGAGAGTTGATTAAGCCGTGGGAGAAGATACATTTTTATCCTTTCCCCAGGGAGATAATTGTCTCCTGACCATTCTAGCTGCGCAGATGTCTGGAAACTCTTTTCTCAAATTTAACTAACATGGATCATCTTATTTAAGTTTTGATACAATTTAAGAAATGTACATATTATAAAAAAAACTTTTAATGTTAGTATGCATTAGCAGGCTCCCAATTATATAAGAGCGTTATTCAAACCTAAAAAAAGATTTGTGTACTTTACAAATGTGGCTTAAAATACTAATTACAATTTTTTATAATTTCTTAGTTTGCTAAAAACAGTATAAAATACCCTTATAATTGCTACAGGGAGAAGAAATCAAGAGTTCAAAACTGTGCCGAAATGGCGTAAATACTGGCGCGCGATCCAGAAGAAGGACAAGCCAGAACTGATGGATAAGCTACTGTGGGAGCGGAGATACTTACAAAGACTAATGATCAAGTTTATGCGTATTTTGGAGAGTATACCCGAGACGGAAGACGTTGACCCTTATGCAGTCAGGTGAGAAGTGTTATCGAATTTTAGCCAGTTTATTATCATTTTACTCTTTATTTGTATGCCACATCATTAACATATACAAAAATATAGTAAAAACAGAAACATGAAGAAAGAAGTAGAATACAAATGGCGTTCTAATCGCTTAATAGCGATCTCTGCCAGGCAACCTTAGAATTAGGAAAAAAGAAGAAGAGAATAGAGCGTTTATATTTCCATCTCCCTTTCCACCTAGTATGATTAGGTAACGAAGGATAAAAATTTAAACATAAGTAATATAACTTTTTTGGTTGCGTCGACAAGATGGTGCTGCTTGAAGTTCTTAACGCAACTTTGTGTTAACTATTCTATTTCATTTAAGTGTGGCTAAAGTGCTGTCCTCCCATCTAGTTACCATTTAAAATTCTGATGACCCTTTTTTAAATATATATTTTTCGTTGTAGAATACTGTTTTTACGTACTATTTGTAAACACACAGGCTTTAGGGGTACTTTATGTACTGTCTCTGAGAGTTATCTATGAAACCGAATTCCTAATAGTTTTTGAGTAAACCATTGCCATGGTATTCACTGAAAAAAAGGGTGTAAAAATCAGATAAAAGCCTAACATCACACGCAAAATTAAAATCATGTGACTTTATATGGTACGCGTCGCCTTGCGTAGGTACTATGCGCGTGAAGGTCTTTTATCTTCAATGGGGTTGTCATAAGTAAACACTAGAATGTTTTGAATTCGTTTGTATGGAAATATAAATATGCTTTTTTTAATTTAATATTTTATAAGGTGATTCCTTATGAAATATACTTATGCGTCCTTCAATATTATTTCGTAATTCTGTTACACGTTGTATATAAACTGTTTCGTTTCTAAAGATGGCGTAATGTATAAGTATAATAAAAAAAAATAAAGATCTGTAAATAGAACTGCCACTGCAACAAGAAGTAAAGGCACCATTTTATCTCTGCAATATATTTGCTCTCTTCTTAGAGTTAGTCCTTAGTAATTCCATATATTATTATAACTACTAATTATTGTTTTCAGTATAGGAATAAAAATTTAGGAGATTTTTTTGAAAAACGCACTTGTCTAGAAAAACAGTTGTCTCCACGTTTCACTACAGTGTTAAAGTGCCGACCTTTATAACGTGTTACACTAGAAAAGTTTTATGTTTTATTCCAAGCTGTTGTCTATTTTTCTGGCCTAATATGACTACGTAGCTAAACTCCCCTTTGGCTTTTACCTCGGTATTGCTTCTTTACGAAAACAGGTGTCTCCACGTTTCTTTACCGGTTAAAAGTACCGACATTTATAAAGTATCGCACTGGCAAAGGTTTATATTTTATTCCAAGCTGTTTCTAATTTCATTTGGCTAATATTAGGTTTTCAAGCCCCTTTTGACTTAGGTATTGTGAGCGGTTCCTCGAGCTCATGATAGACCTGGAAGCGCTATTACCCACGCGTCGGTTCTTCAACACAGTCATGGACGACTGTCATCTCGTGGTGCGATGCCAGCTGGCGCCGCTTGCTAGAAGATCCGAGGGGCAGCTGTTCTTACAGGTAAGTGAAGTTTGCTTTCTCTATTATTATGTTTCGTCTAGCGGACTCTGCAGACGTTTGTTCTGCTCTGTGATAAAATAGTTCGCGGGACGCCCACCAAGTGGGAAACCTCAACACAAAAGGGATGACTCGAGAATGGTGGCTTTAAGGAATCATGACGGCATAAGAGAGCGTCATGCCATTTGCTGTGACGACATACGAGTCTTATTTACAGCCAATGCGCGAAAATTGATGTTTCACATCAAATATAATATAGAATCTTAAAACAGCCTACTAGGTCATATTGTGAATCATAAACTTTTATCACAACCAGTGCAGTCATCTAGTGATATCAACCTGTGTAAAAATTCTAGGAAACTACTAGAATCAATTAATTCTGCTAGGGAGTGGAATTCTGCTTCATGAAACAATCGCAATTGATTGAAATGATACCACCGCTGATTCATGCTGCTTACAGTCGATATATAGTCGGTCGGTATAGATATACTCGGTTTTACATATTGATATTGGACATATTGACTTGTAAGACGAAACAAAAGTCACCGTGTATACTTAACCAAATATTATAAAACTTATCCTAGCAAGACAAAATAATTTTTTTAGAGTCTTTTACATCTATGGATATATCTGTATTTTTTATGACCCTGCTTTAAAATAAGTTATTTCTATTCAACTAAGAAGACCGCATAAGTTATACTAAAGGGTGAAAATAACACTAATGCGTTTTATTTTAATGATTTTATTTTAATTTGAGTAAAATCATAAACTTTTAAAAAGTTACTACATATCTATGACAAATTAAATTATACGTACTAAATATAAAAAGTAATTAAGTTAAATATTAGTGCAAGAGAGCCATAAAATTGTCAAAATTGCTGCACTAGGAATTTTTTTTACATTTAAATTGTATGGGACGGACAAAAAGATCATTATTCATAATTTAAGAGTGTAAAAAAACTGCAGTCTTACGAACATTTGTCTTCACTTTTTTTTTATAGAATATACAAAACATCAATACTAACACAGGGAAATAAATGTTATAGTTAATATCTATTATTAAACCTAAAATATCTTAATACAATAAAACTTAGGGTTAAATTTTGGTCTAATTTAAGACTAATTAAGTATCTTCAATGAGCCCAAATAAAATTCATAAAAATAATTTTCCAGATTATTATAAGATAAGACTTATTTTTAATCGTTCGAAAGTTAAAATTAATTAAAATAATTTAGTTTTTTTTTAAAACTAAAGAATTATTAAGTACCTAATATGAGTCTTAATTTGAAGAGATTATAAAATACAAAATGAGATTTTTTAAATACATATTTGATTTTTTAAGAAATGCAGCGTAAATTTTCAAACGACTTTTTAGTGTTATGTAAGTCTACTGAACATTCGACACTGAAATGAAAACATCATAGCAACTACAGTTTTCCTAAATAATATTAACGTGATCGCATTACAATAGTGCAGATTCAGTTGGAGTAAATCACTCAGAGCAAACACTTCTTGTGTTTTCTTTTGTTTCTTTTGAGAACTTAATGACACTGTACAGAAGAATATGCACCATAGTTGTTCATAAATTCATCATTATTATTGATCCGGATGCTCTGGAAAACCCTCGAGAACTCCATATGGGTTTTACCACAAAATCATATCATTACTGTCATTAAATTCATATCAATTAATCATCACTGTTAAAAAAAATTATATTTTGCTTAAATTAAAAAATACGTGATTAAACAGTCTTAAGCTGAATTAGGCCCTTTTTATTCATATGTGGGCGCAAAACTGTGTACGCAAAAGAATATCAGAACTGTTAAATAAGTGTCAAAAACTGTTAATCTTCTCAATATGTTAGTTTAGTTCGTTTACTATAGAATACAAACTATAGTATTGTTAACTTAATCTAAATTAGCCCTGTTTACTAATTTGTGCGCGTAAAAGTGTACGCAAATTTAACAATACGTTTACAAATAACGCCGTTTACGCGCTGTTCTCACGGTTCATAGGTTTTACTAAACTGTCAAATCTTAAATTAATGCTGTCCTTTCCACGAGGAACATTGTGACAAGGTTAACTTTAATTGAAGATTATCGATAAGAGACTTGTGTAATACGTTAATACTGGTGAACAACGTTAATACTTGTGAACAACATTGATATTTGTGTACAAAATTAATACTTGTATACAACATTAAATGGTTTCGCTGCTCATTTTATTACCTTCTCCTAAACTTGGCGCCGAATCTAAATGCGCAATCTATCAGTATCACTCTGCCGATTTGTTAGCGTAATCTCATCGAGACGATCGGTGAATGTGTTAGCAGCATAAGCTTAGCTAGCTCATAGCGTTGCAACGCTGACGCTTTTTTCATGATATTATCGACTCACATTCACTCTTTTGCATATGAATTGTCGCGGAGCACGTTACATTCAGATCTAACACTAGGGAAATATATAGAAAACTAAACAAACAAGTACGTTTATAAATCGTCTCGTTTGTAATACATATGATCACACTTTACATATGATCGCATACACGTAGTTGTATATAATGACTTATATATTTTCGTGAAAGAATGAAATCATACCGTGCTTTGCGCACATAAACAACTTCGTATTATGCGACCAATTAGGAAAACCAAACCTATTAAAATAAACTATTTCAGGGGGGCTTGCTAGCCATTGCTTAAACCAGTATTGTTTGAATATTTTTTTACTTTTTTCATAATTATTTAACTTCTTTTAGAGATGTCAATATAAAAAAAAACATTAAGAATAATACTGCTTGAAGCAAGTAAGCCCCCAGATTTAGGTAAATATGAATATAGTCTAATGTACACGTAGTTGTATATAATGACATATATTTTCGTGAAAGAATGAAATCATACCGTGCTTTGCGCACATAAACAACTTCGTATTATGCGACCAATTAGGAAAACCAAACCTATTAAAATAAACTATTTCAGGGGGGCTTGCTAGCCATTGCTTAAACCAGTATTGTTTGAATATTTTTTTACTTTTTTCATAATTATTTAACTTCTTTTAGAGACGTCAATATAAAAAAAAACATTAAAAATAATACTGCTTGAAGCAAGTAAGCCCCCAGATTTAGGTAAATATGAATATAGTCTAATGCTACCCTTTTTATTCTAAATAAATCTTAAGTTTAATATATCTATCTTAAGTTTAATATATCTAAGTGAATAAGCTTGTGACAGGCTCTGATAAACATTTTGCAACTACCAACGAATAGGACCGTGTAAATCGATCGTTCTATTTGCTTAGCACAATACTGTTCGTTTTATCTATTCTAAGGCACATTTGACTATGGAATCACAATCAATCAATTATATACATAATATTTTTCTTTTTGGCATTAATAATTAAGAGTGCAGATGTCATAAAATTAATCCTTTCGTAGCGTTTCTCTCTAACGGAACGGAGTGGAGGCATGCATTATACGGAAAATCTGGTATTTTGCTCATTTGATTGGGACTATTCATGCGAAACTTAACTCCATTCGGCACAAAGCACTTTTACTTATTGTCGCTTCGCTAACAATACCGTGCAATTAAGTGTATGTTTTAGGAGGTACAATAAACAGCTCTCGTATAATTTAATACAAAACTCGCGTGAATAATAGAAAAAGAATATTTTAAAGCAAATTATTTTAACTAAGAATTATAAAAAAAATTATATTGTAGAAAAGTTATTATATTGTATTTTAATGACAGATATTCGTAAAAGTTATTCGCATTATGTTTATATCTTAAAAAGCACTTTAAGAGTAATGTGCAAGAGTGTTTCTTGTTGCCCCGAAAACTTTGGTAATTCCACTTGCGCGGTATTGCAGTACTGAAAAGTAAGCGACGATTGATTGAAAAGTAAGCGACGAGCGACATGATTTTCTGCAGTTTTACCTAGAATTAGAAACATAACCCCTCACAAATTCGCAATGAAATTCTACTAGTAGAAGTTTATTCTACTGTATAGTAGGAATGCTATAAAATTATATAAATTTGTTTGGTTGGATGTTTGCAACTCCTTCAGGACGCAATGTCTGAACCGGCAAATGGATTGAATTACTTAATGAAGATAGCCTGAATTATAAACCATGGACTATATTTTATTCCGGAAAATGAAACACTTTCCGCAAGCATAACTATAGCTGAGTGAAGGTAAAACTGCGTTAAATCGTATTATCAAATGTATGATATATATTAACAAAATAATTTATCAATTACTTCTTTTACAGCGTCAAAAATCATAGCAATCGTTTATGCACCAAGTATGGTTATATTACATTTAACAGTCGACGCATTAGGCGCATGTGCTAAAAGCGAGCGGACTAAGTAAGCAGAGAGTATAACAATATACCATACACGTTTCATTCGACGATTTTCATCACACTTGCAAAAACAGGATAAACTTTTAAATTTGTTCTCAAAAAAATAAATGACCCTTTTTTGGCTGCTTTTCCACTGCGTGAAAGTTCTGTTGGCAGCTCTCTAGATTTTGGTTGAAACAGGTTATTTACTCCCGATTTGTGCCACGATTATTATGCCCGGCGGTGTAAAATCTACTATCTATTGCACTACTTTTCAATTTCAAATTATTAATACACTAAAAAGCGTTTTTAATAATTAATAACATAATATTCATTACGGAAAATGGCGCGACGGTTTTTTTTTCCGCGCGCCAAGGTAAACCGATGTACAGCCAGCATCCATCCTTATACAAATAACTTGCAGTGAGTACAGACTGAACTTAATCGGGTCATCATAAATAAAGCACAAGAACGATAATTTTAAATAAAACACGCGTGTCCATTGGATCATTAGCAGCCTCATATCGATGTAATGAGGTCCACGTTACGAGCAAGTGTGATAAAAACATATTTTATGTATTTCATTTGAAATTCGTTAAACGAGTATCCATATAGAGAAAGGATAATACTTTTTTAATTCAAAATGACAAGAAAAAAGCGCATAGCAAAATACACTTACAAATTAAGAATAATTTTTATACGATTTTACATTGTATACATTTAATCTCGTGTTAACAATTTTAGTGATAATATCAATTTTTCCACTTATTTTATAGGAAAATACGCGCTTTTTTGCACTTATCGTTGTCATTATTATTATAAGGCACGATATGAAACCATGTATTTTTTGAAAATTCCTGAATCACCAATTTTCTATAACTGATAGAAAATTTGTAAAGTGCAGTCAGACCATAGTTAAAAATACTTCTCTTAAAACTTATGTTTTATGTTTATACTTTACTTTGTTTTTTATTAGTTTGAACCAGGTGGCCATAAAAGCAATACCAAAATGAAACTAAATTACTATCTTCAACTTTATCTGCCTACCCTCACCTTACAAAATAATGTTACTATGTCCGATATTAGTCGGTGTTAAGATGCACGGGTGCTTAAGTTAACAGTAGGTAATTTTATTTCTCGTTACTAGGCGGAGGTATTACTTAATAATTCACCGCCTAATTTAGCTGTGATTTTGATAAATCATCAGACAATACAGCAACTTTCAAGGGCGATGCCTCTTCCTTTGTATTGCGTCGGCGCAGCTTCGTTTTTCATACATTTCAAATGAAATGACACATTGAAGCGTGGCGTCGTTGCAATACGGGTTACAACGACGTTACAGGCTGTGTTTAAGACGCAACGAAATGCACTAATGAGGCATCATCCAAGTTGTAAATCAAAACACCGATTCATCTGAACATCCACTCATATCGGGCATCCGCCCACATATACATTTTATAAGTGTAGCACTAACCACGAATTCTGTAGTCTCGAACTTGAGTTTCAACAGCAGCCATTTCCAACCAATAAATCGTAAAACTCCACGGGCCAATCAATAATTCCCACCATTCATGTGCGTCATTTCATCTCCCCATTCACCAGTGGGTATCGGCTCGGCGTAACAGCAACTTTTCCTCAGCAAGAATGTCACATGCGACTGCCTGACCACGCACACATAGAAGATCAGTATAGCTTGCAGTAAGTTTACGACTATGTGTGCGTAGAACAAGCCGTCGAAGTTAAGCCACGATAGCAAAAGGAATAGCCATGCTGTTGTCATTATTAAGAAGATTTGCAGAAATAGGTCAAAACTGAAAGAAATAAAATATTCTTTTGTTAAAATGCGAAAATGTAACTAAGCAATCGATCAACTTGATTTTTGGCATAGAGTTAATTGAAAGGAGTGAAGATAGGCTACTTTTTATCTAGAGGGATTTGTAAAAAACCGTATAACCGAAACCGAAAAATGAACGCAAAAAGGGCAACAGCTAGTATATTTTAAAGTTAAAAATTACTGAGGAACAGTACATAATATTATCATTAACAGCCTACTGGAGTTATGCAGCATTTAATATAAAGCTACGCTGCTCCAATCTGTACTGTAAAGAGGATTTTTGTGTTTGTTTGTTTGTACCGAATAGACTTCGAAAGTACTGGACCATTCTTAACCATTGCTTCGTTAAAAGAAAACTAAACACTATCACCAAGTAACAGGCTATAAATTATTTTTGAAAAAAATGTAGATCCAAATTTATGCCAAATTTTTTCTACGAAATAAACTATTCAGTACGCGTAGAAACATATCTAACTATCATAGTTAAGTCGCATTAGCAGCTTTTGTGTTTTTAAATTTTATTAGAACCTTTCTACCGAAACAAAAGTGGGTTACATTAGTATCGCAGTATTAATTCTTATTTTCAAACAAATAATATTATCATCAAGAGTATTCATGTAGCAGGTAAATACTTATTAATTAATTCCTATCGGACATTTAATTTAGAAGTTATTACGAGTTTAAAAAATTTAAGTGCTACCCAAACCTAAACAACACAGTTCTTTTTATATATTCTATTCGTAAAATAGTAAATTGCAAAAAATTAACATAGACACAACTTGAAAATATCTGTGGATCTACACCTAAATTAAATGGCAATATTATACTGTCTCCCAAATAAACTGTTCCTACGGGATGCTGGAAAAACAAAACCGGACGAATTCGTGGGCTAGTAGTCAATAATAATAAATCGCGTAGGCGAACTTTTAACTATTATTGTAAGTGCTGTGATATTAGGACTTATGGCTAGGCCCAATTTTGTAACTCCGGGCGGATACTGAATATTTCTTGTCAGAAGCTACATTTTCTACCTACTCGAACGATATCGATTCGTTACGATTTTTGTATCGAATCTAAATAGCGCCATCTAGATACAATCATCATCATCTTCTACCACACTAAGAAGGGTTTAGGTTAGGTAAGGTTTAGGCCTAGTCCACCACGCTGACCCAGTGTGGATTGGTGGTTACAATAATGGGGAACCTTTTTATAATTCGTACTAAGTCCCGCATTCACCTCAGTTAATAAAGCTTACCAGGCACACCTATGGGATACTTTTAACCATGGATTTTTTTAAATTTTAACTGTAAATTGTGATAAGAAAAATAGATATAGCATACCATCCTTTTAACTTGTAATGTATCCTTCCATATATGTTTATCCGTTTGATAACTTTAAGCGTCGTAACGTAAAAGAAAAGGTTAAATATTATTGTAAACGCAACCGGCGTAAAAAACACAGCGATGCCCAGCCACCCTGAAAAAATTAAAAAAAAAATTAAAATAGTTGATAATAGAAGGACTTTTTTATTTTTATTCCATTATAAGTTAGCCCTTGACTGCAATCTCACCTGGTTATTATGCAGTCTAAAATGGTAGCGGGCTAACCTTTTAGGAATACGGCAGTTGTAAGAAACTGATACCCCTATTCGGTTATTATACGACATCGTACCGGAACGCTAAATCACTTGGCGGCACGTCTTTGTCGAAAGGTGGTAACTAGCCACGGCCGAAGCCTCCCACCAGACTAAGCCGGAGAACGAACAAAAATTTAACTAAATTGCTCCTGTCAAGTATCGAACCCGAGACCACAATTCATAATTCTACAGCGCTAAAAGTTTTCCAAAATTTGGTAACAAATCTTTTTTTCGCTATAAAGAACAACTTGGATTTTTAATACTTATAAGATCTTTCAACCTATTTACAGCACAAATTTATTTTAAAGTTGATACATAATGAAAATTAAGCTTAGTTTGCTATACTCCGCGAAAAGCAGGACACTTAATCAATTATTCATTGTAAAGTCAACATCTCCTGAGGATGGTCCGGTTTCGGAGCGAAACATGCGTAGAGGGTACATTGCCGAAAATCTGTTTGGTGTGGAGTATAAGGATTGAAGAAATTATAAATTACACCATACAGTTTTTATAATTTTTATTAGTGTTTTTACCCAAACTTGGAGGAATTATCCTTTGATTAGTAATATGGACCTTTGAAAAAGTAGATCGAAACTGCAACGTTTCCTACTAGATGACGCTAGTCGCTATAAGACTGATGTGAAAGGCATATACTAATTTCGGCATCGACAGTAGGAGAGCCGTAGCTTAATTGGTTAAAGCACTCAGGCCGCGATTGCCCGAGGGTCGCAGGTTCAAATCCTGTCGGTTCCGAAAAATTTTATATGCATTTTAAATTTATAAAATTTACACCATACAGATTCTCCTGCTTTACGCGGAGTATAGCAAATTAAGCTTAATTTTTATAATACATCATCTATCCAAAAGTTGATACATTCGAGTTTATAATGATAACGCACGGTAGTAGTAATAATAACATAAAAATATTTTTTATCGTAAATCAGTGCTACAGTCCATTCACTATAACTTGTCCGCTATCTTATACAGGATTAAATAAAATTACCAGAAAGCTCTCGGCCTTGTGGCATCATTAAATTTCTATTATTAAAAGTGACAACTTTTGTTCTACGACTTTTCAAAATTAACTTTTAATTTATTTCATACAAAAAAAAGAAAAAATCATGTTACTTCTGTAAAGTGACGTTGACACTGTGAAGCCAAATACATGTGATTCGAAAACGCCGCGTAGTCGGCATGGGCGGCACGAAAGGGTCGTGGTTCGCGCGCTGTTTCATTACAGAGCATGTATGTTAAATATTTAATATTTAGAATTCCACAAACAATTGAGTTAAAAAAAATCGTAGAACAAAAGTTGTTAGTTTTAATGTAAATAACGACAGGCCAAGAGCTTTCGGTTATGTTTTCCTAAACCATGCATGTATGAATGTTGCCAGCTCTACTTCTTATATCTTTATTTCAATGAGAGGAATGCATTATATCGATGGCCGAACCATAACACTTACCTATAGTTTCCTGCTCAATATCCTCAAGTATTATAGTGTTAGAGAGTCTCATCTTCTTGTATGGGTTCGAGCCAGAGTCCAATAGGAAGTGTGCACAGATCGCCATCGCGGCCATAACTCCAACGGCAAACCATACTACGCTCGAATAATAACAGTATTTACGCACGTCTGTTACACGCAAGAAAACATTCCTAGACCTGCACGAAAAAATCAGTATCTAAATTAATCGCGACTTGGAAAAGATCTTCTTTAGAATTTTCTCTATTAGAATAGACCAGTGAGGCGTTATTAATAAACGCGACCAGTTGTACAGTGTTTGGTCTCTATTCTTCATCTGTAATATGATATTTAAAAGGAGAGACAGAGAAGACAGAAGAGAAAAAGAGCATCATCATATCAAACCATTACCGACCCAATACATGTTACGGGTCTCCTCCCACCATGAGAAGGGGTTAAGGCCGTAGTCGACCACGCTGGACCAGTGCTGATTGGTGGACTACACACACTTTTGAGAACATCATGGAAAACTCTCAGGCATGCAGGTTTCCACACGATGTTTTCCTTCACCGTTGAAGCAAGTTATATTTTTATTGGTTAAAACGCACATAACTTAGAAAAGTTAGAGGTGAGTGCTGGGATTCGAACTCGGCCCCAAAAGTGACTAATATTATAAATTAGAATATAATTTGTTGGTTTGTCCATTTTTATTCATATAAACGCGTAGAAACTTTCGCATATAAAAGATGAGTAGGAAAATAGGGATATCTTATACAGTACCTACACGCCAAAATTATACTTCAAGAAGCGAAGCTTAGGTCAGAATTACTCGATTATATACAAATATTCATAACACTATGAGGAAAACGCTCGAGAAATTGCTTACTAAGTAAAAGATGCAATATTCAAGTTATCTCCATTTGAGAGAGCTAAATGAAACTTCGTGGCTACAAACTTAGGCGTAACATATGTCGGAGCCGTCATGAAGCCGAAGTAATATTATGCCGTAGTAGCTTTGTCTGATGTGTAATATTTAAAATGGTAAACGTTTTAAATATTACACGTCAGACAAAGCTGTTTAAACAATAAGAAATACTTACTTAAACGTCTTCCAAATGTAAAATCCGAAACTGTTTAGCCAGAAGAATGCTCCCAAAAGGCTGATGTATAGAATAATATCTGCAAAGTCAATATAACAGTTAATAAAATTGTAACGATCGAAAATACCGATACGCTCATTTGAATGAATAAAAGCACTTTTACTGTACATAAAGGAAAAAAGAATAGAACCAGTTAGTGAGCGGGTACAATGTATCGCTACATAATAATCTCTCCAAAGCGCCAAAGGCGTAAAATTATATAATTATTCATGAAAATTAACTGTATACATATTTTATTACAACAGTAATTGAAAACAAACACACAACATAACTAACTTAATTTATGTATTTTGTAACAGAAAAAGTTTATGCAAGAATAGACTAAAATTACCACTTAAGTCACTTTTTTAAAACAAAGAGTAAACAAACTCACCAGTAACCATAAAACTAACATGATTGCTCAATTCAGTAAAAATCCTGACCAGATCAGCAGCTTGACTGACTATCAAACAAATATTAATAGTAGTTATAATATTTCCTGCAAGGTCACGTAGTGTTGGTATTACAAAGTATATAATGGCCACTAACAGATACAACACCATGGCAATGGCGTGGAAAAGAGGATTCAATATTTTCTTCATGAGAAAACTTGTTTCTTTCCAATTTATTATAACTTCCGGTACGCACACTAATGCATATTGACCAGTTATGTTTGAACTTGTTATTATAATCTGGAAATAAAACAGTATATTGTAAAATATTAATATAAACATTAAAGACATACTTGATTGATTGCCCATGAATATATTCATAGACATTGATCACCTCCAAAAGTCAAAGTCAAAGTCAAATATTTCAATATTCAAATAGGCACATTGATGGCACTTTTGATGCGTACATTACATGTAAAATATGACATAGGAGTGAATTGATGGCGATAAATAAATTCGTCAACTTAAAACTAAAGCTACGAGGGTTCCAAACGCGCCCTGGTCTATGAAGAAGCCCACAACAAACTTAGCCGGTTGTTATTTTTTTTTTGTTATCACCATGAAACCTGGTTAGAGCAATAATTTACACCCAAGCATTTTTCTCGTTGACATAGTCCTTTATACTATAATAGGACTTTTCTATAGGCTTACGTTTAATACAAACTTTGAACTTTTTCAGAGACATCTCCAATAAATCAACTGGCAATTTATTGTAAAATTGTATACAATTTCCTTTAAAAAATAAACGTTATAATATTATCAAAGCAGAGCTTTTTATCAAAGCTTCCACTAAACAAAATTTTAGCTGTTTTCGGGTTTTAAGAGTGGATTCATGTTGTAGTTATAGGCACACTATGCTTAAACACTTATGTTTCAGCTTGACAGACACAGGGCAGCACTTAGTAGAATATTGCATACCCTGTAATATGTTATGTTTATAGGCGATGCTTTTCTACTTACTATCAGGTTGGCCATCTGCATAGTGTGTCAATTATTACTATAAAAAAGTGTGCGTGTGTGCAAATCACACATGGTAGAAGTGAAACTTCTGAAAAGTCTAATTAAAAAAATAAGGTTTGGTTAAAATGAGGTTTTTCTCTGTTTTCGTTATTACCATGTTTAACTACGATAGCTTGGTAATGGAATATAAACTTTACTATTTCAAATGTCCGAAATTGTTAATTTTATTCGCTTAAACGGGAATTTGTACAACACAATCATTTTCTCTATGTTGACTAATGAAGAAATTTTATGAATAGAGTCAAATAAATCATGAAGGCCATTCTAATTATTTGCCAGAAAAGATCAACAGTTAATTAAAACAGAAAAACTGTATATCATTCATATTTCCAATATACAGTGATATTACTTCATAATTTCCATAGTATTTTATCAAAGCTTTTTATGTCAATTTTAATCATTATAACATCCCTACTAATATTATAAATGTGAATGTAAGTTGGTTTGTTACGCTTTCACGCGAAAACTACTGAACCGATCTTTATGAAACTATTTATACATAATCTTGGAGGTATTAGAAATAATATGGGAGGCAGCATACTGCTACATAGTCTACACCTATGTAGCAGTACGCTGCCTCCCAAAATTACGCGGGCGAAGCCGCAGGGCACATCTAGTAGTGTAATTTTTTTCTTTTTCTCTAACACGTTCCGTAGAACTTTTTGCAGTTTTTATAGTAGTAGTTAGTATTCACGATTTTTTTCAACTTTAGTTTTTGGCATAATTTTAAAATTAATTTATCAAGGCGATGAAAATATTGACACATCAACAATCAACACACTTATACTAAAACTTTCTTATATGCAGGTGCAAACACATGCATTAAACACATGTAGTCTGAGAATGTGTTCTATCTATTCTCTCGCCGGCTGAATCCTATACATTTATGTGTTTTTGTCTTTATGGACTTATTTTTTTGTTTTTTCGAGTTTGAAATCTCAATGATTCTAAAGAAGTTTCACTTCAAAAATCTTTGACTTGACTAGGTATGTACGAATCTTGGATTTTATTTTGGCATGTTTTTTACAGGCGTGTAGAGGACTCTTGCTAAGTTTCAAAATTCTAGACAATTTGGTACTGAGAGAAATGTGAAAATAAATTTTGGGGCTGACAAATATCCCAAATTTGTTTGTGTACCAAAATGCCACTCTTTTTTCTTGCTTTGTATCCGCAAGTAACAAATACTATCCAGCAACTTGTTGCAACCTGCTTGATGTAGGCCTAAGTGAGAATTTTACCAACACTATTTTACAGTGTGGGGTCACCATTTCAGCATTTTGGAACACCAACATCTATATTTGATTTTTTAAATCAAACTACTAACCTTATCCATGCAATATTTGGCTTGATCATGGATATAAGATGATGGTTCCTTTACTTCAGGAATAGCAATGGCTTCGTGAATACTATATGTATTTGTTATCAGTGGATCATCCTTAATTTGATCAGAGCTATGCAAATGGTGTATCAGATGCTGTAGTCTTCCATCAGTTAATAAATTTAGTCTGGAATAAAAAGATTTTTTCAAGTATTTTATGTAGTTATCTCTAATATAATATTTCATGCGAAAAATTGCTATGCAAATCAAATCCTCTGAATATTTGAATTCCGCCCATATTTTCATACGAACCAAAATGAATTTTTCTAATCTTTAAGACTCCCAAGTAAATTGAGTTGTTTAGTTTTTATTATCAAGTAGGTTTGCAATTATTATTATTTTAGTTTTAAAATTACAATACTGAACTGCTTGGTTCATAAAAAAATAAATTTACTGTACTAATTCTCTGATGCAGGTAAACTCTTACTCTTAGAATTCAATGAAGTTTCAAACTATTTCATATTGAACTCAAATATCAAATCATGTCCAACTGTTATACCCTTACATATTTAAGCTTTTAAAGCGTTGCATTTAAAAAGTTAAGGACTTTATTCCATACATACTCATCTTCAGATTTTCCTAAATCAAATATAGGCCTCTGTTGTGTTGTGGCGCAGTCCGGCACTCCAGTAACATAGTTAAAATATTTCAATGCAGCAGCTATACCGTCTTCTGTCTTGAACTGAGGCTCCCACATACCTAGTCATATAAATAATCATGTAAATATGCAACTAAATACCATATATTTGATTTTGAAACCAATCGATTAAAAAAACTGAACCGGCTTGCATATTATGAACTTAACTCAAGTTCAAAATATTAGCATGTTCAAGAATCTTGTCAGCTGTATTATTTACTAGCTGTGCATTGTGATTTTACCTATGTAAGCTAGGGTCATACTGATACAAAGTCTATCATTAAATAAGCTTTAAAACATAAAGATTTTTTCAATAATTCTGTTTTGTCAGTTCCAAATAAACAAACGTACACACAATTTCTTCAGCTTTAGGTTATTAAGTACATTGCAACTTCTTTTAACAAACATCCAAAAGATGATGATGTGTGCATGAACAATATATCTATACTTCCCCTCTTAGCTCTACTCATAAGACCTGCACAGAATTATGGCAAAACTAATAAACTAATAATAATGCAATGTTTGTAGTGTAAAAATAATTATAAGTCCCATAAAGCCAAGTCACATCTCATTCTAGTATAGGTTTGTGCGCTGTTTTGCGCTTGGTCTGCGCAAAATATGGCTATTTAGCATATATATTATTACAGCATATGTATATAGTTATTGGCTATATACTTACTTTGATTAAGCAGTTCCGCTAATCTGCACACAGAGTCAACCATGATCTCGTTAAGTTCGCAACATTTATTTATTTTGACACCGTAAACCTGGTCAGATACTTCATTTAGATCATTCTCGCCAACTTCCGTTTCGGCCATCGCATACGACATCAACAAAAACATTAAAGTTTTTGCGTAAGTAAGAATCATTTTAAACTTAATTGAAATTCAATTAAATTGTTTAAGCACATAAGTATCGTGCATTAGAACTTTTTGCTATAAACTTTTCTATAATACCTCAAGGCACGCAAAGGCACACTACACTTGTTAGTCTTTAGAACACGGAAGAAAGCAGAGTCAACTTATATGCCAACTACTTTTCATAATGGAGCTTTACTTATTTTGTGCATTTTTTTTATAACTTTCAGATTTAGATATTTCTAACCGTTCAAAACCTCTGTAAAAATGTAAACTGAATAATTATTAAATTGGCACTGACAGACGATGGTCGACCAATTATGGAGGGTAGTACGACCAATGTTGCCAGTCGCAGATAGTCACTAATTCGGACAACAAACTGAATTGGACTGTTAACAAAGACACCCAAAGACGCTCGTTCGCTCGTTTGAGTAATTGGAATGGACAATTTATTGTATTTAGAAGGATTATTATTCAACCGATAAGGCGAAGAGACAAATTTGCGCGCGGTCGTCACATAGGATAATCATTTTGTGAGAACCCAGATGTGTCAACATATCACAGAGCAGTATATATTCTTCTTTTTTTATCTAGGGCTATTAAAACCGGTAGTATCTCAGATTTAGAACCTAAAGTCCATTACACAAGCCAATACATTAAAACTTACCCGTCACATTTCAGTTTTAGTTACAATATTTACACTTTTAACAAACTACTCCCCAAATTTTCCCCTTATTTCCCAAGGTAAAACTTTTTAAGTTTTTAATAAATACAAAAGCATTTCAATCGAAGCTAGTTCACGTTTATATTTTTTCAAAAAGCTGGTAATAATCGGAAAATAAAAACACAGACTACTGTACCTAATTGGAGTTCCATGTATAGAATTTGAATGCATCCTTAATGCTGTGGAATGAAAAGTGAACGATAAAGTAAAACTTAGTCGATTGTAAAATTGGAAGTTCTTTTTATTACGGTTGTAACATGTAGATCTGTTTAACGGCAAATAACAATCGGTTGGCGGTTAATAAATAATTATTTTTATTATGTAATTTTAAGATTTATCCTATAAATTTTAGAGCTAAGTATTGTCCATTAAATCAGTTATCTGATCTAAAGGTCTAAATAATATTACAAGTTAATGTTCAAATCATATTACTCGATTTAAGAATGTATTACCTTTAGTGCATTGACTTGTTGATGGTATCGACTATACATAGAATCGACATTTGAAAGGCGTATCTCTAATGCTGTGGGTTCTAGCGTTTTTAGGGATTCTAAATTGACAACACGTTTGCAAAATAGTTTAGACGGGAAGTAATCCCTACTCCCCTACTAAAATTGTAAATGGCAATGTAAGTTTGTTTGTATACTTTCACGCAAAAACGACTTAACCGATGTTACTTTGTACACATATTCTTGGAAGTGTTAGAAGTAATATCGGATACTTTTTATCCGACATTAAGCTCTTATCCTTTGGGAGAGGGGATGAAAGTTGTGTTTGACAATTTTACACCATAACTACGACAAATTATAACCGATTTAAAGAATTATTTTTGTACTATAGAAGTTATACTATGTGTTTAATTTTGCCCAAACTGTGGTTGGAGATAGAAGAAAGAACTCCTCAGCGGACAGCAGCAAACCCCACATTTAAGGCTTAGCGATACCGAATACTTAAAATTTTTTTAGAACTAAGACTAAACTTAATGCCAAATCAAAAACAAAATCAGACGCAGACGAAGTCGCGGGCAACAGCTAGTAAATTAATAAAAAGGAATTGTGGAAAAACCCATACTTGTAATTTTTTAGTAGAATCTGAATTGACTAGGTACTCTACAGGATTCGCTTTTGGCTCAATATACCATGATTTAATTGAGTAATGAAACAAATTTCTCAAATTAATAAAATCGGCGAAAAAGTAGATTATTCTTTTACAGGCAGGATTAAGGAGTAACATTATACAATTTTTTATTTTGTAAATCTATCCCAACAGTGTTAAATAGGAGTTGGAAGATGTATGACTGTTTTTCAAAATTAGGACCATTGAAATTAAGCAGGTGGTTTCTTTTTACTGTGTTGATATCCAGGTAACATAGTTTTAGTAAAATTTATCAACATTAGTGTATATGTTGATAGTTTTAACCTCATTAGGTATAAAAGTTTATATGGGAAAAAATATAGAACTAAAAATTTTGCAGGGACGAACTAATGAACAGCGGCTAGTAATTAAAAACTTGTGCATCATTATCTGATTTATTTGGGTAAATATCATGCATTAGGTTTAACTAAATACATAAGTCATATACCTAATATTATAATGACTTAGTAAATGCACAGGCATTTAGTTAAATTACTAAGTTCATAAATTTATTTTAAGTAACCTCTATTGAATCTATGCACAAAATGACTAGTAGTTGATTATCATACACACATAAAAGTATTTAACTAAAGCTAAACAATTAAGCAGTATTATACTTAGTAAATGCATTAAGGTAAATTTATAACTTAGAATAATATTTTATATTGAAATAGCAGTCAATACACAAAATAACTAGTAGTTTAAGGATAGTATCCTAGTAAAATTTAGATTAAAATACACAATACTTAATATGCTTGCTTATACAATAAGGATGTAAAGTTTACATAGGTAGTCATTATTCGATCATAGTGAGGAGTGTACAGAAACAACTGAATTATGAAAATATATTTATGGATTTAAGTTAGTTCCATAAGCTTCAAACGTAAATTCAGTTGAAAGCTTTCCAATAACAGTAAGATCTAAAATATATTTACAATAGAAATGATAGACATGATGACAGTAATAAAGAATCGCTAAAATATTGTATTTATCTTATGATATATGGATGACGTATTTTTATTTATTTTGCAAGTGAGATTGGTATTTATTTTTAATAAATAAAAATACAAAATCAAACAATCGCCATGCCAGTCATTGCCGCCGAATGTCGTCAAATATATATAATCATAATTTTCTACTGCTTAAAATTCGAAAATCGCACCATAGCTTTTATCAAGTATTTTATAATGACAAACTATCAGTTGCTTAGTTTTGTGTTATCAATACCAAAATCTTAAACTTAGACAAGTAATATGGACCTTAAAAGCTTAATTTGCCTATGACGCGACGTCTCGAGTCCGGCCATGACACGGCGAGCGTTTTCGCAAGAAATATTAAACAATATATAGTTTGCAATTTATATTAACACAACCTTTAATTTCTGCAAGAAAAAGATATCTTTTCGATATAGTTAATATTTCACTTACATCATCAAGTAACTTCTGTACTTATAGAAGGAGTAATTACTTAAAAATATTGAGTATTAAATATTCATGATTAATTAATTACTGCCCTTAAAAGTGATGGTTTATACATAACTATAATAAGTACACAATAAACTTCTGCTTTATGTGTTAATGTATAGAATTATACAGGTTTTATTTTTGGAGAATTCTGTGGTGGAAAGTAAAATTTTGCTCCACAGACTGCTGCACTGACCCTAAATAAAAACCTTGTATGTATGTTACCTTGTGTGTCTGATTTGAAAATGATTCCATTATTTATTGAATTGGATTGAAATTTTCATTCTATAACATTAATTACCAAGAAGAGTGTTATTTGTTGAACTCTATGGTGTGACACTGGTAGCAAAATTTCCAACAATGTCATTATTTAGAATTTAAGCCAAAATCTTGTAGCTTAAGGGCTGGGTTATTTTTGACCAATTTGATGAAGTATGACAATACTTAGGTAAAAATGTCCTACACTACAGTTCAATAAAACAAATAATTATGCATTGCAGTTAATTCAAACTAAATCTATCAAAACTGTAAAAAACCACAGCAGTAGATAATCAAATTAACAGCAGTTGGAGTCTTTACTATTTAAGTAGAAAGGTTGATAATTTATCTAAATCTTTATATAACGCACCTGTTAATTATATACTTAACACACACAATTAGTCAAGTTTAACCCTCCGCGTTATCCTCAGCGATTTCCTGGTTGTCTGCATCATCGTCAGAATTTGGCCTTTCAGCTTCTTGGGGAAGGGTTATCGAAAGATCTCTGGCCAGTGCAGGTACGATAATCTTTCGGATAAAAACCATGATAAAAATGCAGGTCAATGCTTGCACACATTTGATCATCTCCTTTAAACGCCTGGAATTAAAATTATTGAGAGTATAATTGATGTACTTAAAACTCATTACTTTTGTGTGTATTCAATATTAATATTATACATCATATATACATAAATATATATATATATAATACATAAATATATATATATATATATATATATATTTATGTATATATGATGTATAATATTAATATTGAATACACACAAAAGTATATTATATATATATTATATATATATATATCGTTTTAATCTGCTGTGTATTTAATTAGTGTAATTGGTGTTAACCGTATTAATTGAATTAAAATAAATAAATAAATATACATTTGTAAAAAAATAAATTAAATTATTTATTTACTAATGCCTTCATAAAAATGTAATTTCCAATGTACTAATGTAACTCAGATGAAATTAAACAATTCACATAGGGTTCAATAGATTCAAACTTTAGTCCCAAATCATTTCAAACTATTTGACAACATTTTTATAAAACCATTGCTAAACTGTTAAAAGGTTGCATTTGAGCACTTAAAAGTCCCAACATATTTTAAGTTAAAAAACCACTAAAAGTCATTTTGATAGTTTTTAAGTGAATAAAGAATGTGAGAAAAAAAAAATAAAAAAAAAAATTGCTTGGTTTTGAAAAATAATAATATGTATAGTTTACACTTATAATAAATGTTAGTGTGGAGAATGTTTATTATGTGCATATGAAATATGTATGTGCCGTACATTGTGCCCGTTAAGTTAATATTTTTATTTGCTTCTCACACATGTCAGATAAAAAACAAGTAAGGTACCTACATGACAAAATGCACTTCGCATTTGGTGCACAAGTGCATTTTGTGCACTTTGCACTACCCTGGTCAGCTTTGCTGTAATTGCATCATTGACAACCTGTCGGCTGAAGCCAATATGCTTACTAAACTGTTTCATCCTTTTCAAGTAATGTGGTGATTAAGTTAAAATAGTAGTAAGCATTTTGCACAGGTTTGGTACCTGTTGAAAGGCTGCTAAAGTGCACCTTGATTTTTCTCTTGAGGCCTAACCTAAGCAAAACAAAAATGCAGGCAAATCAATAAACAGAATCATACAGAAAAGCATTCCAGAAGGAGGATTTAAAAAGTAAATGATTTATAATCATTTTAGTTTCATGCAAAACCAATACCTTTACCCAGGAACATAGCGATTTTCGTTAACCTATAAATAGTTCAATAGCATAGTAACATATACTATATGTAAGAATATACTAAGAAAAAATTATATATTATTATGCAAAGCTGTTAGTACAACATTAAATTTTGTTTGTAAGATCGCAACAATTTGTTGATGAATTAGTTATTTTTTTTTAACTAATTTGAAATTATTATTAAAAAATATTAGTTATTCTTGAAACATAAAAAACTTTTATAGTGATTTATGATAATTTTTTTTGCAACTCAATATATAGTAAGCATAGAAATATACAATATGAGTTTAAGGATTAAAAAGTATAGGACCTTAGTCAGTACATACTCATTTTGTAATTTTTCCAAATCTTCTTTTGACAGCTTTTGTGTATTGACACAGAACCGAGTAGTTAAATTCTTTAAATATTCCAGTACAGTAGAACTAGCACCTTCAGTTTTCGACTGTGGATCCACCAGACCTTATCATGTAAACAAAACATATCAATATGCAACACCAAAATGATATATTTTTTTTTTTATTAAAGGCACCAAAAGTGTTTGTTTATCAGTTACACCACTTTGCCTGGCTGGCACCAGCCATACCTTATGAAAGTAGGTAAGCACTAGGACCATTTCAAACACATTTTTTTGTATTGTTAACAAATAACTTCTAGGATACTCAATTATTGATTTTTCTTAGATATGGTATATGGTAAGAAGTCACAAGAGGTTTATTTATTTTTATTTTATGTTAACATTTTCTGAAAAAAACCTTAATTTAAGAAAATTGTAACATAGCTGAAATTCATCGCAAAACAATTAAACAGTAATTTTAAATATACAAGGAATGACGGCTGCAGTGAAAGTTAAACTTTTTAAATTTATACTACTAAAATCAAGTGGTCACTAAGTGAAATCGCATGGCATGTCTTGTTGTAGGGTGGCAACTACCGATGGCAAGAGCTTCCCTAACAGACCAGTTAAGACAAAATTCAGAAATGAGTAATTCCCATAGATTCCCTCCCTGCCAGGGATCAGACTTATTGTCTCCTACATATAAAACTATAGAGCTCACTATAAAGGTTGACAAAATTTTCAATAAATTGTTCTTTACATAAATTTCAGTTAGTATTGTATGCTCTTCACAAACATTGCCTCTTAAAATATACAATATTTTTTCTTACTTATCATATTAAGTAAGCAATCTTTTCAATAATATTAATCATGAAAATCACTTTTATAATCCCTACTTCCCTACTAATATTATAAATGTCAATGTAAGTTTGTTTCTTACGCTTTCATGCAAAAACTACTTAACCAATCCTCATGAAACTTTTTACACACATTCTTGGAAGTGTTAGAAGTAATATAGGATACTTTTTATCCCAACATTATGCTCGGTTCCTTTGCGAGAGGGGATGAAAGTGACTGACTGACTAACTCTGACAAATTATAACCGATTTAAATAATTATTTTTGTACTATCCTCTACAGTTATAAAATGTATTTAATTTTGCCCAAACTTTGTGTAGATCTGATGAATGTGGGTGAAGATAGAGGACAGAACTCCTCAGCCAACAGCAGCAAACCCCTCATTTAAGGCTTAGCGATACTGAATACATCCAATTTTATATAGAACTAAAAAAAAATTGAATGCCACATCAAAAAACAAAATCAAACGCAGACGAAGTCGCGGGCAACAGCTTGTATTTCTAGAATTGAAACATACTTTACCTACGTGTAAAGTATATTTCAATGATAGAAATATGTGTATTTTGGATCGAAGAATTAATTAAGTATTGATCAGCCTTATTTAAGTTGCATGTTCTGGCCATCTAAATCCATCTATAATCAATTTTCTCTTGAAGGAGAGGTGGATTTTTTAGATCTCAGATCCACGTAATGATTGCAGATGTAAGACATAGTGGGTATTTGGGACTTGCATAAATACTTACTTCGAGTACGCAGTTCCAATGATTTGTAGTCAGAGCCGGCCATGTTGTCGTGAAGTTCGCAAGATTTATTTATTTCCACTCCGCCAGCCTGGTCTAATACTTCGTTTAGATCATTCTGGCTTACTTCCGTTCCGGCCGCCGCATACGACATCAACAACAACAAAGTTTTCGTGTAAATAAGATTCATTTTATTACAGCAAATATTCCCACTGTTAAGTCCAAGACGGTCCAAGAGCGAAAGGATCAATATGAAAGCTACAAATGTCAAAGTTCAAAAATAATAATACCAGATCAGAAAAAAGAAAGTCCCCATGAATAATATTTTGGACACTGCTCACTTGAGAGACTTAAAATGTAACTAGTGACGAGAAATACAATAAAATAATTCACTTAGCCAAATTACGATCATCAATCCTGTGGCAAAGGGATTCATTTGCCTTGATCAATCCCTTTTCTTGGACATCATGATAGCTTGAACATTAATGACACCCAATATGTGATCATGAGTAACGGTGGCATATTTTTATTACGTTTACGCCCTCGATTTAGATTTTTTTATAATGATGAAAATGTTACAATGAACGTCTGAACATGTTATAGAAATATTTTAGAGTGTAATAGATTGGATGGGATATTTTTTTGTATCTTTTCTTTAATTCAATGATAAAATAAATTATAATAGTTGTTTTTAATTCTGTTACAATAATTCCCATCAAATAATCATATATTTTGGTATAGCAATACGGCATAATATTTTTTTGGTTATCTGGCGTATAGATGGCGTTGTTACATTAAAAATTTCACAAATCGAATTAGATTTTAATAACCAATAATAATTAATGTTCAGTTTCTAGACTTTTTCAAAAATAATCATAATAAATCGAAATCATATATAATCGGAAATCTTTCCTAAAAGGGCGTTTAGGGTTTTAAGATTTTAGATATTATTAAGTTACCGCCTATTTTATCCGGAAAACTGTTCTGTCCCATTAATTACAGATTTTTGATGTCAGTTCTCACACTTACCTACTTTTTTACATGTAATTTTTTTAGTGAAATTCGCATAATAAAATCCAGACCACCTAAAATGGTTCCGTAAAGGCTTTGGCTTTCTAAATAATTTATCTTTACGAAAGTGTGATTTTCAGAAGCTGTCTACAAACAATTATATAAAAACGGAAATAATGCGTCAACAATCGCAACACAAACTTTCATCCTTATGAAGAATCTTAAAATCTACCTATTATTGAAATTAGAGCATTGAAATCTGTTGATAGGATATGTTGTATAGGAAAATAGGAAAAGTTGTTATAGGAAAATCTAGTACCTAGATGTGCGGTATTAGAAGTTATACGCGAATAACGTCGTGGGCAAACTGTTTACTAGTAATTAAATTAAACTTTTGCATCTTTAACACGTTTATTTATTGCTTTACAATATAAATATCATGCATTTGGGTTATTGTTCATATATAAATTATAAATTTACGTAAATGTTATATTATATAGTTGGAATATTTAAGTAATTAATATACCAAGTAAAAACTAATAACTTTTAGTTTAAAACAATAATTTAAGTAAACGCTTGCTTACAAAATATGAATGTAAAGTTAACATACTTAATAATTTTTTAGTTATTGTAATTAATGTAAAAAACTGATTTATTAAATCATAATAGGTAACTTAAAGACACAAATAAAGCATGTAATCAAATTTTACTTATTTGGTGATATCTTTGTTTTTTTTTTTAATACATTAAGTTCAATGAAAGTTGAAAACTTTCTCCGCAGAAAGTTAACCTGAATTGGGCTTATGCATTTAATTAAAAATATTAGAAATAAATCGTCTTATATGTAAAATGTTTACTTACAATAAATATAACATCGATCTTTATATTTCAATAGTAAGAAGTATTTACTTCAAAGAAAACCATTCGGGGATTTCCTAAAACACTAACGTTAACGTAGATATTTTTATAAGTTATATTTGTTCTTAAAATATCGAGTATTGTAGATTCATACTTTTACATTAACGCTTAAGTTTATACTTAATAAATTACAGCTTAATCTTCCTAGAGCTTAATTTAACTCTACTTGGCTACACTGTACAAAAAAAAAACCTATGGCATATTCATTACACATCCCTAACGTTTTTATTGTGGAGGTTACGACCTACACACTAGATACAAAACCCTCAAAACGATACCCTCCTTTGAACTAGATACAAAATAAAGATATAATACCAGAGACCATTCTGTGAGAAAAAAAGTTTTTGTTGTAACAACTGTTGATTTGAAAATTAGCACAGTCGGGTGTTTACATAAGTTTTAGTCTTTGAACCATTAAGTGATAAGAAATGAAAAATTCTCATAGGTATTTGTTGCTGTAATGTTTTGATTAATCCAATCTTATATAATTAATAATCTTTATATACTGCGATGCAGTGCACGCCGCACTTCATACATGCACACAAGCACTGCCTACACTAAAATTGATAATTAACTCGTAACGGAGGATATTTTTTGCCATTTATGCAATTTTCCTGGTCTATGCATACCCTGGTAAGATGCCCAGTGTTCGCCATTGCTGCGATGCTACATACAGGTTTTAATAAAAAATACCAAAAAACTCTTGGCCTTGCAGTTCCATTAAAACTAACAACGACTTTTAAAAATTCAGTATTAATTTATTTCAGACAAATATTTCTGTAAAGTGACATTACACTGTGAAACCGAATACATGCCCCTGTAGTCATGGTTAGCGCGCTGTCTCCGACGTTAGGTACATTACAGAGTATCATTGTATTAGAGAATATTGAATATTTCATAAATTATCGAGTTAAAAAATAAGTCTTAAAACAATCGTTGTTAGCTTTAACGTAAACAACTACAGGTCGAGAGCTTTTTGGTATTTTGAAATTATCCCGGTATATACTTTAACACTTATATTTAGTTAAGTCTAACCTCTACGGTATCATCAGCCAGTATTTCCTGATCGTCTGCATCATCATCGGGACTTAGCCGTTCAGCCCATGGGCGAGTGATGAATGAACAGCAATTTTCGCTGGCCAGTCCTTGTACGACACGCCTCCGGAATACGACCAGAATTAAAAAGATAACTACTCCTTGGAGACAGTTGAATATGTCCATTATCCGCCTGGAATTAAAATTATATTTGAATATAATTGATGCGGTTAGAGCCTGGAAACTTTTAAATGTAAAGTTTTTTTTTTTTAAATAGGAATGTAACAATTGTATTGAAGGAAAATATCATCATCATCATCAATCATCGCGAGAAACCACGGGGGTTATAGGTCTTTTGTAAGCAATTGAAAATTTCGGGACTTGTGCTTTAAGCGGCTCGCCGAAACTAGTTGGAACCCCAATGTCCATCGGTTCACCGAGCTATGCTATACCACCCATTGACATAGCTCGCTGAGCTAAATCGGTAACTGTTGTTCTTTTACGTATCTCGTAATATCTGATTTGATCACGTAATTATAAAAAATATTTATTTATTTTTAACTTGCGACTAGCATTACACGGATTATCCTAATTCAGTAGCGTAGACTTTTATATTTTGATGCATCTACCTACATCCATAAAGTGTATTTTATAAACCTTCTTAATAAATATTATTAATGTAACAAATCCACAGAGCAACCCTTGTGAGTTTAGTCAGAGAAAGTACAAAAAAAACCTTGGCTTAGAATAGCGCGGGTCAGTGCCTTGTTGATATCAAGCCGGACCGATTGTGGCGCCCTCTCAGATAAGTTTTGCCTGTGTATACATATTTTTAAATATCCATTGCGTGCCACTTGACACAACAGCGAAAAAATATAACCTAGGTAACCTAGGTATACAATTCGATCAGCTTTTATATGTTTTTATATCGCTATTCATTTCAGATCGTATAATTAACTAAAGGAGGATTGAGGGCTAAAATACATGATAAGAGTCACCGTTTTTAAAGGCCGCGCCGTGGGATAAATTAAATTTAAATTAAAGAAAATATTTATAGTTCTTACCATATTATGTGTGATTCGCCGTGAGCAAAGCTGGCTATTTCAAAGATCCACGAAATTCCCATGACGAGGAACAGCTTGAGAGAAATTAAGAACCTAAAAATAAAAAAATTACCTTTTTATTGTGTGAGTCCAGTTGATTTTCCATTTTCAAAAAGGCAAAAAGGTTAATATTTTTTTTTCGTAGAAGCTTTTTTTGTATTCAAGTTCCATCGCATCATTCTTTAGTAGATACTGTCGTGATTATGAGGTTAACGCTGGTACATATAAAACATAGTATGTTTCTAAACAAAGGCCAAAGATAATGCTAATTTATTAAACCGTAAAAGATTGTGTACATTGATCATCTCTTTTCGTTGGCCTTTGTTTTGGTATATTCAAATTCAAAAAGGTAAAGGTCGAGGTAGTATGTTTGTAGTGACTCTACCACCGGCTCTTCAAAAGGCAGATTCTACCGAGAAGAGCCGGCAAAAAACTAAGCAGATTGCTCTTTTTCAAAATCAGTTTACAGTTTCACAATCTTTAGAATTTTTCTATCTTGTGAGATATTAGAGCGCAGCGTCCTGCTTCCAAGCAGCCTTGTCGTTTAGTAATTCATCAATCGTGTAGTAACCACGATTAAGTAGATGTGTTTTAATGCATTGTTTAAACTTGGGTAAAGGCAGATCCAATATTAACTTCGGTATTATGTTATAAAAGCGTAACCGACGAAGGGTTTTTGTAATTTTCACTAATTTATGTCCGTTTCTAGTAAGTCGATTCTTTTTATCACCTTTTGTTTATAATTACTAATGTTTTGTTTATAAAAGATTATATTTCTTTAAATACCTATTATACAGATTATTAGTATGTTTATATACAGCATGATTAAAGTATTTGTTATTTTGAATTTATCTCTTTTCGTTAGCCTTTGTTTAGGTAGGTATACGTCAGTGGCGTGGATAGGGTTTTTGACCAGGGTATGCATATAGTAGGTACATGGCATAAAATAAAAAAAATCCCCTCCAATACGAGTGATATAAAATAGTTTGGGTAGGCAGTTCTTTTGTGCATGTATGAAGTGCACGCCAAATGGTATACGTATTACGTTCATCTCTTGTGTGAAATTCTACTTACTTATGCTTAAGGTTGTTCAACTTGTTGACTTCGTACTTCCTCGTACTCCTCCACAACTCGAAGGAGGATAAAAGGAACAGCATTATATTAGCGGTGATCAGTGTAGCGATTGGTCCGTAGAAAAATATCCATGTTTCGGTACGACCTGAAAGATAGAACAAATTTCATTATCATTGCCATATCAACCCATTAGAGGCACAATTAAGGACACGGGGCCCTTCCACAATGAGAAGGGTTTATGCCGTAGTCTATCACGCTGGCCCAGTGCGGATTTGTGGACTCCACACGCTTCTGAGATCATTATGGAGAATACACAGACATGCAGGATTCCTACACCGTTGAAGCAAGTGATATTTTTGAAACAGCAAGTCTGTCTGTCAGTAGTGACTAGTATTCCACTACAAGTTAGCCCTTGACTGCAATATTACCTGATGTTTATTTATTTAATGGACAATCAACAGGTTACAATAAATCTTATAAAACTAAACATAAAATGAAAAAAACATATAAATGTAAATGTATTGTAGACCCACTGCCACAACTTGCGAATAAAAACTTGATTGACAGAAGGAGAAAAAAAAAATGTTAAGTGATAATGCAGTCTAAGATGGTAGCGACTAACCTTTTAGGGAGTATGGCAGTTATATTATAGGTACCCATACATCCTAATCGGTTCCTACGAGACACCGTACTACGGCTCTTCTTTATCGGTAGGGTGATAACTAGCCACGGCCGAAGCCTGCCACTAGACCAAACCAAAGAAAATTGAAAAATTATAAATTCCCAAAATGCCTGTGCCGGGAATCCAACCCGGGATCTCCAACGTAAAACCAAAGGGCTCACCGCTCGGGAGGTCGTCAGTACCATCAGTAAGGCAGTCAAATTCTGCTGACAACTACCTCATTGGTCCAGTGGTTAGCATGTTTAACCGCGTATCACGAGGTCGTGGGTTCGAATCTCTAGCCGAGCCAAACTTGTTAGGTATTGGGATTTTCAGTTAAATAATTTTTACTGCCAGTCCGAAATTAGGAAATTGGCGAAGTCAACCTCTAACTAGCAGCCGTCAAACTAGGAGCCACCGATCCGCATTGGAGCAGCTTGTTGGGTCTTTGCTCTAAAACCCTATGTCCTATGAGAGGAAGACCTGTGTCTAGCAGTGTGTCGTTAATAAATTTAGGGTGATCGTCAAGTGTTGACTTTGATTCTGAGATAGTATTTAAAGGTTACCGCTAAACCAGCAACTGCTGTCCCCAATGCCTGGTTTATAATGATCTCCTTCTACCAAATCGGTGATAAGAGACACGATCAGGAAGAAAATGGCGAAACCCCAAGCGTAGCAATTGTATATGAAATGCTGCCTCCTCTCGGTCTTTTTCAAGTAACTAGCGTCCCTGAAAATATATTAATAATTTAAACTTTACTACAGTCTGTAATCAGTATATATTTTTGAAACTATGGATTAATCCTCGAAGTAACAACATACAGAATCCTCATTCAGCCATTATTTTATGCAGTGTATTTTGTCTAAAAACATTGAAAACGCCCCGCGCGCGTCATTCTTTACACCCGCGGAATAAATAAAACTTTTGACGTGACAACGTCTTATAAATTGGTTTGCCGGGTGACACTTCAAGAAACTGCGTTACGCTCCGCTCACGTTATGCGCTCACAATGAGAGCGAGTGAGAGGCACGCGTCCCTTCCACTCGGGCATGGTTAGCCCGCCTAAGAGCGAGAGAGACAGACATAAAAAGTGAAAAGCACGCGTCCCTTTGTAGTAAACGCTGTTTCATTGTACGCAAATGTATTGCAAGTTATTGTATGTATATTTGTATATAAATACGTATGTATGTGTACAGGTAAAAATAAAATTTTGTTAATATGAAATTCAGTGCGAGATTCTTTGTATAAATTAATGTTTTAAATATAATTCTTTGTATAAATAAATGTTTTAAATTGTTACTATTATTTCATCCTTCTTCCTACTATACGAATGAATATTCACATTAAAATTATTTTACCACTCAAAGTCGTTGTCACGTAAAACTTTCGCCCGTATACCGACTTTACAGGCAACCAATTTTATTTTTAACAAAAACTTATAATTACTGTCTACTGCAAAATGGTATGAGGTGACTAACCTTTTGTTCGAGAAACCATTCTAAAGTGAAGTGGTTTTTGATGTTTCAATATTAGGTCGTGTACACGGTTACTGTATGTTCTTAATTTTGTGGGATCAATATTACACTAATATTCATACTCTTTAACATTTATTTCCTTCAAAAATTAAAATACACAACATATTATTATAAAATAGATATTATATATAATAATAATAATAAAGTCTTTATTTCCAACTGTAAAACATTCGCATTCGTTTTAACACATAACAATTTTCAGTCGTACATAGTAATTAATAAATTGATTCATTGTAATTTTAGTCAGTTTGTGTATGTCAAAATTTTACAATCATTTGCTATCTTAAATTTTAATCTTAATTATTCTTGTTATTTTACTTTGTCATTTATAAAATCGTTATATGTCAATGTTAGGTATTCAATGTCAATGTTAAGTATTTAACGTCATTTGGAATGCCCATTTTTGGGCATAGGCCTCCTCTATCCTTTTCTATCTATTTCTATAAAATACTAGCTGTCCCCGCGAATTTCATTTGGCCACAATGTGTTTGTAAAATACAATACGTTAAACTCATGTTACTCCGGATTAATGTAACTCTCTATCTGTCGCATCAACCGTTCTACGTTTAAAGACAACATGACGTGCGGTGTCAGTTGTGTTTTATTACTAATGAACGGCTTGATTATTGTTTTGATTCAAAATTTTTTTTTGTTTTGATAAATATTATATTTTAATACTTGTTATCCTATCCAAGGACTAACAGGAATCAAACAAATGAAACAAAAGAAAATCGGTCCATCCGTTCACAAGTGATAAATGGTGTAACTAACACGACTTTGTTTTATAAATATAGATTATATATAAAAGAGCCTAAATACATAATTAAGCATTACTTACTGCACTGTTCTATACATGTTGATGCTTATAACGTTCATCCACGAGAAAGTTGCTATCATCCAGAAGTACACTAGGAAACCTGGAATAATAACGTTCACGTTTAAGTTTTAGATCACAAATTGGTAAAAAATAAATTATCAATCATACTCGATACTAACATATAGCGAGGATAATTTGATTTAAATCATGAAGAGTATTTTGTGTTTACCCAACACACACACACAAACATTTTCCAGTTGTGGGTTCGATTCTCACAACTGGAAAATGTTTGTGTGATGAGCATGACTGTTTTTCAGTGTCTGGGTGTTTATATGTATATTATACGTATTTATGTATATTATTCATAACAATATTCATCAGTCATCTTAGTACCCGTAACACAAGCTACGCTTACTTTGGGGCTAGATTGCGATGTGTGCGTTGTCGTAGTATATAGTATATACTAAGCTTTGGAATTACTGGTCCGATTTTAAGCATTTCTTCACCAAAAGAAAGCTAAACTATCACTTAGTAACAATAACGTAGCCCAGCTAGCAAATTTGGCTTTTAAAATTCATCAATTGACGTGCTCTGAGAAAACTTTTGAATTTTACATAAAAACTAAATTATTAAAGTACTCATTATAACATATAAAAAAGTCCGCTAGGGAATATATCTAACTACCGTAGTTAATTCGCACTGAATAAATAATTTGTGTTATAAAAATTATTTAAATCGCTGGTGGAAACAAAAGTGGGTTACATTATTCGCAGTATTCTTTTTAAAAATAAATAGTTTTATCATCAAGGGTGTTTTAAAGCAGTTCAATACTTTTTAATTCATTCCAATTGGACTTTAAATTGAGAGGTTTTCACGATTTTAAACAATTTAAGGATTACACCTAAAGCCTAAAGACTTTAAAGATAAGAACTTTAAACACACATCTCTCAAATAAACTGTTTCTAAATGAAGCTTTAAAAAAAACAAACGCGGACGAATTTACGGGCAACAGCATGTTGTTAGTAAAATAATATAAAGCATTAGCGGTTATAGCCTAGTGGCCAGAGCATCGGCTTCTCTTTCGAGGGGACCGAGTTCGATCCTCGGCACGCACCTTTAACTTTTCGGAGTTATGTGCGTTTTTAATTTGAGGAATTTAAAATATCATTTGCTTTAATGATGAGGGAACACATCGTGAGTAAATCTGCAAGCGTGACAGTTCTCCATACCGTTCTCATAGGTGTGTGAAATCTACCGCACCGGGCCAGCTTAGTTGACTACGGCCCTTCTCATTCTGAGAGTAGACCCGTGCCCTGTACAGGGCTAGTGATGGGTTAATAATGATGATGATGATGATGAATAAAATACTCATTAAACAGTCACACGATGGGTTACCTGTTATAGCACATATTTGACCCCTAAATCCAGGACTGAGTTGCAGAATTCCAAGGGATAAAAACCCTAAAGCCATACTGACGCACATGCACATGTAGCATATTCCCTGGAGGTCCCTGGAAAAGATTAATCATAAATTAAAACTCAGTAAGAACTTCTGCGATTCCATGCCGTAATAAAAAACTTAGTCATTCGGTTGAATTTCGACCGCCTGTATGAACAAGAAAAAAATACTTTTGTTTTTTTGAAGTAAAACTTCTTTAGGTTAGGTCTAAGGAGTAACTCAGATTTTTTCTGACGGAAGTAACGCGTCAGACGTCATCGCGTCGTCAGGCGTCGTCATAACTCAGACGTCTGTGTAGTTTCCGCTATTTAAAAACAATAATTTGGATTCGTTGTAAGTATAGGTCATATACTCCATGCTTATTGACTTATACGCTAGCTAGTGGCAAATATCATAATCAATGTGAAAGTGAAATGAATGAATTTGAAATAGAATATAATCCGCCAGTTCATTTAATATTCACTATTTCATTAATAGTGAATATTAAATGAACTGGCGGATTCCCAGGAACATTTTACTCTGCCATCAACAATCTATAGTATCTAATAATTGACGTACAAAGTAAATTGATTGGAAAAGTGGGAAACCATCGCCTAAAAACAGCGTAACAATTCGTGGGGCATACAACGAGCACGTCCTGCAACATGCCGCCCTGTGTCCATCAACTTGAGACGTAGGTGTTAAACCTCATGTGCCTGAATTACACCGGCAACCACGCCCTTTCAGGCCACATTACAGCCTCGAAGCAATGCTACTTTGCGGCAAAAAAATACATGGTGGTAGTACTCCTCTAAGTTCCACTACTAGGGACTACTAAAAAGTTTTTTTGTTATTGTTTGGAACTACGATTATTTATGCTTCTAATCACTATTTGATAGTAAAGTATTTAGTGCTATATTTATATAATGTTTACTTTTTGACAATCACCTTTGTGGATCTTCCAAGTATAAGTGACATTGGCGAAATACAACGTGCCGATTTGGCACACCTAAAAGCCAAAAAAGCAAAAGAAGAAGAAGAAGTAAAGTATTGTCGTTATTTTTTTTCTGCCATTTCGACAAATCGTTTTATTTTGTTTAAACCTAACAACTATAATTAGGCAGATATTTCAGATTGTTTGGTTTACAAAATGGGAAGATAGGATAAGTAATTGACCTAGTAACCCCACTACAAATTTGGCAATGATAATAAAATAAATTTTAAGCATTAAAATTTATGAAACTGTTCACTGCATGTTGAAATAATATACTTTGCGAAAAATTGACGAGGTCACACCAATAGGGTTCCTTTTTTAGCCATTTTTGTACAGATCTCTAAAAAGGATATCCGGAATTCTCTCTAATTGCTATTGTTACGATGGAATTTTTTTATATACATTCTATCCTATCCTAATATCGTTTCCTCGCAAAAAATTTTATAACAAATTTTAATTGCAAACTAACTATATTTCTACAATATAGGTTTTAGTCGTTAATTAATTCACTAACGAATTTAAATTTAGTACAAACTCGTCTACGTGTTACACGTAAACGTACCCATACGTCATAATCACAGAATTAAGAACATACAGAAACCGTCTAAATGACTAATATTGAATATTAAAAACCACTCCACTTTAAAACGGTTTCTCGAACAAACTGTTAGTCACTTCGTATGAAGTGACTAACAGTTTGTTCATTTAGCAGATGACGGTATTATTTTACCTCTAAGGTTCCAAGCGCTCACTATAAAATTTAAAAATGGGAAAGTTTGTGAGCGAGCAATATTTTGCGGGTGTAAAGTGAGACTCGCGCGGGGCATTTTCACTGTTTTTGGACACAATGCACTACATAAAATAATGGCTGAGTGAGGATTCTGTGTATTCTTAATGGTCATAATCATAGCAGACATTTTTGTATGATGGCCAATAAAAAAATTACATAGCTTTTTGTATATAGCATTTTTAATTTTAATTTGATATTGTATAGTTTTGTTATTTTCTCTAATTTTGTAATTTTAAAAGTATTACTATGGGCTTTGCCTGAAATAAAGAGATTATTATTACTATTATTTACCTCAATTGCGGCAAGTACATGTAAATTGAAAATGTAGCGAGAAGGAAGACCACAGAAACAAGCGTCAAAATTCCCCCAGTTTCTATGTCGTTCTTTTGAATCTTCTCGAAACACGTCACTGCTACCGGTATTAGTCCTTGGCTTGGTTCGCTGGCGTTAAGATACATTTGGCCGAGGCAATATCTGGAAATATTAAAGTTGGAGTACCAAATTGTATTTATAGTTTTTTAGATAAAAGATACCGCCATAACAATACATCGATCCCGCTCAAAGTGCAACATCGTCGTTGTCATCAAACATAAGTAACATCGTCGTTTATTACGATCATACGAAATGGGTGGTAGAAAACCAATTTCACCCAATCAAGCATGTTTTTTTCACTTCGAAAAAGAATACGAGGTAGGTAGACGACATCAAGCGAGCCGTTTGTGTTGTGAACTCGATACAAAATACCTGAATCCAGCAAAGTGGATTTTTAATGGTTTGTAGGATGATGTTGATGATGACAAGTGAATTCCTTGATAAGTACTTACAGTCTAGGATCCTCCACAAATATGTAATTGGGCGAATCTTTAGTGGAAACCTTGTCCCCGTTAAGGATTACGTCACTCAGAAGCATGCGGCCCATCGAACAATTCAGTTTAATCTGCTCCGTGGAGTTGTTGTCGCAATAGCCACGAGCCTTGATAACTTCGTTGTTTGGGCAACATGGATCTGCTGATAACGCCAGCCCGCTGGCCACCAGCAGTAACAGTAGAGATTCCTGAAAATAATACATGTTTTCATAGATATAGCCTAGTGGTTAGGGCGAGTCAAACGTAGGAAAAAATCCTGCGTGCTTCATGTTGGAGTTCCCCATCCAGAACGTTCTCAAATGCGTGTGAAGTCTCTCAATCCGCACCTGGTCAGCGTGGTGGACAACGGCTTTAACTTGTCTCTCTCTGAGAAGAGACCCGTGCCCTGTAGTCAGGGCACGGGTCTCTCATTATTAATTATTCTTTATTAATTATTAATGATGATGATGATGATGATTGATACTTTACGGTTTATTATTATTATTATATTATATATATAAGGCGCTAAAGCGATCTCTCGCAGACAACCTTTGGCGAAAGTAGTTGTTATAAGGAACGGTTTATCATTCAAAAAGTACAATAACAAAGCTCTGGAACATGGTTAACGTATCTTGGTTAACGATGCTATTTTTGACTTTAGTTTATTTTGTAAGTTTTAAATCATAACCGATATGTAATATAATCCACATTCATTGCTGACATATAAGATTTCTTGACATTGCAAGGAGCCTGCTAGGGCCAACCTTACTTGGAATAAATAATATATATATTTTTGGAGCTGTTTTTGTGACAGATCTCGTCCAGGGAAGTGCTATCACCAAGATTTATAGTACCGCTAAGCAGCATTGTTAAAGTTGCTTATCTAGGGCATGTGCTTCGGCATGCCAGATATCTGTATCTGTCACGCCGAAGCACACGCTCGAAGTAGTCTGCTACTGCAACTGATAATGATGGGCAAAGTTGCTAGAAAGAGACGCATCGGTCGCAAGAGGGAATCTTGTTTGCGCAGCATTAGGGAGTGGACTGGGATCGCGAGTGCCGCCCAGCTGTTTAGCCTCGCGAGAGAAAAGAAAAATTATCTAAAACTAACGGCCAACCTTCACTAGTTGAACGGGCACCTAAATAAGAAGAAGCAGCATTGTTGCAGTGCTGTGTTGGGGTCTGAAGGTCGTGGTTGCTGGTGTAATTTCAAGCACATGAGGCTTTCCACCTACGCCTAAAATTGATAGACTCAGAGCGACATTTTGAAGGACATGCTCCTTGCATGCCATGCGAAGTGTTGCTCTGTTGCGTCTCGTCTGTGTAGCAATGCTTTTCCACTCAGGTACCATCAAATGGGCCATCAGCTTCTATCTATTTGTAACACTTTAAATTATTTAAATTATCTGGAAATAACAACTAACAGTGGTCGAAAACAAGCCAATAAAAAAACCATTTATTTATTTTTTGTTGAACGTCATATAAAAATATGTTTAAATAAGCTATGATTTATATGAACTCATTAGATTATTTCCATAATCAGTAAGCATTTTACGCATAATAACCGGTTTATTCAGTACCAGATGTGTGGGATGTCGTGAAAATCGACGTAATTTAAATTAAAATTTTATCAAACAGCATTACGGTTCGGTCCTACCTACTTATATTACGTTTGATTATTATACATATATACATTTATAGTAACTGGCTGTTGGTCAGTATAATATCATTCAACGCAAGATCCGGTTACACGTACCTACCTAATGTAAGTTTATTGAACCGATTTTATTTTTAACTCTTAATCATTAATGTTAAACAGTTCAATTGTTAATGAGAACGTACGATTGTTGCCTTTGCTTTAATCGGATAAGCCAGCGTTATCTCATACCACAGTGCAATGAATGTTAACACTTATAAATTAAAGCTCGTCAACTATGATATTCATATGAAATGGCTTTAGAGCACGTGAACCGCAGACCTTCGTATTTTTATAAAAGCTAAAAGGTACACAGGTAAGAACGATGGACTATCAAGAAATTGGGGTATCGTGGCTTTGGCAGGTAAGCGTGTGTACGAAGGTTGGAAGGATGGATTTACTTTGAATTAATGAATGAATGAATACACTTTTATTGTACACCAAAGAAAAAAAGTAGTTACAGAGATATAAATACATATCAAGAGAGTACAATTTGGTGGCCTTATCGCTACATAACAATTTTTCCAGGCAACCAATGGCGTAAAAGGAAAAAACATAGAAAAGAGGTAGGTGGTGCAATAAATATTATTTAAAATTATACAAATATATAAATACTTTGCTATTTACTATGATTATTTAAGAATGACCTATGGTAAAAAAATCGCCGATTTTAGTTTTTTTATAGTATTCATTCTGAGACAAAACCACAAGATGGTCCACCTAATGGTGTGTGGAAAAACATCACCTATAAACAGAGCAACACTTCGCAGGGCATGCAACGAAGACGTCTTGCAAAGTGCCTCGCTGTGTCCATTAACCTTAGACGTAGATGTGAAACTTAATGGGCCTGTTGTGCGAGCAATGTTTCCTCGGCGGCAGAAATACGTATGGCGGTACTGCTTCCCCGTGCGAGTCTGCCACATAAAGCTCCGCTACTACTAAAACGACGGTAGACTCTGGCTTTAAAACCAGTAGTAGCTATAGTAAATAAATAAATATACTACGACAACACACACATCGCCTTCTAGCCCCAAAGATGACTGATGAATATTTTTATTAATCCCTACTCCCTACTCCCTACTAATATTATAAATGTAAATGTAAGTTTGTTTGTTACGCTTTCACGCAAAAACTACTTAACTGATCCTCATAAAACTTTGTACACATATTCTGGGAAGTGTTAGAAGTAATATAGGATACTTTTTATCCCGATATTAAGCTCGGTTCCTATGACGATTTAACACCATAACTCCGACAAATTATAACCGATTTAAATAATTTGTACTATAGAGGTTACAATATGTTTTTAATTTTGCCCAAACTTTGTTTAGATCTGATGAATGTGGTTGGAGATAGAGGACAGAACTCCTCAGCGGACAGCAGCAAACCCCTCATTTAAGGCTAAGCGATACTAAATACTTAAAATTTTTTAGAACTTTAACTAAATTCAATGCCACATCCAAAAACAAAATCAAACGTAGACGAAGTCGCGGGCAAGAGCTAGTTATATGCCTAAATATAAATACTTATAATATACTCGAACATACAAACACCCAGAACTGAAATAAATTTATGTTCATCACACAAATATTTTCCAGTTGTGGGAATCGAACCCACGGCCTTAGACTCAGAAAGCAGCGTCGCGGCCCACTGCGCCAATCGGCCGTCATTGTAACAAAAAACAAAAAAGATTTGATGTTTCAAAAGTTTGAACGTCAATGTTCCGAAGGTTGACCTTTGGACACAAGCCCCTAATATCACAGTCAAGTGTACAAATTAAATGTACATAAAGATAACTGTGCCATCAGAAGAGATTTTAGTAAAGCGCAAACCTCTCAATGATAAAAAACAGGGCTAAGTTCGAGCTGCAATTGCAGATGAAGGGTTTCGTACCAATTACCAATATGCAATATGAAACACTGGATAGTATCGAGATTATTAAGATCGAGCAAAAAAAGACCATCAAAATTACGTTTCATGTATAGAAAAATGGAAACTCACAGAAATACAAATTCTGTGTAAAGTTCAACTCTCTAGGTTTAACGATTCCTGATATTACAATCTGCAACTTAAAAAAGAGTGTAAGGAGTCACTTTGTTTAGATTTTAGATGAACTAATACAATACATTTTGCTAATTCTTTCTTGGCCATGAATCGCGAGCCGACCTTTGTTAAGGAGCAATAAAATTAATAAAATTACCCTCCTTACATATGATTATAGATCGTTGATTGCTCGCTGACCCATTTATAGCGATCACCTGTGTTATAAAATTGTTAGCCCAGTTGTGTGATTCCCCAAGGTTCGGCTGCTTGCAATGAAATAAGACTCCTTTGATATCTAAGAACACAAATTATTGATTGATCAATTTTTCAACCGATGCAATAATCCATACTTATACCTGTTATAAAATTGAAAGTGTATCTGTTTCCACTTCACCGATCGCACAAAAATTGCTTGCATCTACGGAAATGAATGATGAAGAATGAGAAAAATTATGAGAAACAGAATAAAATACGCAGAATATTTTTTTTTCGAATTGGGAAGATGGGAAAAATCATTTTATAAAAATTCTGATTAAATATTCGTTATAAAACTTCAATCTACATACTATCATAATCATCATTGTCAACTCATTACCGGCCTAGTACAGGGCACGGATTTCGTCTCAGAATAAGAATAGTTCAGGCCGGCGTCGACAAAGCTAAGTACGGATATGCACGCTTTACACGATTTTGAGTACCTACTCTCAGCGGGCAAGTTTCCTCACGAAGCTTTCCTTTCACCGTTAAATCAAGTGATATTTAAATACATAAATTTAAAATCTACATAACTCTGAAAAATGAGATCAATTTATTAGGTCTTCCCGAAAGGTAGGCCGAAGCCCTAATCATTAGGCTGTTTAGATTTACTAAGCTATCACCGATTTATTAGGATAAACATTGGAATACCAAAGTCAATTTTATATCCCGTTTATTTTTTTTTAATGTGAAAATATGAATAAAGCTGTAAATACTACTGTATATATGAATAAAGCTGTATATACTACGGCAACAATTGTGATATAAATTAAAATAAATAACAAGGTAATGAGATTGTCTGCTATTACCGCTCACCACTATGAAAACCGCGAACCCATAATGAAATAATTACCAACACAATATTATGATATTACGTTACTTGTAATAATTAAAACAGGTCTAGAATACTATCACAAAAGCTAAATAATTCAGTAGCAGTGTTTTCATTAAAACAAAAACACATTACAACAACAGATTATCCCTATACACAGGGTAGGATAAGGATAGCACAACGAAATTTCGGATTAAATTGATGAATACCCGTTATTATATTAATAACGGGTATTAGTGGTGGGTCAGAACGGTGCTACTCAAGTGTCCACTAAAAAAAACTAGGTTATCAAAAAATATAAGAAAATCGGTTAACTTTATCCATATTGATGACATCCATTCATAGATATACTACAATTTAACAATGCGTTAGGTTTTGCATCAAGTCAAAGAAGAAAGCCTAGGTTTACGAGTATTTTTCAAAAGCAAAGATGATCTGATCTTACACAATTCTCGGCTTTAATCGCTTTCTCGTAATTTCGGAATTCCGTTAGCAATCCAGGCGGTGTCCAGAATCATGTAATTCCAAATCTTGATTGGAATCATAAGTGAATTCGTGCTAAATGTGGAATGAACTCTAAGCTCTTAAGTTTTTGTTATGGCGCCGTTAAAACTATATATTAAACAATTATAATGACTAGTGCGACCGGCAGGGTTTAAAAAGACTGGATTTTTTCCAAAGTTATACATATTAGGTCCACTATTTTTATAGCATTTTTCTATGAATCTCTAAAAAACTTTTCAGCCCAACTCTAGCTAGAAGATAAGTAGATACCTATCTTGTTATGACTAACTATTGTTTGTGTGCGATCATTTGTGATGCATAAATCGATTCTTGGTATTCTCAAACAGATCTGTTTACGAAAGAAGGGAATTCCGTGGATTAGTAAATAGCTAATTATTTTTACTTATCTTGTGAACAGCTCTAATATTTACTAGTTCTCTTTGCTTTTTGTCCAAATTTTAATTTCAGTGCGTCATTTCGATTTAGACTTTACTTAAATGAGTAAACATAGATGTGTAAATATTAAAATATTTTTTTTTATATTCCACGAGGAAAAAAACCTCTGGTCAGACCAGATTACTGTCTTAAGAAGAAAAGTTATATTAAGTTGTAAAGAGAAGTTATATATTTTACATCAACGGAAGGAATAAAACACAATCTATACTAGATATCTGTATAATCTATATAAAAGAGAAAGTATGTGGGTATGTTCCGTATAGGCTCCGAAATGGCTGGACCGATTTAAATGAAACTTTCAGGGAATCTCCGGATTGACCTGGCGAGTAATCCTGTAAAGTTTGGTGACGATCGGAGCACTCCTATTTTTGAACTGTCAAACTGTCAAATACAGCTTTTATTTACTATGATGATATTCTATTGTTGGGTGTACATGTTTGTAGATAATGATCTTCACCCGCTCGAGAAGAGAATAGAAGAGCATGAATACTGAGATAAATAAATGATTGAATATATTATGAGACTTAAATAAAAAATTTAATGATGTAAGTTTATTGTTTAAATAAAATAAACCAAAATCTAGCCCTGCGAAGCGGGCTGGGTACGCTAGTTTAATATAAAAATTTAGACACATTATTATGGGCTACTGTGTTTCGCTTCTTTGTACAGTAAAATAACTTGTTAATTTTATTGATAATCAGTACAATTATAAGCATTATTTTAGCTAAAACATTGTTAAATAGTCCAAAAGTCCGGCAAAAAAGTCTTGGAAGATAAGGATTACCACGTCGGAAGAGACGAGTCTATTTATAAATAAATGGAGACTTAAAATAAAACCAACATCAAGAATTTGTGTTCTAAAGCCCTACACCATTTGTGAAAAGAGTTAAATAAGCTAAAAAAACACCCTGGCGCAGTGGTCATGGAATTAAATATTTCAGAATTTTCTCTGATCTGGTCTGGTAGGTGTCTTCGGTCATGGCTAGTTACCAGTGGCGTGCACTTCATACATGCACAAAAGCACTGCCTACCCTAAAGTTTAAATATAGCTCGTATGGGAGAAGGATTTTTGCCATTTTGTGCAATTTTCCTGCTGTATGCATAACCTGGTAAGAAACCCAGTGCACGCCAGTGCTAGTTACCAAATACCACCCTACCAACAAAGACCTGCCACCAAGTGATTTCTCGATCCAGTACCATGTCAAATCGATTAGGGGTATGGGTTTAAACCAACGGGTAAGCCTGCTACGATTTTAGACTGCATCCTCATTTACCACCAGGTGAAACCCGTTAAAGGCTGACTTGCCGTTGAATAAAAGAAATCCACTGATTAAACTTACTTTGAAAAGTAAACACAGCATTGTAAGTGAGTTTTTAATCGGTAATTAGCATCTTGTTTAATATTTTGTTTTAATTTCGAGACACAATTAATGTTTTAAAAACAGACTTACGGCGCCAATTAGGTCATTGCAAAAGCCGATGATTGGCAAAGTTAAATGACCCAGAATCTTTTTTATAAAACAAAAGTAAGACCTAAAATAAAATTAAGTGCGTCCTAAGAGAACTAGAATCTTTCACATACAAACAAAGGTAAACCTATAGAATATATTTATGTTATAACCTAACCTAACCTAACAGAACTCTCAAGCGTGCCGGTTTTTTCGCGATTTATCTCTGCACACTTTGAAAAGTTTGAGTCGATCGAACTCGGTCCCCCAGATAGGCAGGCTGAAGTCCTAACCACTAGGCTATCATAGCTACTTGTGTTGTTGTATACCTATACTAGCTGACCCCGCGAATTTGTAAAGTAAAATACGTACTGCTCATCTTACTACGGATTAATGTAGTTCTCTTTAGGCCATATCAACCGTTCTACGTTTATAGACAAACTGACGTGCGCTGTCAATTGTGTTTTGTTACTAACGGCTAGATTATTCTTTTGATTTTAAAATTATTGTTTTATCTATAAATATTATTATTCTATACTTATTATCCTTTTCCGGACTAAAAGAAATCCGACAAATCAAAAATAATGAAAATCGGTCCATCCGTTCTCAAGTTATAAGTGGTGTAACTAACACGACTTTGTTGTATTATATAGATTTAGGGACACATTGAATAGGTACAACCGCGATAATACAAGCATATCTGTTCTCTTCCACTATATACACGAGCATTATCGCTGCAACGTTTCATAACAGACGCTTTATTTAAAAATGATAATAGGTAGGTAGGTAGGTACCTACAAATGTGCATGATTATATTATTCGGTAGTTATAACCACCTTACCTTCTACTTTGCTTAAAATTTCAATTATTAAGCAAGTGTAGTTTTCCCAAAACTACCAAATATAATATCTCGTTTTCTTCTTTAGTGTTCGCTTCCAATTAAAAACGCGCAACTTTATAAGATTAGAACTATTATGTACTTTGGTTGGTATCTACTTAATTTTTTCTTATATCTTCTACACAACGCAAGCATGTTTATATTGGTAAAACATTGTTTTAAAATAATGTTTCAAATTATATTCTCAAATTTTAAGGGGTCTACTACCTAGCTTTTTGTCAATTAAACAGACCCACGTGACAAAACCAGCTTGTATCTAACCCCTATACAATAGTAGAGATTGCATTGCATGAACACCTCAAATCACACTAAGCTTTTAAGTTTAAAATCACAAAATTTTTTGTACCTCGTTTAGGATATTTATTTTTGAAGTAATTATTAAAATCACGTAACAACTTTAAACGTAACAAAGGGTGATTTCGCAAAATTCAACTGTGTAATTAAACACAGTTGAATTTTATAACAATAATTTTAACTTTACGATATAATTATCCCAGTTTTTAATATATTTCTGTAAATTAGACGACAAAATAGTTATATGGTTATAAAGAACTAAGTTAAATCATCCTCATTCACGAAACTTTTATAAGTAGAAAAAACTACCTTCAAATGAGAAGAAACGAGGACTAGTTACGCAGTTTAAAGGTTTTTTTAAATAATAACAAAATACAGCAACTTATATTAACTTCAAAATAAGGATGCAATACAAAAATTATAGAATTTTTTAATTTATTGTTAAAGCGTTGCAATAATAATTTATTGTAAAAAAACACATGTTCGAATAGGTTTAGCGCGGTATCCCCTTGATACGAGGTTGATACTTTAAAGTAATTCAGAAATTTGTAAACCTTACCTTAAAATGTAACATTTTAACGGGCATTCAGCGAAACTAGACCAACCAACACTGTAGAACGACACGCACGTTACCACATCACCCTACAAATGGCAATGGCGATTGAAGTTCGAGGGGCGTAAATTATCGACAAATTATATTAAAGCCTCCCGACACTTGGACTGTTTGGCTCGAATCGAGATGCGCGTGCGCCGACGTTGTCGCCGACAGAGTAAACACGTTCCTTTTCGATATACCTATCTAACTACGTTCATACATCCAGAGCCGGTTCCTTTGTTATGATGACATATTATTAACATAGTAATGTGTCCTAAGTTTTATGTTCGCTCCAAATGACTCATTTTCATTGACTGCCGTGCCTTATTTTTTTTTTTAATTCATGTTGAGATCGGACGAGTGTATATAGTAAATGAGTACCTAGACATGATTATCTTGAGGCGTGCATCTTGGCCCTACGGGGCTAGCATTAGCAGGAGACATTTTCTTCAATGGAAAAATTACAAAATGTAAATCTCACACCTTTGCCAATTTCAGAGCATACACGCGGTAATTATATCGAAATAATAAATGTATAATGTCGAAACAGGGTAAACTTCACCTTCACGTGTTGCCTTGCTTTGGCAGAACGGCTAGCATAGGTATACGATACAAAATTTTAATCCCACTTATATGCTCTGACGACGGATAAACCTAACTTGTCAACCTACAGGGAAGGCATGGGCATGAACCATTATTGCCCACCGGAAAAAGACAAAATGTCTATCTTCTGCCACAGTTTTATTCACTCTCCGAGCACAGCCGACCGGTTGAAATTATTATTATTATTATTATTAAATTCTTTATTGCACGCCCAAAAACAAAAATAAAAAAAAACTGGTTTAGGTGTGCAAATGCGGTCTTATAGCTAAAGCAATCTCTCTCAGACAACCTTTGGCGAAAGTAGTTCTTATAAGGAACGGCTTGGTGCGGCAATAAAAATTTATATCTAAATAAAAAATTTAATAAAAACATGGAATATTAAAAGAGCTTTGAAATCGGATAAAACTGTGGGAGGGGATAAACATTTTGTCCTGGAGAAAATGTCTTCTGCTCATTCTAGCCTTTCTGAAGGGTAAAGATTTACTCGTCTTATCTCATAGGAATTGAATGAGAAACTGGTAGGTGCTCCAAGCTCCACAGATTACAATAAACACCTATAGATAGAAATTCATTATTAAATTAACCTGGTATAATATGGTTCTTCAACTTCTTTTTCTTTTCTTTATGGTTATTAAAACGACGGTGTTGAGGGATATTATGGATGTGTGGATCTGGATATTGATATGGATATAATATTGTAAGTTATATTATTCCTTATTCTTATTAAATTTTTAGGTCGATACGACGCGACACCCTTCTTCAGCATTACAGGCACCTTTTGGTTGATTTAAGACCCTAGATAAAAACCTCAGCTAATCAATTCTTATCCTGTGGCTCCGTCTAATTCTATCCTGCCTTATCTATATTTTTGGCTAATGTTCTCGCTTAAATAAATTGTTTACAAAATTATAGGTATACCCTTTGTATAAGTAGATTTATTGATTCCAAATCGACCCGGTAATCTAACTAGAAACCTTTTAAATGCCACAACGCACAACGCTGCGCGAATAAGTAAACATGTTATTCTAATTAAACTCGATTTAAATTTCATAAATATTCAATTTGTGTGTATTGTCGTAGTATATTTCTTTATATAATAAAAAAAAAAAACTTAACAATAGCTACCTTTTTCTATGTCGGGTTTCTCTTTAAATAATTTAACTACTCATTAATTAATATATATATTCCTATTATTAATGGAATGTATATTTTTATTTTTGTAGGCTGTGCATATTATGATACTTACAATTCAAATTTACAGATCATTTTTAAGGAATAATGATAGATTATATAACAATAAATAAACTAATTAATAATAATTTGTATTGGCAAATTAACAGTATGAATGAAATCTTGAGTGAATCCATGACATAGATGCAACCGATTCAAACTAAGCAGTCGATCGCTTTTGGCGAATTTGGCCTTCAACTTTTCTCCGTGCCCCATGCCTTATTCATCTTTAAATCACGTAACTCTAAGCTGCAGTTGTATATATTATATCTCATCGAAAATGAAAGTGACAGGTTGCAACCAGCAATAATTGATTCAATACGTTACTTCTGCCAGAAACTATCAAAAAATTTGGAGAGTGGGATATTAATATGGCGGATATTGTTTTTTGGTTGTCTATACCCATAGTACCTAAAATTCCATGTACGTATTTTTCTTCAGGGAATCAAATACACAATATTTTAATTAAAAGAATTTAATAAAAAATAGATATTTATTATTATTCGTACTTTCATATTCAGACAGATCATAAATTATTTATTCATTTAAGTACTGAAATAACCTTACACATCGTTCTATCACTATTAGACAGAACAAATATTCGATCATAGCAATAAAGTACATACGTATCCAGTCATATTCATTTTAGTTTACATATAAAATTAAACATATAACGTAGTTATTCCACATATACATTAAAACAATCATTTCCTCAGCTAGCACATATCCTCTGTCAGGTTTGCCTGTGCGCGCGCAAAAAAGCTAAACCTGGATAAATTATTAATTTATGAAGGATTCCTTTTGTGAAATGCGCACCAGCATATATAATATATATTATACATACCACTATACTAATATAATAAAGAGCAACGATTTTTATGTTTATAATCGACAAAATCGCGTGTTTCTGGTAGCACTTCTCTGAAACGACTCGACCTATTTTTATGATCTTTTTAATGTATTTGGTGGGTATGAGTGGGTACGTCGGTATGTTACCAAATTTGATTAAAATATTATAGCTTTTCCGGGCAGCAAAATTTTCGATCGGTTAAATTAATGATCCCAGACCGGTAATTATTGTAACTTTTTAAGAATATAATATTTAGGAATGAACTAGCGGACCCTCGCGACTTCGTCTGCGTATGAGTCAATCGAGAAGCTGGAGTAGATCTGATACTAACATCATTATCATCGTGGCTACGCTAGCTATTTACCTGCTATTATTTTACGTGGTATACTGAGTTATTACGTTGTCACTATTTTAGTTGATACATACATACATAAATACATCCATCCTCACAAACTTTCCCATTTATAATATTAGTATAATGGTACGCATGCATTCGATCGTTGTCCCATAAGGCCTTGCGACTTGCTGTTATTTGTGAAGAGTTATGTCCTTTATCTCCGACAATATTTATTAGATCCTTATTAAAATAGGACAATACACTTTCAAATAAAAAAGAATTATTTAAATCGGTTCAAATTCAACGGATAAAATTTATTGTCCCATTTCCCGGAGGAAACTTATTGTAACTGAATGTCAGCTACAGCTACATCAGATGCCTGGACAGACAGACAGACAGACAGACGGACAATAATTAAATAAAAATCTGTTTTGGACTCAGTATCGATTATAAAGCATCCCCCGGTCAAAACTTTCAAAATATATTAAATGTACAGAAATCTTCCAGTTACAGTTTTATTATAAGTAAATATAGATAACGTGAACATAAATTATTTTAAATAAATTAAATCACAAAAATGATAAATCTAATATGGCACTTTGAGTGTAATGGGTCTCATTACCAACTATTAACGAATCAAAGTTTAAAAAGCTTAGCAATACACTTACATAATATAAAACTTAAGATCAATCTTAATATATATAAATCTCCTGTCACGATGTTTGTCCGCGATGGACTCCTAAACTACTTAACCGATTTTAAATAAAATTGGCACACCGTGAGCAGTCTGGTCCAACATAAGAGATAGGATAGCTTAGGTCCTTAATTATAGTCGCAATTTTATTTTATTGTAAATTATTTGTCTATGATTAATTGACAGTCACAACTCACATGTTATATATATATATATATACTACTATACTCATTTAAGGCTTAGCGATACTGAATACTTTAAAAACAAAATCAAACGCAGACGAAGTCGCGGGCAACAGCTAGTAATAATATAAAGCTTGAATGCGAACCAGGTTCAGATCTTGCTTGTGACATGAAAATGTTGACTTTCATAAAGTAACATTATAATAAATCTACTTTATATTTTTCCTTATATTATAAGATATCGTATACTAACTATGCAATTTTAATACTCCTTCAGAGAGCTTACAAAGAAACATATGAAATCAATGCTTATTTTAACATTCGCGGAAATAATACAAAGACTATGTATTCTAGTGTAATACATATTATTACCGCGGAAAATGTTATTTAACTTTATATACATTTAAGGTGGAAGCTTTTTTCTTTATCTCCTTGAATGCAATTATATTAAATAAAAATTAAATGAATATCTAATACTTTTGTGCCGATCTGAAAAACATATCCATTTCACGGTTTAAACGTATTTAGATACATAATCAAAATACATTGACGTAGTAAGTAGAACTAAACCGGTACAGGACACGGTTTTAGGAGAATAATTGTTAACCCAACGGAAAATTTACCAGCTAACTGGTCAGGCCGTCTTGCAGGCTGACATCCATAGTTTGATGCACCACGTCTTCTTCGTCATCATCACCGACCGCCAGGTGGCGTTCCACCACTCCTGAAATGCAGTCCAGCCAACCCCTCCTCGACATTGCCTTTATCACGCGTTTTCGGAATACGACGAGCAGCAGAAATATTATTAATCCTTGTAAAGTGTTCAATATGTCGGTTATGACCCTGAAAAAAAAGTTAAATTGATTAGTTAATGGAATGCTAGTCAACAAGTTCTAAAACGTGTTAATTCTTGATGAAGCTCCTAAAAGTATGAGCTAATTAGATTCGGAATGCTTTATTAGATTTTTTTCTTCAAAAAGAGAGATCTCTTCCAAAAAATATCTGCTAATTTTTACGTCGCCAATTGGATATTTAACCAGTCAAACTGCTCCAAGAAATTGTTGTCCTTGCATCGAGTACAAACCGGTTACTATCACTTAGATGTGATTACAATCGTTTAAGCCCGCCTATGTATTGGAGCAGCGTGGAGATAAACTGTAAATTGTTGAGAGAAGAAAAGAGCTCAATCTCTCTGGTCAAATATCGAATGGCGGGCGCGGCGGTTTATAATTAAATTTTGAACTACTCTTAAAATCATCGGCTCGTAGCTATTCACGTACGTTCCTAAGTACAAGGTTACTCGGAAAACGGTAAACAACTTACAAAATTATCATATTTACACAAATACAAAGTGTAACCGAATTACGAAATAATGTTGAAGGATGGATTCATATTTCATGAGGAATGTAAAAATATTTAATCAAAAGCATATTTAATTTTCTATACAAACGAATTCTAAACGTTCTGAGTGTTTACTTATGAAAATTATTATATGTAAGTTTGTTTGTTACGCTTTCACGCAAAAACTACTTAACCGATTCTCATGAAACTTTGTACACATATTCTTGGAAGAGTTGGAAGTAATATGGGATACTTTTTAACCCGACATTAAGCTCTGTTCCTTTGGGAGAACGGATGAAAGTGTTTGTCGATTTTACACCATAACTCCGACAAATTAGAACCGATTTAAATAATTATTTTTGTACTATAGAGGTTATAATATGTGTTTAATTTTGCCCAAACTTTGTGTTGATCTGAATGTAGTTGGAGATAGAGGACAGAACTCCTCAGCGAACCCAGCTGCAAACCCCTCTTTTAGGGCTTAGCGATAATGAATACTTTAAATTTTTTTAGAACATAAAAAAACAAAATCAAACGCAAAGCAAAGCTAGTATATAATAAACCTAATTAAGAATTTTTGTATTAATTTGTCTTCTTGCATTCTCCCGCTTCCCTTGGCGTGCTACTCTGTTAAAGGTTGTCAGGAGAAACGCTTTAAACGATAAGGCTGCCCTCGCGCATTGTTTTATGTTTATCTGTCTTTGAGCCTTGGATGATGGGAATTAATGGAAAATTAATTTTACTTACCAAACTATGTGAGGTCCGCTTAATGAGCTGATCATTTCAAACACCCACGGCAATCCCATCACGATGAACATTCGAACTGTCATTAAAAACCTGTAATTAGGAAAATTTAGCTGTTAGTAATTATAAATGCAAAAGAATATGTATGTTTATTTCTTTGTTTATGAAATTTGGCATGAAGGTAGCTGGCAAACTATAGAAGGACAAAGAATTATTCTTTTTTTTTTAAATGTTTATAGACGAGCGCTTGACTGCAATCACACCTGATGGTAAGCGATGATGCAGCCTAAGGTGGAGCGCGCTTGCCTAGAAGATGCTTTATGTCGGAATAACAGCAGAGATCTGTTGTTAAAAACCTTTGTTGTGTTACCTATAGGCGGTGAATAGATCTTGACGAAATGTTGCGTAGCTTGCTTTTTTCAAACGGACATAGGATACTCTTTATTTCGTGAGAACTAATGATTACCGCGGGATTTATGTAAAATAAAACAAACGAGGGCGAATTGCAGTCTTGTGCAATACGTCACGAGTACAGACTTCTGAGTGGTCATGGAGAATGACAACTTTCAGTTTTTCTAAGTTAGCGAAATTGGCGTCATAGCTTCGGGCACTGCAGCCTAGCAGCTATAGCGCTGCTCTGTTTGCTCCTTACAGAATACCTATGCCAGTTGACGTCAATCGGTTGATATGTTGATAATAATGACTACAACTCTTTCCATCGCACGCTGAGTAACTTAAAGCTGGGTAGGTACACTATTATACCCCGACATGCGTGTATACGCGCAGTCAAATTGCAGTCTAGTGCAATACATGCAAACGACAACTTATAAAAACTGAAAGATATGCACCAGGCCAGTCAGGAGTCAAGTTATCAATGACGCGTATCCATAAGACGCCCAAAACGCGCGCATTTTTCACTTCAAAAAAGCTATAGGTGCGTGATACAACACTTACTTATATTTTAGGGCCTTTATGTGACTTGAAGAGAATGTATTCCGCCAGAGATGTATCGATGTGTAGATAAATATGCAGATGTTTGCTAAGATCAATACCGTTATAACGCTGTACAAATACTGCCAACTCTGGTAATTACCTGAAATGACACTAAGTAATGTTATCTATATTTATAAGGGGCGTAGGAAGTCTACCAATTGGCCAGCGTGGCCTACGGCCTAACCCCTTCTCTTTCTAAGAGGAGACCCATGCCATATTGTGGACCGTTAATAGGTTGATGCCTTTATCTGTTGCCCGCGACTTCGTCTGCGTTCGATTTTGTTGTTTGATGTGGCATTCAATTTAGTTGTAGTTCTAATAAAAATTAAAGTATTCAGTATCGCTAAGCCTAATAAAACTCTTAGAGTGGATATTTGAAGCTATTTAGGGTGAGGGGATACAAGGACGAGGCGAGCACAAAAGATCCTGGAGGGTCGAAGTGCACCCGCTGAACCGGGCCTCATTACAAGATAGATAGATAGATCGCTCAGCCTTAAATGGGGGCTGTGCTGCCGTCCGCTGAGGAGTTCTGTCCTCTATCTCCAACCACATTCATCAGATCTACACAAAGTTTGGGCAAAATAAACAGATATGATAACGTCTATAGTACAAAAATAATTATTTAAATCGGTTATAATTTGTCAGAGTTATGGTGTAAAATCGTCAAACACTTTCATCCCCTCCCACATAAGAACCGAGCTTAATGCCGGGATAAAAAAGTGTACTATATTACTTGTAACACTTCTAAGAATATGTGTACAAAGTTTCATGAGGATCGGTTAAGTAGTTTTTGCGTGAAAGCGTAACAAACAAACTTACACTGACAATATTAGTAGGGATATTAAAATTAAAAGAAAGAGAAAGGTTGTATTTCTTTTTGATTTAAGGTTCAATGTACCTAATGCTCAAAAGCTACTTTGACGATTAGCATGGAAACAGAAAAAAAATATTTGGAAAAATAGATGAGATTTTACGACACCTATTCACACATCACGTGTAAACCTCATGCGCCTGTAATTACACCGGCAACTACGCCCTTTAGACCGGTACATAGCAATTCTGCTTGGCGGCAGAAATAAGAATGGCGCCAGTATTTTCCCAGACGAGCAATGTCACGAAAAGCTCTACCAGAAGTTCGTGCGTTAGTACCCTTTTTTGTTATTTATGGTAATAATTGACAGACCAAACAAACGACCCACCTAATGGTAAGTAAATGGTCAGAGAAGAAACTCATCGCCTATAAAAAGAGCGCACTTCGCAGGGCACTAAAGGAGAACGTCCTGCATCGTACGGCCCTATGCCCGTCAACCTGAGGCGTAGGTGTTTAAGCCTCAGCGGCCTGTAACTACACCGGCAACTGCGTACTCTAGCCCGTAACACAGCATTGCATATATGGAACTGTACCTCTATGCCCTCCCGCAACCAAAACAACCGGGATATATTCAGGTTGAACCGGTTCCGTCAGTTCGGTTTCGTATGCCTGAAATGATTTGGGAACGCTATAAGAAGCCGTTCTTTATTTGGTTTCTTGCACGTGCACACGGGGTCAAAGAAACTTGGAAACAACGCGCGCCTGTTCCACCCGCCCGCTCCCCGCCGCGCGCCGCGTCGCTCGATCGGGCAGCCGTTTTCGAGTATGAAAATAATTGATCATCGAAGTAAAATTGATCTTATATACATCGAGTTAAAGCTCCCTAAAGGCCTACAAATCTTTAGTTAGCTTTGACAGAACGTTTGTAAAAAAAAAACATAAGTAAAGGATTTGCGATTCTAAAACAAGTCTAATTAAGTCCATTTCACTTGGACGATACGGAGTTTAATACTCGAAAACGACTCCTCGTTTGCGATCGAGCAAAAATTGCGCTTAGGCTATTTTAATGACGGGTTCACACGGTTCGATTTTAGTTGACCAGCATTTGTTATTAATAACATATTAAAAAGGAATTTGCACGAACACGTTTTGACGGTAAAATTAAAATTGATTCAACATTGGTATCCAAAAAAAAGCACACGTGTTCGACGTATACCATGCGCAATTATTTATTGAAGGAGAATTGATCGTTGCCAGGTTTAGACGAGTCGAATCGCTTTCAACAAAGATATCAACAAAAGTTGAAAAGTGTTCAACTTTAATTGAATCGATATTTGTTAGCTCAATTCGATTGAATATCTGTTCAGACGGTTCAATTCTTATGAATATTAGCAGTTGATCAATCGATCGATCGAACAAGAATCAAGACCCCTCCGAAATTTCAGCTACGGTTTAATTAATTATTTCTAAATAAAAGAACTGAATAAAACAAAAACCCGCGGTCAATATACTATAAGTTTTATAACTGGAAGTAATGTCAAGGTCATATGACGTAAGACGCACAATGGGTTAACAGCCTTAAATAACAAATGTACCTAATCGAATTCTTTGTGTTTCACAAATATCTACTTTTTATTACTTTTCTGAAAAAATCTTGCGCTTACTAACCGTTTGTTTTTCATTATACATTAACTCATTTTTCAGAACATAACGTAAATGTCAATATCCGAATTTAAAGTATCAATTCGAAAATTGGATATTACTTTAGCGATGATATCCTCGATACTAGGTATACAATTGATATTGAGAAGCGGCAAGGCCAAACCGCAGCGTACAAATTTCATGTAATTATTCTAAAAGCGGCGATAGTTCGGTCAGAGTTTTATCCCCGGCTCGCACCTCTAAATTTTCGGAGTTATGTGCGTTCTTAATCTAAGCAAATAAAATATCACCATTTAACGGTGAAGGCAGACAACGTGAGGGCCTGCATGATTTTTGATAATGATCTCAAAGGCATTTAAAGTCTACCAATCCACATTTGGCCAGTGCGATGGACTACGGCCTGGTGCGGATGGTACTCATACAGACAGGAGACCCGTGCCCTGTAGCGGGCCAGAAATGGGTTGACAACGATGATGATGTCGCATTGATACTCACCATAGAACCAGCATGTATTTAATCCAATACCAGCCTTGGGATGGTAGCCAGGGTGAAAATTGACAATAGCCGTGGTAGCTGTTATAACTATTGGACATCCCCAAGCGTACAGTGCATACCAGATGAATTCCTTCCAACCGTAGTTTGTTTTACTTGGACGTCTGAAATACGATAACATTTTATTTATTACGGCATCCCATTACAATTATTTCAATTTCTTTACTTTTCTCTGCTATATATAATATGCATTCTTACTATACTTAAACTATTTGACGCCCGACTGGCGCAGTGGGCAGCGACCCTGCTTTCTGAGTCAATGGACGTGATTCCCACAACTGGAACATGTTTGTTTGAACATGGATGTTTTCAGTGTCTGGGTGTTTATCTCTATATTATTTTTATTATAAGTGCTTATGTATATTATTCATAAAAATATTCATCAGTCATCTTAGTACCCATAACACAAGCTACGCTTACTTTGGATCTAGTTGGCGATGTGTGTATTGTCGTAGTATATTTTTTTATTTTTTTTATATAAACCCTGCTCTTTAATCACTCTATCTATTCCTTCAACTGCATTAATATTATATGCATTAATAGTTTAAAATTATCTAAGCTGCGGGAAGCGGGAGTGACATCGTTTCATACTATGTAAAGATCATATGCTTTGACGGTGAAGGAAAACATCGTGAGGAAACCCCATGCCTGACCTACCAATCCGCGCTTGGCCGGCGTGATGGACTATGACCCTACAGGACTGACACTCTGGAAGGAGACTGGCGCACTTTAGTGGGCCGGTAATGGGATAATTTATAGATAAGAATAAGATAAAAAAGATATATTTTTATATGAATTTAAAATTTATGAAATTGATAATAAAATGTAGGTAAAAACACTAATAAAAAATTATAGAAAAGCAATGTGTCATCTCTTGTTTCAAACGTGTCTCATTGAAATATGGACCTTTGAAAAAGTAGATCGAAACCGCAACGTTTCCTACAAGATGACGCTACAGTCGCTATGAGACTGATGTTAAAGGCATATATTAATTTCGGCATCGACGGTAGGAGAGCCGTAGCCTAATTGGAGAAAGCGCTCAGGCCGCGATTGCCTGAGAGTCGCAGATTCAAATTCTGTCTGTTCCGAAAATTTTTATTTGCATTTTAAAATTTATAAAATTGATAATTCCTCCAAGTTTTGGTAAAAACTAATAAAAAATATATAAAAAGATAAAGAAGGTACCAACCTTAAGCTTAAGACAATCTGTATGGATATCGCGTTGGTCCAAAAAAAGCTGGCTATCAAAAAGAAATAAGCAAGGAAACCTGAAACACATTAAAGGCCATATTAATAAACGTGGCGTAACGTTTAGTTATGCAGTATTTTTCAACGCGCTGCCATTTGAAAGGTGTTGTCAGTTTAATTGTGACAAAACACTGCAAACTTGTCATAAAGTCGGAATAGTTAATCCGTGCCACGTTTCCTGATAAGGGGATAACACAGAATGCATAAGCACTGAATTCTGTGGGGGGGTAAACGCATTAAACAGATGTTTATAATTACGCATCGTTCGTATTATTTTTAATTCCACTACATGTCTTCTGCGATCTCACGTGGTAGTCCACAATTATGGTTATGGCAATTATTGTAATCCCATAGACATCCAAATCATTTTCTACGTGGTAACGTAGGTAACGGAACACAAAATCGCTTGGCTGCACATCTTTGCCGGTAGGGTGGTAACTCACCACGGCCGAAGCCCAGACCTCATTCATTTACTTTCACGCCATTCTTCAGGTTATTAATAAAAGCACGTATGTATGTATGGGTGTTAACTATTGTAAGCTGCAATCATTCTACAAATTGTCTGCAGGGCCGAATACCGCTAATCGCTTCAGAGATAGAGATTTTTTTTAACTGATCTAAATCATCGACGTTAAACATATTATTTTAAATATGGAAATGTATATGTATTTTTATAAGCCCCTTATAATTTACAAAGACGTCCGACTGGCGCAGTGGGCAGCGACCCTGCTTTATGAGTCCGTGACCGTGGGTTTGATTCCCACACCTAAAACATGTTTGTGTGAGGAACATGAATGTTTTTCAGTGTCTGGGTGCTTATCTGTATATTAAAAGTATTGATGTATATTATACATAAAAATATTCATCAGTCATCTTAGTACCCATAACACAAGCTACGCTTACTTTGGTCTACTAGATGGCGATGTGTGTATTGTTGTATTATATTTATTTAATTTAAAAAAAAGAACATATATTAAACTTAATTTGCTAATAATGAGCAAACAGCAAGAAAATTCGTACGGTGTAATTTACAATTTCTTCAATCATTTTAGTCCAGGCCAAAAAATATCTTCCGCAATGTACCTACTCTCTTCGCACGTTTCCCTCCGACTCCGTGCATCCTCAGGAGATGTTGACAATAATAATGAATAATTTAGCAATTCTCTCTCTGAATTTCTTATCAAATTAAGTTTAATATTCATTGTAAGTAGGTATATCATTAAATTCCGTGAAGTAACGCCAAGTAAAATCAAATAACATCAAAAACTCCGTTGATTTTTTTTTTAAGCTATAAAGGTCTATATAAATATTAAACTTTTTCATTTGTGTGTACTTACTTTCCGCCCGAACCAAGCGACCGATCGACTTGATTTTTGGCATAAAGTTAGATACAAGGACAGAGAGTACATTTGCTATTTTTATACCAGGTATACATAATGTTCCCACGAGACTCTTTATAGACGAAAAGTGGATATAAACAACCGCCTTACTCGAAATGATTATGTTAGTGACATCTGCATATCATTTGCGAAAGGTGCAAAAATAATTTGTCGGATTGAGTATATGCTTTTATAATATGATTCCCAAGGTAATTTTGGACCTGCGAATGCATAAGTTTATACTACGTTAAAACACAATTAATAAATCGTGGTTACTATACGATTATACTATACGAATTTCTTAACGACAAGGCTGCTTGGAATAAGGCTCAGCTCTCATCTCTCACAATATAGTGTATATAATATAGTTGAAAAAGAGAAATCTGCTGAGTTTCTTGCCGGCCCTTATCGGTGGAATCTGCCTTCCGAACCGGTGGTAGAGGCACTACAAATAGACTGACCTGACGTTTCTAAAGTGCTTATAAACTGGACCTACTTGAAATAAATTAATTTTGAATTTTGAAGAACGTAAGAAAAGTAGTAAAGAATATTTACCTCGTGTAGCACATAATCCTAAATGTGAATACTCAAGGCCTAAATGTAGATAGCCAAAAAGTCCGAGTCCTAGCGCTAAACTCCCACAGAAGTTTATTATACTCTTCCCTTGTACATCTCTGAAACAGACACACGTAATTATCCAAACTCGTGGTCGCCCAGCTGTGGTCAGAATTCGACCAAAATTATTAATATAAATAATAAGTTTAAACATTAATAAGATTCTATTGTCTAAGATTATGCTTCTATATAAGGCACTGACGCTGTCACTGTCAATTTGCCTATTTTAATCGATTATAATTCAAAAATTGATTAAAAATCATATCATCATTATATATGATTGAGTTTGTCAATAATGTGGTAGTGTGTGTGATGTTTTTTTAATGCACTGACGTAATAAGAAAGTTAATTTTGCATAGTTCTTGTGGGATTATTAAAAACTAAAAATAAATTTATAATAATATAAATATTTAAGAGCTAGTTGGACTGGCATAGACAAAAATATTACCTCATTTCAGGCAGTGCGCAGTAAACTATCATAGTCAGTAACAAGAAAACCACCGACACATACATACAGTACGCGAGGATGATTTGGTCTATAATTATTTCTTCTTCAGCTTCGTTACAAAACACTATAAATCTACCACTCGAGTTTAATGTCCGATTGGCTATACAAAACCTGTAAAAAATAATTTCAAAGTTTTTGAATTGTCAATTATAGTGTAGTGCACATTTATAGTGTATTTTCTGTTAAAATTTTGTGGCAACCCCCGTGGCTAGCGGATCGTGTTAAGCCATCGGTCCCAGTTATTATGACTATTGTCACTAACTTGTGACAATAGTCATTAAAGCCCACCAATCCGCATCGGAGCAGCGTGGGGGGTTCTATGCTCTAAAACCTTCTCTCCTATGAAAGAGGAGGCCTGTGCCCATATTATGATGATATTATATATGTTTGAAGAAATAAATCTGAACTTACATGTCACTGTTTATTTGAGGCTCTAATCCCTCTACATCGATGATCATCCTGCCATCATCAGTGATTGTAAAGCTAAACTCTGCATCATCAACTAGAGTGACATTCTTGCAAGCTAGTTTCGTACTTGTCTTTATAATATTATTGTTTGAGTCAGTCAAGACGCAGGCATTTTCACTGTCCGCCTGAACACCCTGTTCCGGCTTACAGCAATATGAAGTTTCAGGCACGCAGCCGCACGAAGTGAGCCCGAAAGCCACAAGAAATAAAACAAGTTTCATTTTAATATTTCACACTAAACTTCACTTAGATAAATGATTGCACACATACACTTAATTGTCCGGGTACTAGGTTAATACGTTTTCAGTAAACACGAAAAAACATTTTTTAACCTCGTAAATACCAGGCGCCATACGCACGGAACGACATGCCAAGGCGCCGGCGCTGATCCTACTAATGATAAAAAATATTCGCTGTCTATCTTAGCGGCAACGTGAACGTGTTTCGTGGAGCTACTGTACGTTGGAGTTCAAGGCGTTTTTACCATGAAGTCCTACTTATAGTATGGTAGCGAAAGTTCCTTTAATATTTATTCTTTTGCACGTCTAGCATGGGCTTTTTTTCTAGCCGGGAAATCACGTGTTAGTGAACTGGGGTAAAATTCTCCTATTCCCTGTTGCCGTGCTTTGAAAGGTGGACGTGATTTTTATCCCTCGAGAGTTGATATAATTTAATCTAATAGTAAGGTTGTCTGGCAGAGATCACTTCTACGCGATAAGGCCGCATTTTGTATTCTACTCCAGTCTTTTCTTTTCTCTCCATTCTTCCTTTATTTTACTTACTGAGTAATGGTGTAGAAATATAGTAAAGAAAAAAAAAATTATCTCCTGCCTTTACTAGCCGTAATGAGTTAGTCACATAGCAATTAGCAATAGCTTGCGCCCCGAACAATGGCTACTTTTGATACCGTAAATATGCAAAGTTCCTATTTGGATGGGATGGGTCTAAATTTGTTAAGAATAATGTTTAAACAAATACACAGGATTGAGTATGTGGTTTTTTTTTTATTTCACTATAAGATGTTAATCGCTATATCGTACCTATTTGTAGGTTAACCAGACATGACTACAAAAAATTCAGAAATTACAATTTCTGAAAATGTAGATACTAGCCTTGTGCAATCTCCTTAACATTTTTTTATCACTTGGTTAATTCTTCCCTTGAGAACTCGTTTATGCACAAAAGCCGGGTTCGTCAGCAAGGCAAGAACGTTAGGCGCAGAATTATAAGCAAATTTTTGATATTATTGGATCTTAATATTTTTTCTGTGTGACACTAAATTGCTCAATAGTATATTATGTAAAAAATATTAATATAGAGCCATCCATATTGATGCTGTCAGAATTACTCTCTACCTATAGCGGGTCATGAAATACAGCCCGCTGACAGACAAACGAACGGCAAAACGGACGGATGTAATAGTAATATAGCCCCTTTTGCAACCTTCGGTTACGGAACCCCAAAAATTGTTTTAGAACAGGTAAGAAGATACGAAACGGTGATAGCCAAGTGGCTTAACTATCGGCGCGGCGGGGCAATTTCGTATCCCAGCACGCCTATCTAACTTTTGCTAGTAATGTGCGTTTTAAGTATTTAAAATATCACTTGGTTCAACGGTGAGGGAAAACATCGCGAGGAAACCTGCATGCCTGAGAGTTCTCCATAATGCTCTTAAAGGCGTGTGAAGCCTCAGGCACCTGTCTCACCAGTCTCCTCCCACAGTGACCAAGGTCACTCTTTCCCTGTTGTAAGCCGGTAATGAGATATGATGATGAATAAATATTTGTGTTTCTTTGTTACAGCTCCTGCAAATGCTTAAATTCTACGCTCGGTTTGAAATCAGCGACGAAACCGGCGACCCCATGACCGATCGGGACATGACTCTGTTACATTATTCGCGCATTACTTCATTGCAGGTGAGCTTGAAATTCTACCACTATTAAGCCACCCTAATATTAAAAAGTATACCTACTTACAACTTGCGGCGCAGCTCAAACGAGTGGAAGCTCCCTCAAGCGAAGTTAAACCTCTAATTTTATATTTTGCTTAATAGCGGATCTATGTCAAATAAAATAACGATACCTGAATAATTCCCTCTTCGAAATCAGAATAGGGAAAATTTTTAGCCACAAACTAAGACATGATGAATTTATCGCGAACATAATTGAAGGGAAAATAGAGTGATAGAGAGGACAGGGAAGGTCAGAGAGAAATTCTCCGACAAGATATTAGCTCATAATTCAAAGAATACGAATAATTCCAAAAAATCGCAATATGTAGGTACTAATACTGTCTTCCCCTTTATTTATCCCTGTGAGTGAGAATCTTATTTAAAGACAGCGATGGAAAAGTAAAAAAATCCTTTTTATTCTTCTGTGATTACCATTTTAAGGCTCAAGGTTTTTTTGTTTTCTGCGGCTCCTGTTATTATATTTGGTTTCTATTTTGAAAGGTTTTATTGGCTACAAGGGAGCACTGCGTTTTTTAACTTTTACAAATGTAACCACTTTCCTGAAAACTTCTTACCGGTCCTATTTCCATTACACAGACATTACCTCAAGGTTAAAGGTCGTCTGCTGATTCTAATTTTAATCTTGGTTTTAGAAAAAGTTTTATTCTTGTTTCAGAAAGCTGCTTTCTCAAAGTTTCCAGATCTAAGATTATTCGCCCTTGCAAATGTCGCCAGCGTTGATACTAGGGAATCTCTACAAAAGCATTTCGGGAATCTCAGGTAAAAAAAAGATTAAGTATTTAGAATGTAAAACAGCATCCAAATGAGAGAGAACATCTCAATATTTCAGACACGCGCCTAAATGAGCCTTTCCGTGTTCTTTTAATATGTTATCTGCAATCACACTTGATGGTAACTAATGATGAAACCTAAGATGGAGCAATTATAAGACATTCCAGATCTTTGCCATATTTATACGGCAAAGATCTGAAATGCCGTTCGACACAAGACGGTTCGTACTTGTCCATGAGATCTTTATAATAAAGAAGTTGTTGAAGAATTTAACTACTTTTAGCTTACTTTAAGTTTTTTTTTTCTATTTTATAGCGATAAGGCTCTACGAGCAATTGCTACATACCTGAACCTCATCCCACCAGAAGACAAATTAGAAGGGGCGTCATGGCATAGATTGGATAAAGACTTTTTGAAAGAATTATTGGTGAGAAGTATTCTTTTTTCGTAGATTGTAAGTTACTTTTGTTAATCAGTAAACATATTATGTATTAGGTAAGTAGGTTTGTTGCTTTGTGACACTGTACAAGAGAAACTCGAGTGCCAAATAAAATAGTTTTTTCAGCACAGTATGTTAACAGCCCTGCTGATGAATATGTTTAAATTATGCTTTGGTTTGATTATTAAGACATCAATTGAGCCGCTGGGATCCGCTGGAAACAAGCAGCCCTGGACCGTGGATTTTGGAACTCCCTACAAAAGACCTATGTCCAGCAGTGGACAGTTGGTTACAGTGATGATGACGATGACGATGCTTTGGTTTCTTCACTATGTTTTCTTGACTATAAGGTTTGAAAGAAAGGATATGCCAGTCGGATGGTCTAAAGAAGTGTTATCCTTTTTGAAATGTTCCTTGTGGAAAAGGAAAGTACAGTTCAGTTCAGTTTAGAAAATTGTGTTCTCAGAATCGGTACCATTGTCTAATAATTTTATCAGATATCCCGGCACGAGCGTCGTATATCCCAATTAGAAGAATTAAACTCGATGCCCCTTTATCCAACCGAGGAGATAATCTGGGACGAGAATGTTGTTCCCACGGAGATCTACAGCGGCGAGAACTGCCTCGCGTTGCCAAAACTAAACTTGCAGTTCCTAACGCTCCACGACTATTTGCTGAGAAACTTCAATTTGTTCCGACTGGAGAGCACGTGTAAGTACATTTTACCTAATCATCAATAGCCTATAACAGTCCACTGCTCAAGACTCTTTCAACAGAATGGTTCACCCATAATCACCCTTCTGGGCAGACGGGTTGGTGATTGCAATAGATTTTATTAGGAGCACAGAGGACACTGGTGCACGTTCTCCGTTATATTCACTTAGTCGCCACGTACGCCAGAGGACGGGTTCTGATCAGCGGAGCCACACGGCAACCTTTTATATTATTAATCATAATAATAGGGTCGGATACAGAAGGCAGTAGGCAGCCTTGAAACGTCACGTAATGTGAGGAGGTTCCTCACTCTAGAGCCCCGACCGCCGGTTGCTTGGGCATTCAAAGCCCCGCAAGCGGAGGGTGAATGTATTTTTTTTTTATAAACTTTTAATAGTTTTTTTTTAATTGCTAAGAATTTAAATAAAGAAATAAAAATCAGTAAATAATGGAGTAATTAAAAATCATAATAATAATAATTCTTTATTTGATAACTATGACCCATCTACACTATTATATAACAGAATAATTAAAAACAGTAATAATCAAAAACTTACATGAGATATTAATTTTAAATATACAAAATAATTACAAATTAGAATTTCTGCCTCCAGGCAGCCCTCTACACGGAGTTTAAAATATAAAGCTTGTAAATTGGAGAGTCGTATCTATTTGTATAATTAACATCTTTTTGTATTTTTCCTTTTTTTATTTTTAAATAAATAGGACAATAGGTTTTAGTTTATGAACTTCGCGACGCAGCTGAGTTGTATTAGGTGAGGGGTAAGGAGCGCTTTATAAGGATGGTCTACGCTCTAAATTCATCCTCTCTTGAGCTATGCCTGTGGCCAGCAGTGAGACGATACGGCAGAGTATCAGGACGAAACCACTACTTAGAGTCTAGATACTAGTTGATACATAACAAACGGCACTTCCCCAGTCATGTTGTCCCGACCCCCGTAGAGATAAGGCCAAAAAAAAAAATGTGTGTGTCAGCTCCGACGCACGACTGGAGTTTACTCGTCAAGTACGATTGTCGAAATACACAAAAAGAGTTTATTTAGCTGAATAAAAATTTATACCATATGAAAGGGTAAATTAAAAATCCTGTGCAATTTATTCACACAACCTTTAACTTCTTAAAAGTAGCCTACGGGAGATTGAGGTGGATGTAGAGTATCAGAACTATTAGGATAAATGTAATGTTTATTATTTAGTTTCCATGGTAACAAGAATAGGAAAAAAAAATTATAATGTTTTCTATCTCATTCTGTCCCATATATTTATGTGTTTGTTTCTTTACCTAGATAATATTCGGTTTCCTTGGTAACTTAAATAGGAAAAATAAGTTAATTAAACGAAAGCGTCGTTGCATGTTTGCGCATCACAGTTGCCGGACATGCAACGTCGCAAAGAGAAAACGTAACGAGGTCATTCATCAGTACATTTTACTCCTCACATTTTTCTAATACCGGGCGCCTTATATATGAAAATCGATTTTTAGGGAGTAAACTCCAATTAATGAATTGTTCAAAAAAACTAAAAAGCCACCAAAGTGTGGTATAAAAAACCAAACTAATTTCTACCTTTTAGTTTAGTTTATTTAAAAAGCGTTGAGTTTTTCTTAAACTATTATTTTTATAAGAGCAAAATTATTCGTTAACTTATTCACCATCAAATTTAGTAGTATTAGAGAAATCGGCTAAAAATAATGGTTTCCTGCCTTATCGACTATAGATTTTAAAAAAATACTTTTAACATTTCGCGCCATTCTCGACGTAAAGCAATCCAATAGCTCGCAAGCATTGTGACCGTACCCAATTTTCATAAGAGACACACAAAAGACTAATAATTTTTTTTTAGTTTTTTTTAATTGTAAATAAACGACAAAGAATTACCCGGATAATTTCAATTATAAACATACAAACTTTAAAAAATATTAAATAAAATAAATATAAATAAATAAATAAATATAAATAAATATACTACGACAATACATCATCTAGCTCCAAAGTAAGCGTAGCTTGTGTTATGGGTACTAAGATAACTGATGAATATTTTTATGTTTTATTGAAGACGGTCGAAATCAAGTTGAAAGGAGTCATTTACAAACTTAAAGGTGAAGCTTATAAAAAGCGTGTGAAAAAGAGAACAACAGATCAGTTTGAACGTTAACGTTTGATTGTAACTAACCTAGCGGAACAACAGCTTTGTTAATGTATACGATTATTCGCAAGTCGCTTATGGGTTGTACAAGGTCTATTATGATTTACATGTAGGTGTTTCGCTACCTAGGTGGGGCTCCGAAGGATTCTCTTTTGTGATTTCATGCTTGATGTAATGCGACTAATGTATGATGTAATAGATATACAAGTATAATTTGTTTTTTTTTCTACTCCCTTTGATCGAAATTTCACCTGCTAGTAAGTGATGATGCGGTCTAAGTAGGTAGCGGACTAATAGGTAGTTATACCCCTAATCGATTTCTACGCGAAATCGCACCGGAACACTTAATCGCTTAGCGGCACGTCTTTGTCCGTAGAGTGGTAACTAGCCACGGCCTTTGACTAGACCAGTGAAATTCAGTAATTATAAATTGCCAAATTGTCTCTGCCGAGACTCGAACCCGGAACCTCTAACTTAAATACACAGCGCTCACTCTTGCGCCAGGAAGGTCGTTATAACACCTATTGATTATTGATTATTTTTACCTCTCTATTTGAAAAGAACAAATTTAATTTCACAGCCTATTTTAACAGTTTCTGACATATAGGCGACCTTTAAAAAAACAAAAATGCTTATTATTCAGACGACGAAAATGTAAGAATTGTTTGTTCCTGAAAACCCGAAGAAACCGAGACGAAATGTTTCTTTTCAATCTTCTTCAAACTTTCGTGTGAATTAGAAATTCCCAGAATTCGGTGTACGTATTTCTGAATGACTTAGCATTTTTTTATCCTCCTCAAGTTTCCATTTGGTAATTTTAGGGTAACATGTATAAATGCGTTTTTATACTTTTTTTTTGTTTCTGAACCGCTGAATAATTTAACCAAGTAGACTTGAGACCAAGAAGACAAGTTCCACCAGTTTATTTTCCCAAAGAATTTATTTTGCAAAGGGGCAATGCTGCCAGCATCTTAGGCATTATGTCTCGCTGAGGTGGTTTCGAAGACGTTTAAGATTTAATTTAGATTTATGTTCCCTAGGCCTGGTGATTTCGCAACTACCTATTTATTAAGTTTTAGTTTTTTTTTCTTTTAGAATTATCTTATTTATCGCATTAGGTTAAGCCTGTAATGATGTATTAATTCTAGCGATAGTAACCAATTAAATAAAAATACTCTTAAAACTTATAACAGTAGAATATAATAAATTTATTAATAATTCCTTCAAAGGTCCAGAATTCCCAGTGCGGGAGTCGGACTCGCACTTAACTGGTTTTTGTTTTATTAGTTGCTTCCTTGCGAATTCTAACGAGCATGAATGTACCCTACAATGCTATATTGCGTTATCGTGGCGCAAGTTTTTCTCTCGGTTTTTTTATGAGTCATTAGGTGTGTTAGGTTAAATGTAGGTTAGTTACCTACCAAAGTAACATGTATAAGATACACATACACAAAGGTTATCTTGTCAGATAAGTTTCAGTAGGTAATAAAAAGTGGAAACCGTTAGATATTTTCAAATTTGTCCCAGATTGGCGATAAAATATATAAATCTTGCCTCGACCCTGACCGAACCCAGCACCTCAAACGTACCTATTAATTAATACTCATTGATGGCACTTTCGTACTCAATCGTATTTCTTATCTACAAAATTTTCGTACACCGAGAGGCTGATTACGTATCTCGCGACAGCAATGCGACAGGCGTAAATCTTGCAATAACTGCTGTCAAACGTCACTTTTGTTTATTTATTGTATGGAAAAGTGACGTTTGACAGCAGTGATTGCAAGATTTACGCCTGTCGCATAGCTGTCGCGAGATACGTAATCACCCTGCCGAATCTGGATTTTCTCCAATAGCATTTTATAAAAACCAACACGGAAGTGTTTATCCACGGGTAACTCTTTTCGTAGGAAGGTAATCAGATTGATTTAAAAAAATAACACGGCAGTAATATTTTCAATTAAATTTAAATTGAATATAAAACAATAATTTAATACGAAATTACATATTTATCGTTATATTATTGTAATACCTACAAATATCTTACAATAGAAGAGAAACTCAAATAAATGTTTCATTAAAAACCATCATATCCTCATTGCTTTACCGTTACGAATATACAGATTCAGAAGACATATTTAAAACGAAATAGAAGTCAATGTTTACTTATTCATCTTGGTAATTGCCTCAAGGTTATGTGACTATTAGTAAAGCTTAAAATACCCACCTAGCTACCATGTTGATAACAGTTCATTCACGTCTTTGTTATATAAAATCGAATAAACAATATCACTTTTTTCGCAATAAGAACGTTAAGAATATGAAAAAAGTTAAATTACTTAGACCAATTTTATTTTCGAATTATAGTAATCTTCGTACACATACATAGTACAAAACTAAGTAGCTCCCACCCTTGGTACGCTTAGATCTTTTAAACTACTCGACGGATTTTTATACAGTTTTCAGCAATAGATGGAGAGAGATTCAAGAGGAAGGTTTATATGTTATGTGACGACCGAGTGGCGCAGTAGACAGCGACCCTGCTTTCTAAGGCCGTGGGTTCGATACCCACAACTGGAAAATGTTTGTGTGATGAACATTAATGTTTTTCAGTGTCTGGGTGTTTATCTGTATATTATAAGTATTTATGTATATTATTCACAAAATATATTCAACAGTCATCTTAGTACCCATAACACAAGCTACGCTTACTTTGGGGCTAGATGGCGATGTGTACATTGTCGTAGTATATTTATTTATTTATCAGTAGGTATTATATTAAAGAAAAGCCAAGCAATTCGTAGATTTCGGCCGGCAATCGGCCGTCAAACATGGAAAACAGTTGGGATTAAAAAACCAGAACACAAAAAATAATGCAATGAACAAAAATTTATTTCGCACTATTGTTTCAGATGAAATCCGGCAGGATATTGAGGATGCTGTCTATCGATTGGCGCCATGGTACTTGTTTTAAATAATAATCTAACCCTATTATAAATGTGAAAGTAAGTTTGTTTGTTACGCTTTCACGCGAAAACTACTAAATCGATCTTCATGAAACTTTTTATACATATTCTTGGAGGTATTAGAAATAATATAGTATACTTTTAAAAAAAATAACGTAAGATACAAAAATGTTTGTGAAAAAATCTCAAAATGTCATATATGACTATAGGTGTAGACTATGTAGCAGTACGCTGCCTCCCAAAATTAGGCGGGCGAAGCCGAAGGGCACATTTAGTAATTTAATAAATGTGAAAGTGTTGAAGTCTGTTATTTAATCACGCAAAAAGAGCTGAACGGATTTGGATGAAATTTGCATGCATGTATCCTTTGACGTTGCAAAGAACATAGGCTACCTTTTATCCCGGGAAATAAGAGAGTTCCTGCCGGTATAAAAAACCTTAGTCTACGCAAACGAAGTCGCGAGTATCAGGTAGTCTTAAATAAATTATTCTTATTCTTAAGATGAGGATTTTTTATTTTAACGTGTTAATCTTAGGAACTAGCGGCGATGGTACTGATGGTTTGTTTTATACAGGCGAGCAGAAGATGACAGCGTATACTTCGGAGGTTGGGCTCGAATGGCGCATCCGATCCAGAGTTTCGCAGTTGTCGAAGTGGCAAAACCTAATATAGGAGAGAAGGCACCCTCCAGAGTGCGTGCAGACGTGACCGTCACGCTCAGTGTGCGCAACGAAATCAAACACGAATGGGAGAGTCTAAGAAAACATGACGTGTGTTTTCTAATCACGGTACGACCGACGCAAGGAATTGGTACGTTTACAGATGTTTTCTTTTCTATTCCATCAACATTTTTCTGTAATATAGGTTTTTACCTAAATCAGGTACAGTTAGATTTTAAATTCCACCATTACATACATTTATTTCGTACTCACCAATATAAGATAGTATAAGATGTAAAGTACACATTTGGTTTTATATACGAGTATATATAAATAAGTATTAAGTATATTTACTATACTTTATATAAAAATAAATTGTTTTACAAATTAAAGATAACTGTAAATTTGTCTATGTTCAGTTTAAGTTAAAAGTTCAATAAATAAATAAATAGAATAAATAAAACATTTAGTACTTGACAGCGATGCCATGTTTTTAGGTCCTCATTTTGTAAATATAGACAGACTAACGCTTAGCTGCAAAATGACGTCTGAAACGCTTTAGGCTAGAAAATATCGTTGATAGAACGGAAGCCGGAAGGGAATCCTGTTTAATGCGGTGCGTATTGCAAACGAGAAAACTTGGCTTTCTATACAGTTTGGGAATTTGCGTTGTCCATCACCATGCTTTTGAGAGCACGTTAAGCTGTAGTTCAATTTATTATCACTTACGTAGAGTGATAAAAGTTATAAACCCACCCTGCCGCATTGGAGCCTGGTGGGTTTAAACTCTAAAACTAATTCCCTGAGAAAAGCAGGCCTATACTCAGCAATGAAACATGAATGTGGTAAAGATAAAAGGTAACAAACGGACATTTTTTATAGGCACAAAATATGATTACAAGAAGAGTATGGTAGAACAAGCCGGGATATTCTACGTAAGAGGCTGCGAAGTTGAAGGAATGTTGGATGCATCTGGCAGGGTCATTGAAGAAGGTCCCGAGCCGAGGCCTGATTTGGATGGCGACTCGAGGACTTTCAGACTGCTATTGGACCCCAACCAGTATCGATTGGATTTGGACCAAGCTAGCAAGGGTAAAGAGGTATGTACAGATGGAGTTACATTATTTATTATCTATATTATGTAAATTATTTATTATCTATGAATGAAATACGAAATGTTTAAAAATATTTAATGTACATAAATGTACCCATTTATCAAAGTTCTTATAGCGCCGTAAGATAAGAAAAGAGATTCATTCCGAAAAAGTACAGATTTATGTAATACAAGATGAAGTTAGTCAGTCAATCAGAGTTATTGTTAGTACGATTATTTTAATTTGATTAAATCAAAATAAGATTATTATTCATATTATTTATGATAAGTCTTTAAGTATTGATATACATAGTAAAAAGTTTAGCTCAGTTCATGTTAATTTCACTGCGTTAAACAATTAATTTTTGATTCAGGCGACACACCAGGAACATCTACTTCTATATACTCGTATATATAAAAGGCAAAGGTGACTGACTGAATGACTGACAGATCTATCAACGCACAGCTCTGACCACTTGACGAATCGGGCTGAAATTTTGCACACAGATAGTTATCACAACGTAGGCATCCGCTAAGAAAGGATTTCTTAAACTTCCAACCCTAAAAGGGTTAAATGGGTTAAAAACAAAGTTTGTATAAAATTCTTCATTTATTAATTTATTTTTCGAGTTACATCAATGAAACATTGATTTTTGGTTTTCAATTTAAAAAAAAGAAAACGTGTTTCACAAATTCCAACTCCAATGGCATCGAATAGGGGATGAAAATGTATATGAATGTCTCCGATTTTTTTTATTAGCAGTAAGACATTTTTTTAAACCTTTGTAGCTAAAATTTACCAAATCAAAAATTGAACTTAACGTGAGCGAAGCCGCGGACAAAAGCTAGATATATAGTATAATAGAAGTAGTACCTACACGCAAGTTTTTTTTTTTTGATAGTATTGATCAACAGACAAAGTCGAATCGGATGCAGTCGAAGTCACTGGGCATATTTAAAAATGCTGTTAAGGCTCATTATCTCGCTCAGTAAAGACGACTATTATTATTGCACGACTCATGATGCGAAGCATCAGAGAGTGCTTTACGATCGAAAAATTTTTTTCGCCTCATTTCGGCGGCTATTTTTATTATTATAGCCTTGTTAGTTCACGGAATCAAGATATTTTGCATACTATTGTCGAGATAATTTAATGGAGATTAATTCCATACTTTTAAAAAAATTATTTACTGCAATAGAATTGGAAAAAAACACCAAAATAGGTCAAAAAAATTTCCTGTCCGTCATGTGTGAAACCCGAAAACACTAACTTGTGAAAAAATCCATTATTTGAGTTAAATTTTTTTTTTTTTTATTCTTATCGACGATTGTAGGTCACTGAATGCGAATAATTAATTAATTCAGTGTAGTTTAATTGCAATTAATAAAAAACGAAAACTGCAAGACTGTCTATCTGTGAATCTATATTCTATATATATCCATGTAAAATTAACATGGATGGTGATATATCTATATCTATAGATATTATGTACATTTTATTCCACCAGGGACATCATTTTCCTAGTACAGCTGTTTTAAATTTTTTTTTTTTCTTTTTATTTTGCACGACTCATGTGTTTTTTTTTCGTTATTTATTGACAAATAATTGGATAGCTATTTCATTAATGAGTCGTGCACTTTTGGATTTTCCAAATTTTTTTATTTATCTACTCAAACTTATATTTAAGTATTTATGTTATGTTAAAATATGTATTAGTTTATTTATTTTTTATATTTATCAATAGTATTTTTGTATCTGTGTAGTCTGGTTTATGTATTAGTATGTAGATATTTTCATGTATGTACTAAATAGTGTACCCCACCTATTCGTTTTTCTTTTTAGTTTTCCTAATCTTAAGGTTGCCTGGCAGAGATCGCTACTTAGTGATAAGGCCGGCTTTTGTATCCTGCTTCATTCTTCATGTGTTTGTTTTTTTTTTGTCTCGTTTTTCTGAGTCGTGTAAAAATAAAGAGTATTAATAAAATAAAATAAATAAATGGTAAGCTGATGCTAAGTGGCAAACCACCGATTATAAACAGAGCAACACTTCGCATGGCATGGCAACACGTCCTGAAACGTGCTGCCCAGAGACCATCAACCTAAGGCGGAGGTATCTTATGTGTCTGTAATTACACAAGCAACCGCGCCCTTCAGACCGGGACAGAGCATGGAAATTTTCAACAATGATGCTGACCCCAGACGAAAAAAAAATAGAGATATAAATACAGAGTAATAACCTTTTATCTAATACTTGACTTTAAAGGATACTCTAGAATTCGTTGCGCTAACAGTAACTGACTAAGCTAAATATAATAAACCAACTATTAACTCTTGTCTGCGACTGTTCAGCGCTATACTCCCTTAGTCGCCTCGTACGACACCCGCGGGAAGAGGAGGGGTGGTGATAAGTGATAACCAGTGGCGTGCACTGGGTTTTTGACCAGGGTATGCATAAAGAAGGAAGGTACCATGAAATGGAAAAATCCCTCGCATTTATCTTCTATCTATCTATCTATATTTATAAAAGAGAAAGTGTGTGGGTATGTTCCGTATAGGCTCCGAAACGGCTGGACCGATTTCAATGAAACTTTCAGGGAATCTCCGGATTGTCCTGGCGAGTAATCCTGTACTCCTATTTTTAAACTGTCAAACTGTGAAATACAGCTTTTATTTACTATGATGATATTCTATTGTTGGGTTGGGTGTAGATAATCATCTTCAACCGCTCGAGAGGAGAATAGAAGAGAATGAATACGGAGAGAAATAAATGATTTAATATATTATGAGACTTAAATTAAAAATTTAATGATGTAAGTTTATTGTTTAAATAAAATAAAGCAAAATCTAGCCTTGCGTATCGGGCTGGGTACACTAGTGAGTCATATAAAAATTCAGGGTATGCAGTGCTTTTGTGCATGTATGGAGTGCACGCCACTGGTGATAACTGTATTCCGATCTGCCGACAACACTTAACAGTAACACTTTGATGCTCTGCCACAAAAAAGTCTATTCATAAATTATGATCACTGTTTTTTTAAAGTAGATACTTAATATTCGACAGACCAAGCATATATAATTACCAAGCAATTTTGAAATACAAGGTTGTGACGTACAAGTGGTAGCGGAAGTGGTTTTTTAAAGTTGTAACGGAACTGATAAGGAAAATATCAGCCATCCTTAAAATCAAAGGATGTTACTAATGAGATTATACAACTGCTTTTTTGATCAGGTAAGCATGTTCGACTGCAGATGACGAGGTCTTGGGTTCGATCCGGAGTATTGCGTTTTTGTATCAAGAAATTATTACTTGCATCGCGAAGTTTGGAAATTGGCGGTGATTAACCCCCGTGCCTCGGAGAGCACGTTAAGGTGTCTCTCCTGCGCGAGATCTCTTGCCATTCGTGCCGTACCATCAGTTTCTGAGAGTGACGGAATGGGGAGTAAACCAGTGTGTGCACACAAACTTGTGCACTATGTTATCGTAGTTGGAAAAATCTATCTGGAGATTGAACAAACTACATAGCTGAAATCGGTCTGCGAAACTGTGTACTACGCCTTACCTAAATTTTTGTTGACTCTGTAACTTATTAGGCTATGCTAATTATGTCTACTTAGTATGGTATGCGCAAATTTATGCATATACTGCCTTGAATGTAATCTTGCTATGCCATCAGCGATTAGAGATTTAATTTAGGTATGCATACGCCCTATAGTTTGTCTATCCGTATGCATACGAAGTTTTTTTTTAATTTATTTATACACTTTATTTGTAAACCACAAATAGGAAAAAAAAAATAATGGACACAACAAAAATAAACTTAAAAAGTAGGATATAAAGGGCGGCCTTATCGCTTAGTAGCGTTCTCTTCCAAGCAATCTTAGGATTAGGAAAACCAAGGGAAACCGATTGGTGGGGTGTATTATTATTATATACACATACTTACGAACAATTACAAACTAATACTTATCAAGATTACACACAAAAAATACTAATAATAATAAATATAAAAAATAATAAACTAATATATACTATAAAACATACGATACATACTTAAATATGAAGTAACGAGACTATCGGCCATACAAAATAGCGAAAAATAGCATAGGTACTAAACAGTGCGCGCTGAACAAATATGGATTACATAATGAACCCCAAAAAAAGAGTGCGCGTGCGAATCTGTTTTTTTTCAGTACAAAAAGTAAACTTTTGAAATATCGCTGACAGAGGAGGCCTGTTTTCAGCGCTCGGCTATAGATTTATAGACGTTCTGGTTACGGATATTCCGGTGGGAGCTTTTATATCTCCAGAATAAAATGAAGCTGGTTTTATAAGATATGTTCATTCAAAATTTCAGCCCTTCCGGTCCTGCCATTGCGGCGTGAAGAAGTAACAAACATCCAAATAACCAACCTTTCATATTTATAATAATAATTAAATTATTTAAAAAAATCTTTATCGAGAAAAAAAGGTCTACTTAACACAAACAACGGTCAGTTTTCTGTAATTATCTATTATATATATATATATTATCTATTATTATATTATTATTCTATCATTACTACGCACATATTATAAATGCAAATTTTTTTTGGATGAATTGAACGGATGTATTATAGATAAAGTTTAGCACAAAGATAGATTATTGTCTAAAATAGCACAGAGGCTACTTTTTATCCCGGAAAAATATAAATAGTTTTGCTTTTGTTTTTCGTAGGGCCTCTTGCTCTATTGACGCGGGTAAAAAAAAAACACACACATAAAAATTTCTACGCAACCGATTACGTGGGTCGTACTTTACAAACAATGGATGTTATGTTTCCTGGATCATTTAAGTGTTATGCAATCAAACAATTAAACCAAATGCATGGTTCATCCCAAGGTACCTTCGGAATTCAAAATTATTGAAGATCTGCATTTGGCAGGTTTTTTAGAATAGCAAACAAATTTACGGAACTCTAATGTAGGTACTTATTATTTGATAGCCATCTTCCAACCATTAGCTGTTATACGCATAGTTACGAATTTTAATTCTTAATACGTGCTCTGATTGAAATGAAGAGATTCGTGGAACAACTAAGTATTGTTATAGTCGTCACAAAGTCGTAAAAAGACAGTCTTGACGTTTCATTAGCCCTACTTGTAATGAATGAATTTTGTTGTTTTTTTATCTACTTTATACCTACTAAAACTAATATTTTCATAGAAAAGTAAGAAATCGGTGGGACCGCGGGCCTTCAATTCATCATATCAACGCATTACCGGCCCACTACAGGGCACGTGTCTCCTCCCACACCCACAGTGACCACGCTGGTCCAGTGCGGAATGGTGGACTCCACACTTAATGCTCTCAAAGGAACATTATGTAGAACTCTCAGGCATGAAGGTTTCCTCACGATGTTTTCCTTCTTCGTTTGTCACCTTCTACGTTGAAGTGATATTTTAATTACTTAAAACGCACATAATTAAGAAAAGTTAGAGGTGCGTGCTGGGATTCGAACTCGCCCCCCCGTAAGTGAAGTCGAGCTCCTACCCACTGGGTTATCCCCGCTTCGCAGCGGGCCTTTAATTAATATAATATTTTACACAAAAGACATGTTACAAAAAATAATCGGTAGACACTTAATGGCTTGGCGACATAAAACAAACTTTTCAATATTTTTGTGCCAGTATTATACTATGAGTGGGCCCCAAGTCATTTGCTTTAATGCCCCATGATACAAAGTTCATATTTTATTTCCACTATGGCAATATGGGGTACGAATGTAATAGGAGGTTCTCAACCTTTGTTATTGCTGTTTATAGAATAGAAACGGATGCACAATATATTACACTTTTTTTAATTTCTTTGGAAAACACTCCGTTAAAACATAAACACACGTTTTTTGATTAGGCTGGAATAAACATAATTATCACAGTATCACACGCTGCCTTAAAATAGCATCAAAGTTTGATACAAAAAAGTTGCCACTCCAACACCTTGGAACTCCAACGTCCATCGGTTCTCCAAGCTATGTGCCCCGCCCATTGCCACTTCAGCTTCGCGACTCGTTGAGCTATGTCTGTAACTTTAGTTCTTCTACGGATCTCCTCATTTCTGATTTGATCACGTAGAGGTACTCCTAAAATAGCTCTTTCTATCGCTCGCTGAGTGACCCCGAGCCTTCTTATGAGGCCCATATAATATATAAATACTTAAAATTATTATAAATTGCACGACACAGATTTGTCGCGTACTACGTACGTCAAAGTACTAAACGGCTGCTTCCATCCAATATTTATGAAACTCCTTGCTAAATAGTTAACCAAAACCAGTGGAAACCAGTTTAATAACTTTTTTCACTTGTCATGATGAATCTGTACACAAAAATCTTACACCAGTGAAACCGCGACCAGAGGCTAGTTTTTTGTTAACGTTTTCCTCATTTTATGATATGAGTTACGACCTACTAGTATCTATTTCGGACGGTAATTGAAAAACATCTGCGTAAAAACTATTTTTTAACGAACAGTCAGTATTTTTGGCACAGGTTTGGCCTTCTGGTTATTAACTATCCATTACAAACTTGGAATCGGCATCCGCAAGCGTCTCCCGCATTAATAGGTAGGTTAAGAGTAGGAAGTTAACACCCTACGGTCAAATACGAGCCAAGCGACGATACGATGTCGCGTACGATGTCACGTTTGTCCGGTACGATGTCGTTTATAGAAACCAATTAAAAAGACACTGCTTATAACTGCCATAAGCTTATAAGGTTAGCTCACTGCCATCTTACACAACCAATTAAAAAGACACTGCTTATAACTGCCATAAGCTTATAAGGTTAGCTCACTGCCATCTTACACAGCATGTTTATTGACCATCAGAAAAGCTTGCAGCTAAGGCAATTAAAAAGATACGGCTTATAACTGCCATAAGTCTATAAGGTAAGCTCACTGCCATCTTACACAGCATCTTCATTGACCATCAGAAAAGCTTGCAGCTAAGGCAATTAAAAAGACACACCTTAAAACTGCCATAAGCTTATAAGGTTAGCTCACTGCCGTCTCACACAGCATGTTTATTGACCATCAGAAAAGCTTGCAGCTAAGGCAATTAAAAAGACACTGCTTATAACTGCCATAAGCCTATAAAGTTAGCTCACTGCCATCTTAAACTGTACACAGCATCTTCATTGACCATCAGATAAGCTTGTAGCTAAGGGCTATTTTGTAGTGCAATAAAAATAAATAAGTATCCATGAGTATCCGCATGATGCAATTCTTGATGAATTTCTGAGAAGTTCCTCTTAGCAGCAGGCTCATTGTAATTAGAAGTTGTCTTCGTTCAATCAGTAGTTTTTGAACCAATTAACTTTTCATTTTCAATTATTGTTGTTTTCCTGGTTTGACCATTTTAACCAATATTATACTTTTTTTCCGACGGCCGATTGGCGCAGTTTGCAGCGATCCTGCTTTCTGAGTCCAAGGCCGTGGGTTCGATTCCCACAACTGGAAAATGTTCGTGTGATGAGCATGAATGTTTTTCAGTTTCTGGGTGTTTATCTATATATTATAAGTATTTATGTATATTATTCATCAGTTATCTTAGTACCCATAACACAAGCTACGCTTACTTTGGGGCTAGATGGCGATGTGTGTATTGTCGTGGTATATTTATTATTAACCCCTTCTCACTTTGGGAGGAGACCCGTGACCTCCAGTGACCCGGTAATAGGTTGATGATGATGATGATGATGATGGTACGTTTTTATTATAAACCTAGAAATACTTTAATTGCCGTAATATTTTCTTATAGCGACTAAACGTGCGTAGTAAGGCGTAGCGATGGCGCCGAGACCCGATTTCAATCTTTATTGATCTCATTTGGCAGAAAGAGTAATAAACTCGTGTGTAATCAACACAGAGTTAAATTCGAACATAAAAAGTCTTGTTTTAGCACTTGACCCGCCATTAATTTCGCTTTTATAATGTACTTGATATCAACCAAACGATAGCGCAGAAAACATCTGGTCAGTCCGAATAATGACATCATCGCGTATGATAGGTATATCTCATATCATAATATCTCGTCTGCAACGCATGGATGTAATATATGCGGAAGTGTATCTGAGTGTTAAGTACTTGTTATTTGAGTGTTAAGTAATTTTACGTCGTGTGATAAAGGCAGATTAGAATACAGTACCATCCCTCCCTCCGCTTCCCGCGGGTTTCGCACGAGTCGACTCGGAGAATAAAACCACAGAGAAGAAACGGAAAGAGTCAAAGCTTCTAAGAAGCGAGCAAAATTTATTCCTATTTTGGTAGGATTGGCACAGGAGGATACAATTTAATAAACAATAGTTATTTGTTCAAGAAGATGGCAAAGTTTGTTTTTCTTGTGATTGCCTAATTTAAATTCCGAGCTAGTGAAGGATTCGGGCTAGGAAGAATTAGGTAAATTAGAATCCTGAGTCTAGTGAGGCATTCCAAGGCACAAGAAACAAAAAACTTTGCTATCGCGTGATACTCGTACATACAACTTTTCACTTCAATAACGAGAAAATAAAAGATGTAAAAGAAATATTTATTGAAACCTTAAGGTATTTTTACATTTGGGATTATTGTTCATACACACTGTACAGTAAACCATATTTACACTATTTTATTAAATCACTAGGTATTATAAAATTACATTTAAACACTATTTAAATTATGAAATTATTATCATAAACATTAAATTAAATGAAAACACGATGCGCAACGTGTATTGCAGCCCCTGAGCTTGAGCACAGGCCGAGCCGGTATAAACCGATTTCTCTCCGTACGCGACGTATCGCCTGTGCTCACGCACACACGCGCCTCAAGCTTGTAGTAGCGTACCTATCGTAGCGCGCTTGTATGAATCTTTGCCTTTGTTCCGTTTTTCCTCTGCGATTAAACTGAGAACGGGCATAAACAGCCACTATCATCTACCGCGATAACCAGTCCGTCTACCCTGTGTGGTGCGCAAGCCCTCCCGTTGGTAGAGGCCCTCAGCCCAGCAGCGGACCGTTATAGACTATTCTGTCTGTGTGTAATGATGATGATAATTTGAGTAGTGCTCAACTCAACTCATTTTGCTGAATTTTGGGGCATGTGACAAAATGAGACATTGAATCCGCAAGACTCCGCGAACCTTTAGTGCGGTATCTATCTATATATATAAAACAGAAAGTGTGTGGGTATGTTCCGTATAGGCTCCGAAACGGCTGGACCGATTTCAATGAAACTTTATGAGAATTTCCGGATTGACCTGGCGAGTAATCCTGTAAAGTTTGGTGACGATCGGAGCACTCCTATTTTTGAACTTTCAAACTGTCAAATACAGCTATTATTTACTATGATGATATTCTATTGTTGGGTGTACATGGGTGTAGATAATAATCTTCACCCGCTCGAGAAGAGAATAGAAGAGAATGAATACGGAGAGAAATAAATGATTTAATATATTATGAGAATTAAATTAAAAATGATGTAAGTTTATTGTTTAAATAAAAAAAAGCAAAATCTAGCCCGGCGAAGCGGGCTGGGTACGCTAGTTAAAAATAAAAATTTGACTTCCGATTTCGAAGAAATGCATAGGCGCAGTGTGAATACTGTTGAGCTTGACAGATGCTGCCAAAAGCTGGTAGTAATTCGAATAATAATTCGAGTTCGTAGGCTTTAAAATAGAACACGCATAAATAAATATAGAGATCTTAATTACTAACCGCCTCGTAATTCGGTCGTTCGGTTTACCCCAGGCGAGAAGTACGTTAGTACCTAGATTCTTAGCTTCTTCTAAGAATGCGTAGGTAAATGAAGAAAATTAATTTCATAATTTCGGATGAGTGGGAAAACCAGCTGAGCTCTTTAGATTTAAGGCATCAGCAAACATATTCTAATTGAAACATACCACATGTATGCACATTAAATTTGGCACATTTGCTTAGTTTAGTGGGTGCGGTATGTTCAAAAATAGATCCCGTGAACAATAGTTCATAATTTATCAGACTGAGTATATGCATCATTAATTCTGAATCTGGGAGTCGCTGTCAGGTAGGGTGAGAAAATTTGCCAAAAAAAATTCCTCAAAAAACAAAAAACCAGACTGCGTAAAACTTATTTAAAAAAATACGTTAAATAATAACAAAAAAAAAAACAGCAGAAGAAAACAAGCCCAGTAGTTTATTAGCCCAGTATATCGAAATTGTTTTAAATAAGATACACATAAAACAAATACTTACATAATAAATTCCAATGCAGTAAAGCATGACTTTCATTCGCTTCTCATTCAATCAAATCTTCCCAATGGGTCCTGGCATTTTGACTGTGTTAGAATTTTTATTTATATTATGTGAGTATCGATTAAATGACTTTTTAAGCAACCGGGGTTTCTTCTTTTTATAAATACTTTAGTCCATTTGGAAACCTAACCAGGCCCAAGGCTTAACCTTTAACGGAAATGCGTAAATCAAGTAAACGACAGCTAGTCTAGTTTTTTTTACTTTGACAATTTGACGTTTGCTTGTGGCACTGGTGTATTTCGATTTATGCCATTTTTTAAGTGACACTCACACGGTTATAAGACAAATAAGTTGAAAGAATGATCAAAATTGGTCCACTCTACCACGTCGGTTCGTCGGTTGGTTGGCTTCTAGAACGTCGCATAGAAACAAACACACGAGTACTGTATAGACTGATTAAACACGTTACCTTCGCGCACCTTTGCATCGCGTAATCGGATGAAAGGTTGTTTTATGAATCATTACAAAAAATTTTTTTTTCATTAGTGAGATAAAGTCGACAACGAGTCGATTCCAGTTTGATCATATTCTGAAAAATCTCTTGAATCATTGACGATGACTTTTAGAACGATGAAGTGAGTTAGGAGTCTAGACCTAAATGGTTTTGGTAGCTTTATTTGTTGTTACCCGATACCTACTTATCACAGAAACCTACTCACGAATTTCTTTTGTACACACCTGTATAAACATAAATAAATAATGGATATGTATCGGTGCTGGCGTGGCATCGAAATATGTAGTTCTGGTAGAAACCGTTCCCCTCCACATCGTGATCTATAACGAGACGCTGAAAACAGCTGGCGTGTGGACAATCTACCTCCATCCACCAGAGGATCCACCAGAATAATGATGCATGAGTTATCAGATTTGATATATTTTTTACTTTCCTTCAAACTCAGGACGTATATGAAACATTCAACATTGTGATGCGCCGCAAACCGAAAGAGAACAACTTTAAAGCAGTGCTGGAGACGATACGCGAGCTGATGAACACTGAATGCGTTGTCCCGGACTGGTTGCATGACATTGTGCTGGGATACGGTGATCCTGGACAGGCGCATTATACAAGGTATGGAACGTTCACTATTTTATAAGGTACGCAAATGTCTCGATTGGATATTAGTTAGGATAATGGGCGTATTTACTCTAGTGCCTAAAGGGCCATGCCCAGGGCATTAACTAAGTACAATAAATGCGAAAAGTGCAGCGAACGTCGAAGCGTTCTATAAAATTTAATACAATTGATGTTTCAATTTCTGTATTTATGCGCCTTTTCAGTTTCTTCATCCAAATCAACAAACTGTTGGATAATATTTCATGATTTTACTTTTTCCAATAATTTATGGGGCGCCAAGTATTACCGGCCCTGAGCACTGAATCGGCCGAAAAGTTGTTAACAGAGTTCCTTGGAACTAGTCTGGAGTGGCAAAATTAGTAACACTCACTGCGCAATTGGGTGTTTTATGAATCATTACACAAAGTTTTTTTTTTTGCATTAGTGAGATAACGTCGACCTGCGAAGAAGAAGAAGACTCGTTAGTCTTCTTCTTCTTCGTAGGCCGACTGGCTTAGTGGGCAGCGACCCTGCTTTCCAAGGCCTTGGGTTCGATTCCCACAACTGGAAAATGTTTGTGTGATTAACATAAGTGTTTTTCAGTGTCTGGGTGTTTATCTATAGGTATATTATATGTATTTATGTATATTATTCATAAAAATATTCATCAGTCATCTCAGTACCCATAAAACAAGCTACGCTTACTTTGGGGCTAGATGGCGATGTGTGTATTGTCGTAGTATATTTATATTTATTTATTTCTTTGTTTATATGCTGTATTTAGCTATAATATATAAAACTTCAAGATAAGCTAAATTTTAAACTGCTTCTTTTCACGTTCGCATCAAAACAAACGTTACATATTATATGTGCCACCCACTAGTTCTTGAAACTGAGAGTATACGCAGTGGAATGAGATAATATTTTATTTAAATTGAGGAATGCGGTTTCAGATTAGCGTTTTTTTGCGCTTACGTGTAGGTTTTTGACGTGTTTTTATCACATTCGCATCACTTGAACGAGAGAACTCATCGAGTATTACCTACCTATTCTTCCTTCTTGTTCTTGAGTATTATTACTCTTTCACGTTACAATGGCTGAATTTTATTACGATACGATGGGAGATTGCTCATACCCCCAAATGAGCACATTTTTTTATTTTTTAAATTACACTTAAACCCGGAAAATTAAAAAGCTTTCGAATTTTTAACGTATACAGTTTTTGTATTTATATTTTGTATTTATATTGTACTTCCAGTTTTTTTTTTATTTATCTCTGAACCCAATTATTAATACCATGCAGCCGAAGCCGCGGAAGATGTAATAAATATTGCTACCTTTGGTTCCAGCATATATGCAAAGATGAATTTCATACTTCTGTTGTTGCAGACTGGTTTATATTTCGTCGATAACAACCTGAAAAAAACTCAAGGTTAAGATTAGCGTTTTTTTGGCTGCATTTTCGCATAAGCGTAAGCGTTTAGGGCACGCTACATTTAGCGCTTCAAAAATCAGCATATAACCTTGAGTTTTTATCGACGAAATATAAACCAGTCTATTTATATTACTATTATTAGGATAACGGGCACGTGAGCGTGCTCACGTAGACGAGACGAGTAATAGAAAGATTGTTACTACTTTAGATAATGAATATTGCCATTATATTGCCAACTGTCAAGTCATTGAACTTATTACAAAAATTAAGATGTCTGAAATGAAGATGTAAACTAAATAGCAAAGGATTTATGATAAAGTTTTTGAAAATCATGTGGGAACTGTTTGGTTTTCTGTGATAAAAAGTAACCTATGACTCTGCGTCCTAACTTTATGCCAAAAATCAAATTAATTAGTCGATTTTTGAGGGCGTTAAAGAAGGAAAAACAAAGAAACAAAAAACTTGCATTTATAATAAAAGTAAGGATAAAGATTAAACGAAAGCTATCCTTAGATATTTAGGTGATTGTCCATTGAAACAAGGATTTAAAAGGATTCTTGTTATTTATACAATCTTTCTAATATCGTACCCGTATTTTGAAGGTAGTCTCGTTGTCCCCGGGTTGCAATTGTTGATTTGAATACAAATATTTATGGGGATTGTTCAAACTGGCCGTTGAAGATATGTAGACGCCACGATACTTTCGCTCATTTAGTATTTCAGTAAGCGTAAATCAGTAATTTCGATACATATATACATTCATGTTCGCTCATTTAAATACTTCACTTATTATAATTATAAAACTGTTCATTTTACTTCCAACAGAATGCCCAATGAGATCCCAACTCTGGACTTCAACGACACTTTTCTGGACATGGAGCATTTGCGCAACAGCTTTCCAGGATATGAGATAAAAGTGCAAACTGACGATCCGAGGAAACTAATACGTCCATTCAAGTAAGCCCATTAGTTCAGAATTTTTAAGTTTTAATAATCGTACCCTAAGTTTGTGTTGTGACAGCTGTACAAAGCAACAAAAATCGCTCATAACTGACTGTACCTATGAAAAAATATTCAAGCTAATTTTAAATCGAGACGCATTAATTGAGATTGTGTCGTGGTTTAAGACCAAGATTTTTTTTTGACACTCTAAAACTAAAGGTGTAGGTTATTGCGATTACTTCTAGTTTGCATACGGGCAGTGTCCATGATATAGTTTAACCGCTGATTATGGGCTACTATTAGAATTTTTCTTTTTGGTTTGAGTTTTAGGTACGATAACAATCCCCCATACAACCTCTTCTTTATCTACAAATCCGATTATCCTTGTAGTCGGATATCTAATACTATATAAGTAATAGGCCCCGACAAAAGAAGTGGGATTATATAACTTATCCGACCGTGTAGTACGTAGCGTACGTAGCGAGTCAATCACCTGGTAGGTCACCTAACGTTAATGCCCTTAAACGTCCTTAAGTAAATGCCCCCGCTCGTGAGCATCTAAATCTAGAAACTCACCTATGCGTTACTAGCTTAGAAAAGGGTGCAAGGGTGGTGTTTGAATAATCGCTATCATTTCTCGCTTCACAAAATCACAAATGCAAATTTTTAAGTATAATATGGCAACACTATATTATGGCGATTTGATATAAAATGTGAACACAATACTTTTTGAAGAAATTGTCATAATTTTTGCAAGATCCACTAACAAGATATTTATTGAAATTATTACTTAATTATATTACATAAGAGTATGTTTCAACCAGGTTGACCTTCGAAAATGTGAAGCGCAAACAAGAACTAGGGGAGAATGCGATGGACGAAGATGAGGCTCGGAAGGTCATCGTAGTAGAGCCTCACGTTCAACCGAAGCGGGGGCCTTACCTCTACAATGAACCGAAGAAGTAAGTAGTATTTCCTGGATAGAAACAGCGTTACTTTAGTTAAATCCAATAAACAATGGTGCCAATTCTGTAATTCGTGTCATTTGGTTTAACGGTAAACAAACATTTTGCGAGGAATCCCGCATGCCTGACAGTTTTTTCGGACTACGGACAAAATGTTTCTCATTCTGAAAGTGCGATGTAGAGGGCCGGTAATGGGTCGATATTGACAAATTCGTTTTGTAACGGCTTCTTTGCTTTAGTAGATTACTCGTTAAACTGTTGATCACGCGGTCCTCAGATAAATTCCCGTGTTGGGCCTTAAATTGTTGGGTTGAGATTCTTGTTCAATTAATTCTCAATACAAGACGGGAGAATAAAATTGGTGCTGCGTCAACTAACATATCTCAGTGAGCACGTTAACACGTTAGTCCCGATTACTAACAAAGTAAAGGCATGACATTTTTTCGGATCTGTGATACGAGTACTAGGGATATAATGTATTGTATAGTAATTCTCTCGTCGAAATTCATTTTCCTCGTTACGTCCAATCCTGAAATGGTTTCCTGATGACTAGGCTTGGTTAAATGAGAATAAATGAATGAATGAATAAATTTTTATAGTACACCTCATAAACATATAGTAAAATTATAAGTAAAAATTTAACAAAAAGTATACAATTTGGCGGCCTTATCGCTACATAGCGATCTCTTCCAGGCGAACCAAAGGCGTTAAAAACAGCTCAAGAAGAGAGGTAGGTGGTGCATTAAAATAAACATGCATATATACCTATATATACAAATATAATATATACCTACATATAATAAACTTACAATAAAATATAAAGATAGTGATAATAATTAGTATATACCTATATAATATATCTGGTATTAGAAAATAATTTTTCGTTTTAATGCTTTCTTCCTGCTTAATGCGTAACTTGGTTGAAGCCCAGCCGCCACGCCCAACTGTGGGACGCTTATAAACGTAGAATGATGATATTCAATGAGTGTTACATTTTCAGGAACAACATCCTATTCACGCCCACTCAAGTGGAAGCGATTCGGTCGGGGATGCAGCCTGGACTCACCCTTGTTGTCGGACCGCCTGGAACTGGTATCTACTTTTTTAATACTTTAAGCTTTACCAACCTTTTGTCACCCGCGTGTAAACTACTAATCGTGGTGGAAATTTTAATTCTAATTACAAAATAAGGGTGGAATTAATACATCGATAGATATTTTACGCTGACGGAGTAGGTTTTTTGACAATCTCCATGGCGCAGTAAATCGTTCAATATTATATTATATTCATCTTTGAAAAAAAAACATAAGTATGAGTTAAAGTCTCATCATCATATAACATCCACTCCTGGACTAAAGACCTTTCCAACGGAGTTAAAAGTGATACTGCAGTGGTGATGCCAGTGATGGCAGTAATATAAAAACCATATCCCTAATCGGTATGTACGCGACATTGTACCGGAACGCTAAATCGCTTAGCGGCACGTCACCATATTTGCTAAGTCGCCTTTCACGAAACCAACGGTGAGGATTGGTAATGTCAGTTGTATTGTAATATTTAGCTTTGACACATAAACACACATTTCAGAGTTGTAGCGTGATTATAAAGTTGCGTAGTCATCTTTTAATCTGGAAATGCCGGTATGCTGATAGTAACCAGAGGTTTTTCATAGAGCCGTAACAATGTAAACATTTCAATTAATTTCAATGAAGCATTGAGTACTCAAAGTACACGAAATCGCCGAATCATGGTTCCTGGTAGATAGAACTCACATGATAAATGGCCCACTTCAGTTTTGTCTGGTAAACAGATGCTTCATATAATCTACTACTGAATTCATCGGAAAAACCAATAAAGAGAACTCTAAAATGTTATTTATATTTCTCTAGTACTATAAAAGCAGGTAAGATGGTGATGACGATGAAATGGTTCAGAAAAACATTAACGGCCGATTGGCGCAGTGGGCAGCGAACCTGCTTTCTGAGTCCAAGGCCGTGGGTTCGATTCCCACGACTGGAAAACGTTTTTTGTGTCTGGGTGTTTATAAGTATATTATAAGTATTTATGGATGTTATTTATAAAAATATCCATCAGTCATCTTAGTGCCCATAACACAAGCTACGCTTACTTTGGGGCTAGATGGCGATGTGTATTGTAGTAGTATATTTATTAATTTATTGCTGACAGAGTTATTCATAAAAAAAAATTCTTATATAATAATTGACGTACCAAGCAAATTGATTGCAAAAGATGGTAAGTCGAAACCATCGCCTATAAACAGCGAAACACTTCGTGGGGCATACAACGAGCACGTCCTGCAACGTGCCGCCCTGTGTCCATCAATCTTAGGCGTAGGTGTTAATAAACCTCACGTACCTGAAATTACACCTGCAACCACGCCCCTTCCGACCGGATCACAGCAACAATGCTGCATTTCGGCCGAAATAAACATTTCGGTAGTACTCCCCTCAGTACTTCCCCGGACGAGCTCTGTCACAAAATGTTCCAAAAAGGCGTGTGATATCTACAAATCCGAAATCGGCCAGCTTGACGGTCGGCGGCCTAAACTCTTATCATTCTGAGAGGACACCCGTGGCCTGTAGTGAGCCTGTAGCCTGTAGCCCTTTAGTAATCCTTACTATAGTCGTAAAAATGTAATAGGCCCGTTTTGACATTTGTGCAAGACCATAATATGTAACTTGGAACGAAACTGAAAGAAACAATAAAATAAAAATCAATTACATACAGTGTTTTAAAAAATACGTAAATTTTTTTGGGACGTTAAATAATATTAAAGAATATATCGCGAGTATTCTTTTTGCGCTTACTTCATAGTAGCATGCAATTTATAATTGTTGCGAAACGTTCCGAAAACAGTTACGTTCTCAGTTTTTTTTTTTATACTAGAGCTGTAACCATTTTTTTACTGAATATCGAAATTAAATATTGTGTAGTTATCTTTACTGCAAAGAATGAGCTTGGTTCTCAAAATGGGTTCTAAATAATGAGTCTGAGTTGATGTATCTGACCAAACGGCACATAACTGAAGCGTCCCCGCGCGCACTGCGCAGTTTTTCGTTCCTCATCTTGTAAAGTTGACTGTGCGCTCGTTTAAGTTTGATATATATTATTTACTATTACGTTAACTATGGCTCTTCTATTTAAGACATTTATTTAAACATAGTGATTTGACTCGATTTTTGTGTTTGTTGTTATATAGTACTAACTCTGTTTCAACATGTTGAAAAGTGGACGTATAATCAACAGCCAGTCACGCTGGTTGGTTGTAAAGTTAAAGGAATACTTTGAACGAACGAACACTTTACAATACATAAATCAAGTACTGATACAAACCTGAATTGATTTATCGTGAGTATCGAGTACCGAGTCTTATGGTTCCATAACTAGTTACGTCGCGATGACAAATGTCAAAACGGGCGTATTACATTTTTACGACTATAATATGTATTAATAATAAACATTAAATATACTACGACAATACACACATCGCCACCTAGCCCCAAAGTAAGCGAGCTTGTGTTATGGGTACTGAGATGACTGATGAATATTTTTATGAATAATATACATAAATACTTATAATATACAGATAAACCAGACCCAGACACTGAAAAACAATTATGTTAATCACACAAACATTTTTCAGTTGTGGGAATCGAACCCACGGCGTTGGACTCAGAAAGCAGGGTCGCTGCTCACTGCGCCAGTCGGCCGTCATGTATTATAAATGCGGAAGCACTCTTCCGCATTTATTTGTCCTTCCTTTACGTCCTAACTGAGCAACCAATCAACCTGATTTTTGTGATAGTTGAAAAAACGGAGAGTAACAGAGGTTACTTGTCATCCCAAGAAAAATAACGGTTCCCAAGGAATTTGTCAAATACCGTAATAAACGCAGACGAAGAAACTCCGGCAACTAGCTGTAGTGATAATGATATACTTATTCCTTTAAACAATATCCCATTTGAATTGTAGGCAAGACCGACGTAGCGGTGCAGATAATCTCGAACCTGTACCACAACTTCCCGTGGCAGCGGACGCTGGTGGTCACTCACAGTAACCAGGCCCTTAACCAGTTGTTCGAGAAGGTGGCTGAGCTTGACGTGGATGAACGGCATCTGCTGCGTCTTGGGCACGGTGAAGAGGCGTTGCAGACTGATAAGGATTTCTCCAGGTATTTCAGTAGTGTAGACATCTCGAGACATAGAGGGACATTACATTTTTATCCCGAAAAAGCACCAAGGTTCGTGGTATATAATCCCCCCCATCCCCATCTGGAGGTTCCATCAAGCTGTAGCAAGATAATGCATGAACACTTTTGATTGGAAATTAAATAAATATACTACGACAATACACACATCGCCATCTAGACCCAAAGTAAGCGTAGCATGTGTTATGGGTGCTAAGATGACTGATGAATATTTTTATGAATAGTTTACATAAATACTTACAAAATATAGATAAGCACCCAGACACTGAAATGCATTTATGTTCATCACACAAACATTTTCCAGTTGAACGAATCCACGGCCTTGGACTCAGAAAGCAGGGTCGATGCCCAGCGCCAATTGGCCGTCAAAGTTGGTTGCTATCAAGAACAATATTCGATCGTGTTCCTGAAATTATTTACGAAGTTTTTTTTACTAATTATTGAGGGACCCGAATGGCCCGCCTGATGGTAACTGGAATTCCATCGCCTATAAAAACCAGTACAACGCAGGGCATGCAAGGAACACGTCCTGAAAAGTGCCGCCCTGTAATCACACCGGCAACCAGACTGGAATACCTACAACATTCAAACAATGTTGTCTGGCGAAAGAAATAAGCACGGTCGTAGTAGTTCCTCGGAGATGCTCTGTCAAAAAAAGCTATACAACTACATATTAAAAAATATTACAAGTTGTGTTTCTTTCTTAGATACGGTCGTGTGAACTACGTGCTAGCGAAACGCCTCGAGCTTCTGGAGCAAGTATCCAGACTGCAAAGCACGCTAGGTGCGGGCGGGGATGCGGGCTCGACTTGCGAACTGGCGCACCACTTCCACGTGTACCACGTTCGGCCGCGCTGGCAAACCTTCCTGCACACGTGCAGCAAGGATCAGGTTTGAATTCCCTATTATTTTAGCAAGACTCGTCAGTTTCATAATCAGCACAATTTAGCCTCTGCAGGGCACGGGTGTCCCTTAAAATGAGAAGGGTTTAGGCCATTGTCTAGAACGATGGCGACTGCGCGATATGTGGATATTAATAAATTATTTATGTTTATTGTTTATTAATTGCTTTTATGTACTTACATAAGAGATTAAATGACGCCCCGGCGCGGCGGGGCATTGCAATACATTTGTCGAAATTATTTTCATTCCATTACTACGCCCAAACCTTTAATTCTCTCACCTTTAAGGCAATTATCCTCTCGAACAATCTGACTGCTGAAATTCGTGGAAGTAATTCCCCTCCGATATTTAAGAGTCGTCTGAAGGACTACTACCTCTCTTTGAGTGATGGCATTTGAAGTAGATTCTTTATTACTATACTTATATTTATGTATGTTATCTATTTATATATATTACATATTACGTTTATTTATATAAATTGTCTATATATTTAAATCTATACGTTTTGGTATTTATGTATATCTATCAACACTCTTGGCCATATCCCGTTCTCTTGCTGTAAGCCTGACTACAAAGGTTGCCTGTAAGAGATTGCTTGCGGCAATAAGGCCGCCTTTGCATGTCTACATTGTGTACTGTATACTCCTTACTGTTTCTTTTCCTGTATGATATACGACCAATAAAGTGTTATGATCAAATTAAATTATTATTATTACAATAGATTAAAATATTAAACTATGTCAACTTAAAACATTAAATTATTTCGGTTTACAATTTAATGTCCGTTTTTTGTAAGTCTATTCTATATCTACTATTTGGTTTAACCCCTTCGCATTCTGGGAGGAGACCTGTACCCCTTAGTGTAATGAGTTTATATGATGATGATTATTTATTGTTTGGTAAAGATTTGAGTGAACGGGTCACTGAATGTTCACATTTGTCACGTTCACCTAGTTTGCCTTGAACGGCAAGGAACTTATTACTATCTTATGCAAATATCAATACTTACAAGAGTTAATATGTAGGTATGCCAAAGATCTTCATTCTTGAAATTTTTTAAAATACTTCCTTCTACTAGAGTCTCATTATGAGAATGTGTTGCCTACCTATATTATGAGATCATCCATACTTGATTTCGATATTGATAATATTAACTGTCGCTTCTCGGTGTTTTATTCATAAAAGTGAATAAATTAACGATCTTGAATAAATAGTACCTATATAATAATAGTTGAATAAACATGTGCCTAAATTCTGTTTTTTTTGTCACCCATCGTGGGTAGGTACTTACATAGTATAAAACAAAGTAACTTCTCTCGTCTGTCCGCTAAACTACGCAACGGATTTTGAAGCGGTTTTCAGTATTTTAATATAATATATGTAAAAGAACCAATTTTTTTTAAGTACAAAAAAGTTTATATCAATATTTTGCGATACTAATTTATACCCGTGCGATGCTGCGGCGGGTCACTAGTATAGTCTAAACTAATGTAAATTGTATTCACTTAAACGTATTTTTTATAATATTTTATTTTTTATTATTTCATTGCCATCTATCATGTTGTGCAGTCACAAAAATAGTCATTAGGAATTTAAAAAAAAATACTGTTAATTACTGTGCTTGCCAAAATCAGTGCGCAAGATTCTATTTTTAAATTGTAAATATTAGAGCTTTTCGTGACAGCTCTTCCGGGGTCAAATAAAAAAAAAAAGCCTTAAACCTTAAATGATTGTAGGAAGCAAGGAAAATGTGATCATTTTGTTTACGACTAAGATAGTAGAGGAATTAAATCGTAATTTATTCGTTCCAATCCATCCTATATAATATAGCTTTGGGCTATTGGCATAGAATTTATATTAGCATACTCGTAATTAATAGTCCTACTAATGCCAAATACGAGTAAGTCATACATAACACCACATGCCTACTTCCCTATCCCTACTAATATTATGTAAGTTGCTTTGTTACGCTTTCACGCAAAAACTACTTAACCGATCCTCATGAAACTTTGTACACATATTCTTGGAAGTGTTAGAAGTAATAAAGGATACTTTTTATCCCGACATTAAGCTCGGTTCCTTTGGGAGAGGAGATGAGTGTTTGACGATTTTACACCACAACTCCGACAAATTATAACCGATTTAAATAATTATTTTTGTACTATAGAGGTTATAATATGTGTTTAATTTTGCCCAAACTATGGTTGGAGATAGAGGACAGAACTCCTCAGCGGACAGCAGCAAACTCCTCATTTAAGGCTGAGCGATACTGAATACTTTGTTCTTTTTAGATCTACAACTGAATTTAATGCCACATCAAAAAACATAATCAAACGCAGACGAAGCATAAATAGCTAATATATGTATAAATGTTTATACTCATACACCATTTTCTTCCTTAAGGCTAAATCGATAGAGACTATCAACAAAGAGTTTCCATTCCACGAGTTTTTCGACGATGCTCCGAAGCCACTGTTCCCCGCACGTTCCTACGAGCAGGATATGGAGATTGCTGAGAGTTGTTACCGGTATTTATAAACATTTGTTATTGATTATTGCGCTCCCAATCGACATAAGGCAGTCAGTGGCGTGCACTTCATACATGCGCAAAAGCACTGCATACTCAAAATTTTTGTATGACTTATAAATGCCAAGGATTTTTCCGTTTTATGGCACCTTCCTTCTTTATGCATACCCTGGTCAAAAACCTGTGCACGCCACTGAAGGCAGTCTAAGTCACTTTATATTTTTAAGAAAGCTGTCAAAAACCACTATAGTTTACATTGAAGACGACTTGTAGTACTACTTACTGTTATTAATGTATTTATGATATGTTATAGTAAATATATGATATGTTATATTATTATTATTTTTAAATATATAAATAAATAAAATTATTTAATAAGTACTTTTCTTTTGATGGTATTGTCAGATAATAAACAAGATGTGGACAAGTAACGCTTATGTCCCTATGAGATGTCTTCCATGCTATTTTGGGCTTGGTTCAATCTCACTGCCTAGGTAGGCAGTGAGATTGAACCAAGCCCAAAATAGCCCACGTGCACGGCTAGCATGGGCAGGAGACAATTATATCCCCGGGGAAAGGATATAAATTAATCTTCTCCCACAGCTTTATCAACTCTCAGAGCACTGGCGCACAAGTGGAAAAAATATCCAAATAATATATGTGTATTATTAAACGGGGGTTAACTTCTCCTATTCTATGTTCCAGCGATTTAGTAGGTGGGCACGTTAATTATATCCCTTCCTCTGAGGATCCTCTGAAGATATAAACGGGGGATATAATTTGTATCTCCCGCCCGTGCTAGCCCTGCTGGTGGTAAGAGGTTTATAAGCAGAGCAACACTTCACAAGGTATGCAAGGACAACGTCCTGCAATGTGCCGCCGTGTCTCCAAAAACCTGAGGCGTAGTTGTTAAGCCTCATGCGCTAGTAATTTAACCGGCACCTACGCTCTTCAGACCGGAACACAGCAACAATGCTGCTTAGCGGTAGAAATAAGCATCGTAGTTCTTTCCCGGACGAGCTCTGTCACAAAAAGCTATACTACTACCGAAAGATTGAAAGGAACAAGATGAACTACAAAGTAGTACCTACTTGTGCGAAAAGTAAAATAAAAATATAGGTATAAAATAAAGTATAGGAAACTTAGGTGAATATATTTATTATAAAGTAAATATATAAAAATATTAATGACTACAATTGTAAAAACTTATATTTTATATGGGCAGGAAAGATCACTTTTAGTGATAAGGCCGCCTTTGCATCCTAGCACTAAGTACTATTACTGTTTTCCTTGTGTTTTCCCTATTGTATATATATATTTGACGGCCGACTGGCGCAGTGGGCAGCGACCCAGCTTTCTGAGTCCAAGGCCGTGGGTTCGATTCCCACAACTGGAAATGTTTGTGTGATGAGCATAAGTGTTTTTCAGTGTCTGGCTGTTTATCTGTGTATTATAAGTATTTATGTATATTATTCATAAAAATATTCATCAGTCATCTTAGTACCCATAACACAAGCTATGCTTACTTTGGGGCTAGATGGCGATATGTATATTGTCGTAGTATATTTATTTATTTATTGTGTTGTGTTGCAATAAAGATTTTCTATTCTATTCTATTCCATTACTTCAGTGGGAGTAAATAAGACTATTTATTCTCTATTTGAAGCCAAAGATACCATGTTTTAAGTTTGAATAAAGCAATATTTTCAATCAATATTTATAAATTTCGGCGTTTGTTTCTTACGTCATTTTCTGAGTTCATTCGTTCGAATCTAGTATCAGATTCGCCATGCCTAGCAGTAACCGTCATTAAAGCTATAACCTATCATTTAAATGGCTCATGAACTAGCTTAGTGGTGATTCAATAGCATTTAAATTAATTATATGACAGAGCAGATGACGTTCATCGATACCGTAATCCCTATCCCTACTAATATTATAAATGTGAATGTAAGTTTGTTTGTTACGCTTTCACGCAAAAACTACTTAACCGATCATCACGAAACTTTGTACACATATTCCTGAAGGTATTAGAAGTAATATAGGATGCTTTTTATCCCGAAATTAAGCTCAGTTTTCTTGGGAGATGGGACGAAAGTTTTTGACGATTTTACACCAGGCTTAGATATCCTAAATACATAAAGTGCTGCCATATTTATGAGGAACATGTCTTTCGAAAAACAAAAGCGGGCAAAGTTGCGGGCAAGAGCTAGTAAGTAATGTTTAGATGAAGCAGTCATTGTGTATTATTAGAGCAATTTTGCTAAAGGTAATGATTTAAAACCCCGAGCTTCCTTGTCGGAGTTGATGCAAAACCTGACTCTTTTTTTATACAGAGAAAATGCCTGACGCGTACCACTCCGTTGGGGGAAACGGATGTGGGACTTGCACCCACTAAAAACTCTGTGTGTCCCTCGATAGACCTATAAGTGAGAGGGCTCTAGGCATTGTTAAATTGTAGGATTTATGTGGATGTCATCAGAAATTACCTTTCCAGGAACCGCATAGAAATATAACAGATTTTTTTCATCAATTACCTATAACAATCCACTTCTGGAATAAGGGTCTTTCCCAACGGGAGGGTTTGCTTATAATTACCACGCTGTGCAGACGAGTAGATCACATTATATGGTAGGAGTAGCACAGAGGACGTTGCTGTCAGATCTCTGCTATATTCCTTTAGTCGCCTCGTAAGACATTAGTTTTGTGTACTAGAGTAGGTAGTACTGGAGTATCACAAATCAGCTCAACTGCTAATTCCCGAAATTAATAATCAAATTAATCAGATTGAATTTAGCAGTTTCCTAGTTTTATAATATACCTCTTAAGATAAATCTCAACGTTTTGGTCCCGATTGATTCTATTAAATTCAAGCAGTAGTTGTCTTCTTTGAGAAAATAGCTTTGCCCAGAAATTTTACATTATGTTCTTAATACAGCTATATAGATCACATATTCGAGGAGTTGGAAGAGTTTCGTGCATTCGAGTTGCTGAGGTCCGGTCTGGACCGCTCCAAATATCTCCTAGTTAAGGAGGCAAAGATCATCGCTATGACGTGCACACACGCTGCCCTGAAACGTTCGGAGCTAGTGCAGATGGGTATGTCTCAAGTACTTAATATTTATGCAATAAAACTTTTGGATTCAAATCGATGTGTTTTAAAATTATACGTAGTTAAATATATTTGCCTCACTTTCGGACCATGAATCTGCGAAATCATATGTGGTTTTGCTTTTTTTCAAAATGTATACAATCTTAATTTGACAGGTTTCAAATACGACAACATATTGATGGAAGAGTCAGCTCAAATCCTGGAAATTGAAACCTTTATCCCACTTCTTCTGCAAAATCCCCAAGACGGCCGCTCACGTCTCAAGCGCTGGATAATGATCGGAGACCACCACCAGTTGCCGCCGGTGGTCAAGAACATGGCCTTCCAGAAATACTGTAACATGGAACAGAGCTTGTTTACACGGATGGTGCGTCTAGGAGTACCCTATGTAGAACTAGATGCGCAAGGAAGAGCACGATCTAGGTGAGAGATTCTTTTAATAAATTGCTTTTTTTTAGCCGTAGTCATTTTTCCTTGACGTCGAGGACAAATAAAGTTGACGTTGAACATCGTTTTCATCTTCTGAAGCGTCAGTGACCCACTATAAAGAAATATTAAAGCTAGTTTGTTTAAACACTCTCTCACAACAGTGTACCCATCGAGCAATTTAGTCTTACTCTGTTACAAAAATTGGATTTTATGTCTTAAGTCTGTTTAAAGTCATACAGGACATTAAAATAACGTAACACAAGCCTAGTTTATAAATTTATGACCTCAAATCCTAAACGTGACGCTCCAAACACAACACTAATAAATTCTCATAATCCTAGTCCACAAATATAAACGTCACCTCTAATTTATACCTGCGTTTATATCTTCGCGTAACGAAAAGGTAACTTGAGCACGTGTGATGAACGTATAATTTTCTAGTGTTACCCACTTAAATGGATAGTTTTGTACAGAATTTAAACTTTTAAAACAAATTTTGACATTCCCTAGCGTTCTAGAATAGAGTTCTAGGTATATTACTAAAGTAATTCCACTGATTTCAAGTGAATTTCTGAAGCCATCTGAGAAGTTCTGTTCCCTATATATATATTTTATTAAGATAATAATTAATCGAAAATAAAAAAATATTAAATAATAATAGAAATATCAGAAAACTCTCATTAATACAATAATTAAAATGAATTTAAAGTAAAACACTAGTAAACATTTATATGTGTTTCCACGCGTAGACTAGAAATACGGACTTACGGACGGATCAAAAACTCACGGACCATGACCACCCTCAGAAGTGGCCACCACTCAAACAACCGGCTGCCAGCAGATAAGCCGCCTCCTGTTCAAAATTTCGGTCAAAACACATAAATAAAAAAGATGATTCCTTCATTCTTTATGACGACGGGAGAATAGGCTCAGTATAAGTCATTTTGTTTTGACATTACGTTTATCTCCCCAGTATCTGCAACCTGTACCGCTGGAGGTACCGCAATCTAGGAGACTTGGCACACGTTTGTCGTCTGCCGGAGTACCGCGCGGCGAACGCCGGTTTGCGCCACGACTTTCAGCTGATCAACGTTGACGATTTTAACGGCGCGGGAGAGACCGAACCAAGTCCTTACTTCTACCAGGTAAGATTAGAAATGATAATCACTATCTTCATTATCATGTCAAGTGTCGACCAATGGACGATGCTGGACATAAGTCTTTTAGAGAGTTCCAAATATCATGCTCTCGTGCCACTTGAATCTAGCGAATTACTCCAACTAGTTTGATGTCATTTGTGCTCTTATTCGGAGGTTTACCACCTACGTTTATGTGAGTTGGCCATTCCAGCATGTCGGATTCGACAAGCTATGTGCTCCGCCCCTTTCCACTCAGCTTCGCGACTCGCTAAACTATGTCGGTAACTTTGGTTCTTTTACGCTCATTCCTACTTTGGTTAGGTAGACATACTCCGAGCATGGCTCTCTTTTAAGCCGCTGAGTAATTCTGAGTCTTCGTATGAGACGCATTCCTTGCATGCCAATTGAAGTGATGCTCCGTTGGCTTAGGCGATGGTTCTCTACTTACCGTCAAGGTGGCCATCAGCTTGGTCGGCCAAATTTACCATATAGTAAAAGCAATCAAATATCACTTGCTTTAAAGATGAAGGAAATCGTGTGGAGACCGTCATGCCGGAAAGCTTTCTCGAAGGCGTGAGAAATCTACCAGTCAGAACATAGCCAGCATGGTGGACTACGAACCAAACCTTTCTCATTATGTGAAGGACATTTTTTCTGTGCTCTGTAGTCGGGCTTACAATGACGAGTAATTTCTCTCTAGTGTAAGATGGCATATTAATAGCTTAATTACAAATAAATTAAATGATAACCTGATGTTATTTCTCCTAGAACTTGGCGGAAGCCGAGTACGTTGTGGCAGTCTTCATGTTTATGCGACTGGTCGGTTGGCCAGCTCACCGGATCTCCATCCTCACCACCTACAATGGACAGAAGCACCTCATCCGTGATGTTATCACTAAACGATGCGCTGACAACCCACTCATTGGGAGACCACATAAGGTTAGTAGATATGATATTGTCAACGCCTGGAATTCAACTGCTTCTTTGCTAGTAGCGGGGGAATTTTGGGCTCTAACAACAGGACATTCGGGCGTTGGGCAATAGTAAATTCAGGTGTTTACAAAAGGAATTTCGAGTGGTAGATATTCTCATATCTTTGAAAACTATTGGTCAATCGAAAGTCGGACAGGTGATCTTCGAGTTTAGATTACAGTACCTGATGAATGGCTGATGATATTATAATAGACTGTTATTTGCTGATCACATTGCTCCAATTGTCTATAAGTATCAGTTGAGCCAATCATGTCGAAAGTCATTAGATCCTCACCACGTCGAAGCTAACCCCACAAAGAGGCATTGCGATCACAAAAATCCAAATGATTGATGTAGTGTTACGGTAACTATTGGCGTTATTTCATGGAAAGTGTTGGTACTAAAAATGGTAGATGAGGTAATCTTGCATATATTTGTATGCCTTTAAGTTTACCCGATCGTAGCATAATCGACTTTTATTCTTATTTTTAGGAAACAGATACAACCGGGTCGACGCTTTGCCTGTTACGCATATGGTAAAGGCTAGTACTAAAGTTGAAAATTATTTTAGGTGACAACAGTGGACAAATACCAAGGGCAGCAGAACGACATCGCCCTTATATCGTTGGTGCGAACTAAGGCTGTGGGACACGTACGCGATTTGCGTCGTCTCATCGTCGCCGCGTCGAGAGCTCGACTTGGCCTTTACGTCTTCGCAAGGGCCAACCTGTTCAGAAACTGCTTTGAATTGCAGCCTACGTTTAACCAAGTAAGATAACCTCACTGATGCTATTGTTTAAGCTAATTGCAATCGATGAAATGCAACTATAAACAAGGATAAAAAAGATTTTCAGTACCTGGTGTTAGGAAATGGAGCACGAGAGCACGTCTAGCCGTCGGTCCCGGTTATTATAACTAACTTGAACCAATAGTCATTAAAGCCCAACAACGCACATTAGAGCAGCGTTTTGGGTCTATGATCTAAAACCGCCTCTCCTATGACATAGGAGATCTGAGCACAGCAGTATGACGTTTATAGGATTCGGTTGATGATAAACAGAGATAATATGAGGATACGAATATAGCTAATCCTGCCATTTTTGAAATTAATATATTTATAATAATTTCCAATAAAGTAACTAATGGTAATAACGTAACTAGTAGTAGTAGATAGAGACTTGGGGACCCTGAAGATTGGGACTCGAGCTCTTTTTAAAGAATTGTCTATAAGGGTTAACGTGTACCGGTGATCCTAGAGCTGGCAGTCACCTTGTCCAAAGAATTAGTTTGCGCTTTCAAAGGGGCAATTGCTACCAGCATCTTAGGCATTATGCCTCGCTTCGGTGGTTTCGAAATCGTTTTAGATTTTATTAAGTTTTATTATTATTTATTGAGTTATTTTAGATTATTTTTGTTCCCACAACTGGAAAATGTTTGTATGATGAACATGATTGTTTTTCAGTGTCTGGGTTTTTATGAATGAATGAATACACTTTTATTGTACACCAAAGAAAAAAAAGTAGTTACAAAGATATAAATACATATCAAGAGAGTACAATTTGGCAGGTTTTTATCTGTATATTATAAGTATTTATGCGTATTATATTCTTAAAAATATTCAACAGCTATCTTAGTGCCCATAACATAAGCTAAGCCTACTTTGGGACTAGATGGCGATTTGTGTATTGTCATAGTATATTTATTTATTTATTTATTAATAATCTGAATATCTGAGATATTAAATAATCTGATAATAAATTAGCAAAGACCGCACTTTTACATAAATAAAGACACACACGCACCCATACACACACATTTAAACACACGCTCATTCAAGCAGAAACTACTAACTATTACTAATCAATATATAAATAAATTAATAAATAAAACGGAATTGCGTTTTAATGGGATTTCCCATTCATTACAAATTCGTAAGTATCATAATTTAACAGTCAACATTAACGTCACTGTAATTAGTCAGGACCTTTTGTGGATTAATTTATAAATTAAATTAAATACTGCATAATTAATAACGTTTTTGATTTTCGTAATAGAGAGTTAACTCTCTACTGCTATCTCACCTGGTGTTGGAGTCTAAGATGGTAGCGTCCGGCTATCCTGTCACACGTATCGTAATTATAACTCCTGGTCTGTTTTTACGCGGCATCGTACTGGTAATTTACTTTATATTAATAACTTTTTAAGCACCTTTCCCTAGGAATGTTCATATGTATTAGTATATTATATAATTTATATTAACTTTTACTTTCCTCTTTATTATATAGCACATTAACCTACGGTTCGTTAAGATTTTATTGGCATAATTTCGGTATTTTCACGGTATGTAAAGTTACTTCAATGAGATCGAGACGTTCCGTTTCCACTTAATATTTTCTTCTATTAATTTGTCGACTGTTTACGATTACAATGATAAGAATATGTTTATTATAATTTTTTTTTTTTACCGACAATACACACATCGCCATCTAGACCCAAAGTAAACGTAGCTTGTGTTATGGGTACTAAGATGACTGATGAATATTTTTTATGAATAATATACATAAATACTTATAATATACAGATAAACACCCAGACACTAAAAAACACTTATGTTCATCACACAAACATTTTCCAGCTGTGGGAATCGAACCCACGGCCTTTGACTCAGAAAGCAGGGTCGCTTCCCACAGCGCCAGTCAGCCGTCAAATATTAGTTAAATAGTAAAAATTACCCTTTATCAACTTAGTAGGTAGGTAGTTTAAATTATTAATTGTACCCTGATTTTTAAATTACAAATAAGCTAAAATATTGCTATTCATAATTTTGAATGCAGTATTTTTCAAATAAATGTCTCTTGTACATACAATCATAAGCTAGATTCAGCTCCCTCGTCAAAGCCTCCAAAGGTATATTCATCATCATCATCATCAAGAACCTAAATCAGTTTACTGCTGGACGAAAGGCCGCCCCTATCCTAGGAGGGTATGCGCGAGTCACCAGTCACCACGTTATGCAGACGGAATGGTGATCGCAGTGGATGGTATATTAGTAGCACAAGAGACGCTTCTGCTTAGTCACCCTTATTTGCCTCGTACATCACCTGCAAGGCTAGCACGGGCGGAAGATAAAAATTATATCCCCCGATTATATCCCCTGACAAGGGATATAATTAAAGTGGATGGATTAGTAAAAGTTTACCCCCGTTTATTAATCCACATATATTATTTGGATAGTATTTCCCAGTGCTCTGAGAGTTGATAAAGCTGTAGGAGAATGTAAATTTTTATTCTTTCCTCGGGGAGATAATTGTCTCCTGCCCATGCTAGCCGTGCTGCGGGAGGAGAAGGGATGTTAACAATTGCATTCTTATCTGCCGTCATCGCACTATATTTTATCATACATCGCAGTATATTTCGTGACGTCAACTGATTAATTAAAACTTACTGCTCAATAATTTGGCTTAACTATTAGTGCGTGGTCGCTTTTAGTTACTGATAATTTATGAGCATCACTAATTCTGCGCCATATATACATTGACGTATCTAATTATTCATTAGTTTCGTCTACACTTTGATGTCGAGGAAAACAAATCTGGAATGGTTTCCAAACGTCAGTTTAGCCGTTTGAATACGTAATTATGGCGTTGACATCCTCTTGCGTAACGTTTTTTTATCCACCTTTCTGATACAAACCGTCGGGCGCACGAATTCTTGCTGTGAATAAAAACCCAGTCGGCCGCCAGGATTCAGGATAAAAAGTTTCCTGTGTCCATCAGGATACAAGCTACATGTTCGCCAGACTTCATCAAGATTGCTTTCGTGGTTGCGTAGAGCGTTGTAACGAACGCACACACATAACTTATAAATAAGTAACCTAAGAAAGATTGATGAACGTCTTTCCGCAGTCTACAACGCTGGCTAAATATGGATTACTAGATTTCACAATCCTTTGAGAACAACGTGGAGAACTCTCAGTCGAACGCAGGTTTCCTAAAAATTTTTTCCTTCATCGTTGATTCAAGTAATATTTCATGTATTCAAATATTTGTGGGTCAAAGTAAACCTTGTTTTTATATATGTAAACAAAAATATATATTATATTGCTCATAAAACACATAACTAACTCTGAAACTCGGTCCCCCGGAAAGGGAAGCCGAGGTGCTAAGAGCTTACAGCTATCACCAAGGGTTTTCAATATCCCAAAAACTAGGACAAAGCGATTTGCATCTTGCTTTTCTTATACGCATGGCTGTGGTTTGGAACATCCTTCAGAGTTCTGTGTTTCCCAATTCATATATCCTGGTATCTTTAATACAAGAGTGTATAGACATCTTTTAGGCAAGCGCGTCCTATCTTAGGCCACAACTACACTTTCTATCGGGTGACATTTAAAAACCTCTAACTCTTGAAAAGGGAAAACTGGGAAGCCTCCATTGTAGTCAAAATCGAAGCGTAAGGATATTTCGAATATTAAAAACACATTTTTTTTCAGCTTGTAGAACGTTCCTTGGAGTTGGAGATCATCCCAGGGGAAAGGTACCCGGCACAGCGCAGCGCAACTGCAACCGTTCCAGACTCGATGGTTCTAAGCGTACGCGACATGCCTCACATGGCACGTTTCGTGTACGACATGTACTTGGACATCGTGCGACAGTCCGACACGCAGGTAACCCTCGTTAGATCATCATCGTCATACCAACTGATGGACCTCCTTAGATATGCTGCACCTTATTAACCGACTTCAATAGGAGAGGAGGTTTTTCAATTCGGAAGATTTTTGGTTCGTCCAGAACTCGTTCATAATATTATACAACGTGTAACAGAATTACGAAATAATATTGAAGGATCCATAAGTATATTTCAAAAGGAACACCTTGTAAAAATATTAAATCAGAAGAAGCATATTTATTTTTCCATACGAACGAATTCAATACATTCTAACTGTTTACTCATGGCAACCCTATTGAAGTTAAAAGACCGTCATATGCATAGTACCATGGCTACGCAACGCTCAACTAATAAAGTGACAGGAGTCACATGAATTTAATTTTGCATGTTGAGCTGGATGTTAGGCCTGTATCTGATTTCTTTCAGTTAAAAATATGGCTTAGGTTTACTCAAAATCTATTAGGTGCTCGGTTTCACAGATACACAGATAGGTCTCAGAAACAGTATATAATGTACCTCTAAAGCCCATCAAGTATTATTTCGGTTTTCATTTTGTTGTATAGACGTATTTGCTGAATTATTTTTTTAGTTTGCAAGGTAAAGGATTACGCAGATGTATTCAGTGGCCTTAGGGTACTAAACCACGGATTTTCACGCTCACATCGAGGAGTCATTTTCGATTCTAGAAATACTTGAACATCGGAGTATAATGAATCTTATTTCCAATGGATTAATACTCAAATTGGACTATCAATCCTTAGCTCGGGCTTTTGACAGAACGTTTGTAAAACAAAAATCAAAAGTACAGAATAACGACACTAAAACAACTACAGTATTCAAGTTTGCTTTATTCAATTTATTGTCTATTTAGTATGAAAAACGTTTATTACTGAAGTCGGTTTCTTTTTATTAAAAAATTGTTATTGTGGTCAGAAATCGCAGAAGTCGTGGAGTGCACCCGGCTCGGGCGGCTTAGCCCCGCGTCCTGAACACTTCGTGCCCGCACATCCCGGCGCCGCGCCCGACAGTGACGACGAGGAGCCCACTGGTGGGCCCACGTTCACTCCCACGGACATCGTCAACGAAGTGGAGGAGTCCAATGCTTGAACACTACTCTTGAAATGAAGATTAACCTTAATTTGTTTAAAATAAAATAATCTGCAACTGCTAAACTCTGTGTCAATTTATATAATAATATACCCCACTGTTCCAACGTTGTTTCTATCCCAAAGACAATCACGCTTTATCCTGATAACAAGTATAATAGATACTTGATTAAAAAAAAATTGACGCTTTGTTAAATCACAAAATGACGACTGGCTCATGCCGAAAGGAAGCGTCGGCTACTTCAAATATGCTGTACAAACGCAGTGTACATTAAAATAACTTTTGATGTACTATAAATACACACAAAGTGATTCGTAGGCGTTCAATGACTGATTCTAAGTATTTTGTATGTCCGATGGCTACTTCAAAGACTCGGAATATGCTGTACACCCACAGTGCACATTAAAATAACTTTTATGTACTATAAATATACACAAAGTGATTCGTACGAATTAAATGACTAATAAATAATACCATCGGACATTCAAATATTTTGAATGTCCGATGGTATTAGTCACTAAATTATTAAATAATGCAGCATTTACCTATTTATTTTCCCATACGAGCGGACAACTTTACGTAGATTGTCTATTGATACTCTTTGGCCAATGCTTTCACATAACATTAATTGTATTTCGATGTTACTAATGAAGTACCAGGCGCGACGTCGCGTCTCAAAATTTTACACCAATAATGTAATAATTCGCTAGCTACTGTTTTTTTTTTCATTTGACATTTTGGTGCTCCTTGCTCCTCGATTCTTCAATTCTCTTTAAGCACAGCTCGCTCAGTAAGCACTTGACTGCAATCTCAGCTGGTGCAGTCTAAATGGTAGCGGACCTACCTCCCGTAAATTGTCATCATCATCATATCAACACATTATCGACCCACTATAGGGCACGGATCTTCTCCCACAATGCGAAGCAGTTAAGGCCATAGTCCACCACGCTGGCCTACTGCGGATTTGTGGTTGACTGCACACGCCTTTGAGAATATAGAGAAATCACAGGCATGCAGATATCCTCAGGCTGTTTCTATTCACAGTTGAAGAAAGTTACATTTTGATTGCTCAAAAGTTAGAGGTATGTGCTGGGAGTCAAACTCGGCCCCCCGAATGTCAAGTCGAGCTCCCATCCACTGGGCTAACACCGATTATACGAGAGGCGATATACTACCTATTACTAAAAAAAAAAATATTACGTTACAACCTTAAGTTAACGGGGTTAAAACAGAGGCGAACAGCTAGTACATAATTTAAAAAAAAAACATATTTTTTTTCTTTGCGGTGGTTTTCTACGGTCATCTGATTAGTCCGTCAACTGTCGCTATAAAAATAATTAGGATTTTTTTATAGCGATAGATGACCGTAGAAAACCATCGCAAAAAATTAAAATTATGTTTTTTTTATAGCGATAGTTGACGGACTAATCAGATTTACCCTTTAGACACAAACACAGCATTGCAACAATGCAACTTTGCAGTGCAAATAAGCATGCCGTGGCGTGCACTTCATACATGTACAAAAGCACTGCCTACCCCAAAATTTTTGTAAAACTAATAAATGCGCAGGTTTTTTCGATTTTATGGCATCTTATTTCTTTATGCATACCTTGGTCGAATACCCTGTGCATGCTACTGGCCGGAAGTATTTCCCCGGGCGAGCTCTGTCACAAAAAGCTCCTAATAATATAACTAATAAATAGCTACCAATGCATTATATTTAGATTGAAATCGACACTATGGTTTGTCACTAGCCATAAGTCAATGTGACATATATGGGTGTGTCAAAACCTAAGATCATAAGAGGCGAGTATGACGCAATGGTTTGTCGCCTTCGCGACGAGTCTTGTTACGCACTGATTTTACTCATGCTTTACTTCCAAAAAACTTAAAGCCAAGTTTGTTAACATCAATATTCAATAGGTGCTATTGATAGTCTTAACTGTTACCTGTAACCACTGTAACCTTCTCGATCCGATTTATATCCGGCGTTTATTTTTATAAAATATACGCCGGCCGCTTTACTTATTTAAATAGTACTAATTTTAATAGGTATTTAAGTTTTCATCACTATTATTATACATCGTACCCATAACCGGCCCGCTACAGGGCTCGGGTCACCTACCAGAAATAGGGTTTAGGGTTATAGTCAATCAGCAGTGCGAATTAGTAGATTTACACGCCTTTAGACACAGTTATACAACGTGTAACAGAATTACGAAATAATATTGAAGGACGCATAAGTATATTTCATAAAGAATAACTCTGCAAAAATAGTAAAGCACAAGAAGCATATTTTTTCGATACAAGCGAAATCAAAACATTTTAAGTGTTCACTTATGACAACCCTATTCGAAATAAAAGACCGACACGCGCATAGTACCTACGCATACCTAATAAAGTGATTAATAAAGAGAAGAGATTTTAATTTTTCATGTGATGTTAGGGCTGTGTCTGATTTTATTCATTAAAAACTATCACAGTGGTATACTCAAAACTATTAGGTTTACTGTTTCACAGGCAAGTCTCAGAGACAGTACATAATGTACCTCTTAAGTCAGTTAAGTATTATTTCGGTTTTGATTTACACGTTGTATTGAACCCTAGGGCATACAGGTTTCTTCATGAAGTATTTCCTTCACCGAAACAAGAGATATTTAATTCATTATAAAGCACATAAGTAACTTTAAAATTGCCCATCATAGTGAAACCAAAAAGCACTATGCTGCTTCTTTAGCTCTGCTTCTTTAACGATTAAAGTTTTACAGACACAGGCCTTTCACTTTCACTCTTCTCCTAGCACAAAAACTTTCACTTTCATTCAGGTTGACCCTGCCGCGGCAATAAAATCCAAAACAACATCTGTTTTTCAGACAGCTCCAGATAAAAGCGTTACGTGAATATGAAACAACATTGCAGATGTAAACAAACGCACGCAATTCAAGCTGATCTAGTATATATTATAATACTAATCCCATAACTCTAGCTCATAACAATAGGTAGGTATATCGACTGTAAAATTTAGTACGAGTATCTTTAGTACAAACTGCGCTGGCGCCTCGACAAGGCGTATACAGCGAATATTATTATTATTAAGTGACGAAAAGTTTATTCTTTAAATAGTGTGAACCTGAAGTGTTAAAAAAATGTTTTATGTTTGAGTGATATTTATTAAATAAGCAAGCGTAATCATTTATCTTCACCATTCTATTTTCATTAAGATGAAAGTGCTACTGCTTTTCGCGGCTTTCGGCCTGATATCCTGTGAGCCTGAGGACTCGTATTGTTGTAAACCTGGTCAGGGGGTTATGGCAGATAATGAAAACCTTTGCGTAGACACGGCCAACAATGTAACGTTTCCAACTAAACTTTCCTGTGACGTCGTGTATCATTTTAATCAATCGGAATACAAATTTTTAGTGACTGATGATGGAAGACTGATTATGTTGTTCGCGTTAGAAGCACAAGTGGAAGCCGATCAGTAAGTATTCTTCATCGTGCTCAGCAGTTGGGCAAAGGTTTTTTTATCTCACAGATTTAAAGAATTAACTCTCGAATGAAGGTTAGCAGATTTAACGCAATATTGATGATGATTTCCGACACAACGTATAATATAATTATTATCGTCATATGAACCCACTACCGGCCCACTACAGGGTACGGGTCCTCCCACAATGAGAAGGGCAGAATCGCGCGGATCGGTGGTGTAAATTCCACGCCTTTGAACATTACACGCATTCAAAAACTCTCAGGCATGCATATTTCCCCATGATGTTTTCTTTATCGTTGAAGCAAGTGATATTTAAATTACCTAAAACGTACATAAGTTACAGGTTGAATTCGGCCCCCCGGAAATGAAGCCGAAGTCCTAACCACTGGGCTTATTGAATATCCTAACACCGCGTGCTTTGAATATCCTGAGCCACGATTAATATAAGAGTGGGAAATGCCATATCCTAACTCTAAGCTAATACTGGAAATTGCATGACAAAAAAACACTATTTTTGGCTCGATCCGGAAATCTAGCCCAGGACTTCGTTATCCGTAGTCACACCTTTTAAAGTTGCTGTTTACTTGCATTCGTTTTATTAATCCTGACGAAACAGACAAGCTTGACCTTTTTAGTTTCCGAAATAAAAACGGCACTTATGCCCACTCCGTTATCTGTCTTATCTGTCCATAAGTCCGTAAGTCACCATCTTTTTTCTCTGCAGAGACTAATGGTTTCTTGTTCCTGCGAAAACGGGTTTGAATATTATTATTGAACCTGGGTTACTTTCCTGCTGTCTTGCATTTTATCTTTTATCCAAAACCTGTGCCACTCATAAAACCCGTATTCAGTGGCGTGCACTTCATACATGCACGAAAGCACTGCGTACCCAAATTATCTTATATAACTCGTATTGGAGGGGAATTTTGCCATTTTATGCCATGTACCTGCTTTATGGATACCCTGGCCACTAACCCTCTGAACGCCACTGCCCGTGTTAAACACAATAACTGGAAACAAAGCCAACCTGAATTGTAGGAGATAAAGTCTTTCGGAGTGTCAGGTTTCCAAGATATCAAACTTTTAGTAGGTAAACTAAGGTCTTCAGGAAAAAACTTCAAGCTAAAATTTGGCGTATTCTCTACTTGACTACTTGGAAAAGTCAGTCTTCATGCTTTGGCGTGTTTTTTTTTTGAGGTCGGTACGTTTTCTCTTTTCCCTGTTTTGTACAACGCGCATGCGCTTTTAAGGTTACTCAAGGTTTAAATATATGGAAAAAGTACTTTAATGCTATTCTTCTTGGCGTCTCTTTACGAAAGTTGGCATTCATTTTGGCCATTTCAACTTTGGAGAATTTAAACTTAAAAGAGTATTTAGAATGATTGCCTTTAGTAATAGGTTACATACCTCACAAATGTTAAGAATTTCGTTAAGGAGTAAAAATAGTTTATTTTTTAGTAAAACAGAACGCTTATGAGTTTGTACGTCTGACACAATCATTAATAGATGTTAACATTAATGTTTTACCGCAGTTAAGATGTATTGTAAAAAAAATTGTTTGTCCCTTGTAATGAAATATCATCAACATCGTTATCAACTCTTTACCGGCCCACAAGAAGCCACAGGTCTCTTCTCTGATTAAGATAGCCCACCACGCTCTAGCCAAGTGCGCACGTGAAGACTGGTACCTATAGGTACTTCACACGAAAACATTGTGGAGTGGAGGACTCACAGACATGCTGGTTTCCTCAAAATTTTTTCTTTCCCCGTTACAGCAAGTTATATTTAAACGCACCTAACTCTGAAAAGTTAAAAGGTTGCATGGATTAATATCTGAGTTCCGAAATTCTAACCTCTAGGCTGCCAGCGCTTATTTAAGAAATAAAAAGATAGTTTTTTATGAAATATAAAAGGTGTAAAGTCTACAGTAAAATCAAAATTTCATAAAAAAAAAATTAGAACAAAAGAGCCGTCTTCTGAAAAACTAAATTTAAATCTTAATTAAATATAATTACAGATTTTGTATAGCTAACCGAACGCTGAACTCCAATGAGAGATCCGCAGTGGTGTGCGACGAGGTAGAAGAGGTAATTTTTGACCAACGGATCCTCGGGTACTGTATGCTGGTGTCGGCCGTGTTCTTGACCCTGACTGCGATAGTTTACTGTGCGCTCCCTGAAATGAGGTAGATAATATTATTTTCAAGCCATTTACACATCCACCTATAAAAACATGCTAATTGTTAGTAGTACTCGCCCACGAAGGGTTCCGTAAAGTGCAATATGAAACAGTACGTACACATTATTAACATTGCCATGCCATTATACGTTGTTTTATTATTACTTCGACCTTTTTTCTGTTGCCATAGCAATCCGTGAAAACTATACTTCCATCACAAAATGCAGAAGAAAATGTTTCATTTTATCTATCTCGTTTATCATTACTATTTTTGCATTATGTTGTAAAAATAGAACGTTGTGCTCAGTTGCGTGCACAGGGTATGCACAGGGTATGCAAATGATATTAAATGGAGAAAATCTCCAGTACGAGATATAAATACTCAAGGATAGGATTTTTTATAACTCTTACAATCCCTATACCTAAGTTTTTTATAACTCATACTGGACATTTTCTTCATTTTATATCATCTGTATACCCTGTGCATACCCTCTATGCACGCCACTGCTTGTGTTCACCAGTTATCAGTCTCTTAACTGAGCACTCGCCTACTTTTTCATAAGATGGGCAAGAAAGAGGCATATCACAGACACAGTAAGGTTTGGTGCAAATTAGAAGTACAATGAATATGTACAAATCGAGGTCAGGGATAGCAAACCTGTAAAAATATGGTTTTCTTTTATAATGTTTCAAAACGTCTAACGTCTTCATACTAAACGCGAACGCTAGCGATAACCAACTGCTAAAAAGGGTCTGAATTTAAAGACTAGAATGACATGTTGTAGTAGCAACTTAGAGCTATTAGTGACAGAGCTCGTTTGGGAAAGTACCTTCATGCTCATTTACATGCAAAGCAGCAGTACCGTGTTACAGAAGCGTTGTTAGTACCGGTGTTATTACGGGCACAGAAATCTTACCACCTAGGTTTCAGGTTTATGGACCTACGGCGGCACATTGTAAGATGTGTTCCTATTTTGTGCATACAGCAAGTGAAGTGTTGCTCTGTTTAAAGTCGATGGTTCAGGTAGGCCATCTATTGCTGGACCGCATCAATTATTACTATAAAAAAGCTTAATTTGTCAACAAGCTATGGGCGCTGGACACGTCTTTTGTAGGGCGTTCCAAAATCCACGATCCTGGTCCGCTTGTTTCCAGTGGCTCCCAACGACTCGTTTGATGTCGTCTTTCCACGACGTTAAGGGTCGACCAATGCTGTGTTTACCGGTATTCGTTCGCAATTCCAACACCCGAGTTTGGAGGACTGGAATAGTCTGGGCCACAACAATGTGTTAACACATCCACTCAAGCAACGACAATCAATCGATCGATCGACAGCTATAAGATAACTACCTGATAACTCGATAGTCTAGAAGACCGAGAATCGATCGATGACAGAATCAATCTCGGTTTTCGCATGGCGATTTCCTCGCATCATATCTAAACGTAACCTTTATGTTAAATTTGGCTGTGACGTGCGACAAACAAACCGTGCTGAGTAATCCTAATCATTCACAGATAACTGAGAAAAACTTACCTATAGATAACATTTTGATTCCCTCCTCGAAGAAATCACATATGCGACGTTGCTTTGAATATGATAAATGATATGATTCCTAAATTCTTCAATATTATTCCTGAGGTGATTTTGGACATAACAATGTATAATTTTCAACAATGTGTTTCAATTTATTATTACAGCGACGTTACTGTATGATAGATGAATTCCTGAATGAATTAAATGTCGCATGTAATCTTTTTTTGCCCTAGCAAATCACTACAACTGTTTTAGGTACCTACCTTCAAGCGGTTGCGCTCGAATTCGTTCGCTAATGGAAAATTAAAAAAAAACCACAAAAACTTTCATTCATTTCAGTCAACCTTTTTTTTCCTATAAACACTTATGGGGCTTAACTTACATTAAGCCACTTATCTTACTGTAATTGCTTTCAGAAAAGAATTAACAATTAGCTGTATCCTTCGAAGTTTTTCGCTACTGTCGCTTTTTTCTAGAACTCCGTGGAAAGCGTTAATTTTTCCAGAAAAACGCTATCGCTAAGCACGTCATTCAAAAATTGAATGATAAATTACATACACATATGATAATTTTTTATACATATTTATATATAAAATGAACCTATGCAAGTACCGCCATATTTGTTATCTTTTTGGCTCAATCATATTGAAAAGTATTGTAAAGATTATGTATGCAAGTTATTTCTATGCAAGATTTCAAACTTTTAAACAATATTTCACACCCAAGTTAACATGCACAGATATATACGCGTAAAAGTGGTTTGAAGTCATTACAATTATATTTCAATGTTCTTGTACGCTCACTGATATATTTAGGCTTATATACGAGTATATACCAAATCTTGAAGTATATTTTTTGAAATTATAAGGATTTCTCCCAATCAAGTTATAGCGATGTTTTTTATGGTGTCCTATTACTCAGTGGCGTGCACTTCATACATGCACAAAAGCACTGCATACCCTAAAATTTTCATATAACTGGCAACGGAGGAGGATTTTGCCATTTTACTTCTTTATGCTTACCCTGGTCCAAATTCCTACGCACGCCACTGCTAGTACTCCTTTGATGTTCTTGTACTCTCAAATGAACTATTCTTTATAGTAATAATTGACGGACCAAGATAATAATAGCAAATGGTTCACTTGATGTTCGCTAAGTGGTAACCCATCGCCTTTATACGGAAACACTTCGCAGGGTATGTAAGTAACACATCCTACATAGTGCCGCGCAGAGTCCATTAATCTAAGCCGTGGTGATATGTCTGTTATTACATCGGCAACCACGCCCTACAAACTGGAACACAGAGATGCTGATTAGAGGCAATAAGCATTGCGGTAGTACTACCCCGGACGAGCGCTGTCACAAAAAGGGCAGTAGACCTTTTTGTGTGTGTGAAGTCAAAAGGTCTACTGCTGGGTGATCGAGATAAAAACGATGTCTGATTGATTTCATGTTTCAGGGATTTACAAGGGAAGAGCATAATAAATTTTTGCGGAAGTTTAGCGCTTGGACTGAGCATACTGGGCGTAGTGACATTGAATCTTCCCTTCTCTGATATGGGATTATGTGCTGCACGAGGTAAGTGGCTCAGTTAACACATGTGTTCATTTATACACGCAGGCATTCCGCACTGTAACAATTTGAAATCGATACGATCAGTGATTACACCATACGTATTATATACGTATGGTTCCAGACACACTTCACGCAAGAGAGAAAAAAAAAATTGAACACAAGCTGCTGTGCTGTTGCTTGTAATATTCGTACAACTTTTATCGTAAAAAATAGTTTTTAAAATGTCTGGTTTTCTTTGGTTTTTCTTTTAATAATTATAATTGACGGACCAAGCAGTTATAGTGTAATAGTTACTTGGCGTGAAGTCAGAAAGGGTTCGTTTATAAAATACTTGAGATGCTTAAGGGAGGGAGATTGGTCGAGTCAAATCTAATCTAATCTTACGCTGGAGAGAGGGGAGGTCTCGGCCAATATCACGCAAATTTTTTTTCCTGACGAAACAAAAAAATATACTTACACTATTTTGATACATTGGTCTTTTTACAAAAACAATCCAACGCGTTAACGTAAGAAAAACCCATATTTTTAAAAATCTCACGTCATCTCACCAGAGGGGAGTTACAGAAAATTTTAAAAAACACCTCACGTAATTTATGGACGCCCCTAAACTGTGGCGCGTTTTAATTAATATGCTTCGCCCTTACCTATGGAATTGAGTCTCAGTGATGTTATAATTAGGTACCGCCGAATACGAGAAAATAAAATAAAACATGGGTAAAACAAAAAGCCATACTTACCTATCTCATATAATAACGTATACTTGGTTCGATCTATGTGATAGTTTGTAAACTAGGTTTCTTTACTTTTTAACGATTTTAGTCGTTTAGAGACGTTTAGAGACGACCACAGCCTTGGACTCAGAAAGCAGGGTCGCTGCTTTCTGAGTCCAAGGCTGACTGGCTGTGTGGTTTCGATTCCCAATACTGGAAAATGTTTGTATGATGAACATGATTGTGACAGTGTCTGGGTTTTTATCTGTATATTATAAGTATTAATGCGTAATATATTCTTAAAAATATTCAACAGCTATCTTAGTACCCATAACACAAGCTATGCTTACTTTGGGGCTAGATGGCGATGTGTGTATTGTCGTAGTAGGTATATTTATTTTATTTATCATAGAATCACGCATCTTTCCCATTGGAACTATGCAGTTTCCGGGATAAAAAGTACATTTACCCTTGGCCCTTGGCCCTATTGGACCTACGGTAAATACGCCCTTTGATAATGAAGTAGGAATGTGGCCTAAATTGTTTTTTTTTTTTTTTTATTGTTTGTTTTTTTTCAGGTTTCTTCATTTACTTCTTTATAATTGCAAGCTTCTTTTGGACGAACGCCATATCAATACAGATTCTCATAAATTTAAGGTCAGTATTATAATAACGCAAAGCTGAGCGGTGCGTCGGTGCGTATAATTCATAATGTCACCGTAAATCGCAGTAGTCAAGAAAATTGATTTAGTACGCTTCAATTTTTCAAAAAAGAAGGAAGGTCGAAACGACTCCTAAAATTGGAAGTTGCAATTCGACGTGTAGTTTAGTTTATGACATCTAATTCGTAATCAAAACTGATTAACACTCAATATTAAAACAATCTAATACAAAATCTTCAGATGACCGATTGAAGTGAGTACTCTGTATTCTGTATGAATCCCTGTAGATAGGTAAAGCACTACTAAAGTTTTTAGATTTGATTTATTATTACATCGGGCGATTGAGTAAGATATTTCAGTTAAATCAGAACCATTTTCTATGGATTAAAGGCTATACCGTCGATTTCATTTCTTTAGGTGAAGATCTTAGAAGATATTTATAATTGTATATATTATACATATTAATAAATAATTAATAATTAATTATTATTAATTTCTTTTTATAATTTATTATATAACGTATTATTAGTATGTACTTTAGTGTGTAAATTTATTATTGTTTTATTGTTATTGCGATTTCCCGTCTCTCATGTATATTCCTACCGTTAAGGTTACCTGGAAGAGAACACTTTTAGTGATAAGGCTTTTAGTGATAAGGCACATAAAAAAATTTAAAGCCTTTTGGTTTTAAATTTTTTTATGTGTATTTTTAATTTATCCTTTACTACGCAATATAGATGTTTAAATAAATAAAATCTTATATCCTTCTTCAGAGATATAACCTAAACGCTTGTATGGGAACTAGAAATTGCCACACAACTAAGCATTAGTGAATACTATCTCATAGCTTCGAAACCTATCGCTTTTTCTTCGCTGTGGCAAAGAACCAGGTTGCATCATCAGAATCAAGCACTATCACATGAAAATTCCACTTACCTAAGTAAACATAAAAATGGAGTCCTTATGGATACCTAATTACATATAAAAAATTACAGCTTTACAATGCAATAACTTTCAAGGTTTACGCGTTAAATTTTACGAGTAATAAATCAAACAATGCGTGCATAAGTGACGTAGATACATGTGGCGTACGTACCTTCTTTATACCTATATGTACGTATCCAGTGTCTCATTAGTCATTACCATAAAAGAACAGAACAATCTCTAGCTAGACAAACTTAACTGGGTCGGCACCTAAGTATAAGCCGAAGGCCATACTTAGGAAATCCAAATACGCTACTACTGCCAGTTTTCGCTAAACCTAGGCACCAACCTATGCCTAATATTTAATTTTTAAAAGCAAAGAAATTTATTACTAATCATTTTTACGTAGGTAAGTATATATTATATTCAAGCGAACGCCATTTAGTACTGTTTTAATTTGCTTGTCATAGAATGGCAGGTTGTAAAGTATTATTATTACAAGATCAAATTTTTCAACCTGCAATTGAAAACATTTCAATTTTAATTTGAATACTTATATATCTAAATTCTAAATTAAACTATGAATATATTTACCAAATATCGGTATAACTTATATATTTACCGAATATCGGTAAATATATAAGATGACTTTAACAAGTCCGGCCAACCAAGAACTTGTTTGCTTGACGCGACTAAAACAACTAAAGAGCTTTATTCTTGGAGTCAAGGATTCTCTAATGTAGAACTCCCGGGTGCATTGGTTAGCGTAATCCTATCAGGTTAGCCACGATCCTAGCCTGCGCCAGCACTCACCATCAGGTCAGGTTGCAGACAATCGCTACATAGTAATGTAATAAAAATATATTCCGACAAAAATTCACGTAAGCTCATCTGATTACTTATAGTACATTATGCAACAAGTATGGTATATAGTATATTACAGTTCTATAAGGAAGCCGAGGATGTAATGATCAATCCATACGCGTTACATACGACGTTTTAAATCACACTTGCGAGTGAACAGTAAAATTATAAATTCTTTCCAGACGTCCAACTATCTGTGACTACGGTTGGAAGGCTTTCATCTGGTACGCACTGTACGCTTGGGGGTGCCCAACAGTTTTGACAGTCGCAATGGCTATTATCAATTTTCTCCCAGGCTACCATCGCAAGCCTGGCATAGGATTGAACACATGCTGGTTTTATAGTAAGTACCATAAATATAGGTACCTGTCTAAAGTGTCTATATCGAGGTACATAGAGAATGATGCAAAGAAAATAACCTAATAAGGTTATCCTAAAGTAGTATTGCTTACAGATGGTATAGTAAGACACAAATTTTAATTAATGGTTCAATTCCAGACATGCGAGTACAGTGGCACTATATGTACAGCGTGATGGCGATCCTGATCTTTACCAACATCTGTATATTTTTTTACATTTCGTTTCACCTCTGGAGGCTTTCGTTTGCATCTTCCCATATGAGGGCGCTTAAATATAAGTAAGTTTTTTTATTTCACTTCTGTTTTTTTTTTATTTTTGACCGCATCTAAGGTCGTAACCGAACGCTAAATCGCTTCACGGCACGTTTTGCAGGTAGGATGGCAAGCCTTGGCGTAAGAGCTTCCCGCCAGCCACTCACTCACAGATAAAAAATTAAAATTGTAAATTTCCAAATTATTCCTGTCGGGGATCGAATCCGGGACCTCCTGCTATAATACCACAGCGCACACCACTGCGCCGCAAGTCTTAACAATAACGAAAGGGGCGCAACGCTTTACAATAACATCTTAATATATATAAATCTCCTGTCACGATGTTTGTCCGCGATGGACTCCTAAACTACTTAACCGATTTTAAATTAAATTGGCACACCGTGAGCAGTCTGCTCCAACTTAAGAGATAGGATAGCTTAGATCTTTAATTATAGTCGCAATTTTTAAATTATTTGTCTTTAATTAATTGACAGTCACATGTTATACATATATATACTACTATACTCATTTAAGGCTTAACGATACTGAATATTTTAAAAACTAAATCAAACGCAGACGAAGTCGCGGGCAACAGCTAGTAGTTATATAGATATTGTCGACTTTCATAAAAAAAGTTTATAAAATACCTTAAAATGTATCGTATAATACATATATACATACATATATGTTCAATACCTATCATACTTTTAATCAAATTCAAATATGTTTAATTTATGTAAACCTATCAAGGTACTTATGAATTTTTGTTTGCAAAAAATCCGACTTTAACTGTGAAGGAAAACATAGTGAGGAAACCTGCATGCCTGAGAGTTAAATATAATGTTCTCAAAGGCGTGTGGATACCACCAATTCGCACTGGGCCAGCGTGGTGGACTACGGCCGCAAATCCTTCTCATTGCGGAGGGCGACCCAAGCCCAGTAATGGGTTTATATGATGATGATGATGATAAATTAAATAATTACAGATTCGTTATGACAGTTCGAATGATTATAATTATGGGATTGCCGTGGATATTTGAAATGATCAGTTCGTTATGCAAACCTAGTATTATTTGGTGAGTAAATTAACATCGTTTAAAAGTACATTAACAGTTTTCGTGTTTGTGTTCCCATATCAGTTTACAACATGTAAACGAAAACCGAAATAATAGTTCACAGGCTTCATTATTTACTGTCTCTGAGACTTATCTGTGAAACCAAAAACCTAATAGTTTATGAGTATACCACTGCTATAGTTTTTACTAAAAGAAATTAGATACAGCCTTAACAATGCATGCAAAATTAAAATCATGTGACTCCTGTCACTTTATTAGGTACGCGTCTTGTAGCGTATGTACTATGCGCGTGTCGTTTTGTATAAATAACAAAAACTTGTTTATCGAGATTACGAAAGGTAGCTTTAAAATTGCTTTAATTTTCGTCTCACGTTTCATTTCATCACAAAATAATATAACCAATTAGAATAATATTGCAAAGTGTATCTGAAATCCGAATGACTAGATAAAATACTGGAGACCTATATACTTACCAACTACAAACTTCTTCATATCTAAAAGTACGAAAAGACTAGTATTTGACGAAATTGTTTAGTAAAACGATATAATATAACGTGTGCTACAAGAAAATAAGATCTTGGTGTTTACCTACTATTCTATTAATATAAAAATGTTTACATACGTTTCAGGGCCATTATAGACGCATTTAATGTGTTACAAGGATTTTTAATATTTATGCTGCTCGTCGCGTTTCGGAAACGCGTGTTAAAAGCAATGTTCAAGAGGGGCTGGCTGAACTGCATATCCGGTACCGTCGAACGCCACCTAGCAGTCGGTGATGATGAAGAAGAAGTGGTGAATCACACTATTGAAGTAGGCCTGCACGAGAGGCTCACAAAATAAGTTATCTGAATGCCAAGTCTGATTTTCTACCTACGTTTATTTATTCGAGCGCGTGAAAGTTTGGTATCGAAGAAGCTCCATCTAGTGACAGACTGGGAAACCGAACTGTCACTAGATAGCGCTTTTTCGATGCCAAATAAATCGTAATTACCCTTCACGCGATCGAATAAATAAATATAGTTTGAAAATCTCACACTTGGCACTCTGATAAATCGTTTTCACTATGTTAATCCGTATTTGTAAAAATACGTACGTACAAATATATTACTATTGTAATATATTTGTACTAGTTTGTAACTAAGGTAAATAGATCCAATTTGAAGGCTGCACACTCAAATTCTGGTCGAATAAAGTATCAAAACGATCATTAATGATCATTACTGAAGCTGAACCAGGTAACAACTATAAAAGTTTATAAAAGAATATTTTTGAGAGAGCAGATCAATGATGCCGGTAATCAAAATAAAATTTTAAAGTCTAAAACCGGCAAAATAAATAAAAAATTGCCAATTAGTATGGAGGTACCTACCAATCCACTTATCGTGTTTATAAAGCTCGGACATCCAGTTTCAGTTATTTACATTTATAGCGCACCTATCGACGTACTCTTACGGTCTGCAAGGTAAATAAAAAAAGTATTTTCGTATAAACCGGCACACCTATTTCCGTGTAACGGTGTTTACGTCTGACCGCTGATACACATATTTATCTATAGGAAACTTAACTACTTATTTGCGATATTTTCGGAATCACACGCTATTCGACTTTCAAGGTGTGGAGTAGATAATGTTGAATGCCGTATTATTATGACTCACAAGCCACAATAATCCCGTGTCTCATTGACCATTATTCGTTTAATAAGTACCTATCTATGGTAATAATTAAATGGCTTATTTGCTTAATTATTAGTTATTCATATTAGTGATTCGTCTCAAACTAAGACCGTGCGTTGCAAGGCAAACACTGCTTTATCAAATGATGCTAGTATTAGTGCAATGTGGAACTTTTATAATAATGTAACTTATACCACCTTCAGGGCTAACACAGCACGACTAGCATGGGCAGGAGACAATTATATCCCCGGGGAACTATATAAATTGATCTTCTCCCACAGCTTTATCAACTCTCAGAGCACTGTGCACAAGTGGAAATGATATCCATATAACATATGTGTATCAATAAACGGGGGTAAACTTCTCCTATTCCATGTTCCCGCGCTATAGCAGGTGGGCACGTTCATTACATTTCTTGTCTGGGGATATAATCGGGGGATATAATTTTAGATGGTATAGTAAGACACAAATTTTTTGACAATAATTTTAGCGCGGGAACATGGAATAGGAGAAGTTTACCCCCGTTTGTTATTACAAATATATTATTGCACGCCTCATAAGCGAAGCGTTGAGGTGGGTATTACTGTCAGTTAGCGCACACAGAGTGATTCTCCAACTTAAAAAGGTCACTTTTTATTCTTTATTGCTTTTATAAGTGAATATAAATAGACAAATGTTGAGAAAAAACAGTATTTTTAACACATGATATTTTTAAATCTCTTTTTATTATTTAAACTGATTAAAAAATTGTTTTAAAAAGTTCTGTCTTGGACGTCCGATCCCGTATCTTGTGGTCACGATAAAGAGCGAAATACTTCACTTATCGAGTTGGTTTTTTTTTATAGGCGTATTTAGGAATAGAAACCTATTGCTTTTCACGGTTTATTTAGATGTAAGTAGTTTAATTATTATTTACAAATAATCTCAATTTCATTGTAATAAATGAAATTATGAGGCGTGCATTAATATTTCCACTTGTGCGCCAATGCCCTGAGAGTTGATATAGCTGTGGGAGAAGATAATTTTTTATCCTTTCCCCTGGGAGATTATTGTCTCCTGCCCAAGCTAGCCGTGCAGATCTATCTAAATAATAATCTTTTCTTTTATCAAGCCCGACTGCTGTTACACTTGGGTACGGTAGGTAGATAATTATCTTCGGCCACGGATTTCTAGCTCGTTATTGTAGTGTATGTGATTACACTGTCTCGTGTGTTCCTGAGCAATGTTACTACGTCAGTATTACCCGAGCCACAGGCGAGAGTAGACTTGTGACGGTCGTGAGCATTGCCGAGCCAGTGCCTAGGGGACGCTATCAGCAGATCCTACAATTATAATATTTATATTATGATCATCCTTAATTATTCGTACCCGTTATTATGATACTGCGTGGCATATACTCGTTCCTGGTTCAAAGGGACTCTTTACTAGTAAAGAGTCCCTATGAACCAGGTACGAGTACCACCCTGGTACGAACCTGGCCTGACCAATCCTATATTTATTATAAAAAGTTTTTATTGTAAAATTATCCATACAGTTACTGCTTTTAACATTACGTTACAGGGTAAGATCAGACAGAGAGACAAACAAACGATTAAAAATAAAATAATATAAAAGCTAATAAGCTATATAAGCTAATTCGCAGACGAGTGACATGGCGCGGTTTTAATCGCTGTGTAAATATGAAAAAAAATCAACCTACGTTTTACGAAGGTGTTTCAGAACGTCGACCGTTCTTGTTAACTAAGACTTAAGAGTTAACCTTGTCTATTTGTTAATAATAAATGTGCCATATTAAATTATTATTTTGTTATTCTTAATTATATTATTAACAATGTTACGTATTCATTTAACTTTATTTATTACTTATCTTTATAATGGAGTTAATCCGGTTTTCAAATCTCTAAACTAAATTGGCAATTCTGATACAATATATCCCAGACAATATTGTTAAAAAGATAACACAGACAGGTCTGTAGCTCATTAAGTTTAGAGAGTTGTGGTATAGCCGATTTTGTATTGTTTCCTAAGACCACGACTCCGACAACAGTGCTGGTCGGAGCGGAGGTGGCGGTGGGAAGTATAGCAGAGCGGCGGGAACTGGCGTGGTTTTGTTGTGTTGTTGTTGATTGATATTTATTCCCTTGAAATTAAACCCCAATACGGCAGGACTAAACGTAGAGTGTACCTGATATCCTACCGACTGCACCATGTATTTATTTTTATACTTTAATTAAAATAAACGAACGGAAACCATTTCTAGTTTGGTTTAATCAATAACCATAGTTCCGAGGAGGGATGGACGTTGGGGTCCCAAGGTGCTGGAATGGCAGCCCCGCACTGTTAAACGCAGCGTTGGTCGACCCCCGACGAGGTGGACGGACGACATTAGGCGCGTCGCAGGTAGCCGCTGGATCCAAGCGGCACAAAACCGTGGAATTTGGAACTCCCTACAAAAGACCTACCTATGTCCAGCAGTGGACGTCTATCGGTTGATACGATGATGATAGATGGAAGAAGCCATCTAGACAGAGCAATCGTACTGGAAATGCTGAATTGTGCTGGGCGACGGAGGACCCTCACTGGCCTCCTCAATAGTAACAGACCTACATAGCCGCTATAGAAAGTCGAGACACGAACCCTACTGGCCTCAGAAGTCAGTGACTTACATCGCCTCTATAGACAGTCTCGATGCTGTCTAGACTATATCAGCATATACTACGTCGAATTTACTGTGTCTTTTCTTTATACTGTGTCAAAAGTACGAACACCTAAGGAGCGACAATTATCGGCCGTCGCCGGCTGCATGTGCAGATACACATGCAGCCGGCGACGGCCGATAATTGTTTACGTTTACGGCTCTTTACGTTGCTCCGCTTTCATTCGGACCTACCCTTAGTACTTATAAGACTATACTTGCAATCGTAAGGTTTGATTGAATTCTTAATTACACACACAAAAAAAATACAAAAGAAATTAGACGGCCGATTGACGCAGTGGGCAGCGACTCTGCTTTCTGAGTCCGAGGCCGTGGGTTCGATTCCCACAACTGGACAATATTAGTGTGATGAACATGAATGTTTTTCAGATTCTGGGTGTTTATCTATATATTAATAAGTATTTATGTATATTATTTATCAGTTATCTTAGTACCCATAACACAAGCTACGCTTACTTTGGGACTAGATGGCGATGTGTGTATTGTCGAAGTATATAAAAAAAAGTACAATAAAAACAAACAATAGAGAAAGTTAAAAATGGTTTGGGTGTGCGAAGGCGGTCTAAGGGATATTGCGAGCGTGCAAATCTTATGGGTATCTTAAGGACGACATCATAATTAGCTATGAAAACACAGTAGGTAAATAGCGCAAGGTTTTAGTCGGAGCCCTCGGGGCTTAAGAGTTTTGGGGCCTCGTCGGTGTATATTTTATGTTTCTATAATTGTAATGTTATTTAATCTTAACAAAATAAAAAGATACGGAATTATTAAAACCTCTTGTTATTTTTTTTAATATAAAGACTGACTTAATAAAATAATACAACCTTTTAAGAAAATATTAATTTAATAAAACAAAATTGGTTATTCAAATAAGGATAAACATTTTCAACATTCACAGATAGATTTTTATATATAAAAATAACGATTTTAATTCAAATTAGAAAAGCCCTTCAATTTCACCACTCTGGGTGTTCAGATCAATGTCGTAGATGCTGGGTCGAGTTGGGAGGCCGGGCATTTTAGATATTTCACCCACCATGGGCACCACGAAGCCGGCGCCCACTGATACGAAGATGTCATTGATTCGGAGAGTGAAGCCCGTGGGCGCGCCTTTGACGCTCGGATCACCGGTTAGAGAGTTGGATGTCTTGGCCATACAGATGGGCAGTTTGTCGTAACCCTGTAAAATGATGATTATAGTGATTTTTTTAGTGTTGGACCTCGCAGCCCCTTTAATATTTTTTTTTCATTCCACTACAAAATAGCCCTTGACTGCAATCTCCTCTGGTAAGTGATAACGGCGTCTAAGATAGAAGCGGGCTAACCTGTTAGAGGTTTTATACCCCTGGCTATATTCTACGCAGCAATACTTGAACGCTAAAACGCTACGCGGTACGTCTTTGTATATTTATTTATTTGTTTGTTTGTTGTGAATAGATTAGACATGCATCCAAACATTTTAAGACTACAATAATATATTGAAATTATAAGTAAATTCCATGAGTATATATACTTCATAATTTGTGGTAAGATGGTAACTATCTACGGCCGAAGACTTTCACAAGATTGTAAAAAAAAATATGTTTTCCGGGGATTGTCGGGACCTCCCACTTATATATTATGACCGTAGTACTCACGTCAGCGCCCGGTCAGTAAGTCAGTCAGTTTTTTCGTCATAAGTCTAGCACATTTTATGACTTACCCTTTCAGAGAACACCTTAATCTTCTCCAAAACCTCATTAGAATATTCAATTTGACCAGCGCCGTACATTTCTTCGGCGATCTTCTTTATCTTCTCCTGGATGGACATGTTCAGTGGGTAGAGGTATTCGAAAGTAGAGGAAGAGTCGCAAGCAGCGATCACAGCGTCAGCTAACTCCAAAGCCCCAGCACCGCCTTTGGCCCAGTGGTTGCATATGACTGCACTGAATGCGCCGTTCTTCATTGCGTACTCTTTGACCATGTTGAGTTCCGCTTCGGTGTCATTTCTGGTGAAATTTAAAAAAACTTTTAAAACTTTTTTTATTTTTGTCATGATCATTTCTTTCAAGTAGGCCTAAATATAATTGCAATTAGAAAACACAAAATAAAACACACTTTTAAAACTAAATATAACAACGTCGTTCGGATTGGTCTTCATTTTTTCTTATGATAAACAAAGTAATGTATAAATAAATAAATGTATCCGCAGAATGTTATTATTGAGATAAATATTATTATGATAACATATCGACAGAAATAGTATTAATAGCTATTGGTAGTAAGTATTAGAGCTATTCGTGACAAAGCTCGTCCGGGGAATTACTACCCCCATGATTGTTTCTGCCGTAAAGCAGCTTCTAAGGCACTCCAAGAAATTCTTGGGCGCAACTTGAGCTTGTTTTCCAAACAAGATTAACAGACTGAGTAGGAGACAGGCAAGATACGCCATAGCGGCCATAACAGGACACTTCGACACTGCTGCTCAAAATGGGCATAATTGATGACCCTACATGTAGGGCCTGCAACGAGGACGTCGAGTCCATGGAGCATTTACTTTGTGAATGCGACGGATTGGCTAGAAAGCGGTTGGACCTCTTGGGAGTGGCTTATCCACAACCAGAAGATTAAATAAATAAATAATAAAAAGTTTTTATTTGCTTAGAAGTACAATGTTTTTTCTAAAATTACCCTGGACCCCCAAACTAGGATATCCCGTGTCTTGGGGGTCAGTGTCTTCCCATATGTGCTGTGCCCGTATTTAATACGTACATAAGTGTGTGTGTTTATGTGTGTGTGCGAGCATGCGTGTGTGTGTGAGCATGCGTGTGTGTGTGTGTGTGTGTGTAGTTTGTGTGTGTGTGCGTGCATGTGTGTGGGTGATTATTTATTATTTATTCAAATTAATATTCTATAAAATATTATACATATTTAGTTAATTTACCTTAACGAACGAATTATATTTTCGGTAGCTTGATAATTTAGATGACTCAGCATATTCTTGAGTTTATTTGTAACATTGTAATTATTTAAATGTGTTATTTTTAGTTTTTTATTAATGTTTTTATATAAAAATGGCCCTAAGTACAAAAACTGACGCTGTGCAAATGCACTGTTTGTTCGAGGAATATGTATTGTAGGTCGACGACGGGGAGAAATTTTAATAGATTGGATTCGATAGGTCCGGTGGTACCGTGTAATACTACGTAGGATATACAGTTGCCGTACTGTAAGAAGTTTGGAAATTGTATAAAGTTCAGTTGTAGGAAATCTGCGGGGCTTAGTAAGCATGACCTTTATAATAGCTCTTTGAGCTCTTTCCACCTCAGTCATATGCGTGGTAGCGGCTCCTCCCCAAGCTGATATGCAATAGATCAGAAGAGATTGGCACAGCGCTTTATAAACGAGTGTAATCAATTTATTATCGACAATATCACGGAGGTTTCTAAATACTGGAATAAGTCTTCTGACTCTATTAGAAAGGGCTGTAATGTGGGGGTGCCAGTTTAGATTTTCATCGATTATTACTCCTAGATACCTCATGGAAGACTCTTTATCGAGAATTGCACAGGAGCAGTCATTTGGTGGGAATTCCAATGTGGTACACTGAAGAGAGTGCAATTTGAGTGTGAAATTAGTAGGCGGTTGGGTAGCTGGCGTGATGCTAAAGCAAATGTATTTAGTTTTTTGGGCATTTATAGTAAGTAAATTGTTTTCCAGTGTTTTTCTAATCTTCGCTAGTCCTTTTTCAGCTGTCTTGCGGGTCTCTTCCCATGTTCTTCCATGAAATATTATGGCAGTGTCATCGGCAAATGCAATTATTTGGGCGTTATCCAATTCTAAATCACACATTTCATTGGCATATATTAAAAAAAGTGTAGGGCCTAGCGTGCTCCCTTGAGGTATACCATGTGTTACTTTCTGGGTGTTGCTAGTGTAGTCCAAAACTTTGACTGTTTGGCTTCTTCCTTTAAGGTAGTCCTTAAACCATGCCAGTGGCGTTCCCCGTATGCCAAGGCACTCCATTTTCCGTAGAAGTAGAGGTATTGAAACAGTATCAAACGCTTTTTTGAGGTCTAGAAATACTGCTAGGCATTTGAGTCTCTGGTCCATGTGCTTGGTTGCAATATTTGATAAACATATTACAGCATCCTCGGTGGACTTTTTCGTCCGGAAACCGTATTGTTTGTTTGATATCAGGTTATGGTTTTCCAGATAGCTCAACAGTCTGTTATTAGCTACCTTTTCTAATACCTTACTTAGTACTTTTAAAAGCGAAATGGGCCTATAGTTGGATACAGTCATTTTATCACCACTCTTGTAAATTGGGATAATAATAGCTTGCTTGAATATTGATGGAAAGGTACCTGATGTTAAACTAAGATTACAAAGATGGTCAATAGGGAAGCATAAGATGTCATGAAACTTTCTCAAAAGTCCAGAGGATACACCATCATCACCAGGGGCACAGTGTATTTTTAGGTTGCCTAGAATACCTTTAATTTCTTTTGGATCTGTAGGGCTTAGCATCATTGAATTCCCTTTATGGGCACATGTTTTTTGTAGAGAAACTATGTGTTCTTCAGATTTATTTATATTATTTAATATTTCATCGGCAAGTGAACTTCCTACGCTAGTGAAAAAACTGTTAACTATATCTAGAGATTCTTTTGGGTTTGGAGTTAAACCAAATAAATCGGAAGCTGTGGTTTTTTGAGAGGTTAACTGACATATGTCTTTAAGTATATCCCAGGTAGGTTTATTCTTTCCATTGTGTTGCCGGAGTCTATTTTGGTAGTAGTTTATTTTTAATTTTTTAGCAATTTCTTTACACATATTTCTGTAGTTTATAATTATTTTAACTTGTGTTCCCCATTTTCAGGATTTTTTTTTGCAATTAAATGTAGTCGATCCCGTTTTTTAAAACATTTGATTATACCATACGTGATCCACGGTTTAAGTGGCCTTTTTCTTTTCGATACTATAAAGGTATCAGTAAACTTTAGGATAATTTCTTGTAGTATATTGGTAAGTTCTTGTGCTGCTTCGTTTGCATCCCTAATAGATAAATAAGCAGACCAGTCATAATGCTCTAAGCTATTTTTAATTCCGTCATAGTCAATTTTGGTCCTAGTGTATAAACCCTGGTCAATTTTTCGTTGTATTGGGGATCCTTGAATTGAAAGTAGTAAGGGTAGATGATCTGTTATGTCTGTATTAAAAACATGGCATTTAGAAGTTCCTACTAGTCTGGTCATGAAATGGAATTACTGTGCCTCCAACCTAAAAGCTTCAATCAAACTCTTAGAGTGGATATTTGAAGCTATTTAGGGTGAGGGGATACAAGGACGGGGCGAGCACAAAAGATCCTGGAGGGTCGAAGTGCACCCGCTGAAGCGGGCCTCATTACAAGATAGATAGATAGAAAGCAGCATTCCAAAAAGCATGGTTGCTGGTGTATAAGCATATGAGGCTTCCATAATTACTATAAAAATCTCAAAACTCTATCATCTAGCGGTATTTAATATATGCACTTTACGACATATTCTCATAGCCGTTTCGAAAGATATTTATTTAAAAAAACAAAATGTGTAATGTATTTTAACTCTCCTCCCATACGTGTGTCGTCTATAAATCTGTCTCTTTCTTGATCGTGAAGCCTTGAGTTGCATCGAGTTTAAAATCACAACGGTTCTAATTTCCCTTCAATAATTATTATAACACAAAGCAATACACTATAACTCCGTAGTGCAGCGCGTGCGCGGTTTTTTTTTTAACTTTAGTTTTTGGCATAACTTTAAAATTAATTTATCAAGGAGATGAAAATATTGCCACAAATAAAAATTCATCAACAATCAACACACTTATACTAAAACTTCCTAATACGCAGGCGCAGACACATGCATTAAAAATATGTGATCTATCTCATTCTCTCGCCGGCTGAATCCTTTTGTATTTGTGTCTCTTACCTGTCGTTTTTTCAGTTGCATCCGGTTTGAAATCACAACGATTCTAAAGAATTTTCACTTCAATAGCAATTAATTTGATTTTTAGAAATACAGTTTGTCGTGAAGTTGTTGTTTATATTGATGTGAGGTGAGCCTCTTACCCGTGTCTATTAACAGCTATCACTACTGGTACACCGAATTTGTTTCCGTTGCTGATGTGCTTACCCAAATTGCACAAACCCTTGCTAAGTAAGTCCAAATTTTCCTGTAACATAATATATCGTTTTTTTACTGTTTAATCTTACTTGTGCTCTATAAGAGAACTGATTATTGAAGAATGAGAGAACTTGATCAAAAACCTAAACTATATTTAATAATAATTAAAGGAGAAAAACTAAGTACCGTGATCGGTTCAGATTCTTCTTCGGTACTTTTTCTTTTGTTATTTATTTGGAATACAAATAGCTTATACAGTGGACAAACTAAGTATATAGATCTTACATTTGCCAATAGAGTTTTCACTATTTATTTCATTATTCTAAGTTATATACGATAGTAAGTTAAGGCAAATATAAATTTACGCAAACTACACAAATCAAATCAATTTTAAAAGGCAAGTAAGGAACAAATAAGGCGTACGTAATTTTAATTGCTGATAGGTTTTCCATAATTAATCGCCTCATTAATCAATGTCATAATAAACATTACTGCCTTTTTTTCACGACCCGAAATTACAAATATGCTGTCAATTGAAGTGTGATGGCACCTTAAAAATGTCAGAATGTCGTGGAAAAACGTAGCGGAACCATTCCGACAAAATGGCAAGTGTTTAACTTAGACCATATACGTCCAACGATTTTAATATTAAAAATAAAAAATAATAAAGTTTATTTCGATAAGAAACAAAGTGGTATATATCGCTAAAGTCTTCTTAAAGAGTAATATTACTACCCATGTGACAGAAGACTCCGCTCTTCCCGTTACAATTAAAATAAACTAAACAAATTGCAATAAAAGGAAGGTATATGTACAAACAAAAACCTTATTACCTGCACATAAACGTCATGCAGCGGTAAGCCCGGGCTGACTGTGGGACCACCTCCGTGCATCTTGAGAGCGCGTACCGTACTCACTATGACCGCACAGTGCGGAGTATCACCACTCGCTCTGCACTTTATGTCAAAGAATTTCTCCATACCTGTACAAAAAATTAACTCTATGTTCAACGAAGTACGAGGCTCAGAGTAACTCTGCGGGCGCATGGAGAGTTATGCTCGGAGTATCTCTTCGTAATTAAATCAGAAAATAGGAGATTTGTAGAAAACCCAAAGTTACCGACACAGCTCAACGAGTTACGACGCTAAAGTAACAATTGTCAAGGCATATAGCTCTGAGAACTGACGGTGGACGTTGAGGTCCCAAGGTGCTGGAATTGCGACCCTGCACTGGTAAGCGGAGTTTTGGGAGACCCCAATTAGGTGGATAGAAGATATCAAGCGCGCTGGTACGCACGAAAGCGCCATAAAACTGTGTAATTTGAAACTCTCTAAAAATACTAAGTATAGCCATCAATGGACGTCTATCGGTTCATATGATTATGAACAAATCAGCAGCTGACGTTGGGAGAGGCCTTTAGTCCAGCAGTGGACTTTCATTAATTGATGAATAAAATTATATTCTATAAATATATCTAGACTAGATGTGCCCTGCGGCTTCGCCCGCGTAATTTTGGGAGGCAGCGTACTGCTACATAGTCTACACCTATATAACCACTATGTTCCACTATGTAACTATGACTAGGTATGTAGTACAAACATTTTTTTATCTTACGTATTTTTTTTTTTAGTGAAAAGTATACTATATTATTTCTAATACCTCCAAGAATATGTTTTAAAAGTTTAATGAAGATCGGTTCAGTAGTTTTCACGTGAAAGGGTAACAAACAAACTTACATTCACATTTATAATATTAGTAGGGATATAAATAAAATTACTGTCAATTTTATGAGATTTCATTAAATTTTTTACTACAGTAATTTTTTTCCCAGAATGCCCAGAGGTGTACATCCGAAAAAAAAATATAGGACTTAATTCTGCTCATGCCCTGGTTTATTAAATTAGCCTTTATTTTTATCTACAAAAAGATTATGAGATAATTACCAATATCAGATCCGAATCCAGCTTCAGTAGCCACATAACCGTCCGCCCGGGCGAGTTTCATGGCGATCTTGTCCGCCAGGATTGAAGAACATCCATGCGCGATGTTGGCAAAGGGCCCCGTGTGTACCAGCACCGGGGTACCTTCCAGAGATTGCATCAGGGTCGGTTCGAACGCGTCTTTGAGTAACACCATCAGAGCACCAGTCATTCCCTAAGGATTTTTTTAATAAAGAAAATTTCAGTAATTTTATTCCTAAATTACACTTGGTTGTTTTTTTTTATATCATCATATAAACCCATTAGCAGACCACTACAGGGCACGGGTCTCCTACCACAATGAGAAGGGTTTTTTTTAAATTACGAATTGAAAAAAGTGTTTCTTCTCTAGTACCTAAAATTTCATCCTATGTAACATCTGTGCATTGATTTAACATGCTATTATCGTAATAAGTTCACTGCATCTGTACAACCAACTTTGGTCTCGTGCGGAAAAAGCTGCGTGAAAGATACGCAGGTTTTTCTCGTTGTGAACATGATTTTTTCCGCACGAAACTGAACTTATATATCCTCCAATGGAATTTTATTCAAAGTAAGAAACCTATAAATGAATTACTTATTAACTGGAATGCGTAGACATTTGCGCATGCCCATTTTATGATTAAAGAGTACAGCGGTAACACCCGATCCGGGTGATCGGGTGTTCCGACAAAATAAAACAACTGCTTGCTGTACAAAAACAATAAAAATAAATACGGTTTATAAAAATGATAATACCCACCAGATCATCTGCAGTGACAGGGTTGCCGCTCTTGTCCAATGCCACCACCATACTAGACAGTCGCTCCTTGATATCCTCAACATCTTTGCCCAGGGCCAACACAGCCATAATTTCGGATGCTACAGATATATCGAAACTACTTTCCCGTGTAAAACCTTTCTCGGTGGGGGATTGACCGATTGTTATTTTACGGAGGTATCTGTCGTTTAGGTCAACAACTGCAAATAAATATTTTATTTTCAATCATATTCAGTTGTATCGAGTTAATGAACTTAAGTAGGTACGTATTTATAGTTAAATAATACAAAAAATAATCAATTTTATTTTAGTCAAAGAATATTTCTTTTATTCCATGATATTTACTAGCTTAATAAATCATCAAATACTGATAAATAGTATAGTCATCGTGGGCTGTTTATAGCGTAGGAAAATATCTCTATGCCATGGATTATCCTAATCAAAAATTCCATGGGCATCAGGTAACACTTAATTTTTAAAATAAAAGATAAATAAATATACTATGAGAACACACACATCGCCATCTAGCCCCAAAGTAAGGGGTGCTTGTTATAAGGGTACTAAGATCACTGATGAATATTTTTATAAATTTTCAATTTAGACTTTAGTAATAAATACTTATAATATACACAGAGGCACTGAAAAACATTCTTGTTCATACTTCATCACACAAAATTTTTTTTTAGTTGTGGAAATCAAACCCACAGCCTTGGGATCAGAAAACAGGGTCGCTGCCCACTGAATGGCGCCAATCGGCCGTTAGAACTTCAATTTCCTTTATCACCTATAAATATCAAGAACTTACCTCTGTTCCACATAATTTTTGTGGTATCGATATTCAGTCTAGCGAATTTGGTCCTTTCTTCCGGCGTCAAAGCATCAGGGTCTGTTTTGTTGATACCCAATCTCTTCAGTCTTCTGAGCTGTACGGCGGAGAACTTCCTCGCTCCTTTGATCTTTGGTACAAGACGGTCATACAGCGGACCGTCTTTTTGTGTGAGTTCGTGGAAGATTCTGGCATCCATTTGCGCTGCTAAGAGGTTATTTGCCGCAGTAACAGCATGAATGTCTCCCGTGAGATGAAGATTGAAGTCTTCCATTGGTATAACCTGTTAAGATATATTTTTAAAAATTACTAAGAATTAGCGCTTGTACTGCAATCTTCCTGATGCTTAGTAACCAAGCAGTTTTAAGATAAAGAAGTATGGTAGCTTTTAAGCTTATTAAACCTATACCAAACCACTCATATGGTCCTACGCGGTATAGTATATTGCCGAAATGCTAAGTGTTTAGCGTCAATGATTTAGGTAAAAAAAAGTTTCATAAAAAAAAAAGCACTTCGAAATCTTCAAAAATCTTTTCGCACGTCATACTCTTTACCAGTTTTATTTATAATCAGTTAATTTCATATACTAGCTGATGCCCGCGCCTTCTCGTGGATTTAGATATTTTTAAAAATCTCTGGAAATCTGGATATCAACCCATGAAAACTGCTAACATAATAAACATCGTAGTTACCTGTACCTACTACTATTTTACGTGGTATACTGCGTTAGCAAGATGCACACGCACATGCATACGCACACGCACACGCAGACAGACAGACAGACAGACAGACAAAAATAAAATAAAAATCTGTTTTGACTCTGTATCGATTATAAATTATCTCCCGGTCAATTTCAATATATATTCAGTTACAGTTTTTATTATAAGTATATACATATGGATTGCGCCGCTATATCCTCTTTAATAATACCCTTTATACTCTTAAATAACTTTCCTTAGACAACCCATGTCTAGTAAAGATCAGCAATAAGGCCGTCTTTGAATACCAATGGTTATATAAATTTATTATTGTATCTCGTTTATGTTTTTTTCCTATGAATTTCTGTGTAATAATCATCTATCTATCTTTATAACTAATAATGTAATTTGAGAGCGTAGGGCTTTGGCGGTACGCTGTAATATGCACAGGCATTCCTTAACTCCCTACGAGTACTGATGGTTTGAGAATGCTACTGGACTTATCATATTGCACCTGAAATGTTCGCGAGGGCTCATACTGTTTACTTTTTGCTATCAGAAGAAAACGAATAGCATCATTTCTAAAAATAGCGTGGGTAAGCAGTAACGCCATTCTGAAGGCTTTAATAGATGGACCACTCTTTAATCTACAAATCAGAAATTCTGACTTGTAAGTGGTAATTATATTGTATATTTTATATTATTATCTAATGTTATTTTTGAATGAATGAATTAAAACACATTTATTATACACCACAGAGAAAATGTACAGAGATACAAATACTACAGCACAATAAGGTAGAACGTACAATTTGGCGGCCTTATCGCTAAATAGCGATCTCTTCCAGGCAACCAAAGGCATACAAGAAAATGCTTTACGAAATAAGTAGGTGGTACCACAAACATTAGTGAAATATTAAGATTTAAACTTAATTAACATAAAATAAACATATAACATAGAACATATTAACCATAACATATTAAAGATATGTACAAATGTATAATTATTAGTAATAGCGTAGAAACTGAAATTTGGTCATAATTACCAAAATAAAAAATATTATTATTAATAATGGTGGGTTTCTTTGTACCTGTGAGTAACCACCCCCAGCAGCGCCGCCTTTGACGCCAAAAGTTGGTCCTTGGCTGGGTTGTCTCATACAAGCGAACGCGTTGCGGCCACGGTGAGCGGCCAGAGCTTGCACCAACCCTAGAAGAGTGGTACTCTTGCCCTCGCCCAGTGGAGTAGGTGTTATTCTGCGTAAAATATAATTAAAATTCAAAGGAAAACGATAGCTAAGTGTTAATATTGGCAATGAACATTAAGTTATATTTGCTATACACCGCGAGAAGCAGGAGAATCTACGTTGAAGTACTGTGTAGTTTATAATTTCTTCAATCTTTACTCTCTAAGCAAGTGCGGAGAGAAGTGGACTTTGAATGAATGAATGAATACACTTTTATTGTACACCAAAGAAAAAAAAGTATTTACAGCAAGAGAGTACAATTCGGTGCAATTAATAATTGCTGAATCTATTAGCAAATTAAGATAATTATCATGGAATTCTGCAAAGTAACAGCTGCTTCTATTTTAGTTAATATTGTTAAAATTCTGGCTCCAAGAAGCTTTTTTTTTTATAACAAAATTTTCAATAGATCAATATATATTTTGTAAAATATATTACTAGTAGGTACTTTTGTGGTCAATTTTATTGAGTTTAATTAATATATATATATTATTTATATTAGAGACTTTGGGACCGTGGGGTCCGGAGGCAAGAGCCCATTTCAAAGAATTATCGAAAAGGGTTATCGAGTCTACCGGTGATCCTAGAGCGGGCAGTTACCTTGGCCAACGAATTAGTTTGGCCATCCAGAGGGGCAATGCTGCCAGCATCTTAGGAACTGTGCCTCGCTGCGGTGGTTTCGAGGACGTTTTAGATTTTATTTAGTTTTTAAATAGTTTATTTTAGGTTATAGTTATGTATTAATAAAAATTATATTTTAGAGATAATCAAATAAATAATTAATTTATTTATATATACATATATATATGTATATATATATGGTATTTTTAAATTACTCACCCAGCAACGACGATGTACTTTCCACCCCGTTGATCCCGCAGGCGGTCCAGTACGGAAAGCGATATCTTCGCTTTTGTGTTGCCGTACTGAGAAACCTCATTGGGGAAAAGGCCGATTTCTTCTGCCAGTTGACTGATGTGTTTCGGCTTTTGAGAGCGTGCTATGACGATGTCACTGTAAAATAACAGGCTCAGATTTGATAAGACATATGATAATTTGACTAGAACAACAATAATCGGTCTGATTATTAGTATATTTCGTATTTACAGAGATTTAGAGAGAGCAGCATTTAATTTTATTTCGGGCTGACAAACGAGCTATATAGCTAATTTACGTACTTACGCAGACAAAATTAATGCCGGTGCAGCTCGTGATTGCGGGCTTAAATATCTTAAAGTATGGGGAAAAGTTAATGATATATTTACCTGGGTGGAGGGGTAAGCGTGTTAAGACGCAGGGTCTGTAGGGGCCACACAGATGCTGTAGCACGTTCTAGCTGACGCCTTGCAGCTATCAAAGTGTTCCTCATTAGCATTGCAACGGTCATCGGACCCACTCCGCCGGGCACCGGTGTTACGTGCGACGCTACTTCTATTGCCTCCGAGTATGCCACGTCGCCAACCAAACGCTGGCCGGATTTCTTGGATGCATCTGATTTTAACATTTGTTTTTAAATTATCGTTATTCATTTGTTTATTTAAATACCCAGAGAGAGATTACACTTTGCCAATACGTCTAACTAGGCTATATATATAAAACACTAGCTGCTACTTATGACTTCCATTGCATTTATGCAAAGCCTTCCTGGATAAATGAACTATCCAACGCAAAAATAATTTTCCAGTTCCGCGTTTAACCAAACAAACTGTTCAACTTTATAATATTACTAGTATAAATATAAATAACCAGAAAATATCACACTAAATATCAAATATAAATAGCCAATAAATATTATCAACTTATATGAACACACATAAGAGATGACTGACATCAATCACATCACAAAGGTTTCCAAATTCCACGGTATTGCGATGCCAGCGGCTCGATGCGACTTATTTGATGTTATCGTGGACATAGTGTCAACTAGGAGTCCAAACTCGAGCGACTTCGCCTTGGTCTTAAAATATTAAGATTTTTTAACTAACCGTGACCTATAAGCACTTCACTATAACTTCTGAGAACTACTCAGGGTGTATTTGATGCCCAAAAAATCCTATACAACCTATCACCATGCAACATGTAGTCTGTCTCATCAAAGTGAATTCTCTAGTCTAGAAACGTGTTTCATTGTTAGCGCAAGTGTTCAATACGAAACAAGCATTATATTAATTAGGTAGGTTTAGCCAATAAAAAAAAATAAAGTTAATTTTTATAGTACTTAGACTTCAACTTAGGTAAGTATATTTTTCAGACCTGAATATACGTCGTTTACTTTAAAAAATACTTGATAATTTAGGTAAACGCCCTTACAGACGAACAGCGTTGCTGTCTGTAGACAGTGCGTTAATATCCCAGATACTTTTGTTTTTTTTTTAATTATAAATATACTACGACAATACACACATCGCCATCTAGCCCCAAGCGTAAGCGTAGCTTGTGTTATGTATACTAAGATGACTGATGAAAATTTTCATGAATAACATACATAAATACTTAGAATATACATATTAACACCCAGACACTGAAAAACATTCAAGCTCATCACACAGACATTTTCCAGTAGTGGGAATGGAACCCTCGGCCTTTGGCTCAGAAAGCAGGGTCGCTAAAAACTTCGCCAATCGGCCGTCAATTGTATACCGGCCGTTTTATATAATCGTTAGTATAAGAGTCATCATCATCATCTAACGATTGACATCCATTTCTATACATAGGTGGTCTTTTCTAGGGCTTGACAGTTCCTACGATGTTATTCCAATTGTGTTCCGCGGCTCCCTGTTAAATACTTGTTTTAAGTCATCTGTTCACTTCATGGAGGAAGTATCAAAGCGTTTTCTGCAATGCAATCGTACCAGTACTTTGGAAAACTAACGTCCATCGTCTTAGCTTAACTCGTTTATTTACAACGATAACTCAATCCGCAGTGGGTACGAATACAATCAGTATAAAAGAAAGTGGAATAATACTATCGCAGAACGGATTTCGAAAAAGGAACACTAGTAAGCACTACTCCAGTTTTGGTATACCTAAGGAAATACGACATTTTTACGCAGAAATTAACAGATGAAAATTCATACGCGGCTCTTACTAAGCGATAAGTATCATCAAGCGGCGGCAATGTCAGTTTGTCTGAAAGTTCTCTAACTCAAATTAATTAATTTAAATAGTTGATTAACCACTGCATAGATACGTCGGTAATTTATTTATTTTTAGAGAGCGAAACAGGTTTTTATTTTATTTACAATACACAATTTTACACGTTTTTATTTACCTTTGGATTTAGTTTTGAAATAGGTATCTATTATATATTATTAATGTTAATATTTTTATCACGCTAACACGAAATTGTTTAGATATAAAAAGTTCGAGATGAACCAATTGTGAGCGTGGACATAATTATGTGCTAATGATGCCTGCTTGTACAATTTATCACTGAACGCGTTAAATATTTTGTAAACATTTGTTTGCTGTTTTGTCGCCGTTTGTTCAGCTGCTTACCTCAGGTTCAGGGAAAAAAGACAAAGACAAAGACAAGCATAATGTCAACATACCATGTTGTGTGATATGAACTTGTAAAATACTAGTTCCATAAAAATAATTCAATTAATGCTTGTTTCTTTTAGGTGTTCAAAGAATTAAGAACATACAGAAGCACCTCTCGTATTGAAGCATCAAAAACCACCCCAAATTAGTAGAGTTGCTCGAACAGGTGGTGAGTCAGTCGGTTCATACCATTTAGTAGTCGACAGTAATTATTATACCTCTAATGTTCCAGACGCTTACAATAAAATTGGAAAATGGAAAATAGTTTGCTAGTTGAGCAAGCAACATTCCGCGGGTGCGAAATAAGACGACGTTTTCACTGTTTTTGGACACACTGCACTGCATGCAATAGGTAATGGCTGAATAAATAAATATAAATAAATATACTACGACAATACACACATCGTCAACTAGTCCCAAAGTTAGCGTAGTTTGTGTTATGGGTACTAAGATAGGTAACTGATGAATATTTTTATGAATAATATATATATAAACACCCAGACACTTAAACACATTAATGTCATCACACAAACATTTTCCAGTTGTGGGAATGGAACCCACGGCATTGGACTCAGAAAGCAGGGTCGCTGCGCCAATCGGCCGTCAACGGAATGAGGGTTCTGTATGTTTTTAATTCTGTGAGAAAATTTGTAAAAAAGGAAAAGTCAAATATATAATAGTAAATCATAAATTATTAAGTTCTTTAAATTAATAAGAACTAATTTGATTAGTGGTTGTAAATTTTAATAAAAGTATAGTTAATAAAAAATAAATAAAAAACCTAAGACGTTCTTGAAACAAATATAATCGTTATCATCTTAGTGAAGTCGTGATTAAAATATCGGAAAACACACATAAAGTTTACTTATTTCATATTTTATAGCTCTTCTGAGTCCTAAATCACAATTTTTATGACTTTCTAGTTACTACGAAATAACAGCACAGTATGTACCTACCGCTGGATACGAGCAGTACCATACGTTGAGAGTGGAAATCTCTACAAAAGATATTTGAATGACTTATGATTTCACGAGGACCTCTCGACTGCCTAACGAACGGGTAACATAATGTACTCGTAGGACGAAACTATAAGAATTTCTTGTTTTGAGTAGAACCATGAAGGTGGTGGAACCAGCAGGACAGAACAATGAAAAGAAACTGTGGTCCATCACTGATCAGTAAGAAATACTAAAATATGGTCATTTACCTTTGCATTCAATATATAACTTAAATAGGAGGGTAAGTAGATAAATTATCATTCTCACATTTATACTTAATAAAAAAAATTCAATAAATTACCTGACGAAATGAAGCCACTAATAAATGACGTGAAATGTTTAAAAGATTATTGTATTTCAATATTTAAATCGACATTCTTTTTATACTATTGATGAATATTTAAAATGGCATTTGTTAGTAATTATTAATTTATTTGTATTATTTGACATGTGCCCATATAAACTTAATTGTAATTTATTATTTTATTAATTGTATTGTGTTATTATAAACATTGTAATTGCCAATATCTTAATTGTACCTAGTAGTAACAAATTAAAATTTTAAACACTACCCTGAAAACAATTTGCATGCCAATTTGGCGTGGTACAGTTACTGCATGGTAAGTGTCTACCGTACCTGTACGAGAAACTGGACTGGCAAAGAGATAATGATACAAGGCGGGTTATTAATAAATGGAAACTAGCCACCCCTAAACACAAAATGGCAGGGTTCAGGGGCTGCTTTCGATTCGTTGCGGCCAAGATCTAGAATGATCTTCCTCCTCCGTTCCGTACATGTGATAATATTCTTGGCGAAATAGTATTTAAACACAAGCTACAAAATTTATACCTTAGCTTACAAATTGAAGCAGCGAGATTTGTCTATGCAAAATGAGTACTGTTTGGAATAATTATGTATTTATTTTTTGTTTTTTCTACAATTTCATTTTATTTTCTTTAATTACTTTTATTTACCTACTGTAAATGTTTAATTTAAGTTTGTGTTAGTTTTAGTTTTATTGGCTCTCTTTTACAGTTTATTTGGATTTTTTTTTTTTTTATTTAAATTTCTTTCTTAAATTTACTCTGGCGTCGCGGTTGTTTGCTCAGTCTGATACTGGTGCAGACTGAAAATCAGCGCTGAGCATTGTTGCTAATGCGCAGCATAAGGCTGAGTTTGCGGCCATTTGCCATATTGTTAATATTAATTGATGATTCTTTTAGTTATTAATCTTGTGTTAACAATAGTGTATGGCAATAAAGGATTGTTATTATTATTATTATTGTAAATTTTTTTCCTGTAACACCTATTTACCTGTATCAGCAAATTAATAAATAAAATTGAATTTAATTGAAATTTAATTGAAATTTAATTGAATTGAATTGAACTTATTCCACCGCTAGGTAAAGGACTTGATTCTGCGGTCTAGATTGCTTTAAGCGTTTTACCCATGTTAGTGATTATAATTTGGATGATGGCTTAACGTTCAGTAGCGTGCATAGAGGGTATGCACAGGGTATGCAGATGATATAGAATTAAGTAAATATCCAGTACGAGCTATAAATACTTAAGTGTAGGCTTTTTATAACTCTTAAAATGCCTATACTTAAGTTTTTTATGAGTCGTACTGGAGATTTTATTCATTTTATATCGTCCGCATACCCTGTGCATATCCTCTATGCATGCCACTGTTAACGTGCTATCCTAACTCCGAAGCAAGAGGACAGTCAAGACCGATTTCCCAACTGCGGCTTGGTACAAAGGTACCGTATATAAATATAGGTAAGGTAGGTATATATTAACAAACCTTAGAACATGTTCTCAGGTATCGGTCAATCAATACTTAAGATCGAACTTGACCTGTTACTCGTAACTTGACCTTGACTCGATGTTTTACGGAACTAAGATTTTCTTGACCGAAAAATCCAATAGGTATTTAAAAAAGATTTTTTTAACGAGTCAGTTTCTATAAATAATTCTTACCAGGAATTGCGTTTATTCCGCAGTCGATGACAACTGCGCCTGGCTTAATCCATGAACCACGGACCAACTCCGCCCTGCCTATTGCCACTACTAGGATGTCAGCTGTCTTGGTCTACAACAAATCATTGTATAGCTGGATGATAAAAATTTAAAAAAAAACGTTAAAAAAATGTAGGTAGTCTCAATATTTCGCTGAAGCCTTCTTTTAAGAAGTAGTATTTCTACCCCTGTGTCATACTCCACTCTTACATTACAATTAAAAATATAGACTTAACAAATTACAGTATGTAAAAGAAATGTACGTATACAAACAAACATGATATAAGTACGACGATATACAAAAGGTTATACAGACGATTATTTGTTTACAAAATTACGACCTATTTACTATACAAGGTACGCATGTGAGTGTGTGTTTTTGTTTGTGTGAGAGGGTGTGTGTGTATATTCTTAAGCAAAAGGCTTTGATTTATATAACAAGCAAGTTCAGCATCAACAAATCATGTAAATGATTTATATGGGTAACACATATTATAGTTTTTCGTTTCTTCATCATACCTACCCATAACCGGCCCACTACGGGGCACGGGTCTCCTTCCACAATGAGAAGGAGTTCTTAAATTCATCTTAATGTTTTCTTAAAGAGCCAGTAAATTGTCATAGTATTCCGTTATTCTGTCTAAAACTTCAAATGAAAAATAAAAAAAATAGTAATAAATGTGAATTAAATAGTATCTAGGTATCTAAAGCCCTAATTTTAAATACTAACCACTTCACTTAGGTTTTTCGTCTTCGAATGGCATACAGTAACGGTGGCGTGCTCCCATTTTAGCAGTTCAGCGACCGGTGTGCCAACAATTCTGCTCCGACCCAGAACTACGGCAGTTTTGCCGGCTATAGTAGTTCCCGTACGCTTGATGAGCTCCAAGCAACCAGCTGGCGTGCAAGGAATGAAACCTGTCATGTCGCCGAGGGCAACTCGCCCTTCATTCATAGTATTAAGGCTGAAAACAAAAATAAAATTGAAGAACTTAGAATGTGAACATACTTACATAAAATAATTGCATGGGTACAGTAATTCCCATGCAAGCATATATGCATGGGTAGTACTTTATATATGCATGCAATATAAAATATAATTTCCTATTTTTAACCGACGTAGACGTAGACGTAGAGAAAGGAGGTGGTTCTCAATTCATCAGAATTTTTTCTAATGAATTCAAACAGTTTTTAGCTAGTCGGGAGATCAAAACTGACGTCAATCTTTTTTTTTTATGTTTATCGACGAGCGCTTAACTGCAACCGCCGCTTACCATCGTAAGCGATGATGCAGCCTAAGGTGGAGCGCGCTTGCCTAGATGCCTATTACTCTTAATTTGAAAGTACTCATATTGTAGGCACTGGGGAAAATGGAAGTCGGAAGGGCATTCCAGATCCTAGCGGTGTGCATTTACTTCACTTCTTCATCAACTTCTTTAGCTATCTTTCCTTGTCGCTCGGAGAATTTCACTACTCGTAATTTTAGTTTAAGAAACGGGGAACCAAAGCGCTTCGTACGACCTAACGAAACTTTAGCATCTTACGATACGATAGTTTGATGGTAAAAAGGTAAGAAGGAACTAGACATTGTAGTTCTATCATACTTTGAAATATTATAATTATATTTATCTACAATTTATTGATTTTAATTTTTTTTTAATTCTTAACTATGCTTGAAAAAAAACATTTAAAAATGTATGAGAAAAAATCTCCAAGCGCCGCTTGCGGGGTTTTGAGTGCAACCGGCAGTTAGGCCTCCAGAGTGAGGAACCTCCTCACAATACGCGCCGTTTCAAGGACTACTGCCTTCTATATCTGACCCTTAATCCAACAACCAAGCGAAAGCTTCTTAAGATGTTAATAATTATTATTATTATTACCATAATCGAATCGCAGCCTGTGCAATACTTATTATTGCATAGTTCCTGTGGCCATCGGTGGTTTTTACCAACAGTTTCAATTGACCAAATGATACTTTTCGAAAGCAAATGCTCAAGTTACTCAAATCGCTAGACGTGGCTTTATTATATTTGAAGAGTTCCCTTCTTTCTCCAGGTAACTTCGAATAGATCTTGACCTGATAAAAATGGAACCACATCGAAAGTATACCAAATGAAAAAAAAACATCTTTTTAAAATCAGTTTATAAATGACACTCGTTTTCAATCTCGTCCAAAATCCCTCAGTGCCTGAAGACTAAAGTCTTCGAACAGTGCGTGTTTCCAGTGATGACTTACGGAACTGAGACATGGTCGCTAACTATGGGCCTCATAAGAAGAGCTCAGAGTCACGCGGCAAGCGGCCCAGGACCGTGTATTGTGGAACTTCCTACAAAACACCTACGTCCAGCAGTGGACGTCGATTGGTTGACATGATGATGATGATGATAAATGATAGAGTTCTGTGATAGCATATTTAGACAAAAAAAGAATTGATAACCTCCTCCTTATTCGTAAGTCAACATCGAGCTAATACAAAATTCTCGAGTACGGGCAATGTAAATTAGGCAATGTAAAATTCTCGAGTTTGACCGATCTTAAGAACCAGATATTGGCATAATGCTGGTTTATTACTGAGTGTTGGCTGCACATAGAAATTAATCATGATCATTATACCCATCAATGTCCTTCTGGGGTGAAACTGCATCGGTGATGAGGTGAGCGTCCATGGAGTGTATGGAGTCGACAGGCATTTGGACGATGATGCCGTGCACCAGAGGCGAATCGTTTAAGGCCGCCAACTTGGTCAGGAGCTACGCAAAGATGTTTTGTAAATATAGGCTAAAATAAAGAAAACAGTGATAAAATCAGGAAATAAGAGATCAGAAGAAGAACCGGAGTTATCAAGTTATATGAGTCGAGGTGCTTAAATAGCAATGCGCTGTGGACGTTGCGGTCCGAATGTGCTGGAATGGCGACCTCGCACCGGTAAACGCAACGTTGGTAGACCCCGACAAGTTAGACGGATGGACCAAGCGGCACAAGACCGTGGTATTTGGAACTCCCAAAAAAAGACCTATGTCCAGCACGAAGGAAAACATCGTGTAATGTTCTCAAGAGCATGTGAATCTAACCAGGCATGCAGATTTCCTCACGATATTTCCTTCACCGTTTAAAGTGATAATTAAGTAGCTTAAATTAAAAACGCACAAAACTCCGAAATGTGATTGATGCCGGGGCTAGAACTCGGTCTCAACGGAAGGCCGATGCTTTAACCACTCCGCTATCAACACTTCATTATATATAAATATATATAATTAATATTGACGGCCGATTGGCAGCCGATTGACGGCCGATTGGCAGTGGGCAGCGACCCTGCTTTCTAAGCCAAGGCCGTGGGTTCGATTCCCACAACTGGACAATGTTTGTGTGATGAACATGAATGTTTTTCAGTGTCTGGGTGTTTATCTATATACGAGTATTATAAGTATTTACGTATATTATTCATTTCATATATTTAGTGTCATAATAATATCTAGGTTTGACCAATTCCATAACATCGCTTTGTTCGGCGTAATACAATAACATAAAACGAAAACAACAAACAATTCAAGATCATGTGATACTAGCAGCTTCGGCTCATATCAGCTAAGGTCAGCTGTAAGGGGTATCGCGGTTATGAAAAACATCGTAAAGTCGTTTATGTAAATAAATACATTTAGATCCAAAAGTTTACCTACACTATCAAATTAAATTTTAACACAATGAATACCTGTATTCATTGTTCATTATTGGAGGATGATTAAATTAAGGAAATACATAAACAAATACTTAGGGAAAATTATTGTTTGCACCCTCGATAAAAACGCTTTAAACGATCCCGTAGGCCTCTAAGTTGGATTTGAAGAGTATTTTTGATAGACCGATTTTAGAGGAAGCCAGGCGCCAGGCGGGTGAGTCGTCACGGTAGATCGAGATTTATTAAGTAGGATAGACCTAACAGAGGCACGATAATAGCTTGAGGATGATATATACTTTTAATACTTAACACGTTTTTTCATGCTTGAGGATGATATATAGGTACTTTTAATACTTAAAACATGCTTTTCAGCTTATCGCGGAGATAAACGTAACAATACTTAAGGATTTACAAAAGAAAGTCAGGGAAACTAACAGAATTTCAGCTGAGCATATTTACGACGGTACTTTGTGTCGTTTAAATAGACGTATCTACCAATTACCATAAAATCTATAAAAAGTAAAGTCTAAGTAAATAAGTAAACTAAATCTATAAGTCTATCTATAAAAAAACTCGTAATATCTATTTTATTCGGTTTCTTAGTATTTATTCGTTGTTATGCGGCAACAGAAATACATCATGTGTGAAAATTTCATCTGTCTAACTACCGCGGTTCCTTAGATACAGCCTGATGGCAGACGGACAAATAGACAGATGTACGAACAGAGAAGTCTTAATAATAGTTCCGATTTACCCTTTGGGTGCGGAACCCTAAAAATTAAAAGCCTTGCGAGCCTCACCTCCGGTTGTGTGCAGTCTCGGGGTAGCTTGATGTGCTCGGCCAGGATACCAATGTTCTCAGCCGCCTTCAACTTCATACGGATGTACACGTTGGAGTCCTCTCGGCCGCCCACCTGCACGATCGCCATGCGAGGCTGGAAGCTCGCAGATAAGCGGCGCATCTCCGACACTTGCTGGCGCAGGTCATTTTCGATAGATCTAGTGGAAAAAAAAAATTACTAGTGGGCATTAAAACTATAAGGAAAATCCTCAGTTTTTTAATGTACCAATGCTGGGCGTAAGCGTTTTTTTCTGGCAAGAGGTTTCCTGTTTCCAGTACCTACACAAGTTAGGAAAATGGGTTCCTTTTAAAAATACATCAAAACAAATTCACAAATTGTAGAATCAAACTTTTCCTGGCAGAGCCCCATTCCGAGGCACGCCGACAAGCCCGCGTTACGCTGTTAAAATAATTTGGGTTAATCAGCTACACTCTCAAACACACCTACAACAAAGCTCTACCTATACCTCTCTTAAGAGAGTTGGACTGCCCCAGCAGTGCGACATAATATAAGTACGTATAATACCCCGTCGCTTCGAAAGCAAATATATTTGGCTTTCGGTTTCGGCTATTGTCACAAATTTTAAAGCCATCCAGCCCAGCGTGTAAGACCAAAGCTTTACCTTCTCTCTGTATTTTTTGCATACTGTGCCAAAAAATCCGAGCGTGCGGTGGGCGGTGACTGCCGAGTAGCATTACATAGTAAGGCGCGCGGGTGAAATTTGATTTTTATTTGCTTTATACCCGCTCTTAACGCCTGATTATAAGCGGGATTCATGGACGTAGGGTATAGATGAGAATGTCTTAATAAAAACTCAATATGTAACAATTATTTACCGACCCGCGAATCTTAAGTAAATTAAATGTTTAATAAAGGTACTTTTGCATTGATAAATATTAATTCATTTATATGATTAATCGGTAAATACTTCACTACAATAATACTGTACAATAGATGCTATATTTCAAAATGTATTTTTGGTAGAAAGTAGAGCAATTTTTTATTTCAGGTAGTGTAACAAATGTACCACATTTGTATTTTTATGATATTCGATTTCGTTCAACATAATATAATATTGGGAGATATAAAATATTTAAAGAAGGGAACTTGAGCCAATGTTTTCTGTGGGTCGGATGAAGTGTATCAATCCATAGTACAGTCAAAATTTAATTGCTACTGCATTTTGGAAATAGTTTGAAAATCAATTCACCGAATATATATCAGTCAGTTTACAAAACATACAAGCATTATCTATATCCAAATTAAAAAATATATTTATGGACATACCGAGCGACCTCAGTTCCCGAAATCACTTTTGCCGCCATACTCACAAGTGGACTGTCAAATAGCGAAAATTCCACTGATATCTAAAGCTCATTGATGATTACAGACTACTGCTCAGTCCGTCACCTTAGATAACCCGGACTCGATACAGCTTGCAACAAATTCAATGTTCGGGCAAATTCAAAAAATTACATCATACTTACAGATTACTTTCGCAGCACAAAAAAACTTGTACGAAATTGTGTACCTACGTGTGTGTTGTTTAATCCATCAAATAAGATTAAACTTACGTAAGTTTAAAACCCAATTTAGTGCCAAAATTCGATACAAATTTCTAAGAAATTTTTATAACATATACAAATAGTTATAATCTACAAATAGTTGCTTAAATAAGTCAATGTTAACTTACCTTAAGCACTGAGTACAAAATTTTTTAAAAGGATCTTTGAATAAAGATCGAACAAAATCTAATCTCATTTTCCTTTTTTTTTTATTTAGAAACTTAACATCGAAAGATCCCACAGCACATCTAACATGACTAAAATTGTTTCCAATCTAATAAGAGTTCGGTGGTATTTTTACCAATCCTAATATAGATAAACCATTATCATCAAACAGTAATTATCTTAACTTAATGTGATGCATGTAGAGTTAATAACAAGTAACTATTATTAAGCATTATCTTGACCTTAACTATTACTTTGATTCCGTAGTCGGCATCTATGGATCGCAAGTTCCTGGGTTCAAATTCTGGTCTAAATCTTCCGCGATGGACTCCTAAACTACTTAACCGATTTTAAATTAAATTGGCACACCGTGAGCAGTCTGGTCCAACTTAAGAGATAGGATAGTTTAGATCTTTAATTATAGTCGCAATTTCATTTTATTACAAATTATTTGTCTATAATTAATTGACAGTTACATGTTATATATATATATATACTACTATACTCATTTAAGGCTTAGCGATACTGAATACTTTCAAAACAAAATCAAACGCAGACGAAGTCGCGGGCAACAGCTGCAACAGTAATATATAAGTATCTACTAATTGGGATTTTCTGGAAAGACAGTCTCAGTCACGGTAAATATTAGCTTAAGTATTTATTTACTGTCTCAATGCAACCCGGAGTAAGTAGTAAGGAAATTCGCGTAGTTCACACTAGCTTAGGTTTCCCCGTATGTCGTCGAACTTTTGAACTGAACTACTGGCGAGCTTCACGCACGACACCATCCTCGGTGAGCCTGTTACAACTTTTAACATGTTATCAGCAGCAGTAAGAGTATCAATCAGAAGATTAGAGTTTCTGATTGATACTCTAATTAATTAGTAGATATCACTAGGCCACTACGATATGAGATAATATTGGATCCCTGGCACAGGTGGTTAGCGTTGTGGTGCTATAAGGGTTCGGGTTCGGTGCCCGGCGAGGAAAATGTCGGAAGTTGTAATGTCTGAATATTCTCTAGTCTTGTCTTGTAGGAAGGCTTAAGCCGTGCGTACTGAGTATGACGTGCCGCCAAGCGATTTAGCGTTCCGGCACGATGCCGCTTAAAAACTACAGATTATACACATATTAAGAGACAGAGAGAAAGTAAGAGAAACGATTTTTTTTGCCTGACAACCTCCTGACAAATTAGTCCGAAAGAATCTATGAATGCATCATCAGATGATGACATTCATCACACAAAAAATAACGATAATCAATAATCGTTTATGCTCATCCACCCAAATTAGAGAAGCGTGCAGACTTCCTAAATTATGAGCTTCCTACCCATCAATATGCAAGGCGAATACCGGAATAGCATACCTACCCACGCAATTCTTTTGGACGTTTTTTCAATTTTTTAACCTAACATCTCCCTTCATGTCATGTGCAAATATGTAAAAATATTAAACCCGGCATTTTCTTGTACAGACAACAGTAAGGACAACTTAACTTTTGCCAAATTAAGAATCTCATTATGATAAAACATATAAGGTATAAGTAGATAAATATAAGATATTTGTACTTACAAAAGAACAGAATCCAAATCCGCTTGCGTTTCCCACATGTTTAAGTAAGACGGCGTTTTACGCGTAGGTAATGTATGTATCTAGCCACTCACGATAAATAAGTAACACTACTAGGTAACAAGCGATCCTGTTAGCGTCAGGCCACACACTAATTGCGGTCTTCGGAAATGTGGGTACAAAACCGGTTCTACCTGAGAATATGTAGGTAAATTATAAACATAGTGAACGTTACCTAGCTAACTCTTTCTGAGGCTGCATTCTGAAAACTATTTATTTCAAAGGAAAACTTAAATCATAATTAATACAAAAAAGCACGCGAAAAAAAACATAAGGTCAATAAATATATGAAATATTTTTCAGTATTTGAAGGTATGATGGTTAGTTTTAATTATAGATATAACAGTAGGTTACAGCCGCAATAAACGCGTTGGAGCAGGAGCAATTCCTAAAATTTATCCTTACCTGAAACTCTAGCTATACATGCAGTACTTACTATTCCGTGGTTTCAACCATATGACCTAAAAGTAATATGTTATTGGTGTAAAGGTAGCCTTCCTAAATAAACAGACTTTAGAAATAATAATTTAAAGAAAACTGGTATTTTCTCAGATTAGCGTGTTCTAACATACGTAAAATGCAAACAGTTTTTTTATCTTTAAAATGATAAATAAATAAATATACAACGACAATACACACATCGCCATCTAGCCCCAAAGTAAGCTTAGCTTGTGTTTTGGGTACTAAGATAGCTGATGAATATTTTTTTGAATGAATATAATACACATTAATACTTATAATATACAGATAAACACCCAAACCCTGTAAAACATTCATGTTCATCACACAAACATTTTCCAGTTGTGGGAATCGTACCCACGTCCATTTACGAAATAAATGATATTTTGTAAATGGACGCATGGTATGATTAGCTAGAAAGCTCAGACACTCAGCCGGCGTTAGAGCTATGCTCGGAGAATTTCTACGTGATGAAATCAGATATAAAGAGATCCGTTACTTCGTTTGCGTACATCCGCACACGACTCACCTACGCGGCCCCGGCGTGGTACGCGCTGACCAATGAAGCAGGCCGCAAGTCGCTGCAAGCACAGCAGTCGCTTACGCTACGCACGATAACAAGAGCACCACGTTTCGTACGGAACCAGGTCATCGCCAGAGACCTACACATTGAAAGCTGATAGAGGAATTCATCCGCCGCCTGAGCACCTCAATGTTCACGCGCGCCGACGGAGCGCGATCCCACCACTTGAGGGGCATCGCGCCATACCATCGGCGTCCACCGGACATTAGAGGTCTACCACGAGACCTACTAGACCCTTAAACGCTACCTCGCCGCTGGCTGTTGGGCGCTTGCCAACTCACATTGGCAAGCTCGACCTCGCTGAGCGGCGGGCGCAAGCCCCACCAAAGAAATGCCAAGTCGCCGCAGCAACGCTGATCGCCGCGTCACAACGCAGGCTTGATCGCGCTGCCGCGACTCTTCCCCCGAACCTGACTCCGCGGACCCAACGGTCCTACCAAGTGACCCGTCTGTAGTAGCAGAGGGCGGTGAACACCACCGAAAAGGGCCAACGCCCTGAACGGTCACCCCGAGCCCCAAACCTGGGACTCCGAGGAAGATTCGAGTTTGCTAGACTCCTAAGGGTTGTAACTTGAGACCGCTTTAATTAAAAAAAAAAAAAAAAAAAAAAACTATAATTATTATTTTTTAGTTGTTAGACAGTAGTCGTCCGGGGAAGTACTACAATGCAAATTTCTGTGTTCGGTCGAAAGGGGCGTAGTTATCGGGTTAATTACAGGCGCAAGAGCCTTAAAGCTTACGCCTCCGGTTTATGGTTTATGGACACAGGTCGGCACTTCGTAGATCGTATTACCTTGCGAAATGTTGCTGTTTTTATCCACCTAACGTCTGGTGGGCCATCTGCTTCGTCCGTCAATTATTATGACAAAAAAATAATTTCCTTCCAATATACGAAACCTAGCGCGAGTCAAATACGCCGGTTTTTTTTAGTATTTGAGTCCAAGGCTGTGGGTCCGATTCCCACAACTGGAAAATATTTGTGTGATGAACATGAACGTTTTTCAGTGTCTGGGTGTTTAAATAATAATAAATTTTTATTTATATTATTCATAAAAATATTCATCAGACATCTCTCCACAGGACACGCTACTCTACGCTTACTTTGGGTGTATATGGCGATTTTTTAATGGTCTAGGGATATTTTTATTTTAATTTATCAATTACGTACCGATTGACAAGAGTATTAACACTAAGGGCACTGAATTAAAACACTGCTTTCATAAACTGTATATTAGTTTATTTTTCAAAATAGGTAATGATTTTCAATCAAACTAATTTAGTTTACCTAATAGGTACATAATATAGAAAATGTGTCCGAGGACAATAACAGTAATCATCACTTTCTTATAAAGTAATAACAAATAATTAAAACTCAAAACAATGACTTCTTCTAAAAAAAAATAATACTAATGAATACATAAATGTATTGCGACGCATCTCCCAAATGAATGCGATTTCCGAACGGAATGATTCTGTAACCAATATAACCTGTTGGGTGATTCCGAGAACAAAGCAGTTGTGTTTGTGAAATCGCAGAGGCACAAAAATCAATATACTGACATCAGACGTCAGTGTACATAAAATATACGAACTTCACTCTCGAATTTTATGTCTATTTTAATTAAGTTAGCTAGTGGAAAAGTTGATGTTTTCGTGATCGTCCTTTAAAGCAACAAAAAGGAAGGCATATCTTGAAGAGCAAGGACAAACATGTTATAAGTTACATTCAATATTTCTAGTCAGCTTTCTCAGTGAGATTTTGCGCGGGACTGCATATAATCCACTTAAGAATTGAGTTTATTTTCACTAATTCGCTAGTGAAAACGCGAATGTATGTAGTGTTTTTTGGTCAATCCCAAAAAGCAAATTAGCACAATATCCTGGATTTACTTTGGAAGCCTTGGTTTTGCTGTAGTTTGTGGCAGCGAGCAATCAAAATAGAAATGAATGCAGCGTTATGCCATGCCATCGCATTAATGAATCGCATTCATTCCGGTCGGACGTTTGCATTTGTTTAGAAAAGAAAAAAAAATACAAAGAGATTCTAATCTTAAATCTAATAGTCTCTATCTACATCTTTCACATTTTTGGACATTTTTTTAATTCTTATGCAGATAATTGTTATAGGAACATAGTAGACTCCGGAAAAGCCTTATATATTTTTATCACCTTGAGAACACAGAACAGTTATTAGATTTTTTTTCATTCAGTTATTAATAGAAACAGGTGCTAATTATATTGTACCCACATCTCTTAATTGATTATTATAGACAGAGTGATATTCTGTTTATAATTTTACCTGTTAAAAAATAATAGCACTATTTTTAAAACTGTCAGTTAAGATAAGGGTACAGTATAACTGAATTAGATCCTCTATCGTTGGTTTTCTTAGAGAAAGTGTAAGTAAATTTTAATCTTATTTCCACAATATTAATGTATTTACTATTTTTTACAAAATGCTATGCGACTATCTTATTATTTAGGATATTATCTACATAAGTACTTTAAATTAATAACGTAATATCACAAAATTATGACGATTTGAGTCGTCAAATATATAAATCCGGAAACAATGTGCTACAATGTAACGAGGAACAAAATAAAACAAAACAAACAAAATGATGATGAATGATAAAGATAATATACCTTTGATTAAAAAAAATGTCATACGTGTCCCGTACGCGATGAGTACGTGAAATATGTTTGAAACTTATTTAAAAAAAAACAATAAAGGAATTTTACGAAGGATACTTACTCCTAGTTAATATGCTATAATAAAATATGAAGACGGCCTTCATAATATAAGAAAAATACTTCTCAAGAAATCCGGGACTGCATGTCTATTTGGTCTCATATCCCAGAAGAGCCATAATTTAATATGTTTAACTTTTACATATATAGTAATCATTGCATATTTGTCAACAAACTCAATAACGGACTACTTTACAGTCACTTAAAACTGACAGTAAAAAAAAAATGATTAACATACCCAATGATTAGACGTAGTTTTTATTAGAATTGGCACTTCAGTCAGTGTTAGTAAAAAACTGATCGCACTTCACTATAGGTACTACACTAACTGCATTACCAGTGAAAAGGGTCATTAGCACCCTGTAGTATAATATGTACACAGTCGCAATTTCGTAATTCTTAAGCATCAAAACACTATAATATCACGGTAAAATTGAGTAATATTCCTCATTTAAAGGAGTACCAAAGCCACAGTAGTACAAATTTAAACTTTAACACGTTTGACAAGACTTAAAAGAACACCAAGATTTTAACGTGCAAATCTCATTGAAAGGATACGGAACGTGTCAACCGTAAAAATCGCTTAAGAATTACGGAATGAAGTCTCGATACTGAATGAAGACGGTGTAAAGCACGTAAGGAGTAGAGTGAGAGCAGCATTAAACACAGTGGTTTGGTCTCCAAAGGAATAATTTAAGACTCAAGGAGACGGAAATCTTCTTCCTTGTCGAGATGCGCGTTCGAACACAGGTGTATGCGCATCGCGTGCGCTGGCATGGGCGTTGTTGCGCACAGCTTGCAAACGAGCTCCGCTGATGACGTCACGACCGTTCTGGGAAGCAAAGTGTTTGTGATTATTGTTAGGCTTGACTACTTTTATCGTCAAAGCTGTATCAAATCATTAAATCTACAATTTAATTTTTTTGATGACCGATACATTTGTAAAAATTCATAAATATTTTGAAAATCAGATTATAGTGCATTCTTCCGAATAAAATAAAAGTATCGTAAGTGTACCAAAGTAGCAGGGCGCGCAAACGTAAGCACCATTATGTTAGTCTCCAATGAGAAGAGAATCGTGCCCAGAGAGGATACCGATACTATGTTATGTGCTGGCCACAGGACAAACGCCAACGGGCGTTTTTCTGCGTAATGTTTCGAGAAGCATCGCACCCCAAATCATTGTACGCCGCTTCCCAACGCATATGTTCCTTACATGTTTTTCAGTCTCTTCTTTCGTTAGACTTGTATGCCGTAGTGACAATACCAACACAGTATCAACAAAAAGGATATAAGCATATATTTGTTATCACTTCTTACGTTCCTATATACGAATTTTATATATATATATATTTATATATAAAAGTCTTTTTTTCTTTCTTATCTCTCTCTCTCTCTCTTTTCGGCACATACATGTATAACTTACTCATACATGTGATAATTACTTTTTACAAAATCACTTTATTGGGTGAGAAAAGTTAAACTCCAAAGAACTTGTTTCTAATCATTCCTGATTTTGTATCAACAACACAGGACATTAAAAAATAACAGAAAGTGACCCTTTTCTGTAGCTGACTAATGATACTAGCCTTACCTCGCGACCACCCTCTTCAGCTCTTCATTCTCCTTGTGCAGTAAGACGAGATGCTCTCTCGGTATCGGATACAACTCGATGGGCGCGTGAAGTGGGTACACAACCGCCCTTTCCTCAAAGTCTGGCTTAGTGATCTCAAGAACCTCGTCTTCGGGTATGGACCTCCACTCCCACGCGTTCAACACGATTTCGGGTTCGCGATGTTTGCGTCGTTTTAGCAGCAATCTGGGAAAATTCAGTTCATTAGCGTACATTTCATCTACGGATTCCAGCACGCATAAGTAGGAAATAAAAAATTCGTATCCCGATTATATCCACTGAAAAGGGATAAAATTAACTTGTCCACCACCGTTTCGTATTCATATTATTTCCACCCGCGCGCCCATTGCTCTGACAGTGGAAAAAACTTTGGGAGTAGATAAGGCTTAGCTAATAATTTTTCTGTTAGAAATTATTATACCAGCCCAGAGCTACGTTTTAAAATTTTTTTCCACTGCAAGTTAGCCCTTTACTGCAATTTGACCTGATGTTAAGTGATGATGCAGTCTAAGATGGTAGCGGGATAACCTGCTAGGCAGTATGGTAGTCATACCCCTATTCGGATTCTACGCGACATAGCACCGGAACACTAAATCGCTTAGCGGCACGTTTTTGTCTGTAGGGTGGTAACTAGCCACGGCTAAAGCCTTCCACACGACAATTAACAATTGACAAGTTAGACTAAGCATCATCCCAAATTAGACAAAGCATCTAACTATACACAGAATATTTTTCGTAAATATATTAGTGCCCACTTACTGCATAAGATCCTCGCGTATCAAATTCGGAACTCTAGGTCGGAAGTCATCGTCGGTGGTAGGAATGTCTTGGCCTTCGTTGCAAAACATCATATTATCCATCAAGTGGCGTATGTGATTTATCTGAACAAGAGAACAATATCTCATCATCATCATCATTATGCTTTGGCTTATATATATATAACGAATTTTGCCTACAAATCTATGTATATAAGAGAAAGTGTGTAGGTATTTTCCGTATAGGCTCTGAAACGGCTGGGCAGATTTCAATGAAACTTTCAGGGAATCTCCGGATTGACCTGGCGAGTAATCCTGTAAAGTTTGGTGATGACAGGAGAACTCCTATTTTTGAACTGTCAAATACACCTTTTATTTACTATGATGATATTCTGATAGATAATGATCCTCACCCACTCGAAACGAGAATAGAAGAGAGAAATAAATGATTCAATATATTATGAGACTTAAATTAAAATTTAATCATGTAAGTTTATTGTTTAAATAAAATAAAGCAAAATCTAGCCCGGCGCAGCGGGCTGGGTACGCTAGTTATTTATAAAACATCCGTTTTCCAGATGAGTAATTTCGTTACATACATTAAGACAGTCGTTAAATTACTAGAACCCACGAGAGAAGTGTTTCTCTAACTGCGCTACTGAGAATTTCTTTACAATGTTTGTTCCGACTCGAGAATCGTTCGAAAACTTAGTAACCAATAGAGCACCAAGGCATTCACCAAATAACTAAATGCCATGGAAAGGATACCAGATCGAATAGCAGGAAAACTCTGACCAGGAAAATAAGGAACCTCGCCATTTTCACATTGTCAAATGTATAAATGCAAAGTGGCGTCCCCAGAATAGGTTTTTTTAATTTCCTGGTCAGGCTTTTAGTACGTGTATTAACTGCAAAGCTTAATGAATTCTTGTAGAAATCCTTCCCGCGGCATTTGTTCTAGTAATTTGGCGACTGTCTTTATTGACTGGTTGTTAATAAGTTTTTAAACGATACTCTTACTTGGTAAGGCGTTTACATATTTTTACGTTATTTACATATAAAAAAAGGAATACCGCCGTCCCCGTTGCAAACTACTTAAATAGGAGTCATCCATTGAGGACTGAACATTAAAGTTAAATGTTTATGCTGTGTATTTAGGGCTTAATATAAAATAATTTTAAGCGTATCCTGACTATATTTTACTTTTAATTAATAGTTAAGAAGTGTGGAGAACATTTAAAGACAATAATATTGTTGTGGGAGTTGAAAAGTTTTCGCTTGGAATAAAATAAATTATAAGGAATTTAAAGCCTTCGCTCACAACATACAGTGAAGTTGTTCGCTTTTTTGAATATAAATTCGCATTAGAAGATTGTGTACCTACAAATATCCTTTAGTGCACGCACTGTTAAGAAATTCTTAATAACAGCCCGGAGCGTAGTCAGACCTTTTTCTCGTAGATCATGTAAATCCGTCGTCACTGTTTATCACCGTTAACGTACTCATTAATCGGAATAGCCCGTCAAATTGCACTGTGCAGCAAGGTGGGTAAATAAAAGTAATTTATCGCATAGACTAATATTTTTTTCTTTAAAACCATAAATCTGCTCACATTTTACTTGCCGACCTTCCAACGTGCAAGAAAAATGGGTAACGGTGTGGTCAAAAACCTAATGACCTTTGTACTATGTGAAAGGAAACAAGCATCAATAGTATGAGTATGAAGATACGTACGAGACCGATGTCTTCGATGCTGAGTTCTGCGTCGATGTTGACGAGGATATCGTGTTCAGGAAAGCGCGGTGAGCTATCTTCCGAGCTCCCCAGCCCACATAGCACGCTGACGTAACGAGACCCGCCGGTGTCGCGACGGAGCTCTGCCCTAAGGTACCCAAAAACAATAATCCATACAGCTTCATAAGCCACTTTTTCTCTTTTTAATCCATTGAGCTTCATAAGCCACTTTTTCTCGTTTAAGTCCTTGACTGTAATCTTGACTAAGTGATGATGCTGTCTAAGAAAATTAAATAAATATACTATGACAATACACACATCGCTATCTGGCACCAAAGTAAGCGTAGCTTGTCGAAGTTAAATACTTATTTATTCAAATGGCACATAGATGGCACTTTTGATGCGGGACATAGAAGTGAGTTGAGCCCACAACGAAAATAGCCGGTGTTTTTTTTTTGGGTGGGTCTTGTGTTATGGGTACTAAGATAAATGATGAATAATATACATTATACATTATAATATACAATATAATATAAAATTCAAATTCAAATTCAAAATTTCTTTATTCATGTAGGCCTATCACAGGCACTTATGAAGCGTTCATACATATTTGTTTACATAATTGTAACGGGATAGTGATAACTTCGTTCGCCAACTTAAATCTAAAGCTACGAGGGTTCCAAACGCGCCCTGGTCTAAGAAGAGCCCACAACAAACTTAGCCGGGATTTTTATAATATACATAACTACTTATAACATTCATATAAATACCCAGACACTGAAAAACACTCATGTTCATCACACAAACATTTTCCAGTTTTGGGAATTGAAGCCACAGTCTTGGACTCTAACTTGCCACTGCTATTGCAGGCGTTCTTCGTCCTTATTTATTACGGTTTTTTTACGAATCCCGTGGGAAACGTTGGTTCGGCTAGGATAAGTAATATCTATAACTATAACTCTAATGCTTTTCACTATTTCAAAAATAAAGTTGATGAGAGTGGGCGTGCGGTGAGGACAAACAAAGTAAGAAACACAATTTCGCATTAATAACATTATAGGATTCGGCGGAATGCTCCAACGAGACCAGACCAGAGAAAATTCTGAAATCATAATATTGCTATTAATTACTCTAATTCTTTTCAACTGACTCTATGCCAAAAATAAAGTTAATGACATAGAGCGTGAGGTAAGGACAAACAAACTAAGAAACACAATTTCGCATTTATAACATTAGTAAGATAATAAATAGGAGAAAAATGTAAAGAAATGATGACTTACTCTGGACAAAAGAGTAGCGCAATGATGGCGGGCAGACCTCTGATGTTCGGAAGCAGGGTCGTGTGACGAAGGGTCAGCTTACTGCTCACGTCATTCTGACCTACTTCTGCCGATACCAGCAATCTATGACAACACTTATCAATAAAATAGGGAACGTACAGGTTAAGTACGTCGTGGGTTTGTGAAAAATAAATCGTATAAATACGTTAGGATATTGTACGATTTGTAAACCACCACCTTATACATTTTAGCGATTCTTTGTAACGATTGGATAGAAGCTGGCGTTACTTTGCGGAAATCCATGATATATTATGAAAATTAAGCTTAATTTGCTATAATTTGCTATGCTCTGCTTTTCGCGGAGTATGGCAAATTAAGCTTAATTTTCATAATATTATTCATTGTAACTGTCATCATGCCTTTTGTACCCTCTATCATTTATTTATATCTCTGGAACTACTTTTTTACAAACTTCCTACAAAAGAGAGGAGGCATAACTTAATAAAAATCTTTATAAATCAGTAAATCTTTATATGGATTTGCAAAATTCTTTTTTGTTCGAAAGGTGTTTATTGCGATATAGTCCCATTTAAATTTCATGTACATCTGATAAAGAGTTTCGGATACACACAACTTACAAAGAAAACTGTGTAAGTGACTGAAAAATATTACATCCGACCCGCAAATGAGCGGCTCGCTTCGTATTACTCACTCTTTATCAGAAGTGGGAAAATGAAACAATGGATTCGAAGCTCACTGTTAATAAAATATATTTACCTTTCGTAAACCTCTTGTGGCTGCGTATCAAGAAGAACAGAGTTCACGGAGTTCCATTCAACATGCACTTGCTTATCGCGGCTCGCATACATCAGGTTATGTAGCGATGACTCCAGAGGACTACGCACAGAACAATTTAATAAAGTAAAATGTATGGTAACTTGGAAAAATAATATAATAGATTTTTCTTCATTTAATAATTATAAAATGAAATAAAGTACAATGTATGTAGTAAAATATAAAAAAAAATATACTACGACAATACACACACCGCCATCTAGTCCCAAATTAAGCGTAGCTTGTGTTATGGGTACTAAGATAACTGATGAATATTTTTATGGATAATATACATAAATACGTATAATATACATACACTGAAAAACATTCATGTTGATCACACAAACATTTTGCAGTTGTGGGAATCGAACCCACGGCCTTGGACTCAGAAAGCAGGGTCGCTGCTCACTGCGCCAATCAGCCGTCAAAATGGTCAGTTTGAAACAAAATGTAATAGATTTTTCTTTAATAGAAAGCTACCCGCTAAACGCGTTTCTTCGTCTGGTTTAATTAAGGTGTCTACAAAACCCGTGGGAAGTGTATGTTATCCTGGGATAAATAGCCTATGCTACTAGCTAGGCCTGTCAAATCACTCCATTCCAAAATCCACTTAATTGGCCTTTACGCCCTAACAAAACGATAAATAGTTAGGGCGTTAAGGATTCCGCTTTAATCTCTGACAAGATACAAAAATGAATGTTAAAATGTAAAATCAAAATAGTTGATGTCTTGCCGGCTTCTTCTCAGTAGAATCTGCTTTCCGAACCGGTGGTAGAGTCACTACAAACAGACAGACTTGACGTTTCAAAAGTGCTTATATTAGGCCTAATTGAAATAAATGAATTTTGAATGCTACGGATTTTTTACATAATATACGCAGACACACCGCGTCGCATAGCACATCCGCGCTATTAGTTCGTTTCCTCTTAGCTTTCTTTATGACTTTTTCATAATGGCGATGTTAAAAACCTCTAATTACCTTGCTCGGCGATTTGACTATCAAATGCAATAAAAAAAATCAAATTCGACTCGTAGTTACATGACAGAGGATTTGAGGTTTAAGAAAACACACTGTTTAGCTTTATTATAAAGGCGAACGTTCAATTCCTTGCCAAATCACATCAAAGCCTAAAATCAACCACACGTCTCTCTCTCATTCTCTTTTTGTGTCAGAATTTAAAAAGAAAGTTTATAAACTTCACAACTAACCTATCAGGTCCTTTAAGACACGCGTCCGAGATACAGTCCTTGTAGTTAGGCTCTTCGAATTCAAGCAATTGGCTGAACGCTAGTTCGGTTTGCTCCTTATTGTATGCACGCTTTTGAGCCATATTGAGTTCTGTGGCCACTTGCCTAAGGTCGTGATTTAGCTGGCAACACAAATACATAAAATTGTATAAGTTGTTTTGTTATACTTTTCTTTTTGTTCTATGTATTTTTTGTGGTGTGCAATAAAAGTATATTCATTCATTAATTCATTAATAAATTTAAAATGAACTCAATAGTTGATCGATTCTTCCATAACACCCAAATGTCTATTAGATATGCATACATTATATAATATGCAAAGTAATTTTTTTGATAAAAAAGTTTTTTTTATCATCGAATTTTAATCTATAATAGTAAGCAATATTCTTAATATTTGAAGCTTACAACACCAGAGATAAAAAAAATCAAACATTAATTACTGCATTCAGAAATTTCAAAGCAGCTGGTCATATTAAACACTTGTTTATATTTTTTTCTGCTGCCTACCGTACCGAAAATACCGGGAATGATTAAATTCATACCGCCGCAAAGCGCTGTTCACAATCGATATAGAACGTTTCTTATCCACCAAACTATTAATTTAATTTTATGTTCCAATATAGTACAAAGAAGAAAAAGTTAAATGTGTGGAAAAACAATACTATAAAAAGTCAGTTTTACCTTTGAATCGTAACTTTCCTCGCTAGTGACTGCATAACCTTTTTCTAAAAGCGCCTTATTAACGCTAATCTTTCCCCCTTCAGCCAACAGTTCAATGGATGTTATTCCATGAGTTACCGAATAAATCTGAAAAATATGATAAGAGTTACAAATGTATCGGTTTTACAACACGCTGGGAATTTGCTACTCATGATGGTGTAATCTTATAATAAGTTAGTGTATAAATAACTAAATAAAATTTATGCTGCCTTTGAACCAATTTGTCATCACTAATGTGTCACAAATTTTATTTTTAATTATCTTTTACCAGAAACAATGTGTTAGGTTTTAAATAAAGGTTATTATACAATTGGTGCATTTCATAATGACAAGTTTGCATGGAAGCTGGCTACTCCGATTTTATTTTATTCTCATGAAATAAAATTTTGTTTGTCAAATTTAAAAATTAAAAGTTAATGTTGGATAAGAGCAAGTGCTGCGTTACTCGACGTATTCTTCACTGTAGAATGTGGTAGTACTACGTAAGACAGCCTTTACTTTTTAAAATTTTAATTTTGAGATTGTGTTCTTGATAACCAGTATTATATCAAAACATATATGATCATCATCATATCAACCCATTACCGGCCCACTACAGGGTACGGGTTTCCTCCCACAATGAGAAAGGGTTAAAGCCCTAGTCCACCACGCTGGCCCAAAGCGGATTGGTGGACTCCACACATCCTTGAAAACATAATGGAGTTGCAAGTTTCTTCACGATGTTTTTTTCAACGTTGAAACAAGTGTATTTTAATTGCTTAAAAAACGCCCATCTATCTACGAGTATATATATAAAAGAAAAAGTGTGTGGGTATGTTCCGTATAGGCTCCGAAACGGCTGGACCGATTTCAATGAAACTTTCAGGGAATCTCCGGATTGACCTGGCGAGTAATCCTGTAAAGTTTGGCGACGATCGGAGCAATCCTATTTTTGAACTGTCAAACTGTCAAATACAGCTTTTATTTACTATGATGATATTCTATTGCTGGGTGTACATGGGTGTAGATAATGATCTTCATCCGCTCGAGAAGAGAATGAATACGGAGAGAAATAAATGATTTAATATATTATGAGACTTAAATTAAAAATTTAATGATGTAAGTTTATAGTTTAAATAAAATAAAGCAAAATCTAGACCGGCGAAGCGGGCTGGGTACGTTAGTAACTTAAAAAAGTTAGAGGTGGGAGCTGGGATTCGAACTCGGCCCCCGGAAAGTGAAGTCGAAGTCCTACCCTCTGCGCTAACATCGCTTACGGTTTATTAAGTAGATTGATTTAAAATGTCTCACCTTCCCCAGAAGCCGACCCTTGGAGACCAGGTCAGTGAAAAGTCGCGCAGCGTTCGCACTCCACTGCGCATGCGCATGCAACAGAGGTGAGGGCGCGATGTTGCTTAGCACACACTGCATCGCTAGGGGAGGTATTTCTCTGCACTCTCCCAATGGAAGCTCTCTTAGGCTGTTCGATCCAACACGACCCATGCTTCCGAAATCTATGAAGAATACCTGAAAGACAAATTTAAGAATACCTGCAAGACAAATTTACGAATAACTGCAAGAAAAAATTACGAACACCCGCTTGACAACATTGGTAAGACTAATGGCGACACGTGCCATAAAATTTTACAAATACCTGTTATACAAATTTTCGAATACGTGTAAGTAAATTTTATGAACCTGCAAGACAAATTTGCTTGGCATATACCCAAAATTTTCCCCAGATATTATAATGACGTCAGAAGACACGATCCCTATTTAATGAAGTGTTGAGAGCGACGCTTCGTATTATGAGACTTTGCTTGCCTTAAAATGGAGTCTACTGTCTTACCTCCATCATACTGTTAGGTAGCAGACGCGTTATCCTTGCGCGGAACAACAAGGTACCATTGGCGTCGGAATACGGCGCAGCTACCAGCGCATCCACGGCAACAGCGCTTGTGTACGAGAGCAAGGGCTTGCGGTTCAGCGATGTTTGAATCAAACGCAGTTCCGAGGATGTTGAATCGTCAGCGTATTGCACCCAGAAACGGCCGATGTTAACCAGCTGTAAATTTAAATTCGAATTCGACTTCAAAAATGTTTTATTCATTAAAACTTTCTAAGAAGAAACTGAGCCACTGAAGAAGTGTGAAAGCATTTATTCCGATTTAAAATATAATGTATATAGACGCATTTAATAGCATGTACACATGCACACACAATGACCCACATTATACAGACCAAGACATACCACTCAATGGTGTTTTTATTTTATTTTTTATCCTGTCTTTTGTTGCTATTATGGAGGGTTGAGGTAAGGAGAGTCATCTTATATGGGAGAAAAGTTGAAAAAGTGTCCAGTGTATGCGCTAAATAACAGTTCAAAAATCCTCCACAATGGCGCTGGTGGATGCACAGGGTATGGTATGAATGTAGCAATCGTAGATGAATTGAAGTATGCCGAGTTAAAAAATTTAATGTCATTATCGACTAAAGTAGTTAATTATTGAGAATTTCAACAACTTACGTTGTACAAAATATTGTGGTAAATATAACCTTACTCTCCATACTTCCTTGTTTATTTTTCAAGCCTACTCTAACAATATTTATATTTGGCGCTTCTTTTATGAGTTACCCTGATGCAAATGTGGCGCCATCCTAATTTAATACATTTTGACGACACTTTTTCATATACACAGATGACTCTCCTTACCTCTACCCTCCATAGTTGCTATCGAAGAGTAAAATAAATACGGGATCTGTAAAAAACCGTGACACACGCGGACGAAGAACGCGTGTAACAACTACTTTATTTATAATATAATAAGAAAGGTCACGCATGTAAACCCTACTGAATTAGTCAAAAGTCCTTTTTTTTTTTGCACGCACATGTTATCATGGAACCAGGTTCCTTCCTGCGGTGTTTTCTCGCATGGCAGAACCACACTGTCGTAATGCCGCTTATTCGCCCATACAGCGAGGTGTGTAGGGTTTAACCGTCTAAAAATAGCGAATCCGTCTACTTGTCGGTTTTTTGAACTCATCACAGGATTCATCATCATCATCAAAAGCATATTACAGTCCACACCTGGACTAAAGGCGTCTCCCAACTGGAGAAAAACAAGACACAGGTATTTTGATGCTTACTAGGAGGATGTTAAATCTTTATTAGTTTCTATCATTAAGCTCAAAACACTCATGTTATTTTCAGTGTTCACCGTCCATCAACCAACGGGTTCATCAAGAAATGCCAATGAACCCGGCGAGCTTCTCGTATGTCTACAACTTTGGTTATCAACAGGTTGCAGATAGATCTAAAGATCTCATTTCGGTTTTGCGATATTCCGAGCTTTATCCAGTTTTTTATGAGGCAAATAGCAACTTTGTTGCGGAATTCCAAGAACTCACCTGAGATATTTGCAAGGGAAAATGCGTGTCATCAATTTCAGGCAGCCGCGGCACCATTTTGTCCATATTCGTATTTTTCTTCATCTCTGCAATGCCTTCGGCCAGCGCAACCGCTTTTTCAATTCTAAAGAAAATATTCAAATGACACGACTGACATCCGTTTTCTTATATTCAATCTATCCGTAAACTGTTGATAAGTTGGTTAGCCAAGTTGTTATTTGTAAAAAAAAAGAATGGATATTTTTGCGAAATAACAACGTTGCTTAGTAATAAATCTATAGATTACGGATATTATTTGAGTATTAAAATGGACATTAGACATTAGGTATCTTTGCGCTTTCTGAGTGTCCCCGCATAACTGAAATGTATCGCTAATGCATCCGAATTAAATATACCGAAATACCAAGTGTAGCGTATCAAATATAAATTTAATTATTTCTTCAATAAATAAAATAATAATGAATTAGCACATTTTTAGAAACGGTTCTTCTTCTTCTTCAAAATGCCTCGCTCACAGGTACTTATAGTTATCAAAAGTATAATTATTTTTTTCCCACTTAATAAAACTAGTGCAACTATTTTATTTGCAACATAGTATAGATAAAAATGTATGTATATGTATAAATAATAGATGGATTGGATTTTCTTAACAGATTTCCTTCTGATTCCTTTGTGCCATCTATAGATTCCAAGACAATTTTGTGTGGACTTCCTTTACAGTCATTGCATGTTATCTTACCCCCAGTGGCGTGCATAGAGGGTATGCACAGGGTTTGCACAGGGTTTGCAGATGATATAAAATGCGAGTTATAAATACTTACGGGTAGGCTTTTTATAACTCTTACAATGCCTATCCTTAGGTTTTTTATAACTTGTACTGGAGATTTTCTTCATTTTATATCATCTACATACCCTGTGCATACCCTCTATGAATGCCACTGATTACCTCTTAGTTAAGCAAAGAATAAATTGGAAATATTCGATTAATTTCCAGTCTGGAAAAATTATTAAGACTCGAATTCTCTCAAAAAAAAAAAACGGAATGCTTGTACTTATTTTCATCTTTATTATTTTATTTTTTCTGCTTCAGATACCTAGCCCATTTACAACACAAAAAAATAAGACAATCAAGATATAAACTTTATAAAATACCTAAGCCTAAATTTAATTTTTTTTTAATGAAAAAAGTATACGTACGGTAGCAAAGGTATTCTTATATCCATCCTCAGCTGTCTCGCTTTAATTGATTTATACACAGGCAACAACACTTGACCGGGTATGGTTGGATCCTTGAAAATAAAACAATTTCTGTCACCAGTCTGATGAAGATGATGGCAAATACAATGATCATTACAGCAATTCGAAATACATCTATGCACAATTCAAAAGAGTATGTGAAAAACATGCACGCCATACCGCATTAGAGCAGCGTGGTGGATAAGGTCTTAATAACTCTCTCTAAAGTAATTATTTTTTAAGCTATTGCTGGCATACGATTGAGTTGAAAGTTGAAAAGTTATGACACGCAATATTTCATATATGCACGCAACACATACCCTTTTTAATGATTATTAGACTGTTATTTACAGGAAGCAAATGTTTGATTTGGCAAGTTAGCCCTTAACTGCAATCTCACCTGAGGGTACGTGATTATGCAATATAAGACAATATGCAAGTACAAACAAACCTGTTAGGCTGGTTAAATTTAACGCAGTACCGGTTTCCACGGTCTTTATCGGTCGGGTGATAACTAGACCAGATCAGAGAAAATTCAAATAATACCGTGACAGCTATATCAAAATTTAGATAGATGGATAGATAAATTCTTTATTGCACACAATTAAGGGATAAAGATAACATATATTGAAAACATAAATACTAAAAAAAATTAATATGGTATTTGACACTTACACCACCCTGGTCACTTCTCAAGTTTTGGTTGTCTTGGAAAGTCAAGTACACTTTTCTGAAACAAACTTTAACAATAAATATAACATGGTAGCATATAAGAATATACCTATAACTATAAAAATACATTTTTAGTTAAATTTTATATACGAGTATATCGAAAATTCCCCGTTACTATCGAATTATTCTATGCCAAAAAAGAAATATTTATATGTTTGTTGTTTATGTTCAGCTTGAATTTGATGAAATTTAACACAAAGATAGCTCTCATTCCTGAAAAAGACATTGAATACATTTTTTCCGGGAACAGCACAGGTGACCGTTTCCACAGCACGCGGGAACAAAAATCTATCCTTTGTTACCTAAGATCTTGACGAAATTTTACATAGAGATAATTCCATCCATTAGTTTTCCTGGGCTAAAATTATAATGATTCGTCTCCAACACAGCTATCCTGTGTGTCACGAGATATTTATGTCTATCATTTTCTCGTCCTATTCCTATATGATAAGACCAGTAAAAAGGTAAGACTTCAATATACCGTCGCGCGCATCAAAATCCTGCAAGAGGCAACGAAGGAGTTTTTAGCCCATGTAATAGTGGATGAAATAGAGTGCAAAAGCTAGTCTGATATTTATATGAAACAAAAAAAAAGTCTCACCGGCTGTTCTTATCAAACGTCACTCTGGGTTCATCCCCAATCTGCTGTCTCACTTTATTCTTGATAGCTGTCGCGTAGACTTCCACCGGCTGGCCGTCGGGGAATCCCCTGAGGTACACACTGTTGCGGGGATCGAGGCCTCCCAGTACTCGTACCGCGTTTCTTTCGCGATCCCCGTCTGTTGACCCTTGCACGAAGTATTGAGGGTAGAACGCGCCGGCCAATATAACCTATGGCAATATACAGATTATTTACAGGGTTAAATAAGAAATATCAGAAAACTCCCGGCCTGTAGTTGTTTGCATAAAAACTTTTGCTCTACGACTTTTTTTAACTGGATAGTTTGTGAAATATTAAAAAATCAATATTTTACATAGATACTCTGGAACGCTTCAAATTTCTTGGCCCGTGCACATCCCAAGGCTCCCAGCGATCCACCAGAGAAATATGCTAAGAATGGTAAAGTAACTCTCGCAGTTATTCGGAGTACTTAACTGTTAAAGCGGCAACGCTGTGGAATGCCCTCCCTGATGACATTCGGCGCTCCCCTTGCGATTTTTAAAAGTCGTTAAGGAGGCACTATTTGTCTCTATAAACATGTTAATACTATAAATATTTACGTATATATACTATTACATTTATATTATTACATTTACTATTTTTATTTATTTATTTATGTATTTTTTTAGTGAATAAATGTATGTGTAATTATATGTATAGTATTGCGATTTCCCGTCTCTCATTGCCTTATTCCATTAGTGAAGGTAGCCTGGAAGAGATCACTTTTAGTGATAAGGCCGCCTTTTGCACATAATTTATGTTAAAGTAAGTGTTCCTGTGTGTTTTCCTTTGTCAAGCAATAAAGTTGTTTAAATAAATAAATAAAATACTCGTTACTATTCTATAATGTAACATGGGCAACAGCGCACGAATCACGACTCTATCATGCGGTCAATTACCCGACTACGCGACGTTGGCGAATCGTGTGTTTGGTTTCACAGTGTAATGTGTCATTTTACAAAAATAACAATTATTTATTTTTTTTTAACTAAATTAACAGTGAATTAGAAGTAAGTAACTAAATCGTAGAAAAAAAGTTGTTAGTTTTTATGATACGAAATACAAGGCCGAGAGCTATCTGGAATTTTTATTTAACCCTGTATAAACGGGTTCGCAAGCTGCGGAATAATAGTACAATGACTGCAAACCACATCACACGGCCGTATCACACTATATTCAAGTTTTTGTACGGCTTTGGCCGTGGCTAGTGACCACCCTACCGTCAAAGGCGTAACGCCAGGCGGTTTAGCGTTCCGTAGCGTACGATGTTCCGTAGAAACCGATTAGGAGAATGGGTTTAATATAACTGCCATACTTCCTAACAGGTTAGCCCGCTCCCATCTTAGACTGCATCAGTTGAGATTGCAGTCAGTGCTAACTTGTAGTGGAGTAACATAAATAAAAATAAAGTTTCACCGGCGCAACCGATCAACATCGCATCCTAATCCTATATGGATGCGATGTTATGGATGCAATGTAATAAATGCAATATAATAAATTTTATTTTTGTGATTAGACCTTCTGATCTAGCATGCTGATTATACGTATATAGTACTTTTACATGACATCAAATTACCTACATATTAGTCTTACTTATTTTATAGTGCTTACCTACAAGCTAATAATATTTAACCATATATATTTCTTTTTTTTTTCTTCTTTTATAGTTGTATGTAAATGTAAATGGTATATTAAGGTTTGCGCTATGCATTTCACATTTTCTTTCTTGTTTTACTGCCATCGCTTAAATCATTTTTATATGGCATACAATATCGTCCCTAAAATAATCCTTACTAATATTATAAATGTGAAAGTGTTTCTGTTTGTTTGTCCTTCCTTCTCGCACAATCTAATCAGCCAATCAACTCGATTTTTGGCATAGAGTTAGTTGAAAGGACGGAGCCTAACATAAGCTCTACCTGGAGAACAAACTGTTCCCACGGGATTTGTAAAAAAAAGCCATAACAAACGCGGACAAAGAAACATCTAGTAAGGATTATATTTCAGAAATACAAGCGTCAATAATATTAAAATAGTACTGCTTTAAGCGATTATAGCGAGTCAGACCGTACTAAAAGTAAACAGTTTCAAACTCACCTTAAGTACCAGAGAAAGTTCATGTTTGTTCCAAGGTGAGGTAACGTTTCTGGCATCAATTCCTTCCCTCGATAGGCGTGTCTGTATTTCTTTGACCAAATCGTTGAGTTCCCTAAGAGCTCGTATTTGCACGTAGAAGCGCCTCGCCCACTGAACTTCGCTAGTGCCTTGCTGTTTGAAGTGATTTTGCTGACGTAGATGATTCCACACCTTTAACGAAATCGAAAATTATGATTTATTTCATTAGAGACTGACGGGCCTAGCGGGCGGGTGTAAATGTTCCGCCGAGTAACAGAGTAACGATCGGTTTCATTGGTGCCAAGCCAAGTTCTCGGTTCAGGTTTTCACATCGTAGAAAAGCAATTGTGTTGCATCGAGTGTCCTGTATGCAAGTTGGTAGTGTCTTTTATGCAAGTTTAGTGAGTCCCGTATACAGGTTGCTAGTATCTTTTATGCTAGTTTATTACGTCTAGTATACAGGACGCTAGTGTCTTACATGCAAGTTTAGTACGTCTCGCATACAGGAAGCCCGTCTCGTATACAGGAAGCAAGTGTCGTTTATGCAAGAAAAGTACATCTCGTATACAGGAAGCAAGTGCCGTTTATACAAGTTCAGTACCTCTCGTATACAGGAAGCAAGTGTCGTTTATGCAAGTTTAGTAAATCTCGTATACAGGAAACAAGTGTCGTTTATGCAAGTTCAGTACGTCTCGTATACAGTAAGCAAGTGTCGTTTATGCAAGTTTAGTTCATCTCGTATACAGGAAGTAAGCGACTTTTATGCAAGTTTAGTACGTCTCGTATACAGGAAGCAAGTGTCGTTTATGCAAGAAAAGTACATCTCGTATACAGGAAGCAAGTGCCGTTTATACAAGTTCAGTACGTCTCGTATACAGGAAGCAAGTGTCGTTTATGCAAGTTTAGTACGTCTCGTATACAGGAAGCAAGTGTCGTTTATGCAAGAAAAGTACATCTCGTATACAGGAAGCAAGTGCCGTTTATACAAGTTCAGTACGTCTCGTATACAGGAAGCAAGTGTCGTTTATGCAAGTTTAGTACATCTCGTATACAGGAAGCAAGTGTCGTTTATAGAAGTTCAGTACGTCTCGTATACAGGAAGCAAGAGTCGTTTATGCAAGAAAAGTACATCTCGTATACAGGAAGCAAGTGTCATTTATGCTAGTTTAGTACGTCTCGTATACAGGAAGCAAGTGTCGTTTATGCAAGAAAAGTACATCTCGTATACAGGAAGCAAGTGCCGTTTATACAAGTTCAGTACGTCTCGTATACAGGAAGCAAGTGTCGTTTATGCAAGTTTAGTACGTCTCGTATACAGGAAGCAAGTGTCGTTTATGCTAGTTTAGTACGTCTAGTCAAAGTCTAGTAAAGGTCGTTAAAGTCTTATATGCAAGTTTTGTACGTCTCGTATACCCGCCCCCAACGTTGCTTGAGGGTTGGCGGGCTTAAAGGATTATTAAACAAAATAACTAGAAATGTATGCCTTTCAAGTAAAATGCTTCTCAAAAAATGCTTTGATGTTACAGCATCTGTATTATAATGTGATTGATTTTCGTTCTAAATATAAGTTATGGTTAATTTGATTGGTTGGTTTTTAATTGATTAGTTAAGGATCATTTTTAATTCTATTGATTTGTTACTTTATTTTTAATATATTGCGCAATTAAAAATATCTTTTCACTAACCAAATTTGCACACTAATAGTTTAGTGGAGTGTTATGGCCTCTAAACTGACTGTATTGTTTACTAACATCTATATATTGTTTAAACTTTCTTGCAAATAAATGTTTTTATTTATCCCAGTGATCAGTCTCTTGATCCGTTAGTCCGAAGAATATGCTACTTATACACCTTTAAAATGGCATGCGAAATTAGTGTAGTACAGTTAAAATATACATGAAATTACTTATATCTGCTAATAAATCAAATTAGACTGAAAAAGTAGGAAAACGCTTTGAAAGAAACTAAAACTATTATAATCTGTTTCAAAGAATCCAAAAATAAAATGTATCGGGCACTTTTCTTATCTGATTTCCGAACTTAGAAACCTGTTCTTAGCGCGATGTCGGTTTATTATTACGGGCGTGAGTCAGTTTACCTTATAAACATTCAAAATAGCTATGCAGTCACTCGTAGAACCGTCGGCCCATGTTAGCTTGGAGTTGTAAGCGTTCAGACGCTCTCGGAAGGGGCTACTGAATACATTCTTCACAGTCATGCCAGCAGCTGAGAATAACAAATATATTAGTTAAGATCGTGACATGGCCGGACTCTATTGAAGCGAAGTGAAGCTTGCACTTTCCAGAGCATATTTTCAAACATTATCATTTCATACATTATTATTATGAATTATTATACTATAACTAGCGGACCCCAACGCCATCTGTCGGGCTGATTTGTGAATCTAAACCATCCAGGGTGCCACCCAAACGCATACTAAAAAAATCATTCAAATCGGTCCAGCCGTTTAGGAGGAGTTCAGTGACATACACACGCACACAAGAAATATATATATAAAGATAATTCATTTATTTAGTGCTTTCATGTATATCACACAATACTATACACATTATTGTAAGATAGTAGATAGGCATATAAACATGAAGCCCCGTGTCAGAGCATTGCAATATGGTTGAAATTATTTAGACCGTTTTTCTTTTTTATAATACTACTAGCTGTTGCCCGCGACGTTTGATTTTGTTCTTTGATGTGGCGTTCAATTTAGTTGTAGTTCTAAAAAAAATTAAAGTATTCAGTATCGCTAAGCCTAAATGAGGTGTTTGCTGCTGTCTGCTGAGGAGTTCTGTCGTCTATCTCCAACCACATTCATCAGATCTACACAAAGTTTGGGCAAAATTAAACCCACATATTATTTAAATTGGTTATAATTTGTCGGAGTTATGGTGTGAAAACGTCAAACACTTTCATTCCCTCTCCCAAAGGAACCGAGCTTAATGTCGGGATAAAAAGTATCCTATATTACTTCTAACACTTCCAAGAATATGTGTACAAAGTTTCACGAGGATCGGTTAAGAAGTTTTTGCGTGAAAGCGTAACAAACAAACTTACATTGACTTTTATAATATTAGTAGGGATTAAAGTTGGTATATAATGTGGTTAGAACTTTTGACACCACTAACTCTTGTAAGATATGTACGTTTAAATATAGCTTGCTTCAACGGGAAAAAATCGCGAGGAAATCTGCATGCCTGAGAATTCTATAAATTTCTCAAAGACGTGTCGAGTCCACCAGACCAAAGAAGTTTAGCACCAATAGCAGTTACCCACCCATTATAACACTTTCTTCAAGGCAACCGAAGATATATCCCAGCACTATCAGCTTGGACACCTTGACGTCGAGAGGTAGCTTGGCCATAATACGACCCAAGTATGTGATATCACCGTCTGATCGAGACCATTCGCCGCACAGTGTCTTTTTTAATGCTCCCGCCTGCAAAAAGTTGTATTCAATGTAATATAAAACACCAGTGTGAGTTAACTGGCGAGTCTACCCGGGGAAGTTAGGCCATAGATTTTTTTTATTAAATAATCTTAGCAGACGGCCGGTTCGCGCAGTGGGCAGCGTCGAGTCCAAGGCCGTGGGTTCGTAGCCACAACTGGAAAATGTTTGTGTGATGAACATGAATGTTTTTCAGGGTCTGGGTGTTTATATTTATATTATAAGTATTTATATGAATATTTTGCTGTGTACCAGTGACCGCTCCATCTGCCGAAAGCGAGACTGACAACCGCAAATAAGTGCAAAATAAAACTTATATGTAATGTATTATTTGTTTTGTTTCTCATTTCTTAATCATTCCATAAAAATGTGCCACAGCGAAGCCTGGCAGGGTGAAACTAGTATATTCATAAAAATATTCATCAGTCATCTGAGTACCAAGCTACGCTTAATTTGAGGCTAGATGGCGATATGTGTATTCTCGTAGAAAATTTATTGATTTATTTTATTTATTTGTTTATTTACCGCTCTTCGTAAAATTAGATATTTTAAATAGCGGAACGGATTTTAATGCAGTTTTCAGTAACAGTAGTTTTCAGTATAGACTTAAGGGAGGCTTTTTTTTTCTACTATTGTGGGACTGCAATCTCAATTGGTAGTAAGTGATAATGCAGTCTAAGATGGTAGCGGGCTTACCTGTTAGGGAGAATGGTAGTCATACCCTTAATCGGTATATATGCGTCATCGCACCGGAACAAACATCGCTTAGCGGCATGTCTTTGTCGGTAGGGTAACTAGCCACGGCCAAAGCCTCCAAACAAACCAGACCAGAGAAAGTTCAGAAATTAAAGTTTGTATTAAACGTATGCTTATAGAAAAGTCCTATTATCGTATTAAGGACTACGTCAACGATAAAAATGCTTGGGTGTAAATGTAAGATGGTGATAACAAAAAAAATATAACTGGCTAAGTTTGTTGTGGGCTTCATTTTGGACCAGGGCGCGTTTGGAACCCTCGTAGCTTTAGTTTTAAGTTGACGAATTTAGTTATCGACATCAACTCACTTCTGTGTCAAATTTTACATGTAATGTACGCATCAAAAGTGCAATCTATGTGGCTTTTTGAATAAAGAAATATTTGACTAGGATTATAAATTCCCAAATACCCCTGCCCGTAATCGGACCCGGGACCTCCTAGCGCTCATCGTTGCGCCAAGATGATCTATATTAATAATATATATAAAGTAAATATGCATGCTATAGCAGCGAAAAGAAATTCAAAGATCTGTAATGTGGTGTCGCAAGAAACATATTTTTGTGAGCTTAGATTGCAAACGCTGGCTAAACCTTAAGAGATATATACTAAGACAATAGATACATCACCATCTAGTTCCAATAAAGTATGGAGGGTAGAGGTAAGGAGGATCATCTGTGTATATGAAAAAGTGTCGTCAAAATGTATTAAATTATACACAATATTTTGTACAACGTAAGTTGTTGAAATTCTCAATAATTAACTACTTTAGTCGATAATGACATTAAATTTTTTAACTCGGCATACTTCAATTCATCTACGATTGCTACATTCATACCATACCCTGTGCATCCACCAGCGCCATTGTGGAGGATTTTTTAACTGTTATTTAGCGCATACAACTGGACACTTTTTCAACTTTTCTCCCATATAAGATGACTCTCCTTACCTCTACCCTCCATACAATAAAGTTATTCTATATTATACCTTAAGAGATAGATAAAAAATAAATATACTAAGACAATACATACATCGCCATCTAGTTGCAATAAAGTTATTCTATATTATACCTTAAAAGATAGATAAAAAAATAAATAAAAGAGATATACTAAGACAATACATACATCGCCATCTAGTTGCAGTTATTTTATATTACAATCTTATGTAGATGCACTCAGCACGATAAAAAGACCCAAAAACTAGCAGACAGCAGCCTGTAGTTATAGGAGTGTACAAGTCTAAACTACAGCTCTAAAACTGGTGTTTACCTCCTTGAGCACGAGTACGGTGCGGAGTATGTTGGACATGTTCGGTGGATCCATCGCAAGAGCAAGAATATCACTGGGCGGACCCATGTCCAACATTTTGGCTAGAAGTACCAATCGCTCTAGAGGGCATCGGATAATTTCTGGTTGGCATTCTTGTGAAAACTGATCCTGTAATAAAAAAAAACATTAGGACGAGATCTTCGCTATTTCGTTGGAAAGTGGGGTAATATGCAAATCCGGATATTCAGTATTCATGGTTAAAAAAAAAAGTTATGTACCGCAAACATTTTCCTGGTTTATTAGACGTTATAAAAAAATTACGCTGTGACAACCATAACATCAGCTGTGTTTAAATTTAAGGTCAGACGTGGTTACATATTAGTATGGGTATGGCAAGAACAAAAATATCGGACAATAATTAACACAAATTCACATGGGTTGTAAATGTGAATCCAAGTCATTACATTTAAGATTGTCTATTACAATTAGGATTACAAACTGGAATATTATTTAAATTTTTTAGTTTTAAAAAAAAATCTCCAAATTAAGTATTAGTGATACTCAATAAAAGTGATGGGGCTGGCATGTCTTCGAGGATAAAAGTCCCCAAAATCAGATCTATTAGGATAAATGTAAGGTTTATTATTCTCCATGGTAACTAGAATAGGTAAAAAAAAATTATAATGTTTTCTATCTCACTCTGACCATGAATTTATGTGTTTGTTTCTTTATCTAGATATTATTCGGTTTCCTTGGTAACTTAAATAGGAAAAATACAGATAAAACAGTATGAATATTTCTATCTCATTCTTTGCTGGCTTCATCCTACACATTTTCGAATTTGTGTCTCTGTCGTTTTTACCGTTGCATCCGGTTTGAAATCTCACCATTCTAAAGAAGTTGCTCTTCAATAATACCAGGAATCAGCATCGACACTAGATGGCGCTTTTCCGATTCCATACATATAATAGTTAACTTTCACGCGTTAACTGTTATATGCATAATAGTTAACTTTCACGCGTTAACTGTTATATGCATAATAGTTAACTTTCACGCATTAACTGTTATAAGCAAACTCACATAAAACTTATCCGTAACGAGTCGATACACTCGGCCGTCCCGCACACGACCGGCACGTCCCGCTCTCTGTTCGCAGTTGGTCTTCGAGGCCCAGCACAGTTGGAGTGATGTAAAGTTTGTGTTCTGATCTGCGACCAGTATTTTCATCAGGCAGAAGTCAATTACTGTACAAAGAAAACAACACACTAAACAAAAACCATTAAAAATGATAAATAACTACTTATTCATTTCTTTAGAAAACTTCATTGCCCATCATTTGTGCCTCGTTGGTCTAGTAGCAAGTTAAATTACGGATCACGATGTCCTGAGTTCAAATCCAAGAACGGACCAAACCTTTTATAGGAATTGTGTTTTGTATGTACAATCCCAGAGTTAGGAAAGCGGCAGTGCCCCGTGGAGCACGTTAAGCCGTCGGATGCGGCTATTATCAGTAACTTGTGACAATTGTCGTTAAAGCCCACCAATCCGCATTGGACCCGCGAGGTGGGTCTATGCTCTAAAACCGTTCAATAGTTTTAGGGTGATGATTGTACAATGTACCTCCATCCATGGTATGTGCTCCAGTATGTGACACTCTTAAGAAAAGTTATCCAGTTCTTGTTGCTAAGGTAATCATTTACAAACAGCCTTTAGTGAAACGTATAGGGTTATATTTGCATAATTTTATTGTTTGCGTAGATCTAACGTTCCGCGTTAATATCGACGAAAACACATCGATTTAAGAACCTGCCCTTTTCAAGTTGGTTAAAAACAAAACACTTCCTAGTAAACACACTTATCGGAAAGTATTCACTTGAAACAGGTTTTTTTCCAATGAAAACACAATAATTATATATTGGTTAATATTTAACATGAATGAACCATATATATTAGTTATATTATCTAATACGTCAACAAATTTTTATTAACAATTGACATTTAAAACATTTTAACATAATTTGTTTATTAATAGTTTAATGGTAATCTTTAATAAAAATGTAAGTATATTAATAACAAGATAAAGAAAAAGAACATCGCTAAAAAACAATCAAGTTGATAAATAAAAGACTTAGTATTTATCTTATGATTGCGTCATCAAGGTCGCCAATGAGTGCAGACACATTTTTCACACATAATTGTACATCCTCGGTAGTATAGTGGTAAGTATCCCCGCCTGTCACGCGGGAGACCGGGGTTCGATTCCCCGCCGTGGAGTACCTTTTTTATTTTTGTAGCTTTCAATCAATTTAAAATTTTTGATTTTTTTTATTTGTACCTAAAAATCGGAAGGATTATATTTGAACTAAACTGCGACTTTTGTAAAATGCTATTATTATAGTGTGCTCAAGTGTTTTCATATTACCGAATATCTCATTTATTGGGGGCTATCTTCGTAATTTATCGGCTTTTTGCTCGGCTCATATAGGTTGTAGTGTGATTTAAAATAGTGTATAAACTTCTCAGGAAATTATTAAGGCTATTAAATGAAAAAAGTTAGTTTCATAGCAGAACATTAGCACGTGCATACAAATAACTCATCAGATCTATTAATATTGGCATAGATTCACTCACCGTATTTGATATCAGGAACAGTGATGGAGCTCTCGGCAATATTCGTGGCGAGAATGATTTTTCGGTGACCGGGGGGCGCTCTTTGGAACACCCTTACTTGCTCGTCAGCGGTGATGGTGGAATGCAATGGCAGCACCCACCATTTGTACGAAACGCATTCAGCACCGCCTATCTTTTTCCTTTAATAAATATACATATCCATATTTCTTTTTTATCTATAACTTATTAATTTGGACTTTTTTTATTCTTAACAATGTTAAGTTATATACATTAAAAAAAAACTAATAAAAATTGATAATAAAAATATCCACTTCTAGGCTTGCGGGGCTTCGGAATGCCCAATCACCTGGCGGTCAGGGCTTCAAAGTGACAGCTGCCTTCTGTATCCGAACCTTGATCCAACAACTATGCACACAATATGAATGCAGCCATCGTAGGCTGACAGTGGATATAAATATTTACGCACAATATTGTATTATTTACAATGAGATAAACATACATTAGGACTAAAAAACAAAACTCACTTTAAGTTATCATCCATGAGGCATGCATAGAGCTCCTCAATTTCATATATTCCTGGTAGAAATATGAGAACAGAAGGTAGATTTGCTTCAGATCTGTCTGTGTACTCTTCTTTTTTGTCAATCTGTTCAAACGCGTTGACCAACTTTATGACGAGGTGGTACATTTCTGGTAAGATAACTGGCTCATCTGTTTTCGGTGTTGCTTGTTGCAGAATCTGTATACACGGTATTTTATATTAACTTAATGAATCTGCTTTGCATGTGATACATTAACCAAACAATGCATAAAGAATAAATTTTGCTTTTGAATTTCAGGCCAGTGGATTCACGCCACGATACGCATTTTTATTTTATATTTACGGTACTATGTTGTATTCCCAAAAATTAGACTACCATCTCACAAAACGCCACATTTACCAACCGTACCTAGCTGCTTTTGCCCCGCAATTTGAAGGTAAACATACCATCAATGTATGGCATTGGGTGTTACCCAGTGATTTGTTGTAACACTCAGTGGGGTGCATAAAGGGTATGCACAGGGTATGCAGATGATATAAGATGAAGAAAATCTCCAGCATGAGTTATAAATCCTTGGGGGGTAGGCTTTTTGTAAATCTTACAATGCCTATCCTAAAGTGTTTTACAAAATTTGTATCAGAAAGAGCGAGGCCTCCAAATACAGGTTTTCTTAAACTTTAATGGGAATCCTAGCCTTTTGTATTGTAATGAATTTAAGATAACAAATAAGTTACTTTCATTTCATTTTCATTACAATGTTGTGGTTGGCATGTTATAACACCAGGCGTTGTAAATATGATGGATACTCGTCGCGTCGTCTTTAACATTACTACACCATTTAATTTATTAACAAATAATTTAAACAAAATGGTAGAATAGTTATAATAGAAAACGCGGCATGATCGTACAAAATCGTTAGTAGCATCTTCTGCCAAATATTCTTATCTTATCTGCTGACGTGCGGTCACTTTGGAAATTTAGAAGTCTAGTCAAAAGCTTAACTCAAAGTCAAAGTCAAATATTTCTTTATTCAAATAGGCACATAGATGGCACTTTTGATGCGTTATTATATACAGTGAGTAGTGATGGCGATAACAACAATCGTAAACTTAAAACTAAAGCTACGAGGGTTCCAATCGCGCCCTGGTCTAAGAAGAAGCCCACAACAAACTTAGCCGGGTGAAACTAATAAATTTATTAATACTTACTGCACCGAATTTACTTAAATGGTTCAAATAAAATGTCTTCACAGTGAAAGTGGGCTTGTCATTTGTTACTTTTAGGAATAAGGACATTTGCTGCCCCTGCGGTGTTGGTGTCATAAAGTAGTTCGCAAATGCCTTGCAATTGAATGTAGCTGACATAAGGATCACTTTCACAGTCGGCGATACTGTGTATAGAAGCTTTTTGACAACTAACAGTAGGAAATCCATATCTTGCCCGCGCTCGTGGACTTCGTCGAGAATTATGTGTGTATATTCATTCATATTTTTTGCATTCACTGAAAAAGAATATTTTATCATCAATTTTTCATCAAAGTTATGATGCGTACATTACGTGAAAAATGTGTAGGTACATGGTAGTGAGAGGATGGCGATGACCATATTGTTTTTTATAAATTTAAAATGCATATAAAAATTTTCGGAACCGACAGGATTTGAACCTGCGACTCTCGGGCAATCGCGGCCTGAGCGCTTTCACTAATTAAGCTACGGCATGCATCAACTGTTCGTCAATAGTTATCACCTGAAAGTTATCACCTTAGAATTTTTTTTTGAGTCTCGAGTTTGCGAACTGGTTTACTATACAACGTGTAATGGAATTACTAAATACCTACTGTTGAAGGGTGCACAAGTGTATTTTATAAGGAATCACCCTGTAAAAATATTAAATCAAAAGAATCATATTTATTTTTCCATACAAGCTAATTCAACACATTAGAAGTGTTCACTTATTACAACCCTATTGAAGATAAAAGACCGATACGGGCACAGTACCTACGCTACGCGACGCGTACATAATGAAATGACAGGAGTCACACGATTTTAATTTTGCATGTGATGTTTGGGATGCATCTGATTTCTTTCAGTCAATACTATGGCATGACAGTGGTTTACACGAAAACTAGGTTTTCGGTTTCATAGATAAGTCTCAGAGACAGTACCTAATGTACCTTTAGAGGTAAAGCCTGTAACGTATTATTTCGGTTTTCATTTACACGTTTTATGTTGGAGTATATACTTGTAATAAATATAAATAAATATACTACGACAGTACACACAACGCCATCTAGTCCCAAAGTAAGCGTAGCTTGTGTTACGGGTACTAAGATAACTGATGAATATTTTTATGAATAATATACATAAATACTTATAATATACATATAAACAACCCACCCACCCACTAAAAACATTCATGTTCTTCACACAAACATTTTCCAGTTGTGGGAATCGAACCCACGGCCTTGCACTCAGAAAGCAGGGTCACTGCCCACTGCGCCAATCGGCCGTCAATATGTTACAGGTAGGCAAGTAAATAATTTAGGTGTGCGTTGAACTTACCTAGTTTTTGTAGTAACACTCCTGTCGTTACATAATGAATTCTTGTATCATTCGTTGTTCTATTCTCAAGACCAACCTGTCAAATCATGAAAATCTAGATAAAAAGCAGAATCAGAGCATTCAGACAGAGCACGTCAGGAGAAGTACTACCGCCATGCCTATTTCTGCCACTAAGTCGCATTGCTGTTTTCCAGTCATGAGTTTAACACCTGTTAAGTGGATTGGTTTTTGATGCATCAATAAAATTCTGTGGTGTCAAACATGTGTTTCTTAATATTTAACCATAAGCCCAAATATCAGGTTATATAACTTTATACAAGACAAACATTCATAAAAACTTAACCCTCTTGGGGTGGTCGAATTTAAAAAAAAACCTCAAGAGTTCCCAAAGAATATCCTCTTTTAATTTCCAATTTTTTACCTTCAGCCATTTTGACTGTAGCTCATGATACACATTACCTTATGTCCGCCTTATTTTGTACTATTTCTAATATACTTTTCTTTTTTTTTAAATTTTCGATTTTGTTAGGAATTAATTTTGCAAAGGATTTAATTAATTGTTAATTAATTAATGTTACATTATATTCCCTAAAATATAACAATATGTACCTGATAACCAACAGGCCCACCAACATCCCATCCCCTCTCTTGGGCCACTCTTCTTGCAATAGATATAGCTGCTATTTTCCTCGGTTGGGTGACAACAATCTTACATGGCTTCCTACTGTTATATGCATCATCTAAAATCCACTGTGGTACTTGGGTTGTCTTACCACAACCCGTAGGTCCTTCAATTATAACTACTGGATAAGCTGTTATTCTGTTCAATATCTGAAAAAGTATATTAAATTATTAGTTGTGATATTCTTGTCATCTGCAGCTGTCTCATAGTGGAGCAGAGGCCTCCTAACAGAGCAGGATTCAGAGGTTTGACCATTTTCACCAAAGGTTGCTATATTCATTATCTTAAAGTATTCACCAAGTTTTCCAACTAACGTCAGCTTCTCAACTATGATAATGTTAAAACAATCAAGTTCATAGAGGTAGATCATAGTTGTATTGCAATTCATGCATTAATATGTACTTACATCATCATGAAAAGCATTGATGGCAAGGTTTTTAGTGTCTTCTTTCTTCTGAAAAGAGTACTTGCTATACACTTCAGTCATTGCCTCCTCAGTCAATCTGGCCACATTTGGCATAGAGGCACCCCAGGATGACAGCTGTTCCAGTGAGTCCAAGCCACCAGAAATACTCTCAAAGTTCTCCCGCTCCCTTTCATTCTAGAATACACAACACAAAAGTACAGTTTTTGTTTTTTTTTATACTACTAATTGACAGACCGGATATAGAATAGGAAACCCACCGCCTATAGACAGAGCAACACTCAGAAGGGAAACATTTTGAAAAGTGTCACCCTTTGTCCATCAATCTGAGATGTAGGTGTTAAGCATCATGAGACTAAATACACAAGCAACCACACCCTTCAGACTGGAATAGAGGAATAGAAATAGGATTTGATTGAATCACATGTCTGCTGCTGTACTTTGTAGGGATTTTCAAAGCGGATACAAATCCTATTAATCCCTACTAATATTATAAATGTCAATGTAAGTTTGTTTTTTACGCTTTCACGCAAAAACTACTGAACCGATCCTCATGAAACTTTGTACACATATTCTTGGAAATTTTAGAAGTAATATAGGGTACTTTTTATCCCGACATTAAGGTAGGTTCCTTTGGCAGAGGGGATAAGTGTTTGACAACTTTACACCATAACTCCGACAAATTTTGCCCAAAACTTTGTGCAGATCTGATGAATGTGGTTGGAGATAGAGGACAGAACTCCTCAGCGGACAGCAGCAAACACCTCATTTAGGCTTAGCGATACTAATACTTTAATATTTTTTAGAACTACAACTAAATTGAATGCGACATCAAAAAAACAAAATCACACGCAGGCGAAGTCGCGGGCAACAGCTAGTATCCTACATTTTACAAAACCTGTTAGCTTTCATTATCAAGGTTTTACATCAAAACAACAACTCTTGAGAGGTCCATAGATGAATTTAAATTAATAATCTTTTTAGTAGGTAAAAAGTAGGGTAAGCTGAATATTAACGAATGACGATGTTATAAAAAGGCGGTAAAGGAATTATAACCAGTAGCCAGTACCTTTAGGTAAATTTCGTTTTCCCTCTCCTTAATTTCTAACGCGTAATCGGTGCCGCTTTCTACAACCGATTGCCGGTGATCTTCACGTCTGTTTAAATCGTTTATAGTATCATTCTTCGTAATACGATGCCCGCCGGTTAGTGGACCTCGAAGTTTTGTTACCTGGCTTGAATGGCAAGGATTATTTAAAAATGCCCTTAATTCGTCCATTATTTCGTTTAACTAGGCATAGAGCGGAATGCAAAAACAATAACAAGTTAATATAGAGAGATATCAAACTATAGCATTAGTTTAGATTTTGATTCAAAGTTGACAGTCACAGATAAGGACCGCAGACTACCTCTACCCTCCATACCGCAGACCCACAGATTAATGATCTTAGAACAAGTCAACAGTGATGTGCCATGTATCGCAGGGTAAAAAAAACCCTTCTTTAGTTCTGGATATCGAAAGTAACATAAGAAGAAAGTATCGTGGAGAGAACGCTGTCGGTAATGTTTGCTTACACACAGGTGACGTCACGCCCTAACTACATCGCAATGCCTGGGAACATTTTCAGAATGCCATTGGTGTAATCGGTGAACTGTCCAAAGCATATGATTGCGTTGAACACAACACGTTATGAACACTAAGCCACTTTGGGATCAAAAAAGTTGCACTTAATTTTACTATCATTTAACTAAGTGATATCCGAAGGGTATGCATATCCGAAGGGTAATATCATAACAGACCTAATCTATGGGACCTTAAAGGATGTCGCACAAGGCTCAATTTTGGGTACCTTCCCATTTTCGATGTATATTCACACGTTGTCAGAGGCACTTGTGACATTTGATAAACGACTAAGACCCCGGGTGCATCTTTGCATCGTTCGAGACCATGCAGGACTGAAGTGTATCGATTCGATTTTCGGATGGACACTTGCCGCTAACGACCTGAGGGGTTGCCGGGGGAGTGGGGCGAGCGCGAAAGCTCGCCATGAGAAGAGCCCCAGGGCTCGACGACATCGGGAGGATGAAGTGTATCAATAATGCAGTCGTATTTATATCCAAATACCCACCAACTCAATGTTATGAACATTGGTTATTATTGAAATATAACTTAAATTGTTTCTTGAAATCTATTAACTATTAAAATAATTATAAGCGTATATGTAAAATCCTAATCAATTTAATAAAATATCTGGCAAATATGAATTTATAGTTATCAAAAGTTTGGTTATTTACCTGCTTTATAAAATTACTGTAACACTTTATAAACAAAAACCTGATATTAACAATCGACTAACTAGAAACGGACATAAATTAGTGATATCTGAATATCGTCTGCGGAAGGCACTCCTTTGTGTGATTGAGTATACGCGTTTACATCTAAAGAAATTCTGAACATACCAATGCATAAATTTAAACAATGTGTAAAAACACACTCAATACAGTGAGGAGGATTGAGTTTCCTGCTGTTCTCAGTAGAATCTGGTTTCCAAACAGGTGGTAGAATCACTACAAACGAAAGTACTTGAAGTTTCAAAAATGATTATAAAGTTAAGCTACCTAGGTTAGTACTTGAAATTTGAATTTGAGTGAATTTTGAATTTGAATTTAACCGTTTCGTTCGGAGTGAACCACAGATTAAAAATACGATTAATTTAAAGTTTTATGGAAGAATTAGATAAACTTTCTAATTAGCAGTACTGAACGAACTACTGAACCTTCCTAGCTTAAGATTTTAATAAATGAATGTAATTATCACAATCACCTCACATTAATGGAACAAAATATGTAATAGTTAGATTTTTTTTGATTGAATTTTCGATTTGATAAATAGAAAATTACTAAATACTTGCGAACGAAGGAATGCAGACTGGCGGTAATAGTTATTAGATATTGGAAAAGTTAAAACTACACACTATGAAATATAATTTTATTTATTCTTTTACAGAGATTTATGAACCATAGTACAGGGAGATTGGGGTAACAGTTAATACATTTAAAATTTTGTATATTTAATCCTAATTTAATAAGTACATGCACAGTTTATAAAGATATGATAATTAAAATAGAATCTATCAACCACACCCTGACAAGTTTAAAAATAATTAACATAAAGGAAACCTGCAAAACTAATTAATTGCTAGGTATATTAAAACAACGCATATGTTAGGCACATAATAAGCTTGAATATCTAAGGAAACCTATACCAAGCCTCAAGCTATATAGACAAAACATTTTAACATTATTAAGAAATTGTTCTTTGGTAAATAATTAATAGGGCTAAAGAAGCAATTAAACTTTATAAAAATCAAAACACCTGATAAACGATGACGTCATCTTATATATATAAACTCATTTGCATTAAAAACTGGCACCCAAAGCTTTTCTGTACAATACAACTACGGAAATCTTAAAAAAGAGGTTTTGTTTGCATTCAATTAATTCAAATTGGCCATAAATCAAAAGAAGAAGAAGAAACACTTTAGATTATCTTCAATGTTATGTATCTGAACGGTTTGGTCGTAGTCCGACTAGGTTTTAAGAAACCAGTTCTTTGAAAACAAAACCTTTATCAGTAAGAAAAATGATGTACTGAGCCCAGAGACAGTCGATATATTGTGAGGCGAGCTTTACGAAATTGGAAAGTATCAACAATAACATCAAAAACAATTTTGAAGATGGTAGAAATGTGAGTGTTAGCGTATGGACTGTAAGGAGGAAACTTCTAGAAGTTGATATATATCCACTGTCGAAGACCAGCTAGGAGTCCTAAATTACTCCGTGGTAATACGGTGCGTATTGCAAGGTAAAGATTTTCTCAAAATTGTGCGACATGGACCGATGTAGAATAGAGCAAGGTTTTATTTTCAGATAAAGCCAGAATCTCTTTATTTGTTGAGGACCGACGTTGTAAAGTACTGTTAGAGCTGTACACCCTGCCTCACAGAACATGGTAGCGCTTTAAATTGCTATATTATGCAGCAGTTATTTTTGCCATAGGAAGCCACACTCGATACTATTTTTTTGTGTTATTGTTTGTAATTTTTAGTAAATAAAGGAGAAAGTCAATTGCAGTAATTAATTTTTTTTGGTAAAAATCAGTAATTTCCTAAAAATCAAAATAAAACAAATTAAGATAGACTTAATTACCAAACTGAAGTGCTTTTACATTAGAAAATAATATTTATTTTATTTTGTTGCATCAAATCTATTTCTCATATAAATCAAAAGTGCCCGTTTTAATTGCAAAGGAGTGTACAGGGTTAAATAAAAAATACCAGAAAGCACTCGGCCATGTAGTTCCTATCATGAATACTAACAACTTTAGTTCTGCGACTTTTCAAAACTCAGTTTCATGAATCATGTTATTTCGGTAATGTGACATTACGCTGTGAAACCAAATACATGTCCCTGTTGCTAAACCGCTGCAAGCACGCACGATAGACCCGTGGTACGCCCGCTGTTACCGATACAACATTACAGATTTGTGACAAGTAGAGTATCTTAATTAATATTTCATAAACTATTGAGTAAAAAGAAAATGTTGTAGAACAAAAGTTGTTAGTGTGAATGTAAACTACTTCCACGCGGAAAGCTTCCTTGTATTTTTTATTTATCCCTGTATTTCTTATATACTGTATCTACACTAATTATTAGCAACCATCAGACCCATCTAAATATTTTACATGTTAGCTTTCATTAGCATACCTGACTAGGAAAAAGTGTTTTATACAAAACAATAATATGTTACCCACTGGTATATCTAAAGATATGTTTTATAATATTATGTGATGCTAAGATATTATTTTTAATATGTGATAACACTAACAGGCTTATGCTGTAATTTTTTTGCAAACTATCATCTCATACCAAACTTGAATGTTGGGAAGCAATCGACGCTTTGAGCTCAATGCTGCCAGTGACGATTTCTTGTTGAAAATAATTAACAGAAGACATATTATTCAAAATGCTTTAGGAATTAAAAAATATTTGTTAGTTCTTTATTCTATTTGTAATACGATTAATAACTATGCCTATTTTTAACCGTAATATATACATATACAGGATCAGTTTTTTTTAAAACATTGCGTTTCACCAATCTACAACTTTCGAAAGATGGTTTGAGGGTTCGATTTTCACGAGATTTTTTTGACTATTTTATAAGTTTTAGGTAGTATTTACTGTATCTAATATTCTAGAATAAAATTTAAAGGATTAGGTTTTAGTGTTCAGATGGACTTAATTTATTTATTTGTGTTAGTTATTTCGAAAAATTAACGCTAATGTCTATATGATTTACTCTAATAAAATAATTGTTTGTATTGATTCGTACGTGTAATTTGCGTGGCCGCTATTTTGAAATAAAAATAAGAACATATTTCTTCAAGGTCACGTTAAATATTAAGTTGTTTATACATACTCCAAATACATCTTTTAAACATTAAATTGCTTATAACTACATACTACCATGATACCAAACTAGCACATTATAAATAATCAAACCTTAATTATAAGTAAACTTCTAAAATCCAACAATAATATTTTTTCCATAACAACACTTTCCTAAGATTTTGTGCAAATTATATAAGATTAGTAATGAATTATTATATCAAAAATGTGCAAAATCAATTGTAAATATTATAAACTAAACAATTCAAAGCAACTGTTTTACATATTTTAGACGTTTCTTGTCACATTACAGCTGTCAGTTTAATTAGGACCTCCCGAATAAATACCATTTCCGAATGCTAAATTGGGAGAGGGCCCGCCGAAATCTCAACAAATTTCGCGTTAAGGGATAATATCCTATAGATAACACCTCCAGAAGTCAATCGTAACGACCAATGGATAAATACTAAATGGATAAATAATAAAGGTCTATTTAGGTAGAATGAAAATCTCTTGTCATTTTTAATGCATGTCTAATTTTAAATAAACCTTAAATGACCAAAGGCAATGGAGAGTAAAGTGAGTTAATACGGCCGATGTAGTGCTTTCTCTTTCACTCAATATGCGTCGTGCGAATAGTGTGCGAATGAGAAACAAATATCACGTGTGTGGGAATGTACCGACCCTGTACATGTAATGTAAACCATACTGATCCCAATAAAAACACGTATCGCTTCTTAGGATGGTTGTACAACTGACTTTACAACAACGTCTATTATCTTATCACGCAGATCACATTATAGAATACAGGCAGTATATTAGGTAGGAATATTAATTCTATCACAAAGTAATATTTACTAATAACATCTTATTATCACTGAAAAATTGTTTTTTGTTCTGCTACTATTCACAAATGCATTAATAAAATGTACTAAAATATAGTTTTGTTTTTAAATCAACTCAAAACCACACCATAATACCTAAAAGATATTTTATGTTTAACCTGAATAAATAATAGTGCCAATTCTGTTGTATAAAAATCTAGACTGAAACTAGATTGCCAGAAATAAAGGTAGTGCTGCCTTTTTCGGAATATTCATTTAGAAAAGTATAGCACTTATTTTAGCTGTAGTTTAGTGTCACTTGTGTGCAATAGAATTGGCACCGATATTTACTTACAACCTTATTATTTTAAACTTCAACTCAAAAATTAAAAATATTCCAATTATACTTACTACTAAAATATATATACAAAACGAGTTTCTGACGTCAACGTCCGATCTGCTTAAGAGATATGTAATTCCACGACTGCTTCGGGGCTTCGTTGCCTGCAAATAAAAATGCAATGCTTGCTATAATGTGAAGACTATGTAATGCGAAAAACCGCATCAAAATGTACTTCTTAGAACAATGGTGTACAAACAAAAATACACCTAATGCTACTCGTTTTACAGTCGCAAATTCTGAACAATTTTCATTTTTACTATGCTTTCTAATCAGAGCGCCGCGCTGGATGGACCAATTAAAGTTTCTAAACAAGATGTTCAATTCTACTGCGTTGTTAGCCACAGTGTTTAGAAGCTCGAATATTTTTTTTTATATTACAGTTAACTTTGGACTAACGCTGAATTTACGATGGTAATTTTTTATTGCTTATTTGCTACATAAATTACAATGAAATTTATAATTATGAGCAACTGCTCATAGGTCTATTTCGGAGATTCTGTGAATCTTAAAAAAAATTGTCATACACTGATAATTCTTGTAGACGTTTAAATGAGAATGATTTTTAATCAGAAGCGTCTCCATTGGCAAAGAATCAATTACAATATAGTATTTAACGGTGAGGAAACCTGCATGCCTGAGAGTTCTCCATAATGTTCTCAAAGGTGTGTGAATCGACACTGGACCGGTGTGATTTAAGCTGTCCTTAAACCTTTCTGATTGTGGGTGGAGAACCGTGCCCTGTAGTGGGCCGATTATGGGATGATATGATGATGATATACATTGATTCTAAAAATTAATTTACTAGCGTTTACTGTAATACACAATGTCAGTACGATACCTTGTAGGCCCGTAAGGTAGAGATTCAGTTGTCCTTGGAAGGTTGGATGGACCAGCCGAGGATGCGACGGTCGAAACCGCAGCTGAAGAAGTTGATGCTGGATGCTATGTCTTCAGCCCATGTCACTGACGTTACCATTCGACGGTGACCCTACAAGTAAGTTTATAGTATTAGTTGCTGGCTGGTGTTGGCTGCTTTGACCAGCTGATATATAATTTATAGCTTATATTTACTACACGTCATAATAAACTAAAATACATACTTTTATCAATTAACGGACAAATATTATAGTGTTCAACATGGAAATAGTGCTATGACTAAGGTTAAGAAGCCCCAGTTAAATCCCGAGCTAGGCATTTTAGAGTACCTATCTGTTTTGAATTATGTACATAAACCATAGCATATAACAGAATAGACTAATATTTGTAAAAAAAAAAATATACAAGCTTCACAGTCTATGGCGAGTAAAAAGGGATGCTGTAATTTTTGTGATTCGCGACAGCAATATTCAAAATACACGAATGAGAGGGACGCTATCATTCGTCGAAATGAGGTAGCAATATAAGGATATAAAAAAAAAGGATGAAATAATCAAGACACCCATGTCGTAATATTCAAAAAAATTCCAAATTCATTTATTTCAAGTAGACCTACTTTATAAGCACTTATGAAACGTCAAGTATGTCAAGTATGTATGTTTGTTGTGACTCTACCACCGGTTCGGAAAGCAAATTCTACCGAGAAGAGCCGGCCAGAAAATCAGTAGTTGCTCTTTTCCAACATCAACATTTACAATCATTTTTCTATCTTGCGGGAGATGAGAGCGGAGTTGGCTGCTTCCAATCTTTATTAAGAAATTCATCAAATGTATAGTAATCACGCTGTATTAGATGTGGTTTTACACATTGTAAATAATAACCTGTTTGTTGACTGTTTTGCACGCATCACGGAAAACACCAATTTGATTTAACTCTACACGGTTCGCGTTGCGTGGCGTAGAATGATGTTTATGTTTAGTGGTGTAAAATACCTGTCGGCTGGACCGGGGCAATCTCGCCAAACGCTGCCCTTGCAAGTCGAAGATCCTCACTTGGCGGTTATCGTGAGGGATTGCTATCAGGCCATTCCCGCTCACTCCCACGCGGTTTACCGAGGAGTCAGAGCGAATCGTTGCCAGTGCGGAACGCATGTTACGTACATCCCATACCTAGAAAAAAGTGATGAAAATTTGACTGGCCTGATGATCAGGGTTTGTGACCAGGCTATGCATAAAGCAGGTGCTTGGCATAAAATGGAAATATTCCCCTCCAATACGAGTTATATAAAATAATTTGGGTATGCAGTGCTTTTGTGCATGTATGAAGTGCACGCCACTGCTGATGATCATTATCATCATTAGTTAATCTCCCACTGAATACCACCAGCCTCTTCTGCCATAGGATATCATTATAACATTAACCTGACAGGCTACTGCACTGCAGATTTGTGGGCATTAACGATTTTCACGTGTTAATGAAAAAAAACCGAGACGGATTGCTTTACGTCCATTCTCATGTACAGGGTAAAATACTGCTTATTTGTTTTCTCCGGGCTTAAATACACACGTAACAGTCATTGAACTCATGAACCGAGTAGAGTACCAACTCCCATCTAGTTAAAATGTAAAGTTTTGAATTTGAACTTCTTTTAACCTTGACTTAACCAATTAAAATTAACTATGTCACGACTGCACTCATTAATTGGTGGATACAATATTGCTTGCATGACAAATGATAAGTTGTTACGTATCTAAGGGACATAAGGTGGATACTGTAATGTTTTTTTTGAAGTTATACTCTTTTTGGCGCGATGGAGAAAAATTATGAGTGAATTTTTACGATGCGCACCGACACCTGAACTCTACATCGTGAAGTTAGTTCTAGGTGTCATAACTTGTGACATAAATCGATAAATATGTTTAGGTTGTATATTCTAGTATTTTTATATTTTTATACTAGTTAGACTTGCGCTTGACAACTATCACGCCTGATGTACGGCAACGAAGCGATCTAAGTTGAGGCGCGATCGCCTATAAAATGCCTCTTCACTGTTGCCTCGAAGGCATTCTAGTTGTATGAATCAGGAAACACCAAAAACCGTGAAAAAAATATTAATTGCGTACCTTTACTGATCGATCATCCGATCCGGAGACAACTTTGTCTTCGCGCGTAAACACTGCAGATGTTACACTCCTAGAAAATAAAACTTCATGAGATCTTAGTAATCATATGATCGTAGTACATATTTAAACTTTACGTATCGTAAATCAATATAATATACATATTCAGCGGTGATAGGTCAGCGGGTGGGACTTCGACTTCACTTCCGGGGGGCCGAGGACGAATCCCAGAGCGCACCTCCAACTTTTCTAAGTTATGTGCAATTAAGGTTGCTCCAACGGTAAAGGAAATCATCGTGAGGAAATCTGCATGCCTGAGATGCCTCCATAATGTTCTCAAAAGTATGTGCACTCCACAAATTCCCACTGAGCCAATGTGGTGGACTTAACCCCCTATCATCGTGGGAGGGGATCCGTGCAAAATAGTGGGCTGGTAAAGAGTTGATAGGAAGTTTACGAAATTTTTGAAAGCAGGACGTTATTAAATTCTAATCATTAGAAAACAAATTTTTAGTGACGTTATGCTTCCAAATACTATTAAATTTTTAAAGCCATAATCAATGTAAAAGGAACTATGATACATTAGCTATAGCAGGAGACTGGTTGCTGCTAATATTGGATGTTTAGAAACCTTTTTCACGGGATAATGGTCTCCTCTCCTGGATTTAACTATATACTATTTTTATGCAAAATTTCACCAGCTAAGTTAAATCGTAGAATCAAGCCATGCATAAGTGAAAAATACCATTTATTTAATCCCACCGGATGGTGGTTTTTGCCATCCGGTTTCTGTGATAAATCAAACCGAATGTGTGCCAAATTTAATCAAAATTTGCTGAACGGTGGAGCCTAAGATAGGTAACAAACAGACAGACACACTTTCGAATTAATAATATTAGTATGGATAAGTGAATTCAAAATAATATACTTGGTAGTAAAAAAACATACTCAGTGTGCCCTTGGAAAACCGAGACAGAGTGTATCGGCTCGCGGAAGTCCCACAGACGGAAGGTGGTGTCTCGAGAAGCGGTCACCACGAGGCGCGAATTGTGGTGGGCGGACGCGTGCGTTAACTCGTGATCGTGACCTGATTGCGATGCCATTTGTTATTTATTTATTAAAAAAACACAGAAGATCAGGTGTAGGACTGACAGCTTACCGTGCATACCGAGAAACTAGTTCTAATGATTTCTTGATAGAAAATTGCTATAGCTACCATATCTGGGGGCTGTCAAAGCACTTCTGATTACGGAAACAATGTTAAGCGTTAAATTTACGTAATATTATTTTTAAATTGCACTTGATAAAAAAATAATATACTAATACAGTACACACGTCACTATCTAGCCCCAAAATATGCGTAGGTGGTATGGGTTTTAAGATGACTGATTAATATTTTTATGAATGATATACATAAATACTTATAATATACATATAAACATCCAGACACACAAAAACGTTTATATTCATCACACAAACATTTTCCACTTGCAGGAATCAAACCCACAGCCTTGAACTCAAAAAGCAGGTTCGCTGCCCGCTACGCCAATCGGCCATCGAAATAAAGAACATTACCTGTTAGTATCTGCAAACAGTCTCCAGTCTCAACATCATACAAATTAGCTGTTCTATCCCAAGACGCGGTGATGACGTGGTCACCACCTGGTAACCAATCCGCGGCGACTACAACGCCTAAATGACCAGTAAGTTCTGTAAGTGGTGTCCGAAGCACTTCTGGTCTATCGCTGTCTCCTAAACTTTCTTCTCCTCCCCCTTCTAATTCCTCTTCCGAAGACTGGCCACGCTATAAGCAATAAAGTGATAATATTATACACAACTTTTTGTACCACTACAGTAGTACTACCTTTGACTACAGCACAGAAAGAAATTTTAACTTTAAATCACATTTTTAAAACATAAAAAACTAAGTGATAATATCATAGTAGTTACCGGTAAATCCCAATTAACAGCAGCTTGCCACACATGTGCAGTGTTGTCACCACTACTTGTAAGTGCAATATCTCGATTTGGGTGAAAACGAATGGAGTTCACAGAACCCGAGTGGCCAGTGTATTGAAGAAGACACTTGCCCCATTCCACACTCCATACACAAGCTGTATGATCTATAAAAGAACATAATAATAAAGCTTTACTTATTCCATATAAATTTAAAAAAAGTTTCAATCCATACAAAATACTTGTGTTAGTTCTGTGGTTGTGGTATGTATGGTTATAGTGATTTTCAATAAATTCTTGAATTAGTGTTAGTATGTAAGTCCATATTATGATAGATGGATCCCATAGGATAGTTGAAAGCTTCTTCCATATCTTTCCACACTTTTATGTCTTGGGCAGATTGTTGATTGATATGGATTATATCTTCAGCCCCTCCTTTCCTAGGTCACATTCCTTTAACAGACTGGTCCTGCCCAGTTTGTTGGAATTGTAGTCCATCTACTAACTTTGCATAAAAAACATAACCTTTTAAAAATATGTAACAAAGATTCAAGTGTGAGTGGATTTACTCTCTGCTTTTATAAAAATACAATGAAACTCTTGGAAGTATTATTTAATGAATAAATTCTTCTAATGATGTTATTCCCAGGCCATTTTTTTAGGCTCACAGCATGTTTGCCCTTAACTGCACTTTCACCTGGTATTAATATTTAGTAAAAAGTATAGTGTGCAATATTTTTATATAGATTTTACCTGCAGAGGCAGTCCCAATCAAAGCCTGGCCAGGACGAGCAGTAGAAAGATCCCAAATCCCATCCTTATGTCCCGTAAACTCCCGAACCAGCTGGCAATTGTATGTAGGTGCCTTAAAACTAGATACTATCTTACTAGTTTGAACCTTCAATTTGTGACTTGTCTTCACCTTTTGAGAATTGTTTTGAGACACTGTAAATAAAACAAATTACAATAAGGCTAAGATGGTCACTCCAGTGGTTCCAACTTAAGTTGCTTATTTATTACCAATGCACATCACATTATATGTCTAAGTGGTTATTGCTCAGTGGTTAGGGCTTCGGATAAGATTGTCTCAACTATAATTAAAAATAGAAAATAGTAGTAGAACTGAGTAGAACTGAGTAGAAGCAATATTTTGCCTAAAAAATTCATTACTTGGTATCTGCTTAGAAAACTATTGATGATACATAAAACATATGTACTACTAAAAAAAAGTACTAATTAATTCCTACAAAAAAGTCTGTCAGGAATATAGGGATATCTAACTATCATAGTTAAGGTGCAATAGCAGCTTGTGTGTTCTAATTTTTCTTTTTAAATCGCTGGTAAAAACAAAAGTGTCTAACATTAGTGTCATAGTAATAATTTTTATTTAAATATAAAGTAATAATCACATTAAACAAAATGGGCAATAGCTAGTAAATTATAAAGTATTAAAGGTTTCTTGTTGTAGCAATTGTAATGTAGCAATTGAAAATATAGTAAAAAGGATTAAAATGGAATATGGCATTGCCTGCTAAGAAAAAAGATAACCTAGCACAGCTATAATACCATGGAACTCTTTTTGAACCAGCTTCATATTATTTTGTTAGTTGTGTATCTTTACAGCCAACTTTGTTTAATTTTCCTGTGAAATTTAAGCCTTTTTTATGAAACTAAGGAGGGTTATGTGGATTTTAGTTTTGATTGTCTAGGCCAAGGCATTTCACCACAGGCTGTACCATTATATTATGTCATTGTAGTCCAGTACACTTTAGTGCAGAATCAAAATACCTATGTAATTTACCAAATTATCTTACATTTTACTTTAGAACTCTTTCCTGTAGTTTCAAACTCAATGTAGTCAATGTTTTGTTTATCTCCAACATAACTTTCACGTTCCAGTTTCTCACTAAGTATGTCTATTTTCTCTTGCACTGAAAATATTAAGTTAACACTCACATTAATTTCATTAAATACACATTTACTGGTAAAATATGTTTGTATATACTTACAGTTCAGGTTTTCAGTGTATAAAAGGTCAAACTCTTTTTCTATTTGTGAAAAAAGTTCATGTAACCGAGACCTGAAAACGGGAGGTATAGATGTTTCGGAGTCTTCCATTTTAAGATAATTTGGCATTCCATCGGAGCTCTCAGTAAGCGCTTGAAGTCTACGCTTACTTGATTTCATGATCGCAAAAGGATACTACATAAAATTGAGGGATTTCTAGCCTAACTCATTACACACGGTTGCACATAACATAAAAACAAATTTCGAATTTTACAACTGTAACTAGATAGATGGCAAGACGAACTAGTGCAACCAAATTAGAATCGCACCACGAATTGGACAAAACACATAACACTCTTAAGTAATCATTCAATAAATCTGTGTAAAATTTTAACAATATTCCTATTTGCTAAAATTCGCAACAAATTACTTTAGTATTTTTTGACATTGACAAATTGATTATTGACATTAGCCATCGACAGTTGTTGTTTTCTAATTAAATTTCAACACAGGATAGGCAAAGGTTGTCACCCATGCAGTCTTGTCAAAAAGAGTACGTAAACCATCTGTGGAGTGTGGATCCATAGTCTATGTTAAAAAGCGCGCGGTGCGTTCTTAGTTTCACATAGTTACATACTTCGTTTTCATTTTTACCAACCATTTTAAAACCACGTTTGCCGGCCGTGGTACTATTGTAACTTAATATTTTTTCTTGTATCTAATCCGTGCCCAATTTTAAACATTTCTTCTAATAAAATTAACCTCGGTTAACTGAAGATATTTAAATATTTTTTTTTCTTAAATTTCTTCGATAATCAAAAATGAAACCCGCATACAAAATCGGTAAGTTCGGTATTTATTACTTACTTTAGTAAAGACGTTATAGACCTTATACCCTTTAGATAAAGTATATTAACTATGATTATGAATTTTATAATATCTCATGTCGCCCAGTAGCTTCTGCCTCGCCATGGAATGTTTCTAAAAATACATTATAGGTTACCTTTAAGGCAGCATCCTATTTGATTATTATATTAATAATAATAAATCTTTATTCCATTCCAATTAAATTAAAAAAAAATAAAGTTTCAATCCTTACAAACTACTTGTGTTAGTAATTGGTTATTTTGATTTTTAATAAATTCTTAAGTTAGTGTTAATATGTTAGTCCTTATGTTAGATGAATTCTATAGGATGGGTGAAAGCCTCCTTCATATCTTTCCACACTTTTCTGTTTTGGGCAGCTTTCATCCACTGGATACCAGTGATGTGGATTATATCATTAGCCCATCTTTTCTTAGGTCTGCCAACTACCTATTTAATTAAAATCTGTAAAATTCCGTATTCCACATCATAAATCCTCCACACCACCTCTTCAGAATGTCATTTGTCTAAAATAGTGATCATAATATTGTATTTGTAAGTTCTTTATTTTTTCTTTGTACATTTGATGCTTAAATTCTAAAAAATTTTGTTATACATATAATCATAAACTAATTGTAAAATTAACTTTTCCAGCTGATGAAAAGTTGGCTGAACTTGGTCGCAATGAGATCATGCTTGCAGAGAAGGAAATGCCTGGTTTAATGGCATGCCGTAGAAAGTACGGGGCTAGCAAGATACTCAAAGGTGCCAGAATTGCTGGCAGTCTACATATGACAGTTCAAACTGCAGTACTTATTGAAACACTTATAGAGCTAGGAGCTGAAGTGAGTAATACTCTTTTAAATTTATTAACACAGGCATCTGCGTTTATTATGGTTTTTTACGAATCCCATGAAAAACTGGTTTTCTTGGGATACAAATTAGCTTATGTTAATGTTCATCCTTTCAACTAACTCTTTACCAATAATCAAGTTTATCAATTGCTTGGTTAGGGTGTGAAAGACAAACAAACAAATGCACTGTCGCATTTATAATATTATTAAGGATTACATGTTCAATCTTTGTGCTCTAAGTTCTATTTTAAGTCATTTATATTTCCGGATAAATTAGCTTAAAATAATATAAAAACACACATTTTCAAAAACTGTTTTTGTAATGTTAGTGTTAATCACATTTGAAGCTAGACCAGGGTCTTACCTGATGATAGGTAAAATGAAAATCATCATCCCATTAATGACTCCTTGCTAGGCACAGGGCTCCTCCCCGATAGGACACACTACTCAAATGTACCCAGTAAATTGTAAATTCACTTTTTATCTTGATTGAAACCGATAAGCAAATTTATGGCATTAATGTAAACATTGATATCAAATGGCTGTGATTCAGCCATAAGGAAGTGATAATTTTTTTGCTTTCTCATACATACCACTGTTCCTATTCAGTTATTTTATACATCTCAAATCTTTAACTGCAATTTGATAACAGGATTCTTATTTTATTTTCTTTATTTAGGGGAGATTCTCTGCTTTGTAATACCAGCTTTTTCCATATATTTCATCAGGCTTTTAATAATATGTTATACTGTTTGCGTTACCTAAAGGAAAAAGGATAGACTACTATTTTTTTAGTTTTAAAGAAAACTAAAAAAATGCACCATACTGAATGGTACTCTAAAATAAATAAATAAACAATTAACTATAAATGCCTATAGTAATTCAGTTGTTTACCAAGCATTCACATGTTTATTAACATTGCTTAACCAGCACATTTAACTATTTGCTGCCACCCATCTCACAAAGAAACTGTTCCTACAAGGTGCTTTATAAACAAAACCACAAACACAAAGGACAAAGGTGCAGGGAACAGCTGTCCTAATATGTTGGCAGTGGGTTGATTTTTAGAAAGAACTACTCCCATCGCCTTTTCTAACATTGACATGCAATGAGTCATTGCAAAAGACTGATTAAGTATAAAAAAATATGGTCAGTATTTTATACGTAAGCTAGTATAACATGCTATTTAGCATTTTAAATGATAACGAGATGTAACATTTTAAATTGCAGGTTTTTATGTTAATTAAGATGGATAAAGACAAATTGCAAATGCATAAATGAAAACACAATAAACATAGTTTTCCTTAGAGTATTAAAGGATTGTAATTTCATCTAATTACCTAACAGCTTACAATAAGTAGTTTTATATTATTGCACAATCAATTCCTAAAATTACGTTGTCAACCATCGCCTTTTTTCTGAGTTATTATCATCTTGAAGTTATTCATATTATTTTCAAGTTGAATGTTGCGAGATAAAGTCACCGGAGATAATAATATGATGTAATCTTTGTTCTGTTATTGTATGAAGTCAAAATTTACATTCCTTATCAAAAGCTGTCTATCTGTTTTGTCGATATTTACGACACGCCTCTGATCTGTGGGTCATGTGATGAAATAAAACATTTCATATTTGTAATCTTTTATCAACTAGCTAGTTGATTCCCAGTAGGGGTATCTAAAAGTCATATACTCCATTTCTATCATGAATCCATTACAGTAAATAAATCTAATGTTTTGATACAATTTATGTTACTTTCATTAATGAGATTAGCCCCTTTTAATTTAATTGCCATAAGGTGTATTTGAATGTAATATGTATACTCCTTTTGTATCATGAATCCATTTCAATATTACCTATTTATTAACAATAAATAGGTGTAATATATTGATTCTTACTTACATTAATGGGAAATTATTACCTAACCTGTCTGCCCTAAAATTTGTGTTTCATTAGATCGCAAGTTGGTGATAACCTCTGTTCACCTCACTGCCTGTATTATATATCTGGAACAGACAATTAAATGGATATACCAATGATTCTCTTGACAAGTATATAAGAAGAAAGGAAGAAAGTATATCATAGTAGCTCAATATTAACATTAAAAAAAAACATATTGCAATTGGTAGCCTTCATTTGAAAGTAATCCACCAGGCAACAAAACTGCAAATAATAGTTTATTAAAAAACATAATAAATGATATTACTTGTTATAGGTGCAATGGTCAAGCAGTAACATATTCAGTACACAAGATGAAGCAGCAGCTGCGTTGGTTGCTGTGGGGATTCCAATTTATGCTTGGAAAGGAGAGACAGATGAGGAATATATTTGGTGCATTGAGCAAACTCTGATCTTTTCTGATGGAAAGGTTAGTTGATGTTGATCTTTTGTTCCATTAGAATTTATATATTTAAAACACTTAGTGAATTAAACCGTCACTATTTGATATCGATAATGACATTTATACAGGGTCTTACTGGCCTTGTTATTTTCATTATAATTGTTTGACATTAAACTTAAAAATAATGCATTTTACAATTCTTTCAGCCTTTGAACATGATCTTGGATGATGGAGGTGATTTGACTAATTTGGTACACACAAAATATCCACACCTTTTAGAAAATGTAAAAGGAATTTCTGAAGAGACAACCACAGGTGTACACAACTTATACAAAATGTTCCGTGAAGGTCTCCTGAAAGTCCCAGCAATTAATGTTAATGATTCTGTTACAAAGAGCAAATTTGATAACCTGTATGGGTGCAGAGAATCTCTTCTGGATGGTCTTAAAAGGGCTACTGATATAATGATTGCTGGTAAAGTTTGTGTAGTGGCAGGTTATGGAGATGTTGGCAAGGGATGTGCTCAGGCCTTCAAAGGATTTGGAGGAAGGGTTATTGTCACAGAGGTGGATCCTATTAATGCACTTCAAGCAGCAATGGAAGGTTTCCAAGTGACAACAATGGAAGAGGCCTCCAAAGTAGGTCAGATATTTGTCACAACCACGGGTAACATTGAAATAATCACCAAAGAGCATTTCGCAGCTATGAAGGATGATGCAATTGTGTGTAATATTGGCCACTTTGATACAGAAATTGATGTTGCTTGGTTGGATAAGAATGCCAAGAAAGTAAATATTAAACAACATGTTGATCGTTATGAATTAGAAAATGGCAACCATATTATTGTCCTTGCATCTGGAAGGCTTGTCAATCTAGGATGTGCAACCGGCCACTCCTCTTTTGTCATGTCTAATTCTTTTACTAACCAAGTGCTGGCACAGATTGAATTATGGACTAAACATAATGAATATCCCATCGGCGTCCATACCTTGCCCAAAAAGTTAGACGAAGAAGTTGCAGCCCTCCACCTTGACCACTTGGGTGTTAAACTTACAAAATTGACACCTAAACAAGCAAATTATATTGGAGTGTCTGTCGAAGGTCCCTATAAACCAGACCATTACAGATACTGATTTGAATGTGAAGATGAAATCTCTATTATATTGTTTGCGATAAAAACAATTTGTACTATTCGAATAACAGTGTGGTTTATTCAAACACAAAATAAATCATTAACAATTTTAATAATAATTTTATTTAATACCACCACAATTGCAGTTTTTCCGTAAACCATGACTGCAACAACAAAAGATACAGTGAATTGAAGTATTCATTATTTAGGTTCACTAATCTGAAAAAGAGATTTTGCAGTTTACTATAGTTATATCAGATCAGATCAAATGGTAATGGTGGTAGATTCAAAAGAAATGACAATAATTGAATTTCTTATAATTATGAGGAACATAAAAAAGGTCTAGAAAAAAACTATACCTGGGTTATTATTTTCTTGTAGTTTCTGTGATTTATTCGTGAAAGTTCCTTTATTCTTTGATGTTTAAAATGCCCCCAGTATTTGAAACATCAAGAAGTAAAGGAATAAGGAGAAAAGGATGAAACTTTTTAATAAACTAGAAAGAAATGTAACTATATACTTTTATGTACAAGTGCATAAAATTGATCTTTTTGTCCGCCTACACATAGTCTAAAGTACGTACTAAGCATGAGAAGTGAAAAATATAATACCACATACACTAAATACCACACCTTGTGGCAATAACCATATTATGTAAGTTGCCTAGTGAAAGGTAAATGTATACCTGGGAATTCTTAAAAATACCTTCTTTGATTAAGCGTTACTTAGGTATTGCCTTGTCCGTCCAAATTGAAAACGGGTCAATTCTCCTTTGATTATTAATTATTACTTTGCATTCTTTTTAAATAGCACCTCGGATGTGCGTAAGTATTACACATTATAAAAGTAACCAAATATTGTAAGAGTATTTTAAATGAGTTATTTTGTATTTATCAGAAATAATTTATATTTTGGTCCAATACTCGGATGCAGGCAGTGACCTCTTTTATACTCAAGACATCATAACTTAAATCAGTAGATACAGGACCTAATTCATTGGTTTTTTCAAAGGCCTATGTGATGGCCTATCTATGCTTACATAATAATAATAATAATACATTTTAAATATATTGGTTATATCATTTATCTGCTTGTAAACTCAATGTACAGTAACGTTTATATCCTCTATCAAAGGTTTGTGTCGACGTTAAACTCGCTTTAAAACATATATTTATACCCTCCAATCTAGATGTTTTCATTTTTATATTTTATAGTGTTTGTATCCTCACGGGCAATTGCACGTTTTGAAAACAAAACGTATAAGGTAGCGGCATCAATAGCAAAGAGAATAATACAACTTGCATTACCAGTCTGTGGCTTTAACCAAGTACGGATTTAATTTTCTTTAAGGTCTCTGTCACGACTCTGCTTTGTCTATAGTCAGAAAAATGGCAGTCGTGTAATTTTAATAAAATCTCGTTAGCGTTTGCGTACAAATTTCTAGATGTTCTGAGTAGAAAATGTCGTTTTCAGATTTGTATGCGAAATACAATTGTACTTATTGTCAGGAAGAAATTAATGGTGTGCGTGTAAGATGTGCAGAATGTAAAGATTTTGATATTTGTTTGCAGGTGAAGTAGCATCGTTGCCATTTTTGTTTACTGTTTTGGCGCAAATTTTGAATGGCTAAAGTTATTTTTTGTACCATTTTCTTTCAGTGTTTTTCGCTGGGTGCTGAGATTGGCGCGCACAAAAATGATCACTCTTATCAATTTATGGTAAATTAATGTGACTCAAAAAATCGGCAATTTATTCTTGGTTGATAATAAAAAAAATAACTTATGTATTTAATTTTTTAGGACTCGGGAGCGTTTGGTATTTTTTTAGGTCGAAGTAGTTGGTCTGCAAATGAGGAAGTTAGGCTTTTAGATGCAATAGAACAATTCGGTTTTGGTAACTGGGAAGATATATCTAAACACATAGAAACACGGTCACCTGATGGTATGTCTCACACTGTTATTGTCACTTTTATACTACTAGCTTTCATGCTGAAGAGCAAGTCAATTCATTCAGTGAGATGGTGACTATGACCATACTGCATAGTTTTATTATTGGTTTGCTTATACAAGCCAGTTGGAAAGGAGGTTGACTTAATATTGAAAAACTTTCTATAACTATTTGCTGGGATTAACACTGAGAACTCTGCAACTTTTTCATTAAAAAAATCCATAGTGACAAGTCTAGCATGTTTCCATTAAGGTCATAGATAATAATGAACTATAATTATCATGTTCACTTGCACATAATACGCAAGTTTTGCATATTAAAAATTGTCAAGCCTAGATAATCCTGTTGTTATTACTTATAATATGAAAACAGAAATATATCTTCTATGGAAATTATAATAATTTTTTGAAACCGTTAATATAATTGTGATAGTTTTAAAAAGTTATATGTAACTTGAGAAACTTATTATCTGGGAGCATAATCATAATTATGTCATCAGCATTATAGGGTAATGGGCGTAGTTCTATCCCCATATGAGGCAAAGGCATTTCACATTAGATTACAGTACTTTTAGTTGATTGATGGTAATATCAAGAAAACTGCCCAATATGCTATGTTCAAGTAGTACCAATAATTTTTTTTTTGAAGTTATACTTCATTTGGCGCTTAAGGGAAATATGATGAGAGTGAATTCTTGCGATGCAAGCGCGTAACGCTGTCACGAAAATCCGACACCCTGAAGTTAGCTATAGCCCACAAGTTTGCAAATTCAAAGTCTGCCGGCTCATTCCGATGATTTAATTGATTCAATTGTACAAACAAAAATCTCAAATTTGATTGATGAATCTTGGTTTTCCGATAACTAGATAATATGTTATAATAAATCTTTCATCATATTAAATACCTTTATCTATTGTTAGAGTAGTTTATTCTACAAACGCAGAATAAGGCGAAAGATAAAATTTTCGAAAAGATTTTTATCCTGTTACACCAAAGAAGTATAAAGTCTATCGCGTGTCCATAAGTACACACACGTTATTTTTTTTGTTCTGAGTACTACAAAAAACACATCCCATGTATAGAAACATTACTAATACTACTCAGAATGGGATTACAGCTCAGCATATGCAGTGATGACATGAACACAATAATCAGATTTTCAGCAGCAACCATTTAAAACCATTGATAATACTCAATATTCCAGAGGCAAAAGATGAATACATAACTAGATATTTGGAGGGAAGCATAGGACGGGCAACATGGGGCAATGTAGAAAGCACTAGTCGCCCATTGTTGCAATGTGCGGATAGAGATGAAGGCCCTCTTAGTCCCAGTGCCATCTCTCGATTACAGCCACTAGCTGTAGCAGCGGACGAAGCTGCTCAACTTGTTTATTCATCAAATAGGGATGATTTTGAAACGGTAAGATTTTCTATTATCTGTTTAGCAAGTCGAGAATGTTGCATTTGTGTAATGTTGTACAACTCTTGATCTCTCTCTCTCTCTCTCTCTCTCTCTCTCTCTCTCTCTCTCTCTCTCTCTCTCTCTCTCTCTCTCTCCCTATTCATTTTGACAGTAATTTTTACTATTGAATGCTACTGCTCATATAATTTTACTTTGTTAGCCTCCTAAGGGTGGTATAGTGATTTTAATAATCAATGAAATCTTTCTTTCACCAGAATTGTATACATATAGTGAATGAGATTAGTGTGTGTATGAGTGAGTGTGAGTGAGTGTGTAGTGAATCTGAATTGTTTGTTAGAGACATAGAGAAGATAGAACATAGAAGCTGATTGATTTGATGTTTACATTAATCAATTGTATTTCAGGAGCATGATCATGAAGCCGAGCAATTAATATCTGCCTTGTCTCTCAATTCAGAGGATGATGAATTAGATGTTGGTAAGTTTTAGTATGATTTTGTATGTTTTTAGTATGATTGTTGTGTGATAATTTTTTTTTATCTTCCGAATGAGACTGGTTTCCGAGCTTAAACTCTTCCTAGGTATTTCATAGTACATTTCATGTAAGTTAAATTGAATGGATGGATTCACTGCATAGGTGTAGCGGCCATGCAATAAACATTTATAAACTAATACTCGGAATCAACACAAACAAAATTTTCAACAACAACACAAAATGTCATAGAACATCAGGTTTCCAAAATATAAACTATCAAAGTTAGTCACATAGCAACAGGAGTGACTAATGTTTTTCGTTAATTCTACTCCAGATTTAAAAGCTTAGGGGTTAAAGAGGGAAAACGTATCTTTAAAATAAAACTAATATATACCATAGATTCACTTTTACGGTTGATTTCATGTTTAGACATGTATAACCATTGGATAGAACGGGAAGGGTTACTTTCCATGATATATTATGAAAATTAAGCTTAATTTGCTATACTCCGCGAAAAGCAGGAAAATCTGTATGGTGTAATTTAAAATTTCTTTAATCCTTATACTCCACACCAAACCGATCTTCGGCAATGTACCCTCTACGAACGTTTCGCTCCGAAACTGGAGCATCCTCAGGAGATGTTGACTTTACAATAAATAATTGTTAAGTCAGACTTTTATAACCATAAAACTATATTATAGAGCCAGTTCATATATTTAATTTTAGTTTTAAGTTTATTTACTAAGGGTCACTATATTTTGCTAGCTTTTACCATAACTATTTGTATTCATGCCCAGCTATTTCCAATTTTTTTTTTTTTTATATATTTTGTAAAAAAAAAAAATGGGGGACTGTAGGTAAGTTACGTTCCATGCCAAGTTATTTCAGCTCTGCAAAATTGATATCATGGTGTCACAAAATCTTCTATGTAAGGATATGGTAAAGACAAAGATCTACGTTGTTCTTTCCTTATCCTTTCCGACCTTCCACCGATTCTGTTTTACGTTAGCTAAAACTAAATAGGCAGGTCTAAAAGTAGTGCTTTCACTCTTTATCTCTTTCTGGAAAAGGATAGCACTTTTTTCAAACATGTCAATTTAGTTTAGAGATTACAGATTAGCACCAATTAGAGAACAGAATTAGCACCAATGAAATTGTTCTTTACTCTATACTTTTATTTCAGCCCTTAAATTGAGTCAAGTAGACATTTATACGCGCCGGTTGCGGGAAAGGACGAGAAGAAAAAGACTGGTTCGAGATTATCAACTAGTTTCGGTGTTCTTTAATAACCAGAGAAACAAACAAAAGACACTTGGGAAACTTGCCAAAGAGAAAAAGTATGTCTATACTTATATACTAATATTATAAAGAGGAAAGATCTGTTTGTTTGTTGTAATTGATAAACATTAATACTACTCAACTGACTTTAACAATTCTTTCATCATTAAAAAGCTATTTTAACCCAAATTAACGGCTATATTAAGTTTCAGTTATAATGTAAATGCCAGCCAGAAGATAATACGTTCGCGATATGTTTTATCCGCGTGCGCTAGTATAGTGCTAGTAGTATTGATGCTTAAGATTTAATTTTTAATGCAATCGTAATACGATTAAGATCATTCACTAATTCGTTCGAAAGAAAATAATTTCATTCATACTTCGACGTTATACATCTTCTGACTGTCAAACCACCATATTTGTATTATACCATTTATTTTTTCTTTTAACAATAACAATCCAATGCGTTAACGTAAGAATCCAACATTTTGATAAATCTAACGTGATGTTGGGGGATGGGGGAGGGGGTTCGACTTCACTCACGACATCTCACCAGGGGGGAGGGAGGGACAGAAAATAAAAAAAACACATTACGTAATTTATGGACGCCCCCTTATCAATAGCTCATAACAGTCCACTGCTGGACTAAAGAGAGAGAGAAAGACAGACAGAGAGTGTGGTAGAGTCACTCAAACATACATACTTGACGTTTCAAAAGTGCTTATAAAGTAGGCCTACTTGAAATAAATAAATTATGAATTTTGAAAACACCACGCTGGGCAGACGGGTTAGTGATCGCGATACATGGTAGTAGCAGAGAGGACGCTGCTGTCCGCTCTCCGGTAACTAAGTCGCCTCGTACGACATCTGCGGGTAGAGGTGGGCTGGTGGCAACTGTGATGACCGATTGGCGCAGTGGCCAGCGACCCTTTCCGGCCGTGGGTTCGATTCCCACAACTGGACAATATTTGTCTGATGTACATGAATGTTTTTCATTGTCTGGGTGTTTATCTATATATTATAAGTATTTATGTATACTATTCATAAAAAATATTCATCAGTTACCTTAGTACCCATAACACAAGCTACGCTTACTTTGGGACTAGATGGCGATGTGTGTATTGTCGTAGTATATTTATTTATTTATTCTGATCTTCCGTCATCACACGAGGTCAGTGCATACAACCCACCAACTCTGTTACAGAGATTTTTTAGAGCGCCTGCGCTGGACTGCCCAGTTCTACGGGCGCAGCGAGCAAGCGGCAGTAGTGGCTGGGCTGTGGCGGGAGAGAGAGCTGCGCGTGCGCTTAGCGGAACTACATCGGTACCGGCTGGCGGGGGTCACGAGGCTCGAGGAGTGCGCTCACTATGAACAGCACGCGGCCCACAGGAAGCATCCTCACCACCTCGACGTGAGACGCGCGATGGTACTTCGCTTGTTGCATTGCATATGACGCCGACGCCCGATATTCCACTATACTATATAGTTACTACTAATATATATTTGCCCTTGTAGCTGTGATAGTGGTCAGGAAAATTTGCTTTAACGGTGGCGGAAAACAGCCTGAGGCAATCTGCATGCCTGATACCGGTTTTTATTAAATCTGGGCATCAACTGAATCGAATGCGAATATATTATGATCGATATCATAATCGATATTATAATCGATATCGGAATCGATATCATAATTGATATCATAATCGATATCAGTAATCGATGTCATAATCGATGTTATAATCGATATAATAATCGATATCGTAATCGATATCCGACTGATTACTGTTATCGATATTTATCGTTCGTAATCGGAATAACGTCATAACTATTGGTGTAAAGTATGCCTAGGAATCTCAAAAGTGAAAATGGGCATTAGTGTTCTCCATAATCCAAAGCGATTAGCTAGCTTGGTGGACTACGGGTCATGTTCCCTCTGGTCTGGTTCCTAATTTTTTGATTGTGCTGACGATGATAATAAACCTTGTTTTGTAGGTTGCAAAAATGACAAAAAGAAGATTTCAATTTTGTCACACAATATTACAATGTTAAATTTTTCTCTATTCGTCTGTACGGTTGTTACTAGCCACGACCAAACCGTTCCACGAGACCAGACCAGAGAAAATTCATAAATAATAATTTCCCTAATTGCCCCCACAGGGGACTGAACCACTGATTAACCCCCCCCCCCCCCCCCACTACAGGGAGGTCGTCAGACACTCAATCAGTGAAATGTTTTTCCATAAAAATAATGTTCCTTATAACGGCGTTGGCGTCTTAAATAATTACATTGTCATTTTCATATTCGTATTTTGTTTGTTCCTGATTTACTTTTAATTTTATTACCACTTTTACGTTTTGTGTTTACAATCGTTTTTTGTTAAGATTTAAAAAAAAATCAGTGCTTTATTAAGCCATCAGTCATCAGCCATCATCTTTACATAACGGGTGCATGGCGTCAATTCGTTCCACGCTTCATATTGTTCATATGCTTTGAGCTTAAGCGAAATTAATCGTGCATATTATTTAAATAGTATAGTCTGATTTGCATGGTTATATATCATACGTAAACAAAGTAAAGTAGCAGCATGCATTTGAACAAAGTCAAATTTGAATAGTTTTTTATCTTAAATAGAAAATTTCATTTGAAACAATAATGTATATTTTTTTGGGGTCCATAGTACACATAGATCACAATAGAAATCGGATCCCATATAGGATCATTTCGATGTCTTTCCTTCCGTCCATCAGCACACTTTCGCAGAGACGGCTTAAGGTACCTACCGTATTAAAACATACCAAGTACAAAAGTCAGAAAATAGGTGTGTTATTGACATTTTAAGATTTTGGTTAAACGCAATGAAGATGGCTTTCAATCGTATACAATTGAAATGTTTAATCGTACATGCACGAAAGCACTGCTTACCCTAAAATTGATATATAACTCGTATAGGAGACGGATATATGCCATTTAATTCAATCTCCATGCTCTATGCATACCCAGGTTAATAACTCAGTGCACGTCACTGGTTACGCATACATGAAAAATTAAGTCAAAAATTTATGATGAACGAAAACAAGTTTTCTTCTGTAAAACACATTTTTTGTAGTTTACGCAGAAAAAATATTTCAACAAGATATTTCGGTACCTAAGCTTCAGTGTAACAAAAACTTTAAATCGATTGAAAGACATACCGAGACCATTGATGCAGTGGCGTGCATAGAGGGTATGCAAAGGGTATGCAGATGATATAAAATGAAGAAAATCAACAGTACAAGTTATAAATACTTAATGATAGGCTTTTTATAACTCTTACTTGATTTTTTTTTAATTTTATACCATCTGCATACCCTGTGCATACCCTCTATGCACGCCACTGCATTCATAGAGAAGATTCATGGAGAACTTATCTACGAAATTATAAAACTCATTCAGAGTTTAAGGCAATTGTTTAGTGGATGTGTTTAGTAACATAGACGTTAGCTTCAGTACCTACACGCTAGGTGGGTTTGACTCCGTATAACGATTGTATTCGCCAGGGCAGCAGTGGGTGCCTGGACACGCACCAGATAAAAGATCAAACGCTGACCAGCACGCAGCTTCTAAGAAAAAGGTATTTATTCATAATTGTTTTATAGATGGCGTTCGATCGGGCTTATAATAAGCTTGCCTTTGGCCACGCCAAACTTTTAGTGGGAACAAAGTATTGCTCAGCAGGTTTCACCACATCAATCTGTCACACCGCCAAGTCTTGCATAAGGAGATCCTGAGCACGGAACAGTGGTTTAGTTTTCCTGCAGGGCTAACATAGACAAAAGTCAAAAATTATAGCCCCAGATTATAAACCCTGTCATGTGACTGCCAAAGCACGGCAATAGGAGAAGTTTACCCCTGTTGATCATTACACGTATATTATTTAAACATCACCACGGTTCACCAATCGGTTGATAAAACTTTTTGTCCTTTACCCTGGGAGAAAAATGTCTCGGCTAGAATGGGGACATTCTAGCCGTTACTTTCCCACTACAGATCCTCTCTTATGAGTGAATTATAAAGCTCTGGTGCACGTCGCTCAATTACGTGTTATAATAACTCAATACTTCTTAGTTTAAATCCTATGTATAAAAAAAATCGTAGCAGATAAAGTTTGCCCGTACACAGTTTTGTATACAGAAATTCCTACAGATTATGTTAAAAAAGCAGAATAAAATAACACAATCGAGATTGCTTCAATTAAAACATTAATGTTACCAGAAGGTTTCGTATGTTTGTTCAAGCAACATTATTCCATTTAGTGACTTCATTCCGTCTGGACCTGGAATGAGAATGTATTTGTTTGCTGTACAGAGACGCAGAAAGCGGCTTAAGTTCCACCAGCCCAAAGTGCACACGGGACGGAAGTACCGCATGTGGCTGCTCCAAAAAGAGCTCCTGCAACAGCAACGGCGCCGGATGCTCGACGCAGCTACTGACCACTAACGAGATGCAGGTAACGTAACGTAACAAACATCAGATACATTTACACTAACAAGTAAAACGATAGTAAAAGAGACACTTGGACTAACGACATGCAGGGACTGCACACTAAATACAGATACACTTGCACTAACGATATGCAGGTGACTGCACCTCAAACACTATCAGATACATTTAATCTAACATGTAAACACGCTAGATACACATACACTTGCACTGATGATATGCAGGTGACTGCACACCAAACACTATCAGATACATTTAAACTAACAGGTAAAACGATAGTAACAGATGCACTTGCACTGACGACATGCAGGTGACTGCACAACACACACTATCAGATGCATTTAATCTAACATGTAAACACGCTAGATACATAGACACTTGCATTGATGATATGCAGGTGACTGAACACCAAACACTATCAGATACATTTAAACTAACAGGTAAAACGATAGTAACAGATGCACTTGCACTGACGACATGCAGGTGACTGCACAACACACTATCAGATGCATTTAAACTAACAGGTAAAACGATAGTAACAGATATACTTGCACTGACGATATGTAGGTGACTGCACACCAAACACTATCAGATACATTTACGCTAACAGTAAACACGCTAGATACATAGAGTCATTAGTGCCAACAATTTGCATTGCAATTTGCATGGTGACTGCTTACCAAACATTAGCATATACATTTACACTAACAGGTAACACGATCAATACAAATACACTTGCACTAACGATATCTAGGTGACTGCACGCCAAACATTAGCAAATAGATCTACATTAACGATATGCAGGTACCGCGCTAAATACAGATACAAGATATACTTGTGCCAACAACATGCAGGTGACTGCACATCAAACACTAGCGGATAAATTTACACACGGCAGGATGATTCCTTAATAATTTTACTCCAATCCATAGATAAATTATAAATATTTGGTATATCTGACTTACGGAAAATGACGCTTGCTTGTATCCTCATCATCAACCCATTACCGACCTACTGCAAGACTCGGGTCTCCACTCAGAATGAGAAGTTAGGCCGTGGTCTACCACGAATGCCTTGTGCGGATAGATTCACACGCCGTTGCCGTACATTACGGAGAACTCTCAGGCATGCAGGTTTCCTCACGGTGTTTTCCTCCACCGTTTAAAGCAAGTGATATTTGAATGGCTTTTATTTAAAACGCATGTAGCTCCGAAAAGAAAGCCAAAGTCTGCTTGTGTCCAATAAAGTAATGTAACCAATGGGCCCATTCCTTTCAGTTATGCAACGTGCTCAATCTGCCGCCGACGCAGTACGTGACGATGAAGGGCGTGCTATTGCGTCGTGCGCCCACACACGACAGCGAACTAGACCTCGCCATCAGACACTACTTGCACAACGCAGGCTGGGTACGCAACTAGTACACGCCCCCTCCCCTCGAGTACCCCCAAGCGAGGATCACGGAGCTTTAATACCTATTACTATTCTGTTTAGCCGGCGAAGGATTCTAAGACTGTAACAACAAGCGAAGCAAGTGTTTCGAAAATAGAATTCTGAGTGTAGCCAGCCGTTAGTAATTTTTCAGCTGTGCGGAAGACGACTTTTCATCTCAGTACAGCCAGAAAAAATATTAATGTAAATATAGTTAATCAGCTTTCAATAAAGACTTTAAAGTCGCAATAGACTTTTCTCGTGCGTATTTCTAACAAAAAAGTGAGCCACTGAGGTGTTGAATGAAAATTATATAAGTTGATTTAATGTTTAATGTGCCGGTAACATGCATATTACATGTAACGCTCGCGTTAACTGTAGTTAAGTGTGTGATCACAGCAGTGTCCTGAGTATGGAGTAGTCAAATTATTTGGAATAGTCTCTCATCTCCTTACTCATAGGAGGTACGGTGTCTGCACGTTTATACACATTTACTGTCGAGGTCGAGTAATACCTGTAGTGGATGTTACTACTTTATGGATGTAATTACGTTATGGTAGTAAAGAAATATGAATTTTAATAATTATGTAGAGATTATTTATTAAATTGGCCAAACATTACCGCTTGGCCCGCAAGAAGTGTGATAACGTGTTACGCAATTTTTACCTACTGAAGTAAAATTTCCGACAACAGTAGGTATGTGAAAGTGGTAGATGATATAAAGTGAAAAAAAAACCTTCTCCAATACGATCATCAACTGAGTCGTTCTCATGTACAGTCAAGTAGATGAAGACGATGTGCTGTTAAAGGCATCATCTACTGCGTATGCAATTTATCACGTAAAAGGGATGAAAAAAGGTGACGTTGAAGCCACATGCGGGTCAAGTAGCAGTGTGGGTTTAACTCATATAGAAGAATTTTGTATTTAGGGTCCATACCATAACTATTCTTTTAGCATCGGGGATCAGATAGTAGCTTTTTGGAAGTTCGATAACGCGCCAAGTGAAGCTTCGACCAAACGCAATGCAGCATAGTTGCAATATTTTAAAGGAGCGGTGTCTTTACAAAAAGCGATTGCAATGATATCGTCTAAAAGTGGTCCAGTATCGATGCCACCGCAAAATCTAGGTCGCTGGTGCTAAAAGCATAGTGTGTGCTTTATATATTAACGATACAGTACATATACGAAAAACTGTATACTACAAATAATGACGTGATCTTCTGTTATTTAAAACACTGCTAACTGTGCTGTAATAAATTATAAGTAATAAATAATGTTTATGACAATCTAGAAAATCGACATATGCATGTCTCTAATGTGTAAATAAATTGCAATCGCCAAGTGCAATACAAAACGTGTGCATCTATTCTAATAAATTTTGTGCCTTTAGGTGCGCTCATGAACTGCATTTTCCAAACCCACCAATGTGCGATATGTGCACGAACAAATAAACAACATTCGCGGTGCATTATGTAACATAATAATCTTTTGGTAGCGTAATTAGGGTTGGGGACTGTAAATAGTATTAGAAGTTTCCCTGAATTTCCCGACATCCCTCTAGATGATTCTGTAAAGGTTTTCTAGTTTGATAACTGATATTTATTTAGGTTAAACCTAAATCAACCTTATATACTCATAAAGGTTTCGTTATTTCGGTATAGTTCGAATAAATTTATTTGTGGACGCCATATTAAACTGCTTTTTAACCGGTTTCTTGGTTTCTTGCACGTGTATATGGGCCAAAAAAAATAAAGAGGGTACGCCCGCGCCTCGACCTCTGCTGCGCTAAGTGCAACATCGAATTCGAGAGATCAATCAACCCAGTTCTTGTTTGAAAGTGGAAGTCGCTCAATACCCGTTGATAAATTTCATACCTCGATATAAACGGGTTAAGCGCACTTTTTACAACCGAAAACGCCTTTGTAATTTTTTTATTTAGGGTCCATTTACTGATACAAAATTACGAGAGTTTTCATGTCCTGCGTTTTGTGTGCGTTTCGTCGTATTATGAAGATTGCGTTATATGCCCCCAATATTATTTTTTTCTGCATAATTTTGCTGAAGTGCGATCTGTTGATGTCTCGTAACCTGGCCTAACGTTTGCTTAAACTGAACGATGCATAACTAGAATTAATTAAATTATATCTGTACGTAGCAATTGTTAATGGTATTACAATTACAATTGATGACTTTTTAACTACGTGTGGATTACATCTGTGCGAAAAAATGTAGATAATTTTTTTTAAGCCTGCCATTACAACAAAAATAATTTATAGTTTACGATAAGAATACTTAATTATCGTATTATATAAATAAATTATTGCTCACGATTAATTCCGCGTGTGATGGACTTAAAAAAAAATCTATGGCTAAGTCAAGGTCATAGAGTAAACGCATTTCAACTGACTTACAAATTAGTATATTTAAGCGTAAAAAAATACGTTATAAAGGCAAGTAGGCGTATTTGGCGGTCTTTGAAGTGTAATTTAATATATTTAAATGTAAAAAAAAGATTATACCTAGATAAATAAATTATGGATAATGTTAAAATGTAAGTAATAAATATCATATAATAATGTAGAAGAACAGTTTATTGTTGGTCCCGATTATGCTGTATAACCACTGATATTAAATAATAGATTTATAAAAGGTGGCATCTCTTTAGCGCAATATAATTCTATTCTTTGATGGCACGGGTGAAAATAGTGCTGTCTGTAAAAATAGCCTCCATAGAAAAGGGTAGCACTACTTTTTGACATTTTTAGTTGATTGATATGCACAACAGAATTGGCACTATTGTTTGCATAAAATATAAGTATTATGTAGTTAGTACATATGATTAATGTATACTTGGGATTTCGAACTACTAGTTTGTAGCTTCGTCGATGCACTGTAAATTGTGCTTGTTAGCTAATTTTAGTGTAGTGTGTTTGATTATTATAGTGTAATTGTAGAGTACGCGCGGTCTAAGTTGGCGGAACTGAAGTAAATCGTGACTCAATGCGTCAGATAGTTTTAAGGAAATCAATAAAGTCGGACTTTTTGTTAGATGCACGTGACGTATGGCTTCTTTTTTTTTTATAAAAATCATTAATTTAATGAATATTTACTGTTTAACAAACTAGTTCTTTTTTCATTAAAGCTACTAGTAATTTACACCGCAAAAATGTGTGCTTCACAGAACATCAAACATAAATATGAAAATATTAGGGTGATGAAATTGTTTCATTCTTTCATGTCCTGCACAAAGTTTTTGACCATTAAAGGCATAATGGAAAAATCCTGCTTTTTAAGAGTAAAACAAAACTTTTTGGGTAGGGCAGCTTTTGTGCAAATATGACGTGCACGCGAGGTAATCTGCCTCTTTGTATTTAATAGGTAAAAACGATTATTATGAGTTCATTTAGGTATAACGTATCACATCATTAATGAGTTTAGGTTGGCCTCAATTTTAACCATCTAATTAAAAGTCCGACTAAAGTAAAGAGGTGACGTTGATACACGGTACATGCGCGAACGTCTTCGAAAACTTCAGCCATGCCAAGTAAGAATGTGCTAAATGTAACGGTGTCAAATCATTGAACTATCGCAGATAGCCATAAAAGTCGACTCGAAGAGTCGGTGACTAGACGTTGAGAGTGCGCAAAAAGCTCTTGCAGCTGTCTGCGATTCAAAGCTCGTATCAAACTGAAGCGATGTATGATATCCTCGGGATGTAAGACAGAAGCGAAAACTAAGCGGAAAACGTGCCGCGTGCCTGATGTATTATATCGAGCATTTACCGCGGAATTAGCGTAACCGACAAATAAAATATTCCAAAAGAAGCTTTATTTCTATATACAAATAAATCTTCTTTTCACAATTTTTTTATTTTTTTGGATACGCTAATTCAAAAAGGCAGTAAGGGCTCGATATTTTGAACTCGTGGGTTAAAATACTTTTCAAAACCTTTGCATAGTGGGTACTTATCTTGCACCTTTTTATTCTCATTTTCTTTGTCTCACACAGCAGTAAAACTTCGTTTCAACAGTAGTGCAGTAAACAATTGTTTCTGCTGGAGACCACTTTGAAATCAAGAATAACGCGTGGAAATTTTCGTCATTAAAAAGCTCAGCGAGCGAGCGGATTTTTATAAATCGAGTGACCCCACCCGCTTACGTGACCTCGGTTTGAACGGAGCTTAAACTATTATCCCAGAAGACGAGAAGGAAACTTAAAATAGGAAGGAAAGAAAAATAGATCATTTTGTGTAATCCCACCAACAGCAAGTAGCTGAAATATCACTAGAAAACTTATTCATGTTGGTTAATTGTTGGAGCGGATTTATCCTAGTAGTGAGGACTTCCGCCTGATTTGTAGGAGCCAAGTTGGAATCCTAGCACCCACTACCAGCTTTTCTAAGTTATTTGCGTTTGATGCAATTAAAATATGGTATGAAATATGGAAACCTTTATGCCTGAGAGTTCTCTGTAATGTTCTCAAAGGCGTGTGGAGTCCACCAATCAGACCCAAAAACTCTTCTCATGTTGAGGAGACCCTTCCACTGCAGAGGGCCGCTAACGGGTTCATATGATGATAATGATAAATTGTTATTATGAAGGCTAATCTAAAATCGCTGAAGTTAAAAAGGTCATGTTAATGGGTACTTAGGTCGTTTTTTGTTTGTAGCCGCGTAACGAGAGAAATAATTTGTAACTGTAAAAGGAACCTAATTCTTATTTACAGGACAGCTACTTTCTCCTAAAAAGGTTCTTGTACAGTGATTTGAAAATAGCACCCACAATATAGGTTTACATATAAGCTTCATATTGATTTTGGGGCACACTTTCAAAGTTCTGGTAGCATTTAGGATGCGTCGATTGGCACATGATATAACGATGTCTCGCCATTTTGTCGTTTCTGTCTTTTATTTGGCAGCGACCGTCCAAACAAGATACAATAAAAAGACAAACACTTAAAAATTATACTTATATAAACTCTAATCCATTTTTGGGCAGCGGCCTCAAAATCGACAAAAACAAAATGACGCCAACCGGCAGGATCATTACGTATTTCGCGACACGCTTGCGACAGGCATCAGGATCTTACAATCACTTTTGTTTATTTATTGTATGGAAAAGTGACGTTTGACAGCAGTGATTGCAAGATGGTCTGTCGCGAGATACGTAATCACCCTGCCGTTTCTATAATGCAAACCTATAGATTGCAGCTCGTTCGATGGTGGTTCTTTTAGATTAACTTTAAGAGTAACAAATATATTCTAATTATAAATACATTATAAATACTTAATAGGTGGATGCGATCTCTTAATTTTTAGTTCGTTGCATTTGTCTGAGGTATGAATTCTTTTATTGTATTTTGGGTATTAGTCATTTGGGGTATAATTTAGGGAAAGTACGTACTGTTCTAAAATTCATGTTTATTGACCAAAATTTGTTTTCAACACCACTTTTCTCCTCTGAGCTGATTTGTTTCTTAGTGTCTTTCTATTAGGAGACTTTACTAACGCCACAATAATTGTGATTGGCAAATGAGATGGACGAAGTTTGGGCCCCCCTTATCGGTATATAAATGGTAATAAACTTTTATACATAGAAATTTTGCATAAATCTTTTAGTTTAATACACACAGTATTCCTTACTAATAACTTCGAATTTTGAAATATAAGAAAACCCTAAGTTTAACAAAAAATCTAGCATGATCCATCATTCAGTTGGGACAGTTCAATGGATGTTCGTCTTTCTCATTACTTTAAAATTCCACCAGTAAGTCGTTTACTTGATAGGATCAAAGTTGCACGATTTTCTTTATACCATTGTATTGATAAAATTATGTTATTGATAATGGTTGACGGTAAATTTTATTTAAAGTAAGTAGGTATATTATTATATTTTGGCTCAAACTGTACATAAATGTAAAAGTACAACTGTTATCAATTGTAATCAAATACGCCTCTGTTACCTTTTAATCGATTGCAAGGGAATAAAATTTTGATTGAAACTGCGTGTTTATTATTTGTAGATAGATAAGATTTTATTTAGTTTTTGTGACATTTGGTCTTGGCATGTCTTCTAATGTAGCTGGAAGTGGCCTAGTTTGAAACCAAGCATGTCGAATCGCCTGGAAAAAACATGCTAAACACTAAAATATGCATAAGAAATTAGTATTATTTACAAAGTCTTGGAAAGTTTTGGAAGCATAGGCATTCTGTAAGCGTTGACCGACAATGTTATGTTTTGTCAGTGGTACAACAATATATTTTTGTCCGTCGTCCACAGCGTACTACAGACAAAAATTGATCTATAATATATGCTCATATAAAATGTTAGAAAATACAAATGAGCCAAGACAGAAATAATGTATAATACATGTCCGAAACCTATATTATCTTTATATATATATTTCTTGTGTGCGTGTGTATGTCACTGAACTCCTCCTAAACGGCCGGACCGATTTGAATGAATTTTTCGGTATGCGTTTGGGTGGCACCCTGGATGGTTTAGATTCACAAATCAGCCCGACAGATGGCGCTGGGGTCCGCTAGTTACCTATATTACAAATCAGTGTAGGTAAAACGTATCGATAATATCCTAATTATAACCTAGTTTAGTGTTTGAACTCGATGTCCGTCACATACCTAGGATTATTTTTAGGGTTCCGTACTCCCAAAAGGTAAGAAAGGAATAGTATCATTAATAATAAACAAGACTGGTAGGTATACGAGTCCGACTCGCACTTAGCTGTTTTGACATACGGACGAATAGAGGTAACTGACTTTTATAGCTTTTTGCGCTGTTAGTGGAACTTTTAAGTAACGATTTTAATAATATCTTTAAGTTATGACCTACCTCTTTAGCCGATATCCGTTTTTGTTCATCATATAGAACGATTGATTTTATCAAGTCGATTGCATCCGGATCTACTCCAGGCAGAAGATCGGTCCAAGGCATTGGTAACGATTCCGGAAAAGTTATTTTGTGGTAGTCAGGAAGCTCTGAATGTCTTGGCCAGCTTTCCTCGGTTGGTGTTCCCAAGCGTTGAAGAACGATCGCTAACTGCTCAATATCCGATTCGCCCTGTATAATCATATAAAATGGATGCAGTCCCATCGTCCCCGTTAAAGGGGTCAGAGGTTTTAAATTACGTTATAAAAAATAGATCCTTCGTACCTATTTCCTATACTAGCTATCGGGTACAGCGGGATTTGAATAAAACTATTAAAAAATAGTCCCTTCTTACCCGTTTCTGTAACTAACGGAAACACTTATTTTAGGGCTGTACTTTACAGGAAATGTGGTTGATTACCCATTTAAAATAAATGTTATTTTGCTTATTTCTAATGGAGTGAATACTAAGTAGGTACAGTACAGCGCGTTCTCAGACAATGATCTTTTGTAAAGTATGTCAGATAGTAGTAATATTTTGAGGTACCACAATATAATAGAAAAGGCCAAATACGTACAGCAAAAAGAGGTTGTTTCGTAATCATTTCTGCAATGATACAACCAACAGCCCATATATCCACTTTCTCACTGTAATACCTCGCTCCATATAACAGCTCTGGAGCTCGATACCATCTAAAAGTATAAGAATTTTATTAATTATATATGAAATTAAATTTAAATTAGCCTAGTGATAAGAACCTCTGCTTTAATCCCAGCCTCCTCTCACTTTCTAAGTTATTTGCGTTTTAAATTAAAAATATCACTTCCTTCGACGGTGAAGGATAACATTGTGAGGTATCCTGCATGCCTGAGAGTTCTCCATAATGTTCTCAAAGGCATGTGGAGTTCACCAATCAATACTGAACCAGCGTGGTGGACTGCGGCCTAAACCTTTCTAATTGGCTCAGGGGCTCGTCCCCTGTAGGGGGTAATGGGTTGATCTGATATCATGATGATGATATGAAATTATTAGATCAATAGTTACCTTGTTGCCACTTGGTGCGAGTAAGGTCTTCCACCATCCGGCCAGTAAAGACGCGCAAGGCCCAAGTCTGCAATTTTCAGTATTCCTTCGTGATTTATTAGCAGGTTCGCTGGTTTGAGATCCTGAGGAAAATGCTGTCTTTAACATTAAAACTTACCAATCTGTTATCAATTCCAGCTCCTTTGGGTCTAAGGGATACTAACTCACTACTAACGGATAATTTTACAAACAATCATGAAAATGCAACGTTGCGTCAAAATGTCCTATGTCCAGGAAGTACTTTTTTTAGTTATGCAAAAAGCAGTTGACAAATTTATTAAAGGTCCTAGGTACATTTTCTTTGCTTTGCTTTGATATAGCTTCAGTTATTCCAATTCTTCGTTAACTGGTGAGATGTAGAAGGTTGCCGCTAAGCATCATTGTTGAATTCTGTGTTCCAATCTGAACTGGCTTCATGAGGCTTAACACCTACAACTCAGGTTTTATGACACAGAGCAGCTCGTTGCAGGACGTGTTGCTTCCAACTCTTGGCACGTCATGCAAAGTGTTACCATCAGGTAAGCCATCTGCTTGGTTCGTCAGTAATTACTATATAAAAAAGGGATGAAGAGACGAATTTGGTGGCTTAGCTGGCCAAATTTTTAGGAGCTACGCCGATTTTGCGCACTCTAAAGTTTCCTTAACCAGAATTTTTCTATTAAAAAGCGGTTTTTACCCTATGCATTACATAATGAGCATGCATATATCGCGTTCCCTTTAGAAGCATTTGCACGTATGTTTTTATGCGAGGAAGTGTCATCTCTTGCTGATTGTGATGAAGCATTTCCCATAGGCCAGAGCACATGTACTCCAAAACCAATACTAAGCTCATGCCTCGAGGAAACATGTCGTACAACTTTATCACCTGAAAGAACAACACTTTATTATTTTTTACATTGTATGGCTGTCTTCTTTCTCTTCAGACGAGAACATATTTTCATATTTTGATAGGCAGACAAGCTACAAGTAAATGAGTTTATTTTTGGAGAACTGCCATTTGTCCACTAGATTCTAATATACTAAATACTTACAAAAAAATGACTTACATATTTACAACGAAGCAGCTGCAATGCTTTGATCTCTCGCATAACATTAATAGGAATACCATCCTCTATGTTCTTTATAAGTATTTTCTTCAAAGCCACTTCACGCCCTGTGGGCAGATGTCGAGCTTTGAAAACTAATCCATGCGCTCCTTCTCCTATTCGACCGACCACTGAGTAATTAGAGATGTCGCTCATAATTCATAGCTTTGTTAGGTTCATATTATCTTGTGATATCCACGCAAATCACCACAGCAAATCACACTCAAATATTTTGACACGAGTTGCTAGGGACAACGTTCCTTAGTAACAATCTAAACAATGATTGCCTTGGAAACAAGTCATTAATCTAACACTACTAGTCCTTAATAAGCAATAGGGGGTAGTCGTTGATAAAATCTATAAAATATACACTATCTACTAGGTAGGTAACTACTTAGAAAGGTACATGATCAGCATCATCGTTTTATAGATCATCATTGATATGAGCCTTGTTATCATAATGTTAAACTGCTGGAGGCCTGTACCCAACAATTCGACATGAATAGTAGGTAGGTATCTAACTTGAAAGCATTTAGAGGGTCAGACCTACCTACCTCGTTATTAAAACGTGGCTTAGGTACCTACCTCTTGTTATGTATGACTCATTATTATAGTTAGTGACTACAACCGTAGTGATACCGAAGTGTAGGTAAATTCAGAAAAGCTATTTTAGAAATAGTTAAGTATAACAAATGTTGTAATTAATATTTGTGTAATGACCTTGTGTGTTAGATAAATATTTAATATTTCCCACCAACGTGAACATAAAGAATAGATAAGTATTAATAGAGAATAATACACTAATAATAATATGAGACTTAACACGTAAACTGTAATATTTACACAGATGCGATGAGAAGGTACTAACCAGCCATCATGCAAATGTTTAAAAGGCATTATTTTCGTTCTCTGCCGAAGTTATTCGATTAGTACTAGTACGAATACAAGTGTTCTAAAATGGTGTTGCCTCAGGTTTTCACAGTGCTTCTGATTTGCTTTTGTTTTAATGTGCAAAGTGCTTCAATTTTGGCGCTTTTTTCAACATTATCATTTTCGGACCATCTCGTATTCAGGAATTATATATCCCTTCTTACACAGAGAGGTCATTCAATTGTCATGATGACAGCATATCCAGGCCAATTCGCATATCCAGATGCGGAAAGAATTGTAGAGTTAAATGTCGGACAAGAATCATCAGCCTACTGGGAAGAATATAGGGCTCTGCTGACTAATACCGACGATTATTATCCACGTATGAGGGCAATTAATGACTTTTCTTTAAAGTTGGCAGTTGTGCAGTTGAATTCCAAGCCAATGAAGGCGTTACTAGCGAATCCAAATGTTAAATTTGACCTGGTCATAACGGAAGCCGATGTTCCCCTCCTGTATGCTGCTGCTGATAAATACGAGGCACCTCATATTGCTATAACAGCTTCAAGCGGCAGGATACACCAATATGAGTCTAAGGGATCTTCAGTTCACCCTACGTTATATCCGGACGTAAATTCTTTAAATTATAGAAACCTTAGTGGCTGGCAAAAAATTGTTGAAATAAACCGTTACATCCAAACCAAAAATGAATATTACAACACTTATCTACCTCGTTGTGATGTTGCAGCGAATAAGATTTTTGGATTAAAAAGACCTCTCCAAGAAGTCGAACAAGATATTGATTTACTATTCGTAGCTAGTAATCCTGTATTTATTGGTAACAGACCGAGTACTCCCGGTGTAATTTACGTCGACCGTATGCATATTAAACCGGGATTTGCTTTACCGGAGGTACACACTCATATGTACAGAATGTTACATTATATTACCGAGCTTGATTTATACAATAGATGTTTTTTTTTATAGGAACTTAAGGTAGCATTAGATTCAGCTACTAGAGGAGCTGTTTACTTCAGTCTTGGAGCATTCCAAGAGGCTGAGCAACTTTCCCCACAGCTCCTGCAAACTTTGGCGGATGCTTTCAGGGAACTACCTTTTTTGGTGTTGTGGAAAATCGGTAACACTACTATGATAAATGACCTGCCTAAGAACATTATCAGCAGCGAGTGGTTGCCGCAGCAAGAAATATTAGGTGATTTTCCAATATATTTGCGGGTTTTATTATAGTTTATCGTATTGTATATCGATATACAACGATGCCAAATCTGTTACACACATTTCTAAACTAAACTAATTTGACTGGTTTGAGAACAAAATTCTCTTCCACGGGATCCAGTGTGAAAGACATGGAACTACTTTTAGACCTATCAATTTAATTGACTTTGGAGATTTGCTTATAACAGAATTGGCACAATGTCTATGCTTTATTCCAGCGCATCCAAATTTAAAAGCGTTTATAACAAACGGTGGTGGAAGGTCTCTCGAAGAAGCTGTGTTCTATGGAGTACCAATAATCGGTTTACCAATAGTTAGATCGCGAAAAGTTTTCATTCAAGAGATTACTAGATATGATGCGGGAGAAATTTTAGATCTCTATCATTTGGAAAAGGAAGGACTTATAGACGTTATTTCTGAAGTGCTTTCTAACGACAAGTAAGTGATTATTTCTATATTTTTTCTCTACCTCATCGTTACACTCTTGTCAGTGTTCGTGGCCATTATAAAGTGACGCTGTTTGGAGCAGATGTAGGTAATTTGTCTCAGACAAATTTGCCACTTCTGTACTGGCAGATAGCTAAATACCTTGTGCAAGATTCTGCCCTAGGCAGATTCAACTTGAACATTGCATAGTTATAATACCGCGCGCTAGTAGTTTCAAGTTTGTTTATGTACGAGCCGGATCTTCGTTGCTTTGGCTATGTTTATGCTCATTTATATTTCGCTATACCGACGTCGCTTCACTTCATTTACCTACGTATGTATTTTCATTTTTTTACTAGCTAACATTTATTCTTATTTTACAGATACAAGAATGCAATGTCGAAATTGAAGAGGACGGTTCAAGATAATCTTTTATCTGGTCCTGATATGGCGGTGTGGTGGACAGAGTACGTTTTACAAAACGGTGGCGCTAAACATCTGCGGTCATCGGCAGCTGGACTTAGTTACTTTAAATATGCACTTCTGGATATTATTGGTGTTCTTTCAACTATTTTCATTATATTACTTTCGTTGTTATACTTCGTCTTGAGATTCGTCTTAAGGCGTTTACGTGCTCGCATTTGGCCAAAATACGATGAGTCTGGAAAATATAAGGCATTATAATTATTCTTTTTATAAAATTTATTAAATAAAATTATAAAAATAAAACCAGTTTTATATTATTGTCCGCAATCTTCCCCGAGGTAGCTATTAATTATTCATTGTTCTTGTTGGTGGCTTGTTTAACGACAGAAACAATGAATAGGTCTATGCTTTAAGATTTAAGAAACTACACTATTACATAATTAAAAGAAAATAATTCAGAAATGCTTCTCTCGTTCCGTAAGCACAAATTTATTTTCAAATAATCAGCCGTGAAAATGATATCCTTGTTACCACTGCTCTTAACACAAGGTCCGTGTAATTTCTGAACGTTACGTGACACATTTCTGTGATCTCGCCATAGACAATGATTTTGACAATTACTATCAGCCATTGTCATTTGACATTGATTTATTTACTTTTTTCATGAAAGTCTCGATCGATTGAAAATTAAACTTTAATAATATAATCAATTTTGCTTTTAGTCACATATTATGAACATATTTTCTTCCAATGCTGCCTGTTTTGGGACGTAACAAGAACGAAACTTTTATTTGCATTCGCTGCTAAAACATGTCTATAGTACGAACATGTTCAGGACTTTACTGCGGACGTACAGAATTAGAGAATGGATCTTGGAGTGACTGTGGTGCCTGTCCGAGAGGGTTCCGCACCAATGCCACTAGTTATTGCGTTGAATGCTCTGAGGAGCCGACGCTGTATGATTGGCAGTACCTTGGCTTCATGGTGTTGTTACCACTTGTTTTACACTTATTCTTCATTGATATGGTTGCAGCGGGGAACAGGTAGGATTGAAGTTTCCTGTTATTCATAAAAGTGTTGTTTACGACAACCTGATTGGAATATCTCAATACTGTGTTATTGTTTATTAAATGTAATGTTTAGAACATCGTGACTCAAACCTCCACCACACTAGGCCGTAACAGACTAGGTCGTACCCTTCCTATACTTATATAGTGTTAAAGTTTACATGCAAGTTAATAAAAAAAAAAATTGGCAATTCTTGCCTTATCCAGGATACTCCAGATGATAAGGTGCAACACAGGTTGACACTCACTATGGAGGACACCATCGCAGTCCAATCTAAAACTAATGATCATCATATCATGACATGATCATTACATCATTAGTTTTATTTTGATAATATCAAACACGTGTTAACCTTCATCTATTAACATCTTACTGTCGGTTATGGACCTCTTAGGAGGGAGGGATTTACAGTATTGACCAATTTCTTAACTCCAATTAAGGTTTGCAAGCTATGTTATAATAGGTTACTTGAACATGCATAATTAACTTATAGCTAAGCAAATTTTATTGCAATTTGCCTCAGAGCCAGACTGGATGTAATCCTGGAATTACCTATATAAAAGTTTTTATCCTGACATCAGTAATTCCACTAAGTCTGGAAATAATAGCTAATTTTCCAAGTTTTTACAAAGACCAATTGTTTGATTATAAAAATTGTTTGAATGGTTCTTATCAGGTGATAGTCATATTTGTGATGGACAACGTAATATACTCTTAAACCCAAGTTTTAAGGGCAAGTTCATGTGAATATGTACATAAAGTAATATAAGAAAAATACAAATTAAGGTAGATAAAGGCTAACCTTTATTTCTTAATTTAGGCAAGAACATTGTACAAAGATAGAGAACTGTGTTTGTATAAATAAACATATAAATACTGCTACAAAGTTAGTTTAGTTTCATTTCATTAATTAATCTTTAATCTAGAATAATTCTCTTTACAGAAATTCAACAATAGTAACACAACTTATCTGTGCATTCTTAGAAGTTGTGATTGGAACTCTAGCTGCATTGATAGTGCTGCCTCCTACTGGCTCCATAGATCTTCATGTGTGCTCGCCTAAGGCTCTGTCAGACTGGTACACACTGCTGCACAACCCACAGCCTGATTACAGAGAGACACTCCATTGCACACAAGAAGCAGTGTATCCTTTGTAAGTAACATATTAGTTATTGTAATAATTACTGACTTGTATTCAAGACATCATATTTGTTGAAGTAATACCATTAAAGTGTAAGTTTTGTAAGCATTTAATTAGCTTCAAGCAATGGTAGTACAACCCCAGATTAATATATTTGTTATAATATTTTGTGCGTATAGATTTCATTCTAAGGGTATTCATTTCATAATACATATACTATTTGCAATAAATTCTGCCTTTTCTTACAGATACACAATTGTCCTACTTATTTATGCATTTGGTCTTTTAATGACGGTAACATTAAGGCCAGTCCTGTTGGCCTGGCGCAAATCAAACACTGGCAAGAAAGCAATTTACTGTGCTTTGTATTTCTATCCTATACTTGTGCTTATACACACTGTTGCTGCAGGATTGATATGTGAGTATGAATGAAATAATAATTAATAAAAATGATGGTGTCATGGCGAGAGATGAAATATTTGTCGGTATTGTACCTGGAATTAGGAAATTATTGCTGTGTTATTACGTGCTTTGGAGAGCATATTAAGCTGTTGGTCCCAGTTACAATCACTATATGGTAATGATGGTAATGATGGTATGATAATAGTGCTAAAGTCCACAAACCTCCATTGATGCAGCAGGATCGATCCGTGCTCTAAAGCCCTGTCTGTGGTGTGAAGTTGAGTACAGAAGAGAAGTTTTCGGCAAAAAAATCTAAAAACCCATCCAAAAGTAACATCATTAGTGTTGTCTACCCATGCCTTTGAGAGCATGTGAAGCCAGGTTATTATAAATGCCATGAAAAAATACTAAAAAATGAGCTCTAAATCCATGTCGAAAATGAGCTCTATGCTTGACGTAATTTTGCAAAGAGTAATTTGACGTAATAAGTTTGCATCGTGGAGCTCCGAACAAATACTTTTCAATCCAGAAAAACAAACAATTACCGCAGTATTTTTCAGAAACTGAAACAGGCTCGGATACAATCGGTTATAAACGCTAATAAAAAGTTTATGTGCCATTTAATTTCTCTTTCAGATTTCTCGTTCCCTTATATAATCATTATAATATCAATGATGACGTCAGCATCGCATTTCTCGATCAAAATAGATCAGACATCGCCAGCTTTACTGTCAGCTTCGATTACCAATGTACGGAACTTGATAATACTCATTGGACATTGGATAATACACGCGTATGGTATTATATCGTTGACCGGCTTCAAGGAGTTGTGGTATTTGACATTGGTACCAGCGCCAGCACTGTTTTACATACTCACAGCGCAGTTTACGGACCCATTGAAGATTCACAACGATTGACTAGCTGAATGCCCAGTAGTGAAGTTATTCTTTCTAGCAGTGAGACTGGAAATGTTTGCATGATAAAAATAATCAAGCATGATTGCTAACATCACTCGAAGTAATGGTTTTTAACAACTTTTGAATAAAATCATCTCTTCAGGTCTCGATGGTGACACATTACGAGGTTTTAATCCAACTACAAAAAGTGTTGCGTATTTTTTTGGTACAAAAGCTCTTAAGAAAATTTAGGAAAACTTAAAACGCCTCGGGTTATGCGACGCGTTCCGTTTTAGAAATTGGAAGTACATAAAAACACGTATGTGATATTACTACGCCGCCAGGACAACCGAACCTCCTCGATCCCTAACTAATGTTCGTACGTTATCCCTAACAATGTACAAAAGTCCTTGATGGAACTCTAGATCGCCAGTTCATAGAGTGAGAGAATAAAAAGTGAGTAGGTATTAGGTGAATAGCTATTACCGATTTCAACGAAGCCAACGATTTCTCGCAAGTAGTAACGCCCATCTAGCAATTTTTTTTTACTTTTACATAGATAATATTGTAAATACTTACTGAAAGTTTAAGGTGTCATAGAAAATGTAAATAAGAGGAGAAAGGAGATTTTAATTTATTAAATGTTTTTGAAACAATAATAGTCTAATCTAGTTTTAATTAAACCTGACCAGACCTAAAGGAGCGGTGATGGCTTTGTGGTTAGGATTTCGGCTTTACTTTCAGGTGGCCGAGTTTGAACCACCTCTAACTTTTCTAAGTAATGTAACGGTAAGAATGTAAACTGCATGCCTGAGAGTTCTTCATAAAGTTCTCAAAGGCGTCTGCACCAATTCGCACTACGGCAGCGTTGTGTACTACTGCCTAAACCCTTCTTATTGTGCTAGGCGACCTGTGTTGTTATGGTTATATTATGACGATGAGACCTAAACCAGTTAAGAAACTACTGAAAATTTAAAAATTTATCAATAATATCTAATACCCTGAGCCAAGGACTACCTCGTTGGTCTTGTGTTGGGTATGTTCGATTGCAGATCACGAGGTCCCGAGTTCGATTCCCGGGTCAGGCCAGTGAATAATAATTTCAATCATGAAATTCTTAGTAGCAGACCGAAGATATTAAAAACGATAATTCTGATAAAAGATTAAAAAGGTTAATTCACTCCCGTGACTCATAGAGCACGTTATGCTGTCGGTGTGCGCCTGACCACTTTCTGATCGTCACACTGAGAGTGTGGGGATAAAGTGCACCTGTGTTTGCGCACACATTTTCATTATGATGTTTCCCGCGTAATTGAAAAGTTGCTCAAGATTACCCCGGTGGTAATCTAGAATCCGCAATTGTAATATGAATATATTGTATACAACGTGTAAATGAAAACCGAAATAATACTTCACAGGCTTAAGAAGTACATTATTTATATAGTGAGACTTATATATGTGAAACCGAAACGCTAATAGTTTATGAGTAAACCATTGCCATAGATTTTACTGAAATAAATCAGATGCAGCCCTAACATGACAATATGCAAAAGTTAAATTAAGTGCCTGCTGCGGCTTTATTAGGTAGATACGTACGCGTCGCGTAGCGTAGGTACTATGCACGTCTCGGTCTTTTATCTTTAATAGGGTTGTCATAAGTAAGAATTTAAAATGTTTTGAAAAATAGATACTATGATTCGTTTGGTTTAAAATTTTTACACGGTGATTTCTAATGAAATATGCCTACCTACTTATGCACCCTTCATAAGTAGGAATTTTGTTATTCCATTACACGTTGTATAGTAGACTAGTTCGCGAAGCGATTGATTGACGGTTTTAAGCAAGCGTATTCTTACTCTTCATACGTAGAGTAAGAATTAAGCGAACCAAAAAAAGCGCCGGACAGCTTCTAAATTTAAAACTGCCAGTGTCAATGAAGTGTATAAAATTCTTGGTACCTCCAAACTTTTCGTCGTATCGGAAGTTAACTGGGAGTGTAGCTCTGTATAATTCAACTGTATTTTCCTGCTGAGCCCGAATATTGAGTAATGGGCACCGAAGCGCACGAAGTTTGAGACGTCATAAAGTTTGATTCGGTCTGAAACTGGAGCGAAATATCAACAAACATTCAAATTATTACAGTGGTATGTAACCAGATTTTCATTATAAAACATTTAGGATGTGTCGGGTCGTCAATATTGACGATTGCTTCAAAAAATTGTCCCAATGCTAGGTGGAAGTAGGTACGTGTTCGAATAACCAACGCAAAATTAAATCATATTTCTTTTCAAGCGGAATTGCTGAAAACCCTAGTGCGAGATTGCACAACGGTATTCGACAACGGTTTTCGAGTTTGAATGAAGTGCTCGGTAAACAGTCAAACATGTTTATCAAACTTTAGGTACTTTTCGTTTGATCACTGTTATCAAACATCAGTGCGCACGTGCAAACACCGTGTAAATTACTTAATCGTTTTCTATAGGTACTATCATCTTAACGTGCGCTATTTTGCATTTTTTTTGCCCTAGGCCAGATATCTAGAGACTATTAACTTTCCGCGGATAAGGGATCGTGAACTACGTTGGTATAACCTAGACTTATCTACGCAACGTAAGGGAATTAAAATAAATAATTCGTTTTAAATATCATTAACCAGAAACAAACGGCCCTAGATCGTGGATTTAGATTAGAATTTAGATTAAGCCCTAGATTAGAACTCCTTACAAAAGGTCACCTATATCCAGCAGTGAACTTCAATCGGTTGGAGTGATGACGATAATGAAATAATCACCTTGAATATCATAATCAAACACTGACGACAGAGTAAAATTTATGTCTAACTCTGTCGACATAGTGTTTCGATGCTCGAAAATCTGCGAGTTTTCCAACCTCGTACTAAACTGTATGACGAAAATGCAGCACAAAATCGAATAGAACGCGTAGTGGAAGTGGAATAAGTGGTCGAAGCCGAGCCACGAGTAGTTACAAGTGGTCTGAGAACGCAACTTCATAAAATAGCTGCCTATACTACGGTTACGGTACGGTTGTATAGATTCATCTACCAATGAAAGTATTTTTTTTGCAAAATAGATAGGCAATTAACGGAGACGCTTTTAAAACGTATATTGTCTCTTGCACAATTGTATAGTAGTGAAAACACGTGACACACTTATCACCCACTTTAACAATCCTTAAACTTTTGTGAGATGTGCGCATGACCACATTCTATTTTGGATTATGCAGATGTCTGCATTTGGATTTATCTGAGACCATGCTAAACAAACTTGAGAGGCTGCAAAACTTATGTATACGGTTCATTTTCGTCATACGTAAATTTGATCATGTGTCTCAGTATCGTGCTCAATTAAAGTGGCTACCAATTCGTTCTCGTAGAAACGCTCTTTCTCTCCTTTACTCCATTTTATATTATCCGCAAACTCCACCATATTTAAAAGAGCGATTCACCTTTCTTGGTAGCAATGTTCACTTAAATCTGCGAGCTAATAATGACAGCTTGTTACACGTTCCTGCTAGTCGTTCATTGGCGTATGGCAATTCTTTTACGGTAAAGGTGGTTAAATTATAGAATGAGCTGCCAAGGGATATAAGACAGTCCAAATCTTTAAACATCTTCAAATCGCGGTTAAAAGACTATTTCCTGTCTAGTATGTAGCAAAATATCTATGTATTTTATGTGTATGTTTAAATAGTAATATGTATTTAAGTTTATATATTGATATATATTGATATTTATATACATATATATAAATATATATGTTTTTACTATATATATGTAGTATTAGTATGTAATGTTTATAATGAGCACAATTTAAGTATTGCACTATCCCGTTTTCTCTAATATGTTTCTTCAACCAAAGGTTGTCTGGAGGAGATCGCTTCAAGCGATAAGACCGCGTTTGTGCATATGTGTATTATCGTTTTTTTTTTTGTCAACCTGGTTTTATATTTGTATGTGCAATAAAGACTTTTTCTTCTTCTTCTATTCATCCAAATTCATGTCTATCACAGGCACTTATGAAGCGTTCATACATAATTACCATATAGTGTGGTGATGGTGATAACTACGTTTACCATCTCAAAGCTAAAGTTACGAGGCCCGAGGGTTCCAAACGCGCCCTGGTCTAAGAAGAAGTGGTCACAAAAAACTTATCGGGGTATTTTTTTTGGTATCACCGTTCACAGTCAATTTATATTTAGCTATGAAGTTAGAGCAATTCACACTAAGCTTTTAATCCTTAATATTATAATAGGATTTTCTATCAGATTACGTTTAATATAAACATTTTTTTTATATTATAATAGGATTTTGTATAAGCTTACGTTTTATAAAAACTAATTTTTTTATAAGCTTACGTATTATTAAATATTTAAAGAATAGCAGTTAGAACCATTTGATAAGCGGTTAATGCCAACATCATCTAGACAGCATCGATAAAGTATATAGAGGATTCCCACTACTGGAAATTGTTTATGTGATGAGCGTAAATATTTTTCAGTGTCTGGGTGTTTATATGCGTATTCTAAGTATTTATGTATATTACTCATAAAAATATTCATCAGTCATCTTAGTTCCCATAACACAAGCTAAGCTTACTTTGGGGCTAGGTGGCGGTGTGTGTATTGTCGTAGTATATTTAATTTAATTTAATTCAATTATTCATTGTAAAGTCAACATCTTCCTTAGGATGCTCCGGTTTCGGAGCGAAACGTGCGTAGAGGGTTCATTGCCGAGGATCTGTCTAGTGTGGAGTATACGGGTTGAAGAAATTATAATTTCCACCATACACCACCACCTCCTGCTGTTCGCGGAGCATGGCAAATTTAGCTTAATTTTCATAATATAGCTGTCTTTCTTCTTTTATTTCTATGTCCTCTTATATTTTTTTTATTATGATAATTGACGGACCAAGCAGATATCTCACCTAATGGTACGTGAAGACTCATCGCCTATAAACAGAAAAACAAAGCAAGAAATACTTCGCAGCGTATGCGACGTTCTTTAAAATGCCGCCCTGTGTCCATCAAGTAATAAGCTATGTCACGAAAAGCTATTAAATCTTCAATTATTAGACGCGTGACGCGGGGTCGGCTTTATCATGCGACGCCATGTAAATCGCGTGATCGCGTTTTTAAGATTGAGGCCTAATCATTTTATGCTTCTTATGGTTCTTTCCCTCTTTCTTGCAGCAATTGAAATGGACTTTATCACCACGTCTTACTTCTACTTAATCGTCGGGCCTTCGCATTATATGTCGGTACCATCTGAGCTTTTAATCCCATAATTTGTTGGTTATAACTGCAAATTTACAGTCTCTTGCACAAATGTATGCTGTCTGTAGAATCATGGAGATGGAGATAGGTTCCAGAGTAACGTTCCCGGGGTATTTATAAATAGGTGTAGTTTTTGTTATTCACATCTAAACTTTGCATTGGAGGTTGCATCCTGGAGACATAGGATATTATTTCAAATGTTTTCGGGGGATTTAAAAACCAAAACCGAAAAGAATCATGGACATAGTCGCGGGAAACAGCTAGTGAGCCTATAAACGACGATATACTTAATGTTTATCTCGTTTCGAAGCGTGTACAGAGTTTCGCATCATCGGCTTATCGATTTGGCTTCCTTCCATTTGGTTCGCTATATATTTTTAAAGTGTCTTATCTCCTTACGGTAGGATTAAAATGTTGTCGTAGGTCTATAGACTTTGTAAAAATGGGTCGACTAAATTTTAAAAAACTTCGTAACGAAAAAAAACGCTTTGTAAGTGGCGGTGTAGTTCTGACGGTGGTGCGATCTGTAGTCCAGCACCTGGGCGATCGAGCGTCACCTCGCAATTTTGTTACCCGTATACCTTGTAGAGCACGTGCTTCGCGCTCCCTGACCACATGAGTAATTTTAGAAAAGTGTTGTTTTATATTATAAGTTTCATTTAATTTGTGGACCGATTTCTTGAAATTTAAGGAATGCAAAGTGTTGTATTCCGTTCCGTCTGAACCGTTGCAAGCAAATGTCATATTAATTGCATAAATTAAAGTCGCACATAATTCCGAAAAGTTAGACCTGCCATCGTGCCATGGATCGAACTCAGACACCTGAAGGCTTCGTTTCGTAACATGTGATAATTAATTTTAAAGTCCGCCAACTTACAGTAGTAATATTAATTCTTTATTTGGTAACTATGATCCATCTACAATATTATAAAACAGAATTATGAAAAAGAGTTATAATCATGAGATATTAATACTAAACTATCAGAATGCGGTTACTGCTTACCCACATTATTTTCATCAAGGATTATGGAAGGCAAAAAGTCATCAGTATGCCCTCGCGAACATTTCAGATGCACTACAATCACGTGGCAAGCCCACCAGCATTCTGAAACCACAATTATACTGAACTCGTATGTTAAGCAATGCCTGTGTACAGCTGGTCCACAGGGATCGCGTGTTAATGTTTGACAAAAGGCTTTGACCAAACTAACTTTTGCTTCCTGGCTACATCAGACAAACCTCTGCACCAACATACTAGTATTACAGCGCTCCGCCAAAGCCCTACGCTAAGTGTGTTGGGTCTATGACCTAAAACCGTTTCTCTTCTGAGATAGAGGCCTGTTGGGACGTTGCTTGGCTGGAGGTAAATTAATGTCAAAGTAGGCTTCTATGGAGCAACCGATAGCAAGTGTCCATGCGATGACTCCACCAGACAGATCCTTGACCATCTATTCCGGGAGTGTTCACGTTTCGGAAGGCTATGCTTTGATCGTGAGTTCCTTTGCAAGCACCATGGAGCGTCCCCCTACGAGCTGAGGTCGCTGATGCGATCGAGTAACGCGTTGGAATCCTACACCGTCTAGACGTCTACATCCTGAATAAGAGCCAATTTTAATTTATCTTTTTTAAATATAGTTTAAATTTACTAATGTGAATAAGAAGACAGCCCAGTCGTTTATTAAATTGCAGTAGCATTCTCAAAAATTGGAACTGAAAATATAAGCACGTATTTTATAAATTTGTGAGAAAATAAAATTTAAAAAAACTATGAGGCAATAAAAGCGGATGATGACGGAGAAAGATTATATTATAGGTACCAACTGATCTCTAGTTAGATATGCTCCCGCATCCTATTTATTTAACGAATTTTTGTTTATTTCGGGTCTATTATGACATATATATATATGGAGCTCGAGAAGATAAAACAAAAGTACTCAAACGTCCATCAATTTAGTAAAAGCTAATATTCCATGAATATTTCTTTTTGAAATGAAAACACAAATAAAAAATAGAAAAGTTGAAGAACAAAATTCAGGCCGGGGTGACACTGTAAGAATTCGCTCTATTTTTAAATGAATTAGTAAATAGCAGATTTTATATAATATTTTAGTTAACGTGAAAGCCATTTTCATTTGTCAACTTGTTAGTTGATCATATAAGTTGGTTGGTAATGATTGAAAAAGTGCAATCTTGTGACAATAATCTTTCTCAGTATTCTAACTAGATAGCTAGCGTAGTTAACAATCGCGCTATCAAATAAGTAATTGTATGTAGAAACCTCACACTGCACTGGCTTCTTTTGATTCCTTACAATTAATAGATAAGTCTACGTAGATAGAAATCTCATACTGCTTTGGCATCCTTTGATTCTATAGAAATCGTAGTTAGCTGTCACGCGATCGAATAAGTAAACGCAGGTATAAAAGGTCATACTGCACTGACATCATTTGCGATCAAATAAGTAAACGTAGTTAGAAATCTCACATTGCACTGGCATCTTTTGCTTTCTTTCAAATCTTAGTCTAAAACGTAGTCATGTAGAAATCTCACACTATGCTTTCATGCATCTAAAAGTCATGCCTCAGGACATACATAGCTTTGGGATGGCTTTTTATTCAAAAGTAATGCTGAATCGCATGTGCAATTCCACATGACGTTCAAATTATGACTGGACGAACACCATTTGTATGAAACTTAGCTGCCAGGGCGAGTATACTCTCCCATGACAACCCAGCCTTAGATCCATGTTAACAACGCCCGAGACAAAGATGGGTCGGCTGAGCTAAATAAAAAGAAACGACGCTGTTTATGGGCGGTCTCATTATTAAACGCTTTCTCATTTCCGACCGCACGAAAAAAAGGAACATTACCATTTTCTGTTATACTGTTGTTTTTTTTCGTGAATAGGTATTCCTTTGTGGTTGTCTGTGGGATCTAACTACGAGCAATGAGATATACAATATACATATGCCATTGATTTCAGAGTAGGATTTATTTTTGAAGGTTGGCTGAGGGTGTAGGGTTTTCTCTAACGTAAAGAGTGGCCTCGTTGTTACAGTAGTTAGTACGATTGATTACTGATTACTAGCTAATTCCCAGGTCTCCAGTAATTCTCAATACCAGCTCCGAGCATGGAAATTGGCAGTGACCTAGTGCCACGGTGATGTACGTTTTTTGGTACATTTTGTCTCATATATCTAATTACATCAGCAAGGTCTTATGGTTCTGATACCCATTTCATTAATTACCAATGCACATTGCATTTACAACGGCATACTGGATGGAGTTTATAATAATAATCATTGACGGATCAAGTAGATAGACCACGGTATTGTAATGATAAGTAATAAATAAATAAATATACTACGACGATACACACATCGCCATCTAGCCCCAAAGTAAGCGTATCTTGTGTTATGGGTACTAAGATGACTGATGAATATTTTTATGAATTGTTGCCCGCGACTTCGTCTGCGTTTGATTTAGTTTTTTGATGTGGCATTCAATTTAGTTGTAGTTCTAAAAAAAATTAAAGTATTCAGTATCGCTAAGCCTAAAATGAGGGGTTTGCTGTTGGAGTTTTGTCCTCTATCTCCAACCACATTCAGATCTACACATAGTTTGGACAAAATTAAACACATATTATAACCTCTATAGTGCAAAAATAAATATTTAAATCGGTTATAATATGTCGGGATTATGGTGTAAAATCGTCAAACACTTTCATCCCAAAGGAACCGAGCTTAATGTCGAGATAAAAAGTATTCTATATTACTTCTAACACTTTCAAGAATATGTGTACAAAGTTTCATCAGGATCGGTTAAGTAGTTTTTGCGAAAGCTTAACAAACAAACTTACATTGACATTTATAATATTAAGTAGGGATATATATAAATACTTAGAATATACATATAAACACGGTAAGTTCCGTCATGTTTATACGTCATGACGGTAATATCCGTTGTTCATCAACCTGAGGCAAGTGTTAAGCATCAAGTGCCAATTACAACCATGCCCTTACCGGCACAGCAATGCTCATTACCAAGGCTTAAATAAGCATGGCGGTAGTAGGTACTTCCCCGGACGAACTCTGCCACAAAAAAGTCTCCTACTATCTACCGACCTTTTGATACCTCCCAGATGGACAGGAAAGATATACTAAATATAAAAGCTACGTATTTAAATTATTTGTACAGGGAACCCTAAAACGGAATTCCAAATCGTTTAGCAGTGTACTCGTGGTGGATTTATGAAAAAAAAACCTCTAATTTTTTCTCTTTTACATCAACAATGCGTGCTTTTCCTGACGCAATGCTTGTTTATTATTTGCGTGTAGAGCTGCAGACTAGCTTTTTTTTTTTAAGTTTTACATTCGTTAACAAACGCTTCAAAAACATTTTCGGTAGCGTCGTCGAGGCTAACGCCAGCAAATGAATGTTTCGGTTGCGGGAATGAAGTTCGGAGCTCTGTCCAGCTTTTGTGTCCGCAGGCCGCACCTGTTATTAAAACTTTTGTGAATAGCGCACATCCAAATTCTTTCTCTTTTTATATGGGATTTTCCTACTGGATTACAAATATTTTGCATTTCATATTTCTATACGGCTCACATGAGCTCGCATTCATTTTAGGGTTCCAAACTTCGAAATGGAAAACGGAACTCCTTCTCGGGTCACTATGGTGTTTGTGTGCCTGTCTGTCTGTCACTCTGTCAGTCCATCCCGTCCATGTGTAATCTTTTGTAAATAGCGCACATAAAATTCTTACACTTATTGTATGGAACTAGGAACTAGATAAATGAAATCCTTAATGAACGAAAAAAGTCCGCGACCAGACTTTTTTTTTGAACTTTTAAAGAGGAACAATTCCATCACGCACCGTATCGGAACTTTGATCATATGGCGCATGTTATTTCGGTAAAATGGTAAGTAGGTCGAACGGCCGAAGCCTTCCACCGGATCAGACCAGAGAAAATTCATTGCCGAGGATCGAACCTGGAACGCCTCTAAGACCCTCCCTCTAAGACCTGTTGTCTGGGATAACAGGTCGTTTAACACTGCCTGGGATACCGACAAAACTAAAAAGTTCTTAATGGATTACAAGTATTTTGCATTTCATATTTCTGTACGCTGTATACATAATTGCACATTTATTTTTAGGGTTTCGAAATACGTCACGGACAGAGAAATTCTAGTACAGGCAGTATGCCTGTCTGTCTGTGCATCAGTGGTCCGTCCGTCCCGTGCTTCATTAACTGCTTAAGTTCCTTATTTTGCTTTTAATGCTTTGTAAAATATCAATCTAACTTATTTTCACAATCTCATTGATTTAAATAACGAAAGACCTAAAGTGTAGGTCACTATGTCTTACAATCTTGAAGGTAGGCAAGAGGGTAGTTCATTAAGCACCAAAAAAAACCTTAACTTAAAGAATTCAATTCTTGTGTTGAATTATTATAACACAACCACTGGAGATTTTCTTCATTTTATATCATCTGCATACCCTGTGCAATTGTGCATACCCTATATGTATTGTCAAGCGAGCCACCAAACCCAGATGACGACCACGACCAGTCTGTCAAGACTGAAACGACTAAGAAGAAGACCCTATATGTACGCCACTGACTATCGCCATGCTTATTTCTGCCGCTAAGCAGCATTGTTGCTACGCTTTGTTCCGGTCTGAAGGGCGTGGTTGCCGGTGTAATTACAGGTTTATGAGGTTTACCACCTACGCCTCAAATTGGTGGACACAGGACGACGTGCTCTTTGCATGCCCTGTGAAGTGTTTCTCTGTTCTATTCTGTCTGTTCAGGTGGGTCATTCGCTTGGTCCGTCGTAGTATAGTGCATGTCCTCGCTGAACAGCCGTGCTGATTCTTTATGCAAAAAACTAGTCAGCAATTCCGTCACTCAACCGTGGTGCAATGTAGCGCAAATTTTTTTTTTGCAGTCAGACTCCATGGCATCAGGGTCTCAATGGTAAACGGCGAACCAATCCCTTCTAATATTATAAATGTTAATGTAAGTTTGTTTCTTCTCGCTTTCACGCAAAAACTACTTAACCGATCCTCATGAAACTTTGTACACATATTTTTGGAAGTGTTAGAAGTAATATAGGATACTTTTTATCCCGACATTAAGCTCGGTTCCTTCGGGAGAGGGGATGAAAGTGTTTGACGATTTTACACAATAACTCCGACAAATTTTAAACGATTTAAATAATTATTTTTGTATTATAGAGGTTATATATGATATGTATTTAATTTTGCCCAAACTTTGTGTATATCTGATGAATGTGGTTGGAGACAGAGGACAGAACTCCTCAGCGGACAGCAGAAAACCCCTCATTTAAGGCTTAGCGATACTTAATAGTTTAATTTTTTTTTGGAACTAAAACTAAATTGAATGCCACATCAAGAAACAAAATCAAACGCAGACTATGTTGCGGGAAACAGCTAGTACAATATATACTCTTGAGAATTTCCTTAAATACTGTCAAGTTATACGCCACGAAATACATTTCGCACGTAGTTGCAACCTCGCCGTCATACCGAATACAGAGCCCATTGCTAAATCATAACTTTATTTACAACGAGTAAATGGTGACTCGGCGAGCGGCGATCGGTAAATAGAAACAATTTTAGACGTTGGAAATCGCCTCGTCAGCGATCGAGTAACGAGCACACAGTCCTGGCTGATTGGAGGCTTGGTGTTATCACCTGAGCTTAAGGAAAAGGAATTCAGTTGTGCATTTGACCCTTGCGCTTGTATGGTATATATGTGTAAGTATCGACGGCCGATTGGCGCAGTGGACAGCAACCTTGCTTTCTGAGTAATATTCCGACATAAATACTTATAATATGCAGATAACATTCATGTTCACCACACAAACAGTTTCCAGTTGTGGGAATTGAACCCATGGAATATATATATGGAATATATACGGGTAAGATAACCGATGAATATTTAAAAAAATAATTGGAATGCGAAATAGGAATTGAACTCACAACTGGAAACTGTTTGTGTGGTGAACATGAATGTTATCTGCATAATATTAAAAGTATTTATGTCGGTATATTATTTTCCTAAATATTCATCGGTTATCTTACCCTATATATTCCATATTATCGTACCCACAAAATCAGATGGCGATGTGTGTTTTGTCGTAGTATATTTATTTACTAGCTGTCCCGGCGAACTTCATACCGCGGATCATTTATTTTTAATACTTATTATCCTATTACGGTCTAAGAGAAATCCAAAAAATTAAATATCATAAAAATTGGTCCAGCCTTTCTTGAGTTATAAATGGTGTAACTAACACAACATTCTTTTATATCATACTAGCTGTCCCGGCGAACTTCGTACCGCGCATCATATTTTTTTTTGATGAATGTTATTCTTTTAATACTTATTATCCTATTCCGGTCTAAGAGGAATCCAAAAAATCAAATATCATAAAAATTCGTCCAGCCGTTCTTGAGTTATAAATGGTGTAACTCACTTTTTATGTCAACTCAGACGGGAACGCTGTCGAACGGGCTAAACAGTATCCTATGTCCGCCCCCTGGCTCTAAGCTACCCACCTACCAATTTTCAGCCATATCGGTACAGCCGTTCTTGAGTTATAAGTAGTGTAACTAACACGACATTCTTTTATATATATAGATACCCAGACAAATCTGGGACAGAATGTTTCCTACTGGTAAGACTAAGACATCGCACTCCCTTCAACGAACCAAGTTTACCCCCTTGGCACCTTTAACTTTTCGGAGTCATGACTGTTTTAAGCAATTAAGTATCACTTTCTTAACAGTGGAGCATAATATCTTCAGGAGTTCTCCACAAAGGTGTGTGAAGTCTACCAATTCGCATTACGGGAATTTTCGTGGGAGATTAGTATAGTGGCATTCTCAGAGCAGATCCGTGGGCGTGTTTTAGGGCGATAATGTAAATTACAGCCTCCTAAATCGTCAACCAAGGTAGACTATAAATCAATAATTGTTTTGTGCTGTGTAAATAGTAAAGTGCTTTCGCCAAGGCTGCAAAGTCAATTTTTTACCCTTAAAATAGCGAGAGAAGATAAAAAGAGAGCTATTAAATCATTGTAAACTGAATACAAATCATGAGATGAAAATTTACCATACGTTGTGCAATTAAATCAATTATGGCCGTTAATATCAAAATAAGCTTAACAGTAATTAATAAAGTTTCGTGTGACAATGTGACGTCATAGGTTTGCGTGATATAATATTCCTAGATTCGGAAGATAAAAATCTCTGACAGACGGACAGCAGCCATAAATGGAAAATTTCTTCCAAGTAAACTCTGAACTTGTTAATTTTGCACAGATTATCATGATCGCACTAGATAGATATGTACTTACCCACTGCTACCTTTCGGCTCTTAGCAATATGTTTGAAGTTTTTTATCTGCCTAGTGGTAGCCAGACCTTTACTAGTATAATAATAATAATTATAATAATAAATAACTTTGTTGCCATGCTTAATTATTTTATGAGGCAGTAAATCCAAAATAGGTACACGGCAATCAGCAAATAGCAACACGTTTATACGCCGTAAATCGCCTCATCGTCTACTCGTCAGCAATCGAGTAAAAAGTTCAACACACACAGTTTTGTTTGATTGGAGCTTTTACGTGATCACCTGCGCGTAAGGAAAAAGGATTTTACTAATCCACCCGGGGCTATATTTCAGTCGAATGTTTGACCCTTGCGCGGGTTGGGGTACGAATTGATGTATTCGCAGATGTATTATAAGTGACATATTAGGTCTTATATACCTATTATACATTAAGCATTGGTATTTTTTAAAATTGAAGTCGATGTGTTGGTTGCACGACGGTCATCGTAGTATTTGATATCGTCTATTGTATAACTCTGTTCAAATTATTTAGCATGCTTAAAAAATATTTTTGTGGTTAAGCCGAATAACCTCATATGAACGTTCAAGAGAACAATTTTTAAAATGTACTCATGCAACTTTATCAGTCATATTTTGCCTTTAAAGATTGATAAAAAGGCAAATATTAATTTCAGCATAGGCGGCAAGAGGACAGTGGTTTATTGGCGAAGTGCTCAAGCCGCAATAGCCGGATTAAATGAATTCAAAATCCGCCGGTTCTGAATTTTTTAAACTTATGCATTTGGAAAATATAAATTCAACTTTATAGGAATTAAATTGCAGATCTCATATCCGATGGACGTTGGGGCCCCAAGGTGCTGGGAGCCGCTGGAAACACGCGGCCGAGGACCGTGGATTGTGGAACTCCCTACCAAGACCTATAGTGGATGTCAATCGGTTGAAGTGACGATGATGATGATGATGATGATTTTGTATGTGTCGGTTGAATTCCCTCATGTCAAACAAACTATTACTGATTTAGGAATTTGTGTCAGAGAGTCGTTGAAAACGGTTTTCTTTAAGTATGCATTATCCAATACGTTTTATTTCACGTTTTCAACTCGTTACCTACGAAACTTACCTATTTAGGGCATTAGGGTTTACGTATTTTTTAAAGTTTTATTTCAAATATAAAAAAGAAGCCCGGATTAACCAAAACGGAAAATTGTTTTAAAAAACAGAAAGGTTGTAGGTTAGGTTGTACTTATTTGATAAAAAAACCAAAATAGTTCTAGAAGGTTGAGTTTACTATTTGAAGTTTAAGTGGGATGCACATACTCTTTAGAACCTCTACATTACTTTATTTGACGTATATCTAGGAAAGGTAGGTTTGGAAAATGTCCGGTATAGCAAGGATGGGGAAACTGGGCCTGTTTTGTCAGTTTTATTAGCTAGGCCAATAAATTTCGTACGTGAGCCTACGCTGGGTTAAGGGTAGCAACGGAAATATACTTTCTCCCTTATTTTGGTAGGTAGACAGATAATATTAGATCAGGGTCCACTGTCAGATAATATGTCATCGATGATTTTTGTGTTGTGGTTGGTTTAACTATTGATTTAATATAGTCCATTCATCTTTATAGTAACGTAGTAGTCGTTTTGAATTATGATAACAATTGATGTCATTAAAGCATTTGTTTTGTATGAAAACGACCAGTTGATAACATTTCAATAAAATTGCATGATGTAGATCGAAGGATCATCATCAACCTATAAGTCCCCCTGCAGGTTACCCCTATTGCGTAAGAAAAAATAAATTTATTTTATTGGGTTATGTACTATACAACGATCGACAATCCTTAAATCTCCAAAGAATAAGGTGCTAGGTACCTATATTGTACTCTACCCTCTCAGGGGAATTGAAATTGCAAAATATGAGGTGAACGTTTTCAGACGAGACGTGGCAGTACTTACTTTAATGTTATTTGCAGGATTACATTAATTCCTGTTTTAAAAATGTATCTCACTCCGTTCCCTTTCATATAAATGTTTAGCTAAAACAAAAATACCAAAGTACAAGGAAATTATTTACATAAATAACAGTGATAATAAGGTTAACGTAACTTGAAAGTAAGTATAGTGAACATAAATAAAAAACAATTCTTTCTGTTTTAATTTTTTACGTTTGTTTAAGTACTTTGTATTTTTTAAATATAATGAAACCAACAAAATAATTTAAAAATGTAATGAAGACTGTTGCAAGGTGGCTAATGGACGCGTTTGAGGAAATTTTAATGGTGGATAACTGCTATAAATTTAAGAGATTTCGAGCTTCATCCCTAACTATCATTGGCACTTAAGACTTCCAATCCATCATCATCATCTGTGAGACCTCAAATTAGTTTCGGTTTTTTGTAGAATACTTCGAGAACTGTACTGTGTAACAGTTTTCGAGGTTAGCATTTTGATTTATCAAAAAGCAAGAAGAAATAAATGATTTTGTAATAAGTTTTATAGCAAAGCTAGGGTCAAAATATTTACTGCAACATTTTTAAGCTCCGACTCCAGTACGCCGACTAACTTCAGACGAAATATCCCCAAGATGGGTTGATATTAATTGAAGTCGTGCTTAAGTAACAAAAGTACCGCGGCAACGTTTCCCTTTGGAATACAAACAAGCAAGCATGATCAGTGCCGAGGATAGGTAACCAATAAACGAATAGATTAACACATTTTCTAATTTATTAAGTAGGAGGAGCTCGACTTCACATTCTGGGGGCAGAGTTGGAATCCCAGCACGCAACTTTAACTTTTTTTAGTTATGTGCGTTTTAAGTAATCAAAATATCAATTGCTTCAACGCAGAAGGAAAACATCGTGAGGAAACCTGCATGTCTGAGAGTTCTCCATAATGTTCTCAAAGGTGTGTGGGGTCCACCAATCCGCACTGGGCCAGCGTGGTGGACTACGGCCTTAACCCCTTCACTTCTTATTGTGGGAGGAGACCGGTGCTCTATAGTGGGCCGGTAATGGTGTTATGATGAAGATTTTAAATTTTGCGTCTGTCTTTGACTCATAGCTGAGAGGGAATTAACCATCTAGAAGATTGACCACCACGCTACTCAAATATAAAGTTACTACTACTACTCAAGTAGATTATTATATAAATTTTATTTGAATTTTCACGCTATTATTATTTGCGTTAGAAATAAAATCGGTATATTGCGCCTCAACCACATCGGGCATACAAAAGTTCGAAGAAGTGCACGAAACAATTTTTTTTCTGGACATGTTTATTCACGCAAGCCGCAGGCTAGGTTATAAAATGAATTTCATGACCGAGATAAAAGCACTCAGCTTTTCACTTCGATTGCGAAGAAATAAAGCAATGGTTATCGTCAGTAAATGTCTCTTTGATAAAAACTTTATTATATCATAACATATTCAAGAAAAGAAACCAAGCAAGAAATACGAATTCATTGTAATGCGGGAAAAAAATTCATTACAGGGCCTAGTTTTTATGCAACAGTATAAGTTTGTAGCTCTCTCTTTAAATAAAATTCAAAATAAAACTCTGACGATTTGTTCATTAAATGCACATTAAATGTAATCTTCTTTTTGAGCTTACCTCTTTGAATCATATTCCAAAAGGGAACTGTAACAAAACCAAAGAGAATACAAACACTTCGTTAAAAAAAAACGTATTGACGTTGAAGTTCGTAGCATTCTAAGCGTTGGCAATTCAAAGAAAATAATAATTCCGGTCTGTATTTTTCTGCGGTCAGCGCTCGGTCGGCGTTTTATTGTGCACTATTCCGAGGAATAAATGTGGTGGCCCAGCTCAATGTGCTAGGGGGAGTGCTGGACCGCCGCGCCGCCGCGTCGGCCGTCCGCCCGCTTTCACCGGTGAATATTCAATATTAAAAATGCGACAGTATGTCCGTTGGTTTGTCCTTTTTTGTATGAATTAAATAATGATTTTTTAAAAACACTATAATACACACCATACAACCGTATGTCAAATGTGGGACAAAATTTCAGTCATCATTTGCCTATGGACAGTTATTCCAGAGGTAATTTAATGAATTTAAATATGTAGATTACTATTTCACGCATAAAAGCTTCGGATTGACATGAACGGATCGGATTATTTGCGTGGACATTGTTGATGAATCGAATGCCTAGAGTGATATACCTACTATACTTTTAATACCTTCGCCATCTTTTCGTACTTTATAGTGTATTTATACTTTATGTTTTAAAAACATATCTTGCTGAATATACATATATTTTTATAATTTTTAATATTTTAAAAACAAAATTTACACTAATAAAATAATAATGAGAAGATTGTTTAAATTAAAAGTAAAGAAATAAATAGACTAGAAAAAATTTACAGTTCAAACAATTATGATGAAAGATTTTATGCTGTTCTGTTATGTTATTCTCTCCTGTGCTTAAATTTGGTAATTCAGTTCTTATACACGGTCTTGTCTGTCGGTTTTTCTTTCATCAGCAGCAAAAGAGTAAAGGAATCACTAGAATTTTTGCATACCTATAGTTTAAAGGTCAAAATGTGACTAGAGTAGCTTATTATCTTGGAAAAAACACGCTTCATTTGGGAATCCTACTGGTAGGAAAAAACACTCACAAATAATTCCTAATAAAGCCTACAAACATTGAATTAATAAGTCGCTTATCAACATCTGAAGCGTATAATAGTTAAGTTATTACTTCTCCATGCTTAAGTTTCTTAGAATATTTCTTTATCCACAAAAACTTATTCTTCCTAAAATTATAGCTAAAAACAAAATAAACTTGCAACATTTAGAGCAAACTGTATACAATCTTTTAATGTTATACAATTTTTTTTAAGTACCAGTTACTATCTTGTAGATCTCACTTAAAGTTCAAAGTTTAGATTAAACGTAAGCTTATACAGTAAAGTTAATAGATTAAAGTAAAGTCCTATTATAGTGTTAAGGACGTTAATGTGTGTTTTAAGTAATTTAAATATCACTTGTTGCAACGGTTAAGTAAAACATCGCGAGGAAACCTGCATGCCTGAGAGTTCTCCATAATGTTCACAAAGGCGTGCGGAGTCCACCAATCCGCATTGGGCCAGCATGGTGGACTACGGCCTTAACCCCTTCTCATTGTGGGAGGAGACTCGTGCCCTGTTTGGCCGGTAATGGGTTAAAATTATGATGATTATAAAAGCGAGTCTCAAAATTTTTCACGTTGCAGAAGAGAGATGACATAAGTAGAGAAGTGTGAATACAGAAAGCGGGCGAAGCCACTGGCAGGGCCAGTATTCAATATTTTCGGTTTCAAATTGAAGCTGAACTCGGAGGCTGACCACTTATTAGTGGTGCGCGATATACGGTTTTCGTAAATAGGTTTTGAGCTCACGTAATTTAATTTCTATAGAACAATTTAATTAATGAGCGGTAATATAAAGCTTGTTTGTCCATCAATAAAATAGGTATACCTATTATTTCTCCTATGATATACCTGTTTTATAAGAATTAATTTATTTAAGAGCTTCCTGCATAAGATTAAATGATAATATAATATTCATCCAACTTCTATACCAATAGAATACTATAATCGAATTAATTTTGGTGCGAAAATTTTGTATCAGTGTTTTTTTAAACCGCTACAAGTTAGCTTTTAACTGCAATATCACCTGGTGGACAGAGATGATGCTGTCTAAATACTTACGGGCTAAGGCAGTTATATTAAAACCAAACACCTAATTGGCATAAATGACCAATCGCTTGGCGGCACATCTTTGTCAGTAGGGTGGTAACTAGCCACAGCCAGGAAAAATTCAGAAATTATGACTTCAAAATCGGACCTGCTGGGAATCGAACCTATCCCGGTTCGATCCAATATAGTATAAACGACAGCGCTCACAGTGGAGGTTTAAAGTGTAGGTTTTAATTTTTAGTTATGTTTAGAAACTCTTTTCTTAGTTTTTTTATCTTTAATGTTTTACGTACTTGATATAACGTAGCTATTTAAATAAATAAATATAAATAAATATACTACGACACTACACACATCGCCACCTAGCCCCAAAGTAAGCGTAGCTTGTGTTATCGGTACTAAGATGACTGATAAATATTTTTATGAATAATTTACATAAATACTTATAAAATACGTATAAACACCCAGACACTGAAAAACATTTATGTTCACCACACCAACATTTTTCAGTTGTGGGAATCGAACCCACGGCCTTGGACTCAGAAAGCAGGCTCGCTGCCCACTGCGCCAGTCGGCCGTCAATATATCCGTCTTATTTACGTTCCCAGGCATGCTGAAGATCAAAGCAATTGATTATACGCTATTGAACGCTGATCCAAGTCGGTAACTGGATGGTTTAAACTTAGTTTCCAACGTTAAGCTACCAGTCCTGGTCATTATTACTCAGCCATCTAATAATATTTGCAGTATATTATCTGAGCTTTCCTAAATTTGTAGCTAATACCGTACAAATATAGATTGCACAAATCTAAGATTCAGACGGATCAACAATTCAATAGGTATTCAAATTCTTGTCCTTGAGGAGCGCCCAAATATTTTATGTTGCCGAATTGGCGAACACTTTCGGCTCAATATTAAAGTAGCCTAAGCCTTGGTCAGACATTTTTTTTCTTTGAGAGGGGGTGTAGTAAATATCGTCGGAATATTTTATTCGTATCTACAATTTTATTGGCATTTATATCACGGAGGGTTCAAACTACGTACGAGTCTGCAACGTTTTATATCCAATTTGGACCCTCTTCATCTTTGGCACGTAAATTATCTTTAAAGATTGTTATAATGCTATTGGGTGAGTACATTTTTCTAACTGTATTTTAGGTGACAAATGTTTATATATAAAAAAAAATTGTTCTAGTTACACCATTTATAAATCAAGAACGGCTGGACCAATTTTTATGATATTCGATTTTTTGGATTCCTCTTAGACCGGAATAGGATATTAAGTATTAAAATATAACATTTATAAAAAAAAAGATCTGCGGTACGAAGTTCGCCGGGACAGCTAGTGTGTAATCAAATTAATATGAAACCATTTTTTTTGGTAGGTATTAGATTTTGTACTTAAAATCAGAGGGAACGAAATTTACTTAGTTACATCCATCATACCACAGTAATGAAAAAAAAAAGTATTAAATGAACGATTCATAAACGCTTGTGATAACATTAATAAAGACTTTGTTTTAAGTTTTTAGATTTTACTTTGCCCTTGTAAAGCCCAATTTCTACGCAGCTGTTATAAGCGGATTTTAAACTTTTACTTTGTCCATCTAGAACCCAATCTTTTCGGCAGGCGGGCAGGCAGGCAGGCAGGCGGGCAAACGGACAGGCAGGCGGGCAGGTGGGCAGGCAGGCGGGCAAACGGACAGACAGGCGGGCAGGTGGGCAGGCAGGCGGGCAAACGGACAGACAGGCGGGCAGGCGGGCAGAGAGGCAGGCAGGCAGGCGGGCAGGCAGGCAGGCAGGCAGGCGGGCAAACGGACAGGCAGGCGGGCAGGCGGGCAGGCAGGCAGGCAGGCGGGCAGGCAGGCAGGCAGGCAGGCGGGCAAACGGACAGGCAGGCGGGCAGGCGGGCAGGCAGGCAGGCAGGCAGGCAGGCAGGCAGGCAGGCAGGCAGGCAGGCAGGCAGGCAGGCAGGCAGGCAGGCAGGCAGGCAGGCAGGCAGGCAGGCAGGCAGGCGGGAATATTCTTTCTTATCTAACCAGAATCGAATCTACTTTCAGGATATTTGAAACGATACTCTTGATTAAAATTCAGACAGGATACAAAATAGTACCAACTGTATTGACCCCTATATAAAGGTGGAGTTGAATATGATGGGAATACCAGAAATAACATTTTTCCATATAAAAGTTGACAAGATAATATTTGTTGTATTTCGTAAAATATATTCGTATTTCGACGCCCGGACCAAGGTTGTCTAGAAAGAGGAATAAATTTCCAGAATTATATTTTTTCGTATTCGTATTCGAATAAGTAACTACATACGCAAAAATATAAAATAATTAAAATATGATTTCCTGTATGTATTACTGAAGCGGTGATAGCGTCATGCTAGCCGAATGCACTTTAAGATGTTTTGGTTTCATTATAAGATATATTTACTTAGTATTTTATTGAATATTAATTTTCGATACGTTTCAATGTTCGTTTCTTGTAAGAAAAGACATTGAAACATATCATGAATGTATGAATCAATACACTTTTATTGTACACCAAAGAAAAAAAGTAGTTACAGAGATATAAATACATAGCAAGAGAGTACAATTTGGTGGCCTTATCGCTACATAGCGATTTCTTCCAGGCAACCAATGCGTAAAAGGAAAAAACATATTAATATTGACGATTTATTTTTATTTCACTACACGTGGCCAACGTTTTTACTGCAATCTCACCTGCTATAGATATCCCTAGATATTGGTAATATAAATTTCAAAAAACAACACGAGCACCAAACCAAGGAAAAACTTAAAACATAAAAAGCTAGTAGTAAGTTATTAAGGTTTGTAGTTAGTTATTAGTTATCGATTTATTTTTATTTCACTACACATGGCCAACGTTTTTACTGCAATCTCACCTGATATAGATATCCCTAGATATTGGTAATATAAATTTCAAAAAACTACACGAGCACCAAACCAAGGAAAAACTTAAAACATAAAAAGCTAGTAGTAAGTTATTAAGGTTTGTAGTTAGTTATTAGTTATCGATTTATTTTTATTTCACTACACATGGCCAACGTTTTTACTGCAATCTCACCTGATATAGATATCCCTAGATATTGGTAATATAAATTTCAAAAAACTACACGAGCACCAAACCAAGGAAAAACTTAAAACATAAAAAGCTAGTAGTAAGTTATCAAGGTTTGTAGTTATAGTTATAGTTTCTGTAATCGCACAACGGCATATTCGATTTTACTGTACAGGCGCGCTAGAACCTAAATGTTTCAGACCGAAAATTTATCGTCAAAAAACGTAAGTATATTATATCTAGTACATAGAGCTACGTAGCTAGCACAGATTATCCATTACAGCCGGCACATCATTCATCATCGTGATACAAGTTGGTTCAGATATAATAAAAAATAACATTTCAACGAATACGCCCGCCAGCCCACACTGGCTTCGTCATCAAAACACGCGCCTTTGTAAACGATATATAAAATTGCGAAAAAATCACGCTGGGAAAACTTTTTTCTGCTAACATTTCTGCTAATGTTTATCGTAAACTAAACAGCGACTCTGCTTTTTTAAATTTTTTTTTGATTTTATTATATATTAGGGTAAAAAGTAATTATCATCTACTTAAGTAGTTACATATTTGCCCGTTTTCACTAACCACAAACAAGGAAATGCCGACTGTTAGAAATTTTCTTGGGTAACCTTTAGCTTGCGAATCAACTAAACAATACGATTTCGATTCTTCCTTTAACTATTACTATTCTTTGTTAGTGATAGGAGCTGAAACGGATGGATACCAAATTTTCTTTCAACTTCTATAGATGGGTCGAAATATTATTAATGCAGTCAGTTGTTATAGGGAATCACAGTCAAGGCTAAACGGGACAGACGTTCTCCAAACAGGCATTTGCGATTGACAATGTTTACGTGATTGAAGGTTTCAAATAGTAGTTCCAGTCCGATTGACAAAACTTAACGTTTGTTATCTGATTTATTGAGGTAGGTGAAGACTATGTAGCAATACGCTGCGCCCCGTTATTTATGCGGGCGAAGCCACAGGGCACTTCTAGTTTTAAATAAAATATATTTTAGACAGAATAAGATTTTCTTTTTAATTATTTTTTAATAAAATTAGGGCAATATTAAGGTAATAATATCAACGCGAACTGTCAGGTGAAATCGTAAAAGTAGGTTAAAATTAATGTGGGTATATTTATTGAAAGTTAGGAGCCCGGGTTCAAATGCATGCTATAAAAACTTTATGACGTCATTACGACAACATTATTACTCGTTAAAGTTGTACAGTACCTACCTACTTATTGAGAAAACCATATTGTTTGGAAACCTGCCAGACTCTATCAGCCCTTCCGCTCGACATAAATAAAGTTGATTTAGCATAAAGTAATAGCCTATTAAAGTTTCTATGCTGGGCCAATGCCTCCTCTTCGAAAGAGCGAGGCACCATCCAATGCTTTGATTTACTCATATTTGAGGAATAATTTCTCCGAATACTTGACAAAATACAAGTTCATTACTGTGCTTGCGAAAGAATCTTTTGTATCAAATTATTTGTGTTACGTCACAAACCTAGTAAGTAGCTCTGTATATTCTATATCTGTACTTCTATGCTTTCTATACTTTCTAATAATGTAGTGGAAGGAGTTGTTAGTATGTTTGTAAGCGATAACGTCTGAAGCTATCGAACCCATTTTAGTAATTCTTTCACCATTTAGCTATTTTATCCAGTTGAAAATGTGAAACGAACGGGGTACATACGAATAGCTCGGAGAGAATCACTAGGAGGGCATACAAAACAGGAGTCATATGGAGCCATTTAATACTGACAATGCCAACCATTGTCCAGCAGTGAGGCGTCTTTCGGTTGTATGATGATTAAGTCCTCTTGGATTTTGACAAAGATCACAGTGAAGAAAAAATGATCTTATTTCTATTTTAGGAACGATATCGTTCATTAAATGTCCTTAAAAATATTATGGAATAATTTATAGGTATGGTATTGTTGTATGAACGTGAACTGAACAAAGAAAATATTTTTCCACGCGTCGTTTCACGTGCGGGATTTATTGGTTTCTCGCCAATAAAAGAGAATACATTTCCAGCCGTGATGAGGGCAGGGGATGAACCAGGAACCGTAATTATTTGCCATCAATAAATGTTTGACAAGTGAGAATTTGATTAAGCTAAGCAAATAAACTTATGTTACCAAGCTTATACTACCTATTTATCTTACTGTGATGAAAAACCCTACCCTTCTTTAATCGCAGATATCGCCAAAGCTGCTCTGTCAATTTCCCTGTGTTTTTCAAATAAATTTTAATCTTATAAATGATTAAAAAAGAGTATATGTATATGTGGGTATGTGTCAAATACTTGGTTACGATAGTAATATATTAAATCAATGTATTGCAGTGTGTTTAATGTTTTTTTAATAATTTGATATATCGTTAATCCATAATTAAAAAAAATATTAGCATACTGCACTCTTTCTCTAGTGTGGGGAATTTCATACTCCTCCGTCCGCGCAATTTTCTTAATAAGTTTTATAAAGTTTTTGCTTCACTACATTTATACTAATGTATAGACTTTAAGTATTTAGTTACAGAACCTTTTTATAATCAGGGCTGCTTTTTTGTTGTGATTCTACCACAGGTTTCTAATGCAGGCTGTACTACGAAGAAGAAGGCGAGGAACACAATAGTTAAAAATTTGTTATCCATTTTTCAAACATATCAAAATTGGCTTAGTAATGAGAAAGTAGCCGCCGATTGTCGAACTAAATACGTCACCCAGCATCCTCAGTCTATTTAAGATCCACTGATGGGCACAGGTCTCCCCAATCATAATAGAGATAGTTAGCGGGAAGAAGCCATAAATAATAATTTAATAGTATATCACCTTATATTTTTAATCTTCACCTTACTCACCTTAGATTACGTTATCAGATTTAGGTTTCATAACACTACGTCTAAATGTTACTATCGAGCACCATTGCAAAAATACGTAAAGTATAATCTTGGTAAATTAATCTATAGAAATTAAAACTGTTTTATCCCTTTGAATAGCGGACGCTATTATGGAATGTGCTTCAGTGAATGGTGGACGTTATGCAGGTTCTGCGCTTTTTACGTAGAAAAGAAAATATAATAACGATAGCTTTCCATGTCTTTCATCTTTTGCTGTTAATAGATTTAAAAACCCTACACTAATTGTTTTTTAATTCCATCATAAGTTCACTATTATGTAATTTACTTTGTTTCTGTAATATCTAGAGGATAAATCCTTTTTGTTTTGTGTCGTTGGGTTTTTTTATTATGACATCTAGATTCTTGTTTTTCTCCCGCAATATAGTTTTAGTAATTAAAACGAAAGGCTGTATTTTTGCACACATCTGTATAATGTGTAATAATTACTATTAATTTAACTTCGTACCTACCTATCAATCTTCTAATATGACTATTACTTACGTTAAAAAAACTCTTTGTCTTCTTTACATTTATGCAAACTTAGTACTCGCTACCTGCCTTGAGTAAAAGGATGAAGACAGAAAGTTAGCGGCATTTCAGTGCCTTCATCACAATGAAAGACGCAGTTTCCTTAAAGTTTCATAAGTCTCCTAGAAGCTTTAAGATAATCTATAAATCTTTTGTCAAAAAGTTGCTCTAAGTAAGTTATTATCTTCGTAGTTTAATTATAAAAGTTATTGTCTTTTGAACTGAGAATTTTGTTACTTTATTAATATCGCAATATATATTACCTACTACCTACCGTGCATCTAAAAGGCGTAAAGGCAAATAGCCTTTACGACTTTGACAGGACTTTTTACAGGACTATGATGTCTGAAAAAAATATCGGTATGAACTTATTCTAAATGAATAAGTACATACCGATTTTTTTCCAGTACCTTTTTAAACTGAAAAGAAATTAATTATACTTAAATAGGATTGAGTTTTTTGACCTTTTAAATGACAGATCTCGACTATAGACCCAAGGGACCCAAGACCCTTAGAGTTATAAATTTTTTTCAACACATTAATGCACACGCAAACACACACAAAATAGAGGATCATTCTCGGGGGATCGGGAGTCTTGACTCCGTATCACACAATTACAAAGGATATTTGCGGTGTCCAAGTGAAACGTGCATAGAAGATTTGTTTTAGACGATTTTTGGCTTAGTACAATCGCATAAAACAGTACCTATTGTTTTAAGATGCTACTAAATCCCTACTGCCATGCTTAAAGGTGACTTTTTGCTAAAGCTTATAGTTTCATTATTACGTTTAGTGCAAAACCTCTACTTTCGTATCTTAATGGGTGCCTTTCGTTCCCGGTTCCTGACTAAAATATATATAGGATCAAAATCAAAGCCAATGTAATAGTTTCGAACTAATCGGTAAACAAAAGCTCGCTTAGGCGTTATTACATTATTTTTTTCGAAGAGCCCCCCCGAGGGAATATTTAACACCCATTTAAGGAACAATTTCAAAAGTAAACATTTTGCTAAAAACATCAGCTTGGCGATGCTATGGTAATTGCAGAAATTCTTGGTAACTTTCCAAGTGTGTAGGATAATTTGTACAGTAACTTTTAAACAAAGTATAAACTATTAAGCTTGTAATTAAATTAACATACTCGGAATTCAGAGCAAGAAGAGTATATTAGTTCAAGGATTTTTCGCAACTTTGCCCGCGAGTACTGTAGGTATATATCACTACTATCCTACACATGATTTAGTTACTGAGTGACAAATCAATAAATCACTATATATTATGAAAATTAAGCTTAATTTTGTATACTCCGTTCACTTTGGAGCAATCTCAGGAGCTGTTGACTTTACAATTTTGCAATAAATAACTGTTTACAATTATACCGTATACGTACGTAGGTACATTGCCGCAGATCTGTTTGGTGTGGAGTATAAAGATTGAAGAAATTATAAATTACACCATACAAATACTACTGCTATTCGCGGAGTAAAGCAAATTAGGCTTAATTTTCATAATTTATCATGGAATTCCGCAAAGTAGCGCCTGTTTATACAATAAATCACTCCCACTTATATAATTGGTTTAATTTATCAATACCCGCATAGGTTTTTTAATTCTTTAATGGTAATAATTGACGGATCCTGTAAATGGTCCACCACCGTATGTGGAAAGGTATATTAACGTATATAAACGTATATATCTTTATATATATATTTCTTGTGTGCGTGTGTATGTCACGGAACTCCTCCTAAACGGCTGGACCGATTTCAATGAATTTTTTGGTATGCGTTTGGGTGGCACCCTGGATGGTTTAGATTCACAAATCAGCCCAACCGATGGCGCTGGGGTCCGCTAGTAATCGTATATAAACGGAGCAATACTTCACAGGGCATGCAAGGGGCACATCCTGCAACATGCCGCCCTGCGTCCATTAATTTGAGGCGTAGGTGTTAACAATGCTTCTTAGCGGCAGGAAAAAGCAGGGCGATAGTAGGTACTTCCCTGGACGAGCACTGTCACAAAAAGCTCTACTTCTACAAAAAGAGATTATGCCGGATTTGCGTTGAAACATCTACCCCATTCCCGTAGCGTATTTTAATACAATTGCTGCGAAAAAAGGACAAAAAAAAAGAAAACGCGTTTTTATTTTCGTAGTAAAGATTTTAGTTTTTGTGTCTAAACATAATCATCAATTATCATGTTTTATATTTATATATTTTGTATATGATTTTTAGTAGTTTACATTATTTATGGGTACTATATTTATATATATATAATTTTATTTTATTTATATATTTGTATAATTTTTAAATCATTGATTGTACCACCTACCTCTATGTTTTTTTCCTTTAACGCCTTTGGTTGCCTGGAAGAAATCTCTATGTAGCGATAAGGCCACCAAATTGTACTCTCTTGCTCTGTATTTATATTTCTGTAACTACTTTTTTCTTTGGTGTACAATAAAAGTGTATTCATTCATCAATCAATATATCTTGAAAATGTCTCCTCGCAAGCCAAGATAGGACATATCACACCATTAGCTTTAAAGTACATTTAATTAAATTGTTTACCTTCCGGGGAAATGTAGAACTGTTAAGAATTGTACGCAGAGCTCGTTTAAGCGAATTCTGACGACGATGAAGCAATTTCCGACGTCCAAACTGTTTGCGAGTGTTTGCTGATCGCCCGCCGATATAGCGTCCATTCACTGCTTTTCATTTTGATTTGCTTTTGATGCAATGGAAGCGTTGATTTATTCTTATTTGACTACGGTGGTTTCGTGTTTCTTTTGTATGAGCGTTCATATATTCTCTTCTTACCAAAAATACACGTTAGACTTGTTATAACGACTAAGACACCGTGAGGTATCTCTGCATCGTGTAGTCTCATACAGAACTGCAATAAATCGAAAATTCACCAGTATTTATATCATAATACGCACCGGAATAATGTCATGATCATTGGATGTGAATCAAATATAATTTTAATTATTTCTTGAAAACTACTCATTAATTAAATCAGAATTATCAGCACATTATATTTCTGGCATAAATCAAATTATTGTTATCTAAAGTTTATTTATTTAAACCCTTTATAAATTCACTGTAACATTTGATTGTAAAAAGTGACATGAATTTTAAATTCCTAATTAATGGATAAAATATATTATACGGATGCAATGATAGCCCAGTGCCGCCCAGTGGGTAGGACTTCGGCTTCATTTTCGCCTCTTATTTTCTAAGTTATGTGCGTTTTATACCAATTAAATATCATTTGCTTCAACGGTTGAGGTAAACAAAGTGATAAAACCTGCCTTGTCTGAGAGATTATCCATAAAGTTCTTAAAGGTCTGTAGAGTCCTCCAATCTGTACTTGGAGAGCGTGGTGGACTAATGCATGTATTATAAGGCATTATGGGAGGAGACCCGTGCCCTGCTGGTCGATATAATGATGAAAATGATCATAATTAAAAACAGGTGTTATTGACAGCATGAACTTGTGACACAACTCTGATTTTAACGATACTGCCTATGGGCATTTTTCTTTACGCCCTTCTTGCGACCAATCTGAAGACTTTTGCTCAACCAAACGTATGTGTCTTGGGCCTATTCGAGACGTAAACGTGTCTACAGCCGCAATCGCGGGATGGCCGCGTTGGTTTGGCCATGCCTTTAGTAAATACATTCAGGATATTTACGATCTCTTAATTTAAAGCCCGCATTGGCTTAACGGCGCATTGGTAGCGATTTAGCGGCTAATAAACGTTGTTCGCCATCAATTATGTGCTGTGTAGCTATTTCAACAGCATTCCACTGGGTGCGTGAGACAGGTCCTACACTATTACATGCCACATAGCTGAGTATATTAACCACAGACCTATATTATACCACCGTCCGGTTAATAATTGCAGGTGACAAAAAAATCCCTGACTGATATCCACTGACAAAAGATGTAATTTACTTGTCCACCTACTAAAGCACGTCAATAAGAAAAATAATAAGTTTAGCCTCCTTACATATTGCAGCCTACAGGTGTGCAATTTGGATATTATTTCTACCCGTACGCCCATGCTCGGAGTGTGGATAAATCTGTGGAAAGGGGGGAAAAAATGTTGTCTTTTCCCCTTGGAGAAAATATCTCGTGCATAACTGTCCCTTTACGAATGCAGCTAAAATGCTACCCTTTTTAATCGCATCACATTTGACATTTTTAGTGTTTTTAATGATTCAAATTTTATATAGTAACTTCAAATCTCGCATTATACGTAACAGCTTCACAACTGACAGCGCCAAAATGGCGTCAATATAAAAGTTATAATAATAAAGGTCATGCTATCGACGACGTTTTATTATTACAAAGTTAGTTTTTAAATATTTTTTTACAATTTCATCATTATCAATCTCAGTACTAACGGAGTAGTTATGGGACTTACAACCACTAAAAATTTCTGTCCCTCGCGCCTCTAAATTCACTTGCGTATTCTCAGCACTCTCGCCAAAGTTTTCGACCCCTAAATGCATGGCGGATCCCATCGTCGATGGCCTGGTCGCTGCCGAGTTCTCCTGGGAGGCGCGCGCTCCACGGCACGCCGCCGCCGTCTCAGGCCTGCCATTAGTCGGGTTTGTCACCCAACTAACTTTCGTTTTTCATCTTTTGTGTATTTTTTTATTTGATAATAAATTAATAAAATGTATTATGCCTGAGTACTTTAATTCTTACGTTCGATAGTATATTATATATATTAATCAATGCTTAACCAAAACACCAGGATTAACCAACCTCTTTTGGCCCTTCTTCGCTACATTTTTACTAACATGTTTCTCCTATTCATTCTTATAATGATCAGGTATGAAAATATAATTTTAATATGATAGATACTCGTATCCTTAACGAATGAGAGAAATGCAACTCGACACTACCTCAGACTCAACCCTTCCACTCTTACCATTTACACGATTAATTAAATGCTTACAGTTTTAATTTGACGCCACTCCGCAGACTACGCTATTCCGACCCCAGTCCCGGTTCATAAAGGGTTGCATTATATTATCATCTAAAACGTTTAAAATTTACCGTGTTTCTATTTTCAGTGCCTTTTCTTGAATAAGTAGTTTATCACAATATTAAAATTAATAAGTAGGTGGTCTAAGTGACCAAAAAATTAATGATATGTTATAATAATGATGTTTCTTAAAGTAGTTTAAAAAATAATGATATGTTTCTCTCGATTTCCGTCTTACTTATTGAATTTGTTGAATAAATAAAGTTTAAATAAAATATAATGTTTTTGTGGTATAACCGTTGCCAATTTACTACTGTATGCCTTTATTTTAAACAAATTCAATGCATATGAACAAAGTGTTAATTTTTTTAATCTGTAATAATTAAACCTTTGATAAATATAATATTTACGTATTTATTTTTAATTCTAAATATATCAGCTTGTTTCCATAATTATGGGCTCATATTTAGATTTCGAGAAATTATTAAAATTATATTTGACTCACCGTGTAGGTATATTGACAAGTTGTCGGTAGTTTAGCGATACACTTCAGTCCTTTTAGATATCCCCTGGTATATAAGGCTTATCAGGTAACTGATCAGTTAAAATCGATTTGATGCTGGACAACAAGCTAATCTTCAAGTTTAAAGATTGTTCCCACACCACATAACGATAGAAGAAGATTCTAGAACGAATCGACAAATAACTTTGCCAAAATAGATTTGTGGCAACCAATGGTATTTCAACTTTTAAATGGCAATTGGCGGTTTAACCGTGACAAATTAATACAGTGAGAGTTTAATAAAATATGCTAATAGGGCTTGTTTACAAATCTTGTGACCGAAGACTTCAAAGTTCAACGCATTTAAATTAAGTTACTCGCTTAAGATGTTTATTATAACGGAACAGTAATCCAGCATCAGAAAATACTCGTGATATTTTGTATGTCCTTATCTTAATCTTGATTAAAATTAATGTATGTAGGTAAGTTAGGTTATGTTAGGTAAGTTTGATAGAACACAACTGTTTTTTCCTTGTCATCGGATTTCCTTGTCATGGCAAAATTTCATACATACAATTTTCGCAATAACTTGATATTCTTCAGGTTTGTAATAATACTGAGGCTGAATAATTTGTTTTCCTTGCCTATTTTATGATCTGTGTAAAAAAACAGTTGTATTAAAAGCGTTTGAAACCAAAACTGTAAAGCCATGTATATAGTATTATTCGTTATTATCTGATGGAGTTATGGAGCAAAATCGATAAAAGTTTTCATCCCTATATACCTTATTCTATTGTGGGATAAAAAAACCTAAAGCCTAGCTCGGAGTATCAGCTATAAGTGTACTAAATTACATTCAAATCCGTTTACTGCTTTTGCGTGATTCGCAAACGGACCATCAGACCAGAATAAAATATAAATGGTTTTAGTTTCTATATCGATAATAAAGCTTCGCCCAATTAAAATTTTCAAAATATATTTATTGTATAAAAGTCGTCCAGGTTTTAGTATAGATTTAGAAGTTGATTGGTTACAATGGATTCTACAAATATTATGTAACAGGGATATTATTCTTTTAAATTTAGAACACTAAAGTTTATTTTGTTATAAAAAAAGTCTAACTGAGTAAAACCAAGTGCTGTATTTCTGCCCAGAGAAGTGTAACAATAAATTAAGTTAAAGCGATCGGTAAACAGTGGGTAACAATTTTGGCGACGAAATTGCTTCATCGTCCTCAGCAATGTTGAGGACAAACAATTTCATTTGTCTCTCTGATTTTCCTTGGAAGTGAAATTGATTGAGTTTTCTGTTTTCCTTTAATTTCGTGTCGAATGATATTTTATTGGAATATTCGTTTTTATTTTATCGGCGTTGATGATCTTGTATAAAGTCGTTATTTTAGTAAAGAATAATTTTGAAATATAGGGAAGTAATTAGAACTTTTCATAGTCACACACTGTTTTTTTTTTACAATTTAGGAAATTAGTCGGTAAGTACTGAAGAGTCTATACTAATTTTGTAAATGTGATCGTGTGTCTGTTTGTTGACCTATACAATTAAGAACCTGATATCTTCGTTCGCTTAGTTTCGTTACATTAGCATTTGAACTTTATACTTTTTATATCAAAAGAGCAGTAATCCCTGTCCCACGCTTAATAAGTAGGTAAACCTTATAGCATATTTGCGTAACTTTGAAATTATTTACTCTCAAGGAAATCTTCTTGATCGTTTTCCTATAGTGGATAACCAGTCGAAATACTGTCAAGAATAACCTATCTGTATATCGCTGTGAATAACTTCATAGATTGAATAATGGTCTGTTTTGTGTTAACCTCGTTTCGGAATCTTAATATGCATTATTTCGGAATATTACAAAAAATATAATAAAAGGTTAGCTGATGGATAGCTGAAATTCAGAAGCAAAAAACTGAATATTCACAAGCTGCGGGTGATGGACGGAGGGCGTGGAGTGTGGACGACCCCGACCACTCCATTAGAACCCCCTCACCGCGTTTATTCACCAGAATAGTGGGCAATAAAACACCGACCGACCACTGGCCGCAGAAATAAATTTGATAAGAGGGAGTTGAGCTCACAGACAGGGTTCCGTTGGCACAACTAGGAAACTGTCTACAAAATATTTTGTAGATAGTTTCCTACAACCAACAAACTTTAAAGCTTTATTACTAATAATAAAGCTGAATAGTTTGTTTTATATTATAATATTGTTTGAACGCACTAATCTCTGAAAATAGTAGACAGCCCCATTTTTGATCCTAACATCATGCTGAGATCCAAAGTAACCGAGCAAACAAGGTAGAAGCACCGAAGCTTGATGCGAAGCGGTAAATATATTGTGTACAATACCGAATTAAAGTTTGTATGGGAAACTTATATGAAGTAGCGGGGAACCACTAGTTACAAACAGTGAATATTGCTTAGTTCACTGTTTGCTATCTAAGTTATTAAATCTGAAATAAGTCGATCCAGAGTTTAATAATTTGCTAAAGTGGAAATTAGCAGGGCACACAGCTTTTGCGTTAGCCAGCGGCCGTCAGTTGAGACGAGAATGATGCGAAGACTTGGGGATCTATATACCACTTGGTGTTATAACTTTAGAGTGCTTATTATAACGTCGCGAAACAAAACGAAACACCGTTTGTTTCATTTTGTTTCCATGACAGTCCAAGAGGTTTTCTTTCATTTATTTAAATAAAAAACCTACTAGAGGTTTTATGAGATCAAACGACGATACCCTAGAATACACAGTACAATTATTACCCTTTTTCGCAGTGAATAGGCACATCGCGTCGCTACCAAACTGCTGTACCGTGTACGGAAAAATCATATAGAAAAATATACGGCACTAATACTCTCTGTTTATCAGATTATAGAAATTAAAACCCTTTCATCCCTCTGAATGGCGAATGCCTTTATGTAGAGCATCTGTGAATCGCATTCGTATTTTTTTTACAAAAGTAAATGGAGAATTGTGGCTTTTTCATATCTCCTCTCTGTTTTTAGAGTTCCGTATCATAACGAATCTTTTAATTTGCCTTTAACGTCCATTCTTTCGTTTTTCCCTATACTCAAATCAAAATAAAACTGCTCTGCAGTAATTCCAATTTGGTATGCGTTTTCCAAATTTATGTTGACAAAACTTGAATTTGGAGGTGGTCTGCGGGTACTGTTTTATAAGTATGTCGTTACATTAATTAAAATCTTACTGTGATAATTTGCATCGTGTCGGTAAGCCGGCGAATTGTCCGACAAGCATTCAGGTTGTAGCGAAGCGAACGTTTTAACTAAAATTGTTTTCAATTTTAAATTATTTAATTACTTCGTCGTGTTTCGCTTAAAAATTATTTTCTTCCACTTAATATTTTTCTGGTTTTCATCAGAATCCTTTTTCGATTTTGTTTTATTTTAAAAACTTGATTTTCCACTGCGGGCTCTGGGCGGATTCGTGGTCGGGCGATTCTTTAATAAATCTACCATTACTCTCACATCTGAGACCTGTGTCTGACATTACATAATAAAAGGTGATATGCAATGTGAAGTTTTATAATGGAATAACATTTTCAATCACCTTCGAAAACATTCATCACATTCAGGATTGAGTTTCGTAGATTTCCTTATGTAAGATGATGTGAGTATTTTATATAAGCAGAATACTGTGGCTTAGTCTTTTTAGCCGAATTATTCGATTACATGTTTTAATCACCATTTTCCCAAGTCGGTAATTTGATGGATTGCCGCTTGTAGGTGTCCGAATATTGCCTTGCTTTAGTGCTTCGAAGATCACGTTAACTCTTTTATCCGATCTTTATCAATCATCATATCCACCCATTACCTCCCCACTACACTGCACGAGTCTCCTCCCATTCGAGATCATTATGGAGAACTCTTCAGGCATACGGGTTTCCTCACGATGTTTTCTTCAACGTTGAAGCAAGTGAGATTTTAATTGCGTGAAACGCACATAACTTAGAAAAGTTGTGCGTGGTGGGATTTAAACTTCGCCCCCCGAAAGTGAAGACGAAATCTACCCAGTGGGTACCCAAGTTGGTGAGCATCTTTATCAATAATACTAAATGTAATTATTTTTGACGCATCAATATGCTTTTTGAGCTAATCTCTATTTTCTAACCCACGACTTGAATTGGCTATGGCGTAAAAGAGAAATGCATGATTTTTAGCACAAGCGGGAACCAAAACCAATGATCCTCATGACCTGTATTAAAACAGATTATTAACTAGGCTAAAGAATGAGGCAGTTATTATACTCGTATCACCAACTAGATAGTTAGATAATATTTCGTAACAGGCTATAATTCTCGTTAATAGTGGAATATCGCGTGTTAAAGGTAAGCTATTTTAAAACGCCATCTTTCTTGAACATCGCGACGGTTTGGACAGGATAGTTATGTAGCAAGGAAAATATGGAAGTTTCCAAAGAATAAGTCGCAATATCGGTGTACGTCCACTCAAGGGAAATGAAATTGCAATATGTGCTGCAAAGGCGAGGATGTACGTGTGATATTTCAACCATATTGCTAACAGGATTAAAGTTTTTTTACATAATAATTATTTCAGCCACAGGACGGCCTCTGCTGGACCTTGGGATTTTTGTAGGGATTTCAACACACTACGAAATCGCTGGCTGTGAAAATGGCAGTTGACAAAACGTGCCACTGTCATAGCTAGCGATTTCCTGCGCTTCGTTGTAGCAGGGTCCTCAAGGTCCAACGGATTTCTGAGCTCTGTGCACCGGCTATATCCACTTCAACTTCGCGACTCGTTTTGCTACGTCGGTAGCTCTGGCTCTACTCTGGATCTCCTCATTTCTGTTTTGATCATGTAGAGATACTCCAAGCATTGCAATCTAAGCCTTCCTATGAGGCCCATAGGCAGAGACCACGTTATTATAATCGTTTATTTTTAGTTGTCCAGATAATCAGATTTTTTATATATTCAAAACAACAAATAAACACAAGACTTACAATTTTAATGATTTTTGGTGGATTTGAGTTGAGTGGGTATTTATTTTCAAGAATAAATAGCAGAGTAAAAATAAAAATTTTATAAAAAAAGAAGGCATGTCATCTGTGTCGCAGACTCTCGTGGGAAATAAATATGTAGGTAAGACGTTGTACTATGACGGGTAAAAGACGAAAATATGTACGCCTGACTTATTTCGAATGAAAGGAGGTGAATTCCGTCCTATAATTTTTTTAATATTATAAAGAGTGAGTACAATCCCTGAGTGCACTGCCATGCCTCAGAGAGCAAGTAAAGCTGTTGTTTGAGTACATAATAACCTAAACTTCTCGAAATCGCATCGGAGCAGGAAGGTGGGTCTATGCTCTAGAACATTCTGTTCTATGAGACGGGGGGCTTTTGTCCCTTAGTCTGGAAAAAACGAAAGTAATCAAAACATTCTACGTTCTATTCCGTTTTGACAGCTTTATGTAAAGTAATGGAAATAATACCATCAAGATAAGGTGTCGCTAAGGTGGTTTTCTCCCCCGCAGGAGTAATGAAATTGCAAAATGTACGCAATACGAAGTGGATGCCTCTAGCTATCGGTGTCTGTAAGTAGAATTATTTTCTTCCGTTTATAGTAATATGAATAGAGATGAATTTTAGAGGGAGTATACATAATAACTGTAAAACAAAGTAATGTATGGAAACTACTTATGTTTTTTTTTATTGCTTTGCTAGCAGTGGTCTACAACTGCGTTCGCGTACCATTTCTGATTTCCCGAGAGATAAGGAAATGTTCCCGCAGTGGACTATGGCCGTCCTAAAACGAAGGCTACATTAAAATCCCAAATATTCCCATGATCAGGGGCTCACTACGATCGATTAAATATTTCAGATTTAATTTATATAATATTGTTGACGCTAAAGAATTATTATCTAACACTATTAGTATGATCTGTAAGTATATTCCACATTTACTTTCTGTACCTTTAACATTATTATATATAGTTTTAGTCGTATTTATTTTACTGTATAGTTTATTTTACCATAGGGAAATATGTATTTTATATGTGTACTGTTTTTGTAATTATTAATATGTATGTATATTCTTAGAGCTTTGCGAACCGCTATATGGATTCATATGTGAGCCAATTGCTCATAATGGTTGCTTGGAAGAAATCACTATAAGTGATAAGGCCGCCATTAAGCCAATCATAAAGTATTTTTGATTGACTTATTAATTTTGTTTCTGAATTCTCCTTTTCATAGATAGGTATAGATTTAATATGTAACTATCTGCATCTACCATCAAGGTATGTCAAATAAAGGTTTGAGTCAGTGAACTGTATTTAAAACATTAAGTTTTTGTCTTTTTCCTAGCCTTATAAAAGTCATTAGTAACTCTTTGTTGTATTGACCTATGTATTTTGCAACAAACAGCTTGAATACTAAAACTGTAGTAGATGTGCTTGTCATTCCTTCCGCAATATTTAGATCTTTCGTGCCGAGCAGTACGTACTAGTATCTATATTTTATTACACTGCATGTGGGAATGTATGGGGATGCGAGGTTTTGCGGCGGATATTGGAAATATCTAAGGGTGCGCTCAGAAACAAAATATAAATAAAATTCGCTTCGAGAATTTTATAGTTGTCAGTAAAAAGTAAAATAAATAGGTATTTGGTAATTGAGTATTATGTATCTAAGTTTATAATAGCATAAATATATATCATAAATATCTGTTAATATGTAAATGTACTATGTATATTCATGTAAGTTTATTTTATTTTTTTGTTACATCCTTTATGCACCACCCACTCTCCACTTTTTTATCGGCTACGTACGCTCTAAAAGATCACTTTTAGTGATAAGGCCACCTTTGCACCCCAGCACTAAGTACTATTAATGTTTTCCTTGTTTATTCCTATACAATAAAGTTGTTCTATTCTGTTCTATTCTATTCTATTTTGGCAATATTTATATCTTTGAGACCAATACGCTTAGTATCGCCCCGTTTTGTGTTTTTTAATAGTACATTATTTAAGAGGAGATCGATGTATGTTTACTTTCAGAAGCTCTATTAAGAAGAATATATTTATAATTCGCTACGAGCATTTTATAGTAGTCAGTAACAAGATAAATAAATAGGTGTTTTGGTAATATTTATATCTTTGAGACTAATACGCTAAGTATCGCCCCGTTTAGTGTTTTTTTAATAGTACGTTATTTAAGAGGAGATATATGTATGTTTATTTTCAGAAGCTCTATGAAGAAGTGTTTTGCGAGTTTGTGGACATAGAATGTGCACAAACAGTTAAACCTTAAACGCAGATCGAACTGCACCCGCCTCCTCTCTCATAGAAGAAACGGTTTAGTGCATAGACCTACAACGCTGCTACAATGCGGGCTGGTGAACTTTAACGATTATTATCACAAGTAAGTGATAATAGCCGTGACCGAATACTTAACGTGCTCTCTGAGGTATGAGGGTTTGGCACTGCCACTTTCCTAACTCCGGACTGGTACTGATAATTCTTTAACAGAAAATACGCAATACCTACTCAATGCATTTTGTTATATCATTGGACACGGTTAGCTGGGCCAGTGGTTTCGGTGGCCCTAAGGCCCTATTCGGTTCGACATGTTACGTATAAACCCTTTTACATGCTTATATTGTGACAGTGAATATATATATATGCCGTGTGGTGACGACAGATACAGTTGTCATCATCCCTGCTATTTGCGCAGGTGTCGTACGAGGCGACTTAGGGAATATCACGGAGAGCGGGCAGTAACAGCGGCAGCAGATCACCCACCCATCTGCCCAGCGTGGTGATTCTCGGAAAACCCTACCATTGAGAAATGCCTTTAATCCAGCAGTAAATATAAATATATAATATAAAAACTAATAAATATATTTCGACAATACACACATTGTCATCTAGTCCTAAAAGTAAGCGTAGCTTGTGTTGTGGGTACTGAGATGACTGAGGAATATTTTTATAAATAACTTAAATAATTTGGTCATTAACACCCAGACACTGAAAAACATTCATGTTCATCTCACAAAAATTTTCCAGTTGTGAGAATCGAACCCACGGCCTTGGACTCAGAAAGCCGGGTCGCTGCCCACTGCTCCAGTCGGCCATCAGCAGTGGAGAATTGATGATGACAATGACAAAATATTTAAAAGTTAGTTCTTGATAAATGTAGAGTAAACTCCACTTTACGCAGATCGACGTCATTTTTGTTTCGAAAAGTGCAGGGTTCGATATATATGAAAAAATTTAAATTGAAAAATTATTGAACACCAAGAGTACAACTTATTTTTTACATATATAGGTATTGTATATCCATAGCGCAATTATGTTACACTACTGTATAAAAATATAAATGGGAAAGTAGGTATACAGTACACGCTAGAAGTATTAGCACATAGTCTGTACCTATATTTAAAAGGAGAAGATGACTGACTGACTAACTTATCTATCGATGCACAGCTCAAACCACTGGTCTGATCGGGCTGAAATTTGGCATACAGTTAGCTATTAAAATGTACACATTCGACAAGAAAGGATTTCAGAAATTTTCAGGTAAAATAGGGTTTTTGAAATTACTATAAACAAACATGTATTTCAACATGACCAGATCCTTACCTATGTATTTCACAGCGGAGTATTCAGATGCTGCTACCAATTGAGCTCTCCCGAAACTGATTTTTACTATTTGTGAAAATGAAATCCGTGAGGTACATTCAGGCGACTAGGGTTTTATTAAATTTTGTTACAACCCATATACTCGTACACATTGAAGTCTCGTGTCGTATACATTGAAGTTAGCAATACCTTTCAGAGGCAGAACACCGTGTGGTTTTAGTCGGTAGAAGTCAGATATAACCTCTTCGCGTTCCCGCCCTCGTAGCGCGAGGTATCCATGAAGTATCCTCACGATAAAAAATTGTAACTGGTCACGCCTTGCGGAAGCCTCCCACACGACCAGGCCACTGATAATTTAAAAATTACTTATTAATATTCCTGCTTCCAGGAAATAAACACAGATCCCCCCACTTATAAGACTTCTACAAACAAATATTTGTAATTTTCCTTTACTATGTATTGTGAACTGGCTATTGGTGTTCCTTTAATAAATAAATAATAATAAATAGTCATAGTAGACTAATTAAAATAGGTTCAGTTTCTTTTTAATTACTTTAATAGCGATAGTGTTTCATTACATCCTGTTCAAACTACGGGAGAGACATTTAATACGAGTAGGCAGCGGAGACAGTGAGATTTATTTACTTTTAGAAACTCATTTGCGTCGCGCCAAAATGAATAGCAAGTCAACAACTTGAAAAAACATTTTCACAAACGTTGGAGGGGCGCGGGCGGTTTGAATGTGCTCTAATGTGAGCGTTAAATGATACTTTTGCCTCATTTGTTGGAGGAATTAAGGTTTTAATTATATAAAGGTATTGCTCTCCTCTTTGTTACTACATGAAATGGGTCTATAAAGTCCGCCAATCTGCATTAGACTGCTGTGGAGAGCCAAAGTGCTAAATCTTTATCCCTAATGAGAGAGGCGGTGCCCAGCAGCATGCAGCTTCAACATAACGACTCCAGGCATAAAGACTTGTTCATTGAACTGCTTGTTGGCTCTTGAGATCTCGTAGGTATTGTGAGAGAAGCACGAGAACAAAAAAGATCACAGATGAAATGATCATGAATGTCTTAGAAAGGCGACCCGATCCGTGGTAGGGTTAATTCGGGAAGTTAGAATTTCTGATTTTTTTCTGGTCTGGTCAAGGAGGCTTGGGTTCGGTTGGTTACCATTTACCGAAAAAGACGTGCTTCCAAGCTGTTCGGTGTTCCAGTGGAAGCCAATTTGGGATATGGGTTTCATAAAACGCCAAAACCCGTAATAGATTATCCCGATACCATCTTAGCATCGGTACTTCCCGGTGATATTGCGGACAAAGGTTAACTTTTAGTGGATAAAAAAACAAAAATAGGTACCTACTCTTTATATTGATTGCAAATAATAACCAAACATTATTTTTTTTATAAAAAGACGTACGGTAACACGCGGCCTGAATAAATTTTAAAACTCATTTTCCCGAGTCACGTAACTAATGCTTTTATATTTTCCCACACTGTTACTTATGATTGGTTGTTATATTAGTGGTTGGTAGGCAAATTAGATAAATAGTTGTGAGGGATATTTATTTATCAAATATAAGTCGCAACGAGATGACACATTTCAAATAAAATGTCTCCATTCTTTCTTTTCATTTTCATTTATTGAAGATATAATTTGTGATACATACAAATAAGAAACGTAATGCCAGACGTAGAAACGAAGCAGTTTATGAAATGATCAAACGACGAAATAATTTGCAAAATTCAAAACTACTTTGATTTTTTTATCGTTATGTTATTAGGAACCTAATCTTTAAATATTTAAGGCTTTGAGTGACTGAGTCTATCATTTTTCATGTAATATCCATGAAGGTTATTGTAGTAACTAATGTATTTATAATGTAATAACAGTGTGTAGATATCGGCTCGACAATCTCACTGGTCCACGTCTTCACTGTCCGGAGATCGGAACACGACTGACTCGACAGTCGTTCCGCCCTTCCCCACTCGACTTTGCGTGGTGTGTAGATACGAGACGACAGGTGTCTTAAATGTGTGTGTTAGTAGAGTGTAAGTTTGTATGCGTTATTTGCCTGTATGCTACATCCCTCCTTTATTATATTTTTTTTATTTTATTAAAATACATTATATAATATTAAAATTAATTTAATAGTTAGTTGTTGTTGTTGTTGTTGTTCAAACAATTTTAATTATACCTGTGCAAATCATTAGGCATTACATTTATAAATCAAAAATAACTAAATCAATTTTCATTAAAATCACATGTATCTTGCTGATTAAGAATCTTATTTATAATCAATTAAATAATTACTTTCCATTACTCAGAATCGATTTCGGTACTACCCATTTTATCCGTGTCACTTGTCTCAACTGCCTTCCACTGTCCTTCCACTCGTTTTAAATGTAAAATATTTCGCCTTACCACTTGGCCCGTTGTATCATTGCGAACTTCCACATCTCCATTTTTGTTCGACTCGACAGTGTGACTTGTTGGTTCATAATTTAAACTCAATTTGTTACTTTTACTTATATTCCTTAGATAGACCTTTTCACCTATGTCCAAATCACCATTCACTGCTCGTCTCTTCCTATCCGCGTACTCCTTCCCTTTTTCCTTTTGCTCTTTATCTCTATCTTTCATTTCCAAATCTTCAGAGTTGTAGGTCATGTCTTGTAGCATTGGTAGTTTATCTCTAAACTGTCGCCGAAAGAATAATTCCGAAGGAGTTTTGCCCGTCACTGTGTGAGGTGTGCTGTTGTACATAACCATATACTCTCGCAAAGATTCCTTCCAATTCTTCTTCTCAACCTGACAGATTTTGAGGCGTTTCAAAATATCTCTATTCTGCCGCTCTACTTCCCCATTCTGTTGGGGCCAGTAGGGTATGGTGTTGTATAACTTTATGTTTCTTTCTAAACAAAATAGTTTGAACTCTTCACTAGTGAATTGACGTCCGTTGTCTGCCGTGATTGATACTGGGTTGCCTAGCCTACTGAAAACATCTTTCAGTTGGCTGATTATTTCTAAGCTTGTTATCGTCCGACATATTTTTACTTCTTTGTATCTGGAGTAGTAATCTACTATTACCAGAATATAATCATTACTAGGTAATGGTCCCATCAGGTCAATAGCAGTATCAACCCAAGAATCTGAAGGTAGCTCTCTTCTCTTTAAAGGATTAGGAGGATTAGGAGCGGAAACAAGAACACAACCTTTGCATGCCTTACAAAAGTTCTCCGCGTCCTTGTCGCATTTTGGCCACCAGACTTTAGTTCTCAGTCTTGTTTTCATTGCTGATACACCTGGGTGCCCCTCATGAGTTATACGTAAAATTTGGTCTCTCAGTTTCTTCGGGATTACAATTTTAGTTCCCCTTAGCAAAATATCTTCATAGAAGCATAACTCATTCTGAAACATCTTAAAAGACTTAGTTGAATCGTCCCATTGATTATCGTAAAGACCCTTTTTGACTGTTGTATTTCCGCGTCCTGACGAGAGCATTCGATAATTTCTTGTAATGGAATAGCTACAGGTTTTACTTGGTCTATCACATGTTGAACATAGTCTACACCCACTAGTGGAGGATCATCGGATGACTTGCTAAGTCGCGATAGTGGGTCGGCTATATTATTTTTACCAGGGCTATATTTGATGTTAAATCTATAACACTGCAGTCTCAGTACCCATCTTTCGATACGGGCACAAGGCTTGGACTTGGGGCCAAATATTGTCTCTAGTGGTTTGTGATCCGTCACCAGGTCAAAGTCTTTTCCGTAAAGGAACATATTAAAGTGTTCGATGGCCCAGACCAGTGCCAGTGCCTCTTTTTCGGTTTGACAATACCGACGTTCACATTCAGTTAGTGTCTTATTCCCATAGGCTATAATCCTAGAACCTTCATCATTGGTTTGAATTAGTACTGCTCCCAGTCCAACAGGGCTCGCATCTGCAATAACTGTGGTTTTATCTTTAGGATTATAATAACCCAGACATGATATGTCAACAAGAGAAGCTTTTAATTTATTAAAAGCAGCTTGTCGAGCTTCATTCCACGACCCTGTAATGTCGGAATTTCTTCCTGCTTTCTGCCGAAGTAACTCTTTAAGAGGCTCTGTGGTCGTTGCTAAGTGAGGGATCCATTTTCCGACAAAATTTACTAACCCCAGAAAGCTTTGTAATTCAGATATGGTCGCAGGTGCTCTAAAGTTTTTGATAGCAGATAAGTATTTGTCTAGAGGTCTAACCCCACTTTCTGAAAGTTCGTGTCCTAAGAATTTGACTACTCTAGCTCGGTAAATGCATTTTTCTTTATTTAAAACGACATTATAGCTATCCAATACTTTTAAAACTTTTTCTAACCTGTCGTCGTGTTCCATCTTATCCTTCCCGAATACTAGAATGTCATCTATAAAGTTGATCACCCCGTCACACCCTAAAAGAATCCTCTCCAACGTCTTTTGGAAGATTTCTGGCGCACAGGTGATGCCAAACATCATTCTTTTGAAGCGGAACAATCCTTTGCCAGTTATAAACGTAGTTATAGGTCTCGAGTCAGGGTGAAGCTCAATATGATGGAAAGCGTCTTGTATATCCAGTTTGGTGAATAATTTTGCTTCTCTCATCTTGGGCAGCAGTTGGTCCATAGTTGGAAGTGGGTGGTTTTCTCGTTTAATGGCCACGTTTGCGCGACGCATGTCCACACATAATCGAACTTCACCGTTGTCCTTTAGTACAGGTACGATCGGTGAAACCCAATTGGAAGGACCTTTGACCTCCTCAATTATGTCCTTCTGCAGCAATTCCTTAATCTTGTCCTCGACCTTGACTTCAAGAGGAATGGGTATTCGGCGATAAGGTTGTGCAACTGGTTTTATTGATTTGTCAATTGGGATCTCCACGAGCACGTCTTTAAATTTAGGAAAGGCTTTCCATTCCACATTATTAACAGCTGTTGGTATATTGATTTGTAGAACTCCTAATGAGGTTGCTGTTATTTTGCCCAGCAAATTACGGGTACCCCCGGAGATCACATAAAAAGTAGCTTGGTCCAATCTTTTCCCTAGTTTTATATCCGCATCAAAAGCTCCCAGTAATTTCAATGGAGTTCTACTACCATATGCAACAAACTTCTTTTGCGGGTTCTTGTTTTGGTTAGTAACTTTTGAGTTGCTCCGTTTCATAAATTGCCATGTCCTGTCCGTGATTAAATTATGATTGCAGCCAGAGTCTATTAACATGTTTACTTCCGTACCGCCTATTTCACACGATACTGTAGGACCCGTGTTTACATTGAAGATGTAGTCGAATTGTTTGCTCGTAGAAGCTACATTAGCAGTTTCTTCAATGTTTCGTTTGAATTTTTTCAAATCCTTATTATGAGTTTCTTCCTCTCGATCCGATTTTCTCTTCTGTCCGTCCCTGGTTCGGCACTGTCTTTGAAAATGGCCTATAATTCCACATTTATGACAACTCTTAGTCTTGGCAGGGCATTTTGAATCGCGGGCAAAATGGTTCGTGCTCCCACATCGACTACAAGCTGCACGTTTCCTTATATCCTGGTTCCTCTCTCTTCTTGTAATAATCTTGTTTACCTCCTGACTTTCTAATTTCTTGCCTCCAAAATTTCCTAATTGTCTTTCTATAACTTCTAATGCGTTAGCCTCTGAAATAATATCATCCAAAGTCATTTTGTCGCCAGTCTTCAAGATTTTTTTCCTAAGGTCATCCGACGAACATTTTTCTGTTATTTGTTCCATTATATGTTCTTCTATATTTGTAAACTGACATTTTGTTGCCTGATGTCTTAATCTTATTAGAAATTTTTCAAATTTTTCCTGTGGTTCTTGCTTAATAAGTCGAAATAGGTGCCGCTCGAATCCTTTGCTTTGTTTAGGAGCAAAGTACTCATCTAATTTTTGAATTGCAATTTCGAATACCTTTCCGTCGTTAGTGTTGCCTGGCGTTACATTCGCTCCGGGTATATTATAGAAAACCTCTTGTAATTCCACGCCCCCGAAATGAAGTAAGCATGCTCTTTTCTTCACTTCTGTGTCAATGCCAGCTGCTACTAAATATATGTATAAACTGCGTTTCCACCGTTCCCACCTAACTGCAACAGACCCTATTTCGCCTTCACATTCGAATTTGTCAAGTGTAAACATTGCCATTTTGTTTGTTGCCTGTAAACAACGAAACATCTACTATTACGCAATTTAATGCAATAAGTTTCCTCGCAATTTAACATCTCGTATCGCAATTTAATGACCCCCAGCTTCGCAATTAAATGCTACCTAAATTCGCAATTTAATGCCAACCAATTTCACAATTTAATGCATTACATATCGCAATTTAATGCTAGATCACTCACTATTGAGTATCATATCAGTCACATTTTGTGTAACTTAATTCCTTGTACCAAAATATGTTTTAGTCGATATAAATTCAGTATACCAAGTAACAAAGGTAACTTGTGCTACAGGGTTTAATACCTAATTAGTATATAACTGCACTAAAGGTAGAAACAACCATTTGAATCAATGCCGATACTCGTATTCCGTATGCTTAGTTAAAGTTATAGAATATAGGTTGTTTACGAGTTAGCCGTCGAGCGTTAAAATTACACTAACAAAAAAACAAGTAGGTAACATTCCTCAGCAGTCGTAATAAACAAAGTACGAAAGTTAAGTAAAGTTGAGTTAACTCATGATCTTGTAGATAAACCTTAGTGATATTATGTAATTTATTAATCGTATGCAATAATATTATATGATAAATTTGATTTTTGGACTTTATTGATCATAGTATTTCAATCTAACAATGTAATATTTTTACAGCCGAATGAATGTGACCTGTTTCCTCCCTTTTATTTTATTTTATTTTTATGATATCAAAAGTACTTACCGTTTCATCCCATCCTCGTCGCCAAAATGTAGTAACTAATGTATTTATAATGTAATAACAGTGTGTAGATATCGGCTCGACAATCTCACTGGTCCACGTCTTCACTGTCCGGAGATCGGAACACGACTGACTCGACAGTCGTTCCGCCCTTCCCCACTCGACTTTGCGTGGTGTGTAGATACGAGACGACAGGTGTCTTAAATGTGTGTGTTAGTAGAGTGTAAGTTTGTATGCGTTATTTGCCTGTATGCTACAGTTATGAAAGTTATTATTTGGCCTTCAGATTTAGGGGTAAGAAACACGTGTTTCGCAGTTTTTTTCAAATGCTTTTTTTCAAAAGGGTTGATAGCATCAACTGAACAAAAACATGCTTCAACCTTTGCCTTAAGAAGCGGTATTGGCGAAACCAACCCAATTATTTTTCCATAACCTCACTGGTGTAAGGAAGCAAAGCGGTTTAATAAATTAAAAACTAAAATAAACTAAAAATAGCAGACATTTCTGAATAAGTCACGTCCCACACTATCATCAAGTGACTCGGGATGGGACGGGAGGGCTTGACCCTTTTAATAACGAATGTTCTCGAGTTCTAGACTCTAGTCTGTGTGTAAGATTTTAGTGTTCTGTGTCTCACAGCGGAACACGTTATTTTTATTCCACTACAAGCTAGCCCTGGTCTGCAATCTCCGCTGATATGAGATTAGGCTTGTGTAACTGTAACTATTCCCAGGGAATTAGTTTAGTTATAAGTTTTACTGTAACATTATTATTTCACCATCATCATATTATCAACCCATTACTCCAGGGCACAAGTCTCCACCACAATGAGAAGGTTTAAGGCCGTAGTCAACCACGCTGGCTCATTGCGGATTGCTTGACTCCACAAACCTTTTAAAACATTATGGAAGAACTCTCAGGCAAGGTTGGTCACAATGTTTTTCTTCGAGTTGAAGCAAGTGATATTTTTATCATGCAAATATATACCACTGGGCTGTCACCGCTGTTATTATTTACAACTAACAATATATTTTCATTGAAATTGTTATAATATGTATAACTATTATTTTAATATACTTGTAGCAGAGCATAATTTCCGCTCGCTTTTGAACGCCTTCCGGTGGCACCCGCGCATTTCCACCTACAGATTTTGCCTCGTTTAAACTATACACTCCTTTACCTAGCTTATAGCTAGCTTGCTAAAGTGGTGATAGTCTGGAAATAAGAGCATTGGCCTCACTTTCGGAGGACGGAGTTCGATTCCCGACTCTATTATTTTCGGAGATAATTTCGAGTAAATCGTTATAAATTAGGTATCACTGGTAAATATACATGTTGGTAGTACCTCCCCGGCCGAGCTATGTCACAAAAAGCTCGAATCCTACTAAACTTTTTTTTTGAACAGTTCTCTATCCATTCACGCGTGGCAGTTATATATAAACCAATCGGTTCAAAACCCAAATGCTAATCGGTTTCTACGCGGCATTGTAGTGGAACGTGAGTGTACTTGGTGGCATGTTTCGTCGGAAGAGTAATATTAGGTACTTACTAGCTAGCTACGGTTGAACTCTTCCACCAGACCAGACCGGAGAGAATTTAGAAATTATAAATTTCCATTTCTCCCACTTACAAACCACAGCCCTCTAACCATTGCGCCGACAACTGCGGTCGACAAAATAATAAAAATGTCGCATCGCATCTAAAAATAAACAATGTAATATACCTACCTACCTAGTTATTTAATTTTGGACGAAACGAATGGACAGTTCAGAACATTCGCAATATTTCGTAGCAACAACCGTTTTTTTTTCTATTCGCATTTCAGTGCTTTTACATTCGTTTGTCGTGTTGCAAATTGCAGCCCCAGCGCCGACAAACGCCTGATTAAACGAGTGATTTGTGTTTCACAGCTCGTATCTCAGTCCGCAATTTACAGTTGCAACAGAACTGTAAGTTGCAAGTTGTTGCGCACGGAAAATTCGTTGCAACTAAGCTAACTATGTTTGCGATGTTACGGATTTTTTATAATTTGCACCTGAACGTAAATTGGGGGGATACAAATCAAAAATAATTAACAACTTGCAATCAGCGTTTATTTTAGGGTTCCGTAGCATACCAAGGACGCCTTATTATTTGGTGACTTTGTTTGTACGTCTGTTTATCGTCCTGTTTAAACAGCTCAGCCATTGTGTTATCCAAGTTTAAAGTTGAAAAGTTAAAATTATAATACTTTAAGGGCCTATATTATGTTGATAGGAAGTTGGAAAATTGGTTTTAAGTAAGCTTTACATGATTTTATTTAAAATATTTTTACGTTGGTAATAAGTATTTTATTTTTATTTAGAAGCGGTGATAGCGCATTGGGTAGGAGCTCGACTTCACTTTCGGGGGACCGAGTTTGAATTCCAGCAAGCACTTAACTTTTCTAAGCTATGTGCGTTTTAAGTAAAATTTTACGTGCTTCAACGGTGAAGGAAAACATCGTGAGGAAACTTGCATGCTCGAGAATCCGACATAATGTTCTCAAACATTACCTGGGCCAGCGTTGTGTTCTTAACCCCTTCTCATTTTGGGAGGAGACCATTGCTCTGTAATGGGCCGGAAATGGGCTGATGTTACGATGAAATATGTATTTGTTATTAGGTTGTAAAAAAACATTTTTTTTTTTGATTTTAGAAAATACCGCTTAAGAGAGAAATTCACTAATCTGCTATGCGGGTAAGGTTTCTTTATCGCATGAATAGAAACCTTTCTAGATCTAAAATTTTGATAAATTGTTTTAAAAAAATATATAATTTTTGAACTATTTCTATAAATGCTTTATCTGTAGCGAGTGCTGCTTTGTACTTTTTTAACTCTAATTAAATAGGGCATACAGTTTTTTTAATTTTGCCTCGTTCTCCTACTGTTTGGTTTGTATACTATGAAACTGAAATGAGTTTATAATGTTGGCCAAAATCTCATTCTTTCGTGAGCAAAACAAAAGCAATTATTTTAAAAGCCTTATACTGTAATGTTCGCTGAATTTACAGTTATTGTCATCAACAACTTAAATTAATGTTTCCATGCAGAGCCTCGTTTCCCTTAGGAGAAAGGTAATAGAGTCTACATCCACCACACTGCTAAAATAAGATCTGGTGGGTTCCATACTCGTATTAATTTAAATCGATAGTTTAATGTGAAAGTCTGTATGTTTGTTTATTTATCATACCTACTAATATGATAAATGGGAAAGTTTGTCTGTTTGTTTGTTATAGTGTTATCGGCTCAACCATTCTATTTTAATCACACACAATGTATAAATCTTGACATAGAATACTTTTCATCCCAGAAAATATACGGTTCCTGCGGAATTTGGAAACACGGATGAAGTTCCGGGCAATAGGTATGGCTGAATAAGTCAGTAGGTACCTACTGGCTACTTGCTCTATTTTATAATAACTGACGTGTTGAGCTCGGAACGTTGTTATTTTGTGGAGATGTAGCCACATGCTAATGATATTGTAATTCCGGTAATAACGAAAACCGACCATGACAAATGGCACAATGATAGCTTGAATCCAAGAATACTTTATATCCTGGGAAAACCAATTATTGTTGTACTTTTAGTGTTTAAATATCTGCAAAATATCTGTATATGTAGTTCTTTGTAGGGTTGAATATGCGGTTTTATAATATGATTCCGAAGGTAATACTGGACCTACCAATGCATAAGTTTGAACTCGTTTATTACAGCGAGGTTTCTATACAATTGATGAATGGCCTAATGATACAAAGTAGCTTGGAAGCAGCCAGCTACGCTCTCATCTCCCGTGAGACAGAAAAGGCATTGTAAATGTTGAAGTTGAAAAAAAAAACTACTGAGTTTCTTGTCGGCTCTACTCGGTAGAATCTGCTTTCCGAACTTGTGGTAGAGTCATCAAAAAGACATACTTGACGTTACAAAGGTACTTATAAAGCCTACTTGAAATTAATGAATTTTGAATCTGAATATAAGGCAGTACTATTTGAGCTGTACAAGAACTGTGAAGTAGTTTAAAGAAGTTTAAGAATAAACTATGTAAAATATATAAAAATGAGCATTAAGTACCGTTGAATTTTCGCGGCAATCGAGTTAATGGTCTATGCTTTATGCCGCCGTACACTGTAAGGACGAGCGTTCGTCCTTCAAAGATTCAGATAAGGGAAAAGGGCATAATTTAATGGAAATGTTTCCAAGTCGAGGCAAAAAAATGTAATAAGGCCGCATTTTTGTCATATTAAAATATTTGTGGCGAATAAGACGGTGAGGATGGCAACCCTTGGAGGGTTTCCAAATCTGTGTTATGTAGGCATTTATTTTGTATTAAAGCGGTTACCATTCTTTTCTTTGTTTTTTTTTTGTAATTCACTCGAGGAAATATTTCAATAGATACGTATGATATCGAATCTTGTGATTATTTCAGAGATGACAACGCCGAGATGTCATGTTAGCGACATGACAGTTAGGAGCTCTATTTTAAAACGATGCGAAGGGTTGTGAGTACACATTCAGGATTCAGCTTCACGCATGAATCGACACGGTTTTGGGAAGGTACACCTACCACCTACTGAAAAACAATTATTTCAGTGGTTATAAACTATTGCTGTTTATTTATTTTAACATGCGTTCGTGTACGTAAAATTTTTCCCTGCGTATTTATTCTACGGATCCATGAAAAAGGTCGTATGCTCAGTTCCTGTTCGGTCAGTCTGGGTCGCGTCCTGCCCCGGACGTTTTCGTTTCATTTTTAAATAGTTTTACCACGAGGCTCACAGTTTCCTATTACATTAACGGTTACATAAGATGGCCGATTGGCGAGGTGGGCAGCGACCCTGCTTTCTGAGTCCGAGGCCGTAAATTCGATTCCCATGACTGGAAAATGTTTGTGTGATGAACATGAATGTTTTTCAGTGTCTCGGTGTTTATATGAATATTATAAGTATTTATGTATATAATTCATAAAAATATTTATCCGTCATTTTAGTACTCATAACACAAGCTACGCTTACTTTGGGGCTAGATAGCGATGTGTGTATTGTCGGAGTATATTTATTTATTTATTTAATTATAAACCGAGTCTATAAAAGTTTCACTTCACATTGAATAAGTAATTCATATATTAGAATAACCTAACTTCGCCGAAACTTGACTTCAATTTGTGTGTTTTACCACCGTGTAATGTGTGTAGCAATCCTACAAAAGACTTCAGCACTTCAATCGATTGAAATGATGGTGATGAAAGAGTCGCCTATGTAAGACGAAAAAAGCGTTCATGCAAATTGGCTACGCATGTATACATTGCATATAATTTAACTAATACATTATTCGATGAAAGGACTAAGGTGCGACACGTCCTCATTTCGCGTGTCGATACGTTACACTTATGTAGTAACAGCAGATATTTCACAGTTGTTTAAAGATAACAGGGAGTTTCTGAACATGGCTTGAAGTAGAATTATATATATTAATAGAAGAATACAGTTTTTTCTGAAGTATCCGAATAGCGCGCAGGTTATATTGGCTCTTAAGCATTACTTATCTAAAGCACTAAATTACCTGCCATGGTTTTCGTTTTGAGCTTGGCTGGCTGGAGTGATGCAGGGAGAGTCGCATCCGTCGGTCTACGTGCAAAGGAAAGGTATCTACGTATTATACGATATACTACGATACCACAGGAAGCAAAGTCCCAAGTACGAAAGAACAAGATGGTATTTAATGAGAAATATAATATTCTATAACTCGGTTTATGGAATTCTTAATCAGAAAGAAAAGTGTTTGAATCTGATGTATTTTTTTTCTTTTATAATACGAGTTATAGCGGAAACGGAAGGGAAATACTACCGCTGGAGCGGTATCTATATTACCGAACTATATTTATACAACTTCCAAATATGAATGTCCGGACATCGGTCCCAGAGCACGATCACCCGTTCGGAGGAAGATCTTTCTATTGTTACGGTCGAGCGTATCACCATAGCTCCCGTACACCGCCATACTTATTTCTGCCGCCAAGCGGCATTCTGTGTCCAGGTCTGAAGGGCATGGTTGCCGGTGTAATTACAGGCACTAAGGCTTAATACCTATGCCTCCAGTGGATGGACATATGGCAGCACTTTGGGTAGCCTGTTCGTTTCATGCCCTGGAAGTTGTTGCTCTATTTCTAGGCGATGGATTCTACTGGGCAATCTGTTTGGTCAGTGAATTAATAGGTAGTTTAAAAATGTACACTAATAAATTAGAGTGCAATCGTGTAGTTTATTGTTTGCAAATTGGCATCAGAGAGCTACTGCCTTTTTATTACACTATGAGGAGAGGTAATATAATGGGTTTGCAAAAATATCTCGTCAATTCCAACAAGGCAAGTGAGAAATTCGAATAAATTTATTTCGCGACGCGAAATTGAAATCTCAGGTGGTCGACTATTCGGTATATTTCGTTGACCAGTTTTCAATGACCCCCCCATATTGAGTATCGACATGTTCAGTGAACGGATATGACTGTAGGGAGGAATAGTTGGGTTCACGTAGAAATGGTTGGATTGCGCCTTGAATTTGTATTCCGCACCCTATCTTGCTCCCGGCTGGTGATCCGTGGTGATTTGGCTAAACCTAACTTATCCATATGTACGTTTTCTATTTTGCTTTCGGTTTGAACTAGTCCCATGTTTTTCACCTATGTTAGGCAGCAAAGCCCGCTTGATCCGAATTCCGAATGCCTGAAAACGTATGTACCAACAACCTCTTCAAATGAGAAATGTTAAGCCATAAGTGTAGTTTTAGAAGTAATATTATTAAAGCATATATGAAGATTTATTGTAATATATACATATACGTTATTGTTGCAGTACGGGACAGTACGTTCTAGGCACTTGACAGTGCCACTTTTCGAGTAGGTAGGTTGATAACTTTAACCAAAGCATAAAACCCGAATAACTAGATTAAAAAAAAAACTAACCTCTACTCATTATTATTATCCTCAACTTATTATCAAACTACTGTTTGGCACACAGCCCTGGCTCTGTCATAGGAGAGACAGTTTTAGAGTACAGTTTATCGATCAATACAACAATATTACGTTAGTGATAATACCAGGGACCGATGATTCAGCATGCTCTACGAGACAACGTTAATTTCATAACTCCTGGCCGGTTCTGCAAATAGCTTTACACAGCAACCTAACCTAACCATGCTTGGCCTGAACCAGGAATTGAGCTCAAGGCCAGGGGGTAGGTGAACTTGCTAATCTCTGGACAAACGGGCAGATAGCATTACAGGCTATATTGCATGCCTTTAAGAAAATAGTTCTCACATATTGGGATAAAATAATGTGTTCATCCAATATTGGTAGAAATACATCCAATATAACCCAAATGGAAAAACGTATTACAAAAATTCGAGGCATATGCAATGTGATGTGATATATTGGAGGCAATAAAAATAGTGATACAGATGAGAAATTCCGTTCGGAACGAGCACAAATAAGATTAGTAGAGACGGCGACTACACTTGACTTGCTTTATTTATGTATTTTCTGCATTGCATACTAGAAAATATCTCTGAGTAATATCACAGAATTGTTAAATATAACATACATTATGAAGTACCTATCTATTCTATAATTTTACCTTGGGCTTTAAATATTTTTTTGTATCATCATCATTACTTTAAATAAAGGATAACCATTGCTCAACCTTAAGACGTTTGTAATGATTTTCATATTTTACTGTCTTTTTCTCCTCCTGCGACTCGCTTGTTATTGTTTGTTCACCTAGTAGGCTCTGACTGCCGTCACTGATCTTTCCAATATAGGTTCGCCACTCCAGCACCTCAACGTCTAGCGTTCCTGAGTGTTACATGTTTTATGTTTCGCAGGAGGTTCACCTATATCGATTATTCTGATTCTTGTACGTATATGTTCATAGATAAGTTTATCACGTAGCCACGGGGTCACTCAGTATGCGTCTAATGTTCTCATTATGAGTGACCACGTTTCAAAGCTTTAATTTATTATTGGCTAGTGATGAATATTTTTACGGCCCTTTTTTTAATTGCAGTCTTATTACCATCTAAGGTTAAGGGGCGAGTTCGAATCCCAGCACGCACCTCTAACTTTTCTATGTTATGTGCTTTTTAAGTAATTGAAATATCACTTACTTCAACGGTGAAGGAAAACATCGCGAGGAAACTTGCATTCCTGAGAATTCTCCATAATGGTCTCTAAGGTGTGTGGAGTCCACCAATCCGCACTTGGCCAGCGTGGTGGACTACGGCCTTAACTTTAATGGTCCAGCAGTGGATACCAATTGGTTAATATGATGACAATGATGACTATGTTAGTATACTTAGTACTTTCGACTGCTTTGGACCCACGTATGCACTCGTCTTGATATATAACTCTCTAAATTTCATACCTTTACATTCACGACTCCATAATGCACGCAATGAGAACATTACGCGCGTGTGCCGAACGTTTGCCCCATGCAATATTTTTTGCTCGTATTATGCTTTTATTCTGGAGCAACGCAAATGTGTTTCTAAACGTATATTAATCGTGCCACCGTGGCTGAAAAGAATGGATTTTTCATCTTGTTAGGTCATAATACAACGATGCAGTACAATTTATGGTCTATCTAGGCCAATCTAGGTTAGTTGGTGCTCCGGTGGTGTTTTAATAAATGTTTGGGAAGACATTAGCAGTTGTAAGATACAGTCTTTCTTGTTTGGAGTTCAGGATTTATATGAATTAATTTTACTGCGTTGCGAGGTTCAGGTTCAGTTTTCATGTAAGGAACATTCAGGCGTTAAATTTTCCGTAGCATCCCCGGAACAACGCTCGATTGTCAATTTTATCAAATCTTCTCATCAAGCGTAGGCATCAGATAGCCATTGTATTCCTATGGCACTATACCGTGCTGTATTTGCCGTGCGGTGATGGCAGAACAGAATACAGTTGTCGCCACCCCTCTTCCGGCGGGTGATGAACCCGTCTGCCCAACGTGGTGACTATGGGCAAACTCCCTCGTTGGGAAAAGCCAGACAATCTAGCAGTGGAGTGTTGAAAGTCTATTGATGGGGATGCATGGCTTCCACGTGTCGTAGTCGGCGGAGACGGAGGTCAGTTTTCTAAAATGTATCCAAGGCCGTGTGGCCGACTATGGCCTACATATTTTTCATTATGAGACGAGACCCGGGCCCTGAAGTTGTCTGGTAATGGGTTAACAATGATGTAGAATATAAAAAAAAGAAATATTAGAATTGTCATTTTTGATATGAAATTCCAATAAAATTGTAGGTTAATTCTAATCTAACAGTTGCGTTGCCTCTTCCAATGTTATAGAATAACTTGTTATACTGGTGAGCAAAAGGGTACACGTGGACAGAATTCATTTAAAAACTCATTTCGCCGAAGCACGTAACTAATGCTATAGGATGTCCACCCCATTCGAGTAAGTTCTTTTACGTACTCTAGTCACAGAATAAATAACACTTCTATTTACTTTCTTACGTATCGCACGAGAAAATCATACAAAGATGTGTGATTTTGATATCTAAGTAATGAATATTTTCTAGTAAATTTGGAAAAAGGCGTAATAACTGTAGAGCTTAGTGATTCCGCAACTTACGCTGAGACAGAGTTTTATTCCCGGCAAGCACTTCTAGCTTTTCGGAATAATACATTCGCGTTTTTAATTAAACGATTAAAATATCACTTGCTTTGTGTAGGAAAACATCGCGATGAAACCTGCATGCCTGGGAGTTCTCTATAACGTTTTCAAAGGCGTGTAAAGTCTACCAATCCGAACTTAGCCAGTGTGGCGGACTATAGCTGAAAGAAGATTTAGTGCTTTTAAAACTTTCTAAAACTAAAATGGGTTGCGTTATGCCAGTCAAAATATTGAGGACGATAAACAAAACAAACTACTTAATTTCCCAAATAGAGACAAAATAAGAATGAAAATATTAGAATTAGTATGGATTTGTATTGAAGACGCGGTTACAAAAACTGTTAAGGCATTTGCGGGAAGTAATTTCCGCAAGCTACGGTGCGGTTTCCGGTGGCCATTTCCACCTTCAGATGTTACTTTGGTTGAAGGCCTTGTCCTCAAAAGCAGTGAAAATTTGGTCTCAATATATCGGCGAAGATTTACTGGAATATTGATATACTTTTCCTTAAGGTTGCAGTAGATAAATTAAAAATATATATTATAATATATACTTTGTTTGACGTTTCATAAATGCTTATGAAGTAGGCCTCCTTTTAATACATAAATTAATTTTGAATTTTGACTTGTTGCAAATTTAACAAACACACTTTAAAATTATAACAATGATAATTCAACCGATTGACGTCCGCTGCTGAACATAGGTCTTTTGTACAGAGTTCCAAAATCCAGGTTCGTTTGATGTCGTCTGTCCACCTCATTGGCCGACTATTGGTTGCCATTCCAGGACCTTGGGATCCCAACGTCTATCGCTTCTCTGAGTTATGTTCCCTGCCTACAGCTGCGCGATTCTTTGAGCTGTCAGTAATTCTAGTTCTGAGAGACTTTGAGCCGTCTTATGAGTAAATATATAAAAAATATAAATAGAATTTAATTATCAGCAGCATTTCATGTGTTGAAAATGCTATAGTTAATCTGTGATAAGCTTTATATAATATTATATCAGATTCTCGCTGCAACATAAAAACGCTTTCAAGGAAGTGAAAGTCAAAGTTAAACTCAAAAATATCTTTATTCAAGTAGGCCCTTGGTTTGCACTTATGATGCGTACATTGCATGAAAAATGTCTACATGGTTGTGAGATGTTTGCGATAACCATATTCGTAAACTTAATATTGAGACTATTTTGGTTCCAAAAGGGCCCTGGACTAAGAAGAACAACCAGGTTAGAGCAATACTTCGCACCCAAGAAACGCACGTTTACGTAATACTTTACACTATAATAGGACTTTTCTTTACGTTAAAAAAACTAACGTTTAAAAAAAACGTTTTTTTAAAGAAATCTCTAAGGTGTCAACCGGCTCTTTATTGTAAAACTAGCTGTTGCCCGCGAGCTTCACTGCGATTATTACGGCCTATGTCACTAACCGTCGTTTCAACTAATTCTATGGAAAATAACGAGTTAACAGGTTTCTTACTTAGTGCGTAAAGTAAGGACAAACAAACACTCTTTCGCATTTATTACTAATTCTATTTTATGTAATGTTTAATACTTACAGGAAAGACGGTAACAAAAAATTTAGGTAAGAGGTCTTAAAAACTTTGATGTTTACGGAAATGTTCCCATTGATGCGGAAACTGTGTCACTTTTATTAGAGAGGCCAATAAATTTCGAACGTGAGGCGATGCGACGTGGAGGTGACGGGTCACGGGATCAAAAGCAAAATGTCGTTGTCTTGGATCACTTCGACGTATACAGCCTCTATACTTGTAAAAACATGTCTGCCATTCTTTATACTAGCCCTTTTAATGAAAATAAATAAATATACTACGACAATACACACATCGACATTTAGCCCCAAAGTCAGCGTAGCTTGTGTTATGGATGCTAAGATGACTTTTGAATATTTCTTTTATGAATAATTTACATAAATATTTATAAAACACATATAAACACCAATACACTGAAATAAAATTTTTGTGTGGGAATCGAACCCATGGCCTTGGACTCAGAAAGCAGGGTCACTGCCTACTGCGCCAATCGGCCGTCAAATACTCCTTATACAATTTATTTACACGTATGTTAACAATGAGACCAAAATACCTTTAATCGAATATGCTAATTTTTACGTGTTATGAGTATGGTGCTTATTTAGGTAAATAATATGTGTGAGTGTATATGTGTATGTGAGTAAGTGTGTGTATAAGCGTGTGTGTGTGTGTTTTTTTTTGTAGCTTTAATAATTTTTCGTTATCCAAATAGTTAATGCAGTCTTGCATTGAAATTGCTGCATATCGTATAATTTTAGGATTTTTTTAATTTTGTTCTATAGATAAGATGCTTGATTTTTAAATTGTCTTCTAGCAAATTTGGTATTTAAAGGAAAACATTTATGACAGCGTGGTTACTTCTCCTATTATGATGAGACTTGCCATATTTACTTCTCCGATGGGCCCTAACATTTGTTTGTAGGATATATTTTAGGAAGGGAATATAAGCATTTAGCATGTAAACAATTGGTATTATAGTTTGAGGTAGGATATGTTTTATCGTAGAAAAGCACCTAAGAACGGTTCCCGCAAGTTTTTAAAAGTAGCCTTCATTAGCTATGAACCGATACACTTTCAGCCAAGAATTTACGGTTCTTGCGGAAAAATCGCGACTAAAACTAGCTTTTCACAAAATATGTAACACAGAGTTTCTTAGAAATCAAAAACTTCGGGGGGCCGAGTTCAAATCCCAGCTCTAACTTTTCTAAGTTATGTGCGTTTTAAGCAATTAAAATATCACTTTGACGGTTAAAGAATAAATCGTGAGGAAATCTGCGTGCCTGAGAGTTCTACATAATGTTCTCAAAGGTATGTGGAGTCCACCAATCCGCATTGGGCCAGCGTTGTGGACTACGTCCTTAACCCCTTCTTATGGTGGGAGGAGACCCGTGCTCTGTAGTGGGCCGGGAATGGGTCGATATGATGAAATTGTGCCTGCCGGGAATCGATCTCGGGAAACCACAGTTCTGACCAGGACGTCGTCAGTCATCGACAATTGAAATAGGTTCTCGTTATGCGAGAGTTTGACTCTCTGTTAACCAGCTTTTTTAACATTGCAGTGCCTTTTTTAGTAGTTCTAGTTTATTAATATAATCGATGCCATATAAATGAGCCAAGTTCTGCAGTGTTGCACTTAGGTAATACAATATTGTCTTTTCTATTTACTTACGAACCTTCACATACACTTTACGTGCAGTGCAAGCCTCGGGCGCCGACAAACACCTGATTAACCGAGTGAATTGTGTTCCGGTACACGTATCTCAAGGTGCACCTCGCAATTTCTACTATAAAATCTTCGCAAACAGTGCAAGTAAAAGGTAAAAGGCATCCCAAACTTACATGGTATTTCTTCTTGTGTAAACTATATATCATAAGCCGTAGTAATTAATATTTTATAGATATAAAAATATGCAGTCTGATCACTTTGGAGATTTGAAAGAGAAATGAGTGTTCATCGCTTTTAGCTTTTATCACTGACAACGACATAGTAACTATCAAGGAAAAATCCCGTTAAGTTAAATTAAGAGAGAAGATACTAAAATACGTATTCTGTAAAAAGCATTCAGTTTAGGTGTACTTCTAGAGATATTTTTATAAAAAGTGTATTCTTGGACAAAAGAAAACCTTTTTGTCTAGGTAAATTTTTTTAACTCGCGATAACTTCTAAATTAAATGGCCGATTGGAATGAATGAAAAAGTATTTTACGGATAAATAAATTTCCTTGAATCAATATTTATTTCAATAAGCATAAATAATGCGATATAAATGTAACGCACTTTTGTTTCCACGAGATCAAATAAAATGTTAGAACACAAAAGCTGTTATTGTGACTTAACTAACATAGTTAAAATGAAGTGAAATAATATGTATATGTATTTATTTTAATGAATATGCGATCAAAGTTCTTAGTAAAATAAAAAGTCGCATCATATCCAGCCAGGCAACCCCAACATACTAAACTTGGTCAATTTACGTAACATAAGTTAAATAATTTAGTTCTGACGCTTAAATTGCAGAAATTTATCAACTGATTAAATATATTGCTCAATAGCCACTTTATCAATGTATTCTTAATTTTTTATATTTAGATTTTTTGTAGGTACTATTGAGTACTTTAATCGTGTAGTACATAATTTTTTTATCAATTTTATAAGCAAAATTTTGCTCCAATTTTTTTTAAATAAATTGTAGCCTACTTTTAAATAATTTAGCTTTCTTTTGGTGAAGAAATGGTTAAAATCGGTCCTCTACTTAGGAGCCTATTCGGTACAAGGAAATATGATGAAACCAAAATCACATAAAAAGGGTTCTCTTTTCTCTCTATAATATTAATATAATCGGTAAATATATTATATTTTCGGTTTCAAACATTTACCTTATATAATAGGTTTCAAACCTTTCTCACTTTGCACATTATCTAGGTACGCTCAATGCATTACATTGCTTATCCAAGCTCAGCTGTCAACGCGTGGGCGGTGGGATTCCAGACATCAGATAACCACAGTGACAGCAACGCGTGTTGTATCAGGAAGCTAGAAAATTGCATGTTCATTTGTAGCTGATTGAAATTGCGTTTGTTATAAAGAATCGTGCAATGCATGCTTGAATACATTGAATGTTTTCTGCACGATTGCGCCAGCATTGTAACTGGGGTAACATACCTGTGTTATTTTATTTGTTTGTTTTATATGAGGTATATATATTGTATGTAAGGTATACATTGGATTATGAAACAAAGAAAGTAAATTTTTTGCACACCAAGAAACATAAAAAAGCGATGTAAATATATATAATATGTATATTTATATATATATTTGCGTGTGTATGTCACTGAACTCCTCCTAGACGGCTGGACCGATTTGAATATTTTTTTTGGTATGCGTTTGGGTTGGTTTAGATTCACAAATCAGCCCGACAGATGGCGCTGGGTTCAGCTAGTATGTATATCTTTTTATAATATTTTTTTTCCGTTCTTTTGATGATGGTTTTATTATTGTTATTTTTTACCTCGTACTTAGATTTGTTACATTTTGTTCTTCATAGGCAATAAAGTTTTGTGTTATTGTTAATGTGCAATATTCGTTTGTTTATATTAATATTCTGTGTTATTGTCTCTTTTTAAGATTGGTTCTTATTGTTTAGTCGAGGATCCGGCGACGACGAAGATAGGGGGGCTTGCTGAAAACCAGTGCTTTTTAGAATGCAGCTATACTGAGCCAGTTCCTATGTCACAATTTTTTATTTTATTTTGAACAAATTTATGTTACAAATGTAACATTTTACTCAAATGTGTGATCCGATAAAGACGGTTATTCTTTCTTTCATAAAACAACACATTGAACTTCAGTTGTACAATTGGCGGCCTTGTCTCTAAAAAGCGATCTCTACCAGGCAACCATAATGTACCATAACGTTAAATCCATTATTGGACAGGAGACTTGTGCAATGTAGTGGGCCGGTGATGGTTTTATGATGATGGTGAATCAACGTCTTGGCTACTGGAAATCCTCTCGGCGCGAAACATATGCGCTGCGATAAATACACGGGTAGCTCCGTCGCGCCGTATCACTGCTTGGTATTTTCTATACATTGGTCTTAGTCTGTACACGCTTTGCCGGTTTAAATGTTCCGTGGCCAAGAGATCAAGACATAAATGCGAGTTGACGGAGACGTTGACGTGGCTTTTGTACTACTTAATTATGAATAACACTTAATCCGTATATAGTGACAGACAGACATTAACAATTTTAGTGCTGCGTTTATTTTGATTATTCATATTAAATCCACCAAACGAGGTACATCACACACTTTACGCTAGCATTTATGCCACGAAACGAGGTGCTTTAACAATTTAAACGAGAAAAATCTACTCAGCCGAAGCGTGGTTTTAATTAAAAAACGCTGGCACACTATTATAAAATACCTAAGCGGTAAAAGGAGCTTGAGTTCTAGCCAGTTCTTTGCCTTGTGGGTTCTTTATGATGTAGAGTCAAACTACCAATAGATTGTAATTTACTTTGTGAGTTTCACAGATGGAATGCTTAATGTTTTTTTAACTATCACGAATGTTTACACTAAATAATTAAGTGTTGCACGCCTCATAAGCGAAGCGTTGAGGTGGGTATTACTGTCAGTTTACGCACACCGAGTGATTCTCCAACTTGCAATGTCACTTTTTTTTATTCTTTATGGCTTTTATAAGTGAATATAAATAGACAAATGTTGAGAAAAAATACTATTTATAACAATCATGATATTATTAAATCTCTTTTTATTATTAAAACTAATTAAAAAATTGTTTAAAAAGTTCTGTCTTGGACGTCCGTGCGTCTGTAAGTGCGGATCCCGTTTCTTGTGGTCACGATAACGAGCGAAATACTTCACTTATCGAGTTGGTTTTTTTTAGGCTTCCTCAGTATTTTGAGGAATAGAACTTTTCCCGGTAAAATTAGATGTAGTTTAATTATTATTTACAAATAATCTCAATTTTATTGTAATGAATGAGATTATGAGGCGTGCACTTTTGGATTTTTGTGATATATAATAAAATACATTTAAAACTTTTAACTTTTTTATTTCGTAGTAACAGAATAAGAAAAAAATAAAAATAAATGATAAATTGCACAGAATAATTAAGAAAATACAGAAACCGTGTGCACGACTAATATTAAAGCATCAAAATCCACTCCACTTTAGATTAGTTTCTCGAGTTTCTCGAGTTAATTATTTTATCTCTAATGCTCTAAGCGTTCACCACAAAAAGGGTGACAAATTATGACCTAGCAACATTCCGCGGGTGTGAAGTGAGAAGTGCGCTGGGCATTTTTACTGTATTTGGACACAATACACTGCATGCAATAATGGCTGAATAAGGATTCTGTATGTGCTTAATTCTGTTATAAAATGTTAAGATAATTTAATGTAACATTTATTTTAACAATACATTAGCAATTTTTCCTATGAAGATAAAAATGCCGTTTATATGATACAAAGCAGTGCTGAAGAAAACTCACCTTTGATTTAAATGTTATTGTTTACCCGTAAGCATACACATCACACTCGTTTCCTTAAAATAAGATGCATTTACACTCATATTCATTCTGTGAAAGGAGAGACGAAAACATTTTGATCTACAAAAACATGGGCAGCTAAAGCAAGATTTTAATTAAAGCCGCTAGCTGACTTTAAAAAATACCTAACCAGTGAGAGAAGCTCGAGTTGCAGCCAGCTTTTTTGGCTTGTGGCTTCTTTATATCGACTCGAGTAGCCAACGTATTGTAATTTACTTTGTGCCTTCGAATACAACCTGCTCAATGAGTTTTTACGTCCGGACTCCAGAGCATGTACATGAAATTCTTTTTTTATGGTTTAGCGTAGTTATTTTACAATGACGTTTGAAAAGGAATGTACATTTATTTGCGTACTTTCAAGTAAACTGATTGAATATTTTAAATTACACATAATTTATATATATATCTATACTCCAGTACATTTGTACAGGCAGGGTATTAGGTGCTGTGTAACAATTTACTCAGGACTCTACTACTTTGGTTCTACTACCTTGGTTTTTTTCTTCTGTTTTAATAACTGAGGAACCAAACAGACAGTTTACTCGATGGTGAGTGGAAATCCTTCCTTGAAAAACTTCGCATGGCTAGTTCACCCCCTACTATGTTAGTCATGATCATTACCACCCGATTGCGATCAAGAACTAACTTGTAGAGGAATTATAAAAAAAAATTCCTTGGAAGAACTCGCCGCTATATGGTCATCTAATATATTCAAGAGATTTTTAATCAGGCGAGTGAAGTCGCGAGCTAAAAGCTATTTTAACATAAAACCATTAAGTCCATTCAGCGTTAACTTTTTTATCCATTATTCGTGGCTTTCCACGTCGTTCTGATCACGCAGTATTTCATTGAGATTTTAATCTCCAAGAAGGGTCAACGGATTATATGCTCGGAGAGTTGGGTATAACATTATATACCACAATCGCGAAAATGATAAGACGGCTTTAAGTAAACCATTAATTACTGCCAAACGCTACTAAAAAATCGTTCCTAGTGTGAAGTTTATATTAGAAAAATCGAAAAATAGCTTTTAGAAAAATCCTATTATACTGTACATCCTGTGTAAAGTTTACTCAAACGATGAAGTGAGATATGTGGATCTGGTTTATGAATTATTTATGAATAGAACTAGTTGCAACACAATCATAATTACTTAAAACTACCCTCACTCACCCATAATATTTTGCATGTGGCTTTAAAAAAAAATACTAATCTACCCACAATTCCGAGCGCTGAACGATGAATACCGATGAATACGGTGTACGGATAAACCCGATTGGGTTTTTGTTACGTCGTAATAAATGTATTATTATGTTTATTTAAAAATATTATATTTTTCTTAAAATAAATAAATAAACTTTAAAGGATTACGTAAACGACAAAAACTTGGTATGAATAATATTATTGCTTCTTCTTAGTACGCGTCAGGTCCACAAATCGCTAAAATCTATGCAGTACTTTATTGAATGTCTGTTAGCAGGTGCTGCGTATGAAGTAGGTATAAAAAACTTTTAAATAACATCATTCAGATTTGTATATTTGTCGTGGATAAAGCAAATTGATTGCAATGCATTGTATATATAATAAAATAACGCCGGTTTCTATTTAATATTTAAAATCATTTTTATGCAGTACCTACAATATTTTTAGCAAATTATAGTATATAAAAGAAAAAATCGTATTAATATATTTGACATAAAAACGCGGATGCGAAACTAAATAGAACTTTTTTTACTGTAGTTTTCACAGATGCAATAGAACGTGACGAATAGTGGAGTTCAAAATTGTTATGAAATACGATTCGTTAAACCATTTTAATGGTTCTAAAATTTTGATTTTTATGTTTGAAACGGATATAGCCTATTGTTTAAAGGATCGGCCTCTCTTTCGGTAGAACCAAGTTCGATTCCTGGGATGCAACATATCGGAGTTATGTGCGTTTTTAATTTAAGCAATTAAAGTATCACTTTAACGGTGAACGAAAACATCGTGAGGGAACCTGCATGCCTCTGAGAGTTCATGATATACTTGTGTATAATGGAGAGTGCCAGCACTTGGCCAGCTTGGTGAACTACGGCCGAAATTCTTCTAATTCCTAGAGTGTACCCGTACTCTGTAGTGGTCTAGTAATGAGTTAATAATGGCATGTTTTTATCTGTTATTATATACTAGCTATTGCACGAGACTTCGTCTGCGTTTGATTTTGTTTTTTGATGTGGCATTCAATTTAGTTGTAGTTCTAAAAAAATTAAAGTATTCACAGTATCGCTATGCTTAAATGAGGGGTTTGCTGCTGTCCGCTGAGGAGTGCTGTCCACTATCTCCAAACACATTCATCAGATCTACACAAAGTTTTGGCAAAATTAAACACATATTATAACCTCTATAGTACAAAAATAATTATTTAAATCGGTTCATTCGTGGAGTTATGGTGTAAAATCGTCAAACACACATTAAGCTCGGTTCCTTTGGGAGAGGAGATGAAAATCCTCCCCCAAAAGAACCGAGCTTAATGTCGGGATAAAAAGTATCTTATATTACTTCTAACACTTCCAAGAATATGTGTACAAAGTTTCATGAGGATCGGTTAGGTAGTTTTTGGGTGAAAGCGTAACAAACAAACTTACATTCACATTTATAATATTAGTAGGGATAGGGATAGGGATTAGTAGGGATGTCAATCTGTGCCTGACTCAATAAAAAATGTCTAACTCACAAATGCTCATATCCTTAAAATTCGAAAGGAAGGTTCGTTTTTGGCCTTATAGTTATACTACGAAAGTATTTCATGAAAGTCTCAAGTTTCATTTGAACCCCTAGTTCGTAATAAGGGGCTCAAATGAAACATCCTGTCATTATTATATAATTTTAATAAATTTAATGAAACGTGTTGTCACTATCATATAATTTTAATAATCTTAACAATTTTGAATGAAACATTTTGTCACTATCATATTATTTTAATAATTGTTAAGTTAAAAGGAGTGAGCAATAGGATAGCACCCAATAATACATCATAAAATATATCATTTAATTGACATAAAAATGCGAATCGAAATGAGCACGTACCGGCCACGTAGCATAGTTTGCGTTTTATTTTGCAACTTGCTTAAGTCAAATTATGTTACGTTTTGTATTATGTAAAGAATTAGGTATTTGTTAATAAACGCGAGCTGAATATATAAAAATGTAATACTAATATTATAAAGAGGAAAGATTATTTTCTTTTGTTTGTACCCGATAGGTTCCAAAATTACTAGACCAATTTTAAAAATATTTTTGCAAACAGAAATCTAAACTACTACGAAGTAATATAGGTTATAATTCATTTAAAAAAAAATGGAGATCCTTAAGAAATTTACAATTATGTAACCCATGAAATTCATTATTTGGCGTGCGCTGATAAAACTATTGATAATACATAAAAATTATGCACTAAATGATTAAAGTACTCAACATTACCTACAATCCGCTACCTAACTATCATAGCTAAGTCACATTAGCAGCTTTTGTGTCAGATCGCCGGTAGAAACAAAAGTGGGTTACATTAGTATTGCAAAGTTTATTAAAAGCTCATTAGACTTAACATCTACCTCCCAAATTCTTGGACACAGAGCAGTAACTTTAGTACGTGTTCCTTGCATGCCCTACGAAGTGTTGTTCTGTTCATGAGCAATAGTTTTCAGTTGGGCCATCTGCTTGGTCCATCAGTCATAACTATAAAAAGATCTTCCTATCACTATTTCATTCTTATCACGTATACTTCCGAGACCTAGTCTTTATTCCGGATATCGTTTTTAAGTCTCAGAAAGCACGTCTCAGTCATTATCACTCCCATATTATGATAATAATCGTTAAGTTAATAAGTAAGAGCGGAGATACCTACGTATTGTGTAGGTATACGAGTGTGCTCAGCAATAGGACTTTCATTAGTGATTAAATCTTTATCGACTGTGTTAATATACTAAACGATAGGTACCAATATTATAAAGAGGAAAGATTTTATTCTTTTGTTTGTACCCGATATGTTCCGAAAGTACTAGACCGATTTAATTATTTTTTTTGCAAACAGAAAGCTAAACTATCACGATGTAATAAAGCTTATAAGCTATTGAATTGTGGAACGCGCTCCCACAAAATATACTTGAGGCAAAATCGATTGTAACATTTAAAAACGCGGTGAAAGCATATTATCTTGCACAATAATGACGACTTTTAATACCATGTTTATGTTTATTTTTATTATCTATATGTTCTTAAGTATTTATGTATGATTGAGTATATATTAGTTTATTATTTTATATTTATTTATTTTTTTTTTCTTATTTGTGCAATTGTGTTTATGTATTTGTATTTAATACTATTTGAATGTAGGTTTATCATAATTTTACACCACCTGTCCGCTCTCGCTCATCTTGTCCAAATCCAAAGGTTGCCTGGCAGAGATCGCTACTAAGCGATAAGGCCGCCTTTTGTATTCTTCTTCTGTCTTTGTATATCTATTGTTTTATTTTATTTTCCTAACTTCATAGTGGTGTACAAATAAAGATTTAATAAATAAAATATAATTCATTTAGAAAAAAATGGAAATCCTTAAGAAAATTGCAATAATGTAAAACATGAAATTCATTACTTGGCGTGCGCTGATAAAACTATTGATAATACATAAAAATTATGCACTACATGATTAAAGTACTTATCATTGTCTACAATCCGCTACCTACCTAACCCACTTTCGCAGCTTTTTAGTCAGATCGCCGGTAGAAAAAAAAATTGGTTACATTAGTATTGCAGTATTTATAATTAGTCAAATAAATGGTTCTATCATCAAGGGTATTTATATAGCGGTAAAATGAATTTTAAACCATTTCAATCAGAAATTTTACTCAGAAGTTATCGCGAATAAAAAAAAATTTAGGACTAAATTATTTAAGTAAACGTAAACCAAGCAGTTTTTTTGAGATATTTTATTCTTTATAATATATATTTATAATCAAAAAATTTCTTCAACACTACACCCGATTTGGTTTACTAGAACACATAAATTAAACATTTCAGGAGAACTACACGAAATTGAATGTCACGGTCTCTCAAATAAACTGTTCCTACGGGATGCTTAACAAGCGCGGATAGTCGAGGGCATTATCTAGTTTAATGTATATATCATTGCCGTACAAGTGAAAGCAGTGAGAGGGAAAGAAAATGAACAGCTAAAAATTGCAATTCGTAATTTTGAATAGATATTACTACTTTGGATTAGGTACTATCAAAATAATGTCATTGTTTATGTACCAACTAGTTTTTTTTTTTGTGTAGCCTTGACGATCGCTTGTTTTAGAAGCTGTAACGCCAAGCAATAAAACTGATTACGGGTTTCTCATCAGATTTAAAATGAACATGATCCTGTGTTCTAACTTTGCATCGCAAACTGCCTCAAGTGAAATCGCATCGCATCGAAACACTAAGTTGATAGTAAAATTTAAATAAGGCTAAATGAAAATTACTCTGCTATTGCAAGATCACGCCAAGAATATTGATAAAATCGACTTAATAGTCGGTTCGTAATCAAAGCGATTTAATTGCTCTAATTTAAATACTTTCAGCGTCCCAAAGAATTTTAATGCGCTCATTGAATATTTAAACATCCAAGAAATATTTTCGAAACGGATTTTCTATTGATAACTGCTCTGAAAATATTTTAACTTAGAGTATACATCTAAGTACATCTCAGTATATCTAAGTAACTCTGTATAATCTCTGTTTTTTATTATATAATACGTAATAACGTACTGATGTATATATATATATATATATATATATATTCAGAGTCAATTTCTAAAGGAAATTCTAAAATAGGTCGCTTCGGTACCGGAGTGAAACTTGAATAGTATTTTAAGGAGCATCAGCAGTGGGTATAAAAATAAAACCAGGTACCTCTCTGGTAGCTACTGAGCTTCTACTACTAGCCTAGAAACGATGCTTGACCACAGTTCGAGAATGTGCGGCTACATCCTTCTGATATAAAAACAAACTGCTGGTTGTCTGCCTTACTAATTATATATATATGTGTTTCAACTTATATGTACGTAAATACGTCGTTTTCGTTCATTCTGGCCAAGGCTAATATCCTGTGAACTTTCTTGTTTACGTGGCGATTTACTACATCTTTGTACAACGTTAAGGAGCTCTGTTTTCTTATCTAGCAGTTTTAAAAGCAATTTTAAAAGATGCGGTTCGGTGATCTTATAAATAGAAAGTACGAGTAACATATTAAATCTATGATTTGGTTGGCCATTGGTTAGATTTACTTTATTTTATTACGACCTATTATAATTTTACAAATGTGACCTCCCGTTATGGAAAAATACAATGCGATCTTACATCTTAGTAAGAATATGTTCAAAAATCATTGTCAGGGATTTGTACGCTTAGCGGGCTATAGCACCAGAGTAACAGGGACGGGCCGATGTGAGAACACACACCTAGGAAATCGGCTTTAGTGTTACCAGTTTTGACCGTTAGCACTTTCTCAACGTCATTCACTTAATGACAGAATGATACGAAAAAAAATTGATGTTTTAGATGACCCTATTAAGTTCTGATAGATGTTTTTATATACGAGTAATTTTCTTACCACATATATACTTGACGTTTCAAAAGTAGACCTCCTTACTTGAAGTGTCTGATGTACCAATAAAGCACCTTAACAAGACAATATTTGTTTTATTACAATCACATTTAAGTACAAGTAATCGTATGTGTATATTCCAACCCCTGACAGAATACTGACCCTGATGTGTCTGGATATACCACTAAAAACAAGTAAACAGGACAATACTAGTTTTAACATAATTACGTGTAATTACGAGCGAAGTACTCAAATAAATGATCGTAACATACAATGGTCGTATATAAAAAATACCTTAGAGCCTACAGTTGCATTTTCGCGCGATGCGTTCTGTAGCCTTCGTACAACTTTACAAGATTTTCTCGCTCGCAATCGAGGAGTCGTTTATTAAACTCTATACCGACGAAGTAAAATCGGCGTAAAGTTTTAGAGTAACAAATCCTGTACTACCAATTTTGGTTTTACAAAGTTCTGTCAAAAGCCCTAACTGAAGAATTGTTGGAAAATTTTCGCTTTACCTCAATACGAATAAGATCGATTTCACCCTGTAGCCCTAGTATAAGATTTGATCTAGGAATCGTTTTGTCATGTCAAACTTTGTGTCGTAAAAGTATAAAAAGCCTCATGACAAAAGTTTCAGAGTAGCAAATCCTGTACTTCTGATTTTGGTTTTAAAAGCGTTCTGTCAAATTTCCGAGCTAATTGTATTCAAATTTGAGCTATAATGCACTCAATGTAAGATCCAGTTTACTTCAATGTTCAAATATTTCCATACTCGAATACGACTCGTGGATTGCGAGCTAGCAAATCTTGTACTAGCGTACTGTATCCATGCCTACTAGCTTTTATTCTACCGCAGTGACATTAGCGACAAGTGCAGGTTCGCTTCAAACCTTTTGTTACCTGTCAACCTGCAGCGCTTTTATTGTACGAAAAACAAAGAAAACTGAGAGGGAAAGTAACTGTGTCTGAAGCTTACATTGTCGCTTTATGTCTACGTAAATATCAGTCGCAGGTTCCTTGACAGTAAATTGCCGCCAGCCACAGCCTGAATTGACGTAAGTCAGTCCGGATGCACTTATCAAAGGACGTTGACCTTCTTATCTTTTTTATTTTTGTTTGGATAAACACCAAAACTATTAAAACTTTTATTGCCGACATACAGTCGCTACCATTCCAGACGAGCGTGACTTGTATAGTAATAAGTTTTATTGTAACATCTATATATGTAAAAGAGAAAGTGTGTGGGTATGTTCCGTATAGGCTCCGAAACGGCTGGACCGATTTCAATGAAACTTTCAGGGAATCTCCGGATTGACCTGGCAAGTAAACCTGTAAAGTTTGGTGACGACCGGAGGACTCCTATTTTTGAACTGTCAAATACAGCTTTTATTTACTATGATGTTATTCTATTGTTGGGTGTACATGGCTGTAGATAATGATCTTCACTCGCTCGAGAAGAGAATGAATACGGAGAGAAATAAATGATTTAATATATTATGAGACTTAAATTAAAAATTTAATGATGTAAGTTTATTGTTTAAATAAAATAAAGCAAAATCTAGCCCGGCAAAGCGGGCTGGGTACGCTAGTTTTTAATAAAAAATGCAGTACTTAATCGGTTGTAAATTATAATGACCAGCACCGCTACATGTGTTAAAGAATTCCTACAAATAAGTCACACAGTCGTTTTGATTCCATATACTCGGGCTGGTGCATACCCTCTATGTGATGGTGAATAATTGTAGGTAATGGTTCTACAGTAACCAATTAGGTTACGTTGCTGGCAAGTACGCTATTGAATCTGACCAACCACAGCATCAATAGCGTACAATTACGTCTTTACCGAACGTAGGCGCTACGAATAGAAAAAAAATCCGTGACCCCAATAATCTCATAGACTGTGTCCCCCGGGAAAGGAAAGGCGACTTCTTACTATCTATTGACTTATTGAATTTGAGCTCGCGAACTGGGTAGAGTCTATCAAAAAGAGATTATTTGTGATCAAAGATAGAGAAAAGATGCAATCACACATAGTAAAGGCAAAGATTCTTATAAGGTTCTTAATCAATTTTATTCTCTTGAGAAAGTTACCGGTATTAAAATGTAACGTCTGATATTTTATGTGGAATAATATTATTTTTATTCTTTGAAATAAATTAATCCCTATCAATAATGTTAAAATAAAACTTGTAACGGAACTAATTACTGTACAGGTCATGTCCGAGTGGAATAGTGCCAAGAATGCTGTCTGCATATCCGCGCAGAACAGCCAGGCTGATTCTTAGCGCAAAAAATCAGCCAGCCGTTTATAAATGTCTCTCAAGATATCTTTTTGCACTTAGACTCCATGGCACAGGATCTACAGCCATCACATCGTGGCTCCCGGTCTTGATGCTCCCTGATACGAGATGAGGCCAATGTACGCATGTTGCGTACCAAAAAAGCGCCCGTCCCCGTTCTCAGATAACCAGCGTCAATCCATTAAATTGAAAAACTCTGTGTATTTATGTTCATAAGTTATATATAGTTCACTGATAGACAGACGGACAGTGGAGACTTAGTAAAAGGGTCCCGTATCCTAAAAGGGGGTTTGCTTCAGTGGTTAAAAATATAAGAGCGCGACGAACAGACAGTGCCAACCGTCGAAAAACGTTCTAAAGAGCCTCTTAAAAATGCTTTCATGTTGTTACTGACTGTTATAAAAAACCGTACTGTGTATATTTTGAATATTTTGTTAAGGTAAGTTTACAAAAATGGTAATTGGTTTGGTAGGGAATGTCCGAATTTAGTTTCTTTAGGCTTCCATGCCCATAATTTGTCGGCACTTAGTCATTGTCATTAAGCAATACTCTTTACCTGATAATATTTGTTACCTGATGATATTTCTTACCTGATAATATTTGTCACGCATAAGGTTTAAGTTCTATATCTCTTTAACCTTGTCTCTCATAACAAGTAACCCCGAAGTGAGTAATTTAAACCGCTTTACATATGAAGCGCAGGAACTTTCGCGTACCACGTTGTTTTTGATTACGGATGACGAAATAGATGCATACAAGAAAAACTGTAAGAATTTTAAGTTTTTTTTTCAATAGAGAAACACAAAGATTAGAGTAGAATGCAAAAGGCGGCCTTATGCTTTAGCAACGATCTCTGCCAGGCAACTAAATATAAAATATTTTTATAAATAGCCATGTTAAATCAATATTTGGTTATTTATTGTTAATGCTGTCGACAGTTGCATATCCTGTGAACGTTATCGTACCAATATCTATACAATTTCGCTCGACCAATTTACTTCCCAGGATGCGTGCCTATTATTCGATCTTATTCGGATCGTTTCCACGTATTTTTAAGGGAAATATATTCCAATTTTGGAGCCAGCACATTCATATTCACATTGACATAAGCATATTAAAATATATTTTTAGGCAATTTCAAACGAACGTGTAGTAAAAAACATGAAAATATTTCTATCGAGTCATATGAGTTAGACAAGAATAGTTATTTGTATCGCTACCACATCCCTTGCAGTACTTATGTAATCACATAAAAAGTCATATTTCTTTCGTGTTAATCACAAAATGATATAAGAGCATTTAAATAAATTTGAGCCAAGTTAGAAAACAGGCGGCATGACGCACTGCCTCAAGACATTGTTTTAGTATGTTTCTATCTGCCTTAAATACCCACACACATTTCCTATTTCAAGAATACCTGTTGTGTCAGTTACTTATTAAAATATAGGCCTGCGACAATTTTAAGGTATTTCTTAAAAATTTTAGGCTTTACAACTGGCTAACTAAAAAAAATTTAGACAAAAAAAACCGACTTTGTTAAGTGTCGGCGCGAAGTATAATGTAACATTACTAATACTAAGTATCGATATTCTTTGTTTACGGTTTCCTTTTTTATAGTACCTAACAAGGAAAGAACTGTTCTTATATTTTTTTTAATTACTATGAACTAAAGTACCTTTTTTTTAATGAACCAACGAAAAATATATTTTTCATAACAATTACAAACTAAAATTAATATTTACAATAAATATAAGCCGTCTAACTGTTCACTTATGAGCATGGTACCCAAAATGCTAGCGCTATTGCCCCTTTGAATTGCTAGACTTAGCCGTTGGGCTAAATAAACACCAGCTCTTGGGTCACCAGACGTAAGGACCAATTTTTGGGACACGATGTTAATAATTTTCTTTGTTTCCGAAGACCAAGGGCCTAGAGTTTCAAACGCAAGCGCCGCAAAAAGGTAGTCATTACAAATAATGTAGTATTTACGGCGCTTAAGCATTTGAGCAGATTAGGCAGCTGCTGCCGCTTTTTGGTAATGTACCGCTGAAGAACCTAGTTATTAAAAAAAATTTAATTACTACATGTTACTTGGCATTGACTTAAAAATGTTGTAGGAAATATTTATCTCGTATCTCATGTCTATAAATCTGCCACATCTGGAAAAATCAAGACATGCCGACATGTTTTAACTATGAAAAATAACAATTATTTAAAAAAAAGCAATTAACTTAGCGTTCTATACAGGGTACACTAAAAAACTGGCTTAATTTATTTTGTCGAATGGCAGTTTATTCATTGAACGAATTCGGTAGTATTGGGAGCACTTTTAGTGTATTTTTAAGCGAAATAAATTCCAATACGGATGGGCGCCGGCTCCACTTAACACATACCTACATAAAAGCCTGCATGTAGTGCCTATGTAAGGTTGCCAACTTTTATGTAAAATCTTTTTTTTTTAAATTCTATGATGATAGGTTGCCAAAATCGACTAGAAACGAATAATTGAAATGTTTAAAATTAATATTCCTAGGTCGTTTATTCACGTAATATCTAGTAAAAATAGGACTAGTTACAAATTTGAACGCCTGATTGGCGCAGTGGGCAGCGAACCTGCTTTCTGAGTCAAGGCCGTGGGTTCGATTCCCACAACTGGAAAACGTGTGTGTGATGAACATGACTCTTTTTCAGTGTGTTTGTATGTATCTTATAAGTAATAATGTATATCCCTACTAATATTATAAATGTGAATGTAAGTTTGTTTGTTACGCTTTCACGCAAAAACTACTTAACCGATCCTCATGAAACTCTGTACACATATTCTTGGAAGTGTTAGAAGTAATATAGGATACTCTTTATCCCGACATTAAGCTCGGTTCCTTTGGGAGAGGGGATGAGTGTTTGACGATTTTACACCATAACTGCGACAAATTATAACTGATTTAAATAATTATGTTTGTACTATAGAGGTTATAATATGTGTTTAATTTAGCCCAATCTTTGGTTGGAGATAGAGGACAGAACTACTCAGTGGACAGCACCAACCCCCTCATTTAAGGCTTAGCGATACTGAATACTTTATTTTTTTAGATCTACAACTAAATTTAATGCCACATCAAAAAACGAAATCAGACGCAGACGAAGACGCGGGCAACAGCTAGTTATTCATAAAAATATTCATCACTCAACTTAGTACCACAAGCTGCGCCTACTTTGGTGCTAGATGGCATTGTGTGTATTGTCATAGTTTATTTACTTATTTATTTATTATTTTAAATGACAAATCTAAAAGAGCACTTTTTTCTTAGTCAAAAAAATAAATGAGCTAGAGTTCAAATTCCGACGGTGAGTTTCTTTTTTGACTAAGAAAAAAAGTGTTTTTTTTTAGATTTGTCAGTTGGAATTCATCTATTTTTTACTAGAGATTACATGAATAATTGACGTGTACACCAAAAGAGTTCAAATTCCGACGGTAGATTTTTTTCATGACTAAGAAAAAGTCCCCAAGAATAGTAGGATAGGAGTAAATAGGGGCTTAAAATTTGTATCGAAGTTCACAATTTAATTAAGATTAATTAAACAGTGTTTGAATCACTCATTTAATAAAAGGTGGAATAGGAAATGAAAGTTTGCATAAAAGGCCTTCATTTTTGAAGTTATACCATCGATTTTGGTAATTAGGCTTCCAGTTTAAAAAAAACCTATTTCATACTTTAACCCCAACAGGGTTAAATAGGGGCTGATAGGCATATACATTTGATAGCCCGATGTTTAGGAAGTTTAAGGTTATTTAGACCCTGCTGTTGCCCGACTCAGCAGGTTCAACGCGGTGATCCGTACACTACACGTAAAATTCTATGAAATAAATTAAAAAAAAAAGTCGTCGCAGGAAACCGCTAATATTCTGATGCACAGATAACAAGTTAAATTAATAATTCTAGAATGACATAATGTATATTATAAACGAATACAATCACTTGCAATTCTTTGAGTAGTTTTACTCCGAGAATATCTTTATATCCGAAAAAGTATCCACAAATGAACTGATAAAGCTGTAATATAAAATTGATCAAATATTTGTTCAGATTATTTGGATTTTTAAGACACATATACCAATACAAGATTCCAATAGCAAACCTGTTTTTGATAAGATAAGCTAAGCTTAGGCCTTATATAATTTAATATCACTTGTTAGTTGCTTTAACTTTAGGGAAACACTGGGAGGAAAACTATGAGTTCTCCATAATGTTTATAAAGGCGTGTTAAGTCTACCAATACACATTTTAGGAGTGCACCCTTGCCCTTCAGTGGGCCATAGTCTACCACGCTGGCCAAGTGCGAATTGTCGGAGCTTCCAAATACTGCCCAAGAAATGTATACCGCCGATGGCAAGAGGTCGATATTCGATAAAGAGACAACCCTAGCCGAATGTAACGTTCACTGTACATAGGCAGTACATACCATTTCCTTTTTCACGGTTTGATCGATTTGTAGTCTAGAGTTTTGTAAATACAATTATTTTGTGCATGAACCAAAGCCCATAAAAGTTTTACTTAGCTAAATAAAAATAGGTTCGATAAAACGCCGGAACGTTTTATAAAAATTGTTTACCTGTGTACGTTTAATATGCTTAGTTACATGCTCTAGATTTACTGTTTTTTTGTAAAATATCGTAAAATGTTTGATGAGTAGTTCTTAAATCCAATAAGTTGCTATGGCGAACATCGTTGCATTCTACGTTGAATTGGTGGATGAATACTAACCTAAAAGTGTAGAAAATATTAGACAAAAACTAGTGATTATTTACGAAAAGCAAACGATAAAATGCGTAATGTGATTAACGTAACAGTAACATTATATTTACACATAATATGCCTTATATTACATTTACGCGTAACAAATCAAGTAATATCAAGCAATAATGCCATGAAATGTTCACTGAATCCAAGTAATATATTATTTCGTGAAATTCCCAAAATAGTTTCCTGAATTTGGGTGAAATGAGTGAAATTGACAACCGACAGGTGCGTGCGATCTATGGTTCTGTATTTGTATTAAAATATTAGGTATTAGTATATTCAACTAGCTGTGCCCGCGGTTGCACAGGCAATTTTGCACCTTTTTTTGTTGCTTTCAGGTCGTTCAGTGTAGTACTGCCATCATTCTCACTTCTGCCACCATTCAGCACAGCTGCGTTAAGGTGTAAAGGGCGTGGATGCCGTTGTTAACATAGGCACAAACGGCTTAAATTCTACGCCTAACATTGACGGCTATTTTTAGGACGTGTTCCTTGCATGCCATACGTAACATTGCTTTGTTTATAGGCGGTGGAGTTCCGCATACCATCAGGTGGGACACCTAATCGTCAAAAATCTCGTTGGCCACGTTTTCGAAACCATCCGTTTATTTTTGTAATACCAAAACCTAAATCAAGTTAATACCAAATTTTATAGAAATCTGTTTGGTTGTTTTAAGTTCAGTACGGTACTGGTAATTAAAGACAGCAACACCTCAGAGCTGTCCCACACATGAACATTTCCAAAAATGTGTAAATGAAAAAAGTCTGGTTCTTCAGGGGACAGATCATTAATAAATAACACTTTACTGTCAAAAAGGTTACAGCCCGTTTTGTATGCCATTGGTATCCACAAATTATCTGTATTGTGGGGAACTTTAGCAATATATAAATTTTTATGGGCAGCACCGATAAAATTAGGCCTTCTTGGGTCATATGCAAATACTCTATCATTTACCCATTTATGTTACAAATGTCCAAAATTGCTGTGTAAAAGAAGGACGTACGAAACAAATTTCACAGAAGTAATATTAGTAGGGACGTTATTCTCAGTGATAATATTATAGACAGTAAGACGACGTCTACTAACGTGACACGTTTACGCGTGAATAAAATCACAGTCTCAAGATACTGAAATGAATTTGTGGGTTTGGTCGAATAGGTACAAGTTATGCCAGAAAAGACAGCTTATAATATTCTCAATATTTGAAAAGATTCACTTTTATTTCTATCCTTATTAATGTTTATAGATGTTAAAATGTATCTTTTGGTTTATGCCAATTTTAAATAGAAATAACCAGCTGCTCTGGTTTATGCGTTGGGATGATTTCCGGAGAGTAAAATAACTTTGAATCCTGCGAAAAATGCACAGTTTCTGAGGGATTAAACTAAATAGCAATTCTGTTATTCCGTCTTAAGCTGCATGACTGCACTGATTCACACTGGTATCAAGGAAGATTAAATAATACCTGTATATTATATTTGAAGTTCCAAGATTCCATAAATAACTAAATTGTGCAAGCACTGCGTTACTTATTATTAAAAAAAAAGTACTATCTAGTGTAATTATTTTTTTTGTAATATTATTTTTATTTCAGTAAAATGAATGTTTCAATGATGTTATTGAATTCAAAACAAAATTGGAATGCCAATGACTTAAAATATCAATCGAAAGCTATCTTACAATGTACCTACATATACGTACCTACAATTTTACAATATCCTCTGAACTTCAATATCACACCCCTATGTGCGCGTAATAAAGTTTCGCCCAAATTTCAATTTGCTCGCTTCCAAACGCCATATTTTCTCTAAAATTTTCGCCGAACATCAACGGAAAGTGAAGGTGCGAGATAGTCAATAAATTCGTGATATGAACCTAATAAATTACATTCCGGTAATCGATTCTCAGATGTTGTACGTGCGAAGTTTAATGTTAAAGGAGCGTAATAAATACAGAATTAAAGGCTTATGATCACGCCAGGTTGGCAGCCTGGCGTTGGCATATAAAAAAAAATATAAGTTTAGACTAGTGCTTGGCTGCAATCACACCTGATGTGCAGTTTAATGTGTTGGTCTAGAATAAGACTATTACCTCTTGCTTTGATGGTAGGTAGTAGGTACACATATTATAAGTGGTGGGAACGAGGCAGTCCAGGTTCCGTCAGAGTATGAGATTTTCTACCTACATCTACTTATTCGATCGCAGTTAAGTACGATTTATATGGAATCAAAATAGCGCCATCTAATGACAATACTGTTCTCCAGTATTCTAAAAACTTTTTTTGATGTGACAACGTCTTATAATTCGATGGAGCCGGCTGAACGCACGAAAAAACATCACTCACGCGGCGTTCCATTGCTCTGAGGCGTTCCATTTAAGGCTTGAAGTGCAAGCGAGAGCGCGGAACTTGCGACAATCAGGCACATTCGGCCTCCGCGTTTGGTAGCGTTCGACACCTGTTTCTCTCCTACTTAAGTGAGCGATGCGTCCACGTCGACAGCTGCTATACAATAATACATTTACATGTTTTCGTCAAGTATGGTAGTAGTAGTTGTTTATAGCAACGACGATAAAGGTAATAATTCTTTCGATATTAAATATATGTACATTGTACAAGGTAAAAAAAAAATTTACATAATTTAATATATGCGTACAAATAAATGTAACTTGATCAATTCAATTGTGATTTTCATTTACCTCCTTCTCCATATCCATACAAAATATCTATCAAACACATAAAATTAAAATTTTCTTTTCAAAAATGCAACCATTCCATCAGTATTTTCTTATGACGTTGTCACGTTCAACTATCGTCAGTAAACCGACTTAACAGCCAACCGATTTTTTATCAAAGTTTTTGACATCGCATTAAAACTAAGTTAGGTACTTTCGATGCGTTAGTAAATGAACTTAATTTATCTTATTTTACTGAACTTTATTGAGCCATACCATATTTATATGTAAATCATCTATATAGCCTATAAGTATTTTTCTGGATAATATTTAATATTCGAATACATTGACGGGTACAAGAATTCGCCGCAGGCTATCAGTTTACTGTGTATATGGAAAATATCGTTTATTTAAAATGACGTGCGTATATCGGAAAATGCACGCTAAAATATAAATTTTAATACGCTGACGTCAGCTGTTTAAAATTTTTGACGCCTATAATAATTTTAAATACTATTATATAATAATGTGAAATCTTCGTGTCCCAATCAAAAAACTTATTTAAATTCATAATTAACTTAAACTTATGAATTTGAACAGAGTAATGGATCTTCTTTAAACGCTGGATGGGCGAAAATATCTAGAAACATTTTTTATTTATTTATTAGCTTTTCAAGGGAAACAAACAGTACTATTACCCATAAAAGTAATGCCGTATTTTTATATTACATAAACCAATGAAGTTTCCACAACTTAGATTAGTAGAGAACATACCCGAGTTATACGTTTTTAAAGATTTAGGTCTTGCGACGTTCCAATCTTTTTTTTAAAATTTAAATTGATACAAAGTTATCAATATGTTATTTATGTTCCAAAGAAGTTACTAGTTTAAAGTAGCTTCTATATAATATCTTTCTGACATCATTATCAACTCATTAACTGCCAATTAAGGGGCTCGGGTATCCTCTCAGAATCCTCTTAGTTCACCATATTGTTTCAGTGCTGATTGCTAGAATTCACATGCCCTATGAAATATTATTGAAACTTTTATTTCTTGACCGTTGCAGCAAGTGATATTTAATTGCTTAAACTGCACATAACTCAAAAACTTAGAGGTTCATTGGGGATCGAACTCGGTCCCCCAGAAAGGGAAGCCGAAGCCTCTGTCACCGCTTCTATCTAGCTCTATCATATTTATATATTTTTTTTTTTCTTTATGGTGGACTTAAAAGTGAAGTATTTATTTATTCATTCACGCCACTGCCTATACGAAGCAAACCATCCTATCGATTGTGGAATCTATTCTGAGAACCAGACTTTGCATTTTATGCAAGATCGAATAGCTCGAACGTTTTCCGACGACAACAATTGTTAATAAATCGAGATGTATTTTAATAACGTGTTCTAAAACAATGCATTTAATGCTCTCACCTTCATTGCTATTGATTGATTGATTCTCATCTCGCAATATCGGCGAATTTATAATACACACGCCATTTTTATTTTACTATGTTATAGCAACGGCAATCACGCCTTTCAGATTAGAATATATAGATACCCATGCCCATGAAGATTTCACTACGATACAAAAAAGAGATTTGGCATAGGAGATAGGTGGAGAAGTTGTCTGAAGCAGGCTCTCAAAGTGGATTAGTACCAGTGATGATGGTGATGATGATACATCTGCTACGCTTCTCCTAAGCTAGGTTATACAATGTATTGTACGAGGGCAATAAATTCCAAACGTCCGATATACACCGCACGTTGCAGCTGTAGTAAATTTAAAATGACGCCCAGTTATTGGAAAGCGAGCGCTAAACATAAATTTCGTTATCTGCCCGCGACGTACTTAAGCTGTCTAAACTCTCACACTGAGTTTAGTGTTTATCTTCCTATACAAAGTTATATACCTTACTAAATACAATGTTTAAACGTTAATAATTAAAGTTATACTTTGAAAACATATTTAAGGAAATAATTTTTTTTTATATATTATTTATAAATAAATAAATTATAAACTACCTAGCTCCAAAGTAAGCCTTGCTTGACCTATGGTTACTAAGATAACTGATGAATATTTTTACGAATACTGCACATATGTTCATCACACAAACATTTTTCAGTTGTAGGAATCGAACCCACGGCCTTGGACTCATTAAACAGGGTCACTGCTCACTAAGCCAATCATATTCACTTTTCATTCATTATTCATTATCACTAGTATTTTTTTCTAGAATGTATTTAGAATGATTAAACTGTCAGAATGCGATGCGTAACACATGAAATGTAACTAAAAAAGTTGTTAGAAGGGAAATTGACACATTGAGGCCAATTAACACCATCTTGTTTTTTTGGCCTGGTGGAAATTTATTGCTACCTCCGACCCTTGGGTAGGTTGGAGGTTATGTGGGACTTTCCCCTCTAAAGGGGGTGACCCAAACTAAAAACCACCACGGCATGCCCCTCTTGTTAGCTTTGTTAGACGCCGAGGGAACCCGTTGTATACATCCCGGACGAGGCCAATAAACACCAAGTGGCTAGTATACTGATGAGGGATCTCAGAGTTTGGGAAAGTAAATGTTAACGAAGTCAGAAGATCATAATAGTTATTGAATGAAATTGTAGTTTAATTACTTTTAAAATAAAAATTAAACGCTTTCGTAGTTTTTATTTTTATTTTACTACAAATTAGCCCTTGAATGCAATCTCAGGTAGCGTGCCAAAATGGCATGGTAGTTATATTAAACCAAACCGGTTCCTACGCGACATCGCACCAGAACGCTTTAAAACTTGGCGGCAGGTCTTTGTCGGCAGAGTGTTAACTAGTTACGGCTGAAGCCGATATTGTAAAAAGCAGTTAAAATATAGTTAGTATTGATATCAATAGGCAAAGTTTAAAGCACTGTTTAAACCAGCAATCGATTTTCAGCCACAGTGTGTGAGAGGTGCCGAACTACAGTAATAAATAGTGATGGATGCGCGGTCCGGCGTACGCCGCAGCACTCGTAAATTTAAAATGACACTCAGTTATTGGAAAGCGACCACTAAATATAAATTTCGTTACGTGTCCGCGACATCGGACCTTTGAATCTCGAAATTTGATTTTGATTCAAATTTTAAACTTCGAACATTTTTGGTGACAAATTTTTACTCACATTAAGTTTTAATCGAAATAATTGCTACTAAAAAGACCGTACTACTAACACTGAAAAGTAGCACAAGTCCGGTTAACCGCACTAACCGGACCGACAGGACTACTGCCACTGAAAGTAGGACTAGTCCGGTCAACTAGATTAACCGGACTGCTGCCAATGTAAAGTAGCCCTAGTCCGGTCAACCAGACTAATAACCGAACCGAACAAGCTACTAGGCGACATAGATCATAAATCACAGAGTAAGATAATCATAGAGAAGATTGATCATACAGGAGCCAATCGTGGGCAGAAGTGTTTCTTTGTTTTTAAAGCTAATCTAGCTTCTACCATTCAGCTAATCCATTTTTCTAGCAGCAACAGAACAACGAGTTGATGTGATTTTTGCAAAGTTAGACTTTAAAGCTGTTATGGGCTGTAAGTAACAAAAGTATTTATTTCCCCGGAAACATTCACGGTTTACCTATAAGTGATAGTTTCCAGTAAGATTCTTATTTATACTATATGGTAGGTAGTATAAGTAGGAATAAAGTACACGCGAAGTAAAGTATACAGAAGAAGCGGGAGAAAAAAAACAGAATAAAAGAAATTATAAGTTAGAATAACGAGTTTAACTATATGATAATCGCCAAATATAGGTTGCAAAATATATGTAGGAAAAATAAGTTTTGTAGCTATAGCCAACAGAAAAAAATCAGAAATTAAAAGTCGTTTTTTAAATACAAGTTTTTTGAAATATGCATAGCTATATTTTTTACAATGTTAATTGTGCATATTCCGTTAATTTTGAAACTACAACGAGCTACTTTTAAGATATGCTGTATCATTCACTGCTTGTAAAATATAAAAATGACTTTGAACACAAGCGGTTGTCTGGAAGGGATTTCTTTGTGGAGAAAACTGCCGTTTTATCGTAAAGTATTGTACGATTTACTTCTGTTGGTGGTAGTGTACGGAATTTTACTTAATTTTTGTTTGTTGCGAAATAAAAGAACATTGTATTTCTTTTATCCCTATCCCTTCCCTACTTAATATTATAATTGTAAATGTAAGTTTGTTTGTTACGCTTTCACGCAAAAACTACTAAACCGATTCTCATGAAACTTTGTACACATATTTTTGGAAGTGTTATAAGTGATATAGAATACTTTATGTCCCGACATTAAGCTCGGTTCCTTTGGGAGAGAGGATAAAAGTGTTTGACGATTTTACACCATAACTCCGACATATTATAAAATAATTATTTTTGTACTATAGAGGTAATAATATGTGTATAATTTTGCCCAAACTTTGTGTAGATCTGAATGTGGTTGAAGATAGAGGACAGAACTCCTCAGCGGACAGCAGCAAACCCCTCATTTAAGGCTTAGCGAGACTGAATACTTTAAATTTTTTGTTTGTTTAGAACTACATCTAAATAGACGCCACATCAAAAAACTAAATCAAATGCAGACGAAGTCGCGGGCAACAGCTAATCGGTAATGATGCTTAACAGTCTGCTAACTACAGGGAACGGGACCTCTATAAGTAAGAAGGGTAAGACCACGTTTTTTTTTTTACTTAAAAATAAATCGTTCGTAATTCCGATGTTATAAACGTAAATGTAAGCTTGCTTGTTTGTTACGTTTTCACGCCTTAACTACTCAACTGCATATCATGGAAAATTTTGCATACAGTTATCCTAAGGTACATAAATGGAATGGATGGAATAACTTTTATAAATGAACAACCACAAGATTGCGAAATTTACACTTACGCGAGCGAATCTGCGACAAAGCTATTCAAAATATGAGTAAAAGATACACAAACTTTTTATGGTAAAGTGATATGTTATTACCTCCGGAAACCGCACTGTCCCTCAAATACGTTTCAACATTTTACGTTTTACTATTTATTTATTACTTTTAAGACATCAATATTAATTATTTTAATCCGATTTAATTCATTTTTGTTTTGTTTTGTCTCCTAATAATTGATTAAGTTAAATTTTTTATTGTAATTTAGCTTTAAATATTTATACTTTTAAAGTTTTATATTAACTGACTAATAATTAATTGTAAATAATTTATAAGAATGACTTTTTTTACATTTTAATGCATGCTGTGATAACCTGTAAATAGTTGGACATTTACTATGTGACTCATTCCAAAAAAAAAAGCAAGTTTTAATGTTTAATGGTGCTTTATAAATAAATAAATAACTTGCGTCAAATTACGTCCAAGGGTACCAGTCAGAGTCGCTTGGACGCGGCCGGATTTTTAAGGACTGACATGTTAAGGGATAGTTAATAAAATAGCCTACGGTAATGTGATGAAAGTAAAAGAAGTATATAATTTTCTGTTTTTGGTTGATCTAGAGGTATGTATGCCGTCTATCCATGCAGTGGTCGACTTAGTTCTAAATTTACTATTTCTTGCAACCGAATAATATGGCGTCAGCTGAAACAAGTTCTTTATAGTTGTGAAAATGTTATGTAGTTAATTCATTAGCCTCGGCTGGTTATTTGTTATTTTATAAATATTACAAAACCATCTCCATATGGCATTCTGTTTGAGGCGCATTCCCACAACTGGGCGTAGGTGGCAACCTTCAGTGGCGTACATAGAGGGTATGCACAGGGTATGCAGATGGTATAAAATGTAGAAAGTCTCCAGTACGAGTTATAAATACTGAAGGGTGACTTTTTATATAACTTTTACAATGCGTATCCTTAAGTTTTTGATAACTCGTACTGGAGATTTTCTTAATTTTATATAATTTTATGACGGCCGATTGGCGCAGTGGGCAGCGGCCCTGCTTTCTGTGTCCAAGGCCGTGGGTTCGATTCCCACAACTGGAAAATGTTTGTGTGATGAACATGAATGTTTTTCATTGTCTGGGTGTTTATATGTATATTATAAGTATTTTTTTTAATGTTAATATTATTAGTATGTTATTCATAAAAATATTCATCAGTCACCCTAGTACCCATAACACAAGCTAAGCTTACCTTGGGGCTAGATGGCGATGTGTGTATTGTCGTAGTATATTTATATTTATTTATAAAATCTGTAAACCCTGTGCATACCCTCTATGCACGCCACTTACCTTAAATCTCTTCATGATTCTCTATTTTCTATATAATATGAACCTTAAGAGTAATGATATGTGAGAGAGATGAGTATGATACTCGTGCAACGGCATATGATATCAAAGTTAATACGCAGGGTAAAATGAAAAAACTGCCCACCTAAAAAAATATGATTCTCCAAAAATGGAACTCATAAATCGAAAAGAAATATTTCATGGTCCGGTATTCAGAGCATTGCGTTCAACTACGGAGCGAATAGTAGAAAGGAAAGGTATAAAAGCTTCACCCTTTCTAAAAACACGTAAATAGAAGAGTGGAGCGTTCGTTCCGTTCGGTTCGAATGGTGGCAGCGCACACATACGCGAGCACTGCCCGCGTCTCACATACGAGGAATAAACGATGTGAAATGGGAAAAAAGTTAAATATGTATGAGTGCGGGTAAATATATAAATCGGTATATAGGCGTTTATATATAATAGGTAGAGAGCGCGGGCGGTCGGCGTTCGGCTCAGTCTCTCGCGATCCTTGCAGCCTCCGCTCGCCCTGTTCGAAGCCTCCACCGCGCCACTTTTACACTGACGCGACGGTTTATTTTCCGAAAGTGTTTTTTTTATACCTCATATATTTATGATGCTTTCTTTATGAACTTTTGTTGGACTTTGAACACAATTGTGCAAACATAGTATGAATATTCCTCGCAACTCAGTGTTTGAAGGAAGTTTTGGAAAGTTGGTGAGTGGCGAAACTTTCGCAAACTAATTAAGACGTTGCCTCATTACAGCAAATATACATAAAATTAGGCAGAATAATTTGTTTACGTTTATGAAGCCGTTATTATGGTCGTTTGTTTAAAATCTACTTTATTTACAAAGTATATTTTAAAAAATTTAACAGTTTGCTGTTCAAAATAAAACACAACCCTTGTTTCATTTTCTTAAAACTGAACCCTAAGCTTTTCTTTGTTACTATTTGTGTTATCTATTCTAATTACAAATAATGAAATACGTAATTGACTTATATATTAGTAAATACTAAGTAATTTGGCGTTCTATTAAATTATTACCAACTAAGTAGGTTCGATATCTTAACTCAGGAGAAAAAGAGATTTAAATCGACTTATATGTAAAAAAGTTCAACTAACTTGGTCTGTGTTCAAGTTGGCAACTTAATGCAAAATGATTAATCTGAAGCAATTCATCTTGAATATCCCAGTGAATATAAAAAACAATACCTAAGCACATATTAAATATCTGAAAACGTAATCAATTTAAACTTTCCACTATAACATTTACGTGCGCCATTTTTCTTAACGTCGCTCGTAACTTAAACGGTCGCAAAGTTTCTAGGCAAACTTATTCAACGTTTGATATAAAAATAATAATATTGCAGATATACTCGTATATATATACATATCTATATTAGGCAGAATAGAGGTAGCTCGTGGACGGTACTAGTCGTAATAAATGTCGTAAGTTTTTAGTGTTAAAGTTATTAACTAGTTGATATAATCTAGCATCACGATGGTGATTCTGAGGTAATTTTTTTTTTTATAAAATTTTCTTTAGGAATCTTCTCCAAGAGACGCTATTTTATTAGCTATTTTTTTTATATTTGAATACATAATTTTAATTGTACTTAAAAGTGTTATATCTGTAAGCTCATGTTCATAGACTTTTAAAATCAAAGCCTTACATTCTTATGTTACTAAACAAAGATTGGATAAAGTGTTTTTAAAAGTGGAATGTACATCGGTAAACCACTACCGGCCTTTGAAAAAGTTGTTGCTGCTGATTTTTATGGGTGGCGCTAATTATTTAACATCACGGTGATATAAAAAAACAACGAGGAATAAATATGTACTTTAAAAGACGAAGATGAAGAAATCTATTCTTTGTAGGTTGTGCTTGTGTAAACAACAGGTTTTAGGTTGATAGAGTAAGAATACACGGAATATGCGGGTAAACTATGGAGAAATAAAACGATGTGTAGTAGAATAAAATGGTGTAAAAAAGGCCGTAATAAACGTCGACGAAGAACGCGGGCAAAAGCTAGTGTTCTAAAAAGATAACATATTTTCGAGCTACTTTTTTCAATAAACCGTACATTAGGCCTCAATAAAAATGTAAGTTTAATTTTAACACCTCCAAAAGTGACCCTCAGAATTCATAATGCTATTCATCAAAAGCAAAACCGCTATTACCTTAAAATAAAGTCTCAATATGTATAATGGAACAATTTGTTTCGCGTACCGTAATTTTCGCCTGACAGTTAAATTAGTCTGTAGTCCACAAATAAATGGAACGTCGCTACGGGCGAATAATAGGCCGAAGCTCGCCGTTTTATAACTAAGAGGGTATTGTGAAAAACCACTTTAGTTGATCGAATACTGCTTTTAAAGAATGAAGCGCGGGGTGGTGAAAAGAGGTACCTAGGCTATTGTGTTACTATGATAGCCAGCTTCTCACTACAACAGAATAATTATGCATTTGAAAGTTTGCATAATAATATTGCATATGTGTTTGATGTTTTATTCATCTTTTATTTTTTATCGTGTAATCTGTTACTTCATCGTCATCATATCAACTCATTAACGGGCCTACTTCAGGGCACGTTTAGGCCGTTGACAACCACTCTGGCCCAGTGCAGATAGGTGGACTCCACAAACCTTGAGAACATTATGTAGAACTTTTAGGCAGGCAGGTTTCCTCACGATGGTTTCTTTTTCCGTTGATCCAAGTGATATACGTATAATTGCTTAAAAACGCACTTACCTTAGAAAAGTTAGAAGTGCGTGCTGGGATTCGAACTGGGCCCCCGAGAGTCAAGTGGAAGTCCTCCCCACTGGACTATCACTGCTCCGTCTGTTAATTACTCAAAATAATGTATTGTTTTACAATAACATTTGAAAGCTATTTCGAAGTCTAGTATGAATTAATATTACATGAATTTTATTGCAAGTAACTTTGTTTTGTAATTAAAAAATACCATTGATTAAAAAAGCAAACGCTGAATGATACAAATTTTAATACAGTAAAACAAAGTGTACAAACTAAAAAAAAGTGGCTTAAAATAAACAGAACTGCGTTTAATTTTCCACTGGGAGCATCTGTAGCTCGCCTAATATTTTATTTCATGCAATTTCTGTTTATTTAACTTTTCTGCGGAAGTGCAGTTTTGCTGTAGATTAAAAGAAAAACAAGCTTTGTATGAAAATTCATTACTTACTCATATTCCTAGTAGAAAAAAATTCATTTATTTTTAAGCACTGCTTTTTAAACTCTGATTCCTAAAACAAATGCCTGTATTGATGATTGATTGATTTGAATCGGTATGTTTAAATATTTGTGAAAACCGATGTCATAAGGGACCCTACGTAGCAACTCCAAACTCTAAGCTAATACTAAAAAAAAACCCGTAATAAATTTTATTTTACATGAGTCTCACTCAGTACTTCGTGATCCGTAGTTGGACATGCTAACAACTCAACGAACGAGGTAGTTATTGCCACTTAGCTATAATCCCTACTTAATATTATAAATGTCAATGTAAGTTTGTTTGTTACGCTTTCACGCAAAAACTCCTACACCGATCCTGATGAAACTTTGTACACATATTCTTGGAAGTGTTAGAAGTAATAAAGAATACCATTTATGCCGACATTAAGGTTCCTTTGGGAGAGGGGATGAAAGTTTTTGACGGTTTTTTGTACTATAGAGGTTATAATATGTGTTTAATTTTGCCCAAACTGTGGTTGGAGATAGTTCAGAACTCCTCAGCGGATAGCAGTAGCCCGTCATTTAAGGCTTAGCGATACTGAATACTTTAAATTTTTTTAGAACTACAATTAAATTTAATGCCACATCAAAAAACAAAATCAAACGCAGACGAAGTCGCGGGCAACAGCTAGTAAATAATATTTGTTCATGCGGGTGCATTGGAGCAATGTGGTATGTCTATGCTCTAAAACCATCTCTCATAGGTTAGGCCTGAGCCTAACAGTGGGACGTTAGACTAATAATTTTTATCAGCAATTTTACACAATACCCCAACCTACCTTTCGTGTCTGAGGGTCGAACCATGATGTTAAATAGCCAAGATTTGTGTTTTCAAATGACTTTTAAAATCTGACTGGTAGTTCCTGAGAGTAGCTTTAGCTTTAGTTTTAAGTTTACGAATGTGGTTATCGCCATCATCTCACTACCGTGTAATTCTTATGTACGCATCAAAAGTGCCACCTGTGGGCCTACTTGAATAAAGATATTTTTGACTTTGACTTTGACTTATTACCGCGTTCAAACAAATGACTAAACAAAACCAACTCTTCAGCTTTATTATTCGTATAGATGATGATTTACTATACATCGTATTATTACTTTTTAGCAGTTGCTTTTAAATAAAATATAAACAATAAATGAACGCAGGATTACTACCCAACATGTATTTAATGCTCTGACTGTTTTTCCTGTGCGTGAATGCAGATTGCAAATAAATAAAATAACTCTTCGTGACACGGCTACGAAAGCGCTACGAAACTGCTACAGCGAGACGTAGCGTAACAGTTTCAATCTAAAATTAGTTAGTCGATATTTCCTACTTTCTAAGCTAGGTTAATATACTTCAGATAAGAGTTTATGCATAATAGGTGTTTTTTAAGTTAAATATACGTATTATGTATATAATGTGTATTACGTACGTTTCACAAAATATTAGCCTCCACTTTATTTTAATCTTTAAGAATCTAGCTCTTTAAAATCATAAATGAGAATTTTGTAAAACAGGTCTCCGAATACAATTCTTATATACCTATTTATTATATTAGGTGTACGGAAAACGATCTCAACCATACATTTTCAGAACTGTGAAAACTCATTGGCTTAGATCACATAGTGTAGCCACCTCTTTATCATTGTTAGAACTAATTGTAATCCTAATTAATGGAAACTATTAAATTTTGGTAAGGTAATGGAATTAGTATGGTCGTTTAAATTTATTATACCTATTACTCGAGTGAGTTTGCAAAATGTAGTAATATTATTAGATTTATTAATTAACAAGTTGGCGCTTAAATTTGATTCAACCAGATGGAAATGACAGTGCATCTAAGATGTAAGTGCGATGAATACTAATAATAGGTTCCTATGCATTGGCGTTTCGTAACGCTAAGTCGATAGTTGTGATTGGACTCAATATTGTGTTTTTGACGGTGTGTCCATCGCTTAAAGCAATATTACTTTTAAAACCAGTGTTAAATGATCTACATTGCTGCCTAAATATATTATTCTGTAAAAAGAGCATAAACAATATTAAAATACTAGTGTCTTAAGACAAGACCGGATTCAATTTTAGAACGTTCCAAACTTAAATGCGACCTACGGACCACCACACGGACGTTCCTTGGATATGCCACGCTTTTCTTGGCATTTTATTGTAGTCTAAATTAACCATTACTAAAATAATATGTAATCCTTGTTAAATAGTATATTTTTCATATTATTCCAAAAATAATGATAATTTACTTTAAAGTAACTTCGACATTTTTAGTTTAAAATAGCGGATAATCTTTTAATCAGAAATGTTGCCAAAACAACTTTTCATCGCTGTGAAGAACATTTAAGACTTAATAACAGTACATGTTCTTTGAACCTTATTTTGGAATACTTAACAAATGAATACAATGGTAGTAATACCTTAAATCTTAACTTAGAGTGAAGTGAAAAGGAAGTGGTCAAACCACCCAGTAGCTAAACGTATACGGCCGGTTTTCGGGCTGCGTGTTACTGCTTACCCTAGAATGAGCACCTGAGTGTCTCCAAAGGATTTAGCGAGAGTGGAGCATCGCCATTGGCTGTTCGGGATGTCATTAGCGTACAATTTTTTTTTAACACTAATGACGTTGCCCCGTTTATTTAAGTCAAGAAAGCCTTACATGATAGCTACCTCTGTCTTTCTAAATTACCTTAAAATATTATTGTGCAATAAGCATTAAATAACTTTTGATTGAATTTTATTAATTGTTATGGACATATTATTTGTGAATTGATTTGGTCTTTCACTACGATCGGCAATTAATGGAAAATAAATTAACGTGTTTGATTACTCTCAATAAAATGTTATAATTACTTCAACAGTTTAACGATTGACTTGGCTTTTATTCGTTTTAGACCGGCAGGGGCCAGTAAAATGTTTTATTTATATTAATAAAATAAATGATTTATTACTAACAATTTCTGAGGCCGAGCAAAGGAATGGCCGCGAAGTTATTAATTTCACAGTCTATTTGCGTTTATGATTGAACATAGAGTTTATAATAAATAAAATCTAGAACAATAAAAAGCTGTGTTCTGACTGACTGACAAACAACTTACAGCTCGAAAACTTAAATTTTTCAAATATTTCTAGAATATTCCTTGTACTAAGTTTTTTTTTAAATATTAATCCTAAGAGGTTTAACTAGAAGGTGAAAGTTATTTTAAAATCTAAAAGTAACTTAATATTTGTACTTCGGGTATCGGTTAAAGACTTAATTAATATGGAAAGAGAACCCAAAACAGATTATTTTATTTTTGTCTGTCTCTCTGTCAGTTGGCCAACTACGCACCAACTATTAATCGGCTTAGATTGTAATTTAGTGCAATTCTACGAGTTAACATTTTAAAGTTTTTCTATCCCAAAACAGGGTTTCTGCAAGATTGGGATGAAAGATTACCCTCGATTTAGTCCGATTTTGATAAACCTTTTTTTATAGGAATGTTCGTATCATCAGTTCAGCTTTGCGCAAATATTGTGACGATCTGGTAAATATCATTAGAAGCAGAGAACAAAACTCCTCAGTAGACAGCAGCAAACCGTGTCAAAGTGATTTAAGACTTAACGTTGCTTAATAATATGTACACACATTCCACACATTATCCGAGGGCGTAAGCGCAAAACTTCATATAAAATGGTAGGAATCTTAACCTTCTGCGTACAATTCAAGTGTGACTCTTCACTCTTAATTTAACGATTACTTTCACTTCAGTGATAGAAGCTGCAACTGAAGTTCGCTAAATTCTCTTTCAAACCTCAAAATTTGGTCTCTTATCCATTTCTGACTTCGGTCAATGTAGCTTAACAAGCACCAACGATAATTTTTGTTGCTGCTTATAAGTTACAAATCTCTCAATTATAGATAAATAAATCAAAGACATAGGATACTTTGTATCCCGAAACAGGGGTATAGTTTCAAGATGGTAAAAAAAAGTGTTATTTGAAGCTTGGCAGCAAAACTGATCTTTTTATAAAGAAAATTTTATATTGTATAGCTTGCATCCTGGAGATAGACATTCTGTTATTTCAAGCCCGGGTAAATAAACTGTTTATACGCGGTTCTTTGAAAACCTAAGCATACGCGAACGAAGTCGCAGGTAAAAGATAGTTATGTATATTGGTGTACGGGTAACGAAACTTTTGCTCTTATTTATGATGTGACCTTAATTAGATATTAGCCAAATTAATATGGGTGGATCCATATAAATTTGTATAATATAATGATTTATGGTCAAACTAGCAGTCCCCCGCGACTTCGTCTGCGTACCTACAGCTTCTGTTAAGTAAACAAATGTACAAACTTTCATTGTTCGATATACCTTCGTTGTATAGTCCAACTATATGCCTAAGAATTGTAGGGTGATGTTAAATATCTTGGAGTCTTCCTCATTAACGAAGCTATCAAATTCAAAAGGAACAATGTAAATAAATCTGACTGGAAGTTACAAAGTTTAAGGCATTCTAACAAATAAACCTGTATTCCCTATACCATTTACAACTTTATCCATCCATTGCCAGTCCACTACATGTCATGGCACTCCTGTCAGAATGAAAACGGTTTAGGCCCTAGACTTTCAATATTCAAGTACCGATCACAAGGTCCTAGATACAAATCCCGGCTCGTGCCAAAAATTATAAATGGTTTTTTGTATTTTGTATCAAAGAATTTTCAGTACCAGCCCGGAGTTAGGAAAGTAGCGGTGTCAACCCCCTTATCTCGAAGAGCAATTTAAACCGTTGGTCCCAGTTATTATCATTTATTTTTGTTTGTTGTCCACTAACCCGCATTGGAGCAGCGTGGTGGGTCTTTGCTCTTAAACTTATGGGAGGCGGAGCCTGTGCCCAGCAGTGGGCTGCGGATGATGATCAATACCATATCTTCTTTCAAAAAAATGATTTAATGTGGCAACATCATTACATTTAGTTCATAGTATCATCATTTTTTCATTCCAAAACGAATTCATTCGTTTATGAAGGCAGTTAATGATAAAAATATTTTTATTCTTTGCAGGAGGTGTTTGTAATACTGCTGGCATGGTTTCCATTATCGTCTTTGCAATAATTGGTAAGTATTACTTAAGCCATTTTTTATACAATAAAAAAAACAGTTTCCCTGACCGATTTCGGCCACGGTGGTCAATCTCCGGAGAGACTTTTCAACTACACAGGAGCACCATCTTGGTTGAAACCCCAGTATTAATCATTGGCCCGAATCAGGAGTCGAACCCAAGACCTTAAGATCTGCAGTCGAATATGATAACCACTAGGAAAATGAGTCAGGTGACGATAAATAATACATATCATAACATAGCTAGCATATATAAATAAATAAATAAATATAAATATACTACGACAATACACACATTGCCATCTAGCCCCAAAGTAAGTGTAACTTGTGTTATGGGTACTGAGATAGCTGATGAATATTTTTTTATGAATATAATACACATAAATACTTATAATGTACAGATAAACACCCAGACACTGAAAAACATTCATGTTCATCACACAAACATTTTCCAGTTGTGGGAATCGAACTCACGACCTTGGACTCAGAAAGCAGGATCTCTGCCCACTGCGCCACTCGGCCGTCATATTTATCACAACATAGCTTACTACAAAAGCTAAAAGCAGTCGCAAACCAAAACCAATCTACTTAAGAAGAAATATATAAACCCTTCACATCAACTTATACATCAAAAACTTTTTCAAACACATTTTTTTATAAAATCCTCTAAAATCACAGTAATCAAGTTTCCACACCTTAATCAGGGGCTCTTTTACCGAGATACAAAGAAATGAAGGAAAAACCAGAGTAATCCTTCATCAGTTAGCCAAAGGCAATGTTGATCGAGTCACCTCGCTTCCAAGCGCCGAGCTAATTGTTTACTCTCTCCCTAACAACACGGATGTACAAAAACTAGATATAGCAACCTGGTTAATGAAATACTTATATCTTTATATCTGGGTACATTTGTATTTAGGATAGCCATAATAAGCTTGCAGTTTTTTTTTAGTACCTACGTATGCAATATTTCAAAATTTATGTAATCAAATTTTAAATTGGAATAATGAGAAAGAAGATAATTGTATTAACAAAATTGATTTTACACAAAAATATTTAAATTTCGATTTTAGATTTGCTCTGTAGTTTCTCTCAGCGTCATTTATATTTAACTAAACAATAAATGATGAATCCTGCAAATTATTTTCGTGCCGTTAAATACCTATTGTATACCTGTCAGCTATAGTGACGTACGTAGTTTACGGCTGATTGGCGCAGCGATCCAAGGCTGTGGGTTCGTACAATTTGAAATTGTTTGTGTGGTGAACATGAATGTTTATCTATAGATTATAAATATTTATGTATAATATTAATCAGTCATCTTAGTACCAATGAAAACAGCTACGTTTACTTTCTGCGAGATGGCGGTGTGTGTGTTGTCGTAGTATATTTATTTATGGTAGAGATTCGAGCCGTGGTCACTTCCAGATAGACTGCCGCATTCCTACTTGAAATCTTCGATTGGTTTAACGAGACGGGTGTGGGGGGTGAACATGATCGCAAAGGTAGAATGCTTTCAACGATGCAATCAAAGCACTGCACGAGCCTTATAAACATTCTAAAAGACCTAGGGATTTTCAAAACATTGATTTTATGGTTAAATGTGTATTGAGTAGCTTGTTTATTTTAAATTTGTGATTTGTAAAAATTGATTTTATCGGTTATGTTTGAATCTTCCCTGAGCCGATGCAGAAGCTTCATAGGAGAAACAAAATTATTTGCAATTCACACGCGTCAGAAGTGAAACTTCTAAATAGTAGCTTACGAGAGATTGAGATAGATGGCTATTAGAGTATCAGGAGTGTTAGGATAAATGTTACGGATAAATTATTTCATTTATGTAAAATAAAATGTAAAATATTACATGACATGATTTATTTCCTTGGTAACCAAAACATAATGTGTTATGTATATCATTCCCTTGCTGACTTAATCCTGTAACTTTAATATTTTGTTTATTATTCTGACGCATTTGCGTTACATCGAGTTTCAAATCACAACGATTCTAAAGAAGTTTAACTTAAGAAATGTGGGATGGATGCAACAATCGGATCTTAATATACATCAATATTTAGGACTGGACGATAATCCTCGATGGAAGCATTATTATAGCAATAAATGGAATCAATTAATGAGACTTTAGATTAAGGTGGCAGACGCCTAGAATACAATATCATATGATTTAAAAAATACAGTTTAGTTACTCGGGGTAACTGCAAGTCGTATTTACTATCGCAAGAATACTATAGAACGTTTTTCTTAGCTGTCACATCTTCTATGCTGTTATTATAAGCTTGCTTGAAACGGGTAATGATCACTATTGATGACCCCTTTTTAGGTGTAGGTCATGTAGATACATGAGGTAAATATTCGAAACACTTTAGTTAAATTGGTTTATACAGTAGTAGTAAATTTTTACACTAGATTTGATGTGCTTACAGTTATGCCCTTCATTTTCATGAGGCGTATATATTAAGTCAAACTCATAGTCATACATTCCCTTTGTGTTTTGTATAGATCGTGTTAAAACAAGAAACTGCGGAGTTCTGGCGAAAATTAGCTTTTCGGGTCGTATTTCGAATTCTAACTGGAAATTAAACGGCCAGTGTCTGTTGCTGTATGTTACGATATGAGTATGAAATCTTATTTCTCTACTTTCCGTAACGCATCAGTTGTCAACATATTTGGTTCAATTTGTGATAAAAATGATAGATCAATTTTTTTTATTTAAATTAACTTTACCAAAACATGGATTATAAATTAACTTGGTTTTTAGGATATTTATTTGTAAAAAAGTGGGTTAAAACTATATATACTAGAAATAAATGATCGAATTAATACACTTTTATCCACACACCAAGGAAAAACGTAGTTACATATATATAAACATAGAGCAAGAGAGTACAATTTGGTGGCCTTATCGCAATTTCTTTATTTGATTTCTTTACGTTATTTTACTTTAATTTTGGTTACTTTTCGAATATATCACATAATCATCTTTCGTACGTCTTAATATCCTACTACTAGGCACAGACCTCGCCTCTTAGAGGGGAGGGGAGGTTTTTTCGTGGACCCTCCACGCTGCCCCAATGCGGGTTAGTGGACTTTTACATGACTTGATAATCAAAGATCTATTTATTGACCTGACAAAGGAATCGAACCCGTGTCCATCTTTAGTGGAACATGCTGACCAGCTGGGCACTTGTTTATCTCGGGCATAGGTAGGTTATCATATGATTATCAAAATACAGTTTAGTTACTCGGGGTAACTGCAAGTCTTATCTACTATTTGTAGTGGACAAGCTGACCACTACAAATAGAAGCTGGGCACTTGTTTATCTCGGAGTAGGTATACAAATACAGTAATTTAAAAGACACTTCTAGGTATTTTTAGTGATCTCGGTGGCGCTTCGGCTGATTTAACGAGACGTCGGGAATACATGGGCGTGAAGGTAGAGTGGTAGCGCTTTGTGCGATTCAATCATACCTGTGCGCTTTGGAGTTTTCAGCACGAGTAACACGAGTTGTAGGTCTGACCCTATTAAGTCGAGAAATACGAGTGTGTTTGTGATCTGTATTGCCTAATGATTTGATTACATATAGGTATTTAGTTTTAAAAGTTTATTACTTACATAATATATGTTGATGTATAAGGTTTAAAAAATTTTTTTTTTAAGATTTGAAAGAGAGATGTGAAATGGATATCGTTTATTTAAAAATGAAGTTTCGTAAATTTCTTTCTTTTACATCCTAGTGAACACACCTTGCAAATTTTAATTATGTATGCTTAAAGCAGTGCCTGACATTGAATTTTAACTTCAGAGAGTCAGTAAGTGGTATTTTAGTCCTAAAGATAAGAATGTTCCCGCGTGTTAAAATTTCCTACTAACATGTCCGATATTAGGGAAACGTTTAAAATGCAACGGTAGTGTATGACTATTTTTTTTTAGTACCGGAAGTTACTTGTTCTCCGCGTTGGGGCTAAGTTTCATTGGGCACATGCCTCTTTAATGAGAGAGAGTTAGAGCGGCCCAACACGCTGATCCAATTTCGATTGGCGGGCTTTAGTCTAATGTTAATGATAATAAATGAATCAAATGGCTTAATTGGATTGGAAGACGCAATTTTTATAACTGCCATTTTTTAATATCATAAATCCTAAAACCTAATAGTTTATGGTCTGAAACGAGATGCGAACCCAGAACCTTGTGATTCTTATATACATAACCAACCAATTTTGTAACTTTCGAAAATATACTAATAAGTAAAATGAAAAGCATAAGCAAGTCATTATGAAAACAAAAAGTGTAATATGAAAATTTCCCAAAAAATGCTCGCGGCATCGAAATTTTCTAGCGCTGAGGCTTCTGAAATATTCAAGCAATCACTTTAGGTTACGTTGGCATTCTTCGGTACCCAAATAAATTCACTTCATTTAAACTTCGCGTCGCGTCGTACCTACAGCTGACGTCCTGAAAGTTAAAAGTAAAAAGACATCTTTCGACCTTTGGCTAACTTTATAATATTTATCTAATTCTAATATTGTTATAAAGAGGGAAGATAGTTTGTATCACAAAAAATCATATATAACTGAATCGATTTAATTGAATTTTGTTTTAGTAGTTAAGAAATATATATTTTATTTATTTCAGTAATTCTGAGATTTCAGACTGAAATAATAGTATTTGTAAAGCGTTGTTCTTAACAAATATTCATGGTAAAGTCCACATCTCCTGAGGATGCTACGGTGTCGGAGCAAAACGTGCGTAGAGAGCATATTTCCGAAGATCTGTTTGGTGTGGTGTGTGATGGTTAAAGATTGAAGAAATTATCAATAACACTATACACATTCTCCGCCTTTTCGCGGAGTATAGCAAATTAAGCTAAGTTTTCATATTATACAAGTGAAAGTGAGCCACAAGAAAGAGGGTTGGGTTGATAAAGGTTAGGGCAACCAAACTGCTCTAATGTGGGTTGGCAGGCTTTTCAACTTGCTCCCCGAGAGACGAGAATAACCATCGCCACTATCCTAACTCCGGGCTGGTAGTAAAAAAGTATTTACAGAACAATCAAATACCTAACATTGTTTGACCTGACCAAGAAATATGTACTAGTAATAGTACTAGTTCGCGTTTATTTAAGAATTGTAAAAATTCTGTATCAACCTTATCATCTCGGGATAAAATGAATCCTATCTGTCGCTGGGATGCAAACTATTTCTATGCAAATTGACATTTATTACATAGGTAACAAATTCGATTTGTGTATATATTTTTTAACGACATTCAAAAAAAATATATATCGCGGCCATGTTTTGCCACTAGCTTTTCTGGGATAAATGTCATCAAATGTTCAAGTCGAGGATGCAAGCTACATTTGTGCTAAATTCCTATGTCTTGTACCTTCTACTACAATATCTTAGCACACCACGGCAAATTAAATAAATCGGAACGTTTTTTGGTTGTAAACATTCACCAGTTTTCGCGCTCCCTATAATAGCTTTCAACTAAGGTACCTCAGGGGCCACGAGATAGAACACAGTGGTGACAATTTGTGTGTGATTTGTCCACTTTGGTTCGATTTTCAAAAAAGACGGATAGGTTCTGAACCACATCGTCAGCCATCATAGATTAACCACCATTCGAAAATCAATTTGAACTAAATCGACATTCTTCTACTTTTTACTCATTTTACTAACGTTTGTATAAGTACAAAATGGTTTTCGTGTACTATCCAACGGGCTTCTTAAATATGACCGGAAGCATAAGTTGGATACATGCTACGCTGTGCACCGGCCCGGGCTACAGTTTATAGTAAAGTTTACTCTGAACTAACTCATACAAAACCAGACCGTGTCAGTGGCGTGAATCATCTTTTATCTCACTGAGACTATAAATTACACTTAATGATCATGATTTGTAAGTATAAACATTTAGTGAACAAATAATTTTCGAAAGTAGTTCACTGGTTTCGATTTCGTGGCCGGATCATAAATTAGGTATTGGGTTTTCTGTTCAGAAATAATCAATGCCAGCTATTAGTTAGTAAATTTAGAGCCCGCCAAACAACTTAGAATCAGTGTTGTGGTCAGGATGATCATGATGATGATGATCTATAAATTGCAGGATTATAGGCTACAAAGTAACTGTTTGCGCCTTTAAATATCACAATTTTACAAAGTTAAATTACCTTACTACTGCAGATATATCAAAAAAAAAAAAGCTGCTGAAATGCCTCTGCATATTGTATTCTATTTTTCATTTTGAGAATAGCGCAAAAAGCATTCGCATGGAATCCAATATCCCAGGATGAAGATATGCGAACGTTGAGCGAACTTGAATGCAGGTGTTCATAATATCTATCATACCTAAACACTTTATGTTAAAATAAAATAAACTTTATTGAACACGCAGCGTCACGTCAGAGTCCTTACTCCTATTATGAATGTGTGTTTATTTGTTCGCCCTTCCTTTGCGCCTCTAACTAAGCAACCGATCGACTTAATTTTTGGCGTAGAGCTAGTTTAAATGACGGATAGTAATATAGGCTACTTTTTATCCCAGTAAAACAAACACTTGCCAGGGCTTTGTCCGCCTTAGTAACAAAGGCGGGCAAAGAACGTGGACAACGCCTAGTAATTAATGAACATGGCATAACGTTGAAATAGTTTTTCAGTGTTTCGTCACGCTCTTATATTAGAAAGGTTCCATCAGTTCAAATGCGTCAAAATACTGCATATTCCGATGTTAAAAATAAGCCCCTTAAAGGTCTAAAGAAATAAAGAAAACCGTGACAATTTATTGGTTAGAATGGGTGAATAGGGTGGCTCATGGCATTGATTCATTATTATTATTTCTGAGTAACAAAGATACCACGAAATGCGTGATGTGACATAAATTTTGACATTTCTTTATACACTTACTGTCAATTTGTCACAAATTTTATTGCAATAATAATGTAATAGATAGTTATGGCCTTAAGGGGATACTTTTCTCAAGTAGTTAGGTTAGATACAATTTATAACTGGACGTTACCCGAGTTTTTGTAGTCGTTTAAAACAGTTTTTTACCAATCACTTAGGAACCGTTTGTTTGCTGCTTAGGCAAGGCGCAATTCAAATTCAAATTAAAAATTAATTTATTTCAAGTAGGCCTAGTTTATAAGCCCTTTTGAAATGTTAAGTTAGTCTGTTTGTAGTGACTCTACTACCGGTTCAGAAGACAGATTCCACTGAGAAGAGCCGGCAAGAAACTCAGCAGATTGCTCTTTTCCAACATAATTTTATAGTTTAACTATCTTTAGAATTTTTCTGTTTTGTGAGAGATGAGAGCGGAGTGGCCTGCTTCCAAGCAGCCTTGTCGTTAAGGAATTCATCACTTAGTAACCACGATTGGTAAAATGTGTTTTAATATATTGTTTAAACTTAGGTAAAGGTAGATCTAATATTACCTTCGGTATCATGTTATAAAATAAAAGCATATACCCTGTTACTGTACATGTTAAGGAAGGACAAAAAAACAAACACATTTTCGCATTTGTAATGTTAGCAAGAATTCCTACGCTTGAAGTGGACAGAGGCCTTATACAGAATGGTATGATATAAAAAATTTAAATCGAATAACAATGATAATAATTAGCTTACTCTGTCGAAAATTCGCGTATCGTTTCGGTTATTTAAAATTAAGTTACCCGTGTATATTTGCATATTCCCCTTTATTGGACGGAAAAATATATATTGCATGTAGCGACTTTTCCGGGGACTGTTGTGGGGAAAAGTTGACTGTGAAATTCTATATTATCGAAAAATTTCACGATTGACCACACGCTCTTTTTAAGAAAAGGGTAATATTTCTGGTCTATTTACTAGGAAAATTTACGTTGATTTCTATACTAATATTTTGAAGTGGAAAGATTTTTTGATATTTGTTTCTTTGTCAGGGCAATATAAATAAATAAGTAAATGTGCCAGGGCAATAACTGGGGCACATTTTTTGGATAGTGCAAAACCAATCTTTAAAAGACTCAATATTTTACCCTTACCCTGCATGTACTCGTATATTAAGGAAATGTGCCTATTTGTAAAAAAGTATGGACATTACTTTGTAACTAAAAAAGTACAGCAGGCGAAGGATTGTAGGCGGGGTATTAAATTACTTTATATAAAAGAAATGTTTATTGTATGGCAATAACAATTTATAACAAATTACCAAATACTTTAATTGACCTACCTCTGCCTAAATTTAAGATTAAAATTATTGAATGGCTTATGCTTCATTAATTTTATTCAGTAGATAGCAGCTTCATTTTTGTGCCTTTTGGAGTAGAGACTTTGGAACCGTGGGGTCCGGAGGCAAGAGCCCTTTTCAAAGAATTATCGAAAAGGGTTATCGAGTCTTCCGGTGATCCTAGAGCGGGCAGTTACCTTGGCCAACGAATTAGTTTGGCCATCCAAAGGGGCAATGCTCCCAGCATCTTAGGAACTGTGCCTCGCTGCGGTGGTTTCGAGGACGTTTTAGATTGTATTTAGTTTTAAATAGTTTATTTTAGGTTATATTTGTGAATAAATTCAGGAGACGAATATCTAAAATCAAAGGCTTAAATAATTGTATTTCTCGGTTTATATTTTGTTTTACTTTACATTATTTAATTTTAAGTTGATATTGTAATTTAATTTCACAATTTTTGATACCTTAATTTTCTGACATTTTGTATAAATTGTAAAAATAATTTTAAAATTAAGGTGTTATTATAATTTGCATGCCATAGAATGGCAGATTGTAGCACGTAACTTGTTATGTTTTATTAGAAGATCAAATTTGTTAACCTGCAATCACGCATATAAAGATTTGAATTTGAATTTGAGTTTGTACCGAATAGGCTCCGAATGTGCTGGACCGATATTTACAATTTGTTTGCCAAACCACGAAGTATCATAATTTGTTTTCAAAATACTTGGGAAAACTTTAAGAATTTTTCAATAATGTAACCCAAAGTAGCAAAATTTTGCCTATGAAAATTGGCGTGCGCTGCGAAAAGTATTTACAATACATAAAACTTATGTTTCGCATGATTGAAGTACAAATAAGTCCATGAGGTTATATCTTACTATCATAGTTAAGCCGGTTTAACAGCTTTTGTGTTTTAAAATTTTATTAGATCGCCGGTAAAAACAAAAGTGACTTACAGTAGTATTGCAGTATTAATTCTTATTTAATAAACAGTTTTATCATCAAGGGTATTTATAGAGCAGTCCAATATTTGACCAATTCATTTCAATCGGACAATTAATTTAGCAGTTAATGAGAATTAAAAAAAATTAAGAACTTCAACTAAACGAAACAGTTCTCTTGAGTTATTCTATTATTTTTAGTAAGTTATCTGAAAAAAATATTTTTTAAAACTACAACTTTTTTGAAAAATATCAATACGTTTAAATTACATGATACACGTCTCTCAAATAAACTACTCAAACGGGATGCTTTAAAAAACTAAAACAAATGCCAACGAAGTCCCAGACATCAGCTAGTACAGTATAAAATTAATGACAATAAGTCTATTAGTTCATAACGTATGTAGCTTCTAACATTCATCATCACCTTTCATAGCCTGTAAACCTGCTGCCTCTTGATCCTCTCTCGTACGAAAGGGGTTCTTAGAACAACACCACGCTGCTTTGATGCGGGCTGGCGGGTCTAAACGATTATTTTCATTATGTAGTGATAAAAACCTCGCCGAGACCAGCGAGAAATATATATTATTTATAGATAAACCTAATGTTTAAAAATTCTTGGCGTCATAACAATAAGGCAGTTTTTTTTTACACTACAGTAAAAGCTATTTTCAACCTATAAAAAAAAATATTTTACGTAAAATAAAAGAAATGCATGTTCAAATTAAAATCGGCCGCCGACTCAATTTAGTACTGCGGCATTTTATATATAGTTCAAGGCCTATTTTCAGGTGATCCGTGAATTTTTTTTGTTGAATAATATTTCTAGCGGACCTACCTTTTAATTTCGAATTCGGCATAAAATAATATTACTCAAAATAAATTTGGCAAAAAAAATAAATATCGATATTTCATTGAGCTGTGACTTAATCACAGATAATGAAAATAGTGTAACGTATGACTTAGCATTTCTTAACGATGTTGTTAATCGCTTTCAATACCTTTTTCATGTTTAATTTTTTATATCAATACATCGATGTACTTAAAATCGTCAAAGACATATTCATATTTTCTCTACTTATGTTTATAAAACTAAGCGAACGAAAGGCATCTGTTTGTGAACTGCAACTTTTTGGCTTACATAAAGACTTGAGAACAATACCGAAAAGAAAGTTCACATTCGTAGCCAGACAAATTATGTTGGCTCGGAGTCCTGCGTCATTTTCCGCAAAAATGCGCTGCCATTATTTGTTCATTTGTTTTGTGCCCGCGACCGTCTCTCCATGGTCTGGGCTGTTGTTTCGGGAGACACCGAGACCCAGTTTATAAAATGTCGTTTCGCTTACTTAGACAGGATTTAAGTACTTATCTCGCGACTTTATCGAAGTTCAGCACGTGCTGAATCACACTTAGATATCTTATTTCAAATTTACTTTTGTACGTACGTTTAGTTGTTTTAATATATTGTTTAAACTTAGGTAAAGGTAGATCTAATATTACCTTCGGTATCATGTTATAAAATAAAAGCATATACCCTGTTACTGTACATGTTAAGGAAGGACAAAAAAACAAACACATTTTCGCATTTGTAATGTTAGCAAGAATTCCTACGCTTGAAGTGGACAGAGGCCTTATACAGAATGGTATGATATAAAAAATTTAAATCGAATAACAATGATAATAATTAGCTTACTCTGTCGAAAATTCGCGTATCGTTTCGGTTATTTAAAATTAAGTTACCCGTGTATATTTGCATATTCCCCTTTATTGGACGGAAAAATATATATTGCATGTAGCGACTTTTCCGGGGACTGTTGTGGGGAAAAGTTGACTGTGAAATTCTATATTATCGAAAAATTTCACGATTGACCACACGCTCTTTTTAAGAAAAGGGTAATATTTCTGGTCTATTTACTAGGAAAATTTACGTTGATTTCTATACTAATATTTTGAAGTGGAAAGATTTTTTGATATTTGTTTCTTTGTCAGGGCAATATAAATAAATAAGTAAATGTGCCAGGGCAATAACTGGGGCACATTTTTTGGATAGTGCAAAACCAATCTTTAAAAGACTCAATATTTTACCCTTACCCTGCATGTACTCGTATATTAAGGAAATGTGCCTATTTGTAAAAAAGTATGGACATTACTTTGTAACTAAAAAAGTACAGCAGGCGAAGGATTGTAGGCGGGGTATTAAATTACTTTATATAAAAGAAATGTTTATTGTATGGCAATAACAATTTATAACAAATTACCAAATACTTTAATTGACCTACCTCTGCCTAAATTTAAGATTAAAATTATTGAATGGCTTATGCTTCATTAATTTTATTCAGTAGATAGCAGCTTCATTTTTGTGCCTTTTGGAGTAGAGACTTTGGAACCGTGGGGTCCGGAGGCAAGAGCCCTTTTCAAAGAATTATCGAAAAGGGTTATCGAGTCTTCCGGTGATCCTAGAGCGGGCAGTTACCTTGGCCAACGAATTAGTTTGGCCATCCAAAGGGGCAATGCTCCCAGCATCTTAGGAACTGTGCCTCGCTGCGGTGGTTTCGAGGACGTTTTAGATTGTATTTAGTTTTAAATAGTTTATTTTAGGTTATATTTGTGAATAAATTCAGGAGACGAATATCTAAAATCAAAGGCTTAAATAATTGTATTTCTCGGTTTATATTTTGTTTTACTTTACATTATTTAATTTTAAGTTGATATTGTAATTTAATTTCACAATTTTTGATACCTTAATTTTCTGACATTTTGTATAAATTGTAAAAATAATTTTAAAATTAAGGTGTTATTATAATTTGCATGCCATAGAATGGCAGATTGTAGCACGTAACTTGTTATGTTTTATTAGAAGATCAAATTTGTTAACCTGCAATCACGCATATAAAGATTTGAATTTGAATTTGAGTTTGTACCGAATAGGCTCCGAATGTGCTGGACCGATATTTACAATTTGTTTGCCAAACCACGAAGTATCATAATTTGTTTTCAAAATACTTGGGAAAACTTTAAGAATTTTTCAATAATGTAACCCAAAGTAGCAAAATTTTGCCTATGAAAATTGGCGTGCGCTGCGAAAAGTATTTACAATACATAAAACTTATGTTTCGCATGATTGAAGTACAAATAAGTCCATGAGGTTATATCTTACTATCATAGTTAAGCCGGTTTAACAGCTTTTGTGTTTTAAAATTTTATTAGATCGCCGGTAAAAACAAAAGTGACTTACAGTAGTATTGCAGTATTAATTCTTATTTAATAAACAGTTTTATCATCAAGGGTATTTATAGAGCAGTCCAATATTTGACCAATTCATTTCAATCGGACAATTAATTTAGCAGTTAATGAGAATTAAAAAAAATTAAGAACTTCAACTAAACGAAACAGTTCTCTTGAGTTATTCTATTATTTTTAGTAAGTTATCTGAAAAAAATATTTTTTAAAACTACAACTTTTTTGAAAAATATCAATACGTTTAAATTACATGATACACGTCTCTCAAATAAACTACTCAAACGGGATGCTTTAAAAAACTAAAACAAATGCCAACGAAGTCCCAGACATCAGCTAGTACAGTATAAAATTAATGACAATAAGTCTATTAGTTCATAACGTATGTAGCTTCTAACATTCATCATCACCTTTCATAGCCTGTAAACCTGCTGCCTCTTGATCCTCTCTCGTACGAAAGGGGTTCTTAGAACAACACCACGCTGCTTTGATGCGGGCTGGCGGGTCTAAACGATTATTTTCATTATGTAGTGATAAAAACCTCGCCGAGACCAGCGAGAAATATATATTATTTATAGATAAACCTAATGTTTAAAAATTCTTGGCGTCATAACAATAAGGCAGTTTTTTTTTACACTACAGTAAAAGCTATTTTCAACCTATAAAAAAAAATATTTTACGTAAAATAAAAGAAATGCATGTTCAAATTAAAATCGGCCGCCGACTCAATTTAGTACTGCGGCATTTTATATATAGTTCAAGGCCTATTTTCAGGTGATCCGTGAATTTTTTTTGTTGAATAATATTTCTAGCGGACCTACCTTTTAATTTCGAATTCGGCATAAAATAATATTACTCAAAATAAATTTGGCAAAAAAAATAAATATCGATATTTCATTGAGCTGTGACTTAATCACAGATAATGAAAATAGTGTAACGTATGACTTAGCATTTCTTAACGATGTTGTTAATCGCTTTCAATACCTTTTTCATGTTTAATTTTTTATATCAATACATCGATGTACTTAAAATCGTCAAAGACATATTCATATTTTCTCTACTTATGTTTATAAAACTAAGCGAACGAAAGGCATCTGTTTGTGAACTGCAACTTTTTGGCTTACATAAAGACTTGAGAACAATACCGAAAAGAAAGTTCACATTCGTAGCCAGACAAATTATGTTGGCTCGGAGTCCTGCGTCATTTTCCGCAAAAATGCGCTGCCATTATTTGTTCATTTGTTTTGTGCCCGCGACCGTCTCTCCATGGTCTGGGCTGTTGTTTCGGGAGACACCGAGACCCAGTTTATAAAATGTCGTTTCGCTTACTTAGACAGGATTTAAGTACTTATCTCGCGACTTTATCGAAGTTCAGCACGTGCTGAATCACACTTAGATATCTTATTTCAAATTTACTTTTGTACGTACGTTTAGTTGTTTTAATATATTGTTTAAACTTAGGTAAAGGTAGATCTAATATTACCTTCGGTATCATGTTATAAAATAAAAGCATATACCCTGTTACTGTACATGTTAAGGAAGGACAAAAAAACAAACACATTTTCGCATTTGTAATGTTAGCAAGAATTCCTACGCTTGAAGTGGACAGAGGCCTTATACAGAATGGTATGATATAAAAAATTTAAATCGAATAACAATGATAATAATTAGCTTACTCTGTCGAAAATTCGCGTATCGTTTCGGTTATTTAAAATTAAGTTACCCGTGTATATTTGCATATTCCCCTTTATTGGACGGAAAAATATATATTGCATGTAGCGACTTTTCCGGGGACTGTTGTGGGGAAAAGTTGACTGTGAAATTCTATATTATCGAAAAATTTCACGATTGACCACACGCTCTTTTTAAGAAAAGGGTAATATTTCTGGTCTATTTACTAGGAAAATTTACGTTGATTTCTATACTAATATTTTGAAGTGGAAAGATTTTTTGATATTTGTTTCTTTGTCAGGGCAATATAAATAAATAAGTAAATGTGCCAGGGCAATAACTGGGGCACATTTTTTGGATAGTGCAAAACCAATCTTTAAAAGACTCAATATTTTACCCTTACCCTGCATGTACTCGTATATTAAGGAAATGTGCCTATTTGTAAAAAAGTATGGACATTACTTTGTAACTAAAAAAGTACAGCAGGCGAAGGATTGTAGGCGGGGTATTAAATTACTTTATATAAAAGAAATGTTTATTGTATGGCAATAACAATTTATAACAAATTACCAAATACTTTAATTGACCTACCTCTGCCTAAATTTAAGATTAAAATTATTGAATGGCTTATGCTTCATTAATTTTATTCAGTAGATAGCAGCTTCATTTTTGTGCCTTTTGGAGTAGAGACTTTGGAACCGTGGGGTCCGGAGGCAAGAGCCCTTTTCAAAGAATTATCGAAAAGGGTTATCGAGTCTTCCGGTGATCCTAGAGCGGGCAGTTACCTTGGCCAACGAATTAGTTTGGCCATCCAAAGGGGCAATGCTCCCAGCATCTTAGGAACTGTGCCTCGCTGCGGTGGTTTCGAGGACGTTTTAGATTGTATTTAGTTTTAAATAGTTTATTTTAGGTTATATTTGTGAATAAATTCAGGAGACGAATATCTAAAATCAAAGGCTTAAATAATTGTATTTCTCGGTTTATATTTTGTTTTACTTTACATTATTTAATTTTAAGTTGATATTGTAATTTAATTTCACAATTTTTGATACCTTAATTTTCTGACATTTTGTATAAATTGTAAAAATAATTTTAAAATTAAGGTGTTATTATAATTTGCATGCCATAGAATGGCAGATTGTAGCACGTAACTTGTTATGTTTTATTAGAAGATCAAATTTGTTAACCTGCAATCACGCATATAAAGATTTGAATTTGAATTTGAGTTTGTACCGAATAGGCTCCGAATGTGCTGGACCGATATTTACAATTTGTTTGCCAAACCACGAAGTATCATAATTTGTTTTCAAAATACTTGGGAAAACTTTAAGAATTTTTCAATAATGTAACCCAAAGTAGCAAAATTTTGCCTATGAAAATTGGCGTGCGCTGCGAAAAGTATTTACAATACATAAAACTTATGTTTCGCATGATTGAAGTACAAATAAGTCCATGAGGTTATATCTTACTATCATAGTTAAGCCGGTTTAACAGCTTTTGTGTTTTAAAATTTTATTAGATCGCCGGTAAAAACAAAAGTGACTTACAGTAGTATTGCAGTATTAATTCTTATTTAATAAACAGTTTTATCATCAAGGGTATTTATAGAGCAGTCCAATATTTGACCAATTCATTTCAATCGGACAATTAATTTAGCAGTTAATGAGAATTAAAAAAAATTAAGAACTTCAACTAAACGAAACAGTTCTCTTGAGTTATTCTATTATTTTTAGTAAGTTATCTGAAAAAAATATTTTTTAAAACTACAACTTTTTTGAAAAATATCAATACGTTTAAATTACATGATACACGTCTCTCAAATAAACTACTCAAACGGGATGCTTTAAAAAACTAAAACAAATGCCAACGAAGTCCCAGACATCAGCTAGTACAGTATAAAATTAATGACAATAAGTCTATTAGTTCATAACGTATGTAGCTTCTAACATTCATCATCACCTTTCATAGCCTGTAAACCTGCTGCCTCTTGATCCTCTCTCGTACGAAAGGGGTTCTTAGAACAACACCACGCTGCTTTGATGCGGGCTGGCGGGTCTAAACGATTATTTTCATTATGTAGTGATAAAAACCTCGCCGAGACCAGCGAGAAATATATATTATTTATAGATAAACCTAATGTTTAAAAATTCTTGGCGTCATAACAATAAGGCAGTTTTTTTTTACACTACAGTAAAAGCTATTTTCAACCTATAAAAAAAAATATTTTACGTAAAATAAAAGAAATGCATGTTCAAATTAAAATCGGCCGCCGACTCAATTTAGTACTGCGGCATTTTATATATAGTTCAAGGCCTATTTTCAGGTGATCCGTGAATTTTTTTTGTTGAATAATATTTCTAGCGGACCTACCTTTTAATTTCGAATTCGGCATAAAATAATATTACTCAAAATAAATTTGGCAAAAAAAATAAATATCGATATTTCATTGAGCTGTGACTTAATCACAGATAATGAAAATAGTGTAACGTATGACTTAGCATTTCTTAACGATGTTGTTAATCGCTTTCAATACCTTTTTCATGTTTAATTTTTTATATCAATACATCGATGTACTTAAAATCGTCAAAGACATATTCATATTTTCTCTACTTATGTTTATAAAACTAAGCGAACGAAAGGCATCTGTTTGTGAACTGCAACTTTTTGGCTTACATAAAGACTTGAGAACAATACCGAAAAGAAAGTTCACATTCGTAGCCAGACAAATTATGTTGGCTCGGAGTCCTGCGTCATTTTCCGCAAAAATGCGCTGCCATTATTTGTTCATTTGTTTTGTGCCCGCGACCGTCTCTCCATGGTCTGGGCTGTTGTTTCGGGAGACACCGAGACCCAGTTTATAAAATGTCGTTTCGCTTACTTAGACAGGATTTAAGTACTTATCTCGCGACTTTATCGAAGTTCAGCACGTGCTGAATCACACTTAGATATCTTATTTCAAATTTACTTTTGTACGTACGTTTAGTTGACTTAAATATCATGAAAAATTTTAAATATAATGTTTTAATAATATACTAATTGTTTCTTAGGCAACGGCCTCTTTAATAGGAAAGCGGAATCAGGAGCTCACATCCACACACATTTAAAACCTCGCTTTAGTAAAAGCTCTAGCTTCTTAAGTTTAATAGGGGAATTAAACTTAGATTATACCTGGTGAGACTTAGCGTCAAAGGTGGCAACAAAACCTCCCTCCGGCCAATCAGTCAAATATTGGATAGAAGCAGGCGTTACTTTGCGGAAATCCATAATATATTATGAAAATTAAGCTTAATTTGCAGGTATTTACAGTTTCTCCACGAATAGCAGGAGAATCTGTATGGTGTAATTTATAATTTCTTCAATCCTTGTACTCCACACCAAACAGATCTTTGGCAATGTACTATCTAAGCAAGTTTCGCTAAGAAGCCGGAGCATCCTCAGGAGATGTTGACTTTACAATGAATAATTGTTAAGTCAAAATTGATTGTTTGGTGTTGAGTATAAGGATTGAAGAAATTTAAAATTACACCATACAGATTCTCCTGCTGTTCGCGGAATATATAGCAAATGAAGCTTAATTTTCATAAGGCTAATCAGTCCACACTCTAAAACAAAACCGTACTGATTATGAAAGTAAAAGTAAGTACACCACCTACGTAAGTACCAAAAACTCGTTTCTGAATTTCACGATATTTCCTGCGGGATCTCATTACGAAAATCGTTGTGCCTGACTGTAAACGTATAATAAGTTTCAAACCCCAACCTCTGTATACTTCTGGAAGTTGATACATACGCTTAAACTAATTTGTGGGTTCATCCCGACAGTTTATAGTAGGTATATGCGCCGGCAGAGTTAATTTGTCTAATTGTTTTAGTTGTTACCTGGCCAGTATTCTGCTTTCAAATAATAAGTTGGCTGGTAGCTTATAGGTAAAATACAACAATAGCATACCTAATAAATTAAAGTATTAAATGGAAAAAATAATTATACTTCCATCTTAATGTAAACATAGGTTTTGTTTTATTGTTTTATTGTATAATCTGGCAAATATATTAAACCCATAAGCCTATTCGGGTACATACAATTTGATTCTGTTATTTTATAAAGCATTATCAAGTAATAAAGATAGCTATAAAGTAGCTAGCATAATTACCTACTTACAATTCGAAGTCTATTTTTTTTTTATAGTTACAAAAATATGGCAACTCTAAAGCATAAATATAAATCCTCTTTTCCTATCTCGTAGGCTGTAGGAATTTCGAGTAATCTGACCTTATTCCATAATGACAAGGTTGCTTGCAAGGAGACGGCTCCGCTTTCATCTCTCACAAAATAGAATAATGAATGTTAAATTGTAAATTGTTGTTTGATGTTGGAAAAAAGCAACTGCTGAGTTGCTCACCGGCTTCTACTCGTTAAAATCAGCCTTTCGAACCGGTGGTGGAGTCATTACAAACAGACCGACTTGTCGTATCATGTGCTTAAGTAAAACTACTTGTAGTAAATGAATCTAAAATTTTGTGTAGGATAATACAAAGGCGGCCTCTGTACAAAATTCCAGCGTACCGATCCTACGGCTGATCATTTATGAATTCAAAGAGGTACCACAGAAATAAGACCTAACGTCTTATTTCTGTGGTACCTACTAAAATAAAGTTAACTAGCTGTTGCCCGCGTTATTCGGTTTTTCATGAATCCCGCGGGAAAAAAGATTATCACCGGCATAAAAAGCAGCATATGTGTTGCATTTGTTAATCCATCCATTTGTTTTTGTATGAAAGAATAACAAACATCCATCCATCAATCCTTACATATTTTCATATTTTTATCATTATATATATTTAGTAGCTGTTGCCCGCGAATTCGTCTGCGTTTGATTTAGTTTTTTGATGTGGCATTAAATTTAGTTGTAGATCTAAAAAAAATTAAAGTATTCAGTACCACTAAGCCCTAAATGAGGGGTTTGCTCTGCCCCCTGAGGAGTTCTGTCCTCTATATCCAAGCGCAGTTTGGGCAAAATTAAACACATGTTATAACCTCTAAAGTACAAAAATGATTATTTAAATCGGTTATAATTTGTCGGAGTTATGGTGTAAAATCGTCAATCACTCATCCCCTCTCCCAAAGGAACCGAGCTTAATGTCGGGATAAAAAGTATCCTACATTATTTCTAACACTTCCAAGAATATGTGTACAAAGTTTCATGAGGATCGGTTAAGTAGTTGCGTGAAAGCGTAACAAACGAACTTACATTGACATTTATAATATTAGTAGTGATAATCGACTCAAGTAATCCTACTGGTTTTGATGACAGAGCTCAACCGGGATGTTTTTTTATTTATTTATTTACAGGCACATGAAGCTTAATAAATACGCCTTAGTTTGATGGACACAGGGCGGCATTCTGTACGACGTTTTTCTTGTGTACCCAGCGTGTTCCTCTATTTATATGCGATGGTTTTCTACTAACCAACTACTACAGTTGAATGGTCCGTCAATAAAGACTTACAAAAAAAAATGGTTGTCTGTAACATTGGTTACTGTCGATAGTTGAACGTGACAACGTCGTAAGAAAACTTTTCACTGCACTTCATCCTTGCCGAAAACATGTAAATGTATTATTGTATAGAAGCTGTCCACGCGGACTCATCGCTCACTCAAGTAGGAGAGAGACAGATGTCGAACGCGGAGGCCGACTGTGCCTCTTTGTCGCTCGTTCCGCGCTCTCGCTTGCACTTCAAGCCTTGAATGGAACGCCTCAGAGCGAGGTAACGCCGCATGCGTCATGTTTTTTTTGTGCGTGCAGCCGGCTCCATCGAATTATAAGACGTTGTCACGTCAAAAGAACAGAAGAAGACAATGCAACTGGCTATTAACAGAGTCTAAAGCGGTAAATATAATATTCATGGTTTTTTATTTATTCAGTATTTAATCTTAGATAACAGAAGAAGATAATGGCTGGCGCCATCTTAAGATCCAAGTGGAAATTACAAGCAAATCTTACGCATTGTTCAAAGTATTGGGCAAGTTAGTAGGTACAGAGCCGTAACATGGTTATAGTCTCATTTAGCGCCAAAAACAATTGTTCTAATGCTCGGGCTCATTTCGTGCCGGTCAAACCAATCAGTTAATCCCAGAAACAAATACCTATTCAATTTCGTGGAATAGACGCATAAAATTAATTTTCATACTACTCTTTTAATCATATCTACCGGTTTTTTCTTTCAGTTAGCATATAATATACTTGTAAAGTACATTTCAGTACGTTCCACTTTTCATCTGCTTAATCTGTCAACCATTACTAGGTAAAAAAAAAAATTAAAGTTTATTTTTAACCACACGAACTTTAGTAGAAGGAACTAGAAGTTCACATAACTGCGAGAACTTTTTATTTTAAACAATTGTTTATTTAGACCAACCAATTCCTATAATACACTTCGCTTTGTAGCTCGACCTTGTGAAAAGATAATGACAGTCCCACAGAGTAGAAATAATCCCTAAATAATTTTCGTTTCTGCGAGATGCGGCATTCTTCAGATATTTCATTAATGTAAACATTACTTGTTTACTTATATTTATTTACTTTGAGATGTTGTTATCAATAAATATTAAAACGTATGTAAAGATCAATCGTGAGAGCAATTCGAGTGTATATCTTTTATTTTGAATCGTCGTCGACGTAAGTCGGATTTTGGACCCTCATACGAGGTTAACAGACGATATGAATCGAGATTTAGGGATGCAAGCGGCGTAAAACAGTCTCGAGTTCAAATCTCTACAATGGAATTCATGCAACTTTACATCCGACTTCCATCTTCCCCACCATCTATATTATCTGAATGATAAAGCTAAACTTCTAAACAAGTGCATTCAAATTTAGACTGCATCATATTTCTTTTTTTTTTATTGGTCAACTTAAGAGTAAAACAATTTATGACAACTAGGTCACTCACCTCATCTCAAACCACACAGAGTTTATGTGATAAGGTATAGATTAATGATTAATGATTTTCATTTTAAAAACAATTTTTTTTTTATTATTTAATTTGCAACCCTACAAGTAGTCAGTACACAACAGTTAGATAGCAACTTGTTTATCACTTACCGTAGTAGTAGTGCGTGAGCGTATTTAATTTTATTTTAAAATGCAATGGCTACACAATGGCTACAAGTATGTAGAACATCTCTTGATGCTCTACATACTTGTAGACCATACATTGTGACCAAAATAAATGACGGCTGAACTCACATGGATTTTCGTCGAAAATGCCCGTATAGACTATTTAACGGAACTAAAGTACAATAATATTAACAGAATCTAAATATCGGTAAATATAATACTCGTGTTTTTATATTTACAGTATTTAACAATCTTCCATCTGATGTGTTTCCTCAAAAATACAATCTAGGGTTATTCAAGGGGCGGATAAACAAATTCCTTAAAAGCCGGCAACGCATCGGTGGCTCCTCTGGTGCTGCAGATGTTTATGGGCGGCGGCACTTATCATGCGGTGACCCACTTGCTCGTTTGCCCGCTATTAATATAAAAAAAAAAAAAATTAAACTTAGACTATAGAAGAAGATAATGGAAGAGAAATAACAAGCAAATCCCACGCATTATTCAAAGTGTTGGGCAAGTTAGTAGGGACAGAGCCGTAACATGGTTATGGTCGCATTTCGTGCGGGTCAAACCAATCAGGTTAATCCCAGAAATAAGTCCCTATTCAATTTCGTGGAAAAGACGCATAACATTCATCTTCATACTACTCTTTCAATTATCGCTTACAGTTTTTTCTTACAAAGTATATAATTATTATTTCTATCCATTACAGACCCACTAAATGCCTAGGTCTCCTCCCACAGTAAAATAAATAAATAAATATACTACGACATTGTCGTAGTATAATTACTTTGGGGCTAGATGGCGATGTGGGATGTGTGGATATTGACACACATCGCCATCTAGCCCCAAAGTAAGCGTAGCTTGTGTTATGGGTACTAAGATAACTGATGATTATTTTTATGAATAATATACATAAATACTTATAATATATAGATAAACACCAAGACACTGAAAAAAATTCATGTTCATGACAAAAACATTTTCCAATTGTGGGAATCGAACCCACGGCCTTGGACTCGGGCAGGGTCGCTGCCCACTATGCCAATCGGCCGTCAATGAGAAGGGTTTAGGCTATAGTCTACCACGCTGGCCAAGTGCAGATTGGTGGACTGAAAACTCAGCATGAAATGTGAGGAAACCCTCACGATGTTTTCCTTTACCGTTGAAGCAAGTGTTATTAAATAGCCCAGAATGCACATAAATTGGAAATTTAGTGGTACGAGCTGAGATTCAAACTCAGTCCCCCGAAAGCGAACCCGAACTCCTAACCTCTAGGCTGACTCCGCTTCAGTATAATACTAATTGGTTAAATTTCCCATACAGACTAATGTCCACGGTTCAACATCTGTAAGGGTTGTCTTTAAAAGGAAGGCAAATGGTATCGCATCAAAATTATTTCTATACCTACTATCTTTAAATGCCCATTAATTCACCCTTTTAAAATAAACAGATTTAGGAATGTATTCCTATACTTTAGAAGGTACTTTTTATATTGTAATATATATATAGTTGCTTTCATTTAATCTTTCACCCCCAGTTCACCTTAGCGGTGACGCAGGTTTTCAAAATAAAAAGTAATTTCTTCACTACAATACAATATATTTCTTTTATTCTGCAAAAGGTGTTCCCGGTTGCTATTCTAGGATCAGAAATCCTATGTCTAATCCTAGGTTGGTTTCCAGGATGCAAGCAAACTATCTGTGCGTTCAATTTCATCAAGATCGGTTCAGCAAAGAACCTCACTTCCGAATTTATTATACGTATTAGTTAGTAATCTCTATTAGTTAAGACTAGCAATACATAATACCTACGGACTAGAAACCATGTATCGACTGCAAAAATTATATTTTCACCAGTCCAGTAAAAATATAATGTCTCTTGCTGCACCAACCCAGCATTCGTAGTTTCACTTCTTTCGCTTTTGATATAATAGCGAAAAGTGGGAGCATACTTCCTGTAATACTCCCCCCTTTAATATTTTCACTGCAGTTTACTCTCAAACAGTGTTCAATATTTATCATGACTTTTATTGAGCAGTCTAGAGATGTTTTGAAGTGCAATGATGTTGAATGTTTCTATTTTCTTTCCGAATGGAAAGTTGGAAGTTCCTTTTTAACATTTATAAGATTGTCGCAGCTATTTAATGGTTTTATTTATTTTTCTTATTATATAACTATGGAACGATTTCGCCTGTCTGACTACCTACAGCCCAAAATGTTTAGAATTTGAGAAACTTGATACTCATAGATTATATTCTTTAATCGCCCCAGGGCTAACGGGGTAAAACTGGGGAAGAAAGTCTTACATTTTTCAAACTATATTTATAAATTAAAATTAAGAAACCCAAATACGGTGTTTGGGTTTCTGGTTAACATTAAATTACTCATGACTCACAGCTTATGAAAGCTAAGATGGAAGTCCTACATTTTTGAAGATATTTTTAAAATTATATCTGTTTTTTTTTTAATCCCTATCAGTTTTGCCTGTAGTATGCTTTCTGGCGTCAGCAAAGTCTCCGTGAGAAAACTTATTTAGCTGACGGGATATCAGAAATTTTAGGAAAACGAAATTGCTAGATCTAGTATGTTAAAGGTATAGAAGTTTTAGCTGTTGATCGCTACTTTATCCGCTCGTTTGTTTAAACATCCATGGGTTTCTGGAATTGTGATTGGGAATTCTTACATATCCACTGAATATCAACTACGAATTGGTGCATCGAATTAAGTGAATGCCCGCAACAGATACACTCTCCACACCGCGTTGCTTGCATCTTGGGGTGTTTTTTAATTTATTTTGGCTATGTCACGTAGTTTGGAGAGAACAATAATTACTTATTTCATATTTAGAAAAAAAAAAACCATAAAATAACCTATGTACCGGAATATAATTAAATAAAATCTAAATCTTCTACGAAACTAGGTAAGGTGCCTAAGATTCTGGCAGTATTGCACATTTTTTTAGAATTCTTTGAAGGAGCACGAGCTCCAATTCCCACGTCCCCAAGTTATACTCCGAAAGGCACAAAAATTAAACTGTTTTCTCTATAATTATTTATTACTTTTAAATTGAAGTAAAACGAAAAAAAATAGTTAAAGTGATGCGCTATTAGAATTCATAGTGAATACGATTGTAAACTCTCTTTGTTATTAAACGCTGCCTTCGCCTTATCGTAACCTCGCTCCTTTATCTCTGATATAATAGCGTAAAGTGAGAGCATATTTCCTGAATGTCTTTTACATTTTCACTGCAGTTTATTTCCATTTCTGAGCAGCCCTCAATCTTTATTATGACTTTTATAGCGGTCTACAGATGTTTTGAAGCGTTGTATACGGTAAAATGTTTTTACCAACTTGTTTTTCCAGCAATCATTATACATTACTCGGGCAAATAATTTTATAGGTTATGAAAATTAAGCTTAATTTGCTATACTCCGCGAACAGTAGGAGACTCTGTATGGTGTAATTTATAATTTCTTCAATCCGTATACTCCACACCAAACAGATCCTCGGCAATGTACCCTCTACGCACGTTTCGCTCCGAAACCGGAGCATCCTCAGGAGATGTTGACTTTACTAATTGTTAAGAACTTGACTAAACTTAAAAATTATAAATTACACCATCCAGATTCTCCTGCTGTTCGCGGAGTATGGCAAATTAAGCTTAATTTTGTTAATATATTATGGAGTTCCGCAAACGCCTGCTTCTATCCATTTTTATAGGTGTAAATCCATGTTATATAATAGAGTTTCTTGTGTCAGACCTAATCTGCGGAGTACTACCGCCATGCTTATTTTTGCCGTCAAGCAACAGTTGTAATGCTGTGTTACGGTGTGAAGGGCGTTGTTGCCGGTGTAATTAAGGTCACGTGAGGCTTAACACCTACGCCTTAGATATCAATCTACCGACGTAGAGCTGTTTAAAGACGATGGTTTTCCTCTTAATATCAAGTTTGCTAGCTGTTTAGGCCGTCAATTATTATTATTTGAATAAATAATGTCTATATTTTTATTTATTTAAATTCTATTTTATATTATTGTTGTACCTAATCTTCTTCCTTTTTAGACACTCTGTAGGTTGGTGGATCGCTAGTTCTTCGCTTTAGTAGACAATAGACTTAAGTTAATAAATGTTGGCGTTATCCAGAATCACTTGGTTTCAGACAATAATAAATATTAATCTATAAATAAGGCCACAACAATAGAGCACCGTAGTATGCCAATGCCCTTATTCCCCTCTTCTATGCCCAACAGTGGGACGTTAATAAGCTGAGGATAACACGAAATATCATCAATTAACAAATAACGCTGAAGAGTTTCTAGTAATACTACAAGTCTGATATCAAAAATTTATTATATTTTTTATCGTTTTTGAAGAATGGTTTATGCTAAATTACATCATATTATGTATAATAATAATAGTAGTCAAGGGAAAAACGACATAGCTCGTATATAAAATAAATTCTAACACCGCAGACATTTACTAAGGAGAAATAAATTTCTTTCAACGTAATATTTTTATTTGCTTAAATCAGCCACTTCAATAAAAAAGAGTAAACCGGTCTGAAGCCCCGAGGGCATGTTACAGTAAAGTGAGTACGATCAAACAAAATAATGAAAACAATATAAAAGGTAGCTGCTTAATTTAAGAAATATGACAAAAATACGGGTGCGTTCATACACTTTTTTTACACTTAAAAAAATGTCCCTTTAGTCTGAGAGATAAGTTGGGTGAGGCAGGTTACTACAAATAAACAGATTTATAATTTTTAAATCGTCAATAGCATGTAACAGTCCACTGTTGGACTGAATGGGAGGGTTTGTCCGTAACCACCACGCTTGGCAGACGGGTGGGTGTACGCAGTAGATAGTGGTACAACTAAATTATCTCTAAGTTATAATTAAGGAACATGGTTTTTGGTAAATTAAGAAACTCTTGAAACTGATAAGTTACCAAGTGCTGTCTCCAGGACTATAACCTCAGAATTCTTGCAGCTAAAAATGATTACAGCACATTCTGAGCAAAATTCAAATGAAATTTACTGCGACGGAAATGTATGCTGCGTTGTGAAATCCAATTTGCGTATGCAATAAAAGACTTGCAGGGAACACTCTTTTAGCTATTCGGAAAACACCATTTTTAAGACGTCAGCAGAACAAAATGAGTAGAAAAAATGTCCGCTTATGACCTTAAACATATTATGAAATTAGTTTGAACTGTGGCTCTGTAAGTTATGTGTTACCTAGCACATTAATACAAAAAACACAAAAGTAATGCTTCTTTGATTCATCATATGATCATCATATAAACCGATAAACGTTCGCTGCCAGACAAAGGTCTTTTGTAGAGAGTTCAAAATTCCACGGTTTTGTGCCGGTTGGATCCAGCGGCTTCCTAAGACGCGCTTAATGTCGTATGTCCACCTCGTTGGGGAATTCACCTCATTTGATTTATTGAAAGCAAATATTATTATTAAAATACACAGTCAAGAATCTGCGCAATTTAAATTGAAACACCTTACTAAATGATTAAAAGTTCAATCTTAAGCTCAATCTTAAGCTTACCTCAAGATTGAGCCCTCTTTGAAGTGCACTCCGATCGACCGGATTGACCTAGTCTTATTATAAAGGTCAGTAACAAATTTTCCTTTTTATACTATTAGACGCGATTACTTGATGTGAATTCCATTTTCGTCATATTAATTTCGCAATATTAAGTAGTATACAAGGTAAATGTTTTCTTTTCATCACACTTTTTCGTTATTTTTAACTACGTTAGTTAGATCTTAAGACATCAGCTAAAAGCTCATAGTCCAAAAGATCCTACCTCTTTATAATATTCGAAAAATCCTCTATTTATGTTATACGCTGAATCCCTAAGTGCTGTAACCCCCAACCTGGGGGTTGGACAGACGTCGCCAACCTATGGAAACAAGCGATAAATTGCCGTGATGATAATGATGACGATAATTTCGCAAAGTTTTTTCAAAGTCACAAAACAGTTATTTTTTAGAATTTTAGACGGTAATTTCACCAACAACTAAAAATTATTCTGATTTTTAAGTAAGTACTTTTTTTGTTGTAATTATAAAATATCTTAAATCAAGACATAAAAAAATTATAATAATTCAATAATAAATTAACATATTTCAATTGCTTAGTATGTCTAGACGACCTTCGGACGAAATAATTTTTATAAAGCCTTTATAATGAAAACATGAATAAATAAATAGAATCTTTTGTAGAAAGCGTATTTCATTGTTTGTATTGGATAGGATAAAATCGATGATCGTAAAAATTCATAGTTATTTTTGCCAACACACTCTACTTTACTGGCCTATTTTCGTACGTGTAGAATTTGAATTTCATAGTTCATCAGTAGAGTAAATGCCACATTGAATTTATGATGCTGTTCGTATGTTAGAGTTCCAAATTTCTACTTTTACGAGCATCAGCAAATCTTTCAGCAAGTATATTGCTATTGCCATAAAGGTTTCCAGGCGCGGTATCAACATATATGACGATGACGATGACAAACTGCTGCTAAAGTTGCAAGTAGTGGAGTCTTATAATCTACAAAAAGACGTAAAGTATTTCCCATGGCCTTATTTGTGAATGTGGCGTCACGTCGCTATAGATATGAAGTCTTTTTCGCATTCTGTAATTTCAAAGGTTGTGGTCAGTTGAATATTGGGTGGAAGCAGGCGTTACTTTGCGGAAATCCATAATATATTAAGAAAATTAATTAATTTGCTATACTCCGCGAACAGCAGGAGAATCTGTATGGTGTGATTCATAATTTTTTCAATCCGTATACTCCACACCAAACAGATCCTCGGCAATGTACCCTCTACGCACGCATCTCTCCGGAGCATCCTCAGGAGACGTTGACCTTACAATGAATAATTGTTAAGACAAACAACAACGGGGAGTATAGCAAATTAAGCTTTATTTTCATAATATAGTGGTCAGTTGAATTATGGCAAACCTGTGCCAATGATGTACCACGTCTATTAATAAGGCCTGGAAAGACTAGATATAAGTAAACCTACAGTCGATAAGTGGCGAAGCGTTGCACATTTGCGACGGCACAGTTCAAGTTATAATCAATGAGAATTGGTATTTAAAATGTGCTTTTCAAAACATTTTATTAAAATTTTGCCAGACTTCCTTTGTGTTTAACGTGAATAAGCTAAAAAAATGTACAAAAAAAGTGTCGGCATGGTTTCATAGCAATTTTTTCATATCAGGACCAGTGCACGAAAAAGGTGAAATAAATTTATTCCACGTCACCCGAGAGTCGTAAGCAGTAAGCACATTACCTACCGAAAAACCTTGAACCTTTATTCATTTGAAATTGTAAATAGGAAAGGGTCTATACTGTATACATTATTGATGTAGGTGCCTATACCTTATTTCAGTACTTGTAAGGGTAGATTTATTTTCGGGTAATGGAAAATGTTAGTAGCTTTACTTGATGTCACATTTCGTGAAACTAGTCATTTAGTGGGCCCGCTATAATTGACTTTGGGACTTTTATTTCATTTCTTTTGTTACTTTTGGGTTTATAATATTATTGTTACTTTTTTGGCTCGATTCTTTCGTTTAATACCGTGGAACAGATTGTTAAGGCTAAAACGTATCCCTTACGCTGAGTAAGTACCTTCCAGTACCTATGCAATCTATTTTCTTGCTCTATAAAGGACAAATATGATAATTATTACTTTTTATACTTTAAATAAACATATAATGGATTACCACCCACCAAATTTTAATAGATCGGATATTATATTATTGTTTAAGCAATAAGTGTTTCTAAGCTATTGTTTAAAAAGTTAACATATCTACCTTATTATACTTGGCTATACGCTTGTCGGGGCCTTCGGGGCGCCATTTGTACTTATAGTTGGTAAACTAAACTCCTTTACTGATAGACATTAATTAAAATAAAAAACATGTTCAATTAGATTTTTGAAAAGACCTATTTAAAACAATAATTTGTAATTAATTGTACAAAGTCAGACCGCGTCGCTGAACGGTGTATTTCCACTACATATAAGCGAGCGCACGCTTCATTTCAGCTCTTTCCACATCTCCCATCTTGCCTTCCGGTTTGAGAACGAATGACATTCTTACCATTCAGTAAATGTAACTTGGGGGAAGCGAAATAATCGTATGCTTTTTTAGTCTGCATGATGTAAACAGATGACCGCGGGTTCAAAGCTCCCGTTTCCGCGGGGAGAGCGGGGTTAGTAACAAAAGATGCTCGTTTCCTCGCCTGTTCCGAGTCACGGGGGGGAGGGGACAATAGAGGCATTGTTTGTGCCCGGTGACAGGAAAAACTCCGACCTCCGTGTTTCTGTGAATTTTTTATTCCTTTTCCCTTCATTCTTTATGCTTTTCTCTTATTCCCGGTAAGCTCCTTTGACTGTGACTAGAGGAAATCAAAGTTGTTTGCTGAGACGTTGCCAGGTTTCCTCGATGCTTTTACGTTAAAAGCATTATATTTCTAAATACGTCACAACGTCACGTTTGAGACGATAAATATTTTATTTCTCGATGAAACTAGATAGTATTTTGAGTGCAGAGAAGTAAAGAAGGAGTTAAAAGAGACTCGAATACGATAAATTGATCGCTTTTTATTTAATTGTTCGTTTTTAGCATCTTCTGTTTGTGCCCATGTCTCGGAGTTTACTTGGGTGATAAGGCACCCTGCCCGTTTGTTACTTCGTTTATCCATAAATATCTATTTAAGTACATACATAGCTTTCAAAAGCACATAGTTGTTTTTTTATTAAATCTAACTTGATAAATACGAACGTAGTAGTAATAAGTGATTTTCGATTGGCGCTGTAGGCAGCGAACCTGCTTTCTGAGTGCAAGGCTTTGGGTCCCATTCCCACAACTGAAGAATGCTTGTGTGATTAACATGAATATTTTTCAGTGGCTGGGTGTTTATCTGTATATTATAAGTATTTATGTATATCATTCATACAAATATTCATCAGTCTTCTTAGTACCTATAACACAAGCTACGCTTACTTTGGTGCTAGACGGCGATGTGTGAATTGTCGAAGTATATTTTAAGTGATGCCTTTTCTATTAATAACTCAATGAAGAAAATCATGAAATTCATTTTCGTACCTACATTTGAAATAAACTCATTTACTCGAAAATACACTCCGTGATCTTTAGATTAATTCATTGTTTAGATGTTGTTAACAAAACTTTTTACTCTATTCAAATTTTTAAAATAAACATTAGGTTTTTTAAATATCCTATCTAGCATGATTCACACAATTGGTTTCACATAAAAAAGAAAACAGAAATATATGTAAAAAAACCCGATAGTAAGAATAACCATCTTAATACGAATGCAGAAACGTTTTAACAGGAATATTGTATTTTAATGCCTTCAAATTACTTTCATTTATTTGAACTACACGGGCTAAGCTACTGTCTGACTTCTAGCTCTGCCGGATGCGCCCCCCTGTCCCCTGACCTTTTCCGGACCGCTCTCATGATTCCTTATTTACCCGTTTTTCCTTATCAAACCGTACCATTCGCCTCACATTACCGAGGATCCTGTCGCCTGTATTGGATGTTTTATCCTCGGTATCTTGATTAGCTTTTTGTTCGGTCAGTATGGGATGATTAAAAGGTTTAGTAAGGGATTTTCGATTGCCTTTAATAGGAGTATTATGAAGCAATCTCTTTATTTGCGACAGCTACATTGATCAACATAATATTGAGGACGTGTCCTGAGCAAATATAGGTCATTATTTACCCTATTTATTTTTATGTGGGCGTACCTAAGGAGGGGGGAGGGGGGGAGAATGGGTCAGCTGCCCCCCAATGGAAATCTCGCAGGATATGTATGAACTCTCTTAGGAACAGGAGAGAAAATTTAAAATTGGGTAAGCAAATCAAAAAACGTTAATTTGGATGGAATAAGTATATTTTATGATGCAGGTTACCTGTCCATATTTTTGATCTGACGTAAGTCCTACATTAAAATTTAAAGGAGAATAGAAACCTATTTTGCTTAATTATAAATTAACTCTTACGACCATTGAGCGACCAACGTTTTTTATTGTCAGTAATATATTATTTTAAGTACGCGAGTTTTAAGGCAAGGATTCATCAAATAATTTTCATTTTTAATGAAGCAGTCGGATTTATCAATGTGAAGTATGTGGGGTAGTGGAAGATGTACGCTATTTGTTAACCGAATGGGACCGTAATGATCAATGTAGAATTAAAATATGAATAAGTGATTTCAAACTTAACATTAATGATAGATATAGATTTATTTTATACCATCCGGTCTTCCCTTACTTTTTGGGCCAAAATCATTTAAAATCTACATAGGAGTAGGCACGAAAGAACTGAATTATCAAAAAAAAAATGTCCTTAAAGCAATTAGAAAAGATAATAAAGTATGAGTAAAAAAGGTACATAGTCCAACAGTTTATGTGTTTTGATAAAAAGAGGAAACAAATAATGATTTAAGGCGTGCAAAAAAAAATGAACGCAAACATTTATATAAGTTTACCGAGTTTGCCGATAATTTCTCATGCATAAAACATTCGTTCCCAGTATTATTTTGTTCGCAAACTTTCAGTCAATCAATCTTGGGTCCAGTGATCCAAAAGAAGTATTTATAAAACAAATTGTGTTACAAGTATATACCTACGTAATGTGTTTCGCATGAGTGGGGACAAGGAGCGAAAAAACGAATGGGGGATCCATTGGAAAACGTGGGGGCTAGGGTGGCTGGGAGTAACATCCTCCGGATATACAGTTTGCTCGCTACGTGATGGGTACTGAATATATACTTATCTAATATTCAAGTAGGTACTAATACTAGACTTTTATTAAAGTACCATGAGTTCTCATGCGAATACGCACGAAAATTGCTTTTCAGACGGCACTCTCCTCTGTCATAACAGAGAAGGATTAAGAGCCGTTATAATATATATACAAAATTATAGTGATAATAACCGCGGCCAATGGCTTAACGCCGTGATTGGAAATCGCCGATTTCCTAACTCCAGGCTGGAACTAGGATATCTAAACAAAAACGTAATACGTACAACTAAACTTAAACTTTTTTACATTTTTGGAATCAAGGAGATCAGGATCTCGTGATCTGATTTCAAACATGCCTAACCCCTTCGTCAATTTGTGCTGATAAAAAAAGTACAACTTTTCTGTTGTTATTATTCTAGGATATCATATCAAATTAAAGAATAAAGTTTTCAATTCACTGCTTTGGTAAATAAAAATGCTTTTGGACAACGCAATTTATAAGTGTATAGTTCATATTCTCCTGAGAACTCCAATGATTATACGAACACTACGTTGATCGCACTGGCCTTTAAACTGCATTATCAAGAGCACGCACTCACTGCAACGTCTAATGTAAACTGTATGAAAATAAAATAGAAGAAACAAAAACCGAAATCACATCTACATATGTAAGTTGTGGTGTACAACGATGTTCCCATTTAGAAATAGTAAAAAATCGTAAACTTAGTTGCTGTTGCCTGTAGGATTATTTTTATAATGGACACAATCACAAAGAAAACAAATATCTTACTAGCATATTGCCCCAAAACTTCCCAACCACATATACCTACGGTCATTGGCATTGTGTACAAGAAATTTTTGATAGACTAAAAGCGGATGCATTTTTAAAATCAGAACATTCCAACGGCAAAGTCGGCTAGGTAGCGATTTATTTTTACTAGAGTTATTTGGTTCGCCAAACAAAACAACTTTAATTTTTATCTGCAAAACCTTAATTGGGAGTGAGCACAAACCCCTTTCGACACCATTAATGAGATTCAAAGTAAAGCAGTGTTCACACATATTTGCAGCAAAACAATTCAGTGATCTCTAGTGGCGCGTTTTGTCGCTAAAATACACATTTAACGTTGCCCTCGTGTGAATGTGCTTTTACACGGTAATATTGAAATTGTTTTCGTGCGCTCATGCCCGCGTTATGGTGCTTTAAATATTATATTGTACGGTCGGCTTTTGTAAATAATTATTATCTGGCCGTGCTTGGGCTAGGGTTTTGTGGATGGGAAAATGTATTTCCACTTCTCATGCTCTTAAAGTCGTACTTTAGGTTATGAGAAGGTGGATAAACCCCCAATTTAATTTACTTGTGCCTAAAATTAAGATTTATAATTGACTTACTAGCTCTGGGTTCCAGTATTATTGTTTTTTTTTTTCAATTTTAGAAATAATTTATTTAATTTTCTGTACTATATTTCGTCGCAGTCGTTTTAAGTTGTGCTAAATTCGGTCATAAAACCCATTGTATCGTTCACTTACGAATTAACTTTGGATCTGACCCGGGAATCAAAAGTTAGACCTCGAACAAATTTCCTCGCAACCGAAGTGAAAAGCTATGTGTAACTCGGTCATAGAACCAATTTTATGCCCGTGTAGCACAATCTACTATTTTGTTGGACTTTTGAACGGCTGCATACTTTTAATGTCAGGTTTTGGTAATGGTTGAGCTCTTTTCTAGAGCAGTTGTGTATGCAGTGATGTATCGACACCGACTTTATTACTGCAAAGGGCATTTATAAAGTACAAGTTTCATATATTATTTTTTGGTTATATATATTTATGCATTGTAGTAAACATTTGGTATTTATGCTATATCTGTGCATATCTGTATTCTATTTGTATCAGTTATTTCTGTAAGTACCTACACAGCTCTACTCTTAAATTTCTCTCACATTCATAGGGCTTCTGGAAGAAATCTCTTTAGAGATAAGTTATCCCTGCGCTCGTCCTGTCCTTTTTATGTTAATTTTATTTTTTTGGTACTAAATAAATAAACAGTACTTAAAACTGCCTTTCCGGGTAAGTGCGTTTAACTAACATCTGGCAAGATAAGAATAAGTGTTAATTATTCAAAAACAAAAAAGAGCGTCCATTGTTGTGTAGTGATAATTAGATATTACATACACACATACACATACACATATATAACCATGCACACATACACACATGCACACATACATCTGTTAACTTAAAAGTAACGACAGTAGGGTTCCAAACGCGCCCTGGTCTAAGGAGAAGCTCGCAACACACATAGCTGGGTTTTTTGTTATCGCCAGGTGGTAATAAATGATTACATAGCTATAAAGTTAGAGCAATTCATGAACAAGCTTTATATAATTCTTAATAATTTAATAGGAATCTTCTATAAGCTTCCTTGAGACATCTAAACGATTTGATTCGGTACTTCTTTTTAATATTAGTTAGGTATAAACACAGATTTGTTAACAAAGAAAATTCTACGACGTTACTTAAATAGAATTTATAAAGAATTCCAATATAAATTACCGAGAGGCAATTATGGGTTCACAACCTTTCCCGTCGCCCGGAAATCGATTCCTCCGATTGGTGGATTAATATAATAATACATAGAAAATAGAAAGGAGATGAACATGACAGACAGACAAGAAGCTTGTAATTAGTCTGCCATTCATTGTTCGGATATTACCCCTTCATAATATACACATCTTAGTGGGAATTAAAAAGCGGGGAACGAATTGTTTTATTTTTATGACGCTATTTAACAGTTTCGATGTCCACTATTATTTTATTTATAACTAGCGTACCCAGACCGCTTCGCCGGGCTAGATTTTGCTTTATTTTATTTAAACAATAAACTTACATCATTAAATTATTAATTTAAGTCTTATATTAAATATTAAATAATGAATAAAATCATAATAAAATCCTAATATATTAAATCATTTATTTCTCTCCGTATTCATTATCTTCTATTCTCTTCTCGAGCGGGTGAAGATCATTATCTACACCCATGTACACCCAACAATAAAATATCATCATAGTAAATAAAAGCTGTATTTGACAGTTTGACAGGGAGTGCTCCGATCGTCACCAAAGTTTACAGGATTACTCGCCAGGTCAATCCGGAGATTCCGTGAAAGTTTCATTGAAATCCGTTCAGCCGTTTCGGAGCCTATACGGAACATACCCACACACTTTCTCTTTTATAATATATAGCTTAGTTGTCTAATTTAAAGTTAAATTCCAATGAAGAAATCGTTTTATTCATTTTGGTTTATATATTATTCTTCTCACCCTTAGATCGAATTGAAAAGCGGGTACAGCGAAATCTTTTGTTTTGCGAGTTTGATTTTTATGTTGATATTTAATAGTTTCAATGTCCACTAACAAACATACACATGTTAGTCCACTATTTATTCATTATGTATAAACCTAAATAGATTAAACGTTTCTTCATTCGTATGTAACTTTAAATTAAATAACTATAAATAAATTGGTTTATTTATTTATTTATTTTTATTTTAACCAATTTATTTATAGTTATTTAATTTAAAGTTACATACGAATGAAGAATTTCTTGAAGGTGAAGGAAAGTTTGAAGATGAAGGTTTATTCATTATTTTACATAGGTATTATTCCAAAAACTAGACTCGTGAAAACATCGGTTAACCTAGTTGACCGATTTTTTCAATGGCGATTCAGTGGGCCCACATACTGAAGACGCAAAGGCAGCTAAAAAGCCGCAGTTAAACTCAATTTTAGGCTATATTATTTTCTTTCTAGCGACAAGTTGATAGGTCGGTGCCACAAAATATAGCCAATACGAGGACAAATAGATAGTGGCGGGAATTCTTACATTTTACAGTTGATGCTGCAAGTGGTTAAAAACTAGGGCCTAGTCAATTAAAGGGGTAAACCATCCTATCATCTGATCAAATCTGATGCGGTTGCCTTAAAATAAGCATATTGATTCTTGTTTTAAAGGTTTAATGAACCAGAAAAAAACAGTTCGTTCAACAGTTTCGTACCTGCCCAAAGCGTATAAAAAAAATGCAAATAGATATTGCAAGTTGGGACGTTGACGTCATTAGGATTTTAGCTCACCGGGTAGTTTCAGTTCAGTGGAAAAATTGCGATCGAATAGTTCCTGAGCACTTTATCTGAAATATCGGATCTAAAACACCGACGAACTGGCTACATTCAACAAACGATCTAGGCCTGGGAATTCCGCCAAAAGTAGCAAAGTCGCTTATAGTAAGATATAGAAGAAGATAGACGCAATTAGCTGGTTAAACTAACCTATGAATTTTGAAGCTTTTATAGTTCTTGTCTAAATATAAACATACTACGACAATACACACATCGCCACCCAGCCCCAAAGTAAGCGTAGCTTGTGTTATGGGTACTAAGATAGCTGTTGAATATTTTTATGAATATAACACACATAAATACTTATATACAGCTAAACACCCAGACACTGAAAAACAATCATGTTCATCACACAAACATTTTCCAGTTGTGGGAATCGAACCCACGGCCTAGGATTCAGAAAGCAGGGTCGCTGCCCACTGCGCCCGTCGGCCGTTTTTCAGTCTGATGGCTGAATAAAGGTGTTAAGCATATAATATTGTCTTACAAAAAAGTTGCCAGGTTAGTGTTATGGTTTAACATGGTACCTAAACATTCCAATAACAGCATGTTATTTGAATGTTTAGTTTTATGAATAATATCACCATCAACATCATATCAACCCATTACCGGCCACGCGGGCACGCGTCTTCTCCCACAATGAGATAGGGGTTTAGGCCGTAGTCCACCGCGTTGGCTAAGTGCGGATTGGTGGACTCTACACGCTGTTGAAAACATTATGGAGAAAGACAATGCCGGTTTCCTCACGAAGTTTTCCTTAACCGTTGAAACAAGTGATATTTTTATTGATTAAAACGCACATAACTTAGAAAACATAGAGGTGCGTGCTGGGATTCAAAATCAGCACCCAAAGTGAAGCCGAAGTCCTAACCACTGAGTTATCACTGCTACTAGAAATAATATATAATCAAAATAATTTCGTATTAAATCAGAACGTCACTATAGTCAAATATTAAGACCGCGGTTCTTAACGTTACGTTACGATTGTTGGTTAACGTGGTTGAAACCGAACATCATGACAAATCCATTGCTGGACTAATTTCTCCCAGAGCGAGGATGATGATAATTAATGATGGTAGTAGTAAATATAGTAGGAAAGTAAAGACATCGCCATCTAGCCCCAAAGTAAGCATAGCTTGTGTCTTGGATACTGAGATGGCTGATAAATATTTTTTAAGAATAATATACATTAATACTTAAAAATACAGATAAACATCCAAACACTGAAAAACAATCAGGTTCATCACACAAACATTTTCCAGTTGTGGAAATCGAATCCACGGACTTGGACTCTGAAAGCCGGGTCGCTGCGCACTGCGCCAATCGGCCATCAAAGTAGTAATAGTAGTAACATGGACGCTGCGGCCCGTTCTCCATTATATGACACTAGTTGCCTCGTAAGACACCAACGGGAAGTGGAATGGTGTATAATAACTGTGTTCTGATCTTCCGTCACCACACTGCCTAGTGTAATATGTAGCAATGCAATGTTAGTTATAGTTACGTAATTAAAGATTTTAAACTAAGATTTTCGTAGTTAATAAACATTTCTTAAATATAGTTCAACGGGTACATACCACGATAATATTTTTGGATTTGTCGATATTTCGATCCAGTTGCATGGATCGTGGTCAAGAAGGGACTACAAACTCCAAAGGGACGGCAAATCCAAAAATATTATCGTGGAATTTACCCGTTGAACTATATTTAAGCAATATAGCTACGTAAACAGGTAGTTACGTCATAATGCTCGCCTCACTTGTTAGTGTACTCTACTCAGTTGTTAGTAAGAGCTGTTCGTTAGTGAACATGTCAGTGCGACGTGGTACCGGGTAAGCCGTGGCTAGGCACACACGGTAACTCACGACGCTCCCATCTCATGCCCACGTCAATAATTGGAGCGGTTGTTCATGTGTTTTTTTTTTGTTTTCTGCAGCGGTACTCGCCCCGGGGAGGCTTTGTTCGGGCTCGCAAAGCGCGCCGGACCTCCATCCCCGCCTCACACCACCGCCCAACGTAAAACGGTTCGTATTTTTCATTGTTGCTTTAAAGCTTTATAGGTTTTGCTTTATTTATGCCCTTTATACCTCTCCGTGCAAGATAAATGCCCGGAAGCCGATGTTCTGTTTTTGTCACGTTTAATGGTTTACCGGTAAGCTGAGAGTTTATAAAAAGATACTTCTGATGTTTATTCATTTAAGTAGACAACTTTTCCTTTCTATACCGTTTTTGAAATTATATTGTTACTGTTAACGAGCTTTCTGTTTAATTTGCCTTATTTTTCTAACTGGAAGGGTTGAGTTATGCTTGTTAATTCTGTTACTCATTCACTTTGTTTTCGATTTACTCATTTAGCATTTCATAAACTTTTATTAAAACTTCAAAACCTTGGTGTTACCTATAAAATAAAATACGTACGTTAGTCAATATAAATACTATTAAAGCCGCAAACGTGCCGGTAAATAAATTCGCAAGCTTTAAAGTACCAGCAGTGGCAAGCGGAGGCATTTTAAAAAGAAGAATTTTATTCGTGCCGCGAAAATATTAAATTATCGATAAAAGTTTCGAAGTCGACAACAATCTCACCTGATGTACATTTTGAAAATAAGACCCATTCAAGGTTACTATATACGAGTATATCTATAATCATTTGCACTTTAGAAAACTAAATACTAATTTAACAAAAGTCACGTGTTGGCCACGATTAACCTTAAAAAAATATTATAAAGATGAACTCCTAAATAATATTTATTACAGCCGAAAACTTAAGGTATTTAAATAAACGAAAAAAAAAGTTATGTCTTTTTATTCCAAGTTTTTCAAATATTACATGAAAACTTAAATATGGAACATGGTTGTCACGTACAAAACGAGAACCCATCTTAACCTTGTTTATAATTAACTTTTCACCTTTACTATGGCTCATGTTTAATAAGCAGTAAGCTGATTATCTAATGCGTTACTCCAATTACTCTTCTACCTATGGAATTAACTCAAAACTTCTTAAATCAAATATACTCGTATATATTTAAAACATTGCGTACAGTGATAAACACATATTAAGCTACGGCGGTTTCAGACGCACCCTTGAATTAGTAGAAACCCTCAACAAACTCTGATCTGCAAAATAACCCAGCAAATAGACTTTTATTTTTTATATTTGTTATAGATAACTTTACATTAATAAAATGCTAAATCGCATGGCGGCACTATTTTGTTGGAAGTGTGGTACAGAACCTACCACAGTAGCAGCCTCTCAATTTACACGAAAAGGTAAACTGAGAGGCGATCGAGCCCGGTACGTGACACTTATAATAATACTACAGCGGCACCACGGCGCTAAGGAGGTCGATGGATAGATAGATAAATAGAATAACTTTGTTGCAACAAAACACAAAGTAACAATACAAAGTACATAGTATTAGGTCGATAGACAGATATAGTCTTCGTCTTGTCGTTGCACAAATTGAAAACAAGAAATAACAGAAATAATAAAAAATATATACATATATATTCATTCCAGACATCCAGACAACTCTTTATGGTAGAATAAAGTTAGGAAACGGAACGGAACTTTGAATTACTATTCAAAGTAATTGTACAGAAATTTAAATTATATAAATATAATAATATTGATTATGGCTGATGTTGTTTAAATTATATGAATAAAAGTATCGACTAGAATTTATCTTTACCGTCGTATCGTTACAAAAAAGCAGGTTTAGAGTAAGTACTTACATTAGCATTAAACTCCATACGTATTATTGAAAAATACCCTGCGCTATGAATAAGTAGCTACTCAGTCAGTTTATTGAACTAGGTGCATAGAGGGAATATTGGCTTCAAGTACCATAGAAGTTATATTAAGTACTCGTAGAACGGCGCGCAAACAAAGTTGAACTGCAAACTTGTGGAACTATTGATTCTAATAATAATTTTGCAATCGCTCTATAAAACACATTCTGTTTTTTTTTTAACAGACTTTTGTTCCACTTTTTATTTTTATTTCAATTCTTGATTTTTCTATTTTCTATTTTTTATATTAGATGGAAAGTTAACATATTATGTACTATACACTGTAAGCGGTGAATAGTGAAGCTGTGATAGCCCAGTGGCTCGACTTCACTTTCGGGGGCCGAGTTTGAATCCCAGCAACGCACCTCTAAATTTTCTAAGTTATGTATATATATATATGTTTAAGTGCGTTTATGTGCGTTTTAAGTAATAAATATATCACTTGGTTCGCCGGTGATGGAAAACATTGTGAGGAAACCTGCATGCCTGAGAGTTCTACATAATGTTCTCAAAGGTGTGTGGAGTCCAAACCGCACTGGGCCAGCGTGCTGGACTACGGCATTAACCCCTTCTTATTCTGGGAGGTAACCCGTGCCTTCTAGTGGACCGGTAATCTATACTTATAATAAAACTGTAACTGGACGATTTCTGTACATTCAATATATTTTTAAAATGTTGATCGGGGGTTACTTAATAATATCGATACTGAGTCCAAAACAGATTTTTATTTAATTTTTGTCTGCCTGTCTGTCTGCCCGGGCATCACGTGAAACTACTGAACGGATTTAAATAAAATTTGGTATTATATAATAAATAAATTAAGTATTAATAATTTGGTAGGTGATATTTCGGGTCAACATATAGGATACTGTTTATGCCGATAAACAATAAGTTTCCTTCGGGAAAGGGGATATAATTTTTTATCAATTTTACTTCAAAGCTTCGTTAAATTTGAACCGATTTTTACAGTTTTTTTCAGCGTTCGTTCTTTCTCGTTCTTTTAGCAGAATTCGCAGGATTAGTGAATCTAGAACGAGTAGAATAAGGTCCAGTTGAAGTGATTGTGTTTTAATTGTGCGTGCTCATAATTCGTATTCAGATTGTTTTTTGGCGTTTTGATCTATCTATATCTCCTTCGTCTATTTAGTTCAACTTTGGCCCCAATCTCTGCCCGTGACCATAATGTTTCAATAACTAATTTAACATCATACACGAAAGTTTTCTAGTTTCAGTTCATCCAGTATTTTTAAAAATAAATATTTCTTAAGCGTACTTGTAACTCTCGAAGCAAATTTTATTTCGCATGACTGGATGCCATAATGCTTTTAGGTCAGTCGGCTGTAGTGTAGCACTCGACCTCGGGAATGTTTTTCGTATAGAAAAAATAAAATCTGTCTATTTATGTATTAGCTAGAGAAAAAGCTTTCGAGGCGGAAAGAGTTTTTGATTGGCCTGGGTATTTTTAGTGCACAATTTTGCTGTTTATTACTCTTTTATCTGATGTTATTATCGTACTTAATTATATTTACCTGTTTATGTATATAAAGTAAAGTAATCATGAGATTCGCACGAATCGTAGCCAATAGTCTAATCCTGCCGGTGTAAAATAGTTCCATCTACGGTTGTCCATAAAAATATATAAATGCAAATATTCCTTATTTTAAATAAGCCTAACTTACGGGTTTTTAGAAACGCAAGTCTGCCTGCTTGTTGTGACTCTACCGGCGGTTTGGATTGCAGATTATACTGAGAACAAGCCGGCAAGAAAGATCATCCTGTCTCTAAACGAAACAGTCAAGCGGCATATGGCATAATTAAGTTTTCCAAAGTTTCAATAAAATGATTACTTGTCAAATGGTCCTTATACACTTGTCGGAGTTATGTGCGTTTTTAATGAAAGCAATTTTAAAATTCATTTGCTTTAATCAGTGGCGAAAAACATCGTGAGGAAACCTGCAAGCCTGGGATTTCTCCATAATAACGGCGTGTGAAGTCTAAAAATCCGCACTTAGCCAGCGTGGTAGACTACGGCCTAAACCCTTCTCATTCTGAGAGGAGACCCGTGCCGAGTAGTGGGTCGGTAATCGGGCGATGATGATGATATTTCACTCATATATTCACGCACATAAGATTTATAATCGCACAGTGTTGAAGTTCGCATGAATTATGAGCAAAATACAGAGAATAACTATAGTCAGTGACGTGCATAGAGGGTATGCTCATGGTGTGCAGATGATATAAAATCAATAAAATCTTCAGTACAAGTTATAAAAAACTTAAGGCTAGACATTGTAAGAGTTATAAAAAGTATACCCTTAAGTATTTATAACTTGTACTGGAGATTTTCTTCGTTTTATATCATCTGCGTACCCTGCGCATACCCTCTATGCACGCCACTGACTGTAGTATACCTTGTACTATTCATATAAGCTGTATCAGCAATAGCCACTACTGGGCTAAAGGTATCTACCAACGAATCTCATGGACTCAACAAACGGGTTGGCAATCGCAGTAGAATTTAGAAGTAGCACAGATTAGTAGCACAGGTGCTGCACATTCCCCAGTTATGTCACCTCGCGAGAAGATTTGCGTGGTAACAGCTGTATTCTGATCACTGCATCGTACTCTTATTAAGAATTATCAGCCGCAGTCTGCTTTCTGAACCGGTGATAGAGTCACTACAAACAAACATGCTTGACGTTTCAAAGTGAGCCTACTTGAAATAAATGAATTTAGAATTTATGAATTTGATTATTTTATTTTTTTATGAATATTTTTATTATACAATGAAAGATAGCCTTGGAAACTGATCTACGGCTTTTATTCGCCTGATAATTTCATTAATAAACCAGTGAATCATGTCACTTTTCGTCTAAACAAATAACTTGGAAAGGAAAAATGAAACAACTTGATATTAACTTTGGCATCGTGAATATTTTTTTAAGTTAGCTCAAGCGTTTTGCAAAGTTGTGATGAACTTTTATTCACTCGAGGATATCGACTTATCGAGTTACAAGAACTTTTCTGTGCAAAATCAAGTACTTTGTAATATATGAGCATTCGCCCGAACGTTATCTTTCGTTATTAAGGGTTTCTGAAGTCTACATTGGGCAACGCTTGCTTAAACGGAGACTCTGCAGTCTGCTTTAATGTGGGCTGGCGGGCTTCGGGAGAGTCTCAGGAATCACCAGCTCAACGCACTTTTCGATACACGGGGCTGGATAAAGGCAAATTACTAACTCGTCAGCCATAGTTAATGTAGTAATGCAGGCAGTTTATTTTAATGATTATAATAAAAAATTATAACCGCTGAAAGGCAAAGAAGTAGGTATCTACTTCACCTTAGCACACCCAATAGCCAACGTTACTCACCCAAAGAAGCTCTGGCTACCGAAAAAAGTCGGTAAAGCTCTTTCCATTATGGTACATATTAGTATCGGGTAGTTACGGATTAACTGATAGTTATGGGCATATATTTAAATGTATAGCGGCACATTCTTATTTCCCACTAGAATCCCTATTAGTTCTTGGTATGAAGAAAACGGCGGAAAGTTAATGGATGACGAAGGCTGACGATGAAACAAGAAGTATATTGTGAAAGTCAAAGTCAAATATTTCTTTATTCAAATAGGCACTTCGATACGTACATTACATACAAAAATATGTACATGGAATTGAGATGAATGCGACAACTACATTCGTAAATGTAGAAATATGTATATAGAAAAGTCCTATTATAGTTTAAAGGACTACGTAAACGATAAAAAAGCTTGGGTGTAAATTATTGCTCTAACCAGTTTGGTCGTCTAATAATTTTAAATTACATTGTGAGATCGTGATAACAAAAAAAAACACCTGGCTAAGTTTGTTGTGAGCTTCTTTTTAGACCAGGACGCGTTTGGAACCCTCGTAGCTTTAGTTTTAAGTTTACGAATGTGGTTATCGCCATCATCTCACTACCGTGTAATTCTTATGTACGCATCTATATATAGTGCCACCTATGGGCCTACTTGAATAAAGATATTTTTGACTTTGACTTTGACTTTGTACCTACATAGAGAGATGATGATTTTAACTATTTGTGAAACGCCGGTAGTAGGTACCTATATAATCACATTCACTTGATAATGAGTGCGATGATGATTAAGATCTGGACAGCTCTACTAGAGAAAGTAAACTAACGTAATTGGAGTTTGAAGCATCGTAGAGTGTCTCGTCCTGGCGGTAATGAATATTTTCGATTTTATGGGATATGGGTATAGTTTCCAATAAATATTTTATCAGGCTTCCGCAGTTTTAAACTTTTATCAGACCGCAATTTGTTCGAGCTGCGGTTTTAATGCTTTAAATAATTTCAGCCTGCGCAGATATAAAAAGCAGAGGGCGTCGGTTTATTATAGTTTTATGATAATACGTTTTCCAACAGATGAATTATAAGCAATTAAGCAACAATTGAGTACTCATTGGTATACGGGAGGGGAATATATATAAAATATATAAACGTAGCTTGTGTTATGAGTACTAAGATAGCTGATGAATATTTTTATGAATATAATAGACATAAATACTTATAATATACATATAAACACCCAGACACTGAAAAACAATCATGTTCATCACACAAACATTTTCCAGTTGTGGGAATCGAACCCACGGCCTAGGACTCAGAAAGCAGGGTCGCTGCCCACTGCGCCAGTCGGCCGTCAAATGTAAATATATATAAATCCCGTTTAAGAACGAAGTTTTTGATTTTAGTGTGCTCGTTAAAATTGGACATCCTAATATTATGATCTGGCGCAGCGGTGACCGCTGTGATTTTAAGTTACCGTAAGAGATACCGGGTTCGATTCCCAGCAGGGGCAATTTGGGAATTAATAATTTCTGAACATTCTCTGGTTGGAGGCTTTGACTAGTTTGGCTACTTACCAATCTACCGATAAATAAGTGCCGCTAAGCGATTAAGCGTTCCGGTACGATGTCGCGTAGAAAACAATTAGCGGTATGGGTTAAACATAGCTGCTACACTCCCTAATAGGTTAGCCCGCTACTATCTCGGACTTCATCATCACTTACCAGCATTGTGAGATTGCAGCGAAGGGCTAACTTGAATTGGAATTAAAAAAAAAAACAGGTCTTTTGAAGCCTGGCTTGGCAACTTCAAAAGACCTATTTTTTACCTGCCCTCTTGTAACTCATTACGTTTTATTATTACGATGATGATAATGAAAGAAAAATAATAATTGAATAGAGCTAAAAAAACCCTTCCTAATTATTTATTTTAATTCATAATAAACATCAGCAATTCCTTAAAACAACATTAATAACAATTAAACAGAGTGAGAATTAAATGTTTTGTGTAGTGTCATTGTAGCCATCAATTAAAAATGGATACGTAACTTTTGTCCCGGTTAGTGACTAAAAATTTAACAAACATAATAATAATTGTTAGAGCTAATTGTTTGCTAAACTACTACTTTAATTACCGAGTGGACTTTCCTTAAACTTAAATCTATCATCCACAACCGTCACAACTTATTTTTCTCCAAAATCCAGATCCAGAATTATTTTTTGAAAACAGGCCAATTTTTTTTTGTGTTTTTGAAATACTGAAAATTTAATCGTATTTCAAAACGTTTGTTATCAAATAAACTTTCGTTTAGCATAAAACAGTTAGCTACACTACACATAATGTTATAGTAGAATGCAGTAATCAAACGACCTGAGAGTGCTATCAAACATTGGCTAGAGTAAACATTATACAGCTGTTGATAGTTTGCACTATCCAAACAAGGATTAATATTCGGAATTTGTATGCAATCGTTGTTACTGTTATAAATTTAGGATGCAATTTACGATAAATCACTTTATTTTCTGCCTATCAGCTTAGTAAGCTGAAATTCGGGCCTTTTGGTTATTGTGCGAATCACAAAAATATTTTACATACGAAGTTGAATATTGCAGTAAGAATCTCCCTAAAATCAGATTACCGATTATATCTTTAAGTAGAATGTCTCGAGTTAGACTGGTGTCAATTTATAATTTTTAAATTAGCTTAGGTTGGGTCCGTTGGGGGAATTTGGCCAAGTCGAGTGACCACTACTTTAACAACTCAGGCTCATCTAACGGATTTTCCTTATACACGCATACCATATCGCGTTGCATATAAAAGAGGTAAATATTTATTTTAAGGTTACATCGATATTTATATTACATCGACTTTTAAAAATCATCATCATAACATCAACTTCGAGAGTAAGGACGTTCGTTGTTCGACATAGGTCTTTTGTAGGGCGCTTTTCAAAATCTACGATACAAGGCCATGTTTTTCGTCGTTTCGAGTCGTTTAATGTCGTCTGTCAATCTCGTAAGGGGTCAACCAACGCTGGACTTACAGTTGCGGTCGCCAATCACAACACCCAACTGTGTGCCCATTGCCACGGTGTCAGCTTCGCCACTCGTTGAGCTATTTCGGTAACTCTGGTTCTTCTTCTCCTCATTTCTGATCCTAACATACGAGTAGCTCTCTGAATCGCCCGCTCTAAGCCTTCTTAGGAGTCCCATAGTAAGCGACCACGTTTCAGATCCGTAAGTGATCACTTTGGACTTTTATAAAAAGCTAAATAGAGTTCTTTACCTTTGGTGTATTTTAGGTCTATCTCTCCATGCTGTTATTAATAATATATTGATGTAAGTACGTACGTAAGTATTTAAAAAAACGAGGCATAAGTTATATTATGATTTGGATTGTTTTGTTTAGGGAATACCAATCTACGCATTATAATAAATACAAATATTGGTAAATCATTTCATGTACGATTTGATTTGAATTGGGTTGTTGTATGACTGGAAATAAATAGGAAACGATACAAAAATCCGTGACAAGCTAAAGCAACAACCTAGTGCGATTAGGACTTGCACTGTGGGGGTTCCGTATTATTATGGCATTATGACTGAGCCCAGTGGGTAGGACTTCGAATTCACTTTCGGGGGGCCGAGTTCGAATCCCACCACGCCCTCAACCTCTAACTTTTCAAAGTTATGTTAATAATTAAAATATTACTTGCTTCAACGGTGAAGAAAACAGTGAGGAAACCTGCTGAGAGTTCTCCTTAACGTTCTCAAAGGTGTGTGAAGTCGACCAATCTGCACTGGGCCAGCGTTTTTGACTACATGAAATGACATTGGATTCAAGGGCTAACTCGCAGTGGAATGAAAAAAAGAATATTAACGATTTGTAGGTGTTACTATGTTGTATTGCATTAATTAAATTTAAACAGTGCGTTCAAATTTACATGATATGAACTTGTGCCAAAAGAGCAGCGGGAAGTTCAAGTACTTTACAGATTTTAATAATTAGTTAATGAGTGGAGTTTTTCTTACTTTTTAAAGATTTTTCGACTTTCTGTTTCATTTGTGTCTTTCTTAAATTGTAAAGAGTATAACTGGGTGATAATATTTTAAACTAGATATCTACAACTATGAATTTAGTGCGTTGTCCAGATAGAATGTATAACAGTGCGGCAGATTGCAATCAAAGTATTTAAGGGATTGGATTTCCAATATGAGTTAAGGAACCCAAAAAAGAATGTAAATATCTAGGTAGGCTCTCTCTCGGTTCGCTTCGTGATAAATTGGAATAAGTTACCGAGCGCTCATCTATCATAGGAGAGGGCGAGCGTGAGGGAATAAATAAAATCAAATTCATACTTATAGCAGGTACATATACTAGGTATCGTACAACTAGGATTATTAAAGTACATCAAAGTTAACGTAATAACACTAGGTGTTGGAGCCAAAACCCTATTTTATTTCCAGGGAGATATTGGATAGAAGCAGGCGTTACTTTACGGAAATCCATAATATATTATGAAAATTAAGCTTAATTTGCTATACTCCGAAAAAAGCAGGAGAATCTTTATGGTGTAATTTATAATTTCTTCAATCCTTACATTCCGCACCAAACAGATCTTCGGCAATGTACTCTGTACGCACATTTCGCTCCGAAACCGGAACATCCTCAGGAGATTTTGACTTAACAATTATTCATTGTGTATCATAATATACCAGGAAATTCTGGCTCTTCAAATAGTAGCACTGAGTAGTTATATATTTTATCAAATAATTCCGAGGTACACGCAGTACACAAAGATAATACGATGTATATAAAATGTGATTGCCATGTGTATGAAGACGCTTTTCGCAATAAAATGTGTCTTTAGTAGATCCAGGATTCCAGCTATATACTTGATAAATTTCATCCAAATCCGTGAAGTAATTGAGCTGAAAATAAAAAATTGAAAAAACAAACACACTTTCGCATTGATTATCACGTTTTGTCTTTTTAAGTTGGATAGAGTATTTTAAAGATCAACTAAAAGCGATGAAATAAGGTAAGGAACAAGTGTGATGCAAAAAATATATAATATATAAAGACGGTTCTTTGTAAGTTTTGTACTAGTATTTCACCTTTGACATTTGAAAAATCATGCTACGTTCGTCAGTGATATGTTATACTTCACTATGACAATGTGCACCATACGACAAAAAGAGTTTAATTGCAACAATTACCGGCAGGCAATAACAGGCCTAAATATGTAGGGAAGTAGAATAAACGCGATATTATTTAGCAAATGGCGTACCTAATTTTTATTGTAATGTTACATCCGATATATTTATTACATTTAGCAATTTTTTATTTAGGAATAATTGAGAGACAAAGCAGATGGCCCACCTTATGGTAAGTGGAATACGGTCGACTTAATAAAAAAAGGGCAAGGAACGCTTTGCCGTGTGTCCATCAAACTAAGATGTAAGTTTCAATGTTGGGCACAGGCCTTGTATCTCATAGGAGATAGTGTTTAAGAGTTCACTGCCCACCACGCTGCTCCGATGCGGGTTGGTGGGTGGGTGGCTGTTAAGCCTCATGGGCTTGTAATTACACAATTACAGATTAGTATAAATCTTTTTAAAAAATAGAAAGAATTTAGTTACTTCGGATGTCAAAACCTCTCAATGTCGTTCACTATTAGATTGCTCGGAATATTCCCTTCTGCTTCATCGATCATGGCACCGAACACTAGGCGCCTTGACTTGTGGTTACATGTTGAAAATACTTACCAACTGTTCGTTAAGCTAAATTGAAAATAAGACGGATTGTTTCTGTTTCAAGGGTAAAGGGTATCTAAAACGAGCTACGTAATGTTTAAACTTATGTTAATTTTGAGTTAGTAACTTGTTGTTTATACCTAGCAAATCATTTTATTCCACAAAATATCCCTTTAATGACCCTACGGTTTCATTGAAGCAGTCCAGAGTGCTAAACTGTCTGATGGTAACCCTTTGTCGATAGGGTTGTAGCTAGCCAGCCAAAGTCTCCCACCAGACACAACCAAACTAGCAAACAATATAGTTAATCTATGGATGTAACAAGAAAAATGAAATACTTTTCTCCAAAATAATATGACCTATTTAATTCTTCGGTGTTGGAATTTTTAACTACCACCTTTATCATTAAAACTCGAATATCAACTTTTCTGGATGCAACTTAAAAAACTAGACACTTCCAAAAAAAAATTCTTTCCGTGTTAAACCCCTTAGGATTAGAATGAAAAAAAAAACCTTTCTTGGTAACATCTCTGGGGTTCACAGAGAATAACAAACTTTCTAATTTCTACATTCAGCAATTTTGAAAAGATTTTTTTTTTCTAGTAAATTTGTCTAGTAATCCAAACAAAGCATTTCTTCTAGAATATTTTTAATACTGTGAGTCCGAAAAAAAATTGAAATTCGAAAGCTTAAAACCCTAAAATGGAGAGAAATTTAGTTTAAACAATGTCGTAATATTACAGCATTACTTCAGCGTTTCAGCTATTACAGCATGAAACGATTTTATTTGTGCAGACATTGAAATAAAACGCGCCCTAACTTCCATTAAACTGTGTAAATAAACTTAATAATGTAAATAACTTGTATTTATATACCTTATTCTATTTACTTTCTTGGGTCGCTCACGGGAAAATGGAACTCGTATAATGTAGAGACATTTGTACAATTTAAATTCATTTCGAGTTCGAAAGTTTGCCACACACGGTTAGGCGATTAGGCACTGTAATTAAGGTCATGAGAAATAAGAAGTGGGATTTTCAAATTATCAAAGCTAAATTTAAAAGTAAATATGTAACTTGAATAACATTCATTATTTTGGATACGTTCGAATAATCATGTAAGCATATAGCTATTTTACGTTTTCGTCCAGGCACGGTACTGAACCCTTGGCACGCAAGTCTGACTCACATAATCTGGAAATAAATTGTAATATTTATTCAAAAATCTACGAGTTCTCAAAATATGGTCGACTCGTATATTTTTTTCATATAGGTACTTGCAATTATTTTTATAACGGATCTTCCTATCTTCTAATAAACAACCTACAACGGAAATTTTTAAATCTCTATGTTCGACCGTTCCCAACGGATTTTTTTTGACCCGAGAGGCTAAGATTTTTTTTTTTTAATTATTCCCCTAAGGGACATGCAAAAGTTTCTAGTTATATCCTAAAACTGGTATTTGGCTTTTAGTTAAAAAATAAGAATAACGGTTTCGTGTTTTTCGAA